>NC_092136.1:52116489-54838156 GCF_043159975.1 Macaca nemestrina
AAATACATGCTAAATGCAGTCACTTCGCTACAGATAGCTACAACGCAGACTATAAAACATAGCCTTTAGCTAGGCAGCCATATACTCAGCTAAAAATTTTACTGTTATATATAACAAGGGTTGCCATACTATGGCTAGAGACCAACTTCCACAAGCACCTATTTTTGTAAATGAAGTTATTGGAACAGAGCCTGCCCAATTGTGTATGTATTACATGACCCTCAAAGCCAAAAATAATTACTATCTGGCCCTTCACAGAAAAAGTTTGCTGGATTTGCTTTTTAAAAAAAACAGAAAGAAGAGCTATTGGGGACAAATAATCTCTGACACAATCTCCCGTGACAGAAACAGTCTGAGTTCCACATGGTATATTTCTTGAGTGGTACAGCTCTTTCAATTCACACATAAAAACAATTTTTCACCTAACAACCCACAGCTTCAGTGTGGGAAGGCAGAAACAGTCTCCGTAAGGAGTGCTCCCCTCTGGCCTGAATGTGAAAGCTGACCCACTGATCCATACAAATTTGATTCTCATGGGGAGTATATTTTTACAGGCATTGTCCCCCTATCTTTTATTTAGACTTTGGTCAGGCCTACTCTGGTCCATCAGACATCTTTCAATATCTTTATGCCTCTGTTAAATTGCAGATACAACTAGACATATGTGGGAAGATAACGATCCTAATTCATCTGGCCACACCCCTTTTGCAAATGGGCTGAAGGGTAATGCCACTCATGAACAGAATCTGAACTCTCCAAGATTGCATTTCTATCAATACATCCTATTATATTTCTTAAAAATGCAAACTACCTTGTTGATTCCTTTTATTAAATTATTTACCCATAACTCAACAAATATTATGTTCCTGGCACTGGCTATAGAAGTGAACAAATTAAATCCCTTTTCTCATTGCACTTATGTTCTAGGGTCTGGAAGGTGGGGGTAAGGGTGCAGAAAATAAATGAATAAGCAAAAACACAGATATTGCTGAGTGAGCGATTGCAGAGCGGAGAGGGGCAAGAGGCTATTCAGGTAAGATGAACGGGGAAGGTCATTCTAAGGAGGTGATAAATGAAGACTCTGCTGAAGTGAGATAGCAGGTCATGTGACCCAACTGGAAGCATTTCTGGGAGAGGAAACCCAAAAGGCACAAATACCGTGAGATGGGAACAAGCTTGATGTATTGAAGACCAGCAGGAATGCTGTGGCTGGAATGGAGTAAGCAGAGAAAGAGAAGGAGGAGGAAAGGCTGGAGAGGCAATCAGAGGGCAGATAATGTAGGGAGATGGCAAGTCATTTGAGCTCTAAGATAAGGGCAGTGATATAATCTGATTTATATTATGAAATACTTTGGCCACTATATAGAAGGTAAGGGTGAAAGCAGAAAGACTAGGTAGGTGGTTATTGCAACAGCCAGATGTGGAATGAGGGTGGCTAGGGCTGAGAAGACAGTGCGGGAGAAGGTGAGGAATGCCTGGATTTGGAATATATTCTGATGTTACAGGTAGCAGAAATTGCACATAGATTAGATGTAGGACATGAGAGCATAAAAGAATTAAAAAAACAATGACTTCTTCATAGAAACAGAGAAAAAAACAATCCTACAATTTATATGGAACAACAAAAGACCCAGAATAGCCAAAGCTATCCTAAGCAAAAGAACAAAACTGGAGGAATCACAATACCTGACTTCAAACTATGCTACAGAGCTATAGTAACCAAAACAGCATGCTACTGGCATAAAAACAGACACATAGAGTGATGGAACAGAATAGAGAATCCAGAAACAAATCCACACACCTACTCATTTTCAACAAATGTGCCAAGAACATAGATTGGGGAAAAAACCATCTCATCAACAAATAGTGCTGGGAGAACTGAATATCCGTATGCAGAATAATAAAACTAGACCCCTACCTTTTGCCATATACAAAAGTCAAATAAAAATGAATTAAACGTTTAAATCTAAAATCTCAAATTATGAAGCTTTGGGGGAAATCTAATCTCCAGGACATTGTTCTGGGCAAAGACTTCTTGAGCAACATCCCATAAGCATAGGTAACCAAAGCAAACAAACAAACGGGATCACATGTTCTCACTCATAGGTGGGAACTGAACAATGAGATCACTTGGACTCGGGAAGGGGAACATCACACACCGGGGCCTATCATGGGGAGGGGGGAGGGGGGAGGGGGGAGGTGGGAGGGATTGCATTGGGAGTTATACCTGATGTAAATGACGAGTTGATGGGTGCTGACGAGTTGATGGGTGCAGCACACCAACATGGCACAAGTATACATATGTAACAAAGCTGCACGTTATGCACATGTACCCTAGAATTTAAGGTATAATTTAAAAAAAAAAAAAAAGCTTCTGCACAGCAAAGGACACAATCAACAAAGTGAAGACACAAGTGACAGAATGGGAGAACATATTTGCAAACTATTCCTCTGACAAGGGATTAATAGCCAGAATATATAAGGAGCTCAAATAACTCTACAGGAATAATCTGATAATCTAATTGATCTAATAATCTCATCAAAAATGGGCAAAATATTTGAATAGACATTTCTCAAAAGAAAACATACAGATGACAAACAGGCATATGAAAAGGTGGTCAACATTATTGATCATCAGAGAAGTGCAAATCAAAACTACAATGAGATATCATTTTACTCCAGTTTAAAACAGTTTTTATCCAAAAGATAGGTAATTATAAATGCTGGCAAGGATATGGAGAAAAGGGAGCCCTCATACACTTTTGGTGAGAATGTTAATTAGTACAACCACTATGGAGAACAGTTCAGAGTTTCCTCAGAAAAACTAAAAATTGAGCTACCATATGATCCAGCATTCCCACTGCTGGGTATATACCCAAAGGAAAGGAAATCAGTATATCAAAGAGATATCTGCACTCCTATATTTGTTGCAGCACTGTTTATAACAGCTAAGATTTGGAAGCAACCTAAGTGTCCCTCAACAGATGAATGGATGAAGAAAATATGGTACATATACACAATGGAGTACTATTCAGCCATAAAAGAGTGAGATCCAGTCATTTGCAACAACATGGATAGAACTGGAGATCATTATGTTAAGTGAAATAAGCCAGGCACAAAACCACAAACAGCATGTTCTCACTTATTTGTGTAATAAAAAATCAAATCAATTGAACTCACGGAGATAGAGAGTAGAAGGATGGTTACCAGAGGCTGGGAAGGGTCGTGGATAGTTGAGGGAAAGGTGGGAATGGTTAATGCGTACAAAAAAATGCCTACTATTTGATAGCACAATAGGGTGAGTATAGTCAATAATAACTTAATTGCATATTTTTAACTAACTTAAAGAATATAATTGGATTATTTATAATTTAAAAGATAAGTACTTGAGGGGATGGATACCGCATTCTCCATGACATGTTTATTTCACATTGCATGCATGTATCAAAACATCTCATGTACCTCATAAATATATATATCTACTATGTACCCACAAAAATTTTAAAAAATAATTTAAAAATTTTTAAAAAGAAAGGATCAAGGATAACTTCAAGTCTGGGGTCTGAACAATTGAATAAATGACTGTGGCATTATCTGAGATGAGGAAGTCTGGAGGAGAAGCAGATTTGGGAGATGGAGGAAACAGAGTCTTACTCTGGAAATGCTACATTTGAAATGCCTGTTTGACAAGCTTTAAGCTCAGAGGAGACCTGTAAGCTCGCTAAAGTCATGGGACATTCAGAAAAGACAGGAGAGCAGAATTCTGAGCAGAGGAGAAGAGATGGATGCACAAGTAAGGATTTGTCCATAGATAAGAGAATGGCAATCCCATTCATTGTAATCCAAGGGACAATGGAGTAAATGAATGTAAATGCTAGAGGTTTGGTAAATTTGTGATGGGCAGTTACAAGATGATCAGTTGAGAGTAAGAAAAGGGAAGGGGATGTTGAGGATTTGAAAATGGAGAAGGGTGAACATGATTTTCAGAGAACGTAGGGTAACAGCATAAATATACATGGCATAACAATGCTGGCAGGTCTCTGTATATTATGTACAATGATGGGCTTGGTGAAAGCAATTTGGAAGTTAAAAAGATTAAAAGTAATGAGTACAATCAATAATAATTTTCTTTGACTCAATCATATTCTGGGAATTGGCCCAAGGCAGTAATTGAAAATAAAATAGTAATGCCTGTCAAATGCGGATATTAAGTTTTATTAGTATCATAAAAAACTTTTCCCTATATGTTGGGTAATCCAAATGACTGTTTATGTAGTAGCCACTGGGCAATAACTAAGAGACTCCCATTCCTCAAGCATGAGGGAGGGAGAGAACTTGGCTCCCTATTCCGTATGAGGCTCTTGGCAAGTCCTGTGGCCCATCCTTGGCCTGGGTCCTGTGGATCTCTCTGGCCTCATCTAGCACCAGGGCTCTCTGGCACTTTATGCCCTAGAAATACTGGATGGCTTGTAGTTGGCTTACACATGGTATTTGGTTCACTTCTAGGGCAGCTCAAAGAACTGTGCTCTTATGTGTTCATTACTGGCACTACATTCTTATCAAAAGATAAATCCAAGGGACAGAGTAAGATTGTCTAGAAGACAATAGTCTTCTAGGCAATTGTATGTAGATGTTATTTTCTTTGTTCAACCCAAGCCAACCAATTGGAATAGGAACAATGATTCTTTTTAGCCTCAGATATGTCTGTTCCTCATTCTGATGACTAATTTAAAGCAGAATTTCAAACAAAAAGGGCGATTCTTGCAAGAGATCTGCAGTGGTGAGGAGAATGCTAGGGATTTGCATCTTGAGCTCATAACACACCTCAGCTTCCTCAAGAGACAGTATAGTCAGTTGTGAAATCACAGACTGGCTGACAACAGGCTAAATGGGTTTGCATTCCTAGCTCTGCCGTTCACTCATAGGGCCTTGAACAACTTCCTGAACCTCTCTGTACGTTCATGTCCTCCTTGTTAGAATAAGGATATAGTAGTACATGCCTCAGAGAGTTGTTCTGAAAATTAAACGAGTTTATCTATCCAAGGTATTTAGAATGGTTCCTAGCTGTCTCAGTTATACTTACAGGATGTTAAGTTATGGAAGTGATTGAGTAAACACAAGCAAAAGATAATCTCATTGAAGGAGGATTTTAGTTACTTCCTAGAGCAGGGGGCATGCCCTACCATGCAGGGCCACATGGGGAAGCATCAGTGTCAGTGAGGAGGCAGAAAAGAGCAAGGGGAAAGCCTGGCCCAGAGCCTTTCTTGGGTTTTCAATGGGAAAACAAGGCAAGGCAGAGGATACAAGTTAGAATAGGCTACTTTGAATAATGTTTGTGGGCTGTGGGTTATAGGATGATCTCTAGCTGTCTAGTACCTGGCCCTGGGTGATTTGGGGCAGGAAGTATTGGCTTGGTATATGAATTAGATGAAAGAGGAGGTTGGGGATATGGACTTGGGATCGGTGGCCTGCAAATGAGATATATATGTGCAGGCCAGTTGTTTATCATGTATAAAAGTTAGCTGACCCTGGGAGGGGCAGTCTCTTTCTGCCAAGCTAGCCTCCCCCAAAAAAGCCAAAATGTCATAAAATGGAAAATCTGTGATGAATACACTAACCCATGGAAATTGCTGTATAAGTGATAGCTACTCATATGCAGGGGATACTGAGTCCTGTTAGACATCAAAGACAAGGAAATTTCACATGGGACTGACCAGTGTAAAGAATTGAGTTGCTCTTGTTTTACAGGTGCCAGAAAGTTTAGAAAAACTCCTGTCAAAATTTGTCTGTTGGTTTTAGTCCCCTCTGGTTCTGGAAAACTCCATGTCAACTCCAGTTTCTGAAACAATCTTGGTGACTCTGTGGTCTTAAAAATTATAACTTTTTGTGCCTGTCTACCTGCTGGTTCACATGGAAGCCAACTTAGGGATGGGCTTGACCACATTCTTCCTTTGACCATGGCACCAAAGCCTTTACATTAATTAGCACTTTTAAATGTGATAATCCTAAACTAGTACCACTAAACTAGACTAACCAAATAAATAAAAGTACAGAAGTGTGTGTGAGCCAAACATGGTAGTAACATAGAGTATCATGGGGACATGTTGGGGACTTGTAGAAATACAATCGTGAGGTAACAGCTGCGTCAGTTCTTCCTGATATCATCTGAAAATGACCCTCAACATTGATCAACAGCTTATTTTATCTGACCTAGTTTTTAGGGCCCAACTTGCCTTCTAGGTTGGTACATGTCTGTCAGATTAGAGCTCTTACAAGGCTACCCTTGACCTCATGCACAAGAAGTTTCATAAACAAGTGAAGAAGTGGTGGAAGTGAAACGAAGATGAATAAATTGGTTTGAGAGTTCTGTCAGAAAATATCTGTGGGATTTTATTTATTTATTTAGAGACAGAGTCTTCCTCTGTCTCCCACCCAGGCTGGAGTGCAGTGGCGCAAAGGCAGCTCACTGCAACCTCCACCTCCTGGGCTCAGGTGATCCTCCTGCCTCAGCTTCCTGAGTAGCTGGGATTATAAGTGTGTGCCACCATGCCTTACTACTTTTTGTATTTTTAATAGAGACGAGGTTTCACTATGTTGGCCAGGCTGGTCTTGAACTCCTGACCTTGGTCTCCCAAAGTGCTGGCATTATAGGCATGAGCCACTGCAACTGACCAGGACTTTATGGCAATTGATTGGAATACAGGGCATAAGCAGGGGGCAGATGCTGAAATCTAATGATCTTGGGAAATGGGTGTTACCACTGAGAAATGAAGTTAAAAGAAAATTGGTTTGGAGTGTCAAGAGAGTCCATACTGGACATACTGTATTTGAGGTGAAGTGATGTCCAAATAGATTTGTCCTGTAGGAAGGAGGAGGTGTGAGCCTGGGTGAGAAGATGAGGTCAGGGTAGGAATGGTTGTGAAACCTGTGAGCAAGGACTAGGGTAGCCTAGGGCATGTGCCTGGGGTGTGGTGGAGGGAGAGAAGAGAGTACTGGAGAAAACAGAGACCAGGTGGTCAGAAGTAGAAGATCCAGGTGGCATGATCCCAGAGAAGCTGTGGAGGTGAGTTCACAAAGTAAGGAGCAGGCAATTGTGTCTAATGAAGTGCAGAGGTTACATGGGTCAAAGGAAAACTGATCATTGGATGTGGCAACACAGGAGTCCTTGGCAAGAACTGTCTGTACAGTGAGGTAAGGAAGCCACCTCCAACAATTAAAGAAACACTTTATCTGGGTTAGAAAGAAGTGACCAGCGTAGATAACTTAAGTTTCACAAAGAAGAGATGGGTAGACATACATACCACAGGGGCTCAGTTTATCATTTCTACTTTAACAGTGTTATATTTGATGGACTCACAGGTATTCTTTTTTCCTTTTTGGAAAGAATGTGAGAGTTCTCCAACTGAAAATTGAACTTTAAGATTAATGCCAAAGTGGTCAAGCACTGTGGCTCATGCCTATAATTCCAACACTTTGGGAGGCCAAGGAGTTCGAGATCAGCCTAGGTAGCATGGTAAAACCCTGTCTCTACCACAAAAAAATTAGCCTGTCATGGTAGTGCACACCTATAGTCCCAGCTACTGAGGAAGCTGGGATGGGAGGATCACTTGAGCCTAGGAGGCAGAGGTTGCAGTGACTCAAGGTTGTGCTACTGCAGTCCAGCCTGAGCAACAAAGCAAGACTGTGTCAAAAAGAGGAAAGAAGAAAATGAAGAGGAAGAAGAAGAAGAAGAAAAGTGGGAAGAGGAGGAGGAGGAGGAAGGAAAAGAAAGTTTAATTCTATTGTTACTATTCAGCACTGTGTTAACAAAAAGAAGAAAAATCTGTCTGCCCTATGGTAATATCCATCCTCCACAACAAAATTATTACATGGTACATCTGAAAAGAATAACAACACATCTCATGTTGTGCTACTCTTCTGTATATTATTGTGCATTATAAAGATAATTTTTTTAAAAAAGAGTAGATTTTCGGCCGGGCGCGGTGGCTCACGCCTGTAATCCCAGCACTTTGGGAGGCCGAGGCGGGCGGATCACAAGGTCAGGAGATCGAGACCACGGTGAAACCCCGTCTCTACTAAAAATACAAAAAATTAGCCGGGCGCGGTTGTGGGCACCTGTAGTCCCAGCTACTCGGGAGGCTGAGGCAGGAGAATGGCGTGAACCCGGGAGGCGGAGCTTGCAGTGAGCCGAGATCGCGACACTGCACTCCAGCCTGGGCGACAGAGCGAGACTCCGTCTCAAAAAAAAAAAAAAAAAAAAAAAAAAAAAGAGTAGATTTTCATAAACAAACAGAAGTTTCTGTTAGGCTTTCAAATGCCACCTTCTAAGAGTAACTTCATAGAATTTCATAGTGCAGATTAACAATGATAATGAATACAATTATAACTCCCAAGATTCATGTTCAAATGTTATGGTCATATGTGAGACATGCTCCAATTGACTTCTTTGCAGAAACTGACAGGCTAATTCAAAAATTTGTATGGAAATTCAAGGAACTCAGAATAGCTAATCAAAAACAATCTCTAAACAGAGGAATACATTTGGAGGGCTGAAGCTTCCTAATATCGAAACTTTTGACAAAGCTACATCAAACAAGACAGTGTGATCTGGATGTATAGATCAATGAAGTAGAACTATGAGTCCAGAAATAAACTCTCACATTCTATGGTCAGTATATTTCAATAAGAGCCTCAAGACAATTCACTCGGAAAAGACTAATCTTTTCAATAAATGGTGTTGGGACAAATGAATATCCCAATGCGAAAGAATGCATGTGGACCTCTACCTCATATCTTACACAAAAATTTACTAGAAATGAATCAAAGACCTAAATGTATAAGTTTATAAAATGCTTATAAGAAAAAATAGGTTGTAGATCTTCATGACCTTAGATTAGGCAAAAATTTTTTATATATGAAACTAAGAACACAACCAACTACAGAAAATATTTTAAAATTTCTCTTCCTCTGAATTAAAAATGTTTGTGATTCAAAAGTCACCACTGAGAGTAAAAAAACGACCCCCACAAGGGGATAAAACATGAAAATCATAAGTTTACTAAGAGACTAGAATCCAGAATATATAAAGGAGACTTTCAACTCAATCATAAAAAGACAATTCAATGAAAACATGAGCAAAAACTTTGAATAGACATTTCTTCTTCAGAACAGGAAAGATTTCAATAAAATTCTAAACGATGAAAAGTGAATAAGAATGTATTACTGGATGAGAATCCTGGAATAAGCTCCAAGGGGCTGCCATATAACTAGGAGGGAGAGGATCTGCCTGGCAACCTGTAAAGGCTCTGAAGTCTGAGAGGGCAGACAGGACTGAGAGCAGGAGTGAGAAATTGACTGAGTAGAGAATTCAGTTAAGGTTAAAATGCATGTGCAAAGGCAGCAGGAAATGTCATACCTACCCTCCTCTGGAGAACCCTGCGGTGGAAGATGGGGGATAGGAAGATTCTTCTCTAAAAAGTTAAACATTTTCCATTAACTTTCCTGATGTGGGTTTTTGAAGCATGTGCCTTTTGTGTCCAAGCCACGTGCCCTCAGCCCAGCAAGGATTTTAGTAGCAGCTCTAGTGGGTACTTCCCATGCACAAGTTCTCCCACCTCTCAGTCTCCCTGTGCTTTGTTCAGCCTTAAAGCTTCTCCTGAGGCAAGGGGACATCAGTCATTCCCTCACAGGGTAGCCAGGAAATATTCCTGAGAGCAAACCTCAGTGGGAGATGGGAATCCACAAAAAAAAATGCCCCAGACACTCATCCTGCAGAGGGACAATGCTAAGGCTCATTTTATATGGTTCTTCAGAGGCTCCCAGGAGAGACTGAATCTCACTTTTCCATGTAGTGACTAGCTGAAAAACACATCTCTTCTCAGCAATTTCCATTTATCTGCTCATGGTCTTTATTTCCAGAATCCTCCTTCCTGGGATGAGCTCCTGCACCCAAGTCTGTTTCAGACTTTCCTTGTGGGAAATGTAAATGTTTGTTTAAAAGTGTATAGATCTCTCTCTCTCTCTCTCTCTCTCTGTCTCTCTCTCTTTCTGTCCCTCTCTCTCCTTCCCCCACCCCCGTGTGTGTATACACACACACACACACACATAAATATATACATCTGTCCTAGAAAGTACAAGAGACAACTTTCACTACTCAGTAAACCAAATTAACTTTCACACATGTGATTGTGATATGATGTAAAGGCTTTGGGGACCTTGGTATTAGAGTGGGGTAAGGAAGCTGACTCTGTCTTCAAACACTGATATAAAGATTCACCCAGGTTCCTTCCAGGGAACTGGCCCCTCCAGGCCTTCCCATTACCACAGCAGGTATCATTAATTTCTTTTTCTTTTTTGTATCAAGTTAAATCTTATGCCAAGAGCAGTGATAAGCCTGATATCAGTCATGTTTCAGGACTCCCTTTCTTTCTTTTTTTTTTTGGAGATGGAGTCTCCCTCTATCACCCAGGTTGGAGTGCAGTGGTGCGATCTCAGCTCACTGCAACCTTTGCCTCCAGGGTTCAAGCAATTCTCCTGCCTCAGCCTCCTGAGTAGCTGGGACTACAGGCACACGCTGCCACACCCGAGTAGCTGGGACTACAGGCACATGCTGCCACACCCGGCTAATTTTTTGTACTTAGTAGAGACAGGGTTTCACTGTGTTGCACAGGTTGGTCTCAAACTCCTGAGCTCAGGCAATTCACTCATCTTGGCCTCCCAAAGTGCTAGGATTACAGGCACGAGCCACCACGCCTGGCCTCTCCCTTCTCTTTCTTTGGGCCTTACCAGGATTCTGGAGCTTCTTCGGGTTCTGGATGAATAAGGGAGAGTTCTCTGGCATTCAGTCTGTCGAGATCATTGCTGAAGATATGTTCAAGGCCCAACATCATTTAGTCCAGGAGTTTTGCCACAGGACGACAGCTCATGAGACCTCATTACACAGAAGGCAGATGGCTTAGTTGTGCCCACTCAACTCCAAGGACCTCTGCCACAGATCCCCAAACCCTGGCACTGAGGGTGCTGCCCTGTTTCAAGGCAGGTACCTTTATCTTCTCAGTGCACTGCATTTGAGTAGTTCTGATTTCTGTCACTTAAAGAAACCCACTTCCCTACTTCTTCACTGGCTGTCTCCCACTTTTTCCTAATCTGACTTTGCAGGGATCTGGTTTTTCCCTCCTCCAACATGAGACAAACACCCTGGCTCTCTTTTCCTACTATTTTCTCTCTTTCATAATGGACTTACTAGGTTGTGAAGATGCTCTAGATAAAACAATGAGTACCCTAACTTAACATCCTCAAGAGTATATTCTGGAGATAACACTTTCCAGTCTTTAGAAAATTAAAAGCTGGTATTCCTAACTAAGCAGCATGCTGCTTCTAAGTGGCCGAATGCAAATAATACTGTGGAGTATTTACGTAAACATCTGGTTCTGCTTAATGCTAAGTAACTCATCATATTACACTTGTCTTGGCTAAAATGGCCTTCTTAGTGTTTCCTGGTTAATCTAGAGGCTAATTAGGTCTGCATCAGAGAAAAATGGCATGAATACATAATGTGCAAATTACATGAGCATATTTGCAAATGGTGCTCCTAGATACTTGAGAATTGAGAGACTCCTAGTGAAATAATCCAAGGAAAATTCTCTCATCCATATGACATTAAGTTGTTTTGGCAAGAGAAAATGGCTCATGTCGAGTAGAGTAGATGCTAAGGAAAGCGTGAGCCTGGCCCATGTCCTCAGCTCACATAGGAAGTCTAGTACAAGGAAGGGCTAAGCACAGCACAACATAGGCATATAGATAATGCTGGGCTGGCCTCTCCAGTCAGGCCTCAGCAGCAAATGTTAGGGTAAAACTACAGTTTTGCCACAGGACCATACTCCATGACATAGTCCCTCTTAACAGAGAGAGAGCTGGGATATGAATGTCTTTGGAGTAAGCCTTAGGAGCTGCATTTTTTGAGAAGAGATGGTATCTTCCTTCTTTCCTCTCCTCTGCTACTAGCAGGTAAGAGGAAAGTGAGGATTAAACATGTCATTGGGATGCATCAACTTGATATAGCAGAAAAGCCAGGGAGAATGAAAAGATGGCTGAGGAGAAATGAGAGAACTGCAGTATGTGGGGGTGGCAGTGTTGGTGCTCACATGGGAGACTGCGACTGACACTGGGAGATACACAGTTGTATCAGCTTTGGCATCACAGCATCAAAAAATGGGATGGTCTACTCAGGTGTTCAGCCATGGTGTAGGTGTGCAGAATTACACCCAGGCATAGCTGACAATGCAGATGTGAAGCTTTCAAGATGGGAACTAACCAGTGAGGGTCAGGTGAAGTCAAATGGAAGGTGCTGAGCACTGATGTGGCCCTGTGTTGATTGGTCACTTTGGAGAAAGTAGAGAAGGTGATCTTCTTACCTTGTCCTCTGGGGCACACTCCTGAAAGAAACATGATGAAAGATGATATTCTCAAAGGCAGAACTTTCAGGAATAACCCTTCATGTCTTTGACCTCATCCTGCAGAATGAATTCCTTACCTACTCTTAATGTTATTGTTTTGTTTGTTTGAAGACAGACTCTTGCTGTGTCTCCCAGGCAGGAGAGCACTGGCACAATCTTGGTTCACTGTAACCTCAACCTCCCAGGTTCAAGCGATTCTTTACATGCCCAGCTAAGTTTTGTATTTTTGTAGAGTTGAGGTTTTGCCATGTCCCCCAGCTGGTCTCAAACTCCTGGCCTCAGGTGATCCACCCACCTCAGCCTCCCAAAGTGCTAGGATTTCAAATGTGAGCCACTGTGACCAGTCAATGTTATTTTATTTTATTTGTAATTATTTTATTTTATTTTTCTTAAGTTCCACATTCATTATAAAAAAAAAGAAGAAGAAAATTATAGAAACACCTGTAATAGCTCCTTGAAGTCAACCACTGTTGGTTATATAGGCCACATGGCATTTTTGTAAACCAATACAGACATGTTTTTCTGGGAGGGTGGTCAAGAAACATGGGCTGAAACAGTATATACTTTTGTGACTTGCTTTTCTGAACAACTAGTGAAAAAAAAGTTTTATTGTGGTTATTACAAAGACTCTGCAATTATTTGAAATATGTCAGTGACCCTCCTGGCCTGGATTCCTCAAAGATGCCAAAGAATTTAGTTGGTCTGGAGCTTTGTAAGATGGACTGAGACTAATATAGGAGGAAGGGAGGCCTCTCCTCTCTCTTCCCTGAAGTCCCCCCAATCCCTAGATTTTAAGAGCTGAATAATGAAACTCAGAGCATCACTCCAAAATGACTGTGCCTCCCTCAAAGTCCCAGACCACAAGGCCAAAAGAATGACAGATAATGGAGGAACCAACAGAAAAGCCAATTCTCCCTTTGGTTTTACCTAGGTTTTACGGGGAAAACCTTCCTACCTTACTGAGCGAGCTCTACTCTATTTTAGCCTTTTTTGCTTTTTGTCATGTAACACTCTGATTCTATTGTTCCCTGCTATATCTCCTTTTAATTTTTGGCACAGTCCAAGACTACTGTCTTTGATATTCCATTTGAAGGATAATGGGAAAGCTTCAAGGAATACAACCAAGAAAATCTATGTCATACTTCAGGATTCCCAGGGCAGGCCCTGGATGTAGTTTGGCAGGAAGCCATAAGATAGGATGGGTAAGAGCATGGTCTATGGGGCCAAGACTGCCTGAGCCTCCATCCTGGTTCTTCTGCTTACCAGTGTATGACTCAGTTTGGGCAAGAAACTTTACCTCTCTGCATCTTAGTTTCCCATTTGAAAAACAAGAGTGTTTTATATTAGAACTTACAACACTAGGTTGTTTGTGGAGTTTCAGTGAATTGTTAGACATAAAGTACTGAGAGGTGAACACTCAGTTATAACTGTGAGCTATTAATATGACCTCAGGAGTCCTCAGCCTCCCATTTCTCCTCATTCACTGAGGATCTCTCCCTCAAACGTTTAATCTCCTCTCCTCTCCTCCTCTGTCCCATTCTCACCTCTCCTTGGAAAGAGATCATGCATGTTTGTGCCCCAATGTAAAAGCTGAAGGGCATTTGAGATCTCATAGGCCTTAACCTGAAATTATGAATCTGGAGTTGCAGGTGCTGCTGACATTTGGAACATGCCTCCTACAAGATCATTCTCAAAGCTGGCTGGGAAGAGGATTCTTCATGGTTATAATGGTCATCAATCTGATGTCTCTACAGTATTAAAATAATAAAGTCCCTAAAAGATATTCCCTGAGGATCAGAGTCCACTGCAGCCCAGTCACATGAAGGCGGAATTTTCTTTCACAACCCTGTGTACTTATCTGCATCAGGGACCAGAGGTGGGGTCAGAAGCCTCTCTCCTCACAGTTTCTTAATGCTGGATTTTCACCATTTCTCTTTTAATGCTTATGAAAGCCTCTGCTTTGACACAGTTGCTGCCATTTGGCACATTACCTTCTCTTCTTCCTGTGTCTGTCATCTGTTGACATCCTGGGTGCCAACACTCATTCATCAAAGACTCAGTCACTCAGCTGGTCAATCTTTCTCTCTACTCTTAATCTGCCCATTAACATTGGTAACTTTAGTATCTAGACAGCACTAATTATCCAAAACCCTGGCTTTTAGGTTTTTGATTATTTTATTTTCAGTGGACTTCTCCACCCTTCTCACCTTATCCACATACTCCCAAAGTTACACCCTGGATCCTGCCTTCACCTAGAACAATTCTGCCTATAAAATCACTAAATCACCAGACAGCCCATTCTCCACCACCATGTAGCATAATTTCTGCTTATTTTCTTTTCTGCCCTCCATATACTTGTTTTTCAGACTAATGTCTGGTCTAGTTAAACACATAGTTTCTTAGAACCCTCTTGCCTCCTCTTGTCCTTATTTACTTTTAATCTAATTTTTTAAATGTTGTTATTTTTAATTTTGGGGAGTACATATAGGTATATATATTCATAGAGCACATGAGATATTTTGATACAGGCAAGTAATGCACAATAATCACATCAGGGCAAATGGGGTATCCATCCCCTCAAGCATTTATTCTTTGTGATACAAACAATTCAATTATAGTCTTTTAGTTATTTTTAAATCTACAATTAAGTTATTATTAACTATAGTCACCCTGTTGTGCTATCAAATACTATGTCTTATTCTGTCTTACATTGTACCCCTTAATCAGCCCCACTTTTCTCCCGCCTCCTCCCCGCACTACCCTTCCCAACCATTGGTAAACATCCATCTACTCTCTATCTCCATGAATTCAATTCTTTTACTTTTTGGCTCCCACAAACAAGTGAGACTATGCAAAGTTTCTCTTTCTGTGCCTTGCTTATTTCACTTAATGATCTCTAGTTTCATCCATGTTGCAAATGACACAATCTCATTCTTTCGTATGGTGAATAGTACTCCATTGTGTATATGTACCAACCACATTTTCTTTCTCCATTCATCTGTTGAGGGACACGTAGCTTGCTTCCAAATCCTGGCTATTGTGAATAGTGCTGCAATAAATGTGGGAGTGCAAATATCTCTGTGATGTGCTGATTTCCTTTCTGTTCGGCATGTACCTAGTAGTGGGATTGCCAGATCATATGCTAGCTCAATTTTTAGTATTTTGAGGAAGTGCCATACTGTTGTCTCTAATGGTTGTACTAATGTGCATTCCTACCCACAGTGTACAATGGTTCCCTTTTCTCCATATCCTCATTAGCATTTATTATTGCCTAACTTTTGGAAAAAAAGCCATTTTAACTGGAGTGAGATGATATCTCATTGGAGTTTGATTTGCATTTCTCTGATGATTAATGATGTTGAGTACTTTTTCATATCCTTGTTTGCCATTTGTATATCTTTTGAGAAATGTCTATTCAGATCTCTTGCTCATATTTAATTGGATTATTACATTTTCCCAATAGAGTTATTTGAACTCCTTCTATATTCTGATTATTAATCACTTGTCAGATAGGCAGTTTGCAAATATTTTCTCTCATTCTGTGGATTGTCTCTTCAGTTCATTGACTGTTTGCTGTGCAGAAGCTTTTTAACTTGATGTGATCTCATTTTTCCATTTTTGCTTTAGTTGCCTGTGCTTGTGAGGTATTTCTCAAGAGAAGTATTTGCCCACTCCAATGTCCTGTAGAGTTTCTCCAATTATTTTTTTGGTGGTAGTTTCATATTTGAGGTCTTAGATTTCAGTCTTTAATCAATTTTGATTTGACTTTTGTATATGGCAAAAGATAGGGGTCTAGTTTTATTCTTATGCATATAGATATCCAGTTTTCCCAGCACCATTTATTGAAGAGACAGTCTTTTCCCCAATGTATGTTCTTGGCACCTTTGTTGAAAATGAGTAGGTGTGTGGATTTGTTTCTGGATTCTCTATTCTGTTCCATTGCTCTATGTGTCTGTTTTTATATCAGTACCATGCTGCTTTGGTTACTACTGCTCTGTAGTATAACTTGAAGTCTGGTGATGTGATTCCTTCAGTTTTGTTCTTTTTGCCTAGGATAGCTTTGGCAATTCTGGGTATTTTGTGGTTTTATATAAAACTTAGGATTGATTTTTTCTTTTTCTGTGAAGAATGTCATTGATATTTTGATAGGGATTGCATTGAATCTGTAGATTGCTTTGAGTAGTATGGACACACAAAGTATCGATTCTTCCAATCCATAAACATGAATTATCTTTCTATTTGTTGTGTCTTCAATTTCTTGAATCAATGTTTATAGTTTTCACCATAGAGATATTTCACTTCTTTGGTTAAGTAAATTTCTAGGTATTTTATTTTATTTATGTCTATTGTAAATGGGATTACTTTCTTGATTTCTTTTTCAACTCGTTCACTGTTGGCATATATAAATGCCACTGAGGAGGGGGCGCCAAGATGGCCGAATAGGAACAGCTACAGCCTCTAGCTCCTAGCTTGAGCAACACAGAAGACGTAAGCAACACAGAGGATGGGTGATTTCTGCATTTCCAACTGAGGTACCAGGTTCATCTCACTGGGGTGTGTCAGACAGTGGGTGCAGAACAGTGGGTGCAGCCCAACGAGCGAGAGTTGAAGCAGGGCGAGGCATCACCTCACCCGGGAAGTACAAGGGGGAAGGGAATTCCCTTTCCTAGCCAAGGGAAACCGTGACACACAACACCTGGAAAATCGGGTCACTCCCACCCTAATACTGTGCTTTACCAAGGATCTTGGCAAATGGCACACCAGGAGATTTTATTCTGCACCTGGCTCCGAGGGTCCCACCCCCATGGAGCCTCCCTTGTTGCTAGCACAGCAGTCTGAGATTTAACTGGAAGGCAGCAGTGAGGCTAGGAGAGCAGTGCCTGCCATTGCTGAGGCTTAAGTAGGTAAACAAAGCTGCCAGGAAGCTCAAACTGGGTGGAGCCCACCGCAGCTCAAGGAGGCCTGCCTGCCTCTGTAGACTCCACCTCTGGGGACAGGGCATAGCTAAACAAAAAGCAGTGAAAACCTCTGCAGATGTAAATGTCCCTGTCTAACAGCCTTGAAGAGAGTAGTGATTCTACCAGCATGGAGGCTGGGATCTGAGAATGGACAGACTGCCTGCTCAAGTGGGTCCCTGACTGCCGAGTAGCCTAACTGGGAGAGCCTAACTGGGAGTAGCCTAGCTGTAGGTTGCCTGTTCACTCTGGTGGTAGTTTCTTTTGCTGTGCAGAAGAAGCTCTTTAGTTTAATTAGATCCCATTTGTCAATTTTGGCTTTTGTTGCCATTCTCTGATGATAGTCTGTATTTCTGTGGCGTTGGTGGTGATATCCCCTTTTATCATTTTTTATTGTGTCTATTTGACTCTTCTCTCTTTTCTTCTTTATTAGTCTTGCTAGCAGTCTATCAATTTTATTGATCTTTTCAAAAAACCAGCACCTGGATTCACTGATTTTTTGAAGGGTTTTTGTCTCTCTATCTCCTTCAGTTCTGCTCTGATCTTAGTTATTTCTTGCCTTCTGCTAGCTTTTGCATGTGTTTGCTCTTGCTTCTCTAGTTCTTTTCATTGTGATGTTAGGGTGTCAATTTTAGAACTTTCCTGCTTTCTCTTGTGGGTATATAGTCCTGTAAATTTCCCTCTACGCACTGCTTTAAATGTGTCCCAGAGATTCTGGTATGTTGTATCTTTGTTCTCATTGGTTTCAAGGAACATCTTTATTTCTGCCTTCATTTCGTTATGTACTCAGTAGTCATTCAGGAACAGGTTGTTCAGTTTCCATGTAGTTGAGTGGTTTTGATTGAGCTTCTTAGTCCTGAGTTCTAGTTTCATTGCACTGTGGTCTGAGAGACTGTTATAATTTCTGTTCTTGTACATTTGCTGAGGAGTGCTTTACTTCCAACTATGTGGTCAATTTTGGAATAAGCGTGATGCGGTGCTGAGGGGAATGTATATTCTGTTGATTTGGGGTGGAGGGTTCTGTAGATGCTTATTAGGTCCACTTGGTGCAGAGTTGAGTTCAAGTCCTGGATATCTTTGTTAACTTTCTGTCTCACTGATCTGTCTAATGTTGACAGTGGGGTGTTAAAGTCTCCCATTATTATTGTGTGGGAGTCTAAGTCTCTTTGTAAGTCTCTAAGGACTTGCTTTATGAATCTGGGTGCTACTGTCTTGGCTGCATATATATTTAGGATACTTAGCTCTTCTTGTTTAATTGATCCCTTTACCATTATGTAATGGCCTTCTTTGTCTCTTTCGATCTTTGATAGTTTAAAGTCTGTTTTATCAGATACTAGGATTGCAACCCCTGCCTTTTTTTGTTTTCCATTTGCTTGGTAGATCTTCCTCCATCTCTTTATTTTGAGCCTATGTGTGTCTCAGCACGTGATATGGGTCTCCTGAATACAGCAAACTGATGGGTCTTGACTCTATCCAATTTGCCAGTCTGTGTCTTTTAATTGGACCATTTAGCCCATTTACATTTAAGGTTAATATTGCTATGTGTGAACTTGATCCTATCATTATGATGTTAGCTGGTTATTTTGCTCGTTAGTTGATGCAGTTTCTTCCTAGCATCGATAGACTTTACATTTTGTCATGTTTTTGCAGTGGCTGGTACCGGTTGTTCCTTTCTATGTTTAGTACTTCCTTCAGGAGCTCTTGTAGGGCAGGCCTGGTGGTGACAAAATCTCTCAGCATTTGTTTGTCTGTAAATATTTTATTTCTCCTTCACTTATGAAACTTAGTTTGGCTGGATATGCAATTCTGGGTTGAAAATTCTTTCTTTAAGAGTGTTGAATATCGGCCCCCACTCTCTCCTGGCTTGTAGAGTTTCTGTCGAGAGATCCACTGTTAGCCTGATGGGCTTCCCTTTGTGGGCAACTTGACCTTTCTCTTTAGCTGCCCTTAACATTTTTTCCTTCATTTCAACTTTGGTGAATCTGACAATTATGTGTCTTGGAGTTGCTCTTCTCAAGGAGCATCTTTGTGGCGTTCTCTGTATTTCCTGAATTTGAATGTTGGCCTGCCCTACTAGGTTGGGGAAATTCTCCTGGATAATATCCTGCAGAGTATTTTCCGACCTGGTTCCATTCTCCCCATCACTTTCAGGTACACCAATCAGACGTAGATTTGGTCTTTTCACATAATCCCATATTTCTTGGAGGCTTTGTTCATTTCTTTTTACTCTTTTTCCTCTAAACTTCTCTTCTTGCTTAATTTCATTCATTTGATCTTCAATCACTGACACTCTTTCTTCCAGTTGATTGAGTCAGTTAATGAAACTTACGCATTTGTCACATAGTTCTCGTGTCATGGTTTTCATCTCTCTCAGGTCGTTTATGGACTTCTCTGCATTGCTTATTCTAGTTATCCATTCGTCAAATCTTTTTTCAAGGGTTTTAGTTTCTTTGCACTGGGTTCATAGTTCCTCCTTTAGCTCTGAGAAGTTTGATTGTCTGAAGCCTTCTTCTCTCAACTTGTCAATGTCATTCTCCATCCAGCTTTGTTGCGTTTCTGGCGAGGAGCTGCATTCCTTTGGAGGGGGAGAGGTGCTCTGGTTTTTAGAATTTTCAGCTTTTCTGCACTGCTTTTTCCCCATCTTTGTGGTTTTATCTACTTTTTGTCTTTGATGATGGTGACATACAGATGGGGTTTTGGTGTGGATGTCCTTTTGTCTGTTAGTTTTCCTTCTAACAGTCAGGACCCTCAGCTGAAAGTCTTTTGGAGTTTGCTTGAGGTCCACTCCAGACCCTGTTTGCTTGGGTATCAGCAGCGGAGGCTGCAGAAGAGTGAATATTGCTGAACAGCAAATGTTGCTGTCTGATCGTTCCTCTGGAAGCTTCGTCTCAGAGGTGTACCTGGCCATGTGAGGTGTGAGGTGTCAGTCTGCCCCTAGTGGGTCCCAGGTAGGGGATGTCTCCCAGGTAGGCTACTCGGGGGTCAGGGACCCACTTGAGCAGACAATCTATCCATTCTCAGATCTCAAACTCCATGCTGGGAGAATCACTACTCTCTTGAAAGCTGTCATACAGGGACATTTACATCTGCAGAGGTTTCTGCTGCTTTTTGTTTAGCTATGCCCTGTCCCCAGAGGTGGAGTCTACAGAGGCAGGCAGGCCTCCTTGAGCTGCGGTGGGCTCCACCCAGTTTGAGCTTCCTGGCAGCTTCGTTTACCCACTTAAGCCTCAGCAGTGGCAGGCACCCCTCCCCCAGCCTCACTGCTGCCTTGCAGTTAGATCTCAGACTGCTGTGCTAGCAACGAGGGAGGCTCCATGGGGGTGGGACCCTCTGAGCCAGGTGTGGGATATAATCTCCTGGTGTGCCATTTGCTAAGACCCTTGGTAAAGTGCACTATTAGGGTGGGAATGACCTGATTTTCCAGGTGTTTTGTGTCATGCTTTCCCTTGGCTAGGAAAGGGAATTCCTTTCCCCCTTGCACTTCCCGGGTGAGGCGATGCCTCGCCCTGTTTCAGCTCTCACTTGTTGGGCTGCACCCAATGTCCTGCACCCACTGTCCGACACGCCCCAGTGAGATGAACCCGGTACCTCAGTTGGAAATGCAGAAATCACCCATCTTCTGTGTCACTCATGCTGGGAGCTGGAGGCTGGAGCTGTTCCTATTTGGCCATCTTGGCACCACCCTGCTCTTGCTTTTTTAGTTCTTTAAGATGCTTCATTAGGTTGTCTATTTGAAGTTTTTCTCTCTTAAAAAATGTAGGTAGTTATAGCTATAAACTTCCCTCTTAGTACTGCTTTCACTGTATCTCATAGGTATTGGTATGCTGCATTTCCATTATCATTTGTTTCAATAAATTTTTCAATTTCCCTTTTAATTTCCTTATTGATCCACTTGTCATTCAGGAGCATATTGTTTAATTTTCATGTACTTGTATGTTTCCCAAAATTCCTCTTGTTATTGATTTCTAGTTTTATTCCACTGTGGTCAGAAAAGATGCTTGATATTATTTCAATTTTTTTCCAGTGTTTTAAGACTTGTGCGTGACCTAACATATGGTCCATCTGTAAGAATGATCCATGTGCTGCAGAAAAGAATGCATTCATTGTTGATTTTCTTCCTAGAAGATCTGTCCAATGCTCACAGTGAGGTGTGAAAGTCTCCAGCTATTATTTTACTGGGGTCTGTCTCTCTCTTTAGCTCAAAGTGTATTTGCATTCCAGTGTTGAGTGCATATATAGATTTACATTTGCTATATCCTCTTGCTGAATTGACCCCTTTATCATTATAAATTGACCCCTTTATCATTATACAACCACCTTCTTTGTCTCTTCTTATAGATTTGTCTTGAAATCTATTTTTTTCTGGTACAACTGTAGCTATTTCTGCTCTTTTTTGGTTTCAAATGGCATGGAATATCTTTTTTTCCATCAGTCTATGTGTGTATTATGGGTGAAGTGTGTTTCTTGCAAGCAATATATTATTCAGTCTCTTTTAAAAAATTCTGTTCAGCCACTCTATGTCTTTTTTAAATATTTTAAGTTTTATTTTTATCATTCAAGTGTAGCATTCCAAGTATAAATGATAAAATAGGTGTTATATTCCTTTGATAGTAGTAAAGTTATTGCAGCTTTTGTTAATGAAAAGAGAACTTTCAGAAGTAAATTTGTTATCTGAGGTTTAAGTATATTCATGGACTTTTACCATTTTTTATAACTTAAGAATGATTTAACATATACAAATAGGAGCCACATAAATATTCAAAAACAATGCAAGTATTTCAAATTCAGTTGTTTCAAGAATAGTCTAGTTAAAAAGATACTCTACTACACTTGAATTTCTGATTTAAACATAAAATAAATTTCTCTGTGCAGATTTCTACAGGCTTTAAAAAATTTATTTTAAGTTCTGGGGTACATGTGCACAATGTGCAGGTTTTTTACACAGGTAAACATGTACCATGGTGGTTTGCTGCATCTATCAGCCCATCATCTAGGGATTAAGCCCTGCATGCATTAGCTATTTATCCTGAGGCTCTCTTTCCCCACACCCTCCCAACAAGCCCTTATGTGTGTTGTTCCCCTCCCTGTGTCCATGTGATCTCATTGTTCAGCTCCCACTTGTGAATGAGAATATGTGGTGTTTGGTTTTCTGTTCCTGTGTTAGTACGCTGAGAATGATGGCTTCTAGCTTCATCCATGTCCCTGCAAAGGACATGACCTAATTCCTTATTATGGCTGCATAGTATTCCATGGTGTATATGTACCAGATTTTCTTTATCCAGTCTATGATTGATGGGCATTTGGGTTGATTCCATGTCTATTATATGGCAATAAACATAGGTGTGCATGTATCTTTATAAAAGAATAATTTATATTCCTTTGGTTATATAATCAATAATGGGATTGCTGGATCAAATGGTATTTCTGGTTCTAGATCCTTGAGGAATCACCACATTGTCTTCCACAATGGTTGAACTAATTTACATTCCCACCAACATTTGTTCGTATTTCTCCACAGCCTTGCCAGCATTCGTTGTTTCATGACTTTTTAATAATCGCCATTCTGACTGGTGTGAGATGGTATCTCATTGTAGTTTTGATTTGTATTTCTCTAATGATCAGTGATGTTGAGCTTTTTTTCATATGTTTGTTGGCCACATAAATGTCTTCTTTTGAAAACTATCTGTTCATATCCTTTGCCCATTTTTTGCTGGGATTTTTTTTTCTTTTACATTTGTTTAATTTCCTCATAAATTCTGGATATTAGACCTTTGTCACATGGGTAGATTGCAAAAATTTTCTCCCAATCTGTAGGTTGCCTGTTCACTCCAATGATAGTTTCTTTTGCTGTGCAGAAGCTCTTTAGTTTAGTTAGATCTCATTTGTCAATTTTGGCTTTTGTTGTGATTGCTTTTGGTAATTTCATCATAAAATCTTTGCCCGTGCCTATGCCCTGAATGATATCGCCTAGGTTTTCTTCTAGGGTTTTTATGGTTGCTGGTTTTATATTTAAGTCTTTAATCCATGTTGAGTTAATTTGTGTATAAGGTGTAACAAAGGGTCCAGTTTCAGTTTTCTGCATATGGCTAACCAGTTTTCCCAGCATCGTTTATTAAGTAGGGAATCCTTTCCTCATTGCTTGTTTTTGTTGGGTTTGTTGAAGATCATATGGTTGTGGATGTGTGGTCTTATTTCTGAGATCTCTATTCTGTTCCATTGGCTTATGTGTTTGTTTGGGCACCAGTACCATGCTGTTTTGGTTACTGTAGCCTTGTAGTATAGTTTGAAGTCAGGTAGTGTGATGCCTCTAGCTTTGTTCTTTTTGATTAGAATTGTCTTGGCTATATGGGCTCTGTTTTGGTTCCACATAAAATTCAAAGTAGTTTTTTTCTAATACTGTGAAGAATGTCAACGGTAGTTTGATGGGAATAGCACTGAATTGAATCTATAAATTACTTTGGGCAGCATGGCCATTTTCATGATATTGATTCTTCCTATCCATGAGGATGGAATTTTTTCCCATCTGTTTGTGTCCTCTCTCATTTCCTTGAGCAGTGGTTTGTAGTTCTCCTCGAAGACATCCTTCACATCCCTTGTTAGCTGTATTCCTAGGTATTTTATTCTCTTTGTGGCAATTGTGAATGAGAGTTCATTCATGATTTGGCTCTCTGTTTGTCTATTGTTGGTGTATAGAAATGCTTGTGATTTTTGTACATTGATTTTGTATCCTGAGACTTTGCTGAACATAAGGAGCTTTTGGACTGAGACAATGGGGTTTTCTAGATATTGGATCATTTTGTCTGCAAGCGGAGACAATTTGACCTTCTCTCTTCCTATTTGAGTACAACTTCCCTGGCCAGAACTTCCAATACTATGTTGAATAGGAGTGGTGAGAGAGGGCATCCTTGTCTTGTGCTGGTTTTCAAAGGGAATGCTTCCAGCTTTTGCCCATTCAATATGATATTGGTTATGGGTTTGTCATAAATAGCTCTTATTATTTTGAGATATGTTTCCTCAATACCTAGTTTACTGAGAGTTTTAGCCTGAAGCGGTACTGAATTTTATCAAAGGTCTTTTCTACATCTATTGAGATAATCATGTGGCTTTTGTCATTTATGTGACGAATTACATTTATTGATTTGCATATGTTAAAGCAGCCTTGCATCCCAGGGATAAAGCTGACTTGATGGTGGTGGATAAGATTTTTGATGTGCTGCTGGATTCAGTTTGCCAGTATTTTATTGAGCATTTTTGCACTGATGTTCATCAGGGATATTAGCCTGAAGTTCATGTTGTTTTGTTGTGTCTCTGCCAGGTTTTGGTATCAGGATGATGCTGGCCTCATAAAATGAGTTAGGGATAAGTCCCTCCTTTTCAATCATTTGGAATAGTTTCAGAAGAAATGATACCAGCTCCTCTTTGTACCTCTGGTAGAATTTGGCTGTGAATCTCTCTGGTCCTGGGCTTTGTTTTGGTTGGTAGGCTATTTATTAATGCCTTAATTTCAGAACCTGTTATTGGTCCATTCACAGATTCAACTTCTTCCTGGTTTAGTCTTGGGAGAGTCTATGTGTCCAGGAATTTATCCATTTCTTCTAGATTTTCTACTTTATTTGCATAGAGGTGTTAATAGTATTCTCTGATGGTTGTTTGTATTTCTGTGGCACCATGGTGATATGACATTTATCATTTTTTATTATGTCTATTTGATTATTCTGTCTTTTCTTCTTTGTGTACCTAGAAGTCTATGTATTTTATTAATTTTTTGAAAAAAAACCACCTCCTGGATTCATTGATTTTTTGAAGGATTTTTCATGTCTCTAACTCCTTCAGTTCTGTTCTGATCTTAGTTATGTCTTGTCTTCTGATAGTTTTTGGATTTGTTTGCTCTTGCTTCTTTAGTTCTTTTAGTTCTGATGTTAAGGTGTCGATTTGAGATCTTTCTAGCATTCTGATGTGGGCATTTAGTGTTATAAATTTCCCTCTTAACACTGCTTTAGCTGCATCCTAGAGATTTTGGTATGTTGTCTCTTTGTTCTCACTGGTTTCAAAAAACTTCCTGATTTCTGCCTTAATTTCATTATTTACCCAGGAGTCATTCAGGAGCAGATTGTTCAATTTTCATGTAGTTGTGTGGGTTTTGAGTGTTTCTTAATCTCGAGTTCCAATTTGATTGCACAGTTGTCTGAGAGACTGTTATGATTTCAGTTCTTTTGCATTTGCTGAGGAGTGTTTTACTTCTAACTATGGGATCGATTTTAGAGCAAGTGCCACATGGCGCTGAGAAGAATGTATATCCTGTTGATTTTGGGTGGAGAGTTCTGCAGCTATCTGTCAGGCCCACTTGATCCTGACCTGAGTTTGGGTCCCAAATATCCTTGTTAATTTTCTGTCTCAATGACCTGTCTAATATTGACAGTGGTGTGTTAAAGCCTCCCACTCTTACTGTGTGGGAGTCTAAGTCTCTTTGAAGGTCTCTAAGAATTTGTTTTATGAATCTGGGTGCTCCTGTATTGGGTGAAAATATATTTAGAATTGTTAACTCTTCTTGTTGAATTGATCCTTTTACCATTTTGTAATGCCTTTAATTGTCTTTTTTGATCTTTGTTGGTTCAAAGTTCTGTTTTGTCAGAAACTTGTATTGCAACCCCTGCTTCTTTCAGCTTTCCATTTGCTTGGTAAATTTTCCTCCATCCCTTTTTTTTGAGCCTATATGTGTCTTTGCACATGAGATGGGTCTCTTGAATACAGTACACCAATGGGTTTTGACTCTTTATCCAATTTGCCCATCTGTGTCTTTTAATTGGGGCATTTAGCCCATGTACATTTAAGGTTAATATTGTTATATGTGAATTTGATCCTGTCGTCATTATGCTAGCTGGTTATTTTGCATACTAGTTGATGCAGTTTTTCATGGCATCATTGGTCTTTGTTTTTCAGTGTGTTTTTGCAGAGGCTGGTATTGGTTTTTCGTTTCCATATTTAGTACTTCCTTCAGGAGCTCTTGCAAGGCTGGCCTGGTGGTGAGTAATTCACTTAGGATTTGCTTGTCTGATAAGGATTTTATTTCTCCTTCACTTACAAAACTTAGTTTGGTTGGATATGAAATTCTGGGTTGAAAATTCTTTTCTTTAAGAATGTCGAATATTGACACCCACTCTTTTCTGGCTTGTAGGGTTTCCACTGGGAGGTCTGATGGGTTTCCCTTTGTAGGTAACATGGCCTTTCTCTCTGGCTGCCCTTAACATTTTTTCCTTCATTTTGACCTTAGAGTATCTGAAGATTATGTGTCTTGGGATTGATCTTCTCGTGGAGTATCTTGCTGGGGTTCTCTGTATTTCTTGAACTTGAATGTTGGCCTGCCTTTCCAGGTTGGGCAAGTTCTCCTGGATGATATCCTGAAGTGCATTTTCCGACTTGGTTCCATTCTCCCTATCTCTTTCAGGTACTTCAGTCAGTCCTAGGTTCGATCTTTTTACACAGTCCCATAGTTCTCAGAGGTTTTGTTTGTACCTTTTCATTATTTTTTTCTCTGATCTTTTCTGCCTGCCTTATTTCAGCAAGATAGTCTTCAAGCTCTGATATTCTTTCTTCCACTTGTTTGATTTGGCTATTGATACTTGTGTTTGTATCATGAAGTTCTTGTGCTGTGTTTTTCAGCTCCATCAGGTCATTTATGTTCCTCTCTAAACTGGTTATTCTAGTTAGGAACTTCTGTAACCTTTTATCATGGTTCTTACCTTCTTTGCTTTGGGTTAGAATATGCTCCTCTATCTGAGCGAAGTTTGTTATTACCCACCTTCTGAAGCCTACTTCTGTCATTTCGTCCATCTCATCCTCTGTCTAGTTCTGCACCCTTGCTGGAGAGATGTTGTGATCATTTGGAGAAGAGGAACTCTGGCCTTTTAAGTCTTCAGTGTTTTTTCATTGATTCTTTCTCATCTTCAGGAGTTTGTTTAGTGTCAGTCTTTGAGGCTGCTGACCTTTGGATGAGGTTTTTGTGGGGATTTCTTTGTTGATGCTGTTGTTGTTGCTTTCTGTTTGTTTGTTTGTAATGGGTCTGTCTTCTGTAGGGCTGCTGTTGTTTGCTGGGGGTTCGCTTCAGGCCCTATTCATCTGGGTCCCTCCCGCACCTGGAGATGTCAAATGAGAAGGCCGGAGAACAGCAAAGATAGTGCCTGCTCCTTCCTCTGGGATCTCTGACCTAAAGGAGCACTGACCTGATGCCACCAGGAATGCTCTAGTATAGGATGTCTGGAGACCCCTGTTGGGGGTGTCACCCAGTTGGAAGGCACAGGAACCAGGACCCATTTAATGGTGTACTTTGGCTGTCCCTTGGTGGAGGGCATGTGCTGCACTAGGGGGAAACCCACTCATCTGGGCTGCCTGGATTCCTCAGAGGTAACAGCGAGAAAGACTAAGTTTGTTGGTCTGCAGAGAAGATGACCACCCTCCCCGCAGGGGCTCAGGCCCAGGGAGATCAATCAGAGCTCTGGCCCTAAGCCCCTGGCTGGCAGGAGTTCCTGCAGGGAGTCCCCATCCAGTGAGGAGGGATGGGTCAGGGTACAGCCTAAAGGGGCAGTCTGGCCATGGTCTGCCACAGCTGGTGTGCTGCACTGTGGGGAATACCTCTTGGGACAAAGCTGTCCAGTCTCCCAGGCTGTCCAGTCTCCCAGCAGGAGAAAAGTGTGGCCTGGAGCTATAGTGATGACTGCTGTACTTCCCTCCTGGGAGTTCAGTGTCTTAGGCAGCTAGTGGCTACAATGATGGCTGTGGTCCCTCCCCCAGGGAGCTCAGTTTTCTTAGGCAGCCAGCAGCCACAGTGATGGCTGCCACCCCTCCTTCAGGGAGCTCAGGCGGCTTAGACAGCAGGCAACCTCAGTGATGATGGCCACCCCTTCCCTGGGGAACTCAGTAGTCTTAAGCAGATTCCAGCTGAGTGGCTGTTGAGACTCTGCACGGCTCCGTAGTTGGGACCTAAAGCCCTGGTGTTGTGAGCTCGTGAGTGAGATCTTCTAATCTGTGGGTTGCACAGATCAGTGGAAAAAGCATGGTTTCCCAGGCTGGGTAGCATGCTCACTCACCGCCTCCCTTGGCTGGGGGCATGGTCTTTCCTTGCCCCATGTGGCTCTCAGGTGGGCTAATGCACCACCCTGCTTTTCCTTGCTCTCCAGGGGTCACACCAACTGCCTACTCAGTCCTGATGATAGAACCTGGATACCTTGGTTGCCAGTGCAGGATTAGTACACTGTTTTGGTTTTTCTTGGTGGGAGCTTCTTACTGTCATTGCTTCTAGTCAGCCATCTTGAGACTCCACTCTATGTTTTTTGGTTGGAGAGTTTAGTCTATTTACATTCCATGTTATTATTGGTAAGTAAAGATCTACGTCTGCCACTTTGTTACTTGTTTTCTGGTTGTTTTGTGGTCTTGTATTTTTTCTTTCCTTCCTTCCTGTCTTCCTTTTAGTGAAGGTGATTTTCTCTGGTAATATGTTTTAATTTCTTGCTTTTTATTTTTTGTGTAGCCACTATATGTATTTTGATTTGAGGTTTCCAAGAGGCTTAGAAATATTATCTTATAACCCATTATTTTAAACTGATGACAACTTAACATTGATTGCATAAACAAACAAGCACAAAGCACACAAAAGAAATTTATACATTTACTTCATTCCCCCACTTTTTAAATTTTTCTTGTGTCTATTTATATCTTATTGTACTATCTATGTCTTGAAAAGTTGTTGCAGTTGTTATTTTTGATTAGTTCATTTTTTTAGTCTTTTACTTAAGATAAGAGTAGTTTGCATACCACAATTATAGTATCATAATATTCTGTGTTTTTCTGTGTACTTACTATTACCAGTGAGTTTTGAACCTTCAAGTGCTTTCTTATTGCTCATTAACATCTTTCTCTTTCAGATTGAAGAATTCTTTTTAGCATTTCTTGCAGGACAGGTCTGAGTTGATGAAATCCCTCAGCTTTTGTTTGTCTGGGAAAGTCTTTGTTTCTCCATGTTTGAGGGATATTTTCACCAGATATATGATTCTAGGGTAAAGGTTTTTGCCTTCAGCACTCTCAATAATTCATGACACTCTCCCCTAGCCTATAAAGTTTACACTGAAAAGTCTACGGCCAGATGTATTGGAGCTTCATGGTATGTTGTTTCTTTTCTCTTGTTGCTTTTGGGATCCTTTATCTTTGACCTTTAGGAGTTTGATTATTAAATGCCTGGAGGCAGTCTTCTTTGAGTTAAATCTGCTTGGTGGCTTGGTGTTTATAAACTTCCTGTTCTTGGAAATTAATGTCTCTTTAGGTTTTGGAATTTCTTTGTTATTATCCCTTTGAATAAACTTATCTCTTTCTCTATCTCCTTTTTAGGACCAATAACTCTTAGATTTTCACTTTTGAGACTATTTTCCAGATCCTGTAGGTGTGCTTCATTTTTTTTTCCATTTTTCTCTTCTGAGTATCTATTTTCAAATAGCCTGTCTTCAAGTTCACTAATTCTTTCTCCTGCTTCATCAGTTCTGCTATTAAAAGACTCAGATGTATTATTCAGTATGCCAATTGCATTTTTCAGGTCCAGAATTTCTGCTTGGTTCTTCTTAATTATTTCAATCTCTTTGTTACATTTATCTGATGGAATTCTGAATTCCTTCTCTGTGATATCTTGAATTTCTTTGAGTTTCCTCAAAACAGCTACTTTGAATTATTATATCTGTGTGAAAGGTCATACATCTCTGTTTCTCCAGGATTGATCCCTGGTGCCTTATTTAGTTCATGTGATAAGGTCATGTTTTCCTGGATGGTCTTGATACTTCTAGATCCTCTTCTGTGTCTGGGCATTAAAGAGTTAGGTATTTATTGTAGTCTTCTCAATCCAGGCTTCTTTGTACTCATCCTTCTTTAGAAAGTTTTCCAGATATTCCAAAGGAGTTGAGTGTTGAGATCTAAGCTGTATCTGCTTTAGGGGGACACCCTAAGCCAAGTAATACTGTGGTTCTTGCAGACTCATAGAGGTACCACCTTAATGGTCTTGGACAAGATACAGAAGAAATCTCTGAACTAGCAGGCAGAGATTCTTTTCTTTCCTTACTTTCTCCCAAATGAAAGAAGTCGCTCTGTCTGTTCAGAGTCACCTGGAGCTGGGAGTGGAGTGACACAAGCACCCTAGGGTCCACCACCATTAGGACTGTGCCGGGTCATACCTGAAGCCAGCACAGCACTGGGTCACACCTAAGGCCTGCTGTAACCACTCCCTGGTTATAGTCTAGGTTCACTCAAGAACCTGGGGCTCTACAATCAGCAGTTGGTAAAGCTGACCATGCCTGTGTTCTTCCCTTTAGAGTGGTGAGTTCCCCTAGGTCCTGAGTGGGTCCAGAGGTGCTGTCCAGGATCCAGGTACTAGAGTCAAAAACCTTAGAAGTCTACCTGGTGTTATATTGTACCAGTGCAGCTGAGCTGGCACTCAAACCACGAGATGCAGTTGTTCCTACTCTTCTCTCCCCTTTGCAAGACAGAGAAGCCTCACCTCATGGCCACCACCAGCACGGCCCCATGGATAGTACTGCCAGACTACCACCAATGTTCCCTTAAAGCCCAGCCACTCTTCCGTCAGCTTGTGGTGAATGCTGTCAGGCCTGGGAATCACCTTCAGGGCAATGGGCTCTCCTCTGTCCCAGCACAGGTACAGAAGTGCCATCCAAGAGCCAAGACCTGGAATTGGGGACCCCAAGAGTTTGCTTGGTGCTCTGCCTCCCTGTGGCTGAGCTGGTACCTAAAATGCAATACAAAGTCCCCTTTACTTTTCCACCTGCTTTCCTCAAGCAGAAGGAGACTCACCATAACCACCATGGCTGGAAATATGGTGGGTTTCACCTGAAGCTAGCACATCTCAGAGCCTCACTGAAGGTTCATGGCATACTAGCTGGGCATTGCTGCTGGTTATTCAGGGCCTAGGGGCTCTTTAGTCAGCAGGTGATGAATCTTCTCAGGACTAGGTCCCTACCTTTAAGGCAGCAGGTTCCCTCCTGGCCCACAGTGTGTCTAGAAATGTCATCTGAGAGCGAGGGCCTGGAACATAGGTCTCATAACTCTGCCCAGCACCCTATCCTACTGTGGTTGTGTTGGTATCCAAGTTGCAAGACAAAGTCCTCTGTACTCTTCCCTCTCCTTAACCGAAGCATAAGGTATGTATCAATTTTGTTGTTGTACACTGCACTCCCTGGAGCTGGGGGAGGGGTGGTACAAGCACTCCCTTGGCCACCCTAGCTTGTGTCTCACTAGATCACATGCCCTCCAAGTCCACTGGCTCCAAGCCTAGTACAGCAATAAGACTTGCCTAGGAGTTGCAGAGCTTGTGGGCTAGACTGCCTTTCAAGTTTATGTAGAACCCCACAGCACTTGAGCCTGTGATGGTGAGGCTTGAGGAGAAACTCAAGTTCTGACCACTGGAATAGGCAATTCCCTTCTGGATAGGGCTAGTCTAAATGCTCCCTCTGTGGGCACTGGGTGAGTTCTGCCACTGTTTGCAGTACTGATTTCCCACAATCCCTGCACTCTCCCTCTCCCAAGTGCACAGATTCTCTCTCTGTGACACATGGTTGCTGCCAGGGGATAGGGCAGGGGTTATGTCAGCAATTCGAGACTGTCTTTTCTACCCTCTTCAGTTCCTCTTTCAGTGATATGAAGTTATAAACAGATACTGTGATTGCTCACCTGATTTTTGGTTCTTATGCTTTTCTTGTGTACATAGTTGTTAAATTTGGTGTTCTTGCCTGGGGGTGATCATCAGTGGAGGCTTCTATTCAGATATCTTGCTCCACCCACTCTCAATCCAATTTTGAACCAATAATTTCTGTCATTCTCTTGAAAGCAATCTACATTCCTTTTCCTTGTTGTCCTTTTGGCTCATTTTTTGGGAAATGCCTGCAATCTGGATATGTGACTTTCTGGATTAAAAACTTGAATCCTATCTGCATTTGCCATGCTTGCAGTGGGCTTCTTCTGAGCATAACTAGACAAAAATCACATAACCAGACTTATTGCTATTATAATAAATGTATTATCACCCAGCTCAACTGAGCCTCCAGTACTTTCTAACACTCTTATCAGGAAGTCTCTCAAGTTGGATGGTTCTTCTTTTCTTTATAGTGATTGAATCAAGCTTTATTCTCCACCTCCAACTTCCTCTCTTCCTACCTCCGTTCCTCATCAAGTCTTAGCACACGAAACTGACTCTTACTTTACTGTGAAAGTAGAAGACAATAAAGTTGTGTTTCTGCTACTCTCTGTCATAAAAATCATCATACCCACTTCATAAGGATGTAGTAGATTAAAGATTTCCATTAAGAAAGGAAAATATAACACTGCTAGAAGAATATATTGAAAATTCCTTTATATCTTTAGAGTATGAAAGGTCTTTCCAATCAGAATTCAATATACAGAAGCCACATAAAGAAATATTAATACAGTAAACTAAACTAAAAGAAAAAGAACTTCTACATGGAAAAACATAAAATAACAAAACAAAAAAACAACATGAGTAAAATCAATAAGCAAAATAACTAGGATAAAAATATTTGCAACTTATATCACAAGTAAATAACCCAATGCCACTAATATACAAAGGGCTTCTAGAAACTGAGAAGAGAATAGCCAGAAACCCAAAGGGAAAATAGACAAAGACAGTAAAACTCTGTGCAACGAGGTTCACTATAAAAGAAATGCATTGCCCTTAAACAGATAAAGCCATTTTCAACCTTTGTTACGATAATATAAAGGAAAAATAAAAGTATGTTAAACACCAATGTCACTCATCAGATGACAAAAAATTTTTAGGTGTGATAGCATTCTCTGTTGCTGAGGCTAAGAGAAATAAGCACCACCACATTCCTCCTGGGAGAACAAAATTATACAAACCCTATAGATAGCAATTTGGCAATGCCCATCAAAATTTAAAATTAATTATCTTTTGATGTAGAAAGTACAAAATTTTAAATGAATTATCTTTTGATGTAGAAAGTCCACACTTCTGGACTTGTAGCCTGAAAATTCACCTATGCATGTATGAATTTTCATCTGTACAAGATTATTCAATGCAGCATTGTTTATAGTAGCAAGTGGTTAGAGACAACCTAAGTGTTGCTCTCTCAGGGCTAATCTTGACAGATATAAAAAATTTATTGTTACGGGGAAAAAAGCAAAGTTATAATGCTGCCTTTGTGTAAGAAAGAGGGGAGGAATATGTATTTATATTAGTATTTGCTCATAGCTGCCTAACAAAGTAGTGAGAGGATTCCATAAAACTAGTAAATAGTGGTTGCATACAGTGGATACATGAGGGATATGGAGGATAAGGAGCTGGATGGACATATGTGAGTGTTAAGACTTCTCAGTGTATAATCTTTTAGACCTTTGAACCAAATGAATGTATTAATATTACTTATTCAAAAATTATTAAATTAAACTTTTAGGCATTTTGCTGTCTAGTCCAGGAAGCAGTTTCAGATATTCATGTAGTTTTCTCTATCCCTTCACATTCAACATTTTTCCGTTGTTTCACTTACTAATATCTTACCTCCTCGTTAGCACATTACAATGTGGTTTCTGCCCCATTACGTAACCAAATTTCTGTCATGTCAGGTCCCCAGTGACTTCCTTATTTCTAAATGTGATGAATATTGATTGTTCAGTCCTTCTGTTGCCTAGTATCTCTGCAACATTTGACAAGCTGCTTCCTTTCTCATGCATCCTCTTCCCGTGACTTCCATGTTTCCACACAATTCTAGCTTCTCTCCCATCTCCCTGGATTCCCTTATTTTTTCTTTTTCTCTTCTCCATTACCTTCTCATCGTCTCCCTCCTTTACCCAAACATTAACTACTGAATTTCTCCAACACTCTGCTATAAAACTCTCCTTGCCCAAACCTAAGACATTTCACACAGAGCTACAGATTCCATTGATAACACCTATCTTCACGTTTATATGTTCAAAACCTTCAGGACTGAGGCATTCATTCCCTGGCGGCTCCCTCTGGCCAAGAGCAATATGTAGATGCAGTCTCAGCTGTTGAGCTTCTCTCAGAAAAAACTTCTGGCAGATGTGGAAGGGAAATCTGGAAAGAGTACCACAACCTCCACAAATGTATGTATTGTGAATATTTTCATCCACTATGTGATTTGCCTTTTCATTTTCTTTTCAAACTCTTGATGAATGGATATTTTAAATTTTTTTATTGTTGTTAGAAATCACGTTGTTAATATTACACTTAAAGTCATATTGTTTTTTAAGTAAATTACTTTTATTTTTCTTCACATTGTACTTAGAATCTGTAGTATCATTTTTATTTTTTTAATTATACTTTAAGTTGTAGGGTACATATGCACAACGTGCAGATTTGTTACATAGGTATATATGTGCCATGTTGGTTTGCTGCACCCATCAACTCGTCATTTACATTAGGTATTCCTCCTAATGCTATGCCTCCTCCAGCCCCCCACCCCCCTACAAGCCCCAGAGTGTGATGTTCCTCACCCTTTGTCCAAGCAAGCGTTCTCATTGTTCAGTTTCCACCTATGAGAACATGCAGTGTTTGGTTTTCTGTCCTTGTGACACTTTGCTGAGAATGATGGTTTCCAGCGTCATCCATGTCCCTACAAAGGACATGAACTCATTCTTTTTTATGGCTTCTTAGTATTCCATGGTGTATATGTGCCATATTTTCTTTATCCAGTCCATCATTGATGGACATTTGGGATGGTTCCAAGACTTTGCTATTGTAAATAGTGCCACAATAAACATATGTGTGCATGTGTCTTTATAGTAGCATGACCTATAATCCTTTGGGCATATAGGCAGTAATGGGATTGCTGGGTCAAATGGTAATTCTAGTTCTAGATCCTTGAGGAATCTCCACACTGTCTTCCACCATGGTTGAACTAATTTCCACTCCCACCAACAGTGTAAAAGCATTCGTTCCTATTTCTCCACATCCTCTCCAGCATGTGTTGTTTCCTGACTTTTTAGTGATCGCCATTCTAACTGATGTGAGATGGTATCTCATTATGGTTTTAATTTGCATTTCTCTGATGACCAGTGATCATGAGCATTTTTTCATGTGTCTGTTGGCTGCATAAATGTCTTCTTTTGAGATGTGTCTGTTCATATCCTTTGCCCACTTTTTGATGGGTTGTTTTTTTATTGTAAATTTAAGTTCTTTGTATGTTCTGGATATTAGCCCTTTGTCAAATGGGTAGATTGCGAAAATTGTTTCCCATTCTGTAGGTTGCCTGTTGACTCTGACGGTAGTTTCTTTTGCCATGCAGAAGCTCTTTAGTTTAATTAGATCTCATTTGTCTATTTTGGCTTTTGTTGCCATTGCTTTTGGTGTTTTAGTCATGAAGTCCTTGCCCATGCCTATGTCTTCAATGGTATTGCCTAGGTTTTCTTCTAGGGTTTTTATGGTTTTAGGTCTAACATTTAAGTCTTTAATCCATCTTGAATTAATTTTTGTAGAAGGTGTAAGGAAGGGATCCAGTTTCAGTTTTTTACATATGGCTAGCCAGTTTTCCCAGAACCATTTATTAAATAGGGAATCCTTTCCCCATTTCTTGTTTTTGTCAGGTTTGCCAAAGACTAGATGGTTGTAGATGTGTGGTGTTATTTCTGAGGGCTCTGTTTTGCTCCATTGGTCTGTGTATCTGTTTTGGTACCAGTACCATGCTGTTTTGGTTACTGTAGACTTGTAGTACAGTTTGAAGTCAGGTAGAGTGATGCCTCCAGCTTTGTTCTTTTGGCTTAGGATTCTGTTGGCAATGCAGGCTCTTTTTTGGTTCCATATGAACTTTAAAGTAGTTTTTTCCAATTCTGTGAAGAAAGTCATTGGTAGCTTAATGGGGATGGCATTGAATCTATAAATTACCTTGGGCAGTATGGCCATTTTCACGATATTGATTCTTCCTATCTATGAGCATGGAATGTTCTTCCATTTGCTTGTGTCCTCTTTTATTTTGTTGAGCAGCAATTTGTAGTTCTTTAAGAGGTCCTTCACATCCCTTGTAAGTTGGATTTCTAGGTATTTTATTCTCTTTGTAGCAATTGTGAATGGCAATTCACTCATGATTTGGCTCTCTGTTTTGTCTGTTCTTGGTTTATAGGAATGCTTGTGATTTTTGCACATTGATTTTGTATCCTGAGACTTTGCTGAAGTTGCTTATCAGCTTAAGGAGATTTTGGGCTGAGACAATGTGGTTTTCTAAATACACAATCATGTCATCTGCAAACAGGGACAATTTTACTTCCTCTTTTCCTAATTTAATACCTTTATTTCTTCCTCTTGACTGATTGCCCTGGTCAGAACTTCCAATACTATGTTGAATAGAAGTGGTGAGAGAGGACATCCTTGTCCTGTGCTGGTTTCCAAAGGGAATGCTTCCAGTGTTTGCCCATTCAGTATGATATTGGCTGTGGGTTTGTCATAAATAGCTCTTATAATTTTGAGATGCTTTCCATCAATACCTAGTTTATTGAGAGTTTTTAGCATGAAGGGCTGTTGAATTTTGTCAAAGGCCTTTTCTGCATCTATTGAGATAATCATGTGGTTTTTGTTGTTGGTTCTGTTTATGTTATGGATTGCATTTATTGATTTGTGTAAGTTGAACCAGCCTTGCATCCCAGAGATGAAGCCGACTTGATCATAGTGGATAAGCTTTTTAATGTGCTGGTGGATTCGGTTTGCCAGTATTTTATCGAAGATTTTCACATCGATGTTCATCAGGGATAAATAGTCTAAAATTTTCTTTTTTTGTTGTGTCTCTGCCAGGCTTTGGTATCAGCATGATGCTGGCTTCAGAAAATGAGTTAGGAAGGATTCCTTCTTTTCTTATTGATTGGAATAGTTTCAGAAGGAATGGTACCAGCTCCTCCTTGTACCTCTGGTAGAATTCAGCTGTGAATTCGCCTGCTCCCGGATTTTCTTGGTTGGTAGGGTATTAGTTATTGCCTCAATAACTAATTGGTTTAGTCTTGGGAGGGTGTGTGTGTCTAGGAATTCATCCATTTCTTCTAGATTTTCTAGTTTATTTGTGTAGAGATGTTTATAGTATTCTCTGATAGTAGTTTGTATTTCTGTGGGATCAGTGGGGATATCCCCTTTACCGTTTTTTATTGCATCTATTTGATTCTTCTCTCTTTTGTTATTTATTAGTCTTGCTAGTGGTCTATCAACTTTGTTGATCTTTTCAAAAAACTGGCTCCTGAATACATTGATTTTTTGAAGGGTTTTTTGTGTCTCTATCTCCTTCAGTTCTGCTCTGATCTTAGCTATTTCTTGCCTTTTGCTAGTTTTTGAATTTGTTTGCTCTTGCTTCTCTAGTTCTTTTGGGTGTCAATTTTAGATCTTTCCTGCTTTCTCTTGTGGGCATTTAGTACTATAAATTTCCCTCTACACACTGCTTTAAATATGTCCAGAGATTTGGGTACATTGTGTCTTTGTTCTCATTGGTTTCAAAGAACATCTTTATTTCTGCCTTCATTTCTTTATTTACCCAGTAGTCATTCAGGAGCAGGTTGTACAGTTTCTATGTAGTTGTGTGGTTTTGAGTGAGTTTCTTAATACTGAGTTCTAATTTGATTGCATTGTGGTCTGAGAGACAGTTTATTGTGATTTCTGTTCTTTTACATTTGCTGAGGACTGCTTTACTTCCAATTATGTGGTCAATTTTAGAATAAGTGTGATGTGGTGCTGAAAAGAATGTATATTCTGTTGATTTGGGGTGGAGAGTTCTGTAGATGTCTATTAGGTCCACTTGGTGCAGAGCTCAGTTCAAGTCCTGGATATCCTTGTTAACCTTCTGCCTCATTGATCTGTCTAATATTGACACTGGGGTGTTAAAGTCACCCATTATCATTGTGTGGGAGTCTGAGTCTCTGTGGATCTCTAAGGACTTGCTTTATGAATCTGGGTGCTACTGTATTGGGTGCATATGTATTTAGGATAGTTAGCTCTCCTTGTTGAATTGATCCCTTTACCATTATATAATGGCCTTCTCTGTCTCTTTTGATCTTTGTTGGTTTAAGCTGTTTTATCAGAGACTAGGATTGCAACCCCTGCTTTTTTTTACTTTCCATTTGCTTGGTAGATCTTCCTCCATCTCTTTATTTTGAGCCTGTATGTGTCTCTGCACGTGAGATGGGTCTCCTGAATACAGCACACTGATGGGTCTTGAGTCTTTATCCAATTTGCCAGTCTGTGTCTTTTAATTGGAGCATTTAGCCCATTTACATTTAAAGTTAATATTGTTATGTGTGAATTTGATCCTGTCATTATGATGTTAGCTGGTTATTTTACCCATTAATTGATGCGGTTTCTTCACGGCATTGATGGTCTTTACAATTTGGCATGTTTTTGCAGAGGCTGGTACCAGTTGTTCCTTTCCATGTTTAGTGCTTTCTTCGGGAGTTCTTGTAAGGCAAGCCCAGTGGTGACAAAATCTCTCAGCATTTGCTTGTCTGTAAAGGATTTTTCTTCTCCTTCACTTATGAAGCTTAGTTTGGCTGGATATGAAATTCTGGGTTGAAAATTCTTTTCTTTAAGAATGTCAAACATTAGCCCCCACTCTCTTCTGGCTTGTAGGGTTTCTGCTGAAAGGTCCGCTGTTAGTCTGATGGGCTTCCCTTTGTGGGTAGCCCAATCTTTCTCTGCCTGCCCTTAATATTTTTTCCTTCATTTCAACCTTGGTGAATCTGACAATTATGTGTCTTGGGGTTGCTCTTCTCTAGGAGTATCTTTATGGTGTTCTCTGTATTTCCTGAATTTGAATGTTGGCCTGCCTTGCTAGGATGGGGAAGTTCTCCTGGACAATATCCTGAAGAGTGTTTTCCAACTTGGTTCCATTCTCCCCGTCACTTTCAGGTACACCAATCAAATGTAGAACATAGTCCCATATTTTTTGGAGGCTTTGTTTGTTTCTTTTCACTCTTTTTTCTCTAATCTTGTCTTCTTGCTTTATTTCATTAATTTGATCTTCAATCACTGATACCCTTTCTTCCACTTGATCGAATCCGCTATTGAAGCTTGTGCATGCATCACGAATTTCTCATGCCATGGTTTTCAGTTCCATCAGGTCATTTAAGGTCTTCTCTACACTGGTTATTCCAGTTAGCCATTCATCTATCATTTTTTCAAGGTTATTAGCTTACTTGCAATGGTTTAGAATATGGTCATTTAGCTTGGAGAAGTTTGTTATTATTGACCTTCTGAAGCCTACTTCTGTCAACTCGTCAAAGTCATTCTCCATCCAACTTTGTTCTGTTGCTGGCGAGGAGCTACAATACTTTGAAGGAGAAAAGGCACTCTGGTTCTTAGAATTTTCAGCTTTTTTGTTCTGGTTTCTCCTCATCTTTGTGGTTTTATTTACCTTTGGTCTTTGATGTTGGTGACCTATAGATGGGGTTTTGGTGTGGATGTCCTTTTTGTTGATGTTGACACTATTTCTTTCTGTTTGTTAGTTTTCCTTCTAACAGTAACGTCCCTCAGCTGCAATTCTGTTGGAGTTTGCTGGAGTTCCACTCCAAATCCTGTTTGCCTGGGTATCACCGGCAGAGGCTGCAGAACAGCAGATATTGCAGAAGAGCAAATATTGCTGCCTGGTCCTTCCTCTGGAAACTTCATCCCAGAGGGGCATCCACCTGTATGAGGTGTCTGTCAGCCACTACTGGGAGGTGTCTCCCAGGCAGGCTACATGGGGGTAAGGGACCCACTTGATGAGGCAGTCTATCCATTCTTGGAGCTCAAATGCCATGCTGGGAGAACAATTGCTCTCTTCAGAGTTCTCAGACAGAGATGTTTAAGTCTGCAGATGTTTCTGCTGCCTTTTGTTCAGCTATGCCCTGCCCACAGAGGTAGAGTCTACAGAGGCAGTAGGCCTTGCTGAGCTGCGGTGGGTGGGCTCTGCCCAGTTTGTGCTTTCCAGCAGCTTTGTTTGCCCTCTCAAGCCTCAGCAATGGTGGACGCTCCTCCCCAAAACCAGGCTGCAGCCTCGCAGGTTGATCTCAGGCTGCTGCACTTGCAGTGAGCAAGGCTCCATAGGCGTGGGACCTGCTGAGCCAGGCATGGGAGAGAATCTCCTGGTCTGTCGGTTGCTAAGACCATGGGAAAAGTGCAGTATTTGGGTGGGAGTGTTCTGTTTTTCCAGGTACACCCTATCACGGCTTCCCTTGGCTAAGAAAGAGAAATCCCCTGACCCCTTGCACTTCCCGGGTGAGGCAATGCCCCACCTTTCTTCAGCTCACCCTCTCTGGGCTGCACCCACTGTCCAATCAGTCCCAGTGAGATGAACTGGGTACCTCAGTTGGAAATACAGAAACCACCCGTCTTCTGCATTGATCATGCTGGGAGCTGCAGACCGGAGCTGTTCCTATGTGGCCATCTTGGTATGGACCAATGTATTTTTAATTTTATCAAGTCTAATTAATCCATTTTCTTCTATGTTTAACATTTTTTGTGTGAAGTTTTTAAAACATTATGGTAAAAAATGTAACATTTACCATCTTAACCATTTTTCAATGTAAAGTTCTGTGGTGTTAAGTATACTCACACTGTTGTGAATCAGATTTAAAAAACTTTTTTATCTTGCAAATCTGCAACCATATACTCATTAAACAACAACCCACCTCTTCCCCATCTCTCCAGCTCCTGGTAACCACCATTCTACTTTCTGTCTCAATGAATTTGAATAATGCAGATATCTCATGTAAGTAGAATTATATGGTATTTATGTTCTTGTGACTGGCTTGTCTCACTTAAAATAATATCCTTCAGGTTCATCCATGTTATAGCATGTGACAGGATTTCCAACCTCTTTAAGGCTAAATAATATTGCATTGTATGTATATACCACATTGTATTTATGCATTCATCTGTTGAGAGACATTTGGGTTGCTTCCACCTCTTGTCTATTGTGAATTGTGTTGCTTATGACCATGGGTGTACAAATATCTTTTCAAGACTCTTGGATCATATTGTAGTTCTATTTTTAATTTTTTCAGGAACCGCCACACTGTTTTCCACAGCAGTTGTATCATTTTACAATCCCACCAACAGGGCATAGAGTTCTGATTTCACCACATCCTTGCCAACACTTTTTATCTTTGTTTTTTGTTTTTTTCTTTTCCTGAGAGTAGCCATCCTAATGGATGTGAGTTTGCTTAATGCCATTATGTTAATATAACTCAGATTGGAAATTGTGTGCATCCAAGTTTTCTGTGCATAACAGCTTTTCTGGAAGCTGAAAGAGACCTAGCAGAGAATTAGGGACATAGAGAATGTGGCATAAGTATACTAGGGCTTTAATGGAATATATTCTTGAGAAATCACTACACCAAGGAGGAGACTATGCTAATGTATTAATTTAGCTATAACATGGAATTTGGAATTTGGTTTTGTTAGAATTTTCAATTACTTTCATCAATATTTTTCTACAACAGTTGGCATTGCTAGTCTATGAAACACAGTATGTTACTGTACGATGAGCAGAAGGTTTGGAGCTTGAAGGCAGAGAAGTCAACTCGCTCTGGTTCAGAGGTGCTTACTCTCTGTGCCTAACAATACTGTTAAGTACCCCGGCCACCTAAACCCATTACCATCTGTTAGTGATCCACCTCTTAGTGTTACTCATTCAGTCACTGGACTGTGCTGGCCCCTTATTCACCTCACCTTCCTGCTCATCTACATTTGCTTTAAAATATGACTGACTATATAATCATACCTGTTTTCTTAATCATTTCTAAAACTAGCCTGGCTAGCTGGTGCATCTCAACAAAGCTGCAACTTGCTTTGTGCTAGAATGTTATTTGTAGATCTATTATTTAGCAGTGTCTGCTTAGTAATCATTTTTAGGTTTGCCCCAAGCAAAATAAATTTGGATAGCAAAGAACATTTCTTCATGCATTTGATCATGATTCAGAATGGGCTGCAGTAGCACTTAAATACTTGGTAGATTTTTATCAGTGATGGTAATGTGGCAAGATCCTGAAATACACCCTTTGGCATAACCAGAATGTAACCCCCTCAAAATGTAACATTAATGTATTGAGCATATACTTTATACATTCATCTTTGTGTTCTTACTAGTTTACTTCTCCTTACCTCAAATAAAAAATTTTTATACAATATACAGAGTAGGTAAAACCAGGCCAGGCATGGTGGCTCATGCCTGTAATCCCAGCACTTTGGGAGACTGAGATGGGAGGATCGCTTGAACCCAGGGATTCGAGACCAGTCTGGGCAACATAGTGAGACCCTATCTCTATAAAAAATTTAAAGATTAGCTGGGCATGGTGGTGCACACCTGTAGTTCCAGCTACTCAGGAGACTGAGATGGGAAGATCGCTTGAGCCCAGGAGGATGAGGCTGCAGTGAGCTGTGATTGCACCACCACACTCCAGCCTGGGTGATAGAATAAGACTCTGTCTCTAAAAGGAAAAAAAAAATGAAAACAGACTATCTAGGTTTGTACCCTGGCTCTGCCACTTCTCAACTGTGTGACTCAGGCAAATTACTTGATCTGTTTCTGTCTCAGTTTCTTTATTGGTAAATGAGGATAGCAATAGTATGTACCTTATAGAGGTCCTGTAAAGGATCAAATGTAAAATGTTTGTGGATAATAAGTGATTAATAAGTGCTAGCTGTTTATTACCCTTCTGATTATAAAAATTATATATCTTAATTGTTCAAAAAATACAACAATATAACAAATTTAAAAAAAAATAAATCCTCAAAATTATTCCATGACTATTGTTAGCATTTTAGTGAAAATCCTTCTAGTCATATTTCTACATACATGTGAGATGTGCAGAATCTGAAATTTATAGCACGGGGGAAAATTACAGTAAGCTCCATTGGTGCCTACAAGAGGGATGAGTTTCATATCCTTCTTTGATGTTCGTTTATTTAGGGTGGCAGTCAACTGGTCTTTCAGACAACAGTGGTTATGACCTTCAAAACAGTGGGTTTTGGCTTCTGCACTGCAGTTAGGGTTAGGTGCAAAACAGGTGGTCTGGCTTCTGCACTGCAGTTAGGGTTAGGAAGATTTAGAATCTATGGGCAGTGGACATCAACCTCTGCACCATTTCAGTTTTTATGAGGGAAAGCTTGCGATTTAGTGAGTGTTGTGTATGTGAACAATGGAAGAATCCGCCCCTAAAGTGCTATAATTTGGGAAATCAAGGCCTACTTTGGAAAGTAGTGGTACATTTGAACCCTCAAGTTCTCCTAGCAATGACAAAGCACGCTGACTTCTGACTTAGACAACTCATTTAAGAGTTCTGTCATTTGGAGCGAGACTCCATCTCAAAAAAAAAAAAAGAGTTCTGTTATTCGAGGAATAATCTAACTTTGCACCTTCCAGCAAACTAAACCCAAAGCTAGCAGAAGGAAGAAAATAATAAAGATTAGGCTGGGCGAGGTGGCTCACACTTGTAATCCGAGCACTTTGAGAGGCCCAGCTGGGAGGATCACTTGAGCTCAAGGAGTTCAAGACCAGCCTGGGCAACATAGCAAGACCTTGTCTCTACTAAAAAGAAAAAATAAGCTGGGCATGGTGGCATACACCTGCAGTCCCAGCTACTTGGGAGGCTGAGGTGGAAGTATCACTTGGGCCCAAGAGATCAAGGTTGCAGTGAACTATGGTCATGCTACTGTAATCCAGCCTTGAGACAGAGTGAGACCTGTCTCAAGAAAAGAAAGAAAGAAAAAGAAAGAAAGAAAGAAAGAAAGAAAGAAAGAAAGAAAGAAAGAAAGAAAGAAAGAAAGAAAGAAAGGAAGGAAGGAAGAAAGAAACCAAAAGTTGGTTTCACGAAAAGAGAATGAAACAAAATTGACATAAAGGAATGCTATTAAGGAAAACTAGATTTTCTGCTGAGCTGAGTAGAACAGAAGTAGTGTTACAATTTGAACAGTAAAGGAAATTTGAATTCATGTTATACGCAGCCTAATGAAGAGGACATATTTATTACTGATCTTGTGACTCATTATATATAAATGGGATCATGCTGCTTTATATATGCTGCTTTATAACTTGCTTTTCCCCCCTCAACAGTATGTTGTAGAGATCTTTCCACAAAGTAAACGTATAAATGTATGTCTGTATCATTATTTTAAAAATTTGTTTTGTGCCAGGTGCGGTGGCTCATGCCTGTAATCCTACCACTTTGGGAGGCCAAGGTAGGCAGATCACAAGGTCGGGAGATCGAGACCATCCCCGCCAACATGGTGAAACCCTGTCTCTACTAAAAATACAAAAATTAGCCAGGCGTAGTGGTGTGCACCTGTAGTCCCAGCTACTCAGCAGGCTGAGGTAGGAGAATTGCTTGAACCCAGGAGGCGGAGGTTGCAGTGAGCCGAGATCGTGCCACTGCACTCCAGCCTGGGGACAGAGCAAGACTCTGTCTCAAAAAAAAAATAAAAATAAAAATAAAAAATTCTGTTTTGCAGCATTCCATTATGTGTACAGTATAAACTGCCCCAAAAATTAGCATAAAAATATAATGACGGCCTGTTTTTTGTTTTTTGTTTTTTTTCCAGTAAATAGCTATCTGCATCCTCTAGATTAATAGAAGGTTCAAGATCTCTTGGTAGAGTTTCCTACTCTTCTGGAACTGACTGAAAGTCTAGGGCCTTCTATAGTCTAAAAGGTATGTCGTTTGACTTCTGTTTCCCAGCAGGTAGCACAGTGGTGTTGCTTCTCCTGCCTTTGTCCTCCTCAGTTCTTCTGCTGATGTCTCCTGCATATGGTCTGGCCCAAGATCTGTTCTGCCTTCATTCCCAAACTTTATACGATCAAAGAATTAGGAAATCATATCAAATATACATATCTGAAGGGATTTGGTAACATTTATGTTCCCAATCCAGGAATCCTAATATAGTTTAGTGAGTCTCTGGGTTGCTCTCAAATCTCCAAAGACAATACATTCCAGTGATCCATTTTGATGCCCCTGAGCTGTGGTGTTCCCTCCTCTCAGCCTGAACTCCGGCTACACAGCCTTACTCTTGCTAATGCCCTCTTCCCGGAGACTTGGTATCTATTCCCTGTCTGGTGGCTGTAGCTTGACTGATGGGGCCCTCAAAAGTCTTCCTTTTAAAATCCTAACACTTGGATTATGACTGAGCTCGTCCTTCAGGTATAATGCTTTGTGTGCTTGGTTTCTCCACCTCTCAGTCCAAGGAGTCCTAAGTGATGACTGAGATAGGTCCCTGGCAGAGAATACTAAGCAAGACAGTTTGATCAGGGAAAAGAGTAGATCTTCAGGTCTAAAACTGAGCAGGAATGTGCCAGATTCTTGTTTTTCTCTTTTTTTCTTTCTTCCCTAACTTCCAGTTTGCTATGCCAATTCAGCTCATTCTGACTCTAGACAGTTTCTTTTAATGTTTGCCTACCTTTGCCTCACAGAGAAAAGGTGCTCAAGAATGACATGGACCATTAGGGATATGAGGACCCTTAGGGCTGTGAGGATTGTTAGACATCATCCAACCCAATCCCCTTATTAGACATATGAGAGACACCAGACTCCCAAGTGTCTAATGATTGTACAGCTACTTAGTGTAACTAAAGTGGTAGAGTAAGGGCTTAAACTCAGATCTGGACTTCTATGTTCTTTATGGTTACTTGATGAATTGAGTTAGCAAGAATTGCCAAAGAGTTCTTATTTAAGCAACAATAAATGCTACCTATAAGTCAGGAGCTGGGCCAAATGCATTTATATTACCTGATTTCATCTTTATGCTACCCTATGAGAGGATTGAAGAGTTTTAGTAATTTGTCAAAGGCTACAAAGGATTATAAGTGGTGATGCTAGGATTTGAAATTACATCACTGGATGCCAAATCCAGGATTCCTAAAGGAAAAACTACCGTTGCTCAGTCTACCTGTGCTTAATCTCAGGGATATGCTCAAATACTCATTGTAAAAATTGAATGAACCGTTCCCCCTCTTCGACCACACTCAGCCAAAAGAAACATTATTTATTCATGAACGTCAGGGATTTCCCTCCTGCTAGGGAACTGGAGCCTCTAGTCCCTGGCTACTGAAAGTGTGGCCCTTGCACCAGAAGCATTGGCATCTACTTGGAGCCTATTGGAAATGTAGACTCTCAGACCTTACCCCAGACCTCTAAAAATATAATCTGAGTATGGATACAGCATTATCATTTTCTAGGTAGCTACCAGATGTCTCAATTCCATCTATTAAAAATTATACTTTCATAGATAAGAGATTTTAAACATTTTCAAAACAAAAAAGTATACTTTTACTACATTTATTTGAGATAAAAGAAGAGATCTCTTATCTGTTTATTTTATTTATAGATGGTGTTTCACTATGTTGCCCGGGCTGGTCTTGAACTCATGGATATAAGTGATACTCTTGCCTCAACCATCCAAGTAACTGGAATTATAGATGTGTAGCACTGCACACAGCAAGAAGGGATCTTTCAGAAGTGAGAGACTAGAGAATACTTAAAGGCTGATGAGAATGCCCTAGAGGAAAGGGAACTGTTGATCATATAAATGAAAGATAAGTAGGGGTGGGAAGAGGGGAAGTTGCAGGCAGAGGGGGAAGTTTAATACAGTCACTCTAAAGAGTAAAAGAACAACACAGCTTAAGAGACTTTTCCCAGTAGGATTCTTCAGAAGGGCTGGAGACTCAGCTGAGCTTGGTGATCATAAATTTATAATAATAGCCATAAGTCTGGTTAAGTGAATTTTATCCAGTTATGTTCACAAGATCACAGGCAAATATGGCAAAGGCAGATGGGACTCAAGTTTTCATGTAGGAACTCACATATTTAGGATACAGGTTATTTCCCCCAAAATAAGCCAGTAGGACAAAAGGAAAAGGAACAGATATTACTGTCCATGGAATGACAGAAATGACTGGTTCAAAACTGGACGGAAAGTAAATGAGGACAAGAGGAGGCAAGAGGGTTCTAAGAAAGTATGTGTACCACTTCTTCAGAAGTTAGCCTGAAAAACAAGTGTATGGGGGCGGAAAACAAAATCAGCAGAAATGATGGGACATGGTGGTAGAGAAGGGGTTGTCTGATTTAGTGATTTTGTAGGCAGAATTGTTCTAGGTGTAGACAAGATCTAGGATGTAAATTTGGGAGTATGTGGATAGGTGAGAAGGGTGGAGAAGGCCACTGAAAATAAAATAATCAAAAAACTAAAAGCCAGGGTATTGTATAATTAGTCCTGTCTAGATACTAAGGCTGCCAGTGTTGATGGACAGATAATAGTAGAGAGAAAGATTGACCAGCTGAGTGGCTGAGTCTTTGATAAACGAGAGTTGGCACCCAGAATGTCAACAGATGACAGACACAAGGAAGAATAGAAGGTAATGTGCCAAATGGCACCAACTGTGTCAAAGCAGAGGCTTCTATGGGCATTGGGAGAGGAATGGTGAAAATCCAGCTTTAAGGAACAGAGAGGAGAAAGGATTCTGACCCAACCTCTGGTCCCTGATGCAGAGAAATACACAGGGTTGTGAGAGAAGAAGCTGCCTTCACTTGACTGGGCTGCAGTGGAACATGATCCTCAGGGAATATCTTTAGTGATTTTATTATTTTAATACTGTAGAGCCATCAGATTGCATTTATAACCATGAAGGTCCATCTTTCTACTGTCCAGGGACAGCTAGCTTTGAGAATGATTTTGCAGGAGGCATGTTCCCAATTTCAGCAGCACCTGCAACTTCAGATTCATCACTTAAGATTAAGGCCTATGAGATCTCAAATGCCCTTCAGCTTTTACAATGCGGCACAAACATGCATCATCTCTTTCCAAGGAAAGCTGTGAATGAGACAGAAGAAGAGAGGAGGAGGAGATTGGATGTTTGAGGGACAGGCCCTCAGTAAGTGAGGGGAAATAGGAGGCTGAAGGCACCTAAGGTCATATTAATAGCTCACAGTTATAATTGAGTGTTCACCTCTCAGTACTTTATGTGTAAAAATTCATTGAAACTCCACAAACAACCTAATGACATAAGTTCTAAGGTAAGCAATCCTGTTTTTCAAATGAAGAAACTGAGATGAAGAGAGGTAAAGTTTCTTGCCCAAGTTGTGTCACAAGCTAGTAAACAGCAGAGCCAGGATGGAGGCTCAGGCAGTCTTGGCCACAGAGTCATGCTCTTACTCACCCTACCATATGGCTTCCTGCCAAACTATATCTAGGGCCTACCCTGGGAATCCTGAAGCATGATGTAGCTTTTCCTTGGTAGCAGTCCTTGGAGTCTTCCCATTATCCCTCAAAAAGAATCTCAAAGAGAGTAGTCTTGGACTGTACAAAAATTTAAAGAGATAGGCTGTGAGCAGTGGCTCACACCTGTAATCGTAGCACTTTGGGAGGCCAATGCAGGTGGACTGCTTGAGCCCAGGAGTTCAAGACAAGCCTTGGCAACATAGTGAAGCCCTATCTCCAAAAAAATTAGCTGGGTGTGATGATGTGTGCCTGTCCCAGCTATTTGGGTATCTGGGGCAGGAGGATCCCAAGAGCCTGGGAGGCGGAGGTTGCAGTGAGTTGAGATCACACCACTCCACTCCAGCCTGGGTGACCAAGTGAGTCTCTCTCTCTCAGAAAAATAAAATAAAATAAAATAATAGATAGCAGGGAACAATAGAATCAGAGTGTTACATGACAAAAACCAAAATAGGCTAAAAAGGAGCAGTGTTATGTAAGATAGGAAGGTTTTCCCTATAAAATCTTGGTAAAACCAAAGGGTAGAATAGGCCTTTCTCCATCATTCTTGGCCTTGTGGTCTGGAACTTTGAGGGAGGCACAGTCATTCTGGAGTAATGCTCTGAGCTTCATTACTTAGCTCTCAAAATCTAGGGGTTGGGGGGCTACAGGGAAGAGAGAGGAGAGGCCTGCCTTCCTCCTATATCAGTCTCACAGCCCATCTTACAAAGCTCCAGACCAACTCAATTCTTTGGCATCTTTGAGGAATCTAGTCCAGGTTGGTCACTGACATATTTCAAATAACTGCAGAGTCTTTGTGGTAAACACAATAAACCATTTTGTTCAACAATTGTTCAGAAAAGCAAGTCACAAAAGCACAGACTGTTTCAGCCCATGTTTCTTCCCCACCTTACCCAGAAATACATGTCTGTGTCTGTATACAAAAACTCCGTGGGCCCTATGTAACCAACAGTGGTTGACTTCAAGGAGCTATTGCAGGTGTTTCTATAATTTTCTTCTTTTTTGACAATGAATGTGAAACGTAAGAAAAGTAAAATTGTTAATTACAATAACATTGGCTGGGCATGGTGGCTCATACTCGTAATGATGTGCCATGCACTGGTGTGCATGGTGTGCATGGTGGCCAGAACACTGGGAGGCTGAGGTGGGCAGATTTGAGGCCAGGAGTTCAAGACAAACCTAGGCAACATGGCAAAACCCCATCTCTACATAAAATACAAAAATTAGCTGTTCATGGTGGCTCACATCTGTAATCCCGCTACTTGGGAGATAGGGATGAGAATCACTTGAACCCAGGAGGTTACAGTAAGCTGAGATTACGCCATTGCACTGCAGCCTGGGCAACATAGCAAGGACCTGTCTTCGAACAAACAAACAAACAAACAAACACCAATAACATTAACAGTAGCAAGGAACTCATTCTGTAGGATGAGGTCAAAGATATAGGAGGGTTATTCCTGAAAGTTCTGCCTTTGAGAAAATCTTCTCTCATCATGTTTCTTTCAGGAGTGTGCCCCAGGGGACAAGGTAAGAAGATCGTCCTCTCCACTTTCTCCAAAACGAACTATCAACACAGAGCTGTATCAATGCTCAGCAGCTTCCATTTGAATTCACCTGACTTTTTCTGGGTGGTTCTCATCTTGAAAGCTTCACATCTGCACTGTTCAAGTATGCCTGGGGGTAATTCTACACAGCTACACCATGACTGAACACCTGAGTAAACCGCCCGCTCTTTTGCTTCTGTGATGCCAAAGTTGATACAACTGTGTCTCTCCCAGTGTCAGTCACAGTCTCCCATGTGAGCACCAGCACTGCCACCCCCACATACTGCAGTTCTCTCATTTCTCCTTAGCCATCTTTTCATTCTCCCTGGCTCTTCTGCTATACCAAGTTGATGCATCCCAATGACATGTTTAATCCTCACTTTCTTCTCACCTGCTAGTAGCAGAGGAGAGGAAAGAAGGAAGATACCATCTCTTCTCAAGAAATGAAGCTCCTAAGGCTAACCCCAAAGACATTCACATCCCAGCTCTCTCTCTGTGTTAAGAGGGACTATGTCATGGAATATGGTCTTGTAGCAAAACCGTAGTTTTTTGTTTTTTGGTTTTTTTTTTACTGTTCTCTTCCAGTTTTAACTTTTCTTTTTTAAAAATTATACTCTATGTTCTAGGGTACACATGCACAACGTGCAGGTTTGATACATAGGTATACGTGTGACATATTGGTTTGCTGGTCCCGTCAACTCATAATTTACTTTAGGTATTTCTCCTAATGCTATCCCTGCCCCAGTCCCCCACCCCCCGACAGGCCCCAGTGTGTAATGTTCCCCTTCCTGTGTCCAAGTGTTCTCATTGTTTAGTTCCTACCTATGAGTGAGAACATGCAGTGTTTGGTTTTCTGTCCTTGTGATACTTTGCTGAGAATGATGGTTTCCAGCTTCATCCATGTCCCTACAAAGGACATGAACTCATCCTTTTTATGGCTGCATAGTATTCCATGGTGTATATGTGCCACATTTTCTTCATCCAGTCTATCATTGATGGACATTTGGGTTAGTTCCAAGTCTTTGCTATTGTGAATAGTGCCACAATAAGCATATGTGTGCATGTGTCTTTATAGTAGCATGATTTATAATCCTTTGGGTATACAACCAGTAATGGGATTGCTGGATCAAATGGTAACTCTAGTTCTAGATCCTTGAGGAATCGCCACACTGTCTTCCACCATGGTTGAACTAATTTACACTCCCACCAACAGTGTAAAAGCATTCCTATTTCTCCACATCCTCTCCAGAATCTGCAAAACTGTAGTTTTACCCTAACATTTGCTGCTGAGGCTTGACTGGAGAGGCCAGCCCAGCATTATCCATATGCCCATGTTGTGCTGTGCTATGCTGTTGCCTTTCCTTGTACTAGACTTCCTATGTGAGCCGAGGGCATGGGCCAGGCTCACATGGCTTTCCTTAGCATCTACTCTACTCAACATGAGCCATTTTCTCTTGCCAAAACAACTTAATGTCATATGGATGAGAGAATTTTCCTTGGATTATTTCACCAGGAGTGTTGGGAATCTGGCCATAGACAGGCTCCAAAACTGGCAGTAAACAAAATCTCTGCAGCACTGTGACATGCTCATGATGGCTGTGACGCCCACGCTGAAGGTTGTTGGTTTACCGGAATGAGGGCAAGGAACACCTGGCTCACCCAGGGCGGAAAACCGCTTAAGGCGTTCCTGAACCACAAACAATAGCATGAGCAATCTGTGCCTTAAGGACATGTTCCTGCTGCAGATAACTAGCCACAGCCCATCCCTTTGTTTCCCATTTTAGTTAATCTATAATCTATAAAAACAGTGCTTATCACTGGCTTGCTGTCAATAAATATGTGGGTAAAACTCTGTTCGTGGCTTTCAGCTCTGAAGGCTGTCAGCCCCCTGATTCCCAGTCTGCACTCTATATTTCTCTGTGTGTGCGTCTGTGTCTTTAAATCCTCTAGCGCCACTGGGTTACGGTCTCCACGACAGAGCTGGTCTCAGCCCAGGAGTCTCTCAATTCTCAAGTATCTAGGAGCACCATTTGCAAATATGCTTACATAATTTGCACCTTATGTCTTCATGCCATTTTTCTCTGATCCAGAACTAACTTCAAACAAGAGAAGTTAAGATGATGAGTTATTGAGAATTAAACAGAAACAGATGTGGCTCTAAATACTCCACAGTATTATTTGCATTCTGCCACTTAGAAGCAGCATTCTCCTTAGTTTGGGATACTGGCTATTAATTTTTAAAGTCTGGAGAATGTTATCCCCAGAATATACTTTTTTAGGATGTTAAGTTAGGGTCTTCATTGTTTTATCTAGAGCATCTTAACAAACTAATAAGTCCATTATGAAAGAGGTGAAGTAGTAGGAAAAGGGAGCCACAGTGTTTATCTCATGTTGGAGGAAGGAAAAGCCAGATCCCTGTACAGGTGGATTAGGAAAAAGTGGGAGCTGGCCAGTGGGGAAGTAGGGAAGTGGGTTTCTTTAAGTGGTAGAAATCAGAACCACTCAAATGCAGTGCACTGAGAAGATAAAGGTGCTTGCCTTGAAACAGGGCAGTACCCTCAGTGCCAGGGTTTGGGGATCTGTGGCAAAGGTCCTTGGAGATGAGTGGCCACAACTGAGCCATCTGCCTTCTGTGTAATGAGGTCTCATGAGCTATTGTACTGTGGCAAAACTCCTGGACTAAATGATGTTGGGCCTTGAACATATCTTCAGCAATGATCTCAACAGACTGAATGCCAGAGAACTCTCCCTTATTCATGCAGAACTTGAAGAAGCTCCAGAATCCTGTTAAGGCCCAAAGAAAGAGAAGGGAGTCCTGAAGAATGACTGATATCAGGCTTATCACTGCCATTGGTGTAATATTTAACTTGACACACAAAAAACAAAAAGAATACTGTATTACTGATACCTGCTGTGATAATGGAAAGGCATAAAGGGGCCAGCTCCCTGGAAGGAACCTGGGTGAATCTTCATATCAGTGCTTGAAGACAAAGTCATCTTCCTTACCCTGCTCTAATACCCTAGTAATACCAAAGTGTGTACTCAAATCACAATCACATGTGTGAAAGTTAATTTGGTTTACTGAGTAGTGAAAGTTGTCTCTTGTACTTTCTAGGACAGGTGTGTGTGTGTGTGTGTGTGTGTGTGTGTGTGTAGCTCATAGACGTACACAGCCACATACACACAGTTGGGAGAGGGAAAGAGAGAGAGATCTATACACTTTTCCACAAAGGAGAATCTGAAACAAAGACTTGTAGGCAGAAGTGAATCTCAGGATCCAGAAATAAAGAGGATGAGCAGGTAAAGGGAAATTGCTGAGAAGGGATGTGTTTTTCAGCTAGACACTACATGGGAGAGTGAGGTTCAGTCTCTCCTGGGAGCCTCTAAAGAACCATACAAAATGAGCCTTAGCATTGTCCCTCTGAAGGATGAGAGTCTGGGGCATTTCTTCATGGATGTCCATCTCCCTCTGAGGTTTGCCCCCAGCAATGATTCTTGACTCTCCTAAACGGGAATGACTGATGTCCCCTTTCCTCAGGAGAAGCTTTAAGGCTGAACAAAGCACAGGGAGATTGACAGGTGGGAGAATTTGTGCATGGGAAGTACCCACCAGAGCTGCTACTAAAATCCACACTGGGCTGAAGGCATGTGGCCTGGGCATAAAAAGCACATACTTCAAAAACTATCAGAAAAGTTAATGGAAGATGTTTAACTTTTTAGAGAAGAATTTTCCCATCCCCTATCCTCCACCGCAGGGTTCTCCAGAGGAGGGTAGGTATGACGTTTCCTGCTGCCTTTACAAATGCATTTTAACCTTAACTGAATCCTCTGCTCAGCCAAGGTTCTCACTCCTGCTCTCAGTCCTGTCTGCCCTCTCAGACTCCAGAACCTTTAGAGGTTGCCAGGCAGATCCTCTCCCTCCTGTTATATGGCAGCCCCCTGGAGCTTATTCCAGGATTCTCATCCAGTAATACGTTCTCGTTCACTTTTCATTGTCTAGTATTTTATTGGAATCTTTCCTGTTCTGAAGAAGAAACGTCTATTCAAAAATTTTGCCTGTATTTTCATTGAGTTGTCTTTTTTATGACTGAGTTGAAGGTGTCCTTTATATAGTCTGGATTCTAGCCTCTTAACCAACTTATGTTTTTCAAATGCTTTATCCTACTTTGGGGGTTGTTTTTTTTTACCCTCTCAGTGGTGTCTTCTGAATCATAAACATTTTTAATTCAGAGGAAGTGAAATTTTAAAATATTTTCTGTAGTTGGTTGTGTTCTTAGTTTCACATGTAAAAAACCTTTTGCTTAATTGATATGCTTTGCCTGTGTCTCCACCTAAATCTTGAATTGTAGCTCCCATAATTCTCACATGTCATGGGAGGGATCTGGTGGGAGGTAACTGAATTATGAGGGTGGGTCTTTCTCATAGCAGTGAATAAGTCTTATGAGATCTGATGGTTTTATAAAGGGAAGTTCCCCTGCACATGCTCTCTCTCCTTGCCTGCCACCATGAAAGATGTGACTTTGCTCCTCCTTTGCCTTCCACTATGATTGTGAGGCCTCCCCAGCCATGTGGAACTGTGATTCAATTAAACCTCTTTTCTGTATAAATGACACAGTCTTGGGTATGTCTTTATTAACTGCGTGAGAACAGACTAATACACTAATCTAGGTTCATAAAGATCTATAACCTATTTTTTCTTGTAAGCATTTTATACATTTAGGTCTTTGATTCACTTCTAGTTAATTTTTTTTTTTTTTTTTTTTTTTTTTTTGAGACGGAGTCTCGCTCTGTCGCCCAGGCTGGAGTGCAGTGGCCGGATCTCAGCTCACTGCAAGCTCCACCTCCCGGGTTCACGCCATTCTCCCGCCTCAGTCTCCCACGTAGCTGGGACTACAGGCGCCCGCCACCTCGCCCGGCTAATTTTTTGTATTTTTTAGTAGAGACGGGGTTTCACTGGGTTAGCCAGGATGGTCTCGATCTCCTGACCTCATGATCCGCCCGTCGCGGCCTCCCAAAGTGCTGGGATTACAGGCTTGAGCCACCGCGCCCGGCTAGTTAATTTTTGTATATGATATGGGGTAGAGTTCACATTCATTTTTTCCCATATGCATATCCATTTGTCCCAGCACCGTTTGTTGAAAACCCTATTCTTTTCCAAGTGAATTGTCTTGGGGCTCTTGTTGAAATATACTGACCATAAAATGTGAGGGTTTATTTCTGGACTCACAGTTCTACTTCATTGATCTGTACATCAAGACCACACTGTCTTGATTACTGGTAGCTTTGTCAAAAGTTTCGACATGAAAAGCTTGAGCCCTTCAAATGTATTCCTCTATTTAGAGATTGTTTTTGATTGGCTATTCTGGGTCCCTTGAATTTCCATATGAATTTTTGAAATAGCTTGCCAATTTCTGCAAAGAAGTCAATTGGAATGTATCTCACATGTGACCATTACATAACACTTGAACATGAATCTTGTGAGTCATATTTATTATCATAGTTAATCTGCGCTATGAAATTCTATGAAGTTGCTCTTAGAGGTTGACATTTGAAAGCCATAACAGAAATTTTTATTTGTTTATAAAAATCTACGTTATTTAAAAAACATTATCCTTATGATGCATAATAATATACAATGAAGTGTAACACAACATGAGATATTTTGTTATTCTTTTCAGTTGTACCATGTAGTACTTTGTGGTGGAGGTTGGATGTTAGCCATAGGGCAGAGAGATTTTTCTTTTTTTGGTTAACAACACAGTGCTGAACAGTAATAATAGGATTAATCTTTCTTCTTCTTCTTTTCCTTTTCCTTCTCCTTCTTCTCCTTTCTTCTTTTAGAGACAGGGTGTCTCTGTTGCTCAGGCTGGACTGCAGTGGTGCAATCTCAAGTCACTGCAACCTCCATCTCCTGGGCTCAAGACATCCTCCCACCTTAGCCTCCCAAGTAACTGGGAGGCTAAGGCCAAGTAGCCTCCCAAGTAGCATGGTGTGCCTCACCATGCCAGGCTAATTTTTTTGTATTTTTTATAGAGACAGAGTTTTCCCATGCTGCTCAGGCTGGTCTCGAACTCCTTGGCCTCTCAAAGTGCTGCAATTACAGGCATGTGCCACAGTGCCTGGCCACTTTGACATTAATCTTAAAGTTCAACTGGAGAAGTCTCACAGTAGTTCAGAAATTTTTTTCCAAAAAGAAAAAGAGAATATCTGTGAGTCCATAAAATATAACACTTTTAAAGTAGAAATGATAAACTGAGCCTTTGTGGTATGTCCGCCCATCTCTTCATTGTGAAACTTGAGTTATCTACACTGGTCACTTCTTTCTGACCCAGATAAAGTGTTTCTTTAATTGTTGGAGGTGGCTTCCTTACTTCACTATGCAGACAGTTCCTTGCCAAGGACTCCTGTGTCGCCAATCAGTTTTCCTTTGACTCATGCAACCTCTGCACTTCATTAGACACAATTGCCTGCTCCCTACTTTGTGAACGCTCCTCCACAGTTTCTCTGGGGTCATGCCACCTGAATCTTTTACTTCTGACCTGGTCTCTGTTTTCTCCAGTACTCTCTTCTCTCCCTCCACCACACCCCAGGCACATGCCCTAGGCTACCCTAGTCCTTGCTCACAGGTTTCACAACCATTCCCACCCTGACCTCATCTTCTCACCCAGGCTCACACCTCTTCCTTCCTACAGGACATATCTAGTGGGACATCACTTCACCTCAAATACAGTATGTCCAGTGTGGACTCTCTTGACACTCCAAACCAATTTCCTTTTAAATTTATTTCTTAGTGGTAACACCCATTTCCCAAGGTCATTAGATTTTAGCATCTGCCCCTTGCTTAGCCCTGTATTCGATTGCCATAAATTCCTGCAGATATTTTATGATAGAATTCTCAACGAACTTATTCATCTTTATTTCACTTCTATCCCTCCTTCACTTGTTTTTAAAGCTTCTTGTGCATGAGGCCAAGGGCAGTGTGGTAAGAGCTCTAATCTGATAGACATGCACCAACCTGGAAGGCAAGTTGGGCCCTAAAAGCTGTGTCAGATAAAATGAGCTGTTGATCAATGTTGAGAGCAATTTTCAGATAATATCATGAAGAACTAATACAGTTACTACCTCATATTGTATTTCTGCAAGTTCCCACCATGTCTCCCTGATACCCTAATGCTACTAGTATATTTGGCTCACACACACCTCTGTACTTTTATCTATTTGGTTAGTCTGGCTTGGTGGTGCTAATTTAGGATTATCACATTTAAAAGTTGTTGATTAGTGTCATAAAGGCTTTAGTTACATAGTGAAAGCAAGAATGTGGTCAGGCACATTCCTAGGTTGGTTTCCATGTGAACCAACAGGTGGACAGGCACAAAAAGGTATAATTCTTAATACCACATACACTGAATCAACAGGACAGTTTCAGAAATTGGAGTTAAAATAGAGCTTTCCAGAACCAGAGGGGACAAAAACCAATACACAAATTCTGGGCAGGAGTTTTTCTAAGCTTGTTATTACCTGTAAAAACAAGAGCAACTAAATTCTTTACACTGAGCCCCATTTGAACTCTCCTTGTCTTTTATGTCTAACAGGGTTCAGTATCTCTTGCATGTAAGTAGCTATCGCTTATACAGCACTTTCCATAGGTTAGTGTATTAATCACAGATTTTCTATTTTATGATGTTTTGATGTGTTGGGGAGCCCAGCTACCCAGTGAAAGACTGCCCCACAGAGGAATAACTAATTTTTAGAGATAATAAACAACTGGCCTGCACACATGCATCTCATATGCAAACCAACCAATCCCAGGTCCATACTCCCAACCCCCTCTTTTATCTAACTCACACACCAATATTTACCCTTTCCTAAATCACCCAGGGCCAGCTAGACAACTAGATACCCCCCTATAACCCAGAGTCCAACAGAATTATTCAAACTAGCCAATCCTAACTTGCTTCTTCTGCCCTGCCTTGCCTTTTTCGTGGGAAATACAGGAAGGTTCTGGGCTAGGCCTCCTCTTCCTCCTTTCTGCCTCCTGACTGACACTGATGCTTTCCAAGGTGGCCTTGCATGGCATGGCATACTTCGTCCTCTAGGAAAACGTAAGTAATTAAAATCTGTCTTTAATGGCATTATCCTCTCCTTGTGGTCATCAATCACTTCCATAAGTTAAAATCCTATGAGTACAACTGAGAGAGCTAAGAATCATTGGATAACTTTGCATGGACAAATTCATTTAATTTTTATAACTCCATGAGGTATATACTACTATTTTCTCTAACAAGGAAGACATAAAGGCACAGAGAGGCTAAGGAAGTTGTTCAAGGCCCTATGAGTGAATGGCAGAGCTAGGATGCAAACCAAGTCGGCCAGGTGTCAGTCAGTCTGTGGTTTCACAACTGACTGTACTGCCTCTTGAGGAAGTTGGGGTGTGTTATGTGTTCTAGACTCAACCCTGACATCCTTTTTACCACTACAGGCCTCTTGCAAGAACTGCCTGTCTTGTGTGAAATCCTGTCTTAAATTAGTTATCAGAATGAGGAACAAACATATCTGGACCCTAAAAAGCATCGCTGTCTCAATCCCAGTTGGTTGACTTGGGATGAATACAGAAAAGAATATCTAGGTAAAAGTGTCTAGAACTCAGATGCTACATGGATGACAATTCTTACTTTGTTTCTTGGATTTATCTTTTGGTAAGAATGTAGCACCAGTACTAAACACATAAGAGCACAGTTCTTTTCTTTTTTAGATGGCAGATAGGAGGCAGTGTTAGTGTGTCTCTCCTACTTGGAAGGACAGAATAGTGGCCAGGGATTAACACTGTGAATTTTTTTTCCAAGAACCACTGCAACAACTTACCAGGAAAACCAAAAGAATCCACAGATCCTTCGAAAGAAGTGGCAGGTTACAGCCTATCCCATGGAGCACGCAAAAAAACTATAAGTTTCCAGAGTGTGCAAGGGAGAGAGCCTACTTCCAAACATACATCCCCACCAGGGAATCTGAAAATCCAGATCATGGGAGAAAGCCTTAACCCTTCTCAGAGCTGGAATGGATTTAGGGAGCAGCATGAAGTATAAAAGTGGAAGCAGCAGTGGGAAGTCCCTTGTAGGCATTCCCAGTCTCCAGCACAAGTCCAGGGAAACCACTCCTGACTATATTTCACAGAGGCCTTCTGGGAAGTCAGCTAATGAACTCAGGGAGAGGTCACAGGGTGAAAGAAGCTACCAACTGAATTTTGTGATATAATTTCAAGTTGGGACAAACTCCCTTGAACACAATCCAGGGATGAGCAGGAAGTGTGCTGCAGACAAGAGCACAGAAGCTGGGCACCCAGCCTTGGCAGATGGGGAGGGGACACGGACTAAGAGCTATGTTTGCTATCTCTGTGGGGAAGCTTATGGCCTGGGGCAGGTCTGAGTTTTGTGTGCAGGTTGCCTGGATCGAAACCCAGTGCTGTTAGTGGGGCATTGCAGGAGCAAGACTGGCCTTGCCAACTGCATGGGAGGTGGGTGAGGCCTTCTGCTGTCAGCTATTCCCTACTCCCCTTGTGAACTCTTCTGCACAGCAGAGGCAGTTATGCTCCCTTCTGGAGCATTATCCCAGAGGCCTGAGAACCACCCTTTGTCCCCCACAGTGGCTGTGGCTGGCCCAGCTCAAGGAGAGTCTGATCTCAGACCCTCCTAACCCTGAGCCTACCTGATGGTATTCCTCTACTTGCCCTGGGAGCCTAACAAAAAGACAAACTTTTGGGAGTTGTATGGCCCCACCCATCACCTGAGAAACCAGCATACTTCCTCTGTACAACTTAGGGTAAGCTCAAATCCCATTGCTACTACCATAGCTGGTGCTCTCTTGCAAGTGCCACCTCCTGGCTGAAGGCCAACCAACTCAGGTCATTACAGCACATATTGGCAGATTAACACTGCTCCCAGGAAAGGGAAAATAGCTGCTAACACCACTGCCTGCAACATCCTGGCTAACCAGAGGTCCTGAGTCTGTCCACATGACAAGTTCACTACTAGCATAACCAGCATTTGAGAAAGCCAGCACACTAAACCTATCCACAACCAAGTAGTCTCACAGAGTCTGTATCACTCCTCTGTAACCTCCATCAGAGCAGGTGCTGGTATCCACTTTTGGGACACTTGAAGACAGGTCACATCACTGGATCCTTTGCAGACATTCTCCAGCACCAGCCCAGAAACTGGTAGCCCTGCTGGGTGGCTAGACCCAGAGGAGCAATAAAAATCACTGCAGTCAGGCTCTCAGGAAGCCCCGTTCCCAGGGGAAGGGGGAGAACACCACATCAAGGGATAACCCCATGGAACAAAAGATTCTGAACAGCAGGCCCTGAGTCCCAGAGATTTCCACAATTGCAGTGCTGGGTACAGTAAGGAAAGTTTGCAACTCTACCCCAATAGGCAGGTAACCTCTGTGATCATGAAGGGCCTTGGAGAAGGGATCCTTGTTCCTTCAGGCACACCACTGCAGACACAGCTGGAGCTTTTTCCCTCAGGAAAGCAGCATGGATGCACCTATAGACAGCCTTCCTGAAACAATGCAGGGTAATTACAGACCACAGGAGGAGTACTTCCCATATTCAGGCCTGCGTGAGAGGCAGAGTCACAGTTCCACCCTAGTTGGAACATCAAAATTCCTACAGATGAAAAAAAGACACCTGTCTGAACTGAATAGCCAGAACACTGGGACAGGAGTGAAGCTAAGCTGTGAGGTGGATATCTTTCCTTCTGGCCTGGCAGAGTAGCTGAGGTAGCTCCCACTCTTCAACCTGATAAAACCTCAGCACATATAATTGAGAGCTCCCCCAGCCACCTTCATCAAGGCTGGGACCTCTGCCCACCACTGGGTATTACATTTACCCATCCGCCTTAGCTACAACCAGTGCCCACTCAGTGATACCTCCCCTATTGGCCTGAAGCCTGAATCATCAACTCCGTAAATAAATAAAATGTACCCCATGAGATAATGAGATAAGCTTCAAGAGATCCCTGCCATTCCAAACCCATAGGAGACAGTAAACTTGCCCACACAATGGGTATATAACTACTACAACCAGCATCTGAGAAAGCCAGTGCAAGAAGACTCCATAACTAAGGAACTAATACAGAGTCTTCACCCCTAAAAGCACCAATAATCAAATTAGGCAAAAATAAAGTATAAACATTAAAGTCTGATCCTCAAGAGGGGGAAAAAAGAAATAAAAAAGCCACAGTCCAATCAAAAATAAATTCATGAGCAATTTCAAGAAACAGTCTACTCAAATGAGAAGGAACCAGAAAAGTAATTCTGGTAATATGACAAAACAGAACTCTATAAACACTCCCAAAAGATCACACTACTTCCCCAGCAGGAAATCCAAACCAAAAAGAAGTCTCTGAAATGCCACATAAAGAATTCATAAGGTTGATTATTAAGCTGCTCAAGGCAGCTTAGTATTTTTCAGATACCAGAGAAAGGGGAAAACCAACTTAAATATTTTTTTAAAAAATCCAGGATATGAATGAAAAAATCTTACAGAGAAAAAGAAACCATAGAGAAAAAACACTCAGAATTTCTGGAAATGAAAGACACACTTAGGGAAATACAAAATACAGTGAAAGTTTCAACAATAGACTAGAACAAGTAGAAAAAAGAATTTCAGAGTTAAAAGATATGGCTTTTGAATTAACCCATGAATCAGGCAAAGACAAAATTTTTTTTTTAAATGAACAAACTCTCCAAGAAATATGGTGTATTAGTCGATTTTCGCACTGCTGATAAAGACATACCTGAGACTGGATAATTTATAAAGAAAAAGACATGTAAGGACTCACAGTTCCATGTAGCTGGGGAGGTTTCACAATCATGGTAGAAGGTGAAGGGCATGTCTTACATGAAGGCAGGCAAGAGAGAAAATGAAAACCAGGTGAAAGGGGCTTCCCCCATCAAACAATCAGCTCTTGTAGGACTTATTCCTTACAATGAAAACAGTATGGGGGAAACTGCCACCATGATTCAATTACCTCCCACTGGGTCCCTCCTACAACTTGTGGGAATTGTGGGAGCTACAATTCAAGATGAGATTTGAGTGGGGACACTGCCAAACCATATAATTCCACCCCTGGTCCCTCCCAAATCTCATGTCCTCACATTTCAAAACCAATCATGCCTTCCCAGCAGTCCCCCAAAATCTTAACTCATTCTATCATTAACTCAAAAGTCCACAGTCCAAAGTCTCAACTGAGACAAGGCAAGTCCATTCTGCCTATGAGCCTGTAAAATCAAAAACAAGTTAGTCACTTCCTAGATACAATGAGGGTATAGGCATTAGATAAATACACCAACTCCAAATGGGAGAAATTGGCCAAAATGAAGGGACTAAAGGTCCCATGGAAGTCTGAAATCCAGCGGGGCAGTCAAATCTTAAAGCTCCAAAATTATGTCCTTTGACTCCATATCTCACATCCAGGTCATGCTGATGCAAGAGGTGGCTTCCCATGGTCATGGACAGCTCCACCCCTGTGGTTTTGCAGGGTACAGCCTCCCTCCTGGCTGCTGTCACAGGCTGGCGTTGAGTGTCTGCAGCTTTTCCAGGCACACAGTGCAAGCTGTTTGTGGATCTACCATTCTGGGATCTGGAGAACAGTGGCCCTCTTCTCACGGCTCCACTAGGCAGTGCCCCAGTGGGAGCTCTGGGTGGGACCTTCAACCCCACATTTTCCTTCTACACTGCCCTGGCAGAGGTTCTCCATGACATCCCCACCCCTGCAACAAATTTCTGTCTGGACAACCAGGCATTCCCATACATCCTCTGAAATCTAGGTGGAGGTTTCCAAACCTCAATTCTTGACTTCTGTGTACCTGCAGGCTCAACACCATGTGTAAGCTGCCAAGGCTTGGGGCTTACACTCTCTGAAGCCACAGTCCGAGCTTTACCTTGGCCCCTGTTAGCCATGGCTACAGCAGCTGGGACGCATGACACCAAGTCCCTAGGCTGCACACAGCAGGGAGACCCTGGGCCTGGTCCTTGAAAATATTTTTTCCTTCTAGGCCTCCAAGCCTGTGATGGTAGGGGTTGCCGCAGAGTTCTCTTACAAGCCCTGGATACATTTTCCCCATCGTCTTGGTGGTTAACATTTGGATCCTCATTATGTATGCCAATTTCTGCAGCTGGCTTAAATTTCTCCTTGGAAAAGGGGTTTTTCTTTTCTATTGCATCATCAGGCTGCAAATTTTCCAGACTTTTATGCTCTTTCCCCCTTTTAAAACTTAATGACTTTAACAGCACCCAATTCATCTCTTGAACACTTTGCTGCTTAGTGATTTCTTACACCAGATACCCTAAATCACCTCCCTCAAGTTCAAAGTTCCATGAATCTCTAGGGCAGGGGCAAAATGCCACTAGTCTCTTTGCTAAAATATAGCAAGAGTTACCTTTACTCCAGTTCCCAACAAGTTCTTCACCTCCATCTGAGAACACCTCAGCCTGGATTTCATTGTTTATATCATTATTAGCATTTTGGTCAAAGCCGTTCAACAAGCCTCTAGGAAGTTCCAAACTCTCTCACATTTCCCTGTCTTTTTCTGAACCTCCAAACTGTTCCAACCTCTGCCTGTTACTCGGTTCCAAAGTCACTCCTACATTTTTGGGTATCTTGACAGCAGCTCCCCTCTCTCATGGTACCCATTTACTGTATTAGTCCATTTTCATGCTGCAGATACAGATATACCTGAGACTGGGTAATTTATAAAGAAAAAGACGTTTAATGGACTCACAGTTCCATGTGGCTAGGGAGGCCTCACAATCATGGTGGAAGGCAAAAGGCACATCTTACATGGTAGCAGGCAAGAGAGAAAATGAGAACCAAGTGAAAGGGGTTTCCCCTTATAAAATCATCAGTTCTCATGAGATGTATTCACTACCCAAGAACAGTATGGGGAAAACCACTGCCATGATTCAATTATCTCCCACTGGGTCCCTCCCACAATACATGGGGAATTATGGAAGCTACAATTCAAGATGAGTTGTGGGTGGGGACACAGCCAAAACATACCATATGGGATCATGTAAAATCTCCAAACCCAGAAATAATTGGTGTTCCTGAGGGAGAAAAGAAGTCTAAACATTTGGAAAATTTATTTGAGGTAATAATTGTGGAAAACTTCCCTAGTCTTGCTAGAAAACATTCAAAGACAAAAAGTTCAAAGAACTCCTGGGAAATTCATCACAAAAAAGATCATCACCAAGGCATATAGTCATCAGGCTATCTAAAATCAAGATAAAGGAAAAAAATCTTAAGAGCTGTGAGGCAAAAGTATCAGGTAACCTGTAAAGGAAAACCTATCAGATTAACAGCAAATTTCTCAGATGAAACTTCACAAGTCAGAGGAGCGTAGGGTCCTATCTTTAGCTTCCTTAAACAAAATAATTGTCATGGCTGGGCACAGTGATTCATGCCTATAATCCCAGCATTTTGGGAGGCCGAGATGGGAGGATCACCTGAGGTCAGGAGTTTGAGACCGGCCTGGCCAACATGGCAAAACCTCATCTCTACTAAAAATATAAAAATTAGCCAGGCATGATGGCAGGCATCTGTAATCCCAGCTACTTGGGAGGCTGACGCAGGGAGAATCACTTGAACTCAGGAAGCAGAGGTTGCAGTGAGCCGTGATCATGCCACTATGCTCCAGCCTGGGTGAAAGAGTGAGACTCCATCTCAATAAATAAATAAATAAATAAATAAATAAATAAATAAATAATTGTTTTGTATTTTGTATCCAGCAAAATGAAGCTTCATAAATGAAGAAGAGGTAAAGTCTTTTTCAGAAAAACAAATGCTGAGATAACTTGCCACTACCAAACCAACCCTACAAGAAATGCTAAAAGCGTTTCTAAATCTTGAAACCAAACCTTGATATACACCAAAATAGAACTTCCTTAAAGCATAAATCTCACAGGGCCTATAAAACAGTAACACCATGAAAAATAAAGTATCTAGGCAACAACTAACATGATGAATAGAACAGTACCTCACATTTCAATATAACACTGAATGTAAATGACCTAAATTCTCCACTTAAGAAATACAAAATGGCACAATGGATAAGAATTCACCAACCAAATATCCGTTGCCTTTAACAGACTCACCTGACACATACAGACTCACATAAACTTAAGGTCAAGAGGTGGAAAAAGATATTCCACTCAAATGGAAATCAAAAGCGAACACGGTTGCTTTTTTTTTTTTTTTTTTTTGAGACAGGGTCTCACTCTGTCACTCAGGCTGGACTGCAGTGGCATGATCTCAGCTCACTGCAACCTCTGCCTCCCTGGTTCAAGTGATTCTCTTGCCTCAGCCCCCTAAGTAGCTGGGGCTACAGGCACGTGCCACCACACCCAGCTAATTTTTGTATTTTTTGGTGAAGATGGGCTTTCCCGTGTTTGGCCAGGATGGTCTCAAACTCCTGACCTAAAGCGATCCTCCCACCTTGGCCTCCCAAAATGCTGAGTTTACAGGTGTGAGCCACTACACCCAGTCCAGGAGTAGCTATTCTTACATCAGACAAAACAGGCTTTAAAGCAACAACAGTTACAAAAAAAAAAAAAAAAAAAAAAAAAAAAAAAAAGAAGACAAAGAAGAACATTATTTAATGATAAAAGGATTAGTCCAACAGGAATATATTGCAATCCCAAATTTATATGCAACTAACACTGGAGTTCCCAAATTTATAAAACAATAACTACTAGACCTAAGAAATGAGATAGACAACAACACAATAATAGTGGGGGACTTCAATACTCCACTGACGGCACTAGACAGATCATCAAAACAGAAAGTCAACAAAGAAACAATGAAACTACACTCTAGAACAAATGGATTTAACAGTTATTTACAGGACATTCTTCCCAACAACTGCAGACTACACACTCTTCTCATCAGCACATGTTACATTCTCCAAAACAGACCATATGATAAGCCACAAAACAAATCACAATAAATTTAAGAAAACTGAAATCATATCAAGTATCTTCTCAGACTACAGTGGAATAAAACTACAAATCAACTCCAAAAGAAATCTTTAAAACTATAAAAATATACAGAAATTAAATAATCTTCTCTTCATCGATTTTTGGGTTAACAATGAAATCAAGATGGAAACTTAAAACTCTTTGAAATGAATGATAATAGTGCCACAACTTATCAAAACCTCTGTGATACAGCAAAAGCGATGCTAAGAGGAAAGTTCACAACATTAAATGACTACATCAAAAAGTCTGAAAGAGCACAAATAGACAACCTAATGTCACACCTCAAGGAACTAGGGAAAAAAGAACAAACAAAACCCAAATTCGGGAGCAGTTACAAAGATCAGAGAATAATTAAATGAAATTGAAACAAAACAAATAAAAAGGATAAATGAAACAAAAAGCTGGTTATTTGAAAAGATAAACAAAATGGATAGACCAGTAGCAAGATTAACCAAGAAGAGAGAAGATCCAAATAAGCTTAATTAGAAAGGAAACTGGAGATATTACAACCACTACCACAGAGATATAAAAGATCATTCAAGGCTACTATGAACACCTTTATGCAAACAAACTAGGAAATCTAGAAGAGATGGATAAATTCATGAAAATATACAACCCTCCTAGATTAAATTAGGAAGACAGAAATGCTGAACAGACCAATAACAAGCAGCAAGTAATAAACAAATTTCCAACAAAACAGTCCAGGACAAGATGGATTCACAGCTGAATTCTATCAGACATTCAAAGAAGAATTGGTACCAATCTTACTGAAACTTTTCCAGAAGATAGAGAAAGATGGAATCTCTGCTAAATCATTGTATGAGGCCAGTATCACCCTAATACCAAAACCAGGAAAGGACATAACAAAAAAAAAAGAAAGAAAAAAGAAAAAGAAAAAGAAAACTACAGACCAATATCCCTGATGAACATAGATGGAAAAATCCTCAACAAAACACTAGCTAACTGAAGCTAATAGCATATTAAAAAGATAATACATCATGACAAAGTGGATTTCATACCAGGAAATCAGGAATAGCTTAATATATGCAAGTCAATAAATGTGATACATCACATAAAGAGAATTAAAAACAAAAATCATATGATCATCTCAACAGATATAGATACAGCATTTGATAAAATCCACCATTTTATGATAAAAACCCTCAACAAAATAGGCATAGAAAGGACATACCTCGGAGTAACAAAAGCCATATTTGACAAACCCACAGCCAACATCATACTGATGGAGAAACGTTGAAAGCAATACCCCTGAGAACTGGAACAAGACATGGATGCCCAGTCTCACCACTTCTATTCAACACAGTACTGGAAGTCCTGGCCAGAGCAATCAGACAAAAGAAAGAAATAAAGGGCATCAAAATTGGAAAAGAGGAAGTCAAACTGTTGCTGTTTACCAATGATGTGATTGTATATCTAGAAAACCCTAAACACTCATCCAAAAAGTTCCTAGATCTGATAAACAAATACAGTAAAGTCACAGGATACGAAAATCAATGTATACAAATCAGTAGCACTGCTATACGCCAAAAGCAACCAAGCTGAGAATGAAATCAATAGCTCAATCCCTTTTACAACAGCTACAAAAAATAAAATAAAATACTTAGGAATATACTTAACAAATGAGGTGAAAGATCTCTACAAGGAAAACTACAAAACACTGCTAAAAGAAATCATAGATGACACAAACAAATGAAAACACATCCCATGCTTATGGATCAGTAGAATCAATATTGCAAAAATGACCATACTGCCAAAAGCGATCTATAAATTCAATGCAATTCCCATCAAAATACCATGGCCATTCTTCACTGAGCTAGAAAAACAATCCTAAAATTCATATGGAACCAAAAAAGATCCCACATAGCCAAAGCAAGACTAAGCAAAAAGAACAAATCTAGAGGCATCACATTACTTGACTTCAACGTATACTACAAGGCTACAATTTCCAAAACAGCATGGTACTGTTATAAAAATAAGCACATAGGCCAATAGAACAGAATAGAGAACTCAGAAGTAAAGCCAAATACTGATAGCCAACTGTTCTTCAATAAAACATACAAAAACATAAATTAGGGAAAGGGCACCCTATTCAAAAAGCCGTGCTGGGAAAACTGACAAGCCACATGTAAAAGAATGTAACTGGATCCTCATCTCTCATCTTACACACAAATCAATTCAAGATTGATTGAAGACTTAAATCTAAGACCTGAAACCATAAAAATTCTAGAAGATAACATCGGAAAAGCTCTTCTAAACATTGGCTTAGGCAAGGATTTCATGACTAAAACCCCAAAAGCAAATGCAACAAAAACAAAAATAAATAGATGGGACCTAATTAAACTAAAAAACTTCTACACCGCAAAAGAAATAATCGGCAGAGTAAACAGAAAACCCACAGTGTGAGAGAAAATATTCACAAACTAAGCATCTGACAAAGGACTAATATCCAGAATCTACAAGGAACTCAAACAAATCAGCAAGAAAAGAATAAATAATCCCCTCAAAAAGTGGGCAAAGGACATGCACAGACAATTCTCAAAAGCAGATATGCAAACAGCCAACAAACCTATGAAAAAATGCTCAATATCACTAATTACCAGGGAAATGCAAATTAAAACCACAATGAGATATCACCTTACTGCAAGAATGGCCATAATTAAAAAGCCAAAAAATCATATATGTTGGCATGTATGTGATGAAAAGGAATATTTTTACACTGCTGGTGGGAATGTAAACCAGTATCATCACTATGGAAAACGGTATGGAGATTCCTTAAAGAACTAAAAGTAGAACTATGATTCAACTCAGCAATCCCACTACTGAGTATCTATCCAAAAGAAAAGAAGCCATATGAGAAAGACACATGCACACACATGTTTATAGCAGTACAATTCGCCATTGCAAAAATATGGAACCAACCTAAGTGTCCATAAACTAATGAGTGGATAAGGAAAATCTGGTATGTATACACCATGGAATACTACTCAGCCATAAAAATGAATAAAATAATGTCTGGCTGGAGGCCATTATTCTAAGTGAAGTAACTCAGAAATGGAAAACCAAATATTGTACGTTCTCACTTATAAGTGGCAGTTAAGCTATGAAGATATAAAGGCATAGGAATGATAAAATGGACTTTGGGGACTCAGGAGGGAGGATGGGAAGGGGGTGAGGGACAAAAGACAACATATTGTGTACAGTGTACACTGCTTGGGTAACGGGTGCACCAAAATCTCAGAAATCACCACTAAAAAACATCCATGTAACAAAAAACAACCTGTATCCCAAAAACTATTGAAATAATACTTTTGAAAAGTGCACAGTTCTTTGAACTGCCCTAGTTATAAACCATCTTATGTTTCTAGGGCATAAAGTGCAAGACAGCACTAGTGCTAGGTGAGGTAAAAGAGTTCCACAGGAGACAGGGAAGGGCCATAGGACTTGCCAAGAACCATGCAGGTGATAAGGAGCCAAGTTACCTCCCTCCCTCATGCTTGAGGAATAAGATCCTCTCAGTGATTGTCCAGTGGCTGCTACATAAACAGTCATTTAGATTATACAACATACAGAGCAAAATTTTTATTAGTGACACTAATAAAACTTTAAATAGACATTTGACAAACAATATTTTCTTTTCAAGTATTGCGTGGGGCCAATTCCCAGTTATAAGAAAGTCAAGAAAATTATTATTGTTCTCATTACTTTTTGTCTTTTTAACCTCCAGATTGCTTTCGCCAGCTTTTGTCATCTTAAACATTACTCTGCTTATTTTCTACACAGCGAAAACACAGAGATTTTTAAAATCCAAACTCTTTAGAATGGCATAGAGGCCATTTACAGCCTGGTCAAAGTTTATTTTTTAGGCTCAATTCCCATGACCTCGCATCATGTACCTGATGCCTAGTCAATGGAATTTTGACCATTCTGTCACTGCCTGGATCTTCTGTACTCCCATATCTTTTCCTGTGATGTTTTCTCTGCCTGGAAGTTTTTTCCCCTTCTACTTCACATGACAAAATTATATACAGCCTTTGAGATATAACTCACTGCTTGTATTAGTCTGTTCTCACATTGTTATAAAGACATACCCAAGACTGGGTAATTTATAAAGGAAAGAAGTTTAATTGACTCACAGTTCTGCAGGGTTGGGAAAGCCTCAGGAAACTTACAATCATGGTGGAAGGGGAAGCAAACACATCCTTCTTCACATGGTGACAGCAAGGAGAAGTGCTGAGTAAAGAGGGAAAATCCCCTTATAAAACCATCAGATCTTTTGAGAACTCACTCACTATCACGAGAATAGCAGCATAGGGGTAACAACACCCAGGATTAAATTACCTCCCGCCAGGTTCCTCCCACAACACATGGGAATTATGGAAACTGTATTAGTCTATTTTCATGCTGCTGATAAAGACAGACCCAAGACAAAGGAAAGAGGTTTAACGGAGAACTACAGTTCCACATGGCTGAGGAAGCCTCCCAATCACGGCGGAAGGTAAGGAGGAGCAAATCACATCTTATGTGGATGGTGGGAGGCAAAGTGACAGAGCTTATGCAGGGGAATTCCTCTTTTTAAAACCATCAGATCTCATGAGACTTATTCACTATTATAAGAAAAGCCCGGGAAAGACCCATTCCCATGATTCAATTACTTCCCACTGGGTCCCTCCCATAGGACATGGGAATTCAAGATGAGATCTGGGTGGGGACACAGCCAAACCATATCATTCTGCCCCTGGCCTCTTCCAAATTTTATGTCCTCACATTTCAAAACACAATCACACCCCTCCAACAGTCCTCCAAAGTCTTAACTCATTCCAGCATTAACACAAAAGTCCAAGTCCAAAGTCTCATCTAAGACAGGCAAGTCCCTTCCACCTATAAGCCTGCAAAATCAAAAGCGAGTTATTCATTTCCTAGATACAATGGGGGTGCAGGCATTGGGCAAATACACCTGTTCCAAATAGGAGAAAGTGGCCGAAACAAAAGGGTTACAGGCCCCACGCAAGTCTGAAATCCAATAAGTAGTAAATAAACCTTAAAGTTCCAAAATCATCTCCTTTGACTTCACCTCTCACATCCAGGTCATGCTGATGCAAGAGGTGGGTTCCCATGGCCTTGGGCAGCTCTGACACATGGCTCCATAGGGTACACCCCCTGCTCTCAGCTGCTTTCATAGGCTAGCTTTGAGTATCTGATTTTTTGAGTCACATAGTGCAAGCTGTAGATGGATCTACCATTTTGGGGCTTGAAGGACAGTGGTCTTCTTACAGCTCCACTAGGAAGTGCTCCAGTGGGGACTCCATGGGGGCTCTGACCCCACATTTCTGTTCCATACTCCCCTAGCAGAGGTTCTCCATAAGAGCTCCACCCCTGCAGCGAACTTCTGTCTGGACATCAAGGCATTTCCATACATCCTCTGAAATCTAGGTGGAGGTTCCAAAACCTCAATTCTCAACTTCTGTGAACCTACAGGCCCAACACCACATGTAAGCTGCCAAGGCTTGGGGCTTGCACCCTCTGAAGCAATGAACTAAGCTGTATGATGGCCTCTTTTAGCCACAGCTGAACACAAGGCAGCAAGTCTCAAAAAACAGCAAGGCTCTGGGCCTGGCCCATGAAACCATTTTTTTCCTCCTAGGCCTCTGGGCCTGTGATGGGAGGGGCAGCCATGAAGACCTTTGAAATGTCCTGGAGACATTTTCCCCATTGTCTTGGTGATTAACATTTGGCTCCTTGTTACTTACGTAAATTTCTGCAACTGGTTTAAATTTATCCTCAGAAAATGACTTTTCCTTTTCTATTGCACTGTCAGGCTGCACATTTTCTAAACTTTTATGCTCTGCTTCCCTTTTAAACATAAGTTCCAGTTCCAAACCATGCCTTTGTGAATACATAAAACTGCATGCCTTTTTCTTTTTTTTTTTTTTTTGAGACGGAGTCTTGCTCTGTCACCCAGGCTGGAGTGTAGTGATGCAATCTCGCCTCCCTGCAAGCTCTGCCTCCTGGGTTCATGCCATTCTCCTGCCTCAGGCTCCTGAGTAGCTGGGACTACAGGCACCTGCCACCACTCCTGGCTAATTTTTTGTTGTTGTTGTTGTATTTTTAGTAGAGATGGGGTTTCACCATGTTAGCCAGGATGGTCTCGATCTCCTGACGTTGTGATCCACCTGCCTCAACCTCCCAAAGTGCGGGATTACAGGCGTGAGCCACCACACCCAGCCAACTGAATGCTTTTAAGAGCACCCTGTCACATCTTGAATGCTTTGCTGCTTAGAAATTTCTTCTGCCAGATACCCTAAATTATCTCTCTTAAGTTCAACAATCCACAGATCTCTTGGGCAGGAGCAAAATGCCACCAGTCTCTTTGCTATTGCATAGTAAAGTCACCTTTATTCCAGTTCTCAAAAAGTTCCTCATCTCCATCTGATACCACCTCAGCCTGGACTTTATTGTCTAAATCACTATCGGCATATTGGTCAAAGCCATTCAACAAGTTTCTAGGAAGTTCCAAACTTTCCTACATTTCGCTTTCTTCTTCTGAGCCCTCCAAACTGTTCCAACCTCTGCCCATTACCAAGTTCCAAAGTGTCTTCCACATTTTCTGGTATGTTTACAGCAGTAACCCAGTACCCAGTACGAATTTACTGTATTAGTCCATTTTCACGCTGCTATAAAGAATTGCCCGAGACTGGGTAATTTATAAAGGAAAGGTATTTAATTAACTCACAGCTCCACAGGGCTGGGGAGGCCTCAGGAAACTTACAATCATGGGTGGAAGGAGAAGCAAAACATGTCCTTCTTAACATGGCAGCAGGAAGGAGAAGTGCTGAGAAAAGGGGGAAAAGCCCCTTATAAAACCATCAGATTTCATGAGAACTCACTCACTGTCATGAAAACAGCAGCATGGGGGTAACAAGCCCCACGATTCAATTATTCCCACCAGGTCCGTTCCATGACATGTGGGGATTATCGGAACTACAATTCAAGATGAGATTTGGGTGGTGACACAGTCAAACCATATCACTACTCTTGGGAAATATTTCCCAATTCTCCCTATCACAGTTGGGGCTTTCCTCCACTATATTTTCTGTGTGTTCTAATTACTGTACACATCTACACCCAACAGTGAGGTTCTTAAACTTGTTTCCCTGGAACCTGGCCAAGGCTGTGGTACAAAATAGAAGCTATTTAATTTTAAAGTGCTTTCTAAAAAGTTATTTCAAGTCATTCTCTGCATCTCTAAGCTTCACTTTCCTAACTTGTAAAATTTAAATTGTAATACTTACTCCATAAAACCATTAGTAAATTGAACCAAATAATTTACATAAATGCCTTTTGTAAACCATACTGTAACATTTAACTTTTAATTCTAAAGTCACCTGTAGAATTAAAGTGTGATGAACTTTATATTTAAAAGTTCATCACACAAGTGTAAGGAGCATTTGAATCAACAAGACGTCAAAATACCCTTTATTCCAGGTTTCATCCATTCTACCACCCACCCCACTACCAGGTTCTCTTTGCTCCACTTGATGGGGGCATAACTCAAGTCAATAACAAGAAGTTACACCAGGGGGCTCCCCTGTATTTTCCAAATGAAGTCTGCAAAGTGGCCTTCACAGGAAATCCAAATACTCCAAACTATTTGCTCTCTTGGAACAAGACAACATAAAAGAATTCACAAACCTAGAAACAACATCATTTGTTTTTGTCAAACCACTGTCTGAGACTTTCTTAACTTTTCTGAGCCTGTTAAACTAGTAGAAGGAATTACCAATCCTCTACTACTACGAGATGCAGATACTAAAAGACAAACCATCATTCAACTGAGGAATTCAACATATAATATATTCTCGGGTTTCATCCCAGGTTGAGCTCAATAGAGGACAACACAAGAAGACAAACATTTCATTATTGTGTTCCCCAAAAGAGCTTGCAAATAGGAGGTGGGGGTGGGGAGAGTAAACAAATGAAAGTATATGTGATGTTTTCCTTTTTAAGATAATCAGCTACAAACTATAATACAAGAGACCATAGATGAAGAGTCAAGGACTGGTTCTAATGCTGGATGAACTTCTAACTTCTGCTAATTGTGTGATCACCTACCTTTAGACCTCAATTTTTTCACTTTTAAATGACTGGTTTTTTTTTAGGGGGGAAAGGGGTTCTTCACATCAGCTTTAATGATATATTATTTACTTATAATTGTGTAAATAGCTCTTATGTGTAATTTAATGAGTTCTGAAAACGTATGTAGTGCTATTACCTATTCACTGGTTGATGAACATTTGGGTTGTTTCTAGGCTTTTAAAAATTATTATTACTGGTGGAGAGGCAAGATGGTCAAATAGGAACAGCTTCAATCTGCAGCTCCCAGTGAGACCAACACAGAAGATGGGTGACTTCTGCATTTCCAACTGAGGTACCCAGTTCATCTCATTGGGACTGGCTAGACAGTGGGTGCAGCCCATGGAGGGAGAGCCAAAGCAGGGTAGGGACTCAACTCACCCAGGAAGTGCAAGGGTTGGGGAACTCCCTCATTGAGCCAAGGGAAGCCATGAGGGACTGTACCATGAGGGACAGTGCTATCTGGCCCAGATACTATGCTTTTCCCGCAATTTTTGCAACCCACAGACCAGGAGATTCCCTCAGATGCCTACATCACCAGGGTCCTGGGTTTCAAGCACAAAACTGGGCAGCTTTTTGAGTAGACACCAAGCTAGCTGCAGAAGTTTTCTTTTTTTTCATATCCCAGTTCCGAACCCCAGGAAGACAGAACTGTTCACTCCTCTGGAAAGGGGGCTGAAGTCAGGGAGCCAAGTGGTCTTGTTCAGTGTGTCCCACCCCCGTGGAGCACAACAAGCTAAGATCAACAGGCTTGAAATGCTCGTTGCCAGCACAGCAGTCCAAAGTCGACCTTGGACACTAGAGCTTGGTGAGGGGAGGGGTATCCACCATTACTGAGGTTTGAGTAGGTGGTTTAACCCTCACAGTGTAAACAAAGCTGCCAGAAGTTCACATTTGGTGGAGCCCACCACAGCGCAGCAAAGTCACTGTAGCCAGACTGCCTCTCTATATTCCTCCTCTCTGGGAAGGGCATCTCTGAAAGAAAGGCAGCAGCACCAGTCAGGAGCTTATAGATAAAACTTCCATCTCCCTGGGACAGAACACCTGGGGGAAGGGGTGGCTGTGGGCACAGCTTTAGCAGACTTAAACATTCCTGCCTGCCAGTTCTGAAAAGAGCAGCAGATCTCCCAGCACAGCACTCAAGCTTTGCTAAGGGACCTACTGCCTTCTCAAGTGAGTCCCTGACCTCCATGCCTCCTGACTGGGAGACACCTCCCAGCAGGGGTCGACAGACACCTCATACAGGAAAACTCTGGCTGGCATCTGGTGGGTGCCTCTCTGGGACGAAGCTACCAGAGGAAGGAGCAGGCAGCAATCTTTGCTGTTCTGCAGCCTCTGCTGGTGATACCCAGGCAAACAGGGTCTGGAGTGGACCTCCAGCAAACACCAGCAGACCTGCAGCAGAGGGGCCTGTCTGTTAGAAGGAAAACAATCAAACAGAAAGCAATAATATCAAAATCAACATCAACTAAAAGGATGCCCATGCAAAAACCCCGTCAAAGGTCCTCAGCATCAAAGATCAAAGGTAGATAAATCCATGAAGATGAGGAAATACCAGTGCAAAAAATGCTGAAAATTCCAAAAACCAGAATACCTCTTCTCCTCCAAAGGAACACAGCTCCTCGCCAGCAAGGGAAAAAACTGGATGGAGAATGAGTTTGACGAATTGACATAAGTAGGCTTCAGAAGGTGGGTAATAACAAACTCTTCCGAGCTAAAGGAGCATGTTCTAACACAATGCAAGGAAGCTAAGAACCTTGATAAAAGGTTACAGGAACTGCTAACTAGAATAACCAGTTTAGAGAAGAACATAAATGACCTGATAGAGCTGAAAAACACAGCATGAGAACTTCATGAAGCATACACAAGTATCAATAGCCAAACTGATCAAGCAGAAGAAAGGATATAAGAGATTGAAGATCAATTTAATGAAATGAAGCATGAAGAAAAGATCAGAGAAAAAAGAATGCAAAGGAATGAACGAAGCCTCCAAGAAATGTGGGACTATGTGAAAAGACCAAACCTATGAATGACTGGTGTATCTGAAAATGACAGGGAGAATGGAACCAAGTTGGAAAATACTCTTCAGGATTTTGTCCAGGAGAACTTCCCCAACCTAGCAAGACAGGCCAACATTCAAATTCAGGAAATACAGAGAACACCATTAAGATACTCCTTGAGAAGAGCAACCCCAAGACACATAATCATCAGATTCACTAAGGTTGAAACAAAGGAAAAAATGTTAAGGGCAGCCAGAGAGAGAGGTCAGGTTACCCTCAAAGGGAAGCCCAGTAGACTAACAGTGGATCTCTCTGCAGAAACCCTACAAGCCAGAAGAGAGTGGGGGCCAATATTCAACATTCTTAAAGAAAAGTATTTTCAACCCAGAATTTCATATCCAGCCAAACCAAGCTTTCATAAGTGAAGGAGAAATAAAATCCTTTACAGACACGCAAATATTGAGGGATTTTGTCACCATCAGACCTGACTTACGAGAGCTCCTGGGGAAGAACTAAATATGGAAAGGGAAAACTGGTACCAGCCACTGCAAAAACATATCAAAATATAAAGGCAAACGACACTATGAAGAAACTGCATCAACTAATGTGCAAAATAAACAGCTAGCATCATGATGACAGGATCAAATCAACATATAACAATATTAACCTTAAATGCAAATGCCCCAATTAAAAGACACAGACTGGTAAATTGGATAAAGAGTCAAGACCCATCGGTGTGCTGTATTCAGGAGACTCATCTCACATGCAAAGACACACATAGGCTCAAAATAAAGGGATATTTGTAAATATCAAAATATTTACAAAGCAAATGGAAACCCCAAAAAATCAGGAGTTGCAATCCTGGTCTCTAATAAAACACACTTTAAACCAACAAAGATAAAAAAAGACAAGGGCATTACATAATGGTAAAGAGAACAATGCAACAAGAAGAGCCAACTATCCTAAATATATATGCACCCAATACAGGAACACCAGGTTCATAAGCAAGTTCTTAGAGACCTACAAAGAGACTTAGACTCCCACACAATAATAGTGGGAGACTTTAACACCCCACTGTCAATATTAGACAGATCAATGAGACAGAAAATTAACAAGAATATTCAGGACTTGATCTCAGCTCTGGGCCAAGCAGACCTTATAGACATCTGCTGAACACTCTCCCCAAAATCAACAGAATATGCATTCTTTTCAGCACCACATAGCACTTATTCTAAAACTGACCACATAATTGGAAGTAAAACACTCCTCAGCAAATGTAAAAGAGCAGCAATCATAACAGTCTCTCAGACCGCAGTGCAATCAAATTAGAACTCAGGATTAAGAAACTCACTCAAAACCACACAACTACATAGAAACTAAACAACCTGCTCCTGAATGACTATTGAGTAAATAACGAAATTAAGGCAGAAATAAATAAGTTCTTTGAAACTAATGAGAACAAAGACGCAATGTACCAGAATCTCTGGGACACAGCTAAAGCATTGTTTAGAGGGAAATTTATAGCACTAAATGTCTCCAGAAGAAAATGGGAAAAATCTAACTTCCATACCCTGACATCACAACTAAAATAACTAGATAAGTAAGAGAAAAAAATTTCAAAAGCTAACAGAAGACAAGAAAGATCTAAGACCAGAGCAGAACTGAAGGAGATAGAGACATGAACAACCCTCCAAAAAATCAATGAATCCAGGAGCTGATTTTTTGAAGAGATTAACAAAATAGACTGCTAGCTAGACTAATAAAGAATAAAAGAGAGAAGACTCAAATAGACACAAAAAAATAGTAGAGGGGATATCACCACTGATCCCACACAAATACAAACTACCATCAGAGAATACTATAAATACCTCTATGCAAATAAACTAGAAAATCTAGAATAAATGGATAAATTCCTGGACACATACAACCTCCTAAGACTAAACCAGGAAAAAGTCAAATCCCTGAACAGACCAATAACAAGTTCTGAAATTGAGGCAGTAATTAATAGGCTATCAACTAAAATCCTGGTGGATTCACAGTCAAATTCTACCAGAGATACAAAGAGGAAATGGTACAATTCCTTCTGAAACTACTCCAAACAATAGAAAAAGAAGGTCTCCTTCCTAACTCATTTTATGAGGCCAGCATCATCCTGATACCAAAACCTGGCAGAGATACCCAAGAAAAGAAAATTTCAGGCCAATATCCCTGATGAACATTGATGTGAAAATCCTCAATAAAATACTGGCAAACTGAATCCAGCAGCACATCAAAAAGTTTATCCACTACAATCAAGTTGGCTTCATCCCTGAGATGCAAGGCTGGTTCAACATACACAAATCAATAAACATAATCCATCACATAAACAGTACCAGTGACAAAAACCACATTATTATCTCAATAGAGGCAGTAAAGACCTTTGATAAAATTCAACAACTCTTCATGCTAAAAACACTCAATAAAGTAGGCATTGATGGAACATATCTCAAAATAATAAGAGCTATTTATGACAAACCCACAGCCAATATCATACTGAGTAGGCAAAAGGTGGAAGCATTCCATCTGAAAACTGGCAGAAGGCAAGAATGCCCTCTCTCACCACTCCTATTCAACACAGTATTGGAAGTTCTGGCCAGGGCAATCAGGCAAGAGAAAGAAATAAATGGTATTCAAACAGGAAAAGAGGAAGTCAAATTGTCTCTGTTTGCAGATGACATGATTGTATATTTAGAAAATCCCATTGTCTCAGCCCAAAAACTCCTTAAGTTGATAAGCAACTTCAGCAAAGTCTCAAGATACAAAACCAATGTGCAAAAATCACAAGCATTCCTATGCACTAATAGTAGACAAACAGAGAGCCAAATCATTAGTGAATTCCCATTCACAATTGCTACAAACAGAATAAAATACCTAGGTATACAACTTACAAAAGATGTGAAGGACCTCTTCAAGGAGAACTACAAACTACTGCACAAGGATGTAATAGAGGACACAAACAACCAGAAAAACCTTTCATGCTCATGGATAGGAAGAATCAATATTGTGAAAATGGCCATGCTGCTGAAAGTAGATGGGAATAGCATTAACAGATTCAATGCTATTCCCATCAAGCTACCACTGACTCTCTTCACAGAATTAGGAAAAACTACTTTAAATTTCATATGGAACCAAAAAAGAGCCCATATAGCCAAGATAATCCTAAGCAAAAAGTACTAAGCTGGAGGTATCATGTTACCTGACTTCAAACTATACTATAAGGCTACAGTAACCAAAACAGTATCGTACTAGTACCAAAACAAATATATAGACCAATGGAACAGAACAGAGGCCTCAGAAATAACACCACACATCTACAACCATCTGATCTTTGACAAACCTGACAAAAACAAGCAATGGGAAAAGAATTACATATTTAATAAATAGTGTTGGGAAAACTGGCTAGCCATATGCAGAAAACTGAAGCTAGACCCTTTCCTTACATCTTATCCAAAAATTAACCCAAGATGGATTAATGACTTAAACATAAGACCTAAAACCATAAAAACCCTAGAAGAAAACCTAGACAATACCATTCAGGACATAGGCATGGGCAACTTCATGACTAAGACACCAAAAGCAATTGCAACAAAAGCCAAAATTGACAAATGGGATCTAGTTAAACTAAAGGGCTTCTGCACAGCAAAAGAAACTATCATCAGAGCAAACAGGCAACCTACAGAATGGGAGAAAATTTTGCAATCTATCCGTCTGACAAAGGGCTAATATCCAGAATCTACAAGGAACAAACAAAACAAACAACCCCGTCAAAAAGTGCACGAAGGATATGAACAGACACTCCTCAAAAGAGGACATTTATGTGGCCAACAAACATATGAAAAAAAGCTCATCATCATTCGTCATTAGAGAAATGCAAATCAAATCCACAATGAGATACCATCTCATACCAGTTAGAATGGCGATCATTAAAGTCAGGAAACAACAGATGCTGGAGAGGATGTGGAGAAATAGGAACGCTTTCACACTGTTGGTAGGACTGTAAATTAGTTCAACCATTGTGGAAGACAGTGTGGTGATTCCTCAAGGATCGAGAACCAGAAATACCATTTGACCCAGCAATCCCATTACTGGGTATATACCTAAATGAATATAAATCAGTCTACTATAGAGACACACGCACATATATGTTTATTGCAGCACTATTCACTATAGCAAAGACTTGGAATCAACCCAAATGTCCATCAATGACAGACTGGATAAAAAAAAATGTGGCACACATACACCATGAAATACTATGCAGCAATAAAAAAGAATAAGTTCATGTCCTTTGGAGGGAATGAATGAAGCTGGAAACCATCATTCTCAGCAAACTAACACAGGAACAGAAAACCAAGCACCATACGTTCTCACTTATAAGTAGGAGTTGAAAAATGAGAACACATGAACACAGGGAGGGGAACATTACACACTGGGGCCTGCCAGGCGGGTGGGGGACAAGGAGAAGGACCGCATTAGGAGAAGTACCTAATGTAGATGACGGGTTGATCTATATGTGTAGTCTTATGGCAGTATCACACTGTCTTGCTTATTACAGCTTTGCCATAAGTTTTGAAATCACAAAGAATGAGTCCTCTAACTTTGTTCTTCTTCAGAGTTGCTTTGAATGGGCAATGTTCTTTAAATTTATTCGACTTTAACTTCTATGATGTAGGCATTTAAGGAGATTTAGCATGTATCCGAAACTGATGTGTATATACATATATCTAATTGATACACATATATCAATTAATCATCAAAAAAAGTTACTATTAGAATGTTATTAATAATAATATTGTTATATAATAATGTTATATAATAATAAGTTACTATTAGAATGTTATTAGTTCATAGTTTTAGTATCTCTTATGTGCCAGGCATTGCAGATACAGAAGCTAGGAATGCTAAGATGCAACATCACTCAGGTGATCACTCAGGTGATCCTCCCATCTCAGCCTCCCAAGTAGCTGGGACTACAGGCACATGCCACCACGCCCAGCTAATTTTTTATTTGTCGTAGAAAGGGGGGTCTCCCTATGTTGCCCAGGCTGGTCTCAAATTCCAGAGCTCAAGCAACCCACCTGCCTCGGCCTCCCAGATTGCTGGGATTACAGGTGTGAGCCACCACACCTGGCCTTCATGATCCCTGTTCTCACACATGAGGGAACTGAGGCTCAGAAAGGTTAGAGGCTCTTCCAAGCAGCCCAGGTGAATCAGAATGCAGTTCTTTTAACTCTAAGTCCTGTAGTGTTTCCACTACAACAAGACTGATAGGTGGTTCCTTTTCTGTAGTCCTCCACCTTCTGCTACACTTTCTATCTGACCTGGGCTAGGTGAGTGGCCACCTTAATGGCATGAGGGCAAGGATAAATACTGGATCTTACAGCATTCTCCATTAGATGGTAGATCATTCAATTATTTATTCATTTAAAGAATGTTTCTTAAGGGCCTACTGCATGAGAAGAATTAATGATATACTCAACACCAAACAATGCCACTGCCTTCGTGAAGTTCACTTTCTTTTATTAGAGACATAGCATAAGGAATTTCCTAAATAATAAAATAATTATTGAAAATAATCACAGATTGCTATAAAGAAAAGCAAAATGTGCCATAATTCAGAAGACCAGAAACAACCACTTGAGACAGGGGTTTCACAAAAAGCCTCTTTGAAGAGTTAAAATTGTGTCAAGTCATGAAGAATAAGGGAGAATTTGCCCTATCAAGAGCATTCCAAGTAGAGAATGTACAACAGCAAAACCCCTGAGGTAAGACAGAGCTAAGTGTACCCTAGGAACTGATAGAAAGCTAATGTGACCAGCTAATACTAAGGACAGGTAAGCAGTCAATGTGTCACAGGGTTACTCAACAGCTGATTTACCCAAAGTCCAGTAGAAAACCTTTAAATAATTTTAAACTAAAGACTGTTGTAATCTATTTACATTTTTAAAACTCTGGCCAATGTGTGCAGAATGGATTTAGCATATAGGGCAAATAAAAGTAGAATCAGGAAGTCCAGTTAGGAGGTTACTCCAGCTGCCAAAATGAAAGAAGGGTGTCTTTGACTACAATGGCACTAGTGGAAATAAATGGAGAAAGCCAGGCATAGTGGCACATGCCTGTAGTCTCAGTTACTGGGAGGCTGAAGTGGGAAGATCACTTGAACACAGGAGTTTGAGACCAGCCTTGGCAACATAGTGAGACCCTATCTCCATTTTAAAAAGAAAAAGAAAAAAGAAAGAAAAATAAATAAATAGATGTGAACAGACTCTCTATACACTTTGGAAGTGAATTAACTGGTTTACATTCAAGTTTCCAGCTTTAATAACTCACTGGATAGTAGCACCATTTGCTGAAATCATGAAGAGTCAGAGAAGACGAGAATATATAGGCAAAAAAAAAAAAAAATCAAGCACTCTATTTAGACATGTTAAGTTTGAAATGCCTAGAAAATACCCAAATGGCAATATCAGTAGGCATTTAGGATAAAGGTCAGGGTCTTCCAGCAAGAGAAGCAGTTGAGAAAGAGGGCTTACTGTCAAGGAAAACTTGGTTCCTTGGGTGTGAGGCAAGTGTCTGATGAAGGAGGCCATTATTTTGAGGAGCACAGAGATACAAGAACCAACAACTAATGTTGCTGTTTCAGCTCATCTTAGCAAATATTTTTTGAGTGGCCATAGGGACCACCAGAAGACTACTCCCCAGGTAGTAGAAGGAGGCATGAACTTGAAGAGAGAAGACATGGTTCAAAGCCTGGTTACTTTGGCAAAGTTTAAACTTCTTTGATCTTTGTTGTATGGTTGTGAAAACTAAATGCAATAATTCACATGAAAGCATCTGGCTATATAAATATAGGTTAATATTATACATTGTGGGAGTAGGCATTATTATGAGAAATCAGCATGAGTAATACGGGATAAATATTGCTTTCTACAAATAACCAATGACTTTGGTGATGGGTTATGTTAACAGATTTAGTTTATCCTAGATAGGCCAGCTCCTGCATCACCCAGGTGAACCAGATCAGGACAAAGTGATATAAAGGAGACTGATGAGAGGCCGGGCACCATGGCACACGCCTGTAATCCCAGTACTTTGGGAGGCTGAGAAGGGTGGATCACTTAAGGTCAGGAGTTTGAGACCAGCTTGGCCAACACGGTGAAACCCCATCTCTACTGAAAATACAAAAATTAGCTGGGTGCAGTGGCATACACCTGTAATTCCAGCTACTTTGGAGGCTGAGGCACGAGAATCACTTGAATCCGGGAGCAGAGGTTGCAGTGAGCCAAGATCACACACCACTGCACTCTAGCCTGGATGACAGAGCCAGACTACATCTCAAAAAAAAAAAAAAAAGAGGAGACTGATGTGTGTACACTGAGCTCCCATGTGTTGTAGAACACGTGCAACACCCTTCAGAATCAATAAGCCTCAGCAGATCTTTACCCTGATTGCCTGTGACCATGACTAACAGCCACAGCTTGATTACAATGGCTGCAATCTCTTTGCCATTGCATCTCAAATACATCAGTGTTATCTGTACATCTTGTACCTTCTTTAAGAGCCCACCTGTCAGCATTAGTTCACGACCTTGGTTAGACATGCCAGTGATGGTTTACTTTCTGTTCTATACAATCACATAGACTTGCTGATTCAACAAAATAGCTTTTCTTTTTCTTTCTTTCTTCTTCTTTTTTTAACCTCTTCACTCTACCGATGTAGAACAACTCAATTTTTTATCAAACACCATGTACTTTAACATTGCCAAACCTTTGCTCTTACAAAGATTCCTTTGGCCTAGAATGCCCCCACTACTCATCCTCCTGCTGATCTGCTATTTATACTTATGAGTAAGTATGGGCTCAAACAAATGTAAATTATCATTTCTCCTTAAAACACTAGATGGAATTCATTACATCCTCATCTATATTTTCATCTCACTCTATTTATAATTCAATATACTTATTCAGCAAACATTTATAGAATGCCTGCTGAATGTCAGAACTCTTTAAGATGCAAATGACGGAAACCCAATCCAAATAGATTAAACAAACTAGTTCACCATGTTTTTGATCTCACCAATTTTTCCACTTTATTTATAAATTAATGTACTTACTCAACAAATGTTTATAGAATTTTGCTTAATGTCGGGACTCTAAGATGCAAATAACAGAAACTAAAATTCAAGTAGCTTAAACAAACTCATTCACCTAACTAAAAAGCACAAGGAAAAACATAATGAAATCTCAGGCTGATTAGGTTAAGTTCCCTAGAAATAGAGCCTGAGACAGGGATTCTTATGACAATGATTTATTGAAGGAACACTTTCAGGAAAAGGTGCATGATGGAAACTGATAGGACAGGGAAAGAAAGCTAAGCAATGATGCTGTCTCATCTGGAGATTACTTACAGCCTTTTCCCATGGGGAGATCTGGAGAATAAACTATACACAGAGTTTATCCTACATTGAGGCAAAGGGTTCTGCCTTTTGAACCTGCTTCCTATCAGTCAAGCGCTCAGTGCTATGGGATGGGGGAGTATTGTGCTAATCTTGGTGAAGGAGCTCTGGGTAAGGCACCAATAGCGTCCATGTGGTATGATGGCTGCCAGTAGCCCATTCATATGAATCTTGGGTAACCCCAAAGGAAAGACCTCTCCCCTTAAAGCTCTGACAATACTGTTCCAGGGAGAACACTGATGTGAGCAATTGTTTTGAAAGAAAGATCGAATCAGAGCCAATCAAATCATATTGAGTGGGTGCTTCACTGGAAAGAGGGCTGTTTTAGCAAAGAAGTGGGAGGAAGGATGGGTAGACAAAGGCAAATGTCCACTCAACCTACCACATACCAGGCACTGCTAAAGGCAAGGGATACAATGAGGAACAAGAAATACACGTCTCTGCTTTCACGGAACACACCAGTCTTGTTTAATGCAAGGCAGACCAACAAGAAACTATAATAAAGTCAGATATATGCTTTAATAGAGAAAGTATAGATTGCCACGAAAGAATCATATAGGAGGAGTCATCTTACTCTTCTCAAGGGCCATATTTTTCCAGCTTTATATCTTCAGTGCTCAGGTAGTACCATAAGTATTGTAAGTGATCAATAAATGAGCACATTCAGCTTGATGTGTGGATTCAAGAGTCTAAGGAGGCAGTAACCCTCTCTAGGAATTGCCTTTTCAGTCAGTTTATGAGCCATGAAAGAAAATCACTTACTAATTTATGGCCATATCATGCGTTTAAGTAGAATTACTCTTATATCTGGCTCTTAATGACTTTTTGGCTATTCCCAAATTCTGAAACCATTATCAAAGGGTTGACTTGCCGACTTCGAGAATATTTAATTTCTCTTATTTAATTCAACATATTGGTCATCAACCTTGTTCTCATAGAAGGCCAAGTGTTTCAAACTATAAAAATGAATAGACCTTAGTGCCAGCAAGCAAGATTTAAGACTACTGCCTAGTGTGGATAAATGTTATGATGTATAATGGTTAAGGAAAGCAAGTGCATTTTCTGGTTAGCTTCTAGGGGAATTGCAGATTTTAAAATATGCACTTGATCATATTATGTGAATGTCATTGAATCTAAGGCCAAGAGGACACAACTTCAGAGACAGAAGCCTTGACATCAGTGCCCTGAAGATAGGAGCAACAAACAGCCCTTGATTTTTATCTTTTTCTTACCTTTCACATCTAGTTCCACCTACAGATCAACTCTCCATACCACCATCCTAGGCCAAACCACCTTCACTTCTCACATGAACTGACCCTCATCTCTCACCTGAAGGAACCTCCTAACTGGTCTCCTGGACTCTATCCATTGTGTCCTTCCTATCCATGCTCCACACAGTAGGCAGAGTAATTTTTTGAAATTTTAAATTTAATCATATCTTCCAACCCTCATCTCTGCCCTATTTAAAATCCTGTCTGGCTCCCCTATTGCACTCAATTTAAAATCTAAACCCTTTATAGTGTCCTACATGAGTTAATCCAGCTTCTCTCCTCTCATCTTTGAACACCTTCCTTCAGTTTTATGCACACTGGAGGGGGAGGGCCTCCACACACGTGCCTGCCCCAGCTCAACATATCTGTCTCCATCTCAATTATCAATCTTGGTTTAAAAGGCATGACCTTAGCAAGGCCCTCCCTGACACCTTATTTAAAGAAGATATCATCCCCTCCCCATATATCTTCATTCTCTATCTTACCATCAAGTTCAGTTCATCCATTTTGTTTATCACAATTTGCATTTAAGTGTTCATCTGTTTGTTGCCTATATTCTCCACTAGGCTGCTGTTCCAGGAAGGCAAGTAGCATATTTGTTTTTCTTTTTCCATTAGTGTACCAATCACCTGGTTCTATGCCTTGCATATAACTGATATTCAATAAGACTTCAGTTAATCAATTCAGTTCAGCCAGTCATTCATTTACTCAAGAATATTTTAATCCCCAAGAGTTTTTTTTTAAACTTTCATGAATAGAAGTCAAATATGTGTACTTTTCTAACTTAAAGCAGTTTTTTAAAATAAAATATGAAGACTTGTGTTGTCTTTGAGGAAGATCTTATTTGATTTTGAGAAAACCACTTGAAGATTTTTATTATAAATAAACATCTGTATCTATATCAATGTATGTCCAATACCCATCCATTGTTCTTGGAGAAAATGGAAACAATCTGAAAGTAAATGTTTTGCATGAAGTACCTCAGTTTTCTGTCTGATTATGTAAACTTGATGTTTGTTTTGGGAGTGCTTATCTGCAGAATTTTTGCTTCTTTAGGGAAAATTTTTCTTTTCTTTGATTGAATTTAAACAGTTTTATTTTTTGTTCTTATGGAAATATGAGAGTGTGTCTTTACTCCAAGAGATCCAGAAATCTGAAAAACGTACCAAAATATAAGGTCCTAAACTTTACCTGGAACTAAACTGTTGATGTCTACAGATGATCTGAATGAATAACTCAATTGTGCTGATGCTGAAATATTGATCTGATGAGATTGTACTTTCATGGGCCATTCTTTATGATAACCCCCCTGCGGACAATAGGAGTTTCTCCTGAATGTAGTGGATATTTGTTCTCTTGCTTGTCCAGTCAGCCTGGAAAGATGCTGATCCTGGAAGAGAAAATAAGGACTAGAGCAATAGGCATGCAACATGCTTCATTGGAGGTGCAATTTAAAATTCAAGACAGGTGAAGTGCTCAAGATGTTTTCTTTTGTAAGCGATAAGGTGGTACCACTCAGAAAGTGGTGAAGCAGTAGCTAGGCAGGTGGCATCCTTCTAGGACCCTGATGGCATGGATCTGAGGCTGGGTCTAAAGATGCTGAGTAGCAACATTTAGCAGCAAGTATATATTATTTTCTCTATTCTCCTTTCTGCCCATCACCAACTAAGGAAAGAGTTTGTTTTCTTCACTCACTGCCCCATGACAGAGGGGTAATAGCAGCACATCTTCAAGGGCAGATGGTAATCCTTGTATTAGGCAGGGTTCTCCAGAGAAACAGAACCAATAGAATGTTTTGCATTCAGATTGATATAGGCTTGGGCTGTATGCAGGTAAAAACTGTCAGAAGGTTTTAAATAAGTTTTTCAGCATTTTAAAATTATATCACAGATTGTTTTTAAATGAAATATTAAAAATTTTCAGCTTATGTAAAACTTGAGAGAGTAGTATATGGAGCTCGATATAAATAGCATCCAGATAATTATCAATATTCTGCCACACTTGCATCAGTCCATCCTGCCCATCCCACCCCACCCCCTTTTTCTGGGGAAATAACAACTCTAAACCTCCTGTCAGTTTTCCCTCTATACTTCATTATCCATCTCCAAAAACTAAGGACATTTTCTTACATAACAATGATGTCATTATAACAAAATATATTCAGAGTTCACTTTCCATCACTTTCCCTTCTACCCCTTTTTTCTCTTTTCTTAGTAAGCAACCTTTATTTTTATTTTATTTTACTGTAAGTTCTGGGATACATGTGCAGAATGTGTAGATTTGTTATATAGGTATATATGTGCCATGGTGGTTTGTTGCACCTCATGACTCATCCTCTAAGTTCCCTCTCCTTACTTCCCACCCCAACAGGCCCTGGTGTGTGTTGCTCCACTCCCTGTGTCCATGTGTTCTCATAGTTCAGCTCCCACTTATGAGTGACAACATGCGGTGTTGGCTTTCTGTTTCTGTTTAGTTTGCTAAGGATGATGGCTTTCAGCTTCATCCACATCCCTGCAAAGGACATGATCTCATTCCTTTTTATGGCTGTGTGGTTTTTTTTTTTTTTTTTTTTTTTTTTTTTTTTTTTTTTTTTTTTTTTTTTAAGAAGGAGTCTCACTCTGTCGCCCATGTTGGAGTGCAGTGGCGCGATCTTGGCTCACTGCAAGCTCCGCCTCCCGGGTTCACGCGATTCTCCTGCCTCAGCCTCCCGAGTAGCTGGGACCACAGGCGCCCGCCACCACGCCCGGCTAATTTTTTTGTATTTTTTAAGTAGAGACGGGGTTTCACCGTGTTAGCCAGGATGGCCTCGATATCCTGACCTCGTGATCCACCCGTCTCGGCCTCCCAAAGTGCTGGGATTACAGGCTTGAGCCACCGCGCCCGGCAGCTGTGTGGTATTCCATGGTGCATATGTACCACATTTTCTTTATTCAGTCTATCATTAATGGGCATTTGGGTTGATTCCATGACTTTGCTATTGTAAGTAGTGTTGCAATAAACATACGTGTGCATGTGTCTTTATAGCAGCCTGATTTATAATCCTTTGGGTATAAACCCAGTAATGGGCTTGCTGGATCAAATGGTATTTCTGGTTCTAGATCCTTGAGGAATCTCCATACTGTCTTCCACAATGGTTGAACTAATTTACATTCCCACGAGTAAAAGTGTTCTTATTTCTCCACAAACTCACCAGCGTCTAGCATTTCTTGACTTTTTAATACTTGCCATACCAACTGGCATGAGATGGTATTGCATTGTAGTTTTGATTTTCATTTCTTTAATGATCAGTGATATTGAGCTTCTTTTCATATGTTTGTTGGCCGCGTAAATGTTTTCTTTTGAGAAGTCTCTTTTCATATCCTCTGCCCACTTTTTGATAGGTTGTTTGTTTTTTTCCTGTAAATTTGTTTAAGTTCCTTGTAAATTCTGGATATTAGACCTTTGTCAAGGGGGTAGATTGCAAAAATGTTCTCCCATTCTGTAGGTTGCTTGTTCATTTTCTTTTGCTGTGCAGAAGCCCTTTAGTTTAACTAGATCCCATTTGTCAACTTTGGCTTTTGTTGCCATTACTTTTGGTGTTTTCATCATGAAGTCTTTGCCCATGCCTATGTCCTGAATGGCATTGCCTAGGTTTTCTTGTAGGGTTTTTATGGTTTTGGGTTTTACATTTAAGTCTTTAATCCATCTTGAGTTAATTTTTGTATAAGGTGTAAGGAAGGGGTCCAGTTTCAGTTTTTTGTGTGTAACCTTTATTTTTTAAATGCCTGCTTTATCCTTACGTTTTTTAGAAAATATAATTAAATATGCATGTGCATTCTTATTTCTTTTACTTTCTCACACAAAGTTAGAATATATTGTTCTGCATCTTTTTTTTCACTTGGCACTATATTCTGGATCTCTTTCCAGATCCATGTATAGGGAATCTTCCTTGTTCCATAGTATGTCATGGTTTATTCAGCTAGTCTCCCATTCATGTACATTTTGGGTGTTTTCAATCTTGTGCTATTAATAGTATGAATAATACTGCATAGTAGTACATACATATAATAATATACATATGTGGGTTTGTGGTTTTTACCAGTGTATCTTTTGGAGAGTGTATTAGTCTGTTTTCATGGTGCTGATAAAGACATACCTGAAACTGGGCAATTTACAAAGAAGAGAAGTTTAATGGACTTACAGTTCCACCTGGCTGGGAAGGCCTCACAATCATGGTGGAAGGCAAAAGGCACATCTCACATGGTGGCAGACAAGAGAAGAGAAACTTGGGCAGGGAAACTCCCCTTTATAAAAACCATGAGATCTTGTGAGACTTATTGACTATCACAAGAACAACATGGGAAAGACCCACCTCCATGATTCAGTTACCTCCCACAGGGTCTCTCACACAACATGGGAGAATTGTGGGAGCTACAATTCAGGATGAGATGTGGGTGGGTACACAGTCAAACCATATAAGATATATTCTTAGAAGTGGGATGGATGGGTCAAAAGGTAAATGTAAATGTAATTTTGCATTATTCCCTTCCATAGCAAGTGTACCAGCAATTCCCGCCAGTCATGTATAAAAGACCTTGTCCTTTCAGAGTCTTGCCAATAGACTGTGTTGTCAACCTCTTAAATTTTTGCCAATAGGTGAGAAGTAGTATTTCAGTGTAATTTTAGTTTAAGTTTATCTTATTATGAGTGAGGTTGAGCATCTTTTCATATGCTTAAGAGCCATTTAATTTTCATCTTCTGTGAACTGCTGGTTTATATATGTATCAGTCTTTTCTCAGGTTGCTATAAAGACATATCCAAGACTGGGTAATTTATAAAGAAAAGAGGTTTAATTGACTCATAGTTCCAAAGGGTTGGGAGGCCTCAGGAAAATTAGAATCATGGTGGAAGGGGAAGCAAATACATTCTTCTTCACACATGGAGGCAGGAAGGAGAATTGCTGATCAAAGCGAGGAAAGACCCTTATAAAACCATCAGATCTCATGAGAACTCACTCACTACCCTGAGAACAGCATAAGGGAAACTGCCCCCATGATTCAATTACCTCCCACTGGGTCCCTCCCATGACATGTGGAGATTATGGAAACTACAGTTCAAGATGATATTTGAGTGGGGACACAGCCAAATCATATCAAAATACCTTGTCCATTGCTATCTCTGTAACTGACACCGTACTAGGGATTTTCACATATTGTCTTAATTTGGTCATAACTGCAACTCTAAAAGATAGGCATTATTATCCTAACTTGGTATTTCTTGAGTTAATGACAAATTGTGAGGAGAAGAGTCAGAACTCAAACAAAAGTCTTTGGACATTTCACTTAAAATATCTCTAAATATTAAGAAACATAAATGACTGTATTAGTAGTGCTACAGATTATACTTTCCAAAGACAGACACATCTGTATCTTTATCCATCTTGCTTACCCTTGAATGATATTCTCCCCACAAGAGGCGGGCTCTATGTTTCCTCCACTTAAACTTGGGCAGGGACTTGTTCAACCAATGGATCAGAGTGGAAATGATACTATGTGGTTCTCAAAGCTAGGACATAAAAAGGACACAGTTTCACTGTCTAACGCCATACACAAAAGTTAACTCAACATGGGTCAAAGGTCTAACTGTAAGAGCTAAAACTATAAAACTCTTAGAAGAAAATATAAAAGTAAATATTTATAGGTTAGGCAATGATTTCTTTGATAAGACATCAAAAACACAAGCAATTTTTAAAAAATGAACAAATTGGATTACATTAAAACTTAAAACTTGTGTTGCAAACAAAACCATCAAGAAAGTAAAGTAACAACCCACAGAATGGAAGACAGTTTTTGTAAATTATGCCTCAATAAGGGACCTGTATCCAGAATATATTAAGAATTCTTATAATTCAAAAATAATGCCGGGCACGGTGGCTCACACCTGTAATCCCAGCACTTTGGGAGGCCAAGTCACATGGATCACCTGAAGTCTGAAGTTTGAGACCAGCCTGGCCAAAATGGTGAAACCCCGTCTCTACTAAAAATACAAAAATTAGCTGGGTGTGGTGGTGCATGCCTGTAATCCAAGCTACTCGGGAGGCCGAGGCAAAAGAATAACTTGAACCCAGGAAGCGGAGGTTACAGTGAGTCGAGATGGCACCACTGCACTCCAGCCTAGGTGACAGAGTGAGACTCCATCTAAAATAAATAAATAGATAGATAAATACATAAAGAAATAGACAATCCAAGTTTTTTAAATAGGTAAAGGATTCAAATAGGAATTTTTCTAAAGAAGATATACAAGTGAGCAATAAGGATATGAAAGAGGCTCAAGGTCATTAGTCATCAGAGACATACAGATTAAAACCACGAGACGCCATTTCATACCCACTAGAATGGTGGTAATCAGAAAGATAGACAATAATAAGTGTTGGTGAAGAGGTGGAAAAATTAGACCCTCATACATTGTTGGTATGAATGTAAATGTTACAGCTGCTTTGGAAAACAGTTTGAGAACTTCTCAAAATTCCACTCCCCCAGGTATATACCAAAGAGATTTGAAAACATATTTCCACCCAAGAACTTGTACATGAATGTTCATACCAGCATATTCATAATAGCAAAAAAGTAGAAATAATTCAAACATTCATCAACTGATGAATGGATAAATAAAATGTGGTATAGCCATACAATGGAATATTAGTTGGCATTAAAAGGAAATTAAATATCAATACGTCCTATAACATGGAAATACTATGCTAAGTGAAAGAAGCCATTCACCAAAGACCACATATTGTATAATTCCATTTAAAATATCCAAAGTAGGCAAATCCATAGAGACAGAAAGTAGATTAGTGATTGCCTAGGGCTTAAGGAAGAGCGTGGGGGAAAGTATGGGGTGTGACAACTAATAGGTATGAAGACTTTTTTTAGGAGACAATTAAAGTGTTCTAAAATTAGATTGTGGTAGTGGTTGCACAACTCCATGAAGAAACATTTCACTGTGTACTTCAAATTGATGAATTATAAATTACCTATTAATATAGCTGTTTTAAAAAAGAAATGGTATGGTTTTCACTTGGCAATTCTTTTTCAGGTTACTTGTCTTTGGACACCACTCAGCTCACCATATTATGAAAAAGCCCATGCCTCATGAGGAGAGACCCACGTAGAGAGGAACTGACACCCTTCATCAATAGCTGGCATCCACTTGCCAGGTTTGTGAGTGAATCACTTTGGAAGTGGATCCTCCAACCCCAGTTGAGACTTCAGATGACTATAGCCAAGCCAACATTTTGACTGCAACTACATAAGAGGCCTAAGACAAAACTAACTTTTCAAGCCACCGTTGAATTCCTGACCAGAGAAACCATAAAAATTAATAAATAGTTGTTACTGTTTTAAGCCATCAAGTTTTGGGGTAATTTATAATGCAGTATTAGATAACTAAAACATACAGTATAACATCATATTAGATAGGGTTCCTCTTGTCTCAGTTTGCACCAAGGTGCTAAGTACAGGCATCAAAATTTGTGCAAAACAAATCTTCATGGACAGAATTTACAAAGGAAATGAGAAAATCCATTTCATGACTCTTGAACCTTCTTATCCACTTCTATACTATAAAGATGTACAGAAGAAGAGATATTGTGAGAATGATATCTTTGAAGAAAACTGTACTCATATCTCAAACCTTTTGAGGAGGTTTCTTCAGTACTGCTCAATTAATATATTACTTCTACACTTAATAGTGCAAAACTGAATGTATATGTATGTATACAGTAGGAGGTTAATGTGAAAGAGATCTGAAGTGCTTTTCATTGGTCCTAAAAGTAATGGCTTGGAGTTTGGTGGGAACAGAGAGCAATTGGTAGATGAATGGAATTTGCTATGGAAGACCCAAGAGAAATCTGCATAGTACCTGGTTCTATGAGAAACATGATATCGTTCATTGCTGCTTATATCCCATAGCTCCTAAACAATCTGCATTTCAGATAATGTAAAGGCTGATGGAAGGGAGTTCTTCAAGTCTGTATAGAGATGGCCACAGCACTCAAAACCACTATCATATAGCTCTGTGCCTTCCTGAAAAGTCAATCTCCAAGCCTCCATTAGTTCCCTGTTTTGAGTTTCACTGGTGAGTCAGCCTGCTAGTGCCATAACTGAAAAGGGAATGTGAGAGGTACTGGGGTGATGGAAAGAGCCCTGGGTTGGATTCCATTCTTGGCTGCTACTTTCAGAGCTTTGGTAAGAGATGAGTATAAAGTGTCTTGGGAATATCCCAGTGGTCAATACTTTGGCAGGCATCAGAGAAGATGTTACATTTAGGCCAGATCTTGGAAATGAGCAGGTATTAGACAAGTGGCCAAGGGAGAAACCCAAGCCTCAGAACAGAGACTAGGCTCTGTCTTATTGTTGTTGTTTACATGTGGTTATTCTATTTTCTCAACACTGGTGAAAAGATTATCTTTTCCCCATAGAATGGTCTTGCATCACCGTCAAAAATCATTTGACCACATATGAAAGGGTTTATTTCTGGGGTCTCTATTCTATTCCATTGATCTGTATGTCTTTCTTTATGCCAGTACCATACTGTGTTAATATTTACTACGGCTCCAAAGTAAGTTGTGAATTCCAACTTCATTCTTCTTTTTCAAGATTGTTTTGGTAATAAAAAATCTACCAACAAAAAAAAAGGCCTGGACTAGATGGATTCATAGTTGAATCCTATCAGACATACAAAGAACTGATACCAATCCTACTGGAACTATTCCAAAAAATCAAGGAGGAAGAACTCTTCCCTAATTCATTCCACTAAGCCAACATCATCCTGATACAAAAATCTGGCAGAGAAAACAAAACAAAAAAGAAAACTGTAGGCCAATATCCCCAATGAGCATAGACGTGAAAATACTCAATAAAATACTAGCAAACTGAGTCCAGCAGCACATCAAAAAGTTAATTTACCATGATCAAGTGGGCTTTATTCCTGGGTTGCAAAATAGGTTCAACATACACAAATCAATAAATGTGATTCACACATAAACAGAATTAAAAACAAAACCACATGATCATCTCAATAGACACAGAAAAAGCATTCAATAAAATCCAACATTCTTTCATTATAAAAACCCTCAATAAACTAGGCATTGAAGGAATGTACATGAAAATAATAAGAGCCATTTATGAAAAACTCACAGCCAATATCATACTGAATGGGCAAAAGCTGGAAGCATTCCCCCTAAGAACTGGAATAAGACAAAGATGCCTACTCTCATCATTCTTATTAAACATAGAACTGGAGGTCCTAGCAAGAGCAATCAGACAAGGAAAAATCATAAAAGGCATCCAAATAGGAAAAGCAGAGGTCAAATTTTCTCTCTTTACTGACAATATATAATTATATACCCAGAAAATCCTAAAGACGTCACCAAAAGACACATAGACCTGTTAAAAACTTCAGTAAAGTTTCAGAGTACAAAATCAATATACGAAAATTAACACCAAGGAAACTCAAGCTGAGAGCCAAATCAATAATACAATTTCGTTTACAATAGCCACAAAAAGGATAAAATACCTAGGAATATATCTAACCAAGAAGGTGAAAGATCTCTACAAAGAGAACTACAAAACACTGCTGAAGGAAATCACAGATGACACAAACAAATGGAAAAAGCATTCCATGCTCATGGATTCGAAGAATCAATGTCATTAAAATGCCCATACTACCCAAAGCAATCTACAGATTTGATGCTGTTCCTATTAAATTCCCAATAGAATTTTTCACAGAATTAGAAAAAAAAAAGTATTCTAAAATTCACATGAAAATAAAAAAGAGCCTGAATAGCCAAAGCAATCCTAAGCAAAAAGAATAAAGCCTGCAGCATCATATTATCTGACTTAAAACTATACTACAAGGCTTACAGTAAACAAAACAGAAAGGTGCTAGTGTAAAAACAATTGGAACAGAATAAATAATCTAGAAATAAAGCTGCACACTTACAACCAACTGATCTTCAACAAAGTCAACAAAAATAAATAACGGGCAAAAAAAATTCCCTATCAATAAATGGTGCTGGGAAAACTGGCTAACCATATGCAGAGGACTGAAATTAATCCCTATAGCTTCCAAAAATTAACTCGAGATGGATTAAAGACTTAAATGTAGGACCTCAAACTATAAAAATCCTGGAAGAAGACCTAGGAAATACTCTTCTGGACATCAGCATAGGCGAGGAATTTATGACTAAGTCCTCAAAAGCAAATGCAACAAAAACAAAAATTGACAATGGAGGCCTAATTCAACTAAAGAGCTTCAGCACAGCAAAAGAAATTATCAACAGAGTAAACAGACTACTTATAGAGTGGAAGAATGTTTTTGCAAACTATGAATCTGACAAAAGTTTAATATCCAACATCTATAAAGAATTTAAACAAATCAACAAGAGAAAAAAAACAGTAAAAAGTGGACAAAGAACATGAACAGACACTTCTCAAAAGAAGATATACAACAAACATATGAAAAATGCTCAACACCACTAATCATTAGAGAAATGCAAATCAAAACCATAATGAGACACCATCTCACACCAATCAGAATGGGTATTAGCAAAATTTAAAAAATAACAGATGTTAGTGAGGCTGTGGAGAAAAGGGAATGCTTATACACTGTGGGAATGTAAATTAGTTCAGCCACTGTGGAAAGCAATTTGGAGATTTCTCAAAGAGCTAAAAACAGAACAACCACATGACCCAGCAATCCCATTACTGGATATATACCCAAAGGAAAAATAAATTGTTCTACCAAAAAGACACTTTCACTCATATATTTATCGCAGTACTATTCACAATAGCAAAGAAATGAAAACAACCTCGGTGTCCATCAATGGTGGATTGTATTTCGAAAATGTGATACATATATACATCATAAAATACTACACAGCCATAAAAAAGAATGAAATAATTTCCTTTGCATGAACATGGATGTAACTGCAGGCCATTATCCTAAGTGAATTAATGCAGAAATCAGAAAACCAAATATTACCTATTCTCACTTATAAGTGGAAGCTAAATATTGGGTACATACAGACATAAGGATGGGGACAATAGACACTGGGGACTTCAAAAGCTGGGAGAGATGGAGGCAAGGGCTGAAAAACTAATTGTTGAGTACTGTGTTAATCATGTGGGTGATGGGATCAATAGAAACCCAAACCTCAGCATCACACAATATACCCTTGTAATAAACTTGCACATGTAGCCCCAAACCTAAAATAAAATAAAATAAGGAAAAAATTTTATTGGATATTCAGGGTCCCAGAGATTTTATATACATTTTAGGATAAATTTTTCTATTTCTGCCAAGAAAATCATTGATATTTTGACAGATGTTGCATTTAATCTGCAGATTGCCATGGGTAGTATTGCCTTTGTAATATTAGTATTAAGTCTTTGAATTCATGCACATAGAATATCTTTCCACATATTGATGTATTTAATTTCTTTCAGTCATGTTTTGTATTTGTCACTGTAAATTCATTGCTTGTAGTTATCACTGTAAGTTCAATAGCATTTATTTCTTTTAATGTTTTTGTTAATGGGATTGTTTTCTTAATTTCTTTTTCAGAGTATTCATTATTGATGTAAAGAAGTACAACTGTTTGTGTTGATTTTGCATGCTGTAAACTTGTTGAATTTGTTTATTAGTCCTATTTTTGTGTGTGTAGAACCTTCAGGGTTTTTAAACTATAAGATCATGTCATCTGAGAAGTGAGATAATCTCATTTTTTTTTCAACTTGGATGCCTTTAATTTTTTTTCTTGCCTAATTAATCTGGTTAGGATTTCCAGTACTATGTTGAATAGAAGTGGTGAAAAGTGGGTATCCTTGTTTTGTTCCTGACATTAGAGAAGAAATTTTGTCTTAAAAAATAATGTTAGCTGTAGGTTTTTCATATATGGTCTTTATGTTGATGCAGTTTTATTCTAATTCTAGTTTGAGTGTTTTTATCATGAAAGGGCATTGAATTTTGTCAAATGTTTTCTCTGCATCAATTGAGATGATAATGTAACTTTTTTCCCCTCATTCTGTTAATGTTGGGTATTACAGTAATTGATTTTTGTATGTTGAACTCTCCTTGCATTCCAGCAATAAATCCCACTTGGTGATTGATATGGTTTGAATGTGTGTCCACACCCAAATCTCATGTTGAATTGTGATCCCCAATGTTGGAGGTGGGGCCTGGTGGGAGATGACTAGATCATGGGGGCAGAGTTTTCATGAATGGTTTATCATCATCTTCCCTTGGTGTTGTCCTTGTGATAGTGAATGAGTCCTCAAGACAGTTGGTTGTTTTAAAGTGTGTAGCATTCCCCCACAACCTCTCTCTTGCTACTGCTCCTGCCTTGTTTTTCCTTTGCCTGCCACCACGATTGGAAGATTCCCAAGGCCTCTCAAAAAGCAAAAGCTGCTGTGCCTCCTGTACAGCCTGCAGAACTGTGAGCCAATTAACTCTTTTTTTATATATAAATTACCCAGTCTCAGGTATTTCTTTATTAGAAGTGCAAGAATGAACTAATACAGTAATGGTGTATAATTGAACTCATTTTTAAAATTAAACCAAATATAGAACTTCTTATTCCGCTGCTAACTAGCATTTGGGAAGCTTGAGAAGATATAAAAAATTTTACAGTTTAGAGAAACTATATTTTCTCAAATCTAAGTTATGGTATAAGTAAACATACTTTAATATACTGTTCCAGTGTGTGTCTATGGGGGTACATGTGTGGATAGTATTCCATAATTATCATAAGCATGGGTTCTGGAGTCACACTGCCTCTGTTCAAATCAGGTCTCTACCACTTACTAGTTGGATAACCCTGGACATGTGTTTAACTTATTTATGCTTCAGTTTCCTCAGTTGTAAAACAAGGGTTAAAATAGACCTACCTCAGGGTTGCTGTAAAGATTAAAGAGATAACATTTATAAAGCACTTAGAACAGTTTCTAGCATATAGCAAGAGCTCTGTGAGTATGACTATTACTATATAATTGTACTTTGGTTAATGAAAGATATGGGTCTTTTGCTGAATCCAAACTTAATATCAGATTGTCAACTAAACTACTTAGTGGCAAGGAAAGCATTTACAGTTGAAAACTATAGATAGAGACCTTTATACTAGATAAAAGATTGTCAGCTTTATCATTCATACGTGTCATCTTACTTACACCTGAAAAGAAATTGAGATGCCTATCCTTCAATACTCTCTCAGGCATAAAGAAGTAATCTTCTAATCTGCAGAGATCGCACATAGGTGTAGGGATCTGACCTTGCAACTTCTTACCACCGACAGCCAAAAGCTTGTGAGAGCATCATCGTTATGGTACCACCATAAGCTTGTACCACATCTGTTCCACCTCCCCACTCCAATGGATCTGGCATTATTATAAATCATACTTGTCTGTCCACACCACTAGAACATACGTTCCTCCAGGTCACAGTCTATGCCTAACCTTCTCTATAATCCCATACCTCTCAAAACAGGGCCTTGAAACCTCAGCAAATATGACCCGGATTGAATTCTGTGCTTCCTTTCTATTGACCTTTACTCTTTGTAGTATGATATTACAGAAAAAGATGTAAGTCCAGAGGCATAAATTTAAATTTGGCCTTGCCCCTTACTAGTTGAGTAAACTTGAACCAATAACTTCAGAAGTCCAAGTTTAAGCCCCATATTTATAAGATAGAAATAATATTTACCTCAAAGATACCTGGTGAGAACCAGGTAAGACAAAGTATAATATGAAGTGTTGTGGAAATTGCCAGTAGATGACCAAAACAATCTTACTTGACTCTTAATTTTGCTGTATCAAATCCTCTACTTCTCAATTAAATTCCTAAACTTTTTCTTTTTGCTGAGAGCTTCACTTATTTATTTCTTTTTGTCTGCTACATCTCCACAACTTTTCTTAAATGAATAGACTTTATTTTCCAGAAGGATATTAGATTTGCAGAGTATCTGAGCAGATAGTACAGAGAGTTCCCATATGCCCACACCATCACCTCCCTACAGATAGTTTCCCCTATTATTAACATCTAATGCCCAGGTGTGGTGGCTCATGCCTGTAATCCCAGCACTTTGGGAGGCTGAGATGGGCGGATTACATGAGGTCAGGAGTTCAAGACCAGCCTGGCCAACATGGTGAAACTGCATCTCTACCGAAAATACAAAAATTAGTTGGGCGTGGTGGTGCACACCTGTAATCCCAGCTACTCGGGAGGCTGAGGCAGGAGAACTGCCTGAACCTGGGAGGCAGAGATTGCAGTGAGCTGAGACTGTGCCACTGCACTCCAGCCTAGGTGACAGAGCAAGACTCTATCTCAAAAAAATAAAAAATAAAAAATAAAAAAAACATCTTACACTAGAATGGTACATTTGTCATAATAAACCAATGAATATTTTTTATTATAACATTGATACAAACTTTATTAATTTATTGGTAATTCATTAATATTATTTAACTTTATTGATTTTATTAACTATTACTAACATTGATAAGTTTTTATTAACTAAAGACCATAGTTTGTGCAGATTTCCTTTGTTTTTTCCCATTGTCTTTTTATGTTCCAGGATCCCATGCAAAGTGCTATTTTACACTTAGTTGTCTTAGGCTCCTCTTGACTGTGACAGTTTCTCAGGCTTTCCTTGGTTTTGGCAGCTTGACAGTTTTGAAGATATTGTAGAATGCCCCTCAATGAGAATTTGCCTTGTTTTTCTCATGATTAGACCAGGGATATAAGTCTAATAGGGACTTATATTTCTCATGATTATCCTGGACTAGTCATGAGAAAAATATGGCAGATTCTAATTTGCCTTGGGGAGGAAAATTGCAGAGATAAAGTGCCATTTTTCATCACATAGTATCAAGGATGCATTCTATCAACACTATTTATCACTGTTGATGTTGATTTGATCACCTGGATGAATTAGGCTTTGTCAAGTATCTCCACTATAAAGTTACTCTTTTTTCCCCCTTTCCATGTTGCACTCTCTGGAAGAAGCCACTATGCACAGCCTACATTTAAGGCATGGAGAGTTATGTTCTCATCCTAAACATTTTTTAAAAACAAACACTTGATGCATGATACCATGTTAGATTCTGTGTGTGTGTGTGTGTGTGTGTGTGTGTGTGTGTGTGTGTACAATTTCCTGCCTTGCCCAGAGCTCATTTTAAGAAAAGTTGCCTCCACCCACAGTCCCAGCTAAGTGGACAGTGGGCCACAGGACCCTGATTGGGAGATGGGTATCTAACCTGCAATATTTATGCTATTCAAAATGAGCAATAAAAGGATTGTTGTGATTTGTTGGCATTCAGTATTGCTCAGTTATCTCACATTCAAAAACCAGTTGACCCTGCCAAATGCAGTTAGAGAATTGTTAGTTTCTAAGGATTGAAATCATTGATACATATATATGATGCATTGAAATCATACTTTCTCAAAAGATCCCCAAAATTATTACTGACTTTTAAAATACTCTATTGAATGAAGCCTACTTATTCCTTTTTCACAGTTTTCAATATCTTTTTAGCAATAAGAGTATGCAAATACAAAGAAGAGTAAACTGTTATTAAAGTGCTCCATTGCTCAACCTTCTGGCTTCAAGCGATTCTCCCACCTATGCCTCCCAAAGCTCTGGGATTACAGGTGTGAGCCACGGAGCCAGGCCTTAAAGTTTTTCTTTGCCTAAAGAAACTTGTTGAGTATGCTAAAGAAAGAATTAATAAAAAACATCTGCCTTTAAGTGTCAAGGCTGTTCTTAAAATAGACAATATCACTTATGGATAGGAAAGTAATTCCAACTTGATGTGGACAATTGCTATAGCACTTGCCATGACTATCTTTTCAAATAGATTTCATCCCTCAAAGAATCTCATTATTTTACATGAATATTCCTAAATACTTATCCAGTATGGAAACAAGTGAAATCATCACATCATGCTGAAGAAGAAAATCAAAATTGATGACAACGTTCCTTATTGTCAGTAGATAACAATTTTAAAAGTCATTGATCAAGAGATAAAATGTAATCCTGAACAATATAAAAGCAGTTAATGCCATGAAAGATGGTATTATGTGCTTTCACAAATCCATTTCAAGGTGCAATTCTGAGTTGCTAATTTTATACCAGTACCTGTTCAGGAGCTCAACTTATAATGATAATGTTGAACACGTTTTCTTACTAGTGATAATTCAATGCCCCAAAGAGTGGAGTAAGTTGGATGTGACCACTATAAAAGCTATGTTATGATATAACTGGAACATAAACTACAACTGCAAGAAATCTTGAAAGCAAATTCTGCAAAATAGGAACTGTTAAGAAGAGCCAAATCATCAGGAAAAAATAATGTAAAAGAGAAGCATGTAATTTAGATACTTATAATTTATTTCAGATAAACAACAAATATTTTTAGTATAAGTAGGTCTCATGCAATATTTTTTTATCTCAGTGTACATATGCTTAGGAAATTAGAAATAATTCAAATTTAACTGGGTGTCTGGTGCTTTTATTTGCTAAATCCAGCAACTCTTGTAATGTCAGGATCTGAATTCAGGTCTTCTGATTCTAAATCTAGTGCTCTTTCCACTATGACCTTCCCTTCAATTGATTACATAAAATAACCAACTGCATAAGTGTGTTTGAATTAAATTTTACAGCTACTTTTACATACTTCATTGTTGCCCTAAACATTAGAAAACTGTCCCTGGAGAGAAAATAGAGAATCTTATCTTCATGCCTCTCTTCGCATCCATTAGAGCATTCTTCTGAACAATGTATTGAGTTAGGCCATGCTGAAGATTCTTTTCATTTTTGAAAGATAAAGTCAGTAGCATTCTAGCATCAGCTTTTAGTACAGCTCTGAAATGTTATTTGAAATGTCAAATGTCATGCAATCAGCAACAGAGACACAGAAAGCTACAAATTTGAATTACATCATCTTAACAGGATTCACATAGACTGTTATTATTATTGTGATTCTAATCAGTACCATTGATACTGTTGACAAAGTACTTGCATATACATTATTTTACATGATCCTCACAAAGTCTAGGGGGGGTAGTTTATACCTATTTTTCTGTGGAAATTGAAGTTCTGCTATGTAAAATGGCATATCTTGAGTTGTGCAGCTGATAAGTATCAGAGCTACAAGCTACCCACAATGTCTGCATCCACATCCTGAGTGTTTCCACTGCACAGTGCTGCCAAGTGGATGTAAGAAGAACACAGCTTCTGGGGCTGCTTGTTGCTTTGTTAACTTGAATAAGAGTCCACTCTCTAATCACACTTAGTACATATTGCTACCAGAAGAAAAAAGATACACTTAGCTTTAGTTTAAGTTTTACAACAACTCCTTCTGTAATTAGCAAACTCAACATGGCTTTTTATGAACATCATAACTGCCTACTGCCTCAGAATTCTTTGCACTTCAGGGAGCTGGACTCACAAATCTGGGAGGCAGAGACCAGATTGGGCCAAGTTGCTCAGCACTCTCTATGCTTATTACTAGGAACTCCCAGAGTGAGACGGACCCACCTGACGGGATGGGTAAGGGACACTTTTCTTTCAGATTTAGATTCAACAAGCATTTTTTGAATGCCAATTATATGTAAAGCATTTTCACATATGATAGTTCATATCTGAAAGCTCATCAAATGAGGGAAGGCAGTATTCTATTTTGAGATGTTGAATTTTAAACTACGAAAGGTTAAGACGTCATAATTTTTTTTAAAAATCACATAAAAACAAAATTCACAAAGATTATGAGCAGGGAAATCTTGCCTGGTTGACTGTAAGGGCTCAATAAAACTTTACCATATTAGATGAAAACCATAATGTAAATTGCAGTGTTGGCATTCCTGGAGTCTGAGAACCCAGATCATTTGACTTAGAGCTTCACTAATGGGAAACCATGCTACTTTCCCACACCATTTCAAAAACATAAAGGGAAGAATCAAGTACATAGCCTATTTGCTCCAGTTGAACACTGGATAAGGGACATAAAAGACATTTTATTTTCTTGTTTTGTTGTTGTATCATAAATTGCATCATCATGATATTCTATCAAAGACAAAGGAAGAGTAGAGCAGAAAGCTATCTATGTAATCCAGAGTAAGACCCGCATTAACTGAGGAGACCATATTATCTGAACTTCAAAATTTTTTTTATATTATTTTTTTTTCTGGCAGGAACTAATAGGATATGAACCCTGAATTGAAACACTTGGTCTAAACAGTATAACTACATTTATGGGACAATAAAAGAGAGTATTTAGAATCAAGAGTGTTGGGCCAGGTGCAGTGACTTACACCTGCAATCCAAGCACTTTAGTAGGCCAAGGCAGGAGGATCACTTGAGGCCAGGAGTTCAAGACCAGCCCAGGCGACATGGGGAGACCCTGTATTTACAAAAAAAGAAAAAATAAATTAGCTGGATGTGATAGCACAAGCATAGCTACTAGGAGGCTTAGGAGTAGCTAGGAGGCTTACTAGTAGCTACGAGGCTAGCTACTTGGACTTAGGAGGTTAAGGTGGGAGGATTGCTTAAGTCCAGAAGTTTGAGGTTACAGTGAGCTAATGCTCATGCCCCTGCAGTCTAGCTTGGATGAAAAATTAATAATAATAACATTAGTCGTCTGGTTACTTCACTGGAAAGGGCCACAGAAAATCTGAGACTTCACTTCTCAATTAAATTGCTATGGCTTTCTTATGATTCAAAAAGTGATGACTCAATTGTGTTTACTTCTTTCGCTCTCTTTTTTTAAGAAACAGAGAACTTTGCACAGGCAACTAAAACCTTTTCAATCAAATAAAGATCTAAAGGTTCCATTAAGTCCATAAGTGACACTCTAGGTTTGCTCTGTGACAAGACAGAGACATTCCTTACTGTATTTAGAAAGACAGCCTCATCCCAGGCATCCAGTAACTGACTATTTCCTTCAGTCCCTTCCTCTAGAGATGCCTCTTTCTGATCGTGGAAACATTGCATATCATCTTAACACTCCTCCAATCCATATAAACATGTAGAAAGCTGAAAACTCACGCAGAGTTAGATGCTCACTAATAGAGCACACAAAAAACAACAAGTAATATTGTATTTGTGAATGTGGCTGCACATTTTAACTTCAAGGAGCTACTTAGATATAATGGATCCCAGAGTTTATAACATGAATATATAAAGATCAGTGGCCTTCTAAATGCTGCCTATTAGCGAATCAAAATCACAGCGTCCATCAATAAAAATTCTAGAGAAAGAAAAATAAGGAACAGAATACTATCATAAATACTTGGAATATTAATCATTTATTATGTGCTAAGTCACTTTAAGCATTCATTCATTGCCTCCAACTACAAGCATGTTTAGGGGCTGGTGAAAGGAAGCAGAGAAGAAAGTTTTTTCTGATAGATCAAAAGGAGCTTGGTTGGCTGAGTGCAGTGGCTCACATCTGTAATCCCAGCACTTTAGGAGGCCGAGGCGAATGGATCACTTGACCCCAGGAGGTAGAGACCAGCCTGGGCAATGTGGTGAAACTCCGTCTCTACCAAAAATACAAAAATTAGCTTGGCATGGTGGCATGCTTCTGTGGTCCCAGCTACTCAGACTTCCTTGAGCCTTGGAGGCAGAGGTTGCAGTGAGCTGAGATCACACCACTGCACTCCAGCCTGGGTGACAGATTGAGACCTTGTCTCAGAAAAATTAATGATGATAATAATAATAATAATAATAAGCTCAGTAACTCATTGCACAGAGTGGCTTGAAGCAAAAGGGTGACTCAACCATTAAGATAGACACTATTCCGAATAAGTTCTAGAGATCTGCTATACAATGTAGTGTTTATAGTTAAGAATACTGCATTGTGAACTTCAAAATTTAAGAAGGTAGGTCTCATGTTATGTTCTAAACAACAAGGAAACTTTGAGAAGTGCTGCCTCTGTCTATTACCTTAATTGTGGTGATGGCATCACAGGTATAACATGTATGTCCAAACTCATCAAATTGTATACATTAAATATGAACAGTTCTTTGTATATCAATCGAAACTCAATAAATCTGGTTTTTTTTTTTTTCAAAAAAAGGGGGGGTTGAAATTATCCAATCTGTTCACAAAACATGGAATTAGAGAGATGTAGCTGGATTTTTCAGCCCTGGAAGCTTGTTGATGTCAAGTTCCCAAAACCATACTAATTCCTATTGAGCAAACAGAAGGAAAAAGTATCCGTCTTAACTTAAACCTTCCATAAGGGAAGAGGGCACAACACACGGCATTTTATCCTTCCCAAATGTGAGGAATACATTAGATTATTTGACTCTAGCTTCAGTACTTTAGAATGCTAAGAAAGGCTGAGCTTTTCAAAGCAAAAAGCTGTGCTCAGCTCTTCTCGGTCACGGTGTCATCAGTCTCTTGTGCCCACATATCCCCTAGCCTTGTCCTCCTAAGTGATTTCCTTCTATCTAATATCTGCAGGTCCAGAGCCTGATGGTTCAGATAAACTATATGTTAAGTCTTGGTAGCTATATTACTGCTTTGTGAGAAGGTCAAGTAGTCCTTTGAAAAATCTGAAGGACACAACAATATTACTAATGCACATGTTTAGAGTTTAGAGAGGACTGCAAGACAAAATTCCTTGGCATTCACACAATAACCTTCCAAAATTTACCCAAATCTTACTTCTTTGGATTCATCATCCATTTCCCCATTTCCCTTCTCCATCCACAGGCACATACTCAATATTCAGTCTTTTTTTTTTTTTTTTTTTGAGACAGGGTCTCACTCTGTTGCCCAGGCTAGAGTACAGTGGCATGATCACAGTTCACTGCAGCCTCCTTCTTCCAGGTTCAAGTGATCCTCCCACCTCAACCTCCTGAGTATCTGAGACTACAGGTGCGCACCACCACATCCTGCTGATTTTTTTTTTAACTTTTAGGAGAGATGAGGTCTTGCTATGTTGCCCAAGCTGGTCTCAATCTCCTGAGCTCAAGCAATCCCCTCACCTCAGCCTCCCAAAGTGCTGAGATTACAAGTGTGAGCCACTGCGCCTATTCAGTCTTCATTGAGTGCATGCCTGTGCACACGCAGTTCCCTCTATCCTTTCTTACCTTCTCTGATGGAAAACACAATCACCTTTCAGGACAGTTCAGCTTTTCAGTAAAACAGCTTCCAACAACTTTAGGGAAATTGTCACTTCCTCTTCTGTGCTTTTATAAGTCTTTGTTCATACCCTATTATAATACCTATCATATTATACTGTAATTATGCATTAAATTTCAAGGCATTGATTATGTCTCAATTATCCAATGATTAATACAGCCCCTGGCAGATAGTATTCAATGCATTTTTTGAGTGAACAAAAAAACCAGATTTATTGAGTTTCGATTGATATACAAAGAACTGTTCATATTTAATGTATAGAATTTGATGAGTTTGGACATACATGTTATACCTGTGATGCCATCACCACAATTAAGGTAATAGACATTTTTTGAGCAACCACTGTCTAAACTGTTTGCTTTATTTTTCTGTAAAACTGGTTTAATAATGTGGTTGCCTTGGTATGACAATTTATTCTATAAATAAGTGTAAGAGGAAGAAGAACAAGAAAGTGGTAATTGCATTACTCCTAGAAGGCTGTCAATTACATCAAACTTACCCAAAGTGGGAAAAATCTCCAAATCAGAATATTTAGCATGGCTTTATAATAACAATGCAAAATGTGTTTATAAAACCATTTGTGTATGCAGAAGATTGAAACTGGACCCCTTCCTTACACTATATACAAAAATTAACTCAAGGTGGATTAAAGACCCAAACTACAAAAACCCTACAAGACTCCATTGGCAATACCATTATAGACATAGGAATGAGCAAAGGTTTCATGATGAAGACACTAAAAGCAATGACAACAAAAGCAAAAATTAACAAATGAGATCTACTTAAACTAAAGAGCTTCTGCACAGCAAAAGAAACTATCAACAGAGTAAACAGACAACCTACAGAATGGGAGAAAATTTTTGCAAACTACGCATCTGAGAAAGGCCTAATATCCAGCATCTATAAGGAATGTAAACAAATTTACAAGAACCAAGCAACCCCATTAAAAAGTGGGTAAAGGACATGAACAGACATTTTTCAAAAGAAGACATACATGTGGCCAACAAGCATATGGAAAAAAGCTCAACATCACTGATCATCAGAGAAACGCAAATCAAAACCGTAATGAGATACCATCTCACACCAGTCAGAATCACTGTTATGAAAAAGCCAAAAAATAACAGGTGTGGGTGAGGTTGTGGAGAAAAAGGAACACTTATACACTGTTAGTGGGTGTGTAAATTAGTTCAACAATTGTGGAAAACAGTGTGGTGGTTCCTCAAAGACTAAAAACAGAACTAAAATTTGATCCAGCAATCCCATTACTGGGTATATACTCAAATGAATATAAATCATTCTATAATAAAGACATATGCATGTGTATGTTCACTGCAGCACTATTCACAATAGCAAAGACATGCAATCAACCTAAATGCCCAACAGTAGTAGACTGGATAAAGAGTATGTGGTGCACATATACTATGGAATACTAGGCAGCCATAAAAAAGAACAAGATGGAGCTAGAGGCCACTATCCTTAGCAAACCAACATAGGAACAGAAAACCAAGTATCTCATGGTCTCACTCATAATTGGGAGCTAAAAGATGAGAACGCACGGACACAAAGAAGGGAACCACAGACACTGGGGCTTACTGAAGGATGGAGAGTGGAAGGAGGGGGAGGATCAGGAAAAATAACTAATGGGCACTAAGCTTAATACCTGGGTCATGATATAATTAGTATAACAAACCTACACAACATGAGTTTACCTATATAACAGGCCTGTACATGTACCTCCGAACTTAAAAGTTAGAAAATAAAAATCCATTTGTGGTTGGGTATGGTGGCTCATGCCTGTAATCCCAGCACTTTGGGAGTGAGAGGTGGGAGGACTGCTTGAGCCAAGGACAGCCTGGGCAATTTAGCTAGACCCTGCCTCTAGAAAAAAATTTAAAAATTAGCTGGTTGCGGTGCTGTGTGCCTATAGCCCCAATTACTCAGGAGGCTGAGGTGGAAGGATTGCTTGAGCCCAGAAAGTTGAGGCTGCCATGTCCATGCCACTGCACCACTCCAGTCTGAGAGATAGAGTAAGACCCCATCTCAAAGAAAAAAGAAAAACCATTTGTATTTCCAATTCTTCTTCTCAACAGAGTATAACAGAAAAATGATACACAAACATCACATGTAGAGTTTACATCAGAAGAGGTCTTTAAAAAGATCAAGACAACAGATTTTTACAGTTAAAAGAGACCTCTTGGTTATCTAGTTCAACCTTCATCTATGTATGAATCTCCATAGGACACCTGATAAATGCTTATCTACCTTCTACTTGAATATTCTCAGTGATGGAGAAATCATTATTTGAGAAGGTACTTGATTCCTTATTTTGACAATTATAATGTCCAGTTTAAGCCCTATGAACCCAGCCCTTCCTTCTTAAACCACAGAGAATACTCCTTCCTTATGGTAACCCTATAATTAAACACAGCTATAAAGTCATCCCATCTTTCTTCCTCAGACTTTTCTAATTTCATTCAACTACTTCTCATGTTATAGTTTTCAACATTTTCACCAAACTGATTGATCTCCTCAATATATGTTCCCATTTGTCTCTACTACTTCTAAAATGGAGCCTGGAGCAACACTCTAAGTGAGGTTTACCCAGAGCGGAGAATTTCCTAGGGAAGGACTAGTATATATCTCTCATTATAAACTCCATATGGTTACTATTCAAATTTGTACCGGCTCTTACCTAAGGTAGAGTCAAACCTTGACAATGGCTAGTAGGAAAAGGATGACATGAAGCCAGAATGGGACCAGAGCTGAGAGAGCAGATCCCACTCTGTAACCGGATCTTTGGTGGGAAAGCAAAGCTGTCTAAAGGAGTCCTAGATATATCAAAGACATTCAACGTGTTTTGATAGGTGGACCAGGCAATTATTGCTGGAGCAATATTTGAAGTCAGACATGTAGCAGCATCACGCCCCATTAGGTTTTGGAGCAGGCTCTCATCATCCCTTAGGGAACATGAGAATAAAGACTTAACTCCTGGGGGAAAATGCTGCAATGAGTTTTTGCTGTGATTTCAGATGACTTTGCAAATTAAAGTCAAGACTGGAGTTCAAAGAAGGGCTATATTTTTAGGCAGAAACTGAGGTAGTAAGAATCGGGTGTCATAAAGACCTTTGTTGAATTCCATCTTTTCTGCTTTCCAAGCCTAAGTTTCCTCATGTAAAAATGGGGATAAGTACCTACTTTAGTACTTTAAGTACTAACTTTAAAGGACTGCTGTGAAGCTCTAGTGGGATAATGTATGTAATTAGGCATGCAGTTAGTGCTTATCAAATGTTGTTATTACAGATTAAGATGCACAAATAAAATATAACTTAAATAAATTTTAAAATAATTTCACTTTTGAAGCTTTTAAAGTAATTATGTACCAAGAGAATTTTCTCCAATTATTTTTAACAATTACTTTAAGAAAAGGGCTACATCTTTTTGAAAGATGACCAGAAGTGACATGGATTGGTTGAAAATGGCTTGTAAAATAAGCATAACATCTATGATTTATTATCATAAAATTGTACCAACAGTATGGTTATAACAAATATACTTATTTTTGGATTTTATTTTCAAGTAAGATAATGACTTTATCATATATCTTTGAAATCAGTCTTTTCACAGTTTAAATTCAGATTCATTAATCCAGGTAGAATTTTTCTAGGTGGCATAATTCTGTATTTGTTAAAAGTCTTTGCATAAGCCCCTTTTCAAGCCAAATGCTGTTTTCCTTTTAGTATCCAACTAACCAAAACTTAAGAAGAGTGTGCACCGCCCTGTGGGTGTGTGTATGTGCTGCTTTGAACCTATAGGTGAGATCCAGAGAATTGGGAGTGACATCATCTGTAACAATAAAAGAGCCTCTCTTGGCAAGCAGAAGATCTATATATAAAAGTCACATTTAAGGGTCTGCAGTCCAATTCATCAGTTGTCTTTAGTTTACTCAACATCAGCTCCTAATATACCTGAAAGAAGATTTTGTTCTAAGACATTGCATGGTAAGTAATCTTAAAAATTCACTTCTGAATCTCATGAGATTTTTGATAATCAAGTTATTATTTAATGTGTACCATTTCTACAAATACCATGTTATTTCTTCAAGGTAAAATGCTAAGAGTGTTATGTTTAATATAAAATGTCACATACAAAATAAATTAATACCATTAAAATACTCTCAAATCACAAAATACATTGTGATTAAAGTCTTCTGAGATACCTTGCTTTTTAAAAACTCATCTGAAATTATAGCAAAAAATCATTAAAATTTGGCATGCTATGCTTTAATATAATAGTATTGGTATCAAAATTTTGAAATAAAACAGGCTGATGGTGAATGAATAGTTCTGGTTTAAATAATCACTATAAATGTATTAAGTGGAGTTAATATTCTATTTTTCCTGCAGAGTATTCTTATTTAGATTATTTATTTTATGGCTCATAAAGAGCTCAATCTGTATACTAAAGTTGGACAAGCACAGTTTGACTAGTGAATATTTATTCCTTTCACATAAATGACAGTTCTATTCTGAAAACTGTATCTCCTTAATTTCATGAAATTGTATTACATGAATTTAAGGGTGTTTTGCAACAATTTTTCAGCTTTTTTCCATGATATTCTTATAAGAAGCCCATATTCCTGTGAAGACAAGGAAGCAAAGCAGAGATATCTGAGGTCACTAGATGAATATGACAAAGTAAGATTAGACTCCAGTGCTCCTGTCCTCCAGCTACAGTGCTTGTTTCTAACATAAACAGAAAAAGAAAATTTTCATGTTGCTCCATCAATAGCTTTATATTGTAGAGTAAACAAAAATGTAGCAGATTATATTTCCTATGCTACTTCTAAATGATGAGTTTCCCTGTAAAACATAACTACTCTATGTGTATGTTAAAATGTAGTACACTGAGCATTAAGGAAAAGCACTTCTATAATAACAGCCTTTGCAAGTACTGAAATGCTGATTAAGGCAAGAATATCCTACATCGATGTGAAACGAAGAAAGAGACAAACGTTATATTAAAAGATAATTGTTAATAAAATAGGTTGAATAAATAAAATACAAGCATTCCATTTAGAGATAAAGCTCAAAATCCATATCACAAGTAATCAATCAGATGATTTTTAAATGTTTTGACACATTATTTTTAATGCTAGGAGAAATGTGCATTAATTTAGTGAAAATCTCTAAATTAGCACCTATTTGTTTGGTGTTTATGGTTATTATTACAATGCCTGAAATGAAGTTTACTTAAGAAAGGGATTTGCTAAGTAAATAAACAGTGTTAACAATTTACACTATTAAGAAAATTAGCCATTTTCAAGCAAGTTATAAGCATTTAGGCATAATCAACATAAAATGCAGTGCGGGGGGGCATTCTCAAAAATAAGCTCTTTCATTCCTCTTGTGGCTTAAGATTTATATATTAAAACTTGCACAAGAAATCTCCAAAAGATAGTTAGGAGCATAAAACTAATTTCTAAGTTAAATTATGTGTATATATAATGTATACTAGTGTATCCATAAAATAAAGAGGTTGGTTCCAAAAGCTTCTCATGAAAACCAACCCAATTAGTTAGTATTGCATTCTGTGTACTATAGTTTTGAATATTAAAAGTATTTTAAAATACCTCCATTTTGCCTTTCCTTTTAGTGAAGATGATACCTGCAAAAGACATGGCTAAAGTAATGATTGTCATGTTGGCAATTTGCTTTCTTACAAAATCAGATGGGAAATCTGTTAAGTAAGTACTGTTTTGCCTGGGAATTGGATTTTTAATGTTGACTTTATCATTTTGAAGTGGGGAGCTAATGGGAAGTGGCCCTCTCTGTTTCTCTTCTTCCCAGGAAGAGATCTGTGAGTGAAATACAGCTTATGCATAACCTGGGAAAACATCTGAACTCGATGGAGAGAGTAGAATGGCTGCGTAAGAAGCTGCAGGATGTGCACAATTTTATTGCCCTTGGAGCTCCTTTAGCTCCCAGAGATGCTGGTTCCCAGAGGCCCCGAAAAAAGGAAGACAATATCTTGGTAGAGAGCCATGAAAAAAGTCTTGGAGAGGCAGACAAAGCTGATGTGGATGTATTAACTAAAGCTAAATCCCAATGAAAATGAAAATAGATATGGTCAGAGTTCTGCTCTAGACAGTGTAGGGCAACGATACATGCTGCTAATTTTTCAAAGCTCTATTAAGATTTCCAAGTACCAATATCTCTGATATAACAAACTACATATAATCCATCACTAGCCATGATAGCTGCAATTTTAATTGATTATTTTGATTCTACTTTTATGCATTTAAGAGTTATTTTAATTATTCTTTTCTATAGTTTATTCTTTTTAAAGTATGTTATTGCATAATTTATAAAAGAATAAAATTGCACTTTTAAACCTCTCTTCTACCTTAAAATGTAAAACAAAAATGTAATGATCATAAGTCTAAATAAATGAAGTATTTCTCACTCATTGCAAGTATATCTTTTTGGTTATGATGGATACCCAGATGTTTACATTGATCATGACTAGGTAGAACAATACAAAGTATTTTTTTAATCATGTGCTTCACATTTGGATATTTTGAACATCAACCTTTTAGTATTACCAAAGTACGAGGTTTCCCAATTTTCAGTGGCTAAATACTGTTGTCCTCTTGGTTTCAGGAAAGGAAATAAAATGCTCAGCAAAAAAAAGGGGCATGAAGTGGTCTGAAACTTGAAAAAAGTATTTGCCCCTACATAAAAACCCACTAATCATAGTTCTAGTCTGGACCCAAAATTGCAAGAAATAGAATGTTTATATCTATTAGAAGATAATTTCATTCATTCATTTGTCATTTGACAAATATTTATTTAGTGTTTATTTATTTGTCATGTACTGTCTTAGGCACTAGCATACAACGGTAAACAAAACAGACATGGTTTCTGTCTTCATGAGGCCTAAGATTTAATGGAGAAGCCAGATATTATTAATCCATAATTTAGTTTGATAAGTGCTATGTAAGCACAGCACACGATATTGCAGGAGTATAAAATACAGAGCCCTAATGTACTTAGATCAGTGCTGTCCAACAGAACTCTCTGTGATGACAAAAATGTTCTGTATTCTGTGTTGTCCAATGTGGTAGCCACATGGTCATTTATATAAAATGTGGGTAGTGTGACTGATGACTGATTTTTATCTACTTATTTTTATTTTCAATCCCTTGGTCAATTTGAACGATTTTAAAATTTAAATTTAATTTAAAACTAATTTAAATAAAATTATAAAATAAAAAATATGAATAGCCACATATGGTAGTGGCTACTATACTGTACTGAACAGTATAGTTCAATCTCAAGATGATCCAGTTGAATAAGAAACATGAGTAAGAGTTAATTAGATGAAAAGAAGTAGGAGGGTTTCCCAGGCAGGTGGTATAGCATATGCAAAGGCACTTAGTTGGGAGGGAAGATGGCTGTAATGCTAAAAGCCAGGATTACAAAAATGAGTAAGATTCCATCTCTGGCCTCAAAGAGTTCATGTTCTAATGAGAAAGACAGATAGGTGAGCAAGTAATTACAATACAAATGCAAAATACTGTGAGATACAGACAGAGTAGACTCGCCTGATAGAATGAACAATTGAGATGGAACTTTAATGGCAAGTGAACTTTGCAAAATGTAGAACAGAAGAATATTAACAAATTTCTTGCATTCTGGTGGAATCAATCAAACTGTAGTTTAAATGCAGAGAAAATCAACTTTAAATAGAAAGGGATGCATTACAGAATCACAGAGAATGCTGATGGAAACAATCTAGGAAAGACTCAAAGTCACTGAGGGAGCGATTCTCTCTTCTAATAGCAGTGGCTGCACTGACTATTATCCTGAGACTGCCCTGATCAGGAGGCAGCTGCTGTTCCAGAAACACACTACACCTCTACCATCCACCCCAGAAAACACATGTCCAGCACTCTGCCTATTGACATCTGTCAGTGCCTTGTTACTGTAACCTTTGCTAACACTAGTATGCTAAAATCACACTGGTCCACAACAATGCTTGCCCACAGAAAGGGAGAAGTGGTAGATCACCTTAATTCTGCCTTCCCATTCTCATAAGAATGCATATGATTGGCTGAACCTTAGCTGCAGAGGTGTCTGGAAAATGTAGTTTTTAGCTTGCCAGCCTATGTAATAGAGGAATACATACTAGAAGGTGGAGTGGACAGTGTCTCTGACTTCCTGGTAGAGAAATGCCACAGTGAGTATTCTTGAATATGTCCTCTTACGGAACTGAGTGAGAATTTCTTTGGGATCATTACCCAGAAGTAGAATCATAAGACAGACATAGATGAGTTTCACAAGCACAGTTTATACTCCTTCCAGTAGAGCTGAGCATTCCTGTTTCCTTATTTCCACCTCCAGTTTGGAATGATATGCCTTTATAAAAAGTTTTGCCATATTGATGTCAGGTGGTAGCTCATTGGCTTCATTTGTGTATCTCTGATTATTAGTGAGATTGATATTATCTCTATATGTTGGTCACTTGGGTATGAACTGCTTATTTATATCCTTTGCCATTTTTCTATTGGTTTTCTGGCCCTGTTGATTTTGAGTTCTTTGTATATTCTAATGCAAATTCCTTGTAGGTTTTGTTTGTTTATTTATGTATTTATGAGACAGAGCAGCTTCACTGTGTTACCCAGGCTGTTACAGTGGTGCAATCACGGCTCACTGCAGCCTGAAATTCCCAGGCTCAAGTGATCCTCCTACCTCAGCCTCCCGAGTAGCTGGGACTATAGGTGCACACCATTATGCCCAGCTAATTTAAAAATTTTTTGTAGAAATGAGGTCCCACTATGTTGCTCAGCTGGTCTTGAACTCCTGGGCTCAAGTGATCCTCCTGTCTCCCCCTCCCAAAGTGCTGAGATTACAGGCATGAGCCATCACACCTGGCCCCGTGTTGGTTTTAAATGCCACAAATATTTTCTCCCAGTGTGTCATGTATTTGCTAACTCTTTGTATGCTTTTTTTTAAAGTTAAAGGTCTTTTATTAGCATTAACTTAGCAACTTAATAATGTATTGAGATAACCATTCTAAAAAAGAAAAACTTGAAACATCTTTCTGTAGTATTGTCTCAAAAACTACAAATTGGGCAACTGACTGAAAATGCCAACTTTCCAAAGAGTACGCAATTTCACCATGGTATTTTGCTTTGTATCTTGATCCTGAATTAATAAGAACTAGTAATATAAAGAAAATTCACAGGTTAAATCAGGTGTTCAAAATAAGTTTTAGTCAAGAGATATGTTTTAAAATTATCAATGACTTAATAACCAGATTTAATTATGTGAGGGTGATGGATATACTCATTATCTTCATTGTGATGGTGGCTTCACAGGTATATATGTAGGTCAACATTTATGAAGCCATACACTTCATGTTTGTGGTAGAAAACTTTTAGAATTACAGAAAGGACTTTTAAAAGTGGGGGACGAGGGAACCCACCCTAAATGCCACCACCAAAAATGATCACTGTTGATATTTTGGTTACTAAGTTTTTGGATTTTCTAACATACTTCCACTCAGAGTACAATTCATAATTGACATATTAATTACAACTGAGAGCAGCTAAAGCATGTACATATTAAAACAAGGAGACCACCCACAACATTACCAACAGTATTTACTTCCTGCCATATAAAAACTTTCACACTTATTTTAAGATGCCACGCAAAGCCCATTATCCAACATGGTAACTTTGGTTTCAAACTCTGCCTGTCCATTGACTGTAGCAAAAACAGGCTTAGGTACTCCCGGTAAGAGAGAAGTAGGGAGCGGGGATGTAGGGAGAGGTGCTACCACTTCTAAAGTGTCTGTATACAGGGAGTCCAAACCTAAAACAGAGAAACTGACCCAGTTACAACAGAATTGAGACAACTGAGCCTATGATGACCACTTAGGTACAGTTAGTTATGTTTTGTCTGCATTAGATATCAACATTTACCTTTCTAAAGGATTTCTTTCTACATATCTTGAAAGACAGCATAGAGGAGTGACCCTGGCTCAGCCAAAGGACCTTGAGGCAAGCTGGTTCAGTACTTTGGGTCTCAATTAATTGCCATCTCTGTAAAATACAGCTTACAACCAAAACTCACTCAAGTACAGTTCATACACATAAAACACTTAAAACAGCTCTGCCCTTCAGCAGTGTCACTGAAGTGTAGGTGGAAGCCACACCCCTTATTAATCTGGTTTGAAGGCCTAGTGTCTCTTTCTCCACACTCATTTCCTGAACCTCCCACCCCTACAGGTCCCAGTCACACCGACTCTTCCATCAATTCCCAGAACAGACCGGGCTCATCACTTCCAAAACTTCTGTTCTCACTGTTTCAGGGCTTTCCCTTTTCATGTGACCTCCCCTTCCTTCATTCTTCATCTCTTGGCTTAAATGTCACCTTGATAAACGGCTATCCCTCAGTCTTTCTAGGCTTTCCTGCTATTTTCTGCCACTAAATGCTGCTTGTTTACTTCAAACCATTTTCATGATTGGCAATACTTTGTTCACACTATTGTCTGTCTCCATTTCCTGTGGGCAGCAACTCTCTCTGGTCACCTCCATATCCCTGAAATAGTGCTCATTATGTAGTGAAGGGTAATACATACCTGTTGCCTGAATGAATGCACCCTTGTGGGGAAAGACAGACCTTGCTGCCCGGGCAGGAAGAGCAGAGGGGACAGAAAAAGTCCTTAAATGTCAGGAATTAACAGCCGAGAGGACACGAGTTCAGCAATCGAGAACCTAGACCAGGAGCGCCCAATCTTTTGGTTTGGTTTCCCTGGGCCACAATGGAAGAAGAATTGTCTTGGGCCACACGTAAAATACACTGACATTAATGATAGCTGATGAGCTAAAAAAAAAAAAAAAAAAATCACAAAAAAATCGCACGATGTTTTAAGAAAATTTACTAATTTGTGTTGGGCTGCATTCAAAGCCGTCCTGAGCTGCATGCAGCTGGTGGACCGCAGGTTGGACGAGCTTGGCTTAGATGTTGCTGTCACAGGTAACAGAGCTCAGCCCCCATCAGCTCAGCCTTCTGAGGGAAAAATGCTGAAGGAGAGTGGGGCAGAGGCAGAGAGATGAGACATGGCCTCTGGAGGAGAGGTGAGGGCAGGATAGTACCCAGTAGCCGAGGAGAGGAGAGACAAATGGGACTGTGAGCCAGGGATGGAGACACAAAGTCGTGAAGTGCCCCCATCGCCTCTGGGAGGATGGCTGGTGTCTCCAGGGGTGAGCCCGCCTGAGGACATGAGCCAGCGGAACCCAAAGATAGAGCCTCTGGAAAAACTCCAGCCACCCCAGCCCCAGGCCAAGGCCTGGCTCACCTGTGGCTCACCTAAGCCCCAGGCAGCCCCAAGAACCCGATCCCAGCAGCAACTGCGTCGCCACCAGCACCACAGCCGCCATCTTTATACTTAATTTGGATGGACTCAGATACATCAGTTTTTCACTTTATTGTTTGTATTTTTGGGGAATGTTGTTGAAGTCTTTCCCCAGCCCTAGGCCACAAAGTTACCTCTTACATCTGCTTTAGAGTGTTACTGTTCACTTTATTTTATTATTATTATTACTTTTTTTTTTTTTTTTGAGATGGAGTCTTGTTCTGTCACCCAGGCTGGAGTGCAGTGGCGCGATCTCCGCTCACTGCAAGCTCGGCCTCCCAACTTCACCCCATTCTCCTGCCCCAGCCTCCTGAGTAGCTGGGACTACAGGGGACCGCCACCTCACCCAGCTAATTTTTTGTATTTTTAGTAAAGACGGGGTTTCACCGTGTTAGCCAGGATGGTCTCGATCTCCTCACCTTGTGATTCGCCTGCCTCAGCCTCCCAAAGTGCTGGGATTACAGGTGTGAGACACCACACCCAGCCATTTATTATTATTTTTTCTTATACTTTCAGTTCTAGGGTACATGTGCACAACGTGCAGGTTTGTTACATATGTATACATGTGCCATGTTGGTGTGCTGCACCCATTAACTAGTCATTTACATTAGCTATTTCTCCTAATGCTATCCCTCCCCCCTCCCCCCACCCCACCACAGGCCCTTGTGTGTGATGTTCTCCACCCTGTGTCCAAGTGTTCTCACTGTTCAATTCCCACCTATGAGTGAGAACATGCGGTGTTTGGTTTTCTGTCCTTGCAATAGTTTGCTCGGAATGATGGTTTCCAGCTTCATCCATGTCCCTACAAAGGACATGAACTCATCCTTTTTTGTGGCTGCATAGTATTCCATGGCCTATATGTGCCACATTTTCTTAATCCAGCCATTCTATCATTGATGGACATTTGGGTTGGTTCCAAGTCTTTGCTATTGTGACTAGTGCCGCAGTAAGCATACCTGTGCATGTGTCTTTATAGCAGCATGATTCTGAGGCCTCCTCAGCCACGTGTAACTGTAAGTCCAATTAGACTTCTTTTTCTTCCCTGTCTCAGGTATGTCTTTATCAGCAGTGTGAAAGCAAACTAATACAGTAAATTGGTACAAGTAGAGTGAGGCATTGCTGAAAAGATACCCTGAAATGTGGAAGCAACTTTGCAACTGGGTAACAGGCAGAGGTTGGGATGGTTTGGAGGCTTCAGAAAAAGACAGGACAATATGGGCAAGTTTGGAACTTCCTAGAGACTTGTTGAATGGCTTTGACCAAAAGCCTGATAGCGATATGGACAATAAGATCCAGGTTGAGGTGGTCTCAGATGGAGATGAGGAACTTGTTAAGAACTGGAGCAAAGGTGACTCATGTTATGTTTTAGCAAAGAGACTAGCAGCATTTTGCCCCTGCCCTAGAGATTCATGGAACTTCAGACTTGAGAGAGATGATTTAGTGTATCTGACAGAAGAAATTTCTAAGCAGCAAAGCATTCAAGAGGTGACTTGGATGCTGTTAAAGGCATTCAGTTTTATAAGGGAAGCGGAGCATAAACGTTCAGAAAATTTGCAGCCTGACAATGTGATAGAAAAGAAAAACCCATTTTCTGAGGAGAAATTCAAGCCTGCTGCAGAAATGTGATGAGTAATGAAGAACCTAATGTTAATCCCCAAGACAATGGGGAAAATGCCTCCAGGGCATGTCAGAGGTCTTCACAGCAGCCCCTCCCATCACAGGTCCAGAGGCCTAGGAGAAAATGGTTTCATGGGCTGGGTCCAGGGTCCGTATGCTGTGTGCAGCCTAGGGACTTGGTACCCTGTGTCCCAGCTGCTCCAGCTGTGGCTGAAAGGAGCGAACATAGAGCTCAGACCGGGGCTTCAGAGGGTGCAAGTCCCAAGCCTTGGCAGCTTCCACCTGGTGTTGAGCCTGCGCGTGCACAGAAGTCAAGAATTGGGGTTTGAAACCTCTACCTAAATTTCAGAAGATGTAAGGAAACACCTGGATGACCAGGCAGAAGTTTGCTGCAGGGGCAGCTTCTCATGGAGAACCTCTGCTAGGGCAGTGTGGAAGGGAAATGTGGGGTCGGAGCCCCCATGCAGAGTCCCTACTGGAGCACCACCTAATGGAGCTGTGAGAAGAGGAACACCATCTCCAGACCCCAGAATGGTAGATCCACTGACAACTTGCACTGTTTGCCTTGAAAAACTGCAGATACTTAATGTCAGCCCAAGAAAGCAGCTGGGATGGAGGCTGTACCCTGCCAAGCCACACAGATGGAGCTGCGCAAGCCCATGGGAACCCACCTCTTGCATCAGAATGACCTGGATGTAGGACCTGGAGTCAAAGGAGATCATTTTGAAGCTCTAAAATTCAACTGCCCCACTGGACTTCGGACTTGCATGGGCCCTGTAATACCTTCACTTTGGACAATTTCTCCCATTTAGAACAACTGTATTTACCCAATACCTGTAGCTCCATCATATCTAGGAAGTAACTAGCTTGCTTTTGATTTTACAGGCTCATAGGCGGAAGGGGCTTGCATTGTCTCAGATGAGACTTTGGACCGTAGACTTTTGGGTTAATGCTGAAATGAGTTAAGACTTTTGGGGACTGTTGGGAAGGCCTGATTTGTTTTGAAATGTGAGGACATGAGATTTGGAGAGGCCAGGGGCAGAATGATATGGTTTGGCTCTACCAATATCTCATCTTGAATTGTACTCCCAAAATTCCCATGTCTTGTGGGAGGGACCTGGTGTGAGATAATTTGAAACATGGGAGTGGTTTCCCCCATATTGTTCTCATGGTAGTGGATGGATAAGTCTCATGAGATCTGATGGTTTTATTAGGGGTTTCCCCTTTTGCCTCTTCCTCATTTTCTCTTGCTGCCACCCTGCAAGAAGTGCCTTTTGCCATGATTTTGAGGCCTCACCAGCCATGTGGAACTGTAAGTCCAATTAAACCTCTTTTTCTTCCCAGGCTTGCGTATATCTTTATCAGCAGTGTGAAAATGTACTAATACACCACATTTGGTGGGTCCCAAGTTCTTTTCCCGCATCCAAGAAGAATGAGATTATGCTGACAATCAAAGGGTAAGAAGGATTGAGAAGAGTTTTATTAAGAAACAAAACAGCTCTCAGCAGAGAAGGGATGCAAGGGTGATCCCCCACCCAAAGTAGGGTGGTCTCTTCCTCACTGTGGCTTGATCCAGGGCTTTTATGGGCTCTGAATGGGGGAGTACATGCTGATTGGTTTTTGAGTATGCAAAAAAAGGCTAAAACAAAGGCACCATTTAAAGGTGGGCACAACAGTATAAAAAAGCATTTAGGGAAGGGTAGATATACATAAAATAGGTGAAGGGTGGGGATCAATTAGAGGAAAGTGTGCCAAGTGGGCAGAGAGGTTCTCAATCCAGTCCATGGATTTGACTTGTAGCTTGGCTTTCAGGGTACAAACTGCCTGTGGCTTGAAGGTGGGATTTCATCAGTGACTCACCCCTATCTGCCTAGGCATTTGACTACCTCCTACTGCTATCATTTCTATTGATGTATGTAGCTATAGTTAGTTATTCCAATTGTTGTATAGTAATTAATTGCATAAGTATACTTCAGTTTATTTATGCATTTATTTTTGATGGAAATTTGGGCTGTTTTCAGTTTTTGGATATTACTAACAATGAGCCTTCTTTTGCATATTTCTTATACCAGCAAGGGTTTCTTTAGGGTATTTAGCTAGCAATGGAATTGATGATTCCATTCATATGCATGTTCAATTTTGCAAGGAGATACCAACCTATTTTCAAAAGTGGTTGCAACAGTTTACATCTCCTGCCCCCAGTAGTGTATAAAAGTTCCTATTGCTCTACATTCCTGTCAATATCAAGTGTATTAGTCCATTCTCATGCTGCTAATAAAGACATACCCTAGACAGGGTAATTTATAAAGGAAAGAGGTTTAATTGACTCACAGTTCAGCATGGCTGGGGAGGCCTCATGAAACTTACAATCATGGCAGAAGGGGAAGCAAACATGTCATTCTTTACATGGCAGCAGCAAGAAGTGCCAAGCAAAAGGGGGAAATGCCCCTATTAAAACCATCAGATCTCATGAGAACTCTCTCACTATCACAGGAGCAGCATGAGGATAACTGCCCCCCATGATTCAATTACCTCCCATGAGGTCACTCCTATGACACATGGGGATTATGGGAACTACATTTCAAGATGAGATTTCAGTGGGGACACAGCCTAACCATATCATTCCACCCCTGGACCCTCCCAAATTTCATTTCCTCATATTTCAAAACATAATCATGCTCTTCCAACAGTCACCCAAAGTCTTAACTCATTCCAGCATTACCTCAAATGTCCAAGTCTAAAATTTCATGTGAGACAAGGCAAGTCCCTCCTGCCTATGTGTCTGTAAGATCAAAACCAAGTTCGTTACTTTCTAGATACAATGGGGGTACAGGCATTGGGTAAATATACCCATTCCAAATGGGAGAAATTGGCCAAAACAAAGGAGCTGCAGGGCCCCATGTGAGTCTGAAATCCAATAGGGCAGTCAATAAACCTTAAATTTCCAAAAAGATCTCCTTTGACTCCATGTCTCATATCTAAGTCACACTAATACAAGAAATGGGCTCTCACAGCCTTGGGCAGCTGTGCCCCTGTGACTTTGTAGGGTCTAGCCCTGCTCCAGGTTGCTTTCACAGGCTGCTAAGTGCCTGTGGCTTTTCCACATGCACAGGTGCAAGCTGTAGGTGAATCTGCCATTCTGGGATCTGGAGGATGGTGACCCTCTTCTTACAGCTCCACTAGGCAGTGCCCCAATGGGGACTCTGTGTGGGGGCTCTGATCCCACATTTCCCTTCTACACTGCACTAGCGGAGGTTCTCCAAGAGGGTTCTGCCCCTGCAGCAAACTTCTGCCTGGACATCCAGGTATTTCCATACATCCTCTGAAATCTGGGTGGAGGGTTCAAAATCTCAGTTCTTGACTTCTGTGCATGTACAGGACCAATACCACATGGAAGCTGCCAAAGCTGGGGGCTTACATTCTTTGAAAGCAATGACCTGAGCTGTACGTTGGCCCCTTTTAGCCATGGCTGGAGCAGCTGGGTCACAGTCTCAAGGCTGTACACAGCAAGGGGGCCCTGGACTTGGCCCAGGAAGCCATTTCCTCCTACCAGGCCTCTGGGCCTGTGATGGGGGGTATAGCTGTGAAGGTCTCTGACATACTCTGGAGATGTTTTCTTTATTATCTCAGTGATTAACATTCAGTTCCTTCTTACTACTGCAAATGTCTGCAGCCAGCTTGAATTTCTCCCCAGAAAATGGGTTTTTCTTCTCTACCACATTTCCATCCTCAGGCTGCAAATTTTCCAAACTTTTATGCCTTGCCTCTTCTTGAATGCTTTGCCACCTAGAAATTTCTTTCACCAGATACTCTAAGTCATCTCTCTCAAGTTCAAAGTTCCACAGATGTTTGGGGCTGGAGCAAAATGCTGCCAGTCTCTTTGTTAAAGCATAACAAGAGTCACCTGTGCTCCAGTTCCTAACTAGTTCCTTATCTCCATCCGAGACCACCTCAGCCTGGACTTTATTGTCCATATCACTGTCAGCATTTTGGTCAAAGCCATTCAACAAGTCTCTAGGAAGTTCCAAACTTTCCCACATCTTCCTGTCTTCTTCTGAGCCCTCCAAACTATTCCAACCTTTGCCTATTACCCACTTCCAAAGTCACTTCCACATTTTCAGGTGTCTTTACAGCAGCACCCTACTACTCGGTAGCAATTTACTGTATTCGTATATTCTCACACTGCTAACAAAGACATACTCAAGACTGGGTAATTTATAAAGGTAATTTATACAGTTCAGTATGGCTGGAGAAGCCTCAGGAAACTTACAATCATAGTGGAAGGGGAAGCAAACACGTCTTTCTTCACGTGGCAGCAGTAAAGAGAAGTGCTGAGCAAACGGTGAAAAGCTCCTTATGGAACGATCAGATCTTGTGAGAACTCACTCACTATCACAAGAACAGCATGAGGGTACCTACCACTATGATTCAATTACTTTGCACTGGGTACCTCCTGTGGCAAGTGGGGATTATGGGAACTACAATTCAAGATGAGATTTGGGTGGGAACACAGCCAAACCATATCACTAAGTATTGTGAAATTCTAAAATTTTGCCAATTTGATGGGCATATTATTGTTCCTTTAATTTTATTTCTCGAGTTACTTGTGTGTTTTAGCATCTTTTCATATGATTATTAGCCAGGCAGGTTTCTTCTTCTGTGAAGTGCCTATACAATTCTTTTTTCCATTTCCTTTTTGGGATATTTGTCTTTTGATACTGATTTATCCTTTACATATTCTGAATAGTAATCTTTTGTCAGTTGTCTATATTGAAAATACATTGTCTCACTTTGTGTCTTTGTCACTTTCTTAATAGCATCTTTCTATTAATTGTAATTCTTAATTCTGATGTGGTCAGAGTTCTCAATCTTTCATAGTTAGTGCTTTTGTGTCCACTTTAAGAACTCATTAGTTTCCTTGAGGTAATAGAGATATTTTTATATATTATCTTCTAGGATCTTTATTATTTTGCCTTATACATTTAGAGATATAATACATCTGGAACTAATTTTTGTGCAAGTGTGAGGTGAAGGTCAATTTTAATTTTTTATATAGATATCCATTTTTTCAGCTTATTTATTGCTTTTATACATGTATTTATTGAAAAGATGTGCTTTTTTCTCTACTTCTCTGTAATGCTGCTTTTATTTATTTATTTATTTTTACAAAATCAGGAGTCTACATATGCTTAAGCTATTTCTGGGCTTTTTATGCTAGCCAATTGGTCCTTTTTGTCTTTTTTAATGCTAATACCACACTTACCTTAAAACAATAGTTTTATATTAACTCTTGATACCTGGTGGAAGACTTCCTCATACATTTTTCTTCCTTTTAATGGGTGTTTAGGTTATTCTTCACCTTTTCCATTTTCGTATTTCCATTTTAGATCCAGTTTGCTAAATTTATGCCCTACCTCCACTCCACATACACACACATACACATAAAATCTTTTGATTTTTGCAATGATCTTATTAGATCAATTTTCAAAGAATTGATATTTTTATAATACTGAGTTTCCAATTATTAAGATGTCCCTAATTTCTCTCAATGTTTTTTTATACATGCTTATGAAAGCTTTATGCTGTATACCAAATTTGGAACTGAGAAATTTTATTTGCAGTTTCAATTTCCGGAAGTATTTTTTCAAGCAAACTAGAATGGGATCCAAAGAACTGACTGAGATATGTAATTCAATAGAATCTCTTTCTCTCTCTTTTTTTTTTTTTTTTTCAATTTTTAGACAGAATCTTGCTCTGTCACCGAGGCTGGAGTGCAGTAGTGCAGTCATGGTTCACTGCAGCCTCAACCTCCTCTGCTTAAGCAATCCTCCTGCCTCAGCCTACTGAGTAGCTGGGAGTACAGGTGAGTGCCACAATGCCAAGCTAATTTTATTTTATTTATTATTTTTTGTAGAGACAGAGTCTCACTTTGTTGCCCAGGCTGATTCCACATTCTGGGTTCGGGTGATCTCTTTGCCTTGGCTTTCCAAAGTGCTGTGATTACAGGTATAAGCCACCATATCCAGCCCCTGATAGGATTTATAATTATACTTTTCTTGAGGTATAATATATATAACTTAAAATTCACTCAATATATCCAATGACTTTTAATATTTATAGAGTTGTGCAACTATCATCCATTTTATTTTAGATGATTACTATCACTTCAAAAAGTTTCCTTATGCATGTTTGCAGTCTTTGCTCCCCCTCCCAGCCCGAGGCAATTATTTATCAACTTTCTGTCTCCATAAATGTACTTATTTTTGGAAATCTCATATAAATGAAATTATATAATATGTAGTATTTTGCATCTGGCTTCTTTTCACTTGGCATACTATTTTTTAGGTTTATCCATGTTGTAACACATATCAGTATTTCAGTCCTTATAATTGGTGAAGAGTATTCAATAGTATAAACATACCACATTCTGTTTAACCTGAACTGGTTACTGTGGATAATGCTGCTATGAACATTTGTGTAGAAGTTTTTGTGTGGATGTATGTTTTCGTTTCTCTTAGGTAGATTCCTAGGGGTGAAATAGTCAGATAGTATGTTATAGAGGATATAAAACTTTTCCTCTACCCTCTTAAGTTCAGTGGACGGGAAGCCTGTGTATTAAACTGACAACATCCAAAGTACCATTAGAAATAGTATTTTTAATTTTAAAAAGCAAACTGACAACAGATTAACAGGAGAAAAGATATACAAGTTAATTAGTGTTTAATTTTACATGCATGAGAACATCAGAGAAACAAGAGAATACCCAAAGAAGCAGTGCGATTTGAGAGTTTATATGCTATCTTTTTCCCTCTAAGGGAAAAAGAAGAGAGAAAAGACTTTTTTTTAAACTCTTTATATTCTTTTTAATAATATTTAAAATATTAGGATACATATCAGGCTTTCTTTTCCTAACTAAATAAAGAATATTCCTTTGATACTTTTATTATTATTATACTTTAAGTTCTAGGGTACATGTGCACAACGTGCAGGTTTGTTACATGTGTATACATGTGCCATGTTGGTGTGCTGCACCCGTTAACTCGTCATTTACTATCCCTTCCCCCTCCCACCTCCCCACAATAGGACCCAGAATGTAATGCTCCCATTCCTGTGTCCAAGTGCTCTCATTGTTCAATTCCCACCTATGAGTGAGAACATGTGGTATTTGGTTTTCTGTTCTTGTGATACTTTGCTGAGAATGATGGTTTCCAGCTGCATCCATGTCCCCACAAAGGACATGAACTCATCCTTTTTTATGGCTGCATAGTATTTCATGGTGTGTATATGTCACATTTTCTTAATCCAGTCTGTCACTGATGGACATTTGGGTTGATTCCAAGTCTTTGCTATTGTGAATAGTGCCACAACAAACATACGTGTGCATGTGTCTTTATAGCATCATAACTTATAATCCTTTGGGTATATCCCCAGTAATGGGATGGCTGGGTCAAATGGTATTTCTAGTTCTAGATCCTTGAGGAATTGCCACACTGTTTTCCACAGTGGTTGAACTAGTTTACAGTCCCACCGACAGTATAAAAGTGTTCCTATTTCTCTACATCCTCTCCAGCAGCTGTTGTTTCCTGATTTTTTAATGATTGCCATTCTAACTGGTGTGAGATGGTATCTCATTGTGGTTTTGATTTGCATTTCTCTGATGGCCAGTGATGATGAGCATTTTTTCATGTGTCTATTGGCTGTATGAATGTCTTCTTTTGAGAAGTGTCTGTTCATATCCTTTGCCCACTTTTTGATGGGGTTGTTTGTTTTTTTCTAGTAAATTTGATTGAGTTCTTTATAGGTTCTGGATATTAGCCCTTTGTCAGATGAGTAGATTGCAAAAATTTTCTCCCATTCTGTAGGTTGTCTGTTCACTCTGATGGTAGTTTCTTTTGCTGTGCAGAAGCTCTTTAGTTTAATTAGATCCCATTTGTCAATTTTGGCTTTTGTTGCCGTTGCTTTTGGTGTTTTAGACATGAAGTCCTTGCCCATGCCTATGTCCTGAATGGTATTATCTAGGTTTTCTTCTAGGGTTTTTATGGTTTTAGGTCTAACATTTAAGTCTCTAATCCATCTTGAATTAATTTTTGTATAAGGAGTAAGGAAAGGATCCAGTTTCAGCTTTCTACTTATGGCTAGCCAATTTTCCCAGCACCATTTATTAAATAGGGAATCCTTTCCCCATTTCTTGTTTCTGTCAGGTTTGTCTAAGATCAGATGGCTGTAGATGTGTGGTATTATTTCTGAGAGCTCTGTTCTGTTCCATTGGCCTATATCTCTGTTTTGGTACCAGTACCATGCTGTTTTGGTTACTGTAGCCTTGTAGTATAGTTTGAAGTCAGGTAATGTGATGCCTCCAGCTTTGTTCTTTTGGCTTATTTTAGGAGAGTAGATGGGAGATAAGATAGTTTGTGACAATCTGGATGTGGTGCTGACTTCTAGTCTCTTTCTTGTGTAATACGAGTCAATCCTCACTGGTGGATGAAACTCTCGGGGAGAGAATTTATGATAACCAGGGTTGGTTGCTTTGTTTGAGGGTTTGTTTTTAGGGAGATAAGGGGAGGTTATAGGAAGCTTCTTTCTGCATTTATTGATTTTCAAATGTCTTCAGCTCAAAATAGTCCTTATTCTGGAATGGCATATTTTGGGTGGCATACCTTGATTTCCTACAATGTTAAATTTATATTTAAGTTTTTAAAAACTGTTATGTTGTTTTCCAAAATAGCTATATTTTATATTCATGCCTACAATGTGTGAAGTTCTAGTTTCTTCCCATCTTCATTTATACATGTTATTGTCTCATTTTTTATGATAGCCATTCTTGTGCATGTGTATTGGTATCTCATTGTGGTTTTAGTTTACATTTACTTGATGACTAAGAGCTTTGAGCACCTTTTCCTATGTTTATAATTCATTTATATGTCTTCATAGAAGTGTCTATGCAAATCTTTTGCCACTTTTTAATTTTACTCTTTGTCTTCTTATTTGTTATGGAGTTGAGTTCTTTATGTATTCTTATATAAGTCCTTTATATAATTTACAAACATTTCTCTTTGAGACAGCCAGGTGGCAAGGGGTCCCCAGGGAAACTCCAACCAGCCTGCACACTGAGAGGAATGTGCAATGGGGTGGAGCCACAGAAGTTCGTGCAGTTTGCAGTTGGGAGGAGTCTGGCCCCTCCTCTTCCTGGGTGGAATCTGGAATTCAATCTGTGAGTGGGAAGCACACTAGCAGGGACTTCGGCTGTGTGGAGACTCCCTGTTTCCCTTTTTTTCCTTTTTGCCCAATAAATTCTATTATTCTCACCCTTCGAAGTGTCTGTGAGCCTAATATTGGCCATGTGACAAGGACCTGGCTCTTAGCTGAACTAAGTAGGAAATCCTACAATATCTTGTTGACCTAAAAGAAGAAACTGAGGCAAAATGTAGGGATAGGTTGCATTTTTCCCTTTTCTGTTCTTTGGCATGAAAGGAATGAGGGGCTATGAAAAACTTGTTCATGGGGGAAGACCAGATTCCATCAAGAGACCCCATATAAGTGGAAGTTGCTGTTGCAGGCTGGTATTGATATTGCATAGCCATCTATAGGTGGAATCTTTGTGATGTGGAAGATATAAACTTAATGAGAGCATTAAAAAGGTAGAGACCAAATATTAAAAGAAGAATGACAAGGAATAAAGGTCTAAAAGAATGGAAGAAGCCATGTGATTTTAATAAAGGTTTTGGTCCAGTCTTGGTTACTTTGGAAAAGTGTGTGTATCAGTTTCCACTTCTTCAGATACATTAATGTAGGTGCAACAAATTTTGTTGATGACAGCACAGATTCCTCTTTGTTCAGCTAGGAGGTAATTTTGAGCTTGTCTATTATGAAAAGCTGTTGCTGCTAGTGAGTCGAAAGACTTTTCTATCACTGATATACTTGTGCCAGTTTTTGCTAAGGCAAAAGGGAGGGAGTACATTCTTGTAGTGTGATTTCATGGTAAGTAAAACCTCCAAGTGGCAAGAGCCAAGATAGTTCCCACAACTATGGCCACAGTACATTCTAGGGCCCTTTTTTTTCTAGAATGAAATACTGAATTGGAGTTATGTTCAAGACAGTGATTTGGGTGGGAGCTATTGTTCCCAAAATACAATCACCATAATGAAGAGAATTATCAAGGTGGCATAGGGCCAAAGTTTGAAAATGGTTTAAATAATTATTGGTGGTACCACAAAACCATAAGATTCCAGGAGGGGCAAGTAATACAGCTTGAGGCTTTTTTGGACTAAGAGGTCCACTGATGCTAAAGCTTTTAAGCAGGGAGCCATCCCTGGGAAACCAAGTCTAAAGTTTTGAAAAATATGTTATAGGGCACTTAGAGAGCCCCAGATTTGGGGCTAAGACACCCAAAGCAATTCCCCTTCATTCATGTACATACAAAAGTAAAAACTTAGTCAGATCTTTTAGGGCTAAGACTGGGCTGAGATTAAAGCCTGTTTTAAAGTGTTTAGAGCAGGCTTCATATCATTAGTCCCTGATAGAGGTTGTTCCTCAGTTCCCTTGAGGGCTTCATATGAAGGTTTTGCTAATAATCTGAAGGAAGTAATCTATATTCTGCAAAACCCAGCCATACCCAAAAAGGACCAAAGCTGTTGTTTAATTACAAGGGTTGTCATTTTAAGGTGAGATCTTTACTGGCACTAGAGAGGCTCATTGACTGGGGGTTAAACTAAGGCCCCAAAATTGAATGCTTTGTGCAGATATTTGTACTTTGGAAGAAACTACTTTGTACCCATAGTTAGCAAGTTTATTTAGTTACTAATACTGTATTTTGTTCTGAAACAGCCTTGTTAGGACTACAGATTGGTAGGTCATCCACATACTGGAGTAACTGCTATCTGGGTGAGGCTGCAGGGTAGACAGGTCTTTAGCTATGGCCTGTCCAAAAAGGTGGGGGCTATCTCTGAATCCCTGACACAGAACTGTCCAAGTTAACTGTCGAGTTATTTGAGTATCTGAGTTTTACCATTCAAAGGTTAAAAAAAAAAAATTGACTATCTGGGTGTACAGGAATGCAGGAAACAGTGTTCTTAAGATCAAGTACAGTAAACCAAGCTGTGGTAGATGGAATTTGTCCACAAATGGTGTAAGGGTTTGGGACAATAGGGTGAATAGGAATAACAGCTTCATTAATAATTTTAAGGTCCTGTACTAGTTGGTAGGAGCCATCTGGTTTCTTTACAGCTCAAATAGGAGTGTTGCAAGGTGAGTTGCATGAGCTCAATTATCCATGGGCTAAAAATTTTGTTATTTCAGGCTTTAAGTATTTTCATGCTTCTGGTTTCAAGGGATATTGGGGGATTCTGGGGAACTCACTGGGATTTTTAAACTGAATGATGACAGAAACAGCTGATATTGAACGCCCAGGAGTAGTATTCCAAACCTCAAATGGCATTTGTTTTCGAATGTGAGGTTCTATTGACTGCAGTGGCTCTTTTGGTGAAGTGTGAGTTAATACAGCTAGAAGGTAAGGTTTTAACTGTAAATTCACTTGTAATTTTGTGAGTAAGTCATGACCCAATAATGGAACAGGGCAGCTTGGCAGGACTAAAAGGAGTAGTTAAAGGATGAGTTTTCCATTTTACAAGGGAGTGGCAATATGAAACAGCTTCGTTGGGGTTTTCCTTCAATACCCATGAGGAAAATGAAGGACTGGCACATTGGGTTATAATAAATGTTTAAAGTTGGACCCTGTATCTATGAGGAACATTATTTCTTGCTCAGCCACAATCAGATTTCTCTGAGGCTCATCCATAGAAGTGGAAAAGATAGGGGCCTGGATAGCCTCATGGCCCCATCAGTCATCTAGAGGATGACTTTTGAAGGCTTGATCATAGCCCAGGAATAGAGTTAGAGGTGCTTGTCCTTGCCCTTGCCCTACTCCTCGTTCTGCACGAATTTCTCATCAGGTAGGTTGGCAAGGTTGTGGCTATGACAGCACAGAAAGAAGAGGTGGTCCCCTCTCATGAGGGAAAGAGGGACAATCACTCTTCCAATGACCCTCTTGTTTGAAATGAGGACAGGGTCCTGAAAGCGGCTTGTAACCCAGAGGTTTGGGACATTCTCTACTCCAGTGTCCTGGATTTCTGCAGCGATGACAGGGCTCCATACTATTAGTATTATAGGGATGAGCCTTGGGGTTGTTAGCTAAGGAAAAAGAATGTGCCAATGCTATCACCATGTAATTAGCTTGACAACAGCATTTTTCCTACTCCAGTTGAGCCTTTTTTATTTTTGGTGTTTCCTCCCGGTTATTGAAAACCTTAAAGACTGTATTTAACAACATAGGAAAGGGAGTTTGTGGACCTTGCTCTAATTTTGGGAGTTTTTGTCTGATGTCTGGGGAAGCCTGATTTATAAAATGTATGGCCAGAATGGATTGGCCCTTAGGGTTTTCAGGGTCTAAATTTGTATATTTATTCATAGCCTTCACTGGTCTAGTTTGGAAAAGGGCAGGGTTCTCAGATGGCTCCTGGGCGATTTCTCGTAATTTAGAAAAATTAACAAGTTTTATTACAGCCTTTTTCATTCCTTCCAACAAGCAAGTTATCATATAATCTAATCTGCCCCACCTCTGTTGGGGCCGGCATTGGCATCCTAGTACTGCCAGCTGGATTCTATGTTGTGGACAGCTTCTGCCCTAGCTCTATTATCATTAAGATTACAAGCATGAGCTTCATCTGCTGAAGCTTGAGCTAAGACCATATGCATGATTTTTATTTTGCTTTTTTTTTTTTCAGGAGTTTATAAATTTTTTTTTTATTTTACTTTAAGTTCTGAGATACATGTGCGGAATGTGCAGGTTTGTTACATAGGTATACATGTGCCATGGTGGTTTGCTGCACCCATCAACCCATCATCTAGGTTTTAAGTCCTGCATACATTAGGTATTTGTCCTAATGCTATCCCTCTCCTTTCACCCCACCCCCCAACAGGCCCTGGTGTGTGATGTTCCCCTCCCTGTGTCCATGTGTTCTCATTGTTCAGCTCCTACTTATGAGTGAGAACATGCAGTGTTTGGTTTTCTGTTCCTGTGTTAGTTTGCTGAGGATGATGGTTTCCAGCTTCATCCATGCCCCTGCAAAGGACATGAACTCATTCTTTTTTATGGCTGCATATTATTCCATGGTGTATATGTGCCACATTTTCTTTATCCAGTCTATCATTGATGGGCATTTGGGTTGGCTCCAAGTCTTTGCCATTGTAAATAGTGCTGAAATAAACATACGTGTGCATGTGTCTTTATAGTAGAATGATTTATAATCCTTTAGGTATACACCTAGTAATGGGATTGCTGGGTCAAATGGTATTTATGGTTCTAGATCCTTGAGGAATTGCCACACTGTCTTCCACAATGGATGAACTAATTTATACTCCCACCAACAGTGTAAAAGCGTTTATATTTCTCTGCATCCTTGCCAGCATCTGTTGTTTTCAGACGTTTTAATGATCACCATTCTAACTGGTGTGGGATGGTATCTCATTGTGACTTTGATTTGCGTTTCTTTAATGACCAGTGATGATTAGCTTCTTTTTTTCATGTTTGTTGGCTGCATAAATGTCTTTTTTTGAGAAATGTCTGTTCATATCCTTTGCCCACTTTTTAATGGAGTTTTTTTTTTTCTTGTAAATTCGTTTAAGTTCCTTGTAGATTCTGGATATTAGACCTTTGTCAGATGGATAGATTGCAGAAATTTTTATATACATGATTTTTCTTCACAGGAACAACTAGTTAGTAACACAATAATATCTTGCCAGGTTAAATCAAAGGCAATAGTTAAAGCCTGAAAATTTTTGAATGAATTTAAGAGGGATCCTGGCTAAATGAACTCAACTTAAATTGAATTTGTGAAAGATCAGACATTGGAAAAGAAACATGAACTCGAGTTGTTCCCGAATCTCCATTTGCCACCTTGTGGAGAGGCAAAATATTTTTGGGATTTTCTGAGGACTCTGTACTACTGGTGGCATATGTGACTCCTGTGTGAGTATTGCATGTGGAGGAGGTTGGGGGATGGAACAGATGAAGAGGACATAAGTGCAGGGGAAACATGCTGAGGGGAGTGTGATAGACAAAATAAATGATAATCTAAGACATCAGAATCAGGGAGAGAGGAAGTTCCTTGGAAGCATACACGGTGATTTTTATGTAATTTTGGGTTTTGGGATAAAGCTAAACAGACCTGAACATCAAGTCAGAGGTATGGGACCCCTGATTACAAAAGAAAATTATACACTTTTTTTTTGAGAGTTTTTGGGTTAAAATGGGACCAATTTTTAAGACTGCAACCTAAAAGCAAGAAGGAATGAATTAAAGAATAAATTGAACCCATGTTGGGTTTTGGTAAGGGACTATAAGATCCCTGAGGCTTTCCTGAGGGATTTGGATATCCCTTTTCCCTTCGACTCACTCTATTTGGGGGCATCCCACCACAAATAGAGGGCCTGCCCTTTCCTGGATGACCAGTCCAAGTGTGTCCTTGTTTGAGTGGTCAGCTCAAGCCTAATGTGAAGGATAACTCACCCGTAACTTGGGATGAGGTGCCTGTGATGAAGTAGAATGCAAAAGTGGGTCGGCAACCTGTAGAGTGTCTGTGCAGTGTTCAGATCGCTGCTGCTCATTTCCAAGGCACAGTTTACAGAGTGTTAAAAGTGGACTCGCCACCCTGACAGGTAATAGCGAATTCACTCTTTTGTTATGCCTTCGGGTAACACCAGTTCGGGTAATATGAGGGAGTGCCCTCAGTCAGAAACCCTCAATTGCCAATGAGTACTCAAGCTGGTTCACTGGCAGTCCAAAAATAGAAAAGAAACCTGGCTAGTCCCTCACCCCTAAGGACAACAATAAAGTATAAGTATCCCTTCTCTAGTGCTTCAAGATCCCAGCCTTGGCCAGGGGCCTTCGGTTCCCAAGTGAACCAGACCACTGAGGGAAGTAGGGAAGAAAAAGAAGGGGGAAATCCCAGTAAAGTTCCCATATGGGCCAGACAAGGTGTCAGAGCCCCGGCATTGGGAGGAGTTTGAATCACAGGTTGGTAAAAAGAATTTATCAGCACCAGTATAGGTTTGAAAAAGGGAAGTTTATTAGAAAGAATGTGGCAGAGGAGTGCAGTGGGGTGCCTCAGTGAGAGGACTGAGCATGCTGTGGCAGATTTTTCTCTGGAGAAATTATGGACCTTACAGCAGGAGCGTATGGAGAATTTATGGACCTTAAGGCGGGAGCGTAGGATTGTAAAATGTGTTTCCACGTGGCATTCCAGAGATGTATAGGAATTGTAGTTACTTATAAAAGTTGAGAGAGACCTGGAACCACATGCTGACTTTGGCTACCAGGGAAGTTTAATTACTTCTAATTTTCCCCAGATAAGGAGTTTTGCCTCTGGATGGCCTGTTTGATAGTCACCAGGTGGTCTTTGCTCCCTTCTAAATTCCTCAGATGAGGATTTTTTGTCTCCAGGGCCTGTTCAATGACGACCACGTGATTTTGCTCTCCCCAGTGGGTACATGCCTGTGTTTATATATTGTCTACATGGTGCCAAATTGATTTATGAATAAATTAGCATTTATTAATTAAGCAAATAAGCCCAAATGCTTTTGAAGTTCAGTATTAAATATAATTCAGACATTTTCACCCAGGTTTCTTGGTGAGACATATTTATACTCTTTCCACTAGATTTCTTAAGGTAACAGAGTTTGGTGAACAACCACTGTGGTTGCCGCCTGTAATCCCAGCACTTTCGGAAGTCAAGGCTGGAGGATGACTTGAGCCAGGAAGTTTGATACCAGCCTGGGCAACATAGTGAAACTTTGTCTCTATAAAAACAAACAAAACAGGCCGGGCACGGTGGCTCACGCCTGTAATCCCAGCATTTTGGGAGGCTGAGACGGGCGGATCACGAGGTCAGGAGATCGAGACCATCCTGGCTAACACGGTGAAACCCCGTCTCTACTAAAAATACAAAAATTAGCCGGGCATGGTGGCGGACACCTGTAGTCCCAGCTACATGGGAGGCTGAGGCAGGAGAATGGCGTGAACCCGGGAGACGGAGCTTGCAGTGAGTGGAGATCGCACCACTGCACTCCAGCCTGGGCAACAGAGCGAGACTCTGTCTCAAAAACAAACAAACAAACAAACAAAACGAAAACAAAGACACATACAAAAAACAAACAAACAAACAAAAAAACCTGTTGCTTCTGCGATTTTTAAAATTTTCTTGATTTTTTTTTTTTTTTTTTTTTTTGGTGAGATAGAGTCCTACTCTGTTGCCCAGGCTGGAGTACAGTGGCACAATCATAGCTCACTGCAGCCTTGAACTCCTGTGCTCAAACAATCCTCCTGCCTCAGCATCGCAAGTAGCTGGAACTACAGGTGTGTGTCACCATACCTGGCTAATTTTTAAATTTTTTGTAGAGACAGGGTCTCCCTATGTTGCCTAGGCTGGCCTCAAAACCTGGACTCAAGTGCTGCTTCCACCTTTGCCTCCCAAAGTGCTGGGATTATAGGCATGAGCCACTATGCCTGGCCATTTCTGTGATATTTTTGATGCTTGATTTGTCTTTGAGCCAAAGCTCTGAGGGCTGGCTGTTGGGCTTCCCTGAAGCCTTGAACATATCTTACTGTGAGCTTACATCTTTGATTTTGAGCCTTTAGATTCTGGGGTCTAGACAGGTGGCCATGGTGAAGCCTGAAGACATACATATGTCCACAGTGTCTAGGCTGCCAGGTGTAGGGCAAACCCAACGTATCCTCCCTGGTCAAGCTATGCCTCCTGTTTATGTTGGGTAGGGTTGGACCCTCCAGGCATCCTCTTCATAGCTCTGCCCTCTCTCCTAAGCTCTAGACCTGGTATGTAAATTCAGGACCCAGATGAGCTCCACCCTTTACAGCCATCCTGGATGCCATGTGGGTACTTGGGACCCAGGATGACTGAGAAGACAATAGAGAGAATTCCTGTGTTATTTTAAATTTATGCTGTATTAAATTAATAGATAATCATAAAATGTCAGAGTCATTTCTAAGCAAGTTAAAATACTGAAATATTAATCACTAAACATAAGTTTAAGTTTGTCTATTTTAGCATCTTGTTTTTATGTGGTATAGAAAAACTAATTACATTTGTATCTGTTAATTTAAAAGTTTATCTACAAATACTGATATAAAACAGTTCAAAATTACTTTCTAGGTTTTTCACTAGAAATTAAGGTTACTAAGAGTTAAAATTGTAATTAACATACGTAATTAAAATTACTAGATATAAGTGAAACAATTGTGTATACCGTGTGCAAGAAAAATAAGATGTATTTTTGGTTGAAAGGATTATGAAGGAGGCATGAGAATGTGATTTTTGTTAAAAAGAAAGCAATTTTGTTCAGAGGTTTTTAAAGGTTGTTTTAAGTTGAAGAGATTAAAAAAATGATAAAACTGAATGGATATAGAAAACTGAGGAAAGAAAGAAAATTGAAAACAATTAAGAGTTTATAAAAGGTTTATAGAAATGTTGTGTGGTGAAAGCTGATTGAGAAGAGATGAATTAGCATTTCCATTGTGCATACTACACTCAGACTTCCAGACTGGTGGAATGCACAAATGGGAAAATAAAAAATCAATTGGCAAAGGTTGCAGAAACGTCTTATCTTCCTTGGCCTAAGACTCTCATTTGCTTAGCTTAAATTCTACCCTGCTTGAAATACATCAGCTCTCTCCCATTGAAGTGATAATGAGAAGTCCCATGCCCCCTGAAAAAAGGAGCCTACAAACCAGCTCTCCTTAAAGGTGGTTTTCTAAAAAAAAAAAAAAAAAAAAAAAAAAAGGTGGTATTTTTAATTATTGCCAAGGCCTTATAAGCTTCTCAATAAAAATTCTAAGTTAACTGAGGATTCTGTTAACAGCTAGAGACATCAAAGATCATGGTGTCCAACTTGGAGACTTTGTTTATTGGAAAACACCATCAAATAAAGCACTCCTTCCAACCACATCGAATGGACCACATCAGGCAGCCCTGTCTGCATGGACATCTTCATCATCGGAGATCTTCAACACCTTGTTCTTCAGACCAGGACAAGAAGTAGATGAAATATTTATTTGGTTACCTTCAGGAACAGGAACACTTTTCAAATTGTTTTGTTAATACTTGTCCTTATTGTTTATCATATTTTTGATACTTAAATTGATAACACCTTATATTTCTGGATGCCTAAGGTTAACAACAAAAAAACCAATCATGACTTAAAATTTTCCAACATAGTGTGGTTCCTTTGTCAGCAGATGGACCTCATGGAGATTCCCTTGGTTTATCCCTTTGTGTTGCCAATGAATTCAGTCTTGGGACCTCACTTTGATTCCTTTTTTTTTTAAAGATGGAGACTCACTGTGTCGCCCAAGCTGGAGTGCAGTGGCACCACCTTGGCTCACTGCAACTTCTGCCTCCTGGGTTCAAGTGATTCTACTGCCTCAGCCTCTCAAGTAGCTGGGATTACAGGCGTGTGCCACCAAGTCCAGCTAATTTTTGTATTTTTAGTAGAGACAGTGTTTCATCATGTTGGCCAGGCTGGTCTTGAACTCCTGATCTCATGTGATCCAGCTGCCTCGGACTTGCAAAGTGCTGGCATTACAGGCATGAGCCACAGTGCCTGGCTGACCTCACTTAATTCTTAAGCCACACTCCCTTCCCTTTTTCCCTTGACATGGGGCAGATTACCTGGAAATTAGCCTTTCCAGCAACATGGAAGAAATTTAAATCTAAAATATTAATGATTAATGCTTTCAGAAGAGAAAGATCTCTATCAAAAGGGGGAAATGAAGAAAGAAACATACTTCAGAGCAGTCTGAGCTATATGAGGTTTGCGAAATGTATCAGGCCCAAAGAGACATGAAAAACTTCAGTCATACTCCCCTTCCCCCCCACCCCCCCACTCTCTCTCTCTCTCTCTCTCTCTCTCTCTCTCTCTCTCTCATACCCTGAGGGCAGTTGTTTAAAGGCATTTTGATCGTTCTTTTCTTCCCCATAGTTTTCTGAGTAGCTGTCTCATCTATTATCTTCACGTTCCTGGAATATATGATACAAAGAATAATGTATAATCAATCAATAGCTTATGTTATTTTTATATAAATTATTTGTAAACAACTTGACAACTACCTCTTTTTTCCTTTAAAAATCCACTTTTAAGTGGGGCACAATGGTGTGTGCCTGTAATCCCAGCTACTTGAGAGGCTGAGGTGGGAGGATTGCTTGAGCCCAGGAGTTCCAGGCCAGCTTGGGCAACATGGTGAAACCCCATCTTAAAAAAACAATCCATGTTTTACTGCTGCTAACTACAGCATATATTTAAGGCACCTTGAATCTGTGCTCCCAAGTTGTAGTACTCAAATTTGGCCCAAATAAACTCTTTACTTACATTAATTTTGCCTCAGTTTCTCCCTTAGGTTGATTCTCTCAGTGTATGGTTTGTCTTTTCATTTTCTTAATTCTGTCTTTTGAAGCTCAAATGGTTCTAATTTTAGTTAAGTGCAATTTATTTATTTTTTTTCTGTTATGGCTTGTGCTTTTGGTGTCATGTCTAGAAACTATTTGACTAATCCAAGGTTGAGACCATCTTTGCAAAAATTATGACAGTGAGAAAAATCTAACATGACTGACTCTATCTTGCTTCTAACTTCACAAGGTGACCGTAGCTGTCTTTGCTTTTTCTTGGGCTTAGGCCAAGCTTACTAATGGAAGAATTTAGTTTGTAGTTTAACCTTAAAGCAAAGATGATAATAGCCCCTTCGGTCCCTTTGGTTCAGGGACCAAAACACCCTTTGTAAAAACTAATGAAAAGCCATAGAATTAGAATTATGGAAGAGGCCTGAATTCTGCTAACACATATGCATAGTTAAAGATAAGTAATCATTGTATACTGCTCAGGAGTCACATGGGGTGGTCACAAGATTGGTAATTTCCCTAATTGCCCCTATAGATAACATTGTTATTGTAAAACCTGAGACTGGTGTTTGAAATATTTTTCAGACTTTGCATTCCAGTGGAACAACTGATGCCACCTGGACTGGTGACCCACACCCAGGAACTGTCTCTGCACAAAGATAGTCTCAATACCTGTCTGATATCCTCCCCAACACAACCAATTAGCATTCCCCATTCTGTAGCCCTCTGCCTGACAAATTATCTTTCAAAAACCCTAGCCTCCAAATTCTCAGGAAGATAAACTTAAGAATTATCTCCTGTCCTCTCACTTGGCTGACCCTGTGAGCAAACTCTTTCTTTGCTGTGAAAATCTGCTGTTCTCAGCGCATTGGCTTTTCTGAGCAGTGGGCAAGATTAATTCCTTGAGTGATTACAAGGTCATGAAAATTTTCTCCTCTAACTTTTTTTTTTAGTGAATTTAGAGTTTTAGTTTCTATATTTAGGTCCATGTAACCCATTAGGGTTAATTTTCTTTTGTATGATGTGTGGTGATGATAGTGGCAGAAGGAAGACAAATCCTAGGCAGACATGGGGTGGGTCCATGGTGAAACCTGACCTTCAAGCTGAAGACAGTTTAAAGCCCAGCTACAAGTCCTGGGTAAATTCACAGACCAGATTGAGAGCCTCTCTTCCTGTTTGGCATGCTTTCTTCTGATTGATCTCTGCCCTTCACCTATTTTATATATACCTACCCTTCCCTAATTGGTTTTTTACACTGTTGTGCTCATCTGGCCTTTTTTGCATATTCACAAACCAATCAGCATGCACTGCTCCATTCTGAGTCCATAAAAGACCTGTACCCAGCCACAGTGAGAGAGAGACCACCTGACTTTGGATAGGGGACCACCCTTGCATCCCCTCTCTGCTGAAAGCTGTTTGTCACTCGATAAAATTCTTCTGCACCCTCCTCACCCTTTGTCAGTGTAACCTCATTCTTCTTGGACATGGGACAAGAGTTCAGTACACACTCAACACAAGTACAAAGAAGGCTGTAACACTGTGGACCTCTGCCTTCCACTGGCAGAGGGTAGCCTCCCCATGCAATGGTAAGCAGTGGTAGGGCCAAGCCAGCCCTGGAGCCATGGGGCTGGAGCCGGCCAACAGAACAGGGCTGACAGAGCTGTTAATGTACTGCCATCTGTTGGGCTACAGACAGCAGGACTAAAAGAGCTAATTAGCATGCTGTAACATCCCCTCTGGGGCTTTGGGGTTGTGGGCACCACTGCCTGGATGCTACTGTGTTCCCCTCAGTTCAACACACCTGGTCCACCAACAAACCCTGCACAGAGCCCACTCCTGTGCTGGTGCTTGGAACAGCTGTCCTGACCCCACACTTGCTCACTCACAAACCCCCTTCTTCCAGGGGCTAAGCACCTAGTTGTGGTGGCCATAGGATCCATGCCAGGATGCAAGTCAGGTGTGGCACAGCAAGTCAAGTAGATGGGGCATCTCCTGTGGCAAATCCAGGCCTGAGCAAGGCCTGGGAAGGGGTATTGCTGGCTGGAGGTCTCTGGCTGGCAAAGTGATGAAGAAAAATCTGGCATCAGTAAGGATGTAAGTTCTTCTTCTTCTTCTTCTTTTTTTTTTTTTTTTTTGCATATGAATATCCAATTGCCCTGGCACCAGACCCCATTTTTTGAAAAGACTATCCTTTCTTTGTTGAATTTTCTTGGCACATTTGTTGAAAATCAATCAATCATGAATATAAGGGTTTATTTCTGTACTCTCATTTTTATTTCATTGCTCTATATTCTTAGTTCTATGCCAATACCACACCATCTTGATATCTTGATTCCTGTAGCAGTGCATTAAGATTTTTTTTGTTTGTTTGTTTAGTTTGTTTCTGTTTTTTTTTTTTTTTTTGAGGCAAGGTCTCACTCTGTTGCCCAGGCTGGAGTACCGTGGCATGAACATGGCTCACTGTAGCCTCAATCTCCTGGCCTCAAGCAATCAAGCGTTCCTCCCACCTTAGCTTCCCAAGTAGCTGGGACCACAGGCATGTGACCCCCTCATCCTGCTAATATTTTTTTCTTATTAAAAAAATTTTTCATGGGTAGAATTGGGGTCTCTCTATGTTGCCTAGGCTGGTCTTGAACTCCTGAGCTCAACCAATCCTCCTGCCTTGGCCTACCAACGTGGGGATTACAGGCATGAGCCACCACAACTGGCCTATTTTTATTTTTTTGTAGAGACAGGGTCTCAACATGTTGCCCAGGCTGGTCTCAAACTCCTGAGCTCAGGCAATCTGCCCACCTCAGCCTCCTGAGTAGTTAGGACCACAAGCATGCACCACCCGGCCCACTTTTTAAATTTTTTGTAGAGATGAAGTCTTATTATGTTGCTCAGGTTGGTCTTGAACTCGTGAGCTCAAGTAATCCTTACTCCTTGGCCTCTCAAAGTGCTGGGGTTATAGGCGTGAGCCACCTGCCTGACCTAAATTTTTTAAAATCTCAAAGTGTAACTTCTCCAATTTTGCTTACCTTTTTCATAAATCTTTTGGCTATTCTAGATCTTCTGCATTTCTATGCAAATTATGGATTATCTTGTCAATTTCCACTAAAAAAGTCTAATAGTATTTGCCAAAAACTGAAACTTCTGAGATTTTTACCCTATTGCAAGCTAATACGTTTCAGAAAAAAGTCTTCAGACCTCTGCTTTACCCTAACATTCCAGGTCCTTATGTTTCAATTTAAATCTACTTTTCTCTTATTTATTCCTTTTAATTGCTCATTGTTCCCCTTATAAAGATACTTACTTTTAGCTATTTGTATGTCTTTGATGGTCTCTCCATAGGAATATTCTTTGCTATTATCTACTTATGCATGAATCCTATTCTTTAAGGCCCACTTTAGACATCATTCCTTTCCTTTCCCTTTTCTGTACTTCCCTGATCTATTCAGTTAGAAACATTTTTTTGGTATCAAATTTATCAAAATAAATAAAAATAAGTAATCTTTATCTGTCTTCTCAAAAATGAAAAAATAAAAATAAGTAATCTTATGTCTGGATGCAGTGGCTCATGCCCGTAATCCTGGCAATTTGGGAGGCTGAGGCAGGTAGATCACCTGAGGTCAGAAGTTCGAGACCAGCCTGGCCAACATGGTGAAACCCCATCTCTACTAAAAATACAAAAAGTTAGCTGGGCATGGTGGCACATGCCTGTAATCCCAGTTACTCAGGAGGCTGAGGCAGGAGAATCGCTTGAACCAGGGAGGCAGAGGTTGCAGTGAGCGGAGATTGCACCACTGCACTCCAGCCTGAGCAACAGAGAGACTCCGTCTAAAAAAAAAGATCTTCATCTCTGTCCTCCCATAACACATTATTTCTACCTTTGACCCAACTTAATTTTCCTTTTATTTAGTTATACATCTTATTTTGTCAGAATATGTATAATATCATCTGAATCTCTTAGTATTCTTTTTTTTCCAGTTTTGTAGAGAAGCCTTGCTATGTTGCCCAGGCTAGTCTCAAACTCCTGTCAAGTTATCCTCCCGCCTCCCAAAGTGCTGAGATTATAGACACGTGCCACAGTGCCCAGCTCTTTTGGTATTCTTACACAGGGTCTTGATTAATAAATGTATTTGCTGAATAGGGTTCGAGTTATTTTTGCGGGTGATTTTCCTGTTCCTGCCATTAGATGGCAGTGCTCAAACTTAGTAGTGCAAAGAAATACCAGGTTTTAACAATTAAAAAGGATTCTGGGTCTGTGGTCTTATCTGCTTTGAAACAGTATTGCCTTAGCATGCTATAATACAAACTACCAAATGATCTTGTTTATTCACTACTACTATATGAAACTTCTCTTTCTGTATTGACCTCTTTGGTGTGTGGAAGAAAGACTTTCATTAAAGTTCTGAACCTTAGCCTATGCAGTCAGCTAGCATTTACAAATCATTATGTAGAGCAGATTTGTGATTGTCTAAATTAATGGCATTACCTACCAAATGTGTAACTGTTACTAGTGCTACTACATTAATATTTGAAAGATTATCTTTTTTTTTTTTTTTTGAAAAGGAGTCCTGCTCTGTCGCTCAGCCTGGAGTGCAGTGGCACAAACTCCGCTCACTGCAAGCCCCGCTTCCTGGGTTCACGCCATTCTCCTGCCTCAGCCTCCTGAGTAGCTGGGACCACAGGCGCCCGCCACCACCCCTGGCTAAATTTTTTGTATTTTTAGTAGAGACGGGGTTTCACCGTGTTAGCCAGGATGGTCTGGATCTCCTGACCTCGTGATCCATCCGCCTCGGCCTCCCAAAGTGCTGGGATTACAGGCGCGAGCCACCGTGCCCGGCTGGTTAATTCTCTTTTAGAGCAAAGAACAGTAGAAACTTCATTAGATTTTGTATTTTCTCCCAACCCCTATTCTCTTTTGTTTTTGAAGAACAGCAGAATGAAATGAGCTCCAGGACCCATCGAAGTAGGGTATGATGGTTTGAACAGATTCCAGTATGGAACAAAGTATCCATATTTTGCCTGAAGTCTTTCATTCATATGATTCTTCTAATGCTTCCTGGAAAATTCCAAGAACTTGATGTGAAATTATGCTTAACAGAGCACCCACTTGGCCTATGACAGGTACATTAGTCCATTCTTGCACTGCTATAAAGAAAAGAGTTTTAATTCGCTCACGGCTCTGCAGGCTGTACAGGAACCCCGAGGGCTTCTGCTGGACTTCTGGGGAGGCCTCAGGAAGTTCAGAATCATGGCAGAAAACCAAGGGAAGTAGGCACGTCCTATATGGCGGGAGGAGGGAGGGTGGGGGAGGCGCCACACACTTTTAAATAACTGATTTCACCAGAACTCCCTATCACCAGAATGGCAAAAATGGGGAAATCTGCCCCCATGATCCAACGACCTCCAACACTGGGGATTACAATTTGACATGAGATTCAGGTGGGACACAGATCCAAACCATATTAGCAGGGTTAGAATAACTTTTTGTTTTCCTACTAAGTGTTGGGCTTATTTGTAGGGTGAGTAGGGTAAGCCAAATAAAACTATAGTATACATCGTATTTTTCATATAGTATACATATTATTTTATATGTAATAATATGAAAATAATGTGTCTAAAGGAAGGTGAGTGGAAACTCTACAGCAAAATACCAGACTCTTTCTTTAGAAGAGGACGGCTTCTATTTTGATATAAGAAAATGGTTCCTGTTTGACGGACGACATTAGCCCTAACTTGGACTACAGAATGATTTCTTTTGAGCAGAGCTTATAGGAGAAAAGTTTGATAAGTCAAGACCGATGACGTTTTTGTTTTTTGCCTGAGAATTTTCTCAGTTTCTCTGAGAAACTGTATCACAAAATTACTATTAGATTGCTCTTATGTAGACAACTTGAAATTATTGGCAATTTCCAATTTAGCAAAATGTTGGCTATAATAACTTAGTGAATTATGACAACAACCTGTTTCTCTTAGCTTTCTGACATCTAAGGGTTCTTACAGGACAAAGATGAAGCTGTAATTGTCCAGCTCAACTGCTCATCTCCTTAGCATAAACACTGATTTGGAAAATACTTTGCGTATCACACGGTAGGAGCCTGGGAATGTTCTCATCCAAACTAAACAGTGGTTAAAGGTTTTTCAACAAAGTTCTTGCTCCAATATCTGTTTTCATACCCAATTACTCAAAGCAGATCCTCTTCCTCTTTGCTTCCTCTCCTTGCAATGCCCTTCCCTCTCTTCCCTAAACTGGAGAACTTACTTATGCTCAAGATTCAGCGCAAGTGTCACTCCCAGGTGAAGGCTTTCTCAACAAGGCCGCGGGGAACAGCCGGTTACTCCCTATCTGCTCCCAGAGCTCAGGCAAGCAAGCAGCTCGGCTTTTATCAGAGAATAATGGGATTATCTACTTTCCTGTAGATCTCGACCCGAGGGTGTAAGCTTCGAGGGCGGAGACTGTGTCTTTTACAATTTTTCCCGTTTTTATTGTCCAGCCAGCCCATGCAGGTGACTCTCGATGTTTCCTAGGCAGCCAAACTGAAGGAGTTTCAGCTGGCACACGGGTTCCCGCCAACCCGAGCGTTTAAAAATAAGCAGCGGGGTACGCTACGGAACAGAGGGTGTCCCTCACGACTACCGACTCTCATCGGTTCCAGTTGGTCCACGCCGGCAGAAGCGATTTTGGAGTTTGCTTTGATGAGGAAAACGCTTTCCCTGAAGAGTCCCTGAGATATTTCTCCCACTCTGTGACCGAGACACTGTCCGCTTTTCTCTAACGGTGACAGGAAGTCAATGGGAAAACGTGGGTTTCAAAGGTTTGCAGGTAACAGCCCTCAGCCACTCGGGATCCAGGCTCGCGGTTGACCCACGCTGATGTCTGTGAGGAGAGGTCGCGCTGCGCCTTCCTCTCCGCGCCGCCAGCCCACAGGCTGAGATCCCACCGGAGGCCGCCACTCCCTCAACTGCCTTGTCCCTCGGTACCCCGCCCACTCCTGGGCGGAGAGCACCGTTCTCGCGAGAACGCGGCTGGCCTCGCCTCTTCGGATTGCGCGCTCTCGCGAGAAGAGGCTGAGGAACCGGCCTGCAACCTGCCAGGGCGGCTCTGCTACGCGCAGCCGCATCAGTGGCAGCCTCCACAGCCACCTCTGGAGGGATCTGGCTGAGGAGGAAGTGGCGGTGTCACTGGCCTCGGCCTTTGCCCCAATCTTCTGTGGGCACTGAAGGGGGACTACAGGTTCCACAGTGAGTGGACTCAGCTGGGGAACTCGACGGGGGCGGCGCGGGAGGCTGGGCTTGGCTGGGGCGAAAGAGGAAAAGGGCGGAGGGGCCAATCTGGGCGTGAGAGCCAGGCTGCTGTGGCAGTGGTCTGGGCGACCGGACCCTGCTCGGGGACTGTGGGTGGCGTTTTGGGCTCCGGCCACGAGCACCCAATTAGGAGAGGCCGGGATAAGACTTGAGTTTTGCGGCTGCTGCTTTTGGGTTGGGAGTCCAGAGGCCTTTCCCCGGGGATGAAGGCGATACCCTCATCCCTTTCCAGGGCAGAAGAACCCCGTGCCCCGCCCCTTTCCTGTCATCTCAGACGAACGCAGTGACATCCTGAGGAGAGCGCATCACAATAGGGAATAAGGTGCTGGGCAGCCTCCCTCTGGGTGAAGAGGAGTGATACCCCACTAATGTGCTGCGTGGTTTTATGCTGTAACCGTTTTACGTGTGGTAAAGCTTTGTTTTCTTAAAACTTGCACGGAAGAGGTTCTGGTCTTTCTTCTTCAGATGCAGGTGCCCTGACACCCTTATCTTTGGGAATGGGGCGGGGGAAGGTGAGACATCGGTTAGTAATTTGTTAGTGTGGGCCAGTGTGACTGTTCCTGGGCCTCACAGATTTCAGCTTCTGCTTTCTCGTCAGTATTGAGTCTGTGATGAAGAGTCAGTAGTCCAGACATGCTGAAAGATAGAGCTTTACTTGCTTGTGGCTTTGTGCACTTAGCAAACGAGATTATTTTACGAAGATTTATTATCTTTCAGAGTTTTCATGCTTTTTATTCAAATTAGCAATCTAAATGAAACAGCACAGGATATTAGTTGTATTTGTACAACTGAGTTCCTTCCTGCCCCTATCCTCCCAACCCCCGAAGTACACAAATTTGATCAAAATGTTTTAGAGAGGGGGTTAGGGATAAATTTTCAATGAAAGAGACTGTAGAAATCGGAATAAGAGATATAATAAAGAATGCAGCCATAAGGGCCAAAAGAGTTTCTGTGTTAGAGAGCCTGTCCAGGATTGAAGTTTAGGCCTGAAACCCAGGTCTGAAGTTGTCATTTGAATATAAAGCAGAAAGCAGTAGAAAATACTTGGGAAGGGATTTGAAAATGAACTAAGACTGGTTAAAAATAAAAAAAAAAAAGTAAGAAGAATTATTTCTGAAGATATAAATGTGTTTTATAAATTTTTCCAACATTTCTCAGCGTGTATGACCTAACTGCTATTATATTAATACATACAAAGTAGGAAGGAAGGTTCTAAAGCGTGGAATGTGGTAAGGAACCACCAGAGAGTAACAGTGTTCAGACAGAAAAGCTTTTAGTGTTTCAACAATGTTTTTGTGTTCTTTCATCTTTTTTCTCACTCCCAAAAAAGCTTTCAGATGGACTTTTAACCCTATGTAATTATGTTACCCTTCCACCAGTCTGAATCTTTCTCACTCCTTCTAAGCTGTGTGAATTTTTAAAATTATTAACTATGGAGTTGCAAACCACTGTGGTCTGCTTTTGGCTTTTTATAGTAGGTGACTTAGGGAAGTATGGAAGTCATATGGAATATATTATGCACCTTTCAAAGCTATAGCATGAGCAACAAACTCACATGCCTTTGGGTACTAGTTAGATAATGAAAATGAGGGAAATGCACTATGCCTTATCAGAGAGACATCCAAGTCTGAGGTCCCCCTAATCAGTGCCATATATGAATATGGACCCCATCTTCAGCATTCTCAAGAGAAACCAGAAATCTAGATTTTTACATTCAGTGTCTTGCGTCTTAAAAATATTGGCAACTAATTAAAACCATTAAAAATATCATGTGGCTGAATCAAATTCAAACCTGTCTATAGTTGCATTCTCCTTTCCAGTTTAGAAGCTCTGTTATAGATTAAAATTAATAAATTTTATGACTGGAAAAAAAGGAGGTTTAAAGCAAGTTTGGAGTTTCAAACTTAAGGGGTCTTGGGAAAAATGTCACGTCTAATTGAAAACAGTAGTTAAATTTAATAGCCTTTAAGTATGGTAGGGCAAATTGAACTGGTATTTACTATAAACATTCTAACTGTGGAAATAACTGAAGAAAAAACATCTCAGTATTTATGGTTTAAGAACTCAGAGTTCTGAGCATAGCTGATTTATAGGTATCTTATATAGAAATTGGATTATTTAGAAGCTCTTTATTGTACTTGCAGCTAATATATAAAATTAAATACAAAACACCATCTATAGTCCATTTCAGGATTTGAATGTTTATTGTTTGCTGTGCTATCCCACATTGTCTTCCTAGGCATTGACTTTTACTGGAAGAAGTATTGATCCCTTGGATTTTATTCCATGCCAGATGGAGATTGGAGGGGTTTGGCAACAGGGTGGAAAGAAATGGGTGGAGAAATTGTGATGTGAAGCAAACATTCTTGTGCCCCTTCCTTACATTGTTTAAAGGATTGATTTGTGTTAGTTTTTCTTGTAAGAAGGATAGGTACATTAATTGATTAAACTTAGTGCCTTATACATAGTAGAGTATAATGACATGTATGGAATTGACCTTTGTGGATTAAGCCTCATTTACCCATTAATGTAAAGTAATTTAATCACACAATCTGATTCATACCTAGTTGAGTTATGGGGAATGGAGTGCTAGAGGTCAAACCTAAGTAAGAGGTGGTTTTTAGGCATATAGAGGGCAAGTTGAGAGTCTTCACTGGGGATAAGGGTGAGAGAGGAAGTTAGGTAAGGGAGAGAATTTTGAAAAGGTGGGTGAAATGATTAAGTACCCATTTGTGTATTGTGCAGTTTTACGAAGAGGTCTGCCTTTTGTAGCTAAATTTATCATAACTTGTGCAGAGACTACATAGAATACTGCTTTTTAATCAGGACTGCTTTGGGAATTTGCAGACTTGATTTTCTTCATTTTAGCTCAGTCATCTCAGGCCAAGCTAGGCTAATATCTGTTCATTCAATCTTTGCCTCTCTCTGAAATAGGAAATGAAAGAAGAGGAGATATATATTGTGTTTGTGAGATGCTCCTGTTGAAGAGCACTACTTCTGAGGAATTTGTTTTATATTTGAGAAGATTGTGCTTGTTGAAGGGGGAACCATTATTTTTGTCTCTAGATGTTTCTACCATGACTCATAAAGTAGGAAGTTCTTTTTTTGGAAATAGCTTTCAGCTTCTTCCCATCCCCTGAGTGGCCGTCCCAAAGGAGGATTAGGGGAGGCTAGGGGAAGGGATTGAGTATACTTTTGTTCAATGCCTTATGATTCAATTTTTGGGACTCTCAATTCTTAGGCTATACATTGTCTATTCATTTGTATGTTAGGCTTATCTGAGCAGGCTGGACTACTAATACTATGAGGGAGAAGATAATGGAATGCCTACAGTTCTAACTGGGTAAGTTTAATTTGCAGTTGAAGTAATAAGGGTTTTTGCACATTGGATTCAGTTATATTTTTATCGTCATCTGTTTGGATCCTTTATTTTTTGTTGATTCTGAACCAAAAGTAAGGTGGGTCAGGAAGGTACAGATGTTACCTTGTTTTGTTAATGGAGAAAGAACTATTAAAATATTTCCTCCTTTTTAATAGAGTCTTCATCAGGGTTCAAGTCAATGTTGCATTTCCCTTAATATATCTTACTCTCGTTTACTTTGAGATCTTTGAAACTGAGACCTAGTTTGCTAAAGAATGTAGCAATCAGCCAGCCAGGCGTGGTGGTTCATGGCTCACATCTGTGATCCCAGCACTTTGGGAGGCTGAGGTGGGCGGATCACAAGGTCAGGAGTTCAAAACCAGCCTGGCCAACATGGTGAAACCCCATCTCTACGAAGAAATACAAAAGTTAGTCGGGCGTGGTGGCAGGTGCCTGTAATCCCAGCTACTCAGGAGGCTGAGGCAAGGTTGCAGTGACCTGAGACTGTGTCATTGCATTCCAGACTGTACGACAGAGTGAGACTCCATCTCAAAAAAAAAAAAAAAAAAAAAAAAAAGAATGTAGCAATCTATAACTTGAAGATGGAAGGTGAACAATCAATTTAAAAAGATGCTCTCTGAAAGGATTGAGAAATTGTCAGGTAATTGGGAATACAATGAGCTGAGTATTTGAAATAGTAGAAATTTGAACATAAAGAGGAATGATTTTAATTTAAATATGTAACCTTATGTCACAGTAGATTTCTGAAGATTGTAAATTATCGTTGCCAATAAAAGCATCTTTCTGGCCGGGTGCAGTGGCTCACACCTGTCATCCCAGTACTTTGGGAGGCCGAGGCAGGTGAATCACAAGGTCAGGAGATCCAGACCATCCTAGCTAACATGGTGAAACCCTGTCTCTACTAAAAATACAAAAAATTAGCTGGACGTGGTGGCATGCGCCTGTAATCCCAGCTACTCGGGAGGCTGAGGCAGGAGAATCACTTGAACTTGGGAGGTGGAGATTGCAGTGAGCCAAGATCATGCCACTGCACTCCAGCCTAGGTGACAGAGCAAGACTGACTCCGTCTCAAAAAAAAAAAAAGGAAAAAAAAAAAGAAAAATCTTTCTGCACCCTGTTAATAGTTTAATTATGTTATTCTGTTTAAATGTAAGGTATTTGATTATATGGTGCTTATTTTTGTCTTTGTAGTTGAAATGAGTGATCTATTAGTAATTTTGGTGACAACTTGAAATTATCGTTTAGTATTTAGCTCGGAATAAAAGTCTGTTATAGTGAATCACTGATTTAAGTACTTGATTAGAAACTATGAAAAATACTTTTCTAAGGTTATTTTATTTACTTATTTTGTTTATTTTTCCCTCCACCCACGGAAGCTGTAGGAACTAAGGTCATTTTAAATTGTAATCATACCTTTCTGCCTGAAGTGTCTTATTTAGCATCATTTAGATCTGAGTTTAAAGCCCACTGTTAGCTCTATGACAGTAATGTTAACCTCTCTGAGCCTTTATTTCCTCACATGAAAAATGTATATAGAACACAATGGTCAGGGATGTTTCTTGTTTTTTTTGTTTTGTTTTGTTTTGTTGTTGTTGTTGTTTTGTTTTGTTTTGTTTTGTTTTGAGACAGAGTCTTGCTCTGTCACCCAGACTGGAGCGCGATCTCGGCTCACTGCAACTTCCACCTCCTGGATTTAAGCAGTTCTCCTGCCTCGGCCTCTCTAGTAGCTGGGTCTACAGGCTCACACCACCTCGTCCAGCTGATTTTTTTTGTTGTTGTTGTTTTTTAGTAGAGAATGGGTTTCACTGTGTTGCCCAGGCTGGTCTCGAACTCCTGAGCTCGGGCAGTGCGCCCACCTCGGCCTCCCAAAGTGCTAGGATTACAGGTGTGAGCCACTTCACCTGGCCAATTGTCAGGGATTTAAGGATGAAATGAAATAAAAGTATATAAAAGTGCTATTATAAATAGTAAAATGATGTATACATTGTTAGCACTTTTTTCCATGTTTATGCTCGGAAAATAGCATGCTGGCATCATTGCCTCCTCCTCCCACCTCTCTATCGCCAGTGATCTTGAAACACTTCCATTAGTTAGATTTACATTCACATCTGACTATCTCACTTGGAGAGGACAAGTTCAACTGACTATTTGCAGCCTTGCCAATATCACTCCTCCAATGAAAATTACAAAACTTTTTCTTTTTTCTTTTTACTTATTCTAGTAAGCATTGAACAATAGGAAGCTCTTTTTCTTGTTTTTCATATTGGCATCTATTGGCTGATATCTGGTATTCTGTGTAATATGAATGCTAGTTAGAAAAGTAGGCAAAAGGGAAGAGATTAGAGTGAAGAGAGAGACTGTGTGGCATTTTAAAAATTGTCTTTTGGGATACTGTTATCTACCTTTAAAAAAACCATTTTTATTAATTTAGATTATTTTCCTTTAGCATATTTGACTATTATTGCTTGTAGCACATGAGTAGAAAATTATCTTGGGTTTTCTATTTGTAGACTACATGAAATGTCAGCTTAAAAATAAATGTCATCCTAGGAAATCAACTAGGTTTGGAAAAAAATAAAAGATAAATAAAAATAAATTTCAGTGCTCAGATACCTGAGAAAGAATCTTGGGTACAAAATTGTACAAGTGTTGTTATGATTTTCTTGTTTTTGGGTGGCATACAAATAGTGCTGGATTGTTTTAAAGGTAATTACTTCATTCAGGACAATTTTATACAGTGCAGGCTTGAATTTGATTTTTCTCACATCAAGAAAGCAAGCGATATGATCTGTTTCTTTCAGCTCTTCATTTGTTCATTTAGAATTTTCTTGGAGAAGACCATAACCTCCTGTAAGATGGTTAACTGCGAGACATTCTTGTTTCTTCCTTAATTTTCCAAATTGTTGGAGTTTCTCTTTTAAAGGAGAAAATTATTAGAGAGACTAGTGGGATTATGAAACCATAATACTGAAAGTAACTTTAAAACCATTAATACTCCAATTTTTGGAAGAGAAAACTAAAGTGCAAATCAAGCCCCTTAACTGATTTTCATCAAAGATATTGGCAGGCAGTAAGACGCCTAAGACTAGAATACAAATCTACAAGTCTCCTGATTTGGAGTACTTTGTCCAGTGATCCCACTAGTGGGTTGCATGTGCTTCTGGGGATATATGAAAAACTTGTTCATTGTGGTGTATGAAGAAAACGATAGAACTTCTATTTATTTTTTACCGTATCCTTTTTAAGTTTCCATTTCATGTGTGTATGTACTATATACATAATACTGGTGTGATAGTATATGTGCATTGTTTATAAATATACATATATGCAGCTGTCCGTGTTACTCGAACTCAACGTATTAAGAAAAGGAAAAACTGCCATATTTTAAAGTGGTATGGCATCTTTGATCATCTTTGCTTCCCTAGTGAATGATATTATTTGACAGTAGACTGGAAGAGTTTTTTGTTTGTTTGTTTGTTTGGTTTTTTTTGAGATGGGGTCTCATTATGTTGTCCAGGCTGGCCTTGAACTTCTGGGCTCAAGTGATCCTCCCACCTCAGCCTCCCAAGTAGTTGGGATTACAGGCACATACCACCACAGCTTGAATGGCTGTTAATTTTGAAATTGTTTTTAATGAGTATTTTGAAAAATTTCCTATAAAAATAGATTTCTTTGGAGTAATTTCTTTCTGACTATAAAAGTAATGTGCATTATATACAACTGGGGACATTTAGCAAAGGGCAAAGAAGAAAATGGTACCATAATCCCATGCCTCAATGATAATTGCTTCCAGTCACAAATATATGTGTGTACACAGATACATACATACACACATGAATATTACATACACCCCTTATTTATTTATTTGAAGTATGTAAGTCATTACATGGTTCAGATAGCTAAAGTATATCAAAAAAGAACTCAGAAGTCTTGATTACATCCCTATTACCTTCACCCCAGTCCTACTCTGCCCATATAGGTAACCATTTTGATTAATGTCTTATTTATACTTTGAATTTCTTTTACAAAAATAAATACATGTATATTTGTCTTTGAATATATGTACATATTTTAAAATTTCCCCTTTATGTCACAAAAGGTAGTACAATGAATATTGCTTGTTCTGAACCTACCTGTTTTTTGCTGTTGTTGTTTAACCTAACAGTGTATTTTTGGATATTGATCTAGTATTCTATTGTGTGGATGCACATAGTTTATTCAGTTAGCTTCTTTTGATGCACATTCAGATTGTTTTAGCCTTTTCCCATTACAAATAATACCACAGTGAATATATTTGCCGATATTTTGTGGAATATTAGTGGACTTGTATCATCTTTGAAGTAGGACTAGTAAGTGTATGTGTAATATTGTTGGATATTACAGAATTCCTTTCTACAGGGGTTATATAATTTGTGTTTTTCCTTTTATTTATTTGTTTATTATTATTATTTTTTTTTGAGACAGGGTCTCACTCTGTCACCTAGGCTGGAGTGCAGTGGCATGATCACCCCTCACTGCAGCTTCAACCTCCCAGGCTTAAGTGATCCTCCCACCTCAACCTCCCGAGTAGCTGGGACTACAGGCCTGTGCCACCATGCTCGGCTAGTTTTTATATCTTTTAGTAGAGATGGGGTTTCACCATGTTGCCCAGGCTGGTCTCAAACGACTAGGCTCAAGTGATCTGTCCACCTCAGCTTTCCAAAGTGCTAGGATTATAGGCGTGAGTCACTGCGCCAGGCCGTCATTTGTACTTTTCATTGGCAGTGTATGCCAGTATTGAGAATGCTTCTCCACAGCTTCACCAGCAGAGTATATGGTCAAACTTGGAGGTGTTAATTTGCATTTCTTTTATGAGTGAGGTTGAACATATTTTTATGTTTAAGGCCATTTGCCTTTATTTTTCTGAAGATTGCCCATTTCTTTGTGCATTCTCTGTTTTGGAGAAGAGAAGTTGTCTTTTTCTTTCCTTCTTTAAGGAGCTCTTTATATACTATGAAATTATTCCTTTTAAAAAAAATTACTTGTTTTTAAAACTTTATTTTTTTCTGTGCTTTTTGCAAGTAGTGGTGTTTTTCATAGGCAAATAGGAAAGGCTTTCTCTCCTTCCCGGTTGTCAGTTAAATCACCCATATTTTTTCTAGTATTTGTATGGTACCAGTTTTTACATTTATATAGATGATTCATTTGGAGTATATCCTAGTATGTGGTATGAGGTATGAATCCAGTTTCATGTTTTCCTGAATGTTTATTCCGTTGTTTCAATGCCATTTATTAGTGTCTGTCTTTTCTCGATGACTTGAGCTATCACTTTATCATATATTGAAGTTCTTTATGTTTTAGGGCTCTGTTTCTGGGCCTTTAATTCTCTTATATTGGTTGGTTTGTCTCTTCATGCACCACAGACTTTTAGTTATTGAAATGAGCCTTAATTCAAAGATCTTTGAATATGAGAACATTTTTAATTTTATTAAAATGGAACACTGCCTATAGTACCAAGACACAAAGATGTGTAAAATGTTTCTTTGTGAGCAAGTATTTTGTCTCAGGGCAAATTTTAGATTCCTTAAACTTTTCAGACAGTGCAGACATAGAACATGTCCATTATCACACTGTTGTGATAATGGAAAGTCCTATTGAGCAGTGCTGCAGTCTGGCACTTGAATCATATTTAATAGAGCCGTTACTAGCCTGTTGAATTGATGGCTGATAGGCAAAAATCTGAAAGGAATGGAAGGTAAAGGGAATAATGAATAGGTTAAAATGGAACAGCATAATAAACATTATATGAAAAAACATAAAAAGGCATCATGGAAGGAAAAGTATTGTTTAAAATATTGTCTGACTTTGTTTAAAGGGTGTTGCTTCTTAAGAATTGACTGTAATCTCATTTGATTTAGGCATCAGCTTCAGGAGCATTGCCTGTATTAATTGATATTATGTCAAGATGGTTTACTTCAACTAAGGTGTTTCTGGTTTTGAAGTCAACACTTTTTGGTCATAGTAGAAAAGTAAAACATTGTTATTTCTTTAGGATATTAAAAAATACACCTTTTGAGTTTTAAGAAGGTAGCCTATAAACTAAACAACGTCTAGTTACTTACAATGCTAATCATGTAATGTAGGTACTTTGTAAATGCTTAAAACATGGAAAGATTTTCAAACATTTATTGAGCTGTTTGTGATGGGAAAGAAACAAACGAGTAACACTTCATTTACTGAAGTGTTAATGCCTTAATTAAGAAGTCAGCAAAATTTGAAAAGAAATTCTATAAAAGTGATAAAATCAATTAGCACAAAGATTTTATATACAAATCACCTCTGGAACATCAAGGGTTGACTGAGCTGACTTTGGAAGTCTTAACATCTCGGTGAATTAGAGATCATCCTTTAAATAGACAACAGGGCTGGGTGTGGTGGCTCATGCCTATAATCCCAGCACTTTGGGAGGCCGAGGCAGGAGGATCACTTGAGGTCAGGAGTTCGAGACCAGCCTGACCAACGTGGTGAAACCCTGTCTCTACTGAAAAGAATACAGAATTAGTCAGGCGTGGTGACACACGCCTGTAATCCCAGCTACTTGGGAGGCTGAGGAAGGAGAATTACTTGAACCCGGGAAGCAGAGGTTGCAGTGAGCTGAGATTGCACCATTGCACCCCAGCCTGGGTAACAAGAGCGAAATTCCGTCTCTAAATAAATAAATAAATAAATAAAAACAAATAACAGATCCTAATTTTAATGGGAATACCATGCAGTTTTATTAAATCTGTTTGTTGGAGTCTCCCTAGCAGTTATCAAAATACCTGAAAGGTGCTAAGTACTCAATAAATAGATTTTGAATGAAAGAATAAATTAATTTTATTTTATTTTTTAAAATCTTTTTAATTTTTAAATTTAATATAATTTTTTATTTTTAGACCTGGGGGTCTCGTTTTGTTGCCCAGGCAGGCCTTGAACTCTTGGGTTCAAGTGATCCTCCTGTCTCAGCCTACCAAGTAGGTGGGATTACAGGTGCATGCCACCATACCTGGCCACTTTAATTTTATGTGGTGAAATTAGATACATACAATTCAATCGGTTACAAAAATACCCTGAATAAAGTTCTCAGCTAAGCTTGTCTTGTTTTAACTGTAACAAATCAGAAAAGGACAAGCCTTAACAATTGAAAGGGCTTCTGTGAGATTTAAATAGGCACATCTTTAAGGAATGTTTCGGGGAAACTTAGGACTTGTTTGGTAATATCTTGAAAAATGTTTTCAGGGATGTGATATTTTCTCTCTTTTATCCCCACTATCTTGATATGCATTTCCTGAGAGCATTAGAAATTGAATTGTTACAGGTTTTGCTTATTTGAAAGTAAGATTCACGTGATTGGTGCTCTTTGCCATAACTAAAACATGAGTACAGGTATATGACAGTATTCTTTTAAGACAAACAACTAAAAGTTAAAGACTGCTTATAAATCTTTGTGATTCTTATTTCCTCTGCACTAGTAAATTGTATTAAGTGAAATGTCCGTCAGTTTCTTTCTTCTTCTTTTTTTTTTTTTTTTTTTTTTGTTTTTGAGATGGAGTCTTGCTCTGTCGCCCAAGCTGGAATGCAGTAGTGCGATCTTGGCTCACTGCAACCTCCACCTCCCAGGTTCAAGCGATTCTGCCTCAGCCTCCTGAGTTGCTGGGATTACAGGCGCCCGCCAACATGCCCGGCTAATTTTTATATTTTTAGTAGAGATGGGGCCTCACCATGTTGGTCAGGCTGGTTTTGAACTTCTGACCTTGTGATTCATCTGCCTTGGCCTCCCAAAGTGCTGGGATTACAGGCGTGAGCCACCGCACCCAGCCTCTTTCTTCTTAATGTAGTTAACATTTTGTAAAAGCTTACATACAAATTGTACTAGTCTGAGGGGACACAAACCTGAATCATACTTTGTTCTTGCCCTCAAGGATCTTATAGTCTAATGGGGGACATGTGGCAGAAACATATTCTGTCAGTGCATGTGTAGTGCCTATATTTAAGCAATCCTAAAAAATTTACAAAACTGCACTTAAGCAGTAAAATTAAACAAGGAAAAAAATTTCTGTAACACCATCACCTCGAAACACTTTTTAATAAATCTTCCCCAATATTATCATTGTGAAAATAATATGTAGAAAATTCAAATACTATGAAGAGATACAACAAAAAGTAAGTCTCCTTATTCCAGCATTTCCTCAGAGGCAACTAGTTTTAGTTTTATATGATATTTCTAGACATTTTATCTTAACATATACAAGCATGGATGAGTGTGTGTGTGTATGTGTATTTAATTTTTTAATTTTCTTTTTTCTGTTTTTTTGTTTTTGTTTTTCTTGTGTGTAAATATGGGATTACATAATGCATATCTGTATCTTGCTTTTTAGCTTAACAATATATTTTGAAATATTTTCCGTAACATCATCTATATATCTCATTTTTACTGGTTTCATGATATATTGTGCAGATTTTTAACCTCTTAACTTGATGAACATTTAGATTGGTTCTAGATTTTTCTAGGACAAATAGTACTGTATATCATGTCAGGGAGAGAAAGGAGATGTATTCATTTTGTATTAGTGTAGTGGTATGTGTAATTAAACAAGGGCTGAGCAAAATCTTAAAACCTTTAGGCGTGAATGAACTAATGAAATATACACAAAATTTATATTAGGTTGCCTACTAAAGAGAGTAAGCATTGTGCCTAGCACTGTGTTACATAAGGTATCCTGTCTAACACTTTGGTGGTTAAAATAATAGTAGATTTTAACCACCAAATAATGAGAATTGTGTTATTTTCTTCATTTCACATTTAAGGAAATTGGGGTCTTGAATGTCAAGAAACTTTTACAAAGTTATACAGGTTTTTTTCTGATTCTAAAACCTCTTCGTTACTCACTATTGTGGCAGAAGTAGAAATGAAAACTCACCAGTTTTCTTTATCCAAAGTTTATGTATGTCGTTTGTGGCAGTGGAAGGATGGCTATTGATTAACTATGCTTGGTATGGTAATGGGACAGTGTGATTGGGGTTTTTGATCAAAAAGTGGTTTCATTATGCCTTGCTAATATATTTGATGCTTTAAAGTATTAATTAAAATCATCACTGGTTTTTTCTTTTAAAATTTAAATGCAATAAAATTATTTCTTTCTGATATACAGTTCTGTCAGTTTTGATAAAAGCATACAGGTGTTTACCACTACCACAATTAAGGTACAGAATAGTTCATCATTCACCAAAATTACTTTGTGCTGTCCCTGTGTAATCTCTTCAGCCTTAACTCCTGGCTGATCTGTTCTCTGTCTTTATAGTTTTGCCTTTCAATGATTGTCGTAGAAATGAAATCATATGGTATGTAACCTTTGAGTCTGGCTTCTTTCACTTATCTAATGCTTTTAAGATTCATTCATGTTTTGTGTGTATTCAGTAACTTACCTACCTTTATTATTAGATACTGTCCCTCCTGTCTCCGAATCTCTTTTCAATTTTCTTCAGTCTTTCTTGCTCTTTATTCTGTGGATTGGTTAATTTCTATTGATCTGTTTTCCAAGTTCCCTGATTTTTTTTTTTTTTAATCTCCATGTGCCATTGTATCCATCTAATTTTTCATTCTAGTCATTGTTCTTTTCAGGTAGAGCTGAATTTCCATTTCTTTTGACAGTTGCCACCTCTCTACTGAGATGCCCTTTGTGTCAATCATCAAGACAGTGCTCTTCTCTTAGTTCTTTGTACAGACTTTTTCTTTAATTGTTTGAATATATTTATAATAGGTGCTTTGAAGTCTTCGTTTGCTAAATCTAACATCTGGACCAACTTGGAGTGAGTTTCTGTTTTCTGCCTTTTACTGTTTTTAATTTTTTGCATGTCTCATAATTTTTGGTTGAAACCTGGGCATTGTAATATTTTTATGAGGATTTGTTGTTGTTGTTTTGTTATTGTTTTAGAGAATGTTAACTTGCTTGGATTCAAACGACAAACTTGTTTCCCCTGCAGTGTATAGCAGCTGCCATCTGTGCTTATTTCTTACTTCTTCCAACTACTTAATTTTTTAGCTTGTTTTCCTGGGGATCAGGGCAAAGGGAAGGCTTTCCTGCACCTCTGTAATTTGGTGGTCAGCCAAGAATTTGGACAGAGATTATACTCACATTTTGGAATTCACCCTCTTTCTGGGTTCTTCTGGGAGTTCCCTCTTAATCTCCAGTTTACCTGCTAGCAGTGGTCTTTGTCCTCTGATACCCTAACCAGTAAGGGATTCAGCTTTCTGCTGCTGGAAGTGTATACAGTTGGGGAATACATTCAGCTTAGAAAACATCAAAATCATGTCTTGTGCCATGCAGCTTTCAAGGGTAGAGTTCTCTACGGTCTCTGCCTGCTTTTTCTACCTGGTGTCTCTCCCCTACCTCCCGTACATGTGTATTTTAGCTATCAAGTTGGATTTGAGCACAGATTTTGGGCCTCACCTTTCTTTGTTTCCTTCACTTCCATTACGTCTACCTGAAATTTCAGCTCTGAGGTTTTCTCTGCCACTTTGAGCTGTGTGGCTGTCTGGTTTCCTTCACCATATTTGTGAGGGATGGGGAGGCCACTCAGCAAAAAAACTTCGAACTGAACTCATGATTCTGTTGCTTCTAGTTGTAGTTTTTCAAGAGTAAGCTCTTTTTTCACTGCTGTCTGCTTTTGGACACTTTCCAGTGCCCTTAAATAGTTGTTTTTTATAGTGTACCCTGATTTAAATAATTGCTTTCTGTTGGAGGTGTGCATGAGCACTTCACCTGGCTGTGTTTGCAAGAAGTTTCTTTCCATCTGTCTGATCTCCTTTTCTTTTAAAAGTTGCTTCCACCTTTTCTTTGTCCTACATTATTATCTGTGATAGTTTGCAGTTCCTCAAGCTCTTTCAGTTCTTGATGTTGCTAAAAATGACTGTTCAGTTCTCTGTCAATTAATTTTTGGATTTATGTTACACTCCATGGGAGAATTTAGAGTAGATTAGCAATCAAGAGGAAATTATAAACATTTTCATGATGGTTATATCCATATCATACATTTTCTGTGTTTTTGGTGGTACAGTCTTTCTTTTGTTCCTAAGGATAGAAGCTCATCAAGTGATCTTTAAGTTTCTGGTCCTTAAAATTCTTCCTTCATGTAGACCCCTCTAAGGCCTTCTTTGTAGTTAGAACAAAATTAACTTTGTGAACATTCAGGTGTTTGCTCTTTTGTCTGCCAGTATCAAGTGATTAATTTGTTCTTTAGGGCTATCTCTCCTCCTTTTGGTCCTTTCCACATAGAGAATGTCACTTTAGGTCATTTAGCTGACTCAGGTGTCATCTTGGCTTCCTCCTGGTCAGTATTTACCATCCACATATTTGGATATTTGGACTTCTGTAGCTGAAGGCAAACCTTGTTGTCTGATTCTAGTATCACTATGTAATTCTATCCTCTTCACTGTTCTCCCTTTCTTATCTATCAGGTCTTTCTAGTAATGGCTGCCCTTGAAATATTTTGTCTGCAAAGTTTGAGAGATAAAAATAATTTTACATCAATAGAAAAGCTGTTGCGTAACGACACTATTTAGAGTATGCTATGGTTTGACTCTGTCCCCAAGAATCCATGTGTTGGAGACTTTATCCCTATTGTGAAAGTACTGGGAAGGGCCCAATAAATGTTGATTGGATCATGAGGATGGAGCCCTAATAAATGGATTAATGTAGTTAATTTCAGGAGTTGGTCAGTTATCAAGATAGCTGGTTATTATAAAAGTGAGCCCAGCCCTTCGTGTTTTCTCTTGCCCAAGTTCTCTTGCTTTTCTACCTTTTGTTATAGATGACACAGCATGAAGGCCCTTGCCTGCTGGTGAATTGCTTTTGGACTTTCCAGCCTCCAGAACCATAAGCTAAATAAATTCCTGTTCATTATAAACTACCCAGTGTCAGATATTCTGTTACAGCAACGGAAAATGGACTAAGAGTAAGATTTTAATAGGACAGATGAAACCACAAGATGGCTGAGGTTTAAAAGGCACATTGTTGGTAATAAGCAAAAATACAATTCTTTTTTTTCCCTTTAAACTCTATTGGACTTGAAAAAAGTACCAATTTTTATATACCTTGCTTGGTACATTGGAAATAACATGGGCTTTTTGTTAGAATGGAATTTTAATCTTATCTCTAAGATTTCCTCATATATGAAACAGGATAATAATATAGAGTTGTTTTAAGGTTTAAATAGGAGAAAATATATAAACTTCCTAGAACATCGATAATGAAAATAGAATAAGTGGTCTCCATACACTGTGCATTTGTCTTTGTTCTTGCATATATCATTACCATTAATTGATACTATCTGGAAATAGTGTCCCAAGGAGCAATTATTTATTTTTTTACTGTAGTTTTGAAGATTCTATCCCGCAACCCCCACCTCCTGTTTGGACAGAATGTCCAAGAGAAGGGGAAGTAATTGCATCATCCTTTTCTCAGTTAACTTTTGGCAGTCTCCTGAATGCCTGCCCCTAGCCAACAGGCCGAGTGGTTCCAGCCTCTGTACAGATGATGTCTAGATTATTTTGAATTTAAATTTATTTCTATCATGCCTAAACGTAGTAATGAATAGTGAGATATTTTCATTTTGTTTTCAGTAGTCTGGTAATTTTGTTTTCAGTAGTCTGGTAATTATTTTTTGATGATTACAAGATCCAAACAACAATAAACTTTAGTTTGTCTAGACATTAGGGATTCAAGTGCCAGATTCTGAGGGACCTTTTTATAGTAAGGAGTGTAGATATAGGAAATGAGGAGCCATTCAGTTTTTAGGAAGGCCGTTCTGATTACAACAAAGCCAGTATGAAATTGAACGGTGGTAAGGAGGTCAGCCAACATTTTTACTGATAGATGATAAGGGCTTAAATAAAGGCAGCAGTCGTATGAATGAAAGGGAGAGGAGTCAAAAGAAGATTCTAAAGTAGACTTGGTATGGGGAAATGAGAAAGAAGTAAAGGATGATTTCAAAGTTTTTAGCTTGATGAGTAGAAATGACATTAATTGATGTGATAGGCCAAGATGATGAGACTGACCATTGAAGTTGGGGTGCCTATTAAAGAATTCAGATAGTAATAATGCAAACATAGATTCTATGTAGTATATAAATCCTGATGTTTGCAAGGGTTTGGTCCTCATTTCTGTTTTGTTTCCTGTCTCTCTCGACCCAGCAAGTAGAGAAGAGAGGAAGATGGAATCCTAATGAACGCCAAGATTTAATGAGGGTGAAGGATGAGGCAACAGTAGAACTTGAATAGAAGTGCTACAGGTGGGAGAGAGATGCAGGATATGGAATCATGAGAGAAGTCTTTTTTCCCCTTTCCAGGATGAGTTTTTTGAGCACAGGAATAATGTCTAACTTACTTCACCACCTTGCATATTGGCATATTATAGTAAATGCTTGTAAGTGCTTGACTGAATGAATGAATGAATGAAATCAGACAAATATATTGTCACTGAATATGGCACAGAGGATGGTTAAAAATGAAGAGATTATTAGATATTATAAAATAGTATATAACATGTGCCAGTGGCCTTTCAACCATTTACAGTTATAACGTAGCTTATTGATAAAATTTTAAAACACTAGCATTTTTGTGTATTTTTACACAAACATAAAACACGTTATGTTTGTGTAGGCAAACATAGGCATAGTTTTTCCAAACATCTCAACTTGAATTTCACTTATTTTTTTAGTATGCTTGTAACCCTATGACTACTGGGAGTGAGGGCTGGGGAAAAATCTTTCACGTGGTAATACCTAAGTTTTATTGACAAATGAAATGTGAATATGATTTTTCAGCTGATTTTTGAGCACTTTCATCTGAACATTCTTTACTTTCTTATGGCTTGCTGTGAAATACATGCTGATTAAGTAGGATTGATTAGGAAAACATATAGGTATTTCCCTCCTGCCACCTGTTTACCATCCAGTGTAATAGTGGTAGAAAATCTGAATCTGAATTTGCCTTGTTTATCTGTTCCTCGTAGTTAGCTTTTTGGTCACTGCTACCCATGGTTTAGGATCATTCTTCCCTCAGTGGACATCTGTGGCTATCCTATTCAGAAGAATATCTGATAGTTAAGGATAAGGAAGAGATAAAATGCTCTTCAAAGATATGTTAGTCTGTATTCCCAGATATTCTGGAGGCTGCATTGGGAGGATCACTTGAGCCCAGGAGTTGGAGACTGCAGTGAGTTATGATTGCATCATTGTTCTCCACTCTGGGTGACAGATGGAGACCCTGTCTCGAAAGAAATGGCTGGGGGCGGTGGCTCATGCCTGTAATCTCACCACCTTGGGAGGCTGAGGTGGGAGGATCACTTGAGGCCTAGAGTTCAAAGAAAGAGTTAAAGAAAAAGAAAAAGAAGAGGAGAGAGAGAGAAAGACAGAGAAAGAGAGAAGAAAGAAAAGAAAACTTAATCCCTGAAATAGTTTATACTTGAGGATATGTAGAATAAGGAAAAATGTTCTAAATCTCATTCTACAGAATCTACCAAACTTCTACCTCTTATTTTCTCTCATTGTTTCTTTCTGCTATCTTTATACCTTTTGTATCTCATTTGGTGACTACTTTTTTTCTGACTTTCTCCTTTGTTTCTCCGATTTGTTCATTCTCCCCATTTTCTTCTCTTTGACCTCATCTCTTCAGTACGGATAACTAGTCATAAAACAAAATTGAGGTTTTTAAAAGTTTTTTTGTATTGAATACATTTTTATTTTTATAATCTAAAATTCAGATGAGATCGACATACTTTTATGTACAAAATAATTCATGGTTTTTATATCATCTAATACCTGATTGATTTATGATACAGTCATTCTTAAGGAAATAACAAATAGGAAATAGGGTTCCTTTTCCAGGAGCAGGCAGCAAATAAACTATGTGGCATTTGCTCAGGAATTTGCATCAGTCATTGATTCAAAGGAAGAATTTGAATCAGTAGTTCTTCCTGTCTCCGTCTTTTATTTTTATTTAACTCATGGATCTACCTATATATTTATATATTTATTATATTAAATGAGCATTTAATGAGCATTTAATATAATAAATATATAATTTCTTTGTGAAATTTTACTGCAATACTACATAAAACTCAGGAAAGCAGGCCGGGCACGGTGGCTCAAGCCTGTAATCCCAGCACTTTGGGAGGCCGAGACGGGCGGATCACCAGGTCAAGAGATGGAGACCATCCTGGCTAACACAGGGAAACCCCGTCTCCACTAAAAATACAAAAAATTAGCCGAGCGTCCTGGCAGGCGCCTGTAGTCCCAGCTACTCGGGAGGCTGAGGCAGGAGAATGGCGTGAACCTGGGAGGCAGAGCGTTCGGTGAGCCGAGATCGCACCACTTGCACTCCAACCTGGGCGACAGTGCGAGACTCCGTCTCAAAAATAGCAAAAAACTCAGGAAAGTATAGTATTTTCCCAGTTTTGGAATTTCCCTTTGACTTTTATGTACAACTCTACCTCACCTCCCCCCATCAAATCCAGCTTGGAAAAGTATATAGAAGGTATACAGGAGTGGGTGTCAGGAAACCTGAGTTCCAGTCCAAATTGTATAACTTTGTTTAAATTGTTTAACTTCATTTGGTTTCTCTTTTGGTGTCTGCAATTTCTGAAAATCAAATCATCTATTTCCAAACAAATACTTTAGTCTCAGCATTTTTCAAGATCAAGATTTTGTTCTATATAGTGAATTATCATTGTTCTTTATAATACCGTTTAGCAGCATTGTGACCTTTGGCAAAGTTACTAAAATTCTGAGGCTTTCTAGTCTGTATATGGGGATCATAATGCCTACCTTGCAAGATGATTGTGAAGATTAAATTGGATAGTGAATGTGGTTTAAAAGTGTTTAGCTCAGGTATTCTGTAAAGCTGTTGTTAAGTGAGTTTCCTTATCATTTCATTTGACTGTAGTAGAAATAGCACAAGCCTCACATGTGAAAAGGCATGAAGTATATGAATTGAATTGATAAAACATTTTTATGGTTATTGCACTATAAGGAAACATCAGAATGTTTACATACATTTATTTTTGAGTAAAAATTAAATTTCTATTCAGAGTTTTTAACTTCATTAAAGAAATAATCATTAAAGAAATAATAACATTGGTTATTTGTTTTTACTATATGGTTTCCTAAGCATCTTAAGCTTTTAGTAATTAGGAAATGTGTTCCAAGTGAAATTTTGTCTAAAAGAATCATTCTGTGAAATTGTTTTTGCCTTTTTGGTACCATAATGATATTTGGATACATGAGGTACCTATACAGCAGTTGTTTAAGTATATTTACTAAATATAAATAGCACATTATTAAACTGTTACATAGTGGTAGCAGATTTAATAGACAAATCAAATGAAAAGTACCTAAAAAGACCTCTGGTGTTTATTTTAATTTGATTTGTGGCATTTGTATGGTTAGTATTTTATAATCTATTCATCACTTTAAAAATATATCACAATAATAATAATATCAAGTCTGTACAATTCTATGACTATTTTATTCTGCATGGAATAGATTTAAAGGTCAACACTGCTCTTTTATGTAGGTTATGGGTGCTACATGTGTGCTTTCAGAGCAGTAGTGTGAGGAAGCTTGGAGTGGGATGGCAGGACGGCCTCATCCCTATGACGGTAACTCCAGTGATCCAGAGAATTGGGATCGGAAATTGCATAGTAGACCTCGTAAACTTTATAAACATTCAAGGTAGGTAGAAAACATGTATTTCGCGTATGAAAACTCTGCTGAAACTGATTGTAAGGAATACTGCTGCATTTGGTTGTGGCAATTCCTGTCAGAGGATGGAGGATATTTTACAAAACATTATGAATGTTTATCTGTCTCCATAGATAACTGTTGGAGAAACATTTCTTTTTAATTTTTTAATATTTGTATTTCTGTCTCTAAAGATGGTAAAAATCTCCCTAGTTGACTCCATGAATAAATGCTGTAATTTACTTAACTGGGGACTCTCACATGACAGGTTAGTTCTTTGTATTTAAAACTCTCTAATAGGAATGTATTTTGTGTCTAAATACATTGTATACCTTACACAGGATAATATATAGATTTATGTCAGTGTTTGCTTCCTACATTTTTAACTATCTGAGTTTATATTGTGTTGTTATCCTTCTTATTAATGAGAAAAATTAATCTTTCTGGAATGACTCCACTGGTTTATTTAAAGTTTGCTGCATGAAATAAAATTCATTTCAAGTTTCAGCCCATCTATCTATTATTTTTAAAACTTTCATTTTCTGCTGTGTAACTTAATGAGGAATACCTCATTTTATACACTTTGATCTGAAATTTTAAGATGTTAATTGACAACTCAGAAACCTCACATATTACAGGTATGTAAGCATGTTTTCATAAAGCAAAATCTTCTATGAATATTATTTAGGGCATATTATTGAGCATTTAACTTACTTGAATATAAATTTCTCCTTACCACTGATAACAAATACCAGCTTTCTTGAAAAAAAAAAAAAAGCCGTTATATTGTAATAATGAAATTTTGTGATTTTAAAGAAATAGTTCAGATACTTCATACACTATAGCTAGAAAATTTGAGTGATTGGTACTTTTTAAGTCTCCTGATAATATGTTCACCTTTATTGTGGACTTTTAATGTGATGAGGTCTAAAATGTTAGTATTAAGTTGACTTTTTTATAATTCATAAGTCCATGCCAAATGGTATGGGTGTTTTTTTATTTTTTTATGTTTGTTCATTCTGTGTGTGTGTGTGTGTGTGTGTGTGTGTGTGTGTGTGTGTGTGTCAGCATCCATACTGGGGCTTTTGTTCTTTTTCTCTATTTCATGGAAATTATTTTGTCATTTAGATTAAAGAGATGTTGGTTTTACCAGGTGTGGTGGTTCATGCCTTTAATCCCAACACTTTGGGAGGCTGAGGCAGGCAGATCACTTGAGGTCAGGAGTTTGAGACCAGCCTGGCCAACATGACAAAACCCCATCTGTACTAAAAATACAAAAATTAGCCAGGAATGGTGGCATGCACCTGTAATTCCAGCTGCTTGGGAGGCTGAGTCATGAGAATTGCTTGAACCTGGTAGGCGGAGGTTACAGTAGGCCACTGCATTCCAGCCGGGGTGACAGAGTGAGATTCTGTCTCAAAAAAAAAAAAAAAAAAAAAAGTATTGGTTTTATCACATTAAACGTGGGGCTGTATTTATATCTACTATCTTATATATATATATGTGTATTTTTTTCAAGTGAATTATATAGTATTCATCCTAGTTCTTGCTGTTTTTCTGCTGAGGTATAATACTGCATTATATAATGAAGAGGTGACAAGGGAGAAAATAAGCCATTGTTTTATAAAAGCTACATACATAACAACAGGAAAAATTTATAAAAATGAACAGTACATTTTTCATTATTGTTTCATTGTCAATAACAAATACCAAAGCTCTTCTTGATAGCTGTAACATCAGTAACCTTTTTAGTGCTGTTTTTACTTTTTTTTTTTTTGGAAATGGGTTCTCACTTTGTCAGTCAGGCTGGAGTGCAGTGGCACCATCTCAACTTACTGCAACCTCTGCTTCCTAGGCTTAAGCAATCCTCCCTCCTCAGCCTCTGGAGTACCTAGGACTACAGACATGCACCACCACCACAACAAGCTAATTGGAGCTATTTTTAGGTAGACTGCAGCAGTATTTAGGGTTATTTGAGTGAAGAACATTAAAATAAAATGGAAAATAAATACCAGTGAATTGATTTTTTTTTTAATGCAAAGACTATGAAGTCCTTTAAATGAGTTTATTTTAGCCTCATTCATGGAAAATCTGCTCAAGGAAGAACTTTTAGAGACCTCCTGTCCCTATATGCTTAGGAACGTATAACTTAGGACACTTACAAAGTATGATTTGACTTTTTTAAAGTGTTACTTTTTGAATTATTAGTAAATTAATTGAGAGGTTTTAAAAAGTAATAGCAGGTATTAATGAGAACTTGCCTTCAGTTCAGGAGAGATTCAAAAGTGTACTGTTATGGAATGGTTTAGTGTCAACGTATGGAACTATTAGAGGACAATAAGTCACTTAAACTATGGTAATGAGTTGTAAAATAAGGGTTCAGAGAAGGAATCATTATCAGCTTGAGTAGGTGAAAATGAGACTTGAGCCTAATCCTGGATGATTAGAGTATTAGGTAGATGGAGGACATTTCTGGCAGGGATCTTCAGATTACCTTGCCTGGAACTGAAGGTGGAGCTCTGTGGATAGTATTATTGTTCCCATTTGGCAAATGAAAAAAAAAACGAAATTAGTAAACTTGCCCAGGACCATCCAACTTGTAAATAGCAGAGCTGGGATTTATAAACAAGTTTCTCATTGTTTTCTTTTTCAAATTTTAAATAGCTTATTATGGTGTATTTTAAATACATGCAAAATAGAACAGATGTAATGAACCCCTGGTATTCATCACCTAGCTTTAAGTTACCAACTCATGGCTGATTTTGTTTCATCATGCCTCTCCTACTCTCATTCCTTTTTTGAATATTGTGTATTTTATTTAGGTATGTTTGAGTAAAAGAAAACAAGACTAAACACTGGCTGATGTTAGGGGTTTATTTTTCTTTTATATAAGAAATCCAGAGAGAGGCAATGGCAGATGCATGTTTAGTGGCTTAAGGATGTTAGGGTCAAAAATCTCTTATTTTCTTGGCTTTCCTCTCATTATCACAAGGTGGATATTATAGTTCCAGATATCATGTTCACTTTCTAGACAAGAAGGAAAAAGGGTACAATGGAAAAGGGCTTCATTTATATCAGGAAATTAAATTTCTCAGAAATTTCCAGCAGATATCTGCTTATAAACCAGTCATTGGCTAGAATCATGTCATATGGCCATCTCTGGATCAGGGAGACTGAGAAATACGGTTTTTAAATTGGGCACATTGTCACCTTGAACAGTTGGGCATTTAAATCTATAACGTAAGGAAATAAGCATACTTTATTGTTTGGTTTTTATAGATAATCTAAATTTTGTCTTGTTGAAATTTGTGTTTTGTTCTTTTTATGTTTTGGAATAGCCAGACTTTTTCTAGTCTTGTACTTTTGATTTTTTCCCTACTTTTCCTTGCTGGCTAGCATAAAAATAAATTTTTTGATTTATAAAAGTAACAGCAACAGTTACTATCTAATGTGTATTTACCATGAAGGTTTGAGAGTTTGGGAGCATTGCCTTGTGGTTTCTGTTCTATCTAAACAACTTTAGGTACTTTAAAAAGTTATTTAAGTATTACATTTTACTTTTGATCATTTTCTTTCTTCTTTTTTCAAAAGATTAAAAAATTTAAAAAACTGGCACATAATCGTGTATATTTATGGGGTACATAGTGATATGATTTGTGTATCATACAGTGATCATATCAGAGTAAGTAGCATGTCCATCATTTCAAATATTTATCTTTTTTTGTGTTGGGAATATTCAGTAAAAGGTGCTTTCTTTTTTAAACTTTTCCTTTGAATGTAGGTATATATCTCTTTAAAAAATTTGTTTACAGTTAGAGAAACTAATCTGAACATGGATGGACTTTTAGGGTGCCTGTGGTCTCTCAGCAGGTCTATATGATTGAATTTGTATAAGATTTACTGAATTGGTTTAAAATTAGTTTTAAAATTACTGAATTTGTTTATAAGTTGCTCAACTTATTTCTGGGTGAGTAGTTGTATAGTTATATAGAGAGTGCATTAGTTGTATACTTGTGTGATATCTATATAGAACAGTTTGATAGCCTGCTGAAGATGTTAAAGATCATTTCAGTTGAAATGTATTTGGTCTGGTTTTGTGACAACTTCTTTTTAAATTTTGAGTTAGAGGAGTTTTTGCTATTTAAAAAAGAAAAAGAAAAGCACTTTTTCTGTATAAGGAGGTTAAAATGTCTAGATAGATGTTACACTAAAAGCTCTTATATATTTGAATTGGGTGGAATATGACCATATAAAACTCAGGTCTGCAGTCCACTCAGGTTACTAAAGATAAATGGATGATACATTGAGTATGGACTATGCCGCAAGGTTTCATTCCCACATGGAAGTACGCATGCTCGTTTCTCCTGAGACTGCAAAAGTCTGAACGTTCCAGTTTCCCTTTTAAATCACTTCATAGCCCTAGCAGCAGTTTAGAAATGCAAAAGTTTGGTTGCTTTAAAGAATAGTTCTTGAGTGGATTCTTAATTAAGTACAATAATATTTTCTCTTTGATTTTAAAGAGCTTTATTGTCCAGAATGGATACCCAATAAAATATTGAAAGGAAAAAGAAAGTTAGCTGTATCCTAGTTTTCTAAACCCTGGCAAGCTGGCAGAGCTAGAATTAGCTTTACAGATGGCATTTGGCAACATATCTACATATCTCTAAGCCCTCAACTCCTGCGTTTTGTTATGCCTGTCTATCAATTACAATATCCAATCACTGCTCAGAGATGGAGAAATGGGACGATCACAGCTCACACGATGCTGTTTTGTTAGAAACGTCAGTGCTGCACAACCCACGGCTGAGTCAGTGTCTGTGAGAAAATAAACTGAATTAATATGTAGAGGGGGTTGTATCTCTGAACATTTAACGCCTAAATATTGCAACAGCATTATTACACAGTAGAGGGAGGAAGCTAAAGGAAGTCTATGGACAGGTGAGGTAGGGGGAGATTGGGGAATTTTCTGATTGTTCAGAGGAATCTTGAAGATGATGGAAATATCAGATGTGCTAAAGTTTCCTAGTAATGCCCAAGGATGCTGACCTGGCTTTCAGTGCTTCATTGTTTGAAAGAGCAGAGTCCCTTTATACTCTGATTTCAAAATTTTTTTCTTGTTTTTGTGTGTCTACCTTGACATATACTAAAGGAAGGTGTGTATTCATTTATTACATGATATCTCTGGGTTATAATTATTTACATATATGAATTTGAAAGAAAGATTGAGAGGGATATGTGTGACCTTTGTTTTATTATGATCATTTACATGACTAAAGATAAAAGATCATATGTCTGATTTTCAGTTTAATGACAAGTTACTTAAAATAAATGAAATATGTTTTTATTGTTTTCGTGGGTTTGATGCATTGTGTTTGGTGTTGTTTTTTATGAATATCATTAAAAATTTAAGGAGAGAGTAATTTTGAAATAATATTTTTGATGTATTTGAAAATAAATTCAAGATAAATGAAATAATTGAAATAATTTTCTAAAGAAGGAATTGAATATATTTTTACATTTGGATGAACTAAGGGTTAACTGAACCATTTATGTATAGTATTTTACAGAACTGAATGTACTTAAATGATAAAGCTCTAATTAGTTAAAATGACTTTCTTTCAAGTCAAAGAACCCAGAATCTGAATAGATGATCTAACTACTGCCACTGAGGTTTTGGATTAGTGAATATTAATTTTCAACCAGACAAAATTTCTAAATAAGGATAATGGTTTTTCCTGTGAGATTTTAAATCTTAACAGATGATATTGCTCACTTTATTAGGAAATTTTACAACAATTTAAAACATTTTGAATAATGGTTTTATTCCTTCTGTCTTTATTACCCTTATCCTGCTGATCCTTAATTTTATATGGACTTTTGGGATATACAGCATTTTACATTTACTTTGTTTTTAATGTATTTAAATGGTTTATAACATTCTTTCCTTGAAGTGTAAGGAAGTTCTTTTAATTTCCCCCATTTAATTTCTAAAAGTTTGAATGGTCATCTTATGGTTGTCATGACTTATTTATATAGTTCTGTTCGTGGTATGTTGTATTGACCTTTTTTGTGGCTTAGGGTCTAGAAATGTTTTTCTAAGCTTGTTAAATAGAGTTTTAAAAGCAGAATCTCAAGCCAGACCTTTTAATCTTATACTTTGTAGGATACTTTCCCCTGGTTCTGCTGATTCTTTTAAGATAATAATGTCTGTCTTATTGTGAAAATGGTACATATTCATTAGGTAAATTTGGTAAGCCCAGAAAAACATATAGAATAAAATGAAAATAAGTTTTTCTATTGTCAAAAGAAAACTAAATATTTTGTCATATAGCCTATTTTTTCTATGTATACATGAAAATATAAAATAACACATATGCACTTAAAAAGACATTACTGTAGTACTGTTATGTAACCTATCCTTGAAAAAAAAGAAATTTAATTATGAACATCCTTTAGTCATGAAGTGATCTTCTATTGCATAATTTTAAAAGATTACACAGTGTTTTGTACATATATATTTTGTAATTTATTTCACCAATCCACATTTTTCTGATAATTGATCAGAGAAAAGATTAGCATGATTTCACAGCATAAATATCTCCAAAAAGAAAGAATGTTGTAAGGAGTTAAGTAAAAATATAATTTTGATTAGTTTTCTGACAGAGAAAGATCTTCAGTGTCGTTACACAGTGAAGCCTTTAAAGACATACCCATTACTTTTAAAACAAAGCAAATAGTAAGATAACCATAATAAAGTATACAAAATAAATAAAAAATCAGGAAAACTAGAGCTCAGATGAACTGAGACTTCAGAAAAATGCCAAGACCACCAAAAAAGTTTTCTTATATTACATTTAATGTAAGAAGAATAATCAAGGAAAGTATAATAATAATGCATGACAATGAGGGGGAAAAATCTTTAGCTCTTGAAGCTTCTTTGTCAAAGTCGAAGAGGAAGCCACCCCCATCTCTAACAGAAATACAAATAAGACAAACATTGGTAGGAAGGACATAAAGACCAATATGAGTATAGAGGTAAAGAATGCATCTGATTAAGTGAGTTGTCTTCTGGGCTATTTAAAACATCTTATAAAAGGAACTGCATGCAACACCTTAAAATTATTGTTATTATGTGTGATCTTTGAAGATTTTCTGAGAATACAAGAACTGCTAAGAGATGGGAGATTCTGGGCTTGATTTTGAAACAGGTAGGAGATTTTGGAATTAAAAATGGAAAGGACTCATTTATGACTAACTTGAAGAAAAACAGTTTAAAAATGATTAGGAATAGGTTTGTTAAAATTAGATTGTCAGACCAGCTTAGATTTTTCTCTGATGCAGTTAGTAGACTAGCAACGCTATGATATATTTGGACTTAAGCTTAACTTTTGGTAAAGTCATTTTGATATCCTTGAGAGTAAGGTGGGGGAACAATAAGTTAGCTACCAGCTGATTGTGATAATTAATTACACCAATTCTGACTTTAAATGATCCCATCCAGAGACTGATTAATCTTGAAAGGTGGCTTTGTTCTTTGCTTTGTCATATTGCTTATATGGAGAAAGCAAATTATCAAATTTATCAGTGACAATGAGGAGTGAGCGATAGTAAATAATACACTAAATGATCCAAAATAATTTTTGAGGCTGAGTTGTTGTACTAAGTTTAGATGAACTTTTTGGGAGTATATTCGTAAGGCCTTTAAAACACCAGGATACATTAAGGTAGCACTGCTCTACAGCATCACATATGAAAAAGACCTGAGGGTGGCTGTTGGCAGTAAACTAGATATAAGACAAAAGTACCATATGGCTTCCCATCTTCTTCCTCACCCCTCCCCTAAAAAATCCATCTCAATTAATGGAAAAGAAGAATAGAGTAACTGTGCTGAATACCAAAGTATTATTATTTTTAGTTCTGTGTATATTCAAAAGGAAGGATGTGAAAAAGTTGGATATGTTGCCAGTTTAAGGAACTAAGAATTTAAGAGAAATCTTGGGCTGTGCGTGATGGCTCACACCTGTAATCCCAGCACTTGGGGAAGCTGAGGTGTGCAGGTTGCTTGAGGCCAGGAGTTTGAGACCAGCGTGGACAACATGGCGAAACCCCGTCTCTACTAAAATTACAAAAATTAGCTGGGCGTGTTGGTGCACGCCTGTAACCCCAGCTATGTTGACAGGCTGAGGCACGAGAATTGCTTGAACCCAGGAGGCAGAGGTTGCAGTGAGCGGAGATCACGCCACTGCACTCCAGTCTGGATGACAGAGTGAGAATCTTTTTCAAAAAAAAAGAAATCTTGTGACAGCTCTGGTTGGATATTAAGGAATGTCATGATAAGAGCTGTCTTCAGATATTTTAAGACTTTTCCTTTGAAAAGCAGTTAGACATGGTTTGAGTCAGACTTGTTTGAAGTTAGAAGCATGAACTCTGAAATTGAACTCCTTGGGTCACATCTCAGATCCAGCACTTAATTAACTATATGATTTCAGGCACCTTGCTTAGCCGCTAAGTTTCCATTTTCTCAGCTGTAAAATTGGGATGGTTTTGAGGATTAAGGTGCCCAGTATTGTTCTAAATGCCCAAGTGTTAGCATTGTTGTTGTTTTTATTTGGTCCCAGCAGGTAGAACTAAGGCAGTTGTTTTCAGCCCAGGTGATTTTATGTCTTCCAGTGGGCATTGGCAATGTCTAGGGACATTTTTGGTTAGGGAGCTGGAGGAAGTACTAGCATACTGGTGGATGGAGGCCAGGGATGCTGCTAAACATTCTATAATGCAAACAACAGCCTCTTTACAACAAAGAATAACCTGGGCCAAAACCCTGAACTTGGGTTAGGTAAAAAGGTTTAAGCCTTAATGTTAAGGAAAAACAGCCTAAGAGTCAGAACTTTCCAAGTCTAGAATGAAATTTTAAAAAGAGAAAGTTCCCCTTCCCTGTCATTAGCAGTAGGTCAGCCAATTCGAGGACACTTTCTAGGTGAAGATTCAGGAATTAGATAAGTGTTTGGACTAGATTTTCTAAAGGGTTTTTCCTAAACTAAGGTTCTGTGTTTCTGTGGATATTTCTTAGGATAGTTAGACATACTGAATTACAAAAACATCAAAGGGCCTCTGATAGAAATTCTCTTAGTCTTTAATTTCATCAATCTAATTACATTATAGATTTTTAATTTTTATTTTGATATTTAGGATTGAATAAAAGGCATAATGGAGAGAATTTAATAGAAAAAGGTTATGTTTTCAAAGGTCATTTGGAAGGAGTGATTGTGGGATGGCTGTGATTTGTCTTTAGAAATCTGTTTTGTGGCTGGGCGTGGTGGCTCACGCCTGTAATCCCAGCACTTTGGGAGGCCAAGGCAGGCAGATCACAAGGTCAGGAGTTCAAAACCAGCCCTGTCAACATGGTGAAACCCCACCTCTACTAAGAATACAAAAAATTAGGCAGGTATGGTGGTGGGCACTTGTAGTCCCAGTTACTTGGGAGGCTGAGGCAGGGGAATTGCCTGAACCCGAGAGGTGGAGGTTGCAGTGAGCTGAGAGTGCGCCACTGCACTCTAGCCTGGGCGACAGAGTGAGACTCCATCAAAATCTGTCTGTAAAAGTAATTTATTAAAATATTCACAATCATTTGATAAATATTTTAAAAACTGAGTCTTGTATTTGTACTTCATATCTTTTATACTCCAAAAGTTAAAGAAATTATAATATTTAAAAGCATTGCTTGAAAAATATTGGTTGTGTATGCATGCATTATAATATTCTTCTCAATCATTAACAGTACCAAGATCAGTAACTGGCACAATGTAGTTGCTTAGTAAATATTTATTGAACAAATACTCTTCAGCAGATACACAATAAACCTGTTCAACCATTAATTTAGCTTTGAACAATTTTTAATAGTGGCTAGCTATTTAAAAAAAAATTTTCATGCTAGGAAGTTGCTGAAGAATGTTAAGTAGTGACTGCCAACTCCCAAATTTGTATTTCTAGCCTAGACTTTTCCCCTGAACTTTAGACTTATGTGTCCGTAAGTATACACAGACTTATGTACACTCAGACGTGTAATAAGCATCTCACTTTTAACATGTCTAAGACATACCTACATTTCTAAACCTAGTCCTCTCACTCTCTCACTTGCATTCAGTAAATGGAACTTCCATTCTTCCAGTTGCTCAGGATAAAATCATGGAGTCATCCTTAACTCTTCTTTTTCTCTCACCTCCTACATTTCATCCATCAGTAAATTTCAGAGGCATATTCTTCAAAATATATAGTCTAGTACACTCTTTAACACGTAACTCTGCCATAACACTGGTCCAAGTCACTTTCAGCTTTAGCCTGATTATTTACAGTAACCTCTGAAATGGTCTCTTGGTTTTACCTTTGCCTCCTTTCTCCTATTCTCCCATGGTTTGCTTTGCAGCTAAAGTGATTCTGTTAAAACGTAAATTAGATCATTTAATTCACACTTCATTGCTACCCATTTCACTCAAACAAAAGCAAAAACCCTTTAAACATTCCTTCAAGGCCTGTCATAATCTTGTTCTAGTCTTGCCTAAGAGGTACCTTTTTAACATGGTCATTCTTATTTTCTATGCTCCAGCAACCCTGGGCTTCTTGAATGTCTTGAAAAAGCCAGGGATGATTCTTACCACAGGGCCTTAGCATTTGCTATTCCCTTCTGTATTTCATAGTTCTATTTCTTACATATTTAGGTCTTTGTTTAGACATTTCCCCCTCAGAGAGTTCTACTTTGACCATTCAAAATGGTGACACTCTGTTTTTGTTACCTTTATTTTCCCTTATAACATTTATCACCTTACGTTAGTATCTGGGTCTTCATGTGACTTCAGTTGAAATTTGACAAGATACTCTTAGGCCCTGCTACTGCTACTGCTGCTGCTGCTGCAATGGGATTTTAGGAAGAAGGGAAAGATGTCAGGATTTAGAAATAGTATTAAAACTATTTTTAGGTTATATATATTTCTTGCTGAAGTTGTCTTTGTGGGGGTAATCTGGGATTTAAGTATCATTTGAAAAATATTTTTATGGGAAAAACATATCCGACAACAGACTTACAGGTGATCTTTGAGAATTTAACTAATTCTTCAGTTGAGAACTTCCCTTTTCCATTATTAAGCCTTTGTTCCTTGGGAAACTGACCATATATTAAGCAGAAGAGCAGAAAGTTTATAGAAGGCTAATTGACCAAAAAAAGGAAATGAGAGAGAAATTGTTATCAAATCTATTTAGAAGTTTGATAGCATTTTTTATATTATAGTTACTGACATTTAATATAGGGATCAACAAACTTTTTCTGTATAGGGCTGGATAGTAAATATTTTTGACTCTGTTGGCTACAGTCACCGTCCTAATCACTCAACTTTGTCATTGTAGCATGAAAACAGCCATGAACAATAATCATGAATAGACATGGCTATGTTCCAATAATACTTTATTTACAAAATCAGGCAATGGGTAGAATTTGGACCATGAGCCATAGTTTGCTAAATCCTGACTTAACACATTAATGATCCTTATAAAAAGCAAATCAGTTGCTTCAAAAATATATTAATGTAAAATCATTTAAAAGCTTTAGTTTAAAAAACTGCAACAGGGGATATGGTATTTGTTAGAATAGTAAAAAAAAAAAAAAAAAAAAAAAAAAAAAAAAGTCAGCTAATTTTTCTCCCAGAATAAAAATAGGATTTAAAATATTGCTTCTTTATTGAGGTCCGACTAATTCAAATGGATAGGAATATTGTCAGTGGAAAAAAAACACACTCAAACTCCAGGGTATGAGGCAGGACACCTTCTGAAATGAGGGGCCTATGGCCTATAAGCAAAGTAGGTCAGGGGATTTCTTTATGGTCAGCTCCATTACAGAAAGGCAGGGGAAGAGTAGAATGTATTTTTAGTTTCTAAGGCCTGCCTTGGAGAGAAAAAGGAGCCATGAAAAGAGGGCAGGTGAAGGTCAGAGAGAGAGATTCTGTTTTCTGAGGCCTAAAGTGCCCCCAACATTATAACAAGGGCAATGGGAGTTATGAGCCAGGAAACATGGACAAAAACATGTATATAGCCTTTTATGGAGACATACATGGTTTTTTACAGAGCTATGTATAGTTTTTTATATTACAGTTTTGTGTATTTGTCAACAGTTTTCTGATATGAGTGCTACTTATATCAGCTACTTATGGAAATTTTTCTTATATTATTTCCTTGAAAATGTGCTCCTGTCTATTTTCTCTGTTCTCTGTAGAACATATGTTAGTTGAATGTTGACCTCCTTCATTAGTTCTCTTTTTAAATGCTTTCTTATTTTCCATTTCTTTGTATTTTTGTTCTTTTAAGGATATATTCAATATTTTCTTTCAACCCTTCTAGTAACCTTGTAAAAATTTCTGCTATTATTTTGAATTTCTCAGAACTTTTTCTTATTCTTTAATTTTTTTAAAATTGCAGCATTCCTGTCCTTATTTTATGGATACCTTTTTATGTTCCTGAATTTATCATAGTTTAGTGTTTTTTTGTCTCCACATTATCGCCCCTTTTGTTATATATATTAAGCTTTTTCATTGTGAAATAATTTTAGATTTACAAGAAGTCACAAAAAATCATACTGTGAGTTCCCAGGTACTCTACTCAGCCTCCTTCAATGATAACATCTTACATAACTTTAGTACATTATGAGAACCAGGAAACTGACATGGGTACAATACTAATAACTACATTATTGACCTTTCTTGTATTTTATCAATTTTTACATGCACTTTTTTCTGGTACATAGTTCTGTGATATTTTATCATATGTATAGATTCATGTAACTTCCACCACAATCGGGATATAGAACTGTTCTATCACCACAAAGAAATTCTCTTATGTTACCCCTTTATAGTTACACCCTCTCTCCAACTCTGACCTGTGGCAACCCCGGATTTGGTTCTATATCCCTATAAGTTTGTTGTTTTGAGAACATTATATAAGTGGAATGATATAGCATATAAACTTTTGGGTTTGGGTTTTTTCATTCAGTGTAATGCTTTTGGATCCATTCACATTTGTTGTAGATATCAATAGTTTTTTTTAAATTGCTGAATAATTTTCTATGGTATGACTGTACTACAGTTTACCCATTCAAAAAATGGCTTGGTTTTTGTTATAAACTTTGCAGTACTGTTGGATTTTAAAAACTGTACGTATTAGTTTAGTATTATAAACTTTTTCCCCTTGTAGGAGTATCTAGTTTCATTGAACAAAACGAGACCCTTATGTTTTTCTTCAGTTCTTAGGAACCTGCCTGCCATTGAAAACTGTTGCTGTAATTAGAATTTTTAAACAAATTAGGTGACGAAATCATATGCAGAAGTTCATACCAGATTTGCATTCTAAAGTTTGCTTCTACACTTGATCTTAGTCAAAAGGCCGAGAAGCGATAGATACTTGCTTCTGAGAGTGACCATTTTAATAAGATTTAAAGGTTTTTAGAAACTTTACTGCCTGTTGATTCACCTTATGCTTCAAAGCATTATTTTGAAACAAAGTGAAAAGTTGATAGTAAAGAAAACAGAAGCATTATTAAGTCGTAAAGCTGCAAAATTTAAAAATGGAAATATTTTCTTTTTTGTTTAAGGTGGATTTGTTTGTGTAACTAGAGGTGCTTGGAAGTGATTGATATTCCTCAGTTTAAGAAAATTGTGATCTCAGAGGATCATGATTAAGGGTTCTGATTTGGGCTTTGGTAGTAAGTTTACTGGGTAGTATACGTTGGTTTGTGAAGTTTTCAAGTGGTGATCAGTTGGTGATGGTAGATGTTTTTAATCTGATTGTAGAAATGCTTTTGGTTTCTTGGGACCATGGACCATATTACAAGAAGAGGATGCCAGAATCTATATAGATTGGTGAGAGAAGGAATTTAGTGCACTCTGCTAAGAAAAGTGTGAAAAGAAAGGACTATTAGAAGAAGAAAGGCATGACTTTTGTTACTTAAGTGTAATTGAAATGGTTAAGTATTTGTTTTCTATTATGGTATTCTCAGGCAGCTGTGTTTTGGCCAAGAGGTCAATTCTGGTATACAATTTGGTACATATATATACACCCATAAAACCTTACCATAATTAGGATAATGAGCATATACATCACACTCAAAAACTTCTTTGGTGCCCTTTGTAACCCTTCCCTTTGAACTCTTTTTTTTTTTTTTTTTTTTTTTGAGACGGAGTCTCGCTCTGTCGCCCAGGCTGGAGTGCAGTGGTGCGATCTCGGCTCACTGCAAGCTCCGCCTCCCGGGTTCACGCCATTCTCCTGCCTCAGCCTCCCGAGTAGCTGGGACTACAGGCGCCCACAACCGCGCCCGGCTAATTTTTTGTATTTTTAGTAGAGACGGGGTTTCACCGTGGTCTCGATCTCCTGACCTTGTGATCCGCCCGCCTCGGCCTCCCAAAGTGCTGGGATTACAGGCGTGAGCCACCGCGCCCGGCCGCCTTTGAACTCTTAATACTCCTTTTTTGTGAAACCACCAATATGTTTTCTGTTGCTCTATACATTATTCTGTATTTCCTAGAATTTTATATAATTTATTTTTTGGGGGTGGGGAGAGATCTGGCTTCTTTCATTCAGTGTAATTATTGTGAGATTGATTCATGTTGTAACTTGTGTCAGTAGTTCTTTCTTTTTTATTGTTGAGTAGTATTCCATTGTGTGGATATATCGCAAATGGTTTATCCTTTCACTTGTTCATAGACATTTAGGTTACAAATAAAGTTTTGAGCTGTTACAAATAAAGCTGCTAAGAATGTTTGTTTACAAATCATTTTTTATGGATAATGTCTTCTTTTCTTTTGGGTAAATACATAATGGAATGACTGAATCATATGGCTAGTTTATGTTTAATTTCTTAAGAAACAAACTGTTTTTTGAAACAGTTTCTAAAATGGTTGTACCATTTTCCATTCCTACCACAAGTGTATGAGGGTTCCATTTCATACACGTACTCATCAACACTTGATATAGTCAGTCTTTTCATTTAGCCACTCTAATGTGTAATGATGTAACAGTGTCATTTTAGTTTGCATTTCTTTAATGACAAGTGACGCTATCATTTGATGTACTTATTTTTTTATCTGCGTATCTCACATTTTTTCCCGTTATTTTGAGAGTTCTTTATATAGCTTACATGTCAGTCCTCTGTCAGATACATGATTTGCAAATATTTTCTCCCAGTCTGAGGCTTGTGTTTTTAGTCTCTATTATTTATTAATTTTTTTGAAACAGCATCTTGCTCTGTTGCCCAGGCTAGAGTGCAGTAGCATGATGACCATGACTCACTGCAACTTCGAACCTCTGGTCTCAAGCAATATTATCACCTTGGCCTCTCAAGTAGCCGAAACCACAGATGCCTGCCACCACTCCTGGCTAATTTTTAAAAAAATTTTGTGTAGAAATGGTCTCACTATGTTGCCCAGGCTGGTCTTGAACTCCTGGGCTCAAGCTATCGTCCCGCCTCAGCTTCCCAAGGTGCTGGGATTACAGGCTTGAATCACTGCGCATAGCTTCTTTTCATTCTCTTAACACTGTTTTTTGAAGATCAGAAGTTTTTGATTTTGATGAAGTTCAATTGTCGGTTTGTTCTTTTATGCATTGTGGTTTTTATTTCTAGAAGTTCTATAGTTTTAAGTTTTAGATTTAGGTGTGTGGTCCATTTTGAGTTAACTTTTGTATATGATGGGAACTATTACGCAGAGTTCCTTTTTTTTTTTTCTAGAATTGTTGAACGTGAAATACCTATTGTATATTCATTTGTTCCAGCACCATTTGATGAAAAACTCTTTCTTCTCTGAATTGTGTTTGAGCCCTTGTTGAAAATGAGTTGTCTAGATATGTATGTGAATTCTTTTCTGGAGTCTTTATTCTGATTCATTGATGTATGTGCCTGTCATTATGCCAGTAGCACATTTTACTCATTGCTACAGCCTTTTAATGAGTCTTGAAATCAGATCGTGTTAGTCTTCCAACTGTTCTTTAAAAAAAGTTATTTAGGCTATTCTAAGTCATTTGCATATGCATATGAATTTTGGAATCAACTTGTCACTCTTGACAAGCAAGCCTACTTGGTTTTCCATTGGAATTATGTTTTATCTAGTAGATTAACTTACGGAGAAAATTGACTTGTAAAGACGGTAGGTTTCTCCATTTGTTTAGGTCTTCTTAATTTCAATAATGTTTTATAATTTGCAATGTGTGAGTTTTTCACATCTTTTGTCATATTTATCCCTAAGTATTTCAGGTTTTGGTGTTATTTGTAAGTGGTGTTTTTAAAATTTCAATTTCAGGTTGCGTATTCTTGGTATGTAGAAATAAAGTTCATTTTAAAATACTGATTTTGTATTCTGCAACCTTGCTGAACTTACTGGTTCTAGTAACATTTTTTTTTTTTTTTTTACTAGAGTCTACAATAGATGATCATGTTTTCTGCAAATAAAGATAGTTTGACATCTTAATCAATCTGAATGTCTTTTCTTGCCATATTGCACTGGCTAGAATCCTCAGTACATTGTTGAAGAAGAGTGACAGTGGACATTCTTATTTCTGATTCTTGTTTCTGATTTTAGATGGAGAGCATTTGGTCTTTGATTACTATTCTTTTTGTATGTATTGCTGGATTTGATGTATTAAAATTTTGTTTAGAATATTGATATTTGTGTTCTAAGATTTGTGGTTTTCTTTTCTTGTAATATTTTTTCCACTTTCTTTTACGTCAAAATTTTCTGATTTCCTTTTTGATTTCCTTACTGCTCTGTGAGTTGTTTAGGTAAAGGTATTATTTAATTTCCAAGTATTTGGAAATTTTCTAGATATTGGTGTCTGGGCAATGTTGGTCTCATAGAATGAGTTGGGAAATACTATCTTCTCGTCAATTTTCTGGAAGAGCTGTGTAGGGGTAATATTATTTCTGTCTTAAATGCTTGGTAGAATTTGTCAGTGAAGCCATATGAGCCTAGAGTTTTCTTGGAGGGAATGTTTTAAACTACAAATTAAATTTCTTTAGTAAACATAGAGCTATTCAACCTTTTCTTAAGTGAGCTTTTTTGTAGGTTTAAATTTGTCCATTCTGAGTTGTTGAATTTATTGGCTTAAAGTTGTTTATAATATTCTTTTATTATTCTTTTAGTATCTGTAGCCTCTCTTATTTCTGACATTGGTAGTTTGTATCTTCTCGATTTTTGTCCCAAGCAGTCTGGGTGGAGGTTTAACAATTTTATTGACTAATGTCATTTTTCTTAGACCTTTCTTCTTTTCTAGTATAGGAATTTAATGCTATAATTGGCCCCTAAGTACTGTTACAATGTCATACCATGCCACAAATTATGGTATTTTGGGTTTTTTCCCACTTTCTTTTAGTTCAAAATTTTCTAATTTCATTTATTGCTCTGTAAGTTGTTTAGGTAAAGATATTAATTTCCAAGTATTTGGGAATTTTCTAGATATCTCTATCTTTGAATTTTGGTTTAATTCCATTGTAATCAGAGAACATACTTTGTATGATTAAATTCTTTTAAGTTTATTGATACTTGTTTTATTGCCCAAAATATGATCTATCTTGATAAATGTTCTGTGTGCACATGAAAAGCATGAGTTTTCTGCCCTTTTTGGGTGTTCTGTAAATGTCAGTGAGGTCAAGTCAGTTGATAATGTTATTCAAATCTCATCAATCCCTACCTACTGATTTTCTGTGTAGTTTTTCTGTTAAATATTGTGAGAGAGGTGATGAAATCTCTGATGATAATTGTGGAATTGTCTAGTTCTCATAGTTTTATCAGTTTTTGCCTCCTGTATTTTGAAGCTCTCTCATAAGGCAGAAAAACATTTGGATTGTTATGTGCACTTAATAAATTAACCCCTTTATGAAATACATTAGTGATATTCTTTGTTCTGAACTCTGCTTTGTCTGATATTAATATAGCCACTCTTGCTGTCTTTGAACTAGTGCTAGCATAGTGTATCTTTCCTCATTCTTTTATATTGAATCTCTTTGTACCATATAGCATGTAGTTGGACCTGGCTTTTATTATTGTTATTATTATTATTATTATTATTATTATTATTTTAAGACAGGGTCTCCCTCTGTTGCCCAGGCCGTAGTGCAGTGGTGCAATCTCTGCTCACTGCAGCCTTGACCTCCGAGGCTCAAGCGATCCTCCCACCTCAGCCTCCTGAGTAGCTGGGACCACAGGCATGCACCCCACACCCAGCTAATTTTTGTATTTTTTGTAGAGATGAGGCTTTGCCACGTTGCGAAAGGCTGGTTTCGAACTCCTGGGCTCAAGTGATCTGCCAGGCTGGGGATCTAGTTTTTATATCCAATCTGATAATCTTCACCTTTTATGGTTTAGACTGGTTATATCTAAATGCTAAGACTATCTGTATTTAATGTGATTATTGACATGGTTAAGGTTAAGTGTTATCTTGTTATTTATTTTCCATTTGTCCCATTTGTTCTTTTTCCTTCTTCCTCCCAATCCCTTTTTTCCTTTGCCCTCTTGGATTAGCCAAATCTTTTTTTTATGATTTTATCTTCTTTTTTGGTATATTAACTGTAATTTTTTGTTTTCTTATATTAGTGGTTGCTTTAGTATTAACAGTATACATCTTTAACTTATCACAGTATACCTTCAAGTGATGTTATACTGTTTCTTGTGTGGTGTAAAAACCTTACAATAATATACTTCGATTTCTTTCTCCCAGACTTTGTGCTGCTGTAGTTATATGTGTATGTTATAAACCCCTTATTCTATTATTATTATCATTATTGTTTAATCTTTTATAGAGATTTAAACAATTAGAAAAAAATTATATTCTTCCATGCAGTTACTTTTTCTAGTGGTCTTCATTTTTTTGTGTAGATTCATATTTTCATCTGGCATTAGCTTTTTTTTTTCTCCCTGAAGGACTACCTTTTAACTGTTCTTGTAGTGCAGGTCTTCTCATGATGAATTCCTTTGTCTTTTTTTGCCTGAAAATGTCTGTACTTTCTTATTTTTTTCCAACAAATCAGTACAGATCCTTCTTATTTTTGAAAGATGTTTTTAGTGGCTATGGCAAACCTAGGTTGACAGGGTTTGTTTTCATTTTTTTCTTTGAAGTATGTGTGGAATTTGTTGTGCATATTGAATCTGTGGGTTTGTAATTTTTGCCAAATTTGGAGAAAGTTCAGATATTACTTTCCTTTTTTTCCTTCCCACTTCCTTCATGGACTCCATTTATACCTATATTAGGCCACTTGAAATTGACCTGCAGCTTACTCATGCTGTTTATTTTTCTGTTTTCTCTGTCTTTTTTATTTTGAATATTTCCTGTTGCATTGTCTTCAAATTTGTTAATCATTTCTACTATAATGTGTAATCTCCCATTAATTCCATTCAGTGTGCTTTTCTTTTTTAAAGTTATTTATAATTGATGTGTAACATGTAATAATTATACATATTTAGAGGTACTGAGTGATATTTCAATACATGTATACAGTGGGTAGTGAGCAAATCAGGGTGATTAGTATATCTATCACCTCAAACATTGATCTTTTTTTTTAAATTATTTTTTGTTATTATACTTTAAGTTTTAGGGTACATGTGCATAACGTGCAGGTTTGTTACATATGTATACTTGTGCCATGTTGCTGTGCTGCACCCATCAAATTTTAAAAAAATGTCGGGAACATTCAAAGTTCTGTCTTCTAACCATTTGATAATATATAGTAAGTTATTGTTAACTATAGTCATTTTAAAGGGCCATTTAGTATACTTTTTATCTCACATGTAAACATTTTTATCTCTGGAAGCTTGATTTGCATCTTTTTAATCCTGTGTGTCTCTACATTTCTTTTTGGAGGGCTATGGTTATAGTGACTTTTTAATATTTTTATTTCTCATTCTAACATATGTGTCAGTTCACGTTTTATTTCACTTGATTTTTTTTCCTCATGGGTTATATGTTCTCACTTCTTTGCATGCCTGATAATTTTTGATTGGATGCTATACATGGTGAACTTTACTTCATTTGTGTGTTTGATATTTCTTATACTTACAAATATTCTTGAGCTTTGCTTTAGGATTTAGCTATATGGAAACAGTGTGGTCCTTTTGGTCTTGATGTTAAAATTTGTTAGGGGAACTGGAACAGTGCTCAGTCTAGTTGTAATTATTTCCCATTTTAGAGTCTTCTAATTCTCTTCCCAATGCCCTAAAAATTATTAGGCTTTCCAGTCTGAACTAGTGGGAACAGGACTTATTCCTGGCCCTGTATGAGTGCTGGGCACTATTTCCTCTAATCCTTTGAGTTGGTTTTTTCCCCAGCTTTTCATAGTGTCCTCACATGTGTGACTGGTATCCAGCTCAGTACTCAAGGAGGACTCTGCAAATTTCTGAGGTTTTCTCTCTGTGTTACTTTTCCCTTAGAACTCTAGCCATCTCTTATCCCAGTGTCTCAGCTCCATGTCTTTCACTCACAGTCCACTGGGTTCTGCTTGTGTTTTCCCTCTCTGTGTTTACTTTGCAAATGCTCTCAAGATAGTAATTTGGGACAATTGTTGGGCCTATCTCATTTGCTTTCCATTTTTCAGTGATTGCTCTCCTTCATTGCCTCATGTGCCGTGTCTTGCAGACTATTGTTTCATATATTCTGTTTGGTTTCTTGGGTTGTTTCAGACAGGAGTATAAACTCAGCCCTTGTTATTCTATCTTGACTGGAAATAGGTATTAGGGCTAATCTAGTCTTCATGTCCTTACCTATCCTTAGTTCATGAATCCCAAACGCTTCAATGCAGCCTGAAGCAGAGCTTTCCCCTCTGAACTTGCTCATCCTCATTTTCTTTTGTACATATTAACTGTTTTTGCCTTTAGAGTGCTTTCTTAATCTAAAAGTATTGAATTAAATATAGTAGGACATAATTTGTCTTCCATGACATCTGATTTTGAAGGTCTGATTCAGGGTTCGGTCTATGTGGGAATTAAAAGAAAATATGAAAGTGTATTATGACACCTTTTGAATTCGTTTAAAATCTAAGTGTTTTAGAAATGAAGCCAATATTTTAGCAGTGTCTAGTCTTTCAGCTACAGAGATGTCTGGTGAAAACTCTTTTTTAATTAGTCAGTCTGCTTGGCCCTTACTCACACTGAACATTTAGCTTGTATTTGTCTTACTCGTAGTTGTGCTTGTACCTTGTCCATTAAATTACCAGAGTCACATTTAGATAATGTGCTTTCTTATAGTTGAAAATGATGAAAACTTAGCCGCCAGAATAATTTGAAGAGCTATTTTTTCTATATATGATCTTTGTTCTATTTAGTGTGGATTCCTTTTTTTTCCTACTTTAGAAAACAAGCCAGAAATTCCAGTATTCCTACTCTAACGATTTTTTTAAAACATGAGTGCAGTAGGATCTTTTGATTTGTTCTGTTTGAAAGAAAAGATTTTGTTCTATTGATGCAGCTGTACTCTGATTTTTTTTTTCACTAGAATGAAGGTGGGAGTAGAATTTTTCTCTGTAGGTTTATGAGAAACAAATAACTGATAAAGGCTGTTAGGTTGCCTTTATTTCCCTAGAAGTAACTTTCAGGATAAATACAAAGTCAACTTTATCTTCTGTCCTTGTAGTCTGTTATAGCAAGGTGATGACTGATTTTTGTAATGAAAGAAACCACCAAAATAACAAAAAATATTAAAGCTAATAAAATCAACCAAAGAGATGACCCAGAGACACCGAAAGATTTTGCTTTCTGAATCACCAAGATTAAATTTTAACTCATATGGTTTTGCTAAAGGAGACCAGTATAATATTATGAAAGGGGCACTGGAATGAATCAAAAGGCTTAGGTTATAGTGTTATTAGCATTTCTACTAAATACTATGTGACCCTGAGCAAGTCTTGCAGTTCTGAACTTTAATATCCTCATCTGTCATAACTAAATAAACCAACATTTCTTGAGTAATTATGTTGTGCCAGGTACATTGCTGGTCAGCTTACTCATTATACTTCATTTAATTCACCTATTAACCTTAGAAAATAAATAGAATCTACATTTTACAAATGAGAAACCTAAGTTTCCAGAATATTAAATATCATTCAAAATGTCAAGCAATAAGCATTAGCCAACAATTTTACTTTAAAGCCATGAAGTTCCTTCTGTTTCTAAAAAGTACTTTAATATTTTTAAACCATAGTATATGCTAACATAGCAAATTTTCAAATTGCTTAAACCATAGTATATGCTAACATAGTAAATTTCCAAATTGCCTTAGGTCTGGCTTTATTACTTTTATTACCATCAGTTTTCTTATTTGCAAAATGTACTCTAATTATTGAAATTTTATCTATTTGTCAGGAGCTGGACACTAGTGATACACTAGTGGCTACTCTATAGCAATGTCTTTTTTCTTTGAGATCCTAAAGCATGTATTATCTAATACCCATTTAGTAGTTACGTATTTGGGAACTGTTTAGTAGTTTTATATTTGGAAGTTGGGATAACTCTTGAATTGTTTAAAGTTCTGCATGTTCATCTATTACTGCTACACTTAGAAAACAAGCTCCTGAGGAAGCTTCTTTCTGTTGGCATTTGACATAGCATTGTACATATAGTATGTGTAACTTAATACATAATTGTGTTAAAATATTCTGTAAACTGGACTATTTTAATCAACATTCTGAGTTTTTCACTTCTGGTGGAAAAGTTTATTATATATAAGATATTTTAAAGTTTTTAAAAATTCTGTGACTTTATGTAGTCAGAGTAGGTAGGTTTGTTAGGTTTTTCAGAGAAATACTTTTCTTTCCTTTTTTTTTCCCCCTGAGACAGAGTCTTGCTCTGTCCCCCAGGCGGGAGTGCAGTGGCGTGATCTCGGCTCACTGCAACCTCTGTCTCCCAGACGATTCTTGTGCCCCAGGCTCTTGAGTAGCTGAGATTACAGGTGTGTGCCACCACACCCAGCTAATTTTTGTATTTTTAGTAGAGACAGGGTTTTGCCATGTTGGCCAGACTGGTCTCGAACTCCTGACCTCAAGCGATTCATCCACATTGACTTCCCAAAGCTTTGGGATTAAAGGCATGATTCACTGCGCCTGGCTGAGAAATGCTTTTCAGAAAAACTTTAAAAAAAAAATCATAGTGTTTTGAAAAGACTCAACTCAAAGTTGGTTGATTGAAGTTAGCATGTAGACTTATTTTGTTTGGCAGGGAGACTAATTTATTTGCCCCATTCCTCAGTTTTTTAAGAGTTCCAGAAGCTCTTGCCTTCTCTTTTCCCCCACAATGAAGGAAATCAAAAGAACATTTGAGTAACATTTAAGATATCTGGGTGATCTACTACTATTACTACAACTTCTACTAACTCATATGTTAGTTAACCTTTCTAAGCTTTAGTTTTCTCGTTCAGAAAAAACTGAGTTCAACTATGCAGTCTTCAAAGACACATTCCAGAATTTTTAAAGCCTACAAGTTTGAAGTAAATTAGGTTTCAGAATTGGAAAGTAGCATTTCATTTTTGCACTTCAATATATTAGTTTTATGTTACTCGGGTTTTTCTTTTAAAATGTTTGCAATCTTACGTTCTGCTTTTATGGTTAATTTTCCTTTCTAACTTATCAGTACATCCTCGCGTATTGCTAAGGGAGGAGTCGACCACACCAAAATGAGTCTACATGGTGCTAGTGGGGGTCATGAGAGATCAAGAGATAGACGAAGGTCAAGTGACAGATCACGAGATTCATCTCATGAAAGAACAGAGTCTCAACTCACTCCTTGTATTAGAAATGTGACTTCTCCAACACGACAGCACCATGTTGGTATGTAAAATCAACTAACCTTCCTAACAGTTCTTAAAAACATGCATTTACCTTTTTAAAGTAGTAATGACATTGAATTGTGCCTAATACAGCAGAGTGTAATTAGCTTCTTCTATTCAGTTGTTTCTGTTTTAGTTGAGCTTGGTTCTTGCTGTGAAAGAAAAAACAGCTTATTAAATGCAAAGTGAACGTGAATTTTTTAACCTCTGGTACAGTCTTATAAAATAAGTAATTTGAAAAGCCTTTGAAACTGTGATATATAGATTTTCAAAGTTCTCAAGTTAATTTTTGTCTTATGAAATATTTAGCAATAGTTTGTAGTAAATTATTGATAGGAGTTTAGTTATTATCATGCTAACAAAGGACCTGAAAGGTAGAATAGCCATTATGTTATTTATTCTGATTTTTGACAATATCTCAAATTTAATAATAAAAATAGATGAAAGGTGTGATGTGTTTTACTTTGTTAGTAACTAGCTCAGGTCTTTCCCTTCCTTCCTATTCATTATTATAAATGACCGTTGTTATCCCAGGTGAACACATGGTGTGACTATAAAACACCAGCTGAAGAAGAGGTACCTTAGCATGTGAGCTTGCTGATTTTTATTTTCTCCCGCAGAAGGGACAAATTAAAACTTTGACTTACTATATGCAGCAGTAGTTTCTGATAATCTGTTGTAAATAAGAATCATTAATATTAGGGTCTAATTATGAGAGAAGTTGTCAATGTTTCAGTTGATCCTTGAAGTCAAACTAGCACTTACAAGCCAGACAGCAACAAAAGTATAAATTAGAGTTGACAGTTTGTTACATGAAAAAGTCAGTATCTGGGAGTAGAATAGCAGGATATGATACATTATTTCATTAATACTGCTTTAGCAAATTTTGCTTTTGGGATGCTACCAGTATTGTAGAATCAGGCAATAAAAGGGAGGCATCAGAGTATCTCTGGAGATATGTCAAACCTAATTATATAATCAATAATGCTGTACAGAGTGTTCTAAGTAGTTTGAGTCATAGAGGAATTTGGCAAAAGCTGATGAAACTGATGAGATGGAGGTACATTTTTAGGTCACCTTTAAAGTTTAGCGATCTAGTCTCTAAGTGAAACATATCACAAAATCTTAGTTTTTATTTCAGACTATAATTATAGATCATAAAATTTGTAGCAGTGCTTTATTCAACAAACTTGAGAATGAGAAGAAAACAATATATCATGAGCTACTAAAGCCACTTTATTTGGTAGACATAAAAATCATTAAAAATAAATAAATACTTCTTACTGCCCTTAGTGAATTTCTTTCTTTTTTGTGGGGGATGGGGGCCTTCTTTTTTTGAGATAAGTTGCTGGTTTTAGAATGCCCTTATTAACATGGTGAGATTCTAAAGATTGTACTTTGTGTTCTCAGAATAGTGTTATCCCTTTTAGTAATTAGGACAGCTTAAATTGGTATTCTTATTAATCTTTTACTGTAATAACTTTCAAAGCATATTTATTTTACTTGTGAGAATATTCGGTTCCTTGGGTTTCTATTTTTAAGTGGAGTAAAAATATAAAATTTTCCTTAATCTTGATGTTAGTTTGGGTTAGCATTAGTCAGCTATACATCTTTTTTAAAAGTCTACAACTAAAGATTTTAGAAAGCATTTTGATGTTTTGGGTTTTATTCCTGGAACTAAATGAATGTTTATGGTGTTCTGTTAACATGTTATTTGAAACTGAAAAGTAGAAATGCTGTGACTTAAAACAACTTTTATAAATCAAACATTTAAAAAGATATATATATATAGATCTTGAATTTTTAAAAGAAAATTTCCTAACTTTGTCTAACATCTTTATTTCAGAACGAGAAAAAGATCACAGTTCCTCTCGTCCAAGCAGTCCGCGTCCTCAAAAAGCATCCCCAAATGGTTCCATTAGCAGTGCTGGGACCAGCAGCAGAAACAGTAGTCAGTCAAGTTCAGATGGTAGCTGTAAAACATCTGGGGAGATGGTGTTTGTATATGAAAATGCAAAAGAGGGAGCTCGGAATATAAGAACGTCAGAACGAGTGACACTAATAGTGGATAACACTAGATTTGTTGTAGACCCATCCATTTTTACTGCACAGCCAAATACAATGTTGGGCAGGTTTGTATTATTGCAGTTATTTGCATTACTAATTATAAGGTGCTTTTACCGCCATTATTTTTTCGTTTAAGTTTTACAGTAATTCTCTGTTGAAATGTAACATTTCTGTTTTACAGATGAAAGAACTGAGCTTTGGAGGCTAAATTACTTGTCCCAAGTTAATACAGCTAGAAAGTGATAGAGTAAGAACTTGAACATGGTTTTATTTCTAGTGTTCTTTGTAGTACCAGTAGAAAATAGCAAATATATTAGTTATTGAAGTCAGGATACTAAAATGTCTTTACGTATTGAGACTGTAAATTTAATCTAACCAGGTGAATTTAGCAATGATAATATGTTTCCTGCACTTGAGTTCCCATTGAATCACAAAATACAAACAATCAGCATTGTTTAAAGGCAGAAAAAAAAAAACCAATAGGTTTTTTAGCTGTAAAGTCAGCATGAATTGTCGGTTTGATGTAGATACTTAAAAAAAAAATTAAAAAGGAATGTCAACAAGTAGTTAGCAAAATGAAGGAAATAATTGTCATCTTCTGATTTGTGCTGGTCCAGAGTAGTAGATCTATTTAAAGTTTGCAGTTACGGGAACCACAGTCTAAGAAGGATATAGACAATAGAGACTTGATTTTTCCCCATGTCCAAACTATACCTTTTAATTGTAAAATCAGTATCTTTGGTTACACCACTATCAAGTGAAAGGGCATGTGCATGAAATAGAAATTTATATGAGATAAAAACTTGTACTTTACTAGATTGCATATGCAGTGTGTGTGTGTGTGTGTGTGTGTGTGTGTGTGATTTATTATTGTCTCATAATACAGAATAAATGCTGCCGTTGTGATATTGTATACATTTTTGAGTAACTAAATATTTTCCTTCAATGTTAACACTATGCTTTATATCATGAAAAAAATATCTGAACTATAGGCTTTTTTGTGTTTTTAGTGTTGTAGGGGAGGATTATCGACAAATTATCAGGAATATGACTTGACACTGTTAATAATACTTTATATTTTTACATCAGATATATAGAAAGAATAAAAAGTACATATTTGAAATTTTGGCTGTTGTATTTTCTTAAAAAAAAAAAGGTTTTTAAGTGTTCATATTGATGTGAAAAGAGTAGCTTTCCCCTTTTGTAAAAAGTTTAAATCATGACATTTGATTCCTGAAAGACTATCTTCTTTTTCTTCTTTTTCAATTAGCAAAGCCTTCTTTTTACGCCGATTGACTAAAGTGTGTCTTTGGGGATGAAAATTAATATTCATGGGAACTGTAAAAAGCAGTTGGCATTCTTTTGGAAACTTTGACATAAAAAAGCTTTGTTGTTCATAGTTTTCTGTGTTACAACGAAAGAGAAAACTATTTGAATTAGGAAACTATTAAGTAGAATACTTAATTCAACCGTACCATAGGATCTAGAGGTTCACCTTTCTTTAATCATGATTTTTATATTTTCTGGAGAGTACTAGAGTACATTTTTTATTGTTAAGGACGTATTTTGGAAATTGCACTGTTGAAGGGCCAACAAACATGACTTGAAAAAACATAAAGTCATTTGTATTTTCTTATGTAAGAGCTTTTTTTTAATTTTCTTAAACTTGCCATTGTCCTATTTCTTAATTCCTGTCTATCCCAGCATTTGATTGCTTGTTTTTCAGTTCCAGGATGCAAGTCTAATAATTTTGAGTAGGATTTGTTACATTTATAGTTAAGATTGTGAAATGTAAAACAACCTGACTTGTCCTGTATCATATCACTTTGTCTCAGGTTAGCCTGCTATTATGTGCTGCATTATGGCATTAACTGTACAATGAAAACAGCAGTTTTAAGGAAAAAGCACAGATAACATGGTTTCCCTTTTTTTTTTTCTTCCTGATAAGATTAGTATTAAAAACTCACCTTTTTCCCTTGATTAATTGATTGGTGTTGTTTTCTGAGGAGAAGTGGTAGGAAAGCTCTTTAGCTTCTGAATTTTGTTGTTTATTTTATTGTTGCTTAGAGAAAATCTATACTAGTGTTCCCTACCATCAAAAAGAAAATGTTTCTAATATTCCTTCTTTTATGATGTTTGCCAGAATACATTAATGATAAAAATTCTTGACTAATTTAATGATATAATTCCTTTTTACATTTGTACATGAAATCTATTTTCCCTTTTGAAGGAAGTATTCTATTGACATATTTCTCAATTATTTACTATCATAGGATGTTTGGATCTGGCCGAGAACATAACTTTACACGACCTAATGAGAAAGGAGAGTATGAGGTGGCAGAGGGAATTGGTTCCACTGTGTTTCGAGCTATTCTGGTGAGTATTGACTTAATCATAAGACCCCTTCTTAGTAGGTACTTGGATTAGAAGCAGAATTCTATTTGAATATCTCTCTGGAGTTATTCCAGGATATTGTTTTTCCTTAAATACCATTTAATTCTTCTTTATTTTATTTTGTTTATATTTTTATTTTGCAATAGGGTCTTCTTGCTCTTTCACCCAGGCTGGATGGAGTGCAGTGGCACAATCATAGCTCACTGTAGCCTCAACCTCCCGGCCTCAAACAATCCTCCTGCCACACATTCCTGAGTAGCTGGGACTACAGGCACGCACCACGATGCCTGGCTAATTCTTTTTGTTTTCCTTTTTTATAGAGACGAGGTCTCACAGTGTTACCTAGGCTGTTCTCAAACTCCAGGGCTCAAGTGATCCTCCCGCCTTGGCCTCCCAGTGCTGGGATTGCAGGCATTGAGCCACCATGCCGTGTTCTCATCTTTATTTTAGTACATACAGATAATATAATAGAAGCAAATGAATTTTATGACCTTCAGGATGATAGGATAGGGGATTATTAATCTCTTAGGTTTGCATATGCAGTTCTTTCAGGTATTTAGTAACATTTCTGGAGTCATATTTACTTCTCTTTCTCTTAAATGCAGTAAATCGATCATTTTTACTATCTGAGAATGAATATGACTACTACTTGATTCTATTATTTTATTGCACATAACTAGCAAACTTAGAAACATTAAAAGTCATCTCCAAAATGTATTTGTTAACATCTTTGGTTTTTTGTTTTTTTCCCCAGACAGGGTCTCACTCTGTTGCCAAGGCTGCAGTGCAGTAGAGTGATCACGGCTAACTGGAGCCTCGACCTTCTGGGTTTAAGTGATCATCCCACCTCAGCCTCCCTAGTAGCTGGGACTATAGGCATGTGCTACCACACCCAGCTAATTTTTTGTATTTCTAGTAGAGATGAGGTTTCACCATGTTGTCCAGGCTGATCTTGAACTCCTGAGCTCAAGCAGTCCTCTTGCCTTGGCCTCCCAAAGTGCTAGAATTACAGGTGTGAGCCACTGTGCCCAGCCGATGTCTTTGTTTTAAAATTTTTTTTGAGGTTTTAACCGGTCTTTTTTTTTTTAATATTTTAATTTATCATACAGAGCCCCTACTTGTAATTTAAATTCAGTGATTTTGGCTCATAAGGCTGGATGCAGTGGTTCATGCCCATAATCCCAGCACGCTAAGAGACCAAGACAGGTGGATGGCTTGAGTCCAGGATTTCAAGACCAACTTGGGCAACATGGCAAAACCCCATCTCTACCAAAAGAATATATCCAAAAATTAGCTGGGCGTAGTGGCACGCCTGTAGTTCCAGGTACTTGGGATGTGACGGTTACTACGGGACTGAATGAAGGGGGATGAACGCAGGGATGAAAAGAAAGACAACATAATCTGGTTTAAAGAAGGGGCTGGGGGCTCCTTGTTTCTAGTGAGCAAGGACCTTGAGCTTCCACAGCCCTTTGTATTTACTGGGGACAAAGAACCGGGAGAAGGCGCTGTTGGTTAGCTGCTTGATTTATCACAGGTTCACATGATTGCTAACAGACTTCAGTTGTGCGTAGACAATCACAAGAAACACTGCACCTGGGGCGTGACTGTCCTCAGCATTAGTTCTGGGCGGCAGATGCAGTTTCAGTTTGCCAGCAACCTGCTTTCATGAGAACAGTTTGCTGTTTGCTCATATAGCCTCCAGTGGTATACTGAGTCGGTCACTGCCCTCATTCTTTCGGCCTCCAACACTTGGGAGGCTGAGGTGGGAAGATCTTTTGCGCCAGGAGGCGAAGGTTGCAGTGAGCTGAGATCACACCATTGCACTCCAGCCTAGATAACAAAGTGAAAACCTGTCTCAAAAAAAAAAGAAAAAAAAAGGTTTGATAGTTTGTGACAGTTTGTGCCACAGCCTGAAAATACCATTTTCTTAAGTAGTTTGAGGGAAGGGAGGATTCTGTGATGGAAGACAGATCAGGAAAGTAGTTGATCTTGATCAGGTGAATATTCATACAAGTACCAGAAGATGTTTCACTTCCATTGATGCAGCAACCTTAGAAATTGTGTTACTGGTTACTTTGGTTCTGAACCTCAGGAAACTTGAGACAGATCTTTTTGTTTGTTTGTTTGAGATGGAGGCTCGCTCTGTCGCCCAGGCTGGAGTGGAGTGGTGCGATCTTGGTTCACTGCAACCTCTGCCTTCTGAGCTTAAGTGATTTTCCTGCCTCAGCCCTTTGAGTAGCTAGGATTACAGGTGTGCGCCACTATGCCCAGCTAATTTTTGTATTCTTAGTAGAGACAGGGTTTTACCACGTTGGCCAGGCTGGTCTTGAACTTCTGACCTCAGGTGATCTGTTCGCCTCGGCCTCCCAAAGTTCTGAGATTATAGGTGTGAGCCATGGTGCCTGGCCGAGCCAGGTCTTAATTTTGGGGAAAAAGTGCTTTTTTAGCTGTCCATATTTCCCCTTGTGGAATTGAAAAGAATTTTTGTCACTCATCTCTGAAGTAACTTATCTGTGATTCTGGGGTCGTCCTTTAACAACCTGTTACGTAGATTTTCGAAATAATTAGTATTTGCTTGTCATCATATGGAATCACCAAAGGGTAGTATTAGAAGAAGAATATCTAATGGTATGTCTTATTTTACATATTTTAATACCTGAATAGGACTATAATTCTGTACTAAAAACCTCAAATTTTGTTAAATTATCTAGGTAGTATTTAAGGTAGCATAATATATCATTCAATTTCCTTACTTTTTAAAAAAAATTTTAAACTTTATGATAGTTTTATAGAAATATAACTTGTAGAAGAAAAATACATATGCATTGGTATAATGCCATAAAGAAGACATGAATTAGGTAACAGGGAGCCCTACATTGAAATCTTACCTTTGCTTTTAAATAATTGTATGACAGGGTCAGTCAATGAATTCATTTGGACCTGAATTTTCCTTATAGGTAAAATGAAAAAGTAGGTGAACGGAGGTCTCATCTAAGATTAAACTTCCACATTTCAAAGATGGCAGAGTTCTCTACTGTTTCTGAAAATGTTACCAGCTCTACCTTAATAATAAGTTTTGGCTACCTTGTTCTCCAGATATTTTATGCTTTTCTTACTTTTCTTTTTCCAGGATTACTATAAAACAGGAATAATCCGTTGTCCTGATGGCATATCTATTCCTGAACTGAGAGAAGCATGTGACTATCTTTGCATCTCTTTTGAATATAGTACTATTAAATGTAGAGATCTCAGTAAGTATGATGTTTTGTGTGTAAGTGGTTTGTATAATTAGAATATATTGGAACAAAAAGCCTGAAATTAGTGCTATTTACCTAGTTAGACTTAAAGTATTATTTGAATTATGAAGCATTCTAGATTATTAATGAAAGTTTACAAAGACCTTGATAATCTCCTTGTGCAATTTTCCAAATATTTTTTTCAATTTTAATAATTTTCTTTTTTGACAAACCCAGATTTCCTCCTAGACAGTTTTCTATATTATTTATTTGTTACCAGTTTTATCTCCTAGATTTGGATCCTTGGCTTTGGTCAAGTGTGGTCATTTGGCTTCATTTCTTTGATCACATCATCCAAAAATTTATAATTTTTTGTATTACCACATATGATGATATGAGCACTATGGAAAACACAAATAATTCTCAAAAACAATACCTATCATTAAAGATCCTAGATTGAATGTCTATCCCTCATTTATGCATAGGATTAAATGACTTCATCCAAGAACTTCAAATATAGTCTCAAAGCAGTGTGTAGAATGTTGTAATCCCAACTCTGGTTTTCTTCTCTCACCATTTCTTCAGCACCCCTACTCTGATTGTTACGCCAACCCTGAGAAAAGATGTGATTATGCACAAAAAAGTCAAAATAGTGTATGAGAAGTATCAAATGTTGATATTTGATATCAATATTAAGTACCTAGATACTTAAGCCAACACTTAAGTGGTTGGAGAAGTTCAGAGGAAGGGGAAGTCATTGTGGGCTAGAGGACTGTGGAAGAGTTTAGTGGAAATAGGTAGTAAAGAATGAACTGAATGATTTAGAAAGAGTAGATAGTATTGTTTTGGGGAATTATTTGTGTCTTCCATAGTGCCCAGGATATCATCCTACATGGTAATACAAAAAATTCTAAGACCTGAGGTTTCTGGAGTAAAGATGTAGTAGGTATACAGTAGATCCAACATACAACTGTACATTTGAACAACGTTGCTAAGTTTTTGTTGTTGTTGTTGTTTTTGAGATGGAGTCTCGCTCTGTCACCCAGGCTGGAGTGCAGTGGTGCAATCTCAGCTCACTGCAAACTCCGCCTCCTGAGTTCAAGGGATTCTCCTGCCTTGAAGGGATTCACTCGCCACCACACCTGACTCATTTTTTCGTTTTAACAGAGACAGGGTTTCACTATGTTGGCCACATTGGTCTTGAACTCCTGACCTCAGATGATGCACCCACCTTGGTCTCCGAAAGTGCTGGGATTACAGGTGTGAGCCACCATGCCTGGCCAAAATTGCTGTTTTTTCACATCTTAAAAAATGATTTTAGGGGCTGGATGCAGTGGCTCACACCTGTAATCCCAGCACTTTGGCAGGCCAAAGCAGGCGGATCATGTGAGGTCGGGAGTTCGAGACCAGCTTGACCAACATGGAGAAACCCCATCTCTACTAAAAATACAAAATTAGCCAGGTGTGGTGGCTCATGCCTGTAATTCCAGCTACTCGGGAGGCTGAGGCAGGAGAATTGCTTGAACCCGGGAGGCAGAGGTTGTGATGAGCCAAGATTGCGCCATTGCATTCCAGCCTGGGCACCAAGAGTGAAACTCCATCTCAAAAAAAAAAAAAAAAAAAAAAAAAAGTTTTAGTTGAAACCATGAGCATTATAGATCTCTGATTTCAAGTTTTGTGTCTTTTCATATGACCATTTAAATTAATCTTTATATAATTTGATGTTGAATTTTGGTGACTGGCAGAGATAGGAAAAAAACTAGAATTTTTTACAGATGATGTGAATCTCTTAGTTCTGCAATCTTTTGTTGTGCATAGTTTACCTTGTCTTAATACTAAGTATCTTTTATTTATACTTAATACTAAGTATCTTTTATGTAAAATATGTGTAATATGATTATCCTAGACTTTTAGCTTTTCAGTAACATTTGTAGTTGTTTTTAGATTACTTGTAATATATGTTACTAAAAATTTAGAGATTCCCAAAGATGTTTATAAAAAAACTATATAGAATTTGAAGAGATGGATATGATCTTTTAAAAATGATCCAAAAGTAAATTTTTTTTTCTTGCTAATATATGCCCTTGCTGAATATTTGGAATGACACTTTGCACTAAAATATCTGGGCTTATGTCTTAATTTAAGAAGAAATTATACAATTTGCTCGCATGTTCTCTCTCTCTGGTTGAGGCACTCTTTTTCAGTTTGTGGCATTAAACTAGTTTGGACTTGAGGGCAGAGACTATATCTTTTTGACTTTGTGTCTGTGGTGTGTAGCACATCCTAAGGACTCAACAGAATGTTTGCTGAATTAACAAATTATTGTATTCTCTTGTGTGTTTTTAGGACCCTCTTCCACTGGTTGTCCTCTCTGGTATCATCAGTCTTTCCCTTTCTCTGTGTAGTAAACCTCAGGCTCAAACATACTCAAATCTGACTTATGTCTATTCTAGATATTCAAAAACATTCTCATTAAAAATAACTCGAACTTTTCATTGGAATCCTTTGAAGTTAACTTTTCAGAAGAATTAACATATAGCTCCAAATGCTGTCTTCCCATTTATTCACACTTTTGTGTCTTTAAGTAGAGTTTTATCATTTTCTTCATATAGCGTGCTCTGGTCTTGTTAATATTTTGTGTTTTTATTATTGCTGTGTGTAGAATATGTTTAACTTTTCAAACTGCTGACTTATAATAAAGTTACTGAATTTTGTACATGTAGCCACCTCATAGAACCCTGTTTGTTTCTAATGATTTTTTACTTGATCTTCCTATATGCCTCATAGTTAATTGACTGTGTTACAAATAACACTTTTTATGTCTTTTTTTTTCTTGTCAAATTGGCTAGAAGATTTTGAACAATGTTAAGTTTAATGGGAATTCTGGCATCTCTGTCTTTAAAGGCATTTCCCTGGATGTGGGGCTAATGTCTATATTCCCAGCACTTCGAGAGGCTGAGGTGGGGAGGAGCACTTGAGCCCAGGGGTTCAAAATCATCATAGGCAACATAGTGAGACCCTCTCTCAAGAAAAATAAAGTCATTTCTTTTAGGCGTAATTATAATGTTACTCATTTTTTTCTTGACTCTCCCTTCCTTTGGCTTTTTGGCATCCTTCTTCCTGATCCTTGGAATGTGGTTGTTCTCCTCTGTTAGCTACTTTCTCTCTCACAGAATCTGCACGTATTCTAAGTGGTGCTATTCATCACTGTGGTGTCGAATATTATCTTTATACTGGGGATTTCGACCTTTTATCTTTAATTTCTAAGTGTCAGGTTTAATTTTTTTAAATTTTTATTTCAATTGTTTTTGGGATAGAGGTGGTTTTGGGTTACATGGATAAGTTTTTAGTGGTTATTTCTGAGATTTTGGTGCACTCATCACCCGGACAGCGTACACTGTACTCAGTATGTAGTCTTTTATCCCTCACTTCCTCCCAGCCTTCCCCACCGACTTCCCAGAGTCCACTATATCATTCTTGTGCCTCTGCGTCCTGATCAACTATTCATTTCTAGTTTACCATTTAACTTGTCCTTTTGTCCCCTCTTCCTTCTTAATCAAGCTTTTTATGAGTTTCATGCATATAGTACCTATAGTAATGAACAAAGACAGACATTGTCCCTGCCTTTATGGAGTTTATAGTCTAGTTGGGAAGACAGACATTTAACAAGTAATAAAAGCTGTGAAAAATGCAGTGAAGAAATGAGATATTATTAGAAGTGTATGACAAAGGGTCTGTGGAGAATCATTATCTAAGTGCCATTAAAGCTGAAACCTGAAGGAGTGGCAAAGAGTGGGGGAAAGCTGACCATACAAGCAGTAGAAATGATATGTGCAGAGGTTTAAGTAGTAAGGAATATGACATATTTAGGGAACTCAAAAAAAGGCACGTGTGGCTAGAGCCAGAGGGATGGAGTATGAGTGGTGAGGAATAAGGCCTGAGAGGTAAAGAGGAAACAAAATTTATTAATTGAACAAATATTTAATGGCTCTACTCTGTACTAAGCACTGTTCTAAGTTTTGGGGATTCAGCATGAACAAACCAGGCAAAACTTTCTGTTCTAATGGAACATACACTCTATTGGGAAAAACATGTGATAAACAAAGTAAATAAATCATATATGGTATGTTAGTGATAAGTGCCAAGGAGAAAAAAGTGGAGAAGTTACTTAGAGGAGCCAGAGAAACTTTCATTGGAAATAAAAATTTAAATTCCAAGCAGGGGTTGCTAGTGAATGCACACAATGAAGGAGTTTGTCTCGTATATTTGAGAGCAGCAGAGAGGCCAGGATAGTTGGAGTGGAGTGAGTGAGAGTGTCAGTAATATGAGATGTGGTCAGAGAGGTAACAAAGCACCTAGGTCAAATAAGGCCTTTATGTTTTGGCTTTTACTGTGAGTGAGATTGGAAGATATGGGAGAGGTTTGAACAAAAGAGTGATATGATCTGTAAGACTGTCACATTGTACTATTTCTTGGGAGCCCTGTTCACACAGAAGTCCATGTAGAGTTGTTAAGTGTTATAATCCTGACCTGACTTAAGGTTTAAAAGAATCAGTTCTGCAAATTTTTGCAATCTACTCATCTGACAAAGGGCTAATATCCAGAACCTACAAAGAACTCAAACAAATTTACAAGAAAAAAACAACCCCATCAAAAAGTGGGCAAAGGATATGAACAGACATTTCTCAAAAGAAGACATTCATACAACCAACAGACACATGAAAAAATGCTCATCATCACTGGCCATCAGAGAAATGAAAATCAAAACCACAATGAGATACCATCTCACACCAGTTAGAATGGCAATCATTAAAAAGTCAGGAAACAACAGGTGCTAGAGAGGATGTGGAGAAATAGGAACGCTTTTACACTGTTGGTGGGATTGTAAACTAGTTCAACCATTATGGAAAACAGTATGGCGATTCCTCAAGGATCTAGAACTAGATGTACCATATGACCCAGCCATCCCATTACTGGGTATATACCCAAAGGATTATAAATCATGCTGCTATAAAGACACATGCACACGTATGTTTATTGCGGCACTATTCACAATAGCAAAGACTTGGAATCAACCCAAATGTCCATCAGTGACAGACTGGATTAAGAAAATGTGGCACATATACACCATGGAATACTATGCAACCATAAAAAAGATGAGTTTGTGTCCTTTGTAGGGACATGGATGCAGCTGGAAACCATCATTCTTAGCAAACTATCACAAGAACAGAAAACCAAACTCTGCATGTTCTCACTCATAGGTGGGAACTGAACAATGAGATCACTTGGACTCGGGAAGGGGAACATCACACACCGGGGCCTATCATGGGGAGGGGGGAAGGGGGAGGGATTGCATTGGGAGTTATACCTGATGTAAATGATGAGTTGATGGGTGCTGACGAGTTGATGGGTGCAGCACAGCAACATGGCACAAGTATACATATGTAACAAACCTGCACGTTATGCACATGTACCCTAGAACTTAAAGTATTATAATAATAAAAAAAAAAAAAAAAAAAAGAATCACTTCTGGCTGTTGTGTTAAAAATGGACCAAAAGGGGAATAGTGCTAGAAGCAAAGAGATCAGTTAGGAAACCATGATCAAAGTCCAGGTATGAGATGGTAGGGGCTTGGATTAGAGTGGAAACAGTAAGAACTAGTCAGATTCTGGGTATATTTGATGTTCAGGTTACCAGGATTTCCTCTTCAACTGAATGTGGAGTGGAAAGGAGAGGAGAGCTTTAACTGGAAGTTTGAGGTTGCCATTAATTGAGATGGGGGAGACTTCATGAGGAGCAAAAATCTAAAAGCTTGATTTTGAACATGTTAAGTTTGAAATACCTGTTAGATATCCAAGTAGAACTGTTAAGTGGAGCATTGGGTATACATGTCTAAAGTTCAGCAGAGAAATGTGGGCTAGATGTAAGTGGGAGTCATCAGTATATGGATAATTAAAGAAAATGTATTAAAGGATTGATTCTACACTCTGATCTGTAACATTCTTTTTCACATAGCAGGGCTTTATGTACCAAGTTGAGGATTTGAGACTTATTTTGAGGATAGTATAATTCATGAGAGGGTTAGACTAGCAGAGACAATTAGATTTGGCTGCTGTGGGGAAAATGAAATGCAGAGAGGCAAAAGCAGATGTTGGGGGAATGTAATCAGAAAGATTTTGTAGTAGTTTGGGTGAGAGTTAATGATGAACAGAACCAGAATGGAGGCAAGGGGATGGAATATGTTGGGTTAACTATTGCTGTGTAATAAACCACCTCAAGTTTAGCATAAACTATAACCATTTTATTACTCTCATTTGTTCCGTGGGTCAGGAATTTATACAGGGCACAGCAGAGGTGGCTTATGGCTGTATCACAATATCTGAGGCCTCATCTGTGAAGAATTGATGGGCTGGGGTGGCTCACAAGGCTGGAGGCTTTATTCACATGTCTGGTGCCAGGACTGGGATGACTCAAAGGCTGGACTCAGCTAGGAATGTCAAACAGAATACCTATGTGTAGTCTCTCCATATGACTTGGGCTTCTCAAATCCTGTAGGTTGCATTCAGAAAGGAAGAATTTGAAGAACAAGCATTCCAGAGAAACCAAGGCAGAAATTGAAAGGCTTCTTCTGACTTAGCCTCCAAAGTCATGTGCTGTCCCCTCAGCCATGCTCCTCTGGTTACAAACAAGTTTGTATTACCAGTCTAATTAAAGGGGAGGGGAACTAAATTCCACTTTTTGGGAAGAGATGTCAAGGTCACCTTGCAGAGAAGTATGTGGCTTAGGAGATTTTGCAGCTATCTTTGGTAAATATCTGCCAAAAGAAGGAAATAACACAATTCAAGTATGTTTAAGAAGACTTGGGGAATTATTTGAATTAGGAGGTAAAGGAGAAATCCAGGATTTATTCATTTAGTATACTAATATTTAAGTTCCCATTTTATGCCCAGCACTGTACTGAGATGGTTCTGAAAACTTGGGTGGATAGTGATGCCATTTACTGATTTGAAAAATACTGTGGAGAGAGACAGAGATGGTAAGTTAAATTTTGGATGTATTGAGTTTAGGGTACCTCTGAGGTTACATCCAAGCGGAAATTTCCAGAAAGCAGCTGAATAAAATGCATCTCGAATACAGAAGACTAAATTAGTAGAAATAAATTTGGGAATTATCAGCATAGGATAAAAGAAGAAAAGAACTTAAAATTGTCCTGAGAAATACCAGTATTTAATGAACAGCTGGAGAAGGAAGAGTTGGCAAAGGTTACTGAGGAAGAATAGCCAGGAGGAGGGAAAAAAACAGGGATAATGGTATCAGAGATTCTTAGGGGTGAGTATGTTTCAAGAAAGAGTGGTCCAGTGTAGGAGATTTAACTGAGAGGTCACATAGGATCAGGACCAAAGATGATTATTGTCTTTGACAATATAAAGGCCATTTGGAGACCATAGCAAGACATTTCTGTAGTATAGTGAGAGTAGAAGCCAGATTGGAATTGGTTCAGAAGCTGGGGAGAGAGAAGGTGTTGAAATATAGGTATTTGTCTATAAAGATAACTTTTTAAAATGACAATGGGAAATAGCCAGCCTGGAGAGAGGATGGCTAAGTAATAGTAATATAGATTATTTAATTATCTAATCAATTATAATAATTATATAGTATTTATTATACAATTATGGAGACATTTTGTAGGGAGGAAAAGCTCTCCCTTGGGAGACTGTAGGTTTGAGTTCTAGTGTACTCCTTCATCCCGTCTCCAGTTCTCCAGTTTTTACAACACACACACACACTCACACACACATTCTCTCTCTCACACACACACACACACACACACACACACACACACACACACACACTCTCATGTGTTGCCATGGTTGCTTCTCTGACTTTGCTCTCCATGCTGATGCAGTAGCAGTAGTTCTTGAGATGTTGGCATCTTCAATAGGGAGATAGGACATTGCCAATCAATAGGAATAAAAGAAAAAAGCAGTGCAGGTGAGTTAGTGGCTGTGCATTTAGGAAATTGAAGTTGTTCATTATGTCTGTGCTTAAGGAGGTTGAAGTCTTATCTTTCAGCTCTCTCACTTCTAGTATCAAGTTTGCTGTGGAATTCCTGCATCATGTTGTATTTTGCTTGACCTTTTGCTTGCCTTATTCTAAAGACTGTTGACCCTTTTCACCTCACCTCTCAACCTGCACTGAAATATTAAATCGGTTTGCAACTTTCTGAGAAGCAGAGCATGCAGGAAATGGAATATAAGAACTATTTCAGTTTATGTGGATAACCTGAAAAGTATCTTTAAGATATACCTTAAGACATACTGCGTATACTGATGGAAGATAATATGGTATAGTGAAAAATAGGCTAGGGATAGGGTTTTAATTCTGACTTTGCAAATTAGTTTTGTAATATTAGGCAAGTTATTTCATGATGTGTAAAATGACGGGGCCTATGTAGGATGCCTTTAATTGGCCTTTCTTATTATAAGATTCTATATTTCTAAAAGAAGTCTTTTTAGGAAAAGTTTTGGTAAGATATTTTTGTGGATTTCATTTCAGGTGCCCTAATGCATGAGTTATCAAATGATGGTGCTCGTAGACAATTTGAATTTTATTTGGAAGAAATGATCCTCCCTCTCATGGTAGCTAGTGCCCAGAGTGGGGAACGGGAATGTCATATAGTGGTGCTTACAGATGATGATGTGGTTGATTGGGATGAAGAATATCCACCACAGATGGGAGAAGAATATTCACAAAGTAAGTATTCTGGCATGTTTTCTTTCTCCTGAATCATCACAAATTATTTCTTGTGTGTGTAAAGAAAGAGCTCTTCTCATAGACCAGCAAACTATAGCCTGGGGGTCAATCCAACCCATCACCTATTTTTATAAATTAAGTTTTGTGTATTGCCTATGGCTGCTTTCATGCTACAGTGGCAGAGTTGAGTAGTTGCAGCAGAAACTGCATGGCTCGCAATGCCCAAAGTATGTCCCTGTGCAGAAGAATATGCCCCACCCATGCCATACACACATAGTTAGTTATTTGTTGACTCTCTGGAACTTGATAGATTTTTTTTCTTTGTATTTAAAAGCATTCAGGAGAACTAGTTCCTTTATAAAAATAGCTTTTTAAAAAATGAGTTTTTGTTTTTATATACATTTAGAAGCTTTAACTCATTGATTTTGAGGATAACTTGAAGTTCTAAGGTACCCTTTTTAAAAATATCATATATGTTCATCAAGGATACAGTGACCCTTCATAAGCCTTTGTACTATAGTTCTTTTGGGTATTTCTGACCAAAATGGCCTGTCTTGAGCAACAATCACTAACATTTTTTCTTATTTTTTTGTTATTTTTCTTGATGAGCCCAATATTAGTATTTTTGACCAGTTTAATAAATAAGGAAGAATTGAAAGAATGACTCAAGGAATTGAATAAAATAGCCTAGCATCTTCTTCTGTACTATATAGTCTGTTGTCTTGGTAAGGATTAGGGTTTAATATAGAAAGTACCAAAACATTTTGTCTCTGATTTTTCCATTTTACATATGCTTTTCTAAAATCAAAACAAAGCAGACTCCAGATGGCATTCTTTTTTACTTCTAAAGGAGATTTTTGAAAGATTATTTTAACACAAGTTATGGTAGTACTTTTCAGAGTTTGCACTGAGGTATTTCTTTTGCATGATGTACTTAAATGAGTGTTGTGATTCCTTTGTGGATAGTTGTCGTAATAGACATTTCTGTTGCTATTTCCTCAGTTCTAGGCTCTTTGCTGACAATGTTTTTCTATAATATGTGGAATAAAAAGTTGAACAAACCCTAAGAAAAATGAAAGGTTGTCAAAAATAAAAGAGGTATACTAAATTATTTTCTGTTAAGGAAAAGGAATGAACAAGCTTATAACTTATATTTTACTTTTCAAAAGGTTTGACCCCAAGAAAGTACAGCCAACCATAGAACATAGAAATGATATGATGGTGACAAACAATTATAATAAACCTGGTGTTTTCTTTTCCGTTGTTGAACTTTTCACTTCAATATTTTTTTATTTTCTTGTTTTTTATCTTAAAGCTTAAAAGGCCTGAAAACATTTTTACTTAGTTGTCTATGTATTATTTTGTATCAAGATGATCCAATATAAAGAAGACTCATTTGAGGAGCTAGAGATAGCCTTTTGGCCTGATTTTTCCACATGTGACTTTATGACATATATTGTCTTTTCTAAGATCTAAAATAATCTTTTTCTTAAAATACCAGTAAATCTTAAGGATGTAGTAATAATCACAAATTTACCCCATGAGTAGAGTTTATATACGTATTTTCCTTTTATTGGCTCTTAAACCAGCATGTTTGGTTTGTGAGTGTGTTTTTCTTTTTTTGAAAAAACCTTTGCAGTTCACCTTTTAAGGGAGATAACTCAACCTGAAAGAGAGAAGGCGAGGAATGTCCATCAGTCTAACTCCCTGAAGTTCTCAGCACATTTGGAAGACTCAACATGTTGTCAGTGGAATGTCTGTCCTTTGCAAAGCCAGTTTGCTCTAAACAGACTAACCTGGGCAGAACTTGCTCGAATCTGCCATTTTTAACATCAGTATTAAATGGGGCTGTTCGCCTGAATGGAAAACAGTTTGTGGGGAGGGTCTTTGCCTTTTGGGAAATTATTAATAGTTGCTCAATCCATGAAATGTAAAATGTATCTGTTTTGTACTCTTTGACAAGGCAGTTTTTCCCCCTCTAGACTAGGCCTTGTAGACTTCTTAGCAAAGTCCTTTACTTTGCTTGATAATGATGCGATATTGATATCTTCTTTGGATTATCTTATTTAAAACTTGGGGCAGATCCCATTCCAATAAATGTGTAGGTGATGTATCTTTCAGAAGGAGATTCTTCCTGTGGATTGGGTTTTCTGATTGGTTGTCAAAGCTTTTCTTGTTTCCACTTAAGTAGACATTTGCTTCTACATTAACTATACTGAATACTGCCCTGTCATGTTGGCTAGTCATCCTTTGGCATTACTGCATCCATTATTTGGGCTTTTAGAACTGTTAGGCCCCTTTGATGAGCAAGATAAATTTAAGTTCATCTCTAAATCCTTTAATTTTAATACAATAACATTTTTGTCTTTTTGTTTCTAGTTATTTATAGCACAAAATTATATAGATTTTTCAAGTATATTGAAAACAGAGATGTGGCCAAGTCAGTTTTGAAGGAGAGGGGTCTTAAGAAGATTAGATTGGGAATAGAAGGTAAGACATTTTCATTATTTTCTATTAATTTTCTTTTGAAAACAAAAAGGTTAAAAACAATTGGATCTTATTTAGAATACAGTTGGAATACTTTGAGAAAAACTCTGACAAATGATTAGCACATGCTTATGCAGTAGACCTATAAATAACAAAAATAAACTGCACTTAGAAGACAGATAAAAGGCCATTAGAAATTGTTATTCCTTAAGATTCTCTAGTGATAGAGATATGTATTTGTCTTTTTCTGCCCTAGTTTGCCCTAATTCATTTTTGACAAAGCCCATGTGGTATGTGTAGACATGAATATATGTACATTCCCATAGGATTGCCAGGACTCTTTGCATAGTTGTGGTCATTGAAGCTCAATAGAATTAAAAATTACTTCCTGAAAATTCATGTAACAGCAGCACTACTAATAGCTTACTTAGGTCTTAAAGTATAATAATAGCTTATTTTCAAGGTAAAAACAAATTATGAAATTTCTTTCATCTTATGTAAATGCATAGAGTTTTAGATAGCTTACTTTATGAATTAAAAGAATTTTTCTGCAGTGTTTTATCAGATGCCTCTTTTATTTTAAAATACGCTTAAGAAGAACAAAGTGTCTTAATTGATATAGCATGACAATGTAAAGAGTAAAGGCTCTGGAGCCAGATTACTTATGTTCAAATCCTGTGACTTAATAGCTGTGTGACCTTGGCCAAGGCACTTAAATATTCTGTGCCTCAGTTTCTTTCCTCTAAAATGAGAGCATTAATGAGTACTTTATAAGGTTTTCGTAAGGATAGAATGAATTAATACGTGAAAAACACTTAAAACACTGCCTAGTACATAGTAAATTTGCAGTATATGTTTGTGATGGTGATAATGAAGATAATAGTGTTGATCATTGACCTACCTGGTTGAACTGCTGGAGAATAGTAATGGGCTGCTGAGATACATAGGAAGAATAACCAGAAACAGGATTTTTGTGTGGGAAGGGCCAGAGACTTTGGGCTTAAAAAGCAGTGGAATTGCTGATATATGAAGCATTGGTCTAGTGCCCTAGTCCATTACTTTGTAAACAGTGAGATTTAGCTACTTGGTCTTAGAGCTAGAGAGAAGGCACTGGGAGCTACTTTAGATTGGGAGGACAGGGAAGGCCTCTGAGGAGAAGACACTGAAGGGGAGGCCTGGTGACAAAAATGGCTCTAGAAGGAGAAAATAGCAAGTGCAAAAGTGTTGAGGTAGTAATGAGCTTACTATATTTGTGGTACAGAAAACATACATATGTCTGGTATAATAAATGAGGAGGAGATTTGAAGAGATATAGTTGGTCTGAGAATTAGTAGAAGAGATAAAGTAGGATCAGAAGATGCAGGGTCTTATAGGCCATGGTAAGGAGTATACTGACCAAGTGTCTTAAGGTAAGTCCCTCAGCCTTTCTGAGCATCAGTTTCCTTTATCTTGGTAGTGAGTATAATACTCTGTATATCTTAGAGGATAGTTGTGATAATCAAATATTATTTACTAGAAATTCCTTCTTTCCCACTCTACTTCCTCTTTCTTTTCATGGCAACTATTATTCATCCTTCAAATCCTCTGAAACCTTCTTGGAACTTCTGTGAAATTGTTCCTAAGAATAGTTTGCTATAATATACTCGGTTCAGTCATAGACTGTGAGCTCCTTGAGAGAAGTCAAGTTGCATATTGTATACCTAACATGTGGCCTCGTTCCTAGGTATAGGTGGTTCTCAAATAGTAAATAAAAGATTTATGGAAAAGCTATATGTAAATTAGTTACTGAAAGTGAGGACTTCTTTCTCTGTCACAGGGAGAAAATAGCAGTGCTCTAAAGCATTGAGCCATAACTCTTAAATGAATTTTCATATAATTATAAGGACCTAGTAACAAGTACTATTTACTATTAACCTCATATAAAATTCATTTAAAATAGTACACTATATGTGTGTGTATATATTATGTAACATATCTGTGTATATATATCTGATATATATGATATTTCACTCCTTAATATTTTAATATGCAGCTCTAAAAAATATTTTAACATACCCTACAAAATTAAGAATACTTTATTTGAATCAATCCACATTAAAATTTCTCAGTAGTCTCCCCAAATTTCCTTTAGCTGTTTTCTCTAAACCAAGATTCAGTCTAGGACCACATCTTATAACTAACTGCTTGTTTTGTCAAATTTCTCAATCTAGAGTAGTTATTTATGATATTGTCCTATTGAAGAGTCTGGGCCAGTTGTCTTGTAGAAGGTCCCACTTCTGGATTTGCCCTATTATTTCCTTGGTGTGTCCTTCAGTTTAGTAATTTCTGTGAACTGTAAGTTAGATTAAAGGCTTAGTCCGTGTATTAGTCCTTTTTCTCACTGCTATAAAGAACTATCTGAAAGTGGGTCATTTATGAAGAAAAGAGGTTTATTTGATGCACACTTCTGCAGGCTTACCAGGAAGCATGACTGGGAGGCCTCAGGAAACTTACAATCATGGCAGAAGGCGAAAAGGAAGCAAGGACCTTCTTCACATGGTGGCAGGAGAGAGTGAAGAGGGAACTGCCACATACTTTTAAACCGTCAGATCTCATGAGAACTCACTATCACAAGAACAGCAGGGTGGAAACTGCTGCCATGGTTCAAACACCTCCCACTAGGCCCTTCTCCTGACACGTTGGGATTACAATTTGTAATGAGATTTGGGTGGGAACACAGAGCCAAACCTATCTGTGGGTGACAACCTGATCTCTCTATTATAAGATTAAGCTGTTCCTTTGTGCGGTATTTTGACACTAAGAATGTTCAGCTCCCTGCTAATCATTACCTAAAGGTTTTAAATACTAGTTGATAATTTTTGCCTGAATTTGTAATTTCATTAAAGATTGCAAAATGATAATTTTCTAATTTATCATTCCTTTTACATTTATCAGCTGGTATTTTGTAAAACAGAGCTTTCCTCTACCTAATGGGGTTAGTTGGTTAGCTATCACTGTCTCTGTTTTTAAAGAGAAAGAAGCTAAAGCTTAAAAGGTTAAATACTTATTGAAGTTTTTTTGGGAATAAATAGCAGAGCCAGGTCTTGAATCCAAGTCTCTGTGATTTGAGTCTGTGAGTGGTTTTGAAATATTATTTTAAGTGGAAATTTTTAAAATTTAAAATTTTAAATTATTTGCCTGTGTACTACAATCTGTGATATTGGGCTTGACTTTGGCAGGACGGTAACTAACCAGGCTCTTCTATTCTTTTTTTCAATAACTGCTTCTATGTACTGAAGCACTCTTTCCTTTCTCAACTAATATGTACACCAATAACCGTATTTTCTCATCAAGTCTATTACTTTTTCCTCTTGAAAAAATAAGTAGAATAGTCATAACCCCGGCAGAAGTGTTGAGACTTTCTTGGGATGAAAGAAAAAAAAATGAGATTTCCAAGGTAGCCATTTTGTTACTATCCTCCCCCACCATTGCTGTGCCCCGGCCATACCAATCCCAAGTCCCTTAAAAGTAGTTTATTAGAATATTAAATGTGTTGACTTTTATGGGAGCTAGATTGGGTTGGTGTACAAGAGACATGAGGAGGACCAGAGAGAACTTGGATGTGTGAGAAAAGATGATGAAATATAAGGCCGGAAGTATTCAAAAAATAATTTTAGTTCTGTGGTCCCATATTCATATTGAGAGACTGCTATAGTCAGGCCTCTTCTACTTAATTTTAAGCAGGCTTTTTGGGTTTATTGGTGTTGTTAAACACAAACGTGTCATGGGAAAGCACAAATAATTCTTACCTAAATCATTCTTCACACCACAATTCCACCAAAAGGCACGTCTTTGGAGTTTTTCCATTTTGTTTCACTTATCCTTTAATGGAACAGCATCTCTCAACCTCCTCGGGCTGGGTTCTTAAGGCAGTTTAGGACTACTGCTACCCCATCTAGCAGACCATATTGGATGTGGCCTTACTCCCATCATTAGTCCTTGTTCTGAACTCAGTGGAAAGCTCTCTTCTATCAGAGTAATTGGCCGAGACTTAGAAAAGAACCAGAAGTTTAAGATTACAAACTCTAAAATAATTGTGGAATTACAGTTCCCATAGAATACAGGAAATGCGAGACTAAGTAATGAAGTCTTTAATTGGATGGGATTGTGAATTATTCTACCCTCCACATCCTGGGCAGGAATGGCAAGACAGTAGGACTGGCTCTTATCCCTGAAAGTTCACCTATATACAGAACCTCTGATTTCCCAATTCCATGTTTCTGGAACTGCATACAAAATTTTGTTCTCTGCAAGATTTAAACAAACTAAGCTTAAAAAAATCTGAGCTTCTCTTTTAATAAAGAGTATAATTTACTCTTATTAAAGAGTAGAATCTACTCATGGCTGTCCTCCATTTGACCATAATCTGTCTTCTAATGTTACCTCCAGCTGTTTCCCAGTACACTTTTTGTTCCAGTCATACATGTGTTAGGGTCTCCTAAACCATCTTCTGTGTTCCTGCCTCTGTAGCTTACCTGATGCCATTCTCTCCTTAGAATGATACTCTCTCTGCCTACCTTGCGCTCCCCTTGTTCTTGCCCATCCCAGTCTTGCTCATCCATTAAGATTAAGGAAGGCCTTCAAGAAGCTTTTTCTATTTTAGTCCATTGGAATCTCATTCATCTTCTGAATTCTTTACGCTTCCACTATTGCTCTAACACTTTATGTACATATATTTTGTTTGGAATATTCTTTGACTTTATGAACAATTTAATCACTCTCAGCAGACCGTAAACAACTTTAAGGTAGCACTCTGGCATTACAATTCTGTGATGCAGTAACTGCTAAACCCTTAACTGTTGACTGAATAGGTTGGTAAATCTGCAAGTCAGGGGCAGGCTCTATCTATCTATCTATCTATCTGTCTATCTATTTATCTATCTATCTATCATCTATCTATCTTATCTATCAGAAGGAGTCTCGCTCTGTCAACCAGGCTGGAATGCAGTGGTGCAACCTCGGCTCTCTGCAGCCTCTGCCTCCTGGGTTCAAGTGATTCTCCTGCCTCAGCCTCCTGAGTAGCTGGGACTACAGGCGCACGCCACCACACCCAGCTAATTTTTATATTTTTAGTAGAGACGGGGTTCACCATGTTGGCCAGGATGGACTCGATCTCTTGACTTCATGATCCGCCTGCCTTGGCCTCCCAAAGAGCTTTTACTTTATTTTTAAAGGAAAAAATGTTCTGAGTAAGATGGATATTGGAAGAGGTTATTACTTGTAACTGGCATGTCCTGGTAGTTCATTCACTCTTTGCTCAAATATTTGCTTAGCACCTGCCGTCTATCAGGTACTGTGCTAGGCACTGAGGATACACCAACAAAGACACTGTCTTTGCCATATAGGAACTCATTATTTAGGTCAGAGAGTCAGACATACAAAAAGGTAATTACAGTTGGGTTCTGTTATGTATTGTTAACATATGGGAGTGCTATGGAACATAAGAAGTGAATGATTAACTGTGTGGAGAATCTTAATGTTTTTCCAGGGATAAAAGAAGGTGGAGTTCAGGGGTAAGGAGGCTGAGAGGGAACAGGCAGCAGAACAATTTGTGTAAAAGCATGTTTCGGGAAAGTTAATATGGCAGGTGTATTTAAGAACTCTAGAGTTAGAGTGTAGTATGATAATAGATGACAGTAAGTAGATTGGAACCAGGTTGTAAAAAAGCCTTGTATAATATTCCAAAGAGTACAGACCTTCCCATTAAGCATGAGGAAACCATTGGTAGTTTTTAAGCAAGGATTGTAATATGATTACATTTGTCTAGAGTGGTGATTTTGTGTGGAGGACAGAATACAAGGAGATGGGAATTCTAAAGTCTTTCTAATAGTCCAGGAGGAATCAAGGACAAGGGAATGGAGATGGAGACCTTTCTGATGTCTGGTGCTGCGTTCAGAGGCAATTGACCAAAAGTATGAAATAAAGACATTCTACAGATTTTTAGATTTTTAGCTTTGTTCACCCGCTGCACCTATCTCACCCCCACCACATACACACATACTCCACACATGGCTATTTGTACTAGCTATCAATGATGCCTACATGCATTCCCTTATGCAATAATTGGTAATTGATCCCCTACTATGTGAGACCATTCTGTTTTTTCTAACTATGGTCTAACTTTGGCCTATGGGCCAAAATCAGCTCCTTGCCTGTTTTTTATAAAGTTTTATTGAAACATACACATGTGGCTGGGCACAGTGGCTCACGCCTGTAATTCCAGCACTTTGCGAAGCCGAGGATCACTGGAGGTCTGGAGTTTGAGATCAGCCTGGCCAACATGGTGAAACCCCATCTCTACCAACAATACAAAAATTAGCTGTGGTGTGGTGGCAGGCGCCTGTAATCCCAGCTACTCCAGAGGCTATGGCAGGAGAATCTCTTGAACCTGGAAGACAGAAGTTGCAGTGAGCCAAGATAGCACCACTGCATTCCAGCCTGGGTGACCGAGACTCCATCTCCAAAAAAAGAAAAACATACACATGCTCATTTATATACATATTCTCTGTGGCTGATTTCACTTTACAGTGGCAGAGTGAAGTAGTTCTAGTAGAAACCATGTGGCCTACAAGCCTGAAGTATTTACTCTGGCCCTTTACAGAAAATGTTTGCCAATCCCTGGTCCCAACTAGTTAATTCTTACTAGAAGAAAGAAGGGAAGGTGTCTGTAATAGTTTCTTAAGGACAGTTTATCTTTGGAGAAATAGCCTTACTAGAAAATAATTTTTTGTTTTTTTTGTTTTTTTTTTTCAAATCTAGGGTTGTCCTTCCTTTTAAGTGACTATGTTCCAAAAGAGGAAGGTAATATTAGGTATTATTAATCAGGGAACGCTGCTTTGGAAATGTGACTGTAAATTGAATGCTTGGTTTTTGGGAGTAGTAATGTTAAAAATGATATGGGAGGTTAAAATGTTGGCCTTGCTGATCTAGATGCAGAAGTATCAAGAACCACCTGGAGAGCTGTACAGCTTTTTCTTTTAATGAAAAAGGGAAGAAAAAAGTCAGAGCAATATAAAGATGAGATGTAGGTTTAAGGAAACTAGAAGGCTAATGCGTGGCATAATTTGCAGGCCTGTAGGCCAGGTAATCCTGTGACGAGAATATAAGGATACATAGCTAGAGGCCAACGCGGTGGCTCGCACCTGTAATCCCAACACTTTGGGAGGCCGAGGTGGATCACTTGAGGTCAGGAGTTCGAGACCAGCCTGGGCAACATGGTGAAACTCCCTCTCTACTAAAAATACAAAAATTAGCTGGGCATGGTGGTACATGCCTGTAATCCCCGCTACTCTGGAGGCTGAGGCAGGACAATTGCTTGAACCCGGGAGGCAGAGGTTGCAGTAAGCCAAGATTGCACCATGGCACTCCAGCCTGGGTGACAAAGTGAGACTGCATGTCAAAAAAAAAAAAAAAAAAGATACATAGCTAGAGACCAAGATCTGCTCCATACTATTGTACTGAGGACTCATCTCCAACATACTCCTACTTTAAGAATTTTTTTTTTTGATGGTGGGTATATTGAGTAATTGAAAGAATGATAGATTTTGTGAATTACATCAGTAGGGTTTTCATCTCTGGCTCATGAACTGATGAGTAGGTGGATGGAATATTGTTTTCACTTCTTTGTTTTAATTTCTGTTTCTTTAGGATCTATAGCACAAAAGCTTTCTAAGGCAAAATTGGGTGAAAGGTCTGTGTGTGTTTCCTCGGTTTTTAAAATCTTTCTTTCTTTCAGGTTATCCTACCTACAAAGAAAAAGTAAAGAAAAGGCCTGGAGGCCGCCCAGAAGTGATCTACAACTATGTCCAAAGGCCCTTTATTCGAATGTCCTGGGAGAAGGAAGAAGGAAAGAGTCGGCATGTAGACTTCCAGTGTGTAAAGAGTAAATCTATCACCAATCTTGCAGCAGCTGCAGCAGACATTCCCCAGGACCAGCTCGTGGTCATGCACCCAACTCCGCAAGTGGATGAGCTGGATATTCTCCCTATCCATCCCCCTTCTGGCAACAGTGACCTCGATCCTGATGCACAGAATCCAATGCTGTGATGCTGATTTTCCTTGAAACCATAGCATGCTACTCTTCACAGTGACGTTGTACTCTCCTCATTCTGCACTGCAAGGCCACTGTTCTTCATTGTGAGATGCACATAACAATGTTTAGGATATTGCAGTGTAGGCTTTTTTAAAGACCAAAGGTAGCTGAATGGTTTTTTAAAAAATGAGTACAACTCTAGCATTTTGAAGTTCCAGTTATATAAATGTATTTGTTTACCAGTAGGTTTGTGAAATTGGTTCTTTGTATGGGGGACGGTCCTTTTTCACACATCTAGGTCTTTTCAAAAGTGGTGGAAATTGGCAGCTGGGGTACTTTCAGTTTGGATTGATAGCCATCACACCCCAGATAAAATGCAGAGTATTCTATAGTTGCACTTTATAAATGGTGGTTAAATGGAAATGTTCAAGCCATTTTATAGTTGTGATACACAATATAATTTAAGTGCTTCTGTCAAAGTATTCCTCCAGTAAAAATTGTGTAGTTTGCTGCCCGTGATGAGCAAAAAGTATTTATCTTGGGTTTATCTGAATGATCAGGATGAGATTTAATGCCCGTATCTTACCAGTGCAGTTATCTCCAGGGCCGGTTCACCCTTTAGAGTGAGTCACATGCAGGGAGTGTGAAAGTCAGAGGTGGTTTATTATCCAGTCTGCCTTACCCTTAATCTGTTCACAGATATTTATTTACTAATGCTTTTTTTTTCTTAAGAGTTATGGGATAGGAAAATGAAGTGTTTGCTCTTCATTTACTAAATGATTGTAAACTTGAGTTTTTCATCAAAATAAAATTCCATTGTTTTAATGTTTCTGACCAAATTTATAACCACGTTGACTAGATTTTTAGTCTCATAATTTCCCATCCCCCTGGTATAAGTATTATTAGAAATAGTAGCTCAAGGAACTTTAACTTATTATATGTGTGATGAGGCATTTAAATTCCCTACTAATTATAAAATATACTATAAATCAAAACAATATTAGAGCTGAAAAGAGTATTTTCTAGTCCAACTTGATATGAAGGGCAAAATGACTTTACTAGTTCATATAGTCACCCTAAGTTTCAGAGCCAGTTTCTCATACTAGTTCAGTGCTTTTTCCATGATACCATGCTACTTTGCTTAGCAAATTATTTATGCAAATGTTATTCTAAATATTCTGTGGTCCAATTCAAGAAGGAATCAAATATTTAGGTGCCTTAGGACTGGGGTCACTTACTATATAACTGAAGTAGTATTAGAAAGGTGCAGCATTAGAAAAGCCAATCTGTTAAATATAATCTTGAATTTATAATTTCAGAGGATTCGATGTTTGCGTGTAAGCAGTAACATCTTTGCTCTCACATAAATTAAAATTGCAACAATTTAGAAATGAACTATTTTAACAACACAGCTAAGCTAGTAGCATGGGGAAATTATGCAAGCCCAGAATTGCTATGAAGGCCAGAAAAGCACCACAAATTTTACTGGCGTAGATCATCCTTGAACATCCACTGTAGAAACTCATAATCCAGCCCTGCAACACATAGGATTTTTTTTTTCTAATTATTTGAAGTGTGAACAGTATTTATAGAACAAGGGAAACATTTATTAAAAATATTTAACTGTCTAGTACGTTATACTTTAACCCATATTTATAGTAAAGGATTCTTACAAGGAAGAATAAACGGCTTTATGATACAATTAGTATAAGAAATATCCACATGGGGGACTTCTTTGTAGTGTAAAAACACCATACATCTGAAATGACCATTTGCATATAAAAGCTACCAATGATGCTTCTGTGCACAATGATTAAAAAATTCAACACAAACAGAATCCAAAATATACAATTAATGCAAGCTATCCACAGCTAGCCCAATAATCAATGATGAGGAAACACTGGAGCAGGCTTAGTTCCACTTTGTCTGAAGTTACACATAGTAAGATTGACTTGTATCAATGGCTCTGAGATGGCTTTTATGAAGTCAGTACATAAAAGCTATTCTCTCCTTATCCAGTAAGCTTCACAGACTGTAAAACTCCACCAGTAATGCACTTTGATACTATAGCTGTTGCCAAAGCAACATGTAGGGTTTACAGTGGCCATGGCAAGTCACTAAAGTCAACAGGGCCACCCAGTCCAGCATCTGCTTCCAAGAGGCTCATGATGACAGCCATTGCTGCCTCATCATTACTGGGACTACTTGATCCTTGGTCATTGTCAATCATGTCTATACCTATGTGGGGGTTCTCACCTGTGGGAGGAGATAAAGACAGGTCAGTGATTTTTTTTTTTTTTAAAGCGGATTAAGTAAGCAATTCCTAAGCACACTTTTAATAAGAAAGTTACATTTAATGGGAGGGTGAGAGGCTGCTTTTTGGGCTGCATGGCTATCTTTTTTTATATTGCTGTTTTTCAGAGGAAAGAACCAATTTTAAAAAAATACATAAGACATAAGTGGGGTTAAGCTGTGAAGAGACACAGCTCTAAGGAATCAAATGATCATTTTAGAAATAAGTAAAAAGTGCTTAAAATTTAATCTTAAAAATATTTGAGTTGAGCTTATTTTAATATTCTGATATAACCAGTTAAGAGGAGTTACAAAAAGAAAGGCAAATAGGAAGGGAGAGTTTAGGGGAAAAAAACAGATCTAGAAAGACAAGTAGAGAAAAAGATGGATGTGATGGGAAAAGCAAACTCTTTTCACTTAATGACTTTTAGTACCTTCTGATATGCTTACTAATCACCCTTCTAGGCATTATCTCTGAACCTTCATTAGCCGCCTCTCTGAAGAGATTATGCCCCACATGGGAGAAAGCCTATGTCTAGGTAGTTGTAGCCTCCTCTTGAGTTCCAGGCACAAATTTGGACCTCCACCAAAACCCAAACACTGAAGTCAACTTTTTAGAGAGTTAAACAAATTTTAAACTTTTATTCTGTTCCTATCAAATTTATCTAGGATTAGCTTGTTTCATACAGTTCAGTTCTTAAAACTATGTCAGATGTTTTGCAAGCTCATTGCAATGGAAATGAATAATAATGCCACTTACCAAGAATAGAAGAACTATCAGAATATGGATAACCTGGGTTCTCCTGAGCCTGGCCTGATAGTAGGCCACTGGAAGGAATGTCTGGAGTCCCTCCATTTAAAATCTACAAACAAAAAGAGGGAAGTGTGAAGTTTGAATCAGTATTATGAGCAATGCCAAAAGGAAAATGAAGCATGTTGGAAATGCATGGGGTGGGGTGGGGAGAAGCTTCAAATGGCTTCAGTTTTCTGTTGGATGATTTCAAACAAGGAACTGTTAGACATGGTCATAGTAAGAAAAAAACCTCTCCCCCAAACTGTTCTTTTCTCTTCATTTTAGTGAGCCCACAGAGGCAACTTAGAGGCTGAATAAAATCCCAAGAGCATTCAACTGCCTGGAATCATGATGCCTACATATTTCTTTAGGACCAATGCCTAAATTTCAATGAGCCCAGCTAGGTATTTCCCCTATAAGGGAATAAAACATAGTGACAGATATTTCTGAAGAAGAAATAAGTGGAGTTAACAAACTGTGAAGAGACACAGCTCTAAGGAGTCAAATGAACAAAACACTTAAAAGTAAATCTCTTATACTACAGGTGCCAACTTCAGTAACCTGTGGTTTAAGTTCTTAAGACAGGCCACTGGGGAGGATTATTACTGCTACTCAGTAGGAGAATTCTAATTCTGTCTCAAAATCTCCCCCACTCACCCCAGCTGCCTTCCCCTGGCTGAGTATCAAAGAAGAGCATTCTTTGAGACCTATCTGGATATACATGAGGAAACAGTTTGGTAGCTACTGCTTTCAGGAGCAGCAGGGATTTCAGGCCTTGCCAGTAGGTGGCATTATAACTTACTTTATTTCCACAGCAATGTTTTGGTCTAGGGACCCTTTTACACTCTTAAAAAAATTATTGAGGACTCCAAAGAACTTTAGCTTATGTAGGCTGTGTTTATCAATATTTACTGTATTTGAAATTAAAACTAATAGATTTCTTAAATGTAAGAAACCCACTATATGTCGACATAAATAATGAATAGTATTTTAATGAAAAATAACTACTTTCCAAAAAATAACAAAAAATTATCAAGAAGGGTATTATTTTACATTTTTGCAAATCTAATGTGTGGCTTAATAATTTTCAACTGGATTCTCATATATGTTTTTCCATTCAGTCTATTTAGATACGTCTTGTGATTCAAGTATATGAAGGAAATCCGACCTCCCACAGATAAGTAGTTGGAAAAGGGAGGCATATTTTAATAGACTTTTCAAATAATTGTATTCTTTTTTGATACCACTTCAAAACTTGACACGTAGAAGTTTCTTAAAGGTGAGTTGCAAAGTGGAATCTGAAACCGTATCAATGAATTTTTTGTACTCTTTTATATCTTTGCACTTAGGATAGATCTTTTACCCTTACATGATTTTGAAATATCTTGCATCGTTTAGTTAGAAAATATTGGTTCATTGAATTATGCATATCTTCTATATGTTGACACATTTCATTATACAGCATCAAAATACCACCATTGTTAATACTTCCTATCTCATCAACAACATTTTTTAAGTTTTAGGAAGATCTCAAGGTCAAAGTAGCAGATACAAGTTTTCTAAAAATTCCAATTTTTGCTTGAAAGCTCACATTTTATCATTGGCAACAAACGTTGTCAGTCATTTTCCTTGAAGTGATAGGTTCACTTCGTTCATTTCCAAAAAAATGTATTCTAAATACACAAAACTGAATGACCATATACAATAAAAATGGTGTCCAATGAAAATAGCAGCTAGTTCAACTCACAACTTAATCACACAAGTAGTTTTTGAGACAAACATCATACTTTGGTATGCAGCACAAGTTCTTTGTGTGTACTTCTCATTTTGTCACAGAGCATTAAAAAGATATGTACTTGAGAATTTTATAAAAGTAATGATGGACATTTTCCCTCCCTCCTTCCCTCCTTGACAGGGTCTCACTCTGGTTGCCCAGGCTGGAGTACAGTGGCACAATCTCAGCTCACTGCAGCCTCAACCTCCCAGGCTCAGGTGATTCTCCCACCTCAGTCCCCCGAGTAGCTGGGATTACAGGTACACCACCACACCTGGATAATTTTTTGTATTTTTTAGTAGAGATGGGATTTCTCTATGTTGCCCAGACTTGCCTCGAACCGTTGGACTCAGTTTGCCTGCCTCAGCTTCCCAGAGTGCTGAGATTACAGGGGTGAATTGCTGCACCTAGCCACGATGGACAATCTTAAATGAAACTGGCTTTAAACTTTTTTTTTTTTTTTTTTTTAATCGCAAGTGTGTGGTGGTGAAGAATACAGTGACTACTAGTATAGTTTGGTGCCACTTGTCTGATTTTGGTAAAATGCCAGCAGTTTTACCCAACAGTGCTTTTAGCATGAATAGTGCACATTATCAATACAGTGAAAAAATTAATGTCAACATTATTAAGAAAATAGCTTTAACGTTGCAGACCCTTAAAAGGATCTTGTGCCCCCTCTTTCTGGAAAAAGACTGCAGGTGACATTTGTAGAAGTGCTGCTTTATCTGAAATTTCCTTAGTGCTTCTGGATGTCTGTACTCTCCTGGGACCTACGGAGGCTCACTTAGGCTTCCTTTTTAGCTTGATCCTGACTGAAACAACTGCAGGCAAAATGGTTCATTTTTGGACCTTCCAAATTTGAAAGTGACTGGAAAGGGCTGGGTACGGTGCACCATTTAATACTGCTGTCAGTTTTAACTGTCTTGTTTAAGCTGCTTTTCTTGTAAGTTCTGCTGCCCAGGATTCATCTCATGAGAACACATCCAAATTTCTTCTCGCAGATTCATTTTATAATCCATTCTTCCCAAAGAAAAGGAAGAAGTTTCATAAGTGCCTCAAAAATAGCTGGAGCTTTATGATGCAGAGCACAGCTTTTGATTGCTGGTAGTTGTTGATGTGAAAAGAATTGGAAGTCATGAGCCCAGGATTGTAGTTTCGGGCCATACTTATAAAACGAACACTGAGGAGCCTGGATCTTGTCACTATAATGTTGTGAAGGTGAGATGAGACAATGTATATGAAAGTTCTTTGAGTAATATTTAAGCCTATACTGGACTGATAACCTTTACAAAACCAAGTAGTAGAATCCCTGGTAATACCAGGAGTCAAGTAAAGTACCTAAAAGTTAACTTGAGAAGCAGAGACTGGAAGACCACCCTAAGAAGATGGTGGATCCAATATGCAGGAAGGACCTGGAGGTGTAACAGAAGGACAACTAAGAAGACGGCTGGCAAGCAGTGCCTGTGTTAGGGGCAGGGGGACGAGGGGCACGGGATGCCAAACCCAGACTTCACCTGTCAATGGGTATTGTGCGCCAAGCACTTCCACATATATTATCTCATAATAGGACCTCATGTGCAAAGATGCTGGCTACCCTAACCAGTATTCGCTCCATTATAAAGAAAACTAGGGCTTGAAAGTTGTACAAGTTCATATAACTAGCACATGGCAAGGCCAAGCTTCGAACCCAGGTCTTTCTTACTTTGTAGTCTTACCCATTAATTTGTTGACTTTCAACCTTTTTGAGGGGAGCAAAACCCTTTTTCAAATAGAAATGTTTGCAGAAGATTCCTATATAAAAAAGAAGTATTGCTGCCCTTGCAGAAGCAGGATTTCTGCCCTTACCTTCTCTCCTTAGCAACTACCCCCACGCCCATCCCACCTGGTAACACCACAGCTCTTGGTAACCTGAACAAACCTCCGGGGAGCTCAGTTTTGAAAATCCTTGCCCTGCTTTTGATGGTTTGTGCCCTAGGAGTCCTGCCTATGGAAATTCCTAATATTCTCTCTCTGTATGTGTTTTAGGAGATGGGGAGGGAAGCCATTGTGTCCAAAATGCTGGCCTTTAAATTGTCCTAAGCTCTACTGACATCAGGCGGTATAAACAGATTTATGATTTACGATTAACGTGGGCCTAGGTTTATAAGTTCTCCGGCAAAGATGAAAACAAATGACTGGTTCCTAAACCTATTTATAGTGTAGTCTTACAGAAAGCTCTTCATGAGGGCTGGTGATTGATCCACTGCTTGGATCCAATGCTGTCACACCACAGGAACCTCCAGGCAGCAGATCCCCAAGTATTCTGCAGCTATAAGGCATGGCTTGATTTCCAAAGCAGTGCTGGTGGCATTGCTGTTTCCATTGCCTGCCCTAGACACTAATATTTTCTCCCTTGAAAACTCCTGGCAGATAATGAGAAACTTTTCTATGTGAGGTACTCAATAATCTTTCCCTCATGGGAACTCTGAATTTGCTCCCTCAATTAACTGAACTGACAGTTCCCCATTCCTTATTCTTTCTCCCTTCTTCCACTCACATGGAAGAAAGCCTCTGAGGATGCCAGCAAGCCTCCCTAGCCCTACCAGTATGCTTTATATCCAGCCTCACACAGATGGATTTACTTCAAGGAGGAAGTAGTCCAACTTGTCTCAGCAGTCACAGTTGCAATTCCATACTCCCACCCCCAACATTTCAGATCTTGGGCAAGAGGCTCTCTAGCTTAGGCTAAGAGTCATCAGTCTTACCTTCTTGCCTCCTGGAGAAGAGGCATCAGGGGGAGGCGTACTCGTGATGTTCAGTGGGCTGGAGCCACAGCTAGAAGGTGATGACCCTCTTATCCTGTCAGAAAAGAGAATTACACTGCCTTTTCTTTTTTCAGTGGAGTGTGTGTGTTTTGTTAAGGGGTAAAGGTGAGAAAGGGGATGAAGATCTAGATTAGGGTTTGGCAAGCTTTTTCTGTAAGGCCCAGATAGGCTCTCTAGGCCATACAGTGTCTGTCACAAAAGGTCAACTCTGCCTCTGCAGCTTGAAAGCAGCCACAGTCATGAATCGGTGTGGCTGTGTTCCAGTAAAACTTTATTTACAAAAAGAGGTGACAAGCTGGATTTGTTCTGCAGGCACCGAATGCAGTCCCTAGAGTCAAGCATCTCACTGACAAAGCCCTTGGATTGGAGTTTGCATTCAGTTGGTGAATTTCAAGTAAGTGGCCAGTTTTATTTCCTCACAGAATCCAGGTGAATTGGAGGAGGCCTTCGAAGATCAACCTGCATTTTTGATCCACAGCAAAAAATTTATCCCCTTCTCCACAAACACTGTTTAGCTAGTGAATACTCTCAGGACATGGAGGGTACCAGGCTCTAAAAGGTAGCCTAGGAGTAGTGATAGTAAGAGCAGTCTTCGAAGGCAGTGGTTGATGAAAAATGGGTCCAGGACTTTCTTATCTAGCATATCTCTCAGAAGATTTATAGAAGGGAAGACTTAGAACTGTAAATCCATCTAAACACTTGTCAGGCTGAAGGACCTCAGGAAAGAATCCATCACTTGGGATTGCAGCTAGAGTTAAGGGAGAGTGTGATGGCAGTTGTGTAACCACAGGGCTCTCAGCTCCTACATGGGTGAATGCAGCTTTTGGGTGACCCAGAGACCACTCCTCCACTGCCCAGAAGTCCTTTGGTTCTTGTATTGCCTCGTTCTCTAGATTTGAGAGTGAACAAGTTTTCTTTCTGGATTATAAGCTTCTTAACGGCAGTTTACAACTACGTATCATGTATTCTCAGCATGCACAAATAGCTGCTAATTGCTTACAGAAAAATTGCTGAGTGTCCCCTACCTTTCCCTACTTACGTCTATGAAACCACTATTTCCCCAGGTTTCTCATCTTGGAATTGCTGTTTCATCATTCCTGATTTCATCTTCAAACGCTAGACCTTAGATTACTGATTTCTCTTTTGGCAGTGTCATCTCTGTCGGATAAGGCCTCATTCCTGGGTTATCAAACATGCCCACCTTCATCTCTCCCTATTCCAATGCAACTTCCACAAAGCGTAACACAAGACTTTGGATGCTTGTTCAGCATCCTACAACAAATGGGGTCTTACAGGTTTCTTCCAGTCCAAACTTCATAGTATCATTTCTTGGGTTTCTTAATCTCCCATCATAGCTTTGTGTCTCCTTCCTACACAAAGCCTGCCCAGTTAGGTAGCTTGTTTCTTGACCCTGAATTTGCCACTCACATGCCCACTCAAGAATATCCCTGACTTTTCTAGAGGGAACATCCACTCTCATTGCAAACCCTGGCTAAGGCCGAGTTCAGATCTTTCCTCCTTCGCTTGCTTTGGCCCATGCACTCTCCCTTTTTCCTGTTATCATAAAGAAAATAGACTTCTAAAAGATTTTAAAATTCTTGAGGTCAAGGACTGTTTGATACTGTTCTTGGATGGTCTCAAGCAAAGTATAGCGTATGCAAATGCAAAGTACAGGGTTTGAAGCTGATTACACTGCACACTACCCTCATATCTCCTTCCTGATGCAGAGGTCACACCCACTAACCCTATGGGGTTGGAAGAGAGCTGTGTTACCTATGGGGATAACAGCCCCTTTATGGGCCAATTGGAAAACAGGCCAGCCTCTAATTCTCCTGACAGAATCCAGTCCAGTGGCAGCAGTTTTTTCTTCCTTTTCTTATTATTATGTTACATTAAGTTGCGTTCTGAAGAATCTGGTTACCACTTTCTCTATTCCCCAAATTTGGACAGACTTATGATAACTGCGTCCCTCTCAATGACTGCTCTTAAAGACAGATTTAATTAATTTTTAAGCACTCACTATATGTCAGGCTATGTTCCTGGAGCTTTCCTGAGTGCCCTCACAATCCTAACACAATTCTTGGGAAATAGTGCTTTCTTTTTATGGTTTAAGTCAACAGACAGCAAGAGGTTAAGTAAGTCTCAGCAGAGCCAGGTAGAGAGACAGGCCCAGGACTCACTCACACGCAGGTGGACTGTTCCTAAGCTCCTTCTCTTTCATATGGAAAGGAAGTCTCTCCCAAGACAACTAGTAATAACTAGCTGATCTGCTTGGTCTCTAGTACTAATCCTGGGCAGCTCTTTGATTGAAAAAAAAAATGAATGTTCTGTTAAGGTCCAGATCACTCTGATAGTTCACAGCTCTACTCCTGCATTCCTGTAAAGTAAAGGTACATCTGTCCGCACTGGGAAGCTCCCTGAGCCGTAAGAAAGTCTCCTCAATAATTCTCTTTAGCTCTGGGCTGTTTTGGTTTAGGATCTTTATTTAAGGCAGGATTTCTTTGTTGGGTGGGGAGCGGGGAACTGTCCTATTTACTATAGGATGTTTAACAAGCAGCATCTCTGGTCTCTATTCACAGGATGTTTAAGTAGCAACCTCCCACCCAGTTGTGAAGACCAAAAATGTCTCCTGACATTGCAAAATATCCCCTGGGGGAAAAAAATTCCCTGGGTTGAGAACCACTGGTTTAACAGAGGAACTAGAAGGTGTTACTTGCCTGTGGATTTCCATGATTTCCTCAGCAATCATTCGGCCTATTTTTCCTGCCCCAGCCCGGGTTCCCCCTGGAATCCCTGGAACAGTGGGGTGGGTCCTCTTTGGGCCACCTACAACAAAGGAATCTGAGAGTAGGAAAGGGGAAAACTGAGGAAGAAATACTATTATGTATTAAAGTAAAACGAGTTTATCCCATGATCCACCTGCAGTTCACCATCAGAGTTGTGCCTTGAGGGACTTTAGGGCTACAGCTTGTCAGGAAAAGGCATTCCAGCAGGGAAAGGCTCGTTTCCTTCTAGGATCTGAGGCTAGTTTTTTCCCTTCATGCAGCATCTAATTCCCTTCATGCACTGAAAAAAACATTTATTGAAGACCACTGTATGTGCCAGGGTTACAGAGACAAGTCCCTGCCCTCAAGGAGCTCACAGTTTAACAGGGAAACCAACAGGATGAACACAATGGCTAAAGCAAAATGTCGTTAAGTTTGACAGGCAAGCACAAGGCAACCAACTCATCTGGGGCCAGGTGCAGCTTCTGGAACAAGTTCACCCTGAGCTGAGTCTTGAGAGATGAGTATGAATTAGCTTGGCAGAGAGGTAAGGAGGCGAAAGCATTCCAGGCACAGCAACCAACACGTGCAGGAGCACTGAGGCAGATTAAAACTTGGGAGACTCCTCCAAGGAATTCATCATGAATGCTGATGAGAGCATGATAGATGAAACTGGGGCAGCAGGTACCAATCCGATCATGAGGAGCCTCTTGGATGCCGTACTAACGAATTTGGACAGTTCCCACAAGCGAATGAGGAGTACCAAAGGACGATACACAGAAAAGGCACAAATGAGATCTGGGTTATTAGAAAGTCCACGGCAAGGTGAATGAACTACAATGGAGGATGGGGTGGGGAGAGTGGGACTAGAGTTGCAAAGTGATTTGCAGTGATCCAGGCAGCAGATGAGGGTGAAATAGCAACAGTGGTGATGAAGTTTAAGAGATAGAAGGTTCAGGACTCCGTGTTTGGATATACTGGAGGAGAGACAGCAGCTAGGTTTCTGGCTTAACCAATCAGGTGGGGGAGTGCAGAAAATCAGCTTGGGATATTCTGAATTTCAGGTGCCTCTGGGAATCCAGGTGGTTCTGTCTATGAGGCATTTGGAGAGACAGATCTGGAGCTTGGGAGAGAGACTGGGGCTGGAGATGTGGATGTGGGAGTCATCAATGGAGATGACTGATGGAGTCATTGATGGGGGCTGCAGCCATGCATGTGGGGATGGTCCCAGGAAGGATGAGTCCAGTGTGGACAGCAGGGACAGGGCCAAGGCTGAACCTGAGAAGGGAGCCCACTGGGTATGGTACACACCCCAGTGCCGAAAGACACCTTCCTGCCAACCACAGGAGCCAGTGACAGTCACCAAAGAGCACTTCACCTCATGGCCACTAGGCAACACAGGAGGAAAGCACAAGGGGAGTACGAAGTTTGCAAGCTCAAGGGCTTCCAGGGGCTGGCAGCTTTGGGAAGTGCATCAGTGAGCTCCTAGTATTCTGGCTCAACAGAAAGTGACATGACAGTGTCCTCAGCATTCATGGGGAAATCCGCACATCATCCCCTCTAGACCTCCCTTGTTCCACGGAATATGAATGGAGGGGACCCTGAATACTTTAGGGGAGGATATTTGACCACAAGCAGCTTCTCACGGGCAAGTCCCAGGGCCCCAGCAGCACATAGTTACCTTCTCCAGAGGGCAGCATGCTGTCCATGCTGTGGGGGGATGCTGTGAGCTGTGGGAAGGTTGGGTCCCCGCCTTCCAGGACGTTGGCTCTGTGAACATCCCAGCAATAAGGAAACGTGAGTCAGGCCTGCTCAGAACTGTGAACCTTTCAACTTGGCCAAGGTGTCCGGTGTCCACTCTGGACCTGGACAGGCCAGAAAATGAAGTGTGTGTCTGAGTGGGAGAACAGGTCTCACTGTTTGCATCCTGGCCTTTGGCCCCACTCTGCCTGCCTGGGCCTGCCTAATATGTGTGGGACACAGTTCAGCAGAGGTGGTGGCTGCAGTAACCACTGCCAGCACTACAGCACCTCCTCCTGCCAGCCTGCAGTGCACCTAGCCCTGGCCCTTCACGCAGCTCTAACGATAGGTGGGGTTTGGGACACTATGGGGAAGGAAGAGTAGAGAGCAGGCCTGGCCGAAGAGAGGCTCCTTCACCTCCCTCTGCTCCTCTAGCAGGTAGCAGCCTTTTGAAATGGCATTCCAGCTGCCAGTGCTTGGACCCCCTGCCTAATAGATCCTCAGCCAAGGCCAGTGTGAGCTAGTGCCTGTATGAGCCTTTCATAGATCGTCAACCCCTTCCTCCACAGCAGCACAAGTGGATGCCTAGAGTGCAGGGCCTGTGCAATTCAAAGGTTAGCTGCTTTATCTGGAAGGAAATGTTGCTGTTTCCTGGAGCAGTTTCATAAGCCAGGGCCTGCACGGTACAAGTACTGAAGCTTGTCCTTTGTTAACAATCCTTTCTAGCTTCTGCCAGTCCTGAGGCTTCACAGGTATTAGCAAGATGGCATTAAAGGATGTGATACTGGATGTTGCCTGCACCCCATTTTCTAGATAAGGAGCCCTAGGCATCTCTTTGAAGCAAGGGGAGCTTCAGATATAGGAAAAGTACTTACAAAACAACAGTGTTAGTTGAGACAATATATTCTACTTCCTTGGTCCAAGGGTTCATGAAACTGAACCATCGACTCCGTAGTGTGATAAAAGAACCATCTTTGATTTTAAATTTATAGCAATTAGTTGTAATTTTTTCTCTCGTCTGTAAAACTGAAAATGTAAAGAAAACATGAACATTGTTGTTTTCTCAGATGAAAGTATTAAACAGGACATCCAATACAAAATAGTAAAGGTACCTGAGCAATGACATCGCTCTTTAGTAAGCCAAGGAAACCCCAGTGGTCAACACTCAGGAAACAGGTTGTTTCTGAGGGTCTAACTCAGAGCCTTTCAATTCATTTGTGAAGCTGTCACAATTTTCCATAGTCTGTAAAATTGAGGCTCTAGGGAATTACTGACTGCATGTTATATATCTAACTGGAATCAGCTCTAACATGACCACCAGCAGATGAGAAGGCACTGTCCAAAATGTCATGCTTTATCCCAATCACAAAGCCCGAGGGCAATACAGAACTTATTTCTAAGAACATCCAAATCGACAGAGGCCACTCACCTATTCAACCTCATTCTTTCATATAATAAACATGTAATGAGCACTTCTCATGTGCCAGGCACTGGAGATACAAGAGGAGACAGGCTATGACTCCTGCCCTCAAGAAAAGGAGTGAGGGAAGGCTATACAGGAGAAGAGATCAGAGCCTTGAGGGATGAACACGAGTTTGCCAAGAGAAGGAGGGAGAGAAGAACCCAGCAGTGCCTGAGGAGCAGCAGGGTCTGGTCAGGGAGGGGCCAGTGAGAAGGTCAGGGTGCCTGGAGCACAGGCCTCTGCAGGCAGGGATGGGGACTGAAACTGAGGAGGTGGGCTGGGGCCAGGAGGTGGAAAGTCTCACATTTGAATGCCTGTGAAAAGCGTTTGGGCTTGAGTCTAAAGCAGGAGGTTTTTAAGCAGGCTGGTGTTATCAGTCTCAATCTATCTGGGGATGATGGGGATAAATGGGATAACTATGGAAGATGAACTGGGGGTGAGAGGGAGCAGGGAAACCCTGAGAAGTCTATCACAGGTCTCTAGGTAGGCACAAGGGCCTGAACCAGGGTGATGGCAGTAGACTTTTGGAAATGCATGTCTGAGGTGAATGAACAGGATCTGTTGGAGACACAGTAAAAGAAGGAGTCAGTGTTGGTCTCTCTCAGGAGGCTGCACATGGAGCCACAGTATTAGTCAAGAGAGAAAGTACAGGAGGTAGTGCAGGCTTGAATGGAAAAGAGAATCAGATCAGTCTCGGCCGTACTAAATCCAGGGTCTGGGAAAACCCTCTGAACAAGAGATGTCTTTCAGAAACTGCCATGCAGTCAGCACAGGGCAACTACAAGGGGATAAACAGTGCCTGCAGGCAGCAGTTTCCTCTTCACACAGATGTTCTGACCTGAAGAGTCCTAGGCTGGCTGAGTCCTACATCCTCAGTGGACAGATTTCCCTGGAAGGTCATGTGGACTAGTCTAGAAGCAAGGGGACACTTTAAACTTAAGATCTTTTATACATCCTAGCTTACCTTGCCTATGACATTCTGCAAGATGTCCTATGTCATCTTGGTGAAAGTATTCATAACACGACGTGCCTAGAAGTTCTTGTGGTAAATATGCCAAAATAGCTGTTGCCCTAAAAGGGAATAAAGGAATATTTAAAGAAGAAAAAGCCATTCAGACGATTAATTGCAACTTTGCAATGGATAAACCCTGCTACAGCCTATGAGAGCAAGGTCAAAGCTGCACACAAAAGAGCTGGATGGATTTTCAGAGGGCTCACTGTGTGGATCTTTTTTTTTCAGGCATCTGAATTTAATCAAAGCTGTAAAAATAGAGGGAAACAAAGCAAAGAAGCTTTGTAAAGGGACTATTATCACAAGAAATCAAATCTGAGGGGGCTTTAAAAATGGTAAGCAGTCAGGCACAGTGGCTCATGCCTGTCATCCCAGCACTTTGGGAGGCCGAGGTGGGCAGATTGAGCTCAGGAGTTCAAGATTAGCTTGGGCAACATGGCAAAACCCTGTCTCTACCAAAAACACAGAAAAATGAGCTGGGTATGGTGACACACATGTATGGTCACAGCTACTTGTGACCTGAGGTGGGAGGACTGCTTGAGCCCGGGAGGTCAAGGCTGCAGTAAGCCAAGATCTCGCCACTGCACTTTAGCCTGGGTGACAGACTGAGATCCGTCTTTAAAAAAGGAACTACATTAATTAGATTAAAATGTGGTATAAATCTAAATCTCAGTGCAAGGCTTCTGGTTTTTGCTGCCTCCTTTTTATCAGGACAACCAAATGCCAGAAGCTGCAGCAGCTGAGGCCACAAGACAGCTGAGGCTGTCTCCTTTTCCAGCATGTTGTGGCTGTCTCTAGTAGCCAGAAAAATTATTAGCCTATGCATATTCTGAAGGAAAGCAGTAGGCAGCAGTAAATTTGGGACACCTGGGTGCTTGGTCCAGGTCTATTACCAATTAGTTGTGAATCCTACAGGAGACCAGTCCCCAGGCTGGGCCTCCGTTCTTCATCCATAAAATAAGGAGGTTGGATTAGATCAAGGCTGTCCAACAATAATTTCTGTGATGAGGGAAATGTTCTACGTCTGTGCCGTTAGCCACATAGGAGGCTACCATGGCCAATGAGTATTTTATTGGACAACTCAGGACTAAATAATTGCTTCCAAGTCCTAGATTCAAAAGAATTTCAATCACAATAATGGTTCTGGAACATTCCATAGATTCAGACAGCATGCTATCTCTACTATTTTTCTTTCAGCCATGGACATCAAGGCACTCACTTAACTGTCTCTATATGCCAAAGAATGACAGAAAAATCTCTGTATTTATGATGATATCCTATTGAATCTCATTTTTTTTTTAACAGAGACTCACATCACTTGTCTCTTTCTTTTTTTTTGAAACAGGGTCTCACTCTGTTGCCCAGGAGGAAGTGCAGTGGTACAATCACAGCTTACTGCAGCCTTGATCTCCCAAGGCTCAGGTGATCCTCCTGCCTCAGCCTCCAGAGGGTTGGGACTACGGGTATGTGCCACCATGACTGGCTAATTTTTGTATTTTTAGTAGAGACAGGGTTTTGCCATGTTGCCCAGGCTGGGCTCAAGTGATCCACCCGCCTTGGCCTCCCAAAGTGCTGGGATTTCAGGTGTGAGCCACTCCACCCAGCTTTGTTTCTTTCTTTCTTCTTAGAAAAGCCAGCTGATGGCCCAGTCTTCTCTGCTTTTTAGATCAGGGTTGAAAATCCTCTACCATCATTGCTCAAGAGTAGTATGTAGACTCTTACCTCTGGTCTACAAAAACAAACTTTCCATCTATCGCGTGCCGAGAAACATATTCCATAGATTTCACCCTGATTTCCCCATTCACTGGTTGTGGAACTACATGAGAATGCAGTCGTCCAATTGCAACGAGGCAGCTGAGGTTACACCCCTCATTGTCTGGTTCATTGTCTTCATCCAGCCCCATCTTTGTGGGTGGCCAGCTTTTCAAATAGCCTGTGCTGTGGATTGTGCAGAAGCTTTTTCGATCTGCTAGAAGGCAAAGTTTATGGTTAGTGTCAGCACTAGGTTTGGGTCATAGAGGTGTACGCAGCCGATGGTGGGGTGGGATGTAGGTAGGGAGTAAAAAAAAAAAAAAAAATCAATGCTTCTCTCTCCAGAAGTGAGCATCTAGTGAAAGGGGTAGACAGAAAAACAAAAACTGTCATCCAGTGTCAGTATGCTTAAGTAGGGCCAGTTATACCATGGGCATTCATTACATACACCAAGGAAGGAATATCTAACTCTTCCTGGGGAAAGGAAGGCTCCCCCAAAAAACCAGTGGAGGAGGTGGGTCAAGAAGGATGAGCAGTGGCTGAGGGACTAGAATGTATAAAGGCTGAGGACATACAAAGGCACAGAGGAACAGCCTATATAGGAATGGCCAAGAGCTCTGTGTGGTTGAAGTGAAATTGGAGGTACTGGGAGTGACGGGCAAATTGGAAAGGCAGGTTGGGGGAAGATTAAAAGGGCCATGGATCACTTGCTAACCAATATGTTGGTCTATTTTTTTTTAAGGCAGGAGATGGAGGGCCTCTAAAGGTATTTAAGTGCAGAAACAGCAAAATCAAATTGTGGTTTGGATGCTGTAGGAACAGAGTGACGTGTGAACTGGAAGAGAGTAGAAAACACAAGTAGGAATGCTAGTTCAGGGGCCAGTGGCTATAATACAGCAAGAGATGAGGAGGACTGAACTATGGCAGTGCAGTGAAGATGAGAGGGAGGAGAGAAAGGAAGCAGGAGAAATTTCTGAGATCAAACTATTGGGATTTGCTATGAATATCAGGCTTAAGGGAAAGAAACAAATGAAGATGACTCCAACTTTTCTGGATTGGGTGGTTGCTGGTGTCATTCACTGACTCAGAGAAGAGAGAAAACAGACCAGCAGAGAGAGAGAAAAAAAAGATTTTGATTCGGGACACATTAAGTGTAGAGCACTTATAGACTTCACCAACAAGCAAGCCACTATGGAGTGTCTGCCAAGCATGGAGTCTGTGCTGGTTACTGGAATAAGAGTGAAAAACAAATCAGACATGCCCTTGTGGAGTTCACAGCCTAGTGGGGAGACAGACTTTAAACAAATAATCACACAAATAACTATATAACAGCAAGTACAAGAAAGCACTAGAAAGCAAACCAGCAGGGTGCTATAAGACATAAGGCGGTCTGAGGTTGGAGACAGCCATGTGAAGGGAGCTTATGGGGAGAGGGAAGAAATTCCAACCAGGAAGCGACAGCATGTGCAGAGGCATTGCCCAGAAAGGGCTTGAGGCATCAAAGGAAGTCAACATGGCTTACATGTGCTTAGTGGCAGGGTCAGGGGCTGCATGGTCATGTTAAATATTTTGAGCTTTTCTTCAAGAGCAAAAGGGAACACTGAAGGGTTTTTAAAAGGGGACTGATAAAAAGATCATCCTGGCTGCTGTGTTGGAGGTGGGGAACATGTGTGTCAACACTTTCGACCTAGTGAGAGTTGGGGGCAGCTGGGAGCTGAGTGACAGTAGGCAGCATGGAAAGGGACAAACATTTCAGAGAACTTTTGCAGATGGGACTCTCTGTGGCAGGATTTCATAACTAACAGGACTGAGGAGTGGGGTGGTGAGACAGAAGTGAGGGTGCCTCCCCAGCTTCTAGCATGAGCAGCCAGCTGGATGGCAGTGCCATTTATGCTGGAGGAGAGGCTCAGGTGATTACTTCGGCATGTATCCTGTTGGAGATTCCCCTGAGATATCCAAGCAGGTTGATTTAGTAAGCAGTACATTTATGAATATGGAGTTCAAAAGAGAAGTCTAGGCTGGAAATATGAATGTGGAAGTTGTTGGCATTTAAAGCCAAGGGAGTAGATGATGTGACCTACAGAGAGAGACTGCAGACAGAGAAGCAGCCCAGGACAGAGAGGAGCAGCCAGCAAAGGGGCCAGCAAGAGAGCCTGTAACAGCAGGGGGTCGAGGAGGAGGAAGAATGTGGTTTCATGGAATCAAGGGAAGAGAACACTTCAAGAAGGAAGACAAAGGAAAAGTGTGCATTCCATTTAACAACATGAAGGTCACTGGTGAGCTCAGAGTAATTTTGGTAGACTGGTGGGTGTTCATGAGGCAGTTAGGATTGTGGCTGAGAGTATTCTTCCTCAATCGCATTAAAAGAAACACAATTTAAACAGAGGAGTCCTCTCCACAGATCTCTGCCATCAGGCTTTTCAGCTCTCTCCTCTGCTCCCAGCTGCCCTACACACAGGGAGGACTGCAGGGTACTGGCTGCAGCTCTGGGACCTGCCACTCTGGCCAGCCAGAAACCACTGAACCAATGCCCTGCTGAGAGCTCTGCTGTAGAAAGCAAGCTTCACCTGTCACAGGGTTTTAATTGTTACCTTTTTTCTTTGAGCAGGTAGAGGGGAAGTCCTTGTCTTCAACCTTTACTGAAGGCCTGTTACACTTCATCCTACAGAAGAAAGAACGTCGTGCTCCAGAACATAATCGAGATGGCCCAGGGGTTATATCTGTTTTAACTGGAAGTCCAGCTGCAAATCAATACACAAAATGTGATAAACTGAGAGCAGTGTTGTCTGTCAGGAGGGGGAGTGTGACCTTGAGCAAAGCCTTTTCTTGCCTGCCTCACTGTTTTATAATGATGACATGAGACAAATATCTCCCTAGTGTAGGCTTTAACAGATGCAGCATGGATAGGTGTGTTGTCAGTCTGGAAATGTTTATAAATCACATAGAGTGTGCTACTAAATAAATTGATTAGGTACTCTGGGGATGAAAAGAAATATACTATGGGGTTCTTGCCCAACAGAAACTTATGGCTGACAAAGGGGAAATGGACGTGCACCAAGAAAAGATTAATAATAGGACAGGGTGATATAAGATTAGTGCCAAATAAATGGCAAAGACAACCTGTGCTTCCCAGAGGAGAAAGAACTTGGGCTGGCACTGAAGGATGAGTAGGATACAGATATTGGGAAGGAAAGGAGGGAGCAGGACTGCCTTAAGTTCTCAACCTGGCTTGTAGGCCAGAATCCCCTGGATGCGTGATCAACCTACAGACTCCTGGACCCCATTGTAGATCTGTGCTGTCCAATGCATTAGCCACTAGCTGCATGCAGCTACTGAGCACTTGAAATGTGGCTTTTCTAAATTGAAATGTGCTATAAGTGTGAAATACACACAGGATTTCAAAGACAGTACAGAAAAATAAAAGAATGTGAGCGAACTTATTGTTTATAATCATTACATGCTGAAATAATATTTTGGAGTTAATTTTACATTTATTTTTATTTTTTAAAATCTGGCTACCAGAAAATATAAAATTACACATGTAGCTCATGTTTGTGGTTTGCATTATGTTTTTATTGGACTGTGCTGTCTGGAAAAACCAAATTAGAATCTCTGGGGGTGGAGCATGACTATGTTGAAAAGCTCCCAGGTGATTCTGAGGTGCACACCTCCTTACCAAACACTGGCTAGGTGTCAGTACAGAAGCCGAGGGAAAACACACCCATGGAAATCACGCGAGCAAGTATGCCAAGGAATGGCTGCTGCCCAGGGCTCCTTCTGGGCTTCCTCCCCTCCCATCTACCTCCCACATTGCCCACTCTGCGATCTCCCCTAGAATGCCAATCCAAGCCTGCCACACCCAACTCAGAGCTCTTCACTGTGTCCCCACAGAACAAAAGGTCTTCATGCTTCAGCCCTTCCCCTCCCCGCATGTTTTGTCCAATAGCACCAAGCATGCCACGTGGCTCCACACCCCTGCACCTGTCCACAGATGATGTTTCCTCTTCTCTCTTCCTCCCTTCATTACCTGGCAAACATTAATTCATCTTTTCAAACCCACCTCGGTTGTCATCTACTCAGTGATGCCTGTCCTTGCGCCCACATGAGAATTAATCATCCGTTCTCTACGCCTGGCACTATTTCTGTGGCTGCACCTATTACTATGCAGGGTGCTGTCTGTCTCCTCGTTTCTCTGACTATATGCTAAGAGCCTCAAAGGTAAGGACCAAATGCCATTCATATTTTTCTCCTAAGGTCACTAAAAAAATCCAAGGCTAGACTATAAAGGACAACAGATACCAGAGTCTGCACCTTACTTTTAGGAACAAGAGGAGTGCTGTAATGAAGATGATTTGAAGGAGATTCCTCTGGTGGTGTTTCTTTCCAGGGATTAACATGGACAGCTTGGGGACAGGACATTAGTTAGGCCATGACTGCACTGGGCCAACGTGAATGCAACACTGATACTGTTCTTGCTATGTGCTAGGAACTGTTCTGCCTACTTTATATACATTAACACTTTCAATCCTCACAACAACCCAATGAAATAGGTACTCTTCCATAAATGAGAAAACTGAGACAGAGAGAGGTTAAGTAACTTGCTCAAGGTCACACAGTTAGTGAATGGTGGAGCTGGAATGAGCCCAGTAATCTCCCTTGTGTTCTCATTCCTTTTTTTTTTTTTTTTTTTTGAGACAGAGTCTTGCTCTGTCACCCAGGCTGGAGTGCAGTGGTACGATCTCGGCTCACTGCAACCCCCACCTCCTGGATTCAAGAAACTCTCCTGCCTCAGCCTCCCAAGTAGCTGGGATTATAGGCATGCACTGCCACACCTGGCTAGTTTTTGTATTATTAGTAGAGACAGGGTTTTGCCATGTTGGCCAGGTTGGTTGCAAACTCCTGACCTCAAGAGATCCACCTGCCTTGGCCTCCCAAAGTGCTGGGATTACAGGTGTGAGCCACCGCACCCAGCCAGAGTCCTCATTCTTAACTGTAGGAGTGCACAGCCTCCCACAGGACTAAAGTAGATGACAGCTACTGGGGCCTTGCACAGGAGTGTGTGCAGTAGCAGGAAGCCGGGGGCAGAGGGGTTGATGTGAATGGTGGTTCCACTACTGCAAGAAGAAAGCCAGGTGGGGGAGCCAACCTAAAGAGGAACACTCTGGTTGAAGAAACACCATATTTATAGTTGACGTTTTCTTTCTTTTATGAGGCTGCCTGTGTGCAACTCAGGTAAATAGAGCCCATTTGTTTTGAGAGAACAAATCAAACTTAGCCCTTTAAACTCAGGAGCATACAACTGGGATTTTCTAGATTCTGAAAGAAAAAAGAGAAGTCTAAAAATCAGAAAGAATCCAGTCTAAATAGCTCTTCTTTTCAATAAATTTGGACACGAGATTTTTTTCTTCTTATGTAAAATAAACCCAAAAGAACATAAATAATTCCATTTAGCCAAAGATAGCTCTGGTGCCCCAGAAAGAGGACAGAGAAGTAGGACTGGAAAGGCTGAGCCCATCACACACACTCACCCTCTGCTCACTCAGGGTTGGCTGCCTGTGAGTGCTGAGGAAATGCGAGGCCTCTGTGGTACTCACTTTTTGCATCTATGAGCCGCTCCCGGGGTGCAGTGTCGGAGGAGGAGAGCTGCTCCTTGACTTTGGCGATATCTTTAGGATGCAGGTAGTCAAACAAACTCTGACCAATCAGATCATTCTGTGGAGATGAAATGTTAAACATGGCAAGTCAACCGCATGCAGAAAATCAATTATGCAACAAGTAAGCGCACACAGTCTGCATGTTGTCTTTGTGTTTTTGTGCATGAGACCTCAAACTTTTCCTATGTGAACCTGTACATATGTCCAACCACTTTGCCTAGACACAAGGAAGGAGACATCTGGAGGTTAATTTTCATAACGTGAGAGGAAAACCCTCAATTATATAGTTCATGCTCTTCTAAGGCAATAATCTTGGAATTCCCCTGTAAGACCTCAGAAGGCGGAAGATAGGGGTGGGCTCTGACTCCAGCTCTGCTGTTCAGCCTCTCTGTTCTCAAGCAAGTTACGCATATCATATGCTTCAGTCACCTTGTCTATTAACAGAGAGATAACAGCAACTTCCTCCATAACTTTGCTCTGAGACTAAAAAGAGCAGAAATCTTTGGAAAAATTAAATTTACATTAATTCTAATTTACATAAATGTCATTTTGATTCTTCAAGTCTTCTGCCTACCAAGCTTCCATGCAAATACCAGTGTGTCAGTGAGTGAATGAATAAATGAATAAAAGCTCTGGGGGACATAACAGGTGAAAAGCTCTGTTCTAGAAGCGTTTATAAATGTTACTCTTATTTGATCCTATAGGTTATCATCATCAATTTTTAGAGTAAACTGAGGTTCAATAGAGCTAAGAAGTGACACAGCACTGCAAACACAGTATGGAGTGGATTTCCAAGTGTCATATTCTCTGTTACTGTGTTACCTGCCTACCCTTCTCCCTTGTCAGATAGCCTCTTACCCTCTGTCCCGCCACATATTGTGGGATATTTATTTTGCAGCAATAGAAGAAAGCCATAAGGCTACTGATCAGATCAGAGTCAGATCTTCCAATGGGGGGAATATGGAACATATTACCAGACTGTTCTAAGTCTAAATTAATTTATCTGTTAAGAAGTTAAGAATTTTCTGGAAGAAGTTCACATGTGACTTGTATACCATAATTATTCTGACAAAATTGAGTGACACTTCTGACTGCTGTCAGGCTGCCCGCCACCAACAGGAGCATGAACAATACCTGGCTGTAGTTGAGGATCTTGAAGACAGACTCTGAGACAAAGAGTATCTTCCCTCGGTCACATCCTACGACAAACAAAAATCCATCTGCTGCCTAATCAGGAAAAATGGATAATCAATTTCTCATACTTTAGGAAAGATAACTTGTAATCCCCCTGATAACTAATAGAGGATGTGCCTTCTAAGCATACAAAGCACAGGAACAATCACTGACAGTTTCAGTGATATCCTGAGTGCAGGATGCTGAAAACAAATTGTGTGTGTGTACGTGTGTGTGTTTCTACATATCATCTAATTATTATAGAAAAAAAGTCCAATTAAAGTAAGTTCTATTTCAAAGCAGAATTCAGCTTGTACATATTCTTTTGAAGGTATCATGGTCCAGAGAAATCATACTTCTTTGCTCTAATTATAACAACTCTATGGAGAGTCAGAATCTGAAATTTGGAAGGACTCTTGAAAAATCCCCTCTCTAACATCTCAGCCACCATCTACCTTCAACTTGAAAACCTCCATGTACAGGGAGCTCTCTAAAACAGTGGTTCTCAACATTTGGAGTAGTGTTTTTTGTTTTTGTTTTAATGCTGATGGTCTGGCATGGGGCTGATCACTGGGGCATTTTTTAAACCCATCCCACTTCCACGTTAATGTGATTCTAACGTACACAGGGCTGAGAACTACTACTCTCAAATGTTATCCCTCCATCCAGGGCTGGACTATTTGCATTCCAAGTGCGACAAGAAAAGCAAACCCCTCCACCCCGCCACTTAGATTCTTCTTACCCCTTTCTTCAGTTTAAATACAGGAAAAAATCTAAATGTTCCAATAAAGCCAGTCATTAAGACAGGACAACATTTGGTAAAGAGACTGAAGCAGGTAAATACCCAAGCTATAGTGCCTGAGAGCTTGGGCTGTTTTGTCAGCATATGTGTGAATTCCACCCACTGCCTTCCAGACATACAACCACTCAATTCCTGCTGGGGTCTTCCGGTGACAAGGAGGGTGCGCCCCACTCTGTCATGCCCTTGCTCTTATGACTCAGCCCTCCTTGGTTCTAATACACAGTGGGCTAGTTTCTCACCTTATTCACTGGTCCTCAATCTGTTCTTTGGAAAAATACAGAGAAACTCTGTTCTCTTTTTCCACAAAAGGGCCTTCATGATGTAGTTTAATTCAAGGAACTAGGAAATGAATTAATGTGCCAGAAGGTAAAAGAATAGTGCATGCACTTGTGCTGGGACAGAAGACATGAGTGAGAGGGGAACAGAATCACTGTTGCTGTGAGACCCTGGCAGGCTACTCAGCCAGAAGGAAGCTGGGGAGGAGCCTTTCCTAAGTTAGGTCCCTAAGCTGGCCCAGGGGCAAGGGATGACAGTGAGGGGGAAGTAACTTTCCAAGCACCATCTGCTGGAAGCCTCATTCTGTCAACAAATAGGGTATTAATAACTTCCTCGTTTGCCTTGCAGATAATCTTATATCTCACAGAAGTGTTTTTGAGGCTTTTCATTGATGTGGCAATGTGGCTTGAAAGGCACCTGGACAGAAGGGAACTGTGACACCCTGGAGGTAATGCTGGGCAGGGTCCGGCCTGAACCGACAACATGGGTAAAGCTATTTCAACACTCCAGGGGAAAGCCAGCAGGTTCCAAAGCAGTGAATGCATCAGCAGGGGGAGGCTCTGGACATTCCAACTCCACAGCACCCTGGCTGGCAGACCATCTGTGAAGGAGCCGGGCCCAAAGGACAGCTAAGGAACAGAAGCTGTGAGAACACTACCAGCACCACAGAGCCACAGGGCCAGCCAGTGGTAGGGTCACTCTTGGGAAGACAGTGCTGGTTAATAAACGACACAGAGGCCCTGGTACGGTCTGCCTGGTTTTTAAAACATGAAGAAGTAATGTAGACATTGTAAACTGATACAGTTGACTGATCCCTGACATACACTTTATTAAAGATATTTTGAAAGCACTTAGTAAAGAAAGCAGTTTGTCCATTTTGCATTGCTGAGGAAAAGCAGAAGTCCAGCTCCTGCAACCAAACTGTCTGAACATCATCTGAGTGGACCTGGCTTTCTGTTGAAGCAAGTCCCTGGAACTGGGCCCCTGGAAGTGATAAGGGATGGGACAGCATTTCACAGCCACTGACGTGCCAGAGAGGTGACAAAAGCTTCATCAGGCAAGAGAGATCACTCTTGAGTGCTGCATAAAACAAAGGAGTAGAAAAGACAAGCCCAACATGAAGTATTCAGCTGAGACAGCATTATAATCCTTGTTCCATACCCTGGTAAGTATGGGTATCTGATAGAAAATTATTAAGAAAAGCAATAAAAAGAAAACGATTAAGCATGTGCCATTGCAAAAGGAGCTTGTTTTATTTATTTTTAAATTTGTCCATCCACAGGACTCTGCTTGATAATTATTTTACATATATATATATGAATGAAATAAAGACATAGATTCTTTTTCTTAAAATAATCAAGCCTGTACCCCAGCCTCAAATGTCATTGATTTGGATGTTCCTAGAACAATGCCAAGCCTCTAGTAAGTACACAAAAGTGTTTGTTGGATTCATGAATACGCAAGAATGAAAGAGATAGAGGCATGCCTATTACATCTACAGCTGCAGATCTGTTACCAGTATGGGAATCAGGACCAGTTACATAATTTGTGGGGCCCAGTACAAAATGAAAATGCAGGGATCCTTGCTCAAAAATTACATTTTCAAGATGGTGACAGGGCATTAAACCAAGCATGGGGCCCTGTGAAACTGCAGAGGTCGCAAGCCCACGAAGCTGGCACCGATGGCAGCTCTCGAGATGCTACAGACATCGGTCATATTTTAACCTCAGCAAATCCTGAGAACATAGACATTTTTATGAAAAGCATGGAGAGATGGACAGAGCTGGGTGTTTGAATAACTGTGTCCTGAGAGTGGTAACCAAAACACCATCACTCACTTGATCGGGAGCCTGGTCCCACCCTAAAGTGTTTATCATTGATTTGGATGTTCCTAGAACAATGCCATGCATCTATTAAGTATACAAAAATATTTGTTGAGTTTATGAATAAACAAGGATGAAAGGCACAGAGGCATGTATTGGATCTACAAGTCACACACAGATTCCAAGGGTCATTAATGACAAGCTGGACTGTGGGGCCATTCAACAAACAGGTTTTGACAGGAATGAAAGAGAAGTCCTATCTTAAGTTCAAAAAAGCACCTATACAAGATGTAAAAAACCTGACCTAACAATAATTCATATTCAGGAGAGAAGGGGGAGGGGGCAGTACTGCAGCTGCCCCAAATGATGCGGTACTAATGAGATGGCTTTTTTGGCAAGGAAGGCACTAGCCCCATTCATCCTCAGGCCAACCAGACCACAGTTGACATGCTATATTGGGTTGTGGGAGTCATTTCTGGAAGGAATCGAGCAAATGCATGTGGCTCTGGAAAGTGTGTGTGGCAAACACTGTTGGGGGAGCCAATTCCCAACACCATTCCCAGGCCCCTTCTCTCTTGCCTGTCTCCATCAGGGAGGCTGGAAAATCTATACACACTTGCTTCTGCACCCTGCCCTGCAGCCAGGTGTGACCAAGTGACACACTTTTGGATAAGGTGAAGTCCACTATTGAGTTTTCGGGAAGGTGTATCCTCTCTTGATAAAAAGGACAGCCAGACTAGTTTCATTTACCCCTATTTTTACAGTGGGTCTGGCTACTTAGACCTGGCAGAGGTACCCGGCTACATTAAGGAAACAAGCTAGCATGCTAGCTTGGTGTGGCTGAGTGCAAAGACAGAAAGAACCTGGTTCCTATTGACCTCATTGAACCACTGCAGCAACCCCACATAACCTACTCCAGACCAGTTATACTTGAGAAATGAAACTCTATTTATTCATCAGGTCTTCTGGTCCTCGCAGGTGAATGCTTTCCAATTTGAGATAGCACGTCATGAGGAGATAAATAGAGAATGCTGGAGTGAGCAGACAGGCCAGGCTTACAGAGAGCTGAAAATGGATAGTGATGATGCAAAATTCCAGATGGACTACCCTCTACTCCAGGGCTTTGCAAACTTCTGCTCAAAGATGGGTATGCTGATTCTGTAGGCTGTGCAAGTAAGGTCAGCCCTGACTTCGTGGGAGGTGGAAGCAGGTATCCTTCCTTTTAGTTAACGTTTTTCTATTCTTCTGTTCACAATTTGCAAGAACACATTTCTGAATTCAGTTTCTTTCCCTTCAATTCCCAAGTTAATCTCACTTTACCTAGTAACACTACTTAGAGCCCTGTGCAGACCTAATTCCTCATGGAAGACAACAGGTTCCCACAGTGCCACCTCAACCATCTTCCAGCAGAGATTTAGCAAGACAGAGAGCGCACTCAAGTCAAGCAAGTGAAAGCATATACCTCTTGCATTTATTTTTCTTATTTGGACCACTAGTCTTTGGAAGTTTGTTTGTTTCCTTGATTTTTGAGACAGAGTCTCACTCTGTTGCCCAAGCTGGAGTGCAGTGGCGTGACCTCGGCTCACTGCAACCTCTACCTCCCGGGTTCAAGCGATTCTCATGTCTCAGCCTCCCAAGCAGGCACCTGCTACCACACCCAGCTAATTTTTATATTCTTAGTAGAGACAGGGTTTCAACGTTGGCCATGCTGGTCTCAAACTCGACCTCAGGCGATCCGCCCGCCTTGGCCTCTCAAAGTGCTGAGATTATAGGCGTGAGCCACAGTTTTGTTGTTCTGATGGGATTTTGGTGTAAAGATTTAGGTGGACTTTTTTTGTGCTAGTGGTTAAATCAGGTGAAAAGAAACTCTCAATTGTTGTTGGTTTCAGTCGCTTCCTAAAATCTTCATGCAGAAATGTGATTCTTAAATCCCTCTTATTTTTAACAAATCTTGCCTCTTCTGATTTAAAATTGCAGTAGCATAGGCCTTCCATTTTTGCCTAGATGAGGTTAAAAGAGGAGAATGGTTTTGTGGAAGAAATGTGAAGCCTGTCCAAACAATAAGATAAAGGGAGGGACCCGAGAGAGGAAGCAGGCCTAAAAAAAAAGCTCAGTGTTGAAACATCAAATTCCCACATGCTGCTACTTACTTGAAAATTTATCAAAACAAATGTTGTAAAACAATCCCATAATTGAACATACCCTGAGAATGAGGTGTTTCAATTCATCGTCTGATAGAAAAGTTGGTTTGTAGTTTGCTTCTGTATATGGATTGGTGGCACCTTAGGGGGGAAAAAGAGAAAGTATTGGTATACTTGATATTCAGAAAATGTCTCATTCTAATTTGCTGCCTCAAACCTTTCGCAAGTGGCCTAGTCCCTGTGACCTGGTATTTAAATTTCGTTGTTTAGGCCTTAACTGAGATGAGCCTAGATCTGGCTTTGGACGGAATGCTGTAAGCCAAAGATAATACCAGGGAAAAGAGAACACTGTTACCCACAGGAGACCTAACAAGCCTGTTTTTCTCATTACAGGGAAAACCAAGAGATAATAGAAGGAAGTTTAACAATCTGCTTCTAAGAGAGAAGGCAGCTCTGGAAGTAAACTGGTAGAGGCTCCTCAGAGAGTTCCCTCTTCTAAGATCTGTATTAAATGGGCTGTCTGGTAGTCCTTCAAATCACCACTCTAAATGTTCTTGGGAACCCATCCAGTCTGCCAGGCCCTGAGTAAATATATTGCGGAAGGCATTTAATGTGAGTTCCTCTTCATCGGGGTGAGTTAAATGAGTGTGGCAATGTGGAGGAATGCATTGCTTCAGTCAGTGCAGCTCCCACTCCCAGGACTGAAAGGGGACAAGACTTACGCTTAAAAGGTTGTCAATCTGGCATTTTTCAGGAGAACAATCACTTAACAGAGAAAAATGCCAGCAGTAAATGATTTGGAGTCTGCAGAATAGCGAGTGGAATAGTGAAAGAATAAAATGAAACGGATCTGTAACAATTCAAAGTGCCATGGGGAGGGAGGGAGACAGGACGTGTTGCAACCATTCAATTGATCCCTATCCCTGCTCTTTATTGTAACTTGAGATTTGCCACTTATTTCCAATTTAATAGAAATTAGTTTATAATAATTTAACCCGTGTTATCTTTGCTAATATGAATTTTTAAATGTCAGTCTCCCAGCACAGGATACAACATTTATATTTTTGGATAATGATCTAAAGTCAGAGAAAACCAGTTACTTCTTATTTCTGGTGGCTTTGTGCAAATATAAAAAGACGCAATTCTACCACGCAGGTCAGAGATCTGACTGAGCGCCCACTTTCCAATTTCCTCCAAAAGTCCAAGACTAGCTATGGAAAATTCCAGGAACAGCATTCACTAAAATGCCTGATATATTTCAGATTTCTCTTGTGGTTTGGATAAGTCACTTCCACTTTTCTGCCTCTGTTTTCTCACCCTCCCCACACTCAGAAAAGAAGGAAAATACTGCCTCCCTCACAAAGAGTGGATCTGGTTCGGGAAAATTCCAGGAAGATGAAAATATCTTCAGTGTTCATTCCTGACAACAAAATGCCGCGAGAACCCGCAACCCGTGACTCACTTTTCAAAGGAACCATGATGCATTTTCATCTTTGAAACTGACTTTTCTGTGTCACTGTGTGCACCTACATTTCTGCGTGTCATAATTGTAAGGATGGGATCCAGGCACAAACATAGGCAAGATGTGAGACATCAGAGCAGTATCGTGTCTGATAGGCACATAGCCTGATTACATGCATATACAGAGATGTGCAAAGCACATAGTTTCTATGCTCTGAGAATGTGTGACTGCAAAATTGCATGTCAAAACCCACATAAGCTCAATAATCACTTCATTTGGCATCACGGCTATTGCTGAAAAGTAAAGGCATACTACTCAAGGCTACATAATTGCAAGTAATAAACATCTGCCTTAGGGACAGGAACATTCTAGGCAAGGGTGGTAACATTTGTGGGCAAGGACATAAAGGACAATAGAGCCCAGGGTCTCACCTCTTAATGTTTTCATGTGCTGAACAGCCATCCTTAGCACAGTAAGTTTATCTAATTTCCTGGACATTGCGTTGCATGTTGGTACCAAAGAAGCCAACTCATCTATAAAACTGTTCATTTTATCCCGGCGCCGCTTTTCAATCTGACTGTGAGCTTCCCTGAACAACAATATGAAAAACGATTTCTTATAAAATGTAACCAAGCATCAAGAAAAGACGACAAAAATAAATGAGTTGTAACTGTTTTCAATGTTCATCTGACAAGGCAAATTTAGAATCTGCAGAATGTTCAAAATTAGACTTTTCTACTAAAGTCTCCAAGAAAATGGTCTCACTGCCAGGTCAGTATTAGTTTATGTTTACCTCATCCTTAGAATTCAGGAGAAAAGCTACAAAAATTGTCTTTTCAGAGTAAACTGAATTGTTCATTTCTCCTTTCTTTTCCTCTCAGCCTTTGCAAAATTGGATTTTGAAATGGGGGTGAAAGGACAGAGAAGGGAGGTGGTGGCTTCATAGCACAGAGCATCCAGAGCCCCGTGGGCTGTCCCTGAGGTCTGTGAGGAGCCTGCTGTGTGGCCGTGTGACCTGGGCAGGGCACCACTTCTTTCCAGTCACAGCCTCACTGACTAGGGCACCCAGTAACCAACACCATCATCCTTGGATCAACCAGGACTCCACCTAGGTGCAGCAGATGCTACATCTGTCCCCAGGAGCCTCCCCTGAGGAATGTCACACTCCTCCCTCCCGGGAGTGGCTGCCTGCTGAGGCAGGCTGACACTGACTGATGTGCATCTGCCATTGGTGACGGTCCTCCTAAGGAAGTGCAGCAACTATGGAAATTCAGTTTGCTGCAGCTGCCACAGATACAGAGCAATGGGAGCTCCTGCCAAGGCTGGCCTCTGAGGGAAGAGCTTGAAGCCTTAGGGCAGCCAATTTCTGCAGCCCCCTGTATCAGTCTGTCATGATGCAGCCTCAGAACACAGCCTGGTACTAACGGCAGAACTGAGGACCCAATGGGAAGAGGTCAGCAAGTGTGGCTGGAGGCAGGAAGGACCCAGGCAGAGAATCTACTAGAGGCACCTAGCGTGCCCCGTGTGGTGCATTCAGTTGCAACTCGCAGTGCAATAAGAGCCCCTGTCAGAAGCAAGTCCCAGCCATGTCTCCTGTGGAGGGCACTCCAGTCAGGAAGACGCAAATCACTGAGCAATGTCTCCTGTAGAGGGCGCTCCAGTCAGGAAGACGCAAATCACTGAGCCATGTCTCCTGTGGAGGGCGCTCCAGTCAGGAAGATGTCCTCTGCTGAAGATTGGGGAAAAACTTGAGCCTTGACTGATTTCTGCTACCTTCAAATCCCCTTCAGGTTAAAGGTGCTTAGACAGCAAAGAGTAAAGGCCAGCCCAGCATGGAGAGCATGGAGGGCAGAAGGCCACCTTGGCCAAGGCCCACTACCTGCCTGTTCCCTGAGGAGGTGACAGTGCCCAACAGGACTCTTAGACAGGAACGAACATGCAGAGCCTCCTTAGCTGCTCTCTAAGCAACCAGAACTAGAACGCTTTGTAGACAAAACGAGGTCCAAGATTACCTTGCATTTTTTATCCTTCCTTGGTGTTCTGTATATTCTAACCTGGAGGGAGGAAAAAGCAAAAGATAAAAACATAATTCCCTGGAGATGAATGGCAAAGTTACACATTGCTGTTTTCTTCCGCCCGATCCCTGTCATCTCTCTGCAGACACACAAGGGGATTGGGGGTTGAAGGGACACAGTGTGAGCCCACAGGCTCACAGCCTCCTTGCTCATCTCCAGCTGAGGACATGGGTGCTGCCCCAAGTAATAGAATGTGTAACAGTGCAAAGAAAATGGCTATAAGGATGCTGAAGTTCAAATTACTAGGTTCATGGTACCTTCCATGAGGGTCATCTTTGTCTGTGTCCATGCTTTCTCTGAAAAAACAAAAGAGAATGTGACTGCATGTTAATAAAGACATACAGAAGAGCTTCTTATCGTAAGACAGAAGGCTCTCATTTATCCAGAAACCAAACAATTAGAAAGCTGGAACAGCCACAGTATCGATTAATGATGTATAATAAGGGTAAAACAAACAAACAGAAATTAACTTGAACTTACTATAAAACCTGGACCAGCTTCTCAGGTTATCAAACAAAAGTTATCATCCCAAAAGAGTCTGTGTGTTAATATATATTTTACCATATTCTGATTGTTTGAAAATTGGGAATATGTAGTGTTTATAAAAATGCTTAGTTAAACATAGGCTTGAAATATCTCTAACCTCTCATTATCCCCATAATTCTGGATAAATGAAGCTTATTCCATTTGCAAAACATATTGAGCATCAAAAATAAATGTGCACACATATCTATTTGGCAGGGAAGGGGTGAAGTGAGGAGGGTGGAATTAAAGTACCAACAAAGTACTGAGCAGAGCCCCAGGCAGCTTTTCAAAGGCACTGCTGCCAAGTGTTCTGCTTCTCAGTTAGATGGGAACCCCTAGACTTCAGGAATTGGGATGGAGGGGCGTAGTGGGGCTGAGGGCCACAGAGGGTCCTGGGGTCACAGCAAAGATCTCCCTCCCTTTCACAGACTCCAGAGATCCAAGTTTCGTTGCATCCTGTGGTTCAGTAGAAGAAAAGAGACTGAAATCCCCAGAGGAAGGAGTTCCAAACCCCCCTCACAGCCTTCTCCTATCCACACATTTATCAGGAGGGCATGGACTGCCAGCTGGGCCTCTCTCCTTTTTCCTTTATCCCATAGGAAAAGAGAGATCATGGCCCTTCAAACAATGTAATCCCAAGGGCAAAAATAGCTGTTTCTAGGAGCACTGGATCATATCGTGGGCATTCTAGAACAGTGTTCCCAATCAGATGCCCTGGGGTTCCTCACAGGCAGAAGGTTTCCCCAGCTAGTTCTAAAGTTCAGAGATCATGCAGGCCGCACGGAAAAACAAAAATTCCCCCATCCCTTTTGTCTAGAATTCTATCTGTTCCTTGAGGCCAGGTGATAATCTCAGGTGAGAAAAAGCTCTGCCTGACAGTCATAGATGACTTCAGTTACATTAAAAGATAATGAAAGGGATTACGGTTGCTTAATTAATTGAGTCCCCATGAATTACAGAAGATTAGCAAACCAGAGTCCACAAGGGAAATCTTGGGTGGTGACCAAGCTGGAACCCACAGGTCTACATGACAGAGGCCTTAGAACACATCAGTGGCTCCCTCAGCGCTTGCTCAAGACAAAGGGTTTGTGGCCAACATCTCACAGTCTTTCTGCTGGGGAGTTACTGCTATGGAAGAATGCCCTCACAGCCCTCATACCCACTCTCCAGCCCCTGGGTGTTGGCTGTCTTAATCATCTGGGATAACTTACATATTAATCATAGCATCTCCTAGTGGGCATCTGACCTCCAGCCATTGTGCTCCCCAAATTCGACCTGTGAACTTCAGCAGAAAGGACATCTGCTGTAGGGGGGATACCTCCTTGGAGATTTTCCCTCATTAAACAAAAGAAAACCTCTTAAATGGACATTTGGGTAAGATTCCACGCAGGTGCTTCGGCAAAAGAAAATGTGCCTTTGAATGTTCTACACTGCCTTATTCCCGAGGTGTTTGTACATATATAGAAGGGATGACTGTGAGAGTGAAAATTTACTTAAATGAAAAGTCATTAAGTCTAAAAATAAACAAAAATACTATTTAATATAACAAGTTCATACTAATTTAAATAATGTTTAAGGACAATATCAATGTTCCTAAATTGTTTTCAGAGAGGACCTCCACTCATTCCTCCCATAAACATTCATTAAGCACCTGACACTTGCTGTCTTCCTCAGAGAGGTCCTCGGGCTAAGCTCTCTTTGAACCCCCTGAGATGACACCCATAGACTTAACCCTCTTGCTCAAAGGAGCAATGAAAGAAGAGGAAGAAAGGGGTAAAAGGCAGAACTTGGCCTTAAGGCTGTTATTTTCCCTGGGTGTAGAACATTTTGGGAATAGGAGGTGGAAGTTAAATGCCTCAGTAGTGCTGAAGGCTCCCTTCTTGCTTACAAACTAGGGGAAGGTAAAGCCAAAAACCAACTGTGTAGCCTCCTAGAGTTGGGTTTTTTATTCCCATCCCCTTTTCCAGGAGAAACAGTAGCTAGTTGCTAGATGTTCCATGCCCAAGAACTGACACCAAGTTTAACAAGAGGAAGACATGCCCCAAAGGCCTTACTGGTAGTCAGTGGAGCTGCCTTTCCGTTTGCGGTTGCAATCCACACCACTGGTACCAAGAGAGCCGGAAAGCAGGTCAGTGGGGCCCGGGGACATGAAATCACTGATGGTTGAAGAAATGTCCATTCTCTGGTCTGCCATTGGATGATCTGGAATTGTTACAAGAGGCACAAAGGCGTGTTTATTTCGATGAGCTCTCGAAAGCGGTGGAAAACCCAGGGTGGTGCTTGGGGGTTTGGTGGTGGGACGGGCGGGGCTGGGGGAGACCCGGGGCTGGTTTACAGCAGCACTAACGCATCTCTCACACCCCCGGACCCAGAACAGGCATGATAGAATGGAAAGAGCCTCATATTTATTTTAAGAGTTTTTGTAGGAAATTTAAGCTCACCCGCTCATTTTTCTGGTGAAGACATAAAAGCCTAGAGAAGCTGAGCAGATTCTCAGTCCCTGTGCTGTGGCATGGAAAAACTAAACCAGAACCAGAAACTCTAGGAGTGACAACCCAGGGCAGTTCCCATTGAGGGGACCAAATATCCCAGATGTTCTCCGACAATGCTAATTATTTTTCCTCCCTTTTCTCCACCAACAAAGCTAATTTTATTTTATTTTTATTTTTTACTTGTTTTGAGACAAAGTCTCACTCTGTCACCCAGGCTGGAGTGCAGTGGTGCAATCTCAGCTCACTACAATCTCCACCTGCCAGGTACAAGTGATTCTCATGCCTCAGCCACCCAAAATGCTGGGAAGCTGGGACTAAAGGTGTACACCACCACACCTGGCTAATTTTTGTACTTTTAGTAGAGATGGGGTTTCACCATGTTGGCCAGGCTGGTCTTGAACTCCCGGCCTCAAGAGATCTGCCCATCTCAGCCTCCCAAAGTGCTGGGATTACAAGTGTGAGCCACCACACCTGGCTGCTAATTGTATTTTCTTCTAATCAATAAACATATGATCAAGGAAACGAATAAATGCAAGTTCCTTATTATCTTTGTACTTCTGTTAGGACTTTTGAGAGCTTGTTTGGAGGTCCTAGCCGAAGAGCGCAGTTACTCATATACCCTTGACCAAAGACTGGTCCTCCTCTATCGGAGATGGTCATCCTTTTTGAGCATACAGCTTTGGGAGGGACGCACATGGACTGGCGAGGGAGGAATGGGACACCCGCCTAGCCAGCCAGATCAGCTCAATCAACCCTGGCGATCAACGGGGTGACAGATGTTGCAGCCAGATCATCCTCACATCCTGTTATGACCTTTGTAAACATTGTAAGAAAGCAGAAAATATCCTTTCTTCCACTGTAAGTCTTACTTGGGAATCAGGAAAATATGGTCCCCTCTATCACGGCCCAGGCAGTCGGCCTGTTTTCCCCCACTGTCAGCATCCTTTGCAAGGAAAGCCATGAATGATGAAATGAAGACATTGTAAAGAAATTTGCAAAACATTTTGAGAACTCATATTTTAAAAGCATTAAGCAAACCAGCCCTTGAAAAGGGCCTAACAAGTGCCTTGCAAGGGACTCTGACTCCAAGCCCAGTTGAAGAGGTTGGGCAGGGTGCCTGCCTACAGTCAGGGGGTCTGAGCTCCGTGAAGTAGGACTGGAGCTGTCACTATCCCCCTCTGGACCCAACTTCCTTCATCTGCAAAACAGGAGGGTGAGTGTGAGCTACTGTTTCCCACTGTCACTGTTCTGCTGACAGATAAGTGAACCAGTTGCCTCCTGGTTAGATGACTGCCATTTTTTCACTTTGATAAGCACTGCTAGGGTGAACATCTTTGTGCATGTATCTCCTTGCATTTGAGCGATTATTTCTTAGAATAAATTTCTAAAGGTGGGACTGACAGGTCAAAAGGGGACACATGTATTCTGGAACATACTGTAACACTGTGCTCCAGAAAAGCGACAATAATTTCTATCCCCAACAAGAGTTCTTGCCAGTCTGAAGAGGAAAAAAAGACCTCATTGTTTTTACTTGTATTCTTCAGCTATTACTGATGGTGCTCTTCTGTTTACAGGCGTTTCTCTGTCTTCCCTTGTGTCTGCTCATGTCCTGTTTTTCTACCACAATGGCCTCCTACCCCGTGTTCACCTGTGTAACAGGGCATGGCTGGAGAAAACATACCCCTTAGAGGCCTGCATGCCGCCCAGCGATGCTTCATTCCCCTGGCCATTTATTTTCTCATTCTGCTATGAAGGACTTCATACTTTGTCCTCTCTCCTCAAACTTCCATCATCTCCTCAGTCTCCATTCTCCGCTGAGGACTCTGCTTCTTAGTGAACTGAGAAAAGAGGCAGGTGCACACCCACCACCTCCTTAGATGCTCCTACTTAGGATCCCTTCCCAGCTGATGCCTGGATTCTACCTCTCCCACCTCCTCGAGACCACCATTTCAGAACCCTCGCCCCAGCCCAATCCTGCACCATCCACTCTCCCCACGCTACTGAATCATTTCCACTTGGGTAAAAACAAGAGTTACGTAATTCCCATCTTGGGAAAAATAAACTTACTTGAATACCATCCTCCTCCAGCTATTGTCCCATTTCTCTGTCTCCGGTTTTTTTCCTCTTATTCTCAATAACCCAACTCCAATCAGATTCTCTCCCCATCATTCCCACAAAACAACCCTTGTCAGGCTGACCAGTGACCTCCCCACTGCTAGATCCAATGGCCAGTTCTCTCCTTGCCCATCAGCACATCCAGGAGAGCTGACCTCGCCCTTCTCACTGTCTCATGGCTTGGGAGATCCCCCTTCTTGCAGGATTCCTTCCATTTCAGTGGTCACTCCTTTTTGCTGTCTTTGGCTGGCTCCTTCTCATCTCCCTCAACTTCAAGGAAGGGTCACATGGATGTCCTGGGCCCTCTTCTCTATCTACACACGCTCTCCAGGGGCTCTAGTGTCATTCCTTCAAATACTATAAACACTGTAACAACTCCCAAGTTTACATCTCCAGCCCAGATGTCACCCTGAATTACAGATTTTTATGGCCGACCACCTCCCTGACGTCCTCACTTGAATATACAAGAAAGATGTCAAACTGAAACATCCATAACCAAAACTCTAATTCTCTCCAAGCCAAGCCTCTCAGTCATTCCTATGTCAATCCTTCTGGTTGCCAGGCCCCAAACCTAGAAGCCATCCTGACTCCTTTCTTTCACAACCTGAATTCAATCCATCAGCAAATCCTATCAGCTCGACATTCAATGACTTTCCCTTTTTCTTCACATGTCATTTCATCAGTGAAGCCCCCTTGAATAGCCATATAATGCAAACCCTGCCAAGCCTCCCTAGCCCAGCCCCCTGCTTAATGTTTTGTCCTTAGCCCTCGTCAACATGTGACCTACCACAATCTCCCATATTCATTGGCTGTCCTCTCCAGCAGGGTCTAAGCACCAGGACAGCAGGCACAGTAATTACTCCCTGTGCCCTTAGTGCCCAGAATACTTTCTAGTACATACTAAGTGCTCAATAAAGATATATTGAATGAAAGAATAAATTTGTATACCAAGAATATTAATTTGTTCATCACTGATGTTGCCAACACTTTTTCCACCCTTTTGCTTAACTTTGTTTACGATATTTGTATGTGGCACCAAAAGTGACATGTTTTAAAAGCCTTTTCTTACCCAGAATAATATAAATATTCTCTGTTTTCCTAAGATTTTAATGATTTTTTTAATTTAATGCTATTTGGAAATTATTTTGATATACTATCTAAGCTTAGGAATTTATTTCCCTCTAATGGATAGGAAATGTTTTCTAACACCATTTGCTAGCTCATACATCCCATTGTCACTAACCTGAAATACACCTTTATTGATTTATCACCTATTTCTGGACTCTCTACTCTGTTCCTCTGATCTAGTTATTTCCACCACAGTACCATACTGTTTTTATGACTGCACTTTAGAATACATTTTAATAGCTAGCAGAACAAATACTCTCTCACCGCTCTTTATTTTCAGAAATTTCCTAGCTATTCTCTCTGATTTACCTCTCAAGAAGTATTTCATGATTATTTAATCATATTAAAGACCCTGTTGGGTGGGTGACATTGTTGTTATTTTGTCATTAACATTTACAGAAGCAGGGCCAGGAATGAGTACCGAGCCCCGCCCTCAGGGTCTTGGTGATTTATGGAGCCCTGGTCCCCTTGGACCACGCAGCAGACATGAAGTACCTCCAGAATCCCCCACTCCCTTTTTTGACCAGTCAAACAACCGCATGAGGTGGAATATCCCAAGTTTCAGAGTTCCTGGAAGAAACTACGCTTCCTAAAGGAAGAACTGCCATGCAAGCTACCAATAATCATCAGTTCACAGGGGGCAGGAATGGGATACTACTTTGTTACCTGAAGTTACAGTTCTTACACCCCAGATCCAGCTTGGGAGGAGTTAGGGGCCTCTGGACTTGGTCACCTCAAAGCGATTTTCATGTTTTATAATTTCTTTTCAGGCGGTCAGCTTCTTCCAAAAACCTACAGTGGGGGCCACAAGAAAAGAAAACCCAGACAGGTCACTTTGAGGTACGTAAGTGTAAAAATCTCTTAGTAGCTAAGGGAGACAGTGGAGATGGTTCATGATTCCTAATTACAGGGAGGAAGGCTGGGCGAGCACGTCACATTCTACCGGCACTTACCACCCCTTGCTGCCTGGCCATCCTTCAGCTTCTTGTTAAAGCTAAGTTGCCAACACATGAAAAAAATCTGGCAGGAGATATTTTCTGTGAAAAACAATGCCTTCAAAGTTACTAAAACTGGATTCTTGGGCATGTCCCTAGAAGAAAGTTAGTTGTGTTTTTTTTTTTATTTCTCCTACGGGGTCAAGTAATCATAATTGTGAAAACTTGCTGAGTGTGATTTTGTGTCAGGCTCTATCCTTATTGTTTCATGTAGATTAACTCACTGAAACCTGAAAGTAACTCTATGAGGTAGACACTTCTGTGTTCTCCGTTTTACAGAAGAGACTGAGGCACAGAGAGGTGCAAAAACTAGCCAAAGTCACATAGCAAGAGAGTGGTAGCCTCCAGAAGCTACCTCACTGCTGAAGACACCACTTAGCTCTTGCTAGGTTGAAGGTAGTGGCCTGAAGCCAGACAACAAGAACAATGAAAAACAACAGAAAACAAGTCTTCAGAAAACATTAAGCCGAAACATAATGCCAGCAGAGCCAACACCTGAAGCGAACTGCTGAAGCAAGCTCCTCGGTCTAAAGAAAACATCAGTGAATCTCAAGTGCATCTGGGCACATACGAAGTTAAGAAAGAAAGAAATTCTGAAACAGGGTTCATGGTAGCCACGTGGCAGTGCTGCCCTCCCACTTACTGAAAGGACTGAGGGGTCTCCTGTCCACCCTATGACTCATGTGGAGGATTCCTGTGTCTGGCAGGAACTGGCTCTGAAAGGAAGAAAAGGGTCACCCCACATCCTCCTAATCCATCCCTGCACTGCCTTGAGATGGCAAGATTTAGATTTTAAACAGGGCTTTCCTGACCTTTCTGAAGCAAAAATTTTGGCATTTCAAATTTCACTGGTTAATTCTTGCAGTCTTTGGGGTATCTCTGCCTCGATCGTTACAGAGATCTCCAAATGAATATCTGCAAATACAACTGCTTCCAGCCTCCCAAGGCATTCATTCCCCATTGCAATCTGATTCAAGAAACCTCACTTTCGGATTCTGTTAACCCCAGTCTGGGCACATGCAAATAATGTGACCAGAAATTTTGGGCTTCTCGTTCTTGAGCCTCAACTGGTAAAGCAGCAGCAAATGGATGTGAAATCCCCAGGCTTAATATACGTAATTCCATCTAAATCTGATTCTCTGTTTAGGTCGCATGCTATCCTCCCAGCCCCCAAATTAGCAACCCAGAACCTACCCTGGGCTTCCTTCTTCTCTCCCTCCCACACCCCACAGCCCCCACACAGCCCTCTAAGGGATGGGCCCAGCCACTTCCTTCTAGCTCCTTGTCACTGCCTCTGTTCAGTCTGCTGTCCTCTCCAGCCCCATTGCCTCCCCACTGTGGTCAGAGGCGGGACACCCCCTTGCTCAGACCATTGCAATAGCTTCACTGCTCCCCCTAAGTCTTCCAGACAAAGTTCACCGCCCCCCCAGCAGGAAACATCAGGCCTTGCTTAATCTTCAGCCCAACCCTCCCATCTGCTGCCCAAAGCCCCCGACAGACTGAAGATGATAGTTCCCAGAACCACCTGCCTCTGCTGGGCCCACATTTCTTGGAGGTGTGGCTCCCTTCAACCACCCTGTCACCTGATAAACTCCTACTTTCCTTTCCTGTGCCTGCAGGCACACCTCCTGGAGAAGCCTTCAGAGCTGTATCCTCTCTCCCTGGCTCTCCTGCAGCAGCTCCTGCCCAGGTTCCTTCATGCCCTGTGGCCATTCTCTGCTTGTAGGCGTGTCTCCTCCACCACCCATAAGCTTCAGGTAGGTAGGGCCTTATTTATAGGCATCTCCTGTGCCTGGTCTCATGCCTCACTCCAGGTGGTACTCAACAAATGCTAAATAAATGAAGAACTTCATGTCCTTTCTCGTTCTCTGAGTTCCCTGAAATTTACTTAATTATTTAATTATTTTTTGAGACAGTCTTGCTCTGTTGCCCAGGCTGGAGTGCAATAGCATGATCTCGGCTCACTGCAACCTCCGTCTCCTGGGCTCAAACCTTCCTCCTGCCTCAGTGTGCTATGTAGCTGGGACTACAGGTGTGCACCACCATCATGTCCAGCTAGTTTTTACATTTTTTGTAGAGAGGAGGCTTTGCAATGTTGCCCAGGCTGGTCTCAAAGTCCTGGGCTCAAGCAATCTGCCCATCTCGGCCTCTCAAAGTGCTGAGATTACAGGCATGAGCCACCAGGCCCGGCCCTGAGTTCCTTGAAATTTAGATGAAGGATCCAAATTTCAAGCACTAAACTCCATATGAAATTTCTCATTTTGATCAATTTTCCCAATATTCAAATTTAAAGAAATAATAATAATAAATGCTAATAGATTTTGGTACTTTTGCAAAACAAAAATCAAAAAGCCTTTTTAATTTTTTTTGAGACAGGGTCTCACCCTGTTGCCCAGGCTGGGGTGCAGTGGTGTGATCATAGCTCACTGCAGCCTAGAACTCCTAGCCTCAAGTGATCCTCCCACCTCAGCCTCCCAAGTAGCTGGGGCTACAGGCATGTGCCACCATACGCAGCTAATTTTTTATTTTTAGAAGAGACAAGGTCTCACTATGCTGCCCAGACTCCTGGGCTCAAGCAATCCCTCCATCTCGGCCTCCCAAAATGTTGGGATTATGGGCATGAGCCACCACGCCCAGCCTCAAAAGCCTCTCTTGCATGCTTAGACAAGGTAAGGAAGCTAAACCAGTTGTGACACTTAATTAACATTATTTCTGGGAAACTGTTTTCTGCCCAAGAAGGCATTCTTAGATGCAAGAACAATAAATAAAACAACAAAAGATAAAAAAGAAAGCCTCTTCTGGGCTACTTCCAAAAGGGATTTGAGCCAAAAGAGGTGCCTTTGAGAGGGTACCCTTGCCAACGGTGGGCTCTGAGGGGCGCCCTGACCCGGCCATCCACATGGCATGTGGTGAGGATGCTCTGGGGAGAGTGTGGCCTGTGGTCCTGGAGTCAGGGGCTGCAGGTGTGCCCACTTCTGAGCTAGAGAGCCCCAAGGTGAGATGGAGTCTTGCTGGACCGCCAGAGAAAGCAGGGCATGGAGGGACTTGCGCAGGATGCCTTGGAAGAATGTGAGGGCACCCTCCATTCCACCGAGGAGCATGGCGAAAGGATCTCAGGGGTCCCACAGGAAGGGGCAAGGAGGGTGGAAGAGAAGTCACAGCCCAGCCTGCCCTGCAGAGAGAGGCCTTGGCAGCTGAGAAAGGTGAGGGCATCAACCACTAGAAGGCGTCCAAAGGAGATACAGCTGCTCCTCTGAGCAGAGCAGGGTAAAGCTGAACACTGCCCCTCAAGAAACCCATACCCACTATCTACAGGAAGATGATCACATCCAAGACCCCCAATCCAGACCAGGTGACTCTCCTTTCCCTGGTCCCTGCTCCAGCACCTTAAAAAGCAAAAGAACAGAAAGGTGAGCCTGGCAGAGTGGATCAGTGTTCCAGGCTGAGCTACCCCACCCAGTGGGAAGGTTCTGCACAGCCTGGTGGCAGGGCTGGCCATGTGACTGACCCCGACCAGTGAATGAGAGCAGAAGTCACAGCCACAGCCTTCTAAAGGACCTTTAACATGTGTTCCTCTGTCTGCCCAAGACCGTCAATTTCCCAGATAGAGGCTCCTCCTTTAGCCAAGGCCCTGGATGGACAGTAGCACAACGAAGAAATAAACCTTTGCTACAGTAAGCCACTGAAATGTTGAGGTTGTTTATTACCAGGGTGACCAACTCATCCATTTGCCCGGGACCTTCCCATTCAGCACTGAAAGTCCTGCATCCCAGGAAATTCCTCTGTTCCAGACAAACCAGGATGGTTGGTCCTGTAGTCAGTGCTATTGTACAACTCATCATATGGTGACAGACACGGGCAGGAAGAAGGAAATTAAGCCTAGGATTCTACAGCCACAGATCAAGCCTGATCCAAGAGCAGGAACAGGAAACAATGGCATTTACAATAAACAAGTTTAATCTTCACAATAATCTATCCATTCATTGTGATCATTATCCCAATTTTCAAGGTGAGGAACTAAGAACTGAAGAGGCAACTTGTCTTACTTAAAATGACACAGCTAGCAAGTGGGGATGAAACCCAGGTGTGTCCAGCTTTACTGCTGGTGCTTCTAACTACCACATTGCTGCCAATCCTGCCTCCAAAAACCACCTCCCAAAAGTATAATACAGAGACAGAAGCAACACAAACAAAACATAAAAAGCAAGCATTCCTGGAAAAGGAACAAGGAGAATTTATAAGAAAAAGAAATCCTGGGTCAGGAAAGCCACAGGAACTGAGCAAACAAGTTATCTCTGAGCTTCCTGGCAGCCAGGGCAGAGAGGGAAATGCTGGCTCTCACTCTTTTAAGACCTGGAAGTGTATCAGGGAGTTCATCAGGACAGGCCTGAGCAAGGAGAGCTGTCTCTGGGAAGGTTCTCTCTATGGGACCTGAGTAATACTATGCTGAATGGCTTGGGGAAAACAAGTGTTATAAAAGAACAGAGGCCTTCCCCCTTTTTAAAATGGGACCCCAGTGAAGGCCTGCCTCTCCTTCTGGCCCACAGTGTTACCCCTAGTGTGACAGCTGGGTGGAGCTCTGTTAAAACACTTGGTGAAGCCCCAGAATGTCACTTGGGTAGCAGCCTTCCATGATGTGGCGAGCTTAGGAAAATAGGGACAATAGTGAATCAACACCCTTGACGACTCTGTCTGGTATCCGTGTGCTTACTGATCTACTTCTCCACAAAACTCCCAATCCCCAGCAGGGGTGCGTGAGTTGCCACCTCTGCTTTCCCACAACCTACCTACAGGGAGCTGGCCCTGAGCACAGCACATGCTCCAGAAATACTGCTCTCCTTCCCCAGCCCAAACATACATGCAGATGGCCCCTGGCCCCACTCTTCACTACATGGTGCCTGCCCTGATGTCTGCAGAGGGAGTGAACACTGAATTGCTCTGACCTGTTCATGCTCTGATCTGTTCAGAGGGCGGTGCCTCTGAGCAGAGGTGAGAGGCTGATGGGGTCCTGTCCCCATTGCAAGTCCTGCCCGACCTCCATGGTTACTGTGACCGCCCGTGGGGAGCCTTGCTTTGCAACAGATTTAGAAAACCTTCACTGAATGTCAGCAGATGCCTTGAACCTAAGGTAACAGGTGTTTGCACAAGGATCATTCAATAAGCATTTCTCTAGCCCCTAGCAGAAACCACAATGGGGACGAAGACAGAAATCAGCAGTCCTTACATTCAAGATGTCCTCAGTCCAGCTAGAGGGACAAGTGTTTTAATAAGTACATGTCAGCATGACCAATTCACAGGCAAGCCATGTTTACAGCTGTACAAGCAATGCACTGCCCTACTCCAGAGGTGCCTGGGGGTTTAGAAGTGGCAGATATTTGTTGAGTCATGATGACAACTCTCCAGCAGGTGGCAGTCAAGTGTCTTGAGGAAGGCGTGCTTTTTTTGTAGCAGTGGGGCATAGGTAAGGTACAAGAGCAGAACAGACGAAAAAATGATTTGTTTGTGGGCTTGGGTGTGTGTGGAGGGGTGCTGAGGAGGTGTTAATAAAAGGAGAACGGACCAGCGAAGAGGTCTTAGGAGGTGTTGCAGGGGTTTGCCGGGTGGCCTGGCTGGTAGGGAGAATGCCCTGAGCAGAGGACAGCAGTATATGCAGTGGTACTTCAGTCTCAAAGGTGCTGGTTGTCAGGTGTTGGGGTGTGAGGAGGGCCCATTTGTGGCCCTTGGGTACCCAAATTCAACTGGTAGCTCTAGATGCTTGTGGATCCCCAAATTAAACATCAATCAAGGAGACGGCATTTGGAGCTATGGGGCTTGATCAGTTGAGAGGATCCCGCAAGGAGTAAGATTTGTAAATCTGGGGCACTATGTCAATCAAAACAAGGCTGGTCTTTGTGGAAAAGAACCCCAATATCGTTGATAGAGGAAAGTCCACAGAATCCCAGTCTCCCAGACAGCTACTGAGGGTTGGTAGAGGGATTCAGAGATCTAACTAAGTCACCAAACAGGACTAGTTCCCCCAGGGCATGCACCTAGCTCAGTAAAGGCACTCGGTTTGCTGAATGATAAAAGCGATGTCTTCTGAACCCTTTGCCAAGTCCATCACTGAGGTGTAGAAAGAAAACAAGCTACCAACCCACTGGGCATCCTTGGGGGGGACTCTTGGTCCTGGATGTGGAGGTACAGGCCACGGATGAGACAGCTGTGGAAAGTGGCCTGACTCCACCTGACCACTGAGCAGCTGCCCAAATTGAAGTGGCCCAGGATGAGGCAGCAGAGCAAACAAAATGGTCACAATGGGAGCATCTGAGTTGGCAAGCAGATCGAGGAGATTACTCTTTCAACAGGGCTGATTATAATGACTGCAGAATGAGTTGGAGTCCCAGGAACCATCAATCCCCTTAACATTTCCATGAAGCATCTGAAAAGGGAACTGATACCACTTAGTGCTTTTACTGCTCTAGACCCTTTATAACATAGTGATTCAAAGCATGCTCTCTGATGGGAGATGGCGGTCAAGTTTCAAATCCTGACCCCATCATGTATGAGTGCCTAGCGTTCAAATCTCAGGTCCCACATTTACCAGCCGTGTGATGTTGGGCACAACATTTAGTCTGTATGTGTCACTGGTCTCTGACCCGACCTGTAGGATAAGGATAACATTACCTGCCTCACAGTTGTGGTGAAAAGTGAGCTATATAAAGTGCTCAGAATGGTGTCTGGAGCATAACAAGCCCTCTGTAAGTGTCATTATTATCTTCCCATTAACCATCACAACAGTCTCATAAGACAACTAGCTAATGTTTCATCCGCTATCTTACAGATAAGGAAACTAAGTTTGAGAGGGTAAGTAACTTGATCGAAATCAGTGATTTTGTATAATGGGAAGGAAGATTTAAACACAGGCCAGTCCCATCTAAAGCCCATACTCCGTCCACTGTGCAGCACAGCCTCCATGCAAACTAAGAAATGGGCACAGTCCAGAGGGTGCAGGGATTTACAAATTCTTCAAAAAGTACTTCCCAAAGTTCTGCCATGGAACACTAATCCCACAGGATTGTAATGATGTTATCTGGGGGGAAAAATCAGGGGCCAAATACGTATAGGGAATGCTGGGTTCAATAGTTAGGTGTTTCTTCTGCAAGGCTTCTTGGACCTTTAAAGATGGGCCCATGGAGGGTGAAGGTCTAAGGGCAGTGGAGTCTGAGTCCCAAGTGTATGCATCCACACACCATTTATCACCTCACGTCTAACAGCCAAGGGTTCCATGGGGCACACAAGGGGAACCGTGCTCTGCAAAGCCATTCAGGATTAGGAGTCCCCTCCTGTGTGACCCTCCCCGCCCCCTGCTGATTTCCTCACCAGAAAGAGCTTATTTCCCAGCCTCTTGGCTCCTCTGAAAGCAGCCCAGGCTCTGAGGTTCATGTCCCACTTTTTCTTCTGAGTGGTCTCTGGCCACTTCCTTTGCCTAGTGCATGCTCACTGGCCTGGCACTGTCCTATGCCCCTCATGCAGACCCTATGCATTTAGCCCACGGCCCGTCCCAGAACCAGGAATTTTTTGCAAGAGTTTTCCCCCAGCCTAGACCCCAGAGATGGTCTGCGTTACCTGGAGGACAACATGGGATCTGAAGCCACAAAGAGAACTCCCAGGTGCTTCCTCTCCCCAGGCAGGGTCCAGGCCTTGTTCCCCTCTGCACCCCGGCACCTAGCACTCCACATGTGGGGGCAAGGCCGGGGGCAATATGCGCTCTCTGTCTGCCACATCCCTCCAGTCCTGCCACTTCCACTCTGGGGACCAGGCTGGTGAGGCCAAAGCTCTCTTCCCAACCCTTGGTCTCAACACGCCCCTACGTTCAAAGAGGGCACAGGGTACAATCCCTGATGGAAGCAAGAAGGATCAACAAGTCATGCTCAAGGACCAGCTAAGTGAAGGCGCATCCACCTGGCTCCTATTTCTTTTCATTTTTTTCCTGCCTGTCCTTGTCTTTAATTGCTACAGAATAAGAGGAGAGAGCCTGGTTCTACAGACTCAGGGGAGGAACACTCCTTTCACCAGCAAACTTACTGCCTGAAGTTGAAGAAAATTCTGGAAAACATCTGCATCTTGTTCTAAAGGAAACAAAAGAATGCACTGCTGTTATTTGGTGGCAAAGGGAGAGAGGCCGGTGTGAGGGAGGGTGGAGTTAGGATGGAGCACCTGAAAGGTGCTTGTGTTTCTGGCTAGGGCTTAGGGTTTGCCAACAAGACAGGCAGGGCCAGGCGGCAGGGGCTGAGCTCAGGGCGGGCTGAGACGCAAAGAAAACCACACGCCTTCTTCGAGAATGTGGGGAGAATGGGAAGAACATTCAACAGCAGAGAAAGGGAATATTATAGGATCTTAGATGGAACGGCCTACACCTTTTACCACAGTAAAGAGCAAGGCCAACTACAAAGCAGGGTGGTGGGACCCCAGGACAGGCAGGAAGGGATGTGTGGGGCGGGAAGCCTGCACAACAGCAGAGCCTCCTGGCAGGGCCGGGCAGCGGGCATGTCTCCAGAGCAGGCCGGCCAGGTATGGGACCTTCTTGACAGAAGAGGAAGCAAGTGGCAGCAGAAGAAGAGGCTGAGGGTTCTCCCCCAGGTACCAGAAAGGCAGGAGAAGTGGGTTTTGACAACAGAGTGAGGGGATTCTGGGTGCCTGAGGAGAGGTAGGGCAGGATGGTGGTCAGTGCAGGGCCTCTCAGGTTCCAATTCCAGCCCTGCCACTTACTAGTTACATGTCCTAGGAAAGTTAGGTGACCTCCAGGAGCTAGAGATGCCTCATCTGTAAAAGGGGGGGATTCCCTGCACTAGATTGTTGCGCAGACCAAATGAGTTGAATATAAGAAAACACCTAGCATGCTCAGTGGTGCCCACTATAGCCATGGAAGTGGATGGCCTTGTGCTGGTTGAAAAGGGCAAAGGCTGGGAAAAGTGATGTCAGGAGATGCAAACTCAGGTTGAAATCTTGGGGATGCAGGAACTCAGAGATGGTGACAGCAGAGGTGGCAAGAGGACATGAAGGAACTTAAAGCTGGAGAGATCCAGGACAGTGACCTCTGGGAACGAGGAAGGAGTCGAGGAGAATGGCTGCAGGGAAGGCTACAGGTGTCCTGGGGGTGGGTCTGGAAGGCATTCCAGAGGGCAGCATTTTGTAGCAGGAAGCATTGAGGACTCAAAATAATTTGAAAAGTGAATGGAGTTTTAAGAGTCCAACTGCTTTGTTTTAATATAAAACAGAGACAGCTCCGAAAAGCTTGGACTAGGGCAATGAGAAAGGTCAGTGGGATCTGAATAACAGAATTTTGGAGTTGTTCAGGGAGATAAGATGTAGAAAGCAAGGACAATGACTTCCCTAGGGAGACGAAGCCCACAGGAGGAGAAGGGGAACCCAGCAGGGTGACAGCTGCTGCTGAGGGGTGGGCTGCCCCACGGATTCTGGGGTGACACATCAGCTAAGGATGCTGGGGGCATCTGTTATGTCCCACCCAGCACAGGGTTTGGCTGACTGGCAAGGAGGCCTCGGATGGCTACCACTGCCCCAAAACCTTGAGGCAATCCAACACAGTTTATTGAGAACCCACATATACCAGGTAATTTCTTCAGTGAAAGAATTGGTAATTTGAGTAAATTTCCACCACAAACTGCATGTAGTAGCCAAATTTTAAATCGGGACTATTTGGTAACAACGAAGACACTGTTGGTGCGCTGGCCCACGACCACTCATTAATCTCTCAACAAATATGTACTGAGGGCATCCAAGTGCCAGGCACTGTTCTCCACGGCAGTGCTGGGGATGGGCGTAGGGACACAAAAATCCTTGTCCTCATCTGGCACACCTCCTGGTGAGGAAGGCAAGAAAACCAAACAAGTCAGTCGGGTGCTGGGTGGCAGTGAGTGCTCAGGAGGAAAGTCAGAGATGGGGAGGAGGCAGACCACGGGAGGGAGGCAGTCAGGAAGGCCCCAAGGAGGCTGGACAGGAGGAGGTGAGAGGCGACAGAGGTGTTCCATGCAGAGGACAGCTGGTGAACAGGGCCGCAGGGAGCTGCCCAGTGCTAGGGGACCAGTGACTTGTGGGGACTAGGGAGAGGAGACAGCTGAGGAAGGTAGGGGTGCAGTCAGAGGGCCAGGCCTGGGGGCCTGAAGACCCCAGCAAGGATCTTGGCCTTGACTCTGAGTAAAATGGGGAGTGACATGATCCCTCTTAGTTTTTACATCCGGCTGCAGTGGTGAGAAGACACCCTGTGTGTGTGTGTAAAGGCAGGGCAGAAAGCTGAGTTAGGAGACAGCTACAACAGTCCAGGGAAGAGATGCTGTGACTCAGCCCTCAGTATTAGGCGTGGGGGTGATGAGAAGCAGCTGGATTCTAGACATATTTCCAGGGGCTGTGCTGATCAATGGGATGTGAGGTGTAAGAGGAGTCAGTCTGAGTGGCCATGGCGGGGTGAAAAAAGTCAACTCTTGGTATGTTCTGAGAAGTTGATTCTTGGTATGCTCTAAAGGAATAGCCAATGGGTTTCCTGACGGTCTAGACATGGGGGTGACTCCCAGTCCATGAACTGCACAAAGGCCCCCAGCCAAGGGGGCAAAGCCACTTTCCAGGTACATGCCCCATGTGACAGCTGTAGGAAGAGGGCCCTGGACGCCATCCACCTATCCAGGGAGGAGCTGCTGGTTTGGGACATGTTCAGTGTGGGATGCCTATGAGATGTCTAGGTGACACCACAGGCCCTGCTGCTGTGAGTGGAGGTGAAATAGAGCAGTCACCGGCCACCCCCGCCCCTCTGAACACTGACCACGTCCCATTTACTGAGCATCAAACACGTGCCTAGGATGGTTCCTGCCTCGACATGTCTCCTTCGGTCCTCATAACGACCTTTTGGGGGAGGCATCGACATCATGTAGAAGATGACTGAGGCTTAGAGAGGTAAGGCAACTAGTCCAAGATCACACGGCTGAGAAGGGCCAGAGCAGGGACTGGAACCCAGATATGCCCAACTCCGGGCTGGGACTCTGCACATGCTCTGTTGCTTCAGTGACTCAGCAAATAAAAGCAACAGCTCTGTCCCAAGTAGGAGAAAGAGAGCAGGGCAGGCTCATACCCATCCCTCCCCCACCTACGGTGCAAAGATGTCAAAAATCAGTACCAAGGACGTGAATAACCAGTGCGCTGGTGGAATGGCACATCTGTTCAATGGGTTAACTAAAAGCCAGGAGATCCTTTTTGTTTAAACGTGAACAACTGAAAACCTTTCTAAAATGCACTTGTCCATTTGCCTGGCAAGCGCACTTGGAGGAAGATGATGTAATCTATAACGAGTCTCAGGATCTTCCGAGCCCTAGATCTAACATGTTGGTCTGAATGTATCCTGCCTGATCCCAGAAATAACCCAAGTTCCTCTTAATGAAAACGAAATCAGCTTGTTTTTTTCCCTTCATTTGTCTTCTTTTGGCAAGAAGAATTAAAAAAAAAAAAAAAAAAAAAACCCACAAACTTCAGTGATTTCAGTTTCATTTTTCTGAGCTTTGGATATAGTGAGTATCATGTTTCTGTGGTTCTGAACAGGCATGAGTCGTAGAGCTCAAGGTCATTTTTCTGAGAAAATAGTGCAGGAATCACAACAAAAATAACAACACAAAAACTAGTGGCAGAAACCACACACCAGGCTTTTTTTTCATGCTAGTCAGTGTTGTTTTGTTTAGTCCTCAAAGAAGAACTAATTAATTCTGAGAGGGGTCAGATAAATCGCCTGAAATTCCTCAGTTCACAAGTAGGAAAGCCAGGATTCAAACTCAGGTCTGTCTGACTCCAAAGCTCTGTGACAACTGAAGCAATACTACCTTTTCTGAGTTAAAACAAAACAAAACAAAACAAAACAAAATTTCCTATAAATCAATAAAAAAGCAAATACTTCAGTGGAAAACTAAGCAAAGAATATGAATAGGAAACCACAAAAGATGAAACACAAAGACCAGTAAGTATACAAAAACATGCTCAATCTCATAACAGTCAAAATTTAATAGATAATATGCCACTTTCACTGCTCATATTAGCGAAGATTCTATTTTAAAGATAATACCAGTATTAGTGAAGATGTGGTAAATGGGCAGGTCAGTACACTGTATATCTGAATATAAACTGATATACCTTTTGACAAAGTAATTTCATGTCTAAATTAAATTTTATGTTTAAGAATATCATCTCTTACATAGTACTCTTTTAATAGACATGCACTGGTATCTGTTAATATATCAACAGATAAAAATTGATATACATTTAATAAATTTTTATTCAATTAATAAATGATTATTTCATTTAATAATCTTAGTGAACTGATATACATTGATATACATTGGTGAAAAAGGATTCAAACTTATATACACAATATTTCCCAATCTTCTTATGTGTCTACAGAAAAAAGACAAGAAAAAATTCACCAGAATATTAAGACATCTCCAACTGGTGAGATGGGTCATTTTTGTTTTAACATTATAATTCTCAATTTTCCATCTTTTTCTATATTGGACATGAATTATTTATATAATAAAATTTCATAAACACAGAAAGGACTGAAAGGAAGTAAACAGAAATGCTGATGGTAGCTGTCTTTGTGGGCTGAGACAATGGGTAGTGATTTTCATCTTTCAATTTCTCTACCTGTTTCAAACTTTCTCTTATGAGGTTGTGTTACTTTTGAACTAAGCAGAACTGTAAAACTTAGTGGTAAGTATTCAGATTTTCTGTAACTATATCAACATCATAGAAAAGACTTCAACTAGTTTCCAGATAGGAATAACAAAGGACAGGGAAATCACACACCAGCTACCCTAGATGAAAGCCTTGGGAAATTTCCAACACAGTGAGTGTTAAGGGACCAAAAGCTTACTGCCAGCCCACACATGACCACCAAGGCAGCATCTGACACTGGCACATACACAGTTTGTGTTTGCCTTTTAGGTGTTGTGTTCAGTTCTGAACACCTGGCTATCCATGGCATCAACCCAACAGGCGCACAACATTGCTGCTCAGTACAGTCAGTGCTGGGCAGCATGTTCCCTAGTGACAGTTGCTCTCTCCTGGGGACCCTCCTGGATGTCAGACCTTTGTGGTCCAACTGAAGAGCCCTCAGGTTTCAGGGCAGGTAGAGGCCCAGGCTTGAGCAGGATGCTTCTGGTAGACTGACTACACCCACCCAACTTGGCCTACAAGTTACCCCCATGAGAAGCCTCATTACCTCCTTGACTTTCCCCTGGACCTGGCCACAGCTCCCAGAGTCAGTCTGACTCAGACTGAGGTGCAGGTAGAGGCCACAAAACAATCAAAACAAACTTAGTAAAGAGTGGGGAGCCTGGCTGGCTTTTCTTTCTTTAAAAGTCTATATGGGGACTTCTTAAATATATATATGCACAGGTGGGAGGAGTGAAAAAAATAGAGATGGCAAAAATGAAAAAATATGACAATGGAAACTGTTTCAGGCTCTTTTAGGATTATATATTTTCTAAAAGGGACAGGGGAAACATCAAAACACCTCATTTCTCTGACAATGAATGCAGTTAAAAATTTGGACTTCTACTACATATCCTTATGTAAAAGGACATTTCTAAGAGATATGAAACCATTTCTTTTTATTTAAAGTCTGTCTTAGAATTTTTCTAGCTAATTTGTAAGCATGTGTGTGCATGTGCACACTCTCTCTCTTGCTCTCTCATATTTTCAAAGACGCAATAAAAATATTTTAAATATGTCCTTAGCTCTCTTGAAATCTGTAAACAATATAACCTTACAACACTTATAATTCCAAAAATAATCAATATAATGCCCTAACTGTAATACAAAGAAGAAAGGAAATATAGTTAAAACTAAGACAGGCCGGGCGCGGTGGCTCAAGCCTGTAATCCCAGCACTTTGGGAGGCCGAGATGGGCGGATCACGAGGTCAGGAGATTGAGACCATCCTGGCTAACATGGTGAAACCCCGTCTCTACTAAAAATACAAAAAACTAGCCGGGCGAGGTGGCGGGCGCCTGTAGTCCCAGCTACTCCGGAGGCTGAGGCAGGAGAATGGCATAAACCCGGGAGGTGGAGCTTGCAGTGAGCTGAGATCCGGCCACTGCACTCCAGCCCGGGCTACAGAGCAAGACTCCGTCTCAAAAAAAAAAAAAAAAAAAAAAAAACTAAGACGATATGTAAATCAATATGCAAGTATTGAGGCACTGCTACACCAGAAAACATCATGAAAGACATATGAAATGCTTGCACCTATTCATAACAAATAGGCAAATCTTACATACTTGGTAGCTGTGTTCCTAGAAAATTCAGTATATACTAAAAACATGCAAAAATTATTTGTGTTTATGTGTTAATTGGAGTCAGATTCCAGGCTCGGATAATTTTAAGCAGGGTTTTGCCTACATGAATGCACTGAGCATCAGGCAACTGTGCTGGTGTTGGGCAATCTTTTGTTCCCCAAGCATTATATCTAGCACCCCTGCCTTCCCTTCTTCCCCCAATAAAGCCTCGTCTGGGTCGCTGTGACAGCCAGATCACCCACACACATTCCCATGATGTCCTATAGGGGGCGCGACGTACCCACTCAGAACCGGTAGCATTTCTACAGACAAAAAGAGGCAGAGAGGTTAGATATTTACCCCAAACAACAGAGAAAACCCAATGGCAGACTGGACTAGAATAAGAGAAGGAATAGATAGCGGAGGAAGAAGGAAGTTATTATTCTCATATTTATCTTTCTTCACTGCTAGACAATTGTGCCAAGCAGTGTTATGTCCATGCAGAATCTCATCTAATCCTCCTGTCAATCTTCTGGGTTGGTACTATTATCATCCCCATTTTTCAGATAAAGATATTACCTTTCAGGGAGGTGAAGTAACTCTCATAGCCCTATTTTTGGCAAAACCAGATTTTACCCAGTGCTTTTTACATTGCTTCAAGCTGCTCCCCTCCAGGTCTCTGAGTCGACGCCCCAGGGTCCCTCACTTTGCTGCTTAAGTCTCTGGAAAATAGTGACGGGAATGTGTGCTATCTGAAAAGCAACTCACAAAGAGAAAGATGGTTCAATCCCAGCATCTCAGCCCTTCTGGTCCTGTCAGTATATGGCTCTGGCCAGAAAAGCCCAGGCATCCCAGAGCACGGGAAGCAAAGACTCTCGATGAAGTCATGGGCCATCTTTCTCTAGACTCCTGGAAGAGCCTGGCTAGAGGCACCAGGGATCATTTCAGGAGAATGTGTATTTGGCACCTACATCCCAGTTTTGGAGGGTAGGTGGTCATCACATCCTTCCACCCCCATAACTGCTGGAGTTGTTCTCTGAGACTGAATATTGGATTAGGCACTTGAAGAGGTGACCCAGTTTTACAATTCTTAGGTACCTCTCTCCTACTTTCTGGCCATAAAACCATGACTAAGCACTTTAAACAAGAAACCTATTGCTCAGGCACCATATTCAGGAAAAGAAAACATCAAGAGCCCTGTATTTGTCACCTCGATCTAAAGTCACCATTTCATGAACCCTGTAGGGCCTGGCAGAGCTACAGGATGAATCCATTTGTTGGGGATAGGGCAGATGCCTCTGCCCTGCAGTCTGTTCTGTCAAAACAAATTCTGAAGGTTTCGTAGAAAATGGTTCAACTAAGGCTCCTGTCAAATGATTTCTTGCACAATAAGTTAAAGCAGGACCAGCCCAAGTCCAGTGCACCATAGGCTTATTTTTAGCATTATGCAGGAAAGGCTGTAAGATATTCTGGCACCATAACTAAGAGCATGGGCTCTGGAGTCACAATGCCCAGCCCCAAATCTCTGCTCTGCTGCTTGATTGTGTGGCTCTGGACAAGATGTGAGCCCTTGTTCCTTAGTTGCCTCATTGGTAAAACGAGGATGATGACAGGGCTTACCTCACACGGTGATTTTGAGTCATAAATAAGACAATTCATGTACGGAGCTTAGAACAGTGCCTGGCCCATGGCAAGCACTCTCTGGATACATGTCACCTTTACTGGGATTAATACTGACTGCCATGCCATAGAAAGAATGGCTGAAGGCACTGGAGAACATAAACCTTGTGGAGGGAGATAGAGCGGGTAGAGAGGGAAAGGACGTGGGTCCATGAGCACTACCTTGAAACTTCTAAAGTGGAATTGTGCCATGCCTACGGACCTTTGTTCGGTGTTGCTACAAACAGCAGAACTAGGTCACTAAGGAAACACTGCCAAAAGGCAGATCTGGGGTCAGAATAAAGGAGGATTTTTAAGAGCCAAAGATGTCCATAAAGCGGGAGCAGGATGTCTGGTGCGGAGATGTCCGAGTGGGGCTAGCGGACTGCCTGTCACAGGCAGCCACTGCACAGATGGGATCCTCCTGCACTGGTGGGTGGCTAGAGGAAGTGACCCCTTAGGCCCCTGCCCACTGGACCATTCTGTCACTTTGAAAATAAGTAAATAAATGCTGATAGCCAGGGTGTGGCTGATCAGCCTGAAGGAAGGAGGATGGACTTTGCACCAGTCTTTACACAACCTTCAAAACTTTTACTTAATACTCTCAGAACCACATCTGGTGGTGGCAGTGGGGACAGGAATGACCAGTAATGGCTCAAAGAACCAAAAGTGTTTCTAGAACACCTGCTGGTGCCCGACAATAATTCAGGGAATGTGTAAAATGACAGGGCTGTGACAAGCTATCAACATTTTCTTACTTTGGACGATTTAAAGAGTAATGGCTGGGCGCGGTGGCTCACGCCTGTATTCAAGCACTTTGGGAGGCCAAGGCAGGAGGATCACCTGAGGTCAGGAATTCGAGACCAGCCTAGCCAACATGGCGAAAACCCATCTCTACTAAAAATCCAAAAATTAGCTGGGTGTGGTGACATGTGCCTGTAATCCCAGATACTCGGGAGACTGAGGGAGGAGAATCACTTGAACCCAGCAGGCGGAGGTTGCAATGAGCTGAGATCACACCACTGCACTCCAGCCTGGGCGACAGACTGAGACTCACTCTCTCAAATAAAAAAAAAAAAAAAAGACAGTATCGATGACTAATGCCATTATTATCTGGGGGCACACAATATAGAGTGATCAAGTCTGCCAACTCCATGGGCTGTGACCGTGATAGGAAGCCTGGGGTCATTCCAGTTCACAGGCTACTTCTCAGCCTCCTCTCAGGCAAAGGTTTTAGTGTTCTTCAGCACCTCCTTGTCTCCAACCCACCCACACAACCTCTTGACCTGGATCTTACCCAAGTCAGTCTCCTGGCCGAGTCACACACAGGAAAAGTTGCTGGAACATAGTGAAATGTCCAAGAGCAAGAAGTAATAGAGAGAAAGAGGGGAATCTGCTTTGTGAAAATTCATTCAGAGCTGGGGCCGCCTACATCATGAAATAGTGTTACCTTTATTAACTACAGAAACAATTTTAAAACTAGAAACTGTTTTATCAACAAGAAAAATTGCTAGCTTGTATTGAAATTATAATCCAGATCCAAGAAAAAAATGAAATTTCCAAACTAAAGTTCATCAGCCATTTTCCAAGTATTTCCTGTGTAGTTGTTACTGCTAATTTATATATTCTCAACTCTGAGAACTCAAAAGCGGGTAAGTGGCTGTAGGTATCAAAAGATTAGGAAAAAAAATTATGTGTAGGTGACCTTGGGGACATTCTGTGGGCACACTAATTGTTTCCTATCTGGCAACACCTGGCACCATGTTTGAGAACCACTGTCCAGTCCGGCTAGGAACTCCGTAGGCAGGAAGATGAACCATCTCTTCTCAGAAAGAATGGATTCAATAACCCAAGGGTTCCAACTTTGGATCCCAGCTGCTGGATCTGCCCATAGCCCCAATTCCTCCCTCCCCACCTCTGACCTTCTCTGTAGTAGGTGGTTCATGTCCCAGCATGTCACTGTCTTTTACTCTCTGGTTGGTTGTCTGTCTGTAGCCAAACCCTAGTATATCTTCCTCACCCATAATCATTCCCCCTCACTTGTTCCTCTCCATGCTGGCCACTACAGCCTTAGTTTAGGCCCAGACCAACCCCGCCTGGCCTCTTCACATCCTCTAAAAGCCCTGGCCTTTGGCATCCCAACAGCTGACTTCTCCAGAGGCTTTCACAGTTTGCCCTCCTTAGCAAAGGTTTCCCTTCGTCCCTCTGCCCCTCCCAGCCTCAGAAAGAGAAGTAACTCCCCAAAGCCCACTCTGGCTCAGGCACTGTGCCTGACATGTAGCCCAGGGCAAGAAAGATGCAGGTTCACCACACAGGCTGGCACCAGTCCATTGATATTAGCTACCAGAACGCTACTCAAAGATACAGAGGGTCAGAAAAAACCCAAACCCACCATGACCAGTTATTATTCTCCTATCAGGGGTGGGGCCAGAGCATTGGGAACACAGCACTCATGCCACCCACTTGCTTTCCCAGAAAAGGGCAGAGCACTCCAGGGAACTCGGGGTTGCCTGTCTCTGGCCTGTGGCCCAGTCCTATGCTCCCTTTGGTATTCCTATGAAATCACCTCAACAGTCCATTCCCAGGGCTCCTCCAAAGTTGCAATACTTACCTTCACTGCCTCCTGCCACCCACCACTGCATCATGCTTACCTTCCCACTAACACGTGGCAAACATACTGCACCTTTTTCCATTAGAAAACTTTATAGCATCTACAAGCTTTTCCCAAGTGGGTCAGAAAGCAACTGATGTTACCTTTGCTTTGCTATCCAAATAGATTCCAAAATTCCCCACTCTCATTTTCTCCGCCACTCAACGAATCTGTTATACACACATAACTTGGTCTGTTTATGCATGGGGTGATTGGCCATCTTCGTGTCTGTGTCTTCTAAGACTGTGAACCCCCGAAGGGTAGAAATAAGATCTGTTTAATATAGTAGCTCCAGCGAGCACAGCAGGGCACTGCCAAGAGAAGCACAGAGACTGCCGCCCCAGCCCACCTCTGCCATGACTCTTAATGGGACCCTAGGCAAGGCACTCCCTTGCCTAGGCCTCCGCTTCCCCACCTACAATGAGATGTACTTAAAACTAGTGTCTCTCTGAAGGCCCATCTTGTAGCTCTAGTAGACTATGACAACACAGGCAAAAAAGCACTGGGTTTATGTCTCTTCACGACTATGTGAGCAACAATCACTCAGGGTTAGGCTCAGCAAGATATCACAATACTGCGCCTTTGAGTAGCACAGAACTGCCATTGCAATGTGTGAAAACCCTAAAGTGGATATTTAGTGCAATGGGATGGATGTTTGTGCAGCTAAGTATAATGGACAATGAAGAATGATTTTATCTCCTTTTGAGAACATAAGTATACTATTCTATATTTATCCCTCCCATCTCCTAAATTAGGCAGGAAGAACTTTTTCTGATCGGCACCCACTTGCCAATAATTTCGCTCTACATCTAAATGGAGAACAGGAGTCATATAAGTTCACAGATTGAATGGATGGTTGATTTACGAAGCCCTTAAAATGTGGCTGCAGGCCGATGCTGGCAACCCCATAATTAGATATGGCATGCTCTGCAATGATGTATTTTTTAACTGTTTTTTAATAACTCAGTTCTCCTTCTGGGATGAGGAGAAAAATGGAATTTGTTAAAAATAAATCGAGATTTTAGTGGCTTTTCAGCCTTCTGCTGCTTGTTGCTCAAAATATTCTATAAATAAGAGAAGCCCTGCCCTATAGTGCACTGTAAACACCCACAGACACTCAGAGCCAAATTCTTCCAATTATGACCCTGTGCCTGTTGCCAAGCTACTGCAAGGACCTACTTGAAAGGCGGCCATCTAGGCCATTTCCTGATTAAGCTGCCCTGTAGCAAGGAATCAAGGCCTGCTGCTTTGGCATTGTATCTAGTCTCAAATAATTACTCCGTGTTCCTGAAATTAAGCCCTTTCCTTGTGATAGAATTACAATTCAGAGGTAAGTGAAAGGCTAACCACTCACCCATCTGTCCATCTGCCTAAGTAGTGTGTGCATTTAAGACCCTGAGCTGTCACATGTTGGGCTTTATTTAAATCAGGTAGCAGAAGGACACTCACAACAGCATCTTTAACTGCACTGAGCAAATCAAGGTCAAACAAAAGTAGGTCAACTATGGACATGACAGGTGAGTAGATGCAGCCTGCCTTTCTGCTTAGTGGCTTCCTGAGTCATCAGTTTGGGTCACCGTTGCCCAGCCCAGCAGGCTGAAATGGTCATTTAAAAATCTTTACCGTACCCCAAGAAGGCAATGCAGTTATGTCAGGTGTAGGGCTTACTGCTCTGCAGTTCAAATGCCAGTGTGTGAGCTGGAACTGCCCCGGCCTCTGTGCTTCCACGCAGCCTCAACAAGCCATTGAAGAACTGCATGCAGAGAATCAGAAGATGACAGTGTGCCACACTCTCACTGAGAGAAATTACTTCCAGCACCTTAGAAACCAGAATGTTCAAAGCAGCAGTGGAGCAAAATGGGCTCTGGCTGGAAACTAATCACCCCCCACCTCCCACTATGAGGCTTTCACGTCAGCCCAACTGGGTGAGTGTTCAAGAGAAGTGTCGTCCACATTGGCCCGGAGACCTTCAAAAGGTCCTGTGACATCGCTCCTGCCCCAGGAACTCACTCTCTAAATGGGAAGCCCATTAATGAACAAGAGAATATGTGGTCAGATTTTCCAAACTCAAAAGTGAGACCTATACACTTGGAGGGGCAGTGTTTTTAAAAGTAGGAGTCCTGGAAAACTTGGGACCTGGGTGGTCACAAAGCATTGAGCTCCTCAGGGAGGGTTCTGCTGGCCATCCGATGCAAAGGGGTCCTTCCTACGACTCTCATGCTACCCCTGGGTTCTAATTTCTTAATAACTGAAGTGATCTTGTGTTCTTGCGCCTCCTCTGATTAGAATGTGAGCATCATGAGAGCAGAGACACTCTCTGTTTTGCTCGACTGGTTCCAGATCAACTAGAACAGCGACTGGTTCTTAGTAGGTACTCAATTATTAATTCACTGAAAAAAAAACAAATACACACCAGACTCTCAGAAAAGCATATTTATACCAATATCCCTCAATCCCTACAGTAATATTATGAGGTAAAACAATTAGATCTCCCATTCAATGAGAAAATCAAGGCTCAGAGAGGGTGCGTATTTTGCCCAGGGCTGCATCTAATAAGTGATAGAGGTGGAATTCAAAACCAGGTATGGAGTATTATGATCCTCCCTTTGTAACGAGTGTCTATTACTTTGTATAATTTAGAAACAGCAAAAATGAAAAACTCTGAAGGAAAAACTGCTCATCAGAAAGAGCTTTATATCAACTAATCTTATCTGTGATGAATTCAGTTCTGGCACCCAAAATCCAAGTTCCATTTCCATCTACAGAGGACACTGGCAGCACAGCTACAGCAGGAGAAAGGATTCTGGGGCCTTCCTTATGAAAAGATTCGGTTCCCTTCTTTCCGTAGGGCCTCAAAAGCCAGGCAGGGAGTGGAGGGGCCATCGGCACCAGCGATCATCATGCCTACGGCTGCTGGCTCCACGGTTCACTGGAAATGTTCCAAAGAGAGGCTCATAAGCAAGTCTGAGGTCGAGGAGTTAAAGTGTTTGTAATCTGCCTTCTCCCAAACCCATACCTTGAAACTTGGAAGGGGAAAAAAAGCATTTTTTAAAGACTGAAATTTCAAAAATGTTTACAATGAAAAGTAGAGATTTACATTTACCTGAATTGAGAAGATTAAACCCTGCTGAAGCTAAGTTTATCCCCTTTTTCAGTCTATAACTCACAATAAAATTCCTACTAGTCTGATGTTTTGGGCCAAGAAAGCCTCTGCAGTCTATCCTCTAGATGCAGGCAATGGCTTGAGTTTATGTGCAAATCAGCAGGTACATCTCATCAAAATGGCCAGGCCAGTTCTCATGTGTGAATACATATCTCAAATATGGGAAATAAATGCAAACAGCACATAGTATCAATGAAACAGGTATAGCGTTGCCAAGTTGCCCAACAACCCTTAAATACAAACATCCTGCAGAAACATTACACCCTCCATGGCTGTGAATGAGGAGCAGCACAGTGACAAACGAGCACATAGCCTTCCAGATCAGAAACTGTTAACTGGGATCTCTGGGTGGACTTCAGGAAAAATGTCTCATGAAAAATGCTGGGCTTGTATTTGTCTTGTGCATTTTTTCTTTTGAGAGGGTCTATAAATTTCTTCAGACTCACAAAGTGATCTGTGACCCCAAAAGACTAGGACTACCCCTTCTGTTGCAACTCCTGTTTCATTTAGACAATGCTGCTGACACAAACAACTAGACAGGAAGCCCTTTCACAGTAAACACAATGATGGTAACAATCAGAAAAAATTGTCCAAGTTCTTACACAGACGATCCAGCCACCGGAAACTGTTCAGTCAATGACATAAAAGAGGTCAGTAGCTCAAAGGGACTGGAAAACTGCTGTGCCTTAGCTTGAGCCCACTGCCCAGACAGGGACAAATGGCACAATGAGAAAAGCACAAGGAAGTAAACTTAGGGGCCAGAAAGTTTGGGACAGGTGAACTTGGGAGCAACAGGAGAAAAAAACAATCTTTGGAGCCAGGCAGGACCTCACATACAGACTCAGTCTGTGACTTTGGGATGATGATGATGATAATGATAACAGCATCTGCGATGAGCTTTTATTTCCTGACAGCACAATGTCTGGCACATAGTAAGCACATACTTATGTACTTAGGAAATTACATGTTATTTCATTTAATTTTATTTTTCTTAGTTTTTTTTTTTTTTTCCATAAAAGAGAAGGGGTCTCGCTATGTTGCCCAGGCTGGCCTTGAATTCGTGGCCTCAAGTGACCTCCCACCTCAGCCTCTCAAAGTGCTGGGATTACAAGAGTGAGCCACTATGTCTGGTCATTTCATTTAATTTTTTATCACAACTCCGTATTACCTTCATAATATAGAAGATATATATATAAAATGCCTATATAATCTATATTATCTATCTACATATTATCTTTATCTTCTAAATGCGCAAAAAGGTTAAAAAAATTAAGTAGCATGCCCAAGGTCCCCAGCTAGTTGAGAATCAGTCCAGGGTCTGTTTGGCTGTAAACCCATACTCTTAACTACTAAGCAGTGGCAAGCTTCAGCTTCCTCATCTGTAAAAGAAGATTATAATGCTTACATCCCCAAAGTAGTAAGGATTAGAGAGAATGCATGGGAAGTGCTTACCACGGTGCCCGGCACACAGGAAGCCGTCTAGTGTAGATTCCTATGACATCGGAACCTTTGGAAGGGAGAGGAGAGGTGGGAGGTAAGCATCCAGCTATACAGATGGTATGGCATTTCACTTTTCACTTTGAAGGGCTTGACAAGCAGGATTAGGAATTCTGGACCAGGCTTAAAGGACTGGGATAAGGCTGGTCCAAAGGTAGTGAGTTATCTCCATTGATAGTTCAAACTCCTTGTTCTACTCTTTTTTTTTTTTTTAGACAGAGTCTCACTCTGTTGCCAGGCTGGAGTGAGGTGGCACGATCTCGGCTCAACTGCAACCTCCGCCTCCTGGGTTCAAGCAATTCTCCTGCCTCAGCCTCCCGAGTAGCTGGGACTACAGGCATGTGCCACGATGACCAGCTAATTTTTGTATTTTTAGTAGACACGAGGTTTCACCATGTTGGCCAGGATGGTATCAATCTCTTCACCTCGTGATCCGCCCACCTCGGCCTCCCATAGTGCTGGGATTATAGACGTGAGCCACCACACCCGGCCCCTTGTTCTACTCTTTCCCCGCTTCTCACTACTGCACTTGACTAGTCTGAAAAAATAAAACCTAAAAAAATACAATAAAATTTAGAAGGCTGGAATGACACACTCTCAGGGACACAGAGGGGACACACCTCATCAAGATGGGAAATAATGTGCTTACTTAGAGATGAAAGGCTTTTCATCAAAACTTGGAGAGGGTTGAATTTTTGAAAGAAGGAATCATTCAAGCCCCCCCACACACACAAAAAAGGGTCTCAAAAGGCAGCACCAGACAGCATGGCTACACCTGGGCCAGGAATGTGTGCCTGTTGCCGGTCTGCCTCCCTGAGACCCAAGGACGGCAAAGGCTCCTGTGTGTGTTTGTAAGAAGGGAGATGCTGGAGCCCCATTTATCTGTAAACCCCACCTGGAACTTGAGCACAGTCTAGGTGTTCTTTAAAAAAAAAAAAAGAAAAAGAAAAAAAGCAGCATTTGTCAGAGCAGAATCAAATATGGTGAAATGTACCCACTGAGAGAAAAGAACCAATGATTTAGTGTGGCTTAGAGTATGCAAAGATCAATGGATCCATCTGCGGGAAGAAGACTCCCACTCACTGACACCACCATCTTGACTATTCTCTTATTAAAAAATGGAACAGGGGAGGCTGCGGAGCAGCAGAGTCACTCCCCAGAAAGCCAACGCCACTGCAGAGAACATGCATCCCAGGGCTTAGGTTTGCTTGGTGAGAAAAACACCACGGAGTGTCAACAATCTCTCCCTGGACCAGATCGTCCCCTCCTGCTTTTCTTATAAAGGAATCACTATACCAAGTTATCCCAATAGAAATCAAAGACACTCAGGTACTGTCATCTTCAGGTCCTGTCATCTGTCCCCTCTTCTCCATCCTCACAGCTCTAGCACAACACTCAGCATCAATTTCCTGGACAATTTTAACAACCGCTAAAGTAATTCTGCTGCCTCCCTCCTACAGTCCAGCCCCCACACTGCCACCAGCTGGCTTTCTAAAATAAAAGTGCTGACCACGTCACTCACCTCCTGAAAGATGTCTACTAGATTTGCACTGCCTATGAAATAAACTCCAAAGTCTTCGCTTGCAAGCAGGCATGCATTAATTCAGTCATTTGTCCATCCACCCACCTCATGTTTCAGGTTCACCCACTGTGTGCCAGGCTCTGTTTTAGGCCCTAGGGTGCTGAATGCAATAATAAAACCAGGTCCCATCTTCATGGATTTATATTCTCGTGGGGTAAGACAAACCATAAACAAGAAGACAAACAAACATATCATATAAAGTCAGGGAGTGATGAGTGCTAATGAAGGAAACCAAAGCAAGGTAGGACAGAATGGTTGAAGCAGCGGGGAGAGGGGGCAGAATGGTGCTTTTTCAGACAGGTGGGAGAACACTTGAACAGAGGCCAGCATGGTGTGAAGGTGAGCCAGGTGGTGTCTGGGGAAGAGCAGCCCAGGCTGAGGACAGCAAGTGCAAAGCCCATGAAGCAACAAGGGGAACAGTAAGAAAGATGCAGCGGCTGGAATGGAGTGAGCAGAGAGTGCCAAGTGATGAGACCAGAGAAGATGAGCAGGAGGGGCTGGCAGGCCACAGCGAGATGTTTAGATTCCATTCCAAAGATGCCAGAAAGCCACTGGAGAGTTTAGAGCAGGGAAATGACACATATTTGCTTTTTAAAAGATCTCTTTGCCTACGTAGAAAACTGACAGAGACATGCTGAGAGACAGTGGAGATTTGAACGCGGGTAGAGAGCAGCGGTCTTGTCTGTTTAGTTGACAAAGAAACTAATAATAATAATAATACGGAGCAGTGGTGGCTTCCAGGACATACAGTAACAGCTGTCAAGAACTGCAATGTTTGAGATGACAAATACGTTAATTATCCTAATCTGGTTACTATAGATTATATGTATGGAAACATCACTATGTACCCCATACATATGTACGATTATTATGTGTTAATTAAAAATAAATAAATTGGCCGGGTGTGGTGGCTCATGCCTGTAATCCCAGCACTTTGGGAGGCCGAGGCAGGTGGATCACTTGAGGTCAGGAATTCGAGACCAACCTGGCCAACATGGTGATACCCCATCTCTACTAAAAATACAAAAATTAGCCAGGAGTGGTAGCGCGCAACTATAATCCCAGCTACTTGGGAGGCTGAGGCACAAGAACTGCTTGAACCCGGGAGGCGGAGGTTGCAGTGTGCCAAGATTATACCATTGCACTCCAGACTGGATGACAGAGCAAGACTCGGTCTCAAATAAATAAATAAGTAATTTTTAAAACCAGTAAAACAAACAAAAAAAGAATTGCAAACAGATGATGTGAAGGACATAGGAGGAAGCAGAATCAAAGATGATGCCCACATTTTAGGCCTGGGGAGCCAGGTGAAAATGATGGGACCTCATAACATGGGGAAGACTGAGGAGGAACAAGGTTAGTTTTGTGTTTGTTTTTTAAAGAACAAATCAAGACTTCTGTTTAGTTATGTTGCGTCTGGGAAGATCACTACACTTCAACATGCAGTCAGCTGCTGAATGGGCAGTGGGTATAGGAGTTGGGGGCTCGGGAAGACAATCTGGGCTGGTAACAAAGATTTGGGACTTGCCAATATATGGGTGACTGCCAAGATGAAGCCACTCAGGTCCTCCACCTCTTGGCTCCAGCTCCAGACATGCACCTAGTGTGTCACCTCCTACCAAGGCTCCAGCCTCTGAACTGTGCTCCTTCCGCCTGGGCCCTTCCTACTTCTACAGCTGATAGACTCCTTCCTACCCATCTTTTAAGACTTGCTCACAACGGCTCGGTGCAGTGGCTCATGCCTATAATCCCAGCACTTTAGGAGGACAAGGTGGGAGGATCGTTTGAGGCCAGGAGTTCAAGATCAGCCTAGGCAACATAGCTAGACCCTGTCTCTACAAAAAATTACAAAAAAAAAAAAAAAAAAAAAAATCAGACAGGCAAGTGGCACATGCATGTAGTTCCGGCTACTTGGGAGGCTGAAGCAGGAGGATCCCTTGAAGCCCAAGATTTCAAAGTTGCAGTGAGCTAGGATAGCGCCACTGCACTCCAGCCTGGGTGACAGAGCAAGACCCTCTCTCCAAAAAATAAAAAAGACTTGTTCACAAGTCACCTCTTCTCTATGAGGTCCTCCAAGAGAGAACCAGTGTCATCCTCTCTTCTCCCACAGCACCTACTGCATACATTGGTGACAGGACAAACCCATGTGTCACTTTATGTATTTATACCTTTCCTCCCTGTGTGCTTCTTGAGGTCAGTGACTCTATTTCTCTCTGAATCCCTTCACCTAACATAAGGCCTGGGCACGATGGACATTTGCTAAATGAATGGAGTTTTCCTCTCTGCAAAGAAATGCAAAATAAATTATATAAATGCAAACTGATTCACACTGCAGCTTCTGTCTGCGGGGGAGGGGAGAAAGTGAAAAAATAAGGTGCTGTCATTGAAGCACTAATAAAGCTCAATGGGGCAGAAGAGTATCTTCCTTTGAGGAGTTTCTTAACAAAAAAGAGCTTCAAGAAATCTAAATGTTGAGTATCTCAGGGTGTTGCGAGGTGTAATGAACCCTGTACCTAATGAAGGTGTTTTGGTTTCAACTGCTGAAACACCCAGTTAGTCCAAAACCAGTGCACTCAGGAGTTGGAGACAGAGGGAAGGAAGCCGACATTCCTTCTCATTCAATCTGGACAGTGATCCTGGGAAGCAGGTCCTCTTAGCCTTCCTTTGCAGACAAGGACAAGCATCAGGGAGTCAGGTGATTAGCCCAAGGTCACAGAGCTGGGGAGTATAGGAGCCAGGATGCTCACTTGGGCCTGCCCAACACCAACGCCGAGCTCCTTCCAGCCTCACACAGTTGATACGGGTTCATGCAGTAGGCAGGATCCCTAGGACCACCTGAACCCCAGACTGCACCAAGGACACACTCTAGTAGTTCTGGAAAGGGAATGTTATTTACCCATAACGACTGAGGAGTTACCAGCAGAACCGAAGCTGGAATCTAAGTTTCTGATTTCCAGGCCAGGCTCTCAGGGCACTGTGTATTCTCTCACATAGTCTTTAAAGGGCGGAGATAAAGCAAAAAATTAAAAAGCTAACAATCTAATCTATCTGCTTACAAGTACCTTAGAAATAAAAGTTGAGAGGAAAGGGAAATTGTGTTTTTTGTCAATTATGACTGATGTGTGACCCTGGGGCCCCACTAATAGTTAGGAAAGTAACTGAGCAGCTGTCATTGCCCCATGTGGGTTACAAAACCAGCAGCACAAATCAAACTGGCTGGCACATGGCAGGCAGTGCTCTCGTATGTTCAGACAAACGTCTGCTGTCTGCCTACTAGAAGCTGAACCCCAAGCAAGGCAGCAAAGAGGGAGAAAAAGACCCTGGAGGTGAACTGTGGCTTTCCTACTCACTACATGGATAATATTCAGTATATTAACCTCCCTAAGCCTCAGTTTCCTCATCCATAAGAAAGAATGGGCAGCCCATTTCACAAAGCTGCTCTGACATTCTGGGGACTAAGTGAAATGGCACATGTGCTTGGTACACAGCAGTCACGCAGTAAACATCAAATGGTTGGTAGTTTGTTCATTACTGGGCAACTCAGAAGAACTTATATTTACTGTAGAAAAAGGAATGCAAAAAAAACCCCAGCTACACCAAAGTTCTTGTAAAATCTCAGTAGGGTGAATTAGTATCCTCTGATGACTTACTAAAGTATAAAGAAATTCTTTAAGAAATTTTCAGTGGCTGAATATTTCAAGGCAGGGCTGGGGGAGAGGCAGAGTGAAGGGAAAAGGAAAGGGAAAAAGAGAGGAGCTGAATTTGAATATATCAGTGTATTGGCAAGTCCAAAAGAAGTCAACATGTACATAAAAAACAATGTAACTTTATCTCTAGTGGATACAGCTGTATATTAATTATTTATAGTCTGTCTTCTCTGTCAGACTCCTGTTGAACCTTCAATACCCCACCTACTTTTCAACCCCACCCACCTAGAAGGTTAATCTTTCCTCTATTAATTAGTTCCTATTACTGAACACACTATTTGCTTGTTAGGCTCCCGTATCAAATACTAAGCTCCTGAGAATACACATTGTGTATGATTCATCTCTGGGTTTACATGGTAGCCTTCCTCTCACTCCAGGATCCTCAGCCAGTAGCCACCAGCTTGGAGCATCCCCAAGGAACTTTCTCTCTACAGCAGGAAGATGAGAGAGGACTCATATTTATACACTATTCATTCTGTGTTGAACATCTGAGAGGCACCTGACAAATATTAATTCGTATATACTTCAAAATGCCCCTGGGAAATAATTACTGTCCCTACTTTGTAGAAGGAGACACTGATGCTTAAAGAGGTCAGGTCATCAGCCAAAGGGTCACACTGTTAGTAAATGTGATGATGTCAGGATTTAAACCCAGGTCTGTCTGGCTCCAAGTGCCTCTTTCCACTACGCCAGACTGCCCAGCATAGGTCTGATGAAGCTGAGGGCACCCTCAAAGGATAAATGGCCTGGGCATCAAGTCTACTCAGCCTCATAAAAGTGAGGCTAGTTCTAAGAAGTCAACAAAGGGTAAACTGTTTGCAAATGCCAGATACCAGCTCGGAGCCAGAGAGGAGGGCTAGAGAAGGTAGAATTCAAAATTTCACATGGAGTTAGCACGTGGTAACCTGACCTGTTCTTTCTAAGAAGGAGCCTTGAAATATAGCCTGGACCAAGAGTTCACAACTACCTGTGATCAGTTAAGGCCCCTGGCTGAGAATCTGCAGATCCTTCCCAAATGCTAAGGTTTCAAACCTTCGTGAACATGAGCCTAAACGTTAGCACTCCTGTGAGAAATCCATGAACAAAAGTGACCACCAGAAGTCTGAGAATATCACTTCCCTTTCCTTTCCTCATCTAGCTCAGTAAACGAAAAAGCTATGGGGTGTTGTAGGCAAAAACTTTGTCTCAGCCTCACAGCAGTCACTTGCCATCTCCCGCTTCCCAGGTCTCTGGGGCCCAAGGCCTGGTACTCCCTGGCAGGGTCCCTGCAAATGCTGACCCGGCCTCAGTATTAATGGCTCAGCCCTCGGTGGGAAAGACAAGCCAATCTGGCAGAGCTGTGGAAAAGGAAGCTGTGATTTGGCTGTAATTCTTCCAAAGGCTACCCGGTGCTACTGATATCCTTAATAATTATTTAATAATTGTGTACAGTATTTAGGGAACTTTTTTGTCACCCTGCAGGATGATAACCATCATCAAAGTCAAGACATAAAAAATCATATAATTAAATCTACAGACATATATTTTGAATGCTTTTCTAAGATAAACATGTAATTTTGATGGCATTTTTTGTGAGGCTTTTAAGATTTACTTTTCTTATACATGTTTAAGCAAAAACTAGATTAGCAAAGCCATAATGGGATGTTCCTAGGAAGAGCATGAATTGGTACAGCCTTTTTGGAGGGTAATTTGGCAATATGGATTCAAACTTTAAATAGTAAACCATTTAAACCGAAAGTCCTACTTCTATGTATCTATACCAAAGAAAACCTCATGCAAAAGTTCACAGGTGTGCACAAAAATTTCCACAGCAGCAGTGGCTGCAATGGCAAAAGATCAGAAACAACCTGAGTGTTTACCAATACAAAATGAAATTTACTTAACATACAAACCATAACATGGAGTACAACTTTTAAAAGTAACAAGTACATTGATCTTTACATATGGACTTGGAAAAATAACCAAAATAATTGACAGCTGTAAAATGGAAGTTGCAGAACACCATGCACAGGGAGAGTCTATCTTTAGAAAATAAAAGGGAAAGTACCTATGTTGTGGTTGAGGGCAAAGGGTAGGGGTGGAGAGAAACAAGCAAACACGGAAGTCCAGGAGTATAAGAAGCAAACTCTCAAAAGTGCTTATGTTTGAGGAATGGCTGGAAAAGGTTGAGGGCAGTTACGGAAGATTTTGTTGCTTAGGTTAAAGCACTTCAGTGTTGTCTGAATTTATCCCAAGTGTTTATTACTTTTGTGATGACAAAAACAAAAAAGTTTTTAAAAACTCAGAAAAGAGTAATTTTTTAAAATTTTGGTATTTGCAAGGACCCCCTGACTACAGTGACCACCATGGGAAGCTGAGTCTTCTCTCTGCCCTCTGCATGTGGCCACAGTGCTGAGCGTGCACTAGCTAGCGGGAGGCACAGACTCATCTGAGGAAAGACTCCAGAAGGCAGTGGTCTCAAGTTCTGAGAAGCTCAAACCCCTTGCCTATTTCAACAAAGACTCTGCCAAAGGTCAACTATTTAATTATTTTATTCTAAAAAAAAAAAAAAAAACTAAGTATCTTTTATTTTTCAAATTTACAACACCATAAATTATTGAATTAAAGCAGTTCACTTGTTTGCAACCTCCCTTCAATAGTAGCTATTGAAATTTATATCCTGCATTATTTAAAATTTTATGTTGATATATAAGCTTTGCTGAACACTTTTTTAAAATTAATGAGGAAATCCCACAGAGAGGAGAGAAGGTAATTCTATTAAATCCAAAAGAGCCTAAAATACTATTATAGCCATTTGAGCTATCATAAGAAAGACAACTTAGCAAGTAAAATATCCTTCCTACCTATGGTCACAGTCGCTAGTGGAAATAATTCTAAATTGATGCACAGTATCTAAGGGGTATTAGTTATATTAAGCAGAGACTACAAACTCAATTACCTACAGGGGCTAAGCAGGCCATGGAAAGGTACAGGGAGGCTGGGCCAGCCTGGGGCAGGCTGGAGAAACAAGCTCCCAGCAGAGGGACCACCACTCTTCCACACTGCCACAAGGAAGATGGGCCCAGGCCCACCAGACCTTCGATTTTTCACGAAGAGTTGGAAATCTGGATTTTGATTCAAAATCCACCCATTTTTAAATGTTGGCCACTAATTTAAACATCTTAAAACACTATGAGTGCTGAACAAAACACATCTGCAAGCCAGATGCAGCCAGAGGGTAGAGAGTTTTCAACCTCTGCCTAAAAGTATCTATGTGTTTTTCAAATGGTGAATTTGGCTCACTTTTATTTTCAGAAAGATGGGAAGAGACAGAGCAACGGTACAGAATGGAGACAAAAAACAAAACGGTCAAGTAGCTGCTATTAAGAAAATATTTCTAACATATTTGTGAAGACAATGGTAGCTGTTTATATCAAATTCTAAGGAAATTTTTTATATTTATTTAGCTATACAAGGCACAAAACTTGGAGGGGGAGAATTTCTCAGGTCTAGAGTAAATAATAACTCAGTGCATTCCTGACAGTTTACTGTCAATAAACCTCTAAGAACTTCCTATCAGGTATTGTTTACCATAAACATTTTAAACAATAGTGACCATGGAAATAATGGCTCTTCTTTGCCAGGTGCTGTCCAGGCATTTGGTACCCAGGGTCACCAATGTGAGTCATGCATTCACTAGACAAGATTCCAATAAAGGCCAATGTGATAAACCTCTTTCCAAAACAACAAAGGACATAGACTCAACATCATAAAATTGTGCTCCAGCATTTTTTTTCAAAGACAAAACAATAATAGATACACTTGTGCTAATAATAGTATCTGGATATAATGTGCAATTCAAAAAGCAATTTTCTTACATAGCATCTCCCTTTCATCACAGCCTACATTTTAGACTTTATATCTGCTCCAAAGTCTTCTTATAGTTATTATTAACAATACTTTGACAAACAACAACAATAACAGATAATAAATATTTGGTGCTTTCTACATGCCGGTCACAGTGCTAAGCATGTTTTCATTCCACTCTCACAAGAACCTTATAAAGGTTATTCTAATGATTACAATCCCATTTTACAGATGAGAAAATGGAGGCTAAGGGAGCTTGGTGGGTTTGTCTTAAGTCACAATGCTAGACAGACATGGAGCTGACGTTCTGAAGCAGGTGGGCCTCCAGAGCCTGAGACCAGTGTGCTGAATGCTCCTTGAAGGAGGCGTCTTAGAGGCCAGCCGCACTTTATAAGCCCATCTCAGTTTGCTGCTGGCAAATGTACCTAGGGTGTGGCTAACGTCCCCCTTCTCTTCCTCCCACATCCACTTTCCCCATTTGGTCAGAAGCCATTTAAACATTTTATTTTTCCCAGTCAAAAACAGTATGAGTCAGTTGAAGCTCAGCCAGTCTGGCCCTAGAGAGCCCTGGAGGCCTGGTGAGGTGCCCTAGGGAACCAGGCTTCCCCTGCTGCCAGGCCCCTGCCCAGCTGGCTAGAATCTAGGTAGAGTTTTCACATCACTGCAATCTCAATGAGGTCTGAGAAGAGTGTCCTGGTAGTCATAACAACCCCGTGAAGACGCCAAGGTACCAAAGTGAGGGGTAGGGGAAAAGGGAGGTACCTTCAGATCAGGAGGGGAGAAGACTTTGCCAAGAGCTATGATATATCCACTATTCAAAGCCCCATGTTAGACCTCTGAGAGATGGAGATACAGCAGGGGGATAAATAACACAAATAAAAACGCCATGCATGAAAAAAGCACACATCCACACATACATGCACACACACACAAACTGCACCATGAAGCAGCTTCTCTTAAGGTAATGACCTCAGGCTCTCCCTCAGTCTCCTATAGGGCCATGAGCCCTGACTGTACAAAGTACTGCTCTGCCACAGAAACCAAAGTCCAGGGCACACGGACCATCATGACCCGCCATGGGCAGTCATCCTCAGAGTGTGTGCAGATCAAGAAGACCAGGAGAAGGGCAGCTGGTTTTGCCCTGAGAGGCAAAGGGAGCCTCTTTCCTTAAAGAAGGGCAGCAAAGGGGTTGTAAGGTAGAGAAAAGGGCAAAGGGAGTGGGCAGAAGGAACAGACCTTAACAAGGCACAGATGTTTCCTCAGCACAGCTGGCTCTGGTGCAGAACCATGGAAGCGAGGGTGAGGGCCAAACCCCATGCACGTACCCAGTGAGCTCCAGAAAGGGGGAGGCCTGGGCTGGCTCTTCTATGGTCCTAGCCCACACTCCTGTGATGCAAAAGGCAAGAAGCGGCTGTGGGCAAGTGGGCAGTCCCACAGGCTCTCGGTGAACTCCATGCTGAGCAGCTGTCTAGAGTCCTACGTACTCCCGCCATCCTGGGGCTCAAAGGGGCTGCCCAGCAAGGGAGCGAACATTCATTCATCAAATAACCACATGAACAGAGGTCATGACCTCCGTGACAAGTGCTGAAAAAGGACAGACTGCAAGGACCTGGAGCAGAGGGAACGGTAGTGTAGAGAAGAAAGGGTCAGAGCAGAAATCCACAGCCCAGCATCTGGGATAAACTCCTACTCTGTCACCTACTCAATGGGTCAAGGCCTCAGTTTCCTCACACAGTGTCTTTGGGATAATGATGACATTTACCTCAGCCAACATCTACCAAGCCCCTAATACAAAGTAGTTACCCATGAAGCACTCTAACAGTGCCTGACACAAGGTGAGCAGCCCATAAGCGCTAGATGCTGGCATGAGAATGGTGAGGACAAGACCTAGCCTTCTTATCAGTGAGGTGGGAGGGCTTCTGAGGAGGAGGCAGGTCAATCAGCTGAGTTCCAAAGGGTAAACAGGCATAAGCTAGGCAAACCAGGAGAAAAATGCATTCCAGGCTGAGGGAACAGCGTATGGAAAGTCCCTACAAGGGGAGGCAGCAACACAAGCATTTCCAGCCAAGGAAAGCAGCTCCAAGAGCCTGCTGGAGGGCCCTGGTCTGCAGGACACCTCGGGGCTGAGAATGGCTCTCTTCCGAAAAGCTTTCCTAGATTACTGTGAGCCCCCAAATAAAAGCTGCACTCTTGGCACAACTTCTTAGGTCTCTGGCAGAGTTAGGAAGTGAAGAAGACACAACAAGCATCAAGCTTAAGGCCCTGAATGAAAACATGAGAGTTTATGTGCTATTGGCTAGGTGCATTGTGCTAGCTCCCATGCAAAGTACAGACACTGACTTGGGACCCCTGGGGTCAGAGCTTCTTCCTATTTGTTAGACTCCTCAGTATTCACTGGGGAGTTTACAAGGTTTAAAACAAAGACAAAGAGGCCCTCAGGCACCTCCATGAAGGGCCACTAAGTATACTCACCCTTCAAGAAAAGCATTCTCAGCTGGATTAAGCTGGGAAAAAAGGCTATCAGACAGTGGTTGGCAAGAATAGATATTCTGGCTGATTTAGGAAATTTGGGATTCATCCAGGACCAAGGTGGGTGGACCTCATTCCTGAGAATTCCTTGATGGATTATTTTTCATTTTGAATTGCTATTAGCGGTCCATCAACAACAAGAGCTAAAAAAATAGAAAGTCAGGGGCAAAGAATACAGAGAAGAGACATTCCTGAGGTCTCAGCATGCTGGGAGACACAACAGGCAGTCACAAACTCAAGCCCAACACAACCTGTCCTGCATTCAAAGCTGACAAGAAGAGCGCCCCAACAAACCCAATGGCCAATGAACTTCCCATTTCAAGTACATTTTATCACATTATAAATCTGTTGCTTGGCTGCACAAACAGACCAGTCCTCACTCTTTCAACAAAAACTTCCTGAGCCAGGTAAACTATGCTGGCACTTAGAACAGAGAGAGACAGAAAGAGAGACGGGGGGAGAGAGAGAGAGCGCGCGCGCACGCGAGAGAGAGAGAGAGAGTGTGCATGTGTGCGTGTGTGTGTGTGTGTGTGTGTGTGTGTTTGTGTGTGTGTGTGTGGTCTCCACCCTTAAGGAGCTCAGGTTGCTGAGCATAACAGATAAGTAAATCAACAGTAACACCTTATGATAAGTGCTTTGCAAGAGAGAAAGACATGAGGGCGTTCTGGGAGCCAGGAGGAAGGTCATTTCCAGGTCATGGAGAGGTGCCGGGTAGGGAAGGATGGTGTCCTGAAGAGTTGGGGGAAACTGGAGTTGAGTTCCCAAAGTGTGAACAGGAACCACGCCATTCCCAGGAGAGGGCCCAGCACTGCAAAGACACTAGGAGGTGATGGCTGTTGGTAACTGGGCTGAGGTTAGAAATGTGAGTTAGGGAAAAAGGAAAACCCAAAGCGCAGTGGGGGTGGGGGGGCAAAAGTTGCAGGGGGCCAAAAGCCAGATGATGAGAAGACTGCAGGCCCACCGAAGAGGGTTAGCTTTTACTTTCTAAGCAATGAGGAGCTCTTGGAGAGTTTTAAGCAGAAGAGAGCTCTGATCAGACGTGTGTTAGAAATATGTTGATAGGAATGTGGGCAGTGGAGTGAGGGAGGAAAAACATGAACACAGGATGACCAATTAAGAGGCTGTCATAGAACAAAATGATGAATCCTAAACACAGGAGTGGAGAGACAGAGAAGAACAGAGTTAACAAATTAGAAGATGAGCTCTTCAGGATGTGGTAACCAAGAGAACATGAGGGAAAAGACAAGGCCAGGACGACTACTGAAGCAGAAGCAACTGAGGGGTGTGGACCAAGCAGGCAGCACAGGGAGAAAGATGCATGTGGCTCTCTGGAGGGGACAGACAGGTTGAGGTGCCCTCAGGGCAGACCACTAGGAATGTGGACTGGGAGGAGGTTCAGGCCGGACATGGAGATCTGGGTGTCTTCGAGACAGGGGTGAGTGGTGGATGAGCTCACCCAGGGAGGACGTCAAGGATGACGTGAAAGGGACCAAGCCAAACCAGAAGCTAAGGACAAAGAACCGAGAACCAGCAGAGCAGGCTGTGGAGGCTGGGATCTGAGCAGCTGGAGGAGAACCGGGAGCCAACCCAGGAGAGGCACACTCAGCAGAGCTGAAGAAAACGAGGCCTGGGGTGGGAGTCCTCACTGCAGGGAGCAATCAGCTGGGCATTAGCAATGGCAGCCAAGCAAAATAATTAAATCTGTAGTCACCCCAAGAGGAATTTTATGGATTTTACCCCCAAACAAGCTCACTGTCTCACTTCTTGGACAGGCATTTCCCTCTTCACCCTGGTCTCATTGTCTTTTATTTCAGAGCATAATCATAGCTGATGTCACATTCTACATCTCACACATGTAGACGTCTGCTTCACGACAGCAGAGACCTCATCCTGTTTCACCTCTACAACCATGGTGCCAAGAGCAGTGCCTGAGAGGCTAAGCACCTTTTACCAAGTCCTTTGGTTCATTTGAAGCAATAAATAATTAGTGAGTACATAACATACTACATGCCAGATTCTGTGCTACGATACTGGGGATACAGTGAAAACCAAGACAAAATAGGAGCCTGCCTTTGGAGCTCAAAGCTGGAGGTAACTGGAGAGAAATGCCAAGAGTTTAAACAAAAATGACATTATAATTGTCATAATGCTAGGACTGGAATCTGACTCTCATGCCTTCTAGTGCTATTTTCTTTCCAAGCCCAAGGCTGCTGCCTTCAACTAAATTTTATCTGGGGAAACAGTTAAAGTAAGTGTTTGAGGTTTGGCCTTAGTCTCTTCCAGACTTCCCACACTTCTTCTGCCCTTTCAATAGACTCCTAAGGAGAGGAAACACCCACTACAGGCTCTGAATATTTAACCTGAGGGACTCAATCTATCTCTAGTCCTTCTACATTAGTAGGAGGAAAAATTCCAGACACAGGCGAGAAAAAGCAGGAAGTAGCATAAGCCAGGGATTATACAGACCTGGGTTCAAATCCCTTGTAACCTTGCATAGGTTATTCAACTAAGACTTATTTCTGGCTGAAATAAGAATACTGTTAATAACTTCCCCCACATAGGTCATTGCAAAGATGAAATGGGATGATACACAATAGCACTTAGCACAGGACTTAGTACATCATGAGTGTTCAATAAATCATGGCTCTAAACCAGTTACACCTGTTGCTTTTATTACCAGCTCTCTAACTGCTATATTCACACAAACCAAGTCAAAAACTACTTAGAATTCAAACCAAAGAAGGTACACTCAAAATACTCAGAGCACAAATTGAAACGTAATTCAATCATGAGTGGAGGAATTATCCTCAAGTCCCCATATTTGGATAGACTCTGCAGTAAGAAGGTTTATTTCAATTTTTGGTCCACTCTATTTTCTCCTCTAACTTATACAACTGCAACTACTCCCCCAACAGATCACATCTTGTCTCATGGCAAGGGTCCAGACATGGGCTGGATTCCGTGGTGCAAGTTGTGGCAGAGTTACGAACACCACACCTCAAAAGGGAGCATAAGAATACAATCACAAGCCTACAGTACACACAAACTCCCAAACACAGCTTGGCTCCAAAGAAGGAAATGAGAACTGGTCACAGCATGCTTTGCCTGCCTCAAAGCTAAAGCAAAGGTTATTCTGACAAGCAAGTATCTAAATCTTATGTATCTCCCTTCTTTTACTACCTAAACCTTCTATAAGTGGTCTATTTTTGTAACATCTCAATTCTTTATCCTTCATTTATGTCCAATTCCATGTAACCTGGCTTCCTCTTTCCTTCCCCTTCTGTGACATTACATTCCTCAAGGCCATCTGCAAAGACCTTGTCACAAATTCAGCAGCCTCCCTTCAGGTCCCTTCTCCTTGGTCTCCCCATTCTCTTCCCTTCCTGGGACTCTCCTCCATGGCCTCTGAGTCTCTTCCATCTTCTTCCTATCCCAAAGTTATGCATGTTCCCCATAATCAGCCCACTGCTCATCTTGGGGAGACCGTGTTTAATCCTATGGCTTCCATTCTACACCTCTAGACTTAATCTTCTCAGGCTAGGCCTCAGCCCTGCATTTCCAATTCTCTGCTGGACATTTCTTATGGATGATTACTGTTATCTTGAATTCAACATATCTAAAACCAGAAGCATCAGCTACTCCTCTCCACCCCCAACATCTACATTTCTGTCAACGATACCACTGTGAACAAGCAAGTCTAAACTTTCATCCTCTTTGACTCCTGCCTCTAAAGTCTAAGAGACTGAAAACACTATTGGTTCTCCCTTTGCAGTATCTCCTCCATTGAACCTTTGCTTCCATTTTCACTACTGCTCACCACAACACCTCATGCCTGGATGACTGCTGCTGCCTTCCAAAAGGGGCCCATGCCTCTTGTCCAGCTATCAGATGGATGTTCCTAAAATGTAAACATCACTTCTGCCACTTCACTTCTTTGCCCAAAATAACCTCAATGGCTTCCCACTGCCTTCAGGATAAAGTCTATGTGTCTTAGCCAGGCATTTAGGGTCTAGAAAAGGAGTCGGTAAACTACATCCCGCAGGCCAAATCCAGCCCACCACCTGCTTCTGTAAATAAATTTTACTGGAATACCGCCACACCCATTCATTTCCATATTATCTATGGCTGCTTGCATGTTACCACAGCAGAGTGGAGTAGCTGTGACAGAGACCACATGGCCTACGAAGCCAAAAATATTTAGCATCTGGTCCTCTACAGAAAAAGTTTGCTGATGGACTAGAATCGTCAGACGCCAGCAGATTGCACCACAGTTCTTGCCCATGACTCCTTTCGATGAAGATTTTGCTCCTACAGGACTGCTGCTAAGCCCACTTTTTTTATACCTCACCTCTATGTTCTCAAGCCCCGAAAATCTTTCACTCCTCCCTGGAGTTTTTTCAATCTAGCTTGCCCTTCAAACCAGAGCCAAAGCTCCACCTCTCCATAAGGCCAGCTGCATCCATCCCCCGCACCCCTTGGTTCCCTTCCTGTGGCCTCCCTCTCTGCATCTACCACAGAAACCTACAGTGAGATTTCACTTTTCCTATGTACCCCTTCAGCCTGCCCTACAGGCTTCTCCAGGTCCAGGACTGGTAACCTCCACAAAGAACTTGCCAATGATAACTACCTTGCCTTTCATTCCAAATACCAATCCTCGATAGCATAATTTGGTAAGAAGGCATCAAACAAACTTACCAATGAAGGCCCAGGATTCCACATTGGAAAAGTTAAGCTTGGGTCCAAACGTATACACTCTAGCCAGCACCACCTAAAAGCCAATGAAATAAAAGTTTAGCTTTAAATTCACAGCACCCAATATGTTTTGATTTACCATACTCCTGGGATGCCCATTTCTGCTTCTTTGCCTAGAAAATCCCTGCTTGTCCTTTAAATCCACTGGGCAGTTTTTACCTATAAGCCTCCCCAGTGTTCCAGGCAGGCCAGGCACCCCCTCCTCTCAGCACCCATGGAACGCTAGTAGCATGCCTATGGTAACACATGGCACGTTGTGGCATAACTTCTTGTTTAGGAAGGAGAGGGGGTTTCTCTACACTGTAGGCTTTTCAAGAGAAGAGATCTATTAAGTTCACCCCATTCTATACCCCCAACTGCCTAGAACACTACCGGCACTTAGATGTTCCTCAATAAATACTTGTAAAATGGATGGAAAAATAACCTACTCAATTCATTAAAACATGCTTGGATATCTAAAATTCTGCTAGGCCAGAATTTTCACCATAAAAATGAATACCTCAACCCCACTGCCTTTAACAGGCAATGGTTTAAACAGGAAGGACTAATGAAATTAATCTAAATACACACCTTTGGAATGACACTCCCCTGGGCAGAAACCACCAGAGGCTCCCAGAATCTAAGAAGGCAGGCCCAACTCCACAGCCCAGGATGCTGGGCCTGCACCAACTGGCCCGGCTGCAGTCTCAACTTGCTTGGTTTCCCCCGATAGACCCTACTATCCAGACAAACAGGACTGGTAGTTCCCAAAACCCTCTCAGATGGACATCTTCCTCCACTTTTCTCCACATTACTTCCATCTACTGAGATGGTGCATCCATTTCAAACATCATATCCCAGGCCAAGTTCATGATGGGGCCCCCAAAAGTGCTTTTTTTAAATCTCTCTCCATTTTTAATTGTGAGAAAATACATGTCACACAAAATTTACAGTCTTAACCATTTTTAAGTGTACAGTTCAATGGTATTAAGTACCTTCATATTGTTGTTCAACCATTACCACCAGCCATCGCCAGAACTCTTTTCATCTGCAAAAAACGAAACTCTATACCCACTAGACAACAACTCTCTCTTCCCTCCTCCCCGCAACCCCTGGCACCCAATAAGTTTTTGTCAAATGAATGAATACATAAATTAATGAATATATGAATGAATGTGACTCAATCCTCCCCACAAAAGCCAGAAGCCCTGTTTCCTTCTGCTGGATTCCTATGGTACTATCTTCACATCTTTTTAGATTTATTTCAATAAATCTTAAATGATCTGTTTTTGCAAAATTATATTCTCCTTCTGGAAAGGAACTATGACTTATTTGCAAAGTTAAACTTAGGTCCAACAGCATGCATTAGGCCTGTCTTGCATGTTGCTAGATCCATTGGTCAAGTCTCAGTCCTTACCTTGCAGCTTTGACACCATTTAATCATGCCCTCTAGCTCTCCTGGTTTTCTACCCACCTCACTGGCTGCTCCTTCTCTTTGCTTATTCTTCCTTATCTCCCCACCTCTTATGTCAGAGTGTTCAGTCCTTGTTTTCATCTCTTCTCTGTCACTCCCTTGGTGATCTCAACTAGTCTCTTGAATTCACACATATCACCTCCATGCTGATGATGCTCAGATTTCTCTCCGAGCCTGGACCCCTCCTCTGAACTCCTGACCAGGATATCCAACTGCTTGTGTCAAGTAAGAAGTAGATGGGAGCTTTGTGTAAGACACGGTGAGACAACACAGACCCCTGACCTGCTCCTCCCAGAGTCATATCCGCTTCAGTTTAAGACAATGTTCTTCCAGCTGCCCAGACCAAAAATTTGGGAGTCATTTTCATCTCCTTTCTCTCTCACTCTGTATCTAATCCTCACTAAAACTGGTTCTTACCTTTAAAATGTATTCAGAATGTGGCCATTTCTCACCACCTCCACCGTCCCCATCCTAGATTGCTGCAATAGTCTCCTAATTGGTGCCCTGCTTCCCTGCTGCTACTCTTGGAGTCACTCTACCTCCACCCATACTCTATTCTGAACAGAGGAGGAAATCTGGTGCAACATGAATCAGATTGTGTCATTTCTTTCCTTAAATCCCTTAAAAGCCTTCCCAGCAAGGATGATGCCAAAAGGACGAATGTGCCTAAAGCAGACTCACAGGCCTCGGGGCAGGCTCGGAGCAGGAGAGTCAGTCTCCAAGCCAGAGTCCTCCTCTCCCCCACCTATTTCTCCACTGGCAGTCCTGACTGTATCATCTATCATCTGATTTCTCAAAAAAGGAAGCTCTTTAAAGGGAGGGAAATCCAATCAATCAGCTTCCTTTTCCAGCTGGATACCACAAGAAGCCAACAACACTAACACTTCTGAAGAAGCAATAAGGTACGTCGAGTATGCCAACACCTAATAATGTTTCCAAAGATAAGGCTAGCCTTCCAGAGACTCATTCTTTATGCCCTTGTTGGCAGTGGGGAATCTTCCATAAGACCAGCTTCTCCCTACCTCCATCTGGCCACCAAGTCTTGCCTGTCTAACATCTCTAGGACTCTATCCCTGTCCTCCACCTCACTGATGCTGTGGCTGGAGGTGAAGTGCAAATAAAGTAAGTCAGGACTCTAAGCTAGTTTAGGCATCATCAGTGCTCCTTGGAGCTACAGCAGTGGCCTCCGAACCCATCTCAACACCTCTTATCACTCACTTCCGACCACAACCCCGTACAGGGTCCAAAATGATTTTACTAAAACCTAACTTTGATCAAGTCCCTTGCTTTAACCTCTGTGAAGAGTTCCTACACTGCCATATTATATATTCTTCACAATCTATTATAGTAAGCCATGGTAAACAGTCTTTTTTATCTTCCCTAGATGCATGTTGTCTGCCTTCTCCTTTAAAAGACTCTGGTTGCCCCAGCGGGGGTGGGCAGATGATCCGGCCTAGATTAGAACTCTCCAATCCCTTGCAACAGTGATGGGTCCAAAGGCAGGCACATCACCAACCTGGGCCAATCAGAGTCTTTCCCTTAAACTGATACCTAGATGTAGAGAAAGGCTCTCCCCCTTCACTGGGATTGTAAACTGAGGCTGCTGGCAGCTATAGCCCCTCAGGCAGAGCAGCCTGTCTGCGGTAGAGAGGTCTGATGCCAACACACAAAGAACAGAAGGCAAGGAGCCAAATGGACCGCTGGCAGCATCAACTCGCATTCCAGAACTTCTTTCTTTTGTGCACTCCTACAGCATCCTTCCCAGTCATGGAACCAGTAACTACCCACTTACGCCTCAGCTAGCTGGAGTCCCAACAGGCCCATCACGCCGTTTTCTGTATCTGTGCCTTTTCCCACGTTGTTTCCTCTGCCCAGAAAGCACACTCCCTGGATTTTTTTCCAGCAGCCAAACTTCCTCTGTGGAGCCTCCCCTGAGGGGAAGCACAGTTAGTCCAGTCTTCCAGATCTGCTCTGCAATGCCTAGAATACACGCCTCTGCCATGCTTAGACCCCTCCCTCTGTCTCTGTAATCTCAGAGCTAGCTAGCTGCTCAAGCTAGAAACCTCAGACCAACCTGGTCTCCCTGCACTTCCTCACTGTCCTGATGGAACTTCCTGTCCTTCCTTTCTGCTGCAGTTCTACTGTCACAGCCAGGACCTCAGGACCTTCTGCTTGGACATAGGCAGCAGCCACCTGGGCTCTCTCCACTCCCCCTCTTCCCATCCCCCTCCCACTGCTGTCAGGGCTGGGCTTCCATGGCCCTCCTGCACCTACAGAATGGAGCCCTTGCATCTAAACTAGCCCCGACCTATATGCTCCAATTTCCCCCAACCACTTCCACTCCCAGCAGGATGGAGCAGGTGCACTTTCACCGATTCCACCTGCTAAGAACAACGAAAATCCCTGGGCATTCTATGCTAGATGACTGTAAGAAGACTCCAAAGGGCAGACTGAAGAAGGTAGACCAGCTGTGACCTCAGGACCCAAGGAACAACACAGTGGTGAGCTTCCTGCATTTCCTTTTCTGCATATAGCTCAGACTTGGAACTGAGGAGACTGGCAACCCAGAAATGCCAAAGAGCACAAAGAGAAAATACCCCAACAAATCTCCCTCTTTCAAGACAGAAAACTTGTAGATAATAACCACTGTATTTCAGCCAAACACCACACACACACACACACACAAAACCCACAGTCCTACTCACAACGATGCCAGCAAAGTGCAAGTGGCATCTACAACAAACCCACAGCTGACCTTACACTTCATGGTGAAAGGCTGATGTTTTCCCCAAGACTAAGAACAAAGCAAGGATACGCACTCTCAGCACTCTTGTTCAACACAGGACTAGAAGTCTTCGCCACCACACTCAGGCAACAAAAGGAAATAAAAAACATACAGATTGGAAAAGATGAAATGAAACACTCTCTATTTGCAAGTGATACGACTGTCTATGCAGAAAATCCTGAGGAATAAACAAAAAAAAATTTCTATGACTAATTAGTGAGTTTAGTAAACATGTAGGATACAAGATAAAAACACAAAATCTATTGGATTTCTATATACTAGCAATGAACACATGGATACCAAAATTTAAAATACAACCCCATTTGCAATCAGTAAAGAAAAAAAAGAAATAACTATAATTTCTCTCAGCTAACCATTCTGTGGTTTAGCCACTTGAGGCCGTCTGTGCCATGAGGGCAGGGATGATATATTGTTTTGCTCTCCAGTGAAATAAAACACCTAGCGGGGACCCAGCATCTAGTAGGTGTGCACTATTTGTTTTCACAGCTCATGTCCTGCCATGTCTAAGATGAACCTTCTTCCCCATATGCTCCTAGTGAGATCATGGTCTATTAAAAAGTCCCATCTCCAGTTTCAGCCTTGGCAGGTCATGACTGCCAAAGGAAGTACGTGGGAAACAGTTTCCGCTCCCACTCTCAAACACACGTGGATTGTTACCCTTCAGCCAGGGTGTCACCAGCGTTTGCAGGCATTGGAAGTAGACTCCAGTAGGCATATCTCACCCCCCTAGAGGGCACACTCAGTCCCTCCCATGTCCCTCTAAAGGGGTCCCAAGGTTTGACCCAAAGAGCCCAGAGAAAATGAGACAATTCTCAGTGCTGCCTCACCTCTGCTGTGTGCTAGGAGGGATTCCAAGTGCCCTCCCTGTGTCTGAAAGCTTAGTCATGAATGCGAATTGCCCATCTGTGCCGAAAAAAGTACCGCAGAGTGAAAGAGGTTATGGAGGACAGGTCAGGGCCCAGAGAACACTCAGATATCTGTTTCCAAAAAATTTCCCCTCTTGCTTCTGAGGGTAGGAAGTAAGACTAATACTCATTAGGCAAAGCCAAAACCTCAGAATTATCTTGGCTCCTTTCTTTCCCCCATGCCCCACTACCAATCCCACAGCAAAAGTTGCTGGCCCACCTTCAGAACAGATCTCAAATCTAATGGCTTCTCCCCACCTCTACCACCCCAGCTCAGGGCCAAACCTTCCAGTCACACACCTGGATAACAACCACAAACGCCCGCTTCTCCCCTGCATTCCCCTTGCTCCCTCAGTCCACTCTCAACACAGCAGCCAGAGTGAGCCCTGTGAGACATGCCTCAGATGCTGTTGTTCCTCCTTCAAAACTCTATGTTCTGGCTCCTCTTGCCATTCCCAAGGCAACCAAATCCTTACAGAGACCCCAATGGCCTGCCCCCCACAACTCCATGCCCTCATCTGCTCCCACTCTCCTCTCCTCCCCACTCCATTCCAGCAGGCTTTGTCTTGCTGTTCCTTTTGCATAAAATGCTCTTCCTCCAGCTAAACACATAGCTCACTTCTCCACCTCACTCACTGCAACACACAACATGCCATGAGTTCACCAGAACTCACTTCCTTTTTTAGGGGGCACATGGCTAGACTTCCTTTGCCAGACTCCCTTGCAGTCAGGAGTGAACATGTGACTGAATTCTGGCCAGTGGGTGGGAGGGAGGGATGCTTCCTCCAGATGGGTCCATAAAGCCTTCCTCACAAACTACCCTCTTCTCTTCTTCCTCACGCTCCAGCATTTGAATGGAAAGGAAGCTAAAGCCCTTGAAGAAGGCAGAGACACAAGATAAAAGGAGTCTAGGTCTCTCAATGACTGCAAGGAAGGCTGCCTGCTAACCAGGAGAAGTCACTTTGGAAATTTTCTCCACAGAAGTGCAGTTTTGTTGTGTTGCTACACTGAGATTTGGGGGTTTGTTAACTTAACAATTTGGTGTACTTTCAAAGAGGCCTTCTTTGACCACTCTATTCAAAATCCTCCCACTTCCCATCTGACCTCCTTGCTTCATTTTTCTCCATAGTTGTCATTACCACATAGCATAATGTATATGTCATTTGTTATATGATCTCTATCTCCCCAAGTTAGAATATAAGCTGAAGGTGGGAGTTCTGCCTTTTTTCCCTTTGCTGTACACCCTGGGTTTACAACAGTTCTCAGCCTGTTGCAGGCAATCATTTGTTGCCAATGAATGAATGAATGGAGTACATGGACTCCAAGGTTAGAAAGGCTCACTGAGGCCCAGCTCTGCCATTTACTAGCTGTGTGACCTGGGGTAACTTACTCTACCCCTTTAAGGCTCATCTTCTTTATCAGTAAAATGGGAGAAGTAACAGTACCTACCTCAAAGAAATTGGGAATAATTAAGATCATGAACATAATGCCATAGCTTAGTGCCTGGTAACTGCTCAGGCTCTGTACATGACGACTGCTATTGTTAATCAGCTTGAGGCCAGAGGACAAGACTGGGTTTCGGGTCCTAGCACGGTCAGTGGCAGGGCAACATCTCAGAGAGGAAGAGGCTGAATGGATATTTACATGCACAAACTCTTCCAGAAGAAATCAAGACAAACACCTAGGTAGTGAGATTCAAGAGCTGCTTGAAAGTTCTCAGTAAATTGCCAACAATCAGAGGAACCTGCCAAGTGGGGGCAGGGGCGATGACAAGTGTATGTGGAGTCTGCAGAAAAGTGCTGCTTGTGGAGCGAGCACCACCCAGATGACGAGAGATCACTTTGTGCCTTTTAAGAAACAATTTTCACAGCAAAGCTCAAGAAAAGAGAGAGGCCTCTTGCATCATGGGGACAAGGTAATAAGGCTATAAAAATGGAACTCAAATAAACCACACACAGAGCCCACATGGGCCCAATTTTCCAGGGAAAATAGCAATTGCACAGCATTTAGATGGGGGAAGTCACACTTGTGCCTCAGCACAGTAAACAGCTTTCAAAAATCATTAGGCTGCAGAAAAGTCACCAGGTTTGCCAAATTAGCAGTGCCAGCTCTCACCTGCCTCCTCTGTCACACTCACCTCTTTCTACAGATAAGAGGACAGGGACAGTGATACTCATCAACAGCTATGATCCCCCAGGAACACGCAGCACCCTGCAGCCAGGATAGGACGCCACAGCAGCTCCAGCCTGGGTCACCCTGCTGCCCCTCTCCCGATGCCCTCACAGCTTTCTCCTTGGCCCAGACCTATTCCTCAGGTCTCACCTCCTGGGATTCTCTGCAGCCCTGGGCCTCACTGACAAACTTCTTAAAGCTCGTCTTCCTGTGGCCCCTCACGGCTCTCACCAAACCCTCCTCCCATCCCCACCTCTCCAATCCCCCTCATCTCCAACTCTGGTCTCTTTTCCACCTCTGTATTCCTGAATGTTGATAATCCCAGCCTCTAAACATATGGCATCTGTCCATCTTTCTGGTTCTAGTGACTGTTCTTTCCCCAAATCAGAGGCAGGACAGCTTCATGGTCAGAAGCACAGAGCCTGGAGCCAGATGAAATTGGTCTGATCTTGGCTCCACAGCAGTGTGATACTGGGCAATTAATTCACTGCTATATATCTTAGCTTCCTCATCTGTAAAATGGGGTAATAACAGTACCTCATTTGGTTCATTGCGTGGATTAAGTGAGTTACTACATAAAAAGCTCTTAGAACCATGCCTGGTACCTGATACTCTCCATAAAGTGCTACTATGCCCATTACTACAGGCATCCGATTCTTCAGCCAAATCCCAAACACTGCCCCATGTCCTTCCGTCTCTATCTCCTCTACTCAGGCTTTTTACCTTTGCTGAGAATGTCCAGCCTCCATTTCAGCCTGTCCTTCAAGGTGTTGACAAACGCAACCAGTTCCATAAAACCTTTCTTGATTCTCTTGCCTCTTGGCCCCATCCTGCCCAGCAGTGAGGCAGAACTCCTCCCTTCTCTAAAAGGATGGAGCTGACTTCTCCCAGGGCCCCCTTCTTAATTTCCCTTGAATAACCATTGCTTTATCCTTCCCACTCCCTGGTCATGAGCTTCTCAGAAACACGGGTGCATTGGGTTCTTTCTCCCTAAAGTTTTATTCCTTGCAACCTTATATAGTGTAAACATTTGCTGGTTTAAACTGAAATGCAAAGCTTACAGACCAAGTCTATATAATAAGCCACCAGAGACTGAAACAATAAAAACAACAACAGGCCAGGTGTGGGGGCTCACGCCTGTAATCCCAGCACTTTGGGAGGCCGAGGCAGGTAGATCATGAGGTCAGGAGATAGAGACCATCCTGGCCAACGTGGTGAAACCCCGACTCTACTGAAAATACAAAAATTAGCTGGGTGTGGTGGTGTGTGCCTATAATCCCAGCTGCTCGGGAGGCTGAGGCAGAAGAATCGCTTGAACCAGGGAGTCAGAAGTTGCAGCGAGCCAAGATTGCGCCACTGCACTCCAGCTTGTTGGCAGAGCGAGACTCCATCTCAAAACAACAACAACAACAACAACAAATCAGCAAGTCAGAGGAAGCCTTCCCCATCGCTCCAAAGCCAACACATACCTCAGGCTCAGCAGTACTGGGGACCAAGTCAGTGCTATTTGTCAATTTCATTCTAGTTATTTCCTAATGAGCAAAAAATCAAATCCTTTCAGCAAGTCTACAACCTGCTTCCACTACTAAATGGCATTTCCAGAGAAGCTCACTCGCAATTAAGGAGACGTGTTTTTTCTCGGAAATCTTATTTACTGTTTCTTGTTTTAGGGCATTTCTAAAAATACCCTTAAGAAGAGATCACTGTTTATTTTATTTTGTTATGTTTTCATCAGACACAGGAATACAGATCTCTTTGATTTTCACAGGTAGATTGCTGCTTCCAAGGATTTATTGGCTCCACTCCACACTCAGGAATAAACAAGTCACGAGTTACTTGTATACACACAGCCTTTCACTTACGACTAATTTCATGTTACTGTTTCCCTGCTTCCTCATTCATGAAAACCCCAACAAAAATGATTCCTAGCATTTTAAGTAAATTTTTGATATATCCTCATGACATTCTTCTTGAAAAAAGAAATTCTGATTCTCTATTAAATCTTGGGCCATTGCCACTAGCTAGACAAATGCCAACTAATGAAATGATTCCATAATACACAGAGATGACTTAATGTAGCATTAGCTGAAAGAGCAAAAATTAGAAGCGATCTAAATGCTCCATAACAAGCTCATGGCTTACTGAAAACATTCCCTTGATAGAATATTATACAGCCATTTTACATGGCCATAAGGAAGACGAGGGACCCATGGAAAAGGGCTGGGGCATAATGTTAAGAGTAAAGAGGCCACGGTGCAAGGGAAAGGCCAAGATTAGGGAAAGGCCAAGGTCAATTCAGAAATTCCATCCCCAAACAGCCAAGAGGAAAGGGAAGGGAACTCTTCCTACGTTTGCAGAATGAACCCATCTCTGGATGAGCGAACAACTTGCAGCCCCTCGGACACTCAATGTCAAGCTTGGCACTCTCCAGTGTGGCCACCAAACTCCCACCTGAAGGCCCAGGTCTTCCCAAGTCTCTGAGGCTAATGCTGGGCAAAGGCGGGAGGGATTTGCTTGCTTGCTGCTAATCTGACAGGTAAAGAAAGTGAACCAAGAAACTGGGCATCTCAGCCAAGGCCTCCGACTACTCAGCCCTTTGTCCTCTGTTGGTTCAGTTGAAACTCTGCCACCCCGAAGGTGCCTGAGAGCATGGGCTCTGCGTGCCATGTGCAGGTCCACAAGACAACTCCACCTCTGGAAGAGAAAATGACTCCAGAGCTTCTCTCCCAGTGCCCTCTCCCTCACTCCACCACAATCCCCAGTGTGGACCCCTCCTGCCAAATACAAGAGGCCATAGTCATTGCCCTGGAATTACAGTCTTCCCCCGACGGCCCCAAACCACCTACCTAACCATGCCTCCCAAGGCACTCACCCCTCCCCAGGTATGGCAGGGGCAGCTCTCCTGTTTCTTCTGCCACCCCCAGAAGCTATGCTCCCTTCACCAACCCAGATCCCTTACAGGCCAGCTCAAGCCTTTTCTCCTGCACCCTCTTGCCCCAGCCACCTCCAAATACATGGGTCTTAACACTGCCTCCCTGGAATGACCCCAACCTCTCAAAGCCTGAGTAGCCAAAAAGCCAGACTCTTATATGTGAAACAATCAGGTCACCTAGATGCTGTCATCCAAGAGACTCCTCTCTCCAAAATTTGCTCTAAATGTACCACTGGAGACTCTCATTTAGGTGGTTGTCAAGCTCTCCCTTGACACTCCTTGGGAGTGGGCACAAACATCAGACAGCAGTGATGCTGGAGCCAGGCCCCCTTGTAAGGGTCCTGATGGATTAAAGAGCTCTTTCCACCTCCCACAGCCGCCAGCAGCAAGCACTTCCTAAGCTCCCACCACATGCCAGCTGGGGGCGCAGACTGCCTGAGATACAAATCTGAACAGGCCAGTCTTTGCCCCACAGGAATTCCAACTGGAACAGGAAAAAGTGTGAGGTAAGCCCCACTACTGCAGTGTGATAAACGCCGAGCAGAGAAGGCAAAGTGAAGGGTAACACAGAGCACAGGTGGTGGTGATTTAATTCAGCCTCAGAAGGGACTACAGAAAGGCTCAGAGAAAGCCACATTTGAGCCAGAGACTGGACAATTAACAGAGACAATGAAAATACTGGCAACCATGTATTGGGTGCTTCCTGTGTGCTGAGCACTGTTTCCAACACTTTACCTGTGTGCATCCAAACTCATTCACTCATGCATCACTGAGCCCCTAATGCCAGGCACTAATCCAGGCACTGGGGATACAGCAGTGAACAAAATTTAACACTGGTGCCTGCCTGCATCAAGCTTATGTTCTGTTGGGAAAAAAAAATAAATAAAAATAAATAAAAATAAATAAATAAAAATAAATAAAAATAAACAAATAAGGAAAATGTAAATATATTAGATGGTGATAAGTGCTAGGAGAAAAAATAGAGAAAGGGAAAAAGGGAACATCTGGGGGCAGTGACCCAGATGGAACAATTTTAAATAGGGTGACATTTGAAAAAAAGACCTGAAGAAGGTGAGCTAACTAGCCATACACACCTCTGGGGGAAGAATGTTCCAGGCCAAGGGAGCAGGCAGTAGGAAGAGCTTAAACAGGAAGCATGCCTGGTGTGTTTGAAGAACAACACGGATTCCACTGTGGCTGGAGCAGAGCTAGAGAGGGGCAGGTAGGAGCAGCATATACAGCTGTGCAAGTTGTGCAATGCATAAGTTGGGGAGGAAGCAAGTGCCACTTACATGCACCACAAGGAGCTGTGCAGAACCCAGCATGATCAACCATACACCATGGCCCTGGGGTGGCAGATGAGGTCAGAAGTACCAGGAAGCTTTGAGGGCCATGCTAAGATTTGGCTTTTCCTCTCACTGGGACAGGAAGCTACTGTGAAGAGGGTTCTGAGCAGAAGCCTGCCCTGATCTGACCCTCGGTCACAGGATCACTGTGTAAAGAATGCACAGTAGCAGGATGAAATTGGAAGCAGGAGACAGCTTTGGAGGCTACTGCAATCACCACACTCAACTACAGTCTTAGCCTCATGGTCCCACGCAGTAGGTTCCATGAGCACTCTTTCACAGAATAAGAGAATGAGGCTCAAGAGAGATCTGGTCACTTAATCAATGTCACTCAGCTAGGAGGAAAAACAGGGGGAAGAGAGCATTCCAGATGGAATGAACAGCATAGGCCATGGAGCAGGAGCTTGGCAGGTCCTAGCACACTTGGGAAAGGGCAGGCTCATGGTTTGGGATGCCCAAAACCTCCCCTAGGGACACATGGGGACACGTGGCAAGGCCAATGGGCGAAGGCCTATCTGCGGCCTGCCCACACTCACACCAATACCCACCAACAGTCCCCAAGCTGGCACTGCTCCCTGGACCGCAGCAACTGCCTCCTAACCCATCTCCCTGCTGCACTCCTGTCCTCCTCACCGCCGACCCACAGGCAGCCAGAAGAACCCTTAAAAACATAAATCAGGTATTATTTTCTTGCTCACAGCACTCCAGAGGCTTCCTATGATGCCAGGCACACAGTAGACCCTCAACTGATGCTGGACAAATGGGCGACTGCTTCATCCCTATAGCATTCTCCAGGCTTGTCTTGTCTCAAAACCAAGGTAAGAATAACTTCTTCCTTTCCTCCTTAGCGCAGGGAGGTGACTCCACGCTGAGCGGAGCAGGGGTCTCCAGCCAGGTGTAGCTCATTCAGACCAAAGCCAGAGAGGGGAGCCATTCAAACGAACTAAGGGACCATTTACGTATTAAACTAATTTTTTAAATAAAATTGCTTACTACAGCGCAAACTAGATGTACTTTACTGTGCTGTGGCTATGTAAGAGGAGGACTGCAGAGACACCTGGGCTGTAAAGACAGCAGCGGGCACACTCTACATGGGAGCCCTGGCACCCTGAGGCCAAGCAGCACCCAAATACCAATAACTCCTGACAATACTGTCACAGGCAGGGGGACACTGCAGGAACCGCCTGAGGCTGACAAAGCCACAAGCGCAAGGTGGGACAGGAACGGCTTCCCCACTGAGTCTGACTATGAATTTAAGGGGCAGGGCTGATGGCCATATTCTTGTCTGCATGCTGATTACAGTGAGCCCATACTTATCTTAGAAACTGGGAGAAACTATGACACTACGGCTAAACAAAACTTCCCATATTTGAGCCAGAGAAGATTTGGAACAAAAAGAATACATTTCCCAAAGGGTCACTACCACTCCCAGGGTTTAAATCCAGGCCCTCTGAGGGCCTCATTCACAAGGGAAATACAGAAACATGTAGGTACACACATGCCTGTATGTAGATACATTTTTAAAGGAGGGTAATAACAACCAACAAAATGAGATAGTAATAAGCTCCCCTTTCCCAAGAAAACAGAATTTAGTAACAAAGAGTCTTTCTAGTGGGCCTGGAAGGAGTATTCAACCACAACATGAATGACTTACTCTCAGGTTAAAATCAGTCTATGGGTGGGAGAGGAGTGAGGAAAGCTCTAAAAGCCAAGTGATTCTCCAGACCCCTTCAGGAGGCAAAGAACTTGCAGATTCCCATACTGCATTGGACAGGTAAGAGACAAGCTTCAAAGGCTTTGTTCTTTGAAAAGGAAGATGGGGGAAAGGGCTGGGAAAGCCCTATCACTGATGTTTCCAGGAGGAAGGGTGCTGGGTCTCCATGGAGTGAGGGTCCTGAGGGTTCCCAGAAGGAGGGGACAATAGAGCAGGACAAACGGCCAAGCCTCTAGACCTGACAAAGAAGTACAAAGGCAGACTCAACAAGGATGCTCAGGGAAATCGCCTAAGTTTGCCTGACACCAAGCTCCTCTGGGTAGTCCACAGCCAAGCAGACAGTGCTGCAGAAAGGTCCTGTGAGCACTGGTAATCAAGAGTTTCAGAAAGGCTAACACCAAGGCAAAAATATTCTTATTGCATGCCAAGGCCAGACTCTGAGCCACCAGGAAGGGGTCTGGGGGTGGCTGGGTGATAGGGAGGCAAGGTGGAGTTAATGAAAATTGTTCCCTGAAAACACCAGCCCAATATCCTTGCTGGAGAGGCACTGAGATGCTGGTATCTCATTAAAAGTTGAAAATAATAGGGGAGAAACTATAAGCTTGTCTTCAGACTAAAGCTACAGCATGCATAAATCTGGACTCCTGTATGCAAATTTGCTCCTCATTCTTTAAAAAACATGGCTGTTCACCTGGGGCAGTCTAGAGATGGGTAACTGGAGTGACCAAGAGAGTTAGTCCCTAGTTCAGGCCCTCAACCTTTGCTATCTCCATCTGAAGGCCCCAGGTTGGCCCAGACTGGCTGAATGGGAGAAGCTCAGCCCTCCCAGGGGGGCTCCTCCACCTCCCCCTTCCCACCAGAAAGCCCAGAGGACACAGAAGGAGCCAGACCTTGCAATCAGGGATATAGGTTCCTATCCTAACTCTGCCCCCCTCCCCCACTTCTCTACAAATAGGTACCTGTAACCCCCTCTGGGACCATTCTTACAATCTGTAATTATCTTCTTCATTGATTTCCCTGCTAATCGTCTCTCTCTCTCTCTCCCTCTACCACTAGAATGAAAGTCCCATGACAGCCAAGGCCATGTCAGCCTTGGTCATCAGCCAGCATCTAGAACAGAGGCTGCCACATTGAAGGTGTTCAACAGATGAATGCATGCCCTGGGAACTGTCTTCAAACACCAAGCAGCCATCTTCAAGAGCCACTCCTGAGCCTGCCCTGCCAGCTGTGGGCCAACTGCTGCTGGATGGATGGCCCAGTGCCTTCCCCCAGGAAAGCTCAGCCAGCTCAGCACCCCAGCCCTTCCCTGCAGTCTTGATGGCTTCTCTTCACCTCATCCCAGGAGCACTGCTCAGGCCACTCACCTGAGCAATGATAAAGAGGAAGGGGAAGCTGCACAGGGACACGGACAGCAATGTGCTCTCTTCAGTCTACAAGAACACCGGGGGAAGAAGCCACAGCCAAATCAACAATGTTGTGAACATGAACATAGGACACTGGAAATGGCAGGGGCTCAAGACAGCCAAGGACAAAGTCATGCAATCCCAGGATAAGAAAGTCTGGGGACCCTGAGGTACATATGAGTACAGGATAAAGAAAAAAAATGGTGACACAGTGAACAGGGAACCCACAAAACTCATTTCCTTAGGTAACTATAATAAAGGCTAGTCAGATTCCAGGAGGAGAGTTACTCAGGACATCTTTCCTAACACATTACAAGCCCTTGGCTTGTTTCTTGACTTCCAGAAGGAAAGCATCATCTTTATAATAAGTTCCTCAATGCCTCACTCAGAAAAGAATATGGATAGGTCTGAGATAGTGTGACAGTTTATAGTCCAAGCCAGGTTGTGAAAAATAAAAATTCGTGATTTGGCTTGAGAGTGTTAATTTGTGAGATTAATTCTTAACTGGTCTTTCATGATGACAAAAGTAATTCACACTCATTGTTACCAAAACAGAGATATAGACCAATGGAACAGAACGGAGCCCTCAGAAATAATACCACACATCTACAACCATATGATCTTTGGCAAACCTGACAAAAACAAGAAATGGAGAAAGCATTTGCTATTTAATAAATGGTGCTAGGAAAACTGGCTAACCATATGTGGAAAGCTGACACTGGATCCCTTCCTTATACCTTATACAAAAATTAATTCAAAATGGATTAGAGACTTAAATGTTAAACTTAAAACCATAAAAACCCTAGAAGAAAACCTAGGCAATACCATTCAGGACACAGGCATGAGCAAGGACTTCATGTCTAAAACACTAGCAATGGCAACAAAAGCCAAAATTGACAAATGGGATCTAATTAAACTAAAGAGCTTCTGCACAGCAAAAGAAACTACTATCAGAGTGAACAGGCAACCTACAGAATGGGAGAAAATTTTTGCAAGCTACTCATCTGACAAAGGGCTAATATCCAGAACCTACAAAGAACTTAAACAAATTTACAAGAAAAAAAAAAGCAATCCCATCAAAAAGTGGGCAAAGGATATGAACAGACACTTCTCAAATGAAGACATTTATGAAGCCAACAGACACATGAAAAAATGCTCATCATCACTCGTCATCAGAGAAAAGGAAATCAAAACCATAATGAGATGCCATCTCACACGAGTTAGAATGGCGATCATTAAAAAGTCAGGAAACAACAGGTGCTGGAGAGGATGTGGAGAAATAGGAACACTTCTACACTGTTGGTGGGACTATAAACTAGTTCAACCATTGTGGATTCCTCAAGGATCTAGAACTAGAAATACCACTTGACCCGGCCATCCCATTACTGGGTATATACCCAAAGGATTATAAATCATGCTGCTATAAAGACACATGCACACGTATGTTTATTGCAGCACTATTCACAATGGCAAAGACTTGGAACCAACTGAACCGTCCATCAATGACAGACTGGATTAAGAAAATGTGGCACATATACACCATGCAGCCACAAAAAAAGATGAGTTCATGTCCTTTGTAGGGACATGAATGCAGCTGGAAACCATCATTCTCAGCAAACTATCGCAAGAACAGAAAACCAAACACCACATGTTCTCACTCATAGGTGGGAACTGAACAATGAGAACACTTGGACACAGGAAGGGGAACATCACACACTGAGGCCTGTTGTGGGGAGGGGGGAGCGGGGAGGGATAGCATCAGGAGACATACCTAATGTAAATGATGAGTTAATGGGTGCAGCACACCAACATGGCACATATATACATATGTAACAAACCTGCACGTTGTGCACATGTACCCTAGAACTTAGAGTATAATAATAATAAAAAAAAAGTAATTCACACTCATTGTTGAAAAATAGGAAACTACAGAGAAGGAGATGAGAATAAAAGTCACCTAAGTCACCTCTAATTCCATGAGGTGAGAACCACTATTAATATTTCGGTGCATTTTCCTCCATCCAAGCATGAGATTTTAAAAGAGTTTAGAGCACACTGTGAATACAATTTCAATTCTTGTTTTTTTCCAGTAAAGTCCATCTAAAAACACTCCACAGAGTTCCAAGAAAGAAGCGCTTTCCTTAGCAAATAAACAATTTAAGTAACAAAATGAATAATACAAACCCTTCATGAAGTTAAAAGAAAAAGAAACAAGACTAATTATTCCACTGAGCCCCCATTTTCCTACCAAAAGGAAAAAAAAATCACTAATATTAGGCCCAGAAGATAGAAACATCAAGCCCTTTTTTGTATCCTCTTATTTATGTTACATTTTCTATTAATACATATTGTTTTGAACAAGCCACACATTTTTTCCAAATCAACAGAAGCATTTTATAACTGCATCTTATTATTTTGAAGCAAGAAATCAAGTTTTGGTGGCCTTGGGAAGGTTTCATCTTCTAACCTGCCCATGGACCAAATCATTTAAAAATGACTAGTTCACATCGAGTTCTGTTGCACTCAGTTACCTACACAGAGGAATGAGCAAATGGCCTTGCCAAGGACATACTACATGTCATGTGCTACCCAGTAAGGAGTTGCAGGCATCTGCCCATGTGATTATTGGGGACCTGGTTTTACACACATGTCCAAGGCCTTGGCCAGTGGAGAGCAGAAACTTTCTGCCTGGTAGAGAAGACTGTCCAGGATTAAGATCTCCTTAGTATAATGCATTTTCCCTAACTCTTTTAATAGTTCACACTTCAACAAATACACCCCTGGCAGGCCCTGGGCTGGGCAGACACTGTGTACATCTCCATGGGGCTGCAGTCTACACAGTACTTCCTCACCCTGTGGTCTCACACTAAGCCTGGGAGGCAGGAAAGGCCATCACCGTTATTGCCATTATCTAAACAATAAAGTAAATATTTTTGGGAGTATTTTGCCCCAGGTTACGAAGTAAAAGGGCTGGACTCAAACCTAGGTCTTCTGACTCCTAGTCTAAGTGCTCTTTCTACTGATTCAGTTACATTGGTGAATTTCCTTTTACTGACAACCTAACGTCTTTTGGGTAATTCATATTCCCTTCCATGCTTGGGTGCCCCCCACTGCTTAGTTTCAGAGCCAAGAGCTGCCCTGACCTCTAGATGGCTGCACATGCCCTGGTTTCTGTGTGCCTGCTTAGATTCTCACCCCTGACTCAGGCATCTTCCCAACTCTACTGACAACAGCTTCAAATTCTACTTATCCCTTCCATTGCCACCACAACGCAGCAGACTGCTAGTTCTCCTCATTCATTCCCCTCGCCACCCATAAAAACAGAGATTTTGCTAGACTCACGGCTTCCCAACTAAACATATCTCCCAGTCTTCTTTGCAACTATATGTAGTTGCAAGTTCTGGCCATTGGAAAAAGAGAATGTGCGGCTCCCGGGTCTTCCCTTTAAAAATGACTGGATGTGTGCCCCCTTGGTTCCTTCCTCTGGGAGATGGTAAGTTTTTACCTTCAGCCATCAAATGGAAGCCATATGTTAAAGATACTAGGACTGGACCACTATCTACTCGGGACTAGCACATGAGAGAGAAAACTTCTACCTGGTTTCAGCCATTGTGCCTGTGGGTCTCTTTAACAGAGGGACTTACCTGGTATCCCAACTAAGACAAGAAGCTAGAGTGAGACCAGGTCTCCATTCTTCTAGCAAAGCCCCTTGCCACCAATTAAATACTTTAAAGGGGTGAAAAAAAGTGTTCCATTCAGTTTTCTTTCGTGGAAAACTTTTAAAATATGAGATTACCAGGATCTCAAAGACAATTTATGCTTAGGTCACAGGAAAAACTGAGAGGACCCAGAAAAGCAAATCAGCCTCCAGCAGAAATAGTAGGGGAGAGAGCTCTAAGTGACAACCACAACCAGTGCTCTTCTTTCAGCAGTTCACTCCATTCCTAGGAAAGGCACTGAAAGCTGAAATGATGCAAGCCAAGGCTAATGTTTCCATGGAAACTGTTACAATTGAAGCTTGTGTTCCTGACCAAGAACTCAATGGTCAACTTTTTCAAGAAATAATATAAACTCCACGTTTTATCATCTATTAAAGCCTTGAGATTTTTAAAGCTGTTGTACCAATGATATCCCACAAAAGATATGTGTGTATTCTGTACCATACAAAGTGAGTACACATCAATTAAATCTAACACAACAACCAATCATGTGACCTTTTATTGACTCTGATTCAGTAACACTGTATACCACAAAGAAGTTCACTTTAATAATCCCTGCTGACTTCTAAATACAGTGAATCAGAACATTTAAGAACTTCAATAGAGAAAGCAAAGATGAAACTTGAATGGAGAGTGAATTAAGTCACAAAGCTGCCTCCGCCACTGACCAGTTGTAGAACCCTGGACAGTTGCTTAAATTCTAAGCAATTTCCCAGTCCACAAGAGGAAATGTCATAACACCTGTCTCATAGGGTTGTGATGATGACCAAACACGACATTGTATGTAAAAACTACTTGTGAATTACACAGGAATGTTCTATGGTATTGTTATCAGAATCACAGCACTTTGAAAGGCTTTTATGGGGTGACTTTGATGAACATCTTCACGAAAACTTTAAGCAGAACACACACTACCAGCCACTCTTCGAAAAACTGACCTAGAGAAATTTCTTTTGCTGTCTTTAAAATTCACCCACACGCACTAGCTGGCAAGAGCTCGTCTTTCTGCTGCATTCACCACTGGCATCCATTTGCTCATCAGCCGGAGTATCAGGAGGACGTCCGTCACAAACTATGAAGAAAAAAGAGCTGTGCTGAGCTGAGCCTCTGTGTGGCAACCAGTCCATCAACCAAAAACACAATCAGAAACCTCAAAACCAGAGACAAGAAGTATTTTGAGGTACCAGGAAAAGACAGAAAGGAGAATATAGCAGTTACGCATCCAGGCACTGGAGTGAGACTGTTTTGAGTTTGAATCATGGCTTTTGCACTTAGCATGTATCATCTGAAGCGCCTTTGAGTTTCAGTCTCTCTAACTAGAAAACAGGACCACTTAGCACAATTGTTGGCATACGGTAAGTAGTCAAAGGTTAGACACTAATATTAATAATAATAACGATAATAATAATAATAAATATACTTGTAATGCTGGCAGAAATTAGGTTTGGCAGATCTCCAGTCAGGCTTTGCTGCCAGGTATTACCTGGACAGCATGCTGGCTCAGTCATGAGTTCCCCCAGGCTAATCAAGGTTCCTCTGGATCACTGCCTAATGCCCCAGGATAGGTGAAACATCCAAGAATGACAGACTGGCCAGCTGGCTAGATTCTGACACTTGTTTTTCTGGTTCACAGCTGCCTGTCACTATCCTGAAAGGTGTTTGCAGATAAGATTCACATGGCTATCCATGCCTAACTTTTCCATTCATGCCCAGGCTTATGGGGTGAAACATAATCATCTTTAAAACATGGCCCTATCCCAAAGGATATGAACAGACACTTCTCAAAAGAAGACATTTATGCAGCCAAAAGACACATGAAAAAATATTCATCATCACTGGCCATCAAAGAAATGCAAATCAAAACCACAATGAGATACCATCTCACACCAGTTAGAATAGCAATCATTAAAAAGTCAGGAAACAACAGATGCTGGAGAGGATGTGGAGAAATAGGAACACTTTTACACTGTTGGTGGGAGTGTAAACTAGTTCAACCATGGTGGAAGACAGTGTGGAGATTCCTCAAGGATCTAGAACTAGAAATAACATTTGACCTAGCGATTTCATTACTGGGTATATATCCAAAAGATTATAAATTATGCTACTATAAAGACACAGGCATATGTATGTTTATTGCGGCACTATTCACAATAGCGAAGACTTGGAACCAACCCAGATGTCCATCAGTGACAGACTGGATTAAGAAAATGTGGTACATATGCAACATGGAATACTATGCAGCCACAAAAAAGGATGAGTTCATGTTCTTTGCAGGGACATGGATGCAGCTGGAAACCATCATTCTCCGCAAACTATCACAAGGACAGAAAACCAAACACCTCATGTTCTCACTCACAGGTGGGAACTGAACAATGAGATCACTTGGACACAGGGCGGGAAATATCACACCCTGGGGCCTGTCAGGGGGTGGGGGGCTGGGAGAGGGCTAGCATTAGGAGATATACCTAATGTAAATGACAAGTTAATGGGTGCAGCAAACTAACATGGCACATGTATACCTATGTAACAAACCTGCACATTGTGCACACGTACTCTAGAATTTAAAGTATAATAAAAACAAAACAAAACAAAACAAACAAACAAACAAAAACCTTGGCCCTATCCAACAAAATAGTGCACATCAGCACCCACCTGGTGGACAGCGCCAGATCCCTAAACACGCCCTGGAAGTAGGGGAACTTTTTCTGGTTCTCCTAGGCTATTCCTGTAAGGGCCACTACGTCTTCACTATTTATTAAAACTGCACTGCTGCTCCCTGCAGCCAGGAAGCAACTTTACCGCTTCAAAATGTCTATTCTTTCCTTAGCTCACACAAGCATCACACATACACTGAAAAAGGCTCAACAAGAATCGTAATACCTGTTCCACAGAAAAGGAGTCAGGCTCAGTTTGAGACATTAAGTGATTTTCTTTGGCTATATGGTGATTAAGCAGCAGAAGCAGCCTAAAATGCAGGTTATCCGACTCCTCCTAATCTGGTGCTCTTTCCAGAAAATGTGGACATTTGTTTTACAACATTCGACTTCCATAATGGCACTTTCTGTCTGGAGAATTCATTAACTAAGGTATCTTGGTCACAGTGCAGTGCAGAGTCACACACTTGAAAGCCACTCACACAGGCAGATGTTCACCGCACTCTAGAAATCTAAAGGGTGACTGATAACAGCCATGCTAATTAACATAATTGACAATTAATTCCCAGTTCTGGCTTCCTCTCTCTCCTGCCTGGATTAATCTAGCAGTCTCCTGTCAGGTCTCTGCTGCATTTAGTCCTTCATTGCTCCAATCCAACTGGAACACGAACACTGGATTGATGCTTTAGGGAGAAATATTTCATGTCACTAAAATCATGATCATAATAAAACAACTCCAGTGGTTCTCCATTGCCTACCAATCTCTGACTCACTAGGCAAACTCCAACTTGCCACTTAACCTCACTGAGTTTCCTCAACTGCAAAATGAAAGAGTGGGTTAAATAGAGCCTTGCCCATTTCCAGCTCATGACTCTAAAACCCCCAATCTCAGTATCCACTACAAAAAAAAAAAAAAAGAAAAAGAAAAAGAAAGTCCCCAATCAAGCCCAAATCCTGAATCTAGAGACTGCTGGGAGAAAGCCAAGTCCAGTGCCAGTGGTCCAGAGCTCCCATGGCCTTATTTTAAGCCTGGATCTACCACTTACCAGCTGTCACTTTAGGCAAGTCACTAGATGTCTAAAATGGCTTCAGGTTTGGGCCTTCAGTGATCTTCCAAACTTAAATTCCCACCATTATTTAAGAACCTTCCGTTTTAGGCAAGTCTGTGTACATGAATGCAAACTGGTCCATTCTTACTTCTGTTAATTATGCTATGTTTCCACCCAGCCACTTCCTGGGAATACCTGTCCTCCCCTTGTCTGGGGGAGGAATCCTCCAGAATCGAAATCCTACCATCCTTAAAGGTAAAAGCCTGACCTGTTCTATGAAGCCTCCTCCCTTCTACAATGCTCACAAACATCTTCCACAAGGCAAAGAAACTGCAGGCTCCTTGGTCACAACAATTTCTGCACTTCCTTTGGACTAGCAACATTCTTGGCATATAGGCTTACAGATATTTGTTGACTAAATAAATAAATGTGTAGTACTATGCCCAAATAAATATGAACAAATGTTCTTTTAGTTAATGTGGCTCAGCTATAGATTTGCTGCAGCCTGGAGCCAAGTGAAGTTAACAGAAGATGAACATCAGCAGGGCAAGGACAACCATCAGCAGTAAAAGACACTGATATCCGACCAACCTGAAGAATAAGAAAAACACAGATGTCAAAAAGAAATGGTAACCTAAACACCAAAGTATTTTGCAAGATCAACCTCATAAGCCTATACTGTTAGAGAGTGGAGGAAATTAGAGGTTTATCCAAAGCTGAATTCACTTTTTGAATAAATAAACAAGTATTTATTGAGAGACTTTCTTGTACAGACACTGTTTTCATTGCTGGGGATATGGCAGAGAACAAAAGAGATGACATTGCTGCTGGTATTCCAGCATCCAAGAAGGTAGGCTAGGTATAACACCACCCTCTAGCTCCAAGGTGAAGTCCACGAAGCAACAGCTTCTTGTACCAACTGCTTGCTATGCCTTCAAGTAAGGAAAAAAAGGAACACACCATTCACGACTGACCAAATAGAGGCAGTGCTAAAAGTGCTCTGTCACTCCCTATGAGGCATTCCTCACCCTAGAATGCACTGGGGAAGTTTGCAGCACGGCACTCTGCGCCTAAGTCACTTGAACACTGCCAATTGAGCCCTGCCACTAGCGTCACTTAAATATCAAACCTCTCAAATGGCAAATGTGGCTCATGATGTCAAAAACAAAACTCAGGGGTGGGAAGGGAGGGTGGTAGTTGGTTAAAAGATCAGGTACTTTTCACCACTGCAAAACCTTAGGTTCCTTTCTTCTTTGGAGCAAAAACCTCTTCTATCCTCTAAAACCTTGAAAAAAAATTTTTCTTCCAGCAGGGTACTGAAAATAGCTTTGCATTTAACATTTAAAGTTGTTTTTGATCCCACACTCTTTCAGCCCTGCTCTCTCCTGCAAACTCATTCCATTCCCTAAGGGCACTTATAAGTATATTTTATAAGCAGGCAAGCCAGAGTCACCATTTTTATCCCTAAGAGTTAAAAAGAAAAAACAATTTACATAATTATATGGAAGATAAGTTGGCCAAGAACACAGAAATCTTATCTGGACCAAAAGTTCTGGGACAAAATTTCTTTCAACTCATCAAGAAAGATAGCAGATCAAAATCAAGGTTCCTACTGCGAATGTCACTGCAGAGCTTTACACATGGGAACTGCTGGAGTTCCTCATTGCTGAGTGCCATATACTTCTTCAAGAAGAAATCAGAGGCAGCCATTTGAGGGCAGGTTTGAACAATGAAGTATATCTATTTTCCCCTGCTATGGTGAGAAAACAACAGGATTTTACAGTCAAAAAGCACCTGAGAAATCACAGTTCAAAGGGGATAACTTACTCGAAGTTATACTCAGCCAGTCAGTGGCTGGGCCAAGACTGGAGCCCAGGCCTCTCCCAGCATTCAGTCCAGGGTTTTCCCTACTCTCTGCACTACTGTCAAATTTATAACACATGAAACCAAATCTTAGAGATATAGAGGTAAAACATCCCTTCTATAAAAGTTTAACAGACTGAAAATATAGTAGGAGAAGTGACTGAGGTAAATGGGTCCTATGAACGCTAGCAGCAAATCAGGCACAATGCTACTGAGAGGAGGGTCTAGCAGCAGAGGGCTTGGCGACTGCTGATACTAACCAGTATGTTTTCAGCTACAGTCACCACTAAATAGCTTTTGTGGGCTCGCCTAGGAACTAAACCACTATTTAGTTCATTTTTTCCTATAGAAAAATTTATCCCAAGTTTCCATCTAGTGCCTTACAAATAAACTTTTGGAACAAAACCTGTTTTTAAGATGGCTGTGCACATGAAGCAGAATTCAGAGGTCTAAAGTTCTGCACTAAACACAATTAAAGCAGTAATATTTGGTGAAACATGCTAGGAGTGCATTTATAAGAAAACCCTTCAAACTCTTAATTTGTTTATATGCAATATAATGTTTTATTAAAAGCCTTCCAAGCAGGGTATGGTAAATTACTATTTTATAATATATAACCAAGGACAAATGCTATAATTCTGTATGCAAGTATTTACAAGGCCTTTCTAACCCTGGACTCAGGGTTAAAGGGAGTATAAAAGAGGCAGAAAACATGTGTACACAAGCGGTTCATAATTGAGTCACACTAGCCTTTACTTTCCTCAAAGATATCAAGCACCTTTCAACCTCAGGGCCTTTACACATGCTGTTCTCTCTTCCTGGGATACTTTCCCCCAGATCTTTCTGGAGCTGAGCTCAAACGTCACCTCATCAGAGAGGTCTCCCCTGTGATCCAGATAAGGCACCCTCCCTCCCACCATACCTCATCACTACTGCTTTACTCTATTTGCTTGCCATCCTAGCACTCCCAGCACTTGTCACAGCAAAGCATGAACGTGTTTCATTATTAATCATCTGCCTCCTCCTCCTGGCCCCTTGTTTTGTTCACTGCTGTATCCTCAGTGCCCAGAACAGTGCTATGTATCCAATAAACTTCACAGACAGAGTAACTGAGTGAAACTGGAGAGTTGGAAGTAAGCACAGATAATTAGCCATGAAACAATTTAAAAATGAGAGAACTGGCCATCCTGATTTGGTATGATATGGTAATTTGCTCATTATGACACACCCTTGCTTCTGAATGAATGGCTGGTAATTAAGAGTAAAAAGGAGAACACACATAAAGGGAACAAATGTCATCAGAGGTACTTCACAGAGAAGTGAGATCCAAGGCAGGCAGGGGCAAGGAAGAGAGGCCTCAAGGGAACAACTTAAGCAACGACCCATCCAGCCAGAGGGAGAGTGTGAAATCAGGAGGCCTAGAGAGGACAGCGGAGAGGCAAGGAGAACTGAACCTCGGGTACAGGGCTGTGGCTGGGAATGGAGGTTGGGTGGGGAAGCAGGGTTGCAGAGGAGGAACAGGACTAGACCCTGGAGAGCCTGGAAGACTGGACACAGGGGTGCCACCTGCATGCCACTGGCAACAGGGCTGTTCTTAGCAGGTAAAGCTGGCCTGTCATGTGGGAAGACTGAAAGGAGGTAAGCAGAGCAGAAAACTAGTCAGAAGACGACCTGGGTGGTCTAAGTATGAGGGGGCAAAAAGAGCTTCTTTCCTCTGCTTAGGCATGAGAAAGATACAAGTGAGCAAGATGTGAAGGCATCTCCACCCCCCCGCCAAAAAAAAAAGACAATTTCCAGAGCATCTCACAGTAGCACACCATGGCAGATTCAGGCCAACTTCCCATCCGTCCTGCTCTTGGTGCACTCAAGAAAGACAGAGCTCAGGATGAGAGCTCTGAGGGCAGAGCACGTCCTTCCATGCCTCCCAAATCTGAGGTTAATTATATTCAGGACAGCCTGTGTTTATTATCTTTTTATTCTTTGAAAAAAAAAAGTGGTATCTAATTTCACTGTGCAGTATATATTTGAACATTATATAACACATTTTTATGTAACAGGTTCTTGACATAAAACAATGTGTCCCTTACTATCTAAATGTATTTGGGGAACAACTGGCATTAAAAACATATATATATATATGCACACACACACACACACACACACACACACCCCCAAGGCTGTGGATATACCAAGGTTGTGGACGTTTGTCTTCAGGGAGAAAAGGACAAAGGTGAGAGACCTTTGAAAAGGTCCCCTCCTTGGTGAGGAGCTCTGCAGATGGCTAGATGAGGCTAGGAAGTGGGGTTAGTGAGTTATGTTAAAAGGTTCATCTCACACAAGGAGCTGCCTGGGGAGGAGCTGGCTAAGCCACAGGGGGCCTGGGTCAGAGCAACACTGCAGAGAAGGCAGGAGGAGGCCAGAGACAGCCAGGCACAACAGAATGTGAGGAGAATGCTCACAAGCCCTTGGAGCTGCTGCTCAGGTAGCATCCAGGTCTGCGTCCCTTATGCGGAGGGTTTCAGCCGGTCCTGCTCTAAAAGAGGCTCATACCACGTTTGTCAACAATAACACTGGTTCCCAATTGCTGTCGGCCTACTAGGCTCCTGGCATGGTGCGGCTGAGTGACGTAAGGGATGTAACGGGGTGTTTCCTCCCAGTAGGCATCTACTAGGGTGTTACAGGGCAGACTCTGGAGTCCACCGGCACAAATCCTGCCCCAAGCCATAACAGCTGAGTGACCTTGGACAGTTTATAAAACCACCTCATTTGTAAAGTAAGGATAATAGTACCTGCCTCATGGAGTTGTTATGGGGTCTAAATGAGTTAATAAGCAGAGGTGACTCACATATGTGCTGGTATATAGAAAGTGTTCAATAAATGTTAGCTATTACCATAATAATTGTTATTCCTATTTTGCACTCAGAGAAGCTAACTGACTTGCCCAGGTCACACATTTCAAACAGTGGTTGAAGGAATAATTACAAGCCAATGCTTCATTCAGTACATGCACAAAACTCAGTGGGTAGAGCATTAGCCAAATATTAAGTTAGGCAGACCAGCCATCCTTTCTTTAACCAGGCTAGATAAAAATTAGTTTACACTATTTAAAAGGACAGCACGTACTAAGGTAAAAACCATACTCCATTACATGCCAGTACTCAACGTTCCCCTGTAGCGAAGATGACTAAACCTTATCGAATCTTATCTCCCCCTGAGGTTAAGTCCCCAATTCAAACCCTCCTTCCACGCAGACCTAAGTACTCACGGCCTTGTCCACTTATGGCCCTGTTGCACCCCTTGTCAATGCTTTTTCCAATGCTTTAACTCATTTAATCCACACCTCAACTCTTTGATGTAGGGGCTACTATGATCCCAGTTTCACAGATGAGGACACCAAGGCATAGAGAGCAAAAGAAACTTGACCACAAGTCACAAAGCCAGTAGGGAATACTTAGGATGTGAAATCTGGCTCCAGAGTCTGTATGCTAAACTACCCAACCAAACTGCCTTTTAGGACAGCTTGGGGAATGAAGGGATGTAGGCTCCAGCATGTCATGAGGACTCATTGTGACAGTGCTTGCAAGCAGTCTGCAAACCCGTAACTCCAAGGCCACAAATGCAGGTTACAGGCTGCCATTAATGTCCACAATGGCCTTGCTAGCAGAACACAGGAGACACAGGTCAGGGCTAAAGAGGGGACCCCGGGCCATGGATGGTATGAATAGCAGAAGCTAGGACAGACATTTATCTTTACAGGGGTGCAAGAAGAGAATCAAGAAACCAGCATGACCCAAAGGCTGAGGGAGGAAAGGATTTCAAGGGACAAAAAAACAAGTGAGGTAACAGCTTCAAAGGGGCTGAGCACAGTGGCTCATGCCTATAATCCCAGCACTTTGGGAGGTTGGTGCGGGTGGGCCACCTGAGCCCAGGAGTTTGAGACCAGCCTGGGCAACATGGTGAAACTCCCATCTCTAATAAAAATACAAAAATTAGCCAGGTGTGGTGGCATGCACCTGTTGTCTCAGCTACTCTGGAGGCTGGGACAGGAGGATCACCTGAGACTTGGGAGGCTGTAGTGAGCCATGGCAGGGCAAGAGTGAGACCCTTTAAAAAAAAATACTGCAAAGGGGCCAAGAACAACCACTCAGGAATAAGGATGGGCAGATGGGCCCCAGGAACTCAAGACAAAGTTTTGGAGAAAACTTTGAGAAGAAATATAAAGAAAGGTGGTAGAGAGAGAAGCCAAAGGGCAGGTACTAAGAATGGAGCAGGAGATGGGAGAGTGGGGGAGGCTGGCAGAAGGGAGGAAAGAGAGAGGCATACGAACCTGGGGTACCAAGTAAAGACACATGTAAATTGCCTGGCACACAGCAGGCTCGCCACAAGTGTGTTTCTGCCTCTTCCATCCTTCCTCTCCTAAATCAAGCCTAAGGTTTTCAGGGTGGGGAGGGGGAGACTAAGGACAAACAGCACAAATAATATTCTAGTGACAGGACCCGGGCAGAGGTGAGAAGGAATGGCAGCTGGCACAAAGGAAAGGCTTCCTGTGTGCCAGGCATTTTACATGCACCATCTCCCTTAATCCTCACACAGACTCAATGAGGCAGGCACTGCCATTACACCAAGAGGAGAAGCCTGAGGTCAAAGGAGTCAAGCACACATCCAAGGCCACACAGCCCAAACCTGAGTCATAGATTCTTCTGCCACCTAAGCCCAGGCACTTGCCCATGGTGAGAGGCCAAGAAAAGGAACAGAGGAGGGGTCCACTTGCTTTCTCTGAACTGGGAGGAGAGGAGGGGATGATGCGGATAGAGACAGGACATTTTGGGCAGGAAGCAAGAGATGCTGAGGGGGGTTGGGTCAGAGCAGGTCTTATTTCATGAAGGAGAAGAAAATACAGGGTGGGTATTTGGGATAAATCTGAGTCTTGTGATAAGGTGACAATGAAAAAAGACTGTGGAGAAGGATAACATGCCTGTGTCCCTAGTTCCCAACTAAACCTCAAGGTCTAGAAATAATATTTTACTTCCCTGCAAATAACTACTTTAGTTATCACGATGCTTCCTAAAATCACTACATGTAATCAGGGGGCTGAAGCTGTTTATTCAATATTGACTTTCTCCTACCACAGTGAGAGTTGATGATGAAATCACAAAGAAAGCTCAGATATATTATAACCCTAACACCAAAGAGAGATATTAACTATCTAGTTTTTACCTTTTCATATGCAATTTTGTTAATACAGCCAAATCTTTCTATGGTGCTTGTCCATCTTTTAGCATATAAATTCCACAGAGATTGTTGTGTGAAGGGATAAATCTGAAAACACGGCCACTTCCTTTTCCTGCCCTGTGGCATGCAAACCTCTTCTGCAAATAGCAGACAAACTCGTGAGTAGTCATCGTTTTATAAATCATTTGAAATGGATCCTTTAAAACACCATCTATTTATCTGCTTAACCTTCTTATGAAAATAGGGCTTCAGCTCAGATATTCTGGAGGTGCCAGGAGGTAAATACCAACCTGAATTCAGATGTATTAAATATTTAGAGACTTACAGAACTTTACAGCAGAGGAACCTTTGAGATCACCTAATTCAACTGTCTTACTTTCCATCAGAGGCAAACACAACCCAGAAAAATTTAATAACTTTTAATAAATTTAATAACTGGAAAGGCCATGAGAGCCCAAGCCTAAACTAGAACCAGGATGTCCAGCTTCTAACTCCCTTAGTGCTTTTGTACGAGACCTGTTTTTTCTTCAGAGGGTAAAATAAAGAACAAATTTAACTACAGTTTTAACTTATTGCTATCATTCACTGGCTACGCCTACAATCAAAACCAAAACGCTTCTACAGACCCAGCTTCAGATGATACAGGCAATTTCAAATCCTGTCCAGGAAATTTCCAAACGTTCTAAATATGTTCTATAAGCGGTTTTAAAGACTTATCAATAAAGTGATCTGAGTAACAAAACATGGACTGAAAGATCGAATTTTGTATTTTCAAAAATATTTTGGAATTCCTTTGATATGGAAATCAAATATAAAAGCGGCGATTTTTTTTTAAGCCTTGCAAGCACAGAGAGCATGATATTATTCAAAACTGCTCAAGAGCAGCAATGATTATTTTAAGCTTATGATTCAACGGGTACATTAATTAAAGACACCACCAACCCAAATTGACAGATCTTGATATCAATGAGTCCAGAAGAATTAAAATAATAGTCATATAAAAATAGATTAAAGAGGTGAACAACAGCATATGTCAGAAGGACAAATGACAAGCAAGCAGGTGTCGTGGGAAAGGAATGCATCTAAGGAGCAGCTTTTGTGGATTTTTAATAAAACGACGATGCTGGAAATACGGGTATACGGGTAGTGTCAAGAAAAGCTTGTTCACAAATACGGAATCTGATTTTTGGAAGCTGGGTGAGAAAACTTGGCTAATAATTCCTTACTGAAGAGTAGCGGTGGAAGAAGGGAGAAGAGACCGCAAGCGCCAAAGCGCCAAAACAACGCTAGGTGACCGGGAAGGGGCCGAGGCGGAGAGGGGAGAGGGGTCAGGAGGTGCGGGGTGCGCGGCGGCAGCGGCTCTCTCACCGGCCGACGAGAACTTGACAGCAGGCGCCGGTGTCCAGCACACCCCTTCCCTCCCCAGCTCCTGCCGGGCGGCACCTGCGCTCACCCCGCAGCCGGCTCTCGCGACCCCTCGGGGTGGCTGACATACACCCCACAAGGTCGACGTTCACCTCTACCTTCCTCGTCTTCTTCCAAGCAAACGGGGAGCTCTCTGGGACGTCAACGCCCGGCAATAGCCAAGCGGGAACCTTTTCTTCCCTGACATCTGTCAAACTCGGAGCTGGAGCCAGGCTCGCTGCGCCCTCCACGGAGCTCTGGGGCTCCAAGGCCGGCCCGCACCCAGGCTCCGGGCGACATCCCCACGCCGAAGCGCACCTGCCAGCAGACCCACGGGGCATCCTTGCGGGCCGCCCAGGACCTGGACCGCACAGGCCCCACGAAAGTTCGCAGGCTGGGGTCGGCCCCGTGCCGGCCGGGGATTCCCGGGTGCAGCGCCAGCCCTGGCTACAGGGCCGAAGGGGCGGGCGGACTTGGACTCCCCAAGCCCGACGGAGACGCCCTCTCCGCCCCCACCCAGCCTCGCGGGCTCCCGAAAGGGAAGTGAAGCGGAGAGGAAGGGCAGACGCGGCACGGTTCGCCCAACGCCCTTGGGGGGCAGCCGCCAGGGATGGTCCCCTCGGGGATCCCCGAAGCTCCCGGGGATACATCTACGAGTCCTCCTCAGCCGATTCACTGCCCCCAAGTGCAGAGCTGTCCCTTTAAGAGGCAGCTAGCTGCCCCCTCCCCCCGCCAGGTAGCGATGCCCGCGGAAGGGCGGTGGGTACTCCAGCGGACACTTTCTCGGCCCCTTCAAGGGCTCCTGCGGCACCTCTGCCTGCCCTAGCCCGCAACGGCAGCCCAGGCGAGGAGGATGGGGGCGGACGGGCGCGGCGCCTTTAAGGGGCGCAGCCTCCCCGCGGCCCGGGTGGGGGCAGGGAGCGGTCACGGGCCCTTTAAGGCCGGCAGCGGGCACGTCGGGCAGGGTTCTTCGGCGGCCGGGTTGCCCCCGGGGCGGCGGCAGGGGCGCAGCGCCCGCGAGGGTTCTAACGGCCCCCGACGGGGTGCGCGGGATCGCGCCGCTGGCCGCCGCCGGCCTGACACTCACCGTGGCTCGCCGGGAGCGCCCGCGCCCGCGCCCGCACTCGGATCCCGCGGCGGCGGCGGCGGTGAGTCCGGCGCGGGTAAACAGGCACCTCCGTCCCTGACCTACTTTCTGCCTTCCCTAAATGTCGCACCACTAACCTACTTTCCGACCAATCCGCTCCCCGCCGGCCCAGGCCCGGCCCCCCGCCCACCAATCGCTGTGCCCAACCCCCCCTTCCCCGCCCACCAATGGAGGAGCCGCGGAGCCCGGATACCTGCCTCTTCCCGCCAGCCAATCCGAGCGCCCGAAGGGAGCCGGTCCCGGCGGCCGCCACCAGCCAATCCGCGCGCGGCTCGGCAGCCCGCTGGCCAGTTGTGTTGCGGCTAGAGAGGCCGCGGACCAATGGCGAGGCGGCGGGGGCCGGTTTACCTGCTACTTTCCTGCCACCAATCATTTGGCGCACAGGAGCGCACGCCCCGAGGAGAAGACCAATCTGCGCGCGCTCCCTGGGTTTCCTCGCCCCTGCCCTCTCCCTTTCCCCTCAGGTCTCCCACTAACCGCGGCCACTGCGGTGCCCACGCCGCGCTCCTCGGGGTCGCCGGGGATGTCCCTCTTCTCTGGGTCCCCTGCCGGCTGGCGTCTGGCCGTCTGCCCTCACCCCTCCTCCTTCTCCTCCACTCGGGGCATTGCGACGAAAAGCAGCAGTTCCTGACTCCCCTCCCTCCAGCTCCATCTAGGAAACCAATTTTAGGAACATTGAGTGCCAGACCCTTCCTAAAACCCCTGGTGTGCCCAAGTCTAAACTAGAGAACGAATACTCAGTATTTCTAGAAGGTATTTCCACCCCGAGGACTGCAAGTGTTCTCACGTTCTTTGCGTTCGTCATGACCTCCAAGTGTCCCACTGGAGCTGTCATTCCCGTAGTTCCAAAGAGAATACTCGAGCGCGGAGCGATTCCATTGCCATTTCCTTCCAGTAGCCAGGTTTTGACCACTTGCTGAGGGGTAGACACCAGCCCCGCGGCAGCGCTCTCTGCTGCGAAAAGCTGTCTACGGAGCGAGACGGAAGGAAAGAGTTAGAGAAAATAAAAATTTGATAACGACATGCAACTCGGTTCCTGAGAGGACAGAGACACTGACTTATTTTTGCATCCCAGGCACTTTGTAGAGGGCCTTTAGCACAAAGAAATCCCGGCTCTTCCAGATGTTAAACTCCCTGAATAGAAGGACAGCGTCTTCTTTTTCGTTATCCATCGTGCCAGCTCTCCTTTAGCGCCTGCTGGGGTAGGGTGGAGTGGTGGGGGCGGGACCGGCACCCAGCAAGTGCACCATAAATATCTGTTGGCTGGATATATGAACAAATGGAATTAAATCAATTGGCCTAATTCTGTTACCCAGACTGGCCCCCCGTGACTCTAGACTTCTAGGCTGATAAGTTCTTTGAATACAGACACTGCGTTTTTTAATCTTTGTAACAGCATTGCCCATCCCCAGCTCATTGACAGGCACGGAGTGCCCAATATGTGCTTGTGGGCTGAATGCTGGCTGTTTTCTAGGTCAACCACCTCGGTCGGTAGCTTGCTATTTTTCCTAACTTTACACGCTGATGGAATCTTATTGCTACTTTGTCTCTGCCCCCATTTCATGAGGAGATCACTCTAGGTAAGTGGGACTTAAGGGAAGCACTTGACAAGATATCGTGGACAAGATGAAGAAATATGGGATGGATGCTAGTATCATTAATTGGGCTAATAACTGGTTAAGTAACCATAACCTAAAGATGCTGATTAATGAGTCCACGTTGACTGAAAGGAAGATTGCAGGGAGTCAGTCAACATTCCAGCAGCACCTACTACATAACAGACACTGTGCTAAGTACTTTCCCCGCATTTTCTCCCTTAATCTTTATAACCACACTGTGAGGAAGCTTTTATTGCCCCATTTTACAGATGAGAAAACTGAAAGTCAGCATTTAGCTAGCTGGCCAAAGGTTACACAGTAGGTGGCAGAACCATGATTCAAACCAGACTTTTTCTTTTTATTTCAAAGCGTCTATACCACACCAGTTACCCTCAGAATGACAGAAGCCTCTCTCCCAGGTCCAGACATCAGAACTTTTATCAGTGGCCTGAAGGAAAATCCAGTAGATTCGCATCACATGTCCAGATGACACAAAGCCAGGAGGGGAAGAGACGCTATTATATAGCACAAACCACATACAATATTGGAGCAGTGGGCTGACTCTAAGGGTAAATGTGGAGTCTCACCCTGTGTGAAGCCAGCTGGAGGCAGAGGTGTCTTAGATGCTTATAGGAGCAAGATAAAGGGTCTTAGGTGACAAAAAATCTGAGTCCACAGTGAATTGTGGCTGCCAAAATAAATAAATGCTCTTAGGCTGCATCAATGGAAGTCTGACATGTAAAGCAAGATAGGTCTCATTGTGCTACCTAGTGTTGGTGAGTACCCACACGAAGTATTGTCTGCAATTAAGACTTGGCAGAAAGAAATTATCTACCTGCACAAGTAGAGGGACCAGGATGTAAAGAGGCTAGAACCTATGTTGTATGAGGAAATATTAAAGGAAGCAGAAGGTTTTGCCCCAGGGGTACAAGGTAACTGTCTTGATATATGTGAAGAACCGTCAAATAGAAGAGAAATTAAACTTATTCTTCAGGACCTTAAGGGGTTGAAGGAGAACCTGTGGGTAGAAACTCTAGAATGAATCAATATGAACAATTTTCTAACAGCTAAAGCATCCTCTGCCTTGATAAATTGAGTTTCTTGTCACAGAAAATCTCCAAATGAGAACTGAATTACCATGCAGTGGGAGGAGGGCTGAAATAGGTGTCTTTTTGGACTCCATTCCTCTGAGATTCTCATCTTGTACCCTGGCTTTCCTCTTTTAATGGTTATCACCCTGCCTTATCCTACCCTCAGTGGCCAAGCCACTGTCTCCCCTCATGTGCACCTGTTTTTCCCTATGTAATTACACCTTTCTTTGTGTTTCTCTCTGTTGGAGATCCCAAACACCTCCTTCCACTACTACTTAACTTCCCTTTTCTTTTCTACTTTCCAGGATACTAAACTTTCAATTCTTAGGGCACTGCTAAGGTCAAAGTATTGTCCTGGGCATGAGTAGAATGATGTGGATAAAAGGAAGATAAGAGAGAGCATTTATTTGCACCAACTGTGTACCAGAGGCTTTAAATACATTATTTAATATAATCCTCACATTAACCCTAGCAGTTGATATGCTTGCCCTCCACACTTGCTAGCTGGATGACTTTTATCAAATTGCTTAACCTCTGTGTACCTCAATTTCCTCATCTGTAAAAGGGGGATAATCTAGTACCTACTTTATAGGGCTGTTACACCTGGCATACAGTCAAGATTTAGTACATATTAGGTATCACTCTTAGCAATTCTATGAAATTGATATTTCTTGCTCCCGTTTTACAAATGAAGTTAGTGAGGATAAAGTAGTATAATCTACAGTAGTTTCCCTGACTCTGATCCAATGATTGGATCCATCAGAATTACTTGGAGAGTTTTAAAAATACAGACTTCTGAGTCCCATTCTAGAAGATTCTGATTGCATTTCATTGGGATTTGACATTTGTGAATGGTTTGATCTGTTAACCAAGGTTGACATCTGGGTGTACAAAAAATGGGAATTAAAAAAATCAGGCATTAATGAGTTAATCAGTGTTTATAGCTTTTTCAGCTGCTTTTGAAAAGACTTTCTTTGGCTCTTTTTTGAATGAGATGGCCATAGCAGTTCAGAATGGGAGAGCAGTAATACCTTATTTGGAATGTGTCCTAGACCGTGTAATTAGGCTTTAGACTAGATCTTGCTTACAGACATGGCGAAGATTCCAAAGATCTTGGTGCTCAGATGTGAAAGGGGCTTTTCCATTTGGCTAGAGGGAGCTAAAGGACCAGTGGCCACATGGCTTCTCAACAGAAGCTCTGAAGAACAGATAGACACTGTCTTCAAAAAACTGGCATCGATTTTGCCCTGCTTCACTGGGATGAGCAGACTAGAATTCACTTTCTGGAGATATAAAAGAAAGGAAGAATCTCTTCAAGTTAGTATAGCAAAGTGAAGTGTTCAAGCAAGCCATTTCAGAAATGCATTAGCTCAAAAAAATTTACAATATGCTTTTGAAAAAGAAAAGAAGGGATAGATTGGGGGAATTAGATTTCATACATTATCAATGTGTACTATTAAACTGTGGTAATAAAATAGTCTAGTATTGTTATAGAAACAGACCAATAGACGAATTAAAAGGTATAGCTTTCAGAAACAGACCCAAAGTATATGAAAGTTGAATTATAACGTGAATTTTAAAGGATTGGGGAAAAGATAGATTTTTCGATAAATGCTATTGAAACAACTAGCTAGCTGTATGGAAACACATAAAATTTACCCCCTACCCTGTACTTACATTAAAACATAAACCATAGGAATAGAGAATTTAAGTGCATATAATCAAACCTATAAAAACACTAGAAAAAAATATGAGTAGAACTTCTATAATCTTGAAAGGCACATCTAAGTATAACACAAAATCCAGAGGCTATGAAAATAAAGGTGGACTTCATACACCTTTGTGTACGAAACCTTTGCACACACACACACACTCTCCATATAAACGAAATAAAGGAAAAACTAGCATGCAGGCCCCACAACACATTATTAATGCGCGATATACACATTCCAGTTAATAAGTCAGCAGCTGGCATGGTGAGATGTAAGCAGTGATGTCATTTAACCTGTCATTGGTAGAAGAATTACTCCTTATAAAGAATTACTCCTTGTAACATTGCCTTACTTCATTGGCCCTCTCCTTCTCGTTTGGTGTTTTACAAACAAAAGTTTATAATCACCAAGCACAATCTCCAGCATCAAAGGTTGTTCAGATCCTCTGCAGTGAACTCTGGGTCCTTTGCTCCACTCACATAAGAGCTACAGACTCAGAATTTACCTAAGGAAAACTCTCATCTTGTACACAGATGTGTGTGCATTGTAAGAACAACTGCTACTCAAATCTCTCCTTTCTCTTTGGAAGAACAAGAACATCTATTGCTTTTTTTTTTTTTTAGATTATGAAACCAATTTACATTTGTGATCAAAAATTTGGAAAGCACACACATAAAGAAGAAAATAAAAATAATCTATAATTCCATTAAGAAGATATAACCCCCATTAAAATATCAATGTATTTTCTCTGTAACTATATCATATTTTGACCTAATTTTTTTCTTTTTCAGAGACAGAATCTTGCTATGCTGCCCAGGCTGGACTTGAACTTCTAGACTCAAGCAATCCTCAAGCCTCAGCCTCCCAAGTGGCTGAGACTGTAGGCATGCTACCACACCCAGCTCTTTTGATCTAATTTTTATCATGTCAAAGTTTTGTCATCTTGCTTTAAAAAATTATCACAAGCATTCTCTCTTGTTACTGAGCCTCCTTCTACAACAGGCTGTCTAATGGCTGCAGCATTTTTATTGTATGGAGAAACTATACCTCATTATGCAAAACTCTCTCATTGAAAATATTCACATAGTTTCTAATGTTTCTTTATCATACGGATGGCCCTGGACTCACAATGGTTTGACTTAAATTTTTCTAGTTTATGATTGGTGTATTGGGATATTAAATGTATTTTCAACTTTCAATATTTTTGACTTTCCATGGGTCTATTGGGACATAACCCCATCGTAAGTTGAGGTTCATCTGTAAACAGTTTTGAAAAGAACATTCTTTGGGATTTTTAAACCTCAGGGCCCTCTGGAAGCTATAAGCTTATGGGACCGGCCCATAGCTTTCCTACTCTACTTCATTACCACACTGGGTTTCAAAGAATCAGCTGGTATAGACAAGAAATACGACTTACATATTTTTTTCTTATAAGGTTTCAATGCTATCTTCTCCTGCTGCTGCTTCTCTCTCTGCCATAAAACTTATTTTAAAGACATGGAAAATTATATGCACTTGAGTTAAATACAAAACCACAAGTGAGTATAACTTGATAAGTGGTCTTTGAGAAATTTATGAGCCAAAATCTGTGTCATAAATTGATAGCACTCTAGCTAACAAAATATGGACAATAAAACTTACTGTAAATAAAGCTATCCAAATCTTGAGTATGAATAAAGTCCATTTAGTTTGGGTTGTATTATTATTATTGTTGTTTTTGACTCCTGTGCTGCATGTACATTTTCTTTTATTCATCTACTACTAAATCATACATTTGCACATTTACCAGAGAAAGACAAGAAAATATAATCAAGTGATATTACTTCTTAGCCCTTGGAAGATTCGGATAGGTGAGAAAGGTGAAAGTCAACAGCCAAAAAGAGAAGAAAAGAAGAAAAAGAAAGAAAGAAGAGAAAGAGAAAGAAAGAAGGAAAGAAAGGAAAGAAGGAAGGAAGGAAGGAAGGAAGGAAGGAAGGAAGGAAGGAAGGAAGGAAGGAAGGAAGGAAGGAAGGAAGGAAGGAAGGAGAAAGAAAGAGAGAGAGAGAAAGAAAGAAAAGAGAGAGAGATGGAGGGAGGGAGGAAGGAAAGAAAGGTCAGAAAGGAAAGCAAGCTTGCACACTGATCTCCCTGCCTGTAAATTTCCCTTACTTCCATTGCCTTTGACCCATGAATCTGGCTCACACTTGCTTCACTGCTTAAAGGTCACTTCCTCAGGGAAACCTTCCCTGACCTCCCAGCTATAAAAATCTACCACAACAGCACCTGGTACTTCCTCTTTCAAAGCACTGTCACACTTGTAATTTCTCGTCTTCTCATAAACTCTGTGAGGCAGGTGCCACACCTGCATGGTTCACTTCTGTATCTCCCATAGCTATCAAAGCAGTGGCACATTCATGAGAACAAATATTGTCTGAACAAATTAATAAAAAATGATAAAGAGATGCGAAAGTGAGCTGTACCTATTGCATGGACACACGCAAGACATCACCTTCCAGAGATACTCATAGGATTTAAGCAATGGCTTCAATTACCCCTTCATCAGAGAAAACCTCCCATCCCTTCTGAAATATTACAGCAGCCTCTGCATTTCATCTTTTTACCCTTCTTGAATTTTCTTTTCAACACATATCACTAGCTGACATTTTGTTGTGTATTCATTTATTTATTGTATGCTTCCCACAGTAAGGTCTGTGAGGGGAGGGTTATTTTTACTGCCATATCTCTCACATCTAGAATAGTCTCCAGCAGGTAGTAGGTGTGCAATAAATATTAGTTAATGAATGAATGAATCAATGAGATTCCCAAGTGCAGCACATTGAGCCATTTTGGCTTTCTAAATAGTCCTATCAACTTCCAGCAAAAAGCACCATATTCCATAATATAGGGAAATAAAAGAACAAATAATTTTTAAAATATTTTCCTTTAGTTGAGTTGTTTCTATCATTTGTTAGTCAATTTTTAAAGTTGCAGCTATCAAAATTTTTTATGTTTTTCTGCCTCACAGTGGGTTGACAATATGTTCAAATAAAGTATCTCACTGGGTAGAAAAATAAACTTTTTCATAAGCTACAGTGTGAATGTTGATTTTGTTGTTGTTGCTGTCGTTGTTCAGAAGTCCAATAATAAGGACTAGAAAGTTGATTCACTTTTGAGAAAATAAGTAGTTATATCAGCTGGATAAAATACAATGTCATCCTTTAAAATGTTAAACATGACATTAAACCATAAATATATAGAAAAAAGTCAAATAATGTAATATGAAAAGTGAGACTCCCATCGTATACAGAGTGACTGAAATTTTGTAAATAAGATGTGTATACATGGACAAAGTGATAAGTATTCTAGCGGTATCTCACTGATTACATTTTATTGAAGAGGTTAGGGGACAAACTTTCTGCAAAGTTGTTTATAATAATAAAAATAATTTTAAAAGGAAACCAGGAGAGCCAAGTGTCCCAGAACACTTCATGTGTTTTCTGGCACCACTTCATGTTATTCTGGTTTTTTCTTCTTAGTCACCAGTTATCCACCTTCAAATTGAACAGCCTTTGAGATGACTTGCCCTGGTTGGGCTGGGATCCCTGGAAAATTCCAGGGTGATCTGCTTTTATGCCTTGGAGCTCCTTTTAATCTCAATACACTGATAGAGAAATACCAAGAGTTGTATTGTGAATTTCCGGTTCCAAGATGAAATTCAACATGACTTACAGTTTTAGTGGTGCTTGGCATTATTTTTATTTTTTGGACATTCTCCAGCTTGAAGCTCTGCTTCTGGGGAAGACACTCTGCTGCCCAGGAACATTCATAGCTAAAGGACCTCTGCACTGTAACACCACAACCCCACACACTACGCCAGGTCAATGCCTTAGTCGGGAGCCCCGGTCTGGGCCCAAAGTGGGAAAACATAATTTTTTTCCTGAGGCTATGGTCTTCGTGATTTCATGCTTCCCAGGGACAGCAGGCTTTGGAAATTAGAGTGAACCAGCTCTTCTCACATAATCCCCACCTTGTCTACTCCTCCACTCTCTTCCCCTAATGCAGAGTGCAATATTGGCACCTTGGAAGGTTGGCCATGATTCGTGGTCCATTATAAGGTTTAGGAGTTAACCTTTCCAAGTAGATGAAATTAAAATAGTTGGTAACCTCCCTATTAAAATAAAACCTTTTCCCTCACTCCTTCCTAATCTTAGGACTGGAGAATATGAAAGACAAACAGCAATTTCACTGTACCAGGGGAATATAATACAGTAAGACTCTCTATTTAATTCTTCAGACAGAGTTTTAAGCATCCAGCTGTCTTCATTTGCAAGGCATTAAATATTTTCATATTCCACAAATGGGGCTATTGAACAATGATAAATGAAGTCTAATGCAACTATTTTTAGTATGGCAATTGCAATTAAAATGCAGTGGAATAATAATCTTGCCCAAGCATGTCTGAGATCTACTTCCCAGTTTTTTCAAAACAGTGCTTTCTATGTCTGGCTGCAGAGACTTGTTGCTTGTTTTCCTTCTGCTGAAGAATTGGTAACACTTGACATTCTTTCTAAACCAAGTGAATGTGCAGCTGAAATTGTGGTTTTGGCTAGACATAATCCTTCCTTCTTTCTCCATGTTTTCATTTACACAATCTAGGGGATGAAATTTGTTTCCTATACATAGAGGTAAATTACCATGAACCAAATCAGTTTCCTAGGTAACTATTATCAATCTATTTATTTATCTTTCCATCGATCTATCTATTTTTAAACTTAGGAGAGTTCATTATTGTTGTTTGAGAGAGAAAACATACCTAATAAAATAATAATAATAAAAACAAACACTTTTATGGTGTTACCACGTGCCAAGTATTATTTGAAACACTTTATACATATTGACTCAACCCATCACAATTGACACAACTCCAGAGGTAAGTTTCTATGTTATCATTATTTTATAAATGAAGAAACTGATGCATGGAGAAGTTAAATAACTTGCCTATGGCTCCCAGGAAGTAAATGGTAGAGCTAGAATCCAAACCCAGACATCTGACTCCAGAGGCAGCTCTCGGCCCATATGTTGGTCTCACAGCAGCAATTTTGGGATATAGGCATTACCCCCATTTTATGGATGAAGCCACTGAGGTTCAGCAAGGTAAAGCTATTCACTCAACATCACAAATCTGGTAAGCAGCTGATCTAGGATTCAACTCAGATTTCAGGTGGCTTTGACTCTAATATTTGTGTTTTCTCCAACCTGAAATAGTGCTATTTATTTAATACAATACCTTTTATAAGTAGGAATAAAAAGTTCTATTTTTTATTCCTACTAATACAAGGTAGGATAGTCCTACTTATAAAAGGTATTATATGTCCTGCAACAGGCACAGTAGCTCACTCCTGTAATGCCAGCACTTTGGGAGGCCGAGGCCGGCGGATCACCTGAGGTCAGAAGTTCAAGACCAGTCTGGCCAACAAGGTAAAACTCCGTCGCTACTAAAAATAAATTTAAAAATAGCCAGGTGTGGTGGCACATGTCTGTAATCCCAGCTGGTCGGAGGCTGAAGCAGGAGAATCGCTTGAACTCAGGAGGCAGAGTTTCCAATGAGCTGAGATCGTGCCATTGCACTCCAGCCTGGGTGACAAGAGTGAAACTCCATCTCAAAGGAAAAAAAAGGGGGGTATTATATGTCCTTTTAAATACATCATGGGTTAACGAGACTTGTGTTAGTATGAAAACACAATGAAAAGAACACTTTTTCCCCCTTAGAAAGTATTTTCAAACTTCCAAGGGATCACCTTATAAATGATGGTCTGTAACTCACTACATTTGAAAGTCATAGATTAGTCAAGTTTAGAAAATAAAATCTGATTTTAAAATATTAAGTACCATAGTCTTTTGAAAACATTGTTTCTTATTCTGCAAGGAGGGAAAGGGTCTACTAAGTTGATTGAACTAGAAAAATGCATTTTCTCTTTTAAAAAAACCACACACACACGAAAGAACAAAAAAATTATAATTAATTTTTTTTTAGTTTGTTACTAACCATGCTTCTAAACTGCACTTATTCTCTGCAAGCCTCTGTAAGAGGCCATTACCTGCAATGCAGAAGCCTTATTTTTTAATTTATTTATTTTTTGAGGTGAAAAGCTTTCAAGTTTCTGTTTGTAGGATAGTCCTTGGTGCATGTTTGAACACACTGGGGAGAATGCACTAGATGAGCTCGCCTTGAGAATGAATCTGAAGATAAAAGCTCCTTGAAAAACAAGTGGTCAAAATTGATTATCATAGAATCCCAAAGAATAATCCATCACTCATCACTCATTTTTTTTTCCACACAAGAAGACCCAAAGGGCAATATGTTTGTTTTCTATTTCTGTTTCAGCACATTTTAAGCTGAAGTGTGATTTCCAAGTTCAGCATTAATGAGGATTTTGCTGTGCTTTGAAATTTGCTGTCATCCCATTTCCTGTGCTTTACTGTCTTTGAAGCCAATTCAGCAATGACAGGGTCCTGCTTGCTCTGCCCTGCCAGGGTCATTAAAACCAAATTTATTAATGGTATTCTTCCTCTTACTGGGGTGTTGCCCATTTTAAAATATCTATCCTGTAAAAAAGCTTCGTTTTTAAGTAGAAACATTTTAAGTGCTCTTTGAAAAAGTATGCTTGGGAATCCATTGGTAAAGAAATCTTGGAATGAAACATTAAAATGAGCTACATGTGAATTTGAACATTTACCTCATAGAATATAGAGAAAAGAATTGCAGGGCTTCAGATTCAAGAATACCTAGAACATTGCATTAAAACCATTTCAAATCTAGTATATGTTGCTAATGCCAGTGGAAACATTTAGTTCCTATAGATAAGTTGTTCAACAAAGAGTTGCTATTATGTTTCTCTCTCTCTCTCTTTTTTTTTTTTTTTTTTTTTTTTGAGATGGAGTTTCACTCTTGTTGCCCAGGCTGCCGTGCAATGGCACTATCTCGGCTCACCACAACCTCTGCCTCCCGGGTTCAAGCAATTCTTCTGTCTGAGCCTCCCGAGTAGCTGGGGTTACAGGCGCATGCCACCACACCTGGCTAATTTTTGTATTTTTAGTAGAGATGGGGTTTCATCATATTGGTCAGGCTGGTCTCTAACTCCTGACCTCAGGTGATCCCCACTCCTCAGCCTCCCAAAGTGCTGGGATTACAGGTGTGAGCCACTGTGCCCGGCCTATCTTTCTCTCTTAAGTAATGCTATACTTATCCCAAAAAAGTTGTCTATACTTGTGGCCTCTTGTTATACACTCTGAAATCCTTCCTTATCCTCCTATATACCCATTTTCCTGAATAAAGTTTCTTAAAAGTCACCAATGACATCCTAAACACCAATTCAAATGACTTTTCCTTAAGTCTTCAGTCTTCTTGACTTGAGAACAACACAGAGTTTAATGGAAAAATAATTACCAAAGTTAATTTAACATATATTAACTGATATGCAAAAAAGTTACTTCTTAGTAATTGGACATGAATATTAAGCAAGTATTATAAAAGGCTTTAACTGACGGTGCCACTTTTTCCCTGCCCAATCCGTTTTCATTTTTTAATTCTTCCTTTTGCTTTATTTTATCAAATAGTACATTTTATTTCACCTTTTCTACGTGCCAAGCACTATGTTAAACATTTTATGTATGTTATTTCATTTAATCCTCACACACATGCAAAGATTAATGTCCTTATTCTACCAATAATGAAAGGAAAGTTCAGAATGATTGGGCATTTGATCCAAGATTACATGACTATCAGTGGAGTAACGAGTTCAACCCATTTTGGTCAGACAAGAGAAACCTTGCTCCCAATTCTCAGTATCTACACACAGTATCATTTTGATAGTTTTTCCTGTATCATATAATTTAATACTCATTAAACACATCCATTTGTCCTATCAGTTAGTCTAGTGGTCCATAAACATTCAAGTTTTAACTGCGATACTGAAAGATATAAGATATAGTTCCACCTATCAAGGCATTTCTGGGCTACCAGAGAATATAAGTCAATAAACAAATTTACAATCCAGTGAGAAAAAGGCTTTGATTTGAATAGAGACTTTTAAGGACAAGACAAAGAGATGAATTGGGATGGAAAGCAAATGGGCCCTGCATCTGGAAGCTGAGGTTGCTGTGCAACTGTTTTGGAGGTCCAGGCAACTGTTTTGGAGGTCCTCTGTACCTCCAAAACATCTGCAGTTTATGAACTTAGCTGGAACAACCCCAGCTTATCTTTATCAAAGAAAACAACACATCTTAAAGACAAGAGGTACCAGATTCTTCTGACAATACTTTACTAATACCCTATTCCCCTTTCTTCCTAATGCTCTATTTCAATGGTTCTCAAAGTGTGGTCCTTGAACCATGAGCAGTAGGAGCAACAGCATCTGAGAACTTGTTAGAAATGCAGATTTCTAGACTACACTCCAGATTTACTGATCCAGAAACGCTTTGAATGGGGCCCAGCAATCAATTTTAAAAAGCCCTCCAAGCAATTCTGGTCCATGCAGGAGTTTGGGAACTACTGCTGCACCCTCCTGCATATACTTTAGAACAGTGAAACTAATTTCCCTAGCAAGCTTTGAGGTGTGGTACGTCTGTTGTATCCACCCTTGTGCTCCCAGCACCTAGCTCAGCATTGGACACATATGTAGTAAGTATTCAATAAACATTTGTGGAAAGAACGAATGAATAATTAAAAATGCATTTCACAAGTGCATAAAAAGCTATAAATGCCAATACTCCTAGAAGAGATAAAGTCGTTTCACTAATTTCTGATAAGAATAGAAGGTAGCAGAAAGTGAAAGGCCTTGGGAAGGAAGATAATTAACATTTCCGGAGCACTGACGGTGTGCTAGGGGCTTTTCAGAGGCTTTCTGATATCTTCACAACTACCCAGGAGGTAGATATTATCATCCTCACCGGAAAGATTAACAATACTAAGGCTCACAGAGAAAATGTTCCCAATCACCAAGCTGGCAGTAGGTAATACAAATCCAGAGCTCTCCAGCTCCAGGGCCCTACTGTTTTCTCTTCTCCATGGTACCTCTAAGAAACACCACCAGCAGCAAGAAAGGGGCAAATGGAAGCAGAAAAACCCTTGAAGGGAAAGAAAGACTCCATTAACTTCACAATTTTGCCTGGGGTCATCACCATCACCTGTCCATGTCTGCTCATTAATTGGCAGGACACTGCTAAGAGGTATCAGTAACCTGTGAGCAATGTGTCCGTAGGCATTTTATACTATATTGATGTCTTCTTAAGAACCCTGTCCTCCTCTCCATTGGCCATGACCTTACACCATCTTCCATCTCCTGTCTGTCTGAATGTGCCTTCTCATTCACTGACCCTAAATGAAGACAGGAATCTGTCAATCCGCCCATTTCCTGCCTGGGTGAGTTTTCCCACGCTGGGTCAAATTAAGCTTCAGGCTCCACTCATGATCTTGCTCTTTACAGATTCCTTTAAATTTCTGTTTTGCAATCATATTCTCCCTAGAACCCAAAGGTCTGATTCCCAGAAGCACTTCTCTTTTCCTTCCTTCCCTGACCTTTATAGGTTTCTTCCATTCTGAGAGACTAAATACTATTTCATCACTCTCCACCTAGCATCTCCAGCCCTGGTCTGGTCCTGAGTTTTAGTCCTGCATCTTTCTGCCTGGTGGAAGTTTCACCTAGGTGTTCGGCCTCACTTTAAATGCAACATGTTTGAACCAAGCTCTCAATCTACTCTTTAATCTTATTCTCCCTCTCAAACTGTTTCTGTCATTGGCACCACATTCTACCAGTCATTAGACTTTTAAAGCCACCCACTTGAATAGTTGACCTCTCCTTCCTTTGCAGGCCTTCCTTCCTTCCTTCCTTCCTTCCTTCCTTCCTTCCTTCCTTCCTTCCTTCCTTCCTTTAACTTCTCTCCTCTTACTCCTTCCACAGATCTGCCCCCTACCCACTTACTATGGCGTATTTAATAAGCACTTACTACATGCCAGTCCAGGTTACTCTTTGCCTTCCTGGAGCCTACAATCTGATAAGAGAAACAGAAACCCACAAGCAAGTAAACTAGTGATAGCTTCTGTCAAGTACAGTGAAATAGACAGAGGGCTGTGTATGGAATAATGAAGGGAGCAGACAAGAAAGGGCTTCTCTGAGGAGGTAATATTTAGACTGAGACCCATGAGAAACAGTGGATATAGAGGGTGGATTGCCCATATGAGGTCCAGTCGGATGCCAGAGCTTAATGAGCTGGCAGGAGAGTGGATAGACCAGGAAAGAAGTGAGTAGCTGGGCACAGTGGCTCACGCCTGTAATCCCAGCAACTTTGGGAGGCCGAGACGGGTGGATCAAGAGGTTAGGAGATCGAGACCATCCTGGCTAACATGGTGAAACCCTGTCTCTACTAAAAATACAAAACATTAGCCGGGCATGGTGGCGGGCACCTGTAGTCCCAACTACTCGGGAGGCTGAGGCAGGAGAATGGCATGAAACTGGGAGGCGGAGCTTGCAGTGAGCCAAGATCGCACCACTGCACTCCAGCCTGGGAGACAGAGCAAAACTCTGTCTCAAAAAAGAAAAGAAAAGGAAAGAAGTGAGTAGAAGCAGATCTGGAGGGACTAGAAGGGCAGATGAGTCTGACTTTATTCAAAGTGCTTTGGAAGCCTTCAGAGGGCTCAAGTGAGGAGGAGCTTAATCCAACTTACACTTAGAAGAAGCATGGGGTGGACAGTGACCTTCTCAGCTGTTTTCTGGAGAAATGATTGGAGAGAAAGTGGGGAAACCTGTGGGTTTGCCTTTCTCTTCCAAATCTTCCCAATATAATGTTTTTCTAATTAAGACTAATATTCCTCCTTGCAATCAAAAAGGTGAGAGTCACATTCTGCACCACTCAACAGCCATGCTTCAGAGAGGGGGTCTTGGGTACTGGCAATGAGCGATATCAACAATGCAACAACAGTAAAGCTTATGGAGCATGACTCTGTGTACTCAATATGAGTACTTACGTGCATTAGATGTTTTAGTGTACAACAGCCTTATACGGGTGTATTACCACCTTTATCTTTTATTTTATTTTATTTTTTTTGAGACGGAGTCTCGTTCTGTCGCCTGAGCTGGAGTGCAGTGGTGTGATCTCGGCTCACTGCAAGCTCCGCCGCCTCCCGTGTTCATGCCATTCTCCTGCCTCAGCCTCCTGAGAAGCTGGGACTACAGGCGCCCGCCACCACGCCTGGCTAATTTTTTTGTGTTTTTAGTAGAGAGGGGATTTCACTGTGTTCGCCAGGATGGTCTCGATCTCCTGACCTCGTGATCCACCCACCTCGGCCTCCCAAAGTGCTAGGAATACAGGCATGAGCCAAACCACCTTTATTTTACAGAGAAGGACAAAGAGGTGAATTAACTTGTCCAAGGTCACAGAGCAGCTAAGACAAAAATGAATGAAGAAACTATTTCCAAAGAAATACAGTCAGTCTTTGATTGATTTTTCCTCATGTCTTCCACACTCATTGTGAAAAATGCAAACTGTACAAAACTGCATAAAGTAGAAAGTTAAAGCTCCCTGTAACCCTGCCCCTAAGGTGAGGTTTTGAACTTGCGCTCTGTGGTTTTTCCCCCAGCAGAGCTAGAATACTTCCTATCGGTAACGTGAAAAGCTCTCAGGTACCTGACCTCTACGAAGGGGCTGGTCCTCTCTTAAGCCAGTTTAGAAACAGAAGAATATAAAACCACTTTCTTACCATTTCTGCTACAGAAAATGAATGCCAAACCATTCTGGCTACAAAGAGGGCCACACCCATTTGAAGTGAAAGCTTTCATGAGTTTACATCACTGCTTAGAAGGACAGGCCAAAAACTACAGGAGGAGAACAATGAGAGGTTACCTTCATCCACCAACAATGAAACGAGAACAATCTAGAAGAGAAATCCGGTTGTTCATTTCTCCTCATTTTTACGTCTCATAAGAGAAATCATTTGGGTTTCCTCTGTGAAAAAACAAAACCAAACCAAAAAAACCCTACAGTTTTAGCAGCAAAACTAATCACAACAAAACGATATTCTGGTGTCATTTTATAAATTCTGAATAAAAGCTGGAGGTATTCAAATTTCTAAACCCTGCAGCACAAAAGGCAGCTTTCCAAACAGGGCTAGGCCATGCTAACTGTTGAATAGGAAAACTAATTAGTATCCTGTGTGAACTATCTTGTCTTTTTTTAGGACCGGAAATCAAATGGGAAGGGTTCCCTCCTGTTCCAAGTGAGTTCCAGAAGAATTACTCACGCTCCTTAACCTATGAGTCAGACAGGAGTCTAGGAGAGTGTTTCCAAAACAGGCTGACAATAAGATAAACAAAGCAATTGATCTGTGGCAGTCAGGAGAGGCAGGGCCGCCACTGGTCAAACTGAGGGATCGGGTCGAAAGTGAGAAGATGGTAAACGTGGGATCGGCTGAGTCTCCCTGGAGAAGCCCTGCATGACCGGAGCTCTGCAGACCAACCAGCCCGAGCATTTCCTGAAAGTGAATGTCCACAGGGAGGTTTGGTTCAGAACCTTTATTCAATTTCATTGATTTAGTATATGGAATTGTAGCATCTTTCCCCCCATATAACTTGAGGGACTTGTCTGCCATCACACTGCACTGCCTAGCCTGGCTCTCTAAATGCTTTGGCTATCCATGCATTTGGACATCTCACAACACAGGATATTAATCATTTCAGGACTCTGGGCCTGTTCCCAGTGTCCATGTTTGCCACTGTTGAGCTGCAGCCAGAAAAACAGTTCCCAAATGACAGAGACGTTCCTAAACTGGAATATAAAGTAATCAAAACTCAGCTTAGGAAATAACCCAGCACCAAGCAGGTACTCTCCTGGGAAGGTAGAGGATAAATTTCCTCGTTGCTCCCTCTAGGAAATAGTGTGAAGCCAGGGCTCAGCTCTGTCTGCAGCTGCTACAGACCTACAGGCATCTCCTAATGGAGCGTTTAGGGGTGTGCATGAGGCCCCGTGAGGACACTGCCTCGCTAGCCTGATCCTCCCTTCCAAGAGAAAACTGCAGTATGGATGTGCCGAGGTCGGCCCTGCCATGGAGGAAGAGTAGAAGCTGACTGGTGTTTTTCTCCATCCGCCATTAGACCTATTCGTGTACAGAGGCCAGGCTGAGGTGAGGGTGGGGTGGAGGAGGAACGGTGTCCTAAACAAGAATCCTGTCTCATCTGCTTGCCCTGACTTGCCCCTGTGTCCATCCGTCACGCAGTAGTCAGTGATCTTTCTAAACACAGCTCAGATCACCTCCCTCTCCTGAAAACCTTTGAGGGAACCCTCCCTGAATACACACTTACAGAAATTCCAAAATTCTTCATAGGCCATCCAAGACCCTTCACTCTTTGACTTTCTGCCTAACTTTCAGATTCATTACTAGCCACTCCCTGAGCTTCTAACCACATTTGCCTGCTCATTATTTCCTGAAAACATTGTGTACTTTCAGCTCTGCTTTCTTTATTCATGCTGTTTCTTCTACCTGGAATCCCATCGCCTACTGACTGCCTCCTGCTCAGCCCCGCAATGCGCCCCCCACATCTCACCTCCTTTTGCAGGAGTACTCTTGGCTCCTGTTCCCACCCCTGCTGAGTTTGTTGCTCCCTGATCTGTGTTTGCATGGCACTAGATGTGTGCCTCTCTTCTAGCAGCTATTACCTTGCATGGGATCGGTCCATGCTCTTTATCTTCCCCATTAGACTGTGGGCTCCCCAGGGATGAGTACTGTGTTTGCTCCATCTTAATTGAATCAAGGAGAGTTTACACACCAGCTGTTATACTCTTTGCCATTTGTATAATGGTCAAAAGTTTAAAAGAAGTTGCATTGCAACAATGGTCAATCCTGCTGCTCTCCCTCGGTGCAGCTTTTTGCATTCAATGTGACTTTCAGCAACATTTGGCTTGCACCAACACTGAGTATTCAGTTTCAAAAGAGCAACAGTTTCAGGGTGCATGATTTCTGCATTTAATTGTTTAAGATAGGAACAGATAGCAGCATACCTAAATTGCACTCCAAGTCTCCCTCTCCCTCCCTCCTTCTCCTCTGTTTCTCTCTCCCTCCATCTCTCTGTCTTTGTTTTTCATTCGCTGTCTTTCCCTCTGTCCCCACACCCACACAGATACACAACACACAGAGTAGAAATGCCTAAGGATACGTGAATGAAGCTTAGGGTACAAGATTTAGTGTGTAATAAAAAATTTTAATGCCATATCAAACAAAAAGCCCATTAGTTAACAGGTGTTTGCAGAAGGGCATTCCAGGTCCTCACCCCTCAGCCAACCTAGTTGCTATAAAGGAATACCATATTAGGCAAATTCCTGGTATTGCTTCGGAAAATGGTTACACTGACTTTCCTTCCTTTCTCGAACAGACTTTTCCTCTCTCAGCGTTCGCACATGGTGTTCTCTGCCTGAAAAACCTTTGCCCTTAATGGACGCAGTGCATCCATTAAGCGCATACTTTGTCATCCTTCAACTTTCAGCTTAAACAAAACTGCCTCAGAGGGTTGTAGTTATCTCCTTAACCATCTCCATAACTCTTTTCATCGTGCAAAGCTAAAACTCTGTACACATTAAAGAGTAACTCCTCATATTTCCTCTCCCCAGCCCCAGGCAATCACCATTCTATTTTTCATCTCTGAATTTCACTACTGTAATGGCTTTAAAAATAGTGTGCATATAAACTGAAGCATAACTGCCTGGACCCATCTCCCGTATTCTCCACTTCAGCACTGTCAGTATTTTCTTCAAAGCTCTTGCCAATTATTTAATTTTATCTTACTTAAATTTAAATTTAATTTAACTTTTTGTGTGCCCCTACCATTAGACTGAAAGCAATTTGAAAGGAAGAGAATTCATGTAGGTTTTGTTCTAAATCACATAGTAGTTCTCAGTAAATACTTTCGGGTGAAAGAATGTACTCTTTCAAATCCACATTCCACTTGGAACTTGGGGAAGTTGATATCATCAACTAAGTGCCTTTTCTTGCCTGGTCACACCTGTTCGTCCCCACCACTGACAGGTGTCTTGAACTTGCTTCCAAGGTGCCTGCCTCCCTTAGCCTGGGGAGGCCTTTCATCACCTTCTCCACTTAGCACATTGCTGCTCACCTTACAATAGCTTTTCACCCCATTCTGACACTTTTTGTAGGATGTTAGTTACTTCTGCTTCTAGGCTCCACAAACACTTTTATTTTCTCCTAACCTTCTCATGTTTGCTTCTCTTATTACAAAAATTAGAAAGTGCTCCTAGAAAACCATGAGCAAACATCACAGAGGTGTATAAAGTAAAAAATGAAAGCCTCCCTTTCCATTCTCATGGCTCCAGGTGACCACGAGTACCACTGAGTTCTTTTCTTTGCATTTGTAAGCATATACTAACTCTTTTCATTTAAATAAAAAAGGGACCATTGTATACTTTTAGAAAGTAAAAAACAGATCATTGGATAATACCAGTTAGTGAGTTACTTTTCAATTGCTATCTCTCGTATTTATGTTTCATGTTGTAATAGAGAGAGCAACTTTGCTTTTTCAGTGGCTGATTACTGGTTCATTGTGTGCTTATACTATCATTTTAGAAAATCTGTTTCTTTATGGCTATTTAGGTATCTTCTTTTTTTTTTTTTTTAATTTCAAGCAATGCTGGTATAAATCCCGTTACACCTTTACAAATTTCAGTTGCTATTTCTCTGGAATATATATATATATATATATACACATACACACATATATATATATATATATATTTTTTTTTTTTTTTGAGACAGCGTCTCACTCTATCGCCCAAGCTGTAGTGCAGTGGAACAGTCTCGGCTCACTGCACCTGCTCACTGCACCCTCCGCCTTCCCAGTACAAGCAATTCTAGTGCCTCAGCCTCCTGAGTAGCTAAGATTACAGGCATGTGCCACCACATCCAGCTAAGTTTTGTATTTTTGGTAGAGAGGGAGTTTTGCCATGTTGGCCAGTCCAGTCTTGAACTGCTGGCCTCGAGTGTATCCACCTACCTCTCCTCCCAAAGTGCTGGGATTACGGGAGTGAGCCACCACTCCTGGCCTGGAATATATTCTAAAAATGGAGTTGTTGGATCAAATGGCATCTCATTTCATATGTTGACAGCTCCAGCCTGATTGTCTTCTAAAAAAGCATTCTACTGCCCATTTCTACTTCCACACGTGGTGCATAAGAGTGTCAGAAGCTCACACTATGAGTGGGTATTATTGCTGTATTTAATCTGTGTTACCTAATTGGTCAAAAACTTTCTTGTTTTCAATTGTTGAGCTTGATAGTTTTTGATATTTAACCATCATTTATGTCCTTCATCCATGAACTATTTTTATATCCATCAATCATTTCTCTATAGGAGTGTTCAATTTCATTTTTATTCATTTGCAATGGGTTTTTAAAAAAAAATTGTGGTAAAAAACACCTGACATAAAAGTTACCATCTTAACCATTTCTGAGTGTACAGTTCAGTGGAATTAAGTACATTCACAATGTTGTACATCCATCACCACCATCCATCTCCATAACGCTTTTCATCATGCAAAGCTGAAACTCTATACCCATTAAACAGTAACTTCTCATTTTTTTCTCTCCCCAGCCCCGGAAATCATTATTCTACTTTTCATCTCTACAAATTTGACTATTGTAATGACTTTGAACGTACTATGAATATAAATGTTTATCTGTTAGAGAGGGTGGACATATTTTCCAAAATTTTTGGCTTGCCTTTTAACTTGATAATGCCTCTTGTCATATAGAAGATGCACTTTTTTTTTTAAGCTTTACTCTTTTATATTAGTAAAAATGACCATATTTTGCTTTTTGGCTTTTAAATTTTATGTTATTACTTAAAAAGACCTCTTCACTCTAAAATGATAGAAGTATTTTCCTGATTTCCTCTAGTTATAAAAGCACTCTGGTCATGTCTGTATCTCAACACTTCTCCTTCTGTATTCTAATGAATAGTAATAGCTGACGTTAATGAGAACTGTATTCCAGACACCGTGCTAAGTTCTTTCCATGTATTATCTCATTTAATCTTTGCAACAAATTGATGAGGTGGGTCATATTTTTATTTATTTATTTATTTTTGAGACAGGGTCTTGCTCTGTCTTCTAGGCTAGAGTGCAATGGAGCTATCACTGCTCACTGCAGCCTCGAACTCCTGTGCTCAAGCAATCTTCCCACATCAGCCTCCTGATTAGCTGGGACTACTGGTGCATGCCACCATGCCTGGCTAATGAAAAAAAAAATTGTAGGGACAGAGTCTCATCATGTTGACCAGGCTGGTCTCAAACTCCTTTCCTCAAGTGATCTTCCCTCCTTGGCCTCTCCAAGTGTTGGGCTTACAGGTATGAGCCACAGTGTCCAGCCAAGGTGGGTTTTATTATTATCCACATTTTACAATGAAAAAATGAAGATTTATAGAGTTTAAGTAACTGTACTGCAACTGGCAAAGCTGTAGGCTGGGCCTAAGCTATGTAACTGCACTCTAATCACTAAGCTATGAATCTGTTTTCTCTGTGAAAGGGTGTTCCCGAAGGGTATGACTGTGTCTCATTTGTATTCCTACTCTAGTATGTAGATCCTCAACAATGATTTTCGGAATGAATTAATTCCTTTCACTTAAACTCAACATGCTATGCACAAGCTTAGACATGGCCATTCCTATCTATCTCTTCCTCCATCACCTCATTCATCTATGAATTCAGTCTTGACTTCTAAGCCCCACAGAGCTGCTGCTTTCTACTGGGAACAAACTCCCCAGGATGTTCAGGGTCTTCTCAATCATCACTGCCACTTTCTCAAGGTGTTAAGTCCCCTATCAAGACGTTGCTCCCCTCACAGAGTTCTCTACTGGGTCTGCTTGTATTTCACCTCTGTCCTCTCAATAAGCTGATGGATTCGCCTATAGCTTACAGACCATAATTCTACCCTTATCCTCAAACAGATTTTCCTCTTTTGGAGTCCTTAAGAATTTTAGCACCAGGCTCACAGCCTTCACCTCTCCACCTCTCTTTGTCTCCCTTTAGAGCTCGAACCCTCATAGTGATAACCCTTCCAATGCCCTGGCCTCAAATCCTCAATTTTCACAATCAAATATCCTTTCTCTCCTAATGTTCGTAACATCAGCCCAGCCTTTGGCCCAGATTCAATTATTGCAAGATGCTGCTTCCTTGTCTTGCTCTCTTTTCTTTCTACTGCAGCCCTGCCTCTTTTACCAATTTCCAGACCTGGACAAACCCCTTCTATTTTCTCTACTCTTTCACATTGCTGGGGAAGTTCAGGAACCCAGGATGTTTGGATCTGTTACAACTTTGGGAGGACTGTCTCCGTGACTTGGCCACTCTCCCATCACCTCCACCTGGCTTCTTTTCCATGCTCTGTAGCATCTCTTGTAAACCTTTCAGTCTCAGCTGGACTCCACTTTCCAAAGATGCCTTTGCCTCTTCCTTCACTGTGGAGGGAAAGCCACCTCACTGGAGCTCTCTCAACTTCCCTACCCTCCACCACACTCCCTTCTTTCACATCTCAGAGGAGTAAAGCTTCTCCACTTCATCCTTTGGGGTGCCCAAGAAGTATAATGGGGAAAAATGGATTTTGGAAACTGACAGTCTTGGGCTTGAATTTGAGCTCAAGTAGCAAGCAGTTTTATGTCTGGGAGCAATTTATCTACTGTTTCAAGCCTCACCTTTTTCACCCATAGGTGGGGATGACAATAGTACCAACCTCAAAGAGATTTGTAAAGAGGATTAAATGGCTGGATGCATGTGCAACTGAGGCATCTGCCCTGAATTTCTGAATTTTCTTCCCACCCCCACCCCCCCAGCTTCTCCATTTGAGTCCCAAATTCCATTCCCTTTCTCTTCGGAGCTTTGCGCCATCAACTACTTTGTACTTGTTTATGAATATTTTGTAATTCCCTTTAGCTAAACTTTTCTTTTTGACTTTAGAAAATGTAAAATTCTTCTTCACCTCAAGAATTCGTTTTGGTGACTCTAACAATTTCAACCTTCATCTTCTCCTTCTCTTCTTAATTTTACTGCCAAATCGCTTGAAAGAGCAGTCTATACTAGCTGATTCTATTTCTCTGCCACCTACTCTCTCCTCAACACCTCTTCTCCCTCCCTCATCACCATATTTAAATTGGGTTCCTAAAGTCACAGTTTTCTAGGCCCTTTGATTGCAGGTTTTCCTTGGTCTTCAGCTTGCCATGTGCAACTGCAGTATTGAACAATGGCAATGCCCTGGATCTACTTGAAAAATCCACCTTGACTTCATATCATTGTATATATTTTTTTGTTCTCCTCCTGCTTCTCTTGTTACTGCTTCAGTTCACTCACAGAACAATTTTTTTATTTTTAATTGAGCATCTATTTTACACCACAACTGTGCTAGCTGCCAGGATATAATGGTGAACATCACAGGCATTGTCAGTGGCCCGCTAGTCCTTTAAGCTTATGGTCTAATAGAGCAGACATCAGTCATACACACTCTTTCTATCAGCTATCTGCTGCATGTGTGTATTTACATATTTACAATATATTATAAAAGCATATAACAAGGAGGAAGCTGGGAGAGGGGAAGGCAAGTTAAGGAAGAACAGTTTGAGGAAGTGATACATCTCAAAGCTGAGATCTGCAAGATAAAACATGTTAGCTGAGTGAGGAGTGGTAAAGTTGGAGAGGTGGCTTCCAGGAAAAGGAAGAAGAACTGTGAAGGCTCTGGAGTGAGAAGGAACTTGGCAAATTCAAGAAACTGAAAGAATACTCATGTAGCTAAAGTGCAGGGAACAATGGTGGAGGGATGAAGTCAGAGCCACGGACAACGGGCCAGATTATGTGTGATCTTGTAGGGAACATGGAGAGGGTTTGGGATTTATTCCCAAGAGCAATGAGTGGATATTGAAAAACCTGTCTTTCCCTGCCTGCTTCCTCATTTTGAACACACTCATAGATGGATTGTCTACGCTTTTGTCCAGCCAGTGTCACGGCTGAATAAATGCTCTTTATGATTGATTCCTGAGCCCCAATGCAAACCAGAATTCTAGTCCTTTCCTAGCTACCTACTAGGATTCTCTCATGGTATGTCCAGCTGGTATTGCAATAGTAAATGTTAGAAACAGACTTCATCTTTCTTTTCAAAATTCTTTCTCCTTTTGTGTTTCCCATCCTGGTTCATGGCAGCTCTGCTGGCCTCCCATCTATCCAGATTGGAAATGCTAGTGTCTCTTTGACTCCCCCTTTCGTTTATTCATTCATTCCTTCTGAGGATACAGCATGGACCAAAACTGATGGCACTAGCATTCTAGTATGGGTGACCAAGATTAAACTCATCAATATCAATGTATATTATAATGCCAGTTAGTAATCAATAAATACTATAAATAAAAAGCAAATAGAAAGCGATGGGGTGGGGATGCTGCTTATTTTCATCAGGGAAGTTCTTTTTGAGAAGATACATTTGAGCAGGATGAAGAATCAAACCATGTGGATATTTGGGGAAAGAGAACACCAGACAGAGAACGGCATATGCATAGGGCCAGAAGTGGGAGCTTGCTTGAGAAACAGCAAAGAGGTTAGCAGCCGGAATGCATCGAGTGATAGGTTGACAGTAAAGAGACAAGACCAGAGAAGCAGCACCTCCAGATTGTGCTATGAGATATGGAAAAGGGTTTGGAATTTAATTCTAAGTGTGATGAGAAGCCATTGGAGGGTTTCAATCAGAGAAGCAACATTCCCATGGTTTGAATATTTGTCTCCTTCAAAACTTGTGTTGAAATTGAATCCCCAATGTGGCAGAATTGAGAGGTGGGGTTTTTAAGAAGTGATTGGGCCATGAGAACTCTGCCCTTATGAATGGATTAATCTTTTCGTGGATTAATGAATTAAAGGATTAATAGGCTATCATGGGAATAGAACTCATGGCTTTACAAGAAAAGGAGAGACTTAGCTGGCACACACAGCCCCCTCACCATGTGATGCCCTGCACCCACCAGCAAGAAGGCCTTCACTAGATGTAGACCCTTGACCTCGGATTTCAGCCCCCATAACTGTAAAAAATAAAGTCCTTTTCTTTACAAATTACTCAGTTTTCGATATTCTGTTATAAGCAACAGAAAACCAACTAGGACAGACATGATCTGATATGCATTTCAAAGGGTCCCTCTGGTTGCTGTATGAAGAATAGACTGTAGGGGGCAAAGTGAAGAACACATAGTAATCCATGTCCCCCTGACATTCACATAGTCTTGCCCACTCCATCCTCCCTTCCCATCCTCACAGCTGCTGCTCTAAGTTAATTCCCTGCATATCATACGTGAATTATTAGTGTGGTCTCATAAATGATCATCCTGCGTCCTGCTACACTTATCTTCCAGTTGCAGAAATTTGAGCAGGCTATTTCCTTGATCAAGACTCCCATTGTTCCCTACCCTTAAGTTTACATTAAGTACAACTTTTTCAGCCTTATATTTAAGGTCCCTTCTTGCCACTAACTGCTTCTCCAACTGCTACCTTTCACATACCCCAAGCTCAAGTTACACTGAACTACTCAGTTTACCATATAAGCTTCTTGCCTTCTCACCTCCATGCTTTTGCTCAAGCTATTCCATTTTCCCATAAAGCCTTCTCTCAGCCCACATCTCTGTAAGGCTCAGATTTCCTGAGTCTTTCTTGATCACCCAGGCAAAAGTGATTCTTCTTACCTTTGGTCTCTTACACTTTCCTAGTGACACTGATCATTCTCTACCTAAATTATGGCTCTTTATTGTACATGTCTTGTCTTCCCCCCTAAACTGTAAATTCCTACAGGTCAGGGTCCAAGTTGACATGTCTGTGTAGTTTCCATCCACAGTGCCTAGCCTGAATCTTGTAGTGAGTACACAACAGATATTTGTTGAGTGAATGAATTTCTAGCCTCAGAGGATTTTAACAGTCTATTTAAAGAGACATAACAAGTCCTAAAGCCATGCAAGTAGAAAATATAAGACAGTGTGTAATGGAAGAATACATTATGTGGCACATAGTCTATGGGCTGTAGGAATTCATAAGGAAGGTCAATAGTAGGTGGATTGGTCAAGGAAGAGCTTTAATAGCGAATGTTTCTGGAATGGTGACCACATTCCAAGTTCTAGGCTGAACGCTTCACATGCATTACCTCACTCTTCTCAACTCCTCTATTCTACAGGCACCTCTATGATGCTTTCTACACTTTAAATGTGTCTCCCAAAGTTTGTGCATTGGAAACTTAATCCCCAATACAACAGTGCTGAGAGGTAGGACCCTTAAGAGATGATTAGGTCATGAGGGTTCCACCTTCACGAATAGATTAATGCAATTATTAAAGGAGTGGCTTTGTTATAACATTGAGCTAAGCCCTGTCTTGCTCTCTTTCTTTCTCTCTCTCACCCTCTCTTCTTCTGCTATGGGATAATGCAGCAAGAATGCCCTTGCCAGATGCCAGAACCTTGATATTGAACTTCCCAGCCTCCAGAGCTACGAGAAATACATTTATGTTCACTATAAATCACCCCGGTCTATAGCACGGTGTTATAGCAGCACAAAATGGACCAAACAATTCTTATGTATAGATATGGAAATAAGGTGGTAAGGTGAAGTTATTTTCTCAAAGTCACAGTGCTATGGAATCTACAGAAGTGGAATTTGAGCCCATGCCTATCTGATTGGTTAGATTATACAAATCACTCCACTTGTCTGCCTTTGAGAACAAAGGAAAGGCTGTGCTTAAAGACAGCATTTGTGTTTTATCTACTATCTCATCCAAAGTGGATCTGAAACAGCTAAACATGAGCTGAGCAATGCCTGAGAAGACTAGGGCTGAAAGATGAGGCAGGTGTTTTGGGTTAAGACATCAGCTTTCTGTGGGTTAAAAAGAGTAAACCTGTTCCTGGATGAAAACAGACTGATCTGGCCAGTTGGAAGATGTGTTTAGGGACTAGTTTACTGGGTAAGTGGAGACAGTGTGCAGAAGACGTTGAATGCCAAGTAGAATGGTTGAGTGTTGATATTCCAGTACACAAGAAGATATTGTAATATTTATGAGTAGGGTCAGGACATAACTCTATTCAAAGAACGTTCATTGGGAAAGAGTTTGCCCTAAGCAGATGGCTGGAACTGTAGAATTCCCTGAGAAAGCTCTTGCTCTCAAAGAGCTAACAGTCCTTTGGAAGAAATAGCCCATAGAATGCAAACAAAGCACAGTAGAGACAGCTGAAGAATAAGAATTTTAACAAAGCATCAGAAAGAACTTCCTAAAGGCTATGGCACTTGAATTAGGCCTTACAGAGGGGTAGAAATGGAAGAATGGACAATGGGGCCCGCTTCTGAGCTAAGGGAAGGTGGCATTTAGAGAAGATTACCCTGGTAATCGTATACTGGCTGGGCTATTAAGCAGTCTCTAACACGTTGAGATTTCTGGGGAAGAGATGCACTTAAGGCCAGAAATCCATCTACACAGGCAGCAGTTCATGTGAAAAAGACATAGGAATCTTAGCATTCAGCAAGTTCAGTGAGAGAATGGAGATTCTTCAGTGTCAAAGGAGCTATGCTAATCTTCAGCTGCCTTAAAAGACATACAGTGTTGCACATCCAGATCCCAGATTATATCTGGAGAATTTTATCAGTTTTGGTGGCCGTGCTCTCCACCTTATGGTTCACAACTGGGGGTGTTTTTGACCCCCAGGACATTGGCAATGTCTGGAGACATTTCTGGTAGTCACAATTGGAGGGAGTGCTACTGGCATCTAGTGGGCAGAATCCAAAGGTTTGGCTAAACATTCTATAGTATATGGGGTAGCCCTTGACTCCCCGTGGCAAAGAATTACTTAGGCCAAATGTCACTTGTGCAAAGCGTGAGAAACCCTTCTCTAGTTGATGAGGCAACTAGAGCATGGTTAGTGGAGGGAACAGTTTTTAAAACAGTGTTATTAGGGAAAATTGAAGAAACTGGTGATTATCCTGGAGAAGATTTAGGGACCTGAGAAATATCTTAGAAAAGCAAAAGGACTGAACCATCCAGAGCAACTGTCCAAGTTTCTACCAACATTCACCCTAACCATTGTGATAGGGGTCCAATCAGATCCAATGTTTGGAAAACTAAGGAAGTCATTTTTAATAGCAAACACTTGTATAGCATTTACTGTATTTCAGGCACTATTCTAAGAGCTATACACATATCAACACATTTAATTGTCACAACAAACCTATAAAACCCGTTTTTCAAATGGAGAGACTGAGACACAAAGAAGTAGGTAAGTAACTTGCCTAAGATCACAAAGCTGAGAGCGGAAGAGCCAGAATTTGAGCCCTGACAGCTGCATTCTTAACTACTGTTCAATATTGCTTTGCTGTACTGGAAAGGATGGTAATATAAAGAGACAGACCTGGGCTCAAATCTCAGCTTTGCCACTTACTAGTTTGTAGCCACAGGCATGTCATTTAACCTCTTGAATCAATTTCTTTATCCTGTATGATAAGGGTGTCTGATAGTAACATGATAAACATTTACTAGGTTCTTCTGCACTGTGATGAATGTACACTTGTGTTGTTTAATGACAGAGATGTGTAATTGAGAATAGTTAGGCAATGTTGTCATTATATGAACATCATAGAATGTACTTAAATAAACCGACATGGTTATAGCCTACTGCACACCTGGGCTATGTGGAATAGCCTATCACTCCCAGGCTACGCACCTGTACAGCATGTTACTATACTGAATTCTATAGGCAATTGTAGCACAATGGTAAATTTTTGTGTAACTAAACATAGAAAATGCTTAGTAAAAATATGGTATAAAAGATAAAAAATGGTACACATATAAGGCACTTGCCACAAATGGAGCTTGCAGGACTAGAAGTTGTTCTGGGTGAGTGCTGGGTGACTTGTGAGTGAATATGAAGGCCTAGGACATTACTGGACACTACTGTAGGCCTTATAAACACGGGACACCTAGGCTACAACAAATTTATAAAGAAATATTTTTCTTTCTTCAATAATAAATTAGTCTGTCTTACTGTAACTTTTTTACTTTATAAACTTTTTAATCTTTAAAAAGTTTTCACTTTTAAAAATAACACTTAGCTTAAACCACAAACACATTGTCCAACTGTACAAAAGTATTTTCTTTCTTCATATCCTTATTTTATAAGCTTTTTCCATTTTTAAATTTTTCTTTTTTACTTTCTAAACTTTTTTGTTAAAAACTAAGACACAAACATACACATATTTGCATAGGACTACACACAGCCAGAATGTCATCAAGATGTCACTAGGTGTGACATTATACATATATATACATACATATGAAACACATACATATTATATAAATAACATATTCAGATAAAACGTATATATTTTCAGCTCCATTATAAATTCACGGATCACTGTTGTATATTCGGTTCCTCATTGACTGACATGTTGTTATACCACATGACCACATTTATTATCCTCATTTCACACACGTGGAATTACATGGTTTAGAGACATTGAGTGACTTGCCCAGGGTCACACAGCTAGGAATTAGAGGGTCAGAATTTAGATCCGTATCTCTCTGACTCCAGAGCCTGTTTTTAACCACAAATTCATTCTATTTGCAAGCTTATGATGGTAATAGTACGAGAAGGCATATGAAAATTGCTGGGACACCATAAGCAATTAATAACTGCTTATTATTAGATTAGTAATCATAGCTATCATGTTTATTACCAGCTCAATCAGGTGTGTAGACAGTAGCACATATTCTAGCTAAAAGGAAAAGATCAGCAGAAAATGGATGATGCAGTAGCTTGTGTGTGGATCACAATCCCCCAGCCAGCTGTTCCATAATCCTGAGCTTCAGTCTCCTGGTGAAATGTTGTCATTTTTTATTCATTCTTCCTGCTGTCTGTATGGTCTACTATTCATAGAACAGGAGTGGGAGGAGCAGGGATAGTGTGAGGCTATTTAATGTCAAGGTTCTACGGTCCATACATTTCATAGAGTCCACTTAGTCATAATTTTAAAAAACCTGAGTATAGTACCTTGAGCAAAACCAGAAAAGTGACCACACACTCACAGACTGCACTGAGAATAGAACCACAGCTCACCTGATGGTTAATTCCACCCAGGAAGGATTTCGTCTTAAAACAATTGCCTGAATTCATTGCAGGGAACACTGTGAGTGTTTTCCACAGAGGGGGTGGCATCTGCCTAGCAATTAGAAATAGGCTAGAGGGTTGGCAGCACCCAGATTCTGCCTGCAGTGGATTCTTAAACATGAAGCTGTGGCCGAAAGGATGTCAGACAGGAAGAGACCAGAGAACTGCTTGGATTATATCTGATGGTAGTAGGTACAAAGGGCACCGGGAGCCTTGGGCAGGGGCCACTAACAGCCTACTTGGTGGCGAGTGATCAGAGAAACTTAGGGAGGGGATATTTGAGCTGGATCTTGATGGATGAATAGAAGTCTGCCAGATGGAGAAAGGGGGAGGGTATAGAGAGAGGAGAGAATGACAATACTACAAATTTATGTGACCTGGGAGGACATGGCACTCCTGAAATGCTTTGTGACAGATGGTGGCAGGAGCCCAAGGAGAGGAGCATGGCATGAGGGGGATGAGGCTGGAAATAAGGGTTGGAATCAGCTCACAAAGGGACTGAAGCCCCACAAAGGCTTCTGGACAGTGAGGTGTAATGGCAAGGATTTCTGGCAGTGCAGTCTGAGGAGAAACAACCCCGGGGGTTTAGAGTGAGTCAAATCTGGTTTTGAATCTGAGTTCCATTACTTACTGACTATGTGGCTGAGGACAAATGATTTTGTTTCTCTGAGTCTCAGTGCCTGTGTCTATAAGATGGGGACATCATGTCCACCTCACATACAGAGGAGTTATTTGGATGAAATAAGGTAAAGTATAAACTCCTAACATAGCCATGGCATATCATAGTTCTTGGTGAATGCTAATTCCCTCTTTGTTTCCAGTTGGGCAGAGTTTCAATCAGATTTCTATTTTAGAACAATAACTCCAGTGGATTGCCTTTGGAGGAGTGGAACTGGGGGACTGGAGGCAGACAGAAGACTCAACTCTGGGAGTGAGTTGCTTTGCTAGTCTCAATCTGTAAATGCTGAGTTCTAATAGCTTTAATTTCGGGAGTTTACATCTTCATTAACAGAACAATATCCTTCTCTAAGAAGACTGGACAATGAATGAGCCAGCTTAGCTGCCTCAGTTTTCCCAACGTGAAGAGACCAGTCTGAAGGGACACAGTTAAAGCAAGTTCAAGTTTATTTGGCCATGTGTACTTGATCTCTTGTTTTCCATTTAATTTATTCATTTGTTCACTCATCTAGCAAACATTTACTGAGCACCAACCATTAAGCGGGCTGGGTGGATGTTGGGGATATGGTTGTTCACCCTCCCATCTGCGTGATTTTGTATGATGAGATCTTGAAGGAACAGTGATCCCGTCTCTTCCTAGTGCATGCACATAGCTGCGGCTTCCCACTGGCTGGTTAGACACATCCCTGAACTTTGTGGAAGTAATGAGTAGAACAGAGAACATGGCCCAGGGGAGATTCCTGCTGGAGAATTACTGAACCATGCTACACTTTATCAAGCTCTATTTTCTAAAATTTTAGCACAGCATTTTGAATCTAGGACCAGAGATCCTGAACTCTTGTCTTTCTGAGAAAGAGTTCAGAAAAAGATAAATGAAAAGGAATAGTTGGGCCAAGTGCTGGGGCTCATGCCTGTCATCCCAACACTTTGGGATTTCAAAGCAGGAGAGCTGCTTGAGGCCAGGGGTTTGAGATCAGCCTCATCAGCATAGTGAGACCCCCCATCTCTACTTAATTTATAAATTTTGAAAACAAGTAGCTGACAGGCCATAAAAAAGAAGGCAGTCTGGCTTCTTAAATACTGACTGAACTTTTGGAAATATGCCCAGAGGGTTAAGTTAATTCCACTATTTGATTAATCCAGAAATCTTACCTCAAGTTAAGGGAATTTAGAGAATTAACCAAGAAAAGCAAACAACAAAACAACAACAACGAACTCTATCAATGAGGTTAAACAGCAGCACCATGACCAAAGCAAAATATGTCAAAACTTTGTGATGTCAAAACTTCCACATCTCATTAAGACATTCTAAAATGCTCTCTTTTCCCTCCTGAATCCATACCACTGTTAGTTCCTCTTATGGAACATTCTAAGAGCCTCCTAAAAGTTCGGCCACTATGGCAGCAACATGCCCCCATCCATACTTTATGGAGTCTTCAGAGTCCCCAGAAGGAGAGATGGACCCTGGCTGCTCCCCAACTCTCAGTCTCCCTCAGAGGAGTGTCCTGCTCCTGGCTGAAAATCAAGGCTGTGCCAAGCCAAGGTCTCTTGAGCTCCACCCACTAACAGGCCGCCATCGTTTCTCTCAATCTCTGTTTTTCAGCCAGACAGAATGGGGAAACAATGCTGTGACTTTATACCTTGGAGTTATTTCCTTTTCCACCCCCTTTTCCTTCAAAATCCAGCCCAGTTATCACTTCTTCTAGACACAAGTCCCTTGACTCTCTCTCTAGGGGGTTACCCACTTCGACATCTGCAGGGCCACCTCTGTATTTTAATGTTACGAATGTAGCTCTTCCAAAGATGTATTATACTTTATTGTCTGACGTGTCTTTCTCACCTGCTGTGACCTTTACACACAAGGGCAAGGACTCTGCCTTATTATATGTCTCTGTTTCTCCACTGCCATGCATAGCACCTGGCACATAATAGACAACTCTGTATGTGATTTTTTTCTGGTTAAATTGAATGATGAAATGGAAGGGAGGGAAATAGATGTTCTGAAATAGAAGAAAAGAAAGAAGACCAGGCAAGTCTGTCTCCTCAGCAAACAGTCAACACCACTTTATTGTGAGGGGCTGCCTTGTGCAAGAGATGAGGCATTTGTCCCTGAGAACCACAGAGACTTTGCCCTCCTATTGCTTAAGAGTGTGGACTTTAATGTCAACCTGCCTGGGTTTGAATCCCAGATCTGCCACTTGCTGTATGACCATGGATAAACTACTTAACTTTCCTATGCCTTGGGTTTTTATCTGCAAAATCAGGGTAATGATGGTTCTTACTAGGAAAAGTTTATCATGACAACTAGTGATATAATCCATGTCTTGCACTTACAGCAAGCAGCGCCTGACACGGTGGGCATGGGGTAAATGTCAGCTCTTATTAAAGAGCTCAGTCAAGCAAGCTTGCAGTAACATGAAGATCAAGAGAGTCGTTATTAAGAAAACGTTGTTTTCTTAATAAAATCTGCACACACATCTTCAGAAAGCTTTAGAGCTGTTGGTTAGATTCTTTAATGAGATGTTCAAGACTGAGGCTTTGATGCCAGAGGCATGACTGGGAGAGAATAGATGTAATGGTTGAAATGTCTTTTTGGAGGCTGGGAATAGCTAACTCCCAAATTTTTCTGGGATATTCAAGGCAATGGCTAGAGCCAATTTGTTGAGAACGCCAGGAAGAAATGGGTGGTTTGAAAGAAAGGAAAGAGGGGGCCGGGTGTGGTGGCTCAAGCCTGTAATCTCAGCACTTTGGGAGGCCAAGGTGGGCAGATCACTTGAGGTCAGGAGTTTGAGACCAGCCTGGCCAATATGGTGAAACACTGTCTCTACTAAAAATACAAAAATTAGCCAGGTGTGGTGGTACACGCCTGTAGTCCCAGCTACTCAGGAGGCTGAGGCACAAGAATCTCTTGAAGTTGGGAAGCAGAGGTTGCAGTGAGCAGAGATTGCGCCATTGCACTCCAGCCTTGGGTGACAGAGCAAGACTCTGTCTCAAAAGAAAAAGAAAAGAGAGAAGAAAGGGCTGCTAACACCCAGGGAAAGGGCTTTTGCAAGGAAATTGAGTTTTTAAATCAGAGCTTTTGATCAACTTTTCTGTCTGGTGTGTGATGCAACCCTCTCCTTAGCCTTTGCATGAGGTCCTCAGTGAAATCTCCCTGACTCTCTTTGCTGCTGGAGTTAGTTTGCTTTCTTTGGGAATGCAAAGAGTCTGGGTTTGACGTTTTCGTTGAGGTCAGTGGTATCCCCGGGATGCCAGCCACATCTGGGCTACAGATCATTACAACCCAGTGGGAGAGGTTCCCACATGAGAAAGGCACTTTGGGTACACGAGGTGAAAAAGGAAAGAGCACCTTTGGGCGCAGCTGGAGAGATCAGTATGTTACAGCTGCTAAATATATAGTGGAAATGTACAATAAAGTCAAGTTCTAGAATCTTACAGCAGCCTGTCCAGTGGGCAGGCACTAGGTGAGCTATCTAATACTAAACACTAAGTGTCTCTGGGAAGTTGCTATCATCTCTCACATTAAATTCAATTATGCTGTTTACAGCTGGGACAGGTAAGAAACATGACACCTGCCTGCCGAATTGGCATGAATTGCTCTTTGTGCCTGAAACACCAGAAAGAGCCAAAGGACACAGCATTGGAAACCTCCAGAAGCCTCCATGGTATTATGCACTGGTTAATGGATCAAGCACTTGGAAGACCTAATTCAAATTTGAGTTCAGGGCTCAAAACCTAACTATTTTCAGTCATTGTTCAATTTTTCCATTTTTAGTGGAGTAACTTTGGGCACTTACTACCTGCCAGTTACTGCTACGTGCTTTACTTGCACCATTTCTTTTCATCCTTTCTAAAACCCAGTAAGTTTGGTAAAGTTGTTAGTTTTACATTACAGAAGAGGAAAGTAAGGGTGAAAGAGATTGACTGACTGCTATAAGGTCATACAGCTTGCAAGCAGTAGAACTGGGATTTGAACCCAACCAGGTCTCTTGGACTCCAGAGCTTAAGATCTTAATAACTATGTTAACTGGTTTGGAAAGAACCAGAGATTGTCCAACTCAACCAATTGTATACCTAGGGGGAGCAACCTGCAATTTGGAAGGGCATGCGACTAGGAGTCTGCTCTCATTTCGTCTGAGGCTCAGCTGTGTGACTGAGCAAGTCACTAAACCTTCCAGGACCCCAGTTTTCCTTTGCTATCAACTTTTGATAAACTGCTCTGTCTTCCTCACAGGTTTGTTTTAAGGAACAGTACGTAAAAGCCCTATATAAGAAGTGGAACAGGACAAAAGCCACCCATTTGTCTTACTAAACAGACAGCAGGCATACTCTAGTCCTCTTTTATGGGCTAGCTAATTTCTGATACATCTAGCCAAATGTGATTAACAGGGAAATGTTTAATATAGAACCACTCCCTTTTCTGACTCACTAAGAAAATGACATAATCTTGAATATTGTACTAAAATAAAGAATTTAAAAATTGAGTTTGATATTTGGCTGCTCTATGCTTAAGCATTTTCATATGCATTTAATCTCCAGTAGAATAAAATGAGGCTCCAGATGGCTAAATTTTTTGCCTCCAATCACACACAGCTAATCAATAGGAGAGTAAGAATTAGAAACCAGCACTACCTGGTTTTACTTGCAGGTGATTTTCCATATAGCAAGGGATTGGGTCAGATCCATCTGATTACAGAAGGCAACAACTCTGTCTTCATAGGACCTCATTGCTTCCAATGAAGTCACCATAATATCCCTAGGACTACTCCTTATGCCTCCATGCACCCTAATGGGAGAGTTTTCTGTTTTATCTTTTGCTGTGTCAAAGTCTAAACATTTAGCAAAAATCCAGCCTTATTAACCAGGCTCAAAGCATAGATGAGCTAAAAGAGATAAAATACTATATCATGTGTATCTCTTGATGAGAAATAACTTTCCTAGCTTTGAAGTAAAGGAGGAATTAAATTTCTTGCTAAATTATGGACAATATTGAATTTGAAACTTGTTTAAAATGTAAAAACAATGGCATGGGATTGAAAGGAAAATATGTAACCGAAGATGATTAAGACTCAACTATATGTATGAAGAAGTAATTCAGATTTTAAGAGAAAAAACCCCAAGATCTCAATAGATCAATGGCCAAAGGACATGAGGAAAACATTTACATAGAATAGAATACAAATACTAAACACTTATCCTAGAAAACATTTATCCTGAGTAGTAATCAAAGAATTACAGTTTAAAACAATCTTTATCATTATAATTACACAAAATAATTTTACAGTTTTTGATATTTACCAACTGCTTTACATATATAAGTTCATTTAATCCCTAAAACCACCATAAGAGATAGTGCTATTTCCATTTCATAGGTGAAGAAACTGAGGCACAGAGAGGTTTAGTAACTTGCTCGACTCATAATTAGTTAGGGGAGATTTAAATTCAGACAGTCTGGCTCTTACATTCATATTACACTTGGGAAATTAGTAGAAATAAACATACCTAAAAGTAGACTATTCAGTTCTAGGAATGTTCTTGAGAGATCCAGTGCTAGTGCTTTATAAATTGCTACAAGTCTTATGCAAAGCAATATCATGATAGATAGCAAAAACCGTTAAGACTATACGTTTCATTCTAGTAAGCTCACTCACTGGACTGTAGATTGTGGGAGGAATTCAACGGAAGTAGAAATTTATAGGCAGATAGTTGTACACTGAAGTGTCATCTAGGCAAACACTGTTCAATATAAATATAATACACACCACATTTATAATTTAAAATTTTCTAGGAATCATATTTAAAAAGACAAAGTGAAATTAATTAATTTTGATAGTTGATTTAACCCAATATATCCAAATAGCACAATTTCAGCATCAATATAAACATTTACATTGTTTTTCTTATATTGCCTTAGAAATCTGGCACATATTTTATACTTACATTACTTGTCAATCCAGACTAGCTACATCTCAAGTGCTCCATAGTCGCATGTGGTTAGTGGCTGTCATATTGGATAGCGCTGATTTGGAACATCAGACGATGGGAAATGGACAATAATATCCAGTGATGTAGAGAATGATTTAGAAAAAGTATGGTATGTCAGTCTCTGGAGTTGTATCAGATCATTACCAATAGCAATAATAAAAGCCATTAAGAAATATACAAGGCTGGATGCAGTGACTTATGCCTGTAATCCCAGCACTTTGGAGGGCCAAGGTGGGTGGATCACTTGAGGTCGGAAGTTCAAGACCACCTTGGCCAACATGGCAAAACCCTGTCTCAAAAAAAAAAAAAAAAAGAGATATGTAAAATGTTTATGCTACATTAAGTAAAAAAAAATCCAAGAACACAAAATATTAAATTAGTCGATATTTAAAATGTGTTTGTATGCAGGCTGTGACTGAAAAATAATGTCCAAATATTAAAATAGTTGTTAGCATGATGAGATTTAAGGTTGATGTTTTTGTCAAATGTTCTTTTCACTTAAATAGGCATACAACATTTATTTTTATTAATGAACTTTTAAAAACATAAAACAGACAAAGAAAGGATCCTTCATATAATAACAACAATATTTTGGGATTTAATTTTAACATATTTTTCATATACTATGTGTTCTAATAAATTCCACATGCCATATATCATGTGGGTTTACTTATACTTTAGTATTCTCCTGGTAAATAATTCGGAATTTTTGAGTATTGGATTTTCTTCTGTTTATATCAATGTTCTCTAAAGAGTTGAGTTACCTAAGAAAATTATTCACAAGCCTTTGAATAACACATTATTGAGGCAATGTAATGATAGGACCATCCTTTCCTCTTTGTAATATATTTAATATACATTATTGATTGATTAGTTGATCGACTGAGACAGAGTCTCACTCTCTTGCCCAGGCTGGAATGCAGTGGTGCGATCTTGTCTGACTGCAACCTCTGTCTCCTGGGTTCAAGTGATTCTTGTGCCTCAGCCTCCCGAGTAACTGGGACCACAGGAGCGCGCCACCACACTCAGCTAATTTTTGTATTTTTAGTAGAAACTGGGTTTTGCCATGTTGGCCAGGCTGGTTAATACACATGTTTAATATTGCATTTCTTTTATTTGACCTATGAGCTATACCGAAAGCTGACCCAAAGATATCCAATTGTTTGGTGGGTTTCTAGAGATAGAAACTAATGAACAAAATCCCAACTACTTAGGAAAAACTTTGAAATTCTGATTTCAGTTTTAATTAACATATTTAACTGAGAATTAGAGAAGCAGAAACATGGATGGGTTAGATAAAGAAGGATGGGATGACCAGAGTCACAGAGTGCTGTGAACCTGAACTTGGAAAGTCAGCATCTGCAGAGAAGAGGGCATGGGATTGGGGTCAGAGAAAACAATTCTGGCCCTGCCTCTGCTACCTTAGGGAGTGCACAGTCATTCCCTATCTGTAGAACTGGAGATCATGAAATCAATCTCATAGGTAGTAAGAATTAAATAAGATAATCTACTTCTCTAAAGATCTGTAATTCTCTGAGGTCATTAAGGGCAATCCTTTATTTTACCAATGAGGAACACAGGTCTAGAATGGCAAAAACAGGTTTGGAATCTGGATGTCTTGTTTGAATTAGGGTTCTTTGAGCACAAAGACCCAGAGCCCAGGCCTGGAATCAGGGTCCTTCTGTCACTGTGCAGCTCAGTTCTGACACTGTCACAGTGTCATAACACTATAACCTTGAACAAGTCTCTTACATTCTCTCATTTTCCCTATCTGTAAGGTGGGGAAAATAATTGTGTCTAATTCAAGATTGGTTGTGGAGTTTTTAAAAGTCAAACTACACATTATGTCTGGCACATTGCAATCTCTCAGTATCTGTTATCTGTTATTGACAGTAGCCGTCCAAAGAAACCTTCTTTGGATGCTTTTGGTGTCCCCAAACCAATCCTCACAATTGTCTTTACAGTCAGCATGTATATTTTCCTCATCAATTGGTTGAATCTTTGCAGCTTAAACTCTACAGAATTATATTTTGGAACTTCATAGAAAAATAAAATAGGAAGTTGGGGAAGGGTGGCATTGGCCCACCAGTAGGGGGAGTGTTGGTGAAAGTTTATCTTAGACACTCTCAGGCGGGCAGATTCTGCAGTGGGTAAGGATTTGGTGGAGGAAAGGAAGGAAAGAGGTGGGCGTTCAGGAAAAAGCTGGGTGGGACTCAGGAAGGCATGGAGGTGTGGTCCTGTTGGAAGAGGGCTTGCAAGAAGGATAAGAAGGCAGTGTGGCACATTGGTAATATCTGTCACTGAGCACTTGCTGTGTGCTATCTAGGCTCTGTGACTCTCATTATTAGTTTCTGTTGCTGGAAAATGGGAATGCTAATAGTTTCTCCTTTCTAAGAGTTATTGCAAGCACTTTGAGAAATACTATGTACAACATTTTTGAACAATGAGTGCTTGAAACATAAAAGTTTGTTGTTACTATTATTATTTACTACTAAATCCTTCAAAGCTCAGATGAGGAAGACCAGGGAATGTGTTCAAAACCATGGAGCTATGGAGCTAGTAACTGACAGATATCCCCTGTTGCCTGGCAAGTCAAGCAGAGTCTTCCAACCTCCCGCTGCCCACCCTCCAGCCCCATCTCTCAATCTTCTAGTGGTGTTGCCAGGGTGGACCTAGATGGGCTCAGAGCCCCCGTTCTGCCTCTTCGTGGCTGCAAGACTGGAGTAAGTCACTTTGCCTTTCTGCAACTCAGAAAGCAAACTTCCAGTTTGCTCATTTGTGACGTGGGGGTCATGTTTCCTATAGGGATTTTGTAGGAATTCAATAATGTTTTCCAAGTAGAGTGCGTAGCCCACTGTTTGGCACATAATTACTCAAGGAGTATTAAGCTGTTAATGTGAAGTGAGCCCTTGGGTTCTTCCTGACCCAAGTTTCTCTAGCCCATGACGTTTCCATACTTAACCTTTATTCTGGAACAGTCTGGGACAAAAGAAACATATTGGAAACCTAGGCTTTGACAGCCTTCTCTCCCTCTTTTTATAACACACCATTTTCTTAATTCAATGCCATATGAAGCAATACAGCTTCTAAATTCATTGATGGTGTCTGCCGGCAAGGAAATATCAGAGCACTTGGATCCAAGTGTCCCATTGCCGTTCTTTGGCTTTCACTGGGTGAATGGTAACATTTTCAAATGAATAAAAATCTCCAGGCAACATCGCTCTCCTCCCCCAGAGCAGATTTATAACAGAGTAGTTGGCATTTCCACATGCTCTGCACTTGTCAGTGTCAGATTCACATACGTTCTTAGGTCTCTGTACATATAGAGGCATAATTTAAATCTCCGGTGAACAAAGGCTATTTTTCTAACTTGGAGATATTCCAAAAGATCTTTGCATTTCATCTATTTTAAATGTTTGTGTGATTTAAAAGCATGGTGATGTCGAATGGTACAGGGGAGGACTGAATATTCAGCTTCCAGCAACTGATCATGTGCTATGTGTCAGGTACTTTATATACAATATTTCACTGAACTGCACAATACATATGCATGATCCTCAGTTTGCAGAAAGGGAAACTGAGCAAGATTAGTGACTTGCTCAAAGTCACATGTAAGTCACATGAGCTGAGAGTGGTGGGAGTGCAACAAAAATAATTCTGATTCTGTATTCAATGTTCCTGACATTTTATCACAGATGCCTCTGCAGAATAACATGCATGCATTCATTCATAAACAATTTACTGAGCACTTGTAATGTACCAGGCACTATGCAAGGCTCTGGTGATCTAACAGAAGAAAAACTAAGCAACAATTCTTGCTTTCAAAGAGCTTACATTCTAGTGGGCAAATAACATGGGCCAATTCTGTAACTTGGTGAAAATTTCATCTTCATTGGATGGGATGGAGGTAGAAGAAGAAGGTGGAATGCAAGGATGGCTGGGATTATGGTCTCTGTTCCTCCCCAGATCAAGCCAGGGTAAGCATTTGGGGAAGGTCTGAGAATAATGATGAGGCATAAATCTGTGACAATTCCTGCCAGGCCTCTATTCTCATCTGCAACACAAAGGTTGCTCTCTTTGGAGGCACAGGATTTTGACAGCAAACATTGCTGCTCTAGAGCAAGTAGAGATAAAAAGTGGGCTATTGAAGAGAGCAAGGCATGAGGAAGGTGCTTTTAGGGGCAGTAAAAATAGAGAAGGGGATGAAAGTGCCAGGATGCCTACAACAGGCACTCAATAAGTGATAGTAGGCAGACTGTGACCTACTATTACTACTATTCAAAATTTGTAGTGAAATCCATGGAATATTTAAAACAACTTCCTGTTCATTTTCAAAAGCAATGCTGCTAGCTACATTCATTAAGCAACTCCTATGTGCCATTCACTGTACCATGTTTCTTGTATGCATTGTATAATTTAATTCCCAAAAAATGAAGTTGCTGCTCAGAGAAGCTAATGAATGAAGAAACTTGAGTTTCAAACCCAAATCTGTCCAACTGTAAAGCTCTTGTCCTTTTTGTTCACACCAAGCTGCTTCTGTGGCTCCTCAGAAGGCTCTTAAAAGAAAGTAGAATTAATTTGTAACTTGCTCTGCATCCTACATCCTTGCAACTCATAGTATAGTCTGCGGACCAACCACATTGGCACCACCTAGGAGCTTACTAGAAATGCAGAATCTTTGGTGCCACCCCAGACCTATTGAATCATAATCTCCTTTTTAACAGGATCCCCACGCACAATAAAGTTTGGGGTTTTTTTGGTTTTTTTTTTTTTTAGAAGGAGTCTCACTCTGTCGCCCAGGTTGGAGTGCAGTGGCGCGATCTCGGCTCATGGGGGTTTCACCGTGTTAGCCAGGATGGTCTCGATCTCCTGACCTCGTGATCCACCCGTCTCGGCCTCCCAAAGTGCTGGGATTACAGGCTTGAGCCACCGCGCCCGGCTGCACAATAAAGTTTAAGAAGCAGTCTGGGCTCGGTGGCTCACGCCTGTAATCTCAGCACTTTGGGAAGCCAAGGCGGGTGGATCACTTGAGGTCAGGAGTTTGAGTTCAGCCTGGCTAACATGGTGAAACCCTGTCTCTATTAAAAATACAAAAATTAGCCAGGCGTGGTGGCACTCAGCTACTCAGGAGGCTGAGGCAGGAGAATCGCTTGAGCCCGGGAGGTAGAGGTTGCAGTGAGCTGAGATCATGCCACTGTACTCCAGTCAGGGTCAAAAAGCAAGACTCTGTCTCAAAAAAAAAAAAAAAAAAAAAAAAAAAAAAAAAAAAAGAGGAAGCACTGCTCTATATCTCTTGCCAAAAGACATGACACATACACTCCCAAAGGTGGTAAGAGATACTTCTCTCCGGCTCTAAACATTATCATTTCAGGAATTAAATTGATGGCTATTGTCAAACTTAATCAAAAAATCAAAGTTTTAAAAAACCTGTCTGGGTGCCTGTTAAATCAAATTGGAATGGAAGAATCACTGTGTGCTCTCAGAAGTTAGCTAAAGTTTCGAGGATGAGTTTCTACTTTTTTTTTTTCTTTTTCCTAACCCCTGAAACCTATGAAAGAGGATGAATTTCTATTTCAAGGATGTTTTCATAGGCTTTTTAGGAAAGGCTTGCTCATTGTTAATGAGACTTTTACCTCCTAGTGGGAATCTTGACAGCAGTTTGGGAGATGAATAAGGGATCCCTTTCTTTTCTGGTGTTAGTGTGTTGAGTACAGCCCATTAATCTGGATATAGGGCAAGGTATGATGGACTGGAACTTTTGCAACAGATTTGTCCATTGATTCTCTCTATGGTCTTGGGCAAATCATTAAAACCTCCCCATGTATCAAGTGATGCTGGCCTGGGGAAAGTCTACAACATCTGACTGTTCTTATGCCATTATAATGATGATAAAAGAAACATGTGTGTGTGTGTGTGTGTGTGTGTGTGTGTGTATGTGTGTGTGTGTGTGTGTGTGTGTGTGTGTTTAAGATAGGGTCTCGCTTTGTCACCCAGGCTGGAGTGCAGTGGTGTGAACATGGCTCACTGCAGCCTTGACTTTCTGGGCTCAGGCAATCCTCCCACCTCAACCTCCCAAGTAGCTGGAATACAGGCATGCACCACCATGCCCAGTTAATTTTTTGTAGAGATGGCATTTCACTGTATTGCGTATTGCTCAGGCTGATCTTGAACTCCTGAGCCCAAGCGATCCACCTGCATTGACCTCCAAAGTGCTGGGATAACAGGTGTGAGCCACCACACCCAGCCAGAGAAATTTGTTTTTAAGGCAGGATATTGGTAGGTTAATATTATGGACTTCAAAAATTCATACGCATTTACTAAAATGCTTGCTAGTCCTTTCATCAACCAACAAACCAATCAATCAAACCGTTAAAAAGTACTTATTGGGAAACTACCCTCTGTCTCAGAATACAAAGTGGATAATGCTTCCGGGGCAGAAAATAGTAATTATGAATCACTTTCCACCCATTTTCAGTTCCACAAAAACTAAGTACCATGGTGAGTAGAAAGGGGCTAAGATGACAGAACCTGGGCACAGGGTATTAGGTGGGGGCAGAAGGGCACTGTGGCTCTTTTCCTGTTTACCTGCTCACTCAAGGTGTGCTTCATCTTGCCTGACATCTAGAGCAGAATCTCCAAATCTACCCCTGGAATATGAACAAGTTCAGGTGCCATGCTCCTAAGGCAGAGAAAGTAGAGGCTCAGTCTTGCCTTAGCTCTTCCTCTCTGGCTTCCACATCCAATCCCCAAGTCCTAATCTTTGTATCTCAGTAAAATCTTTTCTACCTGCCTCCACATTCCATTTGTTAGCTCAAGCCCTGTGTTTTAGGTCTTCCTGACATATAGGACAAAGGAGGTCCCTTGTTTCCCCAACAGTCTTGAATGGCAAATGAATTAACCTCTCTGAGCCTGTCTTCTCCTTGATACAATGGGGATAATATTAATGTCTGTTTCAAGGGGTCGTTGTAAGGATGTAAATGAATGGAAGTTCAGAAATATGCAGCTACCTCTGTCTTTACATCTACACTTCTGCGACCTTTCCCTTTTCTTCTCTCCACACATCCTCCTTCGCTTTCACCTGACTTCTCATATCAACTTTTCAGAATCCCAACTTTGACATCACTTTTTCCTGAAAGTGTGACCCTCCCATATCTATGGGAAGTGCCTCCAGTATGTCTTCCTATATGACCCCAGCTCTTTTCTGCCATGGTCCTCATCTCAATGTGGCATGCTTGACTTGAAATGTTAGTAACTAGACCAAGAGCAGTAATATTTGTTGAGTTCTTACTATGTTCCAGGGCCTATGCTAGGTACTTTTCATGCACTGTCTTATTCAATCCCCACAATGACCCTAGGAGATCAGTTTTATTATTGCCATTCCCATTTTACAGATGAGGAAACAGAAAAGAATAGATTCAGTAAATTGTCCAAGATCACCCAGCTAGTAGGTTTCAGGACTGGAATTCAAAACCAGTTCTGTCTAACTTTGGGCCCATGTTCATAATACTGGGCTAAATGTCTCTTGACCAGCACATGCCTGTCACACTCTAGAATAGGATAAAAACACATGCACACATATACAACCAATACTATGTTTTATAAAAAGTGCTTAGTAAACTGATAAGTCTTTCGTCTTTCCTCCTTTTCTTCTCTGGGGGTGTCTAGGGAAGAGAAGGTTTATCATTATATGGTCTGCATCATGGTTTGGGCTGGGAAACTCCTGCTGCAGTTAACTGAGCTCATTAGAAACCCACGGAAGTGAATTATAGAAACATGACTTGTGCCAGCCTACCTAGTCACATTTTAGGATCCTGAGACATATGGGCACCAGCTCATTTAGAAAGCATTTTTAACAAAAGCACACAAAAAAGATGTTCAGCATATGTTAGAGTAGGTAGGATTCATGGAATCCTAAATCAACTTGCTTTTTATAGCCATTTGGAGGGGGGCAAATTAGTGAGAGCTGGTTTTTCCTTCAGTGCACATTGAGAAGGGGCCAGACTGGGGAGCAGGCGGAGTAGCCAGTATCAGTGCTGGTGGATTGGAGGGTCCCTGACAAGCTCCCAGCCCCCACACTCTCTCCCACCCACCTGCACATTACATGCTCATTCTCTCCTAGCAGTGCCAACTCCAAGCATGCCATAAAAAAGTCTTAAAGATGATATAAGTAACACATGTTAATTAGAAGTAGGTTTAAGAAAAAAAAAATCATCCTTACTCCCACCTTCCTAAAGAAAACATTTTGGTATCTATCCTTCCAGCTTTTTTTTTTTTTTTTAATTTTGGTTGTTGATATTTTATATACACACACACATATATACTTGTGTATATACAAGGGACCTCTTTTGTCCTCTATGTATGTATATATTCCCTTTTACCAAATTGAGATTATATCAAATGTTCTGTAATTTACTCCTTCCCCCTCCAAACTTAACACTACCATTTCAAGTCAATAAGCACACATTTACATCATCATTTTAAATCACTGTATGGTTTATTATAATTTATTTACTAATCTAGTGTTATTGGACATATGGTTGCCTAGCCACTGCTTTTTGTCAACAACACCTCTAGGAACATTCTCATATATACCACTTTGAGCACCTGTCCCCATTGCTCCTTAGGACAAATTCCCCAGGCACCCTGCCTTAAAAATAAATTATCACTCCTTAGTAGCTTGGTGTAATCACTCCTTTCTTTATGGTAGTTATAAACCCCGACAAAAAGGGAGGTTTATTGGGTATGAGGGTGGGTGGGTGTTTGAGAGAAGAATGGGACAGGAGGAAGAATGTCTCAGGGGCATAAGACATTACTAGAGGAATGTAGGACTTGGTGCCATGGGACTAATTAGCTATTCTAGGGTCAGACTGAAGGTGTTGGATTAAAAATTGAAACAGAAACCAACCAATCAACCAACCAAACAAACAAAACACAAAGCGGAGATGGGAAGCCTTCAACATTTGCTTCCCCGATTTGCGATTTCACCAACACTGGACCCTTGGCATGAAACCTTGGCATGACTGCCTTTTTGGCCTTTTGGAAAATGTTTTAGCAATCAAGAACCACAAAAACAGTCATACTATTTGATTTAGTAATAGCACTCCTGGAAATACAACCTAAGGAACTAACACCAAAGAAAGATAAAGGTATGTGGACAAAGATGTTTTGCTACTTAAAGTAGCAAAAACTTTTATCCTATGAAAATAGTCAACAGTTAAGAAAATTATAGTACAGCTACATGACAAAACAGCATGCAACCATCTGATCCTTACCAGCTGTGTGATCTTGGAGAAAATTACTTAACATCTCTTAACTGTTAAGTGGGGAAAAATAATCTTTATTATTGCAGGCTTGTCAGGATTAAAAAGATAGTATTTAAAAAGTGCCTAGCATAGTTGTTGGCTTATGATAAGTGTCAAATAAATATTAATAGCAGCTAAGTATACAAAGAATATTTTACAGTCATGGAAACAAATATGATAGGATGAAAAGCAGCCCACAAAAGCATGCATGCACCTGTCAGCCATGGGGAAGCCTGCATCGGGAACTGGAAATATTTTTTTGCCTCACTATGGACTTACTGGATGTGGATCTCCAAGACCTGGAAAATGAGTTTTGTCACAACGGCCAGAGGTGTCAGGCTCTGAGAGGCTGTCTCTACTTAAAAGAAAATTAATGAAGGCCTGACCTAGACATTAGAGTGCCAGTGTATTGACTTAGAAAGAGAAATGCAAATATCATGTGGAACAGAGATACCTGTCCCAGCACTGTAATGCTTTCTCTCCCCAGAGGCAAGAAGCAGAGGGAGCCAATGCAGAAGCAGAAGCAGAAGCCCCAGCATATGATAAAATATGAGAAGCATCAAACCCTAATGCAAGAAGCAACAGAATTGTCCACTGTTAGATAAATGCAAAAACAAAACATGGTAAAACATACAATGGAATACTCTATATCCTTAAGAAAGAAAGGTATTCTGAAACAGGCCGCAACATAGATGAACTTCAAAAGCATTATACTAAGAGAAATAAGTCCAGACATAAAAGGACAAATATTGTATGATTCCGTTTATTTATTTATTTATTTTGAGATGGAGTTTTGCTCTTGTTGCCTAGGCTGGAGTGCAATGGCATGATCTCAGCTCACTGCAACCTCTGCCTCCCTGGTTCACAAAATTCTCCTGCCTCGGCCTCCCACATAGCTGGAATTACAGGCATGCACCACCACGCCTGGCTAATTTTGTATTTTTAGTAGAGGCGGAGTTTCACCATGTTGGTCAGGCTGGTCTGGAACTCCTCACCTCAGGTGATCTGCCTGCCTTGGCCTCCCAAAGTGTTGAGATTACAGGCGTGAGCCACTGTGCCCAGCCATGGAGTACCTAGTAGGCAAATACATAGAGACGGAGAGTACAACAGAGGTTACGGGCGGAAGGGGAATGGGAGTGACTGTTTAAAAGGTATGGAGTTTCAGTTTGGATGATGGTAAAGTTCTGGAGGTGGATGCTGGAGATGGTTGCACAACCATGTGAATGTACTTAATTCCACTGAATTGTATGCAAAAAAAGTTATGGTGGTAAATTTTATGTGATGTATATTTTACCACCAAAACAAAAAGAAAAAACCTAATGAGAGAGGCAATGTGACTTGGTGATCTTCAGAGGGCATGAGCTCTGAAACCAGGCTGCTGAGGTTCATGTCCTCGCTCTGCCCGTTTCTAGCCACATGTCCTGGGGCAAATCCCTTGCATTCTCTGTTACTCATCTGCAAAATGGAGGCCGTAGTGGCATCTACTTTCTGGAGTCATCATGAGGATTAAAATGAGTAGATCTAGGTAAAGTACTTTAGTTTTACAGCAATGCTGAACAAATAGTGAATCTTACATAATCCTGGGAAAATTTTTTTAAAGTGACATTCTTGGTTTCTCTTGAGGGAGCATTATGATGGGGACAGAAATACTCAAAGTCAGCGGGACTGACACATTATCTTTGTGCAGGAAGATCTATTGGGAAGGGTAAGCTTGCTTGGCAAACATGGAACCAGAACAAAACAATTAGAGAAATTGTGTATCTAATAGTATGCAGTGAAGACAGCCTGATTTTATCATAGGGATTGTCTTGCCAGCAGAAGTGGAAACACTCAAAACCCATTGACTAAAGCTCTGTGTCTCCCTGGGACTGCGCTGGGCAGGGCGGCCAAGGCTTGCTTTTGTGACTTTTCTTTGCCAGCACATCCAAGGCTGGCCAATCCCTCTCCAAAGCATTCCAACATCCCATCTCCTTTGGGTGAACTGCCTCAATCTGCCCCATTCTAACATGTGTTGCCTTTACTATTTAGTTCCCTGACACTTCTATTTTTTTGGAAGGAAATATGGAAAAATGACAGCAGCCTGATTTATTGGTGGTTGCAGAACTGTGGGTGAAATATTTTCAGTTCTGTTACCGGAGCTATGATGGCTGTAAAATTTTAAAAACAGATTTTAAACAATCATGGTTGCCCAGTGTTTTTGCATTTGTAAGCTCTTTTCTGTTGGATGGGTCTGATTGTTCAGAGCACAGCAGGCAGCAGGAATAATGAGATATGAAAGGGATGCTAGATCATGCTCCTGGGCCCCATATTCATTCCAGCCTGTTACCCGTCTCCCGATTGTCTTCAAACCCTAAGTGAGCCTAATGAGGGGCTTGATGTGGTGTCTGAATTTATGATGAACCCCATTCATTTGCTTTTACACTCCAGTAAACAGCTGTTGAGCTTCTTCCTCTAAGTGGTTTATTCTTAGCCTTATGTGGCTTAAAGTAACTTTAGAAACAGCAATGCTGTGTACACATATGTGCCTGCATGTTAACACCCCTCAGGTCAAGATCTGCCACTGCTGCCTTAGGATTTGATCACAGGTATGGACCCACCTGAATGGATGGGTACATGCCTCAAACGAGTGCCTTTAAATCTTACCTCACTCTAAAGAGGGGCTGGATCTCCCTGGACAGTGTTGCAGTCTGAGCTGATCTCTACTTCTTGTACTTGACTGGTAAGAGGAGAAGGAAGCAGGGGAGGCTGGTCTCCCTGGAGCATGGGGTAGCAGATGTGGGCAGTCTGCTAGTCACATTCCTCAAACTGTACTGATCCAGTGTTCATGGGCCAATCTTCTATCTGTGTCTCTGTGTCTGAAGACTTTGTCTCAGAACTGCTGCAAGCTGGAAGTGCCAGGGGAGTTAACACTCCTGGGAGCATCCTTCAACCAAAGATTCTTGCTAATTGGGGCAAAAATATTCCAGTCCCTTCACCCCTTGAGTGGGATAATTGTGACTCATGTGTTTTATACTGTTTCCCAGATTTTTCCCATGAAATTCAGCTCCAGTTGCCCACTGCCATAGTAGGCTCACTCCACACCCCTGCCTGGCTCCTTCTCTTTGCTCTGTCACTTTCATTCTCCTCCAGTACTGCTCCCTGAACCTCCCAAATACACTTCCTGCACTAGAACCCCTGTATCAAGGCCTGCTTCTGGGAGAACCCACATGAAAACACATGATATAGAGAAAATAGCACAAGGTTTCAGACTAGAAGACACCGGTTTTATCCTAGCACTGTCACTTATGTGTCAATGACTTTGGGTAACTGACTTTAATCTCTCTGAGTTCTAGTTCCCTTAACTATAAGAAGTCAGAGCATAATAAAATCTACCCCATTCATTGGGCCATTCGCAAAGCCTAAGTGAGAATATGTAAGAGGAGGAACTGAATAGGATAAAGTTCTTTAGAGATGTTCATTATGTGGTTACGTGTGGCTCTGCCATCTCCCCTACTGTCTGCAGAATCTAGCCCCACCCGCAGATATTCCTCTACACCATTCTTATTCTGATTCACACTAATAACCTGTGTACATCTCAGGAGAATTAACATTATGAAAACTTCAGCTTTTGAGCACTTTATGGCTAATTCTTTCTTTATAATTCTTTTTACCTCTGTTAATTACTATTAACATTTTCAAACTAAAGAAGAATTGAAAGAATAGGCCACTAAACCCTTGATTTGGATTCAACAACTTTAAACAGTTTGCCATATTTGCATTATCTGTTGGTCTACGTTGCTACACTGTTTGAAATTAATTTCTAGATGCCATGATGCTTCACCCTTAAGTACTTCAGTATACAGCTCCCAATCTCGCACATGCGCAATTTCCTTCACACACCTAAGAAAATGAACTTGAATTTCATAATATCATCTAACATTCTACCTATTATATTCAAAGGTTCTACTTCTGCCAAGAATGTATTTTATAGCTCATTTATTGTTTAGCTAGGATCCACTCTAGGTTTACTGCAGAATGTCTTTGCTTAGAAACAACCATTCTGTCTCTGACTTCTGACTGTGTGTGTGCATGTGTGCGTGTGTGTGCACATACCTGAAGTATGTGTTAGAGATATTCCCTGTGCATTCTTTCTCACTGAAACCAGATCAGCATTGTGGCTCTCTGGTCCTTGGGTGACAATGGGACAACCTGAGCCTTGTCTAGATGTGTGATCTTGGCTGGGCTGGTGGCCTCCACCAGCAGCAGAGGGTTCTAAGTGGGCAGTGACTGGCAAGTCTGCCTGGCTGTCTGTGCATGTCAGGGCTGCACCAACCACGTCTGTGGCTTCCTTCAGTGGTCACCTGCCAGATGCTTACACAGAAGTGCTGCCAGCAACGTCAGCTGTCAGTTGAGGAAGAAGGCAACCTGCCCACTGATTTAATGAGAGATGAATTTTTTTCCTTTTGGGAAAAAAAAATAAAACTATTTGGCAGGTAGAATGCCTGTTTAGACAAGTCAGTAAATGCTCTTATTCTAAATGGATGAATGTTCTTCTATCCCTCCCTGTCTTCACAAAGATGTTGAAAAAATAGAGACAGAGGTTGATGGAGTGTGTTTAGAGAGCAAGAAGCACATGATTTGCAATAATAGTAATACATAGAGTCCCCAATAAATATGTACTGAGTAAATACATGAATAATACAAGCAAGCATTTATAGGTCTACTATGTGCTATCATCTCGTTTATTCTTCATAGCAACATTGTGATATAAGTGTTATCTCCATTTTATATATTAGAACCTGGGATTACTAACTGACTGAAGACCACACAGCTAGTAAGTAACAGAGCCATGATTTGAACGCAGCTGTCAGATTGCAACAACTGTGTTCTTTAACCAGAGTCCTAAGCAGTCAGTGCTATGCTCAGTCTGTACATTAAGCATCTCCAACCACAGACACTGCTACCACTTCTTGGTTAACATGCAGTACAGTGCATGGTACATTACAGTTGTTCAGGTAACGTTTATTGAATAAATGTGTAACCCAAGATAGGCATACAAAAGGTGACTATCAGATTCTCAGGACTCCCATTAATTTCCCAATGATCATATGCCTCCACCTGATTTCTCTCTCTCTTTTTTTTAATCTTCCATGTCATTGTCTCTGTATGTTCTCCCACTAGCCCCAATTCTTCCCCCCAAAACCCTCTCCAGCCAGCCCAAAGCAGCATTCTTTTATGTTGCTATTTCCTACAAAAATGTAACGAGTCCCAAATGCACTAGGTACTGGCATTCCTGGGTGTTTTCTTTCCCAACAAGTCGTTCGTAGAGAAATGCCTTCCTGCAGAAATTAGAAGGGGAGGTGCTCTGCAGCTTCTAGAGACTGTGCTCTTTGGTTGTCTATTCTCCCAACAGGTACCTTTAGAGACTTACCAGAATAAAATGAAAGGTGCTGACATCTCAGATGTGGAAAGTCTACCTTAAAAACCAAAATTCTCCAAGGGAACCAATCAGGACACAAACTCTGCTTCATACTTTAGACCCTATGAATTCTGCTCTGCCAGGGAGTGAAGGACCAAAATAAAATAAAATCTGAGGGCCCCTAAGAGTCACCAGTACATTCTCATTCCCTTTGGAGGTGAGAGGCGGCTCTGAGTGTCACATTCTTTTAGGTTGGTGAATCATAAGTTGTTTGGGACCTCCTGAATTCCCCATTTCCAATCTTTATCTCTTTCTACTCCAATTCAGGCTGGCACATAAGGGACCAAAGGGTGCTTGGTGCATAGGCAGGTTGGTGGATACGTACCTAGGGCTGCATGTGGGAGGTGACACTAAGGCCTCAAGGGTAGGCTTAGCACTAGCCTAGGAATGCAGAGGGGAAAATGACAGGATGGAGAGATATTACCCTGTGTTCAGAGGCATGGCCTTCACATTCCTGGGGCTTATGGGCTGTTGGACAAAAGATCAGGCAATCCCAGCAACAGGGGATGGTGCTCTGCTGTGACAAGGAGGCCAAGTGCCATAGAAGAGCTCCAGGAGAGTGACATCTAAACTGGCAGAGGAAGGATGAATAGGCATTAATCAGACCAAGCCAGAAGACTGGAGAAGAGGGGAAGGATGGCCCATGGGAGAGGAAGCATGATGGAGAAAGAAGAGGGGCATGGAGGGAGCCGAAAAAAGTGGTGGGAACATAGATTGTGAGGCAGTAAGGGCCATATGATGAAGTTAGAGCAGGAGAACAGGACCTCAAATATGAATGGCCCTGTGGGCCTGAGGCTGGAGGTTTGGAGGACTGTTGGAGGTGATAGGGAGGGAGGGATGTAGAGCAGCTGAGTTCTGAGAGCTGTTTCGCTGCCCTCTCCCTTGTCCTCCACTAGGCTGAACATCTCCATCTAGATTTCCACAATTATTGTATCCCACATGGTCAAAGTTAACTTAAATCCTCCCTACCAAAGCTTTCTTTTTCTTTACTATTTCAATTCATGACAGTCACTCAAAGTAGAAACCTTATATCGCAAATGACAAACAGATTTACATTTGGCTATCAACTCCAATTACTATGTAATAGTGGCCTGATGCACTGTGTTGAGGAGGATTCCAAGGCCAAGTCATGCCTCAGAGGGAAGGAGTACAGGGTAACGAGCCTTGCAATGGGCTGGGGAAGGAGGCTGGGGACACTAGGGCCGTATGTTTGTTAGCCGAGCCTTAGAGTTACCTAGACTTTTTTCTCTTCCCTTTCACATGCAGTAGATCCCAGAGTCCATTTCTCTCATTCTGACTCCTTTCTCTCCATTTCTACTCTCCTTCTCAGTTCTGGTCTTTTTATCTTTCAGTCGATCTCTATCACCAGGTTCCTAAGTGGGCTCCCCGCCTTAGGGCTCTTTCAGCTCTAATCTATCTTGCCCCTGGCCACAGGGCATGGCAATTTCTCCAAGCATAGTCTCACATTGCTGAAAATGCCCAGTGTTCCTGGAATTACTTTCAGTTCCCAATAGGCCATGCTTCTCCAGGCCCCCCAACCCCAGCTTTTTAGCCTATGCTGTTTCTCCTCTCTAGTATACCCTTCTTCACAGTCCTGGCTCCACAGCCTCATCCTATAATGTGCTGATATGGCATAGCCTATTCTGGAAGCTTTTTCTGCCTGGCAAACTCCTCTCCTTCACCTTCCCAAAGCAGTGTGAGTGGCTTCTTCTTCCATTTGCTTCTGTAGCATTTTGTAGATTAAACTATTACTTGTTACTTCACTGCATTTGCACTTATGTGACTATAGAGTCACTCAAAGTAGAAACCTTATATCACAGATGACAAACAGATTTACATTTGACTATCAACTCCAATTACTATGTAATAGTGGCCTGATGCACTGTGTTGAGGAGGATTCCAAGGCCAAGTCATGCCTCAGAGGGAAGGAGTACAGGGTAATGAGCCTTGCAATGGGCAGGGGAAGGAGGCTGGGGACACGAGGGCCGTAGGTTTGTTAGCCGAACCTTTGGTGGTTCACTCATTTATTCATTCGACAGATATTTATTGAGCAGCTTCTATACACCCGGGGCTGCAGATAGAGTGATAAACTAAACAAAATCCCTGATCTCAAGAAGGTTACATCCTTGTATGTGTGTGTACATACAATATGAAAATAAACAAATACATAATTTAATATCAGATGAAAAAGAAAACAAAGGTTGAGAGATAGTGGGGTGCTGTTTTAACTAGGGTGGACATGAAAAATATTTTTAATCGAGTGACATTTGAGCAGAGATTTGAATGAAGTGTCAGTAAGCCAAACTGACATTTGGGGAAGAGAGTTGCAGGCAGAGGCAATGGTGTGCAAATGTCCTGAGGCACTTATGAGGGATGTATGAGGAATAGCAGGAAGCAACTCTGGAAATGACTGAGTGAGAGGGAATGTGTCAGAGCTGAGGTCAGAGAAGGAGCAGAGATGGGACATGGCACGTTGGTCCTTTGGAACATAAAGGTGTTTGGAATTTAACCTTTGTAAGCAGGAAAGCATTTGATGCATTTTGAGCAGAGGAAAGAAATAATCTGCTTCATCCTTGAAAAGGTTTGAGCTAGCTTCTGTAGTGTTGAGAATACATTACGGGGACAAGGGCAGAAGTAATACTCAAGGCTGAGATGATAGTATGGACCAGGGTGGTAGTGGTGGTGGTAGTGAGGAGAGAATAAATTTGCAATATATTTTCAAGATAGAGCCAATAGGATCTCCTGACAGATTAGATGTGGAGAGAAAGAGAGAATCAGTCAATCAAGGGGACTGCAAGAAACTGCATCTTAATGATTCAGTCTCATGTCAGTATCTCCTTGTAGACCAATAATTCTTAGCCTACTGCTTCCCAATCCCATTTGTCTTATACTCTGGATGTCTTTGAGAATCTGATAAGAGCTATGAAATTTTCTCCCTGAAAAAATTCACTGTCTGTATATATATACAGATACGGGGTGTGTGTGTGTGTGTGTGTGTGTGTGTGCATGCATATGTGTGTGTGGGCATGTATATACACACAAAATTTTGTCTATAATTTCAGGAGTCACAGACCCTCTGAATCCTATTCACAAATCCTGGGATCAATGTCCCTGCCCCAACCCTTGAGCTCCTTGAGAGCCAGCCATGCCATATTCATCTTCATTTCCTTGGCAGAGTAACCTGAACACAGTCGCTGCTCAGTAAATGTACTGAAATGAATGAGTGAAAAACAGCTGCTTCTTTATTTTAACTCTTGATTCGTCCTGGCAAAAAAGAAGCATGTCCCATTTACACCCTGACTAGTAACTGGGGCTATCATTGCAATGCAGTAACAAGCAAACCAAGCCAATAAACAAAAGCTGGAGAAGGGGGAGCAGGAAAAATGAGGCAAGAGAATTAAGGCAGAAAAGCGTTTTTAAAAACCTGTTCAGTTCAAAATGCATTGGCAGAAATACACAGGGAGAAAAACATGTGAGTAAAAATGTAATCATTTTACTGGTAACATTGGGACATTTTCCACCTCAGCTGCGGGCAGAGGGAGTGGCTTGTTTCGAGGTTCCAGGGTCTTGGTTTGCAACCAAGCACCTAGGGAAGATACTCAGAAGGAGTGGAAGTGAGAGCTTCATTCTAAGCATCCCAAACTCAGAGGAGCATCCTTAGTTCAGAGCCTTCCTGGGATGGGGGTGGGAGTATTAGAGAAAGGCCTGATGGAAAGGTCTGATAGAACCGAGGACCAAAGCACAAGCATGTCATCTAAACCCCGAAGCAGTGCAGTTTGGAATGATCACGCTGGCTCCTGGGAGCCTGAAAATTAACCTGGTTGTTAGGACAAATTGATCATACAAGCAAGTGGCTTTCTAGAGGGTGCCAAGAGGATATTGTCTAGATGAAGGACTTTCTCCTTGTGAATTGAACAGAAGAATTTAACTTATTTGGAAGTTGAAGAAATCCAGGAGGAAGTCTCCATCTCCTTTTAACTCCTTTTAACAATGGAGTTAGAAACCATAAAAATAAAGTAAACTAAAAGCAACCCTGAATAGCACAAATTTAGTTGGTTGTAATAGACTCTGCTGATTTTATACAGTTAATGATTCAAATTTAGCAGGTATTTATTAAGTCTGACCCTGCCCTGTGTCATATTTGCTTTAACTCAGATAGTGACCCGCTAAGTTGGTATTATTCCTCTTCTCCTTTCAGGTGAAGGATCTAGTGCTTGGAGAAGTGTACACTGCTATAAAGCAATAGTGAGAACCAGGCCCAGACAGGGCTGACTCCAAGTCCCTACTCTGTCGTTCACTAGGCTGCCTTTTTCATTGTCTACATATGCTCATCCAAAAGAAAAACAATTAGCCCTCTTTTGTTCTGTGAGTCAGAGGGGAGGATGGAAAAGGCTGTCTGCTCACCCTTCCTTCCAGGTTACACATCGCAGGGAAGAATGCTATGTATGGGAGGCCTGGCCCTGGGGGAGAGCCAGGCCTGGGCAGGCAGTTACCAGGGAACTGGGCTCCATTGTCCTGGGTTCTGTTGCTGGTGTCTCTTTGCATCTTGTTTCACAGCTCCTGCTTGAGAAGCCAGCTTGGAATGTGTTCCAAGCTGAAATTTCAGGAGAAAAAAAATGTTCCCCGTCTTTCTGGGACAAGGTGGCTGGCCAGGTGGAGATATATAGCAATCAGGACTGATTAGGTTCAGATCTTGTTCATTTTCCTACGTATGCCCAGGAGCCTGGGGGTTGGTTATCATTTTGGTTTTTGTTTTCAGGAAGTTTTGTTTTGTCTCAAAGTGTGAAAAGGCCATGGACTCTCTTATGATCTGCAACAAATAGCAAGACAAGGTAGCAGGGGCACTTGGGAGAGAAAGCAGCCTGTGTCTCTAATGTGTCTCTTCCGAGCTTCTTATGGTAGAGAGAGCAGAACTCCCAGTCAGGGAAAAAAGTCTTAAGAGGCTCTTAATAGGAAATATGCTGCCACTTGTTATCTACCCAATGGCTCCTAATCCTCTTTTGTGAGCTGAAATCCCCTTGAATTGGATTATAACATTCCTCTTGGTAGAAGGCACTTCACTTGAAAATGCAAAGCCCTTGATAGTGAAAGAAAAACAAACACTAATTTGAATTTTTTTTGCCTTAGGAAACAAAATATGGGTAGAAGCCTTGAAGGAGCCCTGCTCCTGCCTTTTGAACCCTCAGTTGCCCGATGTGCAGCATGCGCTGAGGTCTCAAGACAGAAGGCATCCTCCTCTCTGCCAGCTTCAAGTCAATTGACATTTGCATGGGTCATGCTTACTTTCACTTCCTAAAAAAAATATTTTAGGGGGGGCGCGCCCAAGGTGGCCAAATAGGAACAACTCCAGCCTCCAGCTCCCAGCATGAGTGACACAAAAGACGGGTGATTTCTGCATTTTCATCTGAGGTACTGGGTTCATCTCACTGGGGAATGCCAGACAATCGGTGCTGGTCAGCTGGTGCAGCCTGACCAGTGAGAACTGAAGTAGGGTGAGGCATCACCTCACCTGGGAAGCGCAAGGGGGAAGGGAATCCCTTTTCCTAGCCAAGGGAAACTGAGACACACAACACCTGGAAAATCAGGTAACTCCCACCCTAATACTGCGCTTTACCAAGGGTCTTAGCAAATGGCACACCAGGAGATTATATCCCACACCTGGCCCAGGGGGTCCCACACCCACGGAGCCTCTCTCATTGCTAGCACAGCAGTCTAAGATCTAACTGCAAAGCGGCAGCCGGGGCGCCTGCCATTGCTGAGGCTTAAGTGGGTAAATAAAGCCACCAGGAAGCTCAAATTGGGTGGAGCCCACCACAGCTCGAGGAGGCCGGCCTGCCTCTGTAGACTCCTCCTCTGGGGACAGGGCATAGCTAAACAAAAAGCAGCAGAAACCTCGGCAGAGGTAAATGCCCCTGTCTGATAACTTTGAAGAGAGCAGTGGATCTCCCAGCACAGAGGTTGAGATCTGAGAATGGACAGACTGCCTGCTGAAGTGGGTCCCTGACCCCTGAGTAGCCTAACTGGGAGACATCCCCCACTACGTGCAGACCGACACCTCACACCTCACATGGCGGGGTACAACCCTGAGATGAAGCTTCCAGAGCAAGAATCAGACAACAACACTCGCTGTGCAGCAATATTCTATCTTCTGCAGCCTCCGCAACTGATATCCCAGCAAATAGGGTCTGGAGTGGACCTCAAGCAAACTCCAACAGACCTAAAGCTGAGGGTCCTGACTGTTAGAAAGAAAACTAACAAACAGAAAGGGCACCCACACCAATACCCCATCAGTACGTCACCATCATCAAAGACCAAAGGCAGATAAAAACACAAAGATGGGGAAAAAGCAGTGCAGAAAAGCTGGAAGTTCAAAAAATCAGAGCGCATCTCCCCCTCCAAAGGAATGCAGCTCATCGCAAGCGACAGAACAAAGCTGGACAGCGAATGACTTCGACAAGTTGAGAGAAGAAGGCTTCAGACAAAGCTGGACAGAGAATGACTTTGACAAGTTGAGAGAAGAAGGCTTCAGTTGATCAGACTTCTCAGAGTTAAAGGAGGAACTATGTAACCAATGCAAAGAAACTAAAAACCTTGAAAAAAGAATGGATGAATGGATAACTAGAATAATCAATGCAGAGAAGACCTTAAAAGAACTGATAGAAATGAAAACCATAAGATGAGAAATACATGACAAATGCACAAGCTTCAGTAACTGACTTGATCAACTGGAAGAAAGAGTATCAGCGATTGAAGATCAAATGAATGAAATGAAGTGAGAAGAGAAGTGTGGAGAAAAAAGAGTAAAAAGAAATGAACAAAGCCTCCAAGAAGTATGAGATTATGTGAAAAGATCAAATCTACATCTGATTAGTGTGCCTGAAAGTGACGGGGAAAATGGAACCAAGTTGGAAAACACTCTGCAGGATATCATCCCGGAGAACTTCCCCAACCTAGTAAGGCAGGCCAACATCCAAATTCAGGAAATACAGAGAACACCACAAAGATACTCCGTGAGAAGAGCAACTCCAAGACACATAATTGTCAGATTCACCAAAGTTGAAATGAAGGAAAAAATGTTAAGGGCAGCCAGAGAGAAAGGTCCGGTTACACAAAAAGGGAAACCCATCAGACTAACAGCAAATCTCTCGGCAGAAACTCTACAAGCCAGAAGAGTGTGGAGGCCAATATTCAACATTCTTAAATAAAAGAATTTTCAACCCAGAATTTCATATCCAGCCAAACTAAGTTTCATAAGTGAAGGAGAAATAAAATCCTTTACAGACAAGCAAATGCTTAGAGATTTTGTCATCACCAGGCCTGCCCTACAAGAGATCCTGAAGGAAGCACTAAACATGGAAAGGAAAAACAGGTACCAGCCATTGCAAAAACATGTCAAAATGTAAAGTCCATCGATGCTAGGAAGAAACTGCATCAACTAGTGAGCAAAATGACCAGCTAATATCATAATGACAGGATCAAGTTCACACATAACAATATTAACCTTCAATGTAAATGGACTAAATGGTCCAATTAAAAGACACAGACTGGCAAATCGGATAAAGAGTCAAGACCCATCAGTTTGCTGTATTCAGGAGAACCATCTCACATGCAGAGACACACATAGGCTCAAAATAAAGGGATGGAGGAAGATCTACCAAGCAAATGGAAAACAAAAAAAAAGCAGGGGTTGCAATCCTAGTCTCTGATGAAACGGACTTTAAACCATCAAAGATCAAAAGAGACAAAGAAGGCCATTACATAATGGTAAAGGGATCAATTCATCAGGAAGAGCTAACTATGCTAAATATATATGCATCCAATGCAGGAGCACCCAGATTCATAAAGCAAGTCCTTAGAGACTTACAAAGAGACTTATACTCCCATACAATAATAATGGGAGACTTTAACACCCCACTGTCAACATTAGACAGATCAACGAGACAGAAAGTTAACAAGGATATCCAGGAATTGAATTCAACTCTACACCAAGCGGACCTAATAGACATCTACAGGACTCTCCACCCCAAATCAACAGAATATACATTCTTCTAAGCACCACATCGCACTGATTCCAAAATTGACCACATAGTTGGAAGTAAAGCACGCCTCAGCAAATGTAAAGGAACAGAAATTATAACAAACTGTCTCTCAGACCACAGTGCCATTAAACTAGAACTCAGGACTAAGAAACTCAATCAAAACTACTCAACTACATGGAAACTGAACAACCTGCTCCTGAATGACTACTGGGTACATAATGAAATGAAGGCAGAAATAAAGATGTTCTTTGAAACCAATGAGAACAAAGATACAACATACCAGAATCTCTGGGACACATTTAAAGCAGTGTGTAGAGCGAAATTTATAGCACTAAATGTCCACAAGAGAAAGCAGGAAAGATCTAAAATTGACACCTTAACATCACAATTAAAAGAACTAGAGAAGCAAGAGCAAACACATTCAAAAGCTAGCAGAAGGCAAGAAATAACTAAGATCAGAGCAGAACTGAAGGAGATAGACACACACAAAACCCTTCAAAAAATCAATGAATCCAGGAGTTGGTTTTTTGAAAAGATCAACAAAATTGATAGACTGCTAGCAAGACTAATAAAGAAGAAAAGAGAGAAGAATCAAATAGATGCAATAAAAAATGATAAAGGGGATATCACCACGGACCCCACAGAAACACAAACTAACATCAGAGAATACTATAAACATCTCTACACAAATAAACTAGAAAACCTAGAAGAAATGGATAATTTCCTGGACACTTACACTCTTCCAAGACTAAACCAGGAAGAAGTTGAATTCCTGAATAGACCAATAGCAGGCTCTGAAATTGAGGCAATAATTAATAGCCTACCAACCAAAAAAAGTCCAGGACAGCCGAATTCTACCAGAGGTACAAGGAGGAGTTGGTACCATTCCTTCTGAAACTATTCCAATCAATAGAAAAAGAGGGAATCCTCCCTAACTCATTTTATGAGGCCAATATCATCCTCATACCAAAGTCTGACAGAGATACAACAAATAAAGAGAATTTTAGACCAATATCCCTGGTGAACATAGGTGCAAAAATCCTCAGCAAAATACTGGCAATCCGAATCCAGCAGCACATCCAAAAGCTTATCCGCCGTGATCAAGTGGGCTTCATCCCTGGGATGCAAGGCTGGTTCAACATATGCAAATCAATAAACGTAATCCAGCATATAAACAGAATCAAAGACGAAAACCACATGATTATCTCAATAGATGCAGAAAAGACCTTCAACAAAATTCAACAGCCCTTCATGCTAAAAACTCTTAATAAATTCGGTATTCATGGAACGTATCTCAAAATAATAAGAGCTATTTATGACAAACCCACAGCCAATATCATACTGAATAGGCAAAAACTGGAAGCATTCCCTTTGAAAACTGGCACAAGACAGGGATGCCCTCTCTTCCCACTCCTATTCAACATAGTGTTGGAAGTTCTGGCCAGGGCAATTAGGCAAGAGAAAGAAATAAAGGGTATTCAGTTAGGAAAAGAAGAAGTTAAATTGTCCCTGTTTGCAGATGACATGATTGTATATTTAGAAAACCCCATTGTCTCAGTCCAAAATCTCCTTAAGCTGATAAGCGACTTCAGCAAAGTCTCAGGATACAAAATCAATGTGCAAAAATCACAAGCATTCTTATACACCAGTAACAGACAAACAGAGAGCCAAATCAGGAATGAACTTCCATTCACAATTGCTTCAAAGAGAATCAAATACCTAGGAATCCAACTTACAAGGGATGTAAAGGACCTCTTCAAGGAGAACTACAAACCACTGCTCAGTGAAATCAAAGAGGACACAAACAAATGGAAGAACATACCATGCTCATGGATAGGAAGAATCAATATCGTGAAAATGGCCATACTGCCCAAGGTAATTTATAGATTCAATGCCATCCCCATGAAGCTACCAATGACTTTCTTCACAGAATTGGAAAAAACTGCTTTAAAGTTCATATGGAAACAAAAAAGAGCTTGCATTGCCAAGACAATCGTAAGCCAAAAGAACAAAGCTGGAGGCATCATGCTACCTGACTTCAAACTATACTACAAGGCTACAGTAACCAAAACAGCATGGTACTGGTACCAAACAGAGACATAGACCAATGGAACAGAACAGAGTCCTCAGAAATAATACCACACATCTACAGCCATCTGATCTTTGACAAACCTGAGAAAAACAAGAAATGGGGAAAGGATTCCCTATTTAATAAATAGTGCTGGGAAAATTGGCTAGCCATAAGTAGAAAGCTGAAACTGGATCCTTTTCTTACTCCTTTCACGAAAATTAAATCAAGATGGATTAGAGACTGAAATGTTAGACCTAAGACCATAAAAACCCTAGAAGAAAACCTAGGTAATACCATTCAGGACATAGGCATGGGCAAGGAATTCATGTCTAAAACACCAAAATTGGCAACAAAAGCCAAAATTGACAAATGGGATCTCATTAAACTAAAGAGCTTCTGCACAGCACAAGAAACTACCATCAGAGTGAACAGGCAACCTACAGAATGGGAGAAAATTTTTGCAATCTACTCATCTGGCAAAGGACTAATATCCAGAACCTATAAAGAACTCAATCAAATTTACAAGAAGAAAAGCAAACAACTCCATCAAAAAGTGGGGAAAGGATATGAACAGACATTTCTCAAAAGAAGACATTCAGACAGCCAACAGACACATGAAAAAATGCTCATCATCACTCGCCATCAGAGAAATGCAAATCAAAACCACAATGAGATACCATCTCACACCAGTTAGAATAGCAATCATTAAAAAGTCAGGAAACAACAGGTGCTGGAGAGGATGTGGAGAAATAGGAACACTTTTACACTGTTGGTGGGACTGTAAACTAGTTCAACCATTGTGGAAAACAGTGTGGCGATTCCTCAAGGATCTAGAACTAGAAATACCATTCAACTCAGCCATCCCATTACTGGGGATATACCCAAAGGATTATAAATCATGCTGCTATAAAGACACATGCACCCATATGTTTATTGCGGCACTATTCACAATAGCAAAGACTTGGAATCAACCCAAATGTCCATCAGTCACAGAGTGGATTAAGAAAATGTGGCACATATAGGCCATGGAATACTATGCAGCCATAAAAAAAGGATGAGTTTGTGTCCTTTGTAGGGACATGGATGAAGCTGGAAACCATCATTCTCAGCAAACTATCGCAAGAACAGAAAACCAAATACCGCATGTTCTCACTCATAGGTGGGAATTGAACAATGAGATCACTTGGACACAGGAAGGGGAATATCACACACTTGGTCCTATTGCGGGGAGGCGGAGGGGGGAAGGATAGCATTAGGAGATACCTAATGTAAAAGATGAGTTAATGGGTGCAGCACACCAACATGGCACATGTATACATATGTAACAAACCTGCACGTTGTGCACATGTACCCCAGAACTTAAAGTATAATAAAAAAATAAAAATAAATACTTTAGGCCAGGCGCTGTGGCTTATGCCTGTAATTCCAGTACTTTGGGAGGTGGAGGTAGGCGGATCACCTGAGGTTGAGACCAGCCGGACCAACACGGTGAAACCTCATCTCTACTAAAAATACAAAATTAGCCAGTCGTGGTGGCACATGCCTGTAATCCTAGCTACTTGGAAGGCTGAGGCAGGAGAATCACTTGAACCTGGGAGGCGGAGGTTGCAGTGAGCTGAGATCACGGCATTGCACTCCAGCCTGGGCAACAAGAGTGAAACTCCATCTAAACAACAACAACAACTATATATATATATGTGTGTGTGTGTGTGTGTGTGTGTGTATGTATGTGTATATATACACATATACACACACATATATATGTGCATATATATGCATATATATATATATATATATAAAAAACACTCAACAATGGGAAAAGAAAATCTTGTTTAGAAGCCAAAGAGACCTTTGAAAAGACCTATTAATTACCTCAAAGCTTCCCTCCATACAGGGATAAATGCTTGTAACTGGCTCAAGTTTGTAACCTGAAATTGGATTGACAAGTGTCAGACAATGAGGTCAGGTGCAGTGGCTCATGCCTGTAATCCCAGCACTCTGGGAGGCTGAGGCAGGAGGTTTGCTTGAGCTTACGAGTTCAAGACCATCCTGGGCAACATAGTGAGACCTCAACTCTACCAAAAATAAAAAAATTAGCCAGATGCAGTCCCAGCTACTCAGGAGACTAAGATGGATAGCTTGAGCTCAGGAGTTGTAGGCTGCAGTGAGCTGTGATTGCACCACTGCACTCCAGCCTAGGTGACAGAGCAAGACCTTGTCTCAAAAAAAAAAAAAAAAAAGATAATGACAAATGTCTGTGACTTGGGGAGGAGAAGGGAGATAAACTGGTGACTATAAAAGATTGGTGAACAGAAGAAGTGCCATTGCTAGAAGCACATATTTCTTGCTGATTGTAACTCAGATTTCTCTCGTATAGACCACAGCATTTTTTCCTAGACCCACATCCCACCTCTGGCCTGTTCTCTTGTCTTCACTTACCTGATCCTGCACCCTCTCTTGCCCGTTGGCTTGGCGGTCACGTACCTCCGTTTTCTGAATGCTGCTGCAGGGGCAGAGGTGGGCCCTGGGGCTTTGCTGTGGTTGGGGGTGCAGAAAGGGGCCTGGGAAGAGCCAGGCCTTGGTGAGGAGCAGAAAGGGGCCCCTTATCAGCACCAGGGCAAGCACTGGGGCATGGCCTGTGGGATGTGATTAAAGATCTTGGCTCTCAGCGGTGCTGAGAGTCACTTCTGTTTAATCACTTTGCGCTTAATATTGTGCAGGGTTTAGAAAGGTCTGGCAAGTTCGTGATTTCTTCAGTCCACTGTGGGAGGGCCTGTGAAAACTGTAGCAGTTTCCATACTCTTCGGAGTCTTTTAATCAGAAAGTAACAGGAATTGTGAATACTACAAAGCAAATGAGTGAAAGGGTCTCACTCCCAGCCTTACCCACGCTGCTTCCTGCCCTTGCCTTAGACCTCAAACCTGGCAAACCTTCTTAGGTAAGGAGCTGAAACGACCAGCTCATGGTGACACAAATTGCTTTTGCCTTATCTGGGAAGGGATGAAACATTTTCTTCCTATTTCTCAAAAACTTAAAAGCCAAGCAAATAGGATTTCTAAACAAAGAGGGACTTAAAATGGGAGACTAGCTGTCATTACCGGTTTTCTTCTCCCAAAGCATATCCACAATTGCTCTCTGGGAAAAGTGGTAGACCTGCTTGAGGTGGCTAAGGAACCACTATGTCTGTTCCCCTCAAGGAGGAAAACCTTATTTGGCAGAGCCAGGAGATTCTGGACTGTAGGTCGGGAGATTCCCAAGTAGCCCCCTCAGATGAGACAAAATAGTGTAAGGAATATAGGCCTTATCTCCATTTTTCACTTACTTTTAAATATCTTTCATATTTTATGAATGGGTAATCTATATGCATGATACAAAATTGGAGAGATCCCAAGAGTAGACAGTGAAAAGTCTTTTTTTTCCCCCCTCTTCTGAGCCCTGATTAATCTCTGTGGAGGCAACAGCATGTGGGGGAGATTGGAAAGAGGAGACAGGAGTCAGGCACAAGGCTCAAGTACTGGCAGAAGAGCCTGGGAGGGTGGTGTGGAAAAGAATAGAGGAAATCGGCATGACTGTGTCACTGAGGAGGAATGGGAGGAACTGGGAGGTGTAAAATATCAGAAACGGAGGCCTCATGAGTGGAGAGTCTGTGATGGAGGAAAATGATGAGCCTGTTTCTTTTTTTTTTAATTAAAAAAAAATCCTTTATTTCAAATATTTTCTCTATTGTTTTTTACTTTTTTTTTTTTAATTTTACTTTAGGTTCTGGGATACATGTGCAGAATGTGCAGGTTTGTTACATAGGTATACGTTTGCCATGGTGGTTTGCTGCACCCATCAACCCATCATCTAGGTTTTAAGCCCTGCATGCATTAGGTATTTGTCCTAATGCTCTCCTTCTCCTTGTCCCCCACCCCCCAACAGGTTCCAGTGTGTGATGTCCCCCTCCTGTGTCCATGTGTTCTCATTTTTCAAATCCCACTTATGAGTGAGAACATGCAGTGTTTGATTTTCTGTTCTTGTGTTAGTTTGCTGAGAATGATGGTTTCCAGCTTCATCCATGTCCCTGCAAAGGACATGAACTCATCCTTTTTTATGGTTGCATAGTATTCCATGGTGTATATGTGCCACCTTTTCTTTATCCAGTCTGTCATTGATGGGCATTTGGGTTGGTTCCAAGTCTTTGCTATTGCAAATAGTGCTGCAACAAACATATGTGAGCATGTGTCTTTATAGGAGAATAATTTATAGTACTTTGGGTATATACCCAGTAATGGGATTGTTTTTAACACAGAGATTTTATCTGGGTTCATTAGGTGAACTCCCCTTAAATTCCCCTTTGGGCACCTCCTTGGTGACATTTTCTTTATTCTTCTCTTCAAAAGTTCAACCTTACCGCTATGCTTTGACATACCTTCATTTTACAACTTAGTTCACCATGTTGTCATTATCCATTATGCTGGGCTTCCTAGAGTGTCTTTCTCACTTCTCATTTTCACATTTCTGGCACCAACAACAGTAATAGCAACAATAACAGAAATTATCTCATTAAATCCTTTCAATTCCCCTGTGAAGTAGATACCTATTTGGGGGGGCTTTTGTTTTTGTGTTTGAGACAGGGTCTCACTCTGCCACTCAGGCTGGAGTGCAGTGTCCCAGTCACAGCTCACTGCAGCCTCAACCTCCTGGGCTCAAGTGACCCTCCTACCTCAACCTCTGGAATAGCTGGAACTACAGGCACACACCAACACTCTAGGCTAATTTTTGTATTTTTTGTAGAGACAGGGTTTCACCATGTTTCCCAGACTGGTCTCAAACTCCTGACTTCAAGCAATTCACCTATCTCAGCCTCCCAAAGTGCTGGGATTACAGGCGTGAGTCACTGTACCTGGCTTAGATACCTATTGTTAGCCCCATTTTATAGATGAGGAAACTAAGACATAGAGAAACTAATTGCCAGGGTGGCATTGCTGGTAGTTTGACTCAGGATTGGTATCTGAGCATTCTAACTACAGAACTTACACTCTGATCCTCCAACCACACCGTTTTGATAATAGTGATAACATTTGGGGGCCATTTAGGGGAAACCAAGGACTAGACAAACCACCTTGGGAGGTTAATCTCATTTTTGTCCCCTTTTTGCCAATAAAAACAAGTCTTAAGTCATGCCCAAGAAAGGAAAGGGTCTGGATCCATGTCTTCAGACTCTCAGATACTGTTCTCTACTCCCAGCATGTGTGCTTATTAGATATTTATAGAACAAATATATGAATAAAATAAAAGGAGAGAGTGGGTGAAGAAAGAAGAAAGAAGGAAGAAGAGGAAAAAAGGAGCAAAGGAAGTAAAGGAAGAGAAATCAAACAGAATACTGCACTCAACTATCTCTTAAACTCAGTAGAAGCTTGCTGGTAATGCAAATATCATAATTCACACAGTGTACTGTGTGAACATTTTGAAAGAAGATTCTAGGAGTGAAAGCTTTAAATCAAATGAAGCCTCATTAATGTGAAATATCAGAATATCACACACTGATGGGGAAGTGCTTGAGGATAACAAGGACTTCCCAGATCCCAGGTATAGAAGCCAGCAATAGATTTACTCCCACAAGTCTGATACAATTGCTTGGAATAGCAAATTACATGAACTGTTGGTTACTTCAAAATCACCCGCACCCGAGGTACCTTCTTTTAAAGCATTTCTTGGTGTTTGCTTGTCCTTAAGCTACACCATTAACCTCCTCTATTATTCTGTGACCCAAATGGAACATCAAGATGAATGAAAACTCGAATTTTTTCACCGAGATTTTTTTTTTTGATCCTATAGACACCATGTGTGTCTGTGTGTGTACATGTGTGGGTGAGTATTTTCTGTATTTCTCTGTTGCTGCCTGCCTCAGGAAGGACACTTTCTGCAAGGTAGGCAGCCATGCTGGAGGTACTTTTCTTATTAGGTTAATATAGCCATGCCTTGTGGATTTTTCTACCACAGACAGGAAGGCCTCAGTTTAGCATATTGACAGTAACCAAATTTTCCAAACCCCAAATAGGGGCAGAGCATCTGACCAAGGACTGAGTTCTCCTTATGAATGTGGTCATGTGAACTTCTCAGCAAGGCACAGAAATGACATCATCTGTCATTAGCCATTTTATGAATTGCCTTTATAGAAGGTAAAGTGGCAGGACGTTGGGTGCACCCAAGGGCACAGGAGCTAGCGGCCCTTGGACCCCTCTCTGGAGTCAGTGATCTTTGTGGATCTTTAAGGATAGCCAGTGATCTTTAAGATAGTCCAGTCCCGGACAGGGGGCCTCTCTGCCCCACAGACAGAGCTGGCTTTGGTGACACGGCATTGCTCAGGATCCCTGTGGTTATGAGCTCACCCTCGGGCCGCCGGCTGGTCTGCTGCAAGCTGCCAGCCTCTTGGGCAGTGAGTCAGCCATGGGCTGTCACTCCATCCCGCCAAGCCTCGGAGCCCTCAGAAGCCTGCCCCAACACAGCACTGCAGCCTGGAGCCAGAGCACCACAGGGAAGCCTGCCCTGCCCAGCCCCACTGCCGCCCCAGCTTCCCCTAGCTCTGGTCCCTGGCAGGCAGGGAAGCAGCACGCGATGATCCGAATTCAGGGCATTGTTGAGAAGCCCCCTTGTCACACCCACAGCAATCCCGCCCCCGCCAGAGGAGGCTGTCGAGCTTGAAGGGGACTCGCCGGTACACACAGTGTTTCTTTGAAACCCTCCAGAGATTTCACTGAATTAACCTCCTTTGTCCTTCACAGGATTCCAGTGAAATTCGTCAGCTTTAACGGGTAGCATCTCATCCTACTTCCCTTTCTGCCTGGGAGTACACCCACTAGCTTCTCCCTCCAAATCCTTTGTTTTTCAGCTCTCAATGGCTCTTAGGTCTATGAGTTAACTCTCAGGGGACCACACTGAATGCTGAGGCAGAGGCCGGGGAATGTGCATTGAGGAGCATTTACACATTTTATCCCACTGAATCTTCACCATCGACCTTAGGTAAGATTTTTTTAAATTTTGTTTTGTTTTTTTGAGACCGAGTTTTGCTCTTATTGCCCAAGCTGGAGTGCAATGGCGCCGTCTCCGCTCACTGCAACCTCCGCGTCCCAGGTTCAAGCGTTTCTCCTGTCTCAGCCTCCCAGTAGCTGGGATTATAGGTGCGCGCCACCACACCCAGCTAATTTTTGGTATTTTTAGTAGAAACGGGGTTTCACCATGTTAGCCAGGCTGGTCTCGATCTCCTGACCTCAGGTTATCCGCCCACCTCTGCCTCTCAAAGTGCTGGGATTATGGGTGTGAGCAACCACGCCTGGCCATCAGGTGGGGATTTTTAGCCCCTTTTCTAGATGAAGAAACTGAGGATCGGACAAATTATGTAGCTCGTTCAAAGTCATAAAGCTGGTAAATGGATCAGAGATTCAAATTTGAGTCCATATGACTTTTTCACCCCTGCTAATGCTATTAACCAACAAATTGGCAAAGGAGTTGTTTGGGGAAAATCTCTTTCTCACAATGTTTTCGATTTTTTTTTTTTTTTTTTTTTTTTTTGTAAAAAATGAAGAATTTCTTCCCAAAGCCATTCACTTTAGGAAACCTTCTAATTGACTCCATGACTCAGTTCTCAGTCATGGAGTGATGGAGTGATGTTTGGCAATGTCATGACAGTGTTACAAACTGCAGGCAGGGTGTGGTCACCCACTTGACCAAGCTTCATACCAGTGGGGATAATGCAGAGATCCTACAGAAAGCTGACCATCGGGTCCTTTACCTTTGCTTTCAATCTTTTAAGTCCAAAGAATAGTCACTTTCCAAGTTGATCCCATCTACCTGCCCCTCACCCCCACTGCCCTGACCTCCTTCTTGAGCTCTTCCACCCTGGCCTCCAGTTTCTCTCCCCTGTGCTCTTTTGCCCATGCCCTTCTTGCTGGAATTTTCCAAACCAAAGTGTACCTATACAACATCATCTTCTGCTTAAAAACCTTCCATGGCTCCCAAACCTATGGAAAAATGTCAAAACCCTTCAGTGGATTCTACGAGGTCCTTCTCACTTGGCCTTTTGCCTAGCACCATCTTCAGATGTTTCCCTCTGTGCACCAGCTACAACAGGCTGGCTGGCCCTAAGAGGGCCACACACCCCTCTGCTCTCTAAGCCACTGCAGAATGTGCACCAGTCTCCAACTGGGCAGTACTTTTTCAGGCCTCTAAGCCTTAGTAGATAATCTTTCTTCTACCTGGAATGGCCTTCTCTCCAGGTCTGAACACCAGCCTCCCTCAAGAGCCAGCTCAAATGTCAGCTCTTCTGAGAAGAAATGCATTCTCCATGCATGACCCATGGTGCACGTGTGAACTGTGCTCCCATCACACTGAATTGGTGTCTGTCTTCCCCAGGAGGCCAGCAGCCCTCAACATCAGTGGCAGGATTCACTGGCATGTTGCACTCAGGCCTGAACTGTGTAGCAAGTAATTCACACTATTAATAGTAAAAGCACCAAAGTTTTCAAATGAGCTGCTTTTGTTATAAACTGGAATGGATTCAAGGTTATTCTTATAATAACGTCATTTTCACTCACTTGCATGTTTTCCTGAGTGGGTGAGAAAGGGGTGGGGTTGCAGCTAGCTTGCTAATTGTTCCAAATGTTAAAGAGAAAAGATTCAGAAAGGATGAACAGATCTCGAGATACATTAGTGGGCTGTGGATAATACGTGATGCATTAGAGGTGCTCTGTTCTCTGCATAGAGAATGTCTTTGTGTGTGTGTGTGTGTGTGTGTGTGCACATGCTTGTGTTGGGGGCAGGAGTGTTTAAATGTTCATATGTTACAAAAAAAATCCCCAGGCGAGAGCAGCAATTATTCACACCATACTGAACATTAACTATGGTTAAGATGGAACGATGTGGAAAATACTTGATGTACTGCTAAGAGGGGGAAAAAAGGCAAATATCAAACTATGTATACATTATAAGTACTGTACATAAAAAGTCAGTTCAAATCTGGAAGGAAGGCAAGCTAAGAAACAATGAAGCTCTGACTTGTAGGATAGTAGGGTTGTGGTAACGTTTTTTAAATTTCATGGTTTGAGCATTATCTCCATGTTATTATAGACTCAGCTTCTGGGGTCTACCATCACCTGGGCTGTGTGGTATATGATCAGCAGTCCTAAAGCTGTTTTCAATCTGTCTAGCTTGATGTTCCTAGAGCTTCCTGGAGTAAGAGACCACCCTATCTGCAGCCAGTAGACCTGTGCACACACCCTCCTCAAAGAGACAGTTGATACAAAATCTTCCATGCTGGCCATCCCTGTTTTAATCTGCCAAAAACCCAAGCATAAATCCTCTCAGCTATCCCTTCCCTAATGATGCATCCTTTATTTTTTTAATTTTTATTTTTCTTATTTATTTATTTATTCATTTATTTATTCATTTATTTTGAGATTGAGTCTTGCTCTGTCACCAAGCTGGAGTGCAGTGGTGCAGTCTCGGCTCACTGTAACCTCTGCCTCCCAGGTTCAAGCGATTCTTCCGCCTCAGCCTCCCAAGTAGCTGGATTACACGCACCCGCCACCACCCCCAGCTAATTTTTGTATTCTCAGTAGAGATGGGGTTTCACCATGTTAGCCAGGATGGTCTCGATCTCTTGACCTCGCTCTCCACCTGCTTTGGCCTCCCAAAGTGCTGAGATTACAGGTTTGAGCCACCACACCCTACCTTTGCCCTAGCCCCTGACCTGCCAAGCTCTTAGGACTGAGCCCTCTGGAATTGCTTGTTCCATAACCACGAAACCACCCCTAAATCTTCAACTTTTTCTCTGCTCCTTCCTGATACAACAGGCTGGCTTGCCCTAAGGACACCACGCACCCCTCTGCCCTCTACAGCCATAGATTGGAAGGTGTTTTCACTGTCCCCCTGGTTCCCAAATGCTGCATCCACAACATTGTTTCTGTACCCTTTGAAGATCATGCTGTTTTGCTGTCTTGTCCTCCACATTGCCATCATCTTCCTGCCCACCACCACCTTTATGCCACTGAAGACTGGAGCACCTGACTTATGGTCTTCCTTTGCATCTGTTTCTTCCAATTCCTTCCCTGTGAGGCTCCTCCAAAAAGCTGTCTCTCCTTACTGTCTCTATTTTTCATCCTCTCTCCCTCTCCCCTCAGCCACTTTGTGCAGGCTGCTGGTCCCACAGTCACCAAAACAGCTCCAGGTTAGGTCACTGATGACCTCCATGTCATCAAATTCAAGGGACATTTTTCTGGCCTCATATTCCTTGCCTTCTCAGCAGAGACTGCTAGTGTTGATCATTTACTCCTTCTGGAAACATTCTTCCCTTGACTTTAAAAATGAAATGTTCTCCTGGTGTCTTCCCTGGTTTTCTTGTATCCTTTGCAGGCTTACACGTCTCATTCTCATCATCAAATGAAAAAAGAATTTCATTTGGTATTTAATTATATATAATTTCATTTGGTATTATAATTCAGAGTAAGAAATCCCTTTTCTTACTCTGTAATCTATTCCTAGGTGATCACATCCTCACCCACAGCTTCAGATGTCTGTAGAGAACTTAGACGATTGTATTTCCAGACTCAACCTCTTCTCTAAGTTCCAGGTGTGCAGATCCAATTTTTTATTTGATATTTTCATTTGGAAATCCGAAAGGCAGATCAAACTCAACAGACCCCAAACCAAACCCACAATCTTTTATCACATACCTGCTCCTCTTTCAGAGTTCTCTGTCTTAGAGGGTGGTACCATTGTGCATCCGGGTGCACAAAGCCAGAAATCTAAGAGCCGTTGCTGTTGTCTCCTTTTTTGTACATCCTGTCTTCAATTTATCACCAAGGGCTGTTTCTTTTACCTCCTAAAACTTTCTCAAGTTCACTGTTTCTCTTAATTTCTCTTGATCTCCAACAAGTAGAAGCCTTCGTCCAAGTCAACATAATTATTTTCAGGGACTATTGCTATCACTTCTCAACTGGGCCATCCTGTATCTAATCTGAGTCCCTTCAGTCCAGTCTTGAGAGAGCACCTTTGGTTATCTTTTTGAATTAGCTATCTAATTATGTCATCCTCTGCTTAAAACCCATGATGACTCTTCATTTCTTTTAGGACAATGACAAAACCTTTAGTATTGCCTATAGGTTTCCTCTCACTTTTCTCCCCATGTCATTCTCTCCTCTCTAGTCACTCCAGCCTTCTATCCCTTATTCATACTCCCCTATTTTCCCCTTGCCACAGGGCCTTTGCAGAGCACTTCCTTCTACCTGGAATATTCTTCATACCCCTGGTTTAGTCAACTTCTACTTATGCCTCACGTATCATTGCAAGCATCACTTTCTTAGGGAAATCTTTCCTTATTTCCCTGAAAAGGTCGAATTTATCTTTTATAAAGTTTTGTAACACTATGCATGAACTTCTTCATGGAACCAATAGCAATAGAAAATTACATTATAGTGTCATTATTTGAATAGTGGTTCTTTCACTGACATTAGAGTCCCAGGGAGGTAGGAATCATGTATGATTTTGAATTAACATTGAGTCTCTAGCATAATTAGTACTTGAGCACCCAATTAAAAATAACAGCCTCCATCATTCTTTATTTTTCATAGTTGTATTCTTTTTTCTTTTTTATATTCTTTTATTCTTTTTTCATAGCAGTTATAATCACTTGCCATATATGTGTGTATGTATATGGCAATAATATATATGTATTTATTTACTTTGTTATATTGAAACTCCATGAGGGCAGAGAATTTGTCACTGATGTATTTTTTCCCAGCACCAAAAACAACACCTGGTACTTGATGGTCATTTCATAAGTAGTTTTTGCATATGTCGCATTTAATAAATATTTGTTCAAAGAATAAATATATTCTGTGTAATAATAATAACAGCCACCCTCACCAGCAATATGATGGTATTTAATTAGCCCACCTAGCCTTATGCAGTTATATGCCTATATTTACCATAAATTTATTATGTAAAGTTATAATTACCATCAAATTTATCAAAATAACTACATTAGTATACAAAATTCAACTTTTACTATAGTCAGTAGTCAAGGTAATTTGTTTATCTGCTCATCTACCCTTAAAAATAATTTATGACTCCATTGCCCCAGAAGAGGAAAATCAAATAATGATGAACATCTAATCCATGATTGCAGTTAGCTCTGTTAAGGAATTATAATCTGTTTCCTCCAGGGTAAGTGTTCTTTCGATCAGCATTGCTACATTTCCCTTTGAAGAGGTCTCACGAATATTCACTGCCACTGGTATGAATGGAAATGCTCATTTTCCTCAAAAAGGAAGGCAGGTTTGCAAATAACAAAATTGGCAATAGTAAGGATGGATTGAAGAGGGTGGAGGATGGACTAAGAGGTTGAAGGATGGTGGTTGGAAAGGCAGATGTCTAGGACTTGAAATCCTCACAGGACTGCCTTTATGTCTTGTATTGCAATCAGGCAGGCAAACGAGTGGCTTGGGATGATGCTCCCGCGAGCTTCCGTTTCTCCAAATCCTTACCTCTGCAGCTTCCTTCTGCAATGGCCTAAGAAATCTAGGTTACTTGTGCCACCTGCTGCCCAGATTGTGGATGACTTGCTGACATCCATACATACCTCTTGGGATTTTTGTTTGTTTGTTTGCTTCAAGCAATTTCTACCCTGCTCACTCCTTATCCATGACTTTCTGACTTTCTTGTTTTCTTTTTTTTGTTGTCGTTCTTTACAGAGATAATCAAGGTAAACTGACTTTCTCCTCCTCTTGTCCTTGGAGCACACCTTCTGAGCTATGAATACACATGAAAGCATGGTCTGGGAGGGTGCTTTGGAAAAACTGGGGCTCACAGCTTCCACATGCTGTTCTCATTTCCGACCATGTTTTAACCTCTTGTTTCCTTTCAATGCACTAATGGCCCTAGGTAGGCCCTGCTGGAACAAAGATGAATGAGATGTGATTCTGCTCCCCAAGCAGTTCATAGACTACCGGGAAGGGGGAGTGTTAGATACATAAAGAAATAATTAAAATTCAATGTTATGATAGAGAAAATACAGACATGGAGGGAGATGTAAAGTCCACTGATGGGAACCAGGAGGGCTTCAGAGAGGAGATGCTGCTTACCTATGCTCTAAGGGCTGGGCCGGGGTTCACAAGGTGGAAAGGAAGACTGGCGTTTTAGGCAAAAGTAGGGGGAAAACAGCCTATTCAGGGAGTAGTGAGAAGTAACTTGGTAACCAATGTTAACATTTTCTCATAGGTCCTTCCAGGCTTTCTGACATGCATTTTTCCTGTGTATATTTGTGAATGGATGTGTGTGTGTGTGTGCGTGTGTGTGTGTGTGTGTGTGTGTGTGACTTGCCTTCATTTCACTAAACACTGTGTTAGAAATCTCTCTGTGTCAGTAAAGAAAAGCTCCTTCAGTTTTTAAAACTTCTGCACAGTGTTCTATTGTATTGGGCTATTATAGCCCCTCTTTAATAGACCATTTGGGTGGTTTTTCACCTCCTATGTGTATCTTCATGAACCAATATCTAGAGAGGAAGTTGCTGAGTTAAACGGTGCCTACATTTAAATATTGACTGCTATTACTTAACAACCTCCAAAAAGGCTTTTACCAATGTATACTCTTCATGGAGTGGCTAAAGCATGTCATGAGCTAGTAAGTCTTTCACATTTTCACCTTTCTGCCTTAATCCATGTGCATAATTTTCCTCTTCCCTAAAATAATGATCCTGACAGCAATCCTACATGTATGGAATGAGTTGCCCCCATTTTACAGATGACAAAAAACGGAGGCTTAGAGGAGTTGGGTCTTATCCACATTGCCCCAAGGAGTCAGAACCAGAACTAGAACTCGGGCCTTCAGAATCCTAAAGCTCTTTCTACTATGTTGCTAGGCAACACTTCTCCCTTTCGATTCTTGTGCCAATGCTACTTGTTGCCATGGTACTGCTGGGACAAGGAGCAATAAGTTGTAATTAAGCAGTGAGCTAGAATCTTTGCTCCTAGCAGAAAAGGTTTTGTTTTGCCCTTATGTGTGGGTGGACAGGAGATAAGGCCACCAGGGCTGCACTTGTGGTGCAGAGAGGGGCAGTTGGAAGAAGCCAGCTGATTATCATGTGGGTTTCGTGTGAGGGCAGATGTTCATCTTCACTTTGCCCATTTGAAACCATGTTTGCCCAGAAATGCCAGAATGGGGGTGCTGTGTGGGGTCCCCACCTACACAATGGCTTGTCAAAAATTAGCATCCAACTTCAGTGTGTGCCTTCTCAGTCTAGAAGAAATCAGGGCCTCATTGTTAAAAGCACCATTCTGGAATCAGACAGGCCTGGGTTCAAATGCTGGGTTTGCCACTTACAGCAATTTACCAATATTTTCTGATTCTCAATTTCCCTGTCTGAGTGGAGACAATCAGGGCGACCTCATAAGGTGTTCTGTGCATTGAGTGAGAAAATGGGGCTAATCACTTAGCCAAATGCCTGACATTAACTACCGTTTGTTAAGCGATCAGTGCATGTAGCCAATGCTAGCGTTTTATTTTTACCATTCACCCACCCGTTCTTCTTTGTATGCTTTGCAGTAATCAAAGGGTTTCCAAAACATCTTTAGTATTCCATCACTCAATGCTGAGTTGAGGGATTACGAAAGCTCATCATGTTTTTCTCTTTAGACAAGAACACTCAAAAACAGATTTTCAAAAGATTTGATGTAGTGAAGTTCTGCACCTCAGAAATGTGTGTTATCTGCCCCAGGAATGAGTCATCGGTAGTAGGAGGAAAAGTGAAACTGTTTTTCAAAGGCGACACAATGGAAATTGCACAATTCAAATTACTGCAATTGCCTTTTCAGCTGAATCCAAGGAAATGTTTTTTTTTCTTTTTTTTTTTCTTTTTAATTCATTCACTTGACTTTTTGAACACTCCTATATGTCAGGCCCCAATGCAAGAGGTGAAAAGATGAATAGAACATGGCCCCTGCCCAGAGCGCTCACAGCTTAGTAGGGGAAGAGGTATTTGAAATAACTACAGCAATGAGATAGCTGCTGTGGTGAGGTCTGCGATGGCATTGCGGGGACACTAGAGCAGGAAGTCCTTAACTCAGGGAGAGAGGGAAGTAGGAGGAGAGAGGAATATTGGGAAACACTTCACAGAGCTGGTATCAGCTGAGCTAAGTCTAAAATGATAAAGGCAATCAGCAGGCAGAAGGCACTTGGACAGAGAAAATGGTGGGGAAGCAGGACAGAGCATGGAGCCTTCAGATCTGGGTGGGGGAAAAGGCTGAAGCAGCAAGCACCTGCACCCACAGGCCTGGCCCTGTGCTGCATAACTCACCTCTTCTAAAAGCACCCCCTGCTCCCTCCCATTCTTGCAGTGCTCATTGCTTTCCTCCTGCTCCTCAGATTTGTTCTGTCTCTGCTCTTACCCCTCTCCCCTGCATTCTTGCCCCAGGCTTCATCTTTCTTCCTGTCATACCTGAAACTCCAAACCCTTCTTACCTTTTACATTCCTTGCAAAGATGTTCCACTGACCCTGGATGCTACAGGGGTAAATATTTCACTTGTTCTGGTCTTTTGTGCAACCCTCATCAGGCATAGAACTTAATTCTAGATTTGCACCGATTAGAATATGAATCTCACCCCAAGGTAGCCAGGAGGAGCTGTCTCCATTGCAAACCGCACTGATTCCTTTATTCCTTGTCCTAGGTGTGTCCTGAGGACATGGCTCAGCTACTAGACATTTTTTGGCTTTTGTTTGTTTAATTGTTTGTCCTTTAGAGATAGGGTCTCTCTCTCACAGTCAGGATGGGGCAATCACAGCTTACTACAGCCTTAACCTCCTGGGCTCAAACCATCCTCCCACCTCAGCCTCCCAAGCAACTAGACTTTTGATGTAGGAGAGGCCTGGTCATTTTCAAGTGAGGCAGAGCAGTACCATTTCCAGTCGACCACATGACCTAGGAGGTAAAGACCCAGGCAATCCAAGTATGATGGGGTTCCAGCTGTGCCTGAGGTGGGGAAGTGACTTAGTGTTTCCCCACCTCCGATTAGTGGGAGTGTGCCAAGGTGTCTTTCATTGTTTCTCCTGGGACAGAGAATCAGACAGCTACTACTCCACAGAGTTCTCCTTGCTGGCCCAGGCTCTTCTTTGGAATGAAATTGTCTGCAATGTAGATGCAATTCCCAGAATAATTATAAACCAATCCACAGTGAACTGTCCCTGAAAACTGAGATGCCCAGGTGCTTGTGAGTGGCTGCTGGTCTGACCATTTGGGTGCCTCTCTGAATAAATTTACCTTAGCAGGGCTAGGCTGCATGCATCATTTTACATATTGTTTACTGTTGTGAAAACACATTTTTATATTCTGGCTTTTTACACTTAACAATACGTTAATAAATTTTTCCATCTTGTAGGCTTTGTAATTGTCATATTTAATTACTTCATAATATTTAGGTGAGTGAATTGATCATAATTTACTAATCTTTTGGCCCACAGCTGAATATTTAGGCAAGTTCTAATTATTTTGTTAGTGTGCTTAATACTTTGATGAGCATCTTTTTGTTTCTGTTGATTAATCTCCTCAGGATAAATTCCCATGAGTACAATTTCTAGTTCAGGAAGCCTAATCAACACTTCCGGAATGCACCTCTGTTCTCATCTCACCTTACTGCTCTGGTTTTATGCTTGATTAGTTACTAAAATGGGATAGAAGGAAAAAGGAAGTAAGCAGAGATTCTGGGGTTCTTCCAAAAGTCAGGCTCGTTTAGATATGGGAGACTTGGGGCTACCAGATAGCTGTGTGAGGAGACATGGTACTAAGAAATCAGGGAGAAAGACAGACATCAGAATGACACAGAGATAACCACAGTCTCTGAATTAGTCAGAAGAGGCTAACGATGGCAACAAATAGCCCAAGCTTTAACTTCAAGGAATAAGTTTATTTCTTGCATAGGGATAGGTGGGGCAAGGGACCTTCATTCAGGCTATTTCATACTAAGACTTCCCCCTGCTCTGGGTCAGAGGGATCTTCTCCATGCAGATGGGGAAAGAGCAAGTATCACATTGGGGAGATTTCATGGGTTAGGCCTGTTAGTGGTCTACATCCCTTCTGTGTAAATTCCATTGTCCAGAACCCAGTCATAAGTCCTCACTTAAATGCAGAGAAGGCTGGGAAGTATAATTTAGGTATGTGTCCAAGGTGGAAGAGGAGAACACAGATACTGGTGCATACCAGCAGTCTCTGCTGGAGTCTTTTTCAAAATTTAGCCAATCAAGCCTGAAAACAGGAGGAGCTGGGCAGTAAAGAGAAATGGAGCTTTGCTGCTCATACACACTTTGCATGCAAAGTAATGCAAATAGAATGTGCCTTTCCAAATTTTGGCAGTTTCAAGCAATAGCTGCAGTGTCGCACAGTTCTTGGGACTTCTCCCCACTTCCCCCACCATCTGCACAGGAAGTGAAACACAAAGGGTCATTTTTCACTTTTGTGTGGATTTCTGGGCAGGCCAGACGCTGGCAATACTGCTTGCTAAACTTCACCACTTCCCCCTCCCTCTCTACAGCTTGGTTCCTTCAGTTCTTAAGTTTGATCAGCTACTTTCAGCTCCAGATTTTTAGTCTTAATTTTCCAGGTTCCTGACCTCAGATCTTCTTTCTTTAGTTTTTGGGTGTTTATTATGCACTAAATGTTGTGCTGAGAACTTTATATACATAATGGGAGGAAAGAAGATATTGCTGCAGTTTGAGGTTGTTAGCCTAGTATGGTGACAGAAATTCACTAAGGGGGAAAAATTGGCTAGGTGCAGTGTCTCATGCCTGTAATCCCTGCACTTTGGGAGGCTGAAGTGAGCCGATTACTTTAGCTCAGGAGTTCGAGACCAGCTTGGGCAAAATGGTGAAACCTTGTCTCTACAAAAATTGCAAAAATTAGCCGGACGTGGTGGCGTGTGCTTGTAGTGCCAGATACTCAGGAGGCTGAGGTGGGAGGATCGCTTAAGCCCAGGAGGAGGAGACTGCAGTGAGCTGAGATTACGCCATGGCACTCCAGCCTGGGTAACAGAGCCAGACTCCGTCCCTCCCCAGCCCCCACAAACACAGTCATTTTTTTAAAGACACACATTAATGGGTGTGTTTGGCTATAAAAAATGAAGCTTTTCCTGAGCAGAGAGGGAGACAATGAATTGCTGTGTATGAGAGAGTGAAAAGAAAATAATAATTTTGGAATTGGAGTTGTCTTCTACTGGGTCCTTGAGAAGGTACTGGTGACACAGTAAAGAAGGTAATGTTTTGAACCTGGCTATGCATTAAAATTACTTGGGGGACTTTGATTTTTTAAGACTTATGAAAAATAAATTTTGAAAACAAATCTGGAAATTATACAAATCGTACATGCATAGTCTGATAGATTTTCACTCACTAAGCGTGCCTGTGTAATCATCCCTTGGGTAAGAAGGTAAATATCACTAGGACCCAGGTGTCCCCTCCCAGGTGCTGCCTTACTCCTTCAAGGCAACCATGACTCTAATTTTTAATACCACTGATAGTTCTGCCTGTTTTTGAACCATATGTAAATGTATTATTGTTCTTTTTGTTAGACTTCTCTTTTTTCACATTATTGTTGTGAGATTCAACCATGTTGATACAGGTAGTAGGAATTTGGTCACTTTCATTGCACATCATTGATGGACATTTGTGTTGTTTCCAGTGTTTGGTTATTTTTAACCCTGCTGTTATAAACATTCTTTAAAATTATTTTTTACTGTGGTAAAATATATATAACAAAACATTTTCTATTTTAATCATTTTGAGTATATAATCTAATGCCATTAGTTACACTCATTATCTACTATCTACTTCCAGAACATTCTTTTTTTGTAGCAACTTTATTGAGATTTAATTCACCATTATATAATTCATTTATTTAAAGTCTAAAACTCAATGACTTTTAGTATATTCACAGAGTTGTGCAACCATCACCACAATCAATTTTGGAACTTTTAAAAATCAACCCAAATAGTATAGAAACCCTACATTCATTATCCGCCACTCTTCATTTCCACCCACCAGGCCCTCTCAGCCCTAGGCAACTGCTAAACTTTCTGTTTCTACAAATTTGCCTATTCTGGGCATTTCATGTAAATAGAATCATTCATTATTAGGTCTTTTGTGACTGGCTTCTTTCACTTAGCATAAAATTTTCAAGGTTCATTCATGTTGTAGCATATGTCAGTACTTCAATCCTTTTTATCGCTGAAATATAGTCCATTATACGGCCGGATATACTACATTTTATTTGTCCATTCATCATTTGAAAGACATCTGAGTAGTTTCCAAGCTTTGGCTATTATGAATAATGCTGCTATAAAAATTTATGTGCAAATGTTTCCGTGAATATGTTTTCATTTCTCACTCTCTTTTTTTGTTAGACATGGGGTCTCACTCTATTGCCCAGGTTGGAGAACAGTAGTGTGATCATAGCTCACTGAAGCCTCTAATACCTGGGCTCAAACAATCCTCTTGCCTCAGCCTCCTAAGCAGCTGGGACTGCAGATGTATACCACCGCACTTGGCTAATTTTTTTTTTTTTTTTTTTTTTTTTTTTTGTAGAGACAAGATCTCACTATGTTGCCTAGGCTGGTCTCAAACTCCTGACCTCAAGTGATCCTCTTGCCTTGACAAAGTGCTGGGAGTACAAGCATGAGCCACCACACTTGGCCAGTTTTCATTTCTCTTGGAGATATACTCCTAGCAGTAAAATTGCTGGGTCATATGGTAACTCTGTGTTCAACATTTTCAGAAATTGCCAGACTGTTTTCCAAAGTGGCTTCATCATTTTATGATATCATCAGTGGCGTATGAAGGTTCCAATTCCTTCACACTCTTGTTAACGTTCATTATTGTTGTCTTTTTTAAAACAATTTAATTGACAAATAATAATTGTATGTATTGTTTTTAGCCATCATCATAGGTGTAAAGTAATGTCTCATAGTGGTTTTTATTTGCATGTCTTTGATGGCTAATGATGTTGAGCATGTTTTCATGTGCTTATTGGTCATTTGCATATCTTCCTTGGAGAAATGTCTGCTAAAATCTTTTGCCCATTTTTGAAATTGAGTGATGTTTTTAAAAAAATATTTTAGATATTAATCACTTATCAGATATATGATTTGCAAATATTTTCTCCCATTTTGTGAATTATAATTTCATTTTCTTGATATTATCATTTGAAGCACCAACTTATTTATTTATTTGTAAATTTTACATAGTTTTTCTTCTAATCTTTTTAAAAATAATTTCAACTTTTATTTTAGATTTGGGGGCACATGTGCAGGTTTGTTACCTGGGCATATTGTGTAATGCTGAGGTTTGGGGGTACAATTGATCCATCATCCAGGTACTGAGCATAGTACTCAATAGTTAGTTTTTCAACCTTTGCCCCTTGCCTCCCACCTCCCTGAGTCGTCCCCAGTGTCTATTGCTGCCATCTTTAAGGGCATGAGTATCCAATATTTAGTTACCACTTATAAATGAGAACATGCAGTATTTGGTTTTCTGTTCCTGCATTAATTTGCTTAGAATAATGACTCCAGCTGCATCCATATTGCTGCAAAAGACATGATTTTATTATTTTTTAGTGGCTGCATAATATTCCATGGTGTATATGTACCACATTTTTTTTCTATTCAATCCACCATTGATGGGAATGTAGGTTGATTCCATGTCTTTGCTATTGTTAATAGTGCTGTGATGAACATAGAAGTGCAGGTGTCTTTTTGGTAGAACGATTTATTTTCCTTTGGGTATATACCCAGTAGTGGGATTGCTGGGTGAAATGTTAGTTCTATTTGAAGTTCTTTGAGAAATCTCCAGACTTTTTTCCACAGTGGCTGAACTAATTTACATTCACACCAACAGTGAGTAAGCGTTCTCTTTTCTGTAGCCTTGCCATTACCTGTTGTTTTTGATTTTTTAATAATAGTCATTCTGACAGGTTTGAGTAAGTTTCTCATTGTAGTGTTGATTTGCATTTTTTTTGATGATTAGTAATGTTAAACATTTTTCCATATGTTTGTTGGCCATTTGTATATCTTCTTTTGAAAAGTGTCTATTTTATATATTTTGCCCATTTTAAAAATGTTTGCTTTTTTCGGTTAAGTTTCTTATAGATTCTGGTTATTAGACCTTTGTCAGATGCACATTATGTGAATATTTTCTTCTATTCTGTATGTTATTTCTTTATTCTATTGATAGTTCTTTTGCTGTGCAAAAGTTCTTTAGTTTAATTAGGTCTCACTTATCAATTTTTGTTTTTGTTACAATTGCTATTGAGGGCTTAGTCATAAATTCTTTCTCAAGGCCAGTGTCCAGAAAGGTGTTTCCTGGGTTTTCTTCTAGAATTCCTATATTTTGAGGTCTTGCATTTAAATCTAATTCATCCTGAGTTAATTTTTTGTATGGTGAAAGGTAAGAATCCAGTTTCATTCTTTTGCATATGGCTAGCAGATTATCCCAGCACCTTTTAGGGAATCCTTATTTTTGTTGACTTCATCAAATATCGGATGGCTGTAGGTGTGCAGCTTTATTTCTGGTTCTCTATTCTGTTCCATTGGTCTATGCATCTGTTTTTGTGCCAGTACCATGCTGTTTTGTTTACTGTAGCCTTAAAGTATAGTTTGAAGGCTATAGTATACTATAACCTTTTAGTATAGTCAGGTAATGTCATGCGTTTGGCTTTGTTCTTTTTGCTTAGGTGCTTTGGCTATTTGGGCCCTTTTTGGTTCCATATGAATTTTAGAATAGTTTTTTTCTATTAATAGTCTTGTGAAAAATGATGTTAGTAGTTTACAAGAATAGCACTGAATCTGTAGATTGCTTTGGGTAGTATGGTCATTTTAACCATATTGAGTCTTCTAATCCATGAGCATAGAATGTTTTTCTGTTTGTGTCATCTATGATTTCTTTCCATAGTGTTTTGTAGTTCTCCTTGTAGAGATCATTCACTTCCCTTATTAGATGTAATCCTAAGTATTTTATTGCTTTTCGTGGCTACTGTAAGTGGGATTTTATCATTGATTTGGCTCTCAGCATGAGCATTATTGGTGTATAGAAAAGTTACTCATTTTTATACATTAATTTTGTATCCTGGAACTTTACTGAAGTCATTTATCAGTTCCAGGAGCCTTTTGGTGGAGATTTAGGGCTTTCTAATTGTGGAATCATATCGTCAGTGAAGCGAGATAGTTTGACTTCTTCTTTTCCTATTTGAATACCATTTATTTATTTATTTATTTAGAGACAAAGCATTGCTCTGTTGCCCAGGCTGGAGTGCAGTGGCACAATCTCGGCTCATTACAACCTTTGCCTCTGGGGTTCAGGTGGTTCTCCTGCCTCAGCCTCCCAAGTAGCTGTAACTACAGGCATATGCCACCACACCTGGCTAATTTTTAGTAGAGTGGGGTTTTGCCATGTTGGTCAGGCTGGTCTCGAACTCCTGACCTCAGGTGATCTGCCCACCTTGGCCTCCCAAAACCCTGAGATTACATGCGTGAGTCACCATGCCCTGCCTATTTCTTTCTCCTGCTGATTTGGTTTGGATCTGTGTCCCCACCAAATCTCATGTGCAGTTGTAATCCTCAATGTTGGAGGTGGGACTTGGTGGCAGGGGATTTGTTCATGGGGGTGGATCCTTCATGAATGGTTTAGCACTATCACTTTGGTGCTGTTCTTTTGATAGAGTTCTCACAAGATCTGGTTGTTTAAAAGTGTCTACCATCTCTCTCTCGGTCCTGCTCCTGCCATGTAAGATACTTGCTCCCATTTTGCCTTCTGCTCTGAGTAGAAGCTCTCTGAGGCCTCCCCAGAAGCAGATGATACCATGCTTCCCATACAGCCTGTGGAACCATGAGCCAATTAAACCTCTGTTCTTTATGTATTACCCAGTCTCAGGTATTTCTTTACAGCAATGTGAGAACGGACTAATACATCTGCTTAATTGCTCTGGCTAGGACCTACAGTACTATGTTGAATAGGAGTGGTGAGAATGGGCTTCCTTTCTTCTTCCAGTTTCCAAATATGCTTTCATTTGCCTATCAGTATGATTCTGGCTGTGGGTTTATCATAAATGGCTCTTATTATTTTGAGGTATTTTCCTTCAATGCCTAGTTTGTTGAGTGTTTTTATTGTGAAGGTATGTTGGATTATATCAAAAGCTTTTCCCACATCTATTAAGATGATGATATGTTTTTTGTTTTTAATTCTGTTTATGTGGTTAACCGCATTTATTGATTTGCATATGTTGAACCAACCTTGCATCCCAGGAATGAAGCCTACTTAAGCAGGGTGAATTAACTTTTTGATGTGCTGATGAGTTTGGTTGAGGATTTTCCTAAAGATTTTTGCATCCATATTCATTGAAGATATTGATCTATAGTTTTTCCTTTTTTCATTGTATTCTTTTTTTTTTTTTTTTCTTTGTCAGTTTTTGGTATCAGGGTGATCCTGGCTTCATAGAAAGAATTAGAAAAAGAGTCCTTATACTGGATATTTTGGAATAGTTTCAGCATTGGTAACAGGTCTTCTTTGTGTGTCTGGTAGAATTCAGCTATAAATCCGTCTAGCCTGGGGTTCTTTCTACTTGGTAGGTTTTTTGGGTTTTTTCCATTACAGATTCAATTTCAGAACTCGATATTGGTCTGTTCGGGTATTTTGACTTCTACCTGATTCAATCTTGGGAGACTGTGTTTTGCCAGGAATGTATCCATTTCCTCTAGATATTTTAGTATGCTTAGAGGTGTTCATAATAGTCTCTGAGGATCTTTTGTATTTCTGTGAGATTGATTGTAATGTCACCTTTGTCATTTCTGAGTGTGCTTATTTGAGTCTTCTCTTTTTGTTTTTTATTATTCTAGCTAACAATCTATTAATGTTGTTTATCCTTTCAAAGAATCAACTTTTGGTTTTGTTGATTACTTGTATGGGCCTAGAGGTCTCAATTTCATTCAGTCCTGCTCTGATTTTAGATATTTCTTTTTCTCTGCTAGCTTTGGGATTAGTTTGTCCTTATTTTTCTAGTACCTCTAAGTGTGATGTTAGATTGTTAATTTTGGATCTTTCTCTTTTAAGGTAGGTGTTTAGCACTATAAACTTTCCACTTAACACTACTTTTGCCACATACCAGAGATTTTGGTATGTTGTGTCTTTGTTTTCATTTATTGCAAAGAATGTTTTCATTTCTGCCTTAATTTTGTTGTTTACCCAAAAGACATTCAGCAACAAGTTGTTTAATTTCCATGTAATTTTGTGGTCTTGAAGAGATCTTCTTGCTGTTGACTTCTATTTTTATTCCACTGTGGTCTGAGAATAAGGTTGGTATAATTTTAATTTTTTTTGAATTTATTGAGATTTGCTTTATGGCCAAGCATGTGGTCAATCTCGGAGTATGTTCCATGTGCAGATACGAAGAATGTATATTCTGTGGTTGGTGGGTGGAATATTCTATAGGTGTCTATCAGGTGCAATTGGTTGAGTGTCAAATTTAAGTCCAGATTTTATTTGTTAGTTTTCTGCCTCAATGATCTAACACTGTCAGTGGGGTGTTGATGCCTACCACTATTATTATGTGACTCTCTAAGTCTTTTCATAGATCCACAAGTACTTGTTTTATGAATCTGGGTGCCCCAATGTTGGGTGCATATACATTTAGTAATTAAATGAATTAATTTATTCATTAAATTAAACCCTTTATCATTATGTAATGCCCTTCTTAGTCTTTTTTTTACTGTTGTTGGTTTGCAGTCTGTTTTATCTGATGTAAGAATAGAAACCCCTGATCTTTTTGGTTTTTCATTTGTGTGACAAATCTTTCTCCAACCCTTTACTTTGAGCCTATGTGTGTCTTTACATGTGAAATGAATCTCCTCAGTACAGCAGAGAGATGGATCTTGTTTTCTAAATTCAACTTGCCACTCTGTGCCTTTTAAGTGGGGGAGTTCAGAGCATCTACATTCAAGGTTAATATTGATATGCAAGGTTTTGATCCTATCATCAAGTTGTTAAGTGGTTACTTTGTAGTTTATATTATGTGGTTGCTTTATAGGGTCTGTGGGCTATGTACTTCACTGTGTTTTTTGATAGCAGGTATCCTTCTTTCATTTCCATGGTTAGAACTCCCTTAAGGATCTTTCTGTAAGGTTGGTCTAGTGGTAACAGATTTCCTTAGTGCATGCTTGTCTGGAAAATATTTTATTTTTCCTTTGCTTATAAAGCTTAGTTTGGCAGGATATAAAATTCTTGGTTGAAATTTCTTTTCTTTAAGAATGCTGAAAACTAACCCAGTTAAGCAAATTTAGAATTTAGAAAATGAGCAAAAGTCTTCAAGAAATATGCAATTAGAATTAGAAGAATTTCAAGCTCTGAAATTCTTTCTTCTGCTCGGTCCAGTTCATTAATAAAGCTTTCAATTGTATTTTGAAATTCCTTAAGTGAGTTTTTCAATTCCAGTAGCTCTGGTTGATTTCTTTTTAAGATATCTATCTCCTCTTTCATTTCCTGGATTGATTTAGAAGTTTCTTTGTGTTGATTTTCAACCTCATCTTGGAACTCATTAAGCTTCCTTGCAGTCCATGTTTTGAATTCTTTATCTGTCATTTCTTAGTTTCCCTTTTGGTTAGGAACTATTGCTGGAGAGCTAGTGTGACCCTTTGGTGGTGTCACTACATTCAGATTTTTCACGGTGCCAGAATTCTAGTTTCTTCTCATTTGGAGATGTTGGCACTTCAAATTTTTGTAATTATTTTTATGTGGGTAGAGTTTTTTCCTTTTCCTTCCTCTCTCTCTAATATTATTGTCTTTTTCTTCTTTCACTTTCTCTTCCTCCCTAGGGAGTGTAACTACAGAGATTTCTAAGTAGAGTATTTTGGCTTTGCTTCTCTAGCTCTATGCACCTCTGTTGGCAGGCTTTATATTGGGCTGTGCATTTTGGCCTACAAGCCAGTAGATGGTTCTTATGGGTGAGTGCCAGCTGTGACTAATGCAGCTGGGTATATATTTGATCTTTTATTTACTGGGAGAAGCTCTTTGTTGCCTCAGGCAATGGGCTGATGGAGTGCACAGTGGTTTGAAGTTCTTGCTCAGCCCTGGGAGTGTTGGGGGAAAAATAGGGAGGCCTGAGCCAGGTAGGCCTACCTATTAGGTCCCCTGACAGCAGACACAAGGACTAGCACTCAGGGAGAATCCAGTAAGTGGCCACCAAGCACTCAGAGGTGTGCCTAGGTATAGAGTTGAGAGTCCTCCTGGGCCCCACATTCTCTGCATGAGGAGGGGAGGTGGCCTAAACCCCTAAACGATCTGCCTGGGTGTGGAGCAGAGAGGGCCCCACTGCACCACAGCCTATGTTCATGAAGATTGGAGTGGCTCAGGCCACTCGTCCAGGCAAGCAGGTGCTCTAAATACCTGGAAATCTGCCTAGGCATGGAGCAGAGAGGGTCCTGCTACACTGTGATCTCAGGGGAGCATACTGGGGCACCCCGCAATGATACATGAGACCAGTTCCAGGTTGTCAAGCTGGTCCTGGCTGCAAGTATCATCATCAAGAGAAACTGCAGCAGTAGCAGCTTTCCTCCCACCACAGGCCTGCATCAGGGGAGAGCACAATTCCAGTGCCTACTACTGAGGCACTTTCCACTGTTCTGACTGTGGAGGCCCTTATCCCACTCCAGAGCAGGCACTCTAATCTCTAGCCTGAGACTAAAATGCCTGCATGGCCATGCTGCTGGGTCACCAAAGAATGGCTGACTTTCTATGTGCCTGGATTAAAAATGGTGTGCTGCTCTTGGTTCTGGGTCTGCAAAAATGTCTGCAACTTTTCCCTGTATCTTTTCCTCTCAGTGCCTCCAAGCCACTCCTCAAGTTAGCTCCAGAGCTTGAGACAAACAAAGTGTTCTCTCCGGGCTTGGGTTGCTCAGATCCCCAGTGGAAAGATGAGTCACAGAGGGAGGTTCTCTGCCTTTCTCATGTACTGGGAATTCACTCACTTTTGTCATCCAGATTCCATCCATGATGGGTGCCATTTGCTTGCATTCTTCTTCCCGGAATCTAGAGTGTCCTTCACAATTCTGGTGGATTCTCATTTTCCTTCTTGAATTAAAGCTCACAGAGTCCATCTTTATGCATTATCTTGCTATTTCCAAATGGCTGAGGCATGCTGAAAGCCTCTAATTTACCAGTTTTTTTAAGGGGGAAGAAAAGAAGCACTAAAATTTTAAATGTTGATAAAGTACAATTTATCTTTTTTTCTTTCATTGCTTGTGCTTTAGGTGTCACGTGTAAGGAACCATTGCTTACTCCAAGGTTACAGAGATTTATGCTTGTATTTTCTTCTAAAAATTTATACTTTTAGCTCTTACATAGAGATCTTTGACCTATTTTTTATGAACATTCTTGTATGTGATTTTTAGTTAATATATGTCCACATTTCTGTTGGGTATATGTGTAAGAGGGAAATTGCTGGGACATAGGTGTTTTGAATGTTCAGCTACATTAGATCTTGCAAAATAGTTATGATAGTGTTTGTACCAATTTATAGCCTAACCCACAGCATATGAGAGTTCTCTATCCTTGCCAACACTTGATACGCTGCTAGTCTTTTTGATTTCAGCCATTCTGAGGATGTTTACTTGTATTATATTACGGTTTTTTTAATGCATTCCTTTGATGACTAATGAAGTTCAAAATATTTTCCTATGCTTATTTGCCATTTGTATACTGCTTTTGGGATGTACTTATTCAAGTGTTTTGCTTATGTTTTTCTTACTGTAAGTGTTCTATCTCAGTTATGTGATGCTGCATAACAAAATACTCCAAAACTAAGTGGTAATGGTTTAGTAACAATTAATAACAAAGACAAAGCATTGATAAAACAATTTATCAATTTTTGTGTAATTTTGTGAGTTGAATGGTGATTGCTCAGCTTGTTTTGCCTGAGTTAACTCATCTGGTTGCATTTGATTTGAAGGTTCACTGATGGAGAACTAGACTCTGTCTCTGTATGAGAGGAAAGGCAACATCACATTACAAAAGGCCTGCATACTGGCATAGGAGTTTGTGACGATTAAACAATTAACCACACCTTCTCCAACTCTGTGGCTTGCCTTTTCTCCCTCCTAATAAGGTTTTTGATAAATAAAAATTCTTAATTTTAAGGTAGTCCGTCTATTAATCTTTTCGTTTATGGTTAGTACATTTCATGTACCATTTAAGAATACAAAACAATTAATTATTTTTTAAAAATTGCTGGCTGAGTGTGGTGGCTCATGCCTGTAATCCCAGCACTTTGGGAGGCCAAGGTGGGCGGATCATGAGGTCAGGAGTTCGAGACCATCCTGGACAACATAGTGAAACCCCGCCTCTATTAAAAATACAAAAATAGCCGGGCATGGTGGGGCATGCCTGTAGTTCCAGCTACTCAGGAGACTGAGGCAGGAGAATCGCTTGAACCCAGGAAGCAGAGGTTGCAGTGAGCAAGCACCACTGTACTCCAGATTGGGCAACAGAGTGAGACTTCATCTCCAAAAAAAAAAAAATGCCTATTCCAAGGTCATAACGATATCCTGTGTTATCTTCTTGAAGGTTTTGCGTTTAGATTTAAAATCTACCTTTTTTGAAATTTTTTTTTTTTTTTTGTACATGATATGTCATAGGAATCAATTTACTTGCTTTTCAGTATTGGGATACAAACAATAACATTATTTATTGAAAAGACAATCCTTTCTCCACTACACTTTGTCATAACTCAACTGTTGACATGTTTGCAGGTCTGTTTCTGAAATCTGTTTTGCTCTATTGGTGTATTTCCATATTCTTGAGCCAATACCACATTGAATGCTGCAGCTTTATAAAGCAGTCTTGAAATCTGGGTGAGTAGATCAATTTTTTTTTTTTTAAGATATCCTTGGCTCTTCTTGGTTCTTTGCATTTCAGATACATTTTTGAATCAGTAAATTTCAAATTTTATGTTGCTTAGATTTTGACTAGTGTTGCACTGTTTGTATAGAGCAATTTGAGGGAATTAACACGTTATAATATTGTATCTTTTATTCCATGGGCTTGGTTTATTCCTCCATTTATTTAGGCTTCTTTAATTTCTTGCAATATGGTTTTGCAGTTTTATGTTCATAAGTATCACACATCTTCATTAAGTTTATTTCTGGTTGCTTAGATTTTTTTGTTATAATCATTTAAAAATTTTATTTTCCATTTGCTGCTCATATGGGTAACTACAATGGAATTTTTAAAACATTGGCTATGTTTGTCTATTAATAGATTGTCGCCACACCACCTTCCATTTCCTCTCACCTGTATAGTTCTGGATGCCAATGAAAGGAAGTTGCACTTGCTTTGGAAGCTAGAAATAAAGAGTAAGACATTATCTTTTAGAGGCACTTGCAGTCAAACATATTGGTCCACAGTTCACAGTTGCTTCAGGAAATTTTTTGACAACTCATTTCATTAATGCAGACTAAAGCAGTTGGTGTAAACTTCTCAGAGATTTAACACCTTTCAGTAATGTCTCAGAGATTTAGCACCTTTCAGAAAGGTCTTTCAATAAGCATCTGCCTGCTTTGATGCCTTGGGCTGTAATCTTGGTGCCACGTTCTGATCTTTGGTTGCAGCCCTTCTGACCTATGACAACAACTTCTCTAACTTTTATTCCTCCAGCTCCTCAAAGAGTGAGCAAGCTCCTAAATATATGTTACCTCTTTGTACTCAGAGTGCACGTAGTGGCTTCTGAACGCTGACTTCTCTATTGATCCAGCAATGTTGCCAAATTAACTTATGAATTCTAATAGGTTACCTGTAGGGAGATTCTGTTTTTCCTACACAGTTATGTTGTCTGCATAGAATGACTGTTTTATTTCCTTTCCTATCCTTATACGTTTTATTTCTCTCTCTCTCTCTTTTTTTTTTTCCTTATTGCACTGGTTAGTATTTCCAGTACAATTTTGAATAGAAGTTGCATGCTGGACTTGTTCTAAATTTCAGGGGAGAAGATATAACCATTTTACTCCTAAGTATGGTGTTTCCTATATGTTGTTTTATAGATATCCTTTATTTCAGATTAAGGGAGACACCTTCTATTCTTAGTTTGCTAAGAATGAATGTTGAATTTTATGAAATGCTTTTTCTGAATGTATATATGCTATATTAAGATAACATTATTTTTCTCTTTTATTGTTAGCTGGCTGAATAACATTGATTGATTTCAAGTGTTAAATAACCTTGTAAACACAACTTGATTTTGATGTATTATCTTCTGAATTCAACTTGCTAATCTTTTCTTTAGAAATTTTACATTCATGTTTGTGAAAGATATTGGCATGTAATATTTTTCTTGTTATTTTTCTACTTATATTTTAGTATCAAGATTATGCCAATCTCATGAAAGAGGCTGAAAAATGCTTCCTCTGCCTCTATTTTCTGAAAAGTTTATATGAAGATTGACAATTTTTTCTATAAAGGTGAAACTATCTGTGCTGGAGTTCTGTTTACAGGGAGGTTTTTAATTACTGACAATTTGTAAAAAGATATAGGATTATTTTAATTTTCTTTTTTGTTGCTGCTTTTGAAAGGCTAGATGCAAGATCAATAGAGAAGTCAGGATTTGATATGGAAAACAGAGCCATTATGTGCACTCTAAGTACACATAAATAAAGTTCTCTAGGACTTTATTTAGTTTATCTAAAAATTTCAAATTTAGTGACAAAGTTGTTTACAGTATGTATTTATTTTTATAATGCCTCTAGGATCTAAAATAGTCTACCAGTTTTTAAATGTATGGTATTGGCAAGTACTGTCTTCCTTTTTAAAAAATCGCTTTTGCTAGAGGTATATCAATTTAATTATTCTTTCAAAGAACAGATTTCTGCCTTTGTTGGCTTTCTCTGTGAAATATTTGTTTTTCTATTTTATAAATATCTGTCTTTATTTTATTTCTTCCCTTCTTTGGTGATCTTAATTTAAGTTTAATTTGAGTTCATTGAGCTTCACTGAGTTTATTATTTCTTTTTTCTTTCTTTTTCTTTTTTACAGACAGACTCTCACTCTGTCATTCAGACTGGAGTACAATGGTGTGATCATAGCTCATAATAGCCTCTAACTCCTGGGCTCAAGCAATCCTCCAGCCTCAGCCTCTTTAGTAGCTGGGACCAGAGGTGCATGCCACCATGACTGGCTAATTTTTAATTTTTTTTGGTAGAGATAGGGTCTTGCCATGTTGCCCAGGCTGGTCTTGAACTCCTGGCCTCAAGTGATCCTCCTACCTTGGTTTCCCAAAGTGCTAGGATCATAGGTGTGAGACACTGCTTATGACCTGAGCTTCATTGAGTTTAATTTGCCACTCTTGTAACTATTTGAGATTAATTTTTTTTAATTTATTTATTATTATTATACTTTAAGTTCTAGGGTACATGTGTATAACGTGCAGGTTTGTTACATATGTATACTTGTGCCTTCTTGGTGTGCTGCACCCATCAACTTGTCATTTACATCAGGTATAACTCCCAATGCAATCCCTCCCCCCTCCCCCCTCCCCATGATAGGCCCCTGTGTGTGATGTTCCCCTTCCCGAGTCCAAGTGATCTCATTGTTCAGTTCCCACCTATGAGTGAGAACATGCGGTGTTTGGTTTTCTGTTCTTGTGATAGTTTGCTAAGAATGATGGTTTCCAGCTGCATCCATGTCCCTACAAAGGACACAAACTCATCCTTTTTGATGGCTGCATAGTATTCCATGGTGTATATGTGCCACATTTTCTTAATCCAATCTGTCACTGATGGACATTTGGGTTGATTCCAAGTCTTTGCTATTGTGAATAGTGCCGCAATAAACATACGTGTGCATGTGTCTTTATAGCAGCATAATTTACAATCCTTTGGGTATATACCCAGTAATGGGATGGCTGGGTCCTATGGTACATCTAGTTCTAGATCCTTGAGGAATCGCCATACTGTTTTCCATAATGGTTGAACTAGTTTACAATCCCACCAACAGTGTAAAAGTGTTCCTATTTCTCCACATCCTCTCCAGCACCTGTTGTTTCCTGACTTTTTAATGATCGCCATTCTAACTGGTGTGAGATGGTATCTCATTGTGGTTTTGATTTGCATTTCTCTGATGGCCAGTGATGATGAGCATTTTTTCATGTGTCTGTTGGCTGTATGAATGTCTTCTTTTGAGAAATGTCTGTTCATATCCTTTGCCCACTTTTTGATGGGGTTGTTTGTTTTTTTCTTGTAAATTTCTTTGAGTTCTTTGTAGGTTCTGGATATTAGCCCTTTGTCAGATGAGTAGATTGCAAACATTTTCTCCCATTCTGTAGGTTGCCTGTTCACTCTGATGGTAGTTTCTTTTGCTGTGCAGAAGCTCTTTAGTTTAATGAGATCCCATTTGTCAATTTTGGCTTTTGCTGCCGTTGCTTTTGGTGTTTTAGACATGAAGTCTTTGCCCATGCCTATGTCCTGAATGGTACTACCTAGGTTTTCCTGTAGGATTTTTATGGTATTAGGTCTAACATTTAAGTCTCTAATCCATCTTGAATTAATTTTCGTATAAGGAGTAAGGAAAGGATCCAGTTTCAGCTTTCTACTTATGGCTAGCCAATTTTCCCAGCACCATTTATTAAATAGGGAATCCTTTCCCCATTTCTTGTTTCTCTCAGGTTTGTCAAAGATCAGATGGCTGTAGATGTGTGGTATTATTTCTGAGGACTCTGTTCTGTTCCATTGGTCTATATCTCTGTTTTGGTACCAGTACCATGCTGTTTTGGTTACTGTAGCCTTGTAGTAGAGTTTGAAGTCAGGTAGCGTGATGCCTCCAGCTTTGTTCTTTTGACTTAGGATTGTCTTGGAGATGCGGGCTCTTTTTTGGTTCCATATGAACTTTAAAGCAGTTTTTTCCAATTCTGTGAAGAAACTCATTGGTAGCTTGATGGGGATGGCATTGAATCTATAAATTACCTTGGGCAGTATGGCCATTTTCACGATATTGATTCTTCCTATCCATGAGCATGGTATGTTCTTCCATTTGTTTGTGTCCTCTTTTATTTCACTGAGCAGTGGTTTGTAGTTCTCCTTGAAGAGGTCCTTTACATCCCTTGTAAGTTGGATTCCTAGGTATTTTATTCTCTTTGAAGCAATTGTGAATGGAAGTTCATTCCTGATTTGGCTCTCTGTTTGTCTGTTACTGATGTATAAGAATGCTTGTGATTTTTGCACATTAATTTTGTATCCTGAGACTTTGCTGAAGTTGCTTATCAGCTTAAGGAGATTTTGGGCTGAGACAATGGGGTTTTCTAAATATACAATCATGTCATCTGCAAACAGGGATAGTTTGACTTCTTCTTTTCCTAACTGAATACCCTTGATTTCTTTCTCTTGCCTAATTGCCCTAGCCAGAACTTCCAGCACTATGTTGAATAGGAGTGGCGAGAGAGGGCATCCCTGTCTTGTGCCAGTTTTCAAAGGGAATTTTTCCAGTTTTTGCCCATTCAGTATGATATTGGCTGTGGGTTTGTCATAAATAGCTCTTATTATTTTGAGGTACGTTCCATCAATACCGAATTTATTGAGCGCTTTTAGCATGAAGGGCTGTTGAATTTTGTCAAAAGCCTTTTCTGCATCTATTGAGATAATCATGTGGTTCTTGTCTTTGGTTCTGTTTATATGCTGGATTATGTTCATTGATTTGCGAATGTTGAACCAGCCTTGCATCCCAGGGATGAAGCCCACTTGATCATGGTGGATAAGCTTTTTGATGTGTTGCTGAATCCGGTTTGCCAGTATTTTATTGAGGATTTTTGCATCGATGTTCATCAGGGATATTGGTCTAAAATTCTCTTTTTTTGTTGTGTCTCTGCCAGGCTTTGGTATCAGGATGATGTTGGCCTCATAAAATGAGTTAGGGAGGATTCCCTCTTTTTCTATTGATTGGAATAGTTTCAGAAGGAATGGTACCAACTCCTCCTTGTACCTCTGGTAGAATTCAGCTGTGAATCCATCTGGTCCTGGACTTTTTTTGGTTGGTAGGCTATTAATTATTGCCTCAATTTCAGAGCCTGCTATTGGTCTATTCAGGGATTCAACTTCTTCCTGGTTTAGTGTTGGAAGAGTGTAAGTGTCCAGGAAATTATCCATTTCTTCTAGATTTTCCAGTTTATTTGCGTAGAGGTGTTTATAGTATTCTCTGATGGTAGTTTGTATTTCTGTGGGGTCGGTGGTGATATCCCCTTTATCATTTTTAATTGCGTCGATTTGATTCTTCTCTCTTTTCTTCTTTATTAGTCTTGCTAGCGGTCTGTCAATTTTGTTGATCTTTTCAAAAAACCAACTCCTGGATTCATTGATTTTTTGGAGGGTTTTTTGTGTCTCTATCTCCTTCAGTTCTGCTCTGATCTTAGTTATTTCTTGCCTTCTGCTAGCTTTCGAATGTGTTTGCTCTTGCTTCTCTAGTTCTTTTAATTGCGATGTTAGAGTGTCAATTTTAGATCTTTCCTGCTTTCTCTTGTGGGCATTTAGTGCTATAAATTTCCCTCTACACACTGCTTTAAATGTGTCCCAGAGATTCTGGTATGTTGTATCTTTGTTCTCATTGGTTTCAAAGAACATCTTTATTTCTGCCTTCATTTCGTTATGTACCCAGTAGTCATTCAGGAGCAGATTGTTCAGTTTCCATGTAGTTGAGTGGTTTTGATTGAGTTTCTTAGTCCTGAGTTCTAGTTTGATTGCACTGTGGTCTGAGAGACAGTTTGTTATAATTTCTGTTCTTGTACATTTGCTGAGGAGTGCTTTACTTCCAATTACGTGGTCGATTTTGGAGTAAGTACGATGTGGTGCTGAGAAGAATGTATATTCTGTTGATTTGGGGTGGAGAGTTCTATAGATGTCTATTAGGTCTGCTTGCTGCAGAGATGAGTTCAATTCCTGGATATCCTTGTTAACTTTCTGTCTCGTTGATCTGTCTAATGTTGACAGTGGAGTGTTGAAGTCTCCCATTATTATTGTATGGGAGTCTAAGTCTCTTTGTAAGTCTCTAAGGACTTGCTTTATGAATCTGGGTGCTCCTGTATTGAGTGCATATATATTTAGGATAGTTAGCTCTTCCTGTTGAATTGATCCCTTTACCATTATGTAATGGCCTTCTTTGTCTCTTTTGATCTTTGATGGTTTAAAGTCTGTTTTATCAGAGACTAGTATTGCAACCCCCGCTTTTTTTTGTTCTCCATTTGCTTGGTAAATCTTCCTCCATCCCTTTATTTTGAGCCTATGTATGTCTCTGCGTGTGAGATGGGTCTCCTGAATACAGCAGACTGATGGGTCTTGACTCTCTATCCAGTTTGCCAGTCTGTGTCTTTTAATTGGAGCATTTAGTCCATTTACATTTAAGGTTAAGATTGTTATGTGTGAACTTGAGCCTGCCGTTATGATATTAACTGGTTATTTTGCTCGTTAGTTGATGCAGTTTCTTCCTAGCCTCGATGGTCTTTACATTTTGGCATGTTTTTGCAATGGCTGGTACCGGTTGTTCCTTTCCATGTTTAGTGCTTCCTTCAGGGTCTCTTGTAAGGCAGGCCTAGTGGTGACAAAATCTCTAAGCATTTGCTTATCTGTAAAGGATTTTATTTCTCCTTCACTTATGAAACTTAGTTTGGCTGGATATGAAATTCTGGGTTTAAAATTCTTTTCTTTAAGAATGTTGAATATTGGCCCCCACTCTCTTCTGGCTTGTAGAGTTTCTGCCGAGAGATCTGCTGTTAGTCTGATGGGCTTCCCTTTGTGGGTAACCCGACCTTTCTCTCTGGCTGCCCTTAAGATTTTTTCCTTCATTTCAACTTTGGTGAATCTGGCAATTATGTGTCTTGGAGTTGCTCTTCTCGAGGAGTATCTTTGTGGCGTTCTCTGTATTTCCTGGATTTGAATGTTGGCCTGCCCTACTAGGTTGGGGAAGTTCTCCTGGATGATATCCTGAAGAGTGTTTTCCAACTTGGTTCCATTTTCCCCCTCACTTTCAGGCACCCCAATCAGACGTAGATTTGGTCTTTTTACATAATCCCATACTTCTTGCAGGCTTTGTTCATTTCTTTTTCTTCTTTTTTCTTTTGGTTTCTCTTCTCGCTTCATTTCATTCATTTGATCCTCAATCGCAGATACTCTTTCTTCCAGTTGATCGAGTCGGTTACTGAAGCTTGTGCATTTGTCACGTATTTCTCGTGTCATGGTTTTCATCTCTTTCATTTCATTTATGATCGTCTCTGCATTAATTACTCTAGCCATCAATTCTTCCACTTTTTTTTTCAAGATTTTTAGTTTCTTTGTGCTGGGTACGTAATTCCTCCTTTAGCTCTGAGAAATTTGATGGACTGAAGCCTTCTTCTCTCATCTCGTCAAAGTCATTCTCTGTCCAGCTTTGATCCGTTGCTGGCGATGAGCTGCGCTCCTTTGCCGGGGGAGATGCGCTCTTATTTTTGGAATTTCCAGCTTTTCTGCCCTGCTTCTTCCCCATCTTTGTGGTTTTATCTGCCTCTGGTCTTTGATGATGGTGATGTACTGATGGGGTTTTGGTGTAGGTGTCCTTCCTGTTTGATAGTTTTCCTTCTAACAGTCAGGACCCTCAGCTGTAGGTCTGTTGGAGATTGCTTGAGGTCCACTCCAGACCCTGTTTGCCTGGGTATCAGAAGCAGAGGCTGCAGAAGATAGAATATTTCTGAACAGCGAGTGTACCTGTCTGATTCTTGCTTTGGAAGCTTCCTCTCAGGGGTGTACTCCACCCTGTGAGGTGTGGGGTGTCAGACTGCCCCTAGTGGGGGATGTCTCCCAGTTAGGCTACTCAGGGGTCAGGGACCCACTTGAGCAGGGAGTCTGTCCCTTCTCAGATCTCAACCTCCGTGTTGGGAGATCCACTGCTCTCTTCAAAGCTGTCAGACAGAGTCCTTTGCGTCTGCAGAGGTTTCGGCTGTGTTTGTTATTGTCCTGTCCCCAGAGGTGGAGTCTACAGAGACAGGCAGGTTTCCTTGAGCTGCTGTGAGCTCCACCCAGTTCGAGCTTCCCAGCAGCTTTGTTTACCTACTTAAGCCTCAGCAATGGCGGGCGCCCCTCCCCCAGCCTGGCTGCTGCCTTGCCGGTAGATCACAGACTGCTGTGCTAGCAATGAGGGAGGCTCCGTGGGTGTGGGACCCTCCCGGCCAGGTGTGGGATATGATCTCCTGGTGTGCCTGTTTGCTTAAAGCGCAGTATTGGGGTGGGAGTTACCCGATTTTCCAGGTGTTGTGTGTCTCAGTTCCCCTGGCTAGGAAAAGGGATTCCGTTCCCCCTTGCACTTCCCAGGTGAGGCGATGCCTCGCCCTGCTTCAGCTCTCGCTGGTCGGGCTGCAGCAGCTGACCAGCACCGATCGTCCGGCACTCCCCAGTGAGATGAACCCAGTACCTCAGTTGAAAATGCAGAAATCAACGGTCTTCTGTGTCGCTCGCGCTGGGAGTTGGAGACTGGAGCTGTTCCTATTCGGCCATCTTGCTCCGCCCCCCAAGATTAATTTTTAAAATTTATTTAAAAGGGAAGCAGAGCATAAAAGTTTCGAAAATTTGCAGTGTGGCCCTGTGGTAGAGAAAGAATCCAAACAGGATATGGAGCAACCACATGAGAAAGCTTACCATGACTGAAAGAGAGCCAAGTGTTAATATCTGATGGGAAAAAGGTCTCAAACGCATTTCAGAGATCTTTGAGGCAGCCCCTCCCATCACAATCCCAGAGGCCTAGGAGGAAAGAATGCTTTTGTGGTCCAAGTCCAGGGGCCTTGCTACCCTGCACAGCTTCGGGACACTGTTCTCCACATCCTTGATGTTTCAGCTCCAGCCATTGCTCATTGTGGCCAAGGTATAACTTGGGCTGCTGCTCCAAAAAGTGCAAGCCATAAGTCTTGGTGGCTTATATGTGGTGTTAAGCCTGCAGGTGTGGTGAATGTAGCAGTGAAGAAGGCTTGGCAGCTTCCACCTAGATTTCAGACAATATATGGGAAAGACTGCTTCAGGGGTGGAGCCCCTACAGGGATACTCTACCAGGGCAATGCAGAGAAGAAAGGTGGGATTGGAGTCCCTACACAGAGTTCCTACTAGAGCACTACCTACTGGAACTGTGGAAAGGGGGCTGCTGCCCTCCAGATCTGAGAATGGTGTGACCACCAGCAGCTTGCAATCTTAGCATGGAAAAATTACAGGCACTAAACTTCAACCTGTAAAAGCAGCCACAGGCCTTCACCCTGCAAATCCACAGAGGCAAACCTGCCCAAGGCCTTGGGAGCCCACCTCTTGCACCAGTATGCCTAGGATGTGGGACATTGAATCAAAGGACATTATTTTGGAGCTTTAAGATTTAATGATTGCCCCACTGGGTTTCAGACTCGCAGGGGCCCTTTTACCCCTTTGGTTTGGCCTATTTTTTCCTTTTTGAATGGGAATGTTTACCCAATGCCTGTACCACCATTGTATCTGGGAAGTAAACAACTTGTTTTTGACCTTGTATGCTATTAGATGGAAGGAACATGCCTTGAGTTTCAAATGAGACTTTGAAATATTTGAGTTGATGCTTAAATGAGTTGAGACTTTCAGGAACTATTGGGAAGGGATGAGTGTATTTTGCAATATGAGGACATAAGATTTGGGGAGCAGGGATAGAATAATATGGTTTGGATGTTTGTCCCCTCCAAATCCCATGTTGAAATGTGATCTCCAATGTTGGAGGTGGGGGCCTGGTGGGAGTCGTTTTTGTCATGGGGGGTGGATCTCTCATGAAAGTCTTGGTGTCCTCACAGTAGCAAGCGAGCTCTCACTCTGAGTTCACATGTGATCTGGTTGTTTAAAAAAGTGTGGCACCTTCTCCTCTTTCTCCCTTGCTCCCTCTCTTACCATGTGACGTGCCTACTCTTGTTTTGTCTTCCACATGATTGTAAGCTTTCTGAGGCCTCACCAGAAGCTGAATGGATGCTGGTGCCATGCTTTCTTCACAGCTGGGAGCACAGTGAGCCAATTAAACCTCTTTCCTTTGTAAATTACTCAGTCTCAGGCATTCGTTTAAAGCAACACAAATAGACTAACACACCCACTTTAAGAAAGCCAGCTTCCCATCATAGTGTTTATGCTTCCATCCCTAGACCAAGGACCAAAACCTCACATTTGTGTGATTTTTTATTTAACAAACATTGCTTCCAAGTCTATTATGTGCCAGGAGATGTTCTAAATGCTGGGGACTCAACAGTGAACAAAACAAAGTCCCTGCCTTCATAGAACATTCTATAGAGAACACAAACAGACACATTTATAATATAATATCAGCTAGTTACACATGCTACAAAGAAAAATAAATCAGAATAAAGGATACAGAACAATGATTACGTTCTAGCCCTTCACTACAAGACCAGGCCAGTAATGTAAATGAGTGAAGTGAATAAGGAAAAAGACAAAAGGGATTTGTGAGGATGTGGCAAACCGGAAACTGCATGCTCTGTCTAAGGGAAAGAGCTACTATTCAGCACAGCTCCTTATGAGAAAGTGGAGCCAGAAGATGGCCGAATAGGAACAGCTCCAGTCTCCAACTCCCAGCGCGAGCGACACAGAAGACCGTTGATTTCTGCATTTTCAACTGAGGTACTGGGTTCATCTCACTGGGGAGTGCCGGATGATCGGTGCTGGTCAGCTGCTGCAGCCCGACCAGCGAGAGCTGAAGCAGGGCGAGGCATGCCTCACCTGGGAAGCGCAAGGGGGAACGGAATCCCTTTTCCTAGCTAGGGGAACTGAGACACACAACACCTGGAAAATCGGGTAACTCCCACCCCAATACTGCGCTTTAAGCAAACAGGCACACCAGGAGATCATATCCCACACCTGGCCGGGAGGGTCCCACACCCACGGAGCCTCCCTCATTGCTAGCACAGCAGTCTGTGATCTACCGGCAAGGCAGCAGCCAGGCTGGGGGAGGGGCGCCCGCCATTGCTGAGGCTTAAGTAGGTAAACAAAGCTGCTGGGAAGCTCGAACTGGGTGGAGCTCACAGCAGCTCAAGGAAACCTGCCTGTCTCTGTAGACTCCACCTCTGGGGACAGGACAATAACAAACACAGCCGAAACCTCTGCAGATGCAAAGGACTCTGTCTGACAGCTTTGAAGAGAGCAGTGGATCTCCCAACACGGAGGTTGAGATCTGAGAAGGGACAGACTCCCTGCTCAAGTGGGTCCCTGACCCCTGAGTAGCCTAACTGGGAGACATCCCCCACTAGGGGCAGTCTGACACCCCACACCTCACAGGGTAGAGTACACCCCTGAGAGGAAGCTTCCAAAGCAAGAATCAGACAGGTACACTCGCTGTTCAGAAATATTCTATCTTCTGCAGCCTCTGCTTCTGATACCCAGGCAAACAGGGTCTGGAGTGGACCTCAAGCAATCTCCAACAGACCTACAGCTGAGGGTCCTGACTGTTAGAAGGAAAACTATCAAACAGGAAGGACACCTACACCAAAACCCCATCAGTACATCACCATCATCAAAGACCAGAGGCAGATAAAACCACAAAGATGGGGAAGAAGCAGGGCAGAAAAGCTGGAAATTCCAAAAATAAGAGCGCATCTCCCCCGGCAAAGGAGCGCAGCTCATCGCCAGCAACAGATCAAAGCTGGACAGAGAATGACTTTGACGAGATGAGAGAAGAAGGCTTCAGTCCATCAAATTTCTCAGAGCTAAAGGAGGAATTACGTACCCAGCACAAAGAAACTAAAAATCTTGAAAAAAAAAGTGGAAGAATTGATGGCTAGAGTAATTAATGCAGAGACGGTCATAAATGAAATGAAAGAGATGAAAACCATGACACGAGAAATACGTGACAAATGCACAAGCTTCAGTAACCGACTCGATCAACTGGAAGAAAGAGTATCTGCGATTGAGGATCAAATGAATGAAATGAAGCGAGAAGAGAAACCAAAAGAAAAAAGAAGAAAAAGAAATGAACAAAGCCTGCAAGAAGTATGGGATTATGTAAAAAGACCAAATCTACGTCTGATTGGGGTGCCTGAAAGTGAGGGGGAAAATGGAACCAAGTTGGAAAACACTCTTCAGGATATCATCCAGGAGAACTTCCCCAACCTAGTAGGGCAGGCCAACATTCAAATCCAGGAAATACAGAGAACGCCACAAAGATACTCCTCGAGAAGAGCAACTCCAAGACACATAATTGCCAGATTCACCAAAGTTGAAATGAAGGAAAAAATCTTAAGGGCAGCCAGAGAGAAAGGTCGGGTTACCCACAAAGGGAAGCCCATCAGACTAACAGCAGATCTCTCGGCAGAAACTCTACAAGCCAGAAGAGAGTGGGGGCCAATATTCAACATTCTTAAAGAAAAGAATTTTAAACCCAGAATTTCATATCCAGCCAAACTAAGTTTCATAAGTGAAGGAGAAATAAAATCCTTTACAGATAAGCAAATGCTTAGAGATTTTGTCACCACTAGGCCTGCCTTACAAGAGACCCTGAAGGAAGCACTAAACATGGAAAGGAACAACCGGTACCAGCCATTGCAAAAACATGCCAAAATGTAAAGACCATCGAGGCTAGGAAGAAACTGCATCAACTAACGAGCAAAATAACCAGTTAATATCATAACGGCAGGCTCAAGTTCACACATAACAATCTTAACCTTAAATGTAAATGGACTAAATGCTCCAATTAAAAGACACAGACTGGCAAACTGGATAGAGAGTCAAGACCCATCAGTCTGCTGTATTCAGGAGACCCATCTCACACGCAGAGACATACATAGGCTCAAAATAAAGGGATGGAGGAAGATTTACCAAGCAAATGGAGAACAAAAAAAAGCGGGGGTTGCAATACTAGTCTCTGATAAAACAGACTTTAAACCATCAAAGATCAAAAGAGACAAAGAAGGCCATTACATAATGGTAAAGGGATCAATTCAACAGGAAGAGCTAACTATCCTAAATATATATGCACTCAATACAGGAGCACCCAGATTCATAAAGCAAGTCCTTAGAGACTTACAAAGAGACTTAGACTCCCATACAATAATAATGGGAGACTTCAACACTCCACTGTCAACATTAGACAGATCAACGAGACAGAAAGTTAACAAGGATATCCAGGAATTGAACTCATCTCTGCAGCAAGCAGACCTAATAGACATCTATAGAACTCTCCACCCCAAATCAACAGAATATACATTCTTCTCAGCACCACATCGTACTTACTCCAAAATCGACCACGTAATTGGAAGTAAAGCACTCCTCAGCAAATGTACAAGAACAGAAATTATAACAAACTGTCTCTCAGACCACAGTGCAATCAAACTAGAACTCAGGACTAAGAAACTCAATCAAAACCACTCAACTACATGGAAACTGAACAATCTGCTCCTGAATGACTACTGGGTACATAACGAAATGAAGGCAGAAATAAAGATGTTCTTTGAAACCAATGAGAACAAAGATACAACATACCAGAATCTCTGGGACACATTTAAAGCAGTGTGTAGAGGGAAATTTATAGCACTAAATGCCCACAAGAGAAAGCAGGAAAGATCTAAAATTGACACTCTAACATCGCAATTAAAAGAACTAGAGAAGCAAGAGCAAACACATTCGAAAGCTAGCAGAAGGCAAGAAATAACTAAGATCAGAGCAGAACTGAAGGAGATAGAGACACAAAAAACCCTCCAAAAAATCAATGAATCCAGGAGTTGGTTTTTTGAAAAGATCAACAAAATTGACAGACCGCTAGCAAGACTAATAAAGAAGAAAAGAGAGAAGAATCAAATCGACGCAATTAAAAATGATAAAGGGGATATCACCACCGACCCCACAGAAATACAAACTACCATCAGAGAATACTATAAACACCTCTACGCAAATAAACTGGAAAATCTAGAAGAAATGGATAATTTCCTGGACACTTACACTCTTCCAACACTAAACCAGGAAGAAGTTGAATCCCTGAATAGACCAATAGCAGGCTCTGAAATTGAGGCAATAATTAATAGCCTACCAACCAAAAAAAGTCCAGGACCAGATGGATTCACAGCTGAATTCTACCAGAGGTACAAGGAGGAGTTGGTACCATTCCTTCTGAAACTATTCCAATCAATAGAAAAAGAGGGAATCCTCCCTAACTCATTTTATGAGGCCAACATCATCCTGATACCAAAGCCTGGCAGAGACACAACAAAAAAAGAGAATTTTAGACCAATATCCCTGATGAACATCGATGCAAAAATCCTCAATAAAATACTGGCAAACCGGATTCAGCAACACATCAAAAAGCTTATCCACCATGATCAAGTGGGCTTCATCCCTGGGATGCAAGGCTGGTTCAACATTCGCAAATCAATAAACATAATCCAGCATATAAACAGAACCAAAGACAAGAACCACATGATTATCTCAATAGATGCAGAAAAGGCTTTTGACAAAATTCAACAGCCCTTCATGCTAAAAGCGCTCAATAAATTCGGTATTGATGGAACGTACCTCAAAATAATAAGAGCTATTTATGACAAACCCACAGCCAATATCATACTGAATGGGCAAAAACTGGAAAAATTCCCTTTGAAAACTGGCACAAGACAGGGATGCCCTCTCTCGCCACTCCTATTCAACATAGTGCTGGAAGTTCTGGCTAGGGCAATTAGGCAAGAGAAAGAAATCAAGGGTATTCAGTTAGGAAAAGAAGAAGTCAAACTATCCCTGTTTGCAGATGACATGATTGTATATTTAGAAAACCCCATTGTCTCAGCCCAAAATCTCCTTAAGCTGATAAGCAACTTCAGCAAAGTCTCAGGATACAAAATTAATGTGCAAAAATCACAAGCATTCTTATACATCAGTAACAGACAAACAGAGAGCCAAATCAGGAATGAACTTCCATTCACAATTGCTTCAAAGAGAATAAAATACCTAGGAATCCAACTTACAAGGGATGTAAAGGACCTCTTCAAGGAGAACTACAAACCACTGCTCAGTGAAATAAAAGAGGACACAAACAAATGGAAGAACATACCATGCTCATGGATAGGAAGAATCAATATCGTGAAAATGGCCATACTGCCCAAGGTAATTTATAGATTCAATGCCATCCCCATCAAGCTACCAATGAGTTTCTTCACAGAATTGGAAAAAACTGCTTTAAAGTTCATATGGAACCAAAAAAGAGTCCGCATCTCCAAGACAATCCTAAGTCAAAAGAACAAAGCTGGAGGCATCACGCTACCTGACTTCAAACTCTACTACAAGGCTACAGTAACCAAAACAGCATGGTACTGGTACCAAAACAGAGATATAGACCAATGGAACAGAACAGAGTCCTCAGAAATAATACCACACATCTACAGCCATCTGATCTTTGACAAACCTGAGAGAAACAAGAAATGGGGAAAGGATTCCCTATTTAATAAATGGTGCTGGGAAAATTGGCTAGCCATAAGTAGAAAGCTGAAACTGGATCCTTTCCTTACTCCTTATACGAAAATTAATTCAAGATGGATTAGAGACTTAAATGTTAGACCTAATACCATAAAAATCCTACAGGAAAACCTAGGTAGTACCATTCAGGACATAGGCATGGGCAAAGACTTCATGTCTAAAACACCAAAAGCAACGGCAGCAAAAGCCAAAATTGACAAATGGGATCTCATTAAACTAAAGAGCTTCTGCACAGCAAAAGAAACTACCATCAGAGTGAACAGGCAACCTACAGAATGGGAGAAAATGTTTGCAATCTACTCATCTGACAAAGGGCTAATATCCAGAACCTACAAAGAACTCAAAGAAATTTACAAGAAAAAAACAAACAACCCCATCAAAAAGTGGGCAAAGGATATGAACAGACATTTCTCAAAAGAAGACATTCATACAGCCAACAGACACATGAAAAAATGCTCATCATCACTGGCCATCAGAGAAATGCAAATCAAAACCACAATGAGATACCATCTCACACCAGTTAGAATGGCGATCATTAAAAAGTCAGGAAACAACAGGTGCTGGAGAGGATGTGGAGAAATAGGAACACTTTTACACTGTTGGTGGGATTGTAAACTAGTTCAACCATTATGGAAAACAGTATGGCGATTCCTCAAGGATCTAGAACTAGATGTACCATAGGACCCAGCCATCCCATTACTGGGTATATACCCAAAGGATTGTAAATTATGCTGCTATAAAGACACATGCACACGTATGTTTATTGCGGCACTATTCACAATAGCAAAGACTTGGAATCAACCCAAATGTCCATCAGTGACAGATTGGATTAAGAAAATGTGGCACATATACACCATGGAATACTATGCAGCCATCAAAAAGGATGAGTTTGTGTCCTTTGTAGGGACATGGATGCAGCTGGAAACCATCATTCTTAGCAAACTATCACAAGAACAGAAAACCAAACACCGCATGTTCTCACTCATAGGTGGGAACTGAACAATGAGATCACTTGGACTCGGGAAGGGGAACATCACACACAGGGGCCTATCATGGGGAGGGGGGAGGGGGGAGGGGGGAGGGATTGCATTGGGAGTTATACCTGATGTAAATGACGAGTTGATGGGTGCAGCACACCAAGAAGGCACAAGTATACATATGTAACAAACCTGCACGTTATACACATGTACCCTAGAACTTAAAGTATAATAATAATAAATTAAAAAAAAAAAAAAAGAAAGTGGAGCCAATGTTCCCAAAGCTTCTAGTTATAGTATATAAGAGAAACAAGCTATCTAGATTTTATGTAAAACCTTCCAGCTTTTAAATGTTGGAAAATAGTTTAAAATTTTTTTTAACCCTCTGTGGATCTAACATTCCTCTGTCTGAGAAGATATTTGGTCATGGCCATCAGTTTGTAATGTTTCTGGACCAGTGGTTCTCAATCTTGTTTGCACATTAGACTAGCTGGGGAGCCTTTTAAAAATATGAATGCTTGGGCTCCACTCCAGACCAACTAAGTCAGAATATATGGGCATGCGGCCCAAATATTTTTTAAAAATTTAATCTCCCCAGGTTACTTCTGCTTCTGATTATGACTCACCACTTGTATCGGAACTTATTTCCCAAAACAACTTAAGAACTGATTTTTAAAAAAATATCTATTTGAAGAAATCAGAGAGATAAGCTACAAAGGCAGCCAAGATTTTGGAGACTAAAATTTCTAAGTAAAGTGCTGTAAAGTGAGCTTGATATTTCCCACTTGAATAATTTGCTCATTTGGAAGCAGTGAATGATCACAATGCTGAGAAATCTGGGGTAAGGGTCTGAGAAGCTGAGTAGCGCTCTCAGATATCTGAGGATTCTGGAAAGATACACATTAGAGTTCAAAAGAAACCAACCAAAAAAAGAAAGAAAGAATGAATGAAAGCAAGCCTGGAAACACATCAAACATTTAGCTGAGATGCCAGAAGTTACCATAACTCAAGACTTATGGCTAATAGAAAACTGACAAGCCATGCGCCTACTCAAACTTACCTGCCAGAAGTAAAACTTCAATTCTCTCTGAAGAAAGTGAGGGTAATTGGGAGCCTGAAATTATCTCGAAGGCTTTTAATACATAATGTCTACCATTTAATCAGAAAATTTCAGGCATGTTAGAAAAGAATACCAAACTACTTCAAATCAAGAGAAAAATATAGACAACAGAAACAGACCCACAAGTGATATGGACACGTAAATTTTTAGACACAGACTTAAATGATTGTGATTAATAAGTTCAGTGAAATAAATGACAATATGGAGAATTTTACCAGAAAACTGGAATCTATTTTAAAAAATCAAATGAAGATTCGGTGACAGAAAGCTAGTGTAAAATCTCAGTAGATATTTGAATGGCATATTAGACACAACTGAAAGGAGAATACTCAATGGAAACTATCCAGACTGAAGGAAGTATGGGGAGAAGAAAAAGATAGAAAACACAGAAAAGAGCATAACAGACATACAGAACATGGTCAATAAATATAGAATATGTGTAACTGGAGTCCCATAAATGAGGAGATAATATATTAGAAGCAATATTTGAAGAGATATGGCCAAAAATTTTCAAAACACTGATGAAAAATACCAGTCTACAGAAGTATTACCAAAAAAGGTATGTAAAAACTGCTAAAAAAAATTTAAAGTACCCAGACCAATTAAAACATATTACCTTTAGAGAAGCAATGAGATCAACAGCAGACATAAAAAGAAATTATGAGAGCAAAAGAGACAATGAATGCAGTGATTCCTTTAAAGTACAGAAAGAAAATAATTGTCAACTTTTAATTATACACCCAGCAAAACTATTCTCTAAAAAGTATAGGTAAATTAAAACTTTATGGACGAAAAAAAGTTAAAACAGAAAAGAAAGAAATGAAAAACCAATGAAGAATTTATCACCAGCAGACTCACAATAAAAAATGTAAAAGAGAGTTGTTAGGTACATGAAAAACAATCCTCAAAATCTGTAATGCAGAAATAAAGAGCAATATAAAAGATAAATGTTTAATGAAGCTGAATGTATACTACCTAAGTTAAGAATTTCTTATAAAGTTAGAAAATTTGGTAGAATTAAAAATACATAACAATAGCAAAAGAGGATGTGAGAGAGTTAAAAATAAAGAAATATGTGTACCTAATAACATATACAAATAATATTAAGCAAAAATTGATAAAAACTAACTGTAAAACCAGAAAAATCTGTAATCATAATGGGATTGGTACTCAATAATTATTTTAATGAGGAGACAAAAAATATCAGTAAAGATATTGAAAGTTTGAGCAATAAAATGTACAACTTAACATAAGTAGCATCTGACTTAAGTGCAGTGGAATGCTGCATCCAACAACCACAGAATACATGTTTTCTTTTCAAATACACAAGGGGCAGTTATCAAAATTCACCATTTATTGGTCCATAAAGCAAATCTCAACAAATTTCTAAGGATTAAAATAACAGTGTATGTTTTCCAACCACAGTGGAAGTCAGTCAGAAATAAACAACAATAAAAGAAACTAGAAAATAACTCTGAAAAAAAATCCCTAAATGTTTAGAGATACTCTTCCAAATAAATAATTGCTTAAATAAGACATCATAATGAAAATTAGGAAATTTAAATTAGAAATTAAATCTGTTCCAACTTTAGGTCATTGTCTTGCTCCCACATCTCATCATAGGTTGTCGGAAGCAGCCAGGTCACATTTTGAACACTTCGCGGCTTAGAAATTTCTTCCACTAGATACCCGAAGTCATCTTAAGTTCAAACTTCCACAAATCCTTAGGACATGAACACAATGCAGCCAAGTTTTTTGCTATGATGTGACGTGGGCAATATTTACTCCAGCTACCAATAAGTTCCTCATTTCCATCTGAGACCTTGTCAGCCTGGACTTCACTGTCCATATCTCTATCAGCATTTTGGTCACAACCATTTAACCAGTCTCTAAGAAGTTCCAAACTTTCCCACATCTTCCTGTTTTCTTCTAAGCCCTCCAAAGTCTTCTAACCTCTACCTGTTACCCAGTTCCAAAGCTACTCCCACATTTTCAGTTATCTTTATAGTAACACTCTACTCCTCAGTACCAATTTTCTGTGTTGGTCCATTTGTGTTACTATAAAGGAATACCTGAGACTGGGTTACTTATAAAGAAAAGAGGTTTAATTGGTTCATGGTTCTGCAAGCTGTACAGAAAGCATGGTGCCAGCATCTGCTTGGCTTTTGTGAGGCCTTCAGGAGCTTACAATCATGGTGGAAGAAAAAGCAGTAGCAGGCATGTCACATGGCAAGAACAGGAGTGAGAGAGAGAAAGGGGAAGTTTACACTCCTTTAAACAACCAGATCTGTGAGGAAGACAGAACCTTAGGGTTCTCTAGAGGGACAGAACTAATGGAATATAATATGTGGTATATTATATATATAAACTATATATATATGTATGTTTATTAAGTATTAACTCACATTATCACAAGATCCCACAATAGGCAGTCTATAGGCTGAGGAGCAATGAAAGCCAGTTCGAGTCCCCAAACTGAAGAACTTGGAGTCCGACGTTTGAGGGCAGGAAACATCCAGCACAGGAGAAAGATGTAGGCTGGAAGGCTAGGCCAGTCTCTCTTTTCACATTTTTCTGCTTGATTATATTCTAGCTACTCTGGCAGCTGAATAGATTGTGCCTAACCAGATTAAGGGTGGGTCTGCCTTTCCCAGCCCACTGACTCAAATGTTAATCTCCTTTGGCAACACCCTCACAGACACACCCAGGATCAGTACTTTGTATCCTTCAATCCAATCAAGTTGACACTCAGTATTAACCATCACAGACCCTAAACAACCCAACCTATAGCCTTCTATAGGCTAGGTTTGGCTGGGCCTGGAGACTGGGCCAGATTTAAAACCAGAGGTAGAAAAGAAAGAGAGAGATCAGATAGTGGCCTAGACATGGAATTTGCTCTATTGAGGGCCATACTGTCAAAAGGCCTGGCCCATGGGTCCTCAGTGCCTGTTCTTAATCTCCCACCTGTCCCCTACTGCCCACCCTCCTGCTCCCATACTGCTGCCTCCACCCCAGGCCAAGGGAGCTCCAGCAGTGACTTGAAGCTGGAGAATTCCTCCTGTCCCTGCCCAGCAGATGTGTGTGAGTGAAGGGATTGGGGGTGGGGGAGGAGCCTATGACACTAAAGAATCTCCTGGTTCCTCAGGAGACTACATGCTCCTAAGGTCTAGGTTGGAATCTGGAGTGGGTTTTCCCCAGAAATATTTTTACATTTACTTCCATCATCACAACATGATTGTTTAGATAGATGAGTGAAGAATGGCATGAATTTTATGGATTGGCTGGACCTAACATTGTTTCTATGGTGAAATGTTTCAAATGCATAGCAACTAAGTCCCCAAGATGAGAAAATGTCTTCATTTACTAGGTGAAGAAAGACATACTTAACCCACGCCCCTGCTATTTGAACTGACGCCACATGGGAACTTCGGCATTCTTGAATCTTATAGAAGCTGCCCTTGCCCTTCTTTCACGTCCTCCATTTTGAGGAGACCAAACCCACTATCCTTTGGCAGCTAAGGGTGTTTGGAAGCGACTCATGTAGGGAACTCACTGGTTTCCCAGTAGCATGAGCGTATCAGTCAAACGATTAGTCCCCTGCCTCACATGTAGACCAATGACCCTGGAAATTGTTCTGTCACACTCCTCCAGTTCTCTGACAATCTGATAGGTGCTGGGAACACACTGCCTGGAGATGACTTGTTTGCTTGGTTTAAGTGGTTCAGCTGAAGATTTCAACAGAGCTTTGCTGAATTCCTATTGCAATACCAGTAGCCAGTGTTTAAACATTCATACCTCATGAAGCCAGACGATATCCAGAAATGGCACGGCTCTGAGATGCATCTTACCAAGATCACTGAGATGCTGTGGCCTGAATGCCCATTTAACTAGGAAGAATTCTATGCAAGAAAAAAGCACGTTTACAAAGTCTGAAGGCTTCCTTGAGTTAGTATATTTGAAGGGTTGTCTTTTCTTTCATATGTGTTCCGACAAATTTTATGTTTGACTTGATGTCTGTGTGGCTTTCTGAAATGATAATGGGTGTCAATAAATATATGGCTATGTCCACATTTTAAAGTGTCAGAATAGAAGCACATTGGAGCCAATGTGGCATAGAATAAAGACTATATGAGCTTTATCACTGGACAGAGCAGGTTACAATCCAGGAGCTTTGACTTATCAGCTGTGTGTCCTCGACACAGTTACTTAGCTTCCCTGAGCGTGTGTCCTTAGATGTGAAATAGGAATAAGGGCACTTTACTTGCCTCATGGAGCTGCAGTAAGTATTAAACTTGGAACAAACATGTATACATCTACTAGTTACCTGGCATATTGAAGGTGCCCGGTAAATTGTAGACAAAAATATTTAGGATCTCATGTCATCTGAAACATAGAATACATTGGTGGATGCTGGCTGCATTTACTATGAGGAACGATAGAGGGCAGACTTTACAAAGTTATGTATAAAACACATTGTCTTTCATTTTGACTTCCAAGAGGGTAGTAAGAATTGCATAAATGACTTTCTTAAATGTTTTGGCTGAAAGATGCCTCTATCACTACTTTTAATTTCTTCGCAGAAACTGGGGGTTTCCTGTTAGGCAAGAATTCCAGAGAAGGATATTGGGCAATGTTTAATTGACAACTTTCATCACCATGTACATGCCTGGTCCCCCAGATAATGGTGGAGCATTTTTGGCAGGTTTCTGACCACCTCTATACCTGTCATAGATTTTCTGATAGGTAGAGGAAATGAAAGATGCGGAGTTTTCCTGACATCGTTTCAAACTGCATCATTTCAAAACAGTATGAAGTGTGTGACTAGAAGCATTATGGAATACAGAAAATCAACTTGCAGCTAACTGGCAATCAGGTTACCTCTAAATTAGCGGTGGATCGGGCTGAGTGTGAATTCCATTCCACCATGAAAGAATGAATGGACATTTAACAAATATTTGTGGAACTCTGGAAACTTCCTGAAATGTAAACATTTGTTCCAGTTTACACTGCCACCTGCAGTCTTTGGGGGAACTAGCCTCACTGAATCTCCACAGCATTGTTATTTATCACTGCTTGACATTTTCGATAATTTAGAGATAAAAAATGGTCTAAGTTGCTTTACCTAGAATTTTTTGCTTACTGAAGATTACCTATCTGTGGACTTCAACATTTTTCTTTTTTAAATGTATGTATGGTTATATCTTTGGCTCACTTTTCTATTTGAATCCTGACAGTGTTTTTCTTAAGTTCTATAATGGGCTTTTTGAAAATCATTGGTATCATCCTTTGCAAAATGTAAGTGATACAGTTTTGTTAGTCTATGATTTCCTTGGTAGAGACCACAGAACATGGCAAACACTGAAAAATGTGTATTGAATTATGTTCTTTTAAATCATCTTATATTTAAAAATAGTTTTAAAAATATAAAAGAACTATGTACTCATTGTTTTTTAAAAAATAAATATGTAGGCAAAGTAGAAAGATCCCCACTCAAAGGCAATCACTGTAGTTGTTACCAGGTACTTTTAATTTATTTTAATACCTGAGTACTGTTCCTGCAAGTTATATTCTTATTTACCTATTTTCTAGTGCGTTCTCAGTTTTCAATTTTGCCCTATCATATACTGTTGTTACAAGAACAAAACACTAAATTATAAATATTTGTATTTACAATTCTATTGCAGTCTTCAAACCATGTGATCACCTCTCTCCCACAACACATACACACACATGCACACGTACACACTCAACCACCTCCCTCCCACGACACACACACACCCATGCACACACACACTCAACCACCTCCCTCCCACAACACACATGCACACACACAAACCACTTCCCTTGCACAACACACATACACATGCAGACACACACAACCACCTCCCTCCCACAACACACACACACACATGCACACACACAGCCATCTTCCTCCCACAACACACACACACGCACACACACACACACAACCACCTCCCTCCCACAGCACACACACATGCACACACACACTCAACCACCTCCCACTCACAACACACACACACATGCACACACACACAACCACCTCCCTCCCACAGCACACACACATGCACACACAAACTCAACCACCTCCCTCCCACAACACACACACACATGTACACATACACGTATATATACTCTAAAAACAGCAAGTCCAGGGGAAGAGATTTTTGCTCTGCTGACTTCGGGGGAGTAGAAGACGTTATGAATGGCTGAAGATAAAAGGAATAGTTTACTAAGCAGGTAGTTGGGTTTGCCCAGAAGGAACACATATCAGAGGAATAGGTTATGGGATAAAGAAGATGATGGAGTTGCACTTTTGGAAGAGAGATAGAGATGATTAAAGAGGATTTTAATGAAGTCTTGATGTATAAACCACTGCTACACATGTGGGATAATGAATTATTTATCTGTCTGTGATATGCTAAGTGAAAAAATTGTCAGCCAGGCTCAGTGGCTCATGTCTGTAATCCCAGCACTTTGGGAGGCCAAGGCAGGTGGATCACGAGGTCAGGAGTTCAAGACCAGTCTGGCCAATATGGTGAAACTCCATCTCTACTAAAAATACAAAAAATTAGCCAGATGTGGTAGCACCCGCCTGTAGTCCCAGCTACTCAGGAGGCTGAGGCAGAAGAATCGCTTGAACCCAGGAGGCAGAGGTTGCAGTGAGCCAATATCGTGCCACTGCACTCCAGCCTGGGCGACAGAGTGGGACTCCGTCTCAAAAAAAATTGTCAGTCAGCATTTAGAAACTTTTATAGCACTTTGGCATTGCTGCAAACCCAAGTGCATAATGCCCATCCGTGGACTGGTTTTGTAGAACAGGGAATGTGAGAAATCACATGACTAGTGTAATAGGACCACATTAATAACATGTGATATTTTAAGGTCTATCAACTATAACCCAAAAGTTTATAAAAATCTGAGAAAAATGTAAGGTTGTAAAAATAGTTTTATGACTTTTAATTTTTAATCAAGGCTGTTTTAAAACTTAAATTTTTACTTAAATTATGAAGCAAAAGTTGTTCTATTTATTGTTAACTTTAATTCACAGATGACAAAACAAGCTCTATTGGACCATTGCATCATGAAATGATACAACTTTTCTGAATGTGGCAGTAACAAACCAAATGGTAATAGTGAGAGTGGTTCTGAAAAACTGAAGATCAAACACATTCATACTAGTTTTACTCGGAAATATGATACGTCATATGCTGAGTACAGGTTTGTAGCCTGAATTGATGATGAAGTACTTAAAAACATGTTGTTTTCATTTATAGAAATGTACCATGTAATGAAGCAACAAATCCGTCAAAACTTAAGTGGGACTTACATATAAAACAAAAAAAGATTTATTTGAAGGAATACTGAAATTAAAATGTAATGATATAAAAGCTAACAGAAGCAGATGTTCAATATTTCACATATAATCATTACTACTTTACAGGCATCTTTTTTTTCCTTTTATTTATTTATTTATTTATTTTATTATACTTTAAGTTCTAGGGTGCACGGGCACAACGTGCAGGTTTGTTACATACGTATACATGTGCCGTGTTAGTTTGCTTCCCCCTTTAATTCATAATTTATATTAGGCATTTCTCCTAATGCTATCCCTCCCCCATCCCCCCTCCCCATGACAGGCCCTGATGTGTGATGTTCCCCGCCCTGTGTCCATGTGTTCTCATTGTTCGATTCCCACCTATGAGTGAGAACGTGCAGTGTTTGGTTTTCTGTCATTGCGATCATTTGCTCAGAATGACGGTTTCCACCTTCATCCGTGTCCCTACAAAGGACATGAATGCATCCTTTTTTATGGCTGCATAGTATTCCGTGGTGTATATGTGCCACATGTTCTTCATCCAGTCTATCATTGATGGGCATTTGGGTTGGTTCCAAGTCTTTGCTATTGTGAACAGTGCTGCAATAAACATACGTGTGCATGTGTCTTCATAGTAGCATGATTTATAATCCTTTGGGTATATACCCAGTAATGGGATTGCTAGGTCAGATGGTATTTCTAGTTCTAGATCCTTGAGGAATCACCACACTGTCTTCCACATGGTTGAACTAGCTTACACTCCCACCAACAGTGTAAAAGCATTCCTAATTCTCCACATCCTCTCCAGCACCTGTTGTTTCCTGACTTTTTAATGATCGCCATTGTAACTGGTGTGAGATGGTATCTCATTGTGGTTTTGACTTGCATTTCTCTGATGACCAGTGATGATGAGCATTTTTTCATGTGTTTGTTGGCTGCATAAATATCTTCTTTTGAAAAGTGCCTGTTCACATCCTTTGCCCACTTTTTGATGGGGTTTACAGGCATCTTATAAAGTAGCACCTCAAGTTGCTAAGTCTAAGACCCTTACAGTTGCTGAGACATTGCTGGGAGATTCCAGCAATGGAAACTCCATTATGTTGGAGCAATGGAATCTCTATTATAAGCCAAAGATGTTGGCTTATAAATGTTGGGTGAATCTGTGGCAAAATATATGCTTCATATGCTGTTTTAAAATGACACCATTGGTCAGGCATGGCAGCTCATGCCTATAATCCCAGCACTTTGGGAAGCCAAGGTGGGCAGATCACTTGAGGTCAGGTGTTGGAGATCAAACTGGCCAACATGGCAAAGCCCCATCTCTACTAAAAAATACAAAAATTAGCAAAGTGTAGTGCTGCACACCCATAATCCCAGCTGCTTGGGAGGCTGAGGCATGAGAATCGCTTGAACCAACAAGGCGGAGGTTGCGACGAGCCAAGATTGTGCCATTGCACTCCAGCCTCAGCAACAGAGAGAGACTCTGTCTCAAAAAAATAAAAAAATAAAAAAAAATAAGATAAGAAAAGCCAACTCATAGAACACAAAGAACTTGTAATGTTTACTTCACTGAAATTTGACAAATTCACAGACATTACTAACATGGTCAATTTTTTTTAGTATTTATACTGGTGTTTTATTTATTTTATTTGATTAATTTATTTTTTCGAGACAGAGTCTCGCTTTGTTGCCCAGGCTGAAGTGCACTGGCATGATCTCAGTTCACTACCATCTGCCCCTCTCTGGCTCAAGCGATTCTCTGCCTCAGCCTCCCGAGTAGCTGGGATTACAAGTGCCTGCCACCGCGCCCAGCTAATTTTTGTATTTTAGTAGACACAGGGTGTCATCATGTTTGCCAGGCTGGTCTCGAGCTCCTGACTTCAGGTGATCCACTTGCCTCGGCCTCCCAAAGTGCTGGGATTGCAGGTCCGAGCCACTGTGCCTGGCCTATACTGGTGTGTTATGAAGAACATGACCGTGATATGAAGAAATAATTCTTTTTTTTTTTTTCGCTTTCAAATTAGCCCTGAACTTTCTACAGTTACGAAGAATCCCATTATAAACAAATGTGATTTAGAGCTTAAGTTTTGGGTATGTGTATGTTCCCTGTAATGACATTATGGCATAGTTACTCAGATTAAGAAGTTTGTGCCAGAATGTAAATCAATGCCTGGCTTCCTTCATTGACAAAGTTTTGCTGTTAAAAAAGCAAGCTGAACTCGGGAGGCTGAGGCAGGAGAATGGCGTAGACCCGGGAGGCAGAGCTTGCAGTGAGCTGAGATCCGGCCACTGCACTCCAGCCTGGGCGACAGAGCGAGACCCCGTCTCCAAAAAAAAAAAAAAAAAAAAAAAAAAAAAAAAAAAAAGCAAGCTGAATTAAACATTCCATTAAATTATAGAGTAAAGATTGTGAATCATGTAAAAGCTAATATTTTAAATTTATTGTTCTTTTTATTACATAATAATATGGAAGCTGATTATAAATGACTGTTGCTGCATGCAGAGGTCAATGATTTTTGAGAAGAAAAACTCTATCAGGCATATTTGACTATGGAATAAACACTGTGTGTTTCTGCAAGAGAAGAAGCCATTTTGGTCAACTATTAAAAGATGTGAATTGGATAACCAGCCTTGTTTATTTGTCTGATATTTTGATAATTTTAATGATCATAATACTTCATGCAAAGTGGGAATGCAGCATTTTTTCCAATGGCAGATAAGATCTAAGGGGATAAAAAAAGTTAGAAACTTGGAAGAACTGAGTTTCTATAGATTGTTAGGACACGTTCTATAATGTAACAATTATTAATGAAGTGATGATCTTGTTACTGCGTGTCTGTGAAAAGTTATCTCTGAATACTTATCAAATTTGAAAGTATGTTTTGAAATTTTATTTTCCACCGAGTGAAGACCCAATTTAAATAATCCATTTCTTTTATAAAAGATTATTTAGAGCCAAGCATGGTGGCTTGTAATCCCAGAGGCTTGTGAGGCTGAGGCAGGAGGATCCCTTGAGGCAGGAGTTTGAGGCTGGAGTGAGCTGTAATGGTGTCAACTGCACTCCCCTAGGCTACAGTGCTAGACCCTGTCTCTAAAAAAGAAAATATAATTTAAATTTAATAAACTATACAGAATATGTTAAAATTGCAACTGTTGAAGGATTGAAGATGAATTTTGAAATACAGCATCATTTGCTTCATTTTGTGTAAAGGTTAAAAATAAATATCCTGTGCCTCCTGAAATTGCTTTAAATCTCTTCTTCCATCCTGTCAACAGGCCTCTGGGAGACTGATTTCTCTATTATGAATAATAGTAAGTCAAAATGTAGAAATAATTTAGATATGCATTATCCTCTGTGAGTATATTTCATCACTCTAACCTAGATTAAATATGTTAATAAGGAAGCAACAAACTCATTTTTTTGTGTTAAAAATGTCAAATATTTAAACTGTTACATTGTTTATTCAAAGTGTTGGTATAGGAGTTTATTATGGGTAATTGTTATTTTACTCATAAGTGTTTAGTTATAATCACAGAACAACAAAAGTTACAAATGTAATAATGATTTTATTACATATGCACAATGTCAGTGTATACAGTTTCTGCAATTTTTTCTGTTTCTTTTTTAAATTTAATTTTTAAAATTATACTTTAAGTTCTAGGGTACATGTGCACAACGTGCAAGTTTGTTACATATGTATACATGTGCCATGTTGGTGTGCTGCACCCATTAGCTCGTTATTTATATTAGGTATATCTCCTAATGCTATCGCTCCCCCCTCCCCCCACCCCACGACAGGCCCCAGTGTGTGATGTTCCCCTTCCTGTGTCCAAGTGTTCTCATTGTTCAATTCCTACCTGTGAGTGAGAACATGCGGTGTTTGATTTTTTGTCCCTGTGATAGTTTGCTGAGAATGATGGTTTCCAGCTTCATCCATATCCCTACAAAGGACATGAACTCATCCTTTTTATGGCTACATAGTATTCCATGGTATATATGTGCCACATTTTCTTAATCCAGTCTATCATTGATGGACATATGGGTTGGTTCCAAGTCTTCGCTATTGTGAATAGTGCCGCAATAAACACGCGTGTGCATGTGTCTTTATAGCAGCATGATTTATAATCCTTTGAGTTTCTGCAATTTTAAAATCCCCTATGCTACACTAGTTCTGATAATATTTACTGAAATTTAATTTTATATTTGTTGGCTCTAGCCATAAATATTGGACTCGTATTACATATTCATTTAGTTTTTTTTCAAATTATCCACTTTGATTGCATTTTACAAAAGCATCAGTCCGTGATGGATTGGAGATTTCGAAATCCTGCTCCTTCAGCACCAATGGTTTGAGAAGCGCCTGTGAAACCTTTCCTTGGGACCCTTTCAAGAGAACTCAGTAGAGGTTTTCAGTGAGAACCTAAGTACTTAGTCACCAAGGCTTTTGGGAGGCAGAGTTACATTTTATTAATATTTGTGACCCCTTGCTGGAGGAACCTTAGAGCACAAGCAGGTCCAGGTTAGTTGGATTATACATTTTGATGTTCTAACCTTGTGTCACAGTTAGTACTGTTTCTTCAGAATGCATCTGAGAAATGGGAGATTAACATATGAATTCATTTCAAAGCTGGAAATTATAGATTTCACAACATCTGTTTCAAATATTAGAAGCAAGAAATACAGCTTTGAAACGCAAGAATAATCAAGTCTTGGGCCGGAAACAGGAAGACCTGAAGTCTAATTTCAGTTATGGATCTTGTCTGAGCTATCATCCACAAAGACCAACAAGCAGGCTGGGTCTCTCATGTTCCTGCCTCTTCAACAGGCCACCATCTCACATCCCTTTTAGGCCTACCAGTCAGCTGTCTCAGCATTTCTCAAAAACAGAACCCAGCATTTACTGCCTTCCAGGCTCTGTTGGCGAAATCTTCTGTGTAGACAAATGCAGGCTGCTCTCTGCAGCCTTTGGTGTTATTGATTTCTTTCCTCTCTTGCCTTCCATGACTCTATTTTGGTTCTTCTTCCACTTCCCTGACTGCTCATATTTAATCTCTTCTCTTTCTGCTTTTTTTCCCCTCTCCATCCTCTAGGAGGGTTTCACAACGCTCTTCTTTTCTATCTGCTTGGGGATTTCATTCAAACTTAACGTCCCAGTGTTTATCTCTCACATTTGTGTAAGTCACATAGCTGTTGATGAAAGCTTTCCAAAATTCTCATTCTTATTTGACAGCTCAACTTTTGATATTGACAAATAAATAAGTAATTTGTTTTCCTTGAAGTGAAAAGCTCACTTAATTCATTTTTAAGAAAATGCCTGTCAAATACCCAAGTCCGAATGACTGTCAGTCCTTCAAGTAAAAGTCGTTTTCCATGAAGAATGCAGTTAGCTTAGCTCATAAGTTAAGCCATTGCATATGAGCTCTTCCTTGGTTGTGCAGCATCCTACATGCCTTTTCAGCAGTGTCATGGCTGAAAAATAACTTGCTTTCCTTTTACATCTAACATCAACTATTTCTAGTCTTTGGGCCTTAAACTGTAGTGACTTTATTTTCTGGATCTTAGAACACATTGTTTGAACAAGAATTTTTGTGCCATTTAGAGATATAAGAGACAGGCTGAAAGGTACATGCTTCAATGGCTCTGGTAGTTTGTGTGATTGACCAAGAGAACGTTTGAAGTTGGAACTATTTTAGGCATCCCTGACATAGCCACTACAGAAACTGGTGAGTGCCAGGTGCCTCCAAGAAGGTAGTGAGTGAGGAGAGAAGGCATCATGTCAGTGTCCCACTTGGAAATAGGCAAATCTTTGAATGTTAGACCTAGCATGGCCTGATTTAAGCTGACATCCATAATGGGGCTGCTTAGAACTGCCTTGTCAACTCTGTCAACAGACATCAGACACTGAAATACCAAGTCAAAGAACAGTCTGGTAAATTAATGACCACACCTGCCCTACCTGCTTGCATATACAGCTGATGAACATTTATACTAGAAATTCTGGATAGACTGTTTACCTGCTTGATTTTGAAGGTGGATCTGATATGGTCATGGGATCACAGGCACCACCTGTTGAGGAGACGAGGCTCATAATTAATCCATGATTGTTAGACAGGTGAAAAAATAGGGTATTGTTATGGGAGGGAACTGATTATGGTCTTTATGCCTCATCCATCTGGCTGCATAAAACACATGCACATCCTGACATATGGTCACCAGTTAAACAGCGGGGAGAGAATTACAAGGTACAAACGAGGAATGGACACCCCAGCTTCCCTTTGTGGCCAATATGAGATGTTTTGAAATGGGTCTTATGTTTAAATTTCCTTAAAAATAATCATGAACAAAAGGGGCTTTTAACTTCTGTCTCAGTACTGTCTTTGAGACATCTTAGTGCCCTACCAAACATGCTACTTCTCTATTCTCTCAAACGGAAACCTTAAATATTTCTACCCATTTGCCTCATAGCAATGTATGGATATTAACTGATGTTTAATGACAGTTGGAAGACTTACAGAAGACATGCTATGTATTTGTATGAACTATTAATTCTAGATTATTATAGTTCCCATTATGTTACTTATTTGGTGTAAGGGCAATATCTAATGTCAGGTGCAATTTTTTTTTAGCTGTTATTATGTGTTGGTTGCTATTTTAAGCATAATGCATGTATTAACATATTGAAATCTTGTAGAATTCTGTAAGATGGGAACCATTATTTCTATTCTATAGAGGAAGAAACTGAGGCCTAGAGCCATTGATGTACTTACCCAAGGGCAAACAGCTAAGAAATGATGGAACTGAGCCTATCTGAACTCCAAAGCCTGTATTCTTTACCGTTTTGCTTTAACATGTGTGAAATGGAGAGAATCTAAGACAGGGAGAAGACTCCAGTTCTACTGCTAGCCTCATGGTGAAGTAACTGTGTGACTTTGGACAAGTCACATACCTTTTGGTTCTCAGTTTCTTCAGTTACAAAACAAAAATGATAATACCCACCCTACTCACCTCAGGTAGTTAGTGAGAATAAAAAGACTGTGAGCAGCTTGAGAGAAAGAATTAGAGGATTTATAACCGTAATCTGAGCCTAAGCACTATGCTTGATAGATAATTTTTTAATGATTGCCTAAATTTGTTTAAATGACTCATGAATGAATGAATGAGTCAGTGGTTCTGCAAAATGATGAATGTGTAACCTCCTTTAAGACTATAAAGGTCATACAATTATAAGGGCTTATTATTAATTTGTCTATGAAGTCCTAAATGAAAGATATCAAAATTTCATTAAACTTTTAATTTTGAGATTATTATAGATTCACATGTAGTTGTAAGAAACAGTGCAGAAGGATTCCATGTACCCTCTACGCAGTTCCCGCCAGTGGTGACATTTTGAAAACCATAGTATAATGTGACAAGCAGGATATTAATATTCATATTAAAGATATAGAACATTTCCCATCACCACACGGATCTCTCCTGTTGCCTTTTTATAGTCATATCCCCATTCCAATCTGCCCCCATGCCCTCCTTGGCAATCACTAATATGTCCTCTGTCTGTAATTCTGTCACTTCCACAATTTTATGTAAATGGAATTGTACAATATGTCTAGCCTTTTGAGATTGGCTTTTTTTCTCCCAGCATAATTCTCTAGAGATTCATTCAGGTTCTGTGTATTATTGTTTCTTTTTATTGCTGAGTAATCTTCTGTGGTATGGATATACCACAGTTAGTTTAACCTTTTGCCCACTGAAGGACATCTGGACATCCAGTTTTTGGCAATTACAAATAAAGCTGCTATAAATATGTATATGCAGACTTTTGAGTGAATATAGCTTTCTTTCTCTGGGACAAATGTCCAGGAGTGCAATTGGTGAGTCATATGGTAGTTGGATATTTAGTTGTTTTTTAATGAAAGTGGCTGTTTTCCAGAGTGGCTATACCAGTTTACATTCCCAAAAGCAATGTTCTGGTTTCTCTGCATCCTTGCCAACGTTTGCTGTTGTCACTATTTTTTTCCGTTATTCATTCTGATGGGTATGTAGTGATATCTCTTTATGGTTTTAATTTGCATGCCATTAATGACTAATGATGTTGAATATCCTTTCATGTGCTTATTTACCATCTCTATGTCCTCTTCAATGAAATGTCTGTTTATGTCTTTTGCTCATTTTCCAACTGAATTTGTTTTTACTGTTTGATTTTGAAAGTTTAAAAAATACGTTCTAGATATTAGTCTTTTGTCAGGCAAGTAGTTAGCAAATATTTTTTCCTAGTCCATAGCTTGCCTTTTCGTCCTCTCCACAGGATCTTTCACGGAACAAAAGCTCATAATTTTAATGAATTTATCAGTTTTTCCTTTATGGCTTGTGCTTTTGGTGTCAAGTTTGAGAACCCTTTGTCTAGCCTTAGATCCTATAGATTTTCTCTTATTTTTTCTAATAGTTTTGTAATCGTACATTTTACATTTAAGTCCATTATTCATTAGGAGTTAACTTTTGTATAAGATGTGAGATTTTAGTTTTAGTTTCAGTTTTTTTGTATGTATGGGTGTTCAGTTTCTCCACAGCACCATTTGTTGAAAAGCCTGTCTTTTCTCTATTGAATTGCTTTTGCACCTTTGTAAAAATCAATTGGGCATATTTGTGTGAGTCTATTTCTAGATTTTCTGTTCTGTTTCATTTATCTATGTGTCTATCACTTTGCCAATTTTACAGTTTTTATTACTGTGGCTATACAGTAAGTCTTGAAATCTGGTAGACTGAGTTACCTCCTATTTAATTTTTCTTTTTCACATTGATTTGGCTCTTATAGTTTCTTTGTCTTTCCTTATAAATTTTAGAATAATACAGTCTACAAAATATCTTGCTGGGATTTTGACAGGAATTGCATTAAACCTATATATCAATTTGAGGACAATAGATAACTTTACTATGTTGAATCTTCTATTCATGAACGGAGCATGTCTTTCTCTCCATTATTTAGATCTTCTTTGATTTCATGAGTGTTGTGTAGTTTCCTGCATACCAGTCTTGTACATGTTTCTTAGATTTATACCTGCTTTTATAGCAATTATAAATAGTACTGCACTTTTGTGTCCACGTGTTCATTGCAAGTGTACAAAAGTACAATTGATTTGGCCAGGTGTGGTGGCTCACGCCTGTAATCCCAGCACTTTGGGAGGCCAAGGCAGGTGGATCACGAGGTCAAGAGATCGAGATCATCCTGGCTAACATGGTGAAACCCCATCTCTATTGAAAAATGGAAAAAAGTAGCCAGGCATAGTGGCAGGCACCTATAGTCCCAGTTACTCGGGAGGCTGAAGCAGGAGAATGACATGAACCTGGGAGGCGGAGCTTGCAGTGAGCTGAGATCATGCCACTGCACTCCAGACTGGATGACAGAGTGAGACTCTGTCTCAAAAAAAAAAAATACAATTGATTTATGTATTTTTTCTGTATCCTGCATCCTTGCTGAACTCACTTGTTCTAGAATTTTTTTTAACTTTTAAAAATAGATTTCTTGACATTTTCCACATACGCAAATAAAAGCCATTTTATTTCTTACCAATCTCTATGCTTTTTCTTTCTTGCCTTATTGCACTGGCTATAAGTTCCAGTACTATGGTGAATATGAGTAATGAGAAAGATAGCCATTAGTCATGCTTGTTGATATGTTGATAGATGTTGATAGTTCTCAACAAGATTAAGAATATTGTTCCCAATTGTTTGTTGTTGTTGTTGTTTCCTTTTTAGAGACAGGCCCTCACTCTGTCACCCAGGCTAGAACACAGTGGTGTGATCATTGCTTACTGCAGCCTTGAATTCCCAGGCTCAAGCAGTCTTCCCATATCAGCCTCCCAAGTAGCTAGAACTACAGTCATGTACCACCATGCCTGGTTAACTTTTTAAAAAAATTTGTAGAGACAGGAGCTTGCTATGTTGCCCAGGTTGATCTTGAACTCCTGGGCTCAAGTGATCCTTCTGCCCTGGCCTCCCAAAGCATTAGGATTACAGGTGTGAACCACCATACCCAGCCTTTTTTTTGTTTTTGTTTTTTTTTTTTTTTTTTGAGAAGGGGTCTCATTGTGTTGCCTAGGCTGGTCTCAAACTCTTGGGCTCAAGCAATCTTCCCACCTCAGCCTCTTGAGTAGCTGGGACGATAGGAGCTCACTGCTATTCCTGGCTTGTTCCCAGTCTTGGGGGCAAATTATTTTGTCTTTAGTATATTGTTAGCTGCAGATTTTTTATAGATGTTTTTTGTAAGTTGAGGACATTCCCTTCTATTCTTGCTTCTCTGACCATTTTTATCATCAATAGGTCCTAAATTTTGTCATTTTTTTCTTTATCAATTGATATAATCATGTAGTCTTTCTTTTTTAGCCTTTTAATAAGGTATATTACGTGAATTTTTACATACTGCACTAGTATTGTATCCCTGGAATAAATCCACTCACTCATGGTGTATATGTCTTTTTATATGTTGGTGAATTCTCATGAATATTTTGCTAAATATTTTTTTAATCTATAGTTAGGAACAATATTGGCCTGTAGTTTTCTGTCTTTTTGCAGTATCTCTAGCTGGCTTTGGTATTAGGGTAATACTAGCTTCACAAAATGTATTGGAAAGTTTTCTCTCCTTTTCCATTTTCCAGAAGAGACTATGTAGCGTTGGTAGTAATTTTTCTTTAAATGTTTGGTAGAATTCTCCAGGGAAACAATTTGGCCAGTACATTTCTTTTTGGTGAAGATTTTTAAGTTACAAATTCAATATCCTTGATAGTTATAGTGATATTTGAATTATCAATTTTATATTGGGTAAGTTGTGGTAGTTTGTCTTTTTTAAGGATTGGTCCATTTCACCTAAGTTGTCAAAGGTATTTGTTTTGAGTTGTTCATAGTATTCCTATTATCCTTTTGATGTCTGCCTGATATGTGGTTATACTCTCTACTCATTCTTGATGTTAACATGTGTCTTCTATTTTTGTCAGTCTTGCTAGAGATTTATCAATTTTATTAATCTTTTCAAAGAGAAAGCTCTATATATGTTGATTTTCTCTATGTTTTCTGTTTTCAATTTCACTGATTTTTGCTTTTATCTTTATCAAGTCCTCCTTCTATTTGCATTGGGTTTACTTTGCTCTTCTTTTTCTATATTCTTGAGGTATGAGTTTAGATTATTGATTTGAGACTTTTTCTCTTTTCTAATATGTTTATTTAAGGGCTATAATTTTCCTTCCAGTACTGCTGGAAATTTTGTGACACAAATTTGGATTTTGATATGTTTTTCTTATTTATTTACATGTTTTTTTGTATTTCTTTGAGGCTGCCTCTTGACCCATGGATTGTTTAGAAGTATATTGTTTAGCTTCCAAGGGTTTGGAGATTTTCCTATTATCTTTCTGTGCTGAATTTCAAGTTTGGCTCCATGCGGTCAGAGAATACACTCTGTATGATTCAATTTTTTAACAATTTGTTGAGGTTGTTTTATGACCCAGAATATGGTCTATCTTGGTATATGTTTCATGAGTATATACACACAAGAATATACAGGATGTATGTTCTGCTGTTGTTGGGTGGAGTGTTGTATAAATAGCAATTAGATCCTGTTGATTGATGATGCATTGAGTTCTTCTATGTTCTTTTTGGATTTCTGTCTACTATGGATTTGTCTCTTCTTCCACTACTATCAGTTTTTACTTCACATATTTTATAATTCTGTAGTTTGGTACATACACACTTAGGACTGTCTTTTTATTTTATTTTATTTTGGTAGATTGGCTCTTTTACCACTATGTAATATCCCTCTCTGTCTCTGGTAATAATTACTGCTCTGAAGTTTACTTTATCTCATATTAACATAACCACATCTGCTTTTTTAGATTAAAGTTTACATGATATACCTTTGTTGCAGGCAGAATAATGACTCTAAATATGTTCACGTCCTAATTTTCAGAACCTGTGAATGTTCTTATACAGCAAAAGAGACTTTGCAGGTGTGATTAAATTAAGAACTTTGAGATGAGGAGGGTATCCTGGGTTATCCAGGTGGACTCAATGTAATCACAAGATTCTTGAAAGTGGAAAAAGGAGGCAGAAGAGGAGGTCAGAGTGATGTGATCTAACAAGGACTCACCTTCCATTGCTGGCTTTGAAGATGGAGAAAGGGAGTCATGAGCCAAAGAATGTGGATGACGTCTAGAAGCTAGAAAGTTGGGAAAGACAAGAAGACAAATTATCTCCAGAGTTTCCAGAAGTAAATGCAGCCCTGCCAACACCTTGACTCTAGCCTTGTAAGACCTGTATCAGATTTCTGACCTACAAAACTGTAGGATAACACATTTGTGTTCTTTCAAGCCATGAAGTTTGTAGTAATTTGTCATAGTAGCAATAGGAAACGAATACAACCTTTTCCATCCTTTTACTTTCAACCTACCTATGTTATTGTCTTTGGAGTGAGTTTCTTATAGGTAGCACATAGTTGAGTCATGTTTTTTAATCCACTCTTTTAATTTTAATTTAATTTGTTTTTTCAATACACGATTCCAGTCTTGAAAAAACCTACTGACTGGGCATGGTGGCTCACGCTTGTAATTCAAAAGAGGTCAAGGCAGGTGGATAGCTTCAGCCCAGGAGTTTAAGACCAGCTTAGTGAGACCTAGTGTCTACAAAAAAAAAAAAAAAATCAGTCACGTGTGGTGGCAAGTGTCTGTAGTCCCAGCTACTTCTACTTGGAAGGCTGAGGTGGGAGAACTGCTTGAGCCTGGGGGACAGAGGTTGCAGTGAGCTACTGCACACCAGCCTATGTGACGGAGTAACACCCTGTCTAAAAAACAAAACAAATAAAGAAACAAAAAACCTACAGCACCTGGTATTCCCAGGTGGTTTCCCATCCAAGTACTAATCAGGGCTGACCCTGCTTATCTTCGAAGATTGGATGAGATCAGGTGCATTCAGGGTGGTATGGCCATAGACTCTGTGTTTCAGCTGGTGTATTTAGACTATTACATTTAGTGTCATTGATATGTTAGAGCTTAAGTCTACCATTTTATATTTCGTTTTCTGTTTGTTCACTCTTTTTTGTCTTTCTGTTTTCTTTTCCTTGCCCTTCCTGTGAGTTAGTTGGTCATTTCTTAGAATCCCATTTTGATTTACCATATTGTTTTTTAATGTGCCTCTTTGATAGCTCTTTAGTGTTTGGTCTAGGTATTACATTATATCTATGAAACTTATAACAGTCTATTGTTATTACTCACAATTTTTCCTGAAACTTTACACATTTTTTTTCTAGGTCCACTCTATGGCAGCCACTGTACCAGCTGCTAAGTTGTGAGGATGAATAAAGCATATTCACTGCATATAAAGAGCTTATAGTCTCATGGGAGGGTCAGATGCATTAAAAAAGTGTCCTTATAATATACATGCCAAAAGAGGAGTATTCATCTAAATCAGAGGTTGGCAAAGCTTTTTTTGTAAAGGGTCAGATAGTAAATAGTTTAGGCTTTGTGGGCCAAGTGATCTCTGTTACAACTATCCAACTCTGCCACTGTATTGTGAAAGCAGTCATAGACAATATGTAAATGAATGTTGTGACTGTGTTCCAATAAAACTTTATTTTCAAAAACAGGTGGTGGGCCAATTTGGTTCATTGGCTGCAGCTTGTTGACCACTGCTCTAGCTATTTTATTTATTTACTTATTTAGAGACAGAGTCTCACTCTGTTGCCCGGGCTGGAGTGCAGTGGTGCGATCTTGGCTCACCGCAACCTCTGCCTCCCGGATTCAATCAATTCTCCTGCCTCAGCCTCTGGAGTAGCTGGGACTACAGGCACCCGCCACCACACCTGGCTAATTTTTGTATTTTTAGTAGAGACAAGGTTTCACCATGTTGACGAGGCTAGTCTCGAACTCCTGACCCTGTGATTCACCTGCCTCGGCCTCCCGAAGTGCTGGGATTACAGGCATGAGCCACTGCACCCGGCCTCTAGCTATTACTTTTATTTCCTCTTTATGTTTTACTATGTAAAGTACGGTTGTTATGATAATTAAATGAGCTAATATTTGTAACATGCTCAGAACAAGTCCTGGCAGATATTAAGCGCTACATGAGGTTAGTCTTTAGCTGTTCCCTGTCTCGCCCTCTATTCCATACACATAAGATGCCTGAGGCTTGATGTGGGTTATTTGGAGGATATGCTCGAAGGCTAACAGTGGCCACGGTTGATGCGTTTGCTCATTACTTAGGTAGGTCGCTTCAACAGCATCCTTCATAAGTTTACCAAGTTTGTTTTGACCACGAGCTCCCGTGAATCTTTGAGCATCAACCTGCTTCCCTCCTCCCCAGAGAGTAATGAGGTACGGGAAGCTGAATTTCTTCTGGAGTTAGATGATCTGGCCTAATCCCTGCCTCTGCCCATTTAATTTCACCTCTGAACCTATAGTGTCCTCGTATGTAAAATGGGAATGATGCTCTACCCTCACAGGATAAGTGTAGAAATTAAACAAGATGATGCATATGAAAAGTACTTTGCGAACCATAAAGTACTTTGTAACTGCTGGTAATTGTTAACATTATTAGGATATAAGAACTCTAATTCATTCATTCCTGGGTTCTTTTCCTACAGGTTCTCAGCCTCTAGCAGGAAGGGTAGCACTTACACAGGCACTAAAGACCCAATGCCCAGTTATACCCAGGGAGAAAGGAGATTGTTATTTATATAATTAGTAGTTAAAAATCAGATTATTTGTGTATGCCTTTGTTTTACTAAATGATACCTCTGTGGTTTTCCAAACTTTACATGTGCCATGTAGTCAAAGGGGAAACAATTGACCTTTCTCTTGTTGAGGTGTGTTTATACAATTGCCTGCTAAGTAGGAGTTAGCAGTTGAAATAAAGCACATTGCAGTGAGGCTAAAAGGCTACACGTTAGCAGAGCTACTGATTCTTGTAGCCTGGGACCCAGAAAGGAATTCAATTCAATGCAATTTAACCTGATCCAATAAACTGAGGTTTGCTATTTGCTGGACATTGTACCAGGCACAATGGATACAGAAATGACTGTAACACAGTCTCTGCCCTCCTGGAGTGCATACCTCCATGAAGGAGACCGATAGAAACTCCAAGTTATGGTGTAGGAGGAGCTAGGCTGGAAGAAATCCTAAAGGGCAGAAAATAAACGTTTCTTCTTCATGAGCTTGTTCTCACTTCAGGCACAAGGGAGTGAGGTAGACAATGTGATTTCAGATAGAGTTAGGTGCTCTGAGGGGAAAAAAAGAGAATAAGGTAAGAGAATGCCTGGGGATAGAAGGAACGCCCCCATTTCCCTTTCCCTGGAGGGACCACTTTAAACCTGTTTAATTCTTTAGAAATGTACTTATCTCTAAATAACGTTTATAATGTTACTTCCTATTTTTTTGGTTTAGATGTTATATGTTTACTTCCCACTAGGGAAGATAAGGATTTAGCTCTGTTTTTAATTTTAGTTTTTGAGATCTTACTTTTACGTGTAGAATTAAAATCTAACGAAACCCATCGTTTTATGGTAACTTAGAGTAGCCCTTGCACCAGAGGCCACTGTCCACCTGTTCAGCCTCATCTGGTGCTGCATTTCCCACTGCTCTTTGGCCATGTTGGCCTCCTCTCGTTTTTTTTTTTTTATTTGTTTGTTTTTGTTTTTGAGACAGAGTCTCACTCTGTTGCCCAGGCTGGAGTGTGGTGGCGTGATCTCGGCTCACTGCAACTTCTGCCTCTAGGGTTCAAACGATTCTCGTGCCTTAGCCTCCCAAGTAGCTGGGACTACAGGTGCCTACCACCACGCCCAGCTAATTTTTGTATTTTTAATAGAGATGGGGTTTCTCCATGTTGGCCATGCTGCTCTTAAACTACTGAACTCAAGTTATCCCCCTGCCTCGGCCTCCCAAAATGCTGGGATTATAGGCGTGAGCCACCACGCCCAGCCAATGCTATTGTAATTAACTATTTTATTTTATTTTTCTTAAGTTTCACATTGATTGTTAAAAAGAAGAAAATTATAGAAATACCCATAATAGCTTAAGTTTGTAGAGTTTCCCTTCCCTGTTCCCAGCTATCTTATGTGAAATGGAGGCAGGAAGAGCCACATGTATTTTAGGCACACGCAACCTAGTCCTAGCACATAGGAAGCACACAGTGAAAATTTGTAACATTTAAAAATAAAAAGTTTTCTTATGGTGACCACAGAAATTATAGCCACAAATCCCAGGCAAAGATTGAGAAAAGAGAACAGACATCTAGGAGATTTTGGCTTTTGAGAACTAACCAAAGAAAGTCAAAGTTTCTCTTCTGCCAAGAGGGCAGACAATGTTTTGAAGTGTTTGTAGGTGGTTCAGGAACTCAGAGAAGTCAGCAATTCAGAGAGAGGCTGCAGTCCTACCCAGAATGAGAGAAGCCAGGCAACCGGCAGCTTGGAATCTCTCACTTGCTAGTTTGGGCTTTGTTCCAAAAAACTCCCAGTTCTTCTGAAGATCTGCTTGCACTGTCTTTGTCCCAGTGGCTGAGTCATAGCCTTGAGAAGGCCCTAGATATTCAGAAAGCCTCCAGAAGGCCCCAGTTCCATTTTACATTTATGGAGTGCTTCCTGCATGTAAAGCCTCATATCAGGCCACAAGAGAAATTGAGGTCAAGTAGAAAGATCAGTGGGCAGACTGAGCAAGGTTCTAGCCCTTACTTTATCCTTGTGTTCTTGCTCAAATTATTCTCTGAACCTTGGTTTCTAATGATGTAAATCAAGAATATTTCTACTGCTGGTACAGTAGATCACATTGTGTTCTGTATAGATGGTACTTCCTAAAATACATGACTTCAATGATCTTAGGTTTGTGCATGGACCCAGGTGGAATTTGGATTCCTTATGCTTATGACCAGAATTGGAAGGCCAAGATGTGCCCGTTTCAGAGAATAACACAATGATTGCTCAGATCATCCATTCCTCACAGAAGCTTCTTTTTCTTCTCCCTGTCCAGCTTTATTAAGGCTAATCGATAAATTAAAATTTTATATATATGTATGGTGTACAACTCGATGTTTTGGTATAGGTACACATTGTGAAATGATTAGATCGAGTGAATGAGTATGCCCTTGCCTCACATGCTTATCATTTTTTTGTGGTGAGAACATTTAAAATCTACTTTGTTAGCAATTTTCAAGTATACAGTAGCCCATTATTAATTGTAGTCACCACACTGCACAATAGATATCCAGAACTTATTCATCCTGCATAACTGACATTTTGTACCGTTGAACAAATGTCTCCCTAGAAACTTCTTAAGACTCAAGCCCATGACAATCACTGGCCTCCTTTGTAGATCTCTTGCTCTGGTAACCCTAAAGACGCCTACAGCTGGTGTTTTGTCAACCACAGGGCATGGTGAGCCGTCGTTGATCCCAAAACCTCGTGTAAAATTTCTTAGCACTGAGGTCCAGGGCTCTGGTGTCTCTGCACTATTTCTCTGATCTGCCCACTTCTTGCTTCGACTGACCTTTAAAAGAGGCTCTCCAAGGTGGACTTTCTTCTGCAGAGGCCACTGAAGCTCTTCCTTTTCAATCAGACCCTTCCTAGCACAGATGAAAACTCAGCTCCTCCAAGGAGCACGAGGAAAAGTCACCTAAAGTGACAGCCCTGCTCAGATGTGTAAGGTTTACATGTTAGTCATATCGAGTTTACAAAAGCAAGCATACCTACTCTGGAAGAAGGAAACTGGAGGACCTGCTGCACCTTTTACCTGAGATAAATAGCTGGGAGATGTTGCAACAACCCTGAACTCCTTCTGGGAAAGGGTGCGCTGTTTATCTTTGGAGTCCGCCAGCATGGTGGTGAATGCTAAGGCTGCAAGCTCCACACCCTTTTTGCATTGCTTCCGTCTAACATGCAGCCTCTCGCTGTCAGGTCCCAGCCTGCAGTGCCACAGTGGGCTGCTGGACAGGAGAAATGGTACTTTTCATGTGGTCGGCATGGGCTTCTGTCCAGCAGGACAACACTGTGCGTCCTTTGAGGCTTGATTTCTTTAGTTTTTGGTGCTAAGCCAAATGGCAGTGCCAGGAAGAAGGCAGTGCTCTATAATGTGTGGATGCTCTTGTCAGTCAAGGCTAAAAAGACTCCAGCTAGGACATTTCTGGTGAAAGGTGCTTTTCAGCCCTGGGGCATTTGCATTCTGAGTGAGGGCCCAGCCCGATAGAAGAGGACCTCCCTGTGCAGTAGGAGCAAAGTCTCACTCAGAATAAAATCTATGGGAGGTAGGGGGTAGAAAAAGGGGTGAGACAGAGGAAAATCCTAGTTGTGGCTATTCTGGCCCCATTCAGAAATGGCTCACTCATTGAGGGGGACACTTCCCTGGAATTCCTTCTTTTCAGACTTGAAGGTATGAAAAATTATGAAAGAAAAAGGAGGAAAAAGAAAAAATGAAACAAAGGAAAACAGTACTTTTAGGCATCCTCCTCTTTGGGAAGTTGGCACTAGTCACACACACTAACTAGAAATCTCTCTTTACATCGTGCAGACACAATGGGCTGAAAGTGAACCAAGCGACGAGGTGTCTGTGTATGTGTCTCTCTGTCTCTGTCTCTGTGTCCCTTACACTGTCTCTCTCTCTCTGTTTCTCTGTATCTCTTTCTGTGCTTCTCTATCTCTCTGTGTCTCTGTCACTGTTTCTCTTTCTTTTCTCTGTCTGTTTCCCTGTCTCTGTGTCTCTGTCCCCCTCCCTTTTCATATGTGTGTATGGGTTCCAGTGGACCAATAGCCAGTTCTCTTTTGTTTTGATTTTATTTTAGTAAAAAGAAAAGAAAGTCCCTGATAAATAAACCTGAATTAACGGGAATTGTCTTACCTATTCGTGAATGCAGTCTTCAGAACCAGACAGAAATGGATTCAAATTATGCTTGGCAGTTTCATGACTTTAGCTAATTCATATAATCTCCCTGAATACCAGGTGAGAATTCGTCACCTATAAAATGAGACTATCAAGCCTGGTTCATGGTTGGGTGGTGTGATTAGATGAGGTAACTGTGTAAAGCCCCTTAGCTCAGTGGGGTATGTGTGGAAGTGAGGCTGGAGGAAGAGACCAATATTGGCTGGGGCTGGCAGCTTTGGAAGCCATAGGAAGTGTCTTGTTTTTATCCCCAAAGCAAAGTGAAATCAGCAAAGGTTTTAAATAAGTTAGTGAGGGGTGGTTGTGATGTGGAGAAGGCATTGTTGAGGGTGGAAAGAGCCAAGACCAGAGGTGGGAGGACCCATTAGGAATTATTGCAGTGGTCCAAGTGACTTGACATTCTAGGGGCTTTCATTTTGATTTCCCGGCTTTTGGCACTGCACCTGCTCCTAACTCTGTGAAAAGCTTTGACCTTCAGGTTCCTAATCTTTGACCCGCCGTGTTACTAAGCTTACTCCCTGGATTAAATGAAGCTTTGGTTCAGTTTTGTTAATACAGTATTTATTAAGTACCTATCATGTGCTAAGAACTCTGCTGGCTGAATATAGAGTTTAATGTAGAAACAGTAAATAGGTTTCAACTACTCACTGGTAGAGTCTGTACTGAAAGGATTAAGAGGGCCAGGATTGATTAGCCATGTTTGCTGTGGGTGAGGAGAGTGATGGCAGCAGGTTTGTCACACATTTGCCATCTCTGATCCAGTGACTCCCACCTCCTATATTCCACCCTCGCTTGATCCTGGCTCTCCTCAGACCATCTTCTTATCTTCAAACAGTTCCCATGAGGCTGGACACAACAGCAAGCCTTGTCGTTGCTGCTTGCCTAGGAAATATTGGAAAAGAGGCATTCTTTCAGCATGGAGACTGCTAAACCAGCAGTGTGTTAGCTGACAAGGGCATCCACGTGGAGAGAACATGCCAGGCAATGAACAGAGAGGAAAACAGAGTTAAGAGATACAGAGGCTGAATAGGAGTGACCATCCAGGCCTGGAGCCAGTAACGCCAGAAGCTGTCATCATGGGAGAGGTATGGTTGTTTGCCCACAAATGGGTGAATTGTGTGTCCTGGAAAGGCTTGAAACTTCACTCGATGGATGCTCTCATCATGGGAGACACATGGATGTGTGCCCACAAATGGGATGAATTGTGTGTCCTGGAACGGCTTGAAACTTCACTCAGGAGCAGCCACATATAGAGAGTGGAGCAACGGCAGGGTAAGGTGGCAAGCTGAGTAAACAGATGGCAACTAAGGTGGACTTATGAACATGTGAATGTTTCTTGGCAGATTTTCAGAAGAAGTTAGGAAAGGGAAACCACATAGACTAAACTTTCTATCACACCAGAAGAATGCTTGAATTATTGCTTTTTGGAATAGGAAAGAGAAGGAATGAAATATAATTATAGTTTGGGACAGCTAAAAGTGGGTGTGCCTCCCCCATGCTCTTTCTTTTCCATTCATAGGGCTGGAAGTAAAGGGCTTTGGGAAGGCCAAATTACAAGGCAGAGAAGCCTTCTGGGTTCCTGAGCCAGCCTCTATGAGAAGGAGAGCTGCTTGGAAGAGTCACCCAACCCATATAATACTCTGATGAGAAAATAACTTAAGGTGCTGTACTACTGAGTGTTTGAGGTCACAGTCTCACAGGCTATTGCAGCCTATTCTACAATGGCCAGAAAGGGCTAAAATTTCCAGAACCGCAGGGTTTAGAATGGATTATTTATATACTGCCCATTAAAAACTCTCTACCACTTATTTGTTCACACAATGCTCCTTTTAGCAATAATGCAACTAAGCTAGGCCATGATTTGATGAGATGAAGACTTTCATTATTGCTTACATTATAAATTGCTGGAAGGTTTTGGAAAGCAATTTGGCAATATTTATCAATTGTCTTAAAATATTCGTACTCATTGTGCTAGTCATTCTACTTCTAGCAATCTAGCCTAAGGAAAGAATGAGAAATGTGAGAAATGTGTGTAAAGAATAATGTACACGGACATTTATGACCATCATTGAAATGAAATACATTTTTATCAATATCAGAATAGTAGGAAATTATGGTACCTGCAAAAAATACAATATTATGTGTCATTTCCATTTGTGTTTATGAAGACATTCTAATGGCATGAAGAAGCATTTAGATTATAATGTCAGTGAGATATCAGGAAACAGAACTATACAAAGCCCTACTTACTCTGTGTATAAGAAATTCCTATTTATAGGAAAAATAGAAGAAATACAATTTAACAATTAACAGTGGTTTTTTTTCTTACTGATAGGATTATATGAGATTTTTATTTTCTTCTATATGCATTACTGTATTTTCCAGTTTTAAAAAATGTTCATTTTTTATAGTGAAGGAAAAGATGACAAAAAGCTTTATTTTAAAGTGTTATGCCCAGGTTGAGGCTGTCATGGGGTTCTCAAAGCACTTTCTGCAATATATTCAAGAGATGATTTTTACCCAGTCTCTAAATGTAGCCCTTCTCTGAGGGTCAGTAAATGCTTAATCAGAAAAGCTTCCAGGCCTTTATTGCTGGTCAAGCGTCTGAACATGTAATAAAGGGAATAATCAGAGTATGATTTCTGCAAGGTGAGAGACTTTTGCAAATAGTGCTCACTTGCACCTAACCTCTGATCTTCCCTGTGAAAACAAGACACAGAGAGACGAGGGAATGCTCAGGTGAAAGTTGGCATGGGATGGGTTGAGATGGGCAAAGAATAAGAGCAAGAGGGGAAAAGCACAAGAAAGAGCATACAGGCAGCACATCTCGAAGGAGAAAAATATGTGTACTTCTAGCATTGCATAGGCGTCCTTAAGGAATTTGCAACAGGACAATCAGAGTTATTGAATTACAGATAAAAGATACCTGAAAAATTGCAGGCAACAAGACCGAGAGTTCCCCATAAGGAGTACAAAAGCCCTGATATCTAGAGGTATGTGTTCTAACGTAATGGACCCAGATTAGCATTACCTAATAACAATAATAATGGTAATCACAATAATAGTACAAAATGAGATGAGCATCCACATAGAACCAGACAACATATTTCCTCTATCCTAAAGAAGAGGAGTCAGATATTAATATCGCATCAGCGTTGTATTGCTTTTAGCATTTGTTTTCATGTTCCACTGTGGCCCAAGAAATATAAATGAGAATGTCTGATGGAGAAAAAAATTTGGTATGGGCCTTCCCTATAGTTAACATCCTTAGAACAACTTAGAACAGCGTAGTGCATTGGAGGAGTAGGCAAAGCGCATAGAGTCAACGGCTCCATCTATGCCTCATTAATTCATTAATTCATTCACCCACTCATTTGGCCCATGTGTGCTGAGAATCTCCTGAAATGTGCTAGGCACTGGAGACGCGGAGATGAATCCGTCCTGTTTTCAATGAGCAAAGGATCTAAAGGAGAAACAACCATGCAAATAAACTATTATACAGTGTGGGAAGTGCTGTAATTGTAAGTGCGCAAAGTGTAGAGTGCACACCCCAGAGTTTTCCAGGTCAAAGGAGGAGAAAGGGAGTTCCAGGCAGTGGCAGGAAGCATGCCATGCAAAGCTAGAGAGGTGAGGGGCAGAACATGTCTGGGAACCAAAAGATATTTGACGTGGTTGGAGTTTACATGTGGAGAATGACAGCCTGTGACTCTGAAGCTGGACTGAGAATGGCCTATATGCCACGGCAGTTCTTAACCTTGGTTGAGCATTGGTGGGACAGTTTTTAAAATATTTATGTTTGAGTCCTACCCAGAGATTCTGATTGAATTGATCTGGCAAGCGGCTGGGACAATGGGACCTTAAAAGCTCCCCAGGGGAATCTAAGGTGCAGCCAGCGCTGAGAACCATTGCTTAAGGAGATGGAAAAATCATTTAATTATTTAATCAATTTGTGTTTTCATAATATTACTTTGGCAGTACTATGGAGGTCAGAGACTGGTGGCAGGGAGGCAAGTGAAAGAGTAAGTACAAATGTCCAGATGAGAGAGGATGAAGGCTTTAAATAAGACATTGGCAATGAGGAAGGAAGGGAGGAACAAGATATAAGAGATCTGAGTGGATAGAATTGATACAATGGAATGGGAGGGAGGAAAAAGAACAAAAGCAGATATTCAGATTTCTTGAGTAAATACTGGTGTCATCACTGAAATGTGAAGCATAGGTGAAGAATAGGGTTGGTACATGATTAAGTGTTTGGAAAGCAGGGGCAGAGATAATAAGTTCGATTCATCTCTTGCTGAGTTGGAAGTGGCCACGTAATTCTTTCCATCTTTCAAGGTCTCGCTGTCACTTTATAGGCTTTTCCAGCTGCATGGATTGTTCAATATCCATGCCAATCTTCTCAGCGCTTTCTGACAATGCAGAGGCTGAAAGGGAAAGTCTGCATTTGCCAGACACAATACAGCTAGAGCTCTGCATGAGATTTAGGCTCTGCCAATCAGACATACCCACATGAGATGCAAAAGGCAGAAGTGAAACATGGCAAGATGGAAGCTACACTTCATCTGTTTCAGGTGGCAAGCATGCTCGTGCAGGCCTTTGGAACTGGACTTTTGTTTGTTTGGTTGGTTGGTTGGTTTTGTTTTCCTTTTTTTTTTTTTTTTTTTTTTGCATTTGAACAGAGGTTACACTGCCCTTCTCTTACTTTACAAAGGAAAGAGGGCACCTATCATCCATCCCAATTTTATTATAGGGTTTTGCCCCAGAATGAAAAATCCTCCTGGGTTCCAAAGAAGGGGACAATTTCAAATATTAGTATTTATGAAACTTCCTTTGATTTGTTACTGGGCTTTATATCTTCTCCTGCCTAGTACATATTTTCATTAAGATAAAAGTGTGGCTTTTAGGGAGGTGTGGCTTTATACATAGGGATGTTATAAATTCAGATGTATTATAGAGTGTTACAGGAGGGAGGAGTGACACTTTTCACTTAACCACCTCTCTGGAGCAATATTGTCAAGGAATGCCTTACTTCTGACAGCAAAGCCTGTTAGAATACAGCAGAAAGTGCAAGTGATAAGTAATAGAAGCAGCTGGGCCTGTCTCCTTTCTAACCGATACACACAGGGCAAGGCTCCAGTCTCTCTCTCTCTGTCTCCCTCCTGTAGATTTAGAATGCTCAACATTCATAAAAATCATGCTGAGAAATACTCGTTTCCTAGGAAGTGTGCTCTCTGCATTTTCTTTATTTTCTGCAAAGGGAAAGAGCTTGGAGATAACTCTCATTCATGTGGTCTTGGTCCATGTCTCATTTGCATGTTCTGTATTTCAAGGAAAAAGAGGTGATAAGTTTCATGTTTAACTTAAAAAACAGACCAATGTTACCTTTTTTAAAGTAAAAGTAACACATAAGAGGTGAGAAGTGTTTTATATTATTGTGAACACTTATCTAGACTCCTTTTTGTTTGCTTTTACCAAAAGATTATCAGATAAATTTAACATCTATTTCACTGGAAATAAAAATAAATAAAACCTTCAATGTATAGTCTTAGTTTTGCTGCAGAAAAGATATTGAGTAATGAGTTTCTTTAAAAGTAGGTTAAAATGATATATTAGGTTAAAATACAGTATGTGGAATGAAATGAAAGTCAAACTTTAAGAAGAGCAAGCAACAATGTTAAATGTTAGCTAATATAGATTTGCATACATACAGTACTTCATAAAACTATGGTGGGAATTGAGGTGTAGAATATTTATATCCCACTGGATACATTTACAATAACCACATGTCAGTTTAATTTTAAAAATTAATATGGACAATGTACCATAAATTACATGATTTGCAGCTACTTAATGATGAAATATTTTAGATGTCAACTTAAAAATGTGCATATACATATAGGCTTTCAAAATTGTTTTAGAAAGTATGACAGTAAAAGAAAAATGTGAAGACCACGTATACAAGGACAAGTCTACGGAACTTCTTGACAACTTCAACCCACTCCTCCTTCCACCCCACTGCCCCTGGAGAGTGGGATCAGAGAATGCAAATTAACTTTAACATTAGCCTGAGAAAAATGCCACTGGAAGCACCAGCCTGCTGCGAGGACCATTATTCTGATGCATCCCACACTAACACAAAAGGAGAGACTCCAGGTCCTTGGCTGTTTGCATGATTCATGCCTACAGTCCCCTCTCTCAGGCTAATCCAGACTTGACAAAAAATGAAAAGTGTGGGCATGTCTTGTGCTGGTATGTCTCACACACGTCACTACACCATTTACACACGGCTGATTTTACAGCCATTTACAACTATCAGGTACAAGCAGGAACATGCTAGTCTGTGTATTAATTGCTATTTGGATAAGTGTTATGGGTTTATGAATAGCTGCATATGATGGAGAAAGTGAAAAATGGGTCAATGGCATGCTTTTCTTCACCTTTCTTGTTTCTAGCTTTGTTTCTCAGCTCAAAGCTTCCCTACTTTACCTGCCCACATTGGGCCACATCTGGCTCTTGTGAATTAAAAGCTTTTAAAACCCAGGAGATTTCACTCACTAAGGCTTTTAGAGTGGTCTCCAGGCGATTGTGGACTCAAATTGTCTGCCTGTCCATGATTTAGAAACCCCACTGAGATTCTGCCATCTTCAAGTCTTTGTTAGAGAGCCAAAGCCCTCCAGGCAGCTTCCCAAGACGTCGGCACCTTGGCAACGCCCTGGTTTGAACACGATTTTAACAGCGACTAATTCCCTAGGCTGTGGCATTGCCGCAAATGGCTCATCATTTTACAGGCAAGTTTCAACAGTCGTGTAACCAGATGAGAATATTTTCCCAAACAATAGCGTTGTGACAGAAAACAACTAAGGCATGTCAGGGGGACAGCTGCAATGCGGGTCACAAATGGAAGTGGGATGAATTATCTACTTTCTGGAGTGATTACTTATTTAAATCCGTAATAGTTTCTAAGGGAAGGGAGTTGTTTGCAACTATGGGCAGATTTTTTGGAATATTTATAACATGCAAGAAGGAGTTTATATTCAAGGACAATAGCTGCCAGTGGGTGCACATTATTAGAAGAATTACTCTCCAGATCCAACCCAAGTTTTGAATGGAAGAAAAAGTCGCTGCCCAGAAACTCTGGCTAGACACACTGGCCTGAAACAACAAATTCATCCCTTGGTTTTGATGTGTTAGTATCTCATCCTCCCCACTGCACTGTCATCTGCCTGAAGGATCATTGAAAATCCTGATGCTGCCTTGGTGATTCTGATAATCCATTGGTTCAGGATTCCACCCCATGAATCCTTGTACCAAGGTACCAAGGACAGTGTGCCCAAGGATAGGATGTTTAATTTCTGCAAAATCAATCTCTAAAATACATGGTACTACTCAAACACCTGTCTTTTACCTTATAGCCCATTATAAACTAACTCCCAAGTTCATTTAAACCCACATAGACTCTAGTTGAAGGTTCAGCTCAGGTTGCCTCTAAAGATATGAAAGCACAGATGACATGTATGAAGGGATGCTCACAAAGAGGCCACCCTTTATTGCATTCATTTCTCATGATCACTACTTGAAAATGTGTTGGTGGCATGCTCTTTAAACAGAGCAAAGTGAATTCTCATTTTAGGGCTACTAAGCAAATATTCTTATCCCCATATCTCCATATGAAGATGATGATTAAATCAGAGATGCCAGAGATTTCCCCCAAGTGACTGGCTTCTATGAAGCAGAGCCCAGTTCGTCTGACTCTGAAGCCTGGGTCCTTTCCACCACATCCACTACATTTGCTGCCATTAACTCTTCTTTCCATGAACTTGGGTAATAAGTCCACAGTCCTAACCATGTGCCTTGTGATTTTGTAGACTTTGGCAACATCATCTCTGAGCATTTCCAACAATAGAGTCCTGTTTGTCTTAGAATTGATGGGCAGGTAGAGGCTCAGCTGCAACTTCTCTTAGTTGCGCTTCTCTGGAATTTCTCCAGCTCTGCCAACTTTTCCTTGAATTTTGATGGCCAGGCCTGCAACAAGTTCTCCAGGGGCTATACCTACCCCCCTTGTGGTGCAAGGATAGGAGCCATCTCTTGCTCGTTTTTTTTTTTTTTTTTTTTTTTTGAGATGGAGTTTCTCTTTTGTTGCTCAGGCTGGAGTGCAATGGCCTGGTCTTGGGTCACTGCAACATCTGCCTTCCGGGTTCAAGCAATTCTCCTGTCTCAGCCTCCCAAGTAGCTGGGATTACAGGCACCCACGACTACGCGTGGCTAATTTTTGTATTTTTAGTAGAGTCAGGGTTTCACCATGTTGGTCAGGCTGGTCTCAACTCCTGACCTCAGGCAATCACGACCCACCTCGGCCTCCCAAAGTGCTGGGATTACAGGTGTGAGACACCGCGCCCAGCCCCTTGCTTGCATTTTAATTTCCAACATTGACCACAAAATTCCACAATTCTGAGCCGGAAGAAAGCTTAGTTTTCGTCTATCCTGATGGTATTCACACTTAAGTATGCAACAGACTCATCTGGAGGGCTTGTTGTCTATTTGCTATCTATTGCTGTGTAACAAATTACTCCAAAAATTAGCAGCTTAAGATAACACTCATTCATTGTCTCACATAGTGTCTGTGGGCCGGGAATCCAGAAATGGCTTAGCAGAGTGGTTCTGGCTCAGGGTCTCTCTGAAACTGCAATCAAGGTGTTTGTTGGGCCTGCAGTCATCTGAAGGCTTGAATGGGGCTGAATGAACCATTTCCAAATGGGCTCACACACATGGCTCGAGGTGAGATCTCTGTTCCTCACCACGTGGGCCTCTCCATAAGGTTGCTAGACTATCCTAAAGATCTGGCAGCTGGCTTTCCTAAAGTCAGTAATCCAAGAAAGAGATCAAGAGAATGATCAAGCCATAGTGTATTTTGTAATCTAATCTTGGAAGAGATAGTCATAACTTCTGATGCATTTTAGTCATCAGACAGATCAATTCTGGTACCAGGTGAAACAGGACTACACAAGAGTATACATTCCAGGAGGTGGACGTCATTGGAGACCATCTTGGAGTCTGGCTATCACAGCTTGTTGAAACACAGATTTCTGGGCTCTGTCTGCAGAGTTTCTGATTTGAGATGGGGCTCAAGACTTTTATAAAAATGTTTCAGGTGATGCTGATGTTACTCATCTAGGACACATACTTTGAGAACCACTGATCCACCTCATATTCTGATTTTATAGATAAAACTGAGTCCCTCAAAGATGGGAAAAAATGGTGAGCAGGAAGCATACCAAAAATTATTGAATACTTACTATGTTTCAGGCACTAGGCAGGAGCCTTTACATATATTTTCTTCTTTAACACAACAAACCCTGTGTATTACTCACCATTTCATGAATGAGGAAACTAAAACGAAGGATTAAGTAGATCAAGTAGGCTTTATCCCTGGGATGCAAATTTGGTTCAACATACACAAATCAATAAATGTGATTCATCACATAAACAGAAAATGAAGACAAAAACCTAATGATTATCTCAATAGATGTAGAAAAGGCTTTGGATAAAACGCCCCTTCACGTTAAAAACTCTGAATAAACTAGGCATTTAAGGAACATACCATTAAAAAATAAGAGCCATCTGTGACAAACGCACAGTCAACATCGTACTGAATGGGCAAAAGCTGGAAGTATTCCTCTTGAAAACCAACAAAAGGCAAGGGTGCCCTCTCCCACCACTCCTATTTAACATAATATTGGACGCCCTGGCCAGAGCAATCAGGCAAGAAAAATAAAGGGCATCCAAATAGGAAGAGAGGAAGTCAAACTATTCCTGTTTGCAGTTGACATGATTCTATGTCTAGAAAACCCCATAATCTCAACCTGAAAGCTCCTTCAACTGATAAACAACTTCAGCAAAGTTTCAGAATACAAAATCAATGTCGAAAAATTACCAGCATTCCTATACACTAACAACAGCCAAGCTGAGAGCCAAGTCAGGAACGTAATCCCCTTCACAACTGCCACAAAAAGAATAAAATACTTAGGAATACAGATAACCAGGGAGGTGAAAGAGCTCTACAATGACAATTAGAAAATGCTGCTCAAAGAAATCAGAGATGACACAAACAAATGGAAAAACATTCTATGCTTATGGATAGAAAGAATCAATATCATTAAAATGGCCATACTGCCCAAAGCAATTTATAGACTCAATGCTATTCCTATTAAACTACCAATGACATTCTTCACAGAACTAGAAAAAAACTATTTTAAAATTCATATGGAACCAACAAAGTGTCCAAATAGCCAAGGCAATCCTAAGCAAAAGAATAAAGCCAGAAGCATTACATTATCTGACTTCAAACTATATTACAAGGCTACAGTAACCAAAACAGCATGGTATTGGTAGGAAAAGAGACACATAGCCCAGTGGAAAAGAATAGAGAGCCCAGAAATAAGACTGCACACCTACAACTATCTGGTCTTTGACAAAGCTGACAAAAAGAAGCAATGGGGAAAGGACTCTTTATTCAATAAGTGGTGCTGGGATAACTGGCTAGTCATATGCAAAAGATTGAAACTGGACTCCTTCCTTACACCATATACAAAAATTAACTTAAGATGGATTAAAGACTTAAAAACCCAAAACTATAAAAACACTGGAAGACAACATAGGTAATTCCATTCTGGATGTAAGAATGGGCAAAAATTTCATGACAATGGCAACAAAAGCAAAAATTGACAAATGCATTCCAATTAAACTAAAGAGCTTCTGCACAGCAAAATAAACTATTAGCAGAGTGAACAGACAACCTGCAGAATGAGAGAAATTTTTGGCAAACTATACATGTGACAAAGGCCTGATACCCAGCATCTATAAGGAACTTAAACAAATTTCCAAAAATGCCCAAACCACCCCATTAGAAAGTGGCCAAAAGACATGAACACTTTTCAAAAGAAGACATACATGTGGCCAACCACCATATGAAAAAAGGTTCAACATCACTCATCATTAGAGAAACGCAAATTAAAACAAGGAAGGCCCAGTGTGGTGGCTCATGCATATAGTCCCAGCACTTTGGGAGGCTAAGTTGAGTGGATTGCTTGAGCTCAGGAGTTCGAGACCAGCCTGTGCAACATCTCTACAAAAAAACCCCATCTCTACAAAACATACAAAAATTAGCCAGGTATAGTGGTGTGTTCCTGTACTTCCAGCGACTCAGGAGGCTGAGGCAGGAGGCTCACTTAAGCCTGGGAGGTGAAGGTTGCAGTGAACTGAGATTGCCCTCCAGCCTGGTGACAGAGTGAGACCGTCTATCTCAGGAAGAAAAAAAAAAAAAAAAAAAAGAAAATCACAGTGAGATACTGTCTCATGTCAGTCAGAATTACTGTTATTAAAAAATCTAAAAATAACAGAGGTTGGTGAGGTTGTGAAGAAAAAGAAACACTTATACACTGCTGATGGAGTGTAAATTAGTTCAACCAATGTGTAAAACAGTGTGGCAATTCCTTAGAGACCTGAAAACAGAAACACTATTCAACCCAACAGTCCCATTACTGGGTATATACCCAAATGAACATAAATAATTCTACCATAAAGATACATGCATGCATATGTTCATTGTAGCATTATTCACAATAGCAAAGACATGGAATCAACCTAAATGCCCATCAATGGTAGACTGGATGAAGAAAATGTGATACATATACACCATGGAATACTATGTAGCCACGAAAAAGAACAAGATCATATCCTTTGCAGAAACATGGATGGAACTGGAGGCCCTTACTTATAGCAAACTAATGCAGGAACAGAAAACCAAATACTGCCTGTTCTCACTTATAAATGGGAGCTAAATGATGAGAACATGCAGACACATAGAGGGAAACAACACACACTAGAGCCTATTGGAGGTTGGAGATTGGAAGGAGGGAGAGGATCAGGAAAAATAACTAATAGGTACTAGGCTTAATACCTGGGTGATGAAATAATCTGTACTACAAATCTCCATGACACAAGTTTACATGTATAGCAAACCTGCACATGTACCCCTGGACTTCAAATGAAAGTTAAAAAAAAAAAAAATGAAAGATTAAGTAACTTTCCCAAGTTCATATATAGTTACTGACAGGGACAAGACTAGAACCCGGATTTCCTGACTCCGAAGTCAAAGTGTTTTGTACCACCCAATAGCCCCAAATCTATTATTCCATTATTATATGTAGGTTATTTTCCTTGAAAATGCATTAGTTGTGTTATTATGGCCCTATCACACAAAACTGGAGAATCACCGTGTAAATTGTACCCATTGAATTGCAGCACATACACTAAAAATTGACCTTAGTTTCATTTAAAGACAGAGATTCAACATTCATGCTGCTTTCTAAGTCTTGTAGAACATATCTCAGAAACATTTGTTCCAGCAGGGATCCTCGCAGGACTCTGACAATTATGCCAATTACTCACAGGATGTAACCTCACCTTATTTAAGTGCAAGTCTCCTAAAAGGCCCATGACTTAGGCTCATCATTTGTAAAATAGGAAGAAAAATAACCTCTTCCTTGCTCCCCTCATAGGGTTATTGTAAGAATTCAATGAAACAATATATGCAAATTTCTTTGCAAACCGCTAAGTGTCTTGCTCATAGAAGATGCTATTGCTATTGCTGCATTTTTCAATCCAGTGTCTGCTTATTTCTATTCTTGTGTTTTTATCTCCTATTTTTACAAACAGGATGTTGGACGTAATCGAAAGCCATTTAGGCATTCATTGAGATGATTATCTGACTCTTCTTATATAACAGGTATTTTTCAGGTAGAATCAGCTCTAGGGTAAGAATTTTAAAAAATTAAAAAGAGGGAAAAAACAATCTCTTACCCTATGCAAAGCTCTCACCTAAGTGTTTAGCTTATACACTTTTCAAAACAAGTCTGTAAGGGTAAAATCTGTATCTCCTTGTTAGATGTAGGAGATAAGAAAAACGAACCTAAGTTCATTCCTCTACAATAGGATTTGACTTTAAGCTTCCTCGGTATAGTAAAATTACTCAGCAGAGTACATGGCTCAGAAAATGTTCAATGAATGAAAACTTTCAAATACTGCCCTGATGCATCTATTGGTGATTATCAGGACCACCCTACCACCATATTTGATGGGCCTTTGGAATCAGATATTTGGAAAGCAGCCATAGGAAGGAGGCTTACGAATCCTTTCTTCTCAGCATGGAGCATGGTGGAAAGATGTTCTCCAGTAGGGAGTCGGATTTCTATGAAGTCTGTTGTTGCTGACTTTTTCCTGTATTATGGATGATATTGGGAGCAGAATTTCCTGATGATGACCATTCGACATTTTATTAGAACATCCAGAAAATGCAATGGTCACTAGGAGGCAGCGTGGGTTAACTAAGAACCAAATTGCTTGGGGACAGGATTATCGGATGTGTAGACTAAGAAAATGTCAAAATGGCATTATAAATAATGTGTTTTTAAAAATTAATAACGTTTTAAAGAACATATTTTAATTTTAATTAATTTGTTTATTTTTGATGCCCCAACAGCTTTATTAAGTGCTTTTTTTCTTCGTTTCTTTTGAGACAGAGTCTCGCTCTGTCACTCAGGCTGGAGTGCAGTGGCACGATTTCAGCTAACTGCAACCTCTGCCTCCTGGGTTCAAGTGATTCTCATGCCTCAGCCTCACAAGTAGCTGGGATTACAGGCATGCGCCACCATGCCCAGCTAATTTTCTATTCTTTCTTTTTTTTAGGTAGAGATAGGGTTTCACCATGTTAGCGAGGCTGGTCTTGAACTCTTGACCTCAAATGATTCAGCTGCTTCGGCCTTCCAAAGAGCTGGGATTAGAGGTATGAGCCACTGCACCTGGCCTATTAAGTCCTTCTTTCTGTGGATGACAGGATCTCATAGCTGGAGAGCTGGAAGAGAAGAAGCCAGGAAGTTGTGCTCTCAGTACAACTAAAGGGGTACGGAGGTGCCCTGAATTTCTTAGGACCCTCACTCTGCCCATCCTAAGCATGGGCATGATATATTGCCAATTTTTGTTCATGGTATCTGGCTGCTTTATCTCGTCTGGGCTAAAGGTGAAGTCACAAAATATTTCACAAAATATTTTGAGCCAGATGGAGAAAATAGGTCTCGATATAGTTAGGAAATTTTGAACAACTGGTTGAAAGTTATACCCTCCCAAATATTGATCAAGTGACATCATCCTTCACCCTGTCCTATGTGGTGGTTTCATTCAAGCTTTTGTCAAAAGTTGATGACATGCTTATCAAATTTAGAGATGTTGTAAAGCTAGAAGGAATAGAGACCATGGTCTGTGATACAATAAACCAGCACATTGTATATTTCTCAGCACATAATAGATGCTCAATAAATGGCTGATGAGTTTTGATAATTGACTAATTGCTTAGAACCAATGAGTGGAAGTTACAGAGGCATGTATTTGAGCCCCAGTAAGGGCTAATATTAGCCTTGTTAAACACTGAAAAGTGATGAATCATAAAACAATAAGTTCTCCTTTTTGCAAAGCTGTGAAAGCAGGATATATTTAATATATGATCCTCCAGATCATAACTCCAAGATCAAGCAGAGAATCTTGGAGTAGAGGGCAGTGCCAAGGCTCTGGCCAGATCTCCCTGCATCCTCTTTACCATCTCAAATGTTACTTCCAGCTTCTGTGTTCTTGTGCCAATGATGCAGTTGTGGGGACCCCAGCTCCCTTACCTTGAGTTTGGATAAACTCTAAGATGTAATTTATCTCCCCTGAGGCTCCCCTGTGGCATCAAACTAACTCTGTGACTTGGTCTCAAGTCTCACCCTGGTCGAGCCTCTTTTCCTTCCCTTTTCTGTTTCTCTGGTTCTCTTACCGGTTTCTCCTGGAAGTGCTTCTTTAATATATCCCTTGCACACAAATGCTTGACTCAGGGTCTGTTTCTAAAGCAGCTGACCTGCTGGGCACGGTGGCTCACATCTATCCCAGCACTTTGGGAGGCTGAGGTGGGAGAATCACTTGAGCCCAGGTGTTCAAGACCAGCCTGGGCAATACAGGAAGACCCCATCTCTACAAAAAAAAAAAATGTAAGCCCGGTATGGTGGCATGTGCTTATGGTCTCAGTTACTCAGGAGGCTGAGCTAGGAAGATCACCTGATCCTGGGAGGTTGAGGCTGCAGTGAACTGGGATCACGCCATTGCGCTCCAGCCTTGGGCACAGAGTGAGACCCTGTCTCATTAAAAAAAGAGACAAAGAAAAAAAGAAGCTGATGCGAGGCAACTGATAAGGAAGGATCTGATTTGATCAATATTGACAGATGATAATTTCAGTCCAAACAGTATAAAAATACACTGATTTAGCAATCCCACAATAACTGTCTTTCAAAAACCTAGATGATGCACTATCCTATCTGTCTAAACTCAAAGTTCACTGTTAAAACTCAGAGCAGTTGAGTCACTGAGCATTGCTGGGGCTTCGGAGGCTGCTCAGTCTGTGGATAAGACAAAGAAGCTGGAACAAAATCGACTAAGAAAATGGTAATGTAGTAACTGACTTCCAAGTGGACGAGATAAACAGACTCCTACATTTATCTCAAAGAGAAACAGTCAAAGTCCATTGGAAATCGCAACACGGTTCACTGAGTTTAGATCAGGATCCATCTAGTGGCTGGTTGACATGATCCAAGGCAAACACCTATCCATGCTGGCTCGATATAAACATGTGGGGTAGGGAATTTTGTGACTCGAGGGACGTGAGGGTCCCTAGTTCTCAACAGAGGTACTCTGTACTGGACTTGTTAGTAAAACAAGTTGCACATTTTTCATGTTAATGGAGCATAGATTTCTAATAGACTCTATTCTCTGGTTAGGGTTGGATATAGGAGAAGAGACCAGAGAAATGCTTGTTAGGACTCCTATGTGCCAGGCACACTACCCGGTACTTTTCATACATTATCTTTAGTCTTCACAACAACTCTGTGAAGTATTATTAAATTCAGTTTTTAAACCTGGAGAATGAGGCTGAGAGGTTAAATTAAGTGCCTTAGGTCACTGGTTAGGGTGGAATTCACACACACCAAACAATAGCTAATTGAACGATGCCATCTGTGGTCTGTGCCAGGGGAGTGGTGCACATGCTACAGGGGTGTAAACAGACGAGGTAGAGGTTCCAAACCACCTTTGTAATAAATGAAAAAAATATCAGTCATCTTCGTGTGTTGTCCCTAATGCCAGTTTATTGCAAAACGGAGCATTACTTCTCTCAAAGCACTTTTCTGGACATATATATTCCAGAAGCTTTCCTTGATTGCTCATATAAACTCTCTGACTGGGCCGGGAGTGTTGGCTCATGCCTGTAATCCCAGCACTTTGGGAGGCCAAGATGGGTGGATCACCTGAGGTCAGGAGTTCAAGACCAGCCTGGCCAACACAGTGAAACCCTGTCTCTACTAAAAATACAAAAATTAGCTGGGTATCGTGACAGACACCTGTAATCCCAGCTACTCAGGAGGCTGAGGCAGGAGAATCGTTTGGACTCTGGAGGTGGAGGTTTCAGTGAGCTGAGATCACACCATTGCACTCCAGCCTGGGCAACAAGAGTGAAACTCCATCTCTAAATAAACAAACTCCCTGACTGGCATGGTGTAGAAGAAAAGAAAGCACACTTTTTAATCCTTTTATTGATGTTACCTTATTTAACCTTCTCAGTACCCATGAGGAAGGTATTAATCTTTCTATCTAAGAGATGGGAATACTGAGGGTCAGAGAATTTGAACTTTTCCAAAATCTTAACAACCTATAAATAGTTCTGGCTCGTGGCTCATGCCTATAATCCCAGCATTTAGGGAGACTGAGGCAAAAGGTTGCTTGAGCTGAGGAGTGCAACAGCAATCTGGACAATGCAGCAAGATCTCATCTTTACCAAAAATAAAAAATAAAATAACCCAAGTGTGGTCACGTGTCTGTAGTCCCATCTGCTCAGGAGGCTGAGACATGAGGATCGCTTGAGCCTGACAGAAGGAGACTGCCGTAAGCTATGACTGTGCCACTATACTCCAGCCTGGGCAACAGAATGAGACCCTGTCTCAAAATAGATAAATTAAATAAGTCTGTTTTCTCTGATGCTAAGTATGTCCATCATTTTCTACTCATGCCTCCCTCTTTGTGATGTTTTTGAAATTATTATAAAATTTATTTATTTTTCATTGGCCGAATTTATTTATTTGGCCTCTTTAAATGCTTGTCTGCTTGTTGGGGGATTTATTCCTTATTCTGGACTTTGTGAATGACTGATCTTTGCTATAAGTTTGCTATGCAGGCCACAGCACAGTGGATCTTTGGTAATCCTCTGAGTCCTTGGTCAGCGTAGAAAATCAAACGAAGAGACTTAAACTGAAAAGTTTGCTTTAGAAAGGAGGATATCCAGGTAAGTGGTTTATACTTAGGAAATGTAGATCTTTTCAAAGCCCCCTGTTGTAAGTGTATTCTCCAGTTCATCCAGTCTCCCTTCCTTTTCCAGGAATAGCCCCTTTGTTACCAAACATGGTGTCGGCTGCTTGCCACTTAGCGAGATAAAATAACAAGCATGAGGTAGTATAAAGAAAGTGACTTTATTCTAGAGCTTAGCAATGGGAAAGAGCCAGATTCATATCTAAGCCACTTTAGCTTTCTAGGCAGAAAGCAGGGTTTTAAGAAGCGAAATTTTGGTATGTGGGCGATGTAGAAGGGCATGGAGGTGTGGGGTCTACATGACTTGCTCCACAACTTATCTCTAGTAATGGGTCAGCCAATGGTCTGGCCAGCGCCATTATGGGCAGATTATGGATTAACTGCTGTCTTGAGACAATCTCCTGGTGGGAGAGAATTCTGGAAGGTGCCTGGCTTGGTTTGAAGAATTCGTCCCTTGAACTTCTAAGCAAACATATAGCTAACAATGCTTGCAGATGGTCTGGTCAGCAGAGAGAAAGGAGGGTAAAGGTTACATTTGCATTCATAAGAAGCTAAGTAAGAGGTGAAAACACAAGGAAAAAGAGAAAAGGTAAAGATAATTTTTAGGAAAATGGGGTAATGGTTACCACTTTGACCCCCCACTCCAGTGTAGTTTTAGGGTGCACTGATATCCTCCCCTTTAGCCACAGTGGCTGGTCCAGGGACTGGGCATATGACCCAAAGCAGACCAATCAGAACAATTGCTGGGAGTCTTTGAACTGGAGCTGAGAAGAGTTTTTCTCAGATGGTGATGCAGGGAAGATATGAGCTTGCAACTTTTGGGAACACTGACCCATCCTTGGAAAGGTTATAGTTTGGATATCGCCTCCAAATCTCATGTTAAAAAATAATCCTCAGTGATGAAAGTGGTCCTGTTGGGAGGTAACTGGATCACAGGATGGTGGATTTCTCATGAATGGTTTAGCACCATCCGTTGGTGCTGTCCTTGTGAAATACGACTATTTAAAAGTATCTGGCACCTTCCTCCTTCTCTCTCTTGCTCCTGCTCTGGCCATATGATATGCCTGCTCCTGCTTCACCTTCTGCCATGAGTAAAAGCTCCTTGAGGCCTCCCCAGAAGCTGAGCAGATGGTGGCATCATGGTGGTACAGCCTAAAAAACTGTGAGGCAATTAAACCTCTTTTCTTTATAAATTACCCAATCTCAGGTATTCCTTGATAGTAATGCAAGAACGGCCTAATACAGTCTGTTTGAGAGGATAAGGTTCACATGTTGATAGAAGCAGAGACAAGAAACAGAGAACAGCATATGAGTGATAGAGCACTGATGGAGTTTATGGCCTGGTTCTCTAATTCCAGAGCCCAAGTCACCCTATGGTTATGTGATCCAAAAAGGGCCCCTTGTTGCTCAAGCTAGTCTGGGTTGGGTTTCTGTCACTTGTAACCAAGGCTAGTGTAGTACATGTCATTTTCTTTCTATTGATTATTTTCAGCCTAAGGCCAAGACAGTACATGACCCTGAAATAAGTAATTTTAAGTTAGGCCTATGGGGCCGGCCGTGGTGGCTCATGCCTATAATCCTAACACTGTGGGAGGCCGAGGTGGGCGGTTTGCCTGGGCTTAGGAGGAGTCTGAGACCAGTCTGGGCAACATGGTGAAGCCCAGTCGCTACTAAAATACAAAAAAATTAGCTGGGCATGGTGGCATGGGCCTGTAATTTCAGCTACTTGGGAGGCTGAGGCACAAGAATTGCTTGAACCCAGGAGGCAGAGGTCACAGTGAGTCAAAATCGTGCCACTTCACTCCAGCCTGGGTGACAAAGCATGACTCTTTCTCAAAAAAAAAAAAAAAAAAAAAAATTAGATCTATGGGATTACTGCAAAACTGACAGACTTGATAGCTGCATCCTTTAAGGCTAGAGTGACTCCATATCCTGGTCTTTTCAGGACAGCTCTGGTTTACACCTGTCGCTCTAGTGTGATTATTAGCAGTCCCCCAGTCGGTCTCAGAGGGCCTGACTTGAATGATAAATCAGATATTTACTTTAGTTAAGGTTCATCTTAACCATTCCCTTTTGGATGGCTTTTCTGATCCCCCAACCTCCTTCTATAAGTGAAAGACCCTGAGAGACAGAGAGGAGACACAGCTTCCCCATTTGTGTAGCCCAGCGGACTTTTGTGCAGCACCTTGCACACTGTAAGAATTCAGCCAGTGTTGGCTGAATTGAGAATTGAATATTTGTGCTCCAAAATAACTATTATAGCTGGGGGCCGTGGCTCATGCCTATAATCCCAGCACTTTGGGAGGTCAAAGCAGGCAAATCACTTGAGCCCAGGACTTCGAGATCAGCTGGGGCAACATGGTAAAACTCCATCGCTACAAAAAATACAAAAATTAGCTGGGCATAGTGGTGTGTGCCTATAGGCCCAGCTACTCAAGGGGCTGAGGTGGGAGGATCACCTGAGCCCAGGAGGTTGAGGCTGCTATGAGTCGTAATCATGCCACTGCACTTTAGCCTGGGCAACAGAGTGAGGCTGTGTCTCAAAACAAAACAAAAACAAATATTAAACAAACTTCCCTAAAAGAAATCAATTTGACTGATTCACATTAGTCATGACCTGGATTTCTAGTTCAAGTTTAAAAGGAAACTGACATTTATGGGACTTATTATTATTATGAAAACTTTGAATATGTGCTTCATTTAATTCTACAAGGTAAGTTTTATCTCCATATTTAAGGAGTAAGGAATTGATGCTCAAAGAGGTGAAGCGTGTGCCTCCAAGCCCGTGCTCTCCTGCTACACCACGAGTGCCTGTGCTGGGTCGTAGTTGTGAATTGTCTCTCTCCTGAGTGCCATTCTGTACTGCAGAGGTTGATCACTAAACATTACACTTCCCGGACTCCTTCTAGCTAGAGTTCTGGGTTTGATTTAGGTACCCTCCATCTGACGCTCATGATACTGGTTGGAAACTGAATCCCTCTGGGAGAGAGGTGGCATTTCATTTGTTTCACAAAGCATTTTATTTTGCTGATGCAGGCCACGGCAGAAACATGATAGTTCTGGAGCCAGCAGGTGCGGACACAGTTTACCACTTCAGCAGAAATGGCCTCCTGATTGTGGCAGGAGCAGCAGGCCCCTTGAGATCTTGATCTGCAGTGTGGCTTTGGGTGTCATTCCTGGAAGCTCAACCGGGAGTCTGTTTCTTCAGTCCTGCCATTGTTTCTGTAAATTCAATACCCTTCCACCCAGATAGATGGAGAGCTCCTCTTTCTGCAATTGAACACTGGCAGTTGTATTATGTCTTCACATACCAGGAGGCAGCATAGTTAAGATTCAGGGGAGCAAGGTGGGTTGAGTTTACTTCTTTACCTATGCCTGTGCTTTAATTTTCTTGTTCTATTTGGTAGTGGAGACAGTCTGAGGACACCTATCTAGACTTGTAGCCCCATATTTAATAATATGGAATTCAATACCTGCTTACTTCCTACTGTTATTTGCCTGAGAAGATCATGGTCACCCACATCTAATCAGACAGAGTCACTTAAATGAAGAGCCAGCAGCATCATGACCCCATTGCTTTAGTAATGTAACCACGAGAAACTCATCTGGAGCTTTCCTTACCTTCATATAGATGTTAGGATAGCACTTTTTTTTTTCTCCTTTAGGTGGGGATGAAAAGAAGCCATCTGCCTTTTATTTATTTCTTTGAAATGATTCTCACATGATAATTTTCTTTAACATAATCACACCCTTGTTCAACATTCTCACAACTGAGCATTTTTCTTTTCTTTTTTGGGGAGTCAACTTGGAATCATAGAGAAATGTTAATCATTTGCTATGGCTTTCTTGATTAAAGGAATTGTAAGTGACTGAAAAACTCAAAAAAAGGCTTATTCTTGGATTAATGTCAGATAAAACTTGTGCCTATAATGCATCTTCGAGCAATAAGCCATTCTTTCAAAGTTCAAACACAGACAGCAAAATAAGGAAAATGAGAATAATCATGCCATTAAGCTTCAATTTGCAAAATGTTTCAGGAGATGGGGCTGTCCAACCATTAGGGTAAGAAAGACTTTTGTTACTAATCTCCATATAGTGTAATTTTGCTGGCCCCAAAATTTCCCAAAAATTCCATTCCCCTGAATTACAAATTAATCGAATTTCTTTATGGGGGTGTAATGGTTAATTTTATGTGCCAGCTTGACTAGGCCACAGGATTCCCAGATATTTGATCAAACATTATTTGTAAGGGTATTTTGGATAACATTAACATTTAGATTAGTAACTGAGGAGAGCAGCTTGCCCTCCCTAGCGTGAGTGTGTCTCATTCAGTCAGCTAAAGGCTTGAACAGAACAAGTAGGCTGACTCTCTTCCCAATGAGGGGGAATTTCTCCTGTCTGATGGCCTTCTAACTGGGACATTGTTTGTTTGTTTGTTTGTTTGTTTGTTTGTGTTTGGTTTTTTGGTTTTTTCCCCCTGCCTTTGAATTGCAGCATCACTTCTTTCCAGGTCTTGAGTCCGCCAGCCTTTAGACTGGAACTACACCATTGGTTCCCTCGGGTCTCCAGCTTGATGACTTACCCTGCAGATCACGAGACCTGTCAGCCTCCATGATTCTATAAGCCAATTCCTTATAATAAATCTCTCTTTCTCTCTCTCTCTACACACACACATACACACACACAAACACACATACACACACACCCCTCCTTTCTATTGGTTCTGTTTCTTTGGAGAACCCTGACTAATACACAGGGGACAAAAAACACTCATTTATGCCAGAGGCGAGGCACAACTTTTGCATGTCTGCACACTAAGGAGAGTATGACTTATCTCCCTGCCTCTCAACCACATATTTCTGAGAAAAGGATGGAGGAGGAACCAACTACATGACCCAAAAAGTTGAAGAAAATACCTGTGAAGGAAGTACTTAGTGTAACAAGAAGTTTCATTTGGTCATAAACTATATTTAGGGTTTTTCAGCAGAAACTTAGCCTCTAGTAGAGCAGTAAAGAGAACACTTCCATTTAGGGGATGTGGATTAGGAAGACTGGTTAAGAGATGGCCACAGCTCCCCAGTGCCAGCTCAGCTTGAAGGGTTTCACCCCGTTACTAAAGGAGTAAAATTTTCAACAGCGTCCACGACTTCCTGCACAAGAAGGAAGTGTAGGTTTTATGAGTTGGAAGTACAGATAAGCAGGCTTGGCTGCAAAGCAGGTTTCTCTGGCTTGCCTGGTCCCTGTGCCTTGGCAGGATTGCAGCCCACTCTGGGCAGGAGAAATGTGGCTAATCCACTTCCTCTCCACTCCAATGTCTGCATCTTCATTTCAGATTTCAGTTTTAGCCTCCGGCTTGCCAGGGTCAGGAGGGACCAGCCCTGTGAACCCAGCATCACAAGAATCCCAAGAATGGCAAGCAAATTGTGAAACAAGGAGACAAGTCCAGGTTGTCTGAGGCAAAGAGGAGTGAGCAGGCACCACACTCAGGGGTGCCTTGGCAGTCAGAGCTGGTTCCTTCAGAGTATTCTGGTCCCGTTCTCCCATTTTCCAGGTGGGGACTCTGATGTCCAGGGATGAGAAGGTGCTTGCCCATGTCCAGAAGAACAAGACCCTGGACTCTGCCACCAAGACCCCTTCATCATTCGGTTTCATCACAACACTTCTTAAAAGGAAACTTAACCCTGGGCTTCTACCCAATAGACCCAGCAGACCTGCCACTGTGGCCCTGAGAGTCAGGGCCCAGGCCACAATGGGGAAAAGCAGCTCTAGGGAAAGAGGTTGTGGACACAAGGCCTAGCTTGGGGGCTGCGTGCACTCTGCCCCTCCTATACTTCTCACTCCCATCCACACATTGGAGCTGGAAGAGCCTGCCCAGAACAGTGGAAGGGAAAGGGCACCAGGCCACTAAACACCATGTTTTAGATCTGTCCCTGTTGCCCCTAATAAACCACTTTCCCACATTGTGCCTTAGTTTCCCCATCTGGAAAATGCATTGATCTCACTTTACACTCTATAGTTGCACTGATATTTGGACATTCTACAGGTTAAAAAATTAAGTGGCCCTGTTCAAGGCAGAGATAGAAATATTAGATTTATGTTCCAGAGGCAGAACCATTCAGTGCGGCAGTCACCAAGGTGTGAAAGTATAGATTTCTGTTAACTTGAAAGGGGAGTTGAAAGAAGGCAAGAGAAATGTCTCCTCAGGCTAATTTGTCTTCACTTAGGAAATATTTTCCAAGGAAATTCTGAGGAGGTTTTTCTCCTCCCCCAACCAGGAGCCTCTTCTGTCTTCCCAGCACCGGAATTTGGGTGGAGTGGCCAATAAAGGAGCCGTTCGTCCTCTAAAGGGGTCACTTCCCTGGGATCCCAGGGCAGCCGGCTGCGGCAGGTGCTCACGGCCGATCGCCGGAGGCAGACATACTGCGGGAGTTTCAGCATCAAGGTCACCTGTAAAGGAGCTGGCCGTGACCTGCCACTGCCCACCAAGGTCTGGAGCAGACGTTATTCTCAACAGCACTCGATTATTTTTCAAAGAGAACTAGGTAGTATCGTATGTTTTTGTTTTGTTTTGTAAGAAAAAAATGTTAGATATCCTGAGGTTGTTATCTTGCTATTCACAAATGGGAAAGCAGCCGCCCAAGGTGGGGGAGGAGTCCTTTTGAACGAGGGGCCACAGTGCTCTGCTGAGCAGGCTTTTGCTCCTGGCTGCCCTTCCTCTTCTACTGTCTTCCCACCCAACCCTTCAGTCCTCTCAGTCTATCCTGGGTAACTCCCGCCTGGCTCCAGGGCTCGGTGTGACCGCCTCAGGAAGTCTATCTTCACCAGGAAGCTTGTATTGGCTGCTGCTATCAGGGATTTGGACGCTCCATCCAAATCCCCTGAGATCCCTTTACTGTTGCTCTCTATGCCTCTTTGGCTTCCCGTCTTCCTTCCATTTCCCCCGCCCTGTGAGACTGCTTTTGCTTCCTGCAGCTGGGACTTTTCTTCAGAGGCCCTGTCCAGTGATAGCGCTCATCACAATGAGCTGTAATTCCTTGTTTGCTAGTCGGCCCTCTCCACTGGCCTGGGACCCTGGGAGGCTAGGGATTGTACTTTGCTCCCATTGTATCTCAGGACCTGCCAATGGACTCAATGGGAACTTGTGAATGAATGAATGAGCGACTAACTGCTGTTTCAGAATCAATCCCAGTAGAAGCCGGAACTCGGGAGAATTTATCTGGGCTCCTCTAAGGAAGCACAGGTCCTAAATGGAAATTGAATGCTATGCTTTCCTGAAAATGGAGTGAGAGTGTTAGGGAACCCCGGTAGCTGTGCCTACGACCTAAATCACCACTTCTTTCTTGTGCCTTTCTTGTGAGCCTCCATTCACCAGCACAATCTTAGCCTTTGGCTGTCAATCTCATTTCCCAGCTGGCCTCACTCTGAAAAATGTGCGTCTATGTTCCATCGGTCGTCCTCTGCAGAGTCGGCATGTTAGACTCTACCACAGGGTCTACATTCATCCCATAGTTTCTAGCTCATTCCTGAAAACTGAAATGTCCTGGAATTCCACCCTCAGCCCTACATTCCCCATCTCAGACCTGCTAACTGTTGTCCCCAGGTGTCCCTAGTTTCCAAGTAATCCCCAGGGGCTGCCCTTTCCAGATGGCACAATCTGGGGCATTAGACTCTAATCACAACACCCCCAGCCCACTCCTCTGTCCCCATCCAGTGCCAGTATAGTGTAGGATGTGGATGGGACAGAGAAGCCCTGTCTGTTACCACAGCACAGTCCCCAGCATGACCAGGCAGGCCCAGGCAGGTGGCCAGGGGTTTTGTTGACGTGAAGGATAGCCCATAGCTTTCCCGGAAGAAACCGCAAGGATGGCTTAGAATTGACAGTTGGCCTAGAGGGAGACGTGGGCAGCTTGGAGGGCCTCACACTCTTAGTCATTTGTGGTTTGGGGACATGGTTGGCCATGGCTGAGTTATCCTGAGGGAGGATCCCAAAACCCACTTGTTCAATTTATTTGAGGGTAAGGGTGAGACACAGAAAGAACAAGTCACATAAAAAAATGAAAGAGCTGAAGAGAAACAGGCGCCTGTGGAAGAAGAGCCTGATGGCTCACAGAGAGGGCCCTCAAAGCAGGTCTGGGGAGAGAGTCATTGAAAGGGGCTATTTAGTAGCAGAGAAAAGGCACTTAAACCTCTTGGACTGAAAAAAAAAAAGGGTGCTTGAAAATGAACTATGTGAACTTAGGTTCCTTTCCCTTGCTCACGTGGCAAATGCCATCCTTCATCAAACATTCACTGGCAAGTTATGAGCACCTGGGGAGTCAGGCCGGGCAGGAAATGATAATGACCTTGGCTAGGCAGTCAAACAGAGGATAGGAGAGGTGTTAATGATTTACAGACAGGAGGCCTGGGGGATCCTTAGACGCTGACTCATGGCAGAGCACGGGCACAGGGGCCCACAGAAAGAACCACAAAGATGAAAAGGCCCAGTGCAGGATGGTCCCAGGGAATGGCCCAGGCTTTTGCATGTTTAGTTCCAGGTTTCCTCTTTCTCTCTCCACATTGCCCTTTCCAGATCCTCATCCTCCCCCATCATACGGTTGTCAGATACTCCAAACAGATCTCCTTGCCTCCTTTTCCTTCAGCACATATGTATTTAGTGTCTTCCTTGCACCAGGCACTAGGGAAACAGCAGTGAGTAAAATAGTTAAAAAGTTTCTGCCCTCACAGAGCTTATGTTCTAGAGGGAGGACACAGACACACTGTATCCTCTGCAGGAACTTGGATGGAACTGGAAGCCATCATCCTCAGCAAACCAACACAGGAACAGAAAACCAAACACCACATTCTAACTTATAAGTGGGAGCCAAACAATGAGAACATGTGGACACAGGGAAGGGAACAACACACACTGGGGCGTGTTGGGGCAGGGGGCAGAGGGAGAGCATCAGGATGAATAGCTTATACATGTGGGGCTTAATACTTGGCAATGGGTTGATAGATGCAGTAAACCACCATGGCGTATGTTTACCTATGTAACAAACTTGCTTGTCCTGTGCACGTAGCCCAGAACTTAAAGTAAAATTAAATTTTAAAATAATAAATAAATAAATAACCCAGTCTCAGCTGGTATCTATTTTTTTTTTTTTTTTTTTTTTTTGAGACAGAGTTTCACTCTTGTCACCCAGGCTGGAGTGCAATGGCACAATCTTAGCTCAGTGCAACCTCTGCCTCCCAGATTCATGCAATTCTCCTGCCTCAGCCTCCCAAGTAGCTGGGATTACAGGTGTACACCACCATGACCAGCTAATTTTTGTATTATTAGTAGAGACGGGGTTTCATCATGTTAGCCAAGCTGGTCTTGAACTCCTGACCTCAGGTGATCCACCCACCTTGGCCTCCAAAAGTGCTGGAATTACAGGCATGAGCCACCACACCTGGCCTCAGGTAGTGTCTTTATAGCAGTGTGAAAATGGACTAATATAGCTATCCTGGTAATGCTTCTCCAACACGGGGGCAATCACGTCACTACCCCGCTAAAACCCCTCCATGACATTTCAATGCCTTGAGGATCCTATTCTGATTCTTTAGCATGTTTAAGCCCTTCACATCCCCGTTCCACCCGTGTTCCAGTCTGATGTCCAGCTATGAACTTCCTCCTCTCTAACTAGGAAGACCCAAAGTCTAATTTGCTTGGGATAGTCTTGGTTCATGCTTGTCATCGTTAATAGCATGCTGCTTTGCTGTCAAAATCATCCAATTTGGACAACAAATTATACAGTCATGCTATTTGTTAACATACACCCAATGCTTTAACGATGCAAAATACTCATTGTTCAAAAATGCTTTCTACTTTCCAGCTTCTGCACTTTGCTCTTGCTGGTCCCTTAGTCTGGGTTAACCTCTCCTGCCTTACTTATCTGGTGACATTATCTTTTTCCTTAAACTCCACTCAGACATTACTTTCTCTTTATTCTCTGGGCTGTCTCCTCACCCTCACCCCTCTACTAGATCTCATTATCTTCTCCCTCCTCCATGCTCCTATAGCAGTCATCCCTTTCTCTAGCATAGTGTACAACACACCTTTGTCTTGGATCCTCTCCATCTCTGCACTGGGGGAAGAGCTTGCATTCTGTTTAACCCCATGTCCCCAGGGCCTTGCACAGTGTCTGAACCACAGAAGGTATTGAGTAAGTATTGATTGGGTTGAATTCAATGCAGTCGTGCTTTAGCTACAAATATAATGACTTGAAGGCTTAAAAGATTTCAAGGAAACTGCTGGAACTAGAACACTGGGTCCACTGCACCTTTATTTTTTTGTTTTTGTTTTTTCAGTCTGTCACATAATTTCCTAAACATATTATGAAGATGGTGCTCCAACCTCGGATCTCTTACTGATCTGTACCTTAATTTTCTGGCTCACAGGTGTCCGCTCACCTGTAGTACATAATGGCTTACCCTTCCAGCTTCCCTGCCTCTTGGGAGAGAGCTGTGTGACATGTGCCTTAGCTCTGACTCCTGATCAGAAAAGGAAGGGACATTTTCAGCCCATGAGGATTGGGAGAGAAGGAAAATGGGCTGTGGGATAAGAGTAGGGGGAAAAGAAAAAGCATTTATTTATTCAAAGTTGGCACGAGTTCCTAACAAGAGAAATATCCAAGAGGGACGTTTTGGTATCAGCAGCCTTTTTTTAGGCAGTTGGAAGAGATGAAAGTGACTCTGTGTATTTATTAGCATTAACTGAGGAAGGAGGTTAATCAAGGGAGGAATTTTGTTTGTTTGTTTCTGAGATGGATTCTTGGTCTGTCACCCAGGCTGGAGTGCAGTGGCACAATCTCAGCTCACTGCAATCTCCGCCTCCCAGGTTCAAGCAATTCTCCTGCCTCAGCCTCCTGAGTAGCTGGGATTACAGGCACCTGCCACTGTGCCCGGCTAATTTTTGTATTTTTTTGGTAGAGACAGGGTTTCACCATGTTGGCCAGGCTGATCTCGATCTCCTGACCTCATGATCCACCTGCCTCAGCCTCCCAAAGTGCTGGGATTACAGGCATGAGCCACTGCACCTGGCCGAGGGAGGAATTTAACCAATGGCTTTAAAGAAAGAAGGCTAATGTTTAGGAGATGAGTTGTGGTGATAAGATGAGCACAGACCATATTTAAATCCCGGCTTGTCATTCATTCACACATTCATTTATTCATTCATATGCAGTCATAAGGCGCTGTGCTAAATGCTCAAAATACAATTGGTGAGAAAGACAAAAGGCCCAGTGTAGTAGGAAAGTCAGAAGATAATCAAATGTTCATTAAAAATTGTGAAAAGTGCTGCAAAGGAAGCATAGCTAGGACTCCAAGGCATGACGAGGAAGTGATGTGGCAATTGTGAGCTTAAGGATGCACAGGGTTGAGGAAGGCTGGGATGGGGTAGGGAAGGTGGGCCTGTGCGTGGTTCCCCAGGCAGAAGTAATAGTTCATGGGAAGGTCTTGTGCCAGACAGGAGCATGGCACAGCAACGTGAGTTTGGAGCTCAGCGCGTTGAGAAAAAGCAGGACCACATGAAGCTGCAGAGAAAGGACCGAATCACACAGGGCTGCTCTGGCTACTGCAGGGCATCTGGTCTTTGTGCTAAAAGCATTGGATAACATGAGAGGCTTTTTAGCAGTGGGGGTGGGAGTGAAGAGTATGTAGGTGTCATCTGACCAGACATGTACTTTGAAAACTTCATCTTAGCTGTGTTGTGAAAAGATTTTGGAGTGGGGAGATCACTTGGAAAGCCATTGCAAAAATCCAGGCAAGAAGTGGGTGGAAGCTTGGGCTAGGGAAGGGGCTCTGCGGCTTCGGATAACCTATCTCATAGTGCACCCTGTAGAAGAGATCATAAGACTCAAAGTTTAAGGTAAGTAACGTGCAAAGTGTCTGGTTCACCATAAATGCTCACTATATATATATCCTTCCCTCCTGATGGGAGGCAGGAAACTGGCTCTCAGGCTGAGGTTCCTATGCCTGTTAGGCTTTGCTTTCTGAGGTGGTTTTTGTTTTATTCACAGAAGCAACCCTGTGTTTATGCAGGGAAATGGGAACAGGAAGCAGCCCGAGGCACATTGTAGAGAAGTTCCTTTCCAAAATATTTTTGAGGTATAAAAAGAGGATAAACTATATAGATCCTGGGAGTATCACATCCACATCCACATCCACATGCCCCCCACACACACACACATACACCACACACACACTAGTGTGAGCTTTGTTAGGTAAACTGGCATTGGTCTCTGTTCACAATAGGGAGGGCCAGTGCACCTAACTAAGAGGGCTTTGAATTCCTGGGAGTGCTGTCATATCTGTGACTTCCTTGGGAAACTCTTCCCTTCTCTTGCAGCCAATCAGGTAATGAAAATTGCATAGGACTGTGATCGAGTAACCAAGATAAAGGCCTCTTGTGTTAATCCCAGTGTGTGTGCAATATCGGGTGACATGCTCTTCCAATGGAAATCGAGAGCGGCCACCCTCCAACTCAGCAGAGAGGAAGAGAAAGCCTCCTCCTATTTCATATGGTCAGCTGGAACAAAGCCTTCACCATTGGTTAGTTTACAAAGCGCACAACTAAGACAGACCCACGCATTTGCATTCATCAGATGGTGTTACTGTAAGCACAGTCATAAATGTTTCTGGCTAGGAGGAAAACGTAATTTTGTTATTTTTCCCTTTCAAACAAAGAAGGGCTTACCCTGATGCACTAAAAGCAAACCACTCATTCCTAAAGATGAATTTGGGCAAGAACATTTTGCAAAACACTGTAGCATAAATGATTCCTGCCCTAAAAGCCTATAACCGCTAAAGAAGGTCACACTTCCTTTCAGTACCCAAATAATGATGGCATTAACCCCAGGTCCTTGATTATGAATAAATAGCTCCCTTCAAAGTGTCCCTTGGGGATTTCAGAGAGCTCCAAAGGGGCGACCCAATCCAGCCTCTCAGCTCTGGACACCAGGCAGAACAGCCATCTTCCTCTTCCGCTGGCTGGCTAAGGTTACTTTTCTATTATAGAAAGAAAAACGTTTTATAAATTCGTGTGGCCTAAGTGTCCAGTGTTTAATAAAGTCTACAGTAGTGTACAGTAATGTCCTAGGCCTTCACTTTCACCCACCACTCACTCACCAACTCACACAGAACGACTTCCGGTCCTGCAAGCTGCATTCATAGCAAGTGCCCTATACAGGTGCACCATTTTTAAACTTTTTATCCTGTGTCTTTAATGCACCTTTTCTATGTTTGGATATATGTATATACATTGCCTAACAATGCATTTCTGGGAACGTATCGTTGTTAAGCAAAGTGTGACTACATTGGAGGGTTCCTAGCAGAAAAGCAACACTCTCTGCCTCACCATTTAACAGAGTCACATTGTGGCTATGTGGAAAACACTGCAGGAGTGACTGTGACAGCAGACAGACCCCTTAGAGCCTACTGATGTGCCGGTGAGAGAAAATGGGGCTTGCACCTGGGTGGTGGCAGTGGAGGTGGTGATGTGTGGCAGACTTCTGGATTCTGTAGAACTGGTGGAATTACCTGACTGAGATGTAAGAAAATAAGAGGAGTCAAGGATGACTCCAAGCCCTTGGCTGAGAACTGACATAGATGGAGTCGCCATCAACTGACATCACATTCCTTTAGTAGCAAATTAGCTCTGTCCATTTTGTTCGCCTGACTGAGCCTGAGCCCCACAATTGTCACTTGCTAGCGATGAAGCCCAATCCTGGGAACAATGAAAGCTATTTTCCCACCTGATTCACTGAAGATCATGCTTATAGCAAACGGATTACAGTCACTTGTCAGGTTAATAAGATAGTTTTGAACGATTTTTTGAAGTAGCAATTTTATAGCCAACATTTTTATTATAATCTAATAACATTAAAAATAAATTACTAAAAGGTGAGGAGAAAACTATTTCAGAAATATGCACCAGATAATCTTTGGCTAAGGAAGAAATCAAAAGGGAGGTGTTTATTTGTTAACAGACAATAGAAAGGAGAAACATAAAAGTGAAAACTAACGATCCAGCAGTGGCTGGACGCAAAGGAAAACTTATGACCTATAATGTCCTTGCTATAGGAGAAGAAAATTAAAAGTTGCAGAACTAAGTACTTGTCTTAAGGAATTAGTGAAATAACAATAAAATAAGCCAGCTGAAGCTAGGAAAAGGAAATCTGCAAAAAATAAAAGCTAGAATTAATTAAACGAGTTAACTATAATTTAATGTATGTATTTATTAAAATAGCATTAAATAACTATAACATTTATTTAAAAACTGGTTCCTTGAAATAGCTAACTCCTTCAAAAATCTGAATATGTTTAAGAAAGAGAGAAAACAAAAAAGGAGACCCAATCCTGTGGCAACAAATTCAAGAATTTAGAGGAAAAAGATGACAGCCTGGTACAGTATGTGTTATTAATTACTGACCCAAGAGGAATAGGAAAACTTGAATGGGCCAATTAGCATGATTTTGACAAGCAATTGAAGACGTACAATTGAAAAAGTTCCTAGGATCAGACAGGTTCACAGGTTAGTAATAGAGGTTTCCATTTCCCTCTCTCATAACCTGATCACACCATTTGCTCCTACAGCAAAGAGTTACCTAGTTATAATATCTGGATTCTGTTTATTGGCTTTCTATTTCAGAAATCAATGCATAGGCCCAGCAAATTTAACTGTGCTTACTCTACAGGAAACAAATGTTATGAATTTCCTGACGTGTTAGCATATGGTTAGCTAACAAAAATAAGGAGGATGTAAGAAGATAAGTAGAAGGCAGTGGAGGTACATTTAACAGAGAGGGAATATATAAATTTGTATACTTTTTTTTTTTTTTTTTTTTTTTTGAGACGGAGTCTCGCTCTGTCGCCCAGGCTGGAGTGCAATGGCGCGATCTCGGCTCACTGCAAGCTCCGCCTCCCGGGTTCACGCCATTCTCCTGCCTCAGCCTCCCGAGTAGCTGGGACTACAGGCGCCCACAACCGCGCCCGGCTAATTTTTTGTATTTTTAGTAGAGACGGGGTTTCACCGTGGTCTCGATCTCCTGACCTTGTGATCCGCCCGCCTCGGCCTCCCAAAGTGCTGGGATTACAGGCGTGAGCCACCGCGCCCGGCCTAAATTTGTATACATTTAATGGAGCAAGATAAAGAGGTTTAAGTACATTATTTAATGATAACCATCAGAACTCAAATTAAGACTATCATTTACAAAGATCCAGAAAGAGGAGAGGGAATAGAAAAAAGAAGTGGAAAATGAAGCAAGTATGCTAATTTCACCATATTTCATATTAAGGAGTCAATAGATACCGTCTAAGATGGATAAAGTCAGAAGTTAAAGTTTCGATGGTTACCACCAGAAGAACTCAGAATAGAAACCATTCAAAGCAGTCATTTCTAGGGAGGAAAGGGGTACTTTTATTTTGTACCCTTATGCTCTGTTTGCACTTTTAAAATCAATTACTATAAATAGTAATACACACACACACACACACACACACACAAACACAGGGATCTTCCAAAAGTTCGTGGAAAATGCATGTTATGGAAAAACTATGCATAGAGTTCTTTTTTTTTCCACACCAAAATAAACCCTTACTAGCTTCTTATAACATGTCTGAATAGGATCTAGCTTGAAACACTAAGAAGGCTACGACATCATTTGAAAAGAGCCTCTTTCAGGCTCTTTGTTCTGCTAAAATTGAAGCAAGAACAAACATCACATTTATGGTGAAGTTGGGGAGGAAGAATGACGAAATCACTGATGCTCAATGAAAAGTTTATGGGGATGATGCCACAAAAAATCAGCAGTTTACAAATGAATACCTTATTTTAAGAGAGGAGGAGACAACGATAAAGTCTGCAGTAGCAGACCATTCACATAAATTTGTAAGGAAAAAAATTCATCTTGTTTGGGCTGTAATTGAAAAGGAGAAACAATTGACATCAGAAACAATAGCCAATGTTATAGACATTTCAGTTGGTTCGGCTTACACAATTCTGACTGAAAAATTAAAGTTGAGCAAACTTCCTACTTGGTGAGTGCCAAAACCATTGCACCCAGATTAGCTACAGACAACAACAGAGTTATCAATGGAAATTTTAAATAAGCAAGATCAAGATTCTGAAGAATTTCTTCAAAGAATTGTAACAGGAGATAAAATGTGACTTTTGTACTCATTAAGTACAATCCTAAAAGCAAAGCACAGTCAAAACAACGGCTACCAAGAGATGGAAATGGTCCAGCCAAAGTCAAAGCAGAACAGTCAAGAGCAAGAGTCACAGCAATAGTTTCTGGGGATGCTCAAGGTATTTTGCTCGTTGACTTTCTGGGGGGCCAAAGAATGATAGGGTCAGCTAATTATGAGAGTGTTTTGAGAAAGCCAAACCTTTTTTAAAAAAAAAAATTTTATTATACTTTAAGTTCTGGGATACATGTGTAGAACATGCAGGTTTATTACATAGGTATACATGTGCCATGGTGGTTTGCTACACTCATCAACCTGTCATCTACATTAGGTATTTCTCCTAATGTTATCCCTCCCCTAGACTCCCAACCCCCTACAGGCCCTGGTGTGTGATGTTTCCCTTCCTGTGTCCATGTGTTCTCATTGTTCAACTCTTACTTGTGAGTGAGAACATGTGGTGTTGGTTTTCTGTTCCTGTGTTAGTTTGCTGAGAATGATGGTTTCCAGCTTCATCTATGTCCCTACAAGGGACATGAACTAATCCTTTTTTATGGTTGCATAGAATTCCATGGTGTATATGTGCCACCTTTTCTTTATCCAGTCTATCATTGATGGACATTTGGATTGCTTCCAAGTCTTTGCTATTGTGAACAGTACTGCAATAAACATACGTGTGCATGTGTCTTTACAGTACAATGATTTATAATCCTTTGGGTATATCCCAGTAATGGGAATGCTGGGTCAAATGGCATTTCTGGTTCTTAATCCTTGAGGAATTGCCACACTGTCTTCCACAATGGTTGAACTAATTTACACTCCCACCAACAGTGCAAAAGCATACATATTTTCCCACATCCTCTCCAGCATCTTTTGTTTCCTGACTTTTTAATGATCACCATTCTAACTGGCATGAGATGGTATCTCACTGTAGTTTTGATTTGCGTTTCTCTAATTACCGGTGATGATGAGCTTTTTTTCATATGTTTGTTGGCCACACAAATGTCTTCTTTTGAGAAGTGCCTGTTCATATCCTTCTCCTACTTTTTGATGGGGTTGCTTGTTTTTTTTCTTGTAAATTTATTTAGGTTCTTTGTAGATTCTGGATATTAGCCCTTTGTCAGATGGATAGATTGCAAAAATTTTCTCCCATTCTGTAGGTTGCCTGTTCACTCTGATGCTAGTTTCTTTTCCTGTGCAGAAGCTCTTTAGTTTAATTAGATCCCATTTGTCGATTTTGGCTTTTGTTGCTGTTGCTTTTGATGTTTTAGTCGAGAAGTCTTTGCCCATGCCTATGTCCTGAATGGTATTACCTAGGTTTTCTTCTAGGATTTTTATGGTTTTAGGTCTTAGGTTTAAGTCTTTAATTCATCTTGAGTTAATTTTTGTATAAGGTGTAAGGAAGGGGTCCAGTTTCAGTTTTCTGCATATGGCTAGCCGGTTTTCCCAACACCATTTATTAAATAGGGAATCATTTCCCAATTGCTTGTTTTCATCAGGGTTGTCAAAGATCAGATGGTTGTAGATGTGTGGCACTTTTTCTGAGGCCACTGTTCCATTCCATTGATCTGTATATCTGTTTTGGTACCAATACCATGCTGTTTTGGTTACTGTAGCTTTGTAGTATAGTTTGAATTCAGGTAGCATGATGCCTCTGGCTTTGTTCTTTTTGCTTAGGATTGTCTTGGCTATACAGGCTCTTTTTTGGTTCCATATGCAATTTAAAGTAGTTTTTTTCTACATCCTGTGAAAAAAGTCAAATGGTAGTTTGATGGGGATAGCATTGAATCTATACATTACTTTCAGCAGTATGGCCATTTCCATGATATTAATTCTTCCTATCCATGAGCATAAGATGTTTTTCCATTTGTTTGTGTCCTCTCTTATTTCCTGGAGCAGTGGTTTGTGGTCTTCTTGAAGAGGTCCTTCACATCCCTTGTAAGTTGGATTCGTAGGTATTTTGTTCTCTTTGTAGCAATTGTGAATGGGAGTTCACTCATGATTTGGCTGTCTGTTTGTCTGTTATTGATGTATAGGAATACTTGTGAATTTTGCACATTGATTTTGTATCCTGAGACTTTGCTGAAGTTGCTTATCAGCTTAAGAAGATTTTGGACTGAGACAATGGGGTTTTCTAAATATACAATCATGTCATCTGCAAACAGAGACAATTTGACTTCCTCTCTTCCTTTTTGTATACCATGTATTTCTTTCTCTTGCCTGATTACCTTGACCAGAACTTCCAATACTAGTTGAATAGGAGTGGTGAGAGAGGGCATCCTTGTCTTGTGCTGGTTTTCAAAGGGAATGCTTCCAGTTTTTGCCCATTCAGTATGATATTGGCTATGGGCTTGTCATAAATAGCTCTTATTATTTTGAGATAAGTTCCATCAATACCCGGTTTATTGAGAGTTTTTAGCATAAAGGAGCGTTGAATTTTATCAAAGGCCTTTTCTGGATCTATTGCGATAATCATGTGGTTTTTGTCATTGGCTCTATTTATGTGATGAATTACGTTTATTGATTTGTGTATGTTGAATGAGCTTTGTATCCCAGGGATGAAGCCGACTTGATCATGGTGGATAAGCTCTTTGATATGCTGCTGGATTTGGTTTGCCAGTATTTTATTGAGGATTTTCGCATTGATGTTCAGCAGAAAAGTGCCTGGGAAAGCCTCACCAGAGAGGCCTTCACCGCCATCACAATGCTCTTGCTCATTTCTCTCATCAAACAAGGGGAATTTTATGAGAGTTTTGATAGGCAATCATTAGGCATCCGCCTTACAGTGCTGATTTGGGTTTTCCTGGTTTCTTTTTGTTTCCTAATCTTAAAAAAATCTTTAAAGGCGCCCATATTTCCTCAATTAGTAGTGTCAAAAAGGCTGCATTGACATGGCTAAATTTGCAGGATTCTCAGTTCTTTAGGGATGGACTAAAGGGTTATCATTGCTTACAAAAGTGTCTTGAACTTGATGGAGCTTATATTGAGAACTGTTAGGTGAGCATGGAATAGAAAACTGCTGGAAGAGTCAGAGAGGTCACTGTGGAGAAGGTGACCTCTGAGTTGAATGTTGAAGATTAAGGGAGTGCTAGCCAAGAGAGGGGAGAGAAAAGGCCTTCCTGGCAGAGGAAGAGGTAAAGGGTTAGAGAGAATAAGGCTTGCTCCTGAGGCGGTGGGAGGTAGCTGGACCAGAGGCTGTATGGAATGGGGAGATCCACTCCTTTAGAATAGGAGATTCTATTCTAAAACTAGAATAAGGTTGAGGCAGATCTTGAAGATGCTTGTATACAAGCAAAGGGCTTGGGCATTAGTTCATGGGTGTTGCAGCACCTACAAAGGCTTAAAGTGGGAAAATTCACAATCAACTTTGCATTTTAGAAAGATCACTCTGGCTGGAGGTTGCTCAGTTAAGATTATGGTCACAATGATGAGAGAACCAAGTCTGTGACTAGCGAGTTGTGAATCTCAGTACAGTCATGGGTCGCTTAAAGATGGGGATACATTCTGAGAAATGCATCGCTAGGTGATGTTGTCTTTGTGTGAACATCACAGAGTGTGCTTACATAAAGCTAGATGATACAGACTCCTACATACTTGGGCTGTGTGGTGTAGCCTAGTGCACCTAGGCTACCAACCTGGAGCATGTGACTGTACTGAATACTGTAGGCAATTGTAACACAATGATAAGTATTTGTGTATCTGAACACATCTAAACATGGAAAGTGTTCAGTGAAAATATGGTACTTAGGATGAAAAATGGAACACCTGTATAGGGCACTTACCATGAATGTGGCTTGCAGGTCTGGAGGTTGCTCTGGGTGAGTCTGTAAGTGAGTGATGAGTGAATGTAAAAGCCTCAGATGTGACTGTACACTACTGTAGGCTTAAAATTATGTAAAATATGTTTTCTTTCGTTAATAATAAATTAACCTTAGCTTACTGTGACTTTTGTAATTCATAAACTTTTTAATGTTTTTAACTTTTTGACTCTTCTGTAATAACTTAGTCTAAAATACAAACACATAGTACAGCTGTAAAAAAATTCTTTTTTATTATTCTTATTCTATAAACTTTTTTCTATTTTTACATTTATTTTCTTACTTTTTAAACTTTTTTGTTAAAAACAATGACAAACACACACAGGAGCCTAGGTCTACAGAGGGTGAGAATTATCAATATCACTGTCTTCCCTCCACATCTTGTCCCACTGCAAGGTCTTCGGGGGCAGTAACACATGGAGCAGTCATTCCCTGTGATATTATTCCTTCTTCTGGGTACCTCCTGAAGTTTTATAGCTACTTTTTTATAAGTACAAGTAGTATACTCTAAAATAATGACATAAATATATTATAGCAAATACATAAACCAGTAACATAGCAGTTTATTATTTTCAAGTATTATTTACTGTATGTAACTGTATGTGTTATACTTTTATATAACTGGCAGCACAGTAGGTTTATTTAAACCAGCATCCCCACAAACACGTGGGTAATGCCTTGTCCTATGACTATGTTACAATGGCTACAATGTCACTGGGGGACAGGAATTTTTCAGCCCCATTATAATTTTATAGGAGCACTGTCATATACATGGTCAGTAGTTCACTGAAATGTCATTATGCTAGGCATGACTGTAGTTCTCTGGCCACTCCAAGGGAAAGCGCCCTAGGTAGAGTAAAGGGCATTATCATGACAGGCAGGAAGCTCAGGGAAGCTTCAGGAAGAGTGGGCAGCCAACCAACAAGGAGAGGAAGAGGGGCCATGCTGCACAATGTCTGTGGCTGAGAGATTGGATTGGGGCATCCCTTTGGGAGCTCTCTTAAATCACCAAAGAGACAGTTTTTTGTTTTTTGTTTTCTGTGTGTGTTTTTTTGTTTTTTTTTTTTTGTTTGTTTTTTTTTGAGACGGGGTCTTGCTCTTTTGCCCAGGCTGGAATACTGGCTCAATCATAGCTCATTGCAGCCTTAAACTCCTGGGCTCAAGTGATCCTTCCACCTCAGCCTCCTGATCAAAGGGACACTCCCAATCAAGCTTTTGGGGTTAATGCCATAATTATTTAGATACTGAAAGGAAGTGTTATAGGCTTTAGGGTTATAGGCTTTTAGGGCAGGAATCATTTATGTTACAGTAAGTTTTGCAAAATGTTCTTGCCCAAATTCATCTTTAGGAATGAGTGGTTTGCTTTTAGTGCATCAAGGTGAGGTCTCTTTCATTTGTGGGCTGTTTCTTTGACAGTGGGAAGTAATAAAATTACATTTTCCCCCTAGCCAGAAGCATTTCTGACTGTGCTTACAATAACACCATGTGACGAATGCAAATATGCGTGTCTGTCTTAGTTGTGCCCTTTGTAAACTAACCAGTGGTGAAAGCTTTGTTCCGGCTGACCACATGAAATAGGGGGAGGCTTTCTCTTCCTCTCTGCTGAGTTGGACAGTAGCCACTCTCTATTTCCATTGGAAGTGCCCGTCATTTGATATTACACAAACGTTGTTATGTGGTGCCTGACTGTACTTGTCAGCGAAGCATAATTGGTTACCCAGAGAGACACAGGGAAGCAGGGCTTGACATTGAGGTTTGTTAATACAGTGCCACCTGGAGTGACCTAGCCAATGGTAAAGCACTTAAAAGTTCCTCTTTAGTTTTAAAACAAAGCATTGTTATATGATAAGCATGTAGTATTTTAGTTTAATTTAAATGTTTCTTTTGTTTCAATGATTTTTCTCTCATTCCAAGTTGGATAGCACTGGGTTACTTGCCACGGATTGAGGTAATTTATGATAACGTAGTTACACAAGTTCTTACCCAACCCTCTCCTGTCTCTGGGTTCGGAATAAACTTCTTTGGAACCTTTTTTCACGATTTGCTACCTGTATGACAAAAAAAAAAAAAAGTTACTTGACTGCCTAAGTTTCATTTTCCTAATCTAGAAGACAGCAGTATTGTCATCTAACTCTCAGGGTTGCTGTGAGGATCGACCAAGTTTATTGTTGAAAGTCCCAGGAACATAATAACTACTCAATAAATACTGGTTGCTCTGCCTTCCAGTAATAAGGTATAGGAGGGCTTCAAAAAGTTTGTGGGAAAGCAAAACTAAAAGATGAAAGTAAAAATTATAAATTTTATTTCTCAACGCAAGCACCATCAAGTTCAAGACACTTTTGTAATCAATGATAATCATTTAGTCCATCCCTAAAGAACTGGTCCTGGGAATTTCACCATGTCAATGGAGTCTTTTTGACACTATTAACTGAGGAAGAATGGGTGTCCTTTAAAGATTTTTTAATATTAGGAAGCAAAAAGAAATCAGAAAAAACAAAATCGTCACTGTAAGATGGATGCCTAATGATTTCCCAACTCTCACAAAATTGCCTTTGTTTGATGAGAGAAATGAGCAGGAGCATTGTGGTAAAGGAAGGCCTCTCTAGTGAAGCTTTCCAAGGCACTTTTCTGCTGAAGTTTTGGCTAAGTTTCTCAAAACACTCTCATAGTAAGCAGATGCTATCATTCTTTGGCCCCCAGGAAGCCAATGAGGAAAATGCTTTGAGCATTTCCCAAAACTGTGGCCATGATGTTCACTCTTGACCAGTCTGCTTTGGCTGGACCACTTGTACCCCTTGGTAGCCACTGCTTTGATTGTGCTTTGTCTTCAGGATTGCACTGGTAAAGGCATGTTTCATCTTCTGCTACAATTTTTTGGTGAAATGTTTCTGGATCTTGATCTCACTTATTTAAAATTCTCATTGAAAGCTCTGCTCTTTGTAGGTGATCTGGATGCAACAGTTTTGAGTTTCATCAAGTAGAAAGTTTGTTCAACTTTAATTTTTCAGTCAGAATTGTGTAAGCTGAACCAATTGAGATGTCTATGATGACAGCTATTGTTTCTAATGTTAATTGTTTGTCCTCTTCAATTAGGGCATAAACGAGATGAGTTTTTTCCTTATAAATTGATGTGGATGGTCTGCCGCTACAGACTTCATCTTTATCATTGTCTCATCCTCTCTTAAAATGAGTTATTCTTTTGTAACCTGCTGATTTCTTTATGACATAATACCCATAAACTTTATAAAGCATCAGTGATTTCATCATTCTTCCACCCAAACTTCACTGTAAATGTAATGTTTGTTCTTGCTTCAATTTTAACAAAATTAATGTTGCTCTCATAGAGGCTCTTTTCAAACTTACGTCTTATCCTCCTTAGTACATTAAACTAGATTCTGTTCACACATGTTATAACAAGTTAGTATAAGTTTACTTTGGTAGAAAAAATTAAACTCTATGCCTAGTTTTTCACAATATGCATTTTTCATGAACTTACTGAAGACCCTCATGTTAGATAAATGGTCATGGCCAATTGGATCTAACCAGTAAGACAACATCCCTCATTCCTGTCCTCTGGAAAACTAGGAAGAGTTAGGAAAATGTCGTTGGGGAGTAAATCATGCTGCACATATTAAAAGGTTACCATTTGATAAGCCTTAACATATGTACATACCTGTAAAACTATCACCACAATCAAGATAGCAAATACATAAATACATTATCATCGCCAAAGCTTTCTTGTGCTCCTTTGTAATTGCTCCTTTCTGCTTTTCTCTGCCACCCTCACCTTCCTGTTCCCAGATGATCGCTAGTATGCTTTCTGTAACTGTCAAAGTTTTTTTTTTCTTTCTGAGTTTTGAGAGGTCTTTATGTATTCTAGAAGCAAGTCCTTTATCAGCTATATAGTTTGCAAATGTTTTCTTCCAGTGTGTAGTTTCAGTTAGATTTTGTCAGATTTTTTAAATGATCAAACTAAGATTTAGGGGGTCATGGAGGAATATCACAGAGATGAGGTACCCTTCTCTTAATAACATATCGGAGAATACACGATACCGACATGACTTATCACAGTGATGTCAACATTTGTCTTAGATTGTTCAGGCTGCTATAGAAAAATACCACAGACTGGGTGGATTATATGCAAATAAATGTATTTCTTACTGTTCTGGGGGCTGAGAAGTCTAAGATCAAGGTAATGGCATGTTCAGTGTTTGGTGAGGTCTCATTTCTAGTTCATAGATGGTATCTTCTAGGTGTGTCCTCACATGGTTGAAAGGACTAACCAGCTCTCTGGAGTCTCTATTATAAGGGCATGAATGCCAAACATGAGGGCTTCACCTTTATGACCTAATCACCTCTCAAAATTTCCACCTGCCAATTTCAACACCTTAGAGGTTAAGATTTCAACTTCTGAATTTGAACGGAACACAAACATTTAGATCACAGTAATCTTGACCACTTGGTTATGGGGGTATCTTCCAGGTCTCTCCCCTATAAAGTCTTTTATACCCTTTCTAAACTCTGTTGGTTGGAAGTTCTATGAGTAGCCCATGCTCACGGGGAGAAGAATTAAATTCTACCTCCCAGAAGGAGAAATATCACCATGTATTATTTAAATTCTTCTGTAAGAAAGTTTTTCCTTCTCCCCCATTATTTATTTATTCATTCACTTATTTATATCAGTTTAGACTCATGAATATTTGTTTAATTTGTTAGGCTGTAATCTAACATTATTATTGTTTATTTTGTTGCTCAAATTGTTCCAGTTTTGGCCATGTGGAGTTTTTTCAGTTTAGATCTTCTATTCTTTTGATATGCTCCCATCTTTTTTTTCTTTTCTTTTTTTTTTTTTTTTTTTTTTTTTTTTTGCACTTCCTTACTTTCTGGCATTACAAGATGCTCCAAGCTCATCTTGCATTTTCTGTGTTCCAGCCCTAAAGTTAGCCATTTATTCCCTTGTATTGGAGAATAGTACTTTAGAAACCAAGTTCTGGATAATGAATGTGCTCCTTGCTAGTGGGTGTCATGGCTTCAAGGCATGAGGGGTATTTTTACTTCCCTAGGAAGGTGCTATGTATACCAGAGGGAAATCAAGCAACTTACAATTAGCGAATCATGTAAGAGAGTGCTACGAAAAGTATGATCCATGGACCATCAACATTGGCATCACCTGTAAGTTTATTAGAAATGCAAATATTGAGTCTTATTCAGACCTCCTGAATTGGAAACTGGGGGTTGGACCTAAGAATCTGTATTTTAATAGGTATTACAGGTGATTTTTTTTTTTTTGCACACTACAATCTGAGAACAACTGAGGTAAGAAGTAGTCTGTAGAAATCTGAGTTAACTGCTATTGTATTTTGTATTTGCTCCAGTATCTCTTATATACTGTGCTCCTGACAACTACCAACCTGCCTGGCTTCTTAACCCAGCTATGATCTCAGTCTTTGGATTCTTACTGTTCTGAAGAAGACATATCAGACAAAGAACACATAGGCCAGGCAGAAGAAGCAAAAACAAGAGCAAAAGAGCCAATCCTCAACAAAATACTAGCAAACCAAATCTAGCAACATATGAAAATAACTCTCCACCATGACTAAATGAAATTTATCCCAGGAAGGCAAAATTTAGCATCTGAAAGCCAATTAATGTAGTGTGATATCAATAGAATAAAGAACAAAAAACACATGATCATCTTAATAGATGCATAAAAAGCATCTGAAAAATTCATCCTGTCATGTTAATAAGAACGAATTAGGAATAGAAAGAAACTTTCTCACCTAATGAAGGCCACCCATGAAAACCTCACAACTAATATTATACTTTGTGGTGAAAGACTGAATGATTTCCCCTAAGATCAGGAACAAGATCAAGAACAGTGTTCTCATCACTTCTTTATAACAACAGTGCTTTCAGCCTGAGATAGCAAGAAAATGAAATAAAAGGCATTCATGTGGGGGAAAAAGTAGTAAAACTATCTCTATTTGCAGATGGCATGATCTTGTAGAAAATCCAGAGGAATTCACTAAGACTCTATCAGAACGAATAAACAAGTTCAGCAAGTTTTCAGGATACCAGATCAATGCACAACAATCAATTGTATTTTTGCACACTTAAAATAGACAATCTGAAAACAAAATAAAGAAAATAATTCTACTTATAATAACATTAAAATCAATAAAATATTTTGGGAAAAGTTTTGAAAAAGAAGTCTAAAACCTATACTCTGGGCTGGGCGCGGTGGCTCACACCTATAATCCCAGCACTTTGGGAGGCTGAGGCGGGTGGATCACCTGAGGGGAGTTCAAGATCAGCCTGGCCAACGTGGTGAAACCCTGTCTCTATTAAAAATACCAAAAAAATTTGCTAGGTGCCTGTGATCCCAGATACTCGGGAGGCTGAGGCAGGAGAATTGCTTGAGCCCTGGTGGCAGAAGTGGCAGTGAGCCGAGATCACATCACTGCACTCCAGCCTGGGCAACAAGAGTGAAACTCCATCTCAAAATAATAATAATAATAATAATAATAATAATAATAATAATAATAAATAAAATGTATACTCTGGAAACTTTAAAGACTATTGAAAGAAATTAAAGAGGACTGAAATAAATGAGAAGACATCTCATGTTCACGGATTGGAAGACTTAAAGTTGGAATGGCATTACTCCCCGAATTAATTTACAGATTGGACAAAATCTCTATCAAAATTCTAGCTGGCTTATTTATAGAAATTCATAAGCTAATCCCAAAATCCGTATGGAAATTCAAAGTTTCCAGAATAAACAAAGCAATCTTGAAAAAGAATAACAAAGTTGGAAGATTAATACTTCCCGATTTTAAACTTACTACAAACCTACAGCAATTGAGTTAGTGTGATTTTGGCATAAGGAGAGACACATAGACCAACGGAATAGAATTAAGAGTCCAGAAATATAATAAGTCCTCACATTTATGGCCAATTGATTTTTGGGAAGAGTACCAAGATAATGCAGTGGAGGAAAAAATAGTGTTTTCAACAAATAGTGCTTGAATGAATGGATATCCACATGCAAAAGAATGAAATTAAATTCCTATCTCATATAGTATATAAAACGTCCTATGGTGGGGGAAGCCTGGCAGGTTTGGGAAATTAAAAAGCCAATACAGCTAGAATGCAGATATCAGGGCAGAGGATGGTTCAAGACAGAGCTAAAAAAAATAGGCAGAGTTCAGAATATGTGATAAAATGAACGCAAAGACTAGGAAAATGTGGAATAGTGTTAAGGGCCCTACAAAACATGTTCTACTGTGGGGGTTCAAATCCTGGTTCCACTACTCACTAGCTATATGTCCTAAGTAATCACTTAACCTCTTTGTGACTCAGAGTCTTCATCAAAAAAATAGGAATAACAATGGAATTAGCTTACAGGCTGAATGTAAAGATTGAATGAGTAATAATGGTGTAATGCACTGCCAAAAGAACTAGGCACATACTGAGTAAGTTATAATTACAGAAATATTTAGTATAGCTTCTTGGCATAGTTTCGACTTACTATAGTTTCTGATACTTATTGAGGGCGTGATTAATGTTAGCTGTTACTATTAATATTATTTCCAGGGAATCTTACTATCTTTGTGTGAGGGAGTTGACACACAGACCTTTCTACATGTAAAAAGAAGCCTGGAGGAACATGGCAGGGACTATCCAGCTTTAGAACTGTTTGGAATTTTGATATAAAAGTAGAGTTTATCATTGTCCAAAGTCCTGCTAAGGGGGAATACTTTATGGCTAGCTTGTCCTGAGGTCTGCCTGCAGGCACTACTAAACCGGGTGGGCACAGCCACAGCAGGAATCCTATAACCCTACAACTCAGAGAAGCTGACTTCATAGAGTAAGGCATTAGCTTCCCCACAAAACCAGCTATAGGGTCTGATATCCACCCCAGCCTGACACCAGCCTTGGGCTTTCAATCTCGTTTTCCCAACACAGCTGGTAGCAGCTGCCTTCATATTTACTGCATCTCCTCTCCAATGACACTCTCCTCCCAAAAACCACTCTCAGCTGAGAGTCACCATCTGTGAGATAGGCCGGTTCAATACGCTTTTTAACAGATCAGAGGCCACATTTTGCTTTGCTTTGTTAATTGCATATCAAGCTGTCACCTAGAGCTTAATGAAGGGTATGAACATACCCATAAATTATCCAGTTTTCAAAAGCAATTTTGATATTCCTCTTGGGAGCCTCTTTATGCTCAAATGAGCATGCAGTATTTTGCAAAAGAAAGCATTCCAAAGGAGCTGTTAATTATTTGAACCTAGAGATTTTGAGTAACTGCAAACAGCAATTGATAGATCCCAGGAGTGGCTCAACATGGGTCATGAATTTACTATTGCTGGTTGGAGGACCCACTTGGGAACCATTTTATTTATTTATTTTTATTTTTTAAATTTAATTAATTTATTTATTTAAACGGAGTCTCACTCTTTAGCCCAGGTTGGAGTGCAGTGGCGTGATCTTGGCTCACTGCAACTTCTGCCTTCCAGGTTCAAGCAAGTCTCCTGCCTCAGCCTCCCAAGTAGCTGGGATTACAGGTGTCCACCACCACTCCTGGCTTGGGAACCATTTTAAAAAGCAAGAGTGACACACTGGATTGTTCCACAGTTCATCAGTGACTTGCTGTGACAGCGATGGGGTGCAATGGGAAACATAGGAGCTTTTGTGTCCTGATGAGAGGCAGAGTTGCCCCTGGGCGATGCTGTTGTTATTGAGAAAATAGGGTGGTGGCAGGAGGGCAACACTGAGTCACAACCACTGAGGGAGTGAAACCTGTGATCAGATGTTTCTGGGGTGTATAAGAAGGGGATATTTATTCTCAGATCTGCCTCCTCTTTCTACTTTTTCTACCTTTTGCAGCTTGTTCTGCTGATAGTTCTAACCACAGGGTCAATCAAGCCTGTCCCAAATTCTGAGCCAATCTCAATAGGCAAAGTCAGGGCTTTTCAGGCATTTATCTTTTTATGCTTTCATTTATCAGCATGCACATGGTGACAGGCATTGTTAAGATATGAAGGGATAAGAGAAGACATAAAGCATGGTCTCTCCCTTGATAGCTCACAGCGTAGGGCAGGAAATAGACAAGTAAATAACCCTAATCTTCAATTTATTCTTCCAAGTCCTGCCCCACCCCAGAGTTAGTCTCTCCCTGATTCTGGTCTGCTCAACAGATTCTGGCCCATATGATCTCCCTCCCAGCCCTTTGCTACTGGGAAGTGAGACTGCCTTGTACCTAGGTTCCAAGTTATGGTTCAACTATGGAAGAACTCCCCGTTCCTCCACCCCTGGTCACCACAAACACACATTAGAGACACTTTCTCAAAATGTTCTAAGTGCCTCTCTGGTGCTTGGAACAGACAAAGCTTGCAGTGCTACCTAGGTGGGGACCTCTGATCCCAGATGGGACTTGTGTGGGCCTTGTCCTTGCTTCGTCCCTCAGGGTCACTCTCTGACCCACTACCCCATGCATGGAGTCAACCAGATGCCCCCTTTCCCCTTTCCAGGAAAGTGACCTGGCAATCTGATTGCTCCTGCTGGCTGGCACATTTCTTTTGTGTGAGCTTGAGCTGCAAGAACAGTACCAACATGCTGATTTTGAGTGAACCTCACTAGTATACTACAAAGGGTGAGTTCGTGGCTCTGGGCTACTGCTGGCCCTCAGGCTTAAGTTGCATGTGTGCCTGTGCTTAGGCTCCTGCCCACCCATGTTCTGACCACAAAACCACCTCCTGACTACAGATGCAAGGGTGGTGTGTGGTGCAGGCTTTTCTTAGCAGTGCACCCTCCTTAGGCTTCACACCACATGAGTTGGCAGTCCTGTAGGAGTGGCTATGCCTATCTCCTCTGAGGGCTTTTGAGACTAACTGTTGCTCTGCAAGATCGATGAGCTGTCTGATCAATGATGTTCTCTCCTGCCTCCAACCAATGTGGTGACTTCTGCGCCCCTGGATTGGTCTTGAGGTATGCTGGACCTTGGCAGACATTCCTATGGGATAGATCACTCTTCCTGCTCTGCCCATGGGTCCTCCTCACCAACCTTAGGAAAGACTCACTTGCTTTTATGTTTCCTCTTCTGTTCTGGCTCATGCAATTGTACCACAGGGTTCAGGGTGAGAGAGAGAGAGACAGAGAGAGAGAGAGAGGTTAAAATGATCTCAGGGAATTAAGTTTTCAGAGTGAGGGAATGGATTTGGTAAGAACACAGTTAAGGAATCAAATTTGTTTCCTTCAGAAAGAGAAAGCAAATGAGTGGTTTAATTCTTGGCTTCAAGGATAAGCAATGATTTTATGCAGGGGATATAGACAAATTATTCTTATGTCTTAAAAGACTAACAACCACAGAGCAATGCTTCTAGTCAGTGTGTATCTTCACTCTCCTGACTATAAAAGGGAATCACTGACTTGCTTTATGCTGCTCATGTTGAGGGAAAGTAATTGAGGTTTTTATGAAAAAAAAAAATCCTTGGAAGATTCACATTCCAATCACAGGTTACATAAGCTCAATTCTGCAGATCATACTCTAGGCACACAAAATATTCTCACCATTTCCCAAACATACCTGTTTGTTTATCCACAGCATCTTCTTTGCGTAAAATGGGCTTCTCCACCCTGCTCCCTTTCTATTCTGGCCAATTCCTATTCACCTGAAACTGTACTCACAGGATGAACAAGAACTGGACAGAATATAGTTATAATTAAGCATTAATCATGCTGCACTTTGACGCACTTCCTTGTAGCTGAAAACCAGGTGACACTACATACTCACCATTTGCATTCCCGTTGTTCTTAAAAATAGGGTTTCTGACATTGGAATCTTAAGGCTTTTGTTTAGGAATTGCTTAAGATATTTTTCACATCCCGAATTCCAGCAAAACAGCTGATGTCATCCAGTTTAAAGACCCCCACAGAGGAACCAAAACAGCCTGAGAATATGGTTTCTTTATCTCCTTGTTCCATGATTTCAGCCTGCAATCTTTCACAGATCAACAATCACCACATTTTGGCCAATTCCAAAACTCTTAAAAACCCTAGCCTCAAACTCCTCAAGGAGACAGATTTGAGGTTTCTTCCCATCATCTTGTCCACCGGCCTCACGAGAAACCTCTTTTTCTGCTGCAACCCAGGGTCTTGGTGTATTGACTTGCCATGCACATTGGGCAATGAACCTATTACTGTTACACATTTTTAAGGCCCAACTTGAAGGCTCATCACCTCTGTGAAATGTTCTCCTCAAGCTGAGTCTGAGTCCTATTTCTGCGTTGTTGAACTACTTTGCCACACTATTGTCTCCTCTCTGGGCTGAACCCATTGGGTGCAGGAGTCATATTTCAGTCCGTCGGTCGATCAGTCAGTTCATCATCAAATGATTCTCGGGTACCTAGTCTATCCCAGGCACTGTGCTGGGCACTGCAAATACATCTGTGAGCAAGATAGACAGGACTTCTCCCTGCTAGGAGCTGGGATCTGGGGTGGGATGCCAACAGATCAAGAGGCAATTGCAATGCAATGTGAGAAGTAGGAGTTCTGAAGATGAAGAGGGCAGGGAAATGTGCCCCAGGCAGAAGGAACGGCATATGGGAATGCTGGTGGCAAGAGAAAACATTCCTCACATATCAGTGCATTTAGGAGAGAGAGATGCTCAGTATTACCAGAGAATAATACTGTCAAGAGTCTGGCAAGAGATGAGGGCAGACAGGAGACCAGGGACTGCATTATTCTGCATCATTTGAGCCTTGTGGGAAGACCAAACTTCCTCCTAGGAGCAATGAGGAGCCTCTGAAAGGTTTTAAGTAGGGAAATGGCATCTCAGATTTGCACATTGAAAGATAATTCTGGCTGCAACTCAAAGAACAGACAAGCAGCAGATACTATTGGAGGCAGAGACAGCCGTTAGGAAAGACTGATGAGAACAGATGGTGGTCTGCTCCACAGTGGTACAGCAGGAATGAAGGTAAGTGGGTACTGGCAGCGGTATCCCGCAGGTGAAATGGATGGGTTTGGTGGCTTATTGATTATGGCTGCAGGCAAAAGGTAGAAGTGGCAATGGAGGGGAACACTGGGTGGAGGCTCTCAGGCTCCTTTCTTGAACAATGTTTAGTGGGAGTGTGTTAGTTTCCAAGGGCTGTCATAACAAAGTACCCCACACTGGTGGCTTAGACCAACAGTCATTTATTGTCTCACAGTTCTGGAGACCAGAAGTTTAAAATCAAGTTGTCAGCAGAGTCATGCGCCTTCTGAAGGCACTAAGGAAGGATCTGTTTCAGGCCTCTCTCCTAGCTTTCAATTCAACACACAAATGGGGAAAGGTACTGTTATTCCCTAATACCCCCACAGAGGAAAGCTCATGCAGTGTAACAGGTTTGCCTATAGAGAGATGAATCCTTGAGCTTGGGGCATGTTGAGTTTGGGGAGCCTGTGGAAACCCATAAGAAGATATCTAGAAAAGCATTTGATATGTTGGGTTGATGTTTTGGAAAAGGAGGGTATGGAACGGGCTGGGAAGATAAACTTGAGAGTCTTTGACTTATAGGGTGGATAAGACGGTGAACCTTTGGGGAAGGCCAGACTTCCTGAGGGGAAAGGGAGCAATTCATCTCTGCAGCCCCAGCACCTAGCCCAGCCCCTGCCATTGCTGTAAAGGTTCAGTGAAAAACTGCCTGATGGAATGAAAGGATTTCTTCAACTTTTCATTAGTTTGAGATAAGGCTTTGCATGGGCGATTGCTTACCCTCCTCTGGCTCTGTGACCTGAAGGGAGTGTACTTTGTAGCAATGAGAAACAAGCATCGTTGGGTTTCACTTTACAGTCTCCTTCAGTGTAATTTAGTAAATTTGCCCAGAGTTTCTCACTTAGCATCCAGGGAAAGCCACCAGGTTTTGCCCATCTCTTGACTTATAACAACATGAACAGAAGAAAGATATATGCACCTTGCTTTAGTTTGCAGCAACACTTCCTTTTTACTTGCAAATCTTCACTTTTGCAGTCAGCCCAGCCTTTTCAATAAACTGTAGTAAAGTTTCCAAATAAAGCCTTTTCTGTACCACCTGCTTTCCCCCCACAGCCCGAGACTGATGATCATTTCATCTTGGGAGTATCTGGAGCGGGTGGTTCTCCCACGTGGCTGTGCTGAAGCAGGAGCTGCTGGGGGGACAGTCGGTAGAGCTGTGGAGCGGTGTCATCGTCTGCTGGGTAGTTGATCCAGGCTCCTTTGTGCCTGTTGCCTGGTGACACCCAGAGGTCCCTCTCTCAGAGCCACACCCTGGCTTGCTATTGGTCTGGTGGTGACATTTGTTGACAATAGACACTTCTCTGGCTCTAGATTCTGAAAGAGGCCTGGGAGCTTGGGTTTCAAGCTACATTGCTCATCTAAGTGCATTTCCTTAACTCTTTGTGTCTCCTGCCAGGAAAGTTCAGCAAGAGTGTGCACCCTGACCCTCCGGCAAGGTTCTCCCCTTCACCTTCTAGTGCAGCTGGACTCGGATGGTTTCTTCTCTGCTGTGCTGCTGTGGCAGGACCGTTTTCTTCTCACCTCTTCCTGGGGTTTTTTGTAGCTACTTAAACAAACAGGCTTTGTCAGCATGATAGTCATCTGAGTTGAGCTAGGAAGCTCAACTTAGCAAGAGAAATGTTTGTTTTTAGGATGTCATATTCTGAAGACTATGAAAGACCAGAGCCTCTTCTTGGAGGTCCTAGGAACTATAGATACAATCTATGCCTTCCTGAAACAGAGCTGGGGCCAGGCACAAGAAAGGGGGAGAAGAAGACTGAGGTGACTCTGGGGGAGGTGATGAGGATGGGAAACAAAAGAGAGAAGGGCTTCTGAGTGTCCCCAAGGTGGATCCTGTTTGATCAGTGAGTGAATTTATGGCCCAAAGGGGTGGCATCATTTAAGGAACTCAGTCCCCAACTTGGTAAGTGCCTGGCTTCTGGGATCCTCAGGCAGCTCCCCAGACACTCCCCATCTGCTGCTTCTTCCCTACCTTCTGGGTACCCTTTAGAGAATGTGTCAGCTGAGGGTCAGAGTATGGATAAGTTGGGTCGAGGCAGCTGCAGTGTGGACGAGAAGCTGCTCAATTTTGGCTGGTTCCTCGAAGAACCCACTTGAATCTTTTAAAACTGGTACTTGTAGGAATATACAGGCCCAGACTCCTGGCAAACTGCCCTTCCTATACTCCACACCCTCGTGCCCTCTCTTTCCTCCCACCTAGAACAAAACCACTTTTAGGCAGGGAAGGTAGAGGCTCTTGCAAAGACCAAGCAAGGGATGATGGAAACCTGACGAATGCTTTCCTTCCCTTCTGTTGAGCCTTGCAGCCAGGTGCCTAAGCCCTAGCCTACACTGCGAGAGGAGGCCCCAAGAGGACCTCAAAACAGGAGAAGACATTCTGAGGCTTCTGAGCTGTGTCATCAAGATTAAGTGACCTATGTCTATAGTAGCCAGTACTCCAGAGGTGGGGCAGAAGTTCCAGGACCCTGTGACTGGGAGACTTGTGCACCAGGTCCCAGTGACCTGTGGGTCACAGAGATTTCTGCTAAGCCCCCCTGGAGCCCAGTGTCCCAGTTGTCTCTGTCTGAAGTGCGCTGTTGTGTTAGATTCATCAAGAGGGTCCCTCCCTCCAACAGAGCTGTGGGTCCTATTTACACAGCTTCTTTTGTTTTGTTTTGTTTTGTTTTGTTTTTAGATAGTGTTTTGCTCTTACTGCCCAGGCTGGAGTGCAATGGAACGACCTCAGCTCACTGCAACCTCTGCCTCCCAGGTTCAAGCAGTTCTTCTGCCTCAGCCTCCTGAGTAGCTGGGATTACAGGCATGTGCCACCACACCCAGCTAATTTTTGTATTTTTAGTAGAGACGGGGTTTCACCATGTTGGCCAGGCTGGTCTCAAACCCCTGACCTCAAGTAATCTCCCCGCCTCGGCCTCCCAAAGTGCTGGGATTACAGGTGTGAGCCACCACACCTGGGCCTAACTTCTTTCATTTTCTCAGGTCCTCTTTCTGCCACAGTTGTTCTGCAGTGTTTCCAGCGTGACTTTCCCTTGTCCATGTACCCGAGTTCGGAGGAAAAGAAGCCATTTATCCCCAATTCAGGTGCAGTGTGTCTGCTGAAAACATGGTAACATTTTGCCACCATCAATTTACTCATCCATTTGAACTAAGAACCAGTCAGAAATGGTGGATGCAGCCAGGCTTTAGTTCTGTTTTGTTTTTGCTTTTGTGTTTCAGAAAGAGGAAATTGGCATTAATTTGAGCACAATTGCTTGCAAACATTTTACCGATTTTTTGTTGTTTTGATTTTGCTAATAGGAATTATTGAGAAAGGAAAAATATTGGGATAATAAATATGGTAAGATCCATTTAATGTTAAAAATGAAAAGGAGGTGGGTTTCACAGAGAGTAGACCAGTGATCTTGCAATCAATTCTGAGAAAGATTCTGAAACAAAAATTTTAAGATATTGTATTAAGTTCCCTCAGCTACCCTAACAAAGTACCAAGCTGGGTGGTTTCAACAACAGAAGTTTATTGTCCCACAGTTCTGGAGTCAAGAAGTCTGAGATCAAGGTGTCAGCAGGGTTGCCCCTCTCCTAGCTTCTGGTGGCTTACTGGCAGTCTTTGACACTCTTTGGCTTGTAGAAGCTTCACCCTGCACTCAGCCTTCATCTTCACATAACACTGTCCGTTTGTGCGTGTGTGTGTGTGTTTGTATCCAAATTCCCTCTTTTTATAAAGATACTAGTCGTATTGGATTGGGGTCCACCCTACTCCAGTACGACTTCATCTTAAGTGCTTACATCTGCACTGACCCTATTTCCAAATAAGGTCACATTCTAAGACACTGGGGTTTAGGGCTTCAACTATGAATTTTGGGGGAACACAACCATAACTGTGAGCTTTTGAGCATTTAGTAAAACAACCAGTCATTTCTAGAAACCAATCTGAGCACACTAAGAACAAACTGTCAATCTAAGCAGATTGCCTACTATCGGGGCTCAGAACATGATACCCCAAAGTATGGTGCCTTTGGATCTTCATTTCTGAATCCTCCTGTGTCACATAAAACTTTGATTAAGTAAATCTGTCACGCTTTTCTCTTGTTAACCTGTCTTTTGTTATAGGAGCATCAGCCATGGCCCTTATGATGGGAAGGAGAGGTATCACACTTCTGTCCCCACACCACTGTCCCAGGGTTAAAGATGAGTAACTAGATTTACTTGACAGAAGTAAAGGGGCCAAAGACCAAGACCACACCAAAGGGTGATGTATGTTTGCCTACTTAACTGTGAGGTCTAATTTCTCATATGTTTCAGGATCTCTAAAATCCAGAAGTGAAATATCTTCGCAAGAAAATTAAGCCCCAAGTGGCTTCAACATTTGGCCTGGTGGTCAAGGAACTGTCATAGTTACTGGGATAGCAACCATTATACATCCCGGGAGGCCGTTCTCAGAATCTTTCATAATTAAATCACTAAAGCTGGGAAAACAATGTCCTATCACTTTCTTTGTCATCGTACCACTTCCTTTTAATTTCCAAGCCTCATTTGCACCTCTTCCCACAGTGTCTCTATGAGCGACAGCAAATCTCTGCATCAGCCAGGAATAACAGTGCAAAGCAGTGTGGGTGGCAGGGCCCTAACACCCAAGCTTGAGCCTCCATTTCCCGCCATTGTTCCCTCAGTCAGGCTAGGGCTGTCCTGGGGAGAGTTTTTCCAGATAAAACTATCCTGGTTGGCTGCCAGTGATTCAGACAGGTTCACAGCCTCAAACCTCCCGATGGGTAAGCAGTGATTCAGACTCCAATCCTGCTTCATCTCTCAGGCTTATCGCTTATCTCCAGCTGCCAGGAGACAGACAATGGGGGCAGAGAGGCATTTTGGCTGAGCCAGGCCTCAGGTAGCCCCAAGGGATTTGAGAGGCCTCCAGACAAGCAGACTCAGGCAGTCTCACCAGGTCACTCTCTATTTAAAAAGCACAAATTCTATCAGTTCCCTTGAGAATATAGCATTTCCTGTGGCCTATAACAGCAAAAAAATGGACATTTCTATATCTGTTGATTCATTCCTTCTTCAGAGCTGCTGTTTCAAGTAACCCAGGACTTTGGGTGAAAGTATTCAGGGGAGTCAGGACTCCAAAGGACCTTGCAAAAGGTAAATTCTTGTCCCGCCCCTTCCCAATTTCATTTGACTTTTAAAGTAGCCCTAATACTCTCATAGTCAAACTGGCGAAATCTAAATAAACTCTGGATTGTACCAATGTCAGTTCCCTAGTTTTGATGTTGTGCTGTAGTTATGCAATATATTACCACTGGGGATATTGAATGAAGGCTACCTTTTTTTTTTTTTTTTTTTTTTTTTTGCAACTTGCTGTGAATTCATAATAATTTTAAAGTAAAGGTTTTTTTTTTTTTTTAAAGTAATTCCAACGGCTCCCCCAAACCCAGTCACTATGTCTTGTCTTTGAAAAAGCCACATAGCAGAATTGCTGAAAGCATAGGCTTTAGGCCAGCCAGATCTCAATGCAAATGCAGCTTTCACCTCTTGAGCAAATTACTTAATCTCTTTGAGCTTCAGTTTTCTTATCTAGAAGATGAATCTGATTGCTTCCCTGATGAGTGAGTATGAGGTGGGTATGAGGACTAATGAAGTAACTCATGGAAAGCACCTGACAGAGTGGATGATAAGCACTCCCTTTAAAACTGTAATCTATTTATTTATTTTGTTTTTTGAGACAGAGTCTTGTTCTGTTGCCCAGGCTAGAGTGCAATAGCATGATCTCAGCTCACTGCAGCCTCTGCCTCCCAGGTTCAAGCGATTCTCCTGTCTCAGCCTCCCAAGTAGCTGGAATTACTGGTGTGTGCCACCATGCCCAGCTAATTTTTGTATTTTTAGTAGATATGGGGTTGCACTATGTTGGCCACGCTGGTCTCGAACTCCTGACCTCAAGTGATCTACCTGCCTCAGCCTCCCAAAGTGCTAGGATTATAGGTGTGAGCCACCACGCCTGGCTAAAACTATAATCTATTGAAGAGAGGAGCCCTATATGTGTTTCCAACAGAGGGTCACAGGCTCAGAAAGTCATGTGTGTAGCTGAAAGAATTTTTTTTAGTGGCCTCAATGAGTCAAGAGGGTCCACACCTGGACATGATTCAAGCATGAGTCCAATGCCTGTGGAGGAATTATTTGAATTCTGTCCTAATTTCTTTTTCCCTATAAATTGTCCACATTCTCAAGTTTTCTAATGTGGAACTAGATTAAACCATTGACATGACAGAAGCAGCAGCATTCCATTTCCAGTCCTAATAGGAATGACTCAAGCCTTCCAGCCAGGTGCCTGTGGCAGGGGTGGGACAGGAGGCAGAAGAGTTGAAAAGTATTGGTTGTATTGTCCCCTAACTCATGGGTGGGAGCTTATTAAAGGAAATATATGTTTGTGAAATATACCAGGTACCTGCACTCCAGGAAGAGAAGAGTCACCTTGTTCAGGGAAGCCTCTTGGCCACCTATCACTGATGCAGGACTTTTTTTTTTTTTTTTTTTTGGTGCCACTTCACCAGAAAGAGACCTCTGCAGACTGCATTGTCTCTGTCTGGGCACCACTCGGATCCGGGCTCACTGCAGGAGGTACCCCATGGCTCCAGCCCTCCTGCTGCTTCCCATTGCTGGGAGTGGCTGCCTAGTGTTCCTGGAGGGCAACAGTGTTACAACAGCTCTTTTGACACCTGCTGTTCAGCAGGTCCCAAGTTCTTGTCCTGTATCCAAGAAGAATGAAGTTATTTGGACAATCAGAGAGTAAGAAGGGTGGAAAAGAGTTCTATTGAGTGACGGAACAGCTCTCAGCAGAAAGGGGACTCTAGGTGGGTAGTCTCCCCAACCCAAAGGTGAATAGTCCCCCTGAAGTGTGGCTGAGTCCAGGGCTTTTATGGGCTCAGAATGCAGATGTACATGCTGATTGGTTTGTGAGTATGCAAAAAAAGGCTAAAACTAAGGCACCACCCAAAGATGGGTACAACAGTGTAAAAAACCAATTAGGGGAGGATAGGTACTTGTAAAATAGGTGATGTGTGGGAATCAATCAGAGAAAAGTGTGCCAAATGGGAAGAGAGGTTCTTTTCTGGTCTGTGGATTTATCTGAGACTAGTAGCTTGGTTTTCAAGCTTTAAACTGTCTTTGGTTTGAAGGTTAGGTTTCACTGGGAAACCACCCATATCTGCCTAGGGATTTGTCTGCTTCCTCCTGCTATCATCACCTTCTGGAGATTCAAGAATAGGTCAAAAAGCTACTTTTTGTAAGGCCCTTTCTGGCTCTCTTCCTTCCACAAGTCCTGTATTCCAGACACCCCAGTTACTCATCATTTATCAGACACCACCTGGCTTTCTCCTGCCAGGTTGTCCAGCTACCTGGAAAAGCCCTCCTTCCACCCACTCCTTCAGCACCACTCCCCTCTGCCTTTTTCATTCCACCCAGTTTTCAAATCTTCCACCAAATGCTTTATCTTCCTTGAAGCCTTGCCTGAACCACCATTCAGAGTTGGTTCAACTCCTCCTTTGAACTCTCCCAGCCCCTGTTTGTCTCTTCTCACAACCTTGAACATATTAATTCCACAAAGACCTACTGTGTTCTATGGACCAAGCTCTATGCTAGGCTCTGGAGATGCAATGGTAAACAACAGAGTTGGGTGTGTATGTGTGTGCACATGTTGGGGTAAGAATGAGGGCAGAGATGCTAAACAAAATAGTTGCACAAAAAAGTATACATATACAAATTTTGATAAGTACAATAAAGGAACAAGGGATAAAAAAATGGAATGTGTACTTTAAAGAAGGATCTAGTTTAGAAAGGGAGACCAGGAAAGGCCTTCCAGAGGAATGAACATTTCAACTGAGGCTTAATGGATCAGTGAGTTGTCAGTTACCTAAGAGGAGAAATGGGCCAAGGGCCTTCTCTGAAAAACAGGAGATGCAAACCCCACAAGGCCAGAGGAGGATGGGGTGTTTGAAGAACTGCAAGGAGGCTAGCATGGCTGAAACAGTGAAGAAGCAGAGTGGAGTGAGAGGAGGCAAGAGAGTGGCAAGAAGTCCAATCACATAGGGACAGCAGATTGTGGTAAGCATTTTGAATCTCTTCCCAAGTGTAATATAAATCATTAAAGGCTTTTAAATAAGTACTGTGGTCTGAATCATGGTTTTAAATACTTCTATGGCTACTATCTAAAAAGAGAAGCAAGAATAAAAATGAGGCTACCAAGAGGAGGTCGTATGATCTCCACAAGAGAGATGGTGGTGGCAGTGGGAGTTGGGAGAAGAGGAGGGAACCTAGATCTAGATCTACTTTGGGAGCCTGGAATTTTATTGATGTAGACATAAGGGAGAGGTAGGTGTTAAAGATTATTCCTAGATGAATGGCTTGGACCATTGATCTGGTGAATGAACGTGCCTCCCAGTGAAAGAAGTCATGCTGGAGGAGTAGCAGGTCTAGGTGGAAATGTCCAAGGTGCAATTTAAGACATTAGATTGCAAGTAGATAATGTCAATCTATTTGAAATGTCAAGTAGTCAGCTGGATATATTGATCTAGAGTTCAGAGAGAGGTCACTGTGGGAGACATACATTGGAAAGCCATCAACTATAGATTTAAGTCTTTGTGAATGAATGAGATAACCACAGTGTGGAAAGGGAAGAGAAGAGATGAGGTGGGCAGAGAAGAACATACAGGACAGCATCTTGGAGAACCTAAAGTTTTTCTTTGATTTAAATTATCTCTGCCCCCTTGAGGGCAGGAACAATGTCTTTATCAAATTTGTTTCCTTTCTGTGCTATCTCAGAGGTAGGCAGTGAATCTGAAATTAAGGAATTTTACTGGGCTCTGAAGTAACATTGTAAGTGCTCATATGAACATCATTCAACAAACATTGATTAAGCAGCTGCTGTGCGGCAAGTACTACGGCAGAAAATGAGGTTAAAATATGAGTAAGATGTAGTCTCTGCTGCACTCAGGGATCTCCCAGGTTAGTGAGGGGAAGAGATAAGAAAAGAGATGCCAACATCAGTGATACCTACATCTATAACAAAGAGTACTCCAGAGGTACTAGCTACATGCCTAGTGGTTTCCACTTATTTTTCATATAATACTGAAATTGACTCAGTGAGAGGGTACTCATTTTATAAACAAAGGAGCTGAGACTATGAGAGTTTAAGTTATTTGCCCAAGGTCACATAGCTGGCTGACAGTGGAGCAGAAATGTGAACTTAGCCTAGCCTGGCTCCAATTCTGTGCTCTGGGCATCACCCTCATGGCCTGTTCATAGCATGTCTTGATGCTTTTTCCTTGCCCTGCCCTTGCTGCAGAAACTCCTGACCTGCCTGCTACAAACATAGTTCCCTAGGACACCCCTACCCACAATGTGGAGAGCAGAGGCCTTGCTTGTGACAAAAGCTGATGTCCTTTAGCTTTTCCATGTCCCCTACCTTTAGTGAGTCTAAAATCTAGGAGAAGAGATCTGACACATGTGCCAAGTTACAGGAACGACAAGTCCATGACATGGTCCACATTTCTTAGACAATGTCATCTGCCATCTCTCCTGTGCTCTGGCGGCACTTTTTAAATCCATGACAGGTTCCATACATTGCATTGTACTTATGCACACTTTTCGGCTGTGAGGGCCTCCAGAGCTGTGACTGGGGTGATTTTAGACATCCTGTATATTTCTCAAATTGAGTCTCTTCATTTCTCAGGCAGAGGTTACCACGTTCATGTCTCTTGCTTTAGGTTATTGCCACAACCTCCTAATAATTTCCTGCCTCAAATCTCTCCCTGGTTTTTTCCACGCTTCACAGTGTAGCCAGAGTGATCTTAAACCACAAAGCTTGAGTCAGTCCCTTGCTTAAAACCCTCAATGGCACAATATGCCTCTCAGAATGAAGCCAAGCTCTAAGCCTGGAACTCCAGGTCCTCCAGTGATATCTTGCACATTCTATACTTTGGCAACATTCTTTGGTCCAGCAGCAAGTGCTGCTTGTAGCCCCCTTCCAGTGCTCCTCAGCTCTGGGCACCTGCTCTTCCTCTAGCTCCTGAAAATGTGCTTTCTCTCCACCTTCACAGAGCCACTTTTTACTCATTCATCATGGAGCCGACTGCTGGACTTCTAAAGTGTGACCTATACTCATCATTTTATGACAAGCATCTTCTGATGTGCCAATTTTGACCACTAGAGTGAGTTTCTAGGGACAACCAGGGTGTCTTCCTCATCTGCATCTCTCCAGCATCTACCACAGTGTCTGCAAAATAATAATCACTCAGTAAATCTTGTTAAGTGGATGAATGAGCAAGTGAATAATTAATTGTAAAGTACTAGGATGTATTAAGCATCAAATGAGCAGTACAGACAACAAGCATGAGAGAAAGGAGGAAATAGTCACTTCCAGTTGGGGTAGCCCCAGAAAACTTCCCAGATAAGAATAAATGTAAGCTAGGCCTTGCAGGATGAGATAACGTGTGCTGGCCCTGTGCCGACTAACACTTGGTGTTGAATGAGGTTGAAATGAATCTGATCTGGCTGGATGGAAAAAAGTGGGAAGGACATTTTATGGGGACAGGTGGTGGGGACAAAGGCTTTTAGGTGGAAAAACACAAGGCAAGTTCAGGGAATAATCCAGAGACCAGTTGGATTGGAGTAAAGGATTAATAGTGGGGAAGACAAACAGGGAGGAAGAGGAAGTGGGAGACAAATGGTGGACAGTGCAAAGATGTGTGTGCATGGTGTGGGCTTTTGCACAGAGTGGTCAATAACTGAGAGCCACAGAGCTGCCTGCACCTGTCTTTTTCATTAAGAAGGTTTAAATTTGAACTTGATTAAGAGAACTTCTGAACAATGCAAACACAGCACTCAAACAATGCCTTCCAGGGTCGTGGGATAGGGGCAGAGTGGGAGAGGTACAGGATCAGGTCATTATCTAATGTCTCTGTAGTGTGGAAAAATAGGCCAAAATAACCCCAATCGGTTCTCATTTTTCTCTGTATCTCTAGTTTTGCCCAAATTAGAGAGCAGCTGAGTTGACCTAGGAAAAAAATCTACTTTGAACAGGAAATGCAGTAGGGAGGAGAATGGGAAATCCTAAAATCATGCCAGGAGAGGAAATGGCCAGTGCTGGTTGGGCTGAGAAGAATGGGGCCCCTTGCCCCACTTCACTCCTGGTCTGCTCTTGGGAACAGCCTATATACAAGGTGCTTGACAGCACAGGATAGGGACAGAGGTGTATGTGTCATATTGGCCACTCCTGGCTGTTTGGAGCCAACACTGATATTACACTGTGTCTAGAGAAAGAAAGCAGGCAATGAGGCTGGGCAACACACAGGAGAGCTCTGTCCCCTCACCAGCTCCACTTGCCTCCCATATCCATCTCAAAGGAGGCAGCATGCTGCAGCGAAGAAGAAACTGGGGAGGGAGTTTAGAGTCAGGAGCTTTAGTCTCCATCTCTGCCGTTTACTTGCCTTTTGGTATTGACCAGCCATTGACACTCTCCAAGACACTGGTCTTCTTTCTCTTCTATTGCTCTAATGAAGAAGGTGGGTTAGGGATCCTCCCAAATCTCAAGTTCTAAGACTCTCCCACCAGTTGGCTCTAATTTGGTTATCCAGCCTTAGCTTCCTATACTGGATTTCCATTCACGCTTTGCTCCAGTCACAGCAGAACATCCCCGGAACCTGCACTGTATTTTCTTTCCTCTATTCCTTTGCTCACATGACTTCCATCCCAAACATCTCTCAGTTTCTCTTCCTTCCTTCCTGCCTTTCGTTCTTTCTCTTTCTTTCTTTCTCCCCAGTTTACTTTTTCTCTTTCTATCTTTCTATCTTTCTTTCTTTCTTTCATTCATTCATTCTTTCTTTCTTTCTTTTTCTTCCTTTCTCCTTTCTTTCTCTTTCTTTCTTCTTTCTTCTCTCTCTTTATTTTCCTTCCTTCCTTTCCTCCTTCTTTTCTTTCTTTCTTTTCTCTCTTTCTTTCTTTTTCCTTTCTCCTTTCTTTCCTTTCTTTCTTTCTTTCTTTTCATTTCTTTCTGTCTTCTTTCTTCTCTCTCTTTTCCTTCCTTCCTTCCTTTCCTCCTTCTTCTTTTTCCTTCCTTCCTTCCTTCATTCTTTTCTTTCTTCTTTCTCTTTTTCTCTTTCTTTTCTTTCTTTCTCAGGTCTCACTCTGTTGCCCAGGCTGGAGTGCTCTCTCTCTCTTTCTTTCTCTTTTTCTCTTTCTTTCTTTTTTTTCAGAGTCCTGCTCTGTTGCCCAGGCTGGAGTGCAGTGGTGCAATCTCAGCTCACTGCAACCTCCATCTTCTGGGTTCAAGCGATTCTCATGTCTCAGCCTCCTGTGTAGCTGGGACCACAGGCACACACCACCACACCTGGCTAATTTTTGTATATTTTGTAGAGATGAGTTTCTCCATGTTGCCCAGGCTGGTCTCAATAACTCCTGAGTTCAAGCAGTCCACCCACCTCAACCTCCCAAAATGCTGGGATTACAGGAATGAGCCACCACACCTGGTCCTCTCAGTTTCATTTATTGAAATCCTGCATTTCTTTCACAAGTAACCCATTCACCTTTTCAGGATAAAAACTTTCTTTTAAATCCACATGCATGTGGGAGCATTGATAGCCGAGCAGTGAGGAATAAAGGTTTATATACCAACTTCATAGGGGAAAGGGAGTGGGGAGAAAGGGCTTCTATGAGAGGATAAATTAGCTTTCAGTGGAGACAAATGGAGGGCATGATAATTGGTGATAATGTGTATTTATGCAATTTCTCTCCCTTGTGCTAATGACCAGTCTCCTTGGCTGTCAGCTCTCCTGGAGAGGGGATTTATGGCAATTTCATTTTCAAGAAGTTCTGCCTTTAGTCAGATAAGGGAAGCTCTGAAAAGGCTTCTTTCTGCATCTTCTGTATTTCAAATATCTTCATTTTAAAATAGTCTTGGCCGGGCGCGGTGGCTCACGCCTGTAATCCCAGCACTTTGGGAGGCCGAGGCGGGCGGATCACAAGGTCAGGAGATCGAGACCACAGTGAAACCCCGTCTCTACTAAAAATACAAAAAATTAGCCCGGCGCGGTGGCGGGCGCCTGTAGTCCCAGCTACCCAGGAGGCTGAGGCAGGAGAATGGCGGGAACCCAGGAGGCGGAGCTTGCAGTGAGCCGAGATCGCGCCACTGCACTCCAGCCTGGGCAACAGCGTGAGACTCCGTCTCAAAAAAAAAAATAAATAAATAAAAATAAAAAAATAAAAATAAAAATAAAATAAAATAGTCTTTATGCCATTCCTGTGGGATGTTAGTCCTGTCAGCCACCCACTCCTGAACACGGTCTCACTGAATATTCTAGTGAGAAACCTCAGATAATTTCCACCAGCTCTGTATGCCTCAGTTTACTCTTCTGTAAAATAGGGATAATGTTTCCCATTGTAGTAAAGATTGCATGAGCTAATATAAGGCAGTTAGAACAGCGCCTGCTGTTATGAGCATTGCCTGCTGTTATTATTTTCTGCCCAGTCTCCATTCCCTACTAAGGATGTGTGAAGAATAAGAATAACTATGGCTAGGGATTTAGGAGTTATCTCAGAGGCAATATACTTTGAATGCAGATATCTTTCAGTAGACTTTAGTTTTGTTCCTTTTAAAAATTTTTTTATTTATTATTATATATACATATTTTTTCCTTATCACTCGGCTCAATGGTCTTACACTTCCAATGGCCATAAGAATTACTGTCCAGGGTTGTAAATGCACAATGTCTTCTCTATTTGCAGTCTGTAAATGATGCTGAGGGATAATTTTGACCACATGTGATTTTTGTCTCATGCACGCACTCTATTCAGAATGTAAACAGTGACTCCTCTTTGTGGATTTGGTTTTAACTAGCAGAGCCTTTCTCCCTGAGTTATTGAGGAAGCCCTGAGTGGGAAGTAGAGAAGGGTCTGCAGTAGTCAAAGCTGAGTTCCTCTCAGTTTTCTTGCTCTGCTTCTACTTTGAATGATAGTCCACAGCGTCAATGCGAAGGGTTTAGAGCTCTCAGAAATGCCCCAAATCCAAACCTTAAAAGGCTGGCTTTCTGGCTGAATTATTCACTGTTTAGCAACTGTATTTGAACAGCCTGTAAGACATTCACTATTGTGGGGAAATGTAAATGAGGGACTCTGATCTCACATTGGGCAAATGCCTAATCAAGTGGGTGTCACCCAGGCAAGAAGGCCGCAGAGATGCAAATGGACACTTTTAGACAAAGGTAAACTGTCACTGTGCCAGGATGGCGCCTTCAAGCTGGGCAGTGAGACCACAATGGAAAGAAACAACCCACAGGACCCTTGATATAGACAGAGTCAGAAAGGAAAAGAAGGAAGCTGAACCCCATCCTTGGAATAAGAGTGGAGCTTAAAAGCCCTACAGAGTCTTTTCACTGCATTCTGGGAGGTGTCAGAAGTCTGGCCCAGTAGAGAATAAAAACCTTACATAGTTTTACTTACAGAGTCCAGCATCTGTGCTATGTCCCCGTATTTGTAACTCTTTTTCTCTCTGCCTGTGCTTCTATTGGGAGCAGCAGTTAGACTTGTGAATCTGTCCTTATGGAGAGCCAGGAGAGATTGCTCCCTCCCTCCTCATCAGGCACAGGTGGGGAAGAAAAGGGCCCTAAGGTATCCAATACGTGGAAGCAACCACTGAAAAGGCCAAGTCTGAGTCCCTGGGACCCTGCTGTAAGTCAGCAAATAGAGCCTAGAAAGCAAGCCAGGGCCCAAGAAAGTATGAAATCCTGTGTGAGGCCAAACAACCACTGCAATATTAAACTTAAAACACCTATCCCATCCCATGCTACAGTTATTTTTATATATGTGCCTGATGTCTCCCTTGAGATTCTAAGCATACTGAGGGCAGGAAGCATTCTTGGTTATGTTGTCACTCCCAGGGTCTGTCTATCACAGGGTTTTGCACGCAGAAAGCACGCTTTAATTGCTGTGCAACAAACCGCCCTGAAACTGAGTGGCTTTGAAACAATTTATTGTTTCTCATGGTTCTACCTTTTGGCTGTGTTTGGCACAGTAGTTTGTCTGTTCTACGTGACATCTGCCAAGTCGCTGGTTAGGCTGTGTTGCTGGCCACTTTGGCTGTGCTGGAAGGGTCTCGAAGGCTTCACTCATATGTCTAGCATTTAAGCACTCCTCTACCTGGCCTTTCTTTCCATTCAGGAGTCTAGCCAAAGCTTCTTTCCAGTATGAAGATTATCCAAGAGCAAAAGTAGGAGCTACCAGGCCTCTTAAAAGCTACACTCAAATCTGGCATAACCATTACCTCCATCACATTCTATTGGTCACAGCAGGTTACAAGGCCAGGCCAGATTCGAGAGAAGGGGAAATAGGCTGTGATTCTTGATGGGAGGAGGGACATGCTTATATTGGGAGAGGAAGAATTATGGCCACCATCTTTGGAGACTAGCACAATCTACTTGCTCAATATTTATGGAATTTGTTTTCCAATATGAGGACTGGTGGTGAATATGGCCTAATCAAGGGAAGCTTACACTTTTCTTCCTGTTGTGTGTCACCGTTTTGGTTTCATAAAACAACAAGCTAGACCAACACTGTCCAGAAGAAACATAATGTGAGTCACAAATATCACCCACATATGTAATTTTTAATTTTCTTATAGCTACATTCACTAAGTAAACAGAAACAGGTGAAATTAATTTTAATATTTATTTTATTCAACCCACTATATCCAACATACATCATTTCAACATGTTACCAACTGAAAATTATTAATGAGATATTTTACATTCTTTTTTATTTTTGTACTCTATTTTAAAAGTTGGTGTGTTATACACTTGCAGCACATCTCAATTCGCACTAGCTACATTTTAAGTGCTTAATAGCCACATGTGACTAGTGGTTACCATTTGGACAGGTGCTAGACAGTCCATTAATTTTTCTTACCTCTACAGTAAGGAAAAGTAGATGACAAAGTACAACAGGCAGACACTATAATGCATATTTTTAGTGCTATTGTGAGCAAAAACGATAGAGAATACATGAAATGCTCCTCAAGCATCTTGCATACAATAAAGGCTCATTAAATATTGGTCCCATTTCATTGTTGATAGGTATTTCATTGCCCTCTTAAGCTTGCTCAAGTAAGGTTACGTGTTCCTTGAGCTGAAGAGCATTCATAACCTGCATTTACCTGATGTTGTTAACTGGGTTTCTTTCTTTTCTTTCTTTCTTTCTTTTGTTTATTTATTTATTTTTTCTGTTTGGAGACAAGGTCTCACTCTGTTGCCCAGGCTACAGTGCAATGGTGTGATCTCGACTCACTGCAGCCTTGACTTTCCGAGCTCGAGCAGTCCTCTCACCTCAGCCTCCCAAGTAGCTGGGACCATAGATGCATGCCACCATGCATGGCTAATTTTATTTTTATTTTTTTGTGGAGACAAAGTCTCACTATATTGCCCGGGTTGGTACTGAACTCCTCGGTTCAAGAGATCCTCCGGTGTCGGCCTCCCAAAGTGCTGCTATTATGGGAGCGAGCCACAGTGCCCATTCCATCTTTCTTATTTCTCAAAATTTCTTGACTTTCTATTTCTCTCTGAGTTTTGCTCCACTTTCTTCTTCCCGCTGACCAGAATCCTCTTCGCATACATACTTCACTATGGCTTCCCCAGCCTCTTTTGTTATGATAAACTCTGTTTTTGATAAACTCTGTTTTGAAACAGAGTTTTTGATAAACTCTGACCTACTGATGACTGGCTTGGATTCTCCGCATTTCCCAGTTCCCAACAGTGGTAATCTGATTACCTAATTACCTAATTAATGTCTTTTCATGCCAGTTCACATCCTATAATTGATAATTGGCTGCCTTGGGTTCAACCCACCCTTGGTCTAATCAGCTGTGGTTAGGGAAGCACCTTCTTATGGTACTCAATATGGCCACCTGGAAATGAGGGGCTGCCCGTGCCGTAGTCTCCTAGAGGGGTGTGGCCAGACATACTGCTTGATATGGAAATGCTCTAGTTCACTCTCCATTGCTGGGATTTCCCAACTGAGCTCATCAGTCTGGCCCCAACAGAAAGAAGGTTTCCTCCCTTTACTTGCTACCATCCTTGACCTCTAGGATAGCTTCACCTAACTACAGGAATGCATATGATTAAAGACTATCAGAAGCCTGGTTGCTGAGGAAGTCTGCTTAGGTACAAGTCAGTGCTCAACCAGTGTAAGTTGCTGATAGTCATCCTCCTGTAATTCCTGAGGAACCCATTCTTGGCCCAGATGCTTATCATAACAGATTGATTTAAGTACTTACTTTGCCAACACCTTCATAAATCAGTGTTTTTCTAAGCGGAGTTTGTTATGTGACCTTGTTGCATTAGAATCAGTTTGGAATGCTCATAAAAATGTGGATTACTAATCCCAACTCCAGGACCTATGAATTAGAATCCCAGGGAATGTCTCAGGAATCTGCATGTTTATCGGCTCCATAGATAAGTCTAATGGGCAAGAAGCCTGAGAAGTATTGCATGAAGCCCCCTGTGAACCTCATGTATTTCAGACTGTTCTGCCTCATTCCCTAGACTTTGTGAGAACTCCTCTGACACTTGACTTGTGGAATTTAGAATTTTTTCTAGAAGTTTCCAGGCAGTCTGAGGTCCATCTAAGTATCCTAAGAGGCAGATGGTAAGAATGAAAGTTCCCACCACCATCTGTTCTGACCCAAATTCTTGGATTCAAACACAGTGCACCCACACTTTGCCCCTAATTTGACATTTCCCATGGGATGGCAAAGGGATTTACCTGGCAGCCATTGTGCAATCAGCACAAATCCCCAGGCACCACCCTACATAGAGGCTCTTCTGGCTGACTGCCTGAGTCACAGCTCAATGGGATAAGCTCAAGAAGCCCCAGGCGGGTAGAAAGCAGTGCATGTGGGGCTGTGCCCTGCACAATCACAATGGAGCCAGTGTTTGCATTAGAGCCAGACAATGACTGTGATTCAAGGACGGGATGCCAAAGCTAAAGGGTACTCTGGGTAAAGGAGAGGACCTGGGCCCCTTTCTTGGCTCAGTCTCTGCCTGGAAATGATTCCACTTTTGTTTTCAATCCTTTCTGCCTGTTTTTCAAATTTCTAGGAGCATGAATAAGTGGTTATATATTGCTTCCAGGGTAATCACGTATTTTTCACATTTGACCCAAGAATTTAGACACTATACTACCCCAGCCCATCCTTGCTATATGTGAGTAAGATTTGTGCATTCTCAAGATTCTGAGGAAAATGAAGTAATGTCCTTAACAATGGGTCAGAACGGACATCTAGCCTCTTGACAGACGGCAGTCGGCATTGAGTTTTTTCATAATTTCTCACTGCAGTATACGGTGGATTTCTAGCTCTAGTCATTCAATCTGTTTTAATTTCTACTCAAGGACAGAACTCACCATTCAATTTGTGGGCATTTAATGGATTAGGTGCTTCATGGAGAGTCTTTCTTTGAAGCATCCATCTTTAACAGAGTCCAAGAGTCTCCAAAGTAAGTCAAATGTATAAATATAGATCTTACAATATGGAGCCTGGTCATTCAGCGAACGGAAAATCTACTGTCCTCTCCCTTTCCAAACTGGAACTGAGTGAATTACATTCATGTCTCCAGCCCTGGCCTGAATATAACTCATCTAAAAAGATGCCCAAAGAGAAAATAATTAACACGCGCCTATGAAAATAAGCTTTAATTCAAGAGAAGGAGAAAAAGGGGAGAATATTCTGGAGTAAAATGTAGATTTTTTTCTCCCTCTGAAGTAGTTTTTTTTTGTATAAAATAAAAATGTTTTGGGAAACTATTTGCCTTGGGTTTTCAGTAAGCTATTACTGAAATTATCCTATTAACTAGGCACAAGGCTTATTAAAAATACAACTGGCTAAATTAGTGTATTATTAGAAGTGATTTTAAAAGATTTAAAATGCAGTGCACATTGGCAGCCATTTGGGGTATAGAAAATTAACAAATATAACACTGTAGAAAAAGTATATTAATAATAAGATTAAAAACATTTTTTTAGAGACAGAGTTTTACTCTATTACCTAGGCTGGAGTGCAGTGGAGTGATCATAGTTCACTGTATCCTCAGACTCCTGGGCTTCAGTGATCCATCTGCCTCAGCCTCCAGAGTAGTTGGAAATACAGGCACATACCACCGCACTTGGCTATTTTTATTTATTTATTTATTTTCATAGAGGCAGGGTCTTGCTATGTTGCCTAGGCAGTCTCAAACTCCAAGCCTCAAGCAATCTTCCCACCTTGGTCTCCCAAAGTACTGGGATTATAGACATGAGCCACCGTGCCCAGTCCTAATGAAAGAATAAATTGGAAAAATTATAACAGAAACAGAATAAAAATATAAATAAAAGATTAGAAATAGCTAATATGGAAAAGAGAGCCCAGGATCTATCTTATTAATGCTACTGAGGAAGGGAAGCTAAAATAATAAATGAAACTAATCTTGACCTTACAAGCAAAATCAACCTAATTGAGTATGTATTCAATGCATTTTATCCAAAATAATCAACAGCTTCAAAAGTCCTTCTCAACATAAAGAATTATCTAATCTTAAAAAAATAAAGAGGCAATTGACAAAACAAAAACAAAAAGTTGGCATTTTTTAGACCTTCCTTTCACAATAATGAGTGTTAAAAGGTAATAAGAAAGGTCCACAGAGATCTATAGACGTGAGGTCCTTACCTATAAAATCAGGAAAATTATTTAAGTGACATAAAAATGGAAAGCTATTCTCAAAAAAGCAAGAACTAAGAAAATGTATGTCTCATTTACTCTTCATGATGCTTACCAGCACATCATGGAATGAGCCCAAGGTAAAATGTTAGGACAAGTAGAATAAAAGAACTGAAAACTAACACTAAAACCAGTTATTCACACAGACAATTATTATCAATGTGTTTATAGGGACTTGATATAAAAATAGACTGAGGCCAGTGTGCCTATAATCCCAGCACTTTGGAAGGCTGAGGAATGTGGATCACTTGAGCCCAGGAATTCGAGACCGGCTTTGGTAACATGGTGAAACCCCATCTCTGCAAAACATACCAAAATTAGCCAGGTGTGGTGGAACATGCCTATAGTCTCAGCTGCCCTGCAGGCTGAGATGGGAGGATCACCTGAGACCAGGACGTTGAGGCTGCAGTGAGCCTTAATCGTGCCATTGCACTTTAGCCTGGGAAACAGAGACCCTGTCTCTAAAAATAAAATAAAAAATAAACTGAAAAGGATAATTATACTTTAATTTGTTCAGTTAAAAAATTACTAGAAATAGTGATAGCTGAGGAAGAAGAACATTTGATTCCTCATTCCATGTAAAGAGAAGAAAAATTAGCATTTATTTTTAAATAAAATGTTAAGTATGCTCTTCTATTTTTCTCTTGTCAACTTGCTAACATTTGGCATTGCTGAAAAGTAGCCTGGGACTACCTTTCCTAGAATTGCCTTCCCTATATGGTGCTGCGGTAGCTTCTGCCCTGGGGAGACACTCTTGAGAAGTCTGGAGGGAGAAGTCGTTTTCCTCCTGAGAACAGTGGGCAGTCTGCAGTTTCACACTGGCTTCGCGGTGAGTCCCGAGAACCACGTGCTTCAGACCTTCTGGCCCAGATCTTGATGGTGGATTTGCTGACCTTAGCATACCTGATTGTCCAAAGTGTGTGCCAGATCCTAGTTTCTGTATTAAACCTTTCATTCCTGGAATACCTGGACCATCATTTTCCTGACTGAATCCTGGCTGATATATGTTGAAAGAATTAGTTTATAATTTAGTCACTACTCATAGAATTTAAGCAGGAAGTCTAGTTTCCAAATAACTGTAGAAGATAAAAGCAAACAAATACCATACATATAGCAAGAGACAAAATAGCAAACAAAGAAAATGTAAGGCATAAAATAAGATGACTAAAGCAACACCAGGCGTAACAGTTTTATCAACAAATGTCGACACTTTCAAACTCCCTTTCATAACGGGCAGACTCTCAGTTGGAGTAAAAACAACAAAGTAATCCGATGACTGTGTACTAAGAATAACTTAAAATGATGCTGAAAGGTTGAAAATAGAAGGATGGGACAGTGATATGTCAGGCAAATATTTAAAACAAGAAAGCAAGCAGGATTTAAGGAAATAAAGATTAAATAGAGTAATTACAATTTTAAAAATGTTGACACAACTAGTTAATGAATACATTCTCATTGTAAAAAGTTCAAGCGATGTAGAATTACATAGTAGTAAAGGCAAGCACTGCTAACATTTTGGTGTTTATCTTTTTAGTCTCCTATCATTTATAGATCAGCAGGTGCAGAATTCATATTCAGACTTCACAGCAAATTCAGAGGAAAAAAAGCACTGTATTTTCCTCTACCTCCTTCTTAGAAACAAGGAAATCTTTTTCCAAAGCTCCAAGAAATTTCTCTTGTCTTTGCCCAATTCTTTCCCTGGGAAATGTGATTACCCTGATTGCCTTAGATTAATCCTCTGGGATGAATTGATGTCAGAGGAAGGAGGGAGAATAAAACACGGTGATCAGTTGGTTGTAGTGACTCATGTCTTTAATTCCAGCACACTGGGAGGCTGAGGCAGGAGGATCACTTGAGCCCAGGAATTCAAGACCAGCCTGAAAAACATAATAAGACCTCACCTCTACCAAAAAACAAAAACAAAAAAATTAGCTGGGTGGGATGGCACACACCTGTAGTACCAGTTATGTGGGAGGCTTCCGGAGGATCACTTGAGCCTGGGAGGTTTAGGCTTCAGTGAGCCATGACTGTAACGGAGCAAGACCCTGTCTCAAACAAAACAAAACAAAACAAAACAAAAAACAGTGATCACTGCAAATACTTTGTTAAATTTTTAATATATTTGCCTGAAATTATTTATTTGTGTATGGTGCTAGGTAAGGATCTAACTTTATTTGTTTGATGAATGTCTCATTATTTAAATACCATTTATTGACCATGCCATTGTTATGTCATTGATTTGAAATACCATCTTCAATATACATACACACATGCACATATACACATAGGCACACAGGGTCAGGGTCAGGGTCAGGGTCAGGGTCAGAGTTAGGATTAGAGTTAGCCCACCCACATTTGTATTTTTTTTTCTTTTCTTGTCCAAAAAATGTTTGTTATTCCAACATAATTTCTCTTGAGAAATTATTGAATTATTGAATTATTGAATCAGCTGGTAAAGGAACACTCCTTGTAACTCCTTTGTAACTTTAAGTAGGATTCTATTAAATATCTATTATTTTGGGAGGGAATCCCCATATTCACAATACCGAACCTCCCAATCCAGGGTTATTTGGGTCATTTTTATCTCTCTCTGAAAAATTCATCATTTTCTTCATATTAGGCCATACATAATTTTTATTAGATATATTGGTCTGCTTTGGCTGCCATGACAAAATATCACAAACTAGTTGTCTTACACAATAAAAATTTATTTCTCCCAGTTCTGGAGGCTGGCAAGTCCAAGATCAAGGCTCTGGTAGATCTAGTGTTTGGCAAGGGCTCACTTTCTGGGTCATAGATGGCTGTCTTCTCACTGTTCCTCAAATAGCAGAAAGGGCAAAAAGGCTCTCTGAGTCCTCTTTTAGAAGGGCACTAATCCCATCCATGAGGGTTCCACCTTTCAAAGGCCTCACCTGCAAATGCCATCACCCTGAGAATTAGGTTTTGACATATGAATTTTGGGGGAACACATTTCAGCCAACAGCATTGGGTTTAGTATTGGTATTCCATTGTGTTTGAAGCTTCTGTTAGCAGAAAAATGACTGTTTGGTGAAGCAGATTCAACAGGAGCCATGGAGAAGAATAAAAGATAATCTCCACTTGCACCTTCTTGAGTCTAGCTTATTCAATAAAGATTTCATTATAGATTTACTCTCCAAAATGGCTATACCAATGTACATTCCCACCAGCAGAGTTCCTGTTTCACCACACCCTTGTCATCTCTTTCATTGCTAAAATCTTTGCCATAAAAATGGGTAAAACCTCACAGCTTATTTATATTTGCATTGGCCACTGGTATTTAAGTTTAGGTTCTTTTATAATAGTCTCACTATATTACATCCTTGACTATGTAAGGTCTTGACTATGAAAGGTCAGCCCAAGTAACCTGATAAATGAATGATAGGGATCTTCCTTGATCCTAAATAAGAAAAATAAATCTACATCTGGGACAAAGATGACACGAGAGTTTCATGATAGCCTCTGGTTGAGCTCGACCTAGTGAGGAGGCAAGATACAGGAATGGGGCAATGCACACCAGGCCACCATGGCTTGGGTTCTTTCTGCGGTGACTATCTAACTGCAATGCCTAGCAGTGGCAGCTCTTTATCATTTACATTCCAATGTCTAAGGTAGCGTTTGGAGACTGAGGCTAGCTGTAGGCCTGTGGCTTTAGGGACTCCACTCTCCTGCCAGAGACCCATTTTCAAATGCAAATCTGATAAAGGATATTGGTGGGATTCATCTAGTGAAGAAACTGTGATCAGTCAATGGTCAATGCCTGGCATATCTGTGTGAAGATGAGTCCTGAGTCAGAGTTTGGGCTCAGTGTCACTCATTTGAGAGAGATGCATGGGCATGAAAGGAAAAAGTGGTATCAAAATGCCAGGCATTTAATGTAGTTGGCTGTAGGGGAGTGTTAACTTTTCTATCATTTCCAACTTCTCCAGTTTCCTTCTAATGCAAATTTACCAAAGCCTACTTCAAAGCGAACTCAACCTTAATCATTCCGGTCATGCTTTTTCTCACTTATACAGGCTTCCAGTTCTGTATTTCATTAGCACCAAATATTTATTGCAACAACTCCACACTGATGTAATTGTTTTGCTTTTCCAGTTCACCTACAAAACTGCAAGCTTTAAGAGAAGGTATGTAAACTCTGTGTCCCCAGCACAATTCTTGGCATGTGAAAGTCACTGAAAAAGGTTTTGCTTTCTGCCCAAACTCTCTTCTCAGGCAAATGGTAGCTGTGGGCTTCACTTGGGGCAGGGATCAAAGCAAGGAAAACTTCACAGAAAAGCTGCTACTCTGGCTGAGTTTTGAAGGACACGAGAATTTGTTAGGTAAAATAGGAGAATGAGCTTGCTGGGAGGAGAAAGCAGTATTTGTAAATGCAATAAGGCATGAAACAGCATGATGTGTCCAGGAAACCACAAGGAGCCTCATCAAGGTGGAGCAAAGGCTGCAGAAGCAGGAATAGGCAGGAGAGGCTGGTCTGGGCAGATTATACAGAGTCACATGAGCTAACCGAAGACTCCAAATTCAACTTAATGCCAAAGAGAACCATTGCAAATTTATAAGCAGGAAAGTAGCTTGATGATACCTGAATTCAAGGAAGGTGACTCTGGTTGCAGAATAGATGATGACTTGGTAGAGGACAGGATCTTCTAGCATCCATTGTTGCTGATGGGAAGTCTTATGTTGGCCTGACTTTTATTCCTTTGTCTATGACTGTTTCATTTCTTTAGATGTTTTGTTTTAATATATATAATATTTCTAGGTGTGGGTTTTTAGTTTTTGTCTTGTTCAGAGCTTCCAGGGCCTTCAAATTCTAAGTCTTGTGTCTTCCTTTTACTATGGACAATTTCCTTGTTCTGTTTCCTTATTAATTCCCTCTTCCTTTTTTTTTTTTTTTTTTTTTTCCTGTTCTCTTCTGAGGACTCCCATTGGTTGGGCACTGGACCATTTGTGTAAATTCTTTATATTTCTTCAGTTTTCATTCCTATTTGCTATAATTTTAATATCTCTCACATTTAAAAATATTTTCTGGACTTTATCATCTAACTTTAATTTTTTTTGTTTTGGCAATTAATTTTGTTTTCATCTCCAAAATCTTTCTTTCTGGTTGTTTTTTTCATAATGTTACTCTTAAAATAATTATTTTATGGCTATAACATTGCCTCAATATTTTTTGAAGATACTAATTAGAATTAGAATTTTCTTTTTATAGCGAGTTTTCTTCTGTTCTAAAGTACATGTTTCCTTTGAAGTAAGTTTATTAGTCAATCTTGCCCACTCTTTTTAATGTCAGGTTATTTACTGTCTGTCAGGCTGTGTCATTCATGGTCCTCACAGGAAACTGATGATGAATTTCAACTGAGTAGTCAAGGAGTGTTTAATAAAGGGATTATGTACAAAGGTGTGAGGAAAGTGTAGAGAAACCAATGAGGGATAGATAATGCAGAATCTTGGGGCTAGCAATTGGTAGAAGACTCCTTACCTTCCTTAGGCCAGAAAGGGCAAAAGGAGGGAGTTACAGGAAGCCACAGCAGGTAGCTGCATAGGGAGAGTTATGTGACAGGAGCTGTGGCCTCTTTTAGAGGGACATAGCCAACCCATAGCAACTCAGAAGGGGGGACCCAGGGAAATCAATATTCTGACCTCACTTTTCCTGCTTCCTTCCATCTCCCACCAGTACTTTCCACTGACATTACCCAACAGGAAACTGGGGTGCAAGCAAGGCCATTGATGCAGTCCACAATTGCCAGTTTCCTGGTTACAGAGCAGGGAGAAGGGCAGAGAGTAGATCTGGAGGGACAGGAAGAAGGTAGCTGGCACAGCAGTGGTCGTTGGTTATCTGTTACATTGCAAGTTGAAACAGTAGAAGACCGGGAGTTCTGGGGTACACTCAGTGTTGATAGAGGTGACACTCAGTGTTGGTGGAAGTGTGAGAATCTTGTGTACTACTGGTGCAAATGGAAATCGGTAAAACGTTTGTAGAAAGCAATTTGGCAGCATTAAGAGCTTTAAGGCTTATAACTTTGATAATCCTAATAAATCAATTCCATCCCAAGAAGTGTATACTAATGAAATCATAAAATATGCACAGATATAAATACAAGAATCTTCACTGCATTATTATTTATAATGGCAAAATTTTGTAAAAATGGTAAGTTCTAGCAATGGGGTAGTTGATTAAATAAATTACAGTACAGCTATAGGACTTGAAAAGCATGTTTTAGATTTGTGTCGTTCTGTAAGGTAGGCTCTAGTCACATCTGGCTACTGAGCACTTTCCATGTGGATAGTCTGAACTGAGATGTGGTATTAATATAAAATATACACTGGCTTTTTGAAGAATTAGAACAAAAAAAGAAATGTCCTATTAACATTTTTTATATTGATTACATGTTGAAATGATAATATTTTGAATATATGGGTTAAATATTATTAAAATTGTTTTGATCTTCTTTTCCTTATTTTGTAAATGTAGTGATTGGAAAAATTAAAACACATATGACTTATAGTATATATCTTTAAAAAAATTTTTTATTATACTTTAAGTTCTAGGGTACATGTGCACACCGTGCAGGTTTGTTGCATAGGTATACATGTGCCATGTTGGTTTGCTGCACCCACCAACTCTTCATTTACATTAGGCATTTCTCCTAATGCTATCCCTCCCCTAGACTCCCAACCCACTGACAGGCCCCCGTGTGTGATGTTCCCCTCCCTGTGTCCATGTGTTCTCATTGTTCAACTCCCACTTATGAGTGAGAGCATGTGGTGTTTGGTTTTCTGTTCCTGTGTTAGTTTGCTGAGAATGATGGTTTCCAGCTTCATTCATGTCCCTGCAAAGGACATGAGCTCATCTTTTTTATGGCTGCATAGTATTCCATGGTGTATATGTGACACATTTTCTTTATCCAGTCTATCACTGATGGACATTTGGGTTGGTTCCAAGTCTTTGCAATTGTGAACAGTGCTGCAATAAACATACATGTGCATGTATCTTTAGAGTAGAATGATTTATAAGCCTTTGGGTATATACCCAGTAATGGGAATGCTGGGTCAAATGTTATTTCTAGTTCTAGATCCTTGAGGATTCGCCACACTGTCTTCCACAATAGTTGAACTTCCTATTTCTCCACATCCTCTCCAGCATCTATTGTTTCCTAACTTTTTAATGATCACCACTCTAACTGGCATGAGATGGTATCTCATTGTGGTTTTGATTTGCATTTCTCTAATGACCAGTGATGATGAGCTTTTTTTCGTATGTCTGTTGGCCACATAAATGTCTTCTTTTGAGAATTACCTGTTCATATCCTTCTCCTACTTTTTGATGGGGTTTCTTGTTTTTGTGTTGTTTTTTTTTTTTTTCTTGTAAATGTGTTTAAGTTCTTTGTAGATTCTGGATATTAGCCCTTTGTCAGATGGACAGATTACAAAAATTTTCTCCCATTCTGTAGGTTGCCTGTTCACTCTGATGATAGTTTCTTTTGCTATGCAGAAGCTCTTCAGTTTAATTAGATCCCATTTATCAATTTTGACTTTTGTTGCCATTGCTTTTTGTGTTTTAGTCATGAAGTCCTTGCCCATGTCTATGTCCTGAATGGTATTACCTAGATTTTCTTCTAGGGTTTTTATGGTTTTAGGTCTAAACATTTAAATCTTTAATCCATCTTGAGTTAATTTTTGTATAAAGTGTAAGGAAGGGATCCAGTTTCAGTTTTCTGCATATGGATAGCCAGTTTTCCCAGCACCATTTATTAAATAGGGAATGCTTTCCCCCTTTCTTGTTTTTGTCAGGTTTGTCAAAGATCAGATGGTTGTAGATGTGTGGTGTTATTTCTGAGGCCTCTGTTCTGTTCAAATGGTCTATATATCTGTTTTAGTATCAGTACCATACTGTTTTGGTTACTTTTGCCTTGTAGTATAGTTTGAAGTCAGGTAGCATGATGCCTCCAGCTTTGTCCTTTTTGCTTAGGATTGTCTTGACAATGCAGGCTCTTTTTTGGTTCCATATGAACTTTAGTTTTTTCCAATTCTGTGAAGAAAGTCATTGGTAGCTTGATGGGGATGGCATTGAATCTATAAATTACCTTGGGCAGTATGGCCATTTTCATGATATTGATTCTTCCTATCCATGAGCATGGAATGTTCCTCCATTTGTTTGTGTCCTCTTTTATTTCGTTGAGCTGTGGTTTGTAATTCTACTTGAAGAGATCTTTCACATCCCTTGTAAGTTGGATTCCTAGGTATTTTATTCTCTTTGTAGCAATTGTGAATGGGAGTTCACTAGTGATTTGGCTCTCTGTTTGTCTGTTATTGGTATATAGGAATGTTTGTGATTTTTGCACATTGATTTTGTATCCTGGGACTTTACTGAAATTGCTTATCAGCTTAAGAAAATTTTGGGCTGAGAAAATGGGGTTTTCTAAATATACAATCATGTCATCTGCAAACAGGGAAAATTTGACTTCCTCTTTTCCCAGTTGAGTATCCTGTATTTCTTTCTCTTGCCTGATTGCCCTGGCCAGAACTTCCAACACTATGTTGAATAGGAGTGGTGAGAGAGGGAATCCTTGTCTTGTGCCGGTTTTCAAAGGGAATGCCTCCAGTTTTTGCCTATTCAGTATGATATTGGCTGTGGGTTTGTCATAAATAGCTCTTATTATTTTGAGATACATTCCATCAATACCTAGTTTATTCAGAGTTTTTAGCGTGAAGGCTGTTGAATTTTGTCGAAGGCCTTTTCTGCATCTATTGAAATAATCATGTGGTTTTTGTCATTGGTTCTGTTTCTGTGATGGATTGCATTTATCGATTTGCATATGTTGAACGAGCCTTGCATTCCAGGGATGAAGCCGACTTGATCATGGTGGATAAGCTTTTTGATGTGTTGCTGGATTTGATTTGCCAGTATTTTATTGCGGATTTTTGCATCGATATTCATCAGGGATATTGTTCTAAAATTCTCCTTTTTTGTTGTGTCTCTGCCAGGCTTTGCTGTCAGGATGATGCTGGCCTTATAAAATGAGTTAAGGAGGATTCCCTCTTTTTTTATTGATTGTAATAGTTTCAAAAGGAATGGTACCAGCTCCTTTTTTTACTTCTGATAGAATTTGGCTGTGAATCCATCTGGTCCTGGACTTTTTTTTGGCTAGTAGGCTACTAATTATTGCCTCAATTTCAGAGCCTGTTATTGGTCTATTCAGAGATTCAACTTCTTCCTGGTTTAGTCTTGGGAGGGTGTATGTGTCCAGGAATTTATCCATTTCTTCTAGATTTTCTAGTTTATTTGTGTAGAGGTGTTTATAGTATTCTCTGATGGTAGTTTGTATTTCTGTGGGATTGGTAGTGATATCCCCTTTATCATTTTTTTATGGTGTCTATTTGATTCTTCTCTCTTTTCTTCTTTATTAGTCTTGCTAGCAGTCTATCAATTTTGTTGATCTTTTCAAAAAACCAGCTCCTGGATTCACTGATTTTTTTGAAGGAGTTTTTTGTGTGTCTATCTCCTTCAGTTCTGCTCTGATCTTAGTTATTTCTTGCCTTCTGCTAGCTTTTGAGTTTGTTTGCCCTTGCTTCTCTAGTTCTTTTAATTGTGATGTTAGGGTGTTGATTCCAGATCTTTCCTGCTTTCTCTTGTAGGCATTTAGTGCTATAAATTTCCCTCTATACACTGCTTTAAATGTATACCAGAGATTCCGGTTTGTTGTATCTTTGATCTCACTGGTTTCAAAGAACATCTTTATTTCTGCTTTCATTTCATTATGTACCCTGTAGTCATTTAGGAGCAGGTGTGCAGTTTCCATGTAGTTGTGTGGTTTTGAGTGAGTTTCTTAATCCTCAGTTCTAATTTGATCGCACTGTGGTCTGAGAGACAGTTTGTGGTGATTTCTGTTCTTTTACATTTGCTGTTTTACTTCCAATTATTTGGTCAATTTTAGAATAAGTGTGATGCGCTGCTGAGAAGAATGTATATTCTGTTGATTTGGGGTAGAGAGTTCTGTAGATGTCTATTAGGTCGGCTTGGTGCAGAGCTGAGTTCAAATCCTGGATATCCTTGTTGACCTTCTGTCTCACTGATCTTTCTAATATTGACAGTGGGGTGTTAAGCTCTCCCATTATTATTGTGTGGGAGTTTAAGTCTCTTTGTAGTTCTCTTAGCACTTGCTATATTAATCTGGGTGCTCCTGTATTGGGTGGAAAAATATATCACTTTTAGTATATATCTTTAAAAAAAATTTTACAGCTCTTTTTAATGCATGAGGCTTGCAGTATATATCTATTGGACAACACTATTCTTGATAAATGTTACAAAATGGGGAAAAGCATGTTTTCAAGCAATATTACATAACAGGATTTTTTATGGTTTAATATCACATGCAAATCAGCACATAGACCGATAATGGGGTAAACTGACATCATTCAGGAAGCATTCTCACCTCAAATATATGACCTGAATCTGATCAGTAGGAAACATCAGACAAACCCAAATTGAAGAACATTTTACAAAACACTAGCCTGCACTCTTCAAATATATCAACTCATAAAAGACAAAGAAAGATGAGAAATAGCTGTGAATTAAAGGAGTTTACGGAGACACAACAACCAAATGCCATGTTTTTTTAAAATGCTGTAAAGGATATTATTGTGATACTTGGCAAAATCTCAGTATGAACTGTGTAATAGATAATCACATCCTCTTAATGTCAGACTTCCTGATAATAATTATTGTGCTATGGTTAAGTAAAAGAATGTTCTTATTCATAGAAAATATACACTAGAAGATTTGGAGGTAAAAGGTCACAATGCCTGCAACTTACTCAAATGGCTCAGCGAAAGTTACTGTAGGTTCAGATGAGTAGAAGGATAAAATAAAATATAATAAAAAAACAGAAAATGAAAAACAAACAAAAAAAGTTGCTGTAGGCATATACATGTATACGTATCCAGGTGGAATACCCATCATGTGGAATATCCGTCATCTGAAATGCTTAGGATAGGAGTGTTTCAGGTATTATTTTTTTCTGATTTTGAAATATTTGCATTATACTTACTGGTAGAGCACCTGTTATCTGAACATATGAGATCTGAAATATTCCAGTTTGCATTTTCCTTGAGCATCATGTCGGTGCTCAAAAACTTTCTGATTTTGGAGCAAATTCGGGTTTTGGATTGTTTTAGATTTGGAGTACTCAACCTGTATATGTAAAGAGAGAAAGCACGTGGGAATTCATTGAGCTATTTTTGCATCTTTTCTATAAATTTGAAAATTTTTGAAAGTAAAATGTTAAAAAAAAGTTAAATATAAAGCATTTAAAAGAACATGAGATGCAGCATTGTTGAAAATGCTAAATAGGTCTTATTCGTAAACAGTAGCACCCTTAGCTCCAGGCAAAAGGGGTCCCCTGTCCTAAGCCTTGCAATTTAGAGGGTCCCATTTTACCTTTCTCCAGTTGTTCCTACCTGTCTCCCCACCTTTCTGGCCCCTCACACAGTGAGAGGAATCTACGGGACCAAAGGGATGTACCCACTCAGAACTCACCAACCCTGTCCTAGTGCATACCCCGAATCCCCAGAACTTTGGAATCCTCCACCACATGACCCAGAGTCCACTTTTAGACTTGTGCATGTCCATTGCTTGGGTCCATCCTCCTGAGAGAGGAACATACGGATGGTGTGCACATTCCCAGGCCTGAGGGACAGATGTTTGGAGAGGGAACATTGCATGAAGCTGGACATGCAGGCAAGAGTGTCCACATGCATTCACAGGACACCCCTTGCTGTGCAGTATGGAGCTGGGAGTGGGACAAGAAGGGAGCAGGCTGCAGGCTGGGAGCTAGAGGCCAGCTCTCCCATACCACCTGTTCTGATGTGGAACTCCAAGGAGTCTGAGAAGTCTAAATTCAGACTTGACCTTGTAGGTCATTGTGAAGATGTTGTTTAAGTCAGAGGCTGAAACTCATTTCACATACAGTTTGCTAGCCTGACATATAACTTTTAAGTATTTGGACATATCGTATATAGGCTTTCATTTGTGCTCTTTCCCTAATCCCAGGCTTGGGGGTGGAAGCAGGAGTGGGAAGCCTAGAGAAGCTGCTTGCATGGGTCTGGCACTGCCATCTTCTCCTCCTTCTCATTCAAAATGGGGGGCGGGAGGGTCTTCCTAAACATTGGAAAAGCCTGTAATGACCTGGGAAGATGGGCAGTGGGAAGGAAACTGCACTGGCCACATGGGGAGGTGAGACAACCCAGAAGGCCCCCTAGGGCCTTGAGCAGCAGGCCCCGAGGGAAGGCCAACACTCCAAGAAAAGCTCTCCCAGGTGAGGACAGGTCATAGAGGGAACAGAGAACCTTCTGCCCTGCAGGGATCTAATCTTCAAAGCCAGAACAGTGACGATTATCAGGAAAACTCTTTTGAGGTGGCCCTCCAGTCCTTCAAGGCTCACCTAATAGCCCCAAAGGGCAATGGGAATGGAACTCGGAGCTCAGAGCCCTGGGATGGGATCAGGCAGCCTCTGGAGACTCACCAGTGCTGGGTGCTGAACTCACCCATGGCCCCTAGGAAGACCTCAAAGGGGCACCTTGGGGTGCTGGAAGGGCCTGCCTGGGGGCTCCTGCTGGCTCAATTCCTGGAGCTGGCACATGCTAGCAGTACCCACTTCAGGCAGGTTTACAACTCTAGGGATCTGTCATCCCTCATTCTTTGCATGACTGGCTCCTTGTTGTTTGGGTCTCAGTTCAAATGCTACCCTCTGGAAGCCTCCCTGTCCACCACAGCAAACCCCAAAACCTGCAACCTTAACCCCTCCCCAGGCATGTCTTCACTTCACCCTCTTTTATCATCTTCACAGCTCTTAACACTCCTGAAATTACCTCATGTATTTATTCCCTTACTTAGGATTAGTCTCCTGTCTTCTAAAATACAGCTTTTATTATAGCAGGAAATTTTACCTGAATTATTTATTGCTATAGCCCTCAGTTCAGTGCCTGATGGATGACAGACATTCAAGAAATAATTGTCAATTGAATAAAATGCATAGCAATAATCCAGTCCTTCTCAAGCTTTCCTCCTGAAGTTTCTCGCTGCAGGAGGTGTATACTGAAAACAACCCCACAGGGTCATGAAATATGGGCCCAGATAGCCCATAGCAAGCCAGACTTTAATATATTTTTTATTCTAAAAAGTTAATGTTTTATTTTTCTATTGCTGTGTAACAAATTACCAGAAACTTAGCAGCTTTAAACAACACAAATATGTACCTCACAGTTTCTAACAGTTTCCATGGGTCAGGAGCTTGGCATATTTTATTCGAGTCTTCTGCTCAGGGTCCCACAAGGGTGAAATGGAGGTGTCAGCTGGTTGTGTCCTCATCTGGAGACTCAACTAGGGAAAGATATGTTTCCAAGCTCCCTAGGGTTATTGAAAGAATATGGTTCCTTATGGTTGTAGGATGCAGGTCCCTGCTGTCTTGCTAGCTGTTAACTGGTGACTGCTCTCACCTCCGAGAGGCCACTCCCAAGTAGTTACTATGAGGCCCTCTCCTCCTCTTCAATGAAGAACCTTCTGCACATAGAATCCCTCTCATACTTTGAATCTTTCTGATTTTGCCTTCTGCAATTAGCTTTACTTTTAAAGGGCTCAGGTAAATACACAAGCAACCTAGATGATTTCCCAATCTTAAGGTCAACTGTGCCCTGTAATATAATTTAAACCCAGGAATAAAATCTATCCTATTCACAGTTCTAGGGATTATTCAGAACACATACACCAGGGCCAGGAAATCTTGGGGGACATCCTAGAATTTTGCCTACCACACTCAAGTTCATTTTTCTGTCTACTTCATTGCATATTTATTTGGTTTGATAAAGGTATATATTTATATTTGTACATAAATACAAATACATAGTATAATATACATATTTGCATATATAATGCAATATACAAATATGTATACAGATACATATTTTTATATAATTTATATAAAACAACATTTAAATAAAATTGACAGGCTAAGAAAATTGTAGGATGGTTCTCCTCTGGCATCACATACGCTCTACTCACCATTGCATACCTTGCTTGAAAGACCGGGGTAGAATAAGTCCGTTCGGGGAAGCTGTGAGCATCAAATGAAGCAAAGCGTGAGAAACAACTGAGACAGCCACGTAGTGGGTGCTCCATCTACTTTTGCTGAAGTTGAACCAAAGCCTTAGGCCTCCCTTCTTTGAGAGTGCCTTAGACTTAGGCAGAGCTGGTGGCAGAAGTCCAGGGCATAGCACAGTCTCAGAAAGAAAGCCAATGCTGCTTTGTGGGATCAGGGGAAGCAATCTGAACTGCCGAAAATTTTGAGTTTTGATTTCTCCTTTTTAAAGTGAGCACAATTAAGCTTACCTGATAGGTTTGCTGTGAGCATGAAGTGAAATAATCTTTGAGAAAGATCTCAGTCCAGGAATCAGATTAAAGTAGGCACTTTATAAATCCTTGCAGATTCCAAATCTGGAATATTTCCCACTGAACTAAACCTTTAGGTTATGGCATCGTGTCTCCATGGGGCTTCTAGCACAAGGCAGATATGTTTCCTACAAGGGATAAGACCTTAACGTTTGTTACTAGTGGAGGTTGTTCAAGTTCTTGGCATCTTGGACAAATACTTGGAAAAAACACACAAAAAAAGCAAGGAAAGAATAAAGCAACAAAAGCAGAGATTTACTGAAAATGAAAGTACACGCCACAGGATGGGAGCTGCCAGAGCATAGGGGCTCTAGAGCCTGGTTACATAATTTTCTGGGGTTTAAATACCTTCTAGAGGTTTCCCATTGGTTACTTAATGTACATCCTATGTAAATGAAGTAGTGGTCCTCAATCAGTTTGATTGGTTGCAGACGGTGACCCATCAGAGGCTGAAGTGAAGTTACAAAGTTATACTCCTATGTAAATAAAGACTTGGCTCATGACCAGCCTGATTGGTGTGGGAGGGCCTCTGGTCCTTTGTTTAGCTTATGTGTGGAAAGTGGAGTTTTCTTTTTGATTTAGTTCTAGGAAGTCAGTGTCAATCGGCCTTAGGTTCCCTGCCTCCAGACCCTACTCTGCTGCCTTACCTTGACTTTGTGCTTGGCACCTGATGATATTGATAGATGTCTGTGAGACAAAGGAAAACTCTTGGGTCCTGAGCAGTCCACCCTGGTGAGGGGACAGAGGTCCCTGTGGAGAGCTGATGACAGAGGAGAGGGCCTCCAGGGCCAGGAAGCCTGGGAACGGCAAGAATGAGTTAGAAAATTCAGGTCAGGGAAGCTGCTCCAGGGGCTCAAGACTTGATGGGCAAATCCAGGAGGCCCTGGGAGTCCTCTCCCAAGACAGAGTAGGGTCAAAGTTCCCCCAGGCCAGAAGCACACTCCCCACTCCCAACTGTCCAGAGCCATTCCAATTCATCAATCCTCCCTCCTCTTCACTAATTCATCCCCCACCTACTCTAACTCTATCTGCCATTCTAGTAGATTACCACTCTGCCTACAAATTCAGTTCCCTCTTTTTAGGAACTCTCACAACACATATACACATATAATTGTGACTAAAAGTGATCCACATGTCCATAGGTACACACGCAAAGTGCTTTCCTAGCAGCAACAAAAGGAACCTCAGCCTGGGACAGGAGGTAAGGAGGGAGGGCAGGTGTTGTCTGCAAGGATCCTCCAGTGGTTCTTGAAGGCTTCATAGCCCTGGATAGCCATGGGAAAGGGGAGGGTTTTCTAGGTATAGGGAACATGGCCTGTCTACCAACAGTCTGGCTCTCCTTCTGAGCCACATGGTATAATTGCATTTCCTCTGCTAGTGCTTTAGACTGGGAGGTGGGAGAGAGAAAACAGGGATGAGGGAGAGAGAAGAGAAAAATACCTAGGATGTTTTTTCTGAGTCTCTTCTGTGAAGAAAGAAAATATCTGTGATGAGTATGGTGCTAATGTGAGGAGGTAGCTCTGTGTGTGTGTGTGTGTGTGTGTGTGTGTGTGTGTGTGTGTGTGTGTGTGTGTGTGTGACAGAGAGAGAGAGAGAGAGAGACAGAGAGAGAGAGAGAGAATGGTGGTGGGGGGTGAGGAACAACAGTGAATGCAGTCAGGGAGCCTTTAAAAGTGGGTCAGAAAAAGAACCCGGCTAACTAGGAGACAGCCAGGAGTCTCTTCCATGCTGCAATACTAAGATAAAATCAAGACGCCTGTCCTGCCCAGGCCATTGAGACCAACCAGGCATTATTTCCCATGTTGTATGTTCTTTAACCCACAACTTCCCTGGTGAGAGTTCCCACTACCCACTACAGAGAGATTCTCACTAAGATTAAGGCTTGTGGAGTTATGGAGCCAATGGGGTTAAGACACCCCAGAGTCTTAGACTGTGGGGAGAAGACTTAGTAGACTTAGTCTCTTTCTGACTGGCTCAGAGAGAGAGACAACCCCACCCCCACCAGCCCCAAGACCATACAGGGTATCTGTAACCCAATCAGATTCAGTGGAACTAACCGTAGGATTGACTGGAATCAGGAACAGGTCTCAGAGCAATTGCCCCAGTGCCTTGACTACCTGTATGTGTTCTGACCTGAATACTGTAGTCTGTAATTAACTGTGCTGATTGTATTGGAATTAGCAAATTGGCTAATCAAGTTATATGATGATTTGTTGTAAGACAAAACAAAACAGAAATCTAGGCTTGTAAATTCTTTAGCTCCTTTATGGTAGCTTTCGGTCCTACAGCTGTCTGCCCTGGGCATTTGACCTGTGATCCCCACCATCCAACCTGAGAGGAGACTCTTGTGTGGGTGCTCAGGAAACCAGGAGGAGGAAAGGAAAGGGGAGGTAGAAGAGGAAAAGAATGGGAGGAAAAGGTAGAACCAGATATTGTTTCTGAACAAATAATCTGGATATTCTGTAAACTGTGAGGCATTGTGGGATGGGAAACGGAAGGTCTCCAAGTAGCATAAAGGAAAGGAAGAAGAGAAGGAAGGAAGATCCTTAAAGATCTGGCACTGGGGCACTTGGAGGGTCTTTTGTTTTCTCTGATATTTACCATCCTGCACAGAACTTGAAGTGTCTGGGTTTTTGACAACAGGTGGAAGAGGGAAAGAGAGTAAGTCCAGACTCGCTGGGAAAGAATGCAAAGCAGAGAGGACAACAAAAAAGCAACCTGTCCTCTGAAGCAGCCCAGAGGAAAGCAAGTGGGCAGTGCAGGCATGACCCATGCAGCCCTGGATGGAAAGCTGGCAATCAGGGAGGTGCTGGGCTGTGAGCTCCAGGCATTGAGGAATTGCCTAGAGCCTGCACAGAAATGTAAGAGGCCATGTTCTATGTCCTGGGGGAAGCTGTTCTCAGAACCAACTTCAAAAAGGAAGTGATCCTTCCCAATGAAAGAGGAGTAAAACCTTCTTCCTATTGTCATTATGTGTCCCACATCACAGAGTCCACAGAGAGAATGGAGACCCAAAAGCCAACAGACAGCTAGCAAGAGGAAAAATCTCACACCAGCACTGAGCATAACAAGCAACAATCAAGAATATTCTTTCAGTAGGACTAAGTTTCTGAAGCAAGAACTGACTGTGCCACACCCTGCAAACTAATTGAGTCAAGAGTGGTGAGGAGCACACAAGAGAAGGTGACCCCCTTCTCCACCCATCCAGCCTCAAGATACCCCAGGCAGTTGGTCCAAGCCATGGAATAATCCTCACCTAGACAAGACTCTGGTCATTGGCTTTGGCTTTGGCTTCCTTGTCCATAACCCTGTGGCTCAGTGCAATTGGACCCCATCTGGACTACCACTCTTCTCTTCCAAGCATTATGCATATCTGCCCCAGAGCACTCCACTCTCTTTGGGGCTGCCATGCGGTCTGAGCTTCATCTGCTTCCTTCCTAAAGTCCTAGATCATTTACGCTGCCTGGTGGTCCATCCTCCATACTAAATCCCAGACCCTGCATGTGCACCCCCATCCTCTTCTCAGAGCTGGGTCCTGATTTTCAGTCTTCCTGGGATTCAGCCTCTACTCGAATCCCCAGAGTGCTTAATCTTCCATGGACTTCTGAGTGCTGATCATTTCTGAATTGCTACGTCTGTGCAAAGAATTACACATTTAGAGAGAGAAAGGCTTCTTCAGGCTTAAGTTTATCCAGGGGGTTGTTCCCTGATTCGCCCATTCTGGAACCAGAAGTTTGCTTCTAAAACTCCGGTAGGGGCTCCCAGTTTAAGCATTTACATTTAACAATATAGAACAATGAAGACAAGAGTTGAAACATCATGAAGATAACATTGATGTTTTTGAGAATGACCAGGACAATGTTCTCTATGGAGAATCATACTGAAGAAACATCAAGGGCATAGAGTAGCTGGGCTTCCTCCTTTCTTTTGCAGTTGATGGGCTTGTGGCCTTTGACTTCATTTTGGGACATGTTGCAGTGAATTTTGATGTGACCAAGCGGGGGCTCAACACTCAGTTTTCATGTTTAACCTCATTGTCCCCTGGACCTGTTTGGGCTGCTCAGCATATGCATAATATTCTTTGGGAAAGTGCACGTATCTATTTATTCATTGATTCATCTGTCCAATATACAACTTTAGTGACCTACTATATTATGAGACCCTGGCCTGTGGCTTGCAGCTTCTGCAGAATGGTAGCACTACACAATGACCATGAGCATAGACTTATGTCTGAATTCAAGTCCTGAGACACCTACTTATGAGCTGTGTGGTCTTGACCTAGTCACTAACTTTCTGAGCTTCAGTTTTCTTATGAGTAAAAATGATCATAGTACCTAACTCATGGGGTTTTGTTATGCTTGGCATATAGTAACCATGCAATTCTATTAGCTATTATTTTGTTTTATGCTGTTTCCGCTTGAGTTACCAGTCATTCTCCACCTTGAAATAAGGAGGTCTCAGCCAATAAAGCCACAATTTTTAAATATCTTGGACTTTTCTGTGTCAACTTAGATGATCTAGATGTGTTTCAGTTTTTTATCTTGCTTTCTATTCTACCATCAACAGAGGGCCTTCATCAATTAGGTAGAAATGAGATAGACTTTAGGAGGAAGTTTCCTTTGGGATCTCAGCAGGCATAAGCCTCTTAATTGCCTCATACCCTGCCCTTCCCAGCTTCCCAACCTGGGCATCTCCATGCTACCCCAGTACATGAGCTCATCCAAAATGAGGCAGGACATTTCCCAATGGCCTCTAGCTTAAGGGGCTTAGGATGGAGCTTCTAACTCAGCTTTGGTTCTGGTGTCCAGCTCCATGTATGGAGTCTGCTGTGCCCCCTACTCCAGGTCTCCCTTTATGCCAGTTAGACCCAGGAACCACTGGACTGGAGATAGCTCTAGGAATCTGTGTATCCTCCATACCATATGACACAACACTTTACCTACTCCTGTGTTGGCCTCACTGCAAAGCCTGGGCTTCTGTGTAGATTTCTTCTCTTTCATCCTCATGTGGAGCCCCACCTCCTCCCTAGCCAGGGGCCCTGCCCTGCATCTCAGCCAGTGGCCAAGGCCCCAGTTCCTGACCTAGATTCTGCTGCATTCTCCTCTTTAAGGCTGAAGCCTCTTTCCCATCTCTGCCCACCAGTCTACTTGCCTACCCTTGATCTGAACATGTGGTTACATTTGCCCTTGCCCACTGCCCAGGGAGGAATTTGGAAGTTGCCTGTGGGCCACCATATTCCTTCCCTTGGGGTTGGCTACTGACTGAACCACTTGGGTTTGGGTTCCTGAGTCTTCATATCGGGACAGTTTTTTCAACCCCCGGCCCATCCAGTCCAGATATATGGGCTTTAGAGAATCCAGCAACTGCCAGTGGTATGACCTTGGAAAATTACTTACAATTTCTATTCTCCTGTTTTCTCAAGTGTCAAATGGGAAAATAAGACCTACCTCATGGGTCTGCTGTGAGGACTAAATGAAGTAATACATACAAACTAGCACAACTCCAGACACATAGTAAGCTGTGTCAACCATCAAAGGGTTTAAAGCAATGGGAGAAAAGCATTTTCTTTTCTTTTCAGGGCACTTTAGTTCTGTGTTCACATATTTCTCTTTGCTCCCCTGAGGGCTGTCATGATGCCTTTTCTCCACCCAGCTCTCACTGTCTCCCACCGGCATTCAGAACCCAGAAGGGAGAATCTAAAGCACTCAAAGGTGGGTAGGACAGAGTCTGTACTCCCAGATACCAGGAAGAGTGTCCTGAAGGTTCAGTCACCTCTTGGTCACTAAAAGTGCAGATGCTGCTCAGTACCCCAGCCTAAAGTCTCTAGGCATGAGCACAACCCATGGAAAAGAAGGCAGGAAAAGGAATGGCGGTGGAGGGGAGTGCCCAGGAAATGAGAATGGGAACACTCAGCAAATAAGGCAGAAGGGTCAAACCAAAAGGCTCCTCTGTCCTAGGACAAAGTGGACATGGCCAGCACTTCAAAGCACTTGAAACTCCTCCACCCTCTCTGTTCCATCCTTCTGAGCCCGGTAGGCAGGGTTGAGCTGGGAAGACATTTACTGCTCCACATTGATGCTATCTGCTCAGCACTTAGCCCAGCTTTCATCAGCCCTCCAAGGCACCACAAGACTCTAATTATACTTCTCACCAGAAACACACTTCTGTCCATTTCACTGATGGACAAGCACAGCACTCACCCTCATCCTGAGGAAAGCAAATAGAAGAGATTTGCCAGGTCAGTAAGCCTGGGGTAAACAAAGACACAGGCAAGTTCCTAGGACCTTCTTCTTCTGGTCTCAAGAAGGTCAGTTTCTGTTGAATTAATCTGGGAATTTTCCTACTACTGTTGTAATTAGAGGCAGCAGAGGACCCTGCCTGGATGCATAATTGGAACTTGAGGTCAAGGATTGACGCTACTTCAGACTTGTGATCTGAAAAATAAAGGAGATGCTAATTATCACCAATATCATCCACATCATCATCATCCCCATCACCATCCCCATCATCATCTCTAACGCCATCACCATCACCATCCCCATCATCATCTCTAACGCCATCACCATCCCCATCATCATCTATAACGCCATCACCATCCCTATCATCATCTCTAACGCCATCACCATCCCCATCATCATCTCTAACATTACCACCATCCCCATCATCATCTCTAACATTATCACCATCCCCATCATCATCATCTCTAACATTATCACCATCCCCATCATCATCTCTAACACCATCACCATCCCCATCATCATCTCTAACATTATCACCATCCCCATCATCATCTCTAACACCATCACCATCCCCATCATCATCATCTCTAACATTATCACCATCCCCATCATCATCTCTAACACCATCACCATCCCCATCATCATGTCTAACATTATCACCATCCACATCATCATCTCTAACATTATCACCATCCCCATCATCATCTCTAACATTATCACCATCCCCATCATCATCTCTAGCGCCATCACCATCCCCATCATCTTCTCTAAAGCCATCCCCATCCCCATCATCATCTCTAACGCCACCACCACCCCCATCATCATCTCTAAGGCCATCACCATCCCCATCATCATCTCTAAGGCCATCACCATCCCCATCATCATCTCTAACATTATCACCATCCCCATCATCATATCTAACGCCATCACCATCCCCGTCATCATCTCTAACATTATCACCATCCCCATCATCATCTCTAACATTATCACCATCCCCATCATCATCATCCAACTGTGGGATCATCCCAATGCACACGCATGTTGGTACCTGTTTCACACGTCTTCTCTATGATGCACTGGTTCAATAAGCCTTTGTGAATGGAAGCTGGAAGAGAACATACCAAGGTTGAATGCCACATCACAGGCTCCCCTACCACTCAGTGCCTCTGGGACTCTTATCAGCCTGGACATGAGATGCTCACCAGCCTTACGTGGAGCAGCTGTGTGAGGATACAGTCAGCTGCGAGGGTGTTTTACAAACCCGGGCAGCCTGTTAATACTCTTATGTGTGATCCCCAGACATCACTCACCTAGGAGCCAGGGAAGGGGTTTTCTCAGGCCTCACCCATGTTTCCCAACCAGGAACAACCTCTCTAGAGCTTGAATGGAAGCTCCGTGAGGGCATGGAGTTTTGTCTGTTTTGTTCATTTCTGTATCCTCAGTACAAAGCACATAGTAGATGGTCAATAAGCATCTGGTGAAGGAATTAATGTATGCATACATGAATGAATGAATTTCTGCATTTCATATGGCCAGACCCAGAAGTGGCAGCCTGGAGCCATGCTTCACAGAACTTTGCTTCCCTGTGTATTATAATTGGACACAGCCTCTGCTACTATTCTCTTCAATCTTTTAGACCTAACCTATACATAGGAATCACCAGAGGAGCTTCTTTAAAAATACTGATGCCCAGACCCCACTTCCAGAGACTCAGTGGGGGTAAGACCTTGGCATTGGTATACTTTTGAAATACCAATTTAAAAATACCAGTTCCCCAGGTGATTCTAAGATGCAGCCAAGTCTGAAAACCACTGCTCTAGACAGGCAGAAAGGACAGTTCTTCAGGGGCAAAATGGAAATCAGACAGGGAGACTGGATGAGGCAGGGGCTGACTGGGGAGTAAGTTCACTTAGATTAGTGCAGAATCAAAGTTTTTTCAGTCTATTAATCAAGATGTCACAGCAAAGGTATGGGCTTTTTGTTTCCAATTAAGAACTCAGGCCCCTTTGCCATTCCTTCTATAGGCACCAAAAAGACATAATTTTCCCACGCACCTGCTAGTAGTTCATTTGGAACTGCTCTTCACCTGCTCTGCCCACCGGAGCCTCCCAAATAGGGATTTTCATATTGATTGGGTTCACCTGGCTGAGGTCCTGCTCCTTAGTGACACCTAGAGGGATTCTTTATTGAGGACCATAAATTAAAGACAACAAAATGATTTGTTGCTAAGAGATAAACCCACATAAGAGGATGAACTGTGTATAATGTATATAAATACATGCACACCCACAGACACACATGCACCAGTAATAAAGCAAAACTATGGCACAGCTCTGGCATCAACTTCTGTAAACCAGCTTATTAAATGGGCTAAATTCAACAGTTGTAGAAACAGGAAACACATTCATTTTTCTCTCATTACTGCCTTCAACCACACTGTCTTCTCTTCATGGCTTCCTGGGCACTTTTGTGGATTTAAAGGGTGCAGTCTGACTTAAAGCTTAAAACATTCAATCATACATCCAATTCAAAGTGTCTCCTCTCTACGTTTCCTCCTCAAAGCTCAGGCCTACCCTGGGGCATGGGGATCTGCAATGGGGAGGAGACGGGTGCTGCACTCTTTCCCTGTTTCTTAACTTCTTCCCCACTTCCTGCCATTGACTCCTCATGGTGGGCAGGGGAAGAGAGCATCTTCATTCTTGCCTGTCCAAAGGTGCTTTACTCCTGAGCATTGACACCCTTTGGGAGCTACATGTGCTCAAAGTCTGGCTCCACTGTGGGTTCTCAGAAGTGGGGTGCACTTTCTGGCCAACATCTGGCAACTCCTTCAGCATCTTCCTGCAACAAGAGTTCCTGCCACCTTTCCCTGTCACCCTCTCTAGCAGTGCCCTAGCACATTTCGAGTCTAGTTATTTTCCCCAGTGTAAGTTTATCCCAAAGGAAGATCATACTTGCTTTTCACATGAACAGTGGTCTACCTCTGCTCACTATCTACCCTGCCTTCATGAATAACTTCAGTCACTGTCTTGCCTTCCAAATTTAACAAGGGACAAGGCTGGTAGGAGGCACCAGTCTTTATGTTGAAACATTCCTCCAAACTCCAGGAAACAAACATCGCTTTCTCCCAACAACTCACTCAAGATGGACCCACAATTTCTGTAGTTCCTCAGGACTGTGGGATACCAGCCCTCCTTTTTTTCAATATCAGTTTCTATCTGTGCCCTTCACTTGGTTTGGAGGTGATGGGAAATACAGGAGAAACATTGCAACATTCCCTGCTAAGCTAACAACTCTTCGCCCCACTCACTCTCCTAAACATCTTTCTTCAGTTTTCTTTTCTGTTTGTTTTATATAAGCCTGGATGGGCTAATAGTTACTGGACCTATTTTTACTAACCTTTGGTAAGGCATGCATGGGTATGTTTAGCACCTCTCTTTGGAGTATGTGGGGACTTCTCACATATACCTTTAACTTTTAGACTTCTTTGCCAAAATTTGGGGTCATAAGAAGGAGTTCTATTTCACATCATTTTACATGACCAAATCCAATGCTCTGGGGCTCTCAAATGAGGAAGAGCTAGTGGAACAATAGTGCTGACCCACTGAGACCCTCTTCCTTGGCTGACACGCTGGTCAAGCTACCTGTGGAGACACATTCAGAACTCATGGTGATCCGGATGCTGGCAGCCATTGCTGGTTTGTGTCACACTGGGCACCACTCTGACCAAAAATGCTGCTGGCCAGACTTCTCAACCACGTAGGCTATTGTGATTCTATTGCTCTAGCAATTTCTATTCTGGATTGCTAATTGTCCCATCATAGATACATTAGAGGTGCAGCTCTCTCTTTATGATAGACCTTAATACACCTTCTTGGATTTAGCCTCCCCAAAAAGAGAGAGAAGCATCCTGGTCTAAATGCTGCCTAGAATTCTTTCACCAACTGCTCTGGAATCTCTCTCCAGGCTTGTTTCTTATTTCACCTTCCTGCACCTGCCACATCTGTGTGACCCACTTCATGCTTCTTTGGAGTTCTGCTGGCTTTTCTGGTTTTTTGGTCAGAGTGGTGCCCAGTGTGACACAAACCAGCAATGGCTGCCAGCATCCGGATCACCATGAGTTCTGAATGTGTCTCCACAGGCAGCTTGACCAGCGTGTCAGCCAGGGAAGAGGGTCTCAGTGGGTCAGCACTATTGTTCCACTAGCTCTTCCTCATTTGAGAGCCCCAGGACACTGGATTTGGTCATGTAAACATCTTTTTTTTGCTTTTCTTTGTCTCTTTGTGCTCCCCATTTTCTTCTAGTTTGATCATCTTTTTCTGTTGTTTTTTTTTTTTTTCCTTCCTTTTTGAAACCTGTGCCTCAGTGATGCTGGAGACCCTGAAGACCAAAGATGTTTCTGAGCCCTGACTCATAGCTCAAAATAGTTACATGAGTGAGTCCAAAATACAATGTGGTCTTGCTTCTTCTGGCTGGACTGGGGACCCTCTGCCCAGCGTCGGGCTTCCTTATTTGCCGTAGTCATTTTGGCAAGGGCTGCAGACGTTCCCCCTTCCCATCTCCATGCATGCCAGCTTACTTCCCACCTCAGCACCTGGTCCCTGTGTCTTCAGGCTTTCTCCTACTGCTAGAACACACCGGGAGCAGACAGACCAGGTGCTGGGAATCAAAACCTCCCCTTTCCCCAGGAGCAGCTCTCAACGACTGATGGGAGCTAGCATCTAAGGAACATGTCCCTTCTCCTTGGATAGGATAAAACTGAAGCGAGTATTCTAAGCTGGGTCCCAGAGCCACTTGGAGGGAGGAAGATCCATTGGCCTTGTTGGCTACCTTCCCTCCCCTGTTTCACTTTACAGCTCCCCTGACACTCACTATGCAGTCTCAGGAAGTGCTTCTAAGGGAACCCAAACTAAAAAAGTTTCCAAGCCAGAAATGAAAATTTCATGGACAGATTGACTGAACCAACAAACTCTGACCCAGGACTGGGCAGCCTTCCTGGGTGGCATGTCAAGCTGGCATCACATCTCTCAGCATATGGCTTTGTATGGACAGGAAATCATGAAAAGAGAGATCCCAGAAGCAGACACCCAGGGAAGGATTAGGAGAATTTACATCTCTCTCCATTCCTCTTCCTCCTCCTTTCTTTCTCTTACCTGCTTTCCCTCTTCTCCCACATGTAGAGCACAGCCTCAGGCTCTGTCACTTAGCTGTCCTCCCTTCATGGCTCCCAGCCAGGAGCTGACCTGGATAGGGGTGTCTGCCTCCCTTCCCCAGCCCTGCAAGTCACCCTCAGGAGTAGCCGGCATGCCCTATTCTGTGGGCACACCTTAAGGTGCTAACCATTGTCTCAGGTCTTAGAAGACAGCAAAATGACTCACAGGCGAAAGAATCTGGTCCTGGGAAATAAATCCAAGGTAAAACTTAAAGATTTTTGTTTCTTCTATTGGATAACAAGTAACCTCTTAACTCTCTGTCAGCTGTATCAAAAAAATGACTATCTTGTTATTTAATATTGGCAAAAGTGGTTTAAGGGCTTCAGATGAGGCAAGTAAAAATGCATCCCATAGCAGTGATGGGGAGAGAGAAGGTATTGCCTCATTCCTCCCTCCAAACATATCTGGATCCCACAGTATTGTACTTTTGTTCTATGCATGAGGCTATGCAAAAGCTCTGAAGGCTTCTAATGTGTCCTCTGACTGGGGTAGGGGTGGCTTGAAGGGCCTTGTCCCTGCAGCAAAATCGCAGCCATCAAGAGCCACTGCATGGCATCATCACCTTCAGGGTACAGTGATGAGAGAGTAGGTAGTGAAGGAAAGGTTGAGGCATTGCTATGACAGCACCACTTGGTGCAACTCCCCCACAAGGAGGTGGTGTCTGATGCCCACCTGTTGAGTGTGTGCTTCTGGGAATGGGGGAGTTGTAGAGCCACTTCCCTTTCTCCTCTAAGACTGAGGTTGGGGCTCCGGGGGCTGCATAGGGTGGGCTCTGCCACTCCTGGCCCGTTCTGCCTTAGGTAGGTCATAGCAGAGCTGTTCTCAGAGATCAGCAGCTGGAAAGACACTTTGCCTGCACGTTTTGCTAACACACTTGAATTTTTCTGCCAAGCAGAATGATTTACTTGTATGTCTTCATCGAGAGCAATTATTTTTTAGCACCCTGCTGGGCAAGTTGGGTGATCTCATCACAGAGAAGAGCCTATAAGAGCCTGTCTCACTTGGAACAAAAGTAAAAAAAGTGACCTCCCTTCTCCTGTCTCCATCCAGAAATTCTCTTCTCTCTCTGGCACTTCACACAGAGATGAGAGGCCTGCCATTTTTCCCTTGAGAGCCACTGGTTCACCCATGAAACTCATCAAGGATGATACTTTAAAAGAACCTCCCTTTTGGAGAGAAACAGTTTTTCTTTGTGAGAGAGAAAAGAAGAGCATTTCAGATCTCCTGCCTTTTAAATTAAAAAACAAGTAGTGTAAAACGTCATTCGGTGAGCAAACCTGACACCAAACGTGTCTTAGATTTCCAGGTGTAGATAGCTGGGTGGAGAAAAAAGAGAAGAATGGAAAAGAGGCAGGACCAGTGAAGGACCCTGGCAAGAAAAGAATCCATGGAAAAGAGGGAGAGGTGGAAACACAGAGATGGAGGCCACTGGTGCTGAGGGAAAAGGAGAGGAAGAGACAGGGCAGAAGACAGACGGGGAGAGATGCCAGGCAGAGAGGGAGCAGGAGGGGAGATGTGGGCAGAGAGCCTCCCATCTCAAACACATGGAATCTAAACACCATGGAGGCATACAAGCAGCCAAGCCTAAGGGGCAGCTCTAGAAAGCATGGGGCTAGAGATGGGGTTTAGGGCACGTCTGCCGTGGGTGACGGTTGGGTCAGCAGGAGAAGAGACAGCAAGTAAAGCAGAGGCCAGGAATTGAAGTGGCCTCCCGATTCTGCCTTTGCTCACCAGTTTCTCTAAGAAGGCATCCATTCCAGCTTTTTTCACCTCCTCGCTGCCCTCCTGCCTCCCACTCCTACTGCCCCTCCGTTTGGATCCTCACTCCCACTGACCCTGCCCCTACAAGGCTGCTGTGGGCCAGATGTGTGGCTTTTTCTCAGGAAGATTTCCTCTTCAATCAATGCCAGATTAGGCAGTGAAGCTCCCTCCCCCTTCCTCTCCTTCTGTGGCATCCATCACCATGGAGGCGGTTTCATGGGACACCTCGATTCTGATAGCATTTGTACTACTTATTCGTTGTTACACCTGGAGCATGTCACCTGCCCTCTTTGAGTTTTCCCGTCTGTAAATTGGTGCAAACAATAGATAGCACTTAGCCTACTGCCAGCACTGGATCCTGAGGGTTTTGATGGATGTGTGTGTTTATGTGTGGTAAGAGTAAAGGAACATGATGAAGCGCTGTGAACTGTGAACTGACCTACAAATAAGACTTCTTACTCTGGTTCTTCTGCTCTCACTATCCCCATCCTCCAACTCCCAAACCAACCGCTGCTCTTTCTTCTTTAACTCATCACCTATGAAAAACCTTCCCCAAGACTTGTCTTATACTCTCTTCAATTCCTAATCTCTCCTTTGCTTGCTATCTCTTCTCCTGCAGACTCAACCGTCACCCAGGGTGGACAACTCCCTAACCTCCATCTCCAGCTCCATGCTCTCAAGAGCTACCCTCAAGGTGTGGCTGCTTGCGTGCCTCAGTGATGCTTTAGATACCACATGTCTTAGATGGGATGGATAGAATGCCTCACTTTGCCCTCAAACCAGATCTTTCTTCTAGAGGAGTGGAAAAGACACCAGTTCTATGGATAGACAGACTTGGTTTCAAACCCCAGCAATGCTGTGGATTGCCTTGCAGCAATCTTCCTGAGTTTCAGTTTGCTCACCCACAAAATGGGAACAATAAAGGCTTACCGAGAAATAGTATGAGGACTCACAGTGATGAAATACTAAATAACAGCACATGCAAGGCGAGGTCAAGAGGGCATATCTGGGGTTCTCTAAACCCACACTCTAGCCGCACACTGCAGAATCTCTATTCTGCAGACACTTCTCAATCACCATAAGTGTGGGGCTGCAGGAAGACACTCCTTTTGGCAGGATGGCAGTCCTGACTCTAGCAAATTGTCAAAATAGCATAGAGGTCAAGAGCACAGACTCAAGAGCCAAATCTTGGCTTGACCACTTACTAACTGTGTTGCTTTAGGCAGGTGAGTTAACCTCTCTTGTGCCTTAGTCTTCTTTTCTGTAAAATGGGAATCATAACTAGTAACTTTACCCATAGGATTATATGAGGATTAAATCAGATAAAGTCATGTGAGTTACTTACAACAATGAAGCAGTACCATATAAGTGAAGAGAGTACCATATAAGTATTTTGTTTAACAAGTGTTATATTTGTTATTAGTGACATTATTTATCAAAGGTTGCATGTTCATTTCTTACTCAAGAGGTTTTGAGGGCCTAGTGGCAACTAGAAAATGAGAGGCCTGAGAACCCCATTGTGCCCTGTGCCAAGCATTAGTTCACCTTCTGTTGCACCACAATCATCTCTCTGAAGTGAGACCAGGAGGACGTCCATCCCCATCCACTTTCCCTCCTATGCCACCTTGGAGCCCTGATGTGAGCCAATTTCTTCGGCCGCACATGCACCCAGGCCAGTGACATCACCAGGCGAGAGGAACGTGCTGGTGCGGGCAGGGGGATGACGTGCAGGGAGGGATGGAAAGTCCCTCTAGAGCCCTGCTTTGCCTGTCCTTTGATATGTGCAGCAGCTCCAGATGACTCAGGCACGCAGCATCATGGGTCACTCTCGGCACTGTGGCCAGAAAGGGGGTGGGTGAAGTGTTGGGGCCTGGGGAGAGAAAGAGAAGCTAGGGACCAAGGAAATGAGAATTGGATTGCAGAGGGGCCCATTCCCTGTGGACAAGGCTGGACTTGCCCCTAACGGCAGGGAGGAGAGACCTAGACAAATTTCGATTTCAGAAAGATCTCTCTGGCTACTGCATGGAAAATGGGGCTTAGTGCCAGGCAGGATGAGAAGTGAGGAGAAAAGTCACAGAGATGTTGTGGAAAGAAGATAAAGAGACCTGGACGTAGAGGGTGGCGGCGGGGAAGGACCAGATGAGTCCAACTTTAAGGGTAGAATTGGCTGGATTTGGTCACCCATTAGGTGTCAGCAGTGACTGGGAGTGGAGAGTCTAGTGTGGCACTGAGGCCTCCAGAACACTGGATGGGAAAGTGCTTTGTCAACTGTAACATGCTCTACACACATCACAGTGCTCACCTTAGAAAGACTCCCCAAGGAAAAGAGCAACATTGTATTAATAGTGTTCATCACTTTCGTTGACAAACACAGATTGGGTCTGTGCTAGGAGCCGCACTGGTGGATCCAGAGAGCAGGCAGATGTGGCCCTGCCTTTGAGGTGCTCATGCCTGAGCCGGGGAGGCAGGCATTCTGGTTGAGGAGGCCTGTACCTCCTGCCTCAACCGGATTCAGTCAAGAACCAGGAAAAAATGCCAGCTTCTCTCATGGGAGGGATCTCCAGGACAGGACAGCTCCAAATTCCACATTTTCACTCCTCACACCTGTCTCTAGAACACTGGAGGGACACGTACGTTCAAATCTGTTACTGGCACATCAAGAAATTTATCAGCCAGTTGCTTCATCTGTAATATGAGGATGATGATAGGAGGAGAGATATGTTTACATATAAGTAACATATGTAGCTCCTACAGCAGGGTCTGGCACGTAGTAAGTGTTCAATTAAATGAGGCATCATGATTATCACTATTACTATTGTTATATTTACTCTCACACTCCCAGCTGGCTCTTTCCTTACCTTGTCTTTAATTCCCGCAACACTTCCCAGTCCTCCTTCTCCCTCTAAGACTCATCCAAGACATAGTTAAATCCTCCCCATATATGACAAAGAACTCAGGTTCTGAACAGACCACCTTGGGTTCACAGTGTTTGAAGTTGGCTTCCTTCTTTGAGTGGATTGACTCTACCATCAAGAAAGAAGTCAGAGCGAAAACATACAAATGGGATTGCATCAAACTAAAAAGGTTCTGCACAGCCCAAGAAACAATCAACAGAGTGAACAGGCAACCTACAGAATTGGAGAAAATATTTGCAAATGATACATCTGATAATGGGGTTAACATCCAAAATAATAGGGTACTCAAACAACTCAGGTGCAAAAACAACCCCAATAACCCAATTTAAAAGTGGGTAAAACATGCGAATAGACATTTCTCAAAAGAAGACATACAAATGGCCAGTAGGTATATGAAAAAGTGCTCAACATCACTAATCATTAGAGAAATGCAAATTAAAACCACCATGAGATATCATCTCACACCTGTGAGGATGGCAATCATGAGAAAGATGAAAGATAAGTATTGGTGAGGCTGTGGAGAAAAGGGAGCCCTTGTGCACTATTGGTGGGAATGTAAGTTGGTATAGCTATTATGGGAAATAGCACAGAGATTCCTTTAAAAATTAAAAATATGATCCAGCAATCCCACTTCTGGATATTTAAAAAAGGAAATGAAATCAATATCTCAAAAGACATATCTGCAATCCTGTATTCATTGCAGCGTTTTTCATAATAGCAAAGACATAGAACCAACCCAAGTGTTCATCAATGGATGAATGGATAAAGAAAATGTGAGATATATGGATATCTATAGATACATATGCAGTGAAATATCATTTCGTCTTTAAAAAGAAGGAAATCTCGCCATTTGCAACAACATGGATAGACCTGAAGGACATTGTGCTTCAGCATAAGCCAGGCATATAATGACAAATACCCAATGAGCTCACTTATACAGGCATACCTCAGAGCCGGTGCAGGTTTGATTCCAGAACACCATGATAAGTGATTATCACAACAAAGCAAGTACAATTCTTTTTATTTTCTAGTACATATAAAATTACACTTACATTATGCCATATTCTATTAAGTGTGCAATAGCATTATGTCTAAAAAATGTACATACTGTAATTTTTAAATACTTTATTGCTAAAAAATGCTAAGGATCATCTGAGCCTCTAGCAAGTTGTAATCTTTTTGCTGATGGAGGGTCTTGCCTTAATGTTGATGACTGCTCATTGATCAGGGTGGTAGTTGCTGAAGATTGGAGTTGCTGTGGGAATTGCTTGAAATAAGGCAACAATGAATGAAGTTTGCTGCATCAGTTGACTCTTTCTTTTAGGGAAGATTTCTCTGTAGCATGCTGTGTTGTTTGATAACATTTTACCTGCAGTAGGACTTATTTCAAAATTAGAGTCAATCCTCTCAAAACCTGCCACTGCTTTATCAACTAAGTTTATGGAATATTCTAAATCGATTGCTGTCATTTCAACAGTGTTCACAGCATCTTCACCAGGAGTAGATTTTATCTCTAGAAGCAACTTTCTTTGCTCATCCATAAAAAGCAACTCCTCATCTGTTCAAGTTTAATAATGAGATTGCAGCAATTCAGTCCCATCTTCAGGTTCCACTTCTAATTCTAGTTGATGCTATTTCCAGCACATCTGCAGTTACTTTGTTTGTTGAAGTCTTGACTCCCTCAAAGTCGACCATGAGGGTTGGAATCAACTTCTTCCAAATTCCTGTTAATTGATATTTTGATCTCCCCACGTGAATCATCAATGTTCTTGATGGCATCTAGAATGGGAAATCCTTTTGAGAAGGTTTTCAATTTATTTGGTCAGATTCATCAGCGGAATCACTATCTATGACAGCTATAGCCTTATGAAATGTATTTCTTCAATAATAAGACTTGAAAGTTGAAATTTCTCTTTGATCCGTGGGCTACAGAATGGATGTTTTGTCAGCAGGCATGAAAATTACATTAATCTCCCTGTACATCTTGAGCAGAGCTCTTGTGTGACCAGGTGCACTGTCAATCAGAAGTAATATTTGGAAAGGAATCTTTTTTTTCTGAGCAGTGTGTCTTAAAGCTGGGCTTAAAATATTTAGTAAACCATGCTATAAACAGATGTGCTGTCATTCAGGCTTTGTTGTTCCATTTATAGAGCACAGGTAGAGTAGATTCCGCATAATTCTTAAGGGCCCTAGGATTGTCAAAATGGTGAAAGAGCATTGGCTTCAATTTACAGTCACCAGCTTCATTAGCCTCAATAAGAGAGTCAGCCTGTCCTTTGAAGCTTTGAAGCCAGGCATTGACTTCTCTTCTCTCACTATGAAGTCCTAGATGGCATCTTGTTCCAATTGTAGACTGTTTCATCTGTATTGAAAATCTGCTGTTTAGTATAGCCACTTTCATCAGTGATCTTAACTAGATCTTCTGGATAACTCACTGTGGCTTCTACATCAGCACTTGCTGCTTCACCTTGGACTTTTTGTTATGGAGATGGCTTCTCTCCCTAAACCGCATGAACCAATCTCTACTAGCTTCAAACTCTTCTTCTGCAGATTTCTTAACTCTCTCAGCCTTCATAGACTTGAAGAGAGTTAGAACTTTGCTCTGTGTTAGGCTTTAGTTTAGGGGAATATTGTGGCTGGTTCCTTGGTAAACAGCCCAGAGAAGGAAAGTAAGACATTCAGTTCCATGTGGCCTTCCAAACAGAATCGCCAAAGGAACAAAGTGTGATTTAGATATAAAGAATCCAGATGGACCATGTTGGGGGAACTGGGTCACTGTTTGCTTCCCATCCCTTCTTGTTATGGCTCAAATGCTGCAATGGTTGCAAAATGGAAGGATTGAGGAAGGAGCCAGGCCAAGGATGTGCTTGGGCAGAATGCTCATTTGAGCAGCATCTCCAGGTGACTCCTTCATTCCTCCCCACTCCCAGCTTTACTGGGGTATAACTGACAAATAAGAACCATATACATTTAAGGTGTACAGCCAGAGCCAGAGCCCAGCCTCTCCTGTGGCCACGTCTGCAAAGCAAGAACTCTTCTAGGCCATGAACCCTCTTAAGGGCATGGAGCCCACACTCTGCCCTGACCAATGAGAAACACAAACCTCATCTGCTCCCATTCCTCTTTCCTAGCCTCCACCCCTGGCAGGAGGCATCTGCAGTTATCACGGCCAGTGCTTGTGTGTGCAGTTTACATGTCTCCATCCCACTGTGCTCTTATGGAGGCGGAGTCAAGAGTCCTGGAGTCAAATCCAAGCTCTGCCCATTTACTGACTGTGGGCCTTGGGTAAGTTACTTCTCTCACTACAGCCCTGTGAGATTTTCATTTGGTAGATGAGGAACTTGGGCTCATAGAGGCACCAGGGTAAATGGCAGAAATGGGTTTTTTACTAAGGTTGGTGTGTTTCCAAATCCAAGGCTCCTTCCAGAACATCTGGCTTCATAATTTCTGGACCATGAATGAGGTTTACCTTTTTCCCATGGAGAAAGGAAAACCTCAGCAAAAGAGCATCTTTGCTTCTTCCTCCACTACCATATGAAACACAGCCCATCAAACTTACCCATCAGCCAACTCAGCATGTTAGGCAGAAGGGCGAGCCCTCCATAGAGCCAGAAAACAAGCCATCTCTGTCCCCTTCCAGTTCCAGCAGTAGACATCTGTGGCTGTGTGAGACTGTATCTCATTTGTGGGATCCTATAATAGCTTCTTGATAGTGCCTGTTCAGCACAGACTGGCTATGGGAAGTCCCCAGGCTTGAGAGCTGCAGCTTCCCTCTGGGGTGGAAATGTTGACAAAGAATTCAAGATGGCAGGAGTCTAGAGAGGGGGCTGAGATGATCTGGGTGTCCCTAGTTCCATCCCAGTAGGGCATCAGTTGGCTGAGGACAATGCACAAGGCAGCTAGAAATAGGAAACCTATTCTGAGATATTGCCTGGGTTGGTCCCTTTAATCTGTAAAGTGATCAAGTCGGTGTTACATCTGGACTGAACTCCTGGCCAGTGCCTGTGATGTTGCACTCCTGTGGTGCACCTTTTCTCCAACTTGTCCTTCCTGTTCTCTCTTTTCCTAGGAGGAGCTGGAGCCCGTTTTGCATTACCTGGTTGCAGAGATCAAAGAGTGGCAGTTTCCTCCTCATTCATCCATTCATTCATCCTGCCAGGCACAGGGGATACCAGCGTAAACAAGACTGAACGTGGCCCCTTGCCCTCTCAGGCTTAGGGGAGTGACATGAGATTTGGAGGCAAGGCTCTACTCCCAGCCCAGCATTTACAATCTGGTGATCTCACTTGCTCCTAAACTGTCTGAGCCTCAGTTCCTTCAGGTGTAGGATGTGTGTAATGATGCCTCCCTCACATGATTCAAGTGAGTGGACGGATTTAATCAAATAAATAAGAAAGTGTTTGTTAACCATAAAGATCATATCGATCTGAGTTACTACTGTTAATAATGTGACTGTTATTATTATTATTGCTACACTTTTCCATTCAGTAAGTTTCCTCTGCCTGACCTGCTTACTATGCCAAGAATCTGGGTAAAATTTACTTTACATGGCAGACTGACAATATTGATTGATCTACTTTGGGTCATTAGCTTGCTTGTTTTGTTTTCTAACAGGTTTATTAAGGTAAAATTCACATAGTATACAATTCGCGTACTTAAAGTATACAATTCAATGGGTTTCTCTGAATATTTGCAGGGTTGTATAACCATCACCACAATCTAATTTTAGAACATTTTCATCTCTCTTAAAAGAAACCCCATGCCCATTAGTAGTCAGTCTCTGTTTCCTCCCATTGGCCCCCTCTCCCCACTAAAGGAAATGACGAATCTTTTTGCTTTTATATATTTGCCTTTTCTGGACATTTCATGTAAATGAAATCAGTTGGTAGACATTGGGTTATTCCCATTTTTTTGGCTAGTACGAAAGATGCTGCTTTGAACATTCATGAATAAGCTTCTGTGTGAACGTATGTTTTTATTTCTCTTGGGTATACCTTATACCTAGGAGTGAAATGGCTAGGTCACATTGTTGCTCTGTGTTTAACATTTTAAGGAAATGTTACACTGTTTATCAAAGCTGCTGTACCATTTTACATCCCCACTGGCAAGGTATGAGGGTTCCAATTTCTCCACACCCTCACCAACACTTCTTATTATGTCTTTTTTTATGAGAGTCATCCTAGTGGGTGTGAAGTGGTATCTCATTATGGTTTTGATTTGCATTTCTCTAATGACTAATGATATTAAACATCTTTGCATGTGCTTATTGGCCATTTGTACATTTTCCTTGCCAAAATGCCTATTCAAGTCTTTTGCCATTTCTTATTGAGTCATTTACCTTATTATGAGTTGTAAAAGTTCTTTACATATTTTGAATGTAAGTCTGTTATCAGTGATATGATATTATTTGCAAATATTTTCTTGCATTCTGTGAGGTGTCTTTTTACTTTCTTGATGACATGTTTACAGCACAGAAGTTTTAAATTTTGATAAAGTCATCTTTCTTTTCTTTGGCCACTAATGCTTTTGGTGAGATATGTAAAGTCTATTTCTTAAATGGGCTCTGACTTTTTAAATGTGTCTATTATTTACACAAAATTAAATTCCTGGCTTAAATCCAAATCAGGAAAAACAATCAATGAATCTTCACTATAACCTTACACAAGTTAGACATAATTGAATAAGCCAATTGAAGCCTTCCTTCTGTGAAAGAAGTGGGGAACAGACAGAGCTTTCAAACTTGAGTAGAGCAGCAGCTGAGGTGGGCTAGGTAACACCCTTGCACCTCTTACCATCTCCAACAGAATACACTTGCAGGGGGCTTGTCATAAGGGGGAAGAAGAGGAAGAGTAATAGGGCTGAGATACTAAGGAAAGAAGCAAGGCTGCTACTTGTCCTACGCTTGCTTCCAAGGGCCAAAGGAGGTTGGGACTGAATTCCTGGGCTGCCTTTCTTACCCTACCCTCTCCTCTTAACCCTTGGGAGGGCCTACGGGGATGAAGCTCTTCAAGAGGTTCCACAGGACACTAGAGCCTTTGATCATGCTGTCCCCAGTGTCTGCCGAGATCCCCACCTCCAGTCCTTTACCCAGCCATCTCCCACAGGTCCTTCAGTGCATGCCTCATTTGTCAGTTCCTCAGGGACATCTTCCCTGACCTCCCTGCTTATGTTGCTCTACTGCCTTCAGGACACAGGAAACAAGGCCTTCGGATATGGCTCGAGCCCACATCCCCAAAAGGACTCCCTTTCCCTCCCGCCACGTGTCCTCACAGTTCCTACTTTTCACCATCCACAGCTCAGTCTGTACTGTTGTGCTATCTCTCCATCTTCTTTTAGGCGCAGTGCAACTCCCTTTCCCACCTACTCACCCCTACTCTGCCCTCAGCCTCACCCAACCTGGCAGCTCCCTCTCCCGGCTCTACCCTTCTCTGGCTAATGGAGAGGTCACTATTGTGCATCTACTCATTTTCCTCTTGGCCTGGGAACCTCTCAAATATCTATGGATCTTCGAATCCCAAAGTCTGCATTAGGCTTCCTGACACATACTGGTTGCTTTGTGAATGTTGGTTGAATTAATTAATTAATTAACCTATCAGGAAAAAAGGGGCATTGAAGAATGTTTGGACATAATTTGGGGACAGACCGGCTCAATCAGGGCACTTGTACTGGAGAAAAACACCGAGATTCTACTTAAGTCTGTCCCTGATTCACTGAAGAGAAAAGCTATTTCATTTCTCCTATCAGGGACTTAACATTCTCCACTCACGCACCGAGACCCTGTTTGTTCCCTGAGAAATTTCCCACCTCTTTTAGGGAGGCAGTGCCCAGGCCAGGAGATCTCACTTCTCTGGGGGTCTGCTCCTAGCCTTATGGACCCAGTTGGAGGCTTAAATATCTGCTACTGAGGGGACAGATATTCCCCCCACTGTTTTCAGAGTGGCCTGGGTCTCTGTCGACCTCACTCCTGCAACCCAGAGCCTGTCTCTCTCCCTCTCTCTTTCCAGGTCTGAAGCTGTCTGCTGCCAGCAGCAGCCCCTTCAGTGATTGGTCCTGCCCCTCCCAGATCATATGAGGGTGAAGGGAGGTGAGAATGTGTGTATCTCTAACTCAGCTATCCTGCAAGTAGGTATTTTACTGTCCCTATTTTACCAGAGACAGAAACTGAGTCTCAAACGGCAAAATAAATTGTCTTGTGTGCTTTTGTCTGTGTAACTGGGCATTATACTCCACACTACACAACAGCACATCAACTAGACTTTGGAGGAATATGGGCAAGGAGCAGCCATGTCCAGGGGCTCATGGATCTCTGCTTGGAGACAGCAAAAAGCCAACCACCACCACTCCCCACACCGCTCTGACCTTTCTGCTTTGTCTTCTATTTGTGAATATTTGTTTTCTGGGCTCTATTCTAAGCTCCAGGGAATATAGCAATAAACAAGACAGACATCAGAGCTTACATTTCAGTAGGGATGACAAAATAAATACATACCAATGCATACATAATTTCAGGTGGTAATAAGTACTATGCAAAAAATAAATCAGATATTGTTAATATTCTAGATCTGGAGTTGGCTGACACGTTCATAAGTGTTCATTGCATTATCATGTGTTATAGCACACCTATTCTTTACATATATTCTTTGAATACAATACTATATAATAAAAAGTTCTGCTCATAAAAAGTTTGTGATGGGATGATGGAGGGATATCTTAGATGAAGTCATCGAAGAAGGCTTTCTATATTTCAGCTAAAATCAGATAAATGAGAGGGAGCTTGCAGGGTAAAGATCTGAGGAAGAAACAAGAAATGCTCCGGGACAGGGCGAGGCAGGTGAGACGGGGCTGGGTGCCAAAGCGGAGAAAGGGAAGAAAGGAGGTTGGCGAAATAGGCAGGGTCAGACCTAGGGGACCCGACATGTGGATGTTATTCTAAGTGTAATGGGAAGGGGTTTTGTTTTTAAAAATTAGTCTCTCCGGAGCGCCAAAATAAATTACAAGTGCCCATCTCATTTTCCCTCCTCTCCTCCTCTTCCCCTCAGTAGGTGGGACTTTCTGCAGATGTGCCAGAACTTAGCCCAGCTCTTGCCAGATGCGTCAACCCCACAGCTCGGGGCTTTGTTTTTATAGGGCAAGAAAGCGGAACAAGCCAAGGTTTAACTTCATGCTGCTTTTACTTGTGATTATTAAATTCACTTTGCCAATAAGTTTCAAGTTTAAATATATCTTGAATATAAATAAAACGGTACTCCAGTCACTTGATTTATAGTGAATGTCTGTTTTCTCCCTTTATTGAGCTAGTAATTTCACTCCCATCATCTTTGCTCAGCAGCCCCTGCCCCAGCAATTCTCCAGGGGTCTGCTTGAATGCCAGCCCTTGGGGAAAGACCAAACAGTGGTAGGGGAGTGGAAAGGGCCTGGGATGAACTGTCTGCAGACCTGGGACAAACCATTTAATCTCTGCAAATTCATTTTCTTATCTACAAAACCAGCAAAAATCCTTCCTTGCAGAAATAAAGCATGGGATAAGCACATAGCACAGTGACTGAGATGCAAGAGGTGATCAGTAAAAATGAGTTGAATCCAATTTTAATTTCATTTTTAAGTTAAAAAACTTAAATCTGCTCAACTAATAAATTTGCTCGTCATTAGTACTACTTCCTTGGTTTCTCAACATTTTTCTTATTCACTTTTTTAAATGACTGTCCATGTTCATTGTAGAGTTTTTGTAAAATACTGAACAGTATAAGGAAGAAAATATAATCCATTCATAATTCTACTACTTAGAGACAACTACTCTTAAAATACTCATGGGTTTCCCTCTAGGCTTTTTTTTCTATACATGTATTCATATTTGGATGGTACTTTTTATTCCATTTTGTATCTGGCTCTTTTCATCTAGCATTTCATTTCACCAATTTCCTGTCACTAAAATATTCTTTGATAACATGAGAAGTAAACAAACGAAAAGATCTCTGCTCCATGGGGAATAAACTGTGGAGTTGAGAATAGCAGCAGGGGAGTAATTCTATGGCTACCGCACGATGATGTGTTGGCTGGGACTGAGTGGAAATGGCAGAAGTGATGAAAACCATTCAGATTCAGAACTGGGAAGGAATAGGAGACAGGTCTTAGAGATGGATTAGATGGGAGAGATTAAAGAAAGCTTGCACAGATCAGTCCTAGTGTTCAGACAGAGCATGTGGATGAAGAGTGGTTCCATTTCCTGAGATAGGGAATGGAAGGAGGGGCAGCTCTGAGGGAGAACATCCTTGGCCAAGGGGACATTCCAGCCTTTTGGGTCTTCCAGGCTGTGGTGTGGAGAGTGAGGTGGAGGGGGCAGATCTGGCTTAGTGCTCAGGGGCAGCTGACACATGGTCCCTGAGATTCTATGAGAATGGAATCTCATAGAATGCCCCTGAGCCGTTCAAAGACACCCTACTGACCTAGTGGCAGGTTACATTCCCTAACTGAGGTCTCCACCTTTTCTGAAGAAGAAAATCATAGACACATCCCTCAACAATTAAATGCTAACACAGTATACATTCCTCATTCCACATGTCATTGCAGAGTACTGACTATGTGCTTGGCACTGTTCACTGGGAATACAGCTATGAACAGACCAAACTTCCTGCCCTCATGCAGCTTCTAGTCTAGCGGACAAGACAATAAAACAAGTAAAACATAGTATGCTCAATAATGGTAAGTGCTATGGAGAAAAATAAAATAGAGAGAAGGCCCAGGAGGTGTGGAGGGTTGTAGAGGGGTGGGTTGCATTTTTAATTAGTGAAGTTAGGATGGCCTTATCAGTAACATCACATTGGAGCCACGTGGAATGAGAGTCGCCTGGGAGCCTTGGGTCTCTTGTGGTGACTGATTTAAAAAGGACTAATGAGATTTGTTCAGATGGTCTCAAGGCAGACAATGGCGATAAAGTTGAGTGTTGGAAATAAACCGAGGTAGGGAGCAGGGAGTGTCAGGGGCACATAGAGCTCATGATTGTGCTCTGGACTTCTGTTGATGGTGATGTAGAGGTGGGAGGAGGGTGTCCCACTGAAAATGCTGTAGGATACCCTCTTGGTTTCCACAGGTGGCAGCCAGAGAGGCTAAGGAACGGAATTGTTAGTTTGCAAAGGTCTATGGAGATAACTCAGGTTGGGACTCCAGGTCAGGATTCTAAGGTAAGTCAAGGAACAAGGCACAAAGGGAACCAGGAGCTGTTACTTCTCCAGGAGACCAAGGAGGACGGGTGGTGGTGAGGGGAGGGGTTCCTCTGCCAAAACCACAGACACTGCCCTGTTGCTCAGTATAGGCCGTAGTATACCTAACCATGACTATGTGGCATGGGTACATCAGCTGTGCTGTGTGGCCCAGGAGGCTGCCTGGACTCTCATTCCGAACGATCTCTGAATATTTGGAAAGTACAGTTGAAGAGGTACAAATAAAGGTTAGCTCGGTTATTTATGTTCATAGTACTTCTCATGCCCAGCACAGTAGAAGGTATCTGTCCTGCACATAGTAGGCACTTGATATGTACTTGAAGACTTAAACCAAAGTACTTCTTAAAAATAAAATCCATTATTTACTGAAAACTTTCTGTGTGTAAAGTTCTGGGTTATGTGCAAACCCAGAACTTTTAAAAAAAGTTTGTTTTTTTTTTTTTTTTTAAAGACAAATAAAACAAAAGCATTAACCCTTAAGAAGTTCACATTGTTAAATTAAAGTAGAAATAGACACTAAAAGACCAATGCTGAATCCAAGTTAGGAAAATTTGGGACCAAATCAATGAAAGAAATAATGGTTCCAAATATAATCCCCAGGTCCTTAAAAGGGGTGAATCAGTATCAGAATTCTTTAAAACTAGAGCTGAGGGCTCTAGTGATTCATTTAGCTAGTATTACTCAAACCTTTTTTATCATAATCTATAGTAAGAAATTTATTTTATTCAATTACAATTTAGTACACACACATGATTGAAATATCTCACTTGCTCTTAAGTTATGTGATATACTCTAATATATTATATTCCATTTATTTATTTATTAAATGCTGGTCTTCACTCACAACGGACTATATTGACTTCACAACCCACTAATGTGTTGCAATCTACAGTTTGCAATCTACCCTGACCTGATCTAACCTAACCTTCTCCTTACGTCATACCTTCAGCCTAGGCATTCCACGGGGTCCCAGGGGACTTGTGACTTGCTAGCTTCTCAATAACTTGGAGTCCTGACATTGCAAGCTCCAAGAAGGGAAGAACTCTGGCTTTTTCTGCTCATCGCCGTAACTCTGATGCCCATCACTCTGCCTGGAGCACAATAGATGGTAAAGAAATTGGTTAGCTGATGGAGGAAAGCTACATACAGGTTCCACAGCTACTTAGCTAAAGAATGATGCCTCCTTTCAAAGACACGCTAGAACAATCAGACAATTGTTGGCTGTCAGAAAATAGCAGCGATTTTTTAATTCCATGTGAGAATAAATCTTAACTTCAATTGCAAAAATAAATTGTTACCTTGGCATGTCACAGGTGATCAGTACAGTGTTTTAGAGAATGATGCATTGTTTTGTGTGTATACATCCTCATCTATCCATTGCACCTCTGGCCAAAACTGGATTGCAAGCATTTAAATGAAATAAATGTCTTCTTTCTTTAACCCACCAACCACTTAGTAGTGGGCTAAATAATTAGGCTGCAAATGCTTCGGGGAAGAACAATTAAGATAATTAATAGGACTTATTTTTCTCCATTGTTTCATAATAGCTTTGTAAGGTATAACTGACATACACATAGTTAAAGTGTATGACTTTTGACATAAATATACACCTGAGAAACCATCATCAAAATAAAGATAATAAAAATATACATTACTCAAAGGTTTGTTTCCTGTTACCTTTTGTTAATCCCTCCTTCCTGCCCTTCTCCGGACATCTCTTCCCAGATCCCCAAGCAACCACTGATAAGTTTTCCATCTCTGTACATTAGTTTATATTTCCTATCGTTTAATATAAGTGAAATAAAGGGTGGGCACTTTTTTTGTCTGTCTCCTTTCACTAAACATAATTATTTTGAGATTTATCCATATTGTAGATTGATTTCTTTTTAATCTTGAGTAGTAGTATTCCATTGTACAAACAGAACATGGTTTGTTTATCTGTTTACCAGTTGGTGGACTTTTGGGCTATTTCCTGTTTAGGACTGTTGCAAATGAAGCTGTTACAAACATGTACATATAAGTCTTTATAAGAACACATGCTTTTATTTCTCCTGGGTAAAGACTGAGTAGCGGCATGTCTGAATCATGTAGGAGATGTTTTTTTTTTTTAAGAAACATCATTCTGAGCAAACTATCTCAAGGACAGAAAACCAAACACCGCATGTTCTCACTCATAGGTGGGAATTGAACAATGAGAACACTTGGACACAGCGTGGGGAACATCACACACCGGGGCCTGTCGTGGGGTGGGGAGAGTGAGGAAGGATAGCATTAAGAGATATGCCTAATGTAAATGAAGAGTTAATGGGTGCAGCCCACCAACATGGTACATGTGTATATATGTAACAAATCTGCACGTTGTGTACAGGTACCCTAGAACTTAAAGTATAATTTAAAAAAAAAAGAAACTGTCAAATTGTTTTCAAAAGTGTTCTGCCATTTTATATTTCCACCAAACAAACATTTATTAAGGTCAGGTTTTTAGTTTTTTTGTTTATGTTTTAGCCTTTTTTTTTTTTTTTTTTTTTTTTTTTTTTTTTTTTTTTTTTTTGACAGAGTCTCTGTCATCCAGGCTGTAGTGCAGCAGTGGCACGATCTCGGCTCACTTCAACCTTTGCTTCCTGGGTTCAAACAATTCTCCTACCTTAGCCTCCCAAGTAGCTGGGATTACAGGCGCCCACCACCATGCCCAGCTAATTTTTGCATTTTTAGTATGGATGGGGTTTCACCATGTTGGTCAGGCTGGTCTCGAGCTCCTGACTTCAAGTGATCCTCCTGCCTTGGTGTCCCAAAATGCTGGGATTACAGGTGTGAACCACTGTGCCTGGCCTGTTTTAGCCATTTCAGTAGGTATGTGGTGTTATCTCATTATGGTTTTAATTTGCATTTTTCTAAGATGTTCAACATCTTTTCATGTGCTTATTTGTCACTACACGTATTTTTTGGTGAAGTGTCTGTTATCATTCTTTACCTTTTAGAAAACTGATTTTTTATTATTAAGTTTGGAAAGTTGTAGATACAAATCTATTAATCTATATATATGTGTGTGTGTGTATATATAGGAATATATCTTTTTAAATATAAATGTAACATATATTTATATAAAAATATATACACATGTGATATATATATTTATACACATGTATATATATGTGTATATGTGTGTGTGTGTATATATGTGTGTGTAAATATTTTCTCCTAGTCTGTGGCTTGTCTTTTCATTCTTTTAACAGCATTTTTCAAGTAGCAGAAGTGTTGAGTTTTGATCAAGTCCAATTTAGCTAATGGTCACAAAGTTTACTCCTGTTTTCTTCTAAAAGTTTTACAGTTATAGGCTATAGAGTCCATAATTCTGTTTGAATTAGTTTTTTATATAAAGTATAGGTTAAAGTTCATTATTTTTATGAAATACAGTTATTTGTTTCAGTACCACATTTTGAAAAGACAATCCTTTCTTCACTGAATTTCCCTTGTAACTTTGACAAAAATTTGTTTCCAATACCATCACAAGGACGAGAAAAAAAGTTAGTTTTCAATATATGTGTTGACGTTAATGTTTGTGTCTACTTATGTACTCTCTGTTATGTTGCATTTATCTGTTAGTCTCTCTTTGTGCCAATACCACATTTTTTTTGTATTGTAGTGGCTGTATAATAAGTCTTAAAATCGGACAGTATTGATACTCTGCTCTTTCTCAAAATTGTTTTGACTTTTCTAGGTCCTTTGGATTTCCTCAGGAATTTTAGAATCAGCTTGTTAATTTTTACAAAAAAAAAAGAAACCTACTGGAATTTTGAGTATTCTGACCCATGAGCAAACTATATCTCTTTATTTAGGTCTTCTTTAGTTTCTCTTGGGACCATTTGCAGTTTTCAGTATATTGGTCTTGCACATCTTTTGCTATATTTATCCTTAAGTACTTCATATTTTTGATGCAATTATTAAGGGTACTGCTTTTTAATTTCAGTTTTGAATGGGTTATTGCAAATATATAGAAATACAACTAATTTTTGAATAGTGACCTTTTTGTTTGGCATTCTTGCTAAACTCGTTTATTAGATCTAGTAAAAATTTGCATAAATTCCTTCCGATTTTCTACATAAATAAACATGTCACCTGTGAATAAAGACAATTTTACTTCTTCACTTTCAACCTGGATGTCTTTTATTTCTTTTTCTTGCCTTGATGCGCTGGCTAGAACCTGTAGTACAAACTTAAAAGTATAACATTGTTATTCCTTTGTTAGCCTTTTAATACCTGTAGATATTATATATTCTTTTTTATTATCAGCCTGGCTAGAGTTTTAATCAAATTTATTGGTTTTTTAAAAAAAATCAGCTTTTGGTTTTACTGATTTTCTCTTTTCTATTTTACTGGTTTCTGCTTTAATCTTTATTATTTCCTTTCATTCATTTACTTTGGGTTTAATTTGTTATTTTTTTCTAATTCTTTAGGTAGAAACTGAAGGCATTAATTTGAGGTCTTTTATCTATTCTCATACAGGCATTTTGTGCAACACATTTTTCCTTAAACACTATTTTAGTGGAATCCCATGAATTTTGATGTGTTTTTATTTTTATTTAGTTAAAAATACTTTCAGACATCCCCTATGACTTCTTTTTTGTCTTATTGGTCATTTAGAAGTGTGTCATTACGTTTCCAAATATTTAGAAATGTTGTCAGTTATCTTTTTGTTATTGCTTTCTAATTTAATTTCATGTGATCAGAGAACATACTTTGTATGACAGAATCTTTCAAGTACATCGAGACTTGTTTTATTATCCAAAATGTAGTATATCTTGGTAAATGTTTTGTTTGAACTTGAAAATAATGGCTATACATTTATAATAAGTCTTAGTTTTCTTCTCTATTTTATTATTTTATTTTATTTTTATTTATTTATTTATTTTCTTTTTTTGAGATGGAGTCTCGCTCAGTCGCCCAGGCTGGAGTGCAGTGGCGCGTTCTCCGCTCACTGCAAGCTCTGCCTCCCGGGTTCACGCCATTCTCCTGCCTCAGCCTCCCGAGTAGCTGGGACTACAGGTGCCCGCCACCACGCCCGGCTAATTTTTTTGTATTTTTAGTAGAGACGGGGTTTCACCGTGTTCGCCAGGATGGTCTCGATCTCCTGACCTCGTGATCCGCCTGCCTCAGCCTTTTATGAGAGACAGTCTCACTCTGTCACCCAGGCTGGAGTGCAGTGGCACAATCATGGCTCACTGCAGCCTCAACCTCCTCAGTCAAAGTAATCCTCCAGCCCCAGCCTCCCCGGTAGCTGGGACTACAGGCCCACACCACCATGCCTGACTAAATTTTAAACTTCTGTAGAGACAGGGACTTGCTATGTTGCCCAGACTGGTCTGGAACTCCTGGTCTCAAGCAGTCTTCTTGCCTTGGCCTCCCAGAGTGCTGGGATTACCGCACCCAGCCTTTCTCTGTTTTCAGTGTCAGTTCTGGATTGGTTGTGACTGATTGCATTTTCTCCTCATTATGGGTCCTGTTTTCCTGCTTATTTACATTCCTAGATTTTTTCTAATTGAATGCTAAATAGTCCAAATTGTATCGTGTTTAGTGCTGGATATTTTTATATTCCTATAAATATTCTTCATCTTTGTTCTAATATGCAGTTAAGTTACTTGGAAATAGTTTGATCCTTTCAGATCTTGCCTTTATAAATCATTAGATGGATTCAAAGCAATATTCAGTCTAGGGATCTTTATTCTTCACTACTGAGGCAAGACCTTCTTGAGAATTCTACTCAATACCCCATAAGTTATGAGTTTTTCCTGTGTAATTGGTGGGAACAGGACTATTTCTGGCCCTTTGTGTGCACTGAGAACTATTTCTCTAATCTTTTCAGATAGTTCTTTCTCGAGATTTTGGTAGTTTCCTCACACACATATGTTGATCATACCCTGCTTAAAACTTGAGAGAAATCCTCCACAGCTCTCTTCTTTGGTACTTTTCCTTGTTCTGCATACCTTAGCAGCCTTTATCTCCCTCATCTCTCAGGACTATTTTTGAGGGAGTTCGTAGGCTTTGCTTGGATTAACCCATCCTGAGCCATGGCCTGGAAACTCTCTCAAGGCAGTAAGCATGGGTAATCATAGGGCTCACTTCATTTGCTTCTCATAGCTCAGGCATCACTGTCTTCCATTGCCCGTTATCAGTGTCTTGAAGACTATCCTTTTATATATTTTGTCCTATCTTTGTTGTTTCAGGCAGGAGTGTATATCCAGTTCCTATTTTTCTGTCTTGATCAGAACTGGAGTCTGTCTCTGTTTTTCTCTACAATGCAATTTTTGTAGGATGATTCCTTTGAAATTACCCATAAGCTGTCAAAAGGATCTTGTTACTTTCCATTGGCCTAGATCACTTTAACAATATGACTACACTTGACTTAAAACAAACAAAAACACTTCTTGGCTCTTTTGGAAGCTTGAGAAATTTTCAAAAGGTACAGCACTTGATCACCGCCCTCCAGAAACCCACAATCTAATAGAGTCATGGCTACATTAATTAAAAAAAAAAAAAAAAAAACTCTAGCAAGACTTAACTACTCTGTCATCCTAACAGGAAAAATTGAAAAATTGATATAGGACCTCCCCTTATAGCCTGTAGACGACAGCAGGGTAGGGTGGGGCCTGAAGGGGGCACATAAACCAGCATATTGACCTCTAAATTAGGAGATTGGAAAAGACTGATAAACGGAAAATCATAAATTCGTGATGTTTATCTTCAGAGATTTAGAGCAGTAGCTTGAAAGACACTAATACAGGTATAATCTTAGTTTCACACAGTCCAAGGTGGGACTTGGGTCCGGTGAACTTGAGATTTTAAAGGCTTCCTGGGGCTACCTAAACACAATGTTCTTTTTTTATGAGCAGCGGCAGGGCTAGTGGTTTAGGTGGTTTGCTGGTTGCAGGAACATGTACGGGCATTTGACTTTTAAAGAAGACAGCCTTGAAGTGAAATGTTAGCATTGCCATTTACTTTTGCTGTGAGCTGGAGAAAATCTATAGTTCCCTCTGAGACTCAGTTTCTCCAGGCTACATTTTTCTAAAACTGTTGAAATCACTACATCTCATATGAGAAAGCAACATCAGTATCCCCCCTCCTTTTCAAAATCCCATTCAAATCATCTACTTCTGTCAGTAGTCCTCTTCCACACGGTAGGATATAATGCAGTTGCTTAGCTCCCAGTTTTCTTATTTACCAGGCTCAGGAATCTTAGCCAAATTTGTCTGAAGTATTTTATTTACAGGATTAGCTCGGGTTACTTCTCATGAGCGTTACTCTTATTGTACCATTTCTTTTTTTCTTTTTTAACTTTTATTTTAAGTTAAAAGATACATTTGCTGGTTTGTTATATAGATAAACTTGTGCCACAGGAGTTTGAATACAGATTATTTTGTCACCCAGGTACTAAGCCTAGTACCCAACAGTTGTTTATTCTGTTCCTCTCCCTCCTCTCATCCTCTACACTCTGACAGGCCCCTGTTGTTTCCCTCTATGTGTCCATGTGTTTTCATAATTTATCTCACAGTTACAAGTGAGGACATATCACATTTGGATTTCTGTTCCTGCATTGGTTTGCTAAACATGATGACCTCCATCCTGCTCCATCTATGTTCCTGCAAATTACATGATCTTGCTCCACCCACATTCCTGCAAAGGACATAAAAACGGCTGCATTGTATTCCATAGTGTATATGTAGCACATTTTATTTATCTAGTCTACCACTAATGGCCATTTAAGTTGATTCCGTGTCTTTGCTATTGTGAATAGTGCTGGAATGAACATAGGTGTGCATGTGTCTTTATGGTAGAACAATTTATATTCCTTTGGGTATATATCCAGTAATGAGATTGCTGGGTTGAATGGTAGTTCTGTTTTTAGGTCCTTGAGGAATCTCCACACTGCTTTCCATAGTGACTGAACTAATTTACACTCCCACCAACAGTGTGTAAGTGTTCCCTTTTTTCTGCAACCTTGCCAGCATCTGTTATTTTTTGACTTTTTATTAATAGCCATTCTGACTGATATGAGATGCTATCTCATTGTGGTTTTGATTTGCATTTATCAAATTATCAGTGATGTTGACATTTTTTTCATATGTTTGTTGGCAGCACGTATGTTCTCTTTTGAAAAGTGTTTGTTTATGTCCTTTGCCTGCTTTTTAATGGGGTTGTTTGCTTTGTTTTTGTAAATTTAAGTTCTTTATAGATGCTGGATATTAGACCTTTGTCAGATGCACAGTCTGCAAATATTTTTTTCATTCTGTGGTTGTCTGTTCACTCTGTTGATAGTTCTTTGGGTTTTTGTTTGTTTGTTTTTTTGTTTTTGCTGAGAAGAAGCTCTTAAGTTTAATTAGATCCCATTTGTCAATTTTTCCTTTTGTTGTGATTGTTTTTGGCATCTTTGTCGTGAAATTTTTGCCAGTTCCTATGCCTGGAATGGTATTTCCTAGGTTGTCTTTCAGGGTTTTTATGCATTTGGGTTTTACATTTAAGTCTTTAATCCATCTTGAGTTGATTTTTGCATATGGTGTAAGGAAGGAGTCCAGTTTCAGTCTTCTTCATATGGCTAGCCCAGTTATCCCATCACCATTTATTGAATAGGGAGTCCTTTCCCCATAGCTTCTTTTTGCCAGCATTGTTGAAGAACAAATGGTCACAGTGTGCTACCTTATTTCTGGGCTCTCTATTCTGCTCCATTGGTCTATGTGTCTGTTTTTGTACCAGTACCATTCTGTCTTCTTTACTGTAGTCCTGTAGTATAGTTTGAAGTCAGGTAGCCTCCAGCTTTGTTCTTTTTGCTTAGGATTGCCTTGGCTATTCAGGCTATTTTTTGGTTCCATATGAATTTTAAAATAGTGTTTTCAGTTCTCTGAAGAATGTTATTGGTAGTTTCATAGGAATAGCATTGAATTTGTAAATTGTTTGGGGTGGTATAGCCATTAATGATATTGATTCCTCCTATCCATGAGCATGGAATGTTTTTCCATTTGTTTGTGTCATCTCTGATTTCTCTGAGTGATGTTTTGTAATTCATATCGTAGAGTTCTTTCACCTCCTTGGTTAGCTATATTGCTAAGTACTATATTATTTGTGTGGCAATTGTGAATGGGATTGCATTTCTGATTTGGTGCCCAGCTTGGTTGTTGTTAGTGTGTAGGAATGCTAGTGATTTTTGTACATTAATTTCTTATCCTAAAATTTTGCTGAAGTTATTTATCAGTTGAAGGAGCTTTTGGGTAGAGACTATGGGGTTTTCTGGATATAGAATTATGTCATTTGCAAACAGGGATGGTTAGACTTCCCCTCTTCCTATTTGGATGCCCTTTATTTCTTTCTCTTGCCGGATTGCTCTGACCAGGACTTCCAATACTGTATTGAATAGGAGCAGTGACAAGTGGCATTTTTGTCTTGTGCTAGTTCTCAAGGGGAATGCTTCCAGCTTTTGCCCATTCAGTATGATGTTGGCTATGGGTTTGTCATACAGGCTCTTATTATTTTGAGGTATGTTTCTTCAATACCTAGTTTATTGAGAGTTTTTAACATGAAGGATGTTGAATTTTATCAAAAGCCTTTTCTACATCTATTGAGATAATCATGTGGTTTTTGTATTTAGTTCTGTTTATGTGATGAATCACATTTAATGATTTGCATATGTTGAACGAACCTTACATCCCAGATATAAAGTCTACTTGATTGTAGTGAGTAAACTTTTTGATGTGCTGTTGGATTCAGTTTGCAAGTATTTTGTTGAGGATTCTGCATCGATGTTCATCAAGGATATTGGCCTGAAGTTTTCGTTTTTTGTTGTGTCTCTGCGAAGTTTTGGTATCAGGATGTTGCTTGCCTCATAGAATGAGTTGGGGAGGAGTCCCTCCTCCTCAGTTTTTTGAAATTGTCCCATAGGAATGGTACCAGCTGTTCTTTGTACATCTGGCAAAATTTGGTTGTGAATCCATCTGATCCTGGGCTTTGGTTGGTAAACCATTTATTACTGATTCAATTTCAGAGCTCATTATTGGTCTGTTCAGGCATTTATTTCTTTTTGGTTCAGTCTCAGGAGGATGCATATGTCCAGGAATTTATCCATCACTTCCAGGTCTTCTATTTTGTGTACATAGAGATGTTTGTAGTAGTCTCTGATGGTTATTTGTTTTTCTGTGGGGTCAGTGGTAACATCCCTTCTTTATTTCTGATTGTGTTTATTTGAATCATCTCTCTTTTCTTCTCTATTAGTTTAGGTTGTGGCCTGTATATGTTATTAATATTTTCAAAAAACCAACTCCTGAATTCACTGATCTTTTGAATGTTTTTTGGTGTCTCAGTCTCCTTCAGTTCAGCACTGATTTTGGTTATTTCTTGTCTTCTGGCTTGGTTTGTTCTGGCTTTTCTATTTCTTTTAGTTGTGATGTTAGGTTGTTAATTTTAGATCTTTCTAACTTTTTGATGTGAGTGTTTAGTGCTATAAATTTTCCTGTTAACACTGCCTTACCCGCTGTCTCCCAGAGATTCTGGTATGCTGTGTCTTTGGTCTCATTAGTTTCAAAGAACTTCTTGATTTCTACTTTAATTTCATTATTTACCCAAAAGTGACTCAGGAGCAGGTTGTTAAATTTCCATGTAATTGCATGGTTTTGAGCAAATTTTTTAGTCTTGATTTCTATTTTTACTGCACTGTGATCCAGGAGTGGGTTCAGTATGATTTTGGTTCTTTTGCATTTACTTAGGATTGTTTTGTGTTCAATTTTGTGGTCAATTTTAGAGTATGTTCCATGTGATGATGGGAAGAATGTATATTCTGTTGTTTTCGGGTAGAGAATTCTATAGAGGTCTATCAGATCCATTTGGTCCAATGTTAAGTTCACGTCCTGAATATCTTTGTTAATTTTTACCTAGGTGATCTGTCTACTACTGCCAGTGGAATATTGAAGTTTCCCACTATTATTGTGTGCGAGTCTTAGTCTCTTCATAAATCTCTAAGTACTTGCTTTACGAATCTGGGTGCTTCTGTGTTGGGTGCATATTTAGGATAGTTGGCTGTATGTTTAGGATAATTAAGTCTTGTTGTTGAACTGAATCCTTTACCATAATGTAATGTTCTTGTCTTTTTGGTCTTTGTTGTCTGAAACTACTATTGCAACCTCTGCTTTCTTCTAATTTCTATTAGTCTGGTGGATTTTCCTCCATCTCTTTATTTTGAGCCTTTCGGTGTCATTGCATGTAAGATGAATCTCTTGAAGACAGCATACTACTGAGTCTTGCATTTTTTTAAATCCAGCTTCCTATTCTGTGCCTTTTAAACAGGGCATTTAGCTCATTTACATTCAAGTTTAGTGTATTGATATGTGCAGATATGAACCTGTCATTGTGTTGTTAGCTGGTTATTATGCCGGCTTGTTTGCTTTATAGTGTCACTGGTCTGTGTACTTAAGTGTGTTTTGTATTGGCTTATCATGGTCTTTCCTTTCCATATTTAGTGCTCCTTTCAAGATCTCCTGTGAGGTGGGTCTGGTGGTAACAAACTCCCTCAGCATTTGCTGATTGAAAAAGACCTTATTTCTCCTTCATTGAGGAAGCTGAGTTTGGTTGGATACTAAATTTTTGGTTGAAGATTTTTTTTCTTTAAGAATGTTGAATATAGGAGCCCAATCTCTTCTGGCTTGTAGAGTTTCTGCTGAGAGGACTGCTGTTAGCCTGAAGGGGTTCCCTTTGTAGGTGACCTGCCCTTTCTCTTTAGCTGTCTTTAGCATTGTTTCTTTAATTTCAGCCTTGGTGAATCTGATGATTATGTGTCTTGGCGTTGATATTCTTGTGTAAAATCTTGCAGAGGTTCTCTGTATTTCCTGATTTTGACTGTTGGCCTCTCTAGCAAGGTTGGGGAGGTTTTCATGGATGATATCCTGAAATATATTTTCCAAGTTGTTTGCTTTCTCCCTGTCCCTTTCAGGGATTCATAGATTCGTAGATTTAGCCTTTTACATAATTCCATATTTCTCAGAGGTTTTATTCATTTTCATTATTTTCTTTTTTTAATTGTCTGACTGTACTATTTCAGAGAACCAGTCTTCAAGTTCTAAGATTCTTTCCTTGGCTTGGTCTATTCTGCAGTATACTTGTGATTGCATTGTAAAATTCTTATAGTGTGTTTTTCAGCTGTATCAGATCAATTAAGTTCTTTTTCATACTGGCTATTTCATCTGTCAGCTCCTGTATTGTTTTATTGTGATTCTTAGTTTCCTTGGATTGGGTTTTGTTGTTCCACTGAATCTCAGTAGTCTTTGTTCTTATCCATATTCTGAATTCCATTTCTGTCACTTCAGCCAACTCAGTCTGTTTAAGAACCCTGTAGGAGAACTAGTGTGGTTGTATGGAGAAAAGAAGACACTCTGGCCATTTGAGTTGCTGGAGCTCTTGCATTGGTTCTTTCTCATCTTTGCATGTGGGTGTTCCTTTAACTGCTGAGCTGCCTCTGATTGAAGTGGTCAGGCAGGGGCAGAGTGGTTGTGCTAAAGTCCCAGGTCAGGTAGCCCTGCCTAGTGAGGAGGAGTGAGGATGGGACCTGCATGGAGAACAGTCCAGCCACTTTTCTGCAAGGTGGGTGCTTGGGGTCCGGACCAGCCTGTGCTCCCACGGACTCTTCAGAGTTGCTTCCCTAGGTGGAGGAGGCTCCTCTGGCTCCCTGTCACCCCAGGGTGGGCATCTGCCCTGCCTGACATTTCTCCATTCTCTATGAGTTATTTTCCTGATGAATCCCAATGTGTGTTCCTGGGTGTTTCAGTTGAAGGTGCTATATTTACTTGCCCCTTCTACTTCTTTCCCTCAGAGTGGCGCATACTAGCTGCTTCAAGTGCCATCTTTGTCAGACTCCCTGTACCATTTCAATCTTCCTAATTTCACTTAGGGAGATACCTGTTTTCAAAAACTGACTAGACAGAACATAATTATAGTGCTTATTACATGGCTTTTGGAATTATTTGCTAGTTTTACTGACTGCTCCTATAGAAGATGGGGCCCTTAAAGCCTACAATTATGAATTATTAATCTTGGTATTACCAATACATACTGTTTTGAAGAAAACATAGTAGGGTCTTTTAGAAATAATAAATGAACAATAAATAGACTCATAGAAAGGCAGATGGGCATAATATCTGGAAAGGGTACATCTGAACTGAATCAGAGATTGAGATTAGTGAGCAAAGAGCCCCACTGGGAATAATAACTGAAGTTGGTCAGAACCTGAAGAGCATGCAGTACATCTTTCCTGGAAAGCAGAAACAGTGTGATAGAGCAGAAGCAGCATAGACTCCACTATCAGACAGACCTCAGTTCAAATCCTGGCTTTTCTGAGGTGTTATGAACTGAATTATGTGCCTCCGCAAATTCATGCATTGAAGCCCTAACTTCCAATGTGACTGTATTTGGAAATAAGGCCTTTAAGAAGATAATTAAGGTTAAATGAGGTTGTAAGGATGGGGCACTAATCCAATAAAACTGATGTCCTTATAAAGAAGAGGAAGAGACACAGAGACCTCTCTCCCCATCCCTCCCTGAACATGCACACACACAAAGGAAAGGTCACGTGAGGACCCAGTAAGAAGTCAGCCTTCTGCAAGCAAAAACGAGAGGCCTCACCAGAACCCAACCTTGCTCATACATTGATCTTGGGCTTCCAGAAAATAAATGCCTGTTTTTTAAACCACCTAGTCTGTGGTATTTTGTTATTAATATATATAATACAATTATTATATAATTATACGTTACTATTATAGAATTATATTATTTGTATTAGGCAACACAAGCTGACTAATACACTTGGTTAAATATTTGACCTTGGACAAGTTATTTAACTTATGTGAGGTTTAATTGTGTTTACAAAGTAAAAAGAGAGAAAGAACAATAATAACAGTAATATTGTGGTAATCATTAATGCTCTTCACTGAATATTTCTGGTTCTTCTTCTTTGAGTAATTGGTAGAATTATACTTCCATTCTTCCTTGATTTCAGGTATGGCCATATAATTTGCTTTCACCAACAAACTATGGAAGTCTTTAATTATATCACCACTTCTTCCTCTTACCCTAGAGATTGGAAATGTTTCAGATAGTAAAGTCTCTATCACCTGGGTCTCTGAGTGGGCATGACATGGAACAAAGCCCCCACTGACCTAAATATTACATGCAGCATCAGCAAGAAATAAGTCACTGAGAGTTGGGGGTTGTTATTATAGCTCATTTCATAGGTATACATAGATTGTTGAAATAATTAAATGAGATGTTTTAAAGTGTCTTTGTTGATTTTCAAGTCTTTGTGGCCTTGAAGCTGCTGGGTTGAAGAACGTTAAAAATTGCACATTTTCTAGTTTGAATATAGAGGTTTTTGGTAAGGCAATACCACTGTGAACTTTATGACTAAGAGAAGTTCCAGTCTTAACAACTCTCAATTGATTGAGGCAGTGCTTATAGCCTTGTTGGAAAGAAAAGAAAGAAAGAAAAATACATATATATATGTGTATATATATATGTGTGTATATATATGTGTGTATATATGTGTGTGTGTGTGTATATATATATATTTATGAAGAGCAAGACAGTGTATACCAAAGTGTGTACCTAAGAGTAGATATCTAGCACTGGCAATCAGTACTCAGCAAGATCTAACAAGGTGTGCATCGTGTGGCAAAGGGAGTTAGGAAAGAAAGAGGCCAGTTGGAGCTAGAGGAGATGGGGAAGGGAGTTTGAGAGAAATCTTGAAGATGGGTAGAATATGAGCAGATGGTGAGTAGACAAGACTGAATTTCTAAAAACTATAAAATACATCTAAAACATTTAAGTCTTGCTCTTCTTGTTGCCATCCTCTAATAAGAAGTTGTGTGATGGTCAGGTGTAGTGGCTCACGTCTATAATCTCAGTCCTTTGGGAGGCTAAGGCAGGAGGCTGGCTTGAGCCCAGGAGTTCAAGACCAGCCTGGGAAATATACTGAGACACCATCTCTACAAATTTTTTTTTTAATTAGCCAGGCATAGTGGTATGCTCCTGCAGTCCTTGCAACTTGGGAGGCCAAGGTGGGAGAATTTCTTGAGCGCAGTAGGGCAAGACAGCAGTGATCCATAACTATGCCACTATACTCTTGTACTGCAACCTAGAAGACAGAACGAGACCCTGTCTAAAAAAAAAAAAAAAAAAAAGAGGCGCTGGGGGCGCCACACCAGGTGGACGTCTGATTTATGAAGCTCCCCATCCACCTATCTCAGTACCTGACTTCTCAAGACTGACTCCTATAGCATCAGATACACAGGTCTCCTAGCATGACCTCGATCTGATCAGCAAACAAGAAAATTTGTCTCCCATAGTTCTGGGGCCTGTTCACCATCTACAACCACAGAGCTGTCATGGCTACCATCTCTACTTCCATCCCTGTAATTTCACAGCCCCAGTTCACAGCCATGAATGAACCACAGTGCTTCTACAACGAATCCATTACCTTCTTTTATAACCGAAGTGGAAAGCGTCTTGCCACAGAATGGAACACAGCAAGCTGGTGATGGGACTTGGAATCACTGTTTGTATCTTCATCACGTTGGCCAACCTACTGGTCATGGTGGCAATCTATGTCAACCTCCATTTCCATTTTCCTATTTATTACCTAATGGCTAATCTGGCTGCTGCAGACTTCTTTGCGGGGTTGGCCTATTTCTATCTCATGTTCCACACAGGACCCAATACTTGGAGACTGACTGTTAGCACATGGCTCCTTCGTCAGGGCCTCATTGACACCAGCCTGACGGCATCTGTGGCCAACTTAATGACTATTGCAATCGAGAGGCACATTACGGTTTTCCGCATGCAGCTCCACACACAGATGAGCAACCGGCGGGTAGTGGTGGTCATTGTGGTCATCTGGACTATGGCCATCGTTATGGGTGCTCTACCCAGTGTGGGCTGGAACTGTATCTGTGATATTGAAAATTGTTCCAACATGGCACCCCTCTACAGTGACTCTTACTTAGTCTTATGGGTCATTTTCAACTTGGTGACCTTTGTGGTAATGGTGGTTCTCTATGCTCACATCTTTGGCTCTATTCGCCAGAGGACTATGAGAATGTCTCAGCATAGTTCTGGACCCTGGCGGAATCGGGATACCATGATGAGTCTTCTGAAGACTGTGGTCATTGTGCTTGGGGCCTTTATCATCTGCTGGACTCCTGGATTGGCTTTGTTACTTCTAGACGTGTGCTGTCCACAGTGCGACGTGCTGGCCTATGAGAAATTCTTCCTTCTCGTTGCTGAATTCAACACTGCCATGAACCCCATCATTTACTCCTACTGTGACAAAGAAATGAGTGCCACCTTTAGGCAGATCCTCTGCTGCCAACGCGGTGAGAACCCCAGCGGCCCCACAGAAGGCTCAGACCGCTGGGCTTCCTCCCTCAAACACACCGTCTTGGCTGGAGTTCACAGCAATGACCACTCTGTGATTTAGAATGGAAACTGAGATGAGGAATCAGCCGTTTTCTCTCAGAGGATAAACAGCCTCCCCCTACTCAATTGCCAGGGCAAGGTGGGGTGTGAGAGAGGAGAAAAGTCAACTCATGTACTTAAACACTAACCAATGACAGTATTTGTTCCTAGACCCTGCAAGACTTGATATATATTGAAAATTAGCTTATGTGACAATCCTCATCTCGATCCCCATCCCTTCTGAAAGTAGGAAGTGGAGCTCTTGCATTGGAATTCAAGAATAGACTCTGGAGTGTCCATTTAGGCTACACTAACTAGACTTTAAAAAGATTTTGTGTGGTTTGTTGCAAGTCAGAATAAATTCTGACTAGTTGAATCCACAACTTCATTTATATGCAGGCTTCCCTTTTTTATTTTTAAAGGATACGTTTCACTTAATAAACATGTTTATGCCTATCAGCATGTTTGTGATGGATGAGACTATGGACTGTTTTTAAACTACCATAATTCCATTTTTTCCCTTACATAGGAAAGCTGTAAGCTGGAATTGTCTTTTATTTAGAAAGCATGCATGTAATGTATATATGTAGTATGCCTTACTTAAAAAGATTAAAAGGACACTAATTTTAAATCTTCTAAGAAATAGAACCTAGACTTGAAAGCCAGTATTTGTTTAGGTTATGAAGCAAACAATGCTCTAATCACAATATTAACTGTTTAATTAAAATGTTGTAACAAGTATAAAACAGGGAATGTAAGTTTTTTACCAAAGTGATATGTATTCCAAAAAAGTCACAGAAGATGAAGCACTGTAATATTGTTCCCACACATTTAAAATACCCAAGTACATTCTAATTACCAGTATATCAGAGGAAAATTTTTGTAGTCTTTGTAAAATAATATACTCATCATAGAAAACTTGAAAAATGCAGAAGTGTATAAAAAAGCAAAAATGATTACTGATAATATCACAACCCAGAAGGAACCACCTTTAAAAAGCAACCCCCATGTATGCCTATGTGTATATTGTATACCTTTTTTACATAATTGGAATCATACTGCGAACAGTTTTATAAGTAGATCCTTTTCATGGCAAAATTGCCACATTTTCTAATGGTATTAAAAATTTTACAAAAAATAAAAAAAGTTGCATTTGAATATGAAGAGCTGCATTTTTACTTTTCTTTCCACGGAATATACTATCATCCAAAGTGCATGGCCTAGAACAGTTTTTGGCACATAGTAAAGACTCAATAAATATTTGTTAACTGAATGTCTGAATACATACTAGGCTTTATAGAAAGACAAACTTGGGTTCAAATCTCAGCTCTCTTATAATGTGTAACCTTTTAAAGGTTACTTATCATCCCTATGGTTCATCTTCATCTCAATAAATTGATACACTAGGGAATCCAACCACTTAACAAATAGATTCACTAGGGTTGTTATTTCGTAGTGTATCCATTTGTAGTTTTGCATCTAAGTGTGGCATAGTGCTTCCACATGGTGGCATTTCAATAAATGGAATATCCAAGAATTTTTCCATTTGCAGCATAGCTTTCCTAATGATCACAGTTAATATTCTTCATGAAGTGGATACACATTCCTAACATGAAGGGCGTTCTCACATCATAGAGACTATGCCAAAGAACATTATGCCTACAGCTTCTTCCTATTTTGGGATATACTCCTTAGAATCAAGTACAAAGTTTAGACTCATTGAGTCAAGGGGAATGAACACATCTATGGGAAAATCAACATTTCAAAGGGGTCATACAGGAGGTAGTTCCAGCTAGTGGCAGAGTGGAGCATAATTACAAGAGCCCACATTCAGCTGATGAATTTAGATTGAATTAAAAGATCAGCTTACACGTGTCAGTAAATTCTTTTTAGCAAAGTTGTTTTCTGGTGAAAACTCTTTCCCAGTTTTAAATTAATCTTCTGCCTTCCATTTTGCAGCTCCCCCACCACCTTCACCTCCCAAACTTACCATCATCACATCTGGGGTTTCTTCAATCCCTGATTAGTGAATGATACCGTCTGAGACTGGTGTGGCTGTTGGGTGTTGGTTAATCACTTCCTGTACAGTGTGTGGGCCCGTTCTCACCGCTCAGATGCCCTGGGTTTCTTTTTCGATGTGTTTATCATGTAGGTCATGGAGGCTGATTCCAGTACAGCAGAATAAGGTAAAATCCATAATGCTACAACAGTAGATGGTGTTTCTAAGAGTGAGATGTAAGCACATAGAACTCTTCTTGGAAGCAAATGGTGTGTGTGTGTGTGTGTGTGTGTGTGTGTAAGCTTACATGTTTATTTTATCTCAAGGTTTTTATTTTCTAGTGTATACATTTATTCAATAACACTTCATGTTAAAAAATAAACTCATAATCTACCTTCTCATATTTGTTGTCTTCCAGAGTTATTTAACTTGGCAAATGGCACCACCATCCATTCGACTGGACAAAACTTGAGAGCCACCCTTGACACCTCCTTTCCCTTCAGCACCTCTCTACCACCACATTCAATCCATCCAGGAATAGCAGGAGATAGAAGGAACACAGGGGAGGCAGGAGAGCAAGGCTGCTGGCCTCATCCACTACCTCCTGGCCGACTGAGGACAGATGTGTTAGATAAATCTGAGAACACAAAGAAGCACAGAGGTTCTATTCTGCAACCCAGTAAAGATGAAGAGGAGGAAGTTAATTCCCAGGTGTCTATACTGAGCTGACAGACAGATGCCTCTCCCTGGTGGCTCCAGCACAGTCAGGCAGAGGCAAACCCTAAGGCTCCCTTTACTGAGTTGCCTTTGCTTCCAGTGAAGGAGAACCCAAGAGTCCAGCAAAGGAGTTCTTGACATGACAAGGGAGAAGGATCTGAGCACCCAGAGCCACTGAATGAAGCAGCCAAGCCAAAGCCAAACGGGAATCTCATCAGAGTTGTCTGATGCCAGAGAGAGCCAAGGTCAGGATGAGTCAGCCAGAGGGTGTGCCCAAGCTCTGACCCAGCTGAGAGGGGCCAGATCATGTGTTACACTTCTTCAGAGACAGAGGAAACACAGGGCACAGGCACAGACCCTAAATCTTCCCCGTGGCCCTCATGAGTTTGCAGAAACCACCACCACCCCTCACACGCACATCTGGACACACCAGATGAGGATAAAACAGAAGGAGGAAGAATATTATCTGAAAGACTGAATCATTTATCCAAAAGGGATTAATGTAAATATACTTTAATATTGGGTTTAATATTGATTTAAGCCTTCATTTGAACACAAAATTTCTCTTTGCTAACCAGTTGGGTGTGGGCTTCAAAGGAAGGTTATATGAGGTGGAGGAAAAGTAAAGTATGTCTTCTCTGCATATCCAAGTTATAGTACAAAGTTAATACTGTGCATCTGACACACAGGAATAAAGACACCATGAAATCAATTGCCCCAAATCTTAGCAGTTTAGAAAAACCAGGCAGATAGTTGCTGCAGGGTCGGATGGGTCACATTCCTAAAGCTCCCACAGATAGGGCTTACTGCAGCTTTCACAAATGTAGGAAACATAGGAGGAACTTCAAAGAGCCAACCAGGATGGTGGATTCCTAACTCTTGGTCAGACCCACCCTCTAAGTGGTAGCTCAGCTAGTCTGCCCATGGTGGGCACCAGGCAACTTTCATAGAGAGGGGATATGACCACTCACGTCCCCTCCTGGGCAATACTTATAGGCATGTCAGCAAAAATACTAGTTTAAAATAAAGAGTCCACAATATATGATGAACCATACACATGTTTCAAAACTGTGAAGCATAAATATACTTATTGCAGGGAAAAAATAGTACACAATGAAAACAACCACATGGGTCTGGCATTCACTACCTGCTCCTTCCCACTAGGACAAACCAAAATGACTTTGACATTCTCTTCTCTGAATCTGTTCTGCAATCTCTTCTTCAGTAATCCTTGTGATTCTTCCATGGATCTCCTGCATGCTGTGCTGGGTCACATGCCACCATGATCCCAGCTGGTCCACAGGGCACATCCTGTCTCTGTATCAGGTCTGAAGCAGTAATTGTCAGTGAGCTCTCTTGGTCCTTCCTCCTGCAAAGTCTTCATCTTCCTAACTCTGACCATTACTGTTCTTGTTTCTAATTGCACAACAAATGTAATGTGTAGGCTGTATTTCTCCTCCAGTGAAAATCCACTTGGTCAAGTGCCTGCTGCTAGTAAACCTAGGTAGTAAGGTTAGTAAACCTCTGCTCTTCATCATGCTGAAAGAGATGGCCTTTATAGCCCTCTTTAACTGCTGATGGGAATAGGACAACTTCTAGGCTGGCTGCCTTGGCTCCCCCATCCCCATTATTCAGAAAGTTTTACTCTAAATCTTTCCTGCACCCCACTGTTAAGTGTCCTGCCAGATGCAGCAAGGGGACTTACAATCACCCATTTGTGCACTCCATGGACTTTCCTGCTTAGTTCTGTAATTCCCTCTGCTTATGTAGATGAAACCCATTCTTACACTTGCACGCTTACCCGTGTGCTTAGTGCTAGCAATTCTGAGCACTCAATATTGTCATGAGAAAATACCACAAGATTGCAACCCAACTCTCTGGACAGGCAGGCCTATCCCCCCCTCAATAGCATATGAGCTCCAGGAAAGCTAGAATCTAGAATGCTACATCCCAGTGTCTTGAACTGTGCCTGACATGTAGTAGGCACCCAATAGACGGGTTGAACAGATGATTGAATTGATGGGCAAAAATAACAAGAGGCATGTTGCGTCTTCTGTGCACAAAATCCCACCTGCAAAGGAACCTATATGCAAGTTTCTTTTTTTGTTAAAGGCCTCCCCTTACACCTCGCCAACCCCACACCCTTTTTCAATACAGTTTCCTGGAAAAAAATCTCTGCGTGATCTTTAAGCATTGCCCTTGTGCTGCCACCTTCTTTGCCAAAGGCAGGAAAAACTCGTCTATCAAGTTTCAAGTTTCCCTTCATTTGGGCAGAGGCAACTATCTACAGCTTTGGAACTATGGCTCTCTCACCAGCAGCTGAGCACTTTGATCTTCATGCCATTCCGTAAACTAAAGAGGCAGAAGCCAAACCATAGTCTGGTTTCAGCTCTCCTAGCCTCAAGCTGCTTGAGGCAGAACCAGCCAAAGGGCTAGGCATCCGTGAACATCTGGCAGAGGGGGCGCAACCCTCTCTGGACTCCAGCAGCTCTCAGCAGTGCTCCTTCGAGGTTCTTTGTCCCCAGGGAGTCTAGTATGTGCGGCCAAGAGTTTCACTGTCTCTTTGACTATAACAAGCCTCTTAACTTAGTTAAACCTCAGTTTTCTTATCTATAAAATTAGAATAACAATAGTATCTGCATCATAGGATCATTATAAAAAAAAAAAGACAATATACATAAAGTGCTTGGCACAAAGTAAGAGTTCAATAAATGATAGCTATTATTATTACTGCTTGGTATGGCTTGTCCATGCACTTTTGTTGTAAACAAATAAACAAATGCAACCTGCAATCTGGAGTAAATGGAAAAAGCTCACCTATCACTCTTAATTCATTCAACAAAGACTGTATCAGACCCCAGATGAGACAGGGAAGGTTTGCAGAGTATCACAGTTGAATCTTTAAGTCCTCTGGGTCTTCACTTAAGTTGATCCCTGGAGTCATAAACACTCTCTGTTTGCATTTCTCTCTCTCAGTGCCCACAACTCAGCTGAATGTAATCTGTTTCAGGACACTTTCGCGAACTGGACACATCTTAGACTGGATCCTTTGGAAGGCAAATTCTGACATTAGCGTTTAGGAAATTTGTAAGAGAATTCTCTAGGAATTGATACCTGTGGAAGAGAGAAGAAGAAAGCAGAATGATCAGAGGGAGAGTCCAACAAAGCAACGCCGTCCCAGCAAAGGCTTCAGAAGCCCTACAGACCTGTCCCAAATTGGAGAGAGTAGGCTGGACCTTTATACCTCCAAGTTGAATGACTAACTGGATGCAGGCTGCCTCTGGAAGGTGTGGCCCTGGGTGAGACAGTTTTATTCAGCCAAAACAATCCCCAGCCCAGAGACGGCTGTCAGCTGAGGGTGATCTTCTGGGAGTACTCCCTGTGGCTGGGAGAATGAGTTCTTCATTTCCTACAGGGGACTTGGGTGGTGCAACATAACATGTACCCTGTACTCCCGCTAAAGATATGTTGAGCCCCATCTGCTTGACTCCTGTGCCTAGCTCTCAATTGATACATTAACATGAATGGGAAAAGGGGAGAGGAATTTATCAGGCCCCATGGAAGGGAATTTATCATATTCCTGAACATTCAACCTCATTAATAATCTCTTATCCAGATTGGGAGATTCTCCTCTCCAATTTCACAGCTTGAAGTCCTTTCTTCATTGCTAAGCACACCTGGCATTGAGACTAGAAGTCAACAAACATAGCGGGATTTGCAATACACAAGGTGAATCAAAAAATGTAAACTAGGAATCGTGAAATAATTTGGGTGAGGGAGTATTAAGCTTATAACCAAATTGGTCTGGGCCCAGTTTAAGACAATTTTTGATACTTCTGTCACATTTTTTGAAGTGAGAGGAAGGTAAGCAGAGTTCAGTCTCGCTTAAGAGAAAGAAGGGATGGTTCCTTGGGTGGCCAGGTAGATCCACCACTGTGATCAGTCTGGCGCAGTCTACCTTAATAAAATGTGGCTGGTGGTTGTGCTGTCTGTGGCATGCTCCAACAAGACCAAACTCAAGACATATTGAGTGTAAATGCCTATTTGAACGAGTTCTAGGATCACACAGTGGATTGCAGACATGTGTTCAATTAAAGCTGCTCTCAGGAAACTACCACTGCCTTCCACCCTAAGAAGAAAATATCCAAAGATCAACCCTGAACTGAGAATTGAACTTGGATTTTAGGCTTATAACAGATTTTAATCAGGGTTTCTGAGTCTCCAGGGTATTTTTTAGATTTCTCACTATTGACCACTAAAACTTTTATGAATTTTAAGAATTACAAACAAATCCAGAAATAATTTTAGTAAGTTTGTTTATTGTAATGGAATAGGTGAAACAATTCTGAAATGAGTGTATATGTATTACAGGATTGAGAAAGGAGTGAACAACATATTGATGTTGTTAAGGTTTAGGGTTTCACTGTGGAAGAAGGGGCATGCAAATATGAATAGGAAGAAAGCTAGAAAGAATCCAATGGGGGTGGAAATGGAGATAAACTCATGATTTCTAAAACATGCATATGTGTGTGAATATGCATGTTTTACGTGCACAAATGTATGTAGGTATATGTATGTATGTTTATATATATGCATTTATTTTGTAGCTCTGTCTACTGAAAGCATCAAAAAGCAAAAACACACCAGTAGCAAAGAGCACACTTAGTGCCCAGATCTTGGTATCTAATACCATTCCCCAGTAAAGGGAACCAGACCCTTAGAGAAATGGCTGGTTCCAGAGTTGAGGTGGGGTAGGGGCAAGATGAACCTAGAACACCTTATTATGTCAAGAAGTAAGGACAAGAGAGGGAGAGAGACAAAGAGGGGAAAAGATTGGAACATATCACAAGGATGCAGGAGTCAGAGTGACTCCCACCAACCAAATCCATTAAGTATAGTAATGAATTACAACTCATTGGGAAAAAAAAAAAACAGTAATTCATGAATCCTCCCCAATAATGAATAAATAAGTGGAGAAGAGAGAGCTCTTGCTTACAGTAAACTGCCAAGGACCAGCTAATAAATGTGGAGGAAGGGCTATAGCTAGAAAATGATCATTTTACAAACTTCATAGTAAAGATAGGCAAGGACCATCAAATGAAAGCTAAATCTAGGGGGAAATTTTGACTAGGAGCAGAATATTTTGAACTGTCTTTGTTTCCCTACAGACTATTATTAGGTTGGTGCAAAAGTAATTGAGGTTTCCGTGTTCTCACTCATAAGTGGGAGTTGGACAATGAGAACACATGGACACAGGCAGGGGAACATCACACACCAGAGCTTGTCAGAGGGAAATGGGAGGGGAGGGAGAGCATTAGGACAAATACCTAATGCATGTGGGGCTTAAAACCTAGATGACAAGTTGATAGGTGCAGCAAACCACCATGGCACATGTTTACCTAAGCATGTTCTGCACATGTATCCTGGAACTTAAAGTACAATAATAAATAAATAATTTCAAAAAAGTAAGCGTGGTTTTTGCCATTGGAAGTATGTAGCAGCAAAAAACGCAATTACTTTTGCACCAGCCTAATAATTAGTTGCAAGTAAGGAAAAAAATTGCCATTATAAAGTGGAGACATTGAACAACACCTCAACTGAGTGATCAAAATCAATATCACCAAGAGGGACAGATGGACGTCATGAGCAACCAGATATGATACCCAGAGAAGGACACATCCAGGCAGTGTTCTTGCCAGATATGTACAACCTGAATGTAATCATAAAGAAACATCAGAAATCTAAAATGAAGACCATTCTATTAATACAAACGAGAGAAGAGTTGTATTCTTTAAATATGTCAGTTTCATAAAAGACAAAGAAAAGGTGTGGATAAAGACCAAAGGTGGGCAAAAACAAGTGTTAGAGAGGATGTGCAGAAATGGAATCTCTCATACACTACTGGTGTAATTTAAAATGGTGCAGCTGGCCCGGTGCAGTGGCTCACGCCTGTAATCCCAGCACTTTGGGAGGCCAAGTGGGGGTGGATCACGAGGTCAGGAGTTTGAGACCAGCCTCACCAACATGGTGAAACCCTGTGTCTACTACAAATACAAAAATTAGCCTGGCGTGGTGGCAGGCGCCTGTAAGCCCAGCTACTCAGGAGGCTGAGGCGGGAGAATCATTTGAACCTGGGAGGTGGAGGTTGCAGTGAGCCAAGATCATGCCACTGCACTCCGACCTGGATGACAGAGTGAGACTCCGTCTCAAAAAAAAAAAAAAAAATTTAAATAAAATGGTGCAGCCATACCATTTTGCCAAATGATCTTGCAGTTCCTCAAATTGTAAACATAGAGTTACCATGTGACTCAGAAATTCTGTTCCTACACCTATACTCAAGAGAAGTGAAAATATAAATCCACACAAAAACTTGTACATAAATATTAATAGCAGCATTACTCATAAAAGCCGGAGGTGGATAATAGGCAAATGTCCATTAAATGATGAGTAGATAAACAAAACATGCTGTATCCATTCGATGAGTGTGAATTATTTGGCCATAGAAAAGAATGAAGTACTGACACATGCTACAACATGGAAGACCCTTGAAAACATGATTTTCTAATGTTCTAAGTGAAAGAAACCAGTCCCAAAGTGTCACACATTATGTGACTCAATTTATATGCCATGCCCAAAACAGGCAAAATATAGGGACAGGAAGTAGATTATTGCTTGCATAGGTCTAGGGGAGAAGGGGAGTGATTATTAATGGGTAAGTGTTTGGGGTTGGAGGTGAGAAAGATATTCTAAACTTAGGTTGTGGTGATGGCTACAGAATTCTGTAATACACTAAAAGCCACTGAATTGTACACATTAAATGGGTGAATCTTGTGGTATGTAACATATCTCAATCAAGACGGTTTTAAAAGTTTGTTCTTTATTTAAAATATTTGGGTAACAATAACATTTAGCAGGAAAACTTATCTCTGTAAAAAGCAATTTTTAAAAAATAAAGAAATAAAACACACACATACAGAAAATGATGGATCAGGAGGCATGAAGACCATTTGTGACCTTGGCAAAAGCAATTTTACTGGAGAAGTATAGACAGGAAGTAGATTGGACTGGGTCAGAGGAACGGGAAGTGAGGAAGGAGACGGATACCTTTGTGGTGTGGACTAACTCTTTCAAGGAGCTTCCATGTGAAGGGAAGAAGAGTGATGGAATGACAGCTGGAGAGGCATGTGGAACTGGAGGTTTTCCTAATATTGGAGACCAAAAGAGTCAAATGCTGATGGGAAGGATTCAGTGGAAAAGTCTTGATTGTCCACACAGGAGTTGAGAGAAGATAATCCACACAGCAAGGTCCAAGAAAAGTTACAGGGTCCAGAATCCAAGTGATACCAAGAAGCACACTTCCTCTATAGTGCCAGAAGGAAAGAAACAGGATAGATGCTGGTACAGACGAATCTGTTATTTGGCTGTGCTAAAATGAGGAAGTTTCAGTCAGCTAGCTTCTGTTTGCTTAAAATCATGAGATTTATACATTTGGAAAGGAGAGCTTTCTTCTGAGTGATTGCAACCTGCAGGTTGGGAAGCAGGATCTGGCTGAGACCAAATGCAGATACTTCTAGAGAGGAATGGTGGGGCAGGAGTTTCATTAATACGTATGTTATTAAATAACATACATATTTACAGGTTATAGGAAGAGCTATGAATATTCATGAAAGAGGGTAGGTACATGTACGATAAGCAAACACACATGTGACATATGTCCCATGTGCGCTAAAGGGTGGAGACAACCTTAAGATGCAGTAAAACTAGGCTCTATATGTCAAAAGGAGAAACACAGGACACAAAGGCACTTCGTGTGCACCCTCAGTAAACTGGCCAGAACCACTCGATGGTCATGGATCAGGAAGGAATGCTTTGTAAGCTGGTTAGCTGTCATGTCAAAATTGCAAAAAGGGAGGGGAGTCTAGCCATAGTGTCAGGCGGTTGGTTGAAGTCAGTGGAGGGATGAATCTTCCCTTATTTCTTTTCCAGGGCTGGCTTCTGTTTAACTCTTAGGAAAAAAAGTCTGGTAATGGTTAGCAAGAAAAGAGGCATTGAGATATGATGGGCCTCCCTTCTTGTCATGGTTAGGAAACAGTTTTCAAAGTTTTTCTGGGGTCTCTTTGGCCAGTGGGGTGTGCTTAGAGGGTTAAGGAGCTTAGGATTTTATTTTTATTCCACATTTTTGGATCCACAGGATCCAGAATGTAGGGAGGGGGAGAGTAGCTTCGGGGTTTGAGGAGATTTTATATCCTGATCTTGGCAAATGTAGTGAGCTTCTCTGAGCCTGTTTCCTCCTCTGTGAAGTGAAGAATACCATGGCGTGTTCTTTTGAGGATAAAATGAGCTAACATAGGCAAAACATAGAGCAGAATGACTATCACGCAGAAGGGTCTCAACAAATGCTAGTTTATTTTTTAACTTACTTCCATACCCTTGCTCATTCTGCCACCACCCCCAAATATGTGCAAAAATAAGAGTTTCTGAAAGGCAATAACCCTATTTTGTTCATCTTCATGCTCCACTACCTATAACAATGCCTGACACATAATATCTGCTTAATAAATATTTGTTTTCTAAATTCAGATCCAATTTCTCTTTACTGAGTAGCTGTTAGGTACCCATCCCAATGCTGGGAATTTTCACCAGTGTCACCTCATTGACTCCTCACAGCTACACTGGAAGAGAGTGGTGTCATCACAGCTTGACAGGGAAAGGAACAGAAGCCAAGAGAGGTTAAGTTATCTGGACCAACAGCTCATTCCAACAGTAATGGCTTTTCACTTATAGTTTATAGCTACCTCATTCTGTTTTTTATTTCGTTTTGTTGCCATTGTTTCTCCCCTCTGAGGTTGGCTTCTAAGCAAGCCTTCCGGACACTGCCTGGAGGACCCTGTGTCAGCCTCAGACGGGAGGGAGCCTGGCATTCTGCTTGCCCTTCTGCCTGCTCCCTTCCCCAGAATTGCTCTCCTTCTTCTTCCTGCCCCTCCCTGGCCAGACCTGACCATGCTTAGCACCATGGTTAGGAGATGTGAAGTCTTCTTCTTACTATTTTCAGACCCGATTTAAAATATGTAAGGCAAGAGATTAAAGGATAGTCTTAAAGACTAGTAAATTATCACTCTGAGCAAGTGGAACTCACCATCCAGTTTTGGCACGATAGCAAAAGCACGGTAGAGCTGAGGTGCCCAAATTTTACTGCAGCTAGAAAGGAGAGTAGCAAGATCAAGAAACTGAACATTTTGCTATATATGTTCTGGTGTTTTTATGTTTTTTTGGTTTGTTTCGTTTTGTTTTGTTTTTTTGGCAGAGTTTTGCATTTTCACCCAGGCTGGAGTAAAGTGGCACGATCTTGGCTCACTGCAACCTCCACTCCCCAGGTTCAAGAGATTCTCCTGCCTCAGTCTCCCGAGTCGCCGGGATTACAGGCACCCACCACCACATCTGGCTAATTTTTGTATTTTTAGTAGAGATGGGGTTTCACCATGTTGGCCAGGCTGGTCTCAAACTCCTGACCTCAGGTGATCCACCCACCTTGGCCTCCCAAAGTGCTGAGATTACAGGCATAAGCCACCGCGCCTGGCCTATGTATGTTCCATGTTTTTAAAAACTTTTCAAAATTTTAATAGTGAAAAATTGTAAACATACAATTATACTAGTATAATTGTATAATGACCCAATAGAGAAACTTACACTAAATCAATGTATACAACAGTTAGCAAGATATTGCCATTTCATCTTCATCTATGTATGTTTAATGCAATTTCCTAATTTACTATCATTTCACTCTCTACTTTGCATCTTTTAAAAATGGGCATTTTTTTTCACCCAACCATGGGACTATTTTTACACCAGGCAAACATAACAATCTCTTGGTATCACCTAATACCGAATTCATATTCAAATTTCTCTGGTTGTCTTATGTTTTTCTCTCCCTTCCTTCCTTCCTTCCTTCCTTCCTTCCTTCCTTCCTTCCTTCCTTTCAACAGCTGGCATGTTTGAATCACAATTTCAGATCCACACGCTGCATTTAGTTGTTATGTCTCTTAAATCATTTTAGGTAATGTAGTTTCTCAAGCCCTTCCCTTATGTTTTTAAAGCCAACGCTTAGGTAAGAACCAGGTCCATCGTCCTGTAGAAAGTCCCACATTCTGTGTTAGTCTATTTGGTTTCTTATGGTGAAATTGAACTTGTTCTCTCTCCCCTATAATTCCTGTCAACTAGAAGTTGGCTTTAAACGTATAATCAGCTTCAATTATTTTGGCATTGATTTTTTCAAGGTGGTGCTGTGTGCTTCACAAGGGACTGCAATAGAGGCAGCAGTGCTGACTGTCCCACTCTCAGCCCGTTTCCTCCTTTGTAAGGTGAATAGTACCTTAGGGAGTGATGCTGAAATTGATCAGTGGGCTCAGATGGTTGCCCTGTCCTTTTCTAGGGTACAGCAACTGTGTTTGCGAAATTACAAAAATCAAATTAAGAGTACTCTTTAATTCATTTGAAAACAATTACCTGCATCTGATTGTGCACCTGACACTCTTGAGGAGAAGATACAGAGATAAATAAGAAATGCTCCTCCTGCCCTTGAGAGAACTCTGGGATAATGGAAAAAGTGTGAACTGCCCTGGCCTTACCCCATGAATGGCCTCTGCCTCTCTGTAGATTCACAGCTCTGTAAACACTTATAAAACACAGCCCAGGGACCAGACATTGTCTTGCTTGGTGCCTGGAGTCTCCCAGGACTTCTGAAAGGCACTTACCATAAGCTTTCCAGTTCTCCCTATGGGAATTTGGAGTTTTTCCAAACACTGTCCAGGTGGAGTCCTCTTTGAATCCTGAAAAGTTTGATTTCCTAATTCCATATAATTGGATTTTTTAATCTGTATGTTAGATTTTAAAAAGTAGAAACTTTCGCCTCCCAAGGAGTGAAAGGGTCTTAAATGCGGTTGCTTTAAAAGTTCTATGTGTTAAATAACCATGCAGCAACATGTGGATGGGGAAGGCCTAAATCTATACTTGACAAAATTAGAATTTTAGAATTGGGTCAGCTCAGCTTTTATATGCTGTCCAAATGCCTTGCCTTTCTGTTGCTCTCAGTCTGCTCAAGGCCCTCAACAAGACTTCTCTGCTTGAATTCAAGAGTATTTTGTATTCAGCTATTCTGTGAAGGATAGATGAAAATATGGAGTGTAACTCACTGCCAGTGTTAACACCTGAGAGAATATATGTCAAGTGTATTCCTGGGCTCTGTATTCCTTAAAAGAGGCTATCCTGAGTCACCTGACACCAGGTACCCTTCTTGGAGCTGAAGGGGCTTGGATGCAGCTGAGGGCTTTGTGGCCCCAGCAGGACAGACATTTAGGGTCTGCTTCTGTCTCTGAGTATTTGTATATGGATATACTGTATATACCTTTAAAAGTAATGAAGGCACTCTTCATTGCAAAAACTCCCTCTGTTTGCTTTTCTAGCTATGTTTCCTAGCCAGCTCTACAGCTGGAACAAATCCTTTTCTCCTCCACCCCTCTTTTCCCATTTCTCCTCCTGAATTTCTTGCCAGCCATGGAGACTGAAAGAACAATGACACATCAGCTCCCCTTGCTTGTTGACAGAGGCTGCAGGGCTATGGCCTCCTTGACTGCCCCACCCACCATCCCAGGGACCTCCTCCAAAGGAGAGTTCACCCCATCCTCAGCAGGGGTCAGGTTGAGTTCCTCAGAACACAATGCCCCTGACAACTGCCCTGGAGCCTGAAGAAAACAAAGGTGGGGACTTTGCCTCCCTCATAACCTGCATTGGAGCCAGACCTCACAACACCAAAGGCCAGCAGCTCCCACACCCTTGCGTCATACCAAATCACATAGTTTCATCCGGCCTCTTGTTTTGTTGTTAACTTTGGTTCGTGTACCAAATAACCCATCAAATAACCTCCTAATGTGTATGTTTGAAGACATGTGAGAAAATTCTAAAGAATACCCAAAGTAAGAGAAATAAACGTTTTCATTGCTAGGAGGGTGGGGTTCCAGTGGAAGCAGCGTCATTTTGCATAGGCTCATATGTGTAATGTCTATCCTGCCTGTACACATCATGTGTGCCTCCAATGGCATGGAGGTGACAGAAAAAGCTATGAATGGCTGCAGTGGAGAAAACTTCAGGTCACAGAAGGTCTTTTCCACCAGCTTGTCTCTTCTTTTATTACCTTTCATAATAAGACATTTTGATTTACTTGCAGGCTCTTACATTCAGGTCATAAATTAATACTTTTCTGATTTAAACAAATTTATAATTTCTAAGAGCCAGACATTCTCCCACTGAATCACATGCACATTTTTTACATTATAAAGAGGGAGCAAGAATGGGAGAAGACCTGTAAAACCTAAAGCATTATCAAGGACCTTCTATGTGTTCAATCCGTTTCCGGGGACAGGATGGTCTGGCTCTTTCTACTGCACCTGGGTTCGGCTTGTCAGCCAACCACCTTTGTTGTAGACTCCACCCCCTCATACATAAATTAGAGAAGAGAACATTATCTTCATAAACATGTTGAGAGATTTAAATAAGAGAGCATGTGTGGAATATTGGCTGCTAGTAGGTACTCAGTATTCATTGGTCCTTTTTCCTATCATGCTGAAAAGTTGAAAGCTTTTTCAGAAGTTATCAAATCAGTACAGTAATTTGGAACATGGGCTTTGAAGTCCTACTCCTTGAACTTAAAACCTGCTGCCCTCTCTTATAAGCTCTCTGACCTTAACATTTCATTAGCTCTGCTAGGCCCCAGTTCCCTTATGGGGAAAGTGGAGATGGTGACAATATCCAACTCAAAGGGCTGTTGGGAGGCTTAAATGAGATAACAGTGCTTGATACGTGGTAAGTACTCAACAAATATTAAATACTATATTCCAGAAGCTGAGAGGCTTAAGAATTCAAGCAATACTACACCTGCTACTTGACTTTGTCATCATTACAAACTTACTTTTCAATTTGTAAAAATGCTTCTGTTTTTACCTAAGAGGAGAAAAACCCATCTATTAAGGAGCTACTTGAGCTGAAATGTGCTATCAGGAAGCCTTACTCTTGACGGATTGTGGAAAGGTCCATTCAGCAGACAACCTGGGATATGAAATAAGTAACATTTATGTAAACTCTTCTCACTCTAAGGTTAGGCCCATTGGGTGTTCTTCAGGCACAATGCATGCTTTTGTTGGGGATTGACATCTAAAAGTATTTGATTGTTCAGTACATGTTGTATGAAGAGTTGCTTTACTAAGATTTAATAGCAAATTCCACTCTGGATTTCCTGCCAACAAATCTATAAAGCTTTGTTTGAGACTGAAAGCATTCAGCTTTTCTTTAAAGCTGGGAGGTGCTGGGTGTACATTAAAAAGAAAAAGAAATAAGAAGGAAGAGAAGAAGAAAAAAAATGTTTCTTAGGTATAGAGTGAGTGTTTGGTGTAAGAACTGGCTGGCCGGCTTCAGAGGTGAACAATTAAGGAAAGTATGAAACAGCCAAGATTAAGAGTGGGGCAATGCTAAGGAACAGCTCCATTGATTCCCATCCCAGAAGAAATAGCCTAGGCCCTATTCTCTGCCTCTCCATCTACAGCTTCATTCCTGTCCTGAGCTGATGTGATGACAAGGCATCTTCCAGGGCATTCTTACCAGAATATATCATTACATAACACCTGCCCAGCATGCAGCAGCTGCTGCGGGTGTCTCTGATTAATATCCAAGACTGGAGCTCCAGAGTTAGGCTCAGGAAATAAACATGTGATTTTCATGCCAATGTTCATAGATGGCACATGGTTAAAGAGCAGTTTCGGGATTATGTCCCCGAGGTTGTACCCGTGTTAAACCACCTTGTATTTATTTTGGAATATGCAGATTAAAACCAGAATTACAGTGTCCATCAATAGAGGACTTTGTTTTTAAAGATGGATAAACATCATAAATACAATACTGAGTGAAAACAATGGATTACAAGAGGATATGTAACTACATGAAGCCATGTATGTGAATTTTAAAATAAACCTATGCTATATATTACTTACAGAAGCAAACACATACTGGAAAGTACAAAACCATGGCCAGAAATCATGCACACCACCTTTAGGATAGTTAGTTAGCTCTGAAAAAGGATAAGGGGGGGTGAAGAAAAAGAGTGAGAGGGATGGGAGCAGGAGCTTATCTGTATCTAAACTATTTGTTTTCTAAATCCGAAATAAGGAGATCCGAGACTGATACGTGAAAATGTTAACATCTGTTAACTCTAGCTGTTAGGTGTAACGGTATCTGTTATACATCCTGTACTTATCTATTGTTCTAATATTTCATAATGTAAAATTTTTAGTTAAAAAATGGCATATCTACACAATAGAATACCATGCAGCCATTTAAAACATAAGAGAATTCTATATAGGTTATCAAAGAAATGTGCACAAGAAATATTTTAGACCAAGAAAACAGGTTGCTGTATAGTAGGAGCCTATGATCTGTTTTTGTTTAGTATCTCACACACACACCACACACACACATCTCTTTTGAATTTGTGTCCCTAAACCATTCCAATGGGCTCCATACTCCATATTTTATGCCTGAAATCTCCATTTGGATGTCACTCCAGCAATCCAAAACCTACTAGATCCAAAACCAACCTCTTGATCTTCTCCTCCAGATGTTCTCACCTTCTGTTTCTGCTCTTTCCCATCTCCGGATGTGCCGCCACCCTTGCCCAGGTGATCAAGTGAAAATTCCAGGAGTTGATGATGATTACTCTCTTTCCCTCTGGCCTAGCCAAAACTTTTACTTGCCCAATCTCTAATCCGTCCTGTCTGCCCATGTCCCTGCCACCCCCTGATTCATTATCCTCTCACTGAGAAACCTGCAGGTGTTCTCTGGCCAGCTCTCCTGGCATTCACTGTTGCTCCCTGCAATCTTTTCTCCACATAGCAGCCATAGGAGTCCTCTGAAGACATAAATCATTTATACCTAAAAACCCATTAATATTCCCATTGTTCTCAACTCCTTAATCACGAGTCTGGACCTCTCACCTTCCCCAGCCTAATGTGGCAGAATCCATCTCCCCGTCCACTCCTGCACTCCACTCTGGAATACTTGCATTTCCCTAGGGACCTCACATGTCCCCCTACCCAGGGCCACTGTACATGCTGTTCCTCTTGCTTCAATGCTTGGTTTTTTTCTTTTGTAATCATAAATAACCCATACTTTTTTTTATTATACTTTCAGTTATAGGGTACATATGCACAACATGCAGGTTTGTTACATATATATACATGTGCCATGTTGGTGTGCTGCACCCATTAACTTGTCATTTACATTAGGTATATCTCCTAATGCTATCCCTCCCCCTCCCCCCTCCCTGTCATGGCCCCGGTGTGTGATGTTCCCCTTCCTGTGTCCAAGTGTTCTCATTGTTCAATTCCCACCTATGAGTGAGAACATGCGGTGTTTGGTTTTCTGTTCTTGCCATAGTTTGCTGAGAATGATGGTTTCCAGCTGCATCCATGTCCCTACAAAGGACATGAACTCATCCTTTTTTATGGCTGCATAGTATTCCGTGGTGTATATGTGCCACATATTCTTAATCCAGTCTGTCATTGATGGACATTTGGGTTGGTTCCAAGTCTTTGCTGTTGTGAACAGTGCTGCAATAAACATACGTGTGCACGTGTCTTTATAGCAGCATGATTTATAATCCTTTGAATAACCCATACTTTTAATTAAAATGTCCACACCAAAGGAAAATCAAATAAAGGTATCTATTTGTTTGACTTTTCTAATACTTAATATTTTAGTTATTTAATTTAGCAAATACCCATTGTCTGCCAACCATCTTCCTACCTCTGTGTGAGATGTTTTATTTCCCTTGTTCAGCTTTCAAATTTCAAGCCCAATTGCAATAAGCATTATGTAAGGGCTCCCATTGTGATTATAGCCTTTAGTACAGAAATATCTATAGCTGAGACTATCTCTGCCATGATTCAACAGAAATGCAAACACACTTTCATTTCTCAGAGAACAGAAAAACTCTTTCCTACAAAGCTATCCTTTTAGGGGGACAAGGCTACGCAGTCGCCACTGCAATCATTCTTTCTCTTATCACACACAACTACAAGCCCAAAACCAAACCAATTTCACCATGTTCCCATTGACCACTTGTTCTGAGATTGCTGCATCAAGCCTATTTTAAACAGCTCCCTGTCGTTAACTTTTTGTGTCCAGAGTGTACCAGGTACTCGCTGAGGAGCTTCAGGGTGAGAGCCCACTGTGATCAGTTCCTGGGATACACAGCCAGGTCCCCAGTGCCCTGTGAACTCTGCCTGTCAGAGCTGGTTGTCTCATTGGGCAGAGTTCAGATAAGTGACTCATTTCAAAATCGTTGGGGCAAACATGTACAAGGAGAGTATGCATGAGTAAGACCTGAATTCTCTGGGTTGATTATAGATATTAACTCGAGTAATTTCTTTCTTTTCTTTTTGGTTCCCTAAAAGACCTGAGCATACTAAAGAATACTCAGTGATCGTCTGACTAATCGTGGGATGTATGGAGGTAGCTTAGCATCGTGTGTAAAAGCATAGGCTTTAGAGCCAGAGAGAGCTTGCTCAGTATGCTCTTTCCTTCATGACTCGCCCTTTGCTTTCAGAGAAATTCCTACTCATCCATCAACACCCACCTTAAGAATCACTTCTGGAAACATTTCTCCAATGCAATCAATCTGAGTAGGCAATTTTTTTTTTCTTGGTTCCCAGAGCATGCCTAGTAAGTCTAGGTTAGCACTTGCCATACTGTCTCATAATTATTTGCTTACTTGTATGCCTCCCTGTTGAATAACTAGGTCCTCCAAGACCAGAACCGTACCTTACCCTTAAGCATGAGGTCTGTCATGTATAACAGTAGTCAACTATGAGAGCTCAGTGGCCAGTCAGATTTGAGCTTAAATCCTGACTTCGCCTTTTTTTTTTTTTAACTTATTTGATCATATGAACTTACTTAATCTCTCTAAGCATCTCTCTTTCTTATCTAAAAGGTATCCACCTCTCCGTTGTTGAGAACATTAAATTTTTCATTGCACATAAATATTTGACATGGTAACGGGTTTATGTTGAAGAATTTTTCACTTTCATTTTTATTATTAACTTTATAAATGTTTGTTAGACAAACTAATAAATGTACCACCAAAACCTTTGATGATGACCCTTTATGCCAACTGAAGATGGCATCATGAACGAAATGTAGTAGAAAATGTTGGCTGGGCGCAGTGGCTCACGCCTGTAATCCTAGCATTTTGGGGGCCCGAGACGGGCGGACCACCTGAGTTCAGGAGTTCAAGACCAGCCTGGGCTACCTGGTGAAACCCCGTCTCTACTAAAATACAAAAATTAGCTGGGTGTGATGGCATGCGCCTGTAATCTCAGCCACTCTAGAGGCTGAAGCAGGAGAATTGCCTGAGCCTGGGAGGCGGAAGTTGCAGTGAGCCAAGATCACACCACTGCACTCCAGCCTGGGTGACAGAGCTAGACTCCATCTCCCCCCACCCCAAAAAAAAAAGAAAAGAAAAAAAGAAAATGTCATTGATATAATGTCAACTTTTTAATTAAAATACAGTTAAAAATATGTGGGTTTTAAGTGGTCACTTGTGGAGGATGATTGTTAGAATAAAATAGGCTAACTTTTCTAAACTGCTCCTTGAGTTATGATAAAAAATAAAACTCATGAGTTTAATGCTGAAGGTCTTATAATGTGCGTTTCATAGTCTACCTGTTTGGGCAAGTGATTTTCTCTGGGAGCTTGCATGAGACAGCTTAATTGATGGTCATTAGGATAGATGCAACTGATTACACATTACTTAAAAGTATTTCAGTCTTTATTTTCACTTTGTAATCTTCTACTGTTATCCTTTCTTGGCAACTTTTCTGCTTACTCCTGATTGAAGTTTAAGAGATAGACACATTTTCATAAAAATTTACAGCCTCTCATTCTGCCTCAGGCACTTCACTCTTTTCTTAGTTGCAATAATAGTGGCACCAATTCTGGGAATGCCTACTGTGTGCTAGCTAGACGGGGTGCTCAATGACAGACACACCAGTTCTCTCTTTTTCTCAGAACTCTAACATAGTCTCCCAACACAGCAGATTCTTTGGTCTATTATTTCATTGTTTATCATCCATCTCTCCTTCCCTTCCACCTCTTACCTCCTTGAAAGGTAAGATCCCAAGGGTAAGGATCTCTGTTTTGTTTTCCAGTATAACCCAAGAAATTTAAACAATGCTAGGCACATAGCTCAATAAATGTTTGTTGACTGCACTTCATACAACCCTGAAGTAGGAAGTTTTATCTTCACTTCGAGGTTGGGGAAGCTGAGTCCCAGAGACATAAAATAAATAGCCCAGCATCACACAGCTAGTAAGTAGCAGCTGTGGCCCTTGGCCCCAGGTGGGTGTGATTCTAAATACTCTGCTTTCTACAGTAGGGCATACCTTGTTGCAATAGAGTCCTCTTCTGGAATGTATGCAGCCCATATACTTGGGATGGCTTGAGACAGGATTTAAGATTGAGGATTTGGCAACACCAGAAGTGCACGAGATTTTGTTATCAGATCTAGACAAGAAGGTAGGTTAGACTGCTGGAGACAAGGAAGGGGCTTAGAGCAATGGTTGTTCAGTCACAAAACACTCTTTGCTCTGTGCTTAACCAGAATTTCCTGGTCTTTCGAGAGCCCCATTTTTTTTCTGTGTCCCTCAAGTTAATATGATCTCCCTTGCCTCTTACCAGACCTCTCAAACTTTCTCTAAAGATTCATAGTGTCTGGGGAGAGATTCCAGTTTTTTTGGAGAAAGGTGCTTTATAAATGCCAGGTATTATTAAGTATATTAAGTTATTAAATGTATTATAATGATCATTCATTTCTATTCATTCCCTTTAATATCAGGTCTTGGTTCCTGAAACACTCCTATTCAAAACTCAAACTTATTTCATCTTCAGCTCATTTCTTCAATGCGCTGAAAGTAAAGAGAATATTTGCTGAGTTCCACGTTGTTAATTTGGATGTGGATTTTGGTGAATGAGCCAAATTAAGAAACCATGACTTGTCGTGGGAGGTTTGCTACCGTCTCCTCTTCTCATCGTATACATTCCTAGACAAGCTCTGCCAATTCCACAGCTTCAGCCACTGTTTACGTGCCGATGGGTCCCCAGTCAACATCATGCTCCCACTTGGCTTTCCAGACTACAAACTTATTTTTGCAACTGTCTTCTGCACTCCTCCAGCAAAGTGGATGTTTGAAAAGCACCTTATATCCAGCATGTACAAAGCCCAACTGAAGTCTAAGCATCCCTCTGAATTCTTTGTCTAAATGAACGGTACCTGTCATCTTTTACTCCTCCTCTATTCTTATTTTCTCACCTCCCACATACAGCATCAAATTTGGTCCATTCCAAATCAGAAATGCTGCTCACATCTGTTTCTTACTCTCCACATTTACAAACACTGTTTATAATTCTAGTTCCGGCCCCAATTCATTGTTTACCTCCTTCTAGGTTTTTCTGCCCATAGTCTCTTCCCTCCACACATGGCCAACATAGGACAGATCTGATGATGTTACACACATCTCCAACTCTAGGATCATCAGCTTTGGCCCCAGCCTATCACACTTACATCACCACCTATTCCAGGAAAACCCTATGTTTCAAACTCTCCATCCTCCCTTAAAATGCAGTGGTCTTCATTTCTTCATTTCTCCATGCTTTTGCACACTCTGTTCCCCTTGTCAGGAATGCCTTCCCCCTCTTTGCTGCCCAGCAGCCTCCCATACATCTTTTAGGTCCCATCCCCTCTCCTTTTCCAAATCCCTCCAGGAGGAGTGAGTAATACCATCATCTACGGTTCTATATCCCTCGTAAATGCCTTCTCAAAACACTTCTTAATAATAGCAATCATATAGCATGTTATGCAACAGGCATTTTTCTGATCACTTTGCACACTCATCTTATCCTTGCAACAAACCAAGGAGTAACTATTGTCTTTAGCCTCACGTATGAATCAAAAGGCTGAGACCAGAGTTAAATCACTTGTCCAAGGTCACCCAGCTAGGAAGTGGAATTCCCCCATTTAGACTGAGACAGTCTGCCCCAGAATCCATGCACTTGCCTGATACCCTTTTGTCCTCACTGTGAAATGTATGTGTCTATCTAGACTGTAGGTGTCTGGTTTCCCCAACTCTAAGGCCTGGATAATTATCATTAATGGTTATTTTTCAGGCTTTGGGTGAGCACTGACAAAACTATCAGAAAGTAGATGTAGACATAGATAATAAAATGCTAGTTGAATATTAGCTATTATTATTATTATCACCCTGAACTATTGCACCAACCAGTCTCCTAACTATAATCCATCCTTCCAGACCATCCTCCACTCTGCCACTGGTTGGTATTCTAGAACACAGATGAAATAATAGAATTCTGAAAACTAAAATCCTTCAGTGACTCTTTATTGTCTGAGGACACCATCCAAACTCTTTAGCTAGAAACATGGGCTTTTCATAACCTAGGCAAACTGTCACCTGCAGTGTTTTCTCTGCTGTTCCCCTGAAGGGAGCTTACACTTAACCATAAAAAGCACTAGTCATTTTCTGAACACACCTATGACCTGTTTCCTTCCATGTCCTTTCTTTTCTGTTCCCTCAGCCCAGCCTTCCTTTTCTTTTTACCCATTCAGTGAACATCTACTTAGCCATTAAGACTCTGTTTCATGACACCCCCTCTGTAAAACCCACCCTGATATTCTTAGGCGGAGTTAGGCCCACTTACTTTATGCTACCATTGCCCTGGGACAGTTTTCTATCATTCCACTAAAAAGGAAGCGTCACTAATTCAGTTCAATTTAATTAAGTTTTGTGACAGGTGTCAGCTGGCCCTACATACTTCATGGGTCTATTAGTTCCCTAGGACTGCCGTAACAAAGCACCACAAATTGGGTGGATTACAACAGCAGAAATGTATTGTCTCACAGTTCCGGAGGACAGGTGTCTCTGGGCCGTGCTCTGACAGCTCAAGGGGAGGATCCTGCCTTGTCTCTCCCAGGCTTTGCTGTTTGCTGGCAGTTTCTGATGTTCCTTGGCTGTGCAGACACTACTCCTGTCACATAGCTGTCCTCTCCCTGCGCATCTTCACATCATCTCTCCTCTGTGCCTATGTCTTTGCCCCCATTTTTTTTAGATGGAGTCTCACTTTGTTGCCCCGGCTGGAGTAGCAGTGGTACGATTCAGGCTCACTGCAACCTCTGCCTCCTGGGTTCAAGCAATTCTCCCACCTCAGCCTCCCAAGTAGCTAGGATTACAGGCACCCACCATCATTCCCGGTTAATTTTTGTATTTTTTGTAGAGACAGGGTTTCCCCATGTTGACCAGGCTTGTCTTTAACTCCTGACCTCAAGTAATCCACCTGCCTCGGCCTCCCAAAGTACTGGGGTTACAGGTATGAGCAACTGCACCTGGTCTCCAAATTTCCCTTTTTAAAATAATTTTTTTCTTCTGTCCTCACAATCTGTTCCCACAAATTTCCCCTTTTATAAGGACATTGGTCACATTGGATTAAGGCCCACCTCAATGACTTTATTTTAAGGTAACTACCTCTGTAAAGATCCTATTCCCAAATAAGGTCACATTCTGAGGTACTGAAGATTAGGACTTCAATATTTTTTTTGCAGGGGCTGGGGGACACAATTCAAGCCATAACAATGGGAAATGATGTCTACTTGTCCATAACCATTCACTTCAGACACTCTGGCAGTCAGGAGCCTCCCATGGAATTTCTGTGATTGCCATGGCCTATGCCATCGTGTTTTTCTGCATTTCCTCTCCTGTGTTCAAATGGGTTGCTCCAGTTCCAACACACAGCCCCCATTACCCCATGTCTTCAATATTTTCAACAACTCATCTAATAAGATCAGGAATTTCATGCAATTAGTAATTTAAGATGGAGAAATGTTTGCAGGGAACAATCTCATCAGGCAGCTGCCATCTTTCTCACTTCACCTCTTTCCAGAAGCCTGGCCAGTTTCCAACCCAGGATCCTCTGAAGAGACTCTTTCTTGCAGCTCCCTGGAAGACGTATTCCAGTTCTCACCTCCCACCCCAACTTGGACTGCTCCTCTCACAGAGACCACCCTTGTCAGACCACCCTAACCTCCTCAGCCACCTCCTCCTGCCCACAATTCAGCAAATTAATATTTTCTCCTCTTATTGCATTTCTATAGATTCTTTATATAATGGCATTAAGCTACATGCTGATGATATGACACAGAGCAAGACACCCATACACACACCATATATATATATGTGTGTGTGTGTGAATATATACATATATTCCCTGTCAATATGACGTATACAGCCTGGTGGGGAAGGCAGATGTTGAATGTGTGGTTGCAAGTGTGATTAGTATGATGACTGTACAGAAGAAATGTGCTGGGCGTGTATAACAATAACAAGTGCTGCAACTTTTTAATGAGGTTGTATTGCATGCCAGGCACCATTCTAGGTCATGAGAAATCACTATTCTCATGGAACTTATATTCTAATGGGCAACACAGACCAGTAAAAATGTTAGATAGTAGTAAGGGCTACCAAAAGAAAAAAAAAAAAAAAATCAGGATAAAGGAGTAAAGTAGCCTGGGGGTTATATTGGTTAGGATCAGGTTTAATTGCACAGGACAGGCAACACAAATAAAGATGGCATAATATAAGGTTTGTTTCTCTGACATGGAGAAATCCAGAGGTAGACAGTCCAGGACTTTTAGAGTAGTTTCAAGATCATCAAGCGCCCTCTATATTTCTTCTCTGCCATTGATAATGTGTCTTACATTGGCAAGATTGCCTCATGGTTCAAGGTGGCTGCAAGAGCTCCAGGTATCACATCTGAGGTCCAGAAATGAAAAGGGAGAAAATGAGTGAGGGCAAATAGGGGCTCCTTTCCACTGAATCATTTCCTTTTAAGGCACTTTGCCAGAAACATCACCCAACTTCTTGCATTTCAATGGCAGAGGAGATTGAGAAATGAAATTCATCAACAATATACGATACTGTCCAAAATATACCATATAACCAGAGTTTATTTATAAGGAAGAAGGGAAAAAAGTATTAGATAGACAACTTATCATGGCTGCTGGGCCCCATGGAAGACTTTCCAGAGAAGGGGAGGTTTAGGCTGATGCTGAAAGTTGAGTGAGAGTGTCAATGCCAAGAGGAGGGTGAGGGAAACAGCTCCATTGCAGGTTCAACAGCAGCTCTGATGTTCCAGAGGGCTGGGACCAAGTTCATCTTTGTCCTTCAGTGCCTAGCTCATAACCTGGCACAACACTCATCTCACAAAATATTTGTTTACTCAATATCGGCCCCTGACTGAGTGCTTTTGCCACCTTACATATGTCTCTACTCTAACAGGAATATCCCCCAAAGAGAAGCTCTCAGTTATTTCCATTCTGCTTACAGCAAAGCAAATGACTGTTGAGGAAAAATCATCTGGCACCCAGATACAGACAGGCCATGCACTGAGGTATCCAGAAATCAAAACATGGAAAATGTACTGCAGTAAAAGCTGATCACAGTGTCCCCATGAATCAAGAACACTGTTTCACAGACCAGGGAAGCTCCCACACTAGGTGTCCTTTGTTGTTTATAGCCGCAGAAGTTGCTGAGGTGGGAGTCAAGGCAAGGAAATGAGACGAAACCTGCCCAGCCCTTCCTGTTGATGAGATTCCAATGGAGCCTGGTTCTCACATTTAGTGATTATTGAGCCAAGTCTGGGAGCTCTGGCACGGGGCCAGCCACCACTCTGCTGGCAGGCCTGGGACGCTTGCATGGGGCGGCACAGGGCAGGGAGTAGATGAATATGTGCCTTGCTCAGAGCCTGGCATGTGATAGGTGTTCAGTAAATATTGGCTTCCTGAACGACCGGGGCGCTTGAGAAAGGGTTTACAGAGAAGTGATATTTGAACTGATTATAAAGGATAAGTAGGGGTTCTTGCAAGGGAGGGAAGAAGAGACAGATATTTCAGATGGGAGGAGCTCTGTGTGCAAAGGAGAATGGTAAGGACAGCATAGCATGTTCAGGAAACCTCAAGTGGTTCAGTGAGTCTGGGGGAGAGTGGAGTGGAGATAAGGCTGTTAAGATGTATTGTGCAGGACAGAGCTGAGATATTTGGGCATTCTCCAGTGGGTAATAGAGAGTTTTGATGAATGCTGAACAGAGGAGGAACATGCTCAGAGTTAGCCACTGCCCCCAATGCAAACCTCCCCCAGAGTCACAATCCTGCTTCCATTGACTGACCTCCCGCTGTTCCCTCACCCCAGACCTTTCCCTCTCTCCATTCCAATTCCTGGCATCACCATGGGTCCTTTGGGTCTCCCAACACCTTTGGCTTCCAGCTTCGGTGACCCTCACCTTCAGTAGACCTCTTCAGCCACCCACTGCCAGGGCCTCATCATGGACCATCTCCACCTTGAGAAACTCAAACCCTAGTTGTTCCCTTCCTCTGTCATTGACTGAGCAGTCAGAGAGGTCTGGTTACATCATTCACCTGCTTAAATCTGTTCCCTGATAATCAGGACATTGCAAATACAATCCAAACTCCTTCCTGTGGCCTCCTGGGCTCTGCATGTTGTGCCTCCCACCTACTTCTTCAGCTTCATTTCGGATCTCCCTCCCCCTTTTCTGTCATTCTTCCTTGGACCTTCATCCTATTACAACTACAGTCGTATCTTTACCCTATCACAGCAAACCTCTCAAATGAGTTCTTACTCCTTGCTGTCTCCACCTTCCCACTTCCCACTTGCTCCTCAAGCCACTGAATGTGGCTTTGGTTTCCACCAGTCTACTCGCACTACCCTCTTCAAGGTTACATTTATACATTGCCAAACCTGATGAGGTCAGGTGGCCACCTAGTCTTGAAACTTACTCCCTCAAAGGTCGTTTTCACAATGTTACCTTTTCCTTCTTTTCCTGCTTCTCCGTTCTTTCTTAGTCTTTGTGTATTTCTCTCCTTTTATCTAACTGTTTAAATATCAGTCTTCTCCAGAGCCCCATCTTCAGTCTTCTTCTCTTTCCACTCTACACATTTCTTTGAGCAGCTAAATCCCTGTCCATGGCTGTGCCGTCCTGTCTTCAGATAACATCCACACACACACACCTCAATTCAATATCTTCCAAAGTAACTTCATTACCTCTTACCCCGACTGCTGGCCAAGACCGATTCCACACTATCCAAGGAGGCACCATCCATATCTTTCCCTATGCCCAAGCTGGAAGGCTGAGATTCATTCTAGGCTACTCCTCTCTCACGCTGTATCAGTGATTCATCACGACATGTGAATGAGGCTAGCTCCTAAACAGCTCCTATATGTCTGTTTCTCCCATGCCCTAGTTCAGGTCCTTTTCAACTCTCTTCAAAAATGGACCACCTGATTCCTGGGTTCCCTGCTTTTCTTCTTTTCTCTTCCTTGCTTGACTCTGAAGGATCATGTCTTAGTAAACTTGATGTCCTCTGGGACTGCCAGAGTGTCTGGCACCTAGTAGATACTTGTAGTAGGTATTTGTGACTCTATAAGTGAAAGAACGGACAAATGGGACACGGCACTTGGCATTGCCCAGTTCAATATAATATGTTTGCGACACTAAAATTTACTAACCTCTGTTGTCACAACAACTGTTTTAGGCACTTATTATTCTTAACCTCTCTGGTTAAATAATTTGACTAAGTTCATAGAATTAGTAAGTGGAAAAGCCTGGATTTGAACTACTGGGGTCAAACCTTAAACGTTCCATCAAATCATAGAGCTTTTTCCAGCAGTTGCATTATTTTTAGGTCTTACTAAAAGCTGATGTTAGCCACATTGATCTTCTATTCTACTGGGCGATATTGTCTCTAAATGACACTTTTCCCTCAGGAAATAAATCTGCATTCATTTCCTCAGAACACAAAGGTTGTCTTCATTGTCGCTTTTCCAAAGAGTGTGTGGTCCTGTGCTACCTAGGTTAAGGCATCTGTCCTGGTATATACATTTCAGAAACTGCCCCTGGCAACCAAATGCAGGAAGATTTATATGCTCCTCTGTGGCTTAAGATATCCACCTTCTTGATTATTCTGGTAGCTAGCTATCTCTTAGAAATACTAAAATAGATAAAATATCACCCAAAGAGAGTTTGAGTTCCTGCACTGTCTTCCCTGAAACCTACTCCTCCTCCTGTATTCCTTATCTCAGTGAATGGCCACCTGTTTCTGAAGCCAGAAACCCAGTCATTATCTGAGTCCTCCCTCCTCCTCCCTCTGCACATCCAAACCAGTGCCAAGCTGAGTCTATTCTTCCTCTGCGGCATCCCATGAGCCTGTCCTCATCTCTCCATCCCAACCACTCTATTGCCTTCATTCAGACCCCCACCTGGATCTTACCTGCATCAGGAATCAGCTGCCTGACACCTGTCTTCACTTCCATTTTGCACACAACAAGCCATCACGCACACCGTTGCCCAAGTCACGCAAGCAGGCAAATTGGCTCATCTTGGGGTTTCTGCCTTTAAGTTTTCAGTGTCTTCTCATTTGTCTCGAAATAAAGCCCCAAGTCTTCATCATGTCACCTTGATGGGGGCCCATCATGGTCTGGCCCCAACAAAGCTTTCCAGCCTTCCCACCCCACACTGTCCACCTCTCAACTTGGCTTGTATCATCTCTTCTTCTGCCCTTTTTCACTTTCTGGTTTTCCTATATAGATTGCTCCCCCCACCCTCATTTCATTGGCAAACTCCAACTGGTCTTTCAAATCTCAATTTAGCCATCATCTGTTCCCACCATCCCTGGCCTCCACAATCTGGGTGAGAGGCCTCATTCGTTTTCCCAGGAAAGCCACAGAACTTACTCATATTGTACCGTGATGGTCACTCAGCGAGCTCTGTGAGGGATCTTGTTCATCTCTCTGCCTCTAGGTCCTCAGCCAGTGGCTTCATGAGTTCGTTGAATAAATGAATCCCTATCCTCATCTCTCCAAATTTCCCACCCCACCCCACTAGTGGGGGAGACATAACACTGAGCTATCATACATCACTGTTATAAAAACTGTAATGGATTTCTGTGCTCTGGGAGCAAGGAGAAGCCTCGGGTGTCTCAATGGACATTATGGCAGAAATATGCCTAGGATGTTGTTATAAACAAACAGAAAGGGCACCCAAACTTCCAACCCTGAAGAGCAGTTTAAGAATAATTCATAATTCACACCAGAGGTCCCTATTTTCTTACCACATGAAGACCCCTTCAAATATCAAATAGTATAGAATCTAGACACTCCCCACCCCAGGTCATGGTAGTTGATGCAGAAAATCCTAAAATCTTCCAATTTCAGTAAGGATTTCAACTCATCGCAATACTGTCTACAGAAAATTCACAAACTAGCAGTACATGAAAGTGAAGGATGGTTTATGATGCTCAGATTATGCCTGGCATGGCTATGGATTTGCGGGCCCCCTAGGAAATCTCCACAGCCCCTGCAGGAACCACGGTTTAAACCAACTGATGCCAAAGTCATCCCGGCCCTCTATGCCCTTCAAGTGCTCTCTCCTCCCAGATCTGGACCAACTCAGGAAACTCACTGATGTGGAAGACATGGTTAAAAAACGAATAACTGGTAACATCTTTATAACAAAATAGTCTACTCAGGCATTAAGCGATTTGTTCAGAATGATACAAATTTGTATTTTAACACACAGTGAGCAGATCTAATGCATTCCCTTAGGCAGCTAATTGTGGACTCACTCTACTGTAAAGCCTGCTTAGCTGTCACACAATGAACTGCGATCGCTGCCTTTCCCAGACAGCATGGGTCACGTCGCTGAGGCCACCTCACAGCACGGCAGGTGAGTTGGTATGGGGTCCGCGGAAGGCTGCTCCACTGAGTTGAAGTGTGCCCTGCATCTTCACAACCTCAGGTCCCCCTCTCAGCAGCCAAGTTCAGACACGACACAGGAAATAAGCTTCCACAGTACTTTGTTCATACTTTACTTATGACATCTTATTTATTCTTTCTCTCTTTTTTTTAGTTACTTAAGTTATATATTCTTATTTTAAAATTCAAACAAAATCAAAGTTCATAAAATAAAAAATAGAAGCTTCCTACATAATTCCCTAGTCTCATTTCCCAAAGATAACCACAGATAATAGTATAACAGTGCTTTGTTCTATTTTGTTTTTTAAAAAGAAAAAATTAATGCATACTATACACATTGTTCCACAACTTGACTTTCATTTTCTCTTTCTCTTTTAGTTTTTTCACTTTTTATTATAGAAATTGTCAAACCAATAAATAAATGCAGAGAAGAGCATAATGAATCTCATGTATCTATCACCAAGCTTCAACAAATAGCAACAGTTTTCCAATTTTGTTTTATTAATATTTATCCTTTCTCTACTACCTCCAATCTTTTCCTGAAACATCTCAGGCAAATCTCAGCCATCATATTATTTCACCATAGTACTTTACTATGTATTTCTAACAGGCAAAATATTTTAAAAATATGAAGATTTTACCATTATCATATTTAAAAACAATAATCTTTTACAATATTCTGTTCTTTCTTTTCTTTGTCCTTAAAATGTGTGGGAATTTTTTCTCTTACCTTAGGTTTGTTTGAATTAACATCCTAACAAAATTCATATGATTGATATGTCTCTTAAGTCTCTTTTCATCTATAGTGGTTACAATAGTTACATCTCCCTTCCTTCTTTTAGGCAATTGATTTACTAAAGAAATGAGGTTTTAATTCTGTAGAATTTCCCACAATATGGATTTGGTTGATTACATACTCAGAATATCATTCCACATGTTCTCTAGTCTGCCAACTTCCTATAATCTCCTCAATAGAACTAGATTCTTGATTAAATTCAGATTCAATTATTTTGGGTGCAATATTTGATAGGTAGGGCTGAGTACTTCCTATTTTATCATAACAAGAGGCAAGCATGACTGGATGATCCCTGGATTTCAATCTTGTCACAGTTGATATATCCACTATAAATTTTTCTTGACATCTACTCACTTTAGCATCCATCAGGAATCAAGTTTTTTTTTTTTTTTTTTTTTTTTTTTTGAGACGGAGTCTCGATGTGTCTCCCAGGCTGGAGTGCAGTGGCGTGATCTCGGCTCACTGCAAGCTCCGCCTCCCGGGTTCACGCCATTCTCCCGCCTCAGCCTCCCAAGTAGCTGAGACTACAGGCGCCCGCCACCACGCCCGGCTAGTTTTTTGTATTTTTAGTAGAGACGGGGTTTCACCATGTTAGCCAGGATAGTCTCGATCTCCTGACCTCGTGATCCACCCGCCTCGGCCTCCCAAAGTGCTGGGATTACAGGCTTGAGCCACCGCGCCCGGCCAGGAATCAAGTTTTTAGGAGTTGCATAAGGGTATTTTTCTAGTGCAATTATTCCTTCTGTGTTTGTTAGCTAAAACTCTTTTGTAAAGAACTTCCCTTCATCAACTGTTTGATGACGTAGAAACACAGTGTGTACAGAAAAGATAGAATAAATGTTCTCTTTATTACTGATTTCTAGAAAAACAACTCGGTGTTCTAGCAATCTCTAAAGCTGGTTAATGAGTTAATTTCTTTTTTGTAGTATCATTGTGAATCTCAGGATTTTTATATTTTTGACAAATTCGTTACAGTTTTATTCTCATTGAAATTTAAATTTTTCCCATCTTTAGCCATTGGGAGCCTGGTAGGTTGGTCCTGAGTTCTTTAGACATAACCACAAAGCTTTTAACCATTTTCTTGCTTTATAGTACATAAGATGTAGTAGACCCATTTTACTCATGTCCTGACCTGTATTTGAAATCAGTCATTATCTTAAAGGGCACTTACTCTATTAATGAAAAATCATATTTAAATGCCACAGTATAGGTGCTAGGGTGCTCATTACTACTTGGTGGTCATTGATTCCAGAACTTAACAGTGGTCAGAGCTAAGAAATATGTGATTTTTAGAGTTATAAAAATAAGTAATGAGTTTATACTCTTTCCACTTACTTCCTTGTTTTTATTTAACAACATATCATAGGTGTTCTTCTACATCAGAAATGCAGATCCACATTATTTAATAGCTATATAACATAAAATAATATGATTATTACAGCTTGTATAACTAGTCTTCTATTGAGGTGATTTCTCATATTTAACTATTTTAAAAATTGCTGTAAAAGAGATTACTAACTTACATCCTTAACTGCTTGTGCAAATATTCTATAGATTCCTAAAAGTAGAACTGTTACTGTAAAGTATAAATCTAGTATATTGAATCCATTTAAAATCCTACTATCAGTGTCTTAGAGAGTATTTTTACTGATGGAATGCTGTCTGTTTCACTTATCTCTGCTTTTGCAGGCCCAAACCTTAGGCCTGGGCCATAGCCGTCATGTGATATTTGTGTATTCACTTGGATTGAAAAAGCCAAGGCCCACAGAAGCAGATGAAAAAAGAAGAGTTTAGGCTGGCCCCTCTGTAACAACTCCAAGGAAGCTTTAGGAAAATTCTATGCCTCTGGTCCAAGGAGGATGAGAAATACATGAAGCAGTTCTAAAGCTAACTCAGACTGTAGCCAAGTTCAGCTGAAATTAACCTAGATTAACTAAGCCCCAGCTGCCTCATACAGATGCATGTGTGAGAATAAATTATTGTTATTTTAAGACACACTGAATTTTGGGGTGGTTTGCTATACTGCGGTATTATCTTATTCTTGAATAAAATGATACAGCATCCTAAAGATACCAATTCTGCTCAAGATAATGTATACATTTAATTCAATCCCAGTAAAATAGGCAGAGAAAGGTTATTAGTTAAATAAGATTTTCTAGAACTAAAATTGTAGATGATGCCAAAATGAAAAGAGAGAGAGAGACCAGAGAAGTGAGAGTAGTGTGTTAGAGGTCTTGTGAGGCAAACACAGATTTGATAAGTTTATAGATTGGTCAGGAAAAATAAGCATAAGTATGGCTCGTAGTAAATCTGGAGAAACGAAGAGTAAAATTAAATGTACAACTTTCGAGTCAGCCAAAGAAAATTCTGTGCATCCTATAAAAGAGGGAACAAAGAACAATCTCGACAAATTATGTCGGTGTGGCAGAGTAAGAACCTCCAAAAAGCCACTTGGCAATAAAAGCAACAAGAATACAGGCAAAAAATGGTCAAAATCAACTTTTCCCAGTTTTTTCAAATTAACCAAAAGCTTACAAGGATCCAAAGAGCATTTAATAAAGAAAAATGACAGAATATTAGTAAAAACAACATGGTTTCTAGTGTTTTAACTTACCCTCTTTCCATCCCCGCCCTCAGCTCCACAGTAGCCTTGAAAACCAACAGCCCCACACTCACCGTGAAAATCAGCAACCCCATAGTCACAGTGAAAATAAGCAGCCCCACAATCACAGTGAAAACCAACAGCTCAGGAACCACTGGAAGGAGTGAATGGGTTAAGAGCTGGCTAAAGTACCGTTCTGAGATTTGCCAATATTTGACCTGTCTGGCAGTTCCCTGGCTGGTATTTATTTGACCTGACTCAGATCTCACACAATGCAAACAACTTTTTCCCCGGGGACATTTGTCAAAAACAACTACAAACAATTATCTAACATCACAACTGCTTGAAGCAGTGATTGCAGTTGGGAAAACTAAGAAGCTGATCAAATTAGTTAAAAGGAAAAGCTGGTGAATGAAATAGTCCATGGGGGCTTTGAAAAGCTCTAAAACATTTCTAGAAATCTAGAAGGTTTCACCTGTGTAGGAATGTGCACATGCTCAGGACAGACCTGAGAAGGTCCTAAGCTCCCCACTCTGACTGACCTTTAGGCTCTAAGCAAGTAGAAAGTGAGAGCTAAAGCAGAGTTGTAAATTGAGCCCCTCAATAGTGAAGACATATCCCAACTCATACACATACACACACAGTCCCTCAGTAAAGGCTGAGAGGCTTATTGGTTCCAGGCATTTCAGAAAATCTCTGTCCAATCATTAATGACCACTAGGCTATCTAAGCAGAGATTTCAGTGGTCGTATGACAAGGATACAGACTTTAGAAAACTAGTTCAAGAAAGTTACTAAACAAACAAACAGAAATAACAAAAAGAAAAAACAACAAAAACAAACAGCACCAACAACAAACCCTAGGAAGAGAAGGATCTGATTTCCAGAGTTGCGATGTTATGTTATTTTAAAAGTCTGGTTTTCAACAAAAAATTATGAGACATGCAAAGACATAAGAAAGCATGGCCTGTTCATAGGGGAAAAAAGCAGTCAATAGAAACTATCAACGAAGAAGCTCAAAGCAGAACTTACTAACAAGACTAAATCAGCTATTTTAGGGATGTCCAAAGAACAAAGAAAGCCATATCTTAAAAGCTAAAGGAAAGTATGAAGATGCTGTCACAACAAATAGAAAATATAGAAATTCACTTTAAATCTAAAGACACAAGTAGGTTGAAAGTGAAAAGATGGGAAAAGATGTTTCATGCAAATAGTAACCAAAAGAGATTTGGGGTAGTTATACTAACATTAGTCAAAATAAACCTTTAGTCAGAAACTGTTACAAGAAATAAAGACGAACACTGTTTATTGATAAAGGGGTAAACTCACCAAGAAAATGTAACAATTATAAACCTATATGCACCAAAATCAGAGCCCCAAAATATATGAAGCAAACATTGATAGAATCAAATAAAGAAATAGTTCTCCAATAATAGTTGAAATAAACTTCAATATGCCACTTTCAATAATAGATAGAACACAAGACAGAAGAAAAATAAAGAAATAGCGAACTTGAACAATGCCATAAACCAATTACACCTAACAGATATATTCAGAGCACTACACCCAACTAAAGCTGAATATAAATTTTTCTCAAGTGCATATGGAACATTCTCCAGGATAGATCATATGTTAGGCCACAAACAAGTCTTAATAAATTTAAGAAGTTGAAATCATACAAAATATCGTTTCTGATCATAATGGAATGAGTGAAAAATCAGTAACAGAAGGAAAACTGGAAAATTCACAAATATGTGGAAATTAAATAAAACACACTTAAACAACTAATAAATCAAAGAATAAATCACAAGAGAAATTATAAAATCTTGATACAAGATTTGCAAATGATATAATCTTGTACATAGAAAATTTTAAAGATTCCATACACAAAAAAGTGAGCAAATAAATTCAGCAAGGTTGTAGGATGCAAAATCAACGCAAAAAAAAATCAGTTGCATTTCTATACATCAACAATGAACAATCTATAAAAGAAGTTTTTAAAATTCCATTTAATATAACATCAAAAAGAATAAAATAAAATACTTAGGGATAATTCTAACAATGAGGCAAAAGACTTGGACACTGAAAACTATAAAACATTGCTGAAAGCAATTAAAGAAGACATAAATAAATGGAAAGACATCTCACGTTCATTCATTAGAAGACAATGTTCTTAGTATGACAATACAATCCAAAGGTATCTAAAGACACACTGCAGTCCCTATCAAAATTCCACTGGCTTTTTTTTTTTTTTTTTTTTTTTCAGAAACAGAAAAATTCATCCTAAAAGTCATATGGTGCTTCCCAAAAATAGCCAAAATGATTTTTTAAAAGAAGGATAAAATACAGAAAGCTCACATTTCCTGATTTCAAATTTTACTACAAATCTACAGCAATTAAACCAGTGTGGAACTAGACTAAGGGAAGATGTATAGACAAATGGAACAGAATGGAGAACTCAGAAATAAACCTTTGCATGTGTGGTCAATTAATTTTTGACAAGTGTGCCAAGACCATTTAATAGGGAAAGGATAATAATTTCAACAAATAGTTCTGGGAAAACTAAATATCCATATGCAAAAGAATAAAGTTGGAATCTTACCTTATACCATCTACAAAAATTAACTAAAAATGGATCAAAGACCTAAACACAAAAGGGCTAAAACCATAAAATGCTTGGAAGAAAACCCAGGGAGAATGTTTTATGATGTTGGATTTGGTAAGGATTTCTTGGATATGACACCAAAAGCACAGACAACAAAGGGAATATAGATAAGTTGGACTTCATCAAAATTTTAAAACTGTTTGTGCATCAAAGACCCTGATATGGTTTGGTTATGTCCCCACCCAAATCCCATCTTGAATTGTAGCTCCCACAATTCCAGCACGTTAGGGGAGGAACCTAGTGGGAAGTAATTGAATCACAGGGGTGGGTCTTTCTCATGCTGTTCTCATAATAGTGAGTAAAAGTCTCATGTGATCTGGTGGTTTTATATAGAGGAGTTCCCCTGCACAAGCTCTCTTCTTGCCTGCTGTCACGTAAGACATCCCTTGCTCTTTTGCCATGATTGTGAGGGCTCCCCAGCCATGTGGAACTGTAAGTCAATTAAATTTTCCTTTATAAATTTCCCAGTTTTGGGGTATGCCTTTATCAGCAGCATGAAAACAGACTAATAGAGACACTCAGTAATGGCAAACAATGGAATGGGGGAAAATATTTGCAGATGACATACCTGATAAGTAATTAATATCCAAAATAAACAAAGAAATCCAACTCAACAATTCCCATTCCCCTCAAAAACCCAATTCTAAATGGTGAAATGGCTCAAATAGGCATTCTTCACAAAGATAATACAGGTCACCAGGGGCTGGGAGAACGAAAGAAGTTATTGTTTAATGGATACAGAGTTTCCATTTGAGGTTATGAAAAATTTCTGGAAACGGATAGTGGTGATGATTGCAAAGCACTGTGAATGTACTTAATGCCAATGAACTGTAAATTAAAAAAAAAAAATTTAAGACAAGGTCTCACTCTGTTGTCGGGGCTGGAGTGCAGTGGCATGATCTCAGGTTACTGCAACCTCTGCCTCCTGGGCTCAAGCAATCCTCTCACCTAAGCCTCCCAAGTAGCTGTGACTACAGGCATGCGCAACCACACCCAGCTAATTTTTTGTATTTTTAGTAGAGACAGGGTTTTGCAATGTTGCCTAGGCTGGTCTTGAACTCCCAAACTCAAGCAACCTGCCCTCCTTGGCTTCCCAAAGTGCTGGGAAGATGTGAGCCACCATGCCCAGCCCTAAAAATTGTTAAAATGATTAATTTTATGTTATATATATTACATCACAATTTTAAAAATAATAGAAAACAAAACAAAAGCCAAACAAACAAAAGAATAATAAGAAAACAAAACCATATTTTCTACACGTTGACACTGAAAAGTCCTAAAAGCAATCACTAACCTCGTGGCAATGAGCACCCCTAGCATCCAGACTGTGGCTTCTAAATATCATTTCCCACTAAAAGGAATCAGGACTCCTTGTAATGATGGTTGATTTCAGGACCGGCACAGAAAATGAACAGTAGGAGCCAGAAATAGTTTGACCTACCAGAGAGCAAAGAACACTATCAAAGACTATGAAAATTGTGTGAAAAGAATTCAGAAGCTGACCAGAAAAGGCTCCCACTAGCTAAAGAGGGGACAATTTAAGATCAGCATTTTTTTTTTTTTTTTTTTTTTACTTTTATTTTAAGTTCCAGGGAACCTGTGCAGGATGTACAAGTTTGTTACATAGGTAAACGGAGCAACAGTAATATTAATAACCACAGTGGTTTGAAGCAAATGAAATACTTTAAATTTAAAATTTTATAATTATCCTTAAAAAGATGAACAAACAAGAAAAACTATTAGTCACCTTTGGAGAATGCTAGTGGACAACCTCATTATTTGGAACACTGGTAAATAAAAATATAAGGTAAGAAACTTAGGCTGGCGCTGGGCACGGTGGCTCACGCCTGTAATCCCAGCACTCTGGGAGGCCGAGGCAGGTGGATCACGAGGTCAGGAGATCCAGACCATCCTGGCTAACACGGTGAAACCCCGTCTCTACTAAAAAATACAAAAAACTAGCCAGGCGACGTGGCGGGCGCCTGTAGTCCCAGCTACTCGGGAGGCTGAGGCAGGAGAATGGCGTAAACCCGGGAGGCGGAGCTTGTAGTGAGCCGAGATCCGGCCACTGCACTCCAGCCTGGGCAACAGAGCAAGACTCCGTCTCAAAATTAGTGGTGGGCGCCTGTAGTCCCAGCTACTTGGGAGGCTGAGGAAGGAGAATGGCATGAACCCAGGAGGCAGAGCTTGCAGTGAGCCGAGATCGCGCCACTGCACTCCAGCCTGAGCGACAGAGCGAGACTCCATCTCAAAAAAAAAAAGAAAGTTAGGCTGGGCACAGTGGCTCTTGCCTATAATCCCAGCACTGTAAGAGGCCAAAGCAGGCAGATCCCTTGAGACCAGGAGTTCGAGACCAGCCTGGCCAACGTGGCAAAACCCTATCTTTACCAAAAATACAAAAATATAGTCTATGTTTCAGGATAATCAGGATTTAAACTATTCTTTAGGGTAAAACTTGATGAGATAAAGATTATTTCCACAGAAGTATTTCACTTCATCTGTGAAGAAGAAATGAGGGAGAAGGAAGAAATGAGGGATAGAGAAAGAAAGAACCAAAGAGACAGCGAGAGAGACAGAGAGAAAGAGAGAGAGAGGATGAAGCTAGTAGAAGAAAATACATAGAACCATATTTTTGTGACTACATTACTTAAACAAGAACCCCAAACCACAAGTCACAGCGGAGATGGATGCTAAATTTGGCTACATTAAAAGTAAAGACATTTTCAACAACAGACACCAGGGACACAGTTAAAGATGGAGGGCAGATAGAAGATATTTACACTTGCTCTAAGGTTAAAAGAAAGTAGTGTTCAGAATATTTAAGGAACTTCTGAAAATCTGCCAGAAAAGTGAAACTCAAAGGAAAAATGGTCAATAACAACATAGGCAATTAACAAAAGGGAACCTAAAAGATAACAAGCAAATGAAGCTCAACTTTACTAGATTTTAAAGAAATGCAAATTAAAGCAGATTTGCAAATAGTAGAAGGTTGGTCAATATCAAGTGCTTGTGGGGAATATGGACATCTTCACTCCTAGTAAGAGGCTAACATGTAATGGCAATTTGGCAGAGTAATCTTGCACTTCAGCACTCACATATGTCCACTGATTTCTATCTGTGTTCATCGATACCTTGTTTGAGATAGCAAGGAATTGGTGACAACCTAGATATCGCTCACTAAGGAATGATAGAAAGTGACAGAATACCATGCAGGTAAAAAAAAATGGTCTAAATGTGTATATACCAATGCAGAATGCTTGCACAAACTTAGTGTCATGTGAAAAAGAAAGAAATATAATAACTTTTATAGCTCAATAAAGTTATATATATTAAACACAAGCATACAGACAGTTTCAGTCTACTGTCAAGATACATATACATACACAAGCATATGAACTGTGCAGGCACATTGCTCAGCCTCAGGGTTAAAATTCACACAGTTTTCCATGCAAATGGTGCCCTCTGGGGAAAGATGCCAGAATACAACATGAAAGGTGCCCCCTGAGGGTATGCAATATGGCAGGCTTGACTACTGAAGGTTGTAGATTAATGTCAGAATAGGTGCCTATGATGAGAGCAAGGAGGGAAAAGGGAGTGGGAATGGGAGCTGCCATGTTGTACACTGTGTGCTGCTTACACTCCAGGTATGAGTGTGACTAGTGCAGAGTGTGCAACATGGCAGCCTTGAATATATAAGATGGTTTGGAAGGTTGTAGATTAATGCATTGGAATAGGTGCCTATCATAAGAGCAAGGAGGGAAATGGGAGTGGGAATGGACAGGAAGGAGAACATGAAGTAAAGTGAATATAGAAAAGGGTACATGCATAAAAAGGAGGATGATAGTGTGCCCGAAATGAAGAAATAGAATCAACTCAATTCCGTGGTCTTAAGTGGAGGAGGCTGGACCCAAAAGAGGGATCTTGAGCTGGAAAACCAACACCTTCTCAATCCTGCTAAGAAATGTGGATTTTATCTTGAAAGCTATGGGAAATCCTAGAAGTGTCTGAAACAGGAAAGATTTGCATGGGAATGGATGAGAAGGGGAGAGGCTGGGGGGCAGCAGGCCTTCAAAGCAACCCATGCAAGGTCTCCATGAGCACAATGGGGTCAATGTGGCCAAAGATGCACTGAGCCAGGTGTGCATACCTAATGCCACACACAAAGATCCTTGGAAAGCCTGGCACTCCCTCCTTCAACTCCTCCCTCATTCTTATGTACCCAGAGGCTCAAACAGAAACAAGGCCTGTTAAAAGTGCTAGGAACAGCTCCCACCAGCACGGCCATGGTTGATACCACCTTCCAGATATGAGTGTGATTAGCACACAGCCGTCTTCCCATTTTCACAATGGAAATTTCACAGATTGTCATAATCAAATCTTCTCTTTTCAAGATATTAAGAACAACCTCAAGCGTGTATCATATGTAGAAAGAAATTCCTAGAAAAATCTAAACTTACAGATTCCTTATAAACAACTTGGTTTATGTGTTTATTTTGATGTAATTTTTGATAGAGGTTGGTATGGAGAAGCACAAAATCAAATATGTTTTATGGCATCACTTTCTAAGAATAGCCTTTTCCGCTAGACTCAAGATGAAAAAGATCATGAATATTTTCTTTTTATAACTCTGATTCAATTTGTTATCTCCTTAGTCCTGCTTATATAGAGTTTCTGTCCCTTCTGTTCTCAGATCATTGACCAATTCTGATATGAGATAAAATTCTATTAATATTACCTTAAGCAAGTACTCAGAGAAGGAAAAAACAAAAGGGAAGGAGAGAAAACATCACACCGTCTTGACTAACACTTCTGACCCACCGGCCCACCCTTGCTGTTGTAAGAACATTTTAAGTCAGTGATTGTCAGCTTTGGCTTCCTGAGGCAACAAAGAATTAATTAGTAAATTTTGATTAAAATATTTTCCTAACAAAATATAATACCTAATGAAAGTTAAGCGGTAGTGAAACAGGCATGCTCATGCATAGCTGATTGTAATTAGAACAAATCTTTTGAAAAGCAATTTGGCAGTATCAAGCCTCTAAATGTGTGTACTCTGACCTGGGAATTCTCTTTCTGGAAACCTATCTTATTGTGGGGAGGGTGGGAATCTAATTAGGTAAACAGATACATGCACAAAGAAACTTATTATGGTGTTATTTTATAACAATTAAAAAAAGTATGAGAAACAAACTGATAACATGCCCAGTTCTGTAAACTATGGTATATCCACCAATTTGGGTGGATCTGTTTATAGGGAGTCTGTCAAAACCTGAGTATAAACATGTATATACAATCTTATCAAAATTATATATTTTTAAATACAGAAGCAAATATGAAATCTGCACAATTCAAAAGGTTTGGAAGTAAATATACTAATCTTGGTAGTGACAGGTTTTTGGTACAGAGATTTAGAGTGACTTTTCTTGCCTTTTTATTTATGTTATTTTCAGGTTCATCACAAGGACTATAGTGTACACAACTTTTCTAATCAGAAAAAAATAAACACACTTTATAAGGAAATAAACAAACATAGAGATGCCATATGGAATCTTTTGGTTTGAGAGATGGCTGAGACTGGGATAACTCAGATCAAAAATACAATAAATTATCTCAATTCCAAAAAAAAAAAAAGGTGGGGCTGGCTGGTAAGGGACCTACATTTCATACCCTTCTTAAGTTTGCTGGTTTCTGCCCAGGATTTCCATTAGGACTGGAGAATAGGAGCTGAGTTAATTTTCCCAGGGGCCCTGAAATCCTGATATTGGTACATTCCCTGTCATGCATTTACTCTCCTTCTTAGGGCCATGGTGACCATAAATGTGAATGAAAATTTAAAGTATTTAGCATTTATTAAGCACTTCCTATGCACAGGCACTGTTTTGGTGCTTTTTATAACTGTATTTCACCTTTCTCAGGCTTACAAAAGCTCTTAGTAAAAAGAACCATTGTCTCCTTCCTCCTCACTCCCCCACGCCAGCGTGTTCTACACACTCCTTTCTTCTACTCACCAAGAGAGCCTTTTAGGAATATAATTGATCTGGATAAGAGAAAAAAAATGGGCCAACTAGGCTGCCATTTGTTATCAATAAAGCCTCACAGCTGTCTGAACAGCTGACTAAAGAAGCACCTTCAAATGGTCAAGACAGGGAAGGTTCTAGAAATAGGGCACCAGAAAATCCCACAGGCCTTCTCCTTGTGATGTGGCTTGTTTGCTTTACAGGTGTCAAGCATATTTGCTGACGTCAGCAGCCCATCAAAGTTTAAAATAATAATAGTGAAAAGGAAAACAGCCCCTTTCTGCCAGGCAGTCCTGTTCTGCCAACTTCTGCGTTCTTTTTGAGTTAATAAACGTCCAAGAATCACCTCTCCTACCACCCTGAGTGGGAAAAACAGCACAATAATTTTAAAACCACCAGGTCAGCCCATTGTCAGCACAAACCATTCAGACAAGTAGCATTTTGTCACACTCTAATGAGGATTTTACCTCTGCCTCAAAACGAAAGCTATCATTAGGTTTCGTGTTTATGGGATCAAATGATTGTCTGGGGATGGTGGGTTTCTTTCAGTCCCTTCCTCATTTTAATCACGTTCAAGACCAAATGCATAGACATTTCCTGCATCAGATGAAACTAAAAAACCATAGCTATGCCAGCTAATGTCTTTTGAAAACATCAATTAAGAAAATGGCCTTTAAATTCCCATTTTTACTTGAAAATCTGCGAACAGGCACACAAGTTTTAATACCAGGGCAGTGGTGGTGGCAGTGAGGGGCGGGTGGGGGGTGCTGTCTCTAAAAAGGAGACAGCACAAACAGTGGTTTGAGGAGGTCAGAAGGGCAGGCTCCCATTGGCAACAAGCAGATAGAGAATCTATGCAAGGGAAGGAACTTCTGTATAAAGCAAAGGCCTCTTAAGTTATCTTCACATGTAGTGTTGAAACTGGAGCCAGCCCCTCAAGAGTAGGTTGATAAGAGGTTTCTGCACCATGCTGGTACCACACACAGGACCCATTGTTAATACCTCCTGAGGACAGATTAGATCCCACATTCCTCAGAAGTACTGAGCTGCAGAGGGAAATCGGCCAGCAGGCTCCTTCCGCAGGGCCAACCACTAGCTACAACTGATAAGTTTTAATTGAAATAACTGGAACAATTACATGGAGTCCCCACCACTTCTGTCGCCAGCTACTGAGATGGTGGTGTACTTGCATCTCCTGGCATGTGCATAGGCGTGTGCCAGAAAAGAGTAATTCAAGTTCTTAACTCATTTTTTATCTTTTTTTCCACGGCTATGTGCCATCGTTAATCAAATTGTTCACCCAAGGAGTACTATGAGATTGTTTTGTTTTATTTTTTCTTTTCTGGCCTTATCTAGGAAACCCTGATATTTACTCTATCTGAGTTTGAACAAGTAACTAATTAATCTCTGACAAAAGATACTGAAGTTAGACAAGTTTGGGTAAAATCCGTTGAGGTCATGGTTGGTTTTAATCACATAGCTCAATTTAAAAGCTGAACACTAACATACCTTTGCTTTCAAAGAGTGCTTGTTAAACAGCAAGTTTTGTTGTGCGTAACTTGAATTCTGCCACTTCCTTTTATTTTTTTCTGAAATAACAGTGATTGAGTCAATGAAGTGGCAATATGAATTAAAGGACAACACACCTGCCTTTGCAGGGACAGACCCCAAAGGGCCCAGATTAAATTTTAACCAGGATTATGTTTGCCAGGATTTTATATCTCAAATGATTATGTTTGGCTTTTGTAATAATAAAAGGTTATTTTGGGAAAAGAATTCCCTTTTAACATCTACTCTGTTTACTAGGAGGAAATACAGAGTTAGACTTCGATACAGTTTAGCCTTTGAAAGAAAATAAAAGACAAATGATTTAGCAGATGGGTAATTCCCAAATCTGCAGAAATGTAAACAGCCAGGATTTTGGTGCCTATGGGTTTTATCAAAGATGTAAGAAAGGCTGAGACCGACACCAGTGTGTCCTCTTTGGCTAGTTTTAACACGTTTACAGTCACAATTAACATTCAAGGAATTTCCTTTTCATCCAAGTGTTTCTTTTAAAAGCACTTCATACCACACACTAAAGTTCTAGCTGCCATCAGCTAGAACTTCCCATACAGAAGAGTAGTGAAATCTCCATAATACTTCCTTACTTTGAAAATGGGCTCGGACCACGTCAATTTCCTTGGGGTGTTTGTTTTCCAATATAGGTGGTTCTCGCCTCCTCCCTCCTTCCCTCTCTTTAAATAACTTGTACTGGGGACCCTACTTCTTCGTCCCCCACCCTCCTCCGCACTCACCCCGGAGCCAGATGAGCGCGAGGCTGGGCAGGCGTCCTAAGCCCTCCCCCGGCCCAACAGCCTGGTTTCAAGTCCCTGAGCCGGCCGGCCCACTGCATTTTGCAAGAAAAAAGAGATCCCTGTTTCCCCCTCTCCCCCGCTACCCCTAGACAAGGGATTCGCACATAGGCACGGAGTCCGAGTCTTGGCTATGCATAGAGCTCAGCCCCGTATCCGAGTCTTCGTCGTTGCCAGGACCGCTCTTGGCCAGACCACGGGCCTGGTCCACCCACATGTCGGCGCAGGCTTGAGGCCCGGGTTCCCGCGAGGGACCGCCGGAGCCAGGAGCCCCATCCGGCGCCACTGTCAGCTCCAAAGTGTGCAAAGTTTGCAGAAGGCCCTGTAGCTCGCGCTCCTTGCTGTCCCATTGCTGCTGGCTGTAATCCAAGTCCGACTTGACGGCCTCCAGGTCCGTGTTGAGCCGGAGCCCGATGTAAAGGCTAGTACTGAGCTGCGTCCTGACCCGTTCCTGCTCCAGCAGCAGCTCGCCCTCGGGGCCGCCATCGGGCTCCGGGGGCTCCTCCCGCGCCGCCAGCTCCTCCTGGCGCCGCCGCATCCACCTCTGGTTGAGTTCCTCCTGAATCTCGGCTGAAAGGCGCTCCAGCAACTCCTCCTGCTGAACCCGTTGCTCCTGAAGCCTCAGTAAGTCGTCGCAGCGCCGGGCCAGCTCCTCCAGCGCCGCCGCCTGCGCCTCGCCGTCTAGAGGGGGCGGCGCCGCCGCCGCCTCTGCCTCCGCCGCCACCTCTTCTGGCTCCTCTCCTGGGCTGGACCCGTCGAGCTCGATGCCTGCCCCAACCAAGTAAGTGTCCTGCACGTAGTTGACCCCGTGACGCCGCATGCGGTCCAGGTGCACCTTGGCCTCGTAGCGGTCGATCTCGCGGTCCAGCTCGTGGAGCCGCTGCACCTGCTGGCGAATGGTGTGGTCCTGGGAGAGCACCAGATGCACCAGCGTCTCCATGCGCTCCACCGACGCGCTCTCGTGGGCCCGCGGCGACGAAGAGCAGGACGAGGCAGTGGACGACGAAGTGGACGAACAGGACGACGGAGGCTGCTGCTGGCGCCGCCGGTTAAGCTTGGCCAGTTTGCGAAAGGCCTTGCGCACCACTCGCCGCTGTTTCTCCTGGGTCATGGCCAGGCTGGGCCGCGCGGGGGCCCCGCGGGCCGGACAGGGGCGCTCTCGGCTGAGCACTACGCGCGCCTCGGCGCTGCGGGGGCCGGCGTTAGGCAGCGATGCCTCGCTGCGCACTAGCACGAAGCGCACATTCTCTTGCTCTTCGCCCCAGGCAGCCCAGAGGCGCAAGATGCGAGTCTTGTTAGGGAGGATGCGCTCAAAGCCGCGCCACTTCTCCACGATGCAATAGCACTGCGGGGGCCCACACAGCATGCCCTGCGGCAGCGCCTCGTCGTCGTCCTCGTCTGGAGGTTCGGGAAGCTCTCCCGGGCCAGGCGGGTCGCCGGCCGACCCCCGCCGCCGGCTCCGCCGCTGTCTCCGTCGCCGCCGGCAGCCGTCCTCCAAAAGCACTCGCACAACGTCCGAGCAAGTAGTGCGGCGGGAGAGACCGGACACCAGCTTCTCTTCCTGGCAGATCCACACCGATATCTTCTTTTCCGAAGGATCCATGGCGCAACCAGGGCGCAGGTGGCAGGTCCGGCCGGGCTCTGCTGGGGCAGAAAGGACAGCAAGGGCAGCCCAGTAGCTCTGGGAGGGGAGAGGAGCCCGTGCCCCCTCCTGCGGCCGCACTAGCCCTGCTTCCCCACTGCGCACCGAAGGCAGGCTGGAAAGCGACTGCGGCTGTGGTCGCGGTTGCAGCTGCGCTCTGCCCGGACGACGGGCGCTCCCGGGGCAACGCGCCCGGGACCGGCTCCCGCCGCTCTGGCTCTACCCAAGGTGCCCGGGACCTCCGGGTTTTGCTCCTCCCCACGTGGCTCCACCCCTTCCCGCCCCCAGCGCCCGGAGCTGTGGCTGGAAGTACAGGAGGCTCAGGGCCCAGGCCCGCCCCTTGCAGCCTTGCCGCGCGGCGTGCGCCCCGTCCGCCCCTCGCTCGCGTTGCGGGCATCCTGAGTCTGGGCCTTTTTCGCCAAATCGCTGCTCTGCCGCGCGCCTACGCAAGGGAAGATTCAAGGGCCCCTCCACTTCAGGGAGTGGAGCCCGCGCCTTGGCACGGATCAGCTGTGCGTCTCCCTTGGCCTACTGGCTCTTCTCCTTGTGTCTATAGCTAGCCGGACGCATCTTGACTTTTATCTTCTCATCTTTCCTGGCGCCTCCAGACGCATTTCCTGGTCCCTCAAGGCAGCGGTGCCTGGGGAGTGCACTTTGCACAGACAGGGAAACCGAGGCACTCAGCGGTCTCCAATGGAGACGCTCTAATCACATTCCACGTCCAGCTAGCGCTATGAAGAGCTGCCTCTAACGCGGAAGGCCTCCCAGTCTTCCTCGACAGGAAGCAGTATTTGCATATCTAAGGAGAACAAGATTCAGCAACGTGCTCCGGGAGCAAGTGCAGGCATGGAACGGTCTGGGCTGGAGGGGGACAGACGTTCAGAGGCGGCTGCCGGTTTTCTGTAGTGTCACGTAAGTGGGTCTCCACGTCATCTTCACCTCAGCTTCCCACAGCCTTCTTGGGAGAGGGGCTTCTCATTCTAGTGGGAGTTCAGGGCCCAGACCCGAGTCACAAGCTATTTTTATGCTTTCCACATCCATAAGGGGAAACCGTGAAGGCTTCTGGCATTTTCTAATATTCAGACGTGGTCCAGAAGAGATAACAGCCAAGCTTTACAGCGCAAGAAACCCAAGGCCACAATGCAAGTGAACTTGTTTCATCCTTAACTGCTGATGAGGATAGTCTATTGCGTGCAAGCCTCGCACTTAGCTTGTCCTTGTGAGCACAGGTCTAATAATAAGCTCACTCCCTTTCTTCAAGACCTTGGATGGCTCCCCATTGCCTCTTGGCTAAAGCACTTTTGTTCATTCAATGATTCACTCAGCAAATATTTATTGAGTACCTACTGTGCTCCAGGTCCTATCGCTAGGGCTTTGACAATGAATGAATCGCCAGTTCTGGCTTGCAAGGAGTTCACAATTTAGTGGGAGAGCACAGCCAAGTAAACATTTCCAACACAATGTCTTGTGTCCTCTGATAAGGGAGAGCATGAGGTTTTGGGGGAACCTGGAGTGGCATCCAACCCATCTTGGAGGGGCAAGGAAGGCTTTCCCCCAGAGGAGGTGTCTTAAGCAAGACCCAAAGGACCATTAGAGTCTGCCAAAAGGAAAGTAGATGGAGGGGAGGGACAAGCAGTATTCTAGAAGGAATTGTAGTGCAGTCAGGAATCAAGAGCGTGTTAGTTACTGGGGCTGTCAGGAATTTGAGAGGAGTGTCTAAAATTGAGGTTGAATGATTGAACAGGAACAGGATCAGGAAGGGCCTTTAATTCCATGCTTATGTATTTGGATTTGTCATTAAGACAGTGAGAACCCATAGGGTGCAAATCTGGAGTCAGAACAGTCAAGTAAAAATCTCAGCAGCACTTACTAGCTCTACAGCCTTAGGAAAAGTATTAATCTCTCTGAGCTTCAGTTTTCTTATCTGTGAAATGTTGATAATAAAAAAATACCTCCCTAATAGAACTGGTGTAAGGATTAACTGCCTGGGCCTGGTAAATCCCCAATAGTTTTATTGGGGGGTTGGAAAGCTGGGAGGTATATTAGTTTTCTATTGCTGTGTAACAAATTATCACAAACTTAGTGACTTAAAACAACACCCATCTATTACTTTACTGTTCTGTAGATCACAAGTCCAAGTTGGCATGGCTGCTGCATACTTTGCTCAGGATGTCCCAGGCAAAAGGCAAGGTATAGGCTGGTTCAAGTTCCTGTCTGAAGGCTCTGGGGGAATACCCACTTCCAAATCCATTCAGGTTGTTTGCATGATCTGGTTCCTCTCAGTTGTAGGTCTGAGGTCCCCATTCTCCTGTTGGCTGTCCTCCAGGGTCACTCTCAGCTCCTACAGGACTCTCTCAGATCCTTTCTATAGGATATCCACCCCCCTCCCTGCAACTTAAAAGTCAGCAACCACATGTCAAATCCATCCAGTCCTCCTTTGCTTTTAATCAATCTACCATCCTCTTCTGCCACTAGCTAGAGAAAACTCTCTGCTTTTAAAGTGCTTGATTAGTCAAACCCACCTGGATAATTTCTCTGTCTTAAGGTTGACTGATTAATAACCTTAACTATATCTGAAAAACCCCTTTTGCTGTGTACTGTAATATAATCACCAAAGTCGCCCCCAGGGAGATGAAGATTATGGGGCTGTCTTAGAATTCTGCCTACCATAGGGCATAACATGAACAGATTTTGATTTTTTAAAGATCAGTCTGTTTGCACTGAGGACAATGGGTGGGGGTGGGGGGTGAGAGGCAAGAAAGCCTTTTAGGAGACTATCACATTCATTCGAGGAAGAGATGATGACCTATGCTGAGAATAGTGGGGGTGAGAAGACTGGACACAATTGACAGCTATCAAGGAGGTGGGAGAGGCAGGATGTGGTGATAGATTGACGAAGGATTTCTTTCTCCCTAGAATGGCGTCAAAGGTCTCTTGCAATCTGGACCAGCCCACTTCTCCAACTTCTCACTTACATGTGGGCTATCCCTTCTTCCTTTCCTCTCACATAGGATTGCTAGAGCTTTGTAGTCAACTGCCATCCCTGCTGGATTCTAAGCTCCACAAGGGTAGGGATCATATATCTGTTTTGCTCACTTTTGAATCCTTTACATTTAGTGCAATCCCTACCACATTCTAGGTTTACTCAGTAGCTGTCGAATACATTGATGAATCAATGAAGGAATCCTACATTTTAGCAAGCCAACACCTCATCCATCCAGAAGAACTCCTGCATCTTATGTATCCACACTTTTGTACATGCTTTTCCCACAATTAAGATTCCTCTTAAACAACTGGAGAACTTCTACTCACTCTTCAGAAGCTCAGATACAGGTCACCTGCTCTGGGAGTCCTTTCTTTCCTCCTCCAGAAAGAACTGGTTCCCCGCTCTTCTTCTGCGTCTATTAATGCAGAGATTACATTGTGCTGTGATGCATTTTTTATGTCTGTTTACTCCCACAAGAATAGAGCTTTTCAAAAGAAAAAAGATTGTCCTATTTACAGTTTAGTCCTTAGTGCCTAGGGTGCCTGGCACATGGCAGGTTCTCCATCTTCTCCTATGTTTTAAGGAACACCCAGATAAATAATGTCTAAGATATTGTGCTACCCTCAAGATAACTTCTTTCTAGAAGCAGACAAATACATGGAATCCCTGTTGTAGTAATGATATATATGAAATTTGTGTCGGACTAATTAAAGGATAGAGTGATTGTATGGGTGCTAGGAAGGATGCAGAAGGCAGGCTTCAACAAATGCGGAGGAGGGGTTGAGAGCATTCTTGGTGGGAGAAGATACATTAGTTATAATGCTAAAATGAGTATGCATGTGGTCATGTACCAGTGTTTCAGAGTGTGTGTTTTGGAGTTACCCTGCCTCATTTCGAATACCAGCTATAAGCTTTCCAACCCTCAGTCTTCTCACCAGGAACAAAGTATAATAGTGGAACCTTCCTTATAGAGTTGTCATTACATGAAATGAAATAATGCACAATATATAAAAGATCTAGCACAGTGTCTGGCACATAAAACATGCTCAATAAAACCCAGCTAGCATTGTCAAGAAATTGTATTAAGTACCTACTGCATGCTATGTCCTGGGCTATGTGTTGAGGATCCGTGAAATAACTGGACAGACATGGTCCCTGACCTTAGAGATGTCACGGCCAGGATTAGTGTGGTTTAGCAATGGATTTCTTAAGTTAGGCTAGGCTGTAGTAACAAACAGGGCCAAATGTGTATAGTGGCTCAAAAGTAACAAAGGTTTATTTTTCACTCAGATAATAGTCAAAAGAAGATGTCCTGGTTGGGAGGTGACCTTATTCCAGATAAAGATACAGAAACCCTGGTTCCTTCCATCTCGTGACTCCAAAATCCTCTAGACTTCATCATCATGTACATAGAGCCAGAGGAAGAGGAGAGAGTATGGAGGGTCACACCCTCTTCTTCAAGGCGTTGGCTGGAAATTGAGCTCATACCCCTTTGACTAGAACCCAGTCATGGCCACTGGTAATGGCAAGGAAGCTAGAAACTGCAATGAGTGCCTCAGAAGAGGAAATGGGTTATCATGAACAGCTAGCTGCCTACCATAAAAATATTTATTTGAAAAGTAAGACAAGAGGCATAGAAAGAAGTTCCAAAAGTATAGGAATTGCAAACTGGTGGCCTACCAGCCAAATCTTGCTGCCTTAGACAGAATATACTCTTTCTGTTTAGCCACAAAAACAACACTCTATTTAACATATGTCCCAATTCACATATATTCATGACTCACCTGAGTCCTGTAATCATTTGAGTTGTGACTCTTGCTTCCATACATCCTCCCAGGGTTATCTCATTCACTCCCAGGAATTTTATACAATTGATATGCCATGGCTCCCACATCTATTCCAGAATTCTCCAAATATGCATATCCAACAGCTTGCTGGGTAGTTCCACTTGAGTATCCGCCAAACATCCAAACCTTTGCCAAATAGATAAAGTTGAACCAATCATTTCTCCCCAAGCCTGTTCTGCCTCTTGGAATGTCTGTTTCAGAAAATGGTCCCATCATTCACCAAGCAAGACCTGAAACTTGAGGATCACCCTTGTTCATCACCATCCACCTCCTTTCCCCACAGGATGTTGAAGTTCTGTGAGGGCAGAGGGTTTTGCGTGCTTTTTTTCCTACTTAACCTCCAGTACCTGAGACATCAATTCTCACACAGTAGACAATAAGTATTCGTAGAGTGAATTAATTAATGAATGCATGCATTGCCTTAGCTTAGGCCCTCATTTATTTTTAACCTGGATCTTGCACTTTCCTTCAAACTAGCTTCCTTGCCTCAAATCCTGCCTCTCCCCCATACTCTCTACTGCATATGTTTGATGACTCCATTATCTTCAGAATCCATTTCAAGTTCTCAGCAGGACCTATACGTCTCTGTAGGATCTGAGGTCTGCTTGACTCTCAGCCTGTACACTGCAGCCACATCCTCAATCACACAGTTCCCTCTGACCTCTGGCTAATTGCTGCCCACCTTCCAAGTTTCCGCTTAACTTCACCTCCTCCTAAAAGTCTTCTTTGGCAGCAACATCCTCTCCAGGAAAGAATCCAAACAAAACTGCTTTAGGAAGATTAGTCTACATCAGTAGGTGGGATCAATTGAAGTTATAATACACTTGTGTTAGGAGAACAAAGGATAGGGGGAGGGTGAAGGATGTACTAAAAATTCAGACTGGTTGCTTAATCACTTTCATATAAATAGAGAAGATGCCTTTCAGCACATCATAGATCTTTTGCAGTCTTAATCCTTAGGGCTGCTCTGTCCAATACAGTAGCCACTAGGCAAATGGGGCTGTTGAATACTTGAAATGTGGCTCTCTGAATTGATATGGGCTTTGAGCAGAAATACACAGCAAATGTCAAAGACTTCATACAAAAAAAAGGAATGTAAAATATGTTATTAATATGTAATCTTGATTACATGTTGAAGTGATACTATTTTGGATATATTGGGTTAAATCATTAAAATTAGTTTACCTATTTCTTTTTACTTATTTTTTAATGTGGCTACTAGAAGTCTTAAAATACTTATGCAGCTTGAGTTATATTTCCATTACACAGTGCTGCCGGTGGGAAGGCCCAGTAAATTGTAGCAGATCATTTGAACCTTCTCAAGTGTGGACTTACCCTAAATATCCTAAGATAATAAATCCATCTGGGTTTTGGCTGTCTCCAAAGAAAGTCATTCCATACCTTTTCTGGATTTGTGGTTTAAATGTTTCTGTTTGATGATGGCCCTCAAAAGCTTCTTGCTACAGCCTAAGCCAGTCCCCTTAGGCTGCCTAAGAATCATAGTCCTGAGGACCACCCTGCAGCTGAATCCAATTGAAAGTTAAAGTATAAATGGTTGCTCCCCAGACAGGATGTCAGTTGACTTGCTCATGCAGCAGCCCTGAGCCTGATAGAAGGTACGTAGATTCATGCTGTGCCCTGGCCAGAAGAATACATGGGCTTCATGATAGAAAAAATATGTTTATGACCTGGGGATAGAGGAGGCATTCATAGACAGAACATATATTAAAATTCATAAAAGAAAAGCTCAATAGTATATGATCATATCAAAATTAGAAACTTCTATTTGAAAACACACACACACACACAGAGAGAGAGAGAGAGAGAGAGAGAGAGAGAGAGAGAGAGAGAGAGAGAAATACACTATAATGTTAAGATGTCAAGTAATCCAGGAGAAAATAGATCCTAAAAGGTTAAGATTCAGGATGAATAAAGAACTCCAAAAATTTAGCAAGAAAAAAAGCTATGCAACACTGTGGAAAACTGGTAAAAAGTAGATAAAAGAAGAAACATAAATAGCCAACAAACATATAAAATAATGCCCAACCTCACCAGTAATCAGGAAAATGTAAATTTAAGTGAAAGATCATGCTCTTTTTTGCCAGCAGATTGGCAACTGTTTTTTAAATTGATGGTATATCAATATTGGCCAAGATAACAGGCGAAATATCCTCTCAGACACCACTGGTGTAAATACATGTATCTAGTTTGGAGACAATTCTACTAAAAAATAAAACTGGGCATACCTGCATACCATGAAGCGATCCAACTTCATGGAATCTACTTTAGAAAGACACGTGTGCACAAAGAGGCGTGTATGGGGTGTTCACTACATTTGTTTTAGCAAACAATGAGAATAATCAAAATGTCCACCAATAACAGAATGACTGAGTAAGCTGGGGATACTCAAAGCTTGGAAGCTTCAGCAGCAGTTAAATCAAGTGAAGTAGACTGACATGTACAGGTAATAACAAATCCTCCAGAGGTATTGTTCAGTGCAAAAGGCAAGTTGCAGAGTGATATATATGATGTGGTTCCATTTCTACTTTAAAAACACATACACAGAACATGGGTACATATGCATAAAATCACTCCATAGGTTTTCCAGGGGTACAGATGTGCGTGCATAACACAAGGTCTTTAAAATATTCAGCAAACCTAAAGCAGTGAATCCTCCTAGAAGAATGTGGACATTTACAGAAGGAGAGACAAAGAGGAATTTAACTCCATCTTGGATGAATTTGCAAGAGGAATTGAGTCACATGTTACTTCATTATGCAATTACAACGTGTAACTTTTTAAAAGTGAAAGGGCTTGGGTTGGGATCCCTAAATCTTGGTTCTCCCTTAGACCAGCGGCCCCCATTTTTGACATCAGGGACTGGTTTCATGGAAGACAATTTTTCAATGAACTGGGTGGAGGGGTGGTCCCAGATGCTTCAAGCGTGTTACATTTATTGTGCACTTTATTTCTATTATTATTTCATTGTAACATATAATAAAATAATTATACAACTCACCATGATGTGGAATCAGTGGGAGTGCTGAGTTTGTTTTCCTGCAACTAGACAGTTCCATCTGGGGGTGATAGGAGGCAGTGACAAATCATCTGGCATTAGATTCTCATAAGGAGCACGCAAGCTAGGTCCCTCGCATGCGCAGTTCATTATAGGGTTCACACTCCCATGAGAATCTAAAGCCATCACTGATCTGATGGGAGGTGGAGCTCAGCTTCAGTCACCCACCTGCTGCTCACCTCCTGCCATGTGGCCCAGTTCCTAACAGGCCGTAGACCCATATCAGTCCGCAGCCCGGGGATTGGAGACCCCTGCTCTAGACCTTTCATTTACCTGCCTGTGTCTCTTTTCTGTGGACCAAGCCCCAGGGTAACATTTGCAAATCTCTGTTCCCTGTACCCTGGTGGAACTTAAGTAATCCACTACTGTATCCCAAGGGGTTATGAAGATTAAGGAGGAATCTAATGGGGCATCTGGTTCAAAGTATGTGCTTTACACTGGATTCTTTCTTTCTCTTCCAGATAAGATTTTTAGAAGACAGCAGTTTTTACTGTGGTGGCAGAGCCCTCTGCTAAATCCTCATATTGGATCTCAAAGGTGGCATGTCATTCGACCCAATGGTTTTTTTAGTCATTTATCTTCCTAACACCTATGAGAGGTAAGACGTAGCTCCCTTACCCATGAGCAAACTGAGGCCAAGGAAAAGGAATTGGCCAGTTTCCCAGCTCACAAAGCTCCGAGGGAGCTGGTGTTTTGTTTGGAACTTCTGCCTGTCCAATCTGTCAGTCACGGTTCATGGCCACCATGGAACACCCAACACAGGAACTTCCGCCCTTAATTATATTGAGCCATGAAAAAGTGTGACTAAAACCTACTGTCTGAATCAGATCCTTGTAATGATTAACCCCAGAAAATGGATCTGCAAAATGTATTTACAGAAACATGCAGCTGCTCTCAAACACACTGGAGGAAATTTGGGAACTGCTGCTCTTGTCCAAGGGCACTAACCCATCCCTGATGAGACTGAGCTCCAGGCTGGGGCAGAGATGCTGGGCTGTCATACTCAGAGACATGGCTTCTCAAAGTGAGGTCAAGAGGTCACCTGTCCAGAAGTGCCTGTGGTGCTTATTAAAATGCAGATTCCTGGGTCTCATCCTAGAACTAGTAAATCAGAATCCCCGGGAGTGGTCCAGGAATCTGCATTTAAAGCAGGGAGATTCTTATGCACACTAAAGGTTGGGCCTAACTATGAGGAGGGAAGAACCAGAGACAAGAATGCTCATAGCACAAATGCTCTTTAGCCATCTTGACCCCATAGATGGCAGTGATACATATATCATATGTGTACACAAGAGGATAATGCCAACATATGACAGGTGAGAAAGAGTTGCCCCTGGGAGGAAGGAGAAAGAAATACAGGGCAGAGTAGAGAAGGAGCTACTCAGTCATTATCGTCCTTAGAATCTTGTAACTTTGGTGGAAGCATAGGTTACTAAGATGATAATGCAGAAATGTTTACGTAAGAGAGTCTAAGGTAGCAGTGACTTCAGTCTCCTGAAAGACATTCTGCAAGATATTTAGCATTCTTAGTATTTTTTTTTTTTTTTTGAGAGGGAGTCTCGCTCTGTCACCCAGGCTGGAGTGCAGTGGCGCAATCTCAGCTCACTGCAACCTCTGCCTCCTGGGTTCAAGTGATTCTCACTGCCTCAGCCCCCCAAGTAGTTGGGATTACAGGCATGCACCACCACACTCAGCTAATTTTTTTTTTTTTTTTTTTTAAGTAGAGACAGGGTTTCACCATGTTGGCCAGCCTGGTCTCAAACTCCAGGGCGCAAGTGATCTGCCCGCCTCAGCCTCCCAAAGTGCTGGGATTACAGGCATGAGCCATGTCTTTGTTTCAGCAAAACCAACCTAGTCCCTGATTCACAAATCATCCTGGGAGTGTATAGCACTTACAGCCAGAAAGAAGTCTCTGGAGCAAAAAGCATTGCATATTCAATGGTCTATGACATCACCATTGAAGACTCTGTCAAAAGGGGTTTTGTTTGATTAATTTTCATTATCTGTTGTTACCCAACTAATGAAAGGTGATACTATTAATGAGTGTGTGAACGAGACAGTGTCTTCGTTACCACCTCTGAAGCATTCCCAGCTTTTTCAGGGACGAATAGCCCTGACCCAAAGTGTGTCTTTTCTTCATTGTAGGGAGATAGAAACTCTGTCTCTCCAAGTACTCCAACACCAGTTATTGTGTGTCACAACCAGAACACAATGTGAGGCTTGTGCTTGAGTTATTGCTGTTTTATGTGCCAAAAAAAATGCTAGCTTTCTTTTTTCACTGAAGTTGGTAAGAGTTGGAAGACGTTTTAATACCACATTTATTGGTTTGAAAGCATGATTGTTTTAGTAGCTGGTGCAAACTTCAAGGAACACATAACTCCCTTTAAGAAATTTTGTTTCTAAGAAATTACATTTGACTAAATTTGGAAGCTTTAATGCAAATAACTTTCAAACAATGAAACCATATTCACAAGGAGATGCTTTTATTTTCTCCACTGAGGAAGAAATGGAGACATGTTTCCTATTGTCGTTATGTCCATCTGGACAGAAAAGAAAGTCTGTGGGCTAGACAAGTGAAAATCGGTTACATCTGGGTAGCCCAGCAGTCTCTCCCTGACTGCTGAAGAAGCTCCTCTTTGTTTCATTCCTGAAGCACCGTGTTGTTTTCTTGGACCCGTGCATCAAGTTAAACCTGAGTTAGACTATGGATCCCTTACACTTGATTTTATGATTGTAAGACTTACACAAATGCAAGCCTACAACACAATCGCACTCTTATTTGCTTACATCTCCATGAACAGGAAAGAAGCCACTTGATCTTATAAAAGTTCTGCCTGGTTGCTTTCTCTTTTATACCTATTGTTAAGCTATAAAATGAAATCACCAAATTATCAATCTGCGAGTATTTGCTACTTCACAATATATATTTAAGAATTTTACAAAACAAAACTGTGCCATAAAAAGTATTTCATCCATATGATCTTGCAGTTCCACTTCTAAGAATGCATATACCCAAAAGAATTGAAGGCAAGATCTCAGAGATATTTGTATACCTGTGTTCATAGCAGATTATCCACAACAGCTAAAGGTGGAAGCAACCCAAGCACCCATCCATGTATGAATGGATAAATACAACGTGGTATATACAAACAATGAATTGTCATTCAGCCTTCAAAAGGAAGGATCTTCTGGGCTAGTGGCTCAAGCCTGTAATCTTAGCACTTTGGGAGGCCGATAGAAGTGGATTGCCTGAAGTCAGGAGTTCAAGACCAGCCTGACCAACGTGGTGAAACCCTGTCTCTACTAAAAATACCAAAAAAAAAAAAAAAAATAGCCAGGTGTGGTGGCAGGCACCTGTAATCCCAGCTACTCAGGTGGCTGAGGCCAGAGAATCGCTTGAACCTGGAAGGTGGAGGTTGCAGCAAGCCAAGATTGCACCACTGCACTTTAGTCTGGGTGACAGAGCAAGACTCTGCCTCAAAAAAAAAAAAAAAAAAAAGACAGAAAAAAATGAAAGAGGGAGATTCTGACACATGCTGTAACATGTATGAACCTCGAGGACATTATGGTAAGTGAAATAACCCATTCAAAAATAGACAAAATCTATATGACTCTACTTATATATCTAGATCAAATTCAAGAGACAGAAAGTAGAATGATGGTAATCGGGGCTAGAGGGAAGGAGGAATGTTACTGTTTAATGGCATAAAGTTTCAGTTTTGTGAGGTGAAAAGAGTTCTAGAGATGGACTGTGGTATTGGTTGCACAGCAATGTAAACATACTTAATGCCATTGAAAGTGTCACTTAAAAAATAGTTAAGATGGTAAGTTTTATGTTATTTGTATTTTACCATAATTTAAAATAATAATTTTTGAAAGTATTTCAAATTTTATGCCAAAGTTCTTATTAAGGGAACTTTCAATTTTTTCAAAAAAGTTTAAAATGCTTTCCACCTAACTTTCAAAGTAAATACAATATTTAATTAATTCCCTGGGACTTTCAGAAAACCAAACTTCTGATCACTGTTTATTTGAAGAAAGACTTCCTTTTTCTCTCTCCTTTCACATAATTTTTCCCTAGTGCTGTATGCTAGTCAGCTTTGTTAGCTATTTGTGCTAGTCTGTGGCTTTATTGCTCTGGTCTTTATCAGAAACTTAGGTAAATATTTGCAACTTGACAAATGATGCTTGGATACTGATAAGTCTTTACATTAAAAAGGATATTCTTAATAAAATTAATGTTCTACTTAGTTCACAAAGCTGTACACAGGATAAATAGCACAAAGCCTGCCAAAGTGCCTGGAGACAGTAGACATGAACACATGTTGTTAGTAGATATTTGCTTATCAAGCAATAGCAAACAATAGAGCTGGAGGGACCCAAAGAGAGCCTAATCCCTGTCCTCTAAAGCACTAGGTTTCTAAGCAGATCATTTAAAAGTGAGAGAAGGCCGGGCGCGGTGGCTCAAGCCTGTAATCCCAGCACTTTGGGAGGCCGAGACGGGCAGATCACGAGGTCAGGAGATCGAGACCATCCTGGCTAATATGGTGAAACCCCGTCTCTACTAAAAAATACAAAAAACTAGCCGGGCGAGGTGGTGGGCGCCTGTAGTCCCAGCTACTCGGGAGGCTGAGGCAGGAGAATGGCGTAAACCCGGGAGGCGGAGCTTGCAGTGAGCTGAGATCCGGCCACTGCACTCCAGCCTGGGCGACAAAGCGAGACTCCGTCTCAAAAAAAAAAAAAAAAAAAAAAAGTGAGAGAAGACATGGCTATAAACCCCCATTTCTGTATCAGCTAGTAAAGCATTTGCACGTATTTATATATTGGTGGGACTCTGTTCACCCCAAAAAAGATTTAAATCCCATTGACCATGAAAATTGGTTGCTTATGACTTCAAACTATACTACAGGGCTACAGTAACCAAAATGGCATGGCATTGGTACATAAACAGACACACAGACCAATGGAACAGAATAGAGAACCCAGAAGTAAGACTGCACACCTACAACTATCTGATCTTTGACAAACCTAATGAAAACAAGCAATGGAGAAAGATTCAACAAATGGTGCTGGGATAACTGGATACCCATATACAAAAGATTTAAACTGGACCTTTTCCTTAACCATATACAAAAATTACTTCAAGGTGGATTAAGGACTTAAACGTAAAACTCAAAACTATAAAAACCTGGAAGGCAACCTAGGCAATACCATTCAGGACATAGACACAGACAAAGATTTCATGACAAAAATGCCAAAACCATTGCAACAAAAGCAAAAATTGACAAATGGAACCTAATTAAACTAAAGAGCTTCTGCACAGCAAAAGAAATTATCAACAGAGTAAACAGACAACCTACAGAATGGGAGAAATTTTTTGCAAGCTCTGCATTGACAAAGGTCTAATATCTAGCATCTATAAAGAACTTAAACAAACTTGCAAGAAAAAAACAAATCACCCTATCAAAAAGTGGGCAAAGGACAGGACATGAACAGACACTTTTCAAAAGAAGACATACATATGGCCCACAATCATATGAAAAAAGCTCAGCATCACTGATCATTAGAGAAATGCAAATCAAGCCACAATGAGATAACATCTCACACCAGTCAGAATGGCTATTATGAAAAAGTCCAAAAATGACAGATGCTGGTGAGGTTGTGGAGAAAAGGGAACACTTATACACTGTTGGTGGGAGTGTAAATTAGTTCAACCATTGTGGAAGACAGTGTGGTGATTCTTCAAAGACCTAAATATAGAAATACCATTCAACTCAGCAATCCCATTACTGGGTAATATACCCAAAGGAATATAAATCATTCTATCATAAAGACGTGTGTGTGCATGTTCACTGAAGCACTATTCACAATAGCAAAGACATGGAATTGACCTAAATGCCCATCAGTGGTAGACTGGATGAAGAAAATGTGGTACATACACACTATGGAGTACTATGCAGTCATAAAAAAGAACAAGATCATGTACTTTGCAGGGGCATTGACGGAGCTGGAGGCCATATCCTTAGCAAGCTAATTCAGGAACAGAAAACCAAATATTACATGTTCTCACTTATAAGTGGGAGTCAAATGATGAGAACACATAGAGGGAAACAACACATACTGAGGCCTACTGGAGGGTAGAGGGTGGGAGGAGGGAGAGGATCAGGAAAAAGAACTAATGGGTACTGGGCTTAAATAACTGGGTGATGAAATAATCTGTACAACAAACCCCCATGACATGAGTTTACCTATATAACAAACCTGCACATATACCCTTGAACTTAAAATAAAAATTTTAAAAAAGAAAGAAAGAAAATGGGTTGCTCGACTCTGCACCTTTCCTTCTCTCCTTCTCACTTCCCAACCGTCCTAATTTTGTATGGGAATCCATGCATTTATGGAGAATCCACCTTCAGCAATGGGAATGAACCTATCACCACATGACCTAGGGTGGATCAATCATCACAATCTATCCCCGACCCAGTGATTGGTTCAGGGATGGACATGTGACCTAAGAAGGTGTGGTTAGAGTAAACTTCGGGACTTCTGCTGATAACATTGGCAAAAAAGATTTTTTTTTTTTTTTTTTTTTAATGAATGAGGGCATGTAACCTCACAGAACAGCTGGAAGCCATTTTGCAACCAGGGAGATCTGCCAAAGTCTCCTTAATGAAGAAACACTGAGATAGCAGAGCCAGGAAATAGTGAGGGGAATGTTGGTCCCTGATCAAGTTGTTTGAGCTAGCCCTGAAGTTTTTTGAATCTCTGTGGGCTTTTCAATTACATGAGCTAGTAATTTCCCTTTATTACTTAAGCCAATATGAACCAGCTTTTCTGTCACTTAGAACCAAAAACATTCTGCTTACACCAGTGATCCATGTCAAACACTTCCTTCACTTTACAGAAGAAAAGACTAAGTCTTGCGCATGCTACGTGACTAGTTAGGAGGAATTGCCTTCCCAGTTCCAGGCCTTTCTCCTTTTACTATTCTAGCCACTTGTGATGGGTTTGGTAACAATGAGTAAAATGTGCATTATCCTTATTTCTAACCACAGATTGGATATGTTCGGAAATATTAAAACTGATTTTCCTCAAGTGTATCTTCTGGCAATTAATGTCATTGCTTTATAGCCACTCTCTGTACTACGGGCCCTTGTGATTTATTAGAAAAAACAAAGGATCAAATAGTTAGAGAAGGTGTAAGGATCTCATTTAAGAATTTTTATTTAATTACAGCTAGTTTACCAGCAACTTAGGCTCAACCATGTATGCTGCTTTGCTATTTTCTTTGAAACTTGTCATGCACTTTCATTTCTTGGTAATCACCCTTCATTACCTTTTCTTATATTTCAAAAACACAGCCTCACCACACTGTATTCTTACCTTTGGTGCCTCCCTCTACAGCTAGAATTTCCAGTTTCTGTGGGATTTTCCTCTGTAAACTCTAAAAATTCTTCCATTTTTATCTATACATAGTATTTCCCCCACTCTAATGGATCTTATCTATCCCCGACCCTAAAATTACGTAACAAAATGCTCATCACATCTTCAAGGAAATGTCCCACAGCGGGAGAAAAGAGAAAGGAACCTGTGTTTATTGTGCTAGGAAGATACTAGATACTTTACAGACATTAACTCATTTAATTTTCACAACCACACCATGGTAAGTAGGTAGTAGTATCTCAGTCTAAAAATAAGGAAAGTGAGGTTGGGTGAGTCATAGGGTTGAATTCCAAACATAGGTGTGTACAGTTCTAAAGATACTTTCTTCCACTGCTTCTGTTGGACAATAGGTTTTGCCCCTGTTGTACTGGCTCCAAAGGATAGTGACCACTTGGATCTCATGTTGAGAAGACTGAAGCCTCATCCAGGTTGACAGGGAAAGACAAAAGAGATGTCTTGCCGAAGCTTGCCAAAGGGGAAAGTGGGAATCCACACACCACTTATTTCACATTTCTTCAGGCCTTTGCCTCAGGCAGTTCTAGAGGTTTCCCTGTAGAAGGACAGGTGCACCAGGGAGTCTGGCTATAAAATTTGTACACTAGAATCTGTTGGCAGATTCTGTTGCTTAAAGTTGAGTTTGCATTCGTACTTTATATCTGGAGAAATGGGAAGTCAGGGAGTTAACCACTGTCTATTGGGAGGTGACTCATGAATCAGAGCAGGTGAGAATGTCAGGCTCTGAAATGACCAGCAGACTTGTGTATGGAATGTGCTGGGGCAGCATAACTGCATTCTTTCTCAGAGCAATGTTGACACACTTAAATTTGTGAATAAGGCCTTCTTGTTTTGTTTAGGAAGAACCAGTTCGCATGCTGGTATCTAGTCTGACTCCTAGGGGCTTTTTGTCAAAGCATACAGTGTGGTATATAAACAAGCAGTGAGAAATCATCAGTGTTCTCTCTCTGAAGAGAGAGACACCAGGAAAGAGAGAGGGTAGCAAGTTAACAGGCATGGAAAGCTGCCGCTTTACAGATGGGTTCATCAGGCATAAACCTTAGCTGGATGTTAGACAGTACCAGAAGTTGCATGGGGACTTGTCTGATGGTTGCAAAGATATTGGTCCTCATGTGGGATTATTCGAGATATTCAGAAGGGAAGAGGCTGAATCTGGTTACAAAAGGTGTTCCTTAAATACGTAATGAATGAATGAATAATTCAATGGAAATTGGGGCAAATTAAGGATTCAGTAGACGTGAGCTGTATTTGTCTCATGTCCTCATCTGATGAACATCTGCCATATTCAGTTGTCTGGGGAGGACTCTTTTAGTGTAGCAACCAAGGAGGCAGATTTGGGGTTCATTTAGAGATGGGGTATTTGGGTTTGGGGGGAAGCCAGCATATGAATGATGGGCTTCACCAGAAGACAAAGGGCACTTGTCTAAGGATGGATGCTGAGGGTGGACCTGGGAGGCTGAGCAGGTAAAACTCTTCCATTGGAGCAGACTGTGGGTTTATCTGGGTTTAAGAAAAGGAGATCTTTCTCAAGAATGAATAACAGTGGATTTTAGACTTTGAAATTAACAAATCAAAGACACCAGATCTCTGTGGAGAACTTAGTATGATCTCTAGATTCTGAAGCTCCAATTCTCAGCCCTGGCTGCACCCTAGCATCCCCTGGGAGCTTTTCAACCCTACCATTGCCAGGGTTTCTCCCCCAGAGATTTGGATTCAAGCAGTTCAGAGTGAGGTCTTGGAATCAATATTTTCAAAAAGACCTCCAAGTGACTCTAAGAACGTCACTGCAGTTGAGACTCTCCACTCTAGACATAACTCAATGCAGGCAAATTTTCAGGATACCATGGCTAGACCATGACATGTCCAAGAACCTCAAGAGAGACATTTTAGGATTATTGATTCACACTGTGTGCATTCTTGGTTTCTCACTAGCCCCTGTTCTTAAAGCCTGGCAGATTCCCAGGTGACTTCCATCCATGAGAGTGTCCCTAGAAGGGCCACTGGGAAACACACTTATGGAGAGTTTGGATTATGATCCCAAAAGACATATTCCTGAACGCCATCATCCCCGAGGTTGAAATCCTGAAAGACCAAACTTTCTAAAGACTAAACCCCTAAAATCCTGAAAATCACAATCATAGGATAGTTGCATCATGTTAGGTGAAACTATTACCTTGTTGTGGTCTACGTTTGGAAATTAAGTATGGTTTAAGGAGATGCATATAGGTGCCAAGTTGACAGGGATGGATTTGTTGACTTAATTTGAGGTGTCAACTTGACTGATTAAGGAATGCCTGAAACCCTGGTAAAGCATTACTTTGGGTGCGTGTGAAGGTGTTTCCAGAGGACTGAGTAGACTTGGTGAGGAAGATCTCCCCTTGATATTGGTGGACACCATTCAGTTGGCCAAGGAACTGGAGATAACAAATATAGAAGGCCAACTGGTCTCTCTCTGAGAGCTGAGACAGACTTTTCTTCTGCTGCCTTGGACATCAGAACTCCAGGCTCACCAGCCTTTGCACTCCAGTACTTAACACCAGTGGCCCCCTGGGTCCTGAGGACTTTTGGCCTCAGAGTAACACCATGGGCTGCCCTGGTTCTCAATATAAAAATATTGAAACCTCCTCAATAAACGAAGGTATTTCCTTTTTGTATATCTGCATTTGTGTAAGACAAAATTTCTTGAGATCTTGCCTTTTTGGGCAACTGCATATGCAGTTGTGATCTATAGAGGTTTTTGATTGATCTTGTCAAAAGACAGGTTGTCGGTCATGGTATTTCAGATGACTGCAGTTATAAAGCTGGGTGCACACAACTACCAACCATAATGATATGCGTTTATACACTTTGTTTTTGGCCTGTTGCCTTATGAATACAGTTCTTCTGCTTGTAATTGTTATAACCATGTGACTTGTTAGAATAGCTGAGTGCTTATGTTTGCAAAGTTATATATGTTATTATTACCTATTTTACTGTGTAAATTGGCCTCTGAAGTGCTCTGTCATGTTTTTATATGGTTTTCAAATAAATCTCCCTTTAAAAATGTAAATAAATGTTTTAAAGATAATTTCTTCTTATTTTTCCAGAATTATACTTTTGGGGTTTTGATCTTTCAGGATTTCAATATTTGGGATGGGTCTTTCAAGATTATGATCGACCCCCTACATGGAACCATTCTGGGGAAACTATGACCAAGAATAAAATCTCAGAAGCCTGGGATTTTGACGTTGGAGGCAAAGGAAAATCACATCAGAGGGCCCTGCTCAGTGGAAAGAGCACTAGGCCAGGTGCTGGAAGTCCTGACTTTCACTCATGACTGCAGCTGCCCCACTGTGATCCTGGGGAGGTGACCTCACCACTGTGGGTTTGAGTACTGTCATCTCTTCACTTCCATGTCCTTCCACTACTGTGACTGTGAGCCTAACTCTATTTCTTTTTTGTTTGTTTGTTTGTTTTTGTTTGAGACGGAGTCTCATTCTGTCGCCCAGGCTGGAGTGCAGCAGTGCGATCTCGGCTCACTGCAACCTCCGCCTCCTGGGTTCAAGCAATTCTCCTGCCTCAGCCTCCTGAGTAGCTGGGACTACAGGTGCACACCACCACAACTGGCTAATTTTTGTGTTTTTAGTAGAGACAGGATTTCACCATGTTGGCCAGGCTAGTCTTGAATTCCTGACTTCAGGTGATCCACCTCGCCTTTGGCCCCCCACAGTGCTGGGATTATAGGCGTGAGCCACTGCACCCGGCCACCTAACTCTATTTCTAACAGCCCTGCCAGTTGGAGATTTCTCTAGGCCACTGGAGTTTCTGGCTTTGGGGGACAGGGAGGGAAGGAAGGGGAAGCTGTGTTATTAGAAGAAAGTAAAAAAAGTAAGCATAAATTATTTGAGCTTTTAAGAGACATTGACAAGGTACTATACTGAGGGTATTAAAAGCACTAAAATTTATTTGGCTCTGGATAGAGAAGCTACTGAAGTTGAAGAAGAAAAGATGGGACTGAATGAGCACTCCTTGGGTTGGAGGAAAAAACAACATTATCATTATATAATCATCATCATAATAATGATAATGGGCATTTGTGTAGCACTTGGCAGTTTACAAGGTACTTTTATATAATAATAATTACTGCTATATGATACATTACAGTAACAAATACTTTTTAGGGCTTTACCCCATGCCACTGTAAAAGTTGGTATTAGTGGAAGATGTAAATGGACTATCTACATGATTGTTAAGGAACTAAGAGGGGTGGAGGTTCAATACACAGCAAACGTCTTAGAAGACCAGGCACATCTTCAGCCACACCCTTGGGTTCAACCTTGTGGTCTCCTGGTTGGGGTCAGGAGCAGAAGTGGGGCCGTGGCCTCCACTTCCCTTCCTGGGTAATGTGCCTTTCTTTCATCACCATGGAGTCCTTGCCTTTGTTTTGTTTCTCCTTGTCATTTATTTACATTAACATGCAGTGGTTTTGTCCTTTCTCTTCCCGACTGTCACTTTCCTCACCTAGATGGAGAAGAACCTCACCTAGCGCACTAGTCTGTATCAGGCTTAAATGAGGTGATATATGTAAAAAGGTTTTGAGATATTAAAAAGCACAGTTCAAAAAGACCTGAAAGCATGTAAGCTATTATGATTTGGGGGCTTAGCAGGACCAGGAATTTGATCTCATTGCCTCCAGGTTGTATTGTGACCCTCTAGGGTCCCTCCTCCCTGTCACACAGCCCTCTATGGGCACATTGATCCCAGGATTTCCAGAGTACATCAGGGCTGAGCCGACCTTATGGCCACTCCTGGATCATCTCTGATATGGTTTGGCTCTGCGTCCCTACCCAAATCTCATCTTGAATTATAATCCCCATGTGTTAGGGAGGGACCTGGTGGGAGGTGTCTCAATCATGGTGCAGTTTGCCCCATGCTGTTCTCGTGATGATGAGTGAGTTCTCATGAGATCTGATGGCTTAAAAGTGTTGCACTTCCTACCTCACTCTCTCTCTCTCTCCTGCTGCATTGTGAAGAAACTGCTTGGTTCCCTTTCACCCTCTACCATGATTGTAAGTTTCCTGAGGCCTCCCCAACCATGCGGAACTGTGAGTTAATTAAACCTCCTTTCTTTATAAACTACCCCGTATCAGGTAGTTTGTTTTTTTTGTTTGTTTGTTTTGTTTTTTTTTTTTTTGAGACAGAGTCTCTGTTGCCCAGGCTGGAGTGCAGCGGCGCGATCTCAGTGTACTGCAACCTCCGCCTTCTGAGTTCAAGTGATTCTCCTGCCTCAGCCTCCCAAGGAGCTGGGATTACAGGCGCCTGCCACCACGCCCAGCTAATTTTTGTATTTTTAGTAGAGATGGGGTTTCACCAGTTTGGCCAGGCTGGTCTCCAATTCCTGACCTCAGGTGGTCCACCTGCCTCAGCCTCCCAAAGTAATGAGATTACAGGCATAAGCCAACATGACTGGCCCTCAGGTAGACCTTTATAGCTGTGTGAAAACGGACTAATACGGTCTCCCTGGTTTCCCACAGTTTTCTTCCTTTTCATTGCTCTGCCCTTGTCTCACCTGAGTTGGGTATTTCCTCAGAGAATATTAAATATTTTTGCTGTCAATCTAGAATTGCAATTAGAAAGATAAGTTGGCAGCCAAAAGAAAAGAAACTTCATGTATTATAAAGCCTAATATTAAATGAATTTTTTGAACATTTGGTAAAGTTTATATCTTGTCTGGCTTCTTTGTTCCTTTCTCAAAACAATGATTTTCTCTTTCAAATATCTTATTCTCTGTTAAATTTTCATTTACAACTCAAAATGTGGCTTTTCTTCCTAGTCTGAGAGTCCTGACATCATCTTAACTAGGGAGTCTGTGGTTATTTGTAGCCAAGGACTAATGATCAACAACAACAAAATGTCAGAAATACTTAGAAGATGAAACAGATTATTAAATTCTATTTTGTTACTAGAATGTCCATAAATTAATCTACCACCAATTTTAGCCATACATTGAAAGTCGGTAACCTTGTCAAATCCATGTAACTGAATTTTCCAGAGAAAAAGATAGTGTTTAATAAATCAATCACTGTTATTTATTTATTTATTTTAGGCCAGATGCAGTGCCTCAAGCCTGTAATCCCAGCACTTTGGGAGGCCAAGGAGGGAGGATTGCTTGAGGTAAGGAGTTCGAGACCAGCCTGGGCAATACAGAGAAAAAAAGACAAAAGACACAAAATCCGAAAAGTAATTGTGTTCATTTCCAGATGACAGTCACAGTATCTGTCTCTGGGTGATGTGATTATCAGTCTTGTCTGAACATTTAATTAAAGTCCCATCTGAATGTTCTGTGATCTAGAGGCTAAATTTTAATTTTGTATACAATGTTTATATCAATAGTATTTACCTTAGTGAAAAATAAGAAACAAATCAAGTATGAGGCAATGAAAAACAGGACATTGGCTCATACAGACCTGGTTTAGATCAAATAGCACCACAGATATTAAACTTGAGTGTGTGTCTTCAATACTGTAAACCTCAGCTCTTGAATGTGCAAATTGGAGTCACAATTCCTATCTCACAGAGAAATTGAAGAGTATTCTGCTGAATGGAATTATGCCTGTGAAGTACTTAAGAAAGTCCTCAGTCAAGGGTAGCTTTGGCTGGCTAGTAAAGTTGCTGGTCAAAGAATGTCAAAAGAGCTTCCCAGACAAGGGGATTCTTGAGCCCCTCAGCAGGTGTGGAAATGAAGAAAGCACTTTTAACCCAGTTGACCGTCCCCATCTTCCTCCAGACTTTCTTCATTTGGCCTTTGATGTTTTGCTCTACTAAAGACTATATGTTAAAGTTAAGTTAACCACCACCAATGCGTAAATAAATTGTAAATCATAAATAATTGTACGATAAATACAATAAATATTTATCGTAAATAATTGTAAATCATAAGGAAAGGAAGAAATAAAAAGAAGGCATAAGTATGTGTGTAATAATACATGTGTAAATAACACGTAAGGAAAAAACCATGCATAGTTTTTAACAGTCCTTGTTTCTGTAACTGATCACCAGCAAAGTTGATATTTATAACTTCCTTCCTCCGCTACTCTTTCCACATTTCCTTCCTTTGTCCTCTGCCAGGATGTCAGCTGATGTGGGTTCTTTACCTGGCAGAATGATCACAGCTGGCAGAATGATCACTTCTAAAGGGTTGGGGTCTTTCGGATTCTGCCTGTTTTTCCGTTAAGTATTACTGTTGGACATGGAAGTACTAACAGGCATCCCTAAGCATCCCCTGGGTTCCAGACAGTCCTCCATGCCCTCCTTGTATGACAGCAATCCAATTTCTCCTTGGTAATCAAAACTAACCACCCCAGCAGGTAGAATAACTTCCTTCTTTGCCTTTTAATTTAGTGGCCTGAGGAGGCCATAATGTTTCAGTTGAATGGGTTGTGTCCCCTGGTGGAAGCATTCTTCCTTTGGGTACTCAGACCACCAAGACATCAGAACAAAGTTCTATAAGTGAGTTATTAGGTCAATAAGTGAGAGGAGCCATTTCTGCTTTTACCCCTTGATACTTGGACCTCTGCATTTTGTCTATGGGTAAAACAGCAACATACATCATATGCTGATTCAAAGTGTATACTGCATCCTGTAAAACAGCACCCTGAATTTTCACAGCATTGTCTCTCAGCTGGTGCCACGAATAGGTCTTCAGCGGGCTGTTCCATTCCACCATTCTATCTGGCCCACTGCTTCTTACAAGATTAAGAGAGCAGATCCCATGGGTATGGGTGAGACCCATTGCCTCACTTATTTTGCTGTGAAACGTGTTCCTTGATCAGAAGTAGTGTTAAGAAAACCATGATGGTCAATAATGTATTTTGCAATTTCATGGAACTGAGACAATAACCTAGTATAGGGCATAATTTGCATCATCTGGAAGGGATTAGCACCCCTAGGCATGAAAGGACAAGGGGAAGAAAGATTGTTTCTGGGCCAAGTAAGAGCTAGAGACTCAGAGGAGGTACCTCCCTCCCACCAACCCTGGCAGGAGCTATGGCTACCAGGGACACAAATATTGCCTGAGACATGGCACGGAAGCAGAGAGGAATCAAGAAAGAAGAAATACTTCAATCTCCTTCTCCTGCTGCCCTTTGATCTCTAGCTAGTGCCTCACTTTGTCTGAACCCAAAGGGAACCAGCGGGCAAAAAAGCTGTGGTGATGCTTCAGAGGGGCCAGGCTCCTAGAGCACAGAGTAGAGCAAAGGAAGGCAGGGAGTGGACATGGGTAGGGGTGGGGACCAACCTGCGAAAGAATTATTCAGGCAAATGAGATCTGGAAGGACTTCCTGGTAACTGTGAAGTCCTAAGTAGAAAACTGAAGGGGTTAGGGTTTCAATTAATATGCTCATTTCTTCTTTGTTGGAAAGTGGACTGGAGCCAGGAGTGAATGACTGGCTGCACAGTTAATGTGGAAACCAAAGATCTGAAGGGGCCCTGTCACCCTTTGGACAAACACCTGCAGATGGGCGTGCATGTCTCCCTAGGACAAGGGACATGACTGGGAGTGATGTGCCAATCTGCAGTAAGGTGATCGCATTCTAGGAATAAAACTAAATTTAAACAATATTTACATTGGCAACTTGTCATTTTCGAAAGGGCTCAAGATCCAGAGTCAGAAATTTCTGTAATAAATAAGGAGCCTTATGTTTCCAAGATGGAGAAGGGATGGTGAGAAAGGTAATACCTACTTTGCAGGAATGGCAGAGGGATGACATGAACATACTCTGACATGAAGCTAGTACTCAAGAATTGGTGGTTGTTAGTAATAAAACTGCATTTCAAGCAAAGTGAAGACATATCCAGATAAAATACAAAAATGATGATATGAAGCAACACTAGGGTTCTAAAGGGCTATGTCTCTGTTTTCTTTATCTCAGCATCATTGGCACTGAGCCTAGGCCCTAACAAGGAGCAACCACTCACAGCTGACAAATGAATGAAAATGACACAAAAACAATTTCAATGGGGATGAGGCCCCAAGGTCTGAAGCAGATGACCACATGTGGGATGGAGTTAACAAACAAGCTAAACTTGGAGTGTTAATTTAAGGATGCAAATATGATCTCATTCACATCTTTGGGATCTGGAGGAATGGGATTGAAGCTTAATATCATTAGGGAAGTCTGAGATTGTGCACAGAAAAACAGTTCATGAAGGAGATGGACATAGAGGCCATATATTTGAAGGCCTAAACACTTGTGAATCTAAGAGTGAGCACCCAGGTGGAGAGTAATGTAAGATAAGAACATTATAGGACTGTATGGGAGCACCCCTGGGGCCACTGGCCCAGGGAGTCTGTGAACTGTTATCAACATAGTAATTGCTAGCATTTATTAAATGCTCACTACCTGCCAAGTGCTTAATGTAAATCATGTTTTTAGGTTCAACGTCAACCCCGTCAGGTCAATCCTATCATTCAGATTTTACAGATGTGGAAATCAGGGCTCAGAGAGGTTAAGTAACTTACCTGTGGTCCGCCAGCAAATAAGTGATGGAACCAAAATTTGAGCCCGGGTCTTGTGAATTTTGAGTGATAATCCTGGCCTCTTGGTATTCACACCACGTGGTCTCCCACCCCATTGTTTGCTGGACCAATCGAACATGGTAAAATTGACAACATGGCACTTCTAAATCTAGGTCCTGAAAGACATGATGGTTCCTGCCTGTCTCTCTTGGGTCACTCTCTCTGGGGAAGATGACTGCCCTGTCATGAGAAAAGTCCTAATTGGTAAGGGACTTGCTTCCAGCCAACAGCCAAGCAAGGAACTGAGGTCTCTTGCTAAGCCACATTAGTGAGCTTAGAATTGGATCCTCTAGTACCAGTCAAGCCTTTAGATGACTGCAGTTCCTGCTGTTATTCCACTTAAAACTTCATGGGATACTGTAAGCCAGCACCACCAGCTAAACCACTCCCAAATTCCGGACCTACAGAAACTGTGAGCTAATAAATGTTTGTTGTTTTAAGCCACTAAATTTTTATGCAACTCATTATATTGAAATAGATAAGCAATACAATATTACAATAGCAACACAATCCCAGAAGCCTAATGTGTTTCTCAAAGTTCCAAAGTTTCTAATCTGGGCCTTGAAGGCTGAATAGGAGCTCATCTAGAAAGAAGAGCAAAGGACATAATTGCAACAACTAGAGACTGCAGTTCAGCATTTGAGACCCTTTAAATAGAGTGCTTCAGCTGTGAGAAGAGTATCTGCAGGAGGCAGAAAGGAATGAGTAGACAGGTGTTGCTTATGTCATGTTAAGATGTTTGGACCCTGTACTGTAGGTGATAAGGAGCTGCTGACCAACATAATAATAAGCCAAGACAGTGAAGAGGATAGACTTAAAAAAAAAAACCCATATAAAAGCACAGAGATGAATGCTTGTTAGGAGGCTGATGGCACTAGTGGGAGATGTTGAAAGTGTGGATAGGGATGGTAGGGGCAGAGAGGAGGGGGACAATACATGGAATAGAATGGGCAGAAATACAGTGGGTTCAACACAGAGCAGAAGCCAGGCACAGTGGCTCAGGCCTGTAGTTCCAGCGCTTTGGGAGGCCAAGATGGGAGGATTGCTGGAGCCCAGGAGTTTAAAACCATCTTAGGCAACATAGTGAGACCCTGTCTTTACAAAAAAAGAAGAAATTAGCTGGGTGTGGTGGCACACACCTGTAGTCCCAGCTACTTGGGAGGCTGAGGCAGGAGGATCACTTGAGCCCAGGGAGTTGAGGCTGCAGTGAGCTGTGACAGAGCCAATGCACTCCACCTGGGTGACAGAGACCCTGTCTCAAAACAAAACAAGCAAAACAAAACACAGAGGGCGTGGGGAAGACATGTGAGAGAGACAACAGAGACAGGGACAGACAGAGGTGTGGCAGAGATCGAGAGAAGTCCTTCACAAGGGACACTGATTTGTTGGTATTTTTATTCTCAAACTGTAGACCAAGACCTGGAATTAACACATCGAAAGATTCTATGAGGAAATCCATTTAAAAACAGGATCCACTTTTTTCTTTTCTGCACAGGGAGAAAGTTTAAGCTCTCCTCACTATGAGTTTTCAAGTATAAAAGACTTTTTCTTCCACGATGTTAGAACAACTGTGGACTGCTGTGACCAGGACACCAGGGAAGCTTGCAGCATGAGAACTCCAGGTTGGATTCATGCTTGGCACCCCAAAGGCTGCCAGCCAGAGAGGAGGAGGAGCAATCACTCCTGCAGTTTCTGAACACTACACAGACGCCAGGTGGCTTCTCCAGGAGAACAGCCCTCTGAGGAGGCAGGAAGAGGAGGCTTCTCTTTCAGCATCTGGAGCTGTTGAGATCTCTGGGCAGATTAAGCTCTCTCTAATGGTTGGGCTCCAACCTGGCACACTCAGCGGAGAGGGATCCACTCATCCGTCATCAACATAATGTGGTCCTCCCTGCACTTCACAGCATCCTCTTGCTATTGAAAAGGTTTTTTGCCTTCTCAAGTTTCTTTGTCAACAGTCTACAGGAAGAAGCTCAGGCTACCACCGGCAGAGGTGAATGCAAGCTCACGTTTTATTTCTGACTGCTTAATCACTGCCTCGATCACTGCTCAAGCTCTGCCTTTGTTTCCAAAGGTTACATGTGGGAAAACTTCTTTTTCTATGCTGAAATTAATAGGGAGGCTAAGATGAGTCCACTGATAGGCAGACCCTTAAAACTCACATAGAGAAAGAACTTTGCTGGAGTGTGTGTGAGTGAACCACTAAGGAATCAGATAGTGTGATGGCAGTTATCAGTGCAGGTTAAGACATTTCTACAAATATTTCAACACCTCTATATACTCACTCCTCCCTCCCTGAGTCAACAGACTCAGCTACCAAGAGAGGAAGCTCAAAAAAAAAAAAAAAAAAAAAAACCAGAAGCTTAAAACAAACAAACAAAAAAAACTGTGGGTTCCTCAGAGGTGGTAGGGAAGACAGAAACATGGGAGGAGCAGCTGGGCGTGGTGGCTCAAGCCTGTAATCCCAGCACTTTGGTAGGCCGAGGTGGGTGGATCACCTGAGGTCAGGAGTTTGAGACCAGCCTGGCCAACATGGTGAAACCCCGTCTCTACTAAAAATACAAAAAAGTAGCCCAGTGTGGTGGTGCGCACCTGTAATCCCAGCTGTTCAGGAGGCTGAGGCAGGAGAATTGCTTGAACCCAGGAGGCAGAAGTTGCAATGAGCTGAGATCGCGCCATTGCACTCCAGCCTAGACAACAAGACCAAAACTCCATCTCAAAAACAAAAAACAAAAAACAAACAAACAAACAAAACACGGGGGAAGCAATAAAAAGGAATCCATGCTTTGATTTTTTTTTAAATGAGAGGAAGGGAGGGCTGCTCCCTCTTACTTCTCCCTGTTTTGTTGTTCTTTTAAGTAGCATGTATCACTCTGCATATATCCTGTCCATGTGTTTTCTTTTATTATTATTTGTCCATTTACCTAGAATGAAAACTCCATAGGAGCATGGCTATAGTGTCTTGTTTACTGCTGCCTCTCCAGGGCCTGAAACAGAAGTAGGTAGACAGAGCCTAAAAAAAGTAGGCAGTCCATACACTTTGCTGAAGGAATGAGTGAATGAATGAAGACCCCAAGGATGGACCTCAGGAAGGTGAGCCTGGGCAAAGGTTTTCAGTCCTAGTCCATCATGACCACATAGCTGGAATACATTTATTTCACTTTGTCACAAGAATTAGAGATTCATTTGGGGAAACAAGCATCCTTTAGAGTTACAGACATCTCTGAGGGGTAAATGGCTGTTCATATCTTACATCTTACCCTGATCCTCACTCTATTTGCTTTCCAAGAACATGGAGCTAAGATCCCAGCACTGAGAAGATGGGCATTCAGAGCAGGGGGGCATTTAGGTGTAGACAGCCTCAGTGACTCCGGGGTTTAGGATCAGTGAGATAATCTCCAGTATCTACAATGGGCAGGTGGAAGAGTGTCTGATGCAAACTGTATCTATTCAGAAGCTTTCCAGACAGCTGGGCTTGTGCCTTGGAAATACGGTAATATTTGTTTCTCCTCCTTCCTCTTCACTCCTTGGCCTCGTGTTCTGCGGTACTGGAACTTGTGTCAGATTTAGCTACCTCATTCATTCATTTATGAATTCATTTAGCCAGTGATTATGGAGCACAAATTTGTGCTGGAAACTGTGCCTCGGTGTCCTCAAGAGGTTCTGACCTGTGAATTCCAAAAGCTTTTGTGATCTACTGGGTAAAACATTGTTTTCTAAGGAAAATGACATTCTGATTGCTGAACAGCATATTCTAACTACCTTGTGGAACCTGGGCCATTCTTAAATTGGGTTTTGTCTGTATTGCTTTAGACTGTTAATGAATTGTTTCCCAGTCTGATTGAATGCTCCTTGAAGACAGACCCGGGTCCAACCACTGCAGTAAATATTGCTAACTTGGGGGTCTAATTCTGCTGCTTTTGTGGTTGCTGCTTTGCTTATTTTTTTTTTATGTCTGCTGTTTCCTGTGAGATTGTTTCTATGTGTGTTTCACAGTTTTGGTGTGTGGGTTGATGTTCGATGAGGTTTATGGAATTTCTGTGCAGCTTGGGTTAAGAGTATCTCTTCAAAAAGGTTTTCTCATTTGCTTCTGCTAACCTTGTTATCAGCTCAAGTTGTTTCTTATGTTGAATTATTGGGGATGACCTCCCCCACACTCAAGTAATATAAATTAGAACCTCCCTGGGTGTGGTGGCTCATGGCTGTAATCCCAACACCTTGGGAGGCCAAGGTGGGCAGATCACTTGAATCCAGGAGTTCGAGACCAGCCTGGGCAACATGGCAAAACCCTGTCTCTAGAAAAATTGCAAAAAATAGCCAGGCATGATGGCACATGCTTGTAGTCCCAGCTATTCGGGAAGCTGAGGTAGGAGGATTGCTTGAGCCCAGGAGGAGGAGGTTGCAGTGAGCTTTGATTGTGCCACTGCACTCCAGTCTGGGCAATAGAGACTCTGTCCCCCAGAATATTTTTTGAACTTCAAACCCTTATGGTATAAGACCCGCTGTGGGTATAATCCTTTAGTTACAATTGGATGTTTGCTATGATTTTTCAGAAGGAAAACATTTTTTCCTACCCAGAGCCCTTTACAGCAAAGCAGAATTTCCCCAAATGTGCCTTTAAAAGGTATTGGCTTATGCAGGCTTCTCAGTTTGAGGTCTTGTTCCTGAATGAGCAATGAAACCCCAAATGGACAACCTTGCCCCCAAGGACAGCCGAAATATCAGATACTCCTTGCAACTCCTTTTATCAGCTCACGCTCCATTTGTGGACACGGAGCATTTCCTTCCTTTTTTCTTTTCCTTTTGCAAATCCAGTTATGCATTAAAAAGGATACAATGTACCCATTATTTCTAGGTGTTTTGTGGCACTAATGTATATGGCAGAAATGGGTGTTCTCTAATTGTTCATAATTCAAGGTAATTATAGACATATTGTTTCAAAATTAAATCAATAGATTTTCAAGCCATGCTATGTATAAAGCTCCATGTGGGACACGAAAAGGGAAAAAACACTATGTACCATGCACCTTAAGCAATTTCACACATGCTATCTTATCTGATTTTCACAACAGTCTTTTGAGATACTTATTATCCCCATTTTATAGATGAGGAACCTGAGGCTGCATAAATGGCTTGCTCAAAGTCACATATCTAATCGATAAGACAGCTGGCATACAACCCATATCTCACTCCAAAGTCTGTGCTTTCCCACTGCACAGGTTCATGACATAGCCCAAAGGAGAAGACATAGCTGACAAAAGGATCAATAGCAGTATAAGAGTAGGAAAATAAAACAATAAGGACTACATTGCAAGAGATGTTATGAAGAGGGATGGACATGACTCATTGCTAGTGAATATAGGCCAAAGGGCTGTAACTTCAGAGTAGGCAGAGATTTGTGGGCCACAGTGGGCAAGATGGAGGAGAAAGTTAGCTTGGGCCTTGAAGATATTGTCTCAGTGAATGAAGGGGAGAAGAGCATGCCCGGCGGTGGAGAGAGCAGAAGAGGAAGGTGGGAAAGGGTGTGCAGGTTGTGGGCTCCGTGCGTAGATAGGTCATGGCTATATACAAGTATGCTGGGAGATAAGAAGGGAAAGTTTGAGTCCAAGTATGGAGGGCCTTGATTGGTAATGAATATGAATTTTATCTGGTAGTCAATAAAGAACCCTGGAAGACTTTTGCCTGAAGAATGATGTAGCCAGGGCAGTACTTTAAAAAAATGTGTATGGAAAACCATGTACAAATTAGACTTTCGGGAGAGAAAGAAGGAAAGGAGAGAACTTGGATTAAGGGGAAGCAGTGAAAATCAGATGGAACAGATGGATACCTAGATATTTCTCATACTAAGGGTGCCAAGGCCAATTGTTCTTAATTAAGCACCAACCTGGTTAATTCCATGGGAATTTGAGATGTCATCAAGGTATATTGCTATCGTCATCTTCCACGGACTGAGCACCAGTCAGGCCACTGGGTCTGAGTCTGTGGGGCTGGAGCAGGTACAGTGGGCAATTTGTTAAAAGTTACCAGGAGAAGAAGGGTGAATGCAGGCCAATCCTGGGAAACACACACTGAACGTCAGTGCTGGAGAATTCTGAGTTCTACCTCTAAGCTCATGGATGAGCATAATACAAGGAAGAGAAGGCAAAAATAAAAGTAGAAAGACAAGTACTGAAGTATTGTAAATGAATGGGTCCGGTATTTGTGAATGGAACCCAAGACTTGTTTTAATTAGCTTTAAGGTGTTTAGTACATTGTGGGTCAACTTAGCTTAAAGATATAGGACTAAGGCGAGCAGCTTTAACATCTGAGCTGAAAGGGATATAAAGATGACATACCATCTTCTAAACTTCCGTGACTCTACCACAGCACTTATCATAATGCATTATGATTATCAAGTTTTATATCTGTCTTCTCACTAGACTGTGTACGCTCTGTGGGCAGGGACTGTGTCCTGTTTATCTACATTCCTGGCATCTGGCACAAAGCCCAGCACAGGGTAGATGCCCAGCTAAGAGTTAATGATGGCTTAGACCAGGGTGATATAGTAGTAGGAGTGGTGAGAATTGATCAGTCTTTAAATACATTTTGAAGATAAAGCCAAATGCGTTTCCTAATGGAATGGCCATGGAGTACGTAAGCAAGAGAGGCGTGAAGAATGAGGCAAGGATTTGGTTTTGAGGAACTAGAAGGTAAAGTTGCAATCATCTAAGATGGAGAAGGCTGTAAGCAGAACAGGTTTTAGAGAAAAGACCGTAGGTTCACATTTGAACATGCTGATGCTGGGTGTCTATTATGTTCAAGTGGAGATGGCAAGTGGGAGTTGTTTCTTACATTTGAAATCTGAGAGAGAGGTTTGGGCCAAAGACACAAGTTTGGGAGTCATCCGCATACAGATGATATTAAAGAGTTCTAAACTGGGTGCTATCACCAAGGGAGTCAGTGTAGACAAAGAAGAGGGCCAAGTCCTGGAATATTACAACGCTAAGAATCTATGAGAAAGGAAACACCATCAAATAAGACTGATAAAGAGCAACCAAGGAGATAGGAAAGAAACTAAGAGAAAGGGGAAGTCCTAGAAGCCAAGTGAAGAGAAAATATAGCAAGGAGAAAGGGGATCAACTGTGTCAAATGCCACTGATACTCAAGTAAGATGAGGAGTGGGAGTTACCCATTAGATTTAGTGTGTGAAGATCCTTGATGTCCATGATAAGACTTGGGTGTGTGGTGGGGGCAAAAGCCTGAGTGGGGTGAGTTTAAGAGAAAATAGGACAGGCATTGGAGACAAGCAGTACAGACAACTCATAGGAGCGCTGCAATGAGAAGCATCTAAATGGGGTGGAAGCTGGTGGGAAAAGTGGGATTGAGAGAAGCCATTTGTTCATTTAGATGGAAGAAACATCAGCATGTTTGTATTCTGATCCAGTGCATTGAAAAGGCTAAGAGCTTAGACCTGCCTAAGCTCACATACTCAGGCTTCCGTCTTCTAGTTATGACTCCTATTGTGAGTTCATTGAGGATGAGGGCTAAATGTCAACCCTTAACTCTTGACATAAGATACATAGAAGATGCTTAGTAAATATTTATCAAATAAATGACTATGCATAAAATATTTTGCAAACTCTCTGAGCCACAGTTTCCTCTGTTAAATGAAAGTAATATCACCTACCTCAGATAATTAAATAAGATAAAGTACATACAGTATATAGCAAAGAGCTTAGTACTTAGTATATGCTCAGTAAATGGTTAGTTTTATTGTTAGTTCAATGCTTTCATTTTACAGATAAGGTATCTGAGGCCTAGAAAATAGTTTGCTCAAGATTGCACAGTTAATGACAGAGCTAATAGTTTCCTAGACTCTTATTCCTTAACTTTTCCCACATAACCAGAGAAATTACCTAAAATTCCCAGGCAACACAGATGTGGGTGTGTTCAGGCCTCTGTAAATTGACTAAGTTGGTGAGAAACCTGGATATTAGTAAATAATGGCAGATCTGAAATCTCTCTAGAACCTTCCTTTATGGCCAACATATGTCTTCCTGTCTAATTTGTCAGGATACTCTGCAAATCCAGTCCTGGCAAAATGATCCATATTCATCTTGAAGCTTTTTCCTGTTTTACCAGAATTCTGGTTTTAATTTTTTGAGTAGCAATCCATGTTACTCTTTACAAACCCAAGTCAAGGGACAAAGCTAGGCCACATGCTTGCTTTGTTCATTATTCAATATTCACCTATTCAGTGCACCTAACACCTGTAAGTCTAGATGACTGACTCCATTAATTCAACTCCAGGTAACAATGTATAGATCCAAAATACATTTCTGGACAATATTAATAGAAATTTTTATGACCTTGGAACACACCCTCCCTCACTGTACTTGCAATAGATGAATAACCTGCTCTTGCTGGGATGAGTGAAGAATGTTTACCTTTGTCAACATTTATTAGTGGAGTGCTATATGTAGCTATTCCTTTAATAAAACAGTAAATCTTCAGCAGAGTTTATAGGTTGTCTTTCATCCAAAGACCTCAAAGAAACTTTGCTAACACTGTGTCATTATTAATCATACAACTTGCCAAGGGAGGCAAGTGGTGATTGTTTCAAAGAGAGAAACTGAGCTTCCAGGAAGGTTTCTGTGACTTCTAAGGGTCATGAACAGGGGGGAAAAAAAAGAGAGAGAAAGAGAGAGAGATCTGGGCACTGAGCCCAGATTCCTGTTGCTCAGGCCAAAGACCCAGCCCTCCTCCTAGAGCTCTCTAAACACTTCTTTCTGATAGAAAATACAATTTACTACCTTGATCTGTTAAGCAGAAATGAACTCTGAACCTGTCTTCAATGACAGAGAAAGCCAACCTTTATTTCTGAAGTTACTTCAAGTCATAAAATGCTTGATTCACTGTATTAAATAATACTGTATTAAAATAAGTAAATAGCTTTGTAGTTATAATGATAGCTTGGATTTAAATGGTGCTTGTGCTCTGAAAAGCAGTGTAGTTCACAGGCTTCTGCAGACCTTTGGTCTCATTTGGCTACCCTTCTTCCTCATTTATTTTTTTTCAGATGAAGTCTCACTCTTGTCCCCCAGGCTGGAGTGTGATGGTGTGATCTCGGCTCACTGCAACCTCTGCCTCCCAGGTTCAAGCAATTCTCCTGCCTCAGCTTCCTAAGTAGCTGGGATTACAGGCGCCTGCCACCACGCCTGGCTAATTTTTGTATTTTTAGTAGAGACAGGGTTTCACCATATTGGCCAGGCTGGTCTCAAACTCCTGACCTCAGGTGATCCACCCTCCTCGACCTTCCAGTGGCTACCCTTCTTCTTGACTTCAAGTATCCCTTTCCTTCTCACAGGTCTTTACTTCAGCAACCTGCTTTCTTCACTCGCACCCTTATCCTTTATTCAATTATTTTTTCCTATGCACTAGGAGCTCTCAAGTTAAAAGAAACTCCCTGTGTTAGCTGTGTATGAAAAAAGACCTCCAGGCCTTCTGGAAGAGCTGTGGAAGGCCATCCCATGTGAATCCTCCAAGAGGCTCTTACAGGAATGAGTTACGATCCCGTCTTGTTTGGAGGTAAATGATCATAGAACTCATCAAACATTAAGTGTTCTTCTAAATTTCTCAGCCCCTCTTCTATTTAGATCTGGGACTTATAACTAGTTCTGGCCAATAAAAGGAAAGGCAGCTGAGAATTATATTCTTCCTGTATCTCCCTCTTAACTTGCTACAGTGACCCTGGAGGTCACATCTTCCAAGACAGTATAGCTACAAGATGGAGGATGGTTGCCCACCCGACTTCTGACTTTGCATGAGCAGTAAACAAACTGTCATCCGCTTACCTGGAGATCAAAACCCCTGAGATCTTGATTGTAGCAGCTGCTGTCAATTATCCTGACTAACAGCAGGAGTGAAATATTGCAATAGTTTTAAAAAATCTAAGAGATGTGGCATTAGCTTACCAGTTAGGCTGGATAGATGGAAATCCATGATATGCAGTGGCAAAAAGTTTAATGAAGTAAGACTGGTGATAACTTGGAAGGCAGACCATGAGCCAACTGAGTTTATACATTTAACACAGAGGCCAGCCAACTTTTCCATAAAAAGCCAGATAATGAATATTTTCAGCTTTATTGGACATACAGACTCTTTTGCAACTACTCGACTCTACCATTGTAGCATGAAAACAGCCATAAACAATATGTAAACAAATGAACATGGTTGTGTTCAAATAAAACTTTATTTACAAAAACAGATAGTACTCTGGATTTGGTCTGTTGGCTATTTGCTGACCCCTAGTCTAGGGGAAGAGTTTAGATAATATGTTGCCATTGGCTGCATTTGACAAGGAATTAAAGTCAAGAGATGAGTTTAGAAAGCATTGGTTGGCTTGCAGGCAGAAATTGAAGAGAGAAATCAGGAATTTGGATTCTCAACTTTCCACAGCTGTAAGTAGTCTAAAAATGCTGTACAGACCCCAATATCCACTTAGATGGGGAGAAGGAGGATAAATGCACAAAAAGAAACCTCCTGGTGAGCAGAGCAGACACGGAGGAGCATGAATGTAGGGGGAGCAGGTTAATATTTGAACAAAGACCTGAAAAAAGTAAGGGACAAGCCAGGTGACTATATAGGGAAAGAGCAGAATTATAGCAAGTGCAAAGGCCCTGGGGCAGCAGTGCACCTAACACCTGCAAGGAACCACAAGGATGCCAGTATTGCTGGAACCGTGGCACAAAGGGTGGGAAGGGAGGCAGTAGGAAAAGGTAATATTAGAGGGAGGGCAGATGGGCATGGGGCAGTCTCCAAAGGTAAATCATACAGGGCCTTGTAGGTCATTTTGAAGATGCTGGCTCTTATTCTGAATTAGTGGGAAAACCATAGAGGTTATTGAGGTGAACAGGGACACACTCTGACTTATATTCTTGAAAAGATAATTCTATAATATGGCAAAACCCCATCTCTACAAAAAAAAAAGAAATACAAAAATTAGCCAGGCATGATGGTTCATGCTACTTGGGAGGCTGGGGTGAGAGGATCATTTGAGCCCAAGGAGGTCAAGACTGTGGTGAGCCATGATCACACTGAACTGTAGCCTTGGTGACAGAGTGAGACTCTGTCTCAAAAAGAAAAAAAGTCATTCTGGTTGCTGGACTGAGACAAAACAAAGTGGGTGAAGAGTAAGCAGTAAGACCAGCCAAAAGTCTTTTGCAGTAATCCAAGTGAGAAATAATCATTCATTTATACATTCATTTATTTACACTACAAGCATTTGTTGGCCACCTCCTAAGAAGACATTACCAAGAATAGTGTTTCTCACATCACAAAGTTGATGTAGGTTACTTTCCTCAAACAAAAGTGCTCCACATGTCTGGGGAGGCCTCTGGAAACTTACAATTGTGGCAGAAGGTGAAGGGGAAGCAAGATATGTCTTATATGGTGGCAAGAGAGAGAAAGAGAGAAGCGGGGACCCGACAAACACTTTTAAAACCATCAGATCTCATGAGAACTCCCACACTATTATGAGAACAGCATGGGGGAAACTGCCCTCATGATCCAATCACCTCCCACCAGGTCCTTCTCTCAACACATGGGGATTACAATTTGAGATGAGATTTAGGTGGGGACACAGAGCCAAACCATATCAACTTTTGAGGACATTTTTAATTGAAAACTTTGCCTTATAAATTTTGGGAATGATGAATAATATATTTAAGATCAGATGACATCTTTCTGATGTTACTTGCTGTATTATATAGTAAGAAATTTTAAGTGTAAATCTCTCTTCTCTACCATGAAGTTTAAGCTGTTAACAAAATGCAATGTGTAATTCTGGATTGAACCCCGAACTGGAAAAAAAAACCCCATAAAAGATACTATTGAAATAATTGGTAATATTGAAATATGGACTGTAGATAATAATAGTGTATCAATGTCAAATTTCCTGGATTTTATAAGTGTAGTATATTTATATAAGATAATATCCTTGAGCTTAGGAAACATACACCGACATAGTAAAAATAAAGGGGCACATATGCATAGAGAAGGGGCATGATGTATGTAAGTTATCCTTGAACGGTTCGGAAAAAAACATGTACAATATGTACATATGTGTGTATATGTACATGATTTTATTTTTAATGTATATGTATGCATGTGTATATGGAGAGATACCTATGTATACATGTGTGTGTGTATATAAGGGGTCTTCAAAAAGTTCATGGAAAATCCATATTATGAAAAAACTATGCATGAAGTTCAAAACGTTTTTGCATCACAATAAACTCATATTAGCTTGTTATGACATGTCTGAACAGGATCTAGTTTAAGGCACTGAAAAGGATAAGATATCAGTTTGGGCTGGGCACAGTGGCTCACGCCTGTAGTCCCAGCACTTTGGGAGGCCAAGACGGGGAGATCACAAGGTCAGGAGATTGAGAGCATCCTGGCTAACACCGTGAAACCCCGTCTCTACTAAAAACACAAAAAATTAGCCGGGCATGGTGGTGGGCGCCTGTAGTCCCAGCTACTCAGGAGGCTGAGGCAGGAGAATGGCGTGAACCCAGGAGGCGGAGCTTGCAGTGAGCTGAGATTGCACTATTGCACTCCAGCCTGGGTGACAGAGCAAGACTCTATCTCAAAAAAAAAAAAAAAAAAAAAAAAAGATATCAGTTTGAAAAAGAGCCTATCAGAGCAACATGAATTTTGCTAAAATTGAAGAAAGAACCAACATCAAATGTATGGTGAAGCTTGGGTGAAGGAATGGTGAAATTATTGATGCTTTATGAAAAGTTTATGGGGCCAATGTCCCGAAGAAATCAGCAGTTTACAAATAGATAACTTGTTTTAAGAAGAGACAAGATGATGTTGAAAATGAAGCCTGCAGAGGGAGACCACCTACATCAATTTGCAAGGAAAATATTCATCTTGTTTGGGCCTAGTTGAAGAGGACCAACAATTAACAGCACAAATAATAGCCAGCACCATAAACATCTCAATTGGTTCAATTTACACAATTTTTTTTTCTTTTTGAGATGGAGTCTCGCTCTGTCACCCAGGCTGGAGTGCAGTGGTGTGATCTCAGCTCACTGCCACCTCCACCTCCTGGGTTCAAGTGATTCTCCTGCCTCAGCCTCCTGAGTGGCTGGGACTACAGGTGCACACCACCACACAAGGCTAATTTTTTGTATTTTTGGTCGAGACAGGGTTTCACCGTGTTGGTCAGGCTGGTCTTGAACTCCTGACCTCAAATTATCTGCCAGCCTCAGCCTCCCAAAGTGCTGGGATTACACTGGTGAGCAACCACGCCCAGCCCAGTTTACATAATTTTAACTGAAAAATCAAAATTGAGGAACTTTTCCCATCAATGGGTGCCAAACAACTGTGCCCAGATGAGCTTGTTTCAAAAACAAGTGGGGTCAAGATCTTAATAATTTCTTTGAAAAATTGTGACAGGAGATGAAACATGGCTTTTCCAATACAATCCTGACAATAGAGCACACTCAAAGCAGTGGCTACCAAGAGGTCGAAGTGGTCCGGTTGAAGCCAAAGCAGACAATCAAGAGCAAAGGTCATGGCAACACTATTTTGGAATGCTCACGGCATTTTGTTTGTTGATTTTCTGAAGGGCCAAAGAATGATAGCATCTGCTAATTATTAGAGTGTTTTGAGAAAGTTAGCCAAAACTTTAGTAGAAAAATGTTTGAGAAAGCTTTACCAGTGAGTCCTTCTTCATTACCACAGTGTTTTTGTTCATTCCTCTCATCAAACAAGAGCAATTTTCCAGAGGTTCAACAGAAAATCATTGGGCATCCACCTTAAAGTCCCGATTTTAGTGACTTCTGACTTCTTTTTGTTTGTTTCCTAATTTTAAAAAGTCTTTAAAGGACACCCATTTTTCTTAGTTAGTAATGTTAAAAAGGCTGCATTGACATGGTTAAGTTCCCAGGACTTTCAGTTCTTTAGGGATGGACTAAATGGCTGGTATCATTGCTTACAAAACTGCCTTGAACTTAATGAACTTATATTGAGAAATAAAGCTTATATTTTTTATTTTTATCTTTAATTCAATTTTTCCATGAACTTTTTAAAGTCCCCTTATATATGTGTGTGCATATACATAGAGATATTATATATGTGAATGTATGTACTTATTTATAGAAATATATATCACCATTTTCATAGGAAGGAGGATTCTGAGCCTTCTCTGCTTGAACACTTTCTTTTCCAAGCAGAAGATGATAACCCTTCTTCTATTCCCAGAGTCTCTGAATCATCTCAACCATTTTGCATCTAGTTCTCAACTACTCGCAACTAGTTCTAAAACTTGGCTGCACATTAGAATCACTTGAGAACTGTGAAGATGACTGCTCCTAGGGTTCTACCTCGAGAGATTCTGGTTTCTTGAGTATAGACCTTGGCTGGGGTGGGGTTGGAGTAGATATTGTGTGGCCCGGCATCAGGATTTTTAAAGCTCCCCAGGTGATTTTCTTGTGCAACCCATTTGGAGAACCTCTGATCTATATAATAACCCTCTTTGAGCTGAGCTCAGAGCCTGGTGGGGTTCCCAGTGTTCAATAATCTTCCAGGTCTCTGGCCTCATTTTTTGACTGCAGGGAGCATCTTCCCTCTATTGACAGCTTTGCAGTCCCCCTCTGGGGTGCAAGAGACTACAGAGTGGTTGGAAGTGTCCATCCTGGAGACATCATCAAAACCACCTACTCATTTTGGGGATTTTTCCAACTTTTAGTTTAGGTTCGAGGGTACATGTGGAGGTTTGTTACATGGGTAAATTGGACATTGTGGGGGTTTAATGTACAGATTATTTCATCACCCAGTAATCACTATAGTACTTGATAGGTGGTTTTTCTATCTTCACCCTCCTTCCATCCTCCACCCTCCTTCCATCCTCCACCCTCAAGTAGGCCCTGGTGTCTGTTTTTCCTTTCTTTGTGTCCATGTGTACTCAATGTTTAACTCCCACTAACAAGTGAGAATATGTGATATTTGGTTTTATGTTCACTGTGATGTGTTTAGGATAATGGCCTCCAGCTCCACCCATGTTGCTGCAAAAGACATGGTCTCATCCTTTTTTATGGATGCACAATATTCCATGGTGAATATGTACAACATTTTGTTTATCAAGTCCACCGTTGATAGGCATTTAGGTTGATTCCATGTCTTTACTATTGTGAATAGTGCTGTGATGAACATATGTGTGTGTGTGTTTTTAGGGTAGCATGATTTATGTTCCTTTGGGCATATACCCAGTAATGGAATTGCTGGGTCAAATGGTTGTTCTGTTGTATGTTCTTTGAGAAATCTCCAGACTGCTTTCCATAGTGGCTGAACTAATTTTTCTAATGAACTAATTACATTCCCACCAGCAGGGTATAGGGATTTCCTTTTCTCTGCAGCCTCACCAGCATCTGTTAGTTTTTGGCTTTTTAATAATAGCCATTCTGACTGGTATGAGATAGTATCTCATTGTGGTTTTGATTTGCATTTCTCTAATGATTAGTGATATTGAGCAATTTTTTATATTCTTCTTGGCCACATATATATCTTCTTTTGAGAAGTAGAAATATCTATTTTTTCCACAGTTTCTATAGCTTAGCTTAACACTAGGGAAGTGGGTGGGGACTGCTGGGTGTGCTGTGGGAAGGTGACCTTCCATAAAAGAGAGTAGGGTGGAAAAGGCCCTGTGTTTTCAGAATATATATATATATTTATATATTTATATATATTCTGAAAACACACACACACACACATATATATATATATATATATATATTTTTTTTTTAGTCGACATCCTTGTTCTATCCCAAAAGCCTAGGCCTGTTTCTCTAGCAGCCTGGAAAATCCAAATATAGCAAGAAACACTTGTCTGCATCTGAAACTGGCCATCAGAGAACAGGTCCCTGACTCACAAGCACAGAGTGATCTTTCCTACAGTTCAGACATGCCCTTTGCTCCTTCCCCCTGTAAGTCACCCTCCTTCTATGTTTTCCTAAAGAAAGTTATTTTTACCCACTTGGAATGCCAGTTCGGAACAGCCTCTGGCATCTCGGAAGGCAATGTACAGGTACTTTCCATCTCTAATTGCTCCTGCTTCTCCGTTTAAAAGAAACATTTTCAAAGCAATGGGAGCAAGTTACTCATTCAAATGCTGTTAACAAATAACAGGACTTAAGTGTGTAATCTGAAGTTGCTCAGCTTTGAAAAGTTGCCCTGAGGAGTTAAAATTTCTGCTTCACTGGAAATTAGAAGGGAGGATGGTGGGGGGATGTCCGTATGTGAGGAATTTTCAGCCCCTGGAATTTTATGTCTGATCTCCCTCACATCTGAGCTGGAACGTGAGATCCAGCGCAAGATTGCAGGAGGGGGCGGGCTGGGGACAGTTCTGGGGCCCGCAGGTGTTCTGTTTCTGTGCCAGCCAACAAGGGGCTGCTCTCCCTGCGCCAGCAAACACCCGCCAGGACTTGCTGGAGCCCATGTCAGTGGAGTCAGCTTATAAATTACTCGGGATCATCATTCCGTGTTGGATCGAATCATAGAGGGTGGAGTGTAGAGGTGCTGCAGCCTGGGCTTCAGTTGGAGGGCTTTCTGGAGGAACTCCACAAGCAAAGGCTGACAACGCAGCCATGACAAGCCACAGCCTCCCAGCGAACTCAGCCCCAAGCCTACACCTTCTCTCGCGCCTCAAGAGCAACTGAGCCAAAAGCTGGGAGCCTGGGCCCCTTCTCCCATTTCTGTTTTAATTACTGCTTTTTCTTTTAATATCTATTTCCCGGCATCCTGTGCCATGAGAAGTAGGGACAGCAATGCCCTCCAGGAGGCTGCACATAGTGAGTGTTCACTATAGTTGGGTGTGAATAAATGTCAGTTCCCTTCTGTGGTTTAAGGAAATATGCAGGCCCCAGGGTGGTATGGAAGACATGTGACCAGTGAGTCCTAACATGGGGTCAGTAATAAGGGAAGGAAAATGTTAAGGAGGTCAAGACTCCTCATTAGGGAAGAAAAGGGACTTCACCTGTGCTTGCCAATCACCAAGAACTCTCAGGCTTGGCTCTTCTGTGGACAGGTCCAAGCTTAAAAGAGGACTCATGGTGTAGGAATTCTGAAAATATTTATTAAGGAGAGAAAGGATGATTCAATGAGAGGTGGGAGGGAGGGGCTATGACTGAAGGAAGAGACAGAAGAAAAGGACTTCAAGTTTCCACTTGAAGGTGGCCCCTGATCCTGTTGGCAGAGTTCTGAGGAGGAAAAGGTATATATGGAATGCCACTTACTCCCCTTTGGAACTTCAAAGAGGGTGTGGGGAGGCAGAAGGAAAAGAGGCTGAAGGAGAAAGAACAGGAAGGGAAGAGTCAAGGGTGAAGTGCTCAAGTTCTCCCATTCTGTACTAAGAATAGCAGGCTCTCTTCAGGGGAAATTCAGTCCCTCTTCCCACCATGGACTTGACCTCATCAGGCTCTCCAGCCTGCCCCAGACCATCCACCAACAGGGACTCATGATGGTAGTTTGAGAGTGAATACATTCAAGGCCCAACCCCAGTACTTTACATATCTCCTCTCCAAATCTAGAAACCAATGCCTTGGCTCCCTATGATCCTACAACTTGGCTTTTTCTGCATAAATCCCCTTTCAAAGTTCTTGTCTTAGATCTAGTTGATACTGATCAACACTTATATTTTAATTAAATTTGCATTTACTTATTGATTTTCATACCCAGCCTCATTCCAAAAAGGATTGGAAGCAGCTTCTAACATTTCAACGTGATAATCACTTTGATAAATCTGCCTTACCACCCCTCTTCACAAACACCTGTATCCACACCCACGAAATATAGATGATCTTCATAGTTTAATTACAAAACAACACACAAAACACCTTTGAAACCTGGCTCCAAGTTTTAAAATAGGTGCATTGTACTTTGTATGCTAAGAAGTTTCAGACAGGATTGGGTGTCCTGGCCCCAGAAATATAGTCTTATGGGAGACCCCCAGTTTGGATTCAGAGTTTGGGACAGCCAGAAGTATAACTGCTTTGATTTTCTTTCCTTGTTTGGTCTAGAGAAAAAGAGGTACACAGGTTGTGTTGAAGAGCAGCGTTTCGTCCAAACCAGGTATTTGGAGCATTGGAGGAGAGAAATAATTTTCCTCCCTTCCAGGAGCCCCTGCAGCATCCCAGATCTTGCCAACCCAGGCCCTTTCGCAGACAAACTTGCCTCTCATCCCTCAGGGAGCGAATTGATCTCAGCTGGAACTGTCATCCTTTACTAAAAGGCCTCTTGGCTGAAGCCCAGCTCAGCAGGGAAGGGTTCAGCTTTGTCCTTGGGGGGCTTCTGCAGGAGGTCCCATTCTTGGGGACTCTGACACTGTGGGAATCTGGCAGGTGCCCCTTCCCACATTCACAGAGGTTGCTTTGGGGGGTTGCAACAGGACTTGCTTCTCTGGTGTTTATTTCAGTGAAATTCAAGGAAGTTCATGTGCAGTTTCACCCTGGGATAAAGGAGGGTCTTCTCTTCCTACCAGCAACTCCAGGCAAGATCCTCTCCTCAGCCCAAAGGGCTAAAGAGAAAGCAAAGGAAACAAAGGAAAGCCATTTTACTCATTGCTGTTGTTGAACTTAAAATGTAATTATCTTCTGAAAACATCTGAAGGGCTTATGTAAAGCATGACACAGGAGAAGGTACTTAAACATGAAACAAAGCAGCGTCTTTTACCGGAGCAGAATATTTGCTTTCCAAACTCCAAATTTGGAGGAGGAGAATAGCACGACGGCCTCCAAGTGTGAGTCCTGTCAACACTTAGCATCCACCTTCCCATTCACTTTTCACAACACTGTATGGTAAACCATTTCACAGATAAAGAAATGGAGGCTCAGAGAACTGGAGTAAATTGCCCAGAGATGCACAGCTACTAAGTGGTAGAACCTGAAATTTGAACCTAGGCTGGGTAATTCTAGAGCCCTCAGCCTTAGCCACTACACTGTGCTCCTTCCCATACTGTCACTACCCATAGTCGTTCAGCCATGCATTCCCTGGCCACTAAGGCAAAGCAAAAGATGCATGGGCTCGATGAACCTCACCCCTCACATGGGCTAAGTCTCACGGCACTTTTGTTTTCATTGTGAATGCCCATCAGCGAGGCACATACTGCCTGTTACAGCTGATCTGCTTCGCGCATTTGTAAGTTTTGCCTGACTCTGGTGTGCACTTGAGTTTGCGACACCAGGACTACAACATTTCTAATAGGAAAAATGTCAGCTCTGTCTTATTTTGATATTGATATGCTTTGGGGATAGCTAGGAAGCCTTCTAAGTAGCTTTGAATTTAACACATTTCTATAGAACTGTTACAAGCTGTTCGGGAACGTGGAAGCATGCTCACCAAAGATGGTTTTCGTTAGGCTCAAATCAATGATGAGCTTTTCCTTAGAACTTGAGGCTTTAGGAGACAGTAGCATGGGCCGTTGGATTATTATAACAACAACAACAAAAATATTTTAACACATTTTTCTCTCATTGTTTTGCCTGATGACAGATGCAATCCCAAATCACAGGCATTTGGTGCATGAGAGCTTTTCTGTTTACAGGAGTCCACTGTGCCTTGGAAAGGGCTGGGGCACCGCCCTAGGGATTGTTATTTCAGACAAGAATTTCACCCTACAAAGTAAAGGCAAAACAAACTGTCATTGTCCTTTTTATCTGTCACAGAGGCACATTGGACTTGTAGAAGGAGCATGCCTTTTAGACACTAGGTGGACTAGCGAAAACCTGGATTTGAATCCAGCTTTTTCTACTTCACAGTTGTAGGACCTAGGACAAGGAACATCAAGTTACATTTTTGAGTCCAGTTTCCTCATCAGGAAAATGCAGGCAAAAATACAGACTTAGTTGGGGTACCGTAAGGATTAGAGGCGGTATGTGGAAGACCCCATGCAGGCCCCTGGAAGGCTCTTTGTAGTAGGTCTAGCTATCATCAGGAGCAGCGTGGGGCATGTGGCACTGCACACGCTGGCCGCTGGCTTGCACAGCAGGTCCTCAAATAATGTCTTTTTTTTTTTTTTTGAGACAGGGTCTCGCTCTGTCACCCAGGCTGGAGTGCAGTGACACAGTCCTGGCTCAACCTCCTGGGCTCAAGAGATCCTCCCACTTCAGCCTCCTGAGTAGCTGGGATCACAGGCACACACCACCACACCTAGCTAATTTTTAAATTTTTTGTGGAGATGGGGGTCTCACTACATTGTCCAGGCTACACCATTCCATTGGAACATGGATGAGAAAAAAACAAAATCCATGCCTGCTGGGGTCACAGTCTGTGTGGAGTCTGCACTCTCTCCATGTCTGCACAGGTTTTCTCCAGGCACTACCACTTCCTCCCACATCCCAGCAAAGTGCACGTTAGGTGAACTGGTGTGTCTACATCGTCCCAGTCTGAGCGAGCGTGGGTGTGGTTGAGTGTGCCCTGTGAGGGAATGGCATCCTATCCAGGACTGGGTCCCACCTTATGCCCTGAGCTGCCAGGAAAGGCTCCGACCACTCATGACCCTGAACTGGAATCACTAAGTAAATAATGATCTTACTTGTTTTTAATAATCAAATGCATGTATAGCTCACATTTATTTCAGTGTTCAATATTAGAAGTGTTTTCAGTCTTTACCTAGAAGTTTGCTGATGTTTTTGTGACCTGAAATATACTGTAGGAACTCAACTCTTGCTTATAGCCATTAGCCTATGGTAAAATTGGTTTCCCTTTAAGCTGCAGTTCCCAAGACCCTATGGACAACGGTAACTTACTGTACTGTCAAGGTCAAAGGAACTGCTCTATTTCAGAATGGATGGTTAGACCTCACAAGGGTAGAAAATGCCACACAGCACGTCGCCCGAAGTGGTGCTCAGAGTGTCGGGTTTCTGGTTTTCAATTATTAAAAACACGCAAACAACTAACACCACCCTCCTCCCACCCCTCTCACCTCACGTTGACAAAGCCAGCTTCAAACCCCTGGGTCGTCCTGGGTGAGAAGCCCTCAAATGGCAGTTTGCTGCCCTCTGCTGTCCATATCGAGAAGTCCTGGGGAGGATGCTCTGGGCAGCAGCACCGCCAGCCTTCACAATCCGAGGAGCTTGGGCGCCCCCAGAGGGAGGGAGGGCCGGAAAAGCCACATAATTGGAGGGGTGTGGTGAAAAATGAAATGTGGGACAACGTCTTAAAAACAGTGAGAATTTCAAGACAGCGAACAGAGTATTAAGCTAAGCTGTGGACATTTTTGAGGGTGGGACCTGTGCCACCATGTCCCACACTCTGAAGCTGGCCTCATTATTACCTGCTCCTGACATTACACTTCAGGGCTATGACAGTCTCGGTGGTTCCCTGAAAGAATCTAAGTTTAGGAGAATATGTGGGGAGAGGAGTTGCAGGTAAGGTTCTCCCTAATACGCCAGGCTGAGGGGAATCAGTTTCTCTTAGCTATGATGCAGTGGTATTGAAAGTCTAATTTGGTTTTTTTGTTTTTTTGGTTTTTTTTTTTTGAGATGGAGTTTCACTCTGTGGCCCAGGCTGGAGTGCAGTGGTGCGATCTCTGCTCACTGCAAGCTCCGCTTCCCGGGTTCACGCCATTCTCCTGCCTCAGCCTCCCGAGTAGCTGGGACTACAGGCACCCGCCACCACGCCCGGCTAATTTTTTGTATTTTTAATAGAGACGGGGTTTCACCGTGTTAGCCAGGATGGTCTAGATCTCCTGACCTCGTGATCCGCCTGCCTTGGCCTCCCAAAGTGCTGGGATTACAGGCGTGAGCCACCGCACCTGGCTGAAAGTCTAATCTTTTTTCCATTTCCTTGCTATTGGAGTTTGAGAAAGAAAAAAAAAACACAAAAAAACAAACAAAAAAACAGGACTCCTTGTCCCAGCCTCAGGAACCAATTCAGACTCTGGAGTTAGACAGATGGAGATTGAAACATCACCTGCATTACAGAACAGACTACCCTGGAGGACAGAGCTTGGCAATGATGAGAGTGCTAAAATGCACTCCCCAATTCCACCAGGAGAGATCCATGCAGACGAGAGTGTGGGCCGAATGCTGTCACCCACTAGGCAGGTAACTCAGCACACTTTCATAGGGAGAATGGAATGTACTTAATGCCACTTAAAAATGGTCAAGATGGTAAATTTTACATTATGTGTATTGTACCACAATTTTTTTTACAAGATCTCAAGTTGGATGTTAAAATGCCAGGCAGTTAAAAGTATTTATGTTTAAAACTTAATTTAAAAAATAATTGACAAATACATTCTAAAATTTGTATGAGAAGGCAGAGGACCTAGAATAGCAAAAATACTCTTAAGAAAGGAAAACAAGGTTGGAAGGACTTAAACTACCTGAATTCAAGACTTACCATTAAGACACAATAATCACAACTGTGTTATTGGCATAAAGATAGACCATATAAGATCAATGGAACAAAATAAAAACTTTAAAACGTACCAATACTTACATGGTCAATTGATCTTCACCAATGATGCCAAGGTAATTTAATGGGGAAAAGATAGTCTTTTCCAGAAAAAGTGTTAGAACAACTGGATATAAATATAAATATATATATCTCCATTATATATATATACACACACACTCATATATAAATCACATACATATATATATCATATATATGTATGTATATAGCCTCAACTCGTATCATATACAAATATTTGAATTGATTATAGACCTAAATGAAGGAGCTAAAGCTATTAAACTTTTAGAAAACAGCATAAAAGAATTTCCTTCCTTCCTTCCATCTTGTCTTGTCTTGTCTTGTAACAGAGTCTCACTCTGTCACCCAGGCTGGAGTGCAGTGGCGTGATCTCAGCTCACTGAAGTCTCAATTACCTGGGCTCAAGTCATCCTCTTGCCTCAGCCTCCTGAGTAGTTTGGACTAGAGGTGTGCACCACCACACTTGGCTAATTTTAGTTTTGGGGTTTTTTTGTTTGTTTGTTTTGTTTTGTTTTTTGTTGTTGTTTTGTAGAGACAAAGTTTCATTATGTTACCCAGGCTGGTCTCAAACTTCTGGACTCAAGTAATCCTCTCTCCTTGGCCTGTAATTATTTCTTAAACAGGACACAAAAAGCACAAATCACATAAGAAAAAAAGATAAAACAGACTTCATCAAGATTTAAAGCTTTTCCTCCTCAAATAACGAGTTGAGAAAATAAAAAGACAAGCCACAGATTGGGAGAAAACATTGGCAAAACAGCTATTAAAAAAGGCTTCTATCCAGATTATATAAAGTACTCTTAAAACTCAGTAATAAAAAGAAATACATAGCAAGTAATGGGCAAATGATTTGAACAATCACTTTATAAAAGTAGATAAATGAATAGCCAACAAACATATAAAAAATGCTTAACATCACAAGTTATTCAAGGAAGTGCAAATTAAAATAATAATAAAATACTGGCCTAGGCAACATGGTGAAACCCTGTCTTTATAAAAAATACAAAAATTAGCCTGGAGCACACATACAGTCCCAGCTACTCAGGAGGCTGAGGTGGGAAGATCACTTGAGCCTTGGGAGGCAAGTCTGCAGTGAGCTTAGATCATGCCACTGCACTCCAGCCTGGGTGACAGAGCAAGACATTGTCAAAAAGAAAAAAAAAAAGAAAACACCCAAAAGAATAAAAATGTGAGAAACTCTCACACATTTACACATTGCTGAAGGCAATGCAAAGTGGTGCAGTCAGGCTGGAAAACAGTGTGGCAAAGCCCTATAAGGGAGTGGTCCCAACCTTTTGGGCACCAGGGACCAGTTTCATAGGAGACAATTTTTCCATGGACAGTGGGAGAGGGGGATGGTTTTAGGATGATCTAAGCTCATTATATTTACTGTGCACTTTATTTCTATTATTATTACATTGTAATATATAATGAAGTAATTATACATCTCACCATAATGTAGAATCAGTAGGAGCCCTGAGCTTGTTCTCCTGCAACTAGATGATCTCATCTGGGGGTGATGTGAAACAGTGACAGATCATGAGGCATTAGATTCTCATAAGGAACACACAATCTGGATCCCTCGCATGCGTAGTTCACAATAGGGTTCGTGCTCCTATGATAATCTAATGCCTTTGCTGATCTGACAGGAGGCAGAGCTCAGGCAGTAATGCGATTGATGGCGGGTGGCTGTAAAGACAGATGATGCTTCATTCACTTTCCTGCTGCACAACTGCTGTTGTGGTACTGGTCCAATAAAGTGAAAAATGTCATTACCAGTAACCCAACAATCCCCGCTCCTAGAGAAATGGAAATACATGTTTTCACAAAGACAAGTATACAAATGCACATAGCAGCATTATTCATTGTAGCCAAAATTTGAAAATAACCCAGATGTCCATCAACTGGTGAATAGATTCATTGTGGTACATCTATACTAGGGGATACTACTCAGCACTAAAAGGGAATGAACTATTGATACACAATACATTATAGATGAATTTCAAACACATTATGCTAAGTGAAAGGAATCAAATACAAAAGACTACATGCTGTATGACTAAATTTATATGAAATTTTAGAAAAGGCAATGTTACAGGGAAGGGAAGCAGATCAGCGCATACCTGAGGCTGTGAGCCAGGTGAAGGGTGGGTTGCAAAGAGATATGAGAGGCTTTTAGCAAGTGATGGCTGTGTTCTGTATCTTGATTGTGGTGATGTTTACATGACTGTATACAATTACCCAAAGCCATTAAATTATACAATTAAAATACATGAATTTTACTGTATTGTAAATTATACCTCAATACAGCTGGAGAAAAAGTCAACAACAAACACAAAATCACAGCCAATGGGCTCTTCTCCATGGCTGAAAGATACTGGGTCCACATATTCCAGAGTCCCTTGTACTCATATCATGGTCCATTATATAAATAAATCATAATTTATTTTTAAAGTTAACCATTGCTGAACATTTGTAATGTTTATAATTTCTTTCTTTTTTGAGTAGACCAATGGAGGGGTGTAACATTCTTGTATTGGTCCCTGGAGAACTTCTGCTAGTAATTCTACATATAAATTGTATTGGGTTGTAGATTATAAATGTACTTATCTTTCTTTTTCATATGATTTTATTCTTTTTTAGAATTTCATATAAATAGAATCCTACCTTATGTAGTCTTTCTTATTTACATAACAGTATATATTTGGGGGTTACGTCTGTTATACTGATACTTTCATATAATGTGTAATGGTAAAATCACCATAATTGGGATATCCATCACCTTGGACATTTATCTTTTCTTTATGCTAGGAATATTTGAATTATTCTCTTTTAGTCACATATTTATCTTTTATGCTGGGAACATTTGAATTATTATCTTCTAGTTATTGTGAAATATGCAATAGATGTATTATTAATTGTAGTCACCCTACTGATCTATTGAACAGGTCTTATTTCTTCTACCTAACTGTATTTTGGTACCCATTAATCAACCTCTCTTTATATCCCCCTCCCTTCCACAGTTCCTGGCCTCTAGGAACCACCAATCTACTCTCCATCTTCCTGAGATTCACTTTATTAGCTCCCACGTATGAGTGATAACATGTGGTATTTGTCTTTCTGTGCCAGGCTTGTTTCACTTAAGACAATGACCACTTTGTTGAAAGTGACAGGATTTCATTCTTTTCTTTGATTGAATAATATTCCATTGTGTATATATACCACGTTTTCTTTATCCAATCATCCATTGATGGATACTTAGGTTGGTTCCATATTTTGGCTATTGTGAGTAGTTCTGCAATAAACATAGGATTTCAGTTATCTTTTCAATATATTGATTTACTTTTTTTTGGATATATACCCAGTAGTAGGATTGCTGGATCAAATGGTAGTCCTATTTTTAAATTTTGGAGGAACCTCCATACTGTTTTCCATAGTGGCTGTACTAACTTACATACCCATCAACAGTGTACAAGTGTTCCCTTTTTCCCCACACCCTTGCCAACATCCAATATTCCCTATTTTTTAAATAAAAGCCATTTTAACTTGGATGAAATCTCATTATGGTTTTGATTTGCATTTCTCTGATGATTGGTGATGATGAGCATTTTTTCATATACCTATTAAATATTTGTATGTCTTGAGAAATGTCTATTCAGATATTTTGTCCATTTTTATTGGGTTATGTTTTTTTGCTATTGAATTGTTTGAGTTCCTTATGTATTCTAGCTATTGATCCCTTGTCAGATGGAGAGTTTACAAATATTTTCACTCATTCTGTGGGTTGTAGCTTTACTTTATTGATTGTTTCTTTTGCTGTGCAGAAGCTTTTTAGTTTGACATAATTCTGTCTAATTTTTCTTTTGGTGCCTGTGCTTTTGAGGTCTTACTCAAAAAATCTTTGCACAGACCAATGTCCTACAGCATTTCTCCAGTATTTTCTTCTAGTAGTTTCATAGTTTCAGGACTTACAATTAAGTATTTATTTATTTATTTAGAGATGGAGTCTCACTGTGCCGCCCAGGCTGGAGTACAGTGGCACAATATCATCTCACTGCAACCTCTGCCTCCTGGGTTCAAGCGATTCTCCTCCCTCAGCCTACTGAGTAACTGGGATTACTGGTGCACACCACCACACCCATTGTTTGTATTTTAGTAGACACAGGGTTTCACCATGTTGGCCAGGCTGGTCTCGAACTCCTGACCTCAAGTAATCCACCTGCCTTGGCCTCCCAAAGCTGGGATTATAGGTGTGAGCCACTGCACCTGGCCACATTTAAGTCTTTAATCCATTTTGGGTTGATTTGTTTTCATATGGTGAGAGAGAGGTGTCTAGTTTTATTCTTCTGCATATGGTTATCCAGTTTTCCCAGCACTATTTATTGAAGAGATTGTCCTTTCCCCGTTGTATATTCTTGTCACCTTTGTTAAAAATGTGTTGGCTGTAAATGTGTGAATTGATTTCTAGGTTCTCTATTCAGTTCCGTTGGTCTATGTATCTGTTTGTATATCAGTATCGTGCTACTTAGGTTACTGTGGCTTTGTAGTATATCGTGAAGACAGGGTGGTGTGATGCTTCCAGTTTTGTTTTGCTCTGGATTGCTTTGGTCGTTTGAGTCTTTTGTGGTTCCATATACATTTTAACATCGTTCTTTTCTATTTCTGTGAAGAATGTAATTGGAAAATTCATTGTGAAAGGGATTGCATTGAATCTGTAAGTAGCTTTGGGTAGCATTGACATTTTAACAATATTATTTCAATCCATGAGCATGGAATAGTTTTTCAATTTTTGTGTGTTCTCTTCAATTTCTTTCATCAGTGTTTTATAGATTTCCTTATGGAGATCTTTCACTTCTTTGGTTAAATTTATTCGTAGGTCTTGTATGTTTTTGGTAGCTATTGTAAATGGGATTGCTTTCTTGATTTCTTTTTCAGATTGTTCACTGCCAGCATATGTAAATAATACTAATTTTTGTGTGCTAATTTTGTATCTTGCAATTTTACTAAATTCATTTATCAATTTTAACCATTTTTGGTGGAGTCATCAGGTTTTTCACATTATAAGATTATGTCATTTGCAAACAAAGATACTTTGAAATTTTTCTCTCCAATTTTTCCGTCTCTTACTCTTGCCTAATTGCTCTGGCTAGGACTTCCAGTGTTACACTGAAAAACAGTGGTGAAAGTGGGCATCCTTGTCTTGTTCCAGATCTTTGAGGAAAGACTTTCGATTTTTTTCTCATTTGGTATAATGCTATCTGTGGATTTGTCATATATGGCCTTTATTGTTTGAGGGATATTCCTTCTACACCCAGTTTGTGGAAAGTTTTTATCATAAAAGGATATTGAATTTTCTCAAATGCTTTTTCAGCATCTATTGAAATGATCATATGGATTTTGTCCTCGATTTTATTAATGTGATATATTATATTACTGATTTGTGAATGCTGAACCAGCCTTGCATCGCTGGGATGAAACCCACTGGATGATGGCAAATTATCTTTTTAATGTGCTGTTGAATTCAGTTTGCTAGTATTCTGTTAAGGATTTTTGCATCTGTGTTCATCAGGGATATTGGCCTGTATCTTTCTTTTTGTTGTGTCCTTGTCTGGTTTTGGCATCAGGGTAATGCTGGCCTTTTAGAATGAGGTTGGTCCTTACTCCTCAATTTTTTTGAATAGTTGGAATAGAATTGGTATTACTTCTTCTTTAAATATATGCTAGAATTCAACAGTGAAGCCATCAAGTTCTGGATTTTCTTTGGTGGAAAACTTTCTATCGTGGCTTTGATCTCATTATTCATTATTGGTTTGTTCAGGTCTTCCATTTCTTTATGGTTTAATCTTGGAAGATTGCATGTGTTCAGAAATGTATTCTTCTGTTTTCCAGTTTGTTGGTGTATAGTTGTTCATAATAGTCTCTGATCCTTTGCATTTCTGTGCTGCCTGTAATTATGTCTTCATTTCCCTTTCTAATTTTATTTGGGCCTTCTATGATTTTTTTCTTAGTGTAGCTAAAAGTTTGTCAATTTTGTTTATCTTTTCAAATAACCAATTTTTAATTTCATTGATTTTTTGTATTTTTTTAGTCTCAATTTCATTTGTTTCTGTTCTGGTCTTTATTATCTCTTTCCCGCTAATAATTTTGGGTTTGGTTTGTTTTTGCTTTTCTAGTTCCTTGAGGTACATCATTAGGCTGTTTATTTGGAATCTTTTTTTTTTATACATACGCATTTATTATTATAAACTTCCTCTTAGTCTTGCTTTTGCTGTATCCCATAGATTTTGGTATGTTGTATTTCCATTTTTATTTGTTTCAATAAATTTTTAAACCACTTTCCTAATTTTGTCATTGACCCATTGATTGTTCAGGAGTATGTTGTTTAATTTCCATGCGTTTGTGTGGTTTCCAGGTTACTCTTGTTTTTGGTTTCTAGTTTTATTCCATTGCAATCAGAAAATATATTTAATATAATTTCAACATTTTTGAATTTGCTGAGACTTGTTTTGTGGCCTAAGATATGGTCTATTCTGGATAATGCTCTGAAGAGAAGAATGTATGTTCTGCAGCAGTTGAGTGAAATGTTCTGTAAATGTCAGATAGGCCTATTTGGTCTAGTGTGTAGTTTAACCCCAATGTTTCTTTCTTCAATGATCTATCCATTACTGAGAGTCAGATGTTGAAGTCTCCCACTATTATTATATTGCAGTCTCTCTCTTTAAATCTATTAGTGTTTGCTTCATACACTTGGGTGCTCCAGTATTGGGTGTATAGATATTTATAACTGTAATATTGTCTTGCTGAGCTGACCCCTTTGTCATTATATAGTTACCTTGTCTCTTTTTACAGTTTTTAACTTGTAGTCTATTTTAACTAAGTATAGCTAATCTTGCAATTTTTTGGTCTCTATTTGCATGGAATATCTTTTTCCATCCCCTATTTCAGTCTATGTGTGTCTTTGTAGGTGAAGTAGGTTTTTTTATAGGCAGCACATAGTTGGATGTTTATTTATTCAGCCTCTGTATGTCCTTTACTTGGAGAATTTAGTCCATTTACTTTTTTTTTATTATTATACTTTAAGTTCTAGGGTACATGTGCACAATGTGCAGGTTTGTTACATATATATACATGTGCCATGTTGGTGTGCTGCACCCATTAACTCATCATTTACATTAGGTATATCTCCTAATGCTATCCCTCCCCCCTACCCTCTCCCCACAATAGGACCCAGTGTGTGGGTCCACAGGAAGGGTCCTGTGTCCAAGTGATCTTATTGTTCAATTCCCACCTATGAGTGAGAACATGCGGTATTTGGTTTTCTGTTCTTGTGATAGTTTGCTGAGAATTATGGTTTCCAGCTGCATCCATGTCCCTATAAAGGACACAAACTCATCCTTTTTTATGGCTGCATAGTATTCCATGGTGTATATGTGCCACATTTTCTTAATCCAGTCTGTCACTGATGAACATTTGGGTTGATTCCAAGTCTTTGCTATTGTGAATAGTGCCACAATAAACATACGTGTGCATGTGTCTTTATAGCAGCATGACTTATAATCCTTTGGATATATCCCCAGTAATGGGATGGCTGCGTTGAATGGTATTTCTAGTTCTAGATCCTTGAGTAATCGCCACACTGTTTTCCACAATGGTTGAACTAGTTTACAGTCCCACCAACAGTGTAAAAGTGTTCCTATTTCTCCACATCCTCTCCAGCACCTGCTGTTTCCTGATTTTTTAATGATTGCCATTCTAACTGGTGTGAGATGGTATCTCATTGTGGTTTTGATTTGCATTTCTCTGATGGCAAGTGATGATGAGCATTTTTTCATGTGTCTGTTGGCTGTATGAATGTCTTCTTTTGAGAAATGTCTGTTCATATCCTTTGCCCACTTTTTGATGGGGTTGTTTGTTTTTTTCTTGTAAATTTGATTGAGTTCTTTATAGGTTCTGGATATTAGCCCTTTGTCAGATGAGTAGATTGCAAAAATTTTCTCCCATTCTGTAGGGTGCCTGTTCACTCTGATGGTAGTTTCTTTTGCTGTGCAGAAGCTCTTTAGTTTAATTAGATCCCATTTGTCAATTTTGGCTTTTGTTGCCGTTGCTTTTGGTGTTTTAGACATGAAGTCCTTGCCCATGCCTAGGTCCTGAATGGTGTTACCTAGGTTTTCTTTAGAGTTTTTATGGTTTTAGGTCTAACATTTAAGTCTCTAATCCATCTTGAATTAATTTTCATATAAGGAGTAAGGAAAGGATCCAGTTTCAGCTTTCTACTTATGGCTAGTCAGTTTTCCCAGCACCATTTATTAAATAGGGAATCCTTTCCCCATTTCCTGTTTTTGTCAGGTTTGTCAAAGATCAGATGGCTGTAGATGTGTGGTATTATTTCTGAGGGCTCTGTTCTGTTCCATTGGTCTATATCTCTGTTTTGGTACCAGTATCATGCTGTTTTGGTTACTGTAGCCTTGTAGTATAGTTTGAAGTCAGGTAGCATGATGCCTCCAGTTTTGTTCTTTTGGCTTAGGATTGTCTTGGAGATGCGGGGTCTTTTTTGGTTCCATATGAACTTTAAAGCAGTTTTTTTCAATTCTGTGAAGAAAGTCATTGGTAGCTTAATGGGGATGGCATTGAATCTATAAATAACCTTGGGCAGTATGGCCATTTTCACAATATTGATTCTTCCTATCCATGAGCATGGTATGTTCTTCCATTTGTTTGTGTCCTCTTTTATTTCACTGAGCAGTGGTTTGTAGTTCTCCTTGAAGAGGTCCTTTACATCCCTTGTAAGTTGGATTCCTAGGTATCTTATTCTCTTTGAAGCTATTGTGAATGGGAGTTCATTCATGATTTGGCTCTCTGTTTGTCTGCTACTGGTGTATAAGAATGCTTGTGATTTTTGCACATTGATTTTGTATCCTGAGACTTTGCTGAAGTTGCTTATCAGCTTAAGGTGATTTTGGGCTGAGATGATGGGGTTTTCTAAATATACGATCATGTCATCTGCAAAGAGGGACAATTTGACTTCTTCTTTTCCTAACTGAATACCCTTGATTTCTTTCTCTTGCCTGATTGCCCTAGCCAGAACTTCCAACACTATGTTGACTATGAGTGGTGAGAGAGGGCATCCCTGTCTTATGCCAGTTTTCAAAGGGAATGCTTCCAGTTTTTGCCCATTCAGTATGATATTGGCTGTGGGTTTGTCATAAATAGCTGTTATTATTTTGAGATACATTCCATCAATACCGAATTTATTGAGAGTTTTTAGCATGAAGGGCTGTTGAATTTTGTCAAAGGCCTTTTCTGCATCTATTGAGATAATCATGTGGTTTTTGTCTTTGGTTCTGTTTATATGCTGGATTACGTTTATTGATTTGCGTAAGATGAACCAGTCTTGCATCCCAGGGATGAAGCCCACTTGATCATGGTGGATAAGTTTTTTGATGTGCTGCTGGATTCGGTTTGCCAGTATTTTATTGAGCATTTTTGCATTGATGTTCACCAGGGATATTGGTCTAAAATTCTCTTTTTTTGTTGTATCTCTGTCAGGCTTTGGTATCAGGATGATGTTGGCCTCGTAAAATGAGTTAGGGAGGATTCCCTCTTTTTCTATTGATTGGAATAGTTTCAGAAGGAATGGTACCAGCTCCTCCTTGTACCTCTGGTAGAATTCGGCTGTGAATCCATCTGGTCCTGGACTTTTTTTGGTTAGTAGGCTACTAATTATTGCTTCAATTTCAGAGCCTACTATTGGTCTATTCAGGGATTCAACTTCTTCCTGGTTTAGTCTCGGGAGAGTGTAAGTGTTCAGGAAATTATCCATTTCTTCTAGGTTTTCTAGTTTATTTGCGTAGAGGTGTTTATAGTATTCTCTGATGATAGTTTGTATTTCTGTGGGGTCGGTGGTGATATCCCCTTTATCATTTTTTATTGTGTCTATTTGATTCTTCTCTCTTTTCTTCTTTATTAGTCTTGCTAGCGGTCTATCAATTTTGTTGATCTTTTCAAAAAACCAGCTCCTGGATTCATTGATTTTTTGGAGGGTTCTTTGTGTCTCTATCTCCTTCAGTTCTGCTCTGATCTTAGTTATTTCTTGCCTTCTGCTAGCTTTTGAATGTGTTTGCTCTTGCTTCTCTAGTTCTTTTAATTGTGATGTTAGAGTGTCAATTTTAGATCTTTCCTGCTTTCTCTTGTAGGCATTTAGTGCTATAAATTGCCCTCTACACACTGCTTTAAATGTGTCCCAGAGATTCTGGTATGTTGTATCTTTGTTCTCATTGGTTTCAAAGAACATCTTTATTTCTGTCTTCATTTTGTTATGTACCCAGTAGTCATTCAGGAGTAGGTTGTTTAGTTTCCATGTTGTTGAGCGGTTTTGATTGAGTTTCTTAGTCCTGAGTTCTAGTTAAATTGCACTGTGGTCTGAGAGACAGTTTGTTATAATTTCTGTTCTTTTACATTTGCTGAGGAGTGCTTTACTTCCAATTATGTGGTCCATTTTGGAATAAGTGCGATGTGGTGCTGAGAAGAATGTATGTTCTGTTGATTTGGGGTGGAGATTTCTGTAGATGCCTATTAGGTCTGCTTGGTGCAGAGTTGAGTTCAATTCCTGGATATCCTTGTTAACTTTCTGTCTCATTGATCCATCTAATGTTGACAGTGGGGTGGCTAAAGTTTCCCATTATTATTGTATGGGAGTCTAAGTCTCTTTGTAAGTCTCTAAGGACTTGCTTTATGAATCTGTGTGCTCCTGTATTGGGTACATATATATTTAGGATAGTTAGCTCTTCCTGTTGAATTGATCCCTTTATCATTATGTAATGGCCTTCTTTGTCTCTTTTGACCTTTGATGGTTTAAAGTCTGTTTCATCAGAGACTAGGATTGCAACCCCTGCTTTTTTTTGTTTTCCATTTGCTTGGTAGATCTTCCTCCATCCCTTTATTTTGAGCCTATGTGTGCTCTGCATGTGAGATGGGTCTCCTGAATACAGCAAACTGATAGGTCTTGACTCTTTATCCAATTTGCCAGTCTGTCTTTTAATTGGACCATTTAGTCCATTTACATTTAAGATTAATATTGTTATGTGTGAACTTGATCCTGTCATTATGATATTAGCTGGTCATTTTGCTCGCTAGTTGATGCAGTTTCTTCCTAGCATCAATGGACTTTACATTTTGACATGTTTTTGCAATGGCTGGTACCTGTTGTTCCTTTCCATGTTTAGTGCTTCCTTCAGGATCTCTTGTAGGGCAGGCCTGGTGGTGACAAAATCTCTAAGCATTTGCTTGTCTGTAAAGGATTTTATTTCTCCTTCACTTATGAAACTTAAGTTTGGCTGGATATGAAATTCTGGGTTAAAAATTCTTTTCTTTAAGAATGTTGAATGTTGGCCCCCATTCTCTTCTGGCTTGGAGAGTTTCTGCTGAGAGATCCGCTGTTATTCTGATGGGCTTCCCTTTTTGTGTAACTGGACCTTTCTCTCTGGCTGCCCTTAACATTTTTTCCTTCATTTCAACTTTGGTGAATCTGACAATTATGTGTCTTGGAGTTGCTCTTCTCAAGGAGTATCTTTGTGGCGTTCTCTGTATTTCCTGAATTTGAATGTTGGCCTGCCTTACTAGGTTGGGGAAGTTCTCCTGGATGATATCCTGCAGAGTGTTTTCCAACTTGGTTCCATTTTCCCCGTCACTTTCAGGCAGACTAATCAGATGTAGATTTGATCTTTTCACATAATCCCATACTTCTTGGAGGTTTTATTCATTTCTTTTTACTCTTTTTTCTCCACACTTCTCTTCTCGCTTCATTTCATTCATTTGATCTTCAATCGCTGATACTCTTTCTTCCAGTTGATCGAGTCGGTTACTGAAGCTTATGCATTTGTCACATATTTCTTGTGTTATGGTTTTCATCTCTATCAGTTCTTTTAAGGTCTTCTCTGCATTGATTATTCTAGTTATCCATTCATCCATTCTTTTTTCAAGGTTTTTAGTTTCTTTGAGCTGGTTATGTAGTTCCTCCTTTAGCTCTGAGAAGTTTGATCGACTGCAGCGTTCTTCTCTCAACTCATCAAAGTCATTCTCCGTCCAGCTTTGTTCCGTTGCTGGTGATGAGCTGCGTTCTTTTGGAGGGGGAGATGTGCTCTGATTTTTTGTATTTCCAGCTTTTCTGCACTGCTTTTTCCCCATCTTTGTGGTTTTATCTGCCTTTGGTCTTTGATGATGGTGACGTACTGATGGGGTTTTGGTGTGGGTGTCCTTTCTGTTTGTTAGTTTTCCTTCTAACAGTCAGGACCCTCAGCTGTAGGTCTGTTGGAGTTTGCTTGAGGTCTACTCCAGACCCTGCTTGCCTGGGTATCAGCAGCAGAGGCTGCAGAAGATAGAATATTGCTGCACAGCGAGTGTTGCTGTCTGATTCTTGCTCTGGAAGCTTCGTCTCAGGGGTGTACCCTGCCGTGTGAGGTGTGAGGTGTCAGTCTGCACCTAGTGGGGGATGTCTCCCAGTTAGGCTACTCAGGGGTCAGCGACCCACTTGAGCAGGCAATCTGTCGGTTGTCAGATCTCAACCTCCATGCTGGGAGATCCACTGCTCTCTTCAAAGCTATCAGATAGGGGCATTTACCTCTACCAAGGTTTCTGCTGCTTTTTGTTTAGCTATGCCCTGTCCCCAGAGGAGGAGTCTACAGAAGCAAGCCATCCTCCTTAAGCTGCGGTGGGCTCCACCCAATTCGAGCTTCCTGGTGGCTTTGTTTACCCACTTAAGCCTCAGCAATGGCGGGCGCCCCTCCCCCACCCTGGCTGCCGCCTTGCGGTTAGATCTCAGACTGCTGTGCTAGAAATGAGGGAGGCTTCGTGGGCGTGGGATCCTCTAGGCCAGGTGTGGGATATAATCTCCTGGTGTGTCCTTTTGCTAAGACCCTTGGTAAAGCACAGTATTAGGGTGGGAGTTACCTGATTTTCCAGGTGTTGTGTCTCAGTTTCCCTTGGCTAGGAAGAGGGATTCCCTTCCCCCGTGCGCTTCCCAGGTGAGGCAATGCCTCGCCCTGCTTCGACTCTCGCTGGTCAGGTTGCACCAGCTGACCAGCACCGATTGTCCGGCACTCCCCAGTGAGATGAACCCAGTACCTCAGGTGAAAATGCAGAAATCACCCGTCTTCTGTGTCACTCACGCTTGGAGCTGGAGGCTGGAGCTGTTCCTATTCGGCCATCTTGGGTGCGCCCCCCAGTCCATTTACTTTTTGTGTTATTATTGATAGGGAAGGACTTACTACTGCCATTTTGTTACTTGTTTTCTAGTTGTTTTGTAACTCCTCTCTTCCTTTCTTACTGTTGTCCTGTGTTGTTAAGTGATTTTCTATTGTAGTATGTTTTAATTTGTTGTTTTTTAGTCAATCTATTACAGGTTTTTGCTTTGTGGTTACCATGAGGCTTAGAAAAAACCATTGTATTACTACTAAAAGTTATTTTAAACAGATGACAACTTATCTTTGATCATAAAAAATGTACAAAGGAAAAACTGAAAAAAAAATCTACACTTTATCACTACTCTCACCCTGCCCCATTTTAACATTTGGATTTTCTACATAAAGAAGTTCATCATCTAAGAATAATGACAGATTGAATTTCCATCTTTATGTAGTTTCTTTTTCTTGCCTTACTACACTGTTTAGAACCTTGGTATGTTGAGTAGATGTCTTAATCTGGCATTCTTGTCTCATTCGCAACATCAAAAGAAATGTTTTTATTGTAAGCTGATTTAGATACTCTTTATCAGTTCGGAAAGGTTTCTTTTAGTCCTAATTTGCTAAGAAGTTTTTTAAAATCATGAATGGACATAAACAACATTTATTTCTCACAATTCTGAAGGCTGAGAGATTCAGGATCAAGGTGCTGACAGATTCTGTGTCTTGTGAGCACCATTTTCTGAGTTTGAAAATGGCCTCCTTCTTGCCGTATCCTCATATGGTGAACAGAAAGGGAGGGCTCTAGCCTTTTCTTCTTATAAGGGCACTAATCCTATCATAGGGTCCTTAACCCCATGACCTCATCTAACCTTAATTACCTCCCAGAGACTCCACCTCCAAATAGCACATTGGGAATTAGAGATTCAACATATGAATTTGGGAAAGGAAGGACACAAATATTAATTCCACAGCAGACATTGAATTTTATCAGGTGCATGTGTCTTCATCTATTGAAATGATCTATGATTTTTCTTTCATCTTTTAATGTGAATTACATGGGTTGATTTTCTAATGTTAAATTAACCTTGCATTCTTAAAATGAACCCCATTTTTGCCATCATTCATTATGCTTTACATTGTTACTCTTAAATTGCTAATATTTTGTCAATTTCTATTATGCATGAGATTAGCCTATAATTTTCCTTTTTCATATTGTCCTTGTTGGTATTTCAGCTTTATCAAATAAATGGGAAAGCATATTTAGAAACACACTTTGTGTACCTTCTCAGATTCCCTTAATTGCCTCCCTCTTTCCTTCCCTTGGTTGGCACCCCACACATGCCAGGTTTCCCCTTCACTTTTGAACTTTAATAAAACACCACCATCATAGTACATGGATCTCAATTCCTGAACAGCTGCTAAGTCGGGATGATGCAACACAGATGAAACGGCAGTAATATCCGTGTTGGGTAAATGTTACTCAATGAGAACAGGGAGATGGGAGCTTACCTGACAGGAAGATTACGCCCTTTTCTCTCTTCCACTGCCTACTCCAAGATATTGTTCCTCCTTGCAACCTTTCCAAAAACATCCACATTCCAAGAATCTCACATACTGAGTAACATAACATGTCCGTTTTGACTTACTATGAAGTGGTAGTCAATATAGTAATGCATCACACCACATTTAATTGGATTTCCCTTGCTTTGTTTCTACTTTTCTCTCATTCATACTGTGCTGAATTTGCATTTCCCAAATAAAATATTAGCATCTTTTTCAAGATGGAGTCTCACTCTGTCGTTCAGGCTGGAGTGCAGTGGCGTGGTATCAGTTCATTGCAACCTCTGCCTCCTGGCTTCAAGTGATTCTCCTGCCTCAGCCTCCTGAGTAGCTGGGATTACAGGCAAGCACCACCACACCCAGCTAATTTTTGTATATTTAGTAGAGATGGGGTTTCACCACGTTGGTCAGGCTGGTCTCAAACTCCTGACTTCAAGTGATCTGCCCACCTCGGCCTCCCAACGTGCTGGAATTTCAGTCATGAGCCACTGCACCTGGCCAAATATTAGCATCTTAATCCTTTCCTCAGGCTCTGTTTTCTAGAAGACCTAAACTAAGACAAAAATTGTCTCCTTTGTTCTATGCACTGGAGTATTTATTTTATGTAAGATTCCACAATTTTGTTCCTTTAAAGTTTGATAGAGCTTATAAACCATCTAGGCTTGGGTTTTTCTGTGTGGAAATATTGGGAAGTACTGTTATTTTTAATGATTTTAAGACTATTGAGTTTTTCTACATCTTCATGAGACAATTTTCATAAGTTATAGTAGTTAAGGAATTCACTCTTTTATCTATACTTACAAATTTATTGGCATAAAGTTTATATAGTATACTTTTATTACCTATTTTATTACACTTTTATTAATCTTTATATGACCTGTAGGAATGCTCATATTTTCATTCTTATCGTTTTGCTTCTCTCTGATCTTTCAGTCTTGCCAGGGTTTCATATATTTTATGAGTATTTTTGAAGAACCAGCTGCTGACTTTGTTGATCTCTATTGTTTTCTACTTTCGAGGTTGCTCTTACCTTTAGTAGTTCCCTTTTGTTGTTGTTCCTTTTGTTATTGTTTAACTTCATGTTTTGAATGACTCATTTTAGTCTCTCTTTCCTAATATGCACATTTCTAGGCATGTCTGCCTATATGTTCTCTAAATACTGCTCTAGCTGCATTCCACATATTTTAATAGGACTTGACAGTTTTAAATAATTTCCATGACTTTTTCCCATGACTAATTAGAAATCTGTTTATTAATTCTCAAATATATGGAGCTTTCCTAAAGATGCCTTTTATACTGATTTCTATCTTAAATCCATTGTGGTCAGAGAATACTGTGTGTATTGTAGCAATTCCTTGAAATACATTGAGACTTGCTTAATTTGCAAGTACAAGGTTTTCATATTTTTCCATATGTGATTGGAAAAATACTGATAATTTGGGGATATAGTATACACACAGTGCACACAAACATGTATTTCCAGTACTTCAAAATTTCTACATATTTCCTGGTATTTGTCTGCTTGCTTCATTAATTACTGAGTGATGTATGATTTTGAATTGCACTTTCTTTTGTTGCTCATTTTTCTTTCATATCCTTATGGCGATTGTTTTAAGTGCATACCAATTTAAAATTATTTCACCTTCATGAATAACCTTTTATTACACAAAGTGATATTTTCTATTAATGCTCCTAAATAAACTTTACACTTGAGTCCTTTTTTAGGGTCTGCTTCTTGGGGGAATCTAAACTACGACAGTTTATCTCCCCTGGTATGTTGTAGCACCACAAAGCTAAGACTCCCACGTGTGGTAAAGTATTATTGGGCCCATGAGGAAGGGGATACACTCACTTACGTAATCTCTAGAATGATAGAGAGATGGGGTGGTGTTAATTATAAGGATTGTGGAATGGGTTGGTTGTTGCTAAGTGCAATCAGTGCAAGGATGGAAGGCAACATCAGGCTCAACTTAGGGCATGGTGTCAAAGGATTCCCTGGCATCTAAAGTGATCCCCAGCTCATGCAGCTAGAGGACAGACTGCTAAAAACCAAGCTAGAAGTTACAAATAATACTGAATTGACAGCCCTCACAAGTATCCTGTTAAAGTCAGGCACTAATAGTTAAGGGGTGGGACCCTAGACATGGGGAGGGAACATCTGGATAGAAATGCTGAGAACTCTGAACTTCATATACTTCTGAACCCTCTGAGTTAGTGGTCCACTCCCTCCTGCAGATGGATAACAGGCTTCCTTGCTTGGAGACCATGTCAAGGCCTCAAATGAAATGAATGCCCCGCAAGATGAAGTGCTTTCCTCCTCCAAGGCCTGCCCCACCTCCTGTTGTTGCGTCTAGACCAATTACTAGGGTAAAGCCTCAGCATGGTTCAACTGTGGAGCTGGGTCCTTGCTTCAGGAGGAGAGGGATCATCATCAAGACAGCTGCAGGATTTGGCTACTCTTCTCAGCAGGAATTGGGAGAACATGCCTGGGAATGAATCTTGAGGACATGACACTAGACTAGATTAGGGATGGTTTATCAGTATGTGGGATACTCTTCTACAATTCAGGATTTAACGTCCCAGCAGAAACCTGAAGCTGATACTAACATGCTGCTGGATAGCTCCTTGAAGTTTGGAGGGAATAATGGTCTACAGTAAATGAGGTGGAGATGCTGGAACTGCCCTGCAGAACAGAGGCAGGGCTCAGAAAGTTCAAAGTGGCAATGCTCCTGAGATGGATTTCTAATTTCTGACCAGAACACCCACTACCTATGTGCCAAAGACATTTCCTTCACTAAAACCAGAGTGAATGCACTAGTGAGTGGGCTGTGCTGTTGGGAAACAGAGTTGAAAGGTTTCCCTTGTGTGAATGGACGACAGGAGTCTGGAACAGCAGAGCCCAGGTGACAGCACTTAGCTGTCAGAGGCAAGATAGTTATTACCACAATAGGTAGCAGGGAATGGCAACCAAGGATGCAATCCCACAGGGATCTGTGGAGATGACAAGATAGGGATAAGGTAGATGGGCAGCTTGACTGTTCTAATAAAATATTAAGATCAGGTGAGATGTTAGCTGTCAGCTGCTGCAGCAAACATATATATATATATATAAAATCACCATTTCTCATTCATCCTTTCAAGATCTAAGCCTATTCTCGGACCCACAGACCACGATCAAAGGAGAGGCTGGGGCACTTGAAGAATGATACTAGGATGCCACATGAGGGTATTAAAGGGATCTTTAACCATTTGCCAGTGTCTATACACTGAAGAAAGGGAATCATGAGTATCTTTTTAGGACTACTGGATGTAGAACCTTGCTTTTTGGCTTAAGATGGGATTTGAGAACTTTTTTCTGTAAAGGTACAGATAGTAACTATTTTAGGTTTTGTGAGTTATAGGATTTTTCTGCAAAAAAAAAAAATCCACTGTGCCATTGTCATGTGACAGCAGCCACAGACAATAAGTAAACAAATGGCTGTGTTCCAATAAAACTTCATTTACAAAAATAGGCAATGGGCAAGATTTGGCCCATGGGCCATAGTTTCCTGGCCTTTGGCCTTGGACATGATCAATTTTTATAACAATTCTGTATGCACTTGAAAATAATGGAGTCTCCAATTTCAGGGTTCGTTACTTTGTATTTTGTATTAGAACAGCACATTAAATTATGCTGTTCAAATTCTCTCTTACATTTTTGGGGTCTGCTTTATCTGTAAGTAACTGAATGAGTTTAGAAAACTCCCACTATGGTCATTTGTCAAATTTTGCTTTATATAATTTGAAGCTATGTTATTAGGTGCCTACAAGTTTAACATCTTTATTCTTCCTGGTCAACTGAAACCTGTGTCTTCTTGAAGTAATCATCATTAACTCTAGTAGTAATTTTTCCCTTGAGCTATACTAGTTTGAGGTTAATATGGCTACATCAGCTTTATTTTGGTGTTTTGATAGTATACATTTTTCATTCTTTCATTCTGTGCCTTTATATTTTAGTTAGTTCGTTATTAATAGCACAGGGCACAAATTAAAAATCTGAGCTTCTTGGAAACCTAAGCAATTGGGAAAATATTTGCTGAAAAGATGCAGTCAGATAATCAGCAGCCTATCTGCTACTTGTGATAACCTACTTAAAATCAGGTGTATGGGGCGTTATGGGGCATCACACGGTACAATGGAGGCTTTGAAGGCAATTTTACCCACTAACACCCCAGAGGCTCACACATTATTGGAATTTTATCAGTTGCTCACACTGATTACTTTATAACTATATGGCTTCCAATAAGTAGTAGCTATTTGTATTAGTACCCTGAAGCAATAAGGCAGGAAGAATTCAATAGTACCCTGGAACATATTAGTACCCTGAAGCAATATGGCAGGAAGAAATGACTAGGGGTTTCCAGCAAAGTTGCTTGTTCCTTGATCATACCAGAACCTTCTTGTTTGCTCCTCTAGTCTCTTTACTCAATGATGTTGTTTTACCTAACGGGTCACTCTCTCTGCTGAACTCAAGGTGACTGGAATCCTAGGCACTAACAAAGGATGTTTTTGAGGTATTAAAGTACCCTGTTTTAGGGGAGGAGGTAGAAAGGTGTCATGAGCAGCTGCACCAGAACTGCAAGGAAGGAGGTGCTTTCACCTCTAAATTCTTGCCACTTACCAGCTTGTATGACCTTAACAAGGGTCTCTAAGGCTTCAATTTCCTTATGGAAAAATTAGAAATGATTCCTCTTTTCAAGAGTATTTGCGTTAAAGAAAACGGTGAAGATGCTTGGCATAGGACTTCAACAAAATGCTAAATAATTTCCTTCCCTCTGCTCTGAGCAATTCACTGGACCATGGCATTCCTCTCAAATGGTGGCTTGCTGAAAATAATCCCTTTTCAAAGGGGCAGGCAAGTTATTTCTCTGTTCATGTTCCCCTCCAGAGCATGCTTCTTGGGATTTCAGGCAGGCTTTGCCTCAGACTTCAAGGAAATAAGGAGAAGCAAGACTTTCTGAGATCTAGTTCACATAAATGAAGGATCCCAAGGTACATTTGAGTCTCACTATCAGAAGTCCAAGATAATCATTGTTTAAGAAAGTTCTTTGCCCCCAAGCCAGATTTCTCCTCTAGTCTTGAGCTGCTTCCACAGTGCAGTGAGCCAAGATGCAGGGGCCAAGAGTGCAGGCTGAACTATCAGAGTGACCTTCTTTAAGGCTCCACAACATACTAGTCATGACTTTTAATAAGCTATCCTTTCCTTTCTGGGCCTCAGTTTGGGGGAATGATGTCACTGGAACTATAGCGAGAATTTTAAAGTACAATGTATATATACATTGTACCAACACACTTGGCATAGAGCCCAGCATACAGTAAACACTTGGGGAATCCAAAGTTTTGTTAGGCACCTGTGCTGCATACCCCTGAATCATGAACCCCATGGTGATGCTGAGGACAGGGGTCGGGAGGAGTTATTGCTCAATATGCAATCCAACTCCTGAGAATTTAAGTACTGTGTGGGAAAGAGCCATGCTGTACAGAGATGTACAGCCATCTCTGTACCCCATCCTCTGCTCTATCCCTCATTCCTGGCATGTGCCCAACAAGTTGGGTTAACAACGACAAAAAACACTCTGGTTGGGCTGGTGTGCTGAGGCCCATGGGACTTGGCTTCTCAGGGTAAGTCTGGGATCCACAGACAAGCCATTCTGCAAAACTTATGTCAATTTTAATGAAGCACTAAAGAGTGAGACAGGCAGGGGGATTGATTGACTTGTGGGTATTTTTTAAGAAACCCTGTTAGATATAACACCTAAAGTTCCAATTATCAAGCTTGGTGGACACCTTCAAAAGGATGAAAGCTGCAACCTCCTTTACTCTGTCCTTCATATCATCACTCAAAATACATAAAGCACATTTCATTCCTAACAACATACACTTTGGCAGATAAAAAAGGTGACCCACACTTTCATTTTCTTTATTTTTCATTGATACCGTATGAATACAAAGTTTCTAGAAAGCTACAAAATGTCTACCACTTTATCAAGAAGGCATCAAAATGTGTCACTTTGCAAAGACATGAAAACACCTGCAGGAACTGACACAAAAATAGCATTTTTAGAGTGATGAAATAATTGCACTTAACTGTCATGGGTATTAAAGTTATCACACATATGTACCGCAAAAGCTAGAATACATTTTTTTTTTTTTTACAAAGCACTTTATAAAAAAATTCTCTGCACACAAATCCTATAATTTTCATATAACTATCATACTAAAGATAAATTCACTTTAAAGCCAACACTTAGAACATTTTAAAACAAAAAGGTACCAGTACCTAAACACAGACGTTAACAAATACGAGAATACTGTACTGCCAAGAGGTTTAATCAAATGCCTTTTGAAAGTTTCTGCAAATAGGTTAAGAAAACATGTGTGAGAATTTGCCCACGCCCACCCCCATCTCTCCAATCTACCCATGAGGAACCCGGTTACCCGAAGGCAGGTTCCACAGCCCACTCCCAGCAGCAGTACAATATCAAAGGAACCACTGACCAGATGAAACGCTTACGTCACAAGCCCATTTTATACACGTGACACGAAGACACAGACCGTGAGAATCCCATTAAGTCACTTAGAATGTGAACAAACACACGTGGCAAAAACCGATTTACATAAAATTTAAGTGTATTATTAAAGAATTAAAGGCTATTCAGGTTTCTTTTTTAAATGTTACAAATTTTTTTTTTTTTTGTCATTTTCAGGCACGTACTGTTTTTTACTTTTTTTTTTTTTTCTTGTCTGCAGTCATGAGCCTATTGAAAAAGGCCGACAGAAGTAAATCTTTCAAGGAGGTAATAGGGAGATGTATTTTTTTTTAAGAAGTGCAGTTGATATCTAATTTACACAGTAAAACTAATGACAGAAAATGACTAATGAAAAAAAAATCAGAGACTGGTTTCCAACTGATTGACACCTAGATCTGTCAGCCTCTCTTAGAGAAAGGGGAAGGAGAAAAAATCTCATCATGGAAGGCAGACAAAAGAGTCCACCTGACAGAGGTGGAATCTGATGGAATCTGACCCCATTTCATGATAAACGAGAGGAAACATAAATGCCATCTCAAATACTAAAGCGATGTAGTGTAGCATGAGTGACTCAATGCAAATTCACAGAGTAAAAGAAGTTACGGCTTAGGAAGTAGGACAATAAATACAAATATTTCATCTTATTTAACGGTTCATGACTTCAGTGAAACTACCCTTTGCAATGCAATAAATTTTAAACACAAACCTTCATTCTTAACAATATAAGCAATGACTTTAAGAGAGAAAACTACTGTCAAACAAAGCACAGTAACAGTTGAAAAGAGAAGCAGGAAAACAAGCATTTGACTAATTTCTTCCACACTGTGGTATAGTGCTGGCAGGGAGGAGTTGAGAATTCCAGCAGCTAACTATAACTTAGATTGAGTACATTTTCTTTTCATTTGATAGTTTTTGTTTGTTTGCACAAATTTCTATAAATACTCACAACTTGGAGTGGATAAGAATCACTCCTAAAATTTCAGAGCCCAGAGAGGATATTCTTAAAGACACCAGGTAGAGACACACAGAACATATGTATGAAGAGTTTTGAGGCTAATTTTCAAAGATGTCTGATGTTATTTTTACATCTATATTAGCAAAGAAAAATCTTTTTTTCCTGGCTTCTTTTTGGCTGGTGTTTGGCCTTCTTGTCCTTTTCACTCATCTTTCTTACCTCTATCAGCTTTCCCAATTTCTACAAGGTTTGATAAAAGCCAACAAGGACTTTAAAGAGTTGCCCCTTTGAGGGCTGGAACATGCTTTGAAAATGCCAAATTGTGAATGGTGCTCTTTGGAAGTTCCTCGTAGCACATTCATACACACTACTCGGAGTCAACATGTTTGCCCTAAGAAGAACACTTCAATTGTAACGACCCTCACTTTTGTTTTGTTCTGCACTGTCGTCTCAGTTTGAGGCTTCCAACTTTCAAAATGGTATCATTGTGTAAACCAGATAAGTGCGCACTGTCATTTGAATGGAAAAGAAAGTCTCCACAGAGACTGAACACGAACACAAGGAGGAGGAGAAAGCTGTAATATCTGTCCACCGGCCAAGATTCTGTCGTTTGTGCGGAAGTCCCCTCATCCGGACGCAGGGCTGGGTGACGAGGTGAAATGACACACTGGGTCATCAGCATACACAAACACAACAGTTTCTGGGGTCCTTCCGCTGCAGTGTGCTATGGATGTTGGAAGGCCCCCACTGGCAGACAGACTAGCAGCAGGCGGGGACCACGTCGTGCTCTTGTGAACAGAGGCCTGTGGTTGGTTACTCATCCCGGTAAACCAAAGGCATTATGGTGATCTCAAAATATTTTTGGTCTCTCTACAAATTATCGTTATTATGGCAGCACTTTTCTAAGCTGGAATCTCAAACCAAAGGCACTTTCATGCTAGAGTGCAGAAGATTCACAAATAGCTAAGTATTTGGTCATAAATTTAAAAGGCAACATTAAAAAGTACAATTTGCTTTTCATAGTAAACTATGAAGTTGCAACCTTTTGTTTTGGTATATACATTTGAGAGTGTGGTGAAAGAACTGACTTGTGTCCAGTTTCAGATTTTAGACCAACTAGTCAGTTTCCTATAGAACTGGAGAAAAAATGGGCTTACAAACAAAAATGAAGACAATTTTTGCTTGTTTTGTTTCCAATATTGGGCCAATTAGTAAATGAACATTAGGAATCGGTGTAAGAAAAGGCTGGCGGCATGACTAAGGTATTACTAAGGCACTGCTTACGGGAACGCTTTGGCAGCTCTGAATTGAAAACTTCCTACAAAAGTAACAGTAGTAAGAGAAATGCTTCCAGCTTACAAAAGGGCTCACAGTTCCGAGGCAGCCTTTTGCACTGCATACCCTACATGCAACATCTTAAAGATTTAAGGCTTTTCAGAAATGCCATGTGCAGGGCTTTGCCACAGAAACACCAACATAAAGAAATAAGCAATGCAGACATATCCTCCTAATGTCACAGGTGTGAACACCGACAAACAGAATTAGTTCTACCCTTCGTTAGTTCAGGTATAGTGTACCAGAGCATATACAAAATTATACAAATTAATATGTACCTGGTTTGTAAAATTGACTGTCATCTCATATGATTTAAATAATTTATAGTTGCACAAAAACAACTGCTAAAGCCACCACAGTACTGAAACCTTAAGAAGACTTGGGTTTAAAAGTCATTCGGGGACTTTTGACACCAAGTACTTGGAACGGGGGCTGTTTTTTGGCTGGTCTGAGTGCAGGACTTTTCTGCTAGGATGCTTACCAAATAGAAATTTGACTCAGAGCCTGAGGCTGGGGAATTGTTCTCAGGAAGTAAAATGGCTCACCAGCTCTCCTACCTGCTTGTGGATGCCTCAGACAGCAACAGTCAGACAGGACACTTCAGTGTGGGAAGCAGCATCCTGTGAGGCTGTGCTCCAGCACAGGGAGATCCTCAATCTCCCAGTCTCTTCTAAGCTGACCTGTCCACACACTCTGAGGGCTTGTTTAAGCTTAGAGCAGCGAAGAAAAGCAGCCTCTCCCAGGAGAGGCCAAGGATCAAACTGGCAGGAACCCTAGACAAGTCTCACCCTTTTTCTGTCACTAACCAGCTGGGTGACTCTAAACATGTCACCTCCCCTCTGGGCCTCAACTTTCTCATTGACAAAATGAAGGAGAGTAGACTGTGCTTTCAGCTCGAGAGAGAAAATTTCTCTAAGTCCTCTTCCTCCATCTCTAAAGGTGAAATGTTCCAGAGGTTTCAATAAATTTACAAAACAGCATTGATTGTAAGGCAGAAACTGGAAGAAGCCCAGAGGAAATATGCTGAAGTAAAGGTTTGATAATGAGATCCATGAGAAATAATGAAAATTGCTGAGACCTTTTTTTTTTTTTTAACCCCAGTAAACTAAGGATGAAGGTCAAATCAGAAACACTCTTTAAACCGTGTGAGGTGATTAAAGGGATGATGGTGACCAGCTGTCACCAACTTCCCCACTGCTGAGTGAAAGAATACTTGTAGCGAGAGAAATTGTTGGGAAACAAAAGTTTTGAAACAGGAAGAAATATGGACACAATGTCACTTAATAGTCCTACCTGCCTCTTGCAAGGCTCTGGGAGAGATGCTTTCACGGGGTAAAATGGAAGGGAAAACAATTTCAAATGTGGTCATTGTGACCTGTAACATCTTAGGCAACAGGTCTTGACTGGGGATCATTTTGTACCTGATGGGATATTTGGCAATGTCTGAAGACACGCTGAGTGGGGAAGAGGTGTTAATGGTACTACTGGGTAGAGGCCAGGGATATTAGTAAATCTCCTACAGTGGAAAGGACAGCTCTGCAGAACAAAGAATTACCCAGTCCAAAACGTCAATGGTGTCAAGGTTGAGAAACCCTGGTCTCAGGTAGCTTGCACATTCTGAGGTTCTAGGACATGTGTAAAGAAGTCCTTGTTTTATTCTCAGCCTCTCTCTATGATGGAAATGAACGCCCACAGACCAGACCCCCATTCTGCAGCTCCTCCCTGTTTAGGCTGTGGAAAACTGGCCTCCAAACTCTGCAGTGAAAGAAAGCACAAGATGGCCGTGAAGCAAGCCTGGCACCAGAGGGTCTTGAGGGGATAGAGCATCTGGAAGAGAAGTGAGACAGGGCTCTGCGAAGGCTTCTTTAGTATGCTTTAGAAAGCTTTTATAAACAAAGGGAGACTGCCATACAGAATGAAGGACAAAAGACAGACTCAGATTAGATGTTGTGATGCCAATCTCACCCAAAGGTCTAATCTGAGAGAGACAAAGAGAAGCCCACTGGGGTGACTGGACCAGTGGTTAAGATAGGGAAAATATCTGTCCTGGAGAAGGCTTTAGAAGACGACGACAAGAAGTAAACTTTTAAAAATCTTTAGAAATGTTGTAAGAGCAAGGAGTAAACCTCAAGGTCAACCACAGAAACCCAGAAAACTCAAATGCAAAGGCATTCTGAGCAAGAGGATGCAGGTGGTGAAGCACCAGGGGCCCCGCTGACCCTGTTAGGTCAGCAGACTGGGCTGTGTCCGTCTCTGCGCCAACAGAGTTGTCCTCTAGCTGGTCTTCCTGGGTCCCAGTATTTTTGTGCTTTGGAAAGTAAATCCCAAGAGCCCTCCTGGCTGCAATGAAAAGTCCCATTCCTGGGTAGAATATGAAACAGATATCTCTCCCACTGAGGTTCTAGGATAGCTTGGCTTTTAGCCATTTGTGCTCGCCTGGTCATATACTCCTGGTCCTGGGAGAGGATGGGGCTTCCCTTAAGGAAAGATGCAGGAAATAAGAGCAAAAGAAACATCCCTAAGAGGAGTGTTCAACAGAAGTCATTGTAAATGTGGCGACCGTGAAAGGGGACACCTGGCACAATCCTTCACAGGCCAGCCTGGAATCAGGGAACCAACAGTAGTCTCTTTATGAAGGGCAGAGTAGCACTGTCCAACTGGTTTCTAGAAGGAATGGGCATTCCAAATGGGGACAGTTTTGCACTTTCTCTTCTTGTCTTCCCAATGACCAGGGATGCATTTGGGAGAGGTCAGTGTTTTGCTGTTTCCCACAAGCCAGCCACACCCTCATGTTTGGAACCACGAGATGCTGACCGATGTATTAATATAAGCAGGGTCAAAGCAGGTGTTGACACAGGGAAGGGGGCGTGTAAGTTAACTGGATGTGGTAGAACTAAGTTTATTTTCTAGCTTGGTGAAAAAATCTTGACAAGTTTTACAAGTTAAAAAACTTGTTTCATGTTCTATTGTGTGCACATGTTCCTACCACTTATAAAAACATATTTCTTTGGGAAGTTGGAGGAGTACTCCTTGTTCTCTCCCAGTGAAACACTTATGGGAAATAACTCAAAACATCTGGCCACATCAAACCAACTCTGCCTGGGCAATGCTCTGGAATTCTTAGACCGGAAAGTTGAATTTCTCCTGGCAAGAGAATCTCCCAAATGAGCCTATTTGAAAAGGTCAGAGATAGGTAGCTGGGCCTCTTAAACCTAGGCCAAACAAGAACTGTAACTTACTGAGAGAGGCTAAGGAAATGGATGTGCTTCGAGAGGATGTATCTAAGTCTACAGACACATTAAGATATACATACGTATCAGCACCTAGCAAACTGAGTGACACTAAACAAGTGTTCACTAAATGTGTTGAGTAATTCTATATGTGCATTTGTGTTTATGTATACACATACATACACATATAGCTCTAGTTATAGGTTAATATGCATATTGGGTCATTAGAAATAATGTGTCCACAGGCTGGTGAGGATGCTTACAATTTTCTGGGGAGCAGAGATGCTAAAACTGATGAGCCTTTTACTTGTCTGTTTGATGAAATTTTCTCCCAGCCACAGGATTCTGTATACTTTGCATCGCACAGTGCAGTATTCAGTATTGACGCCAATTTAAAAATTTTGTTATTAAAATTCAGTGGTTCAAATATTTACTCATCTTAATAAAAAATTTGGTTGTCCATATAAAATATAACTGCACAGACAAGACTATAAACATTGTAAGTTTAGATTTTTCAGTATCTACTTATTGCAAAAAGAGCCATCTTTTCTTTTTCATTAAATAATCAATCATCACATTAGTACAATACAATTTTATATTTTTTAAATATACTATATATGTTAAGGATAAGGGGTGAAGTTTTCTTCCTTTGTAATACCTGTTCAAGAGTTTAATGGATTAGGAGATTAGTGTTAACCTTGAGGAAAAAAGTACAAATTTGTCTCATTAGGACACTTCTACCAAGCATTTCTTAAGGCTATAGTTTAACATTTGGTTTCAAAAAGAAAAAAAAGGTTTCATTTAAAAAATAATTTAGTGAATTACATTCTTTCATAACTTCCACCCTAATTAGTTACAAAGATAAGTCTAAAGATTCTTAGTTTTGTGTACTAATTTACATTTATATTTAAAGATTAATTTTACTTGTATCTTAAAACAAGAATTTTATGTTGGAAAAAAGAGAACTAAATACATTTGTATAAAGGCTGTAAATGTCCCATGGCAAATGCTCTGTCTCAATATTTTCTACCACAATTAGAAACAGGGCTCTGCAGAGAGAGACTTGGGTTGTTCAGGTTCACCTTTCCCGAGGAATTGTGGGCTGCACATCTGAAGAACATATAGAAACAACTCAGTTTCTCTTTTTACAACTGTACCAGAACTTCACAGCTACAATGATAGTATGAACACATGAAAAAATGACTTCACTCAAACAAGATTTAGAAAAGTTGGGGTGACCTCGGGGCCAGGGCACCACCCTGTGTGGTGAGGTTTACAGTCAGTCGTTTGATAATGGAGAGAGAGTGTGTGTGTGTACATATGTGTGTGTGTATATACAGATATCTATATATATAAATAACCATGTTCAGTCCTTTACAAGCCTGTAAATATGATGTTGTGCTCCGTGTTCACTATTTGAAACTTCAAACACACAGGCCATGCAGAGGAGAGTTTCTTGTGTATCCCTGTTTGTTACCACCTGTTAAAATAAAAAAAAGGTATGTAAGTGTAATACTACACGGATGAAAACATATTCCATCTGTATGGACTATGGATGACTATGACTTAATTGGAGAAGAACGAGTCTTAAGTCCAACAGAGATTTGTTCAGCCTCGCTCTGTGTCCTCTAACACAAATTGTATTATTTTTTATTTGAATTTTTTAAATTGACGAGTAATAATTCCAGTCCCTACTTAAGAGAATAAAGTCTTGCAGTACATACATTTATGGGCTACAATGTGTTGATAGATGTATATACATTGTGGAACGATCACATCAGGCTAACTGACATACCAAGCACTTCATATACTTCTTTGTGATGAGAACATTTAAAATCTACTTTTTCCCATCCTAGTCTTAAACTTGCGCTAAATCTTGTTTCACAATAGCCAATAACAGACAGAAACTGCAGAAGTGCCTCCCTCACCACCATATTAACTAGCAGTGCCTGGACCCAGCAAAGTATCTGCTGAATCAAGGAACAGTGGGATAGGGAGAATCCTGTGGAATGACATTCTTTCCATGGACACGGGCTTTATCTCTCAAAATGTACTGTGAAATACTCACGTTTCCCCTCGAGTCTCCTGAATCCCTCTAATTCTCCTTCAGATTTTGAGTTCTCCAGCCCAAATCATTGCAGCTTCCTCCACACCAGACAGACCCTGACTCCTTCCTGTCCTCACTCTGGTCTCAATTCCCCATGCTATTCTCAGAAGGAACTTTCTAAGAGCAAATCTAATCAAGTACAAACACCACCAAACGCTTCAGTGACTGTTACTTTTGTACTTGATTACACCAAAGCATTGTTTGAATGAAAACATTCTGAACTTGAGAGCCTCATCCAGTTTGTCATAGGCCTAATTTCCCTCTATCAGGCTGCTTCCCCTGTTTAGTTTCCCTTGCCCTTAAACGCATCCTTGCTTCCTCCAGTCCCTACCTAAAGAATAAAGTCTTGCAGTACATCTCATTTTCCCATCACAGCATGCTATACAGTTGGTAAACACATATAGGTGTGAACAATTTTTTTTCTAATGTCCATCTCATCCAGCGGAATATAAGTTCCTAAGGAACAGGGGCCCTGTTTCCCAGCAACTAGTTTGAAGACATGGCACACAACAGTCATTTAATAAATATCTGCTGGGCTGGGCGTGGTGGCTCATGCCTGTAATCCCAGCCCTTCGGGAGCTCGAGGTGGGTGGATCACGAGATCAGGAGTTCGAGACCCACCTGGCCAACACAGTGAAAACCCGTCTCTACTGAAAATATAAAAATTGGCTGGGCACAGTGGTGGGAGCCTGTAATCCCAGCTACTCAGGAGGGTGAGGCAGGAGAATCACTTGAGTCTGGGAGGCAGAGGTTGCAGTGAGCCGAGATTGCACCACTGCACTTTAGCCTGGACAACAGAGCAAGACTCTACCTCAAAAATAAATGAGTAAATAATTGATGAATGAATGAAAATTCACATCAGAATAGCCAACAAATATTGAGTGCTTACTATCCATCTACTCAGTATCAAATGCTTTACACAGATTGTCTCATATGATATTATAATACCTCTAGGAGTAGGTGCTCTTTGACAGGGAAGGAGCTGAGAGGTTTGTTTGGTCATGGTTGTGTATTCACCATGCAGATAGCTCTCAATTGTTTCTTCCTCAGGAAGCCTTACTCAGCTTCCTCCTGAACTAGGTCAAATTCTCCTGTTCTATAAATGCCCCGTGTCCCTCTGCCAGGTAGCAAGAGCTACAGTTTTCATTTATTTTGTGATGACTTGATGCATGCCTGCCTCCTGCATCAGACCCCAGGATGGCAGCCAACCTGCCTAATTCACCACAGCACCCCAGCCCTGGCACCTAAGTATGCACCCATGGGATACCCCTATTCTTAGTAATCAGAAAGATGTCTGCTTATCTATCGAGGCAACATCCCTGAGAAGCCCTACCTCATCACTCTGCACTTGAGAGGTACCTGTTTCATGAGTACACTACAGCCATCATTTCCTTGCAATGGTTTATTTACCTGCCTCTTTCGTCCTGAAGCACCATGAATTACTATATGACAAGTACTGGGTTTTATTTGCATTGTATCCCAGAAGGCGGTACCATCTGTCATAGCTTAGCTGAATTAAAATATTTCAATGATAACCTTTGAGGTAGAAAGTGCAGACTTGAGTGTTCTGTTTATAAATGAAGGTGAAACTGATGTCTGAAGATTAAGTGACCAAGGCCATAAAGTCTTAAACTCAAGTCTTTTCATTTCATGACCATAAGATACCTTGCAAAGTCTTTTCTATCCATCCAAGTCTTAATTTATTTCTATCACTGGCTCTGTGACCTTGGGGTGGCCTGACATTCTTTATCCATAAAATGAGAATAAAAATGACCTCATAGTCTGAAAGTGAGATTTGCATAACATTTACAAAGGGTCTAGCACAGCACCTGGCACTTCTACAATCTATGCAAACTTCTTGCAAGCTTTCTATAAAAGAATACAGTTGGCCCTCCCTATCTGCGATTCCACACTTGCAGATCCAATCAGTATCAGACTGAAAACACTTGGGGAGGAAAAAAGACATAATAAAAATAATATAACAATAAAAAGAATAAAAATTTTAGATAAAACAACTATTTATATAGCATTTACATTGTATTTGGTATTATAAGTAATCTAGAGATGATTTAAAGTATAAGAGACGATTTGTATAAGTTATCTGCAAATACTATGTCATTTTATATAAGGTACAATTTCTCCTGTTCATCAATTAGATGATTTTATTTTCATAATCCAAGAGTGCTGGCTTAATTTCAGTTTTTCTAAAACTAAACTATTAATTCTAACATATATTTATTGATAGGTATTAATTCTCCATATTAAAGGAATTTATTTAGTTGCTTAATGACACATTTTGAAATTAACCTGCTAAGTTATCTGGATGGCTGTATTGGTTGAAGTCATTTGTTTCAAGAGAGGGTTAATGATATATAGTGACGAGTTGTTTAACAATGAGGACACTTTCTAATGTGTAATCAGGTGGTTTTGTCATGCGAACCAACAGCATAGAGTGTACCTACTCCGACCTAGATAGTACAGCCTACTACAACACCTAGGCTATATGGTGTAGCCTATTGCTCCTAGGTTACAAATCTGTATAGCATGTTACTGTACTGATTACTGTAGGCTATTACAACACAATGGTAAGTATTTTTGTATCTAAACATACCTACACATAAAGTACAGTAAAAATATGGTGTAAAAGGTAAAAAGTGGTTCACCTATATAGGGCACTTACCACGAATGGAGCTTACAGGCCTGAAATTTGCTCTAGGCGAGTCAGTAAGTGATGAGTGAATGGGAAAGCCTAGGGCATTACTGTACACTACTGTAAACGTTTGTACTGTACACTTAGGGCTAAGCTAAATTTATTTTTTTAAATAATTATGCTATATTATATAATAGCTGCATCATCACTAGGTGACAGGAATTTTTCAGCTCCATTATAATCTTATGGGAGCACTATCATACGTGCGGTCTATTCTTCACGCTGCTATGCAGTGCACAACTGTAGTCAGGTTCTATGGGTAACAGGGGCTTTAACACTTTTCCAGGCCACATTTATCTTAGCTGTGCTCTCTGAGGTAGAGTTTTAGGGACTGAGGACATGCATCCTTAGCATGCATAAACAGAATTAGAAGTGATTTTTAATAAACAGTTAAGACTCCCCCCAGGAGAGGCAGGGAAGCCATTCATTCAGGGTTTTGGTTAATTCCTGAGGCTACCTGAGATCCTCAACATATGTCACACTCACCTTCTACTCATCTGACTGCTAAAGTGATGCATCTATTCTTAGATAGCAACAGGGAGCACCTATATGGCAAGCACCTACTACCTGCCAGTCCTGCAAACCTTGAACTGCTCTATTTTCACCAAAGGGCCATTAAAGAAAGGAATACTGATCAATGTTATTGAAGAGCATGTATTCCAAACTTCCCCTGAGTGCTGGCTTCTATGTTTTAGAGGGACATGAGCACATCTGAGAATCCATTAAGATTCTCTTCTTGATACAAACAAAAATTATATACAAAATTATCTGTTTGGTAGTTGTATGCCAATCATGTGTCTGTGAACTCTGAGAGTCCTTGCGGCTCATTTCCCAATCTCTTACAGCAATGGGTCTCTACCTGGTTGCACACTACAACTACATGCAGAGCTTTAAAAATAAACAAACAAAAACCAGGATGCTGGGCCCCATCTCCAGGGATTCATTTTATTCATCTGGGGTGGGGCCTAGGCCTTAGATGTTTTAAAGCTTCCTGGATGAATCTAATATGCACAGGGTTTTTTATTTTTAAATGTTACTTACTTTTTTTTTTTTTTTTTACAATGGTGTACAGAAGCTGGCTCCTACTGGCTCATAGAAGTTATTGTTAAATATTAAGAAATTTGATGAGCTGAATAGCTATCAGGAACTTCAAATTGCCCATGGAGAGCATATTTACACCACAGAAATAGGCAAAAGGTATAAACTAGGGTTTTGGGAAATTGGGAAACAGCCTTAAAAAAAAAAAAAGAACACTGCTGATTGAAAGCCACTGTCCCAATGGAACCAAAAACACCAAGTAAAGAATTCCTGCTCTATGTATTCTTCTTAATCCTAGTAACAAAAAGGAATAAAGTAGGCTTTCAGAGGAGTATTTGGTCACAGTATAGCCTTGTTGCCCCTCTTTTGCTAAGATTGTTTCCATCAAGTTTTGTTTTGGCATTTTCCCTTTAATCAAGTAATGTTATTTTTTTTAATGAGTCTTATGAAACCCATTACTGAATATTTTCTATTTTGAGCATGACACTGTTCCTAATAGCTTCCGAAGTCCCCAAATAAAGCTCCCAGAAGAAATTTGTTTTAAAGTTCAGTATTAGGGGAAAACACAGAACCATCCAGGGGCACTGTGAGTTTTCCCATCATGGACCTTGAGCACTATTTTCCCTTTCCTTTAGCTGCCCATTAAGTTTGTTTTGTCTGTTTGTCACTATGTCACCCAGGCTGGTCTCGAACTCCTGGGCTCGGGGGACCCTCCCACCTTGGCCTCCCAAAGTGTTGAGATTAGAGGCATAAGTCACTGCACTCAGCCTAGCCAGATTTTTTAGCCTATGAAGAACATTTTCCTCCTCCTGCTCATTGCATTCCATGCATTCTATTCTAATCTATATTTCTTCTGGTACTGAGAGCTTCTATTTTCTTGCTTTAATGCATGTAACTTCTTAGAAGGCCTTGGAAGTCCATCATGGAATGTGTCAAGGTATGTCTGAAGTACAAACCTACCAACTCAGCTTTTGTCTGATTTGCATACCATGTTGCTGTTGAGACTAAAACTTGGCTAACGTTGAAATTACCTGTGGAACTTAAAAAAATACACATGCCTGGGTCCCATTCTCAGAGATCCTGATTTAATTGATCTAGGATACAGCCTGAGTATCTGGATTTTTAAAAGTTCTCTAGGCCTTTCTACTCTGCAGCCAGAGATAAAAACACATCACTTTTTATTACCCAACTGAATTCCAGTTCTGTGAACCTTAGAAACCCCAGCCACATAAAACCCCTTCTCTTCTACAGACTCAAGCCCAAGTTTTCCCTATGGATGCTGCAAATTCAACTGCTGACTGACCACCAGGAGCCCAATCCAACAGCCTGGTCAGTTCCCTCGGCACAGGCCCAGCACCTCCCAGGACCACCTTCCTCACTTCTGTCAAGCCTCGTGGCAGCATCTGCCCACACAGGAAAGAGACAAAACCATTACCAATAAAATTGTGAAGTTTTCCAAAACACTGTTCATCATATATTTCTCTGGTAAGTGTTTGAGCTTGTGGATGAAGTTGATCATATATTCACACATTGGGGAGCGGTTTATTCGGTATACAAATCGGCCATTCTCAAACCTTGCATACTCCGTCTGTGAGGAAAAAAAGATTTGAGTATTTTTACACTTTTGACTTCAAAACACATGAAACAGATATTACTGCCTATAAAAAAGCCTTTTTTCAACATGAATCATCTTCTATATGCTATACTACTTACGTAATTTACTTAATTAAAAAGAAAACTATCTCCAAATTTACTGCTATACATAGAATCCATTATTTTTCTGAAAGTTTAAAAAAAAATTAGTTGGAAAGATGATAGCTTTAAGAAGAGTTGATAGATCCTTTTAGCAAAGGTCAGAAAAAAATATAACTGCCTAATTATGATGCATTACCTGGAGGAGATCTGTAAAAGCAGGCACCAGCTAGTTACAATTCTTCAAAGAAAATCTCTCTTTATTGTGATAAAGCCTCACAGGTTAACAACCAATACAGCTAATCTCTCTACTTTAGAAAAAACTGATTATTTCTCACAGATCATGAGCCCCTGAATGTTGGCTGTTTATGAAAGGAAGAAATTAAGAAAATACTAGTATATATGCTGTTTCAAGAACTCAGAAATAAGAAACAAGGTTTCCTAGATAACCTTGGATCAAAAGGAATTAAGAAAATTACAAACTAAAGAGCAATGAAAAGGGAGATATTTTACATCAAAACGTATCAGCCACGATGAAGCTGCACTTGAAGGAAACTTAATGAAGCAGCCTCATATGTCTTCATCATTAAAGATAAAAATTTACAGAATAAAATACACATCCTTAAAAAATAAAAAATAAAAAAACCCAAACCACAAAGAAATCAAAGGAAGCCAGGAAAAGGAAATTAATAAAGATAAAAGCTCAAATCAATGAAATAGAAATGTAAAATGTAGACAGAATTAAAAACTGGTCCTTTAGACAGACAAAATAAACTCTTCACATAAGTAAAAAGGAGAAAAAAGAAGTGGCAAAACCACAATTACAGTAAAAATTACAAGATACATAAAAGATTTCACATAACCCTAAAGCAGACACACACACACACACACACACACACACACACACACACACACACACACACGGCGAAGCAAAGAAAACCCAGCGGATAGAGATGCTTTCCCAGAAAAATAAAAATATAACTTGCTAACACTGAATCAAAAAGAATGGGAAATTGTCAATAAATAGATCAGTCATTGTGGAAATGACCACAACTAACAAGTTTAGCTATTTACCATTGAAAAAAGGGGAAGCCACAATGGATATAAAATTTCAATTAGGAGAAATAAGCTCGAGAGATCTACTGTACAACAAGGTGACTATAGTTAATACCAAAAATTTATTCTCAAAATTTTATTCTCAAAAATTGCTAAGAGAAGATTTAAGTGCTCTCACCACAAAAATTGCTAAGCTATGTGAGGTAATATATATGTTAATTAGCTCGATTCAACCATTCTACTGTGTATACATATTTCAAAACATCATGTTATATACCATAAATGTATAAAATTTTTATTTATCAATTAAAAATAAATAATTAAAAGTAGATGCTAAAAAACATATGAAGACCAAACAGTTTCAGGCCTAAGTTTTATGTAATCTTAAAAGAATAGTTATTTCCAGTGTTATTCTTTTTATGAAACTAGTGTACATTCAAGACTGAAATTTGGCAAAGAGGTTATTGAAAAAAGTATGTAACTGGGTATTGGCAGCTCACGCCTTTAATCCTAGCACTTTGGTAGGCTGAGGTAGGCAGATCGCTTGAGCCCAGGAGTTTGAGACCAGCGAAACCACATTTCTACAAAACAATACAAAAAATTAGCCAGGCATGGTGGCATATGCCTGTAGTTCCAGCTACTCAGGAGGCTGAGATGGGAGGATTGCTCGAGACCAGTGAGGCTGAGGCTGCAGTGAGCCAAGATCATGCCACTGCACTCCAGTGTGGGTGACAGAGTGAGACCCCATCTCAAAAGAAAAAGAAAAAAAGAAAAAAGTATAGACGAATATTACTTATGAAATGTAATGTGAAAATTCTGTGTAAAATACCAGCAAATAGAATCCAACCATACATCCAAAGTAGGGCTGTTTCAGGAATGCTGTGGTGTTTCATATACATTGAGGAAATGTATTAACTTGTTATGTCAACAACTTGGAAGAAAAATCATATAGCAACAGTTGCTGAAAAGCATCTGATAATGTATTGCAGCTGTAACTAATAAAAATCCTAAGTAAAACAGGAATAAAAAGAAAACATTTAAATTAGTAATAAATACCATTAATAAAAGCCTACAGTAAATATAATCCTAAAGGGCAAAACACCAAAACTTTTTCAACTAACATCAGTTAACTATACAAGGGTAACCCAGGAATCCAGGGGAAAAACTAAAGTTAAGTATGAGAATTTGCTAAAATGGCCATATTGAAGACAGAGATGCAAAACTAAGAGCTTTTCTCTATTCTATTAATTCAAATCTAGAAATAGCAAATTACAACATATTATATAATATTTAGAAATATATTTAACAAGAAAGAGACAAATCTGTATGATGAAAATGATAAAATCTTATTGAAATATATAAAATGAAATGAGAATGCAAATACGTTCTTGATTGGAAAGATTTAGTATCAAATTCTCCCAAAAGGACATCTAAATCTGATGCGATTACAATTAGATTGCTCAAACAAGGTTTTCTTCTTTATATGTTTTAAGTGATTGAATTAATTGGAAGAATAAATGTTGGTTACTAGCTTAGAAAATATATGCAAAAGAAGAACAGTGAGACTGACTTGCCTCATCAAATATCAGAATATACTATAAAGCCACTGTAATCAAATCAACATAGTACTGGGATACGTAGAGACAAATAGTGGGTGGAATAGAACAGTGGGACTCCAGGAAGAGCTCTCAGAATATATGGTAATTTAAAGCGGGCAGATCTGTTTAACTGGAAAAGAATGAATCATTTCGTAAGTGGTTTTGATACAAATGCCTATTTGGAAGAAAATATTAAGTGGACTACTACTTCACACCAAATGCAGACATACATTCTAAATAGATAAAAGGCTTAAGTGTAAAACCCCACCTACCACACACACCACCTTCTCCATAAAAATTCCTGTGATTTTATCCGTCAAAAGCAATCTTTCCCTGCTCCCTGAATTTGCAAAGAGCTTTGGATGTATCATCTGAGGACACCAGTAATTTGACATTTGGGAAACTGAGTAAGCTGTCTGGTTCATCTTTTCTCAAATGCACCTGTCCAGGCAGGGAATTCCAACTACAGAGAACATCCCTGACAACTTAGCTATTGACTAACATTGCCTAACACACATCTTCCACACTCCCAATCACCCACAGGTAATTTTGCTTCCTCCTTCTTAGAGGAGAGGAGGTCATCTGGTTCCAGGTGTCCCAGCCATGTTTCATGATACAGCCACCTTCTCACCTCCTGGGCTTTCCAGACATTATGTTGAGCCAATTCCCCTCCTCCCAACTCATTTTTGTCCTCTGCTCTTCTGTTTATGTCTCCCTCTACTTATCCTAGGGCTGGTGGCTGCTCCCCAAATTTAATCCTCATTCCTGTGCCCTTTCTATTCCCTCTCTGCAGCTAGGTCTCCATTCCTAATCCTTAATGCTCAGGATTCCCAATTCATATTTCCAGTCTTTACCTGTCATCCAAGTTCTAGCCTTGCATCTATAATCATTACCTATACCCTCTTGAACACCTTATTTCCTTATCTCTACTAGTGGCAGTACCATCCTTCCAAGCATAAAATGTGAGTGTGACTTTTGACTCTTCCTCCTCGTTAACATCCAGTTAGTTTCTAAGTTCCATTCAAAACGTCTTACTGGATTCCCACTGCCACCACCGTGGGAAATCTCATGACCCCTAAGCTTAAATTGTCCATCTAAGTCAACTCCTCTGGATCCTCTTCTGCCAGCATAACCTTTCTTCAACCACATTCTCATAAGGCCTGTCCAGTGCTCAGGGGGTTGGTGCTATTGCTATGAGGGCCTGCAGCATACCAAATCCTCATTGCTTAGCCCAGGGTCTTAAGAAATAAACCCTTCTCCCTCTCTCCCTCCTTAGCACAAAGTCTTTGTACAGCTAAGGTGGGCTCTTGTACCTGAAAGGTCCAGGGCCACTGGCTTACTGAACATGGATCAATTAATTGGGTGATGGGTAGAAGACACTAAAAAACACAACCTTTAAGAAATGCCAACAACAAACATTATTCTACAGAGCAACTCACCCTGATCAAACAAATATACATCTTTTTAAAGGGAGGAAGGTATGAAACATAAAAGCCGTAAAAAAATATTGGATCCTAATATATAATAAACTCTATCTAAAACAGTTAAAAGCAAAGGCAGTGGAAATGGCAAAAGCAACAATATCCAACTCAAGCTGTCATGGTTTCAGAGGGCAGGTGCCAATCAGCTGAGTACCACCTTGACGTCTATCTACAATGCCTGGGAGTGTCCTTGGACCTAGGGGTTGGGTGTAGAGAGGGCATCATTCTGAGTGGCAGGGCCTATCTCCACCCAGCTTTCATGCCAGGCTACCCCACAAGGCCTCACGCAGAGGTGCACAGCACTGGCTCAGCAGGGCACAGCCGACTTCAGACACAGAGGACTGGCATGGGACCTCCTATTTGCTTCCTTTCAGGTGCTTCCAAATCACTTTACCTTTTTAGAAGTAACAGGAAAAAGAAGTGGGAGAAAGGAGGAGAGTGATATGGTTTGGCTGCGTCCCCAACCGAATCTCACCTCAAATTGTAATCCCCACATGTCAGAGCAGGGGCCTGGTGCCAGGTGATTGGATCATAGGGGCAGTTTCTCCCATGCTGTTCCTGTGATACTGTGGGAGTTCTCACCAGATCTGATGGGTTAAAAGTGTGTGGTGGTTCCCACCCACCTTTCTCCTGCCGCTATGAGAAGATATGCCTTGCTTTCCCTTCACCTTCTGCCACCATGATTCTAAGTTTCCTAAGACCCCCAAATCATGCTTCCTGTTAAGCCTGTGGAACTGTGAGTCAATGAAACCTCTTTTCTTCATAAATTACCCATTTGCAAGTAGTTCTTCATAGTAGTGTGAGGTAATACAGAAGGTAAGAAGGAGACATCCAAAAAAGTACAACTCTCTGCCCCAAGGAAGGCTTAAAGGAAGGCAACAGTCTGCCCTTGAATGAAGTTTCCAGTATACAGAGGCCAACTTACCTCTACTTTTTCTACTACTTGCTTCCCAAAGGAGCAAACTTTGGTGGAACAGGTGACTGTCATATTTTCAGAACTCTCGTACTGACTGGTTACACCATAAAAAGCCCCAGCATCATCTTGAATATTGCAGTTTAAATCAGCCTGTTGGAAAGGAAATGGAGGTGTGGGTTATTCTCTCATCCCAGGAGTCACGGCACCGAGCAGTAACTTTCAGGGTAAGACATCCGCTTGGCTGAATGAAGCCGGCTGGCTTGGGAAGGTGATGCTCATCTAGAAACAAGTTCAATACTCATCTGTCATTTTTTAAAGAGGTTGCTGATTTGGGCAGTCCTCTCTTGAAATGACAAGCTACATGTATCAATTTTGTTTTACTCTCTTGCATTCAGTATCAGAATAACACTATGTCCTTGCAATAAAAGATCCACAAGGTCTTTGAAATATGCACAGAAAGCAGGATATTAATTGGATTCATATTCACTCATCTTTAAAGATATTTAAAAAAACCAGGAGACTGCAGCTGACTAGCCATTTGTCATACATGTACAAACAGAAACTTTCTTAAAAATTAGAATATCTGGAGGGGAAATGGTTCCTATTAAAGATTGACTTACAAAGATGTTAAATAATGAGCATAAGTTGCCATTCATTTAACACATTTTTATTAAGTACCTACATGAGAGGTTCATGCTAGACAATGTACAGGTTTTGCCTACAACTGGTTACATAAAATAACTATCATTCAGATAGAAAATAAGTATCATGTCAAAGGTACTTAGAGTTCCAGCAATGGAAGGTATGACTTTCCACAGGGGGTCTCAGGTCCATTGGAGAGGAGAAACTGGCTGCTGCAGCGTTTGATCACTGCAGTGGTCTGAATGTGCCCCCACTAAATTCATGCATTGGAAACTTAATCCCCAGTGCAAGAGCGTTGGGAGGTGAGGCCTTTTGGGATGGGTTTAGGTGTTGAGCCTCTGCTCTTGCATATGGGTTAATGCTGCTATAAGTAGGGCTTTCAGAAGTAAGCTGGCTCTCTTTGGCCCTTCATCTGCCTTCCACCAGATGCTGCAGACTTGCTCTTGGACTTCCCAGCCTCCAGAAATGTGAGAAATTAATTTCTGTTCTTTATAAATTACCCCAGGCTGTGGCATTCTGTTGTAGCAGCACAAAACAGACCAAAGACAGCCACAGAGTAATAGCTGCCTTCCCTCAAATATCTACCAACCCCCTGCTCCGCATCAGGCACAATGCTCAGAGCTGGGGATAGAACAAGCAAAATCTGAGCCAGGACCTGCTCTCGTGAGCTTACAATTAAGCGAGGAACACACCACACAGAGCTAAGCACCAGGGAGAGAGGTACGGGGGGACATGAGCACAAATGGTGAGGAGTGGGCTCCCAGGGTCAGAGGTGCCTCTAATGATGATGCAACTCAGATCCCAAGAAAGAAGACGAGGCTTAGGCAAGAGAAGCATTCCATAAGAGAGAAGAGGGTGTTCAAAGGGCACACAGCCAGAAAGAAGGACTAAAGAGAAAGCAAGAGACAGAGGATGGCAGGAGAGCTGGAGAGGTGGGAGGGCTTGGGTCTAATATCCTGAGACCAAAGGACACAGTGAGCAGACAGTCCTGGAACAGTGACAGGGCACAACCAGCTCTGCTTTCCAAAAAGGCACCTCTGACCACAGCTCGAAGAAGACTCCAGAAGAGAGCAGAGAGGATGTATATATATACTAGGAGGCCATTATAGCAGTCCAAGCGAGAGATGATAAATGTGGGCTGCTGTGGTGGGTGTTGAAGCAGAGGTGCGTGGATCTGACACTCAAATGAGATTTTATATTTTGTGAGGTTTGGCACTTTTTTTTTTTTTTTTTTTTTTGAGACAAGGTCTGGCTCTGTCACCTAGGCTGGAATGCAGTGGTGCGAGGCTCACTGCAACCTCCGCCTCCCAGGTTCAATGGATTCTCCCGCCTCAGCCTCCCGAGTAGCTGAGATTACAGGCATGTGCCACCACGCCCAACTAATTTCTGTATGTCTAGTAGTGACAGGGTTTTGCCTTGGTGCTCAGGCTGGTCTCGAACTCCTGGCCTCAAGTGATCTGCCCACCTCAGCCACTCTAAGTGCTGAGATTACAGGTGTGAGGCACCATATCGCACCAGATTTGGCAGATTCTGACTGGCTAATTTTTATACCTTGACAGGCACTAACCACTAAGACCTGAGTCATCATATACTTAAAAATAAATATCTACATTTAAATTTCCTTTTTGAATTGGTTATTAGGAAAATGTCCATCTCCTTAGGCAAAACTTCCTACTTTCTGTCTACAAATAAAGAGAACCATGTACTCCACATTCCCCTTTTCACCTTATGTGCCAAGAAATTCAAAGCTAAATTCAGAGTTCAACTACAGTAATTAACTTGCCTCAGGTGCTTCTAATAGCTACTAACAGTCAAGGTACAGCTCCTTTTACTGGTTTCCAACCTGCTTTAACTTGTACTTATCCGGTTTTACGTTACCCATAAATGTAGTGAGCTTTCTCACATTCTGCTTTTTGTATTTTATGGGATATAAATCATAAATAAATAAAAATACCCAGGTGTGCATTTTTCTCACATTCAAAGGTTTTAACATTTGGCTCCACAAAAGAGCAGCTCAGCAAGAAATCATGCATGTCTTTCCCTAACTGAGATCAGCATCTGAACTCCCAAGGCTGAAGGGGCCCCTGGGTCTAACTGAGCTCCAGCCTCCAGGGAAGAAGGGCTACCATACACCTCAGGCACACAGGGGCTCTGAACACTGGAATTCCCATCGAGCTTTCAACATGGTGGTGTTACCTTTAAGAACTGCCACTGGCTTGCTTTGCTACCACCTCAGAATACTTTGCTGTGAAAAGCAGCTCAGGTGCTTTATGGTGGCAGTATTAACGCTGTTACTATTATGATGGAGCTTGTGCCAAAACGTTCCAGATTTTTTTTTTTTTTTTTTGAGATGGAGTTCTGCTCTTGTTGCACAGGCTGGAGTGCAGTGGCGCGATCTCGGCTCACTGCAACCACTGCCTCCTGGGTTCAAGTGACTCTCCTGCCTCAGCCTCCTGAGTAGCTAGGATTACAGGCAGGAACCACCGTGCCCAGCTAATTTTTTTTGTATTTTTAGTAGAGACAGGGTTTCTCTATGTTGGTCAGGCTGGTCTCGAACTCCCATTCTCAGGTGATCCACCCACCTTGGCCTCCCAAAGTGCTGGGATTACAGGCGTAAGCCACCGGCCTGGCCCAGCATTTTTTTAAAAAGTAAAAACGTGCATGTGGTAAAGAGGGGGGAAAAATAAAACTATAAAATGGGCATGAACCCAAAAATTTGCCAACCTCCCTAAGGGTAACCAACGTTATCCCTTTCTCAAGTATCCTTTCAGAGACATTCAGCACTTAGGCATTCAAGCATTCCAATTCCTCCTTTATCACACAAATAGTAGCACATTATATTAATTTTTCTAAAACCTGGCATTAAACATATATACCTAGGCATCTTAGAACTCATATAGTACTAATATGGAATTTCAGTATTATAAAGTACAGCCATTTAAAATAATGAACAGCCACACTTTCTAGTGGCTGCGCATACTGTTCTATGGCACAGATACACCATAATTTAATACACGCTCTACTGATGAATATCTACGATGCTTCCCAATGATGCTGCAGTAAGTTTATGTTGAGCAGAAAAGGTGTATTCAAAATTATTTTTCTTTCTTTCAACTTTAAATTCCCAGCTTTGAAAAAGAGTCTTCATGTGCTATAAATACACTGTGAGCTAATGTTGTACTAGTTGATTTTGATTAATCAAGTTGTTCTGAAAGACTAGTAAATAATCAAATGTAGTCTAGCAAGCTGGGTGTGGTAGAACACCTGTAGTCCCAATTACTCGGGAGGCTGAGGCAAGAGGCTTGCTTAAGCCCAGGAGTTTGAGACCAACCTGGGCAACATAGCAAGACCCTATCTCTAAGCAGGGGGGAAAGCAGCCTAGTGGTTTTGGTGTACAGAGTGGACTATGGAAGGGAACACAGTGAAATAAGCCATTGTGTGTGGGGGACGGGGGGGTCACTGGGAGAGTAAATAGATTTTTTAAAACTGTCAACCTTAACTTAAAACATACAAAATAATCTGTCAATATATATAATTTTAAAATGTTAACTAAGTTTAGAATGGTATTATTCACCATGATGTTAGTAAAACTGCTGAATACGCTCACAACTGTTACGGTTCTGTCTGTGTGAGGTTCCACGCTTAAGTAATGCTGGTGAAGGCAGCTGTCCCACAGCAGCGGCACACCTAGCAGATCTGACACATTTTTAAGACTGCCTACCTTTATTTGACAAATGATTTTCAATAATAACCAGCACTCTACTTCAGCTATTTAAAATTTTAAACATAAAATTTTTAAACATAAAAATTCCCACAGAGACTGAGGGAAGGGAAAAAAAAGTTCTGTTTCCTCATCTTCATAATCATTCTACTATTGTTGCTCATGGACAAATCTGTTTAACTACTGGAACAAGTAGCACCATGGGGACTGTGGACTCAGACTGCACCTGAAATGAGTACAAGGCTGGGTCTGCATGTGTTACTAAAGGAGAATATAATGGATAATGTGCATGGTAATTTGAAGCATATAGATGTTTTATATATAAAATAAAAATTCACCATTATATATGTTGTATACGTACATATATAAAAAATAAAAATTCAGCTGGGTACCATGGTTCACACCTATAATCCCAGCACTTTCAGAGGTTGAGGCAGTAGGATCGCTTGAGCCCAGGAGTTCAAGACCAGCCTGGGCAACATAGGGAGATGCCATCTCTACAAATAATTTTTTTTTTTAATTAGTCGGGCATGGTGGCATGTGCTGGTAGTCCCAGCTACCTGGGAGGCTACAAAAGGAAGCTTCCTAGAGCCCAGGGGTTTGAGGCTGCAGTGAGCCACATGATTTGTACCACCGCACTCCAGCCTGGGCAACAGAACTAGATGCTGTCTCAAAAAAAAAAAATTAATTAAAAAAATTGAACACTAACTTCACCAATTATTTAGGACTCAGGCCAACAAAGGAGGTTTTGTCGGTTAATATGGTGATAATAAAAAGAAAACTGATTTTTTAGACGGTTTTGTCACTGTCGTAAATTCCTTACAGCCAAGCAACGTCCTTATTGTTTGCAGCTGGGGCAGACCGTGCCTACCACCTCACCATTGGTTTACCATTATCTCTTAGAACTCCCCAAACGACTTTAATATAGCTTTCATTTGGAATGGATGATCTGTAGTTACAATGACAGAATTATTCAAAACAAAGTTATTAAAGAATACCCAACCTACCCTCAGAAACCATCCCAACAAATTACGTGTTTTAAAGTCGTCAAAGTTACTATTTTTACATAAAATTAAAACATAACATACATTCAGAGAAGTAAACAAATTGGAAGTTTACAGCTCGATTAATTTTCATCAAGTGATCCAGCACCCAGATGAAGAAATGGAAGTCCCTCTCTCCCCCAAATATCCTTCCTTCCAGGCACAATAATCCATACACCTTGCCAGTGTAACCATGATCCTGAAACATTACACATTAGTTTTGTCTGCTTTCTGAACTTTAAGCAAGTGGAACTAAACAGGGTTTACGCTTGTGTTTAGTTTGTTTACTCAGCATTTGATTTGTGAGATTCAACCACATTGCTGTATATAGTTCATTTATCCTCATTACTGCAGAATATTCCACTGAATGAAAAATGCCACAATCTATCCACCCTATTACTTAGGGACATCTGCAAGGCTTCCAAATGGACCTATTATGAAGAGTGCTACTATGAACGTTCTTGAATATGCTTTTGATGAACATACGGATGTGCTTCTATTGGGTGTTCCTAGGAGTACAATTGCTCAGTCATAGAGTCTATGTGCATTTTATCCTTCATTTAGGTAAGTAAGGAGAAACAGTCTGAGAAAATTCTCTATTTAATTATTAGTGTAAATTTAAGAGATTAGATTTTAAAAGGCTTCCCAACTAACAGTAAATAACCAATTTGCCATTATAACTGCTTTGTAATTACCCTTGAACATAGAAAATAATTATGTAGCTATCCAACCATATCACAAATGCTCTTCATGAATTTTCTAGGAGGAAGTAATGATGTAAAATATAATTATCTGTCAGCTGATAGTGTTATGGCTATTCCAGAAAGAAATGCAGTCACTGAACTCCCATGAAGCAAAGACTAATATCAAAGAATGTTAGCATTAAGTCAACAACAAAGGAGTCTGGGATTTGCAGAGTTCATTATCTACCCTACTGACACGTCCCCCTCCCAAATGAAAATCACTCCAGGTGGAAAGCAAACCTATTTCATGTAGTTCTGAAAGCAAGAAAATGAGTTTAAAAAAATGTACCACTATCAGAGATACAAACTATTTCTGCCTAAGCAGCTTTTACCTAACCACAGGATATTTTCTAAAAGTAAATAAAAACAAAAATCCAAGAAGCAGTTGAAAACTAGTAAAACTTATCTTTCCAATAAATTCCAAAGTCAAACCATATCCCATCTTCTGGGCACAAGCTGGCCAAAAAGGCTGGTCACGGGCCAGGTTCTGCAGTGTTAAAAAACAACACTTAAAAATATGGCTGGGGAAGTCCAGGCAAATGAGCGCTTCTAAGAAATCTTCTTCCTGTTTGCTCTAGAAACAGAGACCCTAAACTCTAAGCTGAAACTTAGTTCAGAGGTCAACTCTCTCCTACTTCCAAAAGCAGAAATCCTTTCCACAGCATCCTGATCTGCACTGCCTTAAAGCTAAATACTGTCAGACACAGGAAAACCACTTCAATAACGCTGCTGGGCCAGGCACAGTGGCCACTTACGCCCAGGAGTTTGAGACCAGCCTGGGCAACATAGCAAGACCCCATCTCTATTTATAAATAATTTTTTTTCTATTTATAAATAATAATAATAATAATAATAATGTTGCTGGACAGTCTTAACTGTTAGATAATTCTTTTTTCTGTTATATTAATTTTCTCTGCTACAAATTATCACAAATTTAGTTGCTTAAAACAAGACAAGCTAATTATTTTATATTCCTGTAGGTCAGAAATTTAATTCAGCTCTCAGCCAGCTGAGATCAAGGAACTAGAAGGGATGCAACTCCTTACTAGACAGAGGCTCTGAAGAGGGTTCTGTTTCCTTGCCTCTTCCAACTTCTGAGACCACCCACATTCCTTGTCCAGGAGCCCCTTGCTCCATTTTCAAAGCTGGAAACACCAGCCGCATCCTTCTCACATGTCAACTGTCATCTCTCTGGATGTCTTCTTTTGTCTCCCTCTTCTGCTTTTAAGGGACCTTGGGACCACACTAGGCCCACTTAGATAATCCAAGATATTCTATCTGCTAATTAACAACTTTTAATTCCCCTTTGCCATGTAATGTACCATTATCCACAGATTCCATGGCTACAGATGAGGCATCTCTGGGGATCCATGATGCTGCCTATTACATCTCTTAAGTTGAAATGAGCTCCTCTGTAACTTCCATCCAGAACTTCAGGTACCACAGACCTAAGAACACTTCTGTAACAATTCTGCAGTTCTCTTTCCTTTCCTCCTTAACTTCACCATTCCTCTCCTCCTCCTCACCCACATAGTTCTTCAGGTTCTGTTTGCTTCCCAAGATTCAAGTTTTACATTTACTTTTTTAAACTCTGCCCAAAGTTCAGTCCTCCATTCATCCCATCCAGTCTGACACTGGTCCAGGCGTCTGTGAATGCTGCCTCTCATCTGTCATCTCATCTCAGACACTGGACTGACAGCACAGGCAGCAGAAGTGAGGGATTTGGAATCACTTTTTGGGTCTCACTTTTCTCATCTTTAACCACAGGGAAGATGACCTGTTTCCAAAGGCCACGGTGGTAATATGAAGAGATAATGCATATGAAATTCATCTGCAATCTATAATGTACTATAAAAATTACAGTCATTAACAATACCTATAATCACTCCTGTTCACTTGTCAATTTGAAATATTGACCACGATAGAGATGAAGACAGAGCCTCAAGTCACATCTACAGATACCTTACCTCAACGAGACAAGAGTTTGTGATCAATAAACACAATAAAGACTGTCACCACGGAGCCAGTCTTGGCCCCAACCCACATTTGTCGGGTGTGTGGCACAGATGCAACACTGGCTTTTTCCAAACAGAAAAATTAGGACTTTTTCTGGTTTGTGTTTATGATGGGTCTTATGTATTGAGTACAACAGCTCAAACAGGTACAAAATTATCTTTCTCACAAAGGCATGATTAGACATATTATAGAATTCTTTCTGGGAATAAAAAAAGGCACCATTAACACGTGTGTTGAATGAATTAAAGACTTTAAGGTCTATTTGTGGGCAAGTCCTGAAAAACAACAAAAAGTCGAAGCAGAAGCAGGTTTGAATGATGGGCAGAGGAAGCGGACAGCAACAGAAAACAAAAATACACCCCATCAAAAGCTTCCAAATTCTTTCCCAAATCATCCTTCTCTTACACCCATTACTTCCATAACTGAAACAGTTTAAGTCCCCAGATAAGAGTCTGGATTGGTTTCTCCTCTATCACCTCTTACTCAGTAAGCCCATTTATTCATATATCTGTTCTTTTTTTTTTGAGACAGAGTCTCACTGTGCTGTCCAGGCTGGAGTGCAGTGGCACAATGTCGGCTCATTGCAACCTCGACCTTCAGGGTTCAAGTGATTCTACTGCCTCAGCCTCCCAAGTAGCTGGGATTACAGATGCACGTCACCATACTAATTTTTGTATCTTTTAGTAGAGAATGGGTTTCACTATGTTGGCCAGGCTGGTCTCGAACTCCTGACATAAAGTGATCCACCTGCCTCGGCCTCCCAAAGTGCTGGGATTATAGGTGTGGGCCACCATGCCCAGTCATCCTGGAGCTGTTTGGTTTAATTTCATGTTTTTGTCTTTTGGGAGTAAATATGAAAAATGCAACACTCTCCAAAGATTGACCCTTCCCATTTCAAGGGTAAGGAAGAATGAGGCCTCGCCCAAGTATGTGGGACCTGAAGTCCTTGGAGGCGGGTGTTAGGCCAAGGGACAGAGTGGATCATCCCTGCAAAACCTCTGTCCTCTGGAGACCTGGTTGTGGGGGTAGAAGGATTAGGAAGTGAAGGCTGCTTCTGCCCAGTGAAGAATGGGAGTGAGCAGCTCACATGGCAGCAGCATTTGGCAGATGACAACAACTTTGTCACAAGCTTCACTGGGGAAAAGCCTGTTGGAACAAAGGCAAAGAGATAACCTCTAAGGCATGAGGCCGGGGCACAGCAGGGGCACAGGGTCAGGAGAAGGCTGTGGACCTTCCTTTCCTATCCAGAGGGCTTGGAAGAGCTGCAGAGAATGACATGATTGCAAAAATGAAAACATCAAGAGGACGGTCCCCAACCAGAGACAGTCTAATAGGCACTGATGGTTGCAACAAGACGCTGGCATTTTAAAACACTACTTTGAACCTCTCCTCTTCATCCTCTCTGAGCAATGATCAAAGAACCAAGATTTCAAATTGTGAAGCAATTTTTTCCAATGGTAGCATCTGGCTCCTTGGCAGGCAGTGCTGGGAGCTGGGCCCTGTGATGGGCAGCCGTCCAGGCCTGCCACATGGTGAGGCTCGACCAGGCAGGGCATGCAGTGCGGCATTGCAGCTGCTCCCACAGGCACCAAAGGACAATCGCTCTGCACTGGGCCTGGAGCTGTGGGGCAAAAGTGCCCCTAGAGGCAGCACTGTCATGCGGGGGTCTGGAGAAAGCTGGCTGCTCTCAAAGGCTCCTCACCCTCTCATTTGCATGCATCTGCATCCTGGCTAAGACGCTTGAAGTCCGTCCCATTGACATTCAGAGGCTTGGGGTGGGTAGGGAAGCTGGGCCAACTGTGAGACAGCTCCCCAGCAAGGAAGCCTGCATTTAGGGGGAGTGAAGGAGCTGCCCTCAGAAAAGAGAGTCTTTGAGTGTGTTCACTTCGGCCCTTATGCCCTGCCCAACCCAATGATGAGACAGCAGCTGTAGCCTGCCTGCCACAGCTGTTTTAAATAAGAATAATAGGAATAAACTCAGCCGGGGCTCTTCAAGTTACTTCCCGCTAATTATGGCATATATTTACATCTACAAAATAGAAGATTTTTAAAAACACCACCAAGGCCCCCTTTATTGTGCAGATTGGCACCCCTATTTGAATTTCATAAACATTTAGTACTTCAAAGAATCTTAAAAGCTTGCTCTAATTATGATATGCAGTAGTTGAAAGGCTGCCTGTCTGCACTGCAAATTCCTACAAATACCAGCATTCGGTTTTTCAAAAATTCAATTAATATCACCCACACAACTTCAGGTGACCGCCAGTGGCAACTTCACATAGTGGCTAGGATGAAAGAGTCCGGTCTCAGCTCCAACTACAAAGCAGCTACACGGGCCAGTTCTTTCCAATAGAGGCAAGTAATGAGTTCTGGGTGCCCAGCTGAGCTGGCCCGAAACCCTTCTCATTCATCAGGTGTGTGAACACTGGCCCAGACACCACCTTTCCCAGGAAACAGGACCTTTTTATGGTTTCAAGGTTTTGTGCATGAAAAGTTTTTCATAGAAAAACAATAACAACTCCAAACCAATGATACGTAAGTGAACTAACAAGTGCAGAGTTGCCAGATAAAATAGGGAACCCAGTTCACTCGCATCTCAAATGAACAGCTAATACTTTTTCAGTACATATGAACATATATGCCAAATATTCTATAGGACATGCACACCAAAAAAGTATTCATTGTTTACTTGAAATGCAAAGTTAACTGGGCAACCTGCTAAATCTGACAACTCTACTATCAAGAAACCTTTACTACGAAGAATAAAAACTGAGACTTACCCTCAAATTTTCATTGCTGTAAAAGGCATCATATGTCCAAGATACTTTAGGTAGAGAAAATGAAGTTACAGGAAACACTTGGAGCATAATCCTTTTTTAGTAAAAACAAGTGATGTATATGTGTATGTATAATGTTTGTAGAAACATATGTAAAAGTCTAAAAGGATGCGTTCCAAATTTTGGGATCTGGCTGACCACAGGCATGCATGTGTGCAAGGAGGATCTCACTTTTTATTCTATATTCCTTTCAACTGCTCAAACTATTCATAACAAACCTACATTACATTTTTAATTTAAAAAGTAAATTAAAATGGGGTGGACTTGGGGGTAGGAGGTACCGTGGATCTTCACCTGCACACGGAGAGGTGATCTCTCACACCACCAAGGGCCTAGGTTCAGTTTTATGCAACTGACTGAGATCCCTGAAGTGTCCAGTTAATTCAACTATGCCTTGCAAAACTGGGTCTGAAAATATGCAGCTACCCCGACTATGCCACATCAATTCTTTCCTTCTCAGGTTTTTCTTGAGGTGAAATGGTAACAGTGACAGCATGAATCAAGCTAATCGTGGCAGCAGCTCAGGTGGGATCGTGGCTTAGCATCTCAGTCTGTAGTCACAGAAGGGAGTGGAATTAAATGGCCCCAGAAGGAAGGGACAGACCCCTGACCTGGGCTTTCTTAGCAACCACAGAGCCGAAGGACCCAGGACAGAAAGTCTCGTAGGAATAGCTATTGGAATGAATTCCTCCATGAGGTCACGACAACTCCCGATGCAAGAGATTCTGCCCAGAAGCCCTGAAGATTTAAGAGTTGAAGGTTGAAAAAAAAGAAAGTTCTGTGGTTTATCAGAAGAGGATGGGAGGAAAAGTAATGTAAGCTTTTGTGATCATTTTCCAAGCTATCCTATCCTGTGAAATCCATGATTTCATTCCTACCATGTTTTAGGCTTTCAGAGGATTCAGGTATGGTCTTTTGAAGTGAATCCCCCATGACCAGTGTTTCCACCCACATCTCTCCCTATTCTCCAAGTTCGGTAAGCCCCAGTGGCCATGGGACCCCTCACCACCTCCCAGTAAGACTCCTTGTCTGTACATGAGTATTCACTGCCCTGAAAACTCCTTCTCACTCCCCTTGCATTGACCAAATTCTATCAAGATTCTGTTTAAATGCCATGTCTTTGTGAGCCTTTCCAGAATGTTCTCAGGGAAAAAGCGTTCCACCTCTGTGCTTCCACAGCAACTTCTGCCCACTTCCACTACAGCTCCTACCCCTCGGTGCTGTCGTTTACCTGCCCACATGTCTGCCATCCCTCACCAGACCCTGAGCCATGAAATCAGAACTTCTCAATCACATCTGCTTCCCAGTTTTCCAGAAGCAAAGTCGAGACTGGCAAATGTTTGTTGAATGACTTTCTGGCAATGAAGTGGCCCAGAAAAGCTTTCGAGTGAGTCTCCTGAGGTCTCCTCCTCCTCCTACGAATTGCTTGTGGATGATTCTTCACAAACTCTTAGGTGGTAATGTGAGCTGGCAATGTGGCAGAGTGCCCTGTGCACAGCAATTGCTTTAGGACCATTTACTGACTGAAATAAAATCACTTTCCAGGTAACTTAAAAAAAAAACCTTGAAAATCTATTATACACATTGCAGCACTGAACAAAGGCCACAGACAGGGTACACTCCCTTGGAAAGGCCTACAAAGAAGTTTGGCATCCAGGGCTCGGGAACCAGGAAGGAACAATCCTAAGCAGCAGTCAACACAGAAAGTGCTCACAAGCTCCAGATATTTTTCTTATGAAAACAAACCAAAATGGGCAGATACACAAATGTATTGATTTCCCTATTCCTGTACTTACAATAGCAGGGCCTGCCTACCAAGAGATTAAAAAAAAAAAAAAAAAAAAAAGCTCATATAACTACAGTCTAGCCCCCAAGTACCTCTAAATATCATGATACTTCTCACTAATCTTTCTTCTACTTAAATCATTTCATAACTTAATATTGTTCAGTTAACTTTAAAACTTAACACATTTTGAGATGAGACAGAAGTAGAGAGAAATGGAACACTTATTGAGCTGAAAGGCCCCTCCTTCCTGATAGCAGTTCAAAACATGTGGAAAGCAAACGATTTCATATTGTTAACTTCCTCTTCCATGAATAGCAACAAGACGTTTGGTTCCAAATGACAGACTCAGGTCTACAATTCCAACCTAAACCATGCAGAATACAATTAGAAACAGGCTGAGACTCCAATGGGGGCAGGGTCTGTTTTGCCGGGTTACTGTTTCTTCTCTTTAAATAAAACCTGGTTTTATGCAGAGTGACTGTCATTTTGTTGAACAAACGTGATTTCATTTCTACCAAGACAAAAGAATCTTCTGAAGGCTGTCCTCTTTCCAGGTAACTTGCTTCCCCTTTTTTTTTTGAGACGGAGTCTTGGTCTGTCACCCAGGCTGGAGTGCAGTGGCCGGATCTCAGCTCACTGCGAGCTCCGCCTCCCGGGTTTATGCCATTCTCTTGCCTCAGCCTCCCGAGTAGCTGGGACTACAGGCGCCCGCCACCTCGCCCGGCTAGTTTTTTTTTGTATTTTTAGTAGAGATGGGGTTTCACTGTGTTAGCCAGGATGGTCTCGATCTCCTGACCTCGTGATCCGCCCGTCTCGGCCTCCCAACGTGCTGGGATTACAGGCTTGAGCCACCGTGCCCGGCCTCCCTTTTTTTGTTTTATAAAATATTCTCACATCTGCTATCGTTAGTAAAAGTAGGCTTGCTTTTTCTTCCTTTAAAAATAATAGATTAAGAAAGTAAATTGGCCAGGCACGGTGGTTCATGCCTATAATCCCAGCACTTTGGGAGGCCAAGGCGGGTGGATCACCTGAGGTCAGGAGTTCGAGACCAGCCTGGCCAACATGGCAAAACTCCATCTCTACCAAAAATACAAAAATTAGCTGGGTGCAGTGGCAGGCACCTGTAATCCCAGTTACTCAGAAGGCTGAGGCAGGACAATCACTTGAACCCAAGAGGCAGAGGTTGCAGTGAGCTGAGATTGTACCACTGCACTCCAGCCTGGGGGACAGAGCGAGACTCCATCTCAGAAAAAAAAAAAAAAGAAGGAAAGTAAATTAAGTAACTATGCAGACAGTATTGTCTACACTGAATGATCATAATTCCAAGAATTTTAAAATACAAAACATTTTTAAATAAGTATAGGGTAACATCATATATCCTGGTTTCTAGATATGACTAATTTGATAATGATTAGAGAGAAAGAATTATATTAAATGTGTATTTAAAAATTTGTTATAACCTGGCAACATGATACAAATCCATAAGATTTCACTTTTATATTGCTTTCTTCTTTATTATTCCAATCAAAGTTTAAGACTAAGCCTTTATCGTACTAATTATTATTATGAATGGTTTTGGGTTGTAATGTTTATGAATAGAATGTTAAAAGCATATAGCTTTCTTTAGACCAGTGTTTCCAATCTTGACGCCCTTGAGCATTAGGACAGGGAATAGAGTTCTGAGGCCCCTCCAAAGGTATTAGTCTCAACTGCATGTCTTACTTGGCAAAAAACATAATTTTATTTCCTTAAGTAAACTTCATGTAGCTGGAAATTAACTGCTTTTGACAGTCAGCTGTGAGCTACACTTGGGTTTTTGGCCTTCAGGATGCATGACTGAATCATACGTCCTCTAGTTCTGGGAATTCAATCTATGATCAATTCCCAAGGCTGTTGACATTTTCTTACATTAATTGCACTGTCTGCCACGTCACTGGCAATCCATCTGCCTGAATCTCAATGCTGCAGTGAAGCACAGCTTCATCCACTTGGGGGTGGACAGCCTTCTTTCCTAGAGCCTACACAGCACCTGATCATGTTTTGCAAGGAAAAAAGAAGTATGATTATCTGCCAGTGACAAGTGTTTGCCTCACGTATAACAAAGCTGGTTCCAAAACTCCTCTTGAACCATAATAACAATTTCAATGCCACATCAATGTGTAATTTTCTGAGATGGTTTAATTAGGGATTTAAATTTAAGCTAAAATTGAACTGCTATGGTCCTATAAAGTGCAAATAACTCAACTAAGGTGTCCATGGAATGGCAAGATGTCTTCTACGCTGGCCAGGGTCAGGTGATAATAACCAATCACAACCTATTCCTCTGCCTAGGGGTGGAGAAGATGCTTTTTTTGTTTATTTGTTTAATTCTACTTCAATTTCTGGGATACACGTGCAGAATGTGCTGGTTTGTTACACAGGAATACGTGTGCCATGGTGGTTTGTGGCACCTACTGACCTGTCCGCTAAGTTCCCTCCGCTCACCCACTACCCCGCAATAGGCCCTGGTGTGTGTTGTTCCCCTCCCTGTGTCCCCATGTTCTCACTGTTCAACTCCCACTTATGAGTGAGAACATGTCACCGGTGTTTGGTTTTCTGTTCCTGTATTAGTTTGCTGAGGATGATGGCTTCCAGCTTCATCCATGTCCCTGCAAAGGACATGATCTCATTCCTCCCTATGGCTGCATAGTATTCAATAATAGACTGGATATAAAGAAAATGTGGCAAAGCGCTTTGGACATCAACTGACAGAAGCATCCCAACTTTAGAACTGTTGAAATGGGAACAAGTCCATGTCTTAGAATTGAAGAAACACGGTGCTTCAACCTTAATAGTAATAATTGCTTCTACAGAGGATGAGGAAGAATCAAAGACTTTTGAATAAGAAGAAAAAATGAAAGCAGATGTAGAGGAACTCAAATAACAAGTGACAATAGAAGATTGCTTTTTGTTTTGTTTTAAATTCCGCCAGGCAAGGCTGATGAAGATGCCTGGTCTACTCATGCATGGCCTGAGAGAGTAACTGCTACAACTATTTTAGAAAGCAACATGGTTATTTACACACATAACCATGTGTGTAAATCACACCACTGCACTTCAGCCTGGGCAGCAGCACAACACTGTCTCAAAAAAAAAAAAAAGATAATTTGAAGTATAATGACATATGGCTAACATGATATTTCATAAAGAATAAAAGTGGAGTGTCAGATTGCACGTATTCCTTGATCAAAACTACATAAACACGCATCACATTAGGTTATATTCATGATGCATTTAGGACTGAATTAAAAATTATATATTCCCAACTGTCTAGAATGTTATACCTTCATAATCATAATATAAAAACAATGCTGCTTTCTCCTTCTAATGGTAGTTGCAGGATCTCACTGACTTGTCTAGTAAGACTTAGACTTGAACTTGAATTTCCTGGTAATGGTAGTTGATTCACCTTACGTTTTGTATTCTTTTATGTGACGGTCAGTCAGGTGCGGCCACAGGACAAAGGAGGAGTTCAGGAAAAAAATTTACTACACTCAAAAGTCCCCAAGACAGGAAACATGGCAGGCTATGAAGGGCCACATGGAAAGATACTGGGGTGGTCAGGAGGCAGAAAACAAGGGGCTAGCTTAGACCAGAGCCTTTCCTGAGCTTTCCATGGACATGGCAGGGGAAACAGAGTGACCAATTAAGGACTGACTAGTTTGAATAACTCCAGCTGGCTCTAAGCTGCAGAGGTGGTCCCTAGCTGTCTGGTACCATTCCAGGGAATGATTAGGGCAGAGGAACGCTGCATCTTGGGGTTGGACCAGATAGAGGAGGTCTGGTTCTGGACTGGTTCATGTGCATATGAAAAGCAGGCTCCTGGACTATCCTGTTGGACAGAATCATTTTCCTACTCTAAGAAGTGGCTAGACCCAGAAAGGCCAGTCTTTTCCCAGCAAGAAAGGCTTTTTAAAAAAAATCAGAACATAGTAATATACAGAATACGTATATGAAAATACACCTTAGCTCCCATGTAAACATACACCACAGCATCCCATAATGACAGGACTTCAGACAGAAACTGCCAAGGCTGCTATCCTTCAGCAATTACCATTGGCTTCCATTTAAGTGAAGCTGTGTTGGGATGGTTTCTAGTGACAGAACTGTGCTCCCAGAAGAGGCCATACGCAGGTTTACAGAAAGAGCATGGATTCTGGACTCTAGCAGATCTGGCATTTACTAGCAATACGATGTCACAGAAGTCACTTTGCCTTTGTATGATTCGGTTTCTTCATGTGTAAAGTGGGACTCATCACATGTTCTCATAAGGATTAAATAATATCAAGTATGTGCTTAGCCCTGGCACAGTGCTTGGCTTAAAGAAGGTACCAGTTAAGCGTCAGGTTCAGGTACTGCTGAAAAAGAGAGGAACCTCTTCCCTTCCCTTCCATTCCTGCAAAATCACCTTTTCTCTCTTTGTAATTAAGTATGTTGTAGAATTAAAACACATAGGAGTAAATAAAAAGAAGGCAAAAGAAATAGAAAGAAATGAATAAGAAGCTGTCATGAAAAGGAAAACATAATAAAACTAGAAAAGGCAAAATGCAGAGTCTGTAACACTCAGTAAAAAGAATCCCATTACTCTCTTGACTGAAAAATTGTTAAAACACCGACTATTCCCTACTGCTGCCACAACTAAATTCTGATTCCTTCTCTTTCCAAATTTTTCTACCCACCTATCTTTCCATTACCAGTGAAGACTCAGCTGCAACACACCTCAATGCACCTGAAACATACGTTACACACATCCTGTCTCAGTGCCTTTGCTTACCAGCCCATCTAAGACGTCCCCTGTAATCTGTGCATATGAAAAGCAGGCTCCTGGACTATCCTGTTGGACAGAATCATTTTCCTACTCTAAGAAGTGGCTAGACCCAGAAAGGCCAGTCTTTTCCCAGCAAGAAAGGCCCAATACTCGCAGACATAACGGCTGAAGGAGAGGCACCCCTAAGATCTTACTGGTGAGAATATAAAATGGTACAACCACATAAAAAAGAAGTTTAGCAGTATCTTAAAATGTTAAACATAGAGTCACCATAGGACCCAGCAATTCCACTCCTAGGTAGCTCCCCAAGAAAGATGAAACAGTATGTCCACACAGAATTGTCTACAAAGACTCCATAGCAATTACTCATAATAGCCTGAAGTGGAAATGATCCACATGCCTATCAACCAGTGAATGAACAAAGCAAAATGTGGTATATACATCTGATGGGACACTAATTCTACCATAAAAAGGATGCACCTCAAACACAACACAAGTAAAATGAGCCAGCTGCGAAAGATAATACACTGAATGATTTCATTCATATGAAATGTCTAGAAAAGACAAACCGATCTAGACAGAAAGTGGATCCATAGTTACCTGGGGCTGGGGGTGGAAATAAGAACTGACTACAAATGGGCACAGGAGATCCTTGTGGGGTGACAGACAAATTCCAACACTGGATTTTAGTATGATTACACAACTCTGTAAATTTTTCTAAAAATCACTAAATTGTACTTTCTCTTTTTTTTTTTTTCTTTTTCTTTTTTTTTTTTTTTGAGAACGTGTCTCACTCTGTCGCCCAGGCTGGAGTGCAATGGCGCGATCTTGGCTCACTGCAAGCTCCGCCTCCCAGGTTCACACCATTCTCTTGCCTCAGCCTCCCGAGTAGCTGGGACTACAGGCGCCCGCCGCCACACTCAGCGAATTTTAGTAGAGATAGGGTTTAACCATGTTAGCCAGGATGGTCTTGATCTCCTGACCTCATGATCTGCCTGCCTCGGCCTCCCAAAGTGCTGGGATTACAGGTGTGAGTCACAGTGCCCAGCCTAAACTGTACATTTAACATGAGTGATTTTTATAGTATGTAAATTATACCTCAATAAGGCTCTTAAAAAAGATCTTAACAGATACACAGCCATTCACAGGGGCTTTTAAGGGGTCCCACACCATGAAGGCATGGACAATGTAAAGCTTATATGGTAGAGGGGTGCTCATGCTGGCATCCTTGACTCTGTTATTCATTTATGCTTTGGGGCCTGGAATGCCAGTAGAGTCTTCCACCCTAAAATCAGTGGAGTGACTGCTACTTGGCTCATCGCCATCCCATTTGCCTCAAAGTGTCAACTGGCAGAGCTGAAGTGCCTGCATCTGGGGCTTAAGTGCAGGTACTTTAGGTAACACATAGTATTTTTCCATAGCAAACCCCTCACATGGTCTAGCCTGACCAAGCCCAGGTTGGACGTAGCAGACATTCTGAAAACCGAATTCAGGAACAACCAAATGAACAAGAGTCAGGCTGATACTGACAGCCTAGAGACTTTAGGCCATTTGAAAAAGAGAGAAGAAAAGGACTAGGTATAGAGCCTCTGTTGTAACAAAAATAAGCACATCTGCTAAGCATACTGCTAAAAGATATTTTGAAGGGGGTGTGAAACGTACTTCAGAAACACCCACTGGAAGCACGTACTGATATCCAATGATAGATATTCTAAATGTAATTCATTCTTACTGAGTCATTAGAGAAAGCCAATGACATTTCAAATTGCAAACCAAATTTAAATTGCCTTCCCTCCTTCATTTTCACATAGTTATGACTGAATTTCTTTATAAAGGTTAAGAATTCCTAACAACTGTACTGAAGGAGTGATGTTTTCTATCACATTCATGGAAGTTCTCCATTTTAATTCTACAAATCTTAATAAACAAGTATCTGATCTCAGAGTAATTGTTTCTAAATTTGCACATCTCCCATCAGCTACCATACGCTAAACATCTGCAATCTAGACTTCATTATTTGAGGATTTATGACTGAAGGGCTCCACCATGGAAAATATTTATTAAAATCATCCACTGGGTAAAATAAGGGCAATTTTGGAGGCAAAACCAAAAAACACTTTCTAAGCACTCTCTATACTACTTTATATTCAAACAATATGCTAATTATCAGAAATCTTACTTAAAAACAGTTTAATTTGAAATTACTGAAAATGGTTTCTTTTCATAACATTCTATAATTTCTAATTAGCTTTCATTCACATGGATAAACAACCTCTTTTTATACCCTTTAAAATAGTGGCTCTCAAACTTTTTGATCACAGGACCCCCTTAAACTCATAAATAAATTATTGATGCACCAGACAGCCTGACCCTGACCCAAAGTAAATTCCCAGGAGTCGTCTTTCCTGGGTTTTGAATTTGCCGTAACAGGCGTAAACATTCTAGCAGCAGTTTGGTGATCATGTATGACACTGCAAACAGGACCAAAAAAATTATTGAGGACCTCAAAGACCTTTGCTTACTGTAGGTTACATCTATATTTTCTTTATTGGAAATTAAAACTGAGAAAATTTTAAAATATTACTTCATTTTAAGAAATAATAAGCTAACAGGCCGGCGCAGTTGCTCACGCCTGTAATTCCCAGCACTTTGGGAGGCTGAGACAGGTGGATCACCTGAGGTCAGGAGTTCGAGACCAGCCTCGCCAACATGTTGAAACCCCGTCTCTATGAAAAATACAAAAATTAGCTGGGCATGTAATCCCAGCTACTTGGGAGGCTGAGGCAAGAGAATCATTTGAACCCGGGAGGTGGAGGTTGCAGTGAGCTGAGATTGCGCCATCGCACTCCAGCCTAGGGGACAAGAGTGAGACTTCATCTCAAACAAAAAAAAAGAAATAATAAGCTAATTACATGTTGATACACATTTTAAAAAAACATTTAACATGCCTGTATTTTTAAAAAATTAATGAGACAGGTAGTTCTGCTTTACATTATGTGACAGACTCCTCAGATAATAGTGGTCATTTTCCTTTGATCCTACATTAAAAGTCAACAAGGAGTAGTAGCTTCTTAATAGTAGGCTGGAATGTGGAATCTGAAACCATCTCAATGAATTTTTCCAACTCTGTTACATTTAAATCCATTGCTCTAACACTGTATCAGATTACATTTGTCAATATCATGGTGGATCTTATCAGAAAAGTATTTAAGTATTGAGAAGTTCACTAAGGTAGACACAAATTTCCCAATATTCTAATTTTCATTTGAAAGCCCAAATTTTATGCCAGGCGCGGTGGCTCAAGCCTGTAATCCCAGCACTTTGGGAGGCCAAGACGGGCGGATCACAAGATCAGGAGATCGAGACCATCCTGGCTAATTTTTAGTAGAAACCCCGTTTCTACTAAAAATTACAAAAAACTAGCCGGGCGAGGTGGCGGGCGCCTGTAGTCCCATCTACTCGGGAGGCTGAGGCAGGAGAATGGCGTAAACCCGGGAGGCGGAGCTCGCAGTGAGCTGAGATCCAGCCACTGCACTCCAGCCTGGGAGACAGAGCAAGACTCCGTCTCAAAAAAAAAAAAAGAAAGCCCAAATTTTATCTTTAGCAACAAATAATGTCATTTGTTTTCCTTGATGTGATAGACTCATGTGTTCATTTTCAATGTGTACTCTAGGTTGTAATAAAATTCATGAAGGACTTTTTTTTCAACTGCATGAATTTTAGCAGCAGAGCCACTGCTCTGATTCATACTAAAGCAGTTCTATCCCACTGCTTTTGTATCATCAGTGTGAATATAAGCAGAATGCAAAAGGCAAATCATGTCTTGGTATTACAACAAAAATAGTTTTGACCTTGTCAACCCATTAAAATGATATCAAGGAACTCCCTAGGGGTTCACAGGCCACATTTTGAAAGCTACTCTGTTACCATATAACTGATCTCCAACCACCAGCCAAATTACTAGAAGGCAGCCACCAATTCAGAAAAGGAAAATGTGACTGTGATCGTTTTTTCAGGTTGTCCATGTGTATTACTGACCCAACATCCATTATTATAAGTAGAAGGCTACATCTACTATCCAAATTTATTTTTTTGGAACAGGGTCTTGCTCTGTTACTTACGCGGGAGTGCAGGGGCACAATCATAGCTCAGTGCAGCCTCGACTTCCTGGGCTCAAGCTATCCTCCCACCTCAGCCTCCTGAGTAGCTCAGACTACAGGTGTGCACCACCACATCTGGCTAATTTTGTATTTTTCATAGACAGGGTTTTGCTATTTGGCGCAGGCTGGTCTCAAACTCCTGAGCTCATGTAATAACCCTGCCTCAGCCTCCCAAAGTGCTGGGATTACAGGCGTGAGCTACTGTGCCTGGCCTACTAACCAAATTTCAATATGGAAGCACAAAATGATAAAAGATACAAAACAAGCTAATTTAATATGCAAATTTCCTTCCAAGGAACCTAAAACATAAATTTTTCTTTAATTCATCCATTTGTTCTCACATCTGTTGGGCTTTTTTGTGTAGGGTTCTTGCTTGGTATAGAGATACGAAGAGGCTTAGGTTGACAGATCAAGGGATTAAGCAACAAGGAAAGAGAGCAGGGACACTGAAGTCACACAGATCTGATGTCAAGCTCCAGGTACCCAACCCACAAGCCTGTCTCTGGTGATCTGTGAGCCTTTTTTCCTAGGTGGAGCTGAGGCAAATTCCACCTAAACCTTGGAGGATGAAATGAAATGCACGTAAAGCATTCAGCACAGCTCCTAGCACAAAGCAAGCATATAAATGGAAGCCACTATATGAATAAGGCCCCCTGTGGCAGAGTCCAGAGGAAGGGGGACACATCCAAACAATCATGACACAGCGTGGGAAGTGATGACCAAATGCAATGGGAGTAGAAGAGAAATCAATGGTCTGCTTACATGGGGAAGGTTCTATTATAGTGGAGCTATTGTCTCACGGAAGAGAAGGAGCTGGCCCAGTGGTACAGGCAGAAAGGAGCAGAAAGTCCATCTAGACAAACAGAAGGCGGAGCATAGACTGGGCAGGTGGGGCAGCAGGGGTTTGGCAGGATACAAGAGGAAGCTACCCTGGAACCATGTCGCTAAGGGCCTTTAATGCCATGCTAAGGAGCACAAACATTTACAATAGTTTAAAAAAAAATGTGTGTAAAGGCTGAGGAATCATAAACTCACAGTGCTAGCAGGTTATCTGGTCTACTGGTGTGCCTAATGCCTCAGCACACACACATTATCCTTATGCCCATTCTGACCCATTAGCATTTCCCTGGCCCAAGCCTCACTAGTGCCGAAGGAGTGGCAAAGCTCCTCTCAGAGGCTCTGGAACATCAGCAAAGCTGCAGCAGCCAGGGGAATTTGCCCATCATTTTAAAGCACAAATAAAGTATACACTGGGCAAAGCAATTCTATTTCCTCTCTGATGCTTACAAAATCTTGAAGCGTGTAACTTTATCTTCATCCCAGCTCCGGGTCCTGCACACCAATGGAATTTATAGATTGCTCTGATTAATGGAGAAGACACAGAAAGAGGGTACAGTGCCTCACATTTTCAATTATTACTCCAGCCATCTGTGAGTAAGTGAAGTCCAAAGAGGCTGCTTGTCCCTCCTGCCCTTTGGCAGGGACAGAGAATGTCACCCAGGTGTGCCATGTGGATGCACAAGGCCGGCATGAGGACCATTCACAGGTGTGAGTCCATGCTCCCGTGGCAATTGTGCAGAAGCACATGAAGGTGCACTCAGTGTAAATCCACAGCCAGCTGTGCTGCACTGTGCTCACTTAAGAGACGTGACCATTCAGACAAAAACCACGGAAATCACAGCAATGTCCTACTCACCCAGAATTTTACGAGGAAGAAGGCATTTTGAGGGCCCTTTCCAAACAGTTCCTTTAAGCCACCTTTCTTTTCAGGAAATTTGTCATAAATCTGACGAATGTCCACTGATTCAAGCAACGGGTCACTGTAAGAATGGTTGGCATGCCCAATGTGCACGAAGAGGTGTTTGTTGTACTGTAAGAAACCAAAAGAAACATTCCCATTACAAACTCTTTGATCAACCTGGGACTCATCCATCTTGAACTGGATAAAGAGCAGTAGTACCAAAATTCTGGAATTAGGCTTTTGAGCCTAGGATCAATGCTTCTGAAATGATGAGCATGTTTAGAAAAGCGATTATAGCTTAGGGTGGAGACAATCATACTGACAAGGACATGTATTTTCTGAAATACCTAAAAAAGGCTTTTTTTGCAGACACATTAATTACAACAGCTTAAGTTACCCAGCTATCAAACCAAGAAACAATTATATTACCCAATTTCACCTGACAAAACTGAAAATGACAGTGATACTCTTTGGAGTCCAATAAGAAATCTGTGTGCAGTTAGCTCATGTCATAACCCAGAATGCACTTCTTGTCTCAGCTCTCCTGGAACAGCGTGGATACAGTGATCTTAGCAATGGTACCCACTTCCTTCTTCCAGTAGGAGTAAGAGTGCTGAGCCTCTTTGTCACCAGTCCCCTTAGTAACCAATCCAAAACTTCTGCATAAGGACTGCTCAATATGTCACTGTCAGTGCAAAGTTAGGATTGGGGTATAGATCACAGAGAAAATCTACAAGGCCATACATGGCTGATGAAAAAGAACATAGGTCACTCATTCATGACAAAACAAACAAAAACCTCTAAACCACGTTAAGTCATTTCACTCACAAAGTGAACCCTTTTCTTCCCCTTGCTTTGGGATAAGACATGGTAACTGGACCACAAAGGAGTGTGTCCAAACCAATGGGTCTCAACCCAGGCTACATCAGAATAACCAAGGAGCATTTAAACATCACAAAGGCCTGAGCACAATCTAGATTAAACTGGAATGTCTGAGAATGAGGTCAAACATCAGTAATTTTTAAAGCTTCTTCAGCGAATTCCAATATACAGCCAAATTTGAGAACCACTGGTCTAGACGCTGTACTCCAGAGACCCTTCAGGCATGCCTCTCCCACTGCATAGGCAGTAACACCAACATAATGTGACACAGACCAAGAAACCTGGGGATGCAAGGGCTCCATGGGCCTCAGAACCAAAGAGATTTCAATGACAAACTCCATCTGCCTTCTTTATCTAGCAGTCCAAGTCTGCTCACATTCCAAATTAAACTGGCAATTCTCCAACTACTATACCGAGTACTAATCTATTCCACAGGAGGTCCCAAGTAACAGAAGGCTTGGGCAAAGCTGAGTATTATACATGGGTTAAGAATATACAGTCCCTGGAACCTAATCATCGGGGCCTGCTTTAAAAAAAAACAACAAAACAAGATTGTGTGGTAGACTCATCCTGCTCAAGTACAAAACACTGTGCCTAAGGCAAATTAGCTATGATACTGGGCAAGTGCCTCTCAAGTCTCTAAAATGGGGACCGTGATAGCATTCACTTCACTGGATTGTTACAGGGTTTAAATAAGACACTCCACAGACTTCACCAGGGATCCTAGATCTAACAAGAATAAGCACTCAATAAAATCTAGCTATTATTGTTTTAATAAGACTTCTCCTCTTAGAGATTCAAAGTAAATATTAGAGTATTAAAAGCAGTGCCACTGACTGGGCGTGGTGGCTCATGCCTTTAATATCAGCACCTTGGAAGGCCAAGGAGGGAGAATCATTTGAGCTCAAGAGTTCGAGAACAGCCTGGACAACACAGTGAGACCTCAGCTCTACCAGAAAAAAAAAAAAAAAAAATTCACCAGGTGTGGCAGTGCATGCCTGTAGTCCCAGCTACTTGGAGGCTAAGGCAGGAGGATCACTTGAGCCTGGAAAATCAAAGGTGCAATGGAGCTATGATCATGCCACTGCACTTCAGCCTGGGCAACAGAGTAAGACCTTATCTCTTTAAAAGGCACTTCCATAAAAAAACATTTTTAAACATATAATCTAGAGTTTCTCAAACTCGGTCACAAAATCCTGTGAAATATATCCTGAAGGAGTACTGGTTTAAATCTATAACCTGCTACCCACATTTGGATCTCTGGCCACCATGCCAAAAGACAGGAGGCTGGACACTCCATCTGATGCCAGTGTTGCATATAGAGGCAGTGCAACTGGGGCCAGTATCTTTTGGAAGAGGACCAGGTCCCTCTCCTATTCAACATCAGAGTGGTATCTTTTCCAAAGCTTCAAAAATCCTAAAAGATATCAGGTGAAGTGAAAAAGAGGACCCTATCAAGCTCTGACATGGATGCAGCTGCATGGACTAGCTGCCTGGCATTAAGACAGAAGCTGGGAGATACTATAAAACAATAGTGTATGCCTGAGAAGTAAGAAAATATTTTTAAAAAGGTTAAAAGTAAAAGTGGGAAGAAATTATTTTGAAACAGGTTAAAAGTAAAAGCTACTATGTTAGGGAAGTGAGACTTGGGGGTGGGAAGAGGCGAGATTATAAGGGTAGGAGGGAATATCTTTGAGCTTTTTATACATTTTCTCAAATGTTGCCACATCACTTTTTCCAATTATAAACAACAGCTCATGGAAATGTATGCGGCACAGTCATAGCTGCTAAGAAACTTCTGGTCTTTCTAGTCTCAGTGGGCAAAAGTGAAAAAAAAAAAAAAAAAAAACACAGGCAAAGGTGTGGGCACAGACGCTGGTATAAAGGCAATCAGAAACACAAAGTGGAACGTGGAGTACACAGCAAAAGGCACTGTTTCTTTATTACCTAGACAACTGGCTATGTATCCATCCATCCAACCCTGATTTATAACTTCTGCTTACAGCTAGCTCTCAGACCTCCCCAGTTCTGGAAGGCACCGTTTCTGTCTATTCTAGTGCCTTCTGCAGGGAGTGAATTTACGGGAGGCATGAGACACAAGCCTTGGGGACCCACTGAGCTGAATCTGAGTCTCCCTTCAGGCTCCTCACTCCTAGCTGTTCTGCCTCACTAGCTGCCCCAGGCCAGGTCAGAGCTGGGATGAAGTTGAGAAGCTGGGAAACTTGAAGTCTTTGCGCTTAACATCAAAATGTCCCTTGCACTGCACTGCACTGCTGGAAATGGGGACCATGGCCCTGACATCCACAGGTCAAGAAGGTGAATGGGGGTAAAATCTACCACATACCGATGGGGACCATGAAGGTGCACCTGAAAAGCAAGGTGCTGAGTGTAAAGCACAAAAGCCTTGGAGCCAGACACAAACCTGAAACCTCAGACTTCTCATCTGTGCAATGGGGACATAACAGCTGAAAGTGCTCGGCATAGGACCTGGCATATAAGAAATGTTTGACAGGGGCTGGGATTGGTGGCTCACACCTCTAATCCCAGAACTTGGGAGGCCGAGGAAGGTGGATCACTTGAGGTCAGGAGTTCGAGACCAGCCTGGCCAACATGGAGAAACCTCGTCTCTACTAAAAATACAAAAATTAGCTGAGTGTGGTGGCACGCACCTGTAATCCCAGCTACTTGGGAGGCTGAGGCAGGAGAATTGCTTGAACCCAGGAGGCAGAGACTGCAGTGAGCCAAGATCACACCACTACACTCCAGCCTGAGCATAAGAGAGAGACTCCATCTCAAAACAAAATAAAACAAAAAACAGAAGCGTTCATGTTCAATAAATTATAGCTAAAATGACCATTGTTATAGTTTATTATCATGTGAGATTCACTAGATCCTGAGGTAGAAGCAAAAGAACTTTCCTGCTTTTGCTATCCCTCCTGCCTAGTAAAAAAAAAAAAAAAAAGAAACACAAATAAGCCAAGAGCTGGGAACAAGCAGTGAAGCCAAGTGACTGTTCAAATCCCTGATCGTGGCCGCCTCATAACCAGCTGCTCAGGGTGTGGGCCTCTCACCTGTGCCTGAAGGAAGGCAGAGAACTTGTGTCCACTGGGCACTGTGAGCAATGGTGTTGCTTATAGATGTGATCTCAGGTAATCTTTGCCTCATGATGCTGCTGGAGGTGGATTTAATTTAAATCATTTCACAGACAAGGAAATAGAAGCTTAGAGATGAACTGACTTGCCTGAGGTCATACATCCAGGAATAGTCCTGGAGTTAATAAAACTTGGATCTGTCAACACCACAGCCCTTGCGTTTGCTGCAAACATCAATCACACTGTCCCCCAGAAGAAAATGTCTAAGCCTTTCCAACACCGTTAAACCAACGTTTTTTGAAAGTTGATTTGGGAAAGGAACAACAACAAAAAAACTAAACCATGTTTTAAAGCTTCTATGAAGTTAAATTGGAATTATGGACAAACATGATTCACAAACGCATCAGACAGAGTCCACAAAGGTTTCTATTTTGACGAATTTACCTCTGTGTTCAAGGCTGAAATGAACAGAGAAGGGCAGGCTGTCTTTGCCAAAGGAAATTGGGCACTGTCTCTACAAGGCTGGTGACTTGAAACCAAACTCTGACCATTGGCATCTGAGTGGCTTCACTGCTGCCAAGAGGTGGTGACTCTGTTTCTAAGAATACAAAGTACTACAGAAGGTGCCCTGGAGACCACAGCATTGAAACAAACAGACCACCCTCTCTACTTCATTCAACCTGGGTAGGTCAGGAATCCTTCTGTCCCCAAATCCAGAAGGCTGAAAGGAAGATATCTATATGTTGGGTTCAAGTTTTAATGAAATTAACCTAAAAATCATTTGGTGAGGCTCTATTTCCAGTCTTGCCAGTTGTCCTTATAAGGGAATTATTTATTTGCTTCCCTCCTTCCCAAATAAATCCCATTTCTTCTCCAGCAATGGTGGTTTCCCCAAAAGTGAAGGTGGCACATAAAACAAAAAAGGGCAATTCTGTTCTATAGGGCACAAAACAAACACTCATAAAAGAAAACAGGCATTTGGAAGCAAGATATGAGCAGAAAACAGGTGAATGTCAATGACTCACATATACAAGGCCCAAGACTAGATTTCCTCAATATCCAAAGCAGAGGCTAATTTTGACTTCTCCAAAAGAGTCCCCTAGTCACTCAGTAGAGGCACAACTGATAATCAACATCTCGAGGTCAACGATGGAAAAGGTACTCACTCTGCCTGTTTCTTCTACAGATTTTAGTAGAATGAACCAGCACACCTATCATCCATCATATATGCCAGGCACTGTGCTAGGCACCAGGCATCCATGAGCTAACAACGAAGTGCTCATCTTCGTAGAACCTAGAGTGATTGTACAGAGCAAGCTTATTGCCTCTAAGAATTGTATCTTTCCCAAATAAATATATGTTCTCATAAATTCCTACAGAGAAGATGGGGATAATAAATACAGTCAATACCACTTCTACATATCACATTAACTAAATCAGCATTTATCTGCTCTTTTTATACAAATGACCTTATTCTCCAACATTAAACATACAGTATTGTTCATTAGCAAGGAGAAAACATATGGAAATCACCTAGAAAACATGAATAAAGTTTCACAAGTCCAAGGCAAAAACCGTAATGAACACCAAGTTACCCACTGTACACGAAAGCAGAACACTCTTTCAGATATTTAAGGTATCAGAAAACTGACCTTCCTTGCAACTTGTTCCCAGGGAGCTAGAGAAGGATATGTTCCTACAAAATGAGGGAATAAATTTTAAAAAGAGATGGGGCCTAACATAGAAGAAAGGTGAAGAAACCAGCCAGGTCAGCAACCAGTCCAGAGTGGATCCATGCAGCTGAGAACTCCTGGCAGGATGTCACCAAGAGAATAGACCTGATTTATATCTCACCATCTGGAGAAGAACATAAGAGTTCTCCTGGAAACTTTGAGGATGAATTGGTGTAGGTATGTAAAACTGAACAATTTTTTTAAAAGACAACCATATACCCCAGAAAAAAAAAAAAAAAAGTTTTACAATTAAGAAAATGGTTCCAATATATAACATTAACCACGCTGTGTGCAAAATTTATATGGGTCTGTAAAATTAACTGAATGTTAATTTTTTTTTAACGTGATATAAGTACATAAGGGGACTGAAAGGAAGATGGGTGGGGGGGCATATACTAAATTTGGAGAACTAAATCGTAGTCTTCTATGTTAAGAAGTCAATAGATGAGGCCTAAAATCAATGGAATAAGATATACAATATAAGCATGTTATTTAGAAAGGTGGAAGTAAATATATTAATACAAAGACATGGCTGAAAAAGCTGCAAACAATGGTCCCCAAAAAGTAGAACTGGGAGGTGAGGAGTCATGAAGCAGCAGAATACTGCTTTTCCTATGGGCCATGCACTTCAATTTGGCTTACACAATTATTTTATTAAATAAACCACCAATCAAAAACTATCTTGAAAGATTATGGAGTTTTTCTGAGGAAGGGAAAGAACCGTAAAAGGAAGCAAAAAACACTACTTCAGGATGTTTATTCTGTGTTGGCCACAAGTTCCTTGGGCTCTAAAGGAGCTCGGGTCAGCCTGCAAAGCTTTCCTACAGCTCAAATGCTCAGGACAGCTGGACAGGAGCTGGGATGCTTATCTGCAGGTAGGGTTCACCAAAAGGACAGATGTTGCACCAGTAAAACCCTACATGGATCAAGGATGCCATGCGGTACCTGATGCCATCTGAATATGTGGATTTCTATTTTGACTTGGAGAAATGTCCATTTTCTCTTTCTATTGCCATCATCCCTCCAGTTACTCTTCATAGCAGTTGCAAACAAAAATAAAGGTGAATGCAACCCTCGAAACTCAACCATTCACTTGCAAAGGGCTTCTGAGATACCCTGGGGGTTTAATAAAGGACTTCGTCTTCCTTCAAAGCTGCTCTATGACGTCACTTTGTTTTCTGGTCCTTGCTGTTCTTTGCTGCTTAGCGAGCCTGCAGTGAGGAGTGATGAGCACCTGGACTGTGGAGTCAGGAGGGATCTGGGTTTGAATTCAAACAGTGGCACCACTTCCCAACTGAGTCATCCAGGGCAAGTGATTATAGCCCTCTCTGCTGCAGTTTCCACATCCATAGTGGAAATACGTATACTTAGTAGAAATATAATGCAGGAATAATAATAGTACCTACTGTATCAGAGTGTCAAGAATATTAAATGAGATAATGCAAGGAACACATAACACCATACATAGCACATAATTTGTTGTTGTTACTTTCTGGAAGAATCATGATGTTTCTTTACTTTGGACGAAATAATGTGAAATTAATACTGTCCCTCTGATAACAAAAAAACTGGACATATTAAAACTTAAAGCAGAAATGAAGAGAGGGAAAGTTTCAGACACATTAAGGCGATTCCTACTGTTCTGATGTTACCATCGGTGCTAGGGTGAAGGGTAGCGGCAGTGCAGGGAAGTCTTGTGGGGTCTGGCCTCCGCATTTCCCTCAGGCACACAGTACCCTTTCCAGATACCTGCTTCCTACCTTCCTCTAAGGCATGCAAAGTCTGTTCCCAAAAGTGGCGTGGGGGCAGCCTAGGAGGTTGCCCATCACTGTAGATGAAACAAATCACAACGTACAACTTCCAACAGTGGTCACTGGGGCTTTTTTCTCTTTTTAAAAGGACTGCCAATACATTCTAGCGATCTCTGATGAAGGCAGTTCAATCTTTGTGGAAAAGGAAGAAAAAGCCCTACACTACAAACCTGCTAGTTCTCAGCATCCGCGAGGTGCCCTCAGACACACTGGGCCCTGCACTGCACCGTCCAACCTGAAGATGGCAGTCTTTTCCTAAACTTGTTCCAAAAATTCTAAGTATTTAAAGAACGTAGTGAAACCTTGAAAAATGACTGCTGTCAAATAATACCAAGAGAAAAATTATAATCCACTTAGGAATTTAAAGAAATCAAGACAAATAACTCATGTCAAGGGACGCTAATGTACAAGCTGGAACAGAACAAGGACAAATCGCCTACATTTACTTCTTGTCACGGTCCTGCCGGGAATGTCTGTACAGCTACCCCCAAGGCAGGCTGGGCAGCCTGCGGTGGCCCCTGGGGGGATAAGGAACGGCTGCGGAGCCAAGCCAAGAAAGGTTCCCGCACATTCAGCCCAGGAGCTTGCCTATCTGTGCTCAAGGTTCCTGCCCAGGAGAAAGTGATTCTGAAGTGAGTTCTCTCCTCAGCTCACTGTTCAGGGCACCAGCCCTGTTCTGGCCACCTGGCCCTGACATGCCACTTCATCCTATGCCCCTCGCTCTTTCCAGAGAGAAACATGAGAAACAAGCAACAAGTGAATCTCTCCTTCCAGGATCTCACACCAAGATGCATCCTTCCCACCTCCCACTCCCAGCACCATCTCCACAGAGGGGCTACTGCTTCCTTAGACAAGAGTATGTCTTCCCCACAGAAGTGCAGCTGAAAGGCCCACCAGCTGAGTGAGCAACCAGGAAGGCAGGTGCATGGGGTGCCGACCTGCCAAAGAAAGCAGAGGGGGCCTGGCTGGGGCCTCTGCGAAATGTCTATAGAACCCGGATTTTCAGATGCTTTCAGTGGCCTCCTTCCCAAAGGGTAATGAAGAAAGAGAGGGAGTGGCCAGAGCATCCCAGAAACACTGTGTACAAAGCACCAGCAGACAGGCTGCCGCCACAAGAGGGTGTGCCCTGGGCCTGGAGGGGCTCACAGGTGGCTCGGCAAGGGCTCAGGTTTGTGAGGGGCACAGGGGAGCTCCACACTGAGCCATCGTCCCCTTCCCCGGGAGACACTCCATCTCCTATGTCCTACTGGAAAACCAGGCTTAGAAAAACATGAGAAAAACCTGAGATAAATTCAAGGACTGAGCACAGCCAACTGTCAGACCAGCTGCAGCCTTCCTCCCCAAACCTGGAAGGACAAATGTACTTTCCAATCACTTATTCCAAAGCATGAGATGGGCACATTAATGACACCTGGGTTAGAATATCTAGGCTCTGCTATTTTTGAGCTGAGTGGCTTGAGGCAAGTTGCTTAACCTTTCTGGGCCTTGGCTTCCTCATCTGAGCAGTGATGAACCCTAGCCTGTATCCAAGGTCAAATGAAACAGTCAATGTGAAAGTTCTGCCCAGGCCACACAGAGTCGCATAGATGCTGGTGACCTGGCTTACTGGCATGAGATCACTTCCAAGCCCTGAACTACAGGAGAGAAGGAGCCTCTTTTCTGAAGGACCAGAAACCAGATTTGTTCAAACAGCCGTTCTCCACACCAAGATGGAGCAACTGCCTCAGCAGCCACTATAAAACTAGGAAGCTTCTCCAGAGACACCGGTGCCCTTCTCCGTCCTGCCCAGGATAAAGGCAAGAACCCTCCTGGCAACCGGAAATTGAAACCTTGCTGCTGCTTCTTTTTTATTTATTTATATTTTAGAGACAGAGTCTCTTCTGTCACCCACGCTGGAGTGCAATGGCACGATCTCAGCTCACTGCAACCTCTTCCTCCCACGTTCAAGCGAATCTCCCACCTCAGCCTCCTGAGTAGCTGGGATTACAGGCACCTGCCATCATGCCCAGCTAAGTTTTGTATTTCTGTAGAAGCAGGGGGTTTCACCATGTTGGCCAGGCTGGTCTTGAACTCCTGACCTCAGGTGACCCACACACCTTGGCCTCCCAAAGTGCTGGGATTACAGGCAAGAACCACCGAGCCCAGCCAAAACCTTGCTTCTTATCTTGTGTCTCCAACCTAACCCCCATGCACAGTCATCCCCTCTTCTTTCTTCCACAGGCCTCATCAATGTCATATGTCTTTAGAGCTGTCCTGATCACATTTTCCAAACCAAGACAGGATCTGTGTTCTGACAAAGGAATTTTAGTTATCTGTGAATTTAGGCCATTGAAAGAAGTATACAAATGTGAAATTAAATCATCCTTGGGCTCACATTTGACCAACTGCCTTTAGGAAAAAGAATCATGTTATCTGCAGGATATATCTGCAGACCTTCCATGCGGGCTCGACCACAGGCCTGCCAGTCCCCCAGAGGGGAGATCTTGGGCTCCCTCTGACTATGAAGACTGCTAACTCCCACCTCCACATCCAGGAGGTCCAGCCCCTTAGAAATAAAGGTAAGGGCCAGGACACCAGGCAGCAACACTCACTTCCTTCTGGCTGAGGGGGCTGCCATCACTAAGCCCAGTGCCCCTTCAGGAACTCTCTCCTCTCCTGGAGCCCAAATGAAATGTCCATCTGTGGATGGAGAACCATCCCTGCCCTTCCCATTTTCCATTTTCCAGATAATGGGGTGTCACTTTCTCATACACTGTGAAATTCAGACAGAGTTCAAATAGTCAACCCTGCCATCTATTAGCCAGGTCCCAGGTGAAGTTACTTAAACTCTCTGAGCTTTCCTGTCTCCAATACATATTTCAACAAGCTTATTTTGAGAATGAAAGGCAAAAGCGTTATTACCAAGTCAGTTCTTAGCAGTCCTGCTTCCTACTCTGTTGCAGGACTCTTGAAATTATATCGGCATCCTTGGTCTCAAACACCCAGTCATTACCATTTATCCTCCTCTTCTCACAGCTCATTAATCCACAAGGCTTTTTAATTTTATCTCCGTAACATCTCTCCCCTCTGCCATTTCCTCAGCCACGGTCCCTGCCCTGGTTTGGTCCTCATCAGCCACCAGCTGGCCAACAGTACAGTTTCCTCCAGCCCTGGCTCTCTCCTGAAGCACAAATCAGATCACATCCTCGCTTTAAAAAGCAGGGTGAGGTAGGAGAATACATATTCATCTTAGACTGTATATGCATTAAAATCTACAAAGCCTCATAAGAGAATAGTAACAGTGGCTATCTACTTAAGGGTAGGATAGGAATGAGAAGGAAGAGACGTCTCCCTTCCATTCTCTTAATGCTTGGAGATTTTTTGACCACATAAATTTACTACCTCTATGAAAAGTTTAATTGATTTTAAAAATTAACTGAGGCCGTGCATGGTGGTTCACACCTGTAATCCCAGCACTTTGGGAGGCTGAGGCAGGCAAATCACTTGAGGTCAGGAGTTTGAGACCAGTCTGGACAATATGACAAAACCTTGTCTCTACTAAAAGTTCAAAAATTAGCCAGGCATGGTGCCTCACGCCTGTAATCCCAGCTACTTGGGAGGCTGAGGCAGGGGAATTGCTTGAACCCGAGAGGTGGAGGTTGCAGTAAGTCATGGTTGCGCCACTGCACTCCAGCCTGGGTGACAGAGCAAGACTCCTTCTCAAAAGTAATTGAAAAATATTGACTCCTGTTAGAATTTCAGTAGAGTCCAAAGCACCTAGTGAGCACATTCTCGCAAGCTTGATCCCTGTCCAGATCTCTGGCTCAATTTCCTTTCACATTACTGTAAGACATTCAGGTTCAGAAGCATTTGTGGAGTGCTCAGTATGTTCAGAGATATTACTAAATGTAATTATCACAGTGAGCGTGGCAGCGATCCTGTTATGTCCACTTAAGACAGACTGGAAACTGAGGCTGAGCTGTGAGGTAATTTGCCCCAAATCTCAAACAGCTGCTAAGAATTCTAGTATCAGTCACCTCTTTGCTGCAACTAGAGCATGATGAAAGATAGGCTCTAAAGCAGCGGTCCCCAGCCTTTTCGGCACCAGAGACTGGTTTTGTGGAAGACAATTTTCTATGGGTTGGAAAAGGAACTCACAGGAAACCCAGAGTAACCATCTACCCAGTGTGGAAGGCCCTCAGAGGTCTGGCCTTGCTTGGGGAGCTCCTACTTTACAGACAGCTATTTTTAACTTTCGAACTTTGTCTTTATTTCTTCAAAAGTACAGTGATGTGGTTAAGAATACAGAGTGGTGGTAAACCTTGGCACAGTCACCGTTCTTGGAGATAGATCTTGATAACTTTATTTAGCGTTTCTGAGCTACGGTTCCTTTATGTATAGACTGGACATAATGCTCAGCATACTAAAACAGAGCTCATAAATGCTGGTGATCATTATTGACATAATATATAAATAAGTTTCTTGGTTGAGTATGGTGGCTCACACCTGTAATCCCAGCACTTTGGGAGGCTGAGGTGGGTGGATCGCTTGAGCCCAGGAGTTCAAGACCAGCTTGGGCAACATGGTAAAACCCCATCTCTACTAAAAATACAGAAATCAGCTGGGCGTGGTGGCGCATGCCTATAGTCCCAGCTACTTGGGAGGCTGAGATGGGACGATCCCTTGAGCCTGGGAGGTCGAGCCTGCAGTCAGGTCGAGAATGCAGTGATTGTGCCACTGCATTCAAGCCTGAGCAATGCAGTGAGACCCTGTCTCAATTAAAACAATAAAAATAAAAATAAATCAGTTTCATATGTTGAGCGAATGTGTGCCTTCCCTGATTGGGTTTGTTCCTGTACTGTGTCACGGAACTTCTCTTCTGCAAGGCAGTGAGTGCTTCCTCAAAATCTAAAGAGAACAATCTCTTTGCCTCTTTCTCCACCCCCAACTCTTCCCTCCTCTGGTTGTGTAACTCCCGCCTAAGTAAATCCCTTCTGTGCTCTCTTCCTGGCTCCTGCTCACTGTGGCATCCAGACCAAAACAGGCAGGAGACACATAGCCTGGTGTCCGGGCAGTTTGAGCAGGCAGGGCTTTGCCAGCTGCTGCCCTGTGGAGGGCTGGAGGAACCCACCGTGCCCCAGAATTGAGGTGGAGGAATCACTCCAGGCTTTATCAGGAAAACCACTCCCTATGTACTTTCAGGATTTAGCTGACAGCTCAGCCAGGCCAGGTTTTCATCTACCTAACTTGGCCTCCAGAAACTGGACCCTGATTTCAGGGAGGCCCCTTTTAAATAGCCCACCCTGGGTGGAGGATATCACACTTAACACTTGAGGTCCTTTGATATGCAACACTGAAATCATGTAGAAAGTGTATTTCCAACTCAAATAGTCTCTGTTTTTTACACTCTGCCTTCCTTTCTTCACCCTCTGCTGTTTTTCTCTTAGCTTCTAGTAGAGCCAAAGGTAACAGAGGGACTGATTCGCTGGTTCTCCTCCAACATAAACCACCACCAACTTGGGGAAGCTGCTGTCTGGTTTACACACGACACGGAGCCAGCAGGGGGCGATCATCCCCCTAATTATTCTCCCATTGGCTCCTTACAGCCCTGGACTACAAAAACAGACTACTCATCAGATACAAATGGACCGTACAGCCTTTTGGTCACAATCTCAGGATGTGGAGACCTGGATCTAAATCCTATTTCCCATATCAGTTGACTGTCTAACACTGGGCAAACTACTTCATAAGGATTACATAAGATAATGCATAGTGTTGGCACACAGAAAATATTTAGTAAATGTTGGCCATCACTATTGCTAGGAGTGGAGGGGTTGTGAAGAAGTCTTCAGTGTTGGCAAGGGTGACATATGTGGTGAGCCAACAAGTAAATTTCAGAAAACGCCGGTTCTAAGGCCACTTCAGACTAAAGAGGAGACAAACTAAGGTTCTTCTCTTGGCTTTGCTGGTACCAAAGTGTGCAACCATGTCTTTTTTTGAGACGGAGTTTCACTCTTGTCACCCAGGCTGGAGTGCAGTGGCGCAATCTCAGCTCACTGCAACCTCCGCCTTTTGAGTTCAAGCGATTCTCCTGCCTCAGACTCCCGAGTAGCTGGGATTATAGGTACCCTCCACCATGCCCAGCCAATTTTTGTATTTTTAGTAGAGATAGGGTTTCACCATGTTGGCCAGGCTGGTCTTAAACTTCTGACCTCAAGTGATCCACCCACCTTGGCCTCCCAAAGTGCTGGGATTACAGGCATAAGCCATCGCACCCGGCCAGCAATCATGTCTTATCTTCTCTTAAGAGATGGTACAGGCAGGCTGGGGTGCAAAGCTGGCTATTATAAGGCAGCATCTCTCTAAGCCTCTTCCATAGAAAGGAACAGAATAACCTACCTCACAGAGCTCAGTAAACATGAAAGAAGTCACTAATGACAAATAGCATGGAACCTGGCTACATAGTTTCTTTTTTTGCCAGCAATACCTATCAGTTCTCTTCTCTACTAAAAATACTTTATAACCCCTTGGGTCTAATGAGCCTAAGCCATTACATGGAAGTAGGGGGAAACCTATGTACATGTCTGTCTGTAACAAAGATCTAGAGAATCCAAATGCAAAGTTTAACTTGTTTAGGGCCCTTTAATTATTGGTCACTTTGTTTGCTTCCTTATCAAATTAATGTGGTTAATGTTGGATGTTAAATTTTAAGTACTGTATGCCCAAATTTGTTAAAATGTATCAGCTGAGTTTATTTTAGATGGCCTTAATGTTTCTGTTGTTGGAGTAAAAATATAGCAAAATTAAAGTCTGAGAAGTCACAAAAACTCTAAGAGCCAAAGAAACTATCTACATGATAAAAATTTTTCAGCGTAACCTTAGCCCTGAAGTACCATTATACCTTGATTGTAATAGCACCTTGTGTTTGTCCAACAAAGCACACAGTATTTAACTTGAGAGGCTGGTACTTAAGATACTGTCAAATGCTTTAAATAATTAATTCTCCATCATTTCAACTGGTCAGCCACCACTTTTTCCCTCTAGCACAAGAACCAACCTTCGGGCCCTCACATGTCCACTAAAATCAAATATAGATCCTATTCACAATCTGCCACATTCATTTGCACACATTAAATCACTTGTGTTCAACTGCAGAATGAGTGTTTGTAACATGGGAATATCAGAAGCAACACCAACAATAGCGACTGAGGTTAGGCAAAATAATTTCACAGCAGTGATAGAGCTCTGGTTGGTAATGTCTAATGCACATCACTTAGTACATAATACAAGCCAGAAACATCAACATATCTATTGGGGGAATTATTTTCTGAAATTATACACTTTTAATCCAAAAAGCAAGTAACTTTCAATTGTGAAGAAGGCTGGGGCATGGCAGTGCATAACTGTAGTCCCAGCTACTCGGGAGCCTGAGGCATGAGGATCACTTCAGCCCAGGAGTTTAGGCCAGCCTGGGGAACACAGTAAGACCCTATCTCAAAAAAAAAAAAAAAAAATCAGTTGTGACAAAGGACCATTATTCCACATAAGCAGTTAGCATCCCCTGACATACTGAGTATTTATTTGCTTGGGTAGTTCTTGTGTTCTCCACCCAAGTGTGGGCTCCATGAGAAAAAGAACTTTGTTTTGTTCACTACCGAATTTCTAACACCTGAAACAGTGGCTGGCATGCAGTTGGTGCTCAAAAAGTACTTGTTAAATAAATTCTAATTTCTCTCAGTCCCCAATTCATATCCCCTAAAATATAACTATCTTTCTCAAAGGGCCCAAGGGTGTTACACCAGGCCTGCCTTCATTTCAGGGCCTTTTAAGTCACGTGTTGGAGTCTATATAAGTCAAGCTTTTTTATTCAACAGCAGGCCAGATCCAGTTTACCCATTCAGATTATTATGTGTATTCTGAATGTAACTAAAACACTTATCTCTGACCTCTACTCTAGTGACTTAGTGGGTCCTGACTTTCCTACAATAGTCACCGATTTAATATACTGCCACATACACTTCAGCTTCATCACCTCTGGAATATTCTGCTCCCTTATTCTCTCCCTGTCCAATCCTCCATCTCTCAGCTTAAGGGCTGCTTCCACAAGGAAGCTTGCCCTGTTTCCTGTTACTTACAGCGATCAGTATTCTTCCTTCCTAGAAGTCACAGCACATTGCAATGATCTCTCAGATAATCATCTGTTTCGTGTCTGTCTCCCCTACTAGGCATTCTACTCCCCAGGGGCTGAGGCTGTGGCTGTCTGGGTAGCAATGAGCCCCTCTCCTGTGCAGCTTCTTGCACATGAATGTTTGTAGAATGGTCTGAATGATTCAAAATATTTAGCCCAACAAATACAACAAAAAAAGGCAATCAAGCCTTCTGGGCCCTAAGAGGTCCATAACTGGAGAGTACAGTTAACAATGAGGGAGCTACTACAATATTTTAATTTCTTTTAAAAAGAGAGAATTTTTATAAATGATTCCACAGTATTTTAACCAGGGAAGCAAAAATCACGTGGGGACTTTTGCCTTCCAGTGCCTTGGAGCTGTTTCCTAAAAAAAAAAAAAAAAAAACGGTCATATGCAAAGAGAAATTTGCTCACACAGGAGATACTCAGACTGAAAAGACAATTCAAGAGACCCTCAAAATTGGGAGGTGGTCTTTTACGATAGTGAAAAGGGGGCATTGAAATACAAGATTTGGGCTCCTGGTACCCTCTGTTTACTGACTAGATATCTTGAGTAAGTCATTTAGTATGTCTGGGCCTCAGTTTCTTTATCCATAAAATGGGGAAACAGAACCTATCACAGGAAAAACAGAACGTATCTGATGGGATACTATGAGGACGGAATGAAATACTCAACCACAAAGTACTCCGTAAACAACAAAGTGTCATGGAAACATGAGTTACAAGAGGCAAAAGCAGTATCTGGGCCAAAGCTCAGCCTTCAACCAAAGAACTAAGTCAGCTTCCCAGAAAGAACCAGCAGTACAGAGTAACGCAGGGCATCCTTCAGTCTGTCTTAATGCCTTCCACTTAGATGGATGGAACCCTCACCATCACTCTTCCTGTTAGCCACTCAGCTGCTTGGAAGGAGTCATCCAATTGGCCTTCACTTCTCCTTCCTGGTCCCAATAGCCCCATTTGCTTGTAACTGTCCTAATGGGCCCAATTTACATTCCTTCCCTCATTTTTTCCCCCTAATTTGGAAGCAGCTCTATTTTTCCACCAGCTCCCAAAGTTCACAATTTGTGGACAAAGACATCAGTGGGCCACATATGGGTTCTCCACTCTGGTGATGGCTGGTCAAGCCCCTCTGCCCCACGGGAGGCCTTTCCTCAAGCTGAAGTGCACACACTCCCGTGAGAGGTCACCTCCAGTTGTTCAGCATCTCAGTTATCTACCACAGGCTCTTAACTCATTCCTGACACTTTCTCCTGATAATAGAAATGACAGTAAGGCAGGCAACACACAGAGAGCCTGGGACTTAAGAGATGGGAAGGATGGGGTGAGATAGAGAATGTGGTGAGAGTTGGTGAGGATCTCAGAGACAAACTAAGGATTGGGCTCACCCACACACAGATGCAATGCTCATACTCACAGCCAAGGAGTGGGTGTGAAGAAAGGGTACGGGGCTTGTTGGGTGGGGAAGAAGGGAGGATCACATATGTATGGGAAATGCCTGGCTGAGAAACAATGGGACGATGGGTACAAGATAGGGGTGGGGGAGGTAGGAAAGAAGAAAGTGACAAATAGAGTCCAGATGCCAATGTTACTGGTATTTGATATTATAATGTGCTGCACTCTATGGCAAAGTGTTAAAGTGCCATTTTGTTACTTCTTCTTTTTTTTATTTTTTTGAGATGGAGTCTCGCTCTGTTGCCAGGCTGGAGTGCAGTGGCGCGATCTTGGCTCACCACAACCTCCGCCTCCCAGGTTCAACCAATTATCCTGCCTCGGCCTCCCGAGTAGCTGGGACTACATGAGCATGGCCATGTATTTTTAGTAGAGACGGGGTTTCACCATTTTGGTCAAGATGGTCTTGATCTCCTGACCTTGTGATCCGCCCGCCTCAGCCTCCCAAAGTGCTGGCCACTTAGAGAACAACTTGCTATCTTGAGAAAACAGAGTTGGAAAGAGAGTATGGAATAACAGCTAAATGTTTAGGCTTTAGAGTTTTCAGGACCTGAGCTTGAATCTCTAATCCATCAGAGATTAACTGTGTGACTTTGGGAAAGTTATACTGTTTCCTTATTTGTCAGTCAGTACCTAGCTTCCTAGGGTTTTTATGAGGATGAATTGTGATCACATATCTAAATAAACTGTGTGACTTTGGGAAAGTTACACTGTTTCCTTATCTGTCAGTCAGTATCTAGCTTCCTAGGGTTTTTATGAGGATGAATTGTGATCATATATCTAAATAACTCTGCATGGGACCAGGCATACGGCAAGGCTCAATAAATGTTACTTCTTGTTAAATTTTACAAAACATAAGAGAGCTTGCAAATGTCCCGCTCTCTGACTCAAGTATTCCCTACAGCACCTTGGGGTCCAGGACAATTATACACCTCTAGCTCTGCTGTTTTCTACAAATCTGCCAATAGGAATCCCTTTTTACTTAATCAAAAGGCTATTCTTTACTAGGCCTGTTTTCACACAGGATATTTGTCAGGCATGGAGCAGCGGTAAAGGAGGAAAGAAAGAGAAGCAAGAAGGTGAACAGTAAAAGGAAAGAAATCCTGGATTCAAGACACACCTCTCTGGGCACACTCACCGAGTCTGGGTCTCGCTGCTGCTCGAGAAAAGCTGAAAATTCCACCAGGCGAAGCTTGGTTGTGCCAATGGAGCGACCTTGCCAGGCAGGGACCGAGGGAGCTGGGGCTGATGCAGGCTCAAACCCTGAAAGAGCAATTGTCACCTTTGATGGTGGTCACTCACCTCCCCTTGGGCCTCAGGCAAATACTGGAATAGGGCTCTACAGATGACCCAGAAGGAAACGCCATCAGCCCCCTCTCCACCAGGTCTGGCGGGGAGAACTCAGGTGATGATAGATGCTGGCTGGGGACCCCAGTGATGGTGAACAGTCAGATAAGCACAAAGCATGTGTTCCTCATTAAGCCAACTTCAGCTAAAGTTAAGGGCTGCAGCATGAGGACATCCATCCTGGACCGAGGGGTCTACTTGGGGACCAAGCCAAGAATGATGGGATAATGAGAAGTGAATGCTTCCAAAGACTTCCTGTAAGACCCGGACATGCTGCGCACTTCTTGTGTTTGTCCATCTTCCTGAAGACTGTGGTCACTAGCACTATAGAATATTCTCTCTGAATGCTCCATGGTACTGGGGAACAGGGCAATATGTGAAAGCATTTTCAGTTTGGGGAATCCGTAAGGCAGAGCAGTGACTTTTATACTGTATACCTCGAGTAGTGCAAAGGAGTAATTCCACCAAGCCTCGTGCCAGTTCAGTGGGACACGCTGCAAAGACAGCCTCAATTCCTTGTGCTGTGACATCTACCTTTGAACCTCTGAGGTCAAGCAGTCACCACTTCTAGGCAAAGTGTGGGACATGCTTCAGGCTCTCCTTCTCTAGGCCAAACAGTGCAAGGTTTTTTACATGCATACGGGGGGATTGGGGGTACGCTTTGTGGGGAAGGAGACAGGTAGGCTGGACAGATTCATGTTTTCCACTTTGAGCTTCCATGTACTCTCTCCTTTGAAGAAAGGTAGCGGCACCAAAATCTACTTATCTAAGAAAGGGTGAATGAAACCCTATCTACCCTCAAGACTTAGACTGCCTAATTTGGTCAGTTTTTATTGAGGAATATGCTGCAGCAACTTCACCTTCTGAGGATAATCACGATGAAGGCTTCCTGTTTCTTATACCATCTGAAAAGCTCTTGGGAGATGACTGAAGGGAATCAGGACCTGGCAGAGGTCACCCCTGTGGCCCTCCTGAGCTCCAGGCTACCCAAGGATCCTGCAAGTCAGGGGCAATGTGCAGCTGTGGCAAAGTTGAGCATCTCTTGACTCAGGGAACAAAGTGCCAGACCCAGCTGTCAGCTGTGTGGGGCTGTGCTCCCAAAAGGGAGTTTCAGGGAGACTCACCTGGAATGGGGGCTGTGACTGCTGGCTGGATGGGGTAGGCCTGCTGCACAAAAGGCTTGACGCTGGGAACAGAGAGATGGCAGACAGAGTCAGAGATCACATCTGCAGCAGCGGCTATTATCCAGGTCCCACCATGACCTCCCAGTGGGAGGTCCTTCACTGCTGTGGTCCCTGCCTGCAGGTGGTAGCCTCTGCCTTTGCCCAGGCAGAGGCAGTTGTTCCATAAACCAACAGAGACCAGCAGCCAGCTAGGGATCAAACCACCAAGCCTCATGCCAGTTCAGTGGGACACGCTGGAAAGACAGCCTTAATTCCTTGTGCTGTGACATCTGCCTTTGAACCTCTGAGGTCAAGCAGTCACCGCTTCTAGGCAAAGTGTGGGACATGCTTCAGGCTCTCCTTCTCTAGGCCAAACAGTGCAAGGTTTTTTACAGCATACAGGCAGGATTTCCTTTCTTTTATCCCAAAATAGCCCTTATTTTCCAGTTTACTGATCTTTCTTTTCTTGCCCCCAAGGCATCAGTAGGATTTGTCTACTAGCCACCCTACCACAGGGCCAGCCAGAATGAAATGGGCTAGAGGAATACCTGTGCCGCCCTTTCTCAGGCAAGGAAGACCACAGCTCAGCCTTCAATACCATGAAGGAAGAGGGGTTCACTTCTTGATTCCAGCTGGACGACTGCTAATACTTAAGGTGGCAGTGAGGTGCTTCCACCTCTCCCAGATCTGAAAAGCCAGTCTCTTTTCTGCTAGGGGCCTCAGTAGACAATAAGGAGGGGATGCCTTCTGGGACTTCAGTGTAATGCTCCTTTCTCCTCCAGGCCCTGAGACAGTATGGCCCAGGAAAAGCTCTCCCCAGGTGGGCAGGGACCAGCCCCTAGTTGTCAGTGCCCACCCCTCAAGACTTACTCTTGTGAGGATCCTGGCTGCCCTGTTTGAATCATTCCCGGCCAGAACTGGAAGGCAAAATGCAGAGGCCTCAGACTTACGAGTTTACTTCAAAGCACAGTTTAGGATGCCTACGCATCGCAACCCCTGCTAAAAGACAGCAGGTTTGATCACCCAACAGAATCGCCTTGCCAGAGTGCAAATGCAGTCACCACTTGCACAAGACCACAACCTATATTCTTGGCCTGGCAACCCAGAGCTCCCTCTAGCTCCTCCTTCCTGAAAATCCCCCCAAGGGCAGAGGCAGGCAGCAGCTCCTCAGTGTTTTCCTTACACCTAAGCAAAGATCTGGGTGTGCTGCAGGGTGCTTACAAATATTTTAACTGATTGATTTATCCATGTACCCTCCCTCCATTCTGAAACATTCCCTGCATAATATTCTGCCTCAATAGCACTGAAGGCCCAGCAAGGCAGAGGACAAAGCTTGAACAAGGCCAGGAGCTCCAAGAGGCAATGCAGGCAGCATCTCCGCAGAGAGCTTCCCTGCAGCGATTGGTGTGGGCTGGAGACGCAGCATGACATAGAGGAGGGAAAGAGCAGCCTCAGGAGTCAAGCAGCCCTGGGGCTGATTCTTGACATCACTATCCATTCCACTAGGATCCCAGCTATCCAAACTCTTGTTTTGCTACTGAATAACCTCAGCTTTTTCATCTGCAAAATGGCAATGACAATAAGAAGCATTTAAGATTACCTGGAGGATTGAGATTACAACATAATGCTACGCTTCTCAGCCTTTGGTAGGTGTCAAAATTGTAAATGTTAATAGAATACCTTGTCCCTTTAGGGGCTAGCTGCCCCTGAAGACAGAGGGACAGAGACCAAGGGCCGGGAAAAAGATGAAGAGAGAAGAGGCCTGAGCCCAACCCAGAAAGGCACATTTAATTCCATGTCTTCAGGGACTCAGAATTCCTTCCTCTTCTGATTTTCTCCCTCTTTTCATTTTTTCTTTTCTTCTTCTTCTCCTCCTCCTTCTCCTATCCCTCTCTTTCTCTCTAGCTCTCTGCCTCCCTTCCCTCCTTACTTTCACCATTTAGACTCAGTTATCAGTTGACAAGGTAGCCTTTGCCCTCTCACATACCTGACCCACGTGACAAGAAATGGAGGTGGGAGGCTTAACACTGGCCCATGCCAACCCCAACCCCAGCAGCTGTCATTACTGGACTGAGCTCATGACTTACCCCTGGCGCCCCTGGGAAGGTCGGGCGTGGAATCCCAGGCAGCCCCAGCTTGTTGTGAATGGCAGTGGCCGAGACGATCTGGGCTGAGGACATGGCTGCCATGTGCTGAAGGGCCTTATCCTTTGCAGTCTGATCCTTGAAGGTGACAGTGACACACCGACTTAATACATAACGCATGGCTACCAGGCAGGTTACACAGGCACAGCCACGAGCACATGGACTAAAATACAGAGCCACAAAATAGGCCAAAAAAGCAAACATGCATGGATAAATAACACAGCCAGAAGGCTAAACCACACTCAACCTACCATACCTCTCAACATTTACTGGGAAGACCCAATGGGGCAACGCTTTTTTGTAGGGATTAAATCCATTTTCCAACAGAATGTGAAGCCTCTCAGAAGAGTGGACAATGTGTTTATTTAGCTTTTCAGCTTCCAGAAGGAGATTTCTCCAATTACTTAAAACATTTAAGGTAGAAAAAAAAAAAATAAAGGACCTGCTTTTAAGCACATGGATGGCAGGAGGGGTGAGCGAAGACATGTAGCTGTGGACTGGGGTAGGACCGTCCAGAGCTCGAGGAGCCCTATCTGTGTGTCCTGGCTGTCACAGGACCACGGTCCCAGGAGCTGCTGGGGTCATGCAAGGCCTGGAAGCCCTGCAGACACCTGGTTGGGGAGGCTCAGAAGCAGCAGGGGGTGGGGTAACAGGGCCAAGCAGCATGCTGGCGGGGCGCATGCTTTCTCAGGTATCCCCGCCGTGGGGCTAAGGCTACATGGGTTCGTACTAAAGCCAGGAGCCTAGGGGATGCTACAGGTACGTGGTTTCTCCTTTTCCTAAACAGATCTTTTCTAGGAAAGCCAAGGCTAATAACACAAAGCTAGCCAAAAAAGTCTGCCAAGCACAGCTAAAATACAGAATACTCAGTTTGGTGAAAATACTTACCATGCTTGTTACCTGGATACAATAATAAACAATTTGTTAAAAGGATTGCATACAAAGGGATGTTTTCTTTTCTTCTTTGGTTAAAAAAAAAAAAAAATATATATATATATATATATATGTACGTATGTACACAAACATATAATAATTGGAAACAATAAAATGCATAGGGGTGTGGGCCTTCTCACATTTTAGGAAGAATCAGTGATCCAGATGGCTATCTAGAAAGGCAATGATTGAGAAGGGCACCCAACAACAGCAATAATAAAAAACTACCCCCCAACTCCTTTGCACTGGTTCTATGGCTTCCCCAGGACAGACGGAGAAACAGTCAGCCTCCTGATATGAGACAGGTCCAGCGGGCACAGGCAGGGCTTTGAGCCTTGTAGGCATATAAAGGCTCCCGGTGCCAATAGAGGGTCTATACTCCAGGCCCAAATGCCATCAAAGCAAAAACAAAATGGTGACATCAAAATAAAAAGAGTGCTTTCCACCTCCAGGGAACGTCAAAGGGAGCTTCAGGCTAAGACACCAAGTACCAGCAGAGAGGGTGCTAGAATGCTTACTGATATAAACAAAGGTGATGAAAAAAACACATCAAGGCGTCACAAGCAAGGCCAAAGGAGTTTTTTAAAAAATCAAAGCCCATAAACAACTGTTAGGGGCTTCTAAGAAAGATCTGCTAGGTGTTCCCAGGGTGTAGATACTACTTTGCCCTATAACTGTCAGGAAGACCATGTGAATTTGCAAAAAGCTTACATTAACCTTTGAAAAACAGCCAATAAAGAAAAAGGGAAAGGGGAAGGGCCAGGCGTGGTGGCTCACAGCTATAATCCCATCACTTTGCGAGGCTGAGGTGGGAGGATTACTTGGGCCCAGGAGTTCAAGACTAGCCTGGGCTACATAGAGAGACCCTGTCTACACAAAAAATAAAATTAGCCAGGTGTGGTGGTGCACTTCTGTGGTTCCGGCTACTCAAAAGGCTGAGGTGGGAGGATTGCTTGAACCTGGGAGGTCAAGGCTGCAGTGAGCTGTGTTCATCAAGCCACTGCACTCAAGCCTGCGCAATAGAGCAAGACCCCATCAGAAAGAAAAGAAGGAAGGAAGACAGGGAGGGTGGGAGGGAGAAAAGGAGGGAAGACAGGGAGGGTGGGAGGGAGAAAAGGAGGGAAGACAGGGAGGGTGGGAGGGAGAAAAGGAGGGAAGACAGGGAGGGTGGGAGGGAGAAAAGGAGGGAAGACAGGGAGGGTGGGAGGGAGAAAAGGAGGGAAGACAGGGAGGGTGGGAGGGAGAAAAGGAGGGAAGACAGGGAGGGTGGGAGGGAGAAAAGGAGGGAAGACAGGGAGGGTGGGAGGGAGAAAAGGAGGGAAGACAGGGAGGGTGGGAGGGAGAAAAGGAGGGAAGACAGGGAGGGTGGGAGGGAGAAAAGGAGGGAAGACAGGGAGGGTGGGAGGGAGAAAAGGAGGGAAGACAGGGAGGGTGGGAGGGAGAAAAGGAGGGAAGACAGGGAGGGTGGGAGGGAGAAAAGGAGGGAAGACAGGGAGGGTGGGAGGGAGAAAAGGAGGGAAGACAGGGAGGGTGGGAGGGAGAAAAGGAGGGAAGACAGGGAGGGTGGGAGGGAGAAAAGGAGGGAAGACAGGGAGGGTGGGAGGGAGAAAAGGAGGGAAGACAGGGAGGGTGGGAGGGAGAAAAGGAGGGAAGACAGGGAGGGAGGAAAAAAGGAAAGGAAAGGGAGGGGAGGGGAGGGGAGGGGAGAAAAGAAAACAGAGCCTAACACTTCCATTATTTTCTTTTTTTTGTTTTTTTTGAGACGGAGTTTCACTCTTGTTGCCCGGGCTGGAGTGCAGTGGCACGATCTCAATTCACTGCAACCTCCGCTTCCCAAGCTCAAGCGATTCTCCTGCCTCAGCGTCCTGAGTAGCTGGGATTACAAGCATGTGCCACCACGCCCGGCTAATTTTTGTATTTGTCTTTTTAGTAGAGACGGGGTTTCACCATGTTGGTCAGGCTGGTCGTGAACTCTCGACCTCAGATGATCCACCCGCCTTGGCCTCCCAAAGTGCTGGGATTACAGACGTGAGCCACTGTGCCCAGCTACATTAATTTTTTATGTCTTATATATTACTCTGGCTGTGACTGAAAAACTAAGGAGCCTCAAATAACAGCTTTTCATGGATGCACAAGGTCATTATGAACATCGGTAATGACACCTCCCATGGCCGAGTGACACTCCAAGGGCCCTGCAAGCTGACAGGATTCTTGGGTCTCAATAGAATGGCCAAAGTGACTCAGAATGATCCTTTCGCTGATGTTATCTCCTTCTCATCAAATGGCATTCTTCGACTTGGGGCTCCATTTGCTAATCTGTCAAACGTTCTAACCTAAAGCTAGCTTCCTCAGCTCACCTTTTAAGATTTGAAACATTTCAGATACTGAGGATGCCAAGAAAAGGGCAAATCTTGAAGTGGACGGGATTTTATGATAAACTGACAAACTGGGCCCACACATGCAGACTTCAGTGTCAGGCGATCTACTGTTGGCTATTCTGTGGCTTCACCTGCTCCACGCTGGTCCACTCCCTCAGAGGGTAGCCCGTGAACAGAAACCATAGCCCTAGTCACGCCTACTCCATTCCCCATCGCCACCACCCTGACATCAATACAAATCCATTGGTTTCTCTTTGACCAGTCACTTTGGACTCCAGCCCCCACGCCACTCAATCCCTAACGAGGGGGTTATAAATGCTCTCAAGGCGGATTTCTGAAACTGAGGTAATGGCACAGGTATGACCACAGGTGCCTTCCTCAGCACAGAATAAGCCTTACAACTTCTCTGGGGCCCAGGCTAGGGGGATTGGAAAATGGCAGCACAGATGTCTTGCCTGCCTGACACGTCTGACCCATAACTACAAAAAAAACTTGAGGGCTTGGCTCCATTCCAGAACATCGTGGAGCCTCTCACAGACCCGAAGAGTTCCACGTGTTTGAAGTGCTGCAGACAAAGGCAGTTCTGCTTGTCCAAATACAGAATCTGTTTGTGCACACTTGGGTGGGGCAGCTCAGGAATTCTAAGTCCAGGTCCAAATGGAAATGAGTTCCCTGCATCTCCACATCCCGCTTTACTGAGCTGCTTGACATCTGCCAGGTTATTCAAAATCATTTGAAATCTTCATCCAAGTTTGATATTCTTTTTTGAAACAGGGAACTCAGTGTGGAAAAGGAGAAAAGCACCTATCTTTGCTGTTTGTCACACAGCTTCAGAACATGATCTGTTTCTTCTGTTAAAAACAAAGTAAGGTTTGACTCTCTCATTACCCAGCATCCTACCAGGTACCTAAATGAAAACAGGAGTTCAAGAGCAGGAGAACAAATCAATTGCTTTTATCGCATCAACTTGCTCCAAGACTCTAAAAGGTGTACCCACTGGGGTGTCCGGAGACCTGGCTCCAAACTTGTCCCTGCCTGACATTAATGAGCTGCATTATGTGGATCAAGTCATTTAACGACTTCTAAGTTCTTTATTTACAAAATTAAAAGTTGCACATTTATGTGTAATGTCCTTCCAGGTTTAAAGGTACTTGTAGCTATGAGGGTAAATTCCATTATAAACAAATACTTTTTAATGCATATAGTCAAGGAAACTACTAGTGAGAAGATGGCAGGATGTTAAAATGTGGGCAGCTCTTGGCTGCTGTCCTAATAGAAAGCTAAGTGTGGAAAGGAAATTTTATCTCAAGTAGAGGTTCTTTCTGCACTTGACTTACCTATTTGAGAATAGGCAATTTTCTGCAAATGGACTAAAATGCCCATACCAGTGATTTCCTACCTTTTGTGGCTGATCTACTCTGACTACTCATTTAATTTTTATAACATCTCCCCTTTATCTACAATATATATTGAAAATTAAAAGGATTAAAATGTTTTGTTTAAAATCTAATGTGACCCTGGAAGTAATAAGCACCACCAGGATATCTTGAAATCAGAACCAACGGTCTGACTAGAGACCCACTTATCCTGAAATGGGAATTCAAAAGGATGCCAAGCTAAGAGATTTCAATGGAAGGATCTCTAAATTGTCATTTTCAGCCCAAAGATACCTGCCTGGCTTTGAAAAAATCACTCTAAGTGTCAGACTTGAGCGAATTGCTCCTCTGTGTCACTCTAGTCTAATATCCCAGACTTTGAAGCATTCGACTCTATCCTCACTACTCATCCCCGCTCTAAAGAGGCGGCGGCTAACCTATCCAAACAAGTGAAGCTGGGCAAATTCAAAAACATGCTACATTTGTACACCACACTAATTTTAAGATGTTTTCACACCAATATTTCTGAGATGTGGATGATATTTACAAAGGATGAGCACATTGTTTGATCCTGGAAAACTGTTAGGTTAACACTGAATTATGCTCTATGAAGTCTTAGGTTACAGGAAATATTCTGAGAGACAGAGACGGGGCGGGCGGGTGGGCGGGGAGAGAGAGCACACACATGCATATGAGCAAGAATAAGAAAATTGCATCCTAGAAAAGTTTGGACAAGTTCACACTGACTCCTTATTACTGATTTTCTGTCCCTCTATCCCTAAGATTACAAAGAATGAGGCCATAAAAAGCCAAATGTCTGGGGAGTGGAGAAAGAAAAGGGAAATCTCCCTTTTCCAACTGAACCCCAATCCAAGCCCATGACCTGCAATGCAGAAAACACGCATGGAGCAGGAACCATGGGTCTATGGACTTTGTATGGGGAAGACGATGGGTTCTAAGAACAAATGGTCCAACTGACCTGAGACTCGGGATGCCTGTCTCATCATCTACCCTACTTTTGTCATTATCCAATTTCCAGCACACCATACTCAATGGTCGTGCTGCCTCTGCTACATGGTCCAGCAGGCTGTGTCATGCATAAACTCATCAGCCTGAAGCCTTACAAATTGTTATTGTTCCTAAGTAAAAACAGGTTTTCATATTTCATGAAGCAGAGCAAGGTTATTGCTGCTATAGCTCTCTGTTCTGCTGACTGCCTCCTTTTTATGGTTGAAATGGACACAATGTTTGGAAAATATCTACATGTAATATACATGACAGGAGGGCAAGCAGTATCATAAATGCACATGGCTGGAGTGCTGTACTCTTAAAACTCGAGGACATCTCATGGATCATTCTGGATATCAGAGGAGTCTTGTTCCCTTCTCTTCCTTCTGCTTCCCAGTTTTTGATTATTCTGCAAAATCAATTATCTCATACTCTATAGGCATTACCATGAACAAATTTTAAAGATAATATAAAAAGGTTACATGCTTGCATATACAATATATGATAGCTGCCATATATGGAATTTTAATGAACAGCATAATCAATACCTTCCAAACAGTTTATTCATGGGCCATAATTTCAGAATTTAAAGATACGATTCCAGCCGGGCGCGGTGGCTCACGCCTGTAATCCCAGCACTTTGGGAGGCCGAGGCGGGCGGATCACAAGGTCAGGAGATCGACACCACGGTGAAACCCCGTCTCTACTAAAAATACAAAAAATTAGCCGGGCGCGGTTGTGGGCGCCTGTAGTCCCAGCTACTCGGGAGGCTGAGGCAGGAGAATGGCGTGAACCCGGGAGGCGGAGCTTGCAGTGAGCCGAGATCGCGCCACTGCACTCCAGCCTGGGCAACAGAGCGAGACTCCGTCTCAAAAAAAAAAAAAAAAAAAAAAGATAGGATTCCAATCTAATTTATTCATATAGAAGTCCATCAACTACATTAGAAAAAATAGTAAAGTCAAAAAACGACCATGGATTCAAAAACTCTTGACAGTTATTAAATGTTTTTTCTCCAAATGTGCTTTAACCAGCAACATAACATAGTGCAAGGGAGGAAGGACAGCAATTTGCTTACAAAATCACTTTTTCAGAAAAAGACAAAACATAAAATACTTTCCTAATAAGTAATTTTGCAGATGTTATTTCTAATCTTGTACTGTGTGGATTCACATGACCTCTGCAATTACTAGCCATACCCCTTGAGCAGATAAACATCACAGAACTGTATTATGGTTTTGGAGAAAGGATGGAGGGCACTTTATTTTTTTTTCTAGCTATGATCTCTAATTTGCTTATCATTAGAAAAGGCAGGACTAAATACAAAAGGAGGCTATTTCGGTCAGGTAACAGCTACTGCAGAGGACAGAAGGCACATTCACACTTCTCCTGACTTACTGCCTAATAAGTAGCAATTAATTCATCTTATTGTATTTCCAAATGCCAAAGACTCCATTCACATCCAAGGAAAAATGTTCAAGGCTTTTACTATTGTTCATTTTTAAATATATTCAGCTATATTTGGTATTTTATAATTGTCAACAGCATTTCCCTTAACTCTGATGTGGGGCTTCACATCATAAAGGATTGTAGATGAGAATATAGATGAGCAAACTCATAGGTGTGCCTCATGACTCTCTCCCAGGAAGCCTGGGATTTAGGACAGCTTCATGCCAGATCCAGGTGTCTGGGAGAAGGCACCCTTCTGACCTTAGCCCACTTTTCTCTAGGAGGTGACAGCAAGGAGCCAGAGGAACCCAAATTGGCTCCAGGCTCAAGTTAAGTCCCAGAGTGAGTCCTTGCTCCCATTGTTTATCTTCTGTTTCCTTCAAACATACAGACACAATGAGGAGGGCTCAGTGGAGGGAGACAATACAAAGCATCCCAAGTCAGGAAAATGAACCTCATCCTGGACTAGTACTCTCTGGGAAGGCAGCAGGACATCCTGCGAAGAGCTTGGCTTTTGGCATCAGATATCCCTGGATTAACTTCAGACTTGTGACTCTAAGCAAGTCAGTTAACTATTCCAAGCCTCTGCGTCCTAATTTATAAATCGAAGATAAAAACACTTCCATTCAGGACTGCTTCAAGTACTTAGCATGGTGCTTGCAGCCTTGGCCCTGGGTGAGCCTGCAGTCTACAGGGCCCAGGTGACGGACTGGCTTTCCAGGCTGGATCCTGCTCGGGACCTGAAATGCTCAGGAGCCCTAGTCCTCACTAGATAATCTTTCGGATTGATGTCACTCTAGGGCATTATCTAAGTTGGAGGCCAATTAACAATGGGTTTTCTCTATGAAGAGATAAAAATGTAGAATGAGGCTGTTTCTGTTGCCCTTAAAAAGAAAATCCAAACCTGGCTCAGTTCACACAGAATTATCTTTATCTACATATTCAGTGCTCTGGCTCCCATCGTTAATTTCTCCATCACCACACTGTTGGTAAGTGGTTCTAACTGAAGCCTGAGAAATGGTCTCCAATCTTAGTTTTTGTTCAGTTAAATTAAAAACAAGGTAATAAAAATATCTTTGAGGAGAAAGGGTACATGTCATAAATGCAAAAGAACTCCCCCTGAAGACTGGGAAATGCCAGGAAAGATTGTATCATTTCCCAAATCCTGTGACAAGGCCAAGTGTCTTGGTGCGGACGCAGACAAATGAGGTTGTTGCTCAGGCTTTCCTTGCCTCCTGCACTGCTAACAGCCACGTCCTGAAGGAGCAGAGTGGCTCAGGGGGCTTCACCGGGCACCACAGAGTGAAGTGAAGCATGTCTGCCTTCCCTGTGGACAGGCCCATTCCTGGATGGAATCAGTGATGATACAAACATGATTCAGCAGTGTGGACTTTAGCAATGCCCCAGTGAAGTTCTTGAACTCAAAAGAATTAAATCAACAATTTGAACTTTAAGCTCTCTGCTTATTGGAAGGAACAGCAGATTGGAAAGAATGGCCTGTTCAGAAATCAAATCACAAAGGCCACCAGGGTGAGAACAAGAAAACGGCCCCGGGGGAGCACATGTAGCTCATAAATTAGTCACCAGCGACTGGACATAATCAGAGGGGCTCAGGTCTTTTTCTGCTCTACTGGGATGATGCAATGTCAGCAAGTACAGGTTTTTCTTCAGTACACATCCAGAGCCTGGCATGAATACATCTACCGCATAAGATGTATTCCTGCTGAGGGGAGGGCATGGCGAACACTTCCTTTCCTCTTAGTTTTGTCCCGAGTCATACACTCACCCAAACACACTCGAGAAGTGAACCAGAGGTGGTCCATCTTCATGGGAAGATGGAGATGGCCCACAGTGTGGTGGTGCTTCCCAGACCTTGGCTGGGGCTGCCACAGCTTCTGAACACAGCAAGAAAGGATTGCCTTTTTGCTGCTAATGGGGAAAGAAGGACTCTGAGCGGGGTCTGAACAACTTCCTAGGGCGACTGAACATACAGAGAAAGAGACTCAGGCACGGAACTCTATAAAGAAACTCTGAGTAGGAAAAAAACTGCTTAACACATAGAGAACGCTTCTGCATTCTTTCTACATGCTAGGATAATAAATCCCTAGAGCTTAAAAGAACAGTTAATGACTTTTTGATGAATTAATGGTGAGTGAAACAATTCGAAGTAGAGAATAATTTCTAAGGCTGTGAGCTAATCCTCAGACATGCTGCTGCTTCTCACTACTCCACTGGAGATGCCAGTAGGGGCTAAACTAAGGGAAAGGGCGAGATGGAAGACAACAGGTAAAGCTGGTGTTGTTGACCTTGCTGTCTCTGCAGCTGGTGATGCAAGGTCCAAGGGAGACCTCTAACTCAGCATCCTCGGGTCCTTAAATGGATATTCCATAGGCCTAGAAGCCTCTTTCACACTGCAACTGCACGGATTCATCTTATACTTTAGAATTAGACTCAGGCCCAGCTACGGGCTGTGGGTCATCTATAAAACCTACCCCCTTGAGAGCAGTGGGTCAAAAGGGTTTTGTCTGAGTAGGAGGCAAACACACAGCACTCCCATCACTAAGAAACAACTCCTTCAAAGCTAAGCTCTCTTCTAGGCCTGTAGTTAGTACTCTAGCTTCTGTCCTAGACATATATATATATATATATATATTTTTTTTTTTTTTTTTTTTGGAGACAGTCTCTCGCTCTGTCACCCAGGCTGGAGTGCAGCAGTGCAATCTCGGCTCACTGCAACCTCCACCTCCCAGGTTCAAGCAATCCTCCTGCCTCAGCCTCCTAAGTAGCTATAACTACAGGTGCACACTGCCATAACCTGTCTAATTTTTTGTATTTTAGTAGAGACAGGGTTTCACTGTGTTGCCCAGGCTGGTTTCTAACTCCTGGGCTCAGGCAATCTGCCCATCTCGGCCTCCCAAAGTGCTAGGATTACAAGTGTGAGCCACGGTGCCCAGCCTTGTCCTAGACATTTTGAAAATGCCCCGACCTCACTGCGGCGGGGGGACCGGGGAGAGAAAATCCCCACAACTCTGCATGTATAAATTTAATTTCCAAAATTACTATGCTCTGGCCACAAATGCCTTTTTTTTTTCTTTCTGTTCTCCATCTTACCAAGCTCTTGAATCTCAGCTTCAATCTACTGGCGCCTTGTCTCTACTATCCCAGCTTCTCTGCTCCTGGTTCACTGTCTCCTCGCATTACTCCCTTTCTAGTTCAACCATTCCCTATATTTCCTGGACCTCGTATCTCTCCTTTGCAGTCATGGTCTGTATCCAAGGTAATCAAATTGTTGGCCGAGTCTATCTTAACTTAAGCTGCTAAAAATTCCAGAAGAAAAGTCTCATGTTGGTGCCAATGGCTATTGCACAAATTCATGGTAGACAATTGGGCAAAAATCGGCTGGGCACAGTGGCTCACATCAGTAATCCCAGCACTTTGGGAAGCTGAGGCAGGCAGATCACTTGAGGTCAGGAGTTCGAGACCAGCCTGGCCAACATGGTGAAACCCCGTCTCTACTAAAAATACAAAAATTAGCTGGGTGTCATGGCAGGTGTCTGTAATCTCAGCTACTTGGGAAGCTGAGGCAGGAGAATCACTTGAACCTGGGAGGCGGAGGTTGCAATGAGCCGAGATGGTGCCACTGTACCCAGCCCAGGTGATGGAGTGAGATTCTGTTTCAGAAAAAAAAAGGACAATGGGCAAAAATCTAGGAGCAAAAAGAGAAGAGAGTTTTCACTGCATTTGATTTTCTAAGGGAAATAAATGGCAAGGAAAGACACTGTGGGTGGTAGGAAAGAAAGATTAATTTTAGTTGAAGAAGGAGGGTAGGTAGAGGAAAAAGTACAGAATAATGTTTGCCACTTGATTTTTCATTTAAAAATAAACTTACATAATGAAAATGATCAATTCCAGATAGTATAAACATGAGTGTTTAATATGATATTCTCTGTACTGTTTAAATTTTGTATATTTAAGATTTTGCAACAAAAACTTCATAGTTAATTTAGACGCACACTCCTAGTTAATTACTATTAAGAAAACCCAACTTTTAGTAAGTTAATTTTTAAATGCTGCTATTGAAAATCTTTCTGAAAAATTCTGGCACACAATACTTTTCAGACTTCATAAGGACAGAACTTACAATTTATTCTTTAAATACAAAGAGTAGAAAAGACTACAGAGCGGGCAGAGAGCACTTTTCAGACTTCATAAGGACAGAACTTATAATTTATTCTTTAAATACAAAGAGTAGAAAAGACTACAGAGCGGGCAGAGAGCACTGAAGCGGGGAGCCAGCCAAGGATGAGTGCTAAGTGCCACGGAGCAGCCCCGAGGGTGTGGGTTGGCCCTTGGTCCTGGCCTGCGACTCTCTTCCCCACTCTTAAAGCAGTCCAGGAATTAGCCTCCCTGACTCCGCTTGGCCTCCCTCTTATTAGCTATCCTGCAAAACCCGGCTGGTGAGGTCCTTTCAGAGTGTTAATTTGTATGAGCCCTGTGTACGCCCTGAGGCCCACAGATGAATCCCTGCTCCTCAGTGGGATGATCAAGGGCCCTTCCCTTAGGCTCCTCCAGTCTTACCTCCCTCCGTTTGCCCCTAACTACACAATGTTCTTCATCGTCCCCCAGATAGTCCCAACTTTATGGAAATTCTCTGACTTCAACTATGTTTAGTTCTAACGACACTTCTCCATGAAGCTTTCTTTAATTCCCTCACTCTCAGAATGAATCACTCTTTTCACTTGGTCAGCCTCTGCACTATCCTGTTTAATTTCTACTGCAGAGCCCCCTAGCTGTGGATACCCACTGGAAAAAATAACAGAAAATTTCAGCGTTCCTCAAGAACACAAACTCTGGATTCAATTCTACTGCCCAACATCTACAAAAGGACCTAGAACACACTTGGGTTCTCAATGAAAACCACTGGACTGAATTCAGTAATCATTCCTATGCCTTTCAAGTTCAAATACATGTAGAAATCTTAGACTTTCACTAGAATGATTTTTTTCTTTACAAAAATTTAAGTCTACACATTTTGGGGGTGATCTAGTACACAAACAGCACATTGAGAACAACTGCCAATTAGCAGAAGCATAAAGCTGACCTTTAGAATTTATTGTAACAGATTTCCAGAAGAGTAACTTTTGTAGCTAGGATGACTTATCTATCAATGTGACATCAAAATGACCACTCTCTCCTGGAGTCTGTTTTCTTCCGAGGAACATGGCAGAACTTAGAAACTACAGAACTTAAAAACATGGACTTTAAATGGGACACAGGAGCTGTCTGTAAAGGCTGGAAGGGACAGCATAGGAGGTAGACACCTCCTTTTCCTTCTGCCTATAACAGGTGGTTTTTCAAACCTGATTCAATGGAGTAGCCCAAGAGGCCATTACTAAGGATTTGAGAGAGAAAGTTTCAATTAGAAACATGAGTTTTGCTACTTTAAAAAGGCTAGAAAACACCAGCCCAAAGAACTCTGCTACATCCTTCCCTGGAGTAAAGAGAAGCTTATAAGCAACAAGGTTCACAAGGAAGACACACCTGGCAGTGGCCTCCATTGTGGGTAAGCCACTTTTCCAACTCCACAGAGGGACAGACAAATGCAAGCCTGGCTTTGGTCTTCAAATGAGAAGCACAGACCTTTGTCTACCCCTTCCATGTCTGAGTTTGTGGAGAAGTGGTGACCAGCCTGGCTACGGCAGTGCCTGCAAGGGTAGTTACTGGGATGGTCAGCCACCAGCCACCTGCTCCAGGAGGCCTTTCTACATCTTCCCAGGCAAAGCACAGTGTCTATTTTAAGCTTGGATACTTCCTGCCACTACCCCCTGCTCCCCACCCACCCAGAAGCTATCCTTGTTGTCTTTTGGGATGACCTCAATTTTCTGTAGCGAGTTTATCTCATTAGCTAGCATGTGAGGCCAAAAAGACCATGGCTATCAGCCTGACCCCATGATGACCTTGGTAAAGATGCTTGTCCCTGCCTCCTCACAAATGTGCTATTAGACTCCAGAGCTGAACAAGGGGGTATGGATGGAGCTGGGACACCAACAGAGTTGAGCCCATATCCTGGTAATGGCTGGTTAGGAAGGCTAAGTATGTGGTCTTTGAGATAAAATGTTCATGGAGGGAGTGAAAGCAGCACCAACTCCTGCAAGCAGGTGACAGCCAGCCTCCCTCTCTGTGACTGTCCTAATGCCCTGAGAGTAGTGACAAGCAGTTCTGTCTCCAGGACCATATCATCCCCCCAGTTACTGATGACCCTCACAGCACCAACCCAAATTAAGTCCACATTTTGACCAAGGGCTCAAAGTTAAAATGTGGATGCCAAGTGAAGGGCTGGTAGCAAAGGCTGAATGCCCAGCCCCAAAGACTGTGAGGGATGACAGGTTAGGTACAGTGTGCTGGCGTGAAGCCCTCTGCTTGAAAACATTTGCCCACCTCCACTAGATAAAATTTTATCTTAAAAAAAAAATTCGTTTAGGGTGCAAAAAGATCTGAGTTCAAATCCTGGCTTCACCACTTACTAGGAAGGCTGTGTGACTAGTCAATTATACTCTCTCAGCCCCCGTTTCCTCAATATCATGCCCCAAAAACAGAATACTGTAGTGAGCTTAAATGAGGGAGCACACATTAGGCTGTCTTTCCTGTTTCAATTCCCAAAAGTAACAGTACACTCCCCAGGAAGCTCATCCCTGCACCCCACATTTCATTTCGGCTGTTCCTGCTAACACTTACCCAAAGTGCTCCTCTAGTTTACATTCCCATTTACATGGCCAGCTCCCTGAATAGGAGATTGGCTGTTAACTGCCCATCACAGTGAGCACCATGCCTGGAACACTCAGTTGGTATTAGCAGATGGAAAAACAAAGGACTCCATTTTTCCAAGAACAATATGGTAGGAAAGAAGGGAAGAAACTACAAGAAGACGGAGGTGGTTCTTGGAGCTTAAATGCTGAGCCAGTTGCTATCCTACTGCTTCTGTTTCTGTCTCTTCCTTGTGCCTGCCCCAAAAGAGAGTGGCCCAGAGCTGAAAGTCAAGGGAATGTTTCTTTTTTATTACTGTTAATTTTTTTTAGAAACAAACATCAATACAGCTGTGTATTTTTACATATGTACATGTATAAAGCAACAGAAAAACTGTTTCTATGGAAGAAAACTCTAAAATTCACCAAGTGAGAAAAAGACTGCTTCCTATATCCCATGGGAATCCCTTCTGAACAGAAGAGCTTTATTCATCACCTATAGGGCTTTCAGTCTACGGCTGTGTGCCTAGTAAGTCCACAGGAACCACACAGACGGTGCAGAAATACAGCAATTCATATCATCACAGATGGAAACAACATTGTTATCTGTAAACTTCTTTGTACATCATTAATTCATTAGCTCAGAGAAACTAGAAACAGAGTCAGAACTTGAGCAAAAACTGGGGTAGTTACATCCATATAGAGAGTATTGCACCTTTGGTTAAAAAGCAGGATCTATAAAGTTATCTTAGTCTTCCAACTGCTCAGCCAGTGCAGCTAAAAGCCAGCCACCATCAGCCACACGTGCGAGCGAGCCAGCATGCTGCCCACTGCAGAGGGCACACCAAATGCTCCTTCCTAATCACTTGTCCTGTTCCACAGCCAGCCTTGTTTGCATAAAAAAAAGTAGAAGGACTTTGGGAAGAGTCCCAGTGTTCACCACTCAAGTGTTGTGAAACTGTACTGTTTTTTAGTTCAGAACAAAACCACAAATTTAATTACTGTATAGAAAAATATCAGAACAGAACCAAAAAAGGCACATGGGAAAGTTATCAATATGGGCCAAAATCAATTTTTATTATAAACGAAGGCTCCTCCTTGCAAACTATAATCCCTTCGCATTTCTAAAATAGGGCACTATAGAAAAATAAAAGTCAGGTATGTTTTATTGTAAATTTTATAAAGGGAAAAAGAAAGAAGCTGTATATAAAAAATTATCAATGCCCCCATTTTTCCTATAAAATATATTTTGAGACTGAAAAATGAGGTACAAGTAAAAAAAAAAACATGTAAGTAAACTCAAGTACAAATGAAACTGCAAATGGGTTTGATCAAGAGCTTTTCCATCTCTAAGATCTATCTTTTTTTTAAAGGCCACTCCTCAGATTTCTCTCTTAATAAGAGTGCCGTTCACTTAAAAAACAGTAGTAAGCAATGTGGAAGAAATCTCGCTGAAAATACTCTGCAGGAAGAGACATGCATGAAAAAGACGTATTTTTTATAAGTCTTCTTAAAAATACATCAAAAGCATGAGTTAAAATAATTTCTAAATTTTTTAAAAAGGTAATTTCATGACCACTTTGGAAATGATTCTAAAGAATTTCTACTCAATTTTGCATCTCTGGACTTTTCTTTTTTTAAGTTTTTCTAGCCCAGGGCTGCTTGGTGGGCATCTGAAGGTTTAAAAAAAAAAATCACGTTTCTGTGCTGAAAAGTTATCAAGAAGAGCTCTCTGCTGCATTTGCATTGTTATTAGGAACACACACACACACACACACACACACACACACACACGCAAACACACGCACGCGCTCGCACACACTGAGTTTAATGTGAGGCTAGTACAGAAACAGAGAGATTAAACACAAAGAAATGTAAACAGCTCTCACATGCAAGGAAACTAGGTTACGAGAATCCCAGCACCAGGCATTCACCAGTCACCATGGAAAACAGGAAGTGAGATGCATAGCAACCACAAGCCAAAAAGCAGAAAAGCGCATACCTTTAGCTTGGAATGAAAATCACGAGATTTCCTTCTGGCAAGAACCTGAATGTGACTAGACACCTGCAGGGTAGGGGAAGGGAGGAAAACAAAGGAAAAGCCTGTAACCATGGAGATGAAAAGCCCCCTACAAGTGGGCAAGCCAGACGTACCTTAATGGCGGCTTGAATTTCTCGAACTTTCTTTCTTGCTAAGACCTGTATATGACTAGACACCTACATTGTTCGGGTTTATGAGGGGAAACAAAACAAAACAAAACAAAACAAAAAAAGGAAATCAAATATAAAATCGCTACTCTTTGGGAGGGTTTTGGGGTGGGGTTGGGGGGGGGGTGGTTATTTGCATCTCAACAAAGCTCTGCAGTTAGGAATACACAGTCCCAGCCAGACACAAGCCCCCAGCGCTGCTCTAAGCTTTTCATACTGGGTCATCACTGCAGTGACTTGATTCAGGATGAAAATTAAGACTCATCTTAGTTTTCCCATCCGAGAGAAATCATGGGCACTGGGAAAAACTAATTTTGGGAGGGATGAGAGGGGCTGTTTTCATTCTAAAATTAAAAAGGTGGGGGTAAAGGTAAATGAAAATATTTATAGCTTCTCAGTATCAGGAGGGAAAATCCCTTTTTCTCAATTTAGAAGAGACTATCCATAAATTAGCACATTCTGCAGAATCAAAAAGCTGAAGCTGTCAGTTGTATTCTGATCTCATTAAGAGCTCTGGATTCTGTAGCAAATGTTAAAATAATACTGACATGTAAATTAGATCTCAAAGAGAAATGGAAAGACCCAGTTAGCAGAGCTGCTTTTTTTTTTTTTTTTTTTTTTTTTCCCCCTTATAAATATCTTTAATCCTTCAACTCTTTTGGGTATTGACTGGGCGCCAAGTGGATTTGCATATTGTTACAAAGCGAAATGTGTGAATACAGCCAGCCAGCCATCCTGTTAAAAATCTGGGTTGAAAACCACATGGATTTGCTGAACAACAAATTCACATTGGAGAGGTATCACCAACTGCTGCCTAAAAACATCCCCAGGACGCCGGGGCGTGGAAATGTAGCCAAGCCCAGCTTCTGAAACACAATGATTCCACTGAAATTTGCATCTCTTTCAGTGGGACTTGGTTAAATTTAGAAGAGTCCCTCAGTGAAGGGTCACCGGGCAAATGACCAGAGCTCACAGACCAGCAGACAGGCCAGGTCCCGCACTGTCAGTATATAGGTGATTAGATCCACTGGTTTCTGAAATTTAGAACCTTCCATTTAAAAGTTCAGCAACTCAGACTGTGTGGTGATTACCCCATTTCCAACTCTCCAGCGGCTCTAAAACAGGATTTATAATAAACGGTCCTTTTATCTTTAACTTTGTCTTTGAGCTTAAATTATTCAATTTTTTTTTTTTCCAATTTGCTTTGGTACTTTTCTTTTTTTAAGTACAGAGAAGCAGAAACTCCCCCATCCTCTTCACCCCTCCATCTGGCTCCTGCTGTTACTTGTTTTCACCCGAATTTTGTTCTTCTGTGATTCTCTGACTTGATGAGGGCCACTAGCATCCCCCAAACAGACAATGCGCTGCCTCTGTGCGCTGGCAGGGGGCCACTTCTCTTTGTGCTGACTCAGCAGCCAGGCTCCCAGGCTGTGGCACAAGTAGCATTCCTGGGGAAGAGCCTCTCCCCGTTATAAACACTCATGAAAACAATTCCTCACTGGGAAGAGAACTGAAATCTGCTGCTCAATCTTAATGAGACCACAGTTTAGCTGGCTTTTTGGTCTGATTACAGTTTTTAAGGTTCATGCCGTATCATTCAGCATAAATCAACATTAAAAAATAATTATTTTCTGTTAACAACTCACCCATGAGGTTTTTGGGTTTTTTCCCCCCTCTTTTCTTTTTTTGGTTTTAAACACTAATTTCTCATCCGTTCCAATTCTAAACTGGCTCATGTCAGAGATTTGGGCTGTTTTACATCTGAAAGAACGAGGGAAGGCAGAACTCTGACAAAGGGCAGAGAGTTCCTGATACTGCTCTGCACAGAGGTATTGAAGTTGTAACTTCATTTCAGTCACAGCAGCTACTGACAAAAAGCCATCGCTTAAAAAGCAACAGTTCCCTGGACTCACATCATTTAGCATTACATTAAGGCCAGTACTCAAGGCTGCTGGTGTTACTTTTTCATTGAAATTATGACTAATATATAATCGTTCCAGGATTTTACAATGCACAAAATCTCAAAATTTCATGACCTGCAAGTGCATTTGCACCTGCAGTTTTTGCAATGTTCGCAGGCACACATTTTGGGAAAGAAATGTTAGCTTTGAAATACCACACAGGAGCAGTTCACACACTGTCCTTAGCAGTGACACTTTCCCACATGAGTATAAAAGGAACTTGTAAGACCACATAATAAAGGGTCACTGAAATGATGAACAGTGAAAACTGAGCCAATTTAAAATACCTCCAACACTGACGTCCTTACAGGGAACTCAAATTGGGGGCTCCTAGGAGCCAAAGCATAGCCAGCCACTGCAGCCAAAATGCCTTTGTGGGCCATTCGCTGACATGCACAATTTCCAGGTGGGTTATTTTACCTGTTTTCTGGTCCTCGTCTTGCCTGTCCTGAGTTTGATGTATCTGGCTATCAATTCATTCCTACCTGAAAGATAGAAGAATTTACCATGAGGTGGGTTACCAAAAAGCCAAACCAACAAAGCCCCTGAAAGCAAGAAACAGAATTCAGAATCAAGAATTTTAAAATTACAACTATGTGTTTACTAATGCTAGAAAAATAAAACAGCACAATTGTCTGCAAAAATGTTTACCAGGAAAAATTAAGATGAAAGGCATTTAAATTTAAACTTAGACCAGCATCTGAGAATAGAAATTTATACTTTCTTTTTTTTTTTTCTTTTAAGACGGAGTTTCACTCTTGTCACCCAGGATGGAGTGCAATGGCACGATCTTGGCTCACGGCAACCTCCGCCTCCCAAGTTCAAGTGATTCTCCTGCCTCAGCCTCCTGAGTAGCTGGAATTACAGGCATGTAATCCTACGCCTGGCTAATTTTGTATTTTTAGTAGAGACGGGGTGTCTCCATGTTGGTCAGGCTGGTCTCGAACTCCCGGCCTCACGTGATCTGCCCACCTCGGCCTCCTTAAGTGCTGGGATTATAGGCGTGAGCCACCACGCCCAGCCGAAATTTATCTTTTTAAGATGTGCCTTTTTATCTGTTTGTATGCTGATACCGAAATGGGTGGTGGCTCACTCAAATAAGCAACAAATACAAACAAGGATTAGTCTGGGAATAAACCCAGTTCTCTTCTAGTCTTTGATTTTTCATATTCACGTTCATATTCCTTTTCCTTCTCATTCAAGTTTCTACTCATAGTTAACTCCAGCTAGAATCACAGTCACAAGAGAATGAATGAGCTGCTGTGGCCATGGAAGCCCTACAATGACAAGAAGCTAACCGTACGAAAGCAGACATCCCCTAAAGGTAGTCAGTGAAAAAATGACTCAATCTCCTCCAAGTTATATAACCTTCTGGGGAAAGAACGATGCCCAAAAGTATAAACAAAAACCTTTTATCCGTATCCCACAAGGAAACTGAGAAGTCTTAGATAACCTGACTTCAGAAAACCATAATATAATAGGAAAAAATATCCCCAGAAGCTAAGCAGAGAAATGTATTACTAAGATACCACGTGAAATAAAAATCACTCATCAAGACATGGGTTCTTCTGAGCAGCTCCTATTTACGACTTCAACTTGTTCTAAATACCAGGAACTGAAATTATTTCTACATACTCTATACAGTAAACGGAAAACCACCATTTCATAGCACTACTGTTGGCTGGTTTTGTATCAGCTCAGCTCCATCCTTGTGAAAAATTCCTTTGGTCAAGAACAAGTCTGAAGCCCGCTGCTGTGGACTTCACTCAAGTGCTTTACCAGCCTGAGACAATTGTGCTAAATGCTACTTCTCCTTCAAGGCCTCACTTGGATGTCACTTCCTTGGGGAAGTCTTTTCTAATTGCCCAACTAGGTTTGGTTGTCTTGCTCTACACCCCCATGGTGGCACAAACTGCACTTCTCCTTCCTAGGATGTACCCAAACTGTAACAGTATTTATAACTTTATAGCTAGTTGTAAAATTTGTGTTTGCTGCCTCACTTCTTCCCAGGTATACTGCATACTTGAAGAGGGGAAGAACTCTGTCTTCTTCCTCAAAGTACCCCTAGCACCTAGCACACCGCTGGGCACAGAGAAAAGAATGAATAAGGAAATAACACAGCCTCTGCTGAAAGGAAGTGACCATATCCCCCAGATCTTCCCTAGCAGACTAAAGAACTGGAAACACTGAAGACCAACATCAAAATGTCCTTAGGGAAATCTTGTCTGAGAATTCCAAAGACTCTCTCATCACTGCCTAGAATGTCCTATAGTCATGGCTCTGTCCACCACCTGCCAGTATTGGGACTGTGCAGGACATGGTCATCACTGGAAGGCAAAGGAATCATGAAATCTTGGGGCTAGAAAGTATCCCTGGGTCATCCATTCCCATTCCTGAAAGTCTAAGTCCTCATAAGCCTAAGTCAGCACTTCTAAAATTGAGGAAGTAGCCCATTCTATCTTAGAACATATTTACGAATAAGAAGACCCTTCTTCTTTGGGGGGTCTGCTTTAACTTTCATCCCAGATCCTTCCTGTTCCTCTTAACAAGAAGTCCAGTCCTTTATTTATATAACTGCCTTTCAGATATTACCGGCAGCTCTCAGGTCCTCCTAGAGTTGTACACAAGCTAAACCTTCCGTGTTCCTTTGTTATCTGACAAGCTTTGGACACTCCCACACACCATCCTGTGACCATCCTTTGTCTGTTTTCCTTTCAAAGCTTGAAGTCCAGAAGTGTGGCAGTGCTCCTGCTACAGCATCAGAGTGAGTTTATTACCTCTCTCATCCTAAATACTCTACCTCTGTTAATGCAGCCAAACACTGCATTAAATTTTTAAGGAGCACAATAAATTATCAATATATGCCAACTTAAACTCCTAGATCTTTTTCATATGGGTTCCTCTTTGGATAGTCCCTACCCCTGTTTCCAGTCTTTTTAATGCATAGCTGAGATTTTCAGACCTCAAAACAGAACTTTACATTTTTTCTACTCCATTTCATCCCCTTAGATTCAGTCTATCATTCCTGCCTGCAAGATCTTCTCAGATCCTGCTTCTGTGACTGAACCCTTTTACCACAGGAAAAGGACCTCTAAATTCAGTTTTGAGGATTGCTTTTCCAAGCATTGTCTTTCAAACTTTTGAGAACTACCAATATCCCCTGTAGTGTCATTGCATCTACTTCTCCATCTCTCAGATGGTTGTACAGATTTTGCAATTTGTCTCGAAGGCTTGCTGACAGCAGAGCCCAGCTAGGAGTACCTAATTACCAGAAGCCAGAGCTAAATGACAATGTCTGCAGACAAGCCAAGCATCCTCTAGCCTGGGGCCTCACTGTGCATCCTGTTCAGGGCTATTTGAGTGGCCAAGGTGAAACAGATCCACCGCTCTGTATTACATACAATTTCGTCTGAACTTTGTCCAGATGACAAAAATGTCGCCTACCCTCAAACTTGCTTATTTTCTGGGAAAACAGACAGAATAGCTTGATGGGTGTGACACAAAACCTATAGAACTAATTTTCAATTTCTTGCAGCACTTGGGGTTGAAAGAATAAAATCAATATCCAAGACAGCCCTATTTGACTCTGTACCACAGCCTATACAAATGGCACCCCTTAAAGTTAAACAGTGTCAACTCATACTTTGACTGAAGTACAATCATATACCACATAATGACATTTTGGTCAACAATGAGCTGCATACATGATGGTGGTCCTATAAAATTATAACGGCATGTTTGTACTGTATCTTTTCTATGTTGAGATACTCAAATACTTACCACTGTGTTACAATGGCCTACAGTATTCAGTACGGTAACACCACACAGGTTTGCAGCCTAGGTGTATAGTTGGCTATTCCATCTAGGTTTACGTAAGCACACTTGATGATTTTCTAACAATGACTAAAATCACCTGATGATGTATTTCTCAGAACGTATCCTGTTGTTCAGTGACTTCTAAAAATTATGACTTCAACAGGTCCTTACTGAGTACTGTGGCCTGGGCATTATGCTGCAGTCATTATTTCATTAAAAGCTCGTCTTAACTCTCATGTCCTTGCTTTTCAAAAACCCATGTTCTTTCTTTCATCTATATTTCAAGCCATGAATAGTAATTATTTCTTTTAAATATTAGAACTACCTGCTTTAAATTATAAAATCTTCCCTGAAACAAGTCTTAGAAACCTAATAAATTCTCTTAAATGCACTAAAATATTGCTTATAAAACTAGTACAATTTCAACCTTCCCCCAAATCAAATGTCTAAATCAGCTAATTCATTGTACATTTTAATTTTGAAATACAGGCTGATCTGTTACCTAGGCCAAATTATTTTTTTTAATTACTTGAAATATCAAATATACATAAATCCTTTAAATCAAAAACATTAACACTATGGCTTTAATTCTATTAACATTTTCTATGTTTAATTCTAAATGTTTCCAGAATTAAACTATACTTACCCATTTAAGGAAGTATGCCATTCCAAACAATTCTGGAAGATCTTTTTGGCTGTTTGGGATTGTATATGCATGGTTGATATCAACTAGGTTCTGAAGAGAGTCTTGTCAGTGGCCCTGACACGACATCCTAAGCCCTACCTATATTTCCTTCTTTTTTTATTTTTTTGAGACAGGGTCTCACTTTATCACCCAGGCTGGAGTGCAGTGGCACGAACTCAGCTCACTGCAGCCTCAACCTCTCAGGTTCAAGCGATCCTCCTGCCTTAGCTCCCCAAGTAGCATGGGACTGTGGTAGCTCATGGGACTACAGGCTTGCTCCACCACACCAGACCAACTTTTGTATTTTTTTGTAGAGACAGGATTTCATTATGTTGCCCAGGCTGGTCTCGAACTCCTAAACTCAAGCGATCCGCCCACCCTGGCCTCCCAAAGTGCTAAAATTATAAGCATGAGCCACTGCACTGGCCCCTATGTATATTTCTACAGCCCTGCCCTCCAAAGGGGTGAGCTTACAGATTCCACAGCCCTGGATTTTAATCATGTTACTAAGATGCAGCATTTCCTAAGGGCCAGAAGATAAGCAGCACCATCACTGATGTAACTGAAAGTGGTTCTCCAAGCTACACAGCATAGTCCTGTTGCAGCCATGATCTTCACACACACACATACACACACACACACACACACACACACATACAGAGTGGTGCTTGATTCAGTAAACCTGATGCTACAAAAATGACTCTCAATAAAGTTAACTTTAATTATTATTTTCCTAAAACAATCCTGCAGTCACCTGGGGACCGTCTTCCTTTGTGCCTTACACCACACCTCTCTAATGTGTCAGAGAGAGATATAAAGCTTCTCTGTAACACAAAAATTCCTTTAGAAATGCACAATATGTCACCTCTTTAAGCCTCAGATGCTGTAGTTGTAGCTGCCCTTGTTTTTCCCACTGGCTGCACATAAGCAGCAAGGACAAACACAGCCTGACCTGTCACTTTTACACTGTGATCCTCTCCAGGCACTGTAATCTAGTTTTTATTTCATTTTATTTTATTTTTCCCTAAATAATATAACACAGTTCGAAGTGAGCCCATCACTGGCTTCTCTTGCATCTTGGATTGCCATGGAAATTCTTGCTAAAGGGGCAATACAGAGAGAGATCCCAGCAGAAAGGCATGGAGTTTGCACTGTGCTTGCCTTACCAGATAGAAGACTGGTTAACGTTGTTGTGGGCTGTATATATAATGGGATGTGGCCTCAAGGTCATGTTTGAGGCACAGCAAATGAAGGTCTGTGGCTAGAAATTGTAGCCCAGAGACACTCAAGCTTTAACAGTGTAAGAGCCACTTTGTAATTGAATGGAGTCAGGGAGCCACCAAGAAAGAAGCAACAAATGCAATGCTCCTCTTCCCGGGCCACGGCCAGTCCTAAGGCAAACTCACACCCATGCAGGACTGGACTGCCCTGGGCCTAGGAAGGAGCTCTAGCTTGGCTTCTCTAAGGAAACATCTGCTGGCCCTTTCTCTTCACCGGGAGGGATGTGTGAGGGTTCTCCACCCCCTTCTTCCATATTAACAATGAAAATCAGAAAGAAAACTTATTTCCCTTGAATGCTAGACCAAAGCTACATCAAACAAGGGTCTTCCACATATCCCCCACCCCACAAACCCTAACTCAGTCCAGTAGTACTACTAGATTATCGAATGTTTCCTGTGAACACCTTGAACTTTGTACATGGGTGCACAACTGCTGTCATGGCCTGTACTGTCCTTGCCCATTTCTGCATGTCTGGTTTCTGCCTATCTTCCCAAGGCCTCATCCTTCATGAGCCTTCCAGCTGGTGGAGGCCTCCCCTTTCCCTACACATTCAAAGCCTTTAACCTGGGCTTCTTTGCTGGTAACGCGTATCTTTTTCTGCCCTATGTGATATCATTTCAGCACGTGTCATGATTGTAATCAGGTCATAAAGTCCTTGGCAACAAGAACCAATGACAGGAATCTCTTCTCTGCTTCCCTTTCCCAGGTGGCTCAACATTTACGGATCGAGTCATTCTTCAGGTCAGAAAAGAGGCTCCTACATCCCTGTAGTCCCAGTTTGGCACCAGATCATCAACGTAAAGTTAAAAAAAAAAAAAAAGAAAAAGATAACCCAGTGGAAAGAAGCAAAGAACAATGTCTTCCACAGGGGACCCACGCCGGCATCAGCACAAAGCATGGGGAGAGTGCTTTCCAAAGAAACTTCTCAGGCAAGATTCTACAAGACAGTGTTAAACTGCCTTCTAGTCATATGCCCCCACCACTCCTTTCTTTTTTTTTTTTTTTTTTAATAAGGTCTAGCTCTGCTGCCCAGGCTAGAGTGCAGTGGCATGATCATGGCTCACTATAGCCTTGACCCCCCGGGCTCAAGTGATCCTCCCACCTCAGCCTCCCAAGTAGCTGGGACCACAGGCAGGTACACCATGCCTGGCTAATTCTTAAATTGTTTTTGTAGAGACAGAGGTCTCACTATGTTGCCCAGGCTAGTCTCAAACTCCTGGTCTCAAGTGATCCTCCTCCTGCCTTGGCCTTCCACAGTGCTGGGATTACAGTTGTGAACCACTGTGCCCAGCCCATGGAGTCCATTTTTATCAGCTGGGGTTCATCAAAAGGAAAAAAATATTTTAGGATATGAAAGCCAATACTTGGCCAGGCGCGGTGGCTCATGCCTGGAATCTCAGCACTTTGGGAGGCCAAGATGGGCAGATCACGAGGTCAAGAGATCAAGACCAGCCTGGCCAACATGGTAAAACCCCGTCTTTACTAAAAATACAAAAATTAGCTGGGCATGGTGGCACATGTCTGTAATCCCAGCTACTTGGGAGGCTGAGGCAGGAGAGTTGCTTGAACTAGGGAGTCAGAGGTCGCAGTGAGCTGAGATCACGCCACAGCACTCTAGCCTGGTGACAGAGCGAGACTCTGTCTTAAAAAAAACAAAAGAAACAAAGAAAAAGAAAGCCAACAACCAAAAAGTATAGATGAAGGGGACACTGAGGGAACCACATGTCACTGTCTTGGGAGAGGTCCACAGAATGGGGGTGTTTTATCTCCCCATCCATCCTCCTGAAGATCTAGGAGGTATGTATCTGTGGATACTGCCAGAGGAAGCAGTAAAGAACATTTATTAACCTGTGAGGAGCTACTAATTAACCATTTCTTCTACACTGATGCCATAGCAACTTGTCCCAGCAACAGTAGAAAAGAAAGGAGGCCTACAGAAGCTGGCCAGTCATCCACTGGTCACACATGGACTGTGTGTGAATGGAACACAAACAACATGCTAAAATTATGGGGGTAAGAAGATGCCATCTCAAACTGGGTGCAGTGGCTCACACCTGTAATCCCAGCACTTTGGGAGGCTGATGCAGGAGGATAACTTGAGCCCAGGAGTTTGAGACCAGCCTGGCTGAGAGTGAAACCCTATCTCTTTAAAAAAAAAAAAAAAAAATCAGCCAGGCATGGTGGCATCTGCCTATGGTCCCAGGTACTCAGGAGACTAAAGCAGGAGGATCGCTTGAACCTAGGGGTTCAAGCATGCAGTGCGCCAAGATCACACCACTGTACTCCAGTCTGGACAACAGAGTGAGACCCTGTCTAAAAAAAGAAAGAAAAAGAAAATATGCCATCTCTGCCTTGGAGGTGCTTATGTCTTGTTTGGAAGAACTCTAACCCATGAGAACTGGTCAGATCACCCTAACATGCGCTCTCACAGGACCCTACGCCTCTCGCTCACAGCATGCAGTACAGCTACTGTGTTCCATTTATCTGAATGACTACCAGATGAACATGTGCCCATCCCTCTACTACCAGACAGAGAAGTCTACAGGAGCCCAGAGCACAAACTGGGTTTTGCTCATCACTGTGCACCCAGTGCTGAGAACATGGCAGGTCCTCAGTGGGTACATTCTGATGGAGTAAATGACGGAGTGAGAGGGACGGAGAGCCAGGGAGGGAGAAGGGGCACAGGCTAAGATTAGGTGTAAGGACAGGCTCATGAAAAACAGCCTCTGAACCAGTCTCACAGCATGTCCAATGAGGAAGTTCAGACAGCAAGGTCTCAGTTAATCCCCAATATAAATCATTGACCAGAAATCAGCACCAATGTGGAAAATCACCAGAAATGGCCAGGCCGCCCATTCAGGATTGCCAGGGGCTGGTACTACTTGTTCCCAAACTAGAAGTTCACCAAAGGACTGACGGCCCTCAGGTGGTAAACAATAGCAATCCCTGGAGAAAATATGTGTCTGCATTCACCCAGGGGCTTATGAAAAACAGCTTTCAGAGAAAGAACATGCAGAGAAAGGCTGTGTTAACTCCTGGTTACTCAGAACTTCTATCTCATATCCCTGCAAGTGTCTGGCGATAACTCAAGTCCCACCTTCTCAGGAGTTTGTATCAGTCAACAGCAGCTGATAACATTATCACGTGCTGACTCCATAGAACTCCTGCATCTTAGAGGAACTGCTTACAAACTACACATTTGCATTGGGTTACAAGAGTCTGAAAGAGATGAGCAAGTAAAAATGTCTAAGGCTGTGTAGTGAATACAACACTGCTATGTTAGATAGAAGTTATTTCTGTTGTAACTATTTCTAGATGAAACATAAATATGAATGAAGTTTTCTTAGTGGCTCACTCTCTACGAGGCAATAAAGATACACCACATAATCACTTTCTTAATCCTCTAATGAATAGTTTGACTAGCCTTGATACTGTAACTATGCCTCTGATCATTTTTCTTTTCTTTTTTTTTTTTAGACGGAGTCTCGCTCTGTGGCGCAGGCTGGAGTGCAGTGGCAAGATCTTGGCTCACGGCAAGCTCCGCCTCCCGGGCTCACACCATTCTCCTGCCTCAGTCTCTGGAGCAGCTGGGACTACAGGGGCCCGCCAACACGCCCAGCTAATTTTTTTTGTATTTTTAGTAGAGACGGGGTTTCACCGTGTTCGCCAGGATGGTCTCGATCTCCTGACCTCGTGATCTGCCTGCCTCGGCCTCCCAAAGTGCTAGGATTACAGGTGTGAGCCATTGCGCCCAACCAATCATTTTTCTTTCTAATCCATCCTCTACACAGCTACCTAAAACACCGCTCTCAGTTATAAGAACTTCCATGGCTCCTACTGCCCACATCTAAAGGAATAAACTGCTTTAGTATGATGTTCAGTATTGTCCCCACCATCTGGCCCCTAACTATTTTTCATGACACACCACCACCACCTTAATTCATTTTACCACCATTAAAATACATACCAAGCTTCCAGTTCCCTGAATCCATCCTGCCATGCTAAGGTATTATAGCTGCGATACCCCTTAAGACCACCAAGGAAAATCTTTCCAGGTCTAGCTCAGATGTCTCCTCCACGAAATCTCACCTGACACGTGCCTGAAACATGTGCTAGACGTGAAGTGTATGGAGAGGGGTAAGCCAGGCAGCCAGGTGCCCAGAGCTCACTTTACCAGACCAGTGACTGGGAAACACCGTAATATTATAAAGTGACACAAAATGTGCTATGAGTTAAAAACAAATCACTTAGTATATGAGGGGAATGATGGCTTGACTCTTAACTAGGCAAGCAGCATGAGATTCACCATTCTTTCCTGGTCTCATAGTTCCTTGCTTCATGTGTCAGGGCACCGCCCACAATCAGACTCTGCTGAGTTCCCTGTGTAACAGACTACAAGCTTCTTCAAGGTACAGTCCATGTCTTCTACATCTTGGTATCCCATACACTTAAAGTGTAGATGAGATTTAATGGAGGACAGGCATGGTGGCTCACGCCTGTAATCAATCCCAGCACCTTGGGAGGCCAAGGCGGGCGGGTCATTTGAGGCCAGGAGTTCGAGACCAGCCTGGCCAACATGGTGAAACCCCATCTCTATTAAAAATACAAAAATTCATTGGACATGTGGCACACACCTGTAATCCCAGCTACTAGGGAGGCTGAGGCAGGAAAACTGCTTGAACCAAGGGGGCAAAGGTTGCAGTGAGCCAAGATTGCGCCACTGCACTCCAGCCTGGGCAATAGAGTGAGACTCTGTCTTAAAAAAAAAACAAAGAAAGAAAGAAAAAAGATGATATTTAATGGAACCTGAACTTGCTGCCCCCAACTGTGACCTAAATAGACTGCTACCCACAGGCTCTCAGGGGCCCAACATTTCCTGCCACTCATTTTGCAGGCATTTACCTTTTCTTTCACCTCCACATCTAGTTATGTTGCCTTCCTATACCAACAGGTCCTCAATCCACTACAAGCAAAACACAAACTCCTTAGCCTGGTACCTAAAGCTAAGAGCTCACACCTGTATAGGGCTCCTCTATTCTAGTATGTGGATCTTCACAGAGTTCCCAGACCACTGTCATTCTTTTCCAAAGATACCTCCATGCCTTTGTGGAACCACCTATCCTTACATGTTCTTTCTCTTCTCTTTTGCCTGCAAACTCCTATTCGTCCCCGTAAGCCCCACCTGGAACACTTTCTCCCCGATGTCTGCTGGGAGCCATCCAAACTGAGTTAGTCATTTCCTGCTTTGTAACCTCAAGTACTGAGCATGCACCCCTGCTACTGCTGCACTGCCATTACTTATCTACAGACTATTCACCCACCTCCTAGGATAGTGACTGCTCCATGGTAAAGCACCTGTCTGGTTCTCTGTGACCCCAGATCTGGTAGCTATTAAGTACGTGCTCAATACATAGTTTTTTTGTTTTGTTTTTTTCCTTTTTATGGAGATGGAGTCTTGCTCTGTCACCCAGTCTCGAGTGCAGTGGCACAATCTCGGCTCACTGCAACCTCTGCCTCCTAGGTTCAAGTGATTCTCCTGCCTCAGCCTCCCAAGCAGCTGGAACTATAGTTGCCCGCCACCATGCCTGGTTAACTTTTTGTATTTTTAGTAGAGATGGGGTTTCACCATGTTGGTCAGGCTGTTCTCAAACTCCTGACCTCAGGTAATCTGCCTGCCTCAGCCTCCCAAAGTGCTGCGATTACAGGCATGAGCTACCGTGCCCGGCCATTTTTTTTCTTTTTAAAATAAATTTTATTGCATATATTTGAAGTTTACAAAATGATATTATGAAATACATATAGATAATAAAATGGCTACTATAGTGAAGCAGATTAACATAGCTATCATTGCATAGTTATTTTTTGTGTGTGACAAGAATAGCTAAAATCCTCCTAAAAGTGCCTAGTATAATTCTACTAACTATAGTCCTTATGTTGTATATTAGATCTTTAGACTTGGTCATTCCACATATCTGCTACTTTGTATCTTTTGACCTACATATCCATTTCCTCTCTCCTCTTCTGGTTCTTAGTATCCTCGTTGTTGTCTTTCCTCTACTCTGTATATATATGACTTTTTTTAAAGATTCCACATATAAGTGAGATCATGAAATACTTTTTCTTTCCGTGTCTTGCTCAATAAATGGTTTTAATAAATGAATGAATGAGCTCACCTCTTTTGCATAAAGAAAATCCGAAGAAAAGATCTAGAAAAAGATTATGAAAATTAGACAGCACTGCCAGTATCACCTGAAATGTGTAAATCCTTTTAAAGTTGCAACTATTTCCGTGAGAAGTGGCACAATTTTCCAGACCTTTGTTCTGGTCTCTTATGGCCAACGCATGCTCATTGCTTCTTCATGCTCTACACCCATGCCCCTGCCACTTCCCCAAGCCACAGTCATAGGGACCTGGTCCAAAAAAAAGCTAATCTTAACATTAACCCAAGAAAGTCTTGTTAATGAAAAACTTTGCTAAGAGCCTCTATTTATTAATTATTTGGCCTTAGAGAAGTGTGAAATCCACACATTTGAAGTGCTAAACACTGCTAGTCTCTAATGAAGAATCTTTAATGATACAATGCTGCCGATTTCTGGTTCTTTGACTCAGAGGTATGACTGTCTAGATTTTTCTGAGGAAAATGGACTTATGATTTGTGTGAACTTGGGAAACTTGCTCAACTCCTCTAGACCTCTATTTCCTTACCTGTAAAACGGAAATAATAGCTCCTACTCTGGAGGGCTGCTATATGCGTTAGTAACAGAAAATGGGACGCCTCCGGCACCTTCAGGGGCTCTAAAATGGTCCTTTAACTATTTTCCAGACAGAGTTTCGCTCTTGTTGCCCAGGCTGGAGTGCAAAGGCACGATCTCGGCTCACTGCAGCCTCCGCCTCCTGGGTTCAAGCTGTTCTCCTGCCTCAGCCTCCTAAGTAGCTGGGATTACAGGCATGAGCCTCCACCCAGCTAATCTTTTGTTATTTAGTAGAGACAGGGTTTCACCATGTTGGTCATGCTGGTCTCGAACTCCTGACCTCAGGTGATACACACACCTTGGCTTCCCAAAGTGCTGGGATTATAGGCCTGTGTCACCGCACCTGGCCCAGTTCTTTAACTGTAATGTAATGTCACTGCACCGGGCTTATATGTCTTCATTGCTTGAACTGATATATAAGGTCCTAAAAGGGGTTAAAAAAAAAGGCTTCCTGTTCAGGACACCATACTACATGGCATCTGGTATAAACCCATGATGCTTCTATTGTTATAATGTTGTTGAAATTGAACATCTTTTCCAATCTTTACATCCTCTTCAATTTTCAAACTGTTATGGTCCTAAAAATTGTTCCCAAGTAAACAGAGCATTTATTGTGATATCTTAACATCAAGAGGGCACTATGCAAGCTACATGCTTGCTACAGTCATCTTTTAATTTGAAATAGATTCTTCAGTGAATAAATAGCAGGAATGAGGTTTTTGCCAGAGGGTAAGTATAGCCAAAATTCTTAAAATTTGTGACAGACTGTAAATTAAAGCCTATGAATAGGTTGGAGGCATTGCATTAAACAGCATGTCCCTCACTGGACGTCCAGTATTCAGTTCTTGTTGTAAAAACATAACTATCACCAGAAGAACTGTATCAACTTCCAAAGCTGCTATAACAATAGCTACACAAAGGTAAGTCATGCAACCATTAAGTCAAAATGGCATGCTCAGGGACGACTTGCTGCTTAGAAAACATGCTGAAGATACTCCTTTTAAATGTCTAGACACTCAGTAATCTAATAATAATATGGAAAGTATGATGAGAAGAAATGACATTTTTAAAATGCCCTCAATCTGAAGAAATTGAAATTTGAGGAATAAGCTAAATGAAACACTAGTGCAGGGTTTAGAGATGCTGCAAGGCTATAGAAAGTTGGGCAAAAGCAGGGCATGGTGGCTCACACCTGTAATTCCAGCACTTTTGGAAGGTCAAGGCAGGGGGATCACTTGAGGTCAGGAGTTCGAGACCAGCCTGGCCAACATGGCGAAATCCCATCTCTACTAAAAACACAAAAAATTAGCTGGGCCTGGTGGCATGCGCTTGTAATCTCAGCTAGTCAGGAGGCTGAGGCAGGAGAATCGCTTGAACCCAAGAGGCGGAGATTGCAGTGAGCCCAGAGAGCGCCACTGCACTCCAGCCTGGGCAACAGAGCGAGATTCCATCTCAAAATAAAAAGAAAGAAAAAAAAAAAAACAAAGTTGGGCAATTACATGCACTGCATATCTACTATGCATAACTATGCAAAGCACTGTGGGTTTTTTTTTTTGTTGTTTTTTGAGGCGGGGTCTCACTGTGTTGCCCAGGCTGCAGTACAGTAGTGCGAGCATGACTCAGTGCCACGTAGACCTCCTGGTTTCAAGCAGTTCTCCCACCTCAGTCTCCCGGGTAGCTAGGACTACAGACGTGTGCCACTATACGCAGCTAATTTTTTATTATTATTATTATTATTTGTAGAGATGGGGGGGTCTCACTGTGTTGTCCATACTGGTTTTGAACTACTAGCCTCAAGCAATCCTCCTGCTTCAGCCTCACAAAGTACTGGGATTACAGGCATAAGCCACTGCACCCGGCCAAAGCACTGTGCTTATATACCACAAATTTAATCTTCACATCCACCTAATTCTACCTAGCTCAGCATTTTATACATGCTGAAAAACTGCAGTTCAAAGAAGTTAAGAAACTTGCCCAAGTTCCCAAACTAGTTAAGCAGTACAGTCGGGATTTGAATCCAGCTTTGTCTTCCAAGTTCCTTATTCCTTAACATTACACCAACTGTTAAGCGTTTAATGAGAACAAAATCTTAGATGGGGGCAGAATTCAGCCATGAAATGGACTGAATTGTACACACATCACTTTAAAGTTCTCTAATTTCTCATCCACAATACAGAATAAGGCCTTAACTCTAAGCATCCAAGACCTATATAATCTGGCCCCAAGGCACTCCCCTCTCCCATTCAATAAAATTCATAGAATATTTTCTATATAAAAGGAATTGTGCTAGGCTCTAGAAGAGAAACACGCTGGAATAATACACACTCTCTGCCCTCAGGGAGTTTATGGTCTAGAAAGAGAAAGGAGGCTAGAAGCCAAACAATGGTAATCAAAGACAGAACGATTACATGGATAGGAGATGTACTGAGGAAGGGCCTGAGACAGGTGCCCAGAGATGTTTCCTCCTAGGGCTGCCATGCTCTGGGTCATTGTCCCCACTGCCCTAGCCACATCTGACCTATCTCAAAACTAGCAGCAGCCAGAGGTAACCCCATATCAGCCAGTGACTACAGAGAAAGCAGTGGCCTAAGATACAGGCCTCCCACTGGAGTTGATGACCAAGCAAACCAAGAAAATCACCTTTCTCGGTTGAGCTTTAGATTCAGGATAGTCACCTCGTTTTTCTCCTCCTTTTAAATTTCCAGGCTAGGCATGGTGGCTCACACCTATAATCCTAGCACCTTGGGAGGCCAAGATAGGAGGAATGCTTGAGGCCAGGAGTTCAAGAACAACCTGGTCAACATAGCAAGACCCCGTCTCTAAAAACTAAACTAAACTAAAATAAATTTCTAATGATCTTGGTAACACATAAACACATTCTGTCCGTAAAATCTTAAAATGTTACACGGGCAAACCAGTTTTTGTCTTTTCTCCTGCCACTCTCTACACACACTTCTGTCTCTAAAAATCCTTATTCCTATCATGTTGGGTGCTATTTCCTTTGTGTGAAATGGCCACCGCCCCCACCCCCACCCCACCAAATATACTGAACAATGATTCCTGAGCTGCCAGGCCTCTGCAGCTGGCACTTCCTCCACTCACTCCCCAGAAGTGGGCTGGGTCTGCCCCTCCCGCTCACCATACTTTGTGCGCACTGCTAGCACAAGCTTGCTACACTGTATTCTGCCTGTTTTTGCTTTTTCCTTGGCAGATTGTGAGCTCTGTGAAGGCAAGACCCACATCCTACTCCCATCTACTCCATCCTCCCAACCTCTGGCCCTGTATGAAGAATGTGCTACCTAATGATATTGCCACTGCTGACTTGAGTCTCTTCCTGAAAGAAAAAATATCTGAATAAGTGACATCACGGTTCATGGGAGGCAGTGACTGTCTTCTTTGAATGGGCAGGCAGAAAGGGAGGGGGAAGCCACAGGAAGACAGAGAAAGCATTGTGCTGGCAGGCACTGGGGATGCAAAGAAGAATGCAACAGGGGTCCTGCCTTCAAGGAGCTCACAATCGTGTTGGATGCTTATGGAATGCAGAAATACCCATGAATCCTTCCTCTTCTTAAGCTCCAAGAAATCAAAGAGGAACCCATAAGCACAGCTGAGACAGAGTGGCAACGAAAGAGGATATGTGGCTGTTTTGTTCCCTAGCAGAATGAACCTGGAAAGCTTAAAGTCCTTCTTACTTCAAAATTAGCTCAATCTTCCCTGTTTTCAATTCTTGTGATCTTCATCAATTTCAGATTTAGTATCTTGCTTCAATCAGCCACTGAGAGGGTAACATTCAGTATTTAATTGAGAAAAACAAATTTTCTAAGAAACACCTCAACTTGTTTACAGGCAGAATAGGTAAGAATGAACCGGACAAATGGAAGACAGATAAGCTAACTCAGGGCCTTATTCTCAGTACCCACAATATTTTCTACAGATAGAAGTAATATATACAGTCAACGTAGCTTTATCTGCAAGCTCATCTGCCACACAGAAGTTTGACTTCCAAAAAAAAAAAAAAAAAAAAGGCAGAACCCAAACTACTCATGTGGCTTGGGCTCTGAATGTTGCTTTGTAAAGATATCTCAGAGTGAAATTATCCAGCAAACCCTTGTGTGGATAGAAGGTTCCACAAGTCAACAACCGCTTAAGCAGTTTAAACCAACAAGCAAGATGCCCTCTATTTAAATGCTATGAGTGAATCTATTTTAAGCCTTTAAAAATCCTTTGGGCAGGTGTTTAAGCTGTGCACAGACTGAGCCTGTGGAGGCTCCGGGGGGTGGGGGAGGGCGGGCTCCACTCTCCATGCCGGCAACATTTTGTTCAGACAATCTTCCTGCAGCAGGTCATGTGACAAAGGCCAAATAAACAGCATCTGGGGATTTTCAATTACAGACCTTCGCCCAGCATGCCTGCACTGTAATCTCTACCAGATGAGGCTCAGGCCTCCCTATTTTCAATAATTCACACACTGTGTACACATAACATGACAATAAGGGCATTCATGGTGTGCCCTGATTCGCAGATCAAAGCTAGCAAAGGGCCAGCTGTAAGCATGCTCGGCTGCTGGATGATTCGTGCCTTTCACAGGCTTGGAAAGGCGCTCCACAGGACCTGGCAGGCCGGCCTCTTTCCTGTGTGGTATGCTGAGCAAACTCTGAACATGAGCGAGGCACAGCCCCCTGGGGCAGCCAGAGAGGCGACCAATTCTATGTGCATTTGAGAGTACTGGAAAAGATTCAAACGTCAACCTACTCCACAAGCTGCCTCTTGGATAGACTTCTCTTGGCTAATGCACGATGCATGCAAAAGGCCACCACTAAAAGGGGCAGGTAGTTCTTGAGACGAAACCTGTTCTACAAAGACAGTATGGTTTCCATACTTAATAAACCCTTAGCCAGGTGCAGGTGCTCGAGTTCACAAATCCACTGGCTGTGCAGTTCCCATTTAGCCATCACACACATGCACACAGACGCAGACACAAACTACGTGGAGGTACATTGTTAATGCATGCTACAGAGCTTTGGATCTGGGAAACGAAAGAGGACACTGTTGTTATTACTGAATTCCCTACACATTAACTCAATTAACTCCTGTGCTGGACTAACACTTCTAGCTACTGTGTGTGTGTGTTTGCACACACACACAATAGTGCTTTGAAAGCATTCAGAATTCTCAAGTCCACAACATTCCAAATGTCTCTTTCCCTGAAGAGAGAGCTGCAACTGGAGAAAATAAGGACACCACTTCCTCATATAAAAATTTCAAGCCCAGCGCAGTGGTTCATGTCTGTAATCCCAGCACTTTCAGACGCCAAGGAGGGTGGATCACTTGAGGTCAGGAGTTCAATATCAGCCTGGCCAAGATGGTGAAACCCCGTGTCTACTAAAAATACAAAAATTAGCCAGGCATGGTGGTGGGTGTCTGTAGTCCCAGCTACTCGGGAGGCTGAGGCAGAGAACTGCTTGAACCTGGGAGGCGGAGGTTGCAGTGAGCCGAGATCGTGCCACTGCCCTTCAGCCTGGGTGACGGGCGAGACTCTGTCTCAAAAAAAAAAAGATTTCATACCCGTCCATCAGGGCAGGAACCAGGAGAAAGCGGTAATGGTGACTTTCTTGGAGCCAACACATGCTGCTCACCAGCTGTGGGCTGTGTGTCCTTACCCCCTTTTCTTGCTCATTCAGAACGGTTTCCTCTTAATCACAATAATCCCAAAAGTGCTAAAACATATCAATCGTTGGGTAAGCCCGGCCTACAAAGGGCCAGCCGGCTGGCTTTTATGGGCTTGTCCAACAGCAGCTGATACTTCATTCAGTGACAAATCCAATTTAGCAGTTACAAGAGGTTTAGCATCCCTGAAAAAAATATTGGGGTTGATCTGGCACTCTGAAGTCAGCAAATGCTCCACTGCCATATTGTTGCAGAGATTTTTCTGCCGTCATATTTGGATGTCTATAACCAACTGTCTCGCACCTTCCCTACCCCTGCCCTCCAATGATTTGATGCTGGTGGTGACAACAATTTAATCCCTGGATAAAAAAATATAGGCAACAAATCACATGTGGAAACTGACTGAATAATGTGATTTTACCATCATCCCCTCAAACATAAAAAGGGGGAGGAACTGGCTCTCCTTTTCAAACAGGAATTTCTAACGTTGAAAGAAAAAGCTATGAGGAAAAGGTGATTTCACTCTAACCTCTGGACTCTTAGTTCTTAAGAATAAAAAGAGATAAGCAAATGTGTTTTTAGCCTTGGATTAAATTTTGTCTTATTAAAAACAATGGCGGGACTACCATAAAGACCTTGTAACTAAATTATTTACATTTATTTAAACATTAAAACACTAAAACAAAAAAAGTTTAAGTCACGATGGGTGAAAGAAACTGGCATAAAGAAAAGTTTTTGAATATTTAATATACATTCTTTACAGATTATATAAATTCAAGTTAAAAGAATTTCCAAAGAAAATAACTTGAATAATTTAGCTATAAAAGGACTTCACAACCAACAAAATGTCATTAATTTATATGGTAAAACAAAACGGAAATGATCTAATAGGAACATGGGCTGATTATTCCTTTAATATTAGGCTTTGTTGTCAATAGTTGATTATTTACCCCGGCTCCAGTTTTAATGATAGCAAAAAAGTGACCACAGAAACATCTGATTTTAAAAAAGAACAAGTTTTCAGTGCCATAAACGAGATGTATGCAATTATGGCTGGCAAGACATCAACAATGAAATATTCATACATGGAGTTATTTCATGTGGTTTTAAAACATTATTCTTTTCTCTAGATTTTTTAAAACACAAACTGAAAAGTAAAACAAAATCAACAACCAAACCCTGCAGATTTGAAAAGACATTTAGCTTTTGTTAATAACAATCCATTAGATTAATATTTTGTCAATGTCACTTGTCACAACAAAAGCAGCAGCATTTATAATTTACTCTAAGACTGGTTTAATTAAAATTCAAAAAACCATGACAAAGCTATATTGAATTTCATTTCCCACATTGTAATTACTTACTTTGTACCTGATTATAAACAGTATTTTATTACATCCACAAAAACGCATTTAAAAGCTAACAGTAATTCATAGACACTGGAAGAACTGAGAGAACAAGTCCTGTCACTTCTACTTTGAATAGAGAGCTACTTCCTACTTCAATGTGACATAAGAAATGAGGATGCATGATCTTTTCCAACCTGAGGGGATCTATGGATCTGCCAACATTACTTTCCCTAAGAGCTGGGCTCGGACTCCTTGTGAACACAGATTTGGCAGAGCCAGATCTATGTGCACCCTCCCAAGACCAATAGAAAGGGTCTGACTTGGCTCAAACCCAACAATGAGACAATAGAGGCTGCCAGGCATGATGGATGACTTAAAGGACTTAAAACCACCATTTGCATCCTCCCAGATAAACAATTAGCTAGAAAAAAAAAATTTGTTTTTTTCCTGGAAGCAACTTCCAATGCTGTTAATCTGCCCAGCAGAAGAGAGGTAGTTTAGTAAAATTAGAATAAAATTTGAAAATGTCTCAGACAAATGTTCTTAAAATATCTCACTGGAATTAGAAGAAATAAACCATTCATTTTACATTTTTTAAGTTTAGAATTTTAAAAGTTAGAAAAGGCTTTGAAGCTTATAACTCTCTTAAAGTCAGTGTCAGAAGGTTTTCAATATATTTACTTAGTTCATTTTTCTATTCCCTCGTCCTTCATTTGAAATCCATGTAATTCTTAAGGGCAGCATAATAAAAAAAAAATTCACTTATTGAACAAGGCAGACAGGCATAAACACGATTTAAGCATGAAAAAAAGGAAACGGCCTACAGACATGCTTGCTAGATAAAAATCAGTGGTTCTGAAACGCATACAAGCAATTTTCTGGAGCTCATGAAGACCCAGGAGAGAATGCTTGAGAAACGACAGAGAAATCTCTTAAAAGTCACCCTGCATTTCTCTAGAATGAATTTACAGGACAGGCTAAGAGTATCTCCGGAAGTTCACCAAGCCTCCATTAATAAATGAGGCAGCAGTGTGGTTTCCGTGGCAACAGACTCCTGACTCCAGTAAGCTTCGTGCACAACTGCCAAAGATTTCTCCTCAAATCTCAACTTCCTGTTTCCAGGTACTGACAAAACCAAACATACTTTTAAGCCCAGGGAAACAGCAACAGCGTAGGGGTTTTCAATAGGGATTCTCGTAACGGTGGTTTAGTCAAAAGTGAGGTGGAAGTATTGCAAGACTAGGCAGCTCGATCTTGCCGCAGAGGCTTGGAGAACGCTTTTAAAGGGAGCTAAGAGCCCCCTGAGAATGTTCAGTGAGTTAAATATATTTGCTGTAATATTATAATGTGTTATGACAAGCTATATATCATTATAATAGGTTCCCATGATTCACATTTGCCTGTTTTTTTTCCCCCCCTTTGCCGTGGAAATGATTTGGGGGTTTGGGTCAGCTTGATTCAGAATTCGGCACATGAAGAAAGCTAACTACATTTCTTTAACATATGTAACCTTGAGGTTTATAGGAGAGGTCATGATACATTTTAAAAGAGACCTTCCCAGACTCCTTCATATGAACGGTGAAGTATGGAAAAGTACAGACGCTAGGACTCTGCCATTAGCAGTCACTGACTTTAGGGAAAGTTATTAGCCTTTGTGAGCCTCAGTTTCCCCAAAGGTCTCCTACCCTATAATGCTATGATACCATGATAAGCCCTAGCTACTTCTACATTCCTTCCAAACACATGCAGAGAACACCAGAAAGCACTGGTGTGCTTCGATTCTCCATCTCCCGTTTCCCTCTAAACACTGAAGGAGCTGAGTTACCAGGGTGCAAACCGAAGGAAGATAGCATATTTCCCAATAAATGCAAGTAGCTGAAAGAAGGGCAGCTACCATGACAGCAGCCTGGAGGAGGCATGTGGAGGGATTCTCAGAAAAGAGAGAATTCTAAACCAATCCCTCCAAGATCAGCGTGAAACCAATGTTCCCCATAGAGTTTCCCTTGGAAAAAAATAATCGAGGAAAACTGTACTTATTCTTTATGCTAAGGCAGCGAACACACTTCCTAATCAGCATCCATCCCCACCATCTCAGGAGCTGCGCTCAGAGCAGAAAGAAAGTCTCTTAAGCCAGTGGCTTGCTAAGCACCGATTATAGGCATGGCTTGGTGGGGACAGCTAAGAAGACCAAAGGAGGGAAAAAAGGCAGCTCTTCTGTACCCACTGAGCTTACACTCTATCTACCCCATGGTGTATAAGAGACGCAGGTAGGAAAAGAGGCAGAGCCACAGCGGCTATACATTTTTCAGGATTTCCCTTTTAAATTCTGTTCCTTTTCCCCTTTCACCTATGAATAAATCTGAGTCTATGTGCCTCTCTGCATCCATAAAATAATGTAACTTCCCACATGACTCACAGATGCACCGCCCCTAGCGTATTTTCATGTTAAAAGGCTTTAGCAGACAGTAACAAATTCCTGACAGCTACAACTGATAACCTGAGACAAGAAAAGGTATTCCATTTCAATTTTCAGACAGGTCTGGCTTGGGAACAAACCAGCTGAGGGACAGGGAGGGTAAATTTCCAGTACAACTCTCCCTGTAAAAGCAATCAAGTTACTACCAATGGAGAACAATCAAATACCCACCAGAACTCTGCAAGCCACTGGGTATCTCATCCCATTCCACTCACAAGGGCCCACGCAGAAAGTCACCACTTGCATATAAACTTCCCTATGAAGTCTATGCCTTAGTTTTCTACCTCAGAGAAAAATGAGAGGCTTCTGATAGGAATGGGGCCCCTCAAGCCTCGAGAGAAGATCTGCAGAGAGTTGGGAATATCTATTAACACAGACGGCACTTCCAAACTGCAGAAGAGCCCACAGTCGAACCCTGGACCCAGGCTAAGACATGGCCATTTATTTCGTGAAAGTGAAAACGAGTAAAAGTTAAGTGAAAGACTATTACGCAGGAACGATCATCCCCAGTATACGCATTTGGACTGACCTCTCTATAATTTAATTGTAGGAGGTTGTATTTACCACCACAACACTGGCTATGGCCTCTTAACTCTCACAAGCTTCTCATGGCTTCTTCTGACTCCCCATCCTTACACAATCATTCCACTGCAAAAACATCCATCTCTCAGACTCATTCACCTTCCACCCTTCTTGCCTTGGCCCTATTTCGTTTCTGGTCTTTTAAAGCCGCCTCCGAACTGTTTTCCTTACTTTCCATCTGCTCCCACTCTCACCCTTCCTTAAGGCTACAACCAGAAGGATCTTTCTCAGATTAATGAGTCTTATCACATTACCCTGAATGTGGGCTTTCTATCATATAGTCCCCCACACCTAGAATGCAAACTCTTGTTGCTGCCTGCAAATTTCTATTCATCTTTTAATATCCAACTGAAACAAAACCCTCCATTACACAAAGTTAGTGATTCCCTGGTTGTGCTCCTTACGTTCTGAACCAGCTCTGATAGTCCCCGCCACGTTCTGGCACCACTTCTTTCCCAACCAACGTCTCTACTACTCCCTAAAGTACTACTACGTGGCAGGAGCTTTTTCCTGTAATTTCTGTTACCTCAGTCCCCAGGACACAGCCTAGCACCTGGGACATAATAATTGTTAACTGAATGGATGGGCCAGAAGCATGTGGACAGTGGATGCAGTATTTCAATCAGAAGCTCGTGATCTTCGAAGACTTTTGTTTTTGTTTGTTTGTTTTGTTTTCAGATGGAGTCTCACTCTGTCACCCAGGCTGGAGTGCTGTGTCACGCTCTTGACTCACTGCAGCCTCCACCTCCAGGGTTCAAGCAATTCTCCTGTCTCAGCCTCCCGAGTAGCTGGGACTACAGGCATGCATTACCACACCTAGCTAATTTTTGTATTTTTAGTAGAGATGGGGTTTCACTACGTTGGCCAGGCTGATCTCAAACTCCTGACCTCAGGTGATCCACTGGCCTCTGCCTCCCAAAGTGCTGGGATTACAGGCGTAAGCCACCATGCCCGGCCCCCAATTTTTTTTTTAATAAGTTGGAATGAAAAATACTATTTTGAGGAAAAAAAATATTTGGGAATTGTCCCAAGTCTATGAAAAACAATGCTCAGAGTTCTTTCCTAAGTTGCTTGTGTGGTGACATGTCTTTTGTCAAAAGAAATTTGTAAGTCTGTTTCCCCAGTTTGAGCTACACAGATTTTCTGTTGAGAAACCATTTTATGTCATGTGTGTGGTTTCTCATCTATCCAAGCTTCCTAACTGCAAAAATATTATCACTCTATAACCAACAAGCAAACAATGAAAATATTTTTAACTGCACTGCCTGGGCTTAGAGAAACTCTCTTACAGACTTTAGTATTAGTGAATCAGAAATGTTTGGCTCTAGAAGACACTTTAGAGATAATTTCATCTAACAGTTTCAATTTTGCAGGTGACAAAATGAAAGCAAAAAGCAGTCAAAAGACATGTACAAGGCCACAACACTTGTGGGTTTACTAAGAATCTCCTGACTCTGAAGCAGTGCTCATTTTAAAACTAATATATAATAAACTTTTGTTTTACATGAACGTTTTACTTAAAATGTTACAATTTATCTTTAAAGTAATCCCATCATTAACATTTAGTAAACACATGAGGCCGGGTGCGGTGGCTTAAGCCTGTAATCCCAGCACTTTGGGAGGCCGAGACGGGCGGATCACGAGGTCAGAAGATCGAGACCATCCTGGCTAACACGGTGAAACCCGGTCTCTACTAAAAAATGCAAAAAACTAGCCGGGCGAGGTGGCAGGCGCCTATAGTCCCAGCTACTCGGGAGGCTGAGGCAGGAGAATGGCGTAAGCCCGGGAAGCAGAGCTTGCAGTGAGCTGAGATCCGGCCACTGTACTCCAGCCTGGGCAACAGAGCGAGACTCCGTCTCAAAAAAAAAAAAAAAAAAAAAAAAAAAAAAAAAAAAAAAAGAAACATGTCTTTAATTTGCTGCCAATATGATTTGAAACCAAAAGTATTCTTAATTAGAAAAAACCAATTCAGATATAATTGGAATTTATATCTCAGAGGCTATTCTGATCACAATTACATAATCAAAACGTAAAGGTTGATTTTCTCCCTTAAAGGATCAGGGGCCTAGAAATATTCTTGGATGCCATGTAGCACCATCTATATTAAGTATTACCCAAGGACAATACAGTGCTCCAAATGCCCCTAAAAACTAGAATCCTATTTGTCATACATTTCTCCTGAGTGTATTACAAGTTTCACAAAAGGAAGTCCCGTATTAACACAGAACCCAGAACTTCTGTTATTAGGATTCATGAGGATGTGTTGTAAGTCATTAAGTGACAGTACTGTCTTCAAAATCTCATAGATTAGGCTGGGCACGGTGGCTCACAACTGTAATCCCAGCACTCTGGGAGTCCCAGGAGGGCAGATCATCTGAGGTCAGGAGCTCGAGACCAGCCTGGCCAACATGGTGAAACCCCGTCTCTACTAAAAAAACACAAAAAAATTAGTGGGGTTGGTGGTGGGCGCCTATAATCCAGCTACTTGGGAGGCTGAGGCAGGAGAATCACTTGAACTCTGGAGGCAGAGGTTTCACTGAGCTGAGATCACGCCATTGCACTCCAGCCTGGGCAACAAGAGCAAAACTCCGTCTCAGAAGAAAGAAGAAAGAAGGAAGAAGAAGGAAGAAAGAAGAAAGAAGAAGAAGAAGGAGAAGGAAGAGGAGGAGGAGGAGGAAAGAGGAAAGAAAAAAGGAAGAAGGAAGAAAGAAGAAGAAGAAAGGAGGAAAGAGGAAGAAGGAAGAAGAGAAAGAGACAGTAGAGATGCATGAACACAGAGGAAAGGCCGTGTGAGGACACAATGAGAAGACGGCCATCTACAAGCCAACGAGAGAGGCCCCAGGAGTAACTAAACCTGATAATACTTTGATCTCTTGGGCTTCCAGGCTGCAGAACCGGGAGAAAATAAATTTCTGTTGTTTAATCCACCCAGTATTCTATTATGGCAGCCCTACTAGACTAGTATAACCTATCTGTAGCTTCCAAAGAGACTCTAATCTCATTGAGGACAGTAGCCAAAACTGCCCTGTCCATTACTAAGGACCCGATGCCTGGCCCAGGGCAGGGGCTCAATGAAAAAATAACAGAAAGCCCTTTTCTTGAGTGTTTGCAGAAATTAATATAATAATAATTTTAAGCACACAGCCTAAGAGTATGATGGGAGTGGCTACTTTTCATATTAATAGCTAAGCGGGCAAGAAAGGAAAAGGGTAACCAATTATACCGTCCCTTCTACTCTAAACAGACTTTTAAATATGCTTGTAGTGTAAACTTTTGGACATTATAAGTAGTTAATTTCAAGATAATTATGGATGAAGAGTAAGTTAATTAAGTTGTTTGCTTTTATATACTAGGGTATATATGAGTTCGCCAGGCTTGAGAAAAAGTCACTGTGGGATCATTAATCAACTGGCGCTTAGATCCTGAACATTAAAAAAGGACACATCAAAGCTGAGTTAGTGGTATTTAACTTTGCATTTCATAATGCAACACTTTCCAAAGGTGATCTTTGCCAAAGAAAAACAGATCCATTTCTTCTTATGACAAATGTACCATTACTCTCCACCTTTTACCCTGCTAAGTCTGCGATGTGGTGAAAGTTTATCAAAATAACCTCTAAGGCAGATAAACTAGTCGGTGGAGTAGCCAGCACAAGAATGAGTGGTTTTCCAAGGACTGAAATCAGAAATTGAAAGGTGGCATAAAAATAAATACATTCTGGAGCTTTAATATACAGCAAGTTGACTATAATTAGCAATCCTGTAGCATATATTTGAAATTCACTAAGGTTCTACCCCTAAAGTTTACTAGGTTCCAAAATTACCAAACCCGCTCTCTCCTCCAAGCTAAAGTCTCATGCTAGTAACATAACGATTCCAGTTTGGGGTTAGGAGGAAGCAGTCTAGTTGAATTCATCCACACAACACTAAGTGACCCCTTTATTCATCATCGCAGGAAAGGCAACAATTGAAAGGTTTTTGTTTTTCTTTTTGTTTTTTTTTTTTTGAGACAGAGTTTCACTCTGTCACCCAGGCTGGAGCGCAGTGGCGCGGTCTTGGCTCACTGCAAGCTCCGCCTCCCGGGTTCACGCCATTCTCCTGCCTCAGCCTCCTGAGTAGCTGGGACTACAGTCGCCCGTCATCACACCAGGCTAATTTTTTTGTATTTTTAGTAGAGATGGGGTTTCACCGTGTTAGCTGGGATGGTCTCGATCTCCTGACCTCATGATCCACCCGCCTTGGCCTCCCAAAGTGCTGGGATTACAGATGTGAGCCCCCGCGCCCGGCCCAAAAGATTTTTTTTTAATTTTGCTTCTAACTGACAGATAAATTTGTGATATCATATGATGTTATCATATATGTACACATTGCAGAATCATTAAATCAGGCTAATTAACATATCTACCACCTCATATTCTTATCATTTCTTTGTGACGAGAACATTTAAAACCTAGTCTTTTGGTAATTTTGAAATATACAACACATTATTATTAACTATAGTCACTATGCTGTGCAAGAGATCACTAGAACTTATTCCTCCTAACTGAAACTTTGTACTCATTGACTAAGACCTCTCCTTTCTCCATCCACCCCAAAAAAGAAAATACTAATGCTTTCAAATAAAACTCCAAATAGCAGCATTAACACATTCAGAATCCCTAAGTTTGCCTCTTTGAATAGAAGTTCTCTTCTTCTATATCTCTACCTGTAGATTATGAAAAAGTAACACATTCTTCCAGGTCAGCTGTAAGTTAGAAAGAAACCAGAGTTTGTTTACATAAGTGTTACCATTTAAAAACCTCAGAGCCACCAGGTACAGTGGCTCACGCCTATATTCCCAACCCTTTGGGAGGCCGAAGCAGGTGGATCACATGAGGCCAGGAGTTGAGACCAGCCTGGTCAACATGGCGAAACCCCTTTTCTACTAAAAATCCAAAAAAAATTAGCCAGGTGTGCGGGCATGAGCCAATAATTCCACCTACTTGGGAGGCTGAAGTTGCAGTTACTGAGACTGCGCGACTGCACTCCAGCCTGGGTGACAGAGCGAGACTCCTTTCCAAACAAACAAACAAACCTCAGAGCCAAATAAATTTATTCTCCCACAAATATGCAAATGTTCTGCAAGAATAAATTCTAGACCTACATTGGGTAATAAACTATCAGCATCACCAGGAATCTATCCCAAACCAGTAAAAATCAAATCCTATCACAGTGGCCGATCTGCTGCTTTGTAGTTAAGAAAACAAACCAACAAGGTTTGATATTACACATACTCACTGCTGGTTTTGGTGCATTAGCTTCCAATCTCCCTCTGCAACTTCCTGAGCTATAACAAGAAGCTCTGAACCCCATGGAAGTGACATATACTGTCACAAAGACAAGGTCAGCCTCGCGCAACTAGAAGCAATATAAAAATCACAAAACTGTAAAGCATTTTCTCTATATACACAATTGTACTTACCCTCTGCCTTTCAGAACTCTCAGGGAAAAAAAAAGAGTCAAAACTTATCTTTAATTGCTCTGTAATCTCAGCACTTTGGGAGGCCAAGGCAGGAGGATAGCTTGAGGCCAGGAATTTGAGACCAGCCTGGGCAACACAGCAAGATCCCATCTCTACAAACAAACTTAAAATTAAGATTAAAAAAAAAAAAGAGTGGGCACAGAGGTTCACACCTATAATCCCAATACTTTGGGAGACTGAGGCAGGATGATCGCTTGAGCCCAGGAGTTCAAGACCAACCTGGGCAACACTGTGAGACCCCATCCCCACAAGAAAACAACACACAAAAAAACAAACAAAAAATATCTTTAACTGGTAACAAGTACTATTTATTAAGTGTCTATTGTATACCACCAGGCATTGTGCAACACACTTCCCATACATCTCTCTCCACAATTACAAAAGTCGAGAGAGGCTGTTATTATTTTCATTTTACTGATGAGGAAACAGCCCCAGACCAATTAAGGAGCTCACTCAAAACACACATCTAATAAATGGTAGCAATGGGACTTCAGCCCAGGTCTGTCAGATTGCACTGCCCTTAAAAGGAGGTCATGTCAGATGTTCACAAGTCCAAAGCTTCCATGGATATCTGTTACAGTCACTGTCTAGCCTATGTGACCAGTGATTTAGAAAGAATTAATAGTCTAAGTAAATAAAACACCAGAAAATCTATTCCACGTAACTCATAACTCACCCTCCCCTCTCCAAAAGTCAACTGACTAATTTATCTTCCACACCTCAAATTGTTTGTTTTACACCAAATTATAATTATTCCCCAGGGCTGGTCATCAGTCACTTATTCACATTGGAAGTACAGGTTGCTTGACATCTAGTTTGATCCAAGTCATCTCTCTCAGATTCAAATCTTAAATTCTCATTCCTCAAGATGTAACAGTTGCAACTCAATTCCATAAACATTTATTAAATCCTTACATAACTGCATGTGTCAAGCAAACAGACACAGCCCATGCCCAAGGCAAGCTCAAGGTCTAGTTGGGGAAATAAGCAACCAAATGAGTAAACACAAGGAGGGGGCAACTAATTTGGTTTGAGAAATTTGGGAGGCACCTAAGGGATTCTTGAAGAATGAGTGGGAATCTATAAAATGGCTAATGAAAGAAAGCATACTAAGTACAAAAAAGGAACAAAATGGTACCATAACTTGGAAATATTGAGTAATTCTGTGTGACCAAATGGGAAGGGAGAATAAATGGCGGAGGCAGGTTGTGAAAATTGTTATATATGAAAACTTTATCCTGTAGGAAAAAGGGAACCAACACTTTTTTCAGTAGCATGGCAACAGAAATAAATGTAACTAACGTTCTGGCTCTCTCAGCAAGCAGGAGGTGATGCAAATTCCACATTTTCAGATTTTACATGCCCAGTCTGCTGGGTCACTAATGATGAATGTCAAAAGAAAAACAAAGCTACTTATGGTTCTCCTTTTTCATTATGTTAGTTCAGGTACAGCCCTCTTCTGCTTGGCATATGTTAGATTCATGTTGTACCCTGCATTAAAACATTCAGCACAAGGAGGCCAAGGAGAAGGCAGACCTGCATTTCAGCACATCTCTGCAAGCTGCAACGCAATGTTCATAATTAAGATGACCTGAATTCCCCCCAAATCTTCTTTTTCCAACTCACTGATTAAAGTCTTGATTAAAAATACAGACATTTTGTCATCCTTACTACATTTATCTCACCTCAAAACTCTCCTGACTGGGTGAAAGAAAATGCTGCCTTCTCTGGTCAATTATTGCATGGACACAAGGGACCAATTAATGCCATCCATAAAAGCCCGAATCATTCTGTCAATTAACAAGAACTAACTATGTCATCAGATATATTACTGGTGAGCAAGTCTATTTGGTTGCAATATGTCTTGAAGGAGAGCAGTATCAAATGAATCACAATTGACTTGGACAACTGCTAGCATAATTTCGGAAGATGAAAAGACAGATGTGGTAGTTATTAGTGGTCCCCTGAGGAATTACAGCCAAGCAATTGTAATGTGCTAAGACTGCACTAGCAGGTGCCTGCAGTACAAATCAGACAGAGGGTTAAATCAATATTTTCAATTTCTTAGGATCAATCTGGTGTTTGAACGAGATGGAAACTTGTTAGCAATTGGCAGGATGTGTAAATGAAAAGTCAAACTTCTTATTATTTGTTAAAAAGGAATGAGTGTACTGCATCATGCCCTTGGCACAAGGTAATGCTTTCATGATCCAGTAGCTGGGGCATTCACTGAGAATCAAACGGTTCTTAAATTTTAATAGAGTGCAAAAGGTTAGCTTCATAAAGGTTGAACATTCAAGATCTTTAAAAATGATTGAAGTGTCAATAGGGAAGTTTTGAGCTGTGACAACAGTATAGTTATTAATGATTAGTTCAAGAAGCAGAAGGAAACCTTAAACTTAATGGAAAGAGGAGAAAAATAAGGTCTTACCAAGAACGTAAAGATTAAATATGGTCTTGGGAACATTATGCCTTTTCTTACTTTGCTAAGGAACGGTTTAGCTTTGAGGACTATTTATCAAAAACTTGGATTTTTTTCCCCCTAGTCTTCTATGCCACATTTACAACCCTTGTTGAATGCATGGATTAACTGAACAACTGTCTCTGACAATGTTCGATCTCATTTTTTGTTAGTTTGCTTGCTTTGAATTTAGGGATAAACAATCCTTCATAGGCCCCCAAATTACGAAAATCTAATACAAATGAACAGAGCTCAGAAGCTTAGAATTGTAAACAAAAAATTTGTAACCTAATATATTTTGTGTGTACATAGTAATCATTTTAATCACCATGAGGGTTGGTGGTGGGGGAACAGTGTGGTTTACTGGGAGTCAGAGACATGGTGTGAATCTGAGGTCTGCTACTTACTCACCAGGGCACTAGGATCAGTTCCACAGTGCTAAGAAACTGGGGGGGGGGGGGGGGGGGGGGCAGCTTTCCCACGTCTTAATACCTGTTGAGAGCAGTAAATCTCCTGCCTGGCATATCAATTAAAAGTGCAAGTATCTGCATGTTACATGCTATTTAAAAACAAGTGGCATATTTCAGTAAGTAAAAAAATAAATAAATGCATTATAGTGCAATGTAAGTATTACAGGCAAACTGAGACCCTACTTTTTTTTTTTTTTTTTGGAGACAGAGTCTCACTCTGTCACCCAGGCTAGAGTAGAGCAGCATGATGATCTCGGCTCGTTGCAACCTCTGTCACCCAGGCTCAAGTAATCCTCCCACCTCAGCCTCCTGAGTAGCTGGGACTACAGGCACACATCACCACACTTGGCTAATTTTTAAAATTTTTGTAGAGACAAGGTCTCACTACATAGGCCAGGCTGAATATTTTCCTTTGGCCAAAAAAAAAAAAAACAAAAAACAAAAAAAAACACAATACCACTATCTCTAAAACCTATTTTAAAAAACCATTTCAAATAATAATTTACTGACTATACAAGAGCAAGATTTTTAAGACACAAAGATAATAAGGCAGACCATCTACCCTCAAGGAGTTTGGGGGAAATATGTACCCCTCAATTAATGGCAAACAAGGCAGATCTAAGATCACCTCAGGCAACTGGGGGAATTCAGGGAAAGAAGAAAGCCCTCAGCTGGCAGAGGGGGCAGGAGAAGGACAAGTTCTATAGGAAAGAATTCATGGAATAAACAAAATTTGAGATGGGCTCTGAAGAAGGGTAAGATTTAGACAGGGCTGGGGAGAGTCAGAAGGAAGAAAACCAGACAAGGAAGGTTTCCTGGAGGAGGAACCATGGAGTGGTGGAATGGGAACCAAAGAAAGAAGGAAGGAATTCCAGGCAGAGAAAGCTTCATCTGCCAAAGAGGTTGCTTCAGTGGAACTGAACAGCTGGAACTAGCCTTCACAAGAGCAGAGAACGAGAGAGAAGTAGGGTCATCGGCTCACCATCACCAGCACTGAGGTCCTGCAGCAGATGAAGGGCAAGAGGGAGAAGGGCCTGTCCATAAACCCAGCCAGAGGGAGGACAGAAAAGGGAAGAGAACCAGCAGATGGGGACAGGGAGGGGTATCTCCCTCTCCCTACACCTTTTGCTTGTTTTTTCCCTTTAAAAAACTGGCTCATTTTTCCCTTTAAATAGGAATTATAGTGTGTGTGTGTGTGTGTGTGTGTGTGTGTGTGTGTGTCTGCAAATATAACTGACACAAAATATAATTTATATACAATTAGTGTATGTACATAGATTTATATGTACTATATACACATTAACCAGGATAACAGATTTTTTTAAAGAATGAGTACATTCTAGATTTTGTTTATTAAGCTCACGTGAGCAACAGACACTAAAGAACAAAAGGGCTGTGCTGTGTGGGGAGGCTGCAGTCTCCCAGACAAGAGGAGGCCCTGAGAGCCTGGGCACCACTCCCTGCCTGCTTCTAAAACAGAAGGTCTCTGCGGCCAGATGTAACTGGGTGAAGCCTTCCCTTCAGCAGCTGGTAGGAGAGGCCAAGTCTCAAGCTGCCTAAAGAGGTGGCCAGTTTTGGGTTGAGTCTTCCTTAAGGCCCAGGACTCCTTAAGTCTTCCTACTTCTGGGCCCCTTGCTTCATCACAACATTGTCCACTGGGATGCCCCCACTGCCAGCCTTTGTGGATCTTTGTAGGTCAGGTATCCTCTGACCTCACCTGCCAGGTGAGATATGGTCTTGCCCCCTCCCCAAGATGCTCTCTTCCTTTGTTTATTTGGTCTTTGAAACCTCAGTCACTCATGGCTCTCTGAATTCTCTCCTCTTAGCAAGGCTAAGCTCCTCTATTTCCCAGTGGCTCAGGGACTTTCCCACAGCCCCAGGGGTCCTTTGTCTGATGCCTTTCTGGCCTCTGTGTCCATGTACCTGTTCTCCCTCTATCTCTCCACTCCCAAAGCCCAGCTCAGCAAAATCACCTCATCAAACCCCTCTCTGACCTTCTCAGAAATGTCCCTGCCCTGCTCTATGGACAGCTACAAACTCCTACCCTACCCAGCCCATCCATGTAAATGTCTTGTGCTGGGTGTTACGGAGAAATAAAGATGGCCTCAACACTCAGGTATTCCTGTCTCAAGAATTATATAAAAGTAAAGCACCAGATACAGTCTTCAGGATACAGTAATTGCTCAATTGCTCAATCTTATAAACACCTGAGTTCACTGGGCCTACTTCTCTACAACTGGACAGTAAAAGGCTAGTAGAAGCACACACCACGTCTTCTCCACCTCTCATGCTAACAGTGGAGAGCTCAATAAATACACGGATAAAGGAAGAAAAATGTTTAGCCAGAGGATCAGTATGAGCATTATCAATGTTCCAAGTCAGCGAGAATAAAAAACAAATTCAAGGTCCTTTCCTTCGGTTTGGATTTTACTTCTAAAGGCAAACATTACAGTAAGCTACATTTTCTGCATTAGTCTCAGTTGACACTAACTGGTCAGGAGAAACCAGTTGCTCTGAGGCATACTCTGGGGTCCTGGGTGAGCACAGGATATGTCAAGGCCGCCTGGGTTGGGGGAGTTTAAGGGATGCTTACACAGAGTGAGGGAGAGGTTTGGTGGGCAAGGTCATTTGTTCATTCATTCTCTCGCATATGTTTGGAACAACTGCCTTGGGCCAGTCACCACGGAAGGCTCTGAGAATTCAATGGTATGGTAAATATGAGCCTCTGTCATGCAGCTTCTTTAGGGTCTACTGGGTCAAAATCCGCTGGATAAAAATTCTACCTGCTGCACTTTTGTCTTGGAGAGTTCCTCTGGATCAGAGCCTCTGCTTCCACCATCACTACCTCAATCTGCAATAACAAACAGATGGCTCTTAAGGGCCAGGGGGCTAAAATCACAGAAAAGGAGATGGAAAGAGGAAGCAGGAAATTTTCTTTCCAATATTTAAAAATCTTCACAAGATTAAAACAGTGAATCCATGTTTCACAAACATTATCATCTGCAGAAATATACACAACAGAATTTAACTAATTTATTTAAACTCTTAACTTGTCCCCAAAACAGGCAGGTTTCAAGAAATATGGGGTAAAAAAAAAAAATCAGGACAAAAGAGTCAGGAGTAAGGTTATACAGAAAAAAAATGAAATGCAAATCAATAAGAAACAAGGACTCCATGCTGACACCAGTTAAGAAAAAGTGAGTTAAGAAATCATTCGCTTGGATTTCTTGGTTAATAGGTACTATTTTTTAAAAAATCATTCAGTTTAAAAAAAAGAACAAAAACAAAAACCACACTCCCAAGGGCTATGCATATTGCCTGACTTCAGTTTTGTGAAAACAAAAGCTATATCTTTAAGAAATTCAACTCACAAACATCAGCTTTTGAAACCAAGGTTCAGCAAAGAAGAGCCAATAAAAATGCTGTAACTTGAAACCAACCCACACAGCACAAAAAGAAAGAAGAGAGGTCTGCCCGGGTCGCCCTCGACACACCCTTCTAACTTGGTTCTAGAACAGCAGTGCCCAGTTTGCAAGACAAGAAGCTAATTGACTCGAATGTCTGCTGCATAAGCTATAAAATAAGTACATAAAGAACAATATGAACATACAGCGCCATCAGTTACATAAAAAGGCCTGACTGTCCGACGCCACACTGTGCACCAAACAAGCACAGCAATTGTTTCAGCGGGCTGTACGGAGGAAGAATGAATAATTAGCGTCCTTGTGAATCAAGTGTCCACCAGGAAGAGAGCTCTATCCTGCAGCAGTGGCACGGCAGCACCCTCGGCCCGCCAGAGTCAAGCTGGGGTTTTTAAAGGTCTTTATTGACAATCAGGATGCCGGCAAACATACTCTTCAGCCAAGTAAACCGACAACTAGCCCCACTGTGGCCACTGCTCATTCGCTGGAACGCGCACTTCTTGTCTAAAGTCTCACCAACTGCTACTTCCCATTTCCAGGAAATGTCATTTTCCCTCACTTGTTTATTTTTGCATTGGCTAGGAACACAACAACTTCTGCTAAAGGTGGAGGGGTTGTGACAAAAGCATCCATTTGAGCTGTCCTGGCACAATGAACACAACATAAGAAGTCCCTAAACATTTCTTTCCAGAGAGTTTGAGTGGAGGGAAGCAAGGAGTAAATACCTTTGATTCTAGGATTTTTCTCCTTCTCCCATATCACCAGTGTCAAAAAACATTTCACTTCCTCCTGCAAATCTGAGAATAAGAGAGCAGGATGTGTGGACTGTCACTAGGACAAAAACCCACTGAATTGGAAGTGTCTGATGCGTGTGACAGTCTGCAACACAGGCAACATAAAGCAAAGGAATGACCATAGGACCTAGAATCAGTAGATGGGATTCAAAGGTCTGCTCTCTCTCAAGGGCTGTATCATTTTTAGCAAGTCATTAACTTATCTGGGTCTTACTTTTCCTACTTATAAAATAGGGATATTAAGTGTTCTCATGCACACCGACACACCTATCCCAAAGCCTAGGGTTGCTGAGAGAATGAAATGAGATTATGCACAGAAACTTCCTTTGACATGAATATGATTCTATAACTTCATCTATTTGGAAACTCAGAAAATGCTGGGCACGATCCCAGTATCTCATGAATATTTATTATTTGCTTAGCACTGAGAAAGGCCCCTAGGAGATGCAGAGAATTAAAAGGTACAGTTCCTGACTATGAAGAACTCATGGACTAGTAGAGTCAGGATACGTAAGTTCAGGTCTAACAAAAACTCAGGCATAGCCCACTGCTGATAATTACTCTCAATGCTTTTCCCTCATCTCACTTAATTCTTCAGTACTTAGGAAAATCCACTGGGTTCTATCCAGAAGGCTTACAGCCCTAAAAACAATAACAACAGAATTGATAAGTGGCATCTCTCCAGCACCCAGAGGTATTCTCAGAGACAGAGAGTTGAGAGGAATTCCCTATTGCCCTTGAGTTACTCTATGAATTCAAACCATGGGAGTACAAGAGCCCCAAAGGAAATCATGTCTGGAGTGACAAAAAGAATTTGCTGCCAATCTTTCAATTAAAATGTATTTTTTTAAAAGATAAGACTCTACATGCAATGCCTAGGAAAACCTAGTTCAGGAACCTCTAGAGTCTGAGCCCTAAGCTCACAGGTCTGAAATCCAAACTGTAATATTACTTAATAATGGGTTCCTATATGCTAGGCACAAAGCACTAAACATTTACACACACTTTTTCATTTGATGCTCAAAGCAACCCTAAGGGAAAAGGAATTTTCTTATCTCTATTTTGCAGATGAAGTGAAGGATTTGATGGAGTTAAGTAACTGACCCAAGGTTTGCATAACCGGTAAGAGGTGAACCATGATTTGAACCCAAGTAAGTTGATTTCAAATCCTATGCTAATTCTTATCACACCCTGATTGTTACATTAGTCTGACTTGTGTCTGTTTCCCCACTCTGCTGTTCATTTCTGGAAAACTACTTAGACACACAGTTATCTTTGCAGGACAAAAACCACTATGGATTCCCTACTATGGAGGACCCAGAGTTGAGGGAAAAGTGTAATCCAAGGTACAAAGTCCTACAACTTTATGCTCTTCTCCAAGGAAGTATATTTTCTCCTGAAAGATTTGGTGGTTTTGAAGATGTAACAGAGACCTACAAGAGCCCAGAAAGTGGTAATATTTTTGAGTGGTTAGTAAGTAAAAATATGTTCAACCTAACTAGGAACAAGAGAATATAGTTAAATAATGTGCTCACTTTTCACTCATTTTCGCCCACTGAATGAGCCAGCAAACCTTCTCCAAAGTAATTTGACATGCTGTGCTTCCAGTTTCATATCTAAGAACTCTTTGCCTAACTCAAGGTCATGAAGGCTTTTTACTATGTTTTCTGCTAGAATATTTAGCTTAACCTTCTATACTTTAGCCTAGGATCCATTTTGAGTTAATTTCTGTGTACCATGTGAGGCCAGGATTTAAATTTACCTTTCTTCACATGTGGATATCCAATTGTCCTAGCACTATACATTGAAAAGACTATTGAATTGAATTGCTTTTGAATTGCTTTGGTACCTTTGTAGAAAAATCAGTTGACAATAATGTAATGGTTTATTTCTAGACTCTCAATTCTGTACCATTATCTATGCTTACACCACTGTCTATCCTTACACCAGTAACACACTGATTTGATTAGTATAGCTTTGTAGTAAGTTTTGAAACTAGGAAATATAATCTTTTTCTTCCCTCTCCGAATTGTTTTGTTTATGCTAGGTCATCTACATTTCTGTAGTGTTAATAACAGTTTGACAATTCTTAAAAAAAAAAAAAATGCATACTGAAATTTTATAAGGACTGCACTGAATCTATAAATCATTTTAGGAAGATTTAACAATATTGAGTCTTCCAATCCATGAACATGGGATATCTCTCCATTTATTTAGCAATAAACTAGTCTTGCACTGATTTTATTAAATTTATTCCTAAGAATTGTGTTCATAATGTGGTTTTCAGATTGCCTGGTGCTAGTATATACAAATACAATTGATTTTTGTATATTGATCTTTTATCCTGTAAGGTTGCTGAACTCATTAGTTGGTTCATACTTTGGGGGAATGGGGATTGGACGTGTGTTCCTTTAGGTTTTCTAGTAGAGGCTCAATTGATCTGAAAACAAAGACAGTTTTCTTTCTTTCTTCCCAATCCAGATGCCTTTGATTTCTGAACCTGCAGTATAATTTAAAATACAAGTAGCAAAAGTGGACATCTCTGCCTGGTTCCAGATCTTAAGAGGAAGCCACATTCATAATCTGCATGAAGAAGCAGTCTATCCAAGCTATTATCTTTCTTGAAGACTTTATAAAACAGAACTGACTAAATATTTTCTTATACTGATGAACCATGATCACATACAAATAAAAAACGTACCTAGAAACTTTTAAAAATGAGTGTGTGTTTTAAGTTAAGAATAGAATCAAAAATGTCCTCTAATAGATGAAACATAAAATTCTCCTAACAAATATATGAAAAAGCAGTACCATCTCACGTAATGAAAGGTCGAAGTAGAGAGAAGGAAACAGAAGGGAGGGCAAACAAGGGCAGCAACAGTTCGGGAGAGGCTGCGATCACTGCCAGCTTCCGAACAGGCTCCAGGTCAGCATGGTTCTGCGAGGCCAGGAGTTCAGCCCCATCAACCCTCTCTACCTTCTACTCACCCCAGAGTTCAGGACTGGGAGGAACTGGTGGGAATGGGGCTCTAGCAATCTGGCCCCAACCCTCACCCCCATCACCCAGCTAGAAGTAAACTGGTAAGGGCCTGGAAGACAAGGAGCCTCCAGTGGGAGCTCTCACTCAGCAATTTTCACACAACAGTCTCTTATCTTAACAAAGCAGCCGGACTTCTTTGAAAACTTGGTTCCCGGATGGAAACAATCGGGCAGTATCCAACACTGTTTGAAAGAACACACTGGTTCCAAAGACCTTGTTTTCTCTAAAAGGTGAAAGTTTCGATGCCCCAGCAAGAGGCACAGCTGGGTGTTCAGAATTTGACTGCGGGAGGAAACTGCCAGCCCTGAGGCACCCTCTCTCTCTATCCTATACACAATTTCCAGCCTGGAGCACAGCACCTGCCTAGAATAACTTCTGTGCAAACACTCAGGCAAGTCTGCAGACAACAGTTGAATATTTACTATATGCAGAGTCCAGTGTCCAGAGTGTAGTTATTTTTAATTTCATATATTCCATTATACTGTGCAATAAATCTGATAAGGAAGGATGAGTGGAGGAGTAAACAAAGTAGACATTACAATTGGGGATTTCACAGAAAATACTGTTTAAAAAAATGACTTCCTCAAGGGATTTAAAATCTAGTGAGAAAGAAAACAATGAAGAAGTTGGAAATGCAGACCGAACTAGAGTTCATATTCCTAATTTTACAGACGTTCTCCTTTTTTGGTGTCTCAGAGAAGTGAACAGCCCCAATCACTTAGTCTCCCCCAAAATTAGAATAAATATCTCCCTGGGGAACGGTAGGTGAACCTCTGTGAACATTCTACCACATTTTATGAGGGTAACTCTTCAGTTTACATCCCTACCTGTCACATCCACTGTATCCCTCAACAACTGTCACTCTTGCCTCTGTAATCCCTGTGCCTGGGATGTTAATAGTTGCCAAGGAAATGTATCTTCTTCCTTTCCTCTGCTAATGGGATTGTGGACAAAAAAAAATCTGACACTGGACATATCCCCAACATAACTCCAGTGATGTAACACTAGTATATGTCCCAGCCTTGCACCTTTTCCCATCCAAAGGTTGCTGCACTATCAGAATGATCTGAAGGAAGAATAAATTACCAACATCAAGGAAGCACCTGCTCTCCCTTTCCTCCTGCATATCCCAACTAGAGAAAGCATCTCTAGTGCTAGATGGAAAGAAAAAGAGGCCAGGATGTCTGAGAAGGTCCCCAACATGCCCACCTGTACAGCAGCCTGGGAAGCCTCAGTATCCGACCTGCCCTGGGAAATGACTTCTGAACGCCTTCCAGGGACTAGGCACTTCTCACAGGTAGGTACCTCACTGAGGCCTCACTGACAACCTTGTGAATCAACCACTACCTGTGAAGCTGGAACATTTTAAAGGCAAGAAATCAGAGCTCAGAAGTCAAGTAACTTACTCAAGATCACACAGCTAGCAAGTGTTGGCCACTTTGGTTTGCCATTTAGAAAAGACCCTGAAGCTCCACACACAAGTCCTACAAGGTCTTATTTGTCATTATACATTCCCTAAAGAGCTCAGGGGGATGGCCTGATTAGCAAGGTGAAGGAGAACCAGGACAGCTGCTCTCTCTTCTTCACTGCTACAAGCAAAGATGAGACGTGCTGGGGGAATGGAAACTGCAAGACAAGTACAAATTGAAAAAATAAAAATAAAAAACAAAACCAAATACTAGACAATTATCTACTAAAACTGTTTTCTTGGGATGTAAAAATTATAAATTAAATTGGAGCTAGGTTTGAATTGCTTTTTAAGTTCACTTATTATATGGTCTGTACAACATGTAATCAGGACATACTCCAAAGATTACCCTGATAAGCTGTGAAAAGAGCACAGTCATTAAATAAAATCATGAGATAACTGCATGGTTCTCTGGGTTGGGCTTACTAATATGGATGCTAATTTTATCTGTGGTACCACGGAGTGAAGGCGCTCTTGAAACTGAAGTTCCTTTAGCTGAGCTCTACAGCACGTTATCCTTTGAGCTGCATGACGGGGGAAAGTTCTCTGGCTTCTGCTTAGCTTATAGGAGTGCAAGAGATCACCTCCCAGCCCCCGGCCCTGGAAAAAGCACTGGCGCTCTCCAGCTACATGCCTTCTTTGTCTTTCTTCCAGTTAAGGCTCCACAGGCAAGGCCTCTGCCCCCCATCTTCCACTGTACTCCTGTGCAGAAGCTGAGGATGGGACGCTTAGAATAAATTAGGTGAGCCCTCACCCTGGCAGAAGTGACAGGGTGGACATCACACACTATCCCATCTCCCCCCCAAAGACTTTATCTGGCAGTACCTGTATCATGTATACAATGGTTCCTTCAAAATAATTATTTCAGTCACCGTATCTGCATCTGTGAGAGATGATCTATATTGCAGTTGACAGAGGACCAGTATTTGAGAAATTAGACCTCTAGTTTCTCTACAGTTGCAGCACAACAGTTAAGGAAAAGAAAAAAAGGGAGAGTGAGTGTAGGAAAAGAAGAAAGAGAAAAGGGGAGGGAGAAGGTCTAAGGGAGAGAGGAGGCAGATAGAGGAGGAGGTAGGTAAAGTGAGGGAACGAGTTGACACGTGTGTTCCGTGAAATGCCTTATCAATGCTCTACTGACAAAAGCATTCATATCAATGCTAACACTGGTTAATTCATATCCGGCCATAGGTTCCACACAGGTTGACCAATAGTTTACAAATACATGAAATTGGATCTGGGCATTTTTTATAAACCCATTTTTCATTTTTTCCATAATGTTTAATTAAGATGTTCCTACACTATAGAGTCAAAAAATAAAAGTCACAGTCCTCCAGAAGAGGTCACAGTTTCTGACTGCGTGCTCAGGGAACCCCCAGTGAAGGTCTCATTTGTATTCCCACTTAATAGATAAAAAGGCTGAGAAACGAAGCTCTGACAAAGGTTAACTCTCCATGTCCACATTATGATACAATTATGAACAAAAATATTCTCCCACAGTGCTATCCATTTCTAAATGCTTTCACCTGTATCATTTCATGAGATCCAATTACATATTTTTAAAGATTAAGACTCAGAAAGGTTTTGGGAGTAGAACAAGATCACAGGGCAAGAAAGTGATGGAGCTGGGGCCAGAATTCAAAACTCTGAACTTCTCGTTTTCATACAAGAAATGGCAAATCACTGATGCAAAAGAATCAAGTGCTACTAAAGGAGCATCTCAGACATTTCTACTCAACAACATACCATTCAGGGGCCCTTGAAAAGCCAAGTATCCCACAGAAGATCTGGCTCTGGACAGCAACAGAGCAGTGGACAAACTGAATGGGGCTCTGCTTCTTGAAGGCCTGGACAGCAGCTGGATCCACCTTCCCCAGTTTAAGGGCAGACAGGCTGGTGAACAGGCCAAAGCAAAGACTAAACAAGCATGCAGAGAGGCATAGCGCCCCCCAAGTGCTGCAAACACTTCCCTTGCCTTAAAATTAAAGCCCTTTGTCATCAGCAGCAGCTCCTGAAGTTACAGCAGACTGGGGTGTACAATATGCCTTCTTTCTGGGGTCCTAGGTTTTTCTCCAGACTTACTCTTGTCATCTTAAAATTGTTCATCTTGATTTACGTTAATGTGCATCAATGGCACAACAAAATCATGACAATAATAAAGATAGTTTAATTTGGGGAAACAGCACTCACAACCCCACAGCCTTCACAGGCCAAGGGTTTTTATTCGTCCGGGTTCCCTTCCAGTCCTGTCCCCTGAAACAGTAGCCATGATCACAGAATAAGCACTACTTTGTATTCTACTTTTTTTCGTATAATCACATTTCCTCTCTCAACCCAACTATGTCTAATGACCCTGGCAAGTTTCTACTCCAAAGTCTTCTTTTAGGGTGTTAAAATTTCATCATTAACGTAGACAACTGATCTCAAACAGGCTCCGTGACATGTCTGACTTGTAACTCCTAAGGTCTGAGATCATGGTTTGGGTGAGAAGGAGAACACTTTGGGGATGAGAGAAGAAAGGAAAAACAACTTTGCTTTTCTTCTCAGGAGACAAAGTGCTATCAGAGACTAAAACTGTGGATGCCACCGTGGGTGGGTGGGGTGGGAGCTGCCTATGACTTTGAGGCTACACAGCCATGATGCTGCCATATGGATGAAACCACTCTCCACTTCCTCACGGCAACAGTGTCTAGCGGGGTTGAAAAAAATTACTGTATGGCAAGAGTCCGGAGTATACATTACTCAAACCAGATCATGTCCCACTCCCCATACACACTTATCCACTTCAAACCTTTGCTGTGTGGCTCTGCACTGATGGAGAGGTTTATATTCCACAGCATGGTACTCAGTGCCCCCCATGACCTGCCACCACCTCCCCTTCACCTTCCCACCCTCCCTTTCCAACTCCCTCGCCCAGTCCCTGAGCTCTAACCACCCAGTTCCTGACCACCCAGCCCATTCTGTTCCTCCACCTCTAATCCCAGGAGGTGTGAGAAACTGTCCCTGCCCTCCAAAAGCTCACTCACAATTGGGTGAAAAGAAAAAGGCTCTGAGTGTACGTTTATCATGAAAATCAGGAAGCCATTTTGTTATCTATGAAATAACATCTTTTAAATGCATTACTGCAAATGGTTTAAAACTGGCCAAACTGGCCAACATATTACAGAATAAGACTGCCTTTAAAACTTTGTTACCATGAAACACAACACACACACATAGAAGTGCAGAAGGCATAAATGGACTGTTTAAATGAAGGGGTTACCAAGTGAATATTTATATAGATAACTAATTTTTTTAATTAAAAGAATCATTTAAAGCCTTTAAGACAGCAAAGTGTTAAAAAAAAAAAAAAATCACCTCTGCACAAGCACCAGTGATAACGGTGCCACCTTGGAGTCACTTAGTCACCAGTACAAGAGGAAGATGCTTAAATGCAAAGCTTTCTCTTAATTGGCCCATCATCTGCATCACACTCAATATCCCACTGTCTGGATCTCAGTCAATATGTGTTCCAGATTTTCCAGGACAATCCCAATTCTAAAGTTTAGGTTCTCTGGTCCCCATAAACCACTGAAGGTAATTCAAATTCCTATAGATCTCCCAGACTTCCTGTTGAACCAGAAAACAAAAAATAAAGAACTAAATATATGAGTCCTAATTTGAGACTCCAAATACATTTACTGTTACTCTAGCCTATGTTTTGTGTCTGCTTTCTATTTGTAGTTCCCTTGCAAAACCTAAGAGGATTCAGTTGCTTCATATTGGTCCCAAGTCAGTACTAAGCTGACTCACATAGATTTTCTCATTTCCACCACTAAGCAAGATAAAGGTTACAAGTATTTCCGGTGCAATTATAAATTGCATCTGCACACCCCAGCTTGTAAGTACCTGTGGACAATTTCACACTAATGTGGTTCAATGTCTCCCTGCTGCCCTCTAAGCTTGAGAAACCCATTGATATTGAACCTCCTCTGACAGCAAAGGCAATTGAGAGTTCCACGTGGGGAAAGAGGGGAGGATGTCCAAGGAAGACACAGACAGAAAGGCAGTTTGGAGGAGCTGGACTTGACTGGTCCTCTCTGACTTAATGACCTTTCATCTCCCAAGGAGCCGGATGCCTGACTCTGGGCCATCAGCACCACCAATGATCTCCAAACCAGACATGTCCCCAGGGAGGCCCCAGAGCCTTACTTCCTCAACTTTATTTTTCGACTCTGAAAAAAAAATCCCTTGATGAGATCTGGCCTCAACTTTATTTTTCGACCCTGAAAAAAATCCCTTGATGAGATTGGGCCACATGAGAACTGTTCAAAACATATTTATAAACTCTTTATAAAAATAGTAACAGTGGTTCTGTAAGATAATGTTGGTGACACCAAATTTCATGGAGGCAGGATGTAGAGCCTAGAGAAAGGGATTTTGAGAGACACATTAAAAAGATTAAGTCAAGGTACACTCTGGGCATACCAGCTGTATAACGTCATATAGATGAAAAGCAAGCATGCAATTTCATTCTCTCAAGAGTTTGGGACAAAGGTAAAAAATAAAAGGTGTCTAATGGCTATTGGCTGCAACCACCCACATACATGAAAAGTAATGAGAGCATGTCTCCCAATTTCCTATAGGTTGTCTGCCAAATTCCTGCCTCCTTCCTAAGAAGACAGAATCTGCAGTGTTTTCTTTGCCATCCAGATATACCCCATGTCATTATAAACAAACGCCGCTTTCTCTGCAGCTAATAACCACAATGTGTGGGTAAGAAACCTCTCCAGTATAAATCCGTGGGGACAAAGCTGCATTGTGGGCATTAAATAATTATAACAATCTGACATGAGTCAGAGGATTGTTTTTCAATGGCCCTGTTGCACTTCAAACTTTAAAGTCAACCCCAAACTCCCTTTCCTGGCACTCTGTCCATGTGCTGGGCTATTGTGAAACAATTCTCATTCTTTATAGTCTGGTCCCATTGCAAGGAGCTGGCAATGTGGGCACTCATGAAATATTAACACGTTAACATTGATTTTTTTTTCATAAGTGTGGCCAACAGTGGATCAATTATATTACTATGAAAAGCTTTTCATAATTCATTTGGGGAGCATCAAGATCTCATTTCTGGACAGCACATGGATGATGAAGTCGACAATTTTGAAGAGGTCAGCACTCACAGGCACTGAATACGTTAAATGTGATAGATGGTGTAAACACTCCGTTCACAAAAAAGGGAAAATGTTTACATCTGACAAAATAATTAAAATAGGGTACAACAGATCAACAAGTTGGGAATTAGGTTCATACCAGTCTCTCTCCATAAACAGGAACAAGAAAATCTCAAATGCTAGCCATTTATTCTCCTGGCTGACCACTAAATGTTTATTCCCACCTCCTTCAAAAGTAAAATTGGCTACTTTCTAGGTGTTAGAAGAATTATTTCAAGCTATGCATGCTCTGAAGTGCCTTTATTCCAAGAACATTAGTAGTTTATTATAAATTCTGGTTTTGAAGGGGTGAGATAATAGTATCAACATGGCAGAGTCCAATTCAATCCAAGCAGCGCAAGGCCTGAAGAAACAAAGTCCTCCTAGCTAGCGTGAGCCCAAGGAATGCCCGCGTGAGGTTCTGCTGATCCAGCAGTGAGTGAACATGAGACACATTTCAATTGTGCAGTGTGAATAAACCTCATCTCGGCTTTGAGGGAACCCTGCATCACACATGGAAAGAAACACTATTCCAAACCGGCAGGCCTCTGGCCATGCTGCCCTGGTGGCCAGAGAGGGCATCTTGAGGAATAGAGAGGGGTGCAGCCATTATAGGTTCTCTACATTCTCACTGTAATGCCGTCATGACCTGTGTCCCACTTTGTCCCCTCCACTAAACCGTGAGCATCTTAAGAGCAGGAACCAGGTATTATTCATCTTGAGATCCTTTTCCCTAGCACTGGAGATTCGCACAAAAGATGTGCTAAATAAATAGCCATAGGGTGTAAATTATCCCTCTCACTCTGGAAGTCTTGTACCTGCCTTGTGTGTAGCAACTAAACTCACCCTCCTCTTTGCACCAGTCCACTGCATCACCAGGAGAAAAAAGTCACCCAAAGAAAACGTCTTCCTGATCTCCAGGGATTAGAGCCCCAATGTGGAAATGCCCTTAATAAGCCAACAAATGTTTTCAGTTACTTGGGGCGTGTAAGCCACTACAAATACCAAAAAGGGGGTGGGGTAAGTTAAACTGTCGAACCTACCCTGAAACCCCCTGGAAAAAGACTGTGCAGAAGAAAAGCAGCTCCTGGGGCAAATGACCAACAATTTTGGCTCAAGTGTCCTGACAACAAGAGCGTGTACAAGAGAACCATTCTTAGAATGCTTTTCCAAAACCCTACAGGGGATTTCCAGAGGGCCTAGTGAGAATATGGGCAGAGACACTGGAATGAAAGAGGGTGGCGGCAAGGCAGGCAGCTTGACTTCATCCAGCCTCAAGTGGGACATGGGTGCAACAGTACTGGGTTGATAAAAAATCACCTGAGTGCAGGCACAGTGCAAAGTGGGAAGGCTCACAAGCCACCTGGCATCAGCCCCTCTGTGACTGCCCAACAGAAGAGAGAACAGGGCAGTCCCCAGCTTGCTCAGCCTTAACAGAGGCCCTGCCTAGGTTCGTAAGAATTCTCAGTCTTCTGAAAACCGAAAAGGACCTCAGTCCTGGGCAAATCAAAACCTGAAGTGCTATAACATGTAATTTAAAAGGATTAGGTCTATGTCATGTATATGACCTTTACTTGCTACCTCTTCCTTCTTTCCCCTGAGCCATGAAGTAACAGTAAAGAATGCATTGATCTGTACCACAGGCAACAGCTTATATGTGTTGGTGTGGCCGACACCCACTCTCTCATGCATCCCAGTGCTGAAAACACAGAAAATTTGTCCTTTGGCCCCATCTATGTCCTGAAGAACACATCAGTAACACATACACATGTATCACAAATGCCCTTAAAACTGCTGAATTTCTATACTTCTGCCTAGATTACAATTTAGTCCAATCGTCATCACCCAATCATTGAAGCTACTTATTACTTGGTTACATCTAGTTGAAACACCTGTTACCAGGGGCATGCCATCATGTCATGTCCAGTTTTAACTAAGAGGGAAGCTCCACACACACATTGTTACACACTGTGTTTTGTATTTTTGCAGTTTGGGTCCATTACAGTTTTGTGAACGCTTCTCCAGATTCCTCTACTTAATATTCATATTTTCCAAATTACTTTAAATATCCCACAATCAAGTACGAATAAAATATGTGAAGAACAAAAACCAAACAGAAACAGTTGGGGCAAGCAGAGCATTATTTATGTTATATTATAAATGAGGGCAGTGGCTAGCTATCTGGGAAGGGAGGGAGGGAAGAAGAAAAGGGAAAAGGAAGGAAGGGAGGATGGGAGGGAGGGAAGCTTCCGAGTCCCAGCAGGCCTGTCTTCTAGCCCACTGGGGGAGATAAACACAGTTTCTGTTTAAAACTGCCCCCCTCTGGGATTTAGGGACAGGGGCTCTGGAGCCCACAGAATGAAACCTACCCTTATCTATAAACAAAACCCGGCTTTGATGTTGGCCAGTTTGCCTGCGTCTTTCCCTTTTCAACTGAGGCTTATCAGCAGCAACATCTCCATTAAGCACTTAGTCAGCAACCATTACAGGCCCGTTCTGCACTGGATGCCTGTTCCTGAGAATAATGAAAGAAAAACGCATATGCCTTGCCCACGTGGAGGCAGCATTCACTGATGGGTGCATGAGCTCTGGGACGCGCGCGCGTGCACACACACACACACACTCTCTCACACACACACACACACACTCTCTCACACACACACAGAGCTCTGGGATGGTCAAGGGTGGCTAGACTTGAGATTAGAATTCCTGGTTCTCTCACTTACGGTGTGACAAGCTTCCTAACATGTCTAAGCCTCTTACCCTTGCTGCTGTTAGGGGATTAAATGAGATGACATGCGCAAAGACTCTCAAGTGCTGTCATGCTCTTCATGTATTCGGTTTCTGAATCCCTTCCAATCCCGTCTCTCCCTCCATGGCACTAGGCAGAGCCCTGGCAGCCAGGACAGGGACAAGACCCTCAGGCTTCCTAAAGCCAAAGGTGCCTTCCCTTGACCAGCAATAAAGGTCCCCTTCCAGGCAGAGCTCTCTAGTCAGGCCAGCGGGGGCCTGAGGGGGTCAAAGATCCCTCACACACTCTGGTTCCTACAACTTTGTTTCAAAGGGAACAAACTCTGCTGTCAAGAGCCAGAGTGGAAGCAGCACCCAGCCACAGCCCCAGTAGCCCAGGACTCCATCACTGAGGACAGAGGCTCGCATGCACTCCCCCGGCGCCCAGGCCCCCTGAGTGTGGTCTCTGGCCTCAGTCTGACATGCTCCTTCGAGAGAGAGCAAACAATGACATCCACTTGCAGTGAGACCACTCTCCATTCCTCCCCACACAACAGCCCTGGTGACCAGTCAGCATAGCGGGCAGCAAGCAGGAGATGAAGGGGAACAAGACACAGCTGCCAGAACAGCTTGTTTGTGTCCAGCTGTCGAGAACCTGGATGCTGTACCAATGGGGAAAGAAACACCCTCCTTGTAGCACTTCTTTTCAGGGCCTCAGACTTGTGGTCAGCACCTCCCAACCATGTCCAAGAGAGAGCTGGACCCAGGCTGCACCCCATCCTCTCTCATCCACCTTGGCTGATGACTCAAGGTATAGGAGCAGAGGACACACCCCAGCTAAATCCAAACACAACCAGGAGATCCCAGATGAACTTGCAGTTCAGCACGTCACCCCTGGCACCACTGCCACCCCTGCAGACGGGCAAGAAAGCTGACGAGGACTAAGTACCCACTATGAGCCAAGTGTGTCATGGTTAGCATCTCAATGAATCCTTATACAGCCCTGCAAAGAAGGCGCACACTGAGGTTCGGAGAAATTAAGTAGCTCACACAAAGTCACATAGCTCTTATCTCAAAGAGAAGCCTCTGGGCTTTCCATTTCCAGAAATGGAAATCACAGTTCTTGCCTTTGATGTTACACTGCTTATCAAAAGCACGACTGTAAAAAACGAAACATACACACACAAACTATGGGAAATGTTATTTTCCCAGGCCCACATTTGGGATGTCCAGCCCACAAAGACTGCCAGAAGGGCAGAAGATGATCCATGGTGCTCATCCCACCTCAGCAGCTTTTCTGTCCTGGCGATCCCTTAATTTAGTTCACTTGAGGCGCTCCTAAAGGTGGCTCTCTTGATGGTTGATTGGAAGATGGTACTACCGTAACTTCACAGAGAAAAGAAACCCAAACAATTTGCCTGGCATCCTTCCACCTCCAATTCCCAAGTATCCAAAGTGGTGGAAGCTACTTCCAGGGCTCTCAGGGAGCCCCCAGTTTGCCCATCTGCCTCTACAGCTCCACCTCCCTCAGCACAGTATCCTGACCTAAGACTGAACTCCTCCCTTCCAGCTCCAAGCTGGCTGGATTGTCTGGCTTGCCCTCCCGGGCCACATCTGCTCACTGATAAAAGTTCACTAGGAGTATCTGGACACAAGCTACTCTGCTCACAGACACTCTCCCTGCTCAGACAGACACTACAGTCACTAACCACAGCCCCTCGCCTTTGTGCCAGGAGGCTGCTACCACATTAGCTCCTCTTAACAGTCTAGCTAGTACCTTAGAAAGGTATTGTTCTATTGAATTCTTGCTGTATTAGAAATCTCACTGGCTGCAGAGAGGACCATTGGGGTGATTTACTCTGGCTCAGTGTTCCTGAATCAGAAGAGCACTGAGCCACAACTTCCCAAAAGGGAATGATTCAGTGAAGATGCATGGCCTGATTCTGGATGTCATGGATTCACACGTACCAAGAGGGATTTGAGGAAAATCTATGGGCTTCCAGCATCTCCTGTATTAAGCCTTCTCTTGATAAATTTTATAGGTTTTATATTACTCTATTTGGAAGACGATGAATACCAGTAATATTCTGGGGGGAAAAGTTTTACTTTTAAATCTTTATTTTTTTAAAAATTTGTGTCAGTGTGAATCTGTCCCTCTACCATCCCCTATGATATTTATTACATATCTGTTGTCTATTTTAGGCTCTGAGCTCTTGCAGGATAAGGACAAACATGTTCAGTGTTTCCATCTCTCCAGTGACCAGCAAATAGTTAAGTACTCTTTTAACCATCACCTTTTTGGGATTCTAATAATGATAATACCACACAGGGATCAGTCATGCATGGTATTATGTACTCTTCCAATGAACTCCTGAAATCCTTTCAGTCATATCCATCTCCAAGCATCACCCCAGGAAGCCATCACTGAATAAGTGGTGGCAAGAGGGTCATTTCCCCTATCATATCTTATAAACCCAGGAAGCAATCTTCTCAGTCCACAACCACAAGCCACGAGCTCAAAAGCCCATGTATATCATAAAGACAGTGTTTCTGAGCTCCACCCCGGCCCTGAGGTTAGCTACGGATGGTGTGAGATGGTAACACTGTGTGAGACGATCCATCCAATCGTAGGTGTGTGTCAGTATAGGCAACTAAACAGTGGCTTTCAGGGGCTCTTTTCAGCATAAGAGACAGGAACACCATAAAGCAAAATAGGAAGAGACTATGTTCTACTGGTGTAGCTGAACCTGTGTAGGAGAAGTTCAATCTACACCACCACCCCAGACATGATAGAACTTGGACACACCACCCTACCCCCACCCTACCCAGATACACACATACAGTCTATGATAACCAAAGGCCTGCACCTCCACCCTGGGATCCTCAGTGGATTCGGGGCCACTCCACTGTGGGCACGGCCACTCCCCTAAGACCTCTCACAGACCTATTCCAACCCATAGATCTACTCCAACCCACTGTTCCTCTCTGATTCCCTGGACTTCTGGGTCCCACCTCAAGCTGCCTTGCCCCAGAGACCACAGACTCCCCTCTCCAGCCCTGACTCCTGTTTTTGTTCTGCCTTAGCATGAGGATCCCTGGCTCCCCAGATGCTGACGCTGAGCCCTCATACGGGCCTTGGAGAAGACCTTGCAGGAAAAGTCCTCAACAAATTCACAAGGTCTGCATATCAGGTCACTATGTTCCAAGAAACAATGATCAAACTGGCTTTTAAGCAATGGAGGGGCTTAGTGGCTTATTTAACTAAGAAGTCTTGTTCCAACAGCTCAGAGGGCATCATTACCAATCTGCCTCCCAGTAGGTTACTCAGTGGTTCCAACCAGTGACCAGTCCTGCACATGTGTGGGATTCTTATGAAAGAAAACTGCTACCATATAGAACTCACGTCCTCGCACTACACCGTCCACAGGATGTGTGATTCTCTTCTGAAAGCTTCAGTGAAAGAAAGCTTTCCTTTCCCAGCAGCCCCAGAAAGATACCTCCTCTATCTCTCTGGCTCCGATTGGTCAGGCATCATCCCTCAATCAGTTACCAGGACATAGCTGTTTTAGGCTTACGTCAATCACGGTCTACTTCCAGAGCTGCCAGTGATGTCAATCCCACCTGAATCATACAGTGAGCCAGTGAGAGGGCTGGCCTCTATGCACTTGGTAAGAAAAACAGAATGGATGCTGAATGTCCTCTATAGCCGTGGAGCATTCAAGTAGCTTCTGGCCACCTCCATCCAAATGGCTCCCAGTCTCACAGGCTGAGATGAAAGCAACCATCTCACCAGCCTAGAAAAAGGACTATTAACTGCCAGCAGCCACTAAAGGAAGAAGTCAGCAGCCCAAAGGAATTTATCTCAGGGCCAGGGAGGAGGAGGTACAGCACTAAAGACCAAGACCTCTATGGCCACAGAAGGAACTCCCCCACAATGACATCAGCCACCGTGCTCATCAGCATGAAAGACCTAGTGCTGGGCAGCATCCCACCACTGGGGACACTGCCAGACCCAGAGGTGCAGCACTGCTCCCAATCATAGCAGAAAGACCAGAACCTTCAAGTCACTAGAAATCCCGAGTCTAAATCGACACTCCGAAGACTAAGGTGGGAAGTTCAGAGGGAGGACGTAGCTCAGCAAGAGAGGGGAAGAAAAAAGCTTCTTGGCTGTCCTGTGGGCAAGGAGCCCAGAGTTCTCCCAGCACACTTTCTTAAACTCCCTAGTTTAAGAAAATGGGAGAATGCCTCTGAGTAGAATCGGGCCATTTTCCCAGGCTTAGACCCCCATGGAGAAAATGCTCTGGCGTCCATACATCTGTACACTTCCCAACTTCCCAAGCTCCCTTACACCTAAAACAGCTCAGACCTGTTACTAGGTAGTTAAGAATGGGGAAAGAGGCCGGGCACAGTGGCTCAAGCCTGTAATCCCAGCATTTTGGGAGGCCGAGGTGGGTGGATCACAAGGTCAAGAGTTCGAGACCAGCCTGACCAATATAGTGAAACCCTGCCTCTACTAAAAATACAAAAATTAGCCAGGCGTGGTGGTGCACACCTGTAGTCCCAACTACTCGGGAGGCTGAGTCAGGAGAACTGCTTGAACCCAGGAGGCAGAGCCTGCAGTGAGCCGAGACTGTACAACTGCACTCCAGCCTGGGCAACAAAGCAAGGCTCCATCTCAAAAAAAAAAGAATGGGGAAAGAGTTTTCTTTCTTTCCTCCTCCACACCTCCTCACCCACTCCCCCATCGGTTGGTCCAGAAAAGCCTCCTTCATGCCTCAGGAACATTTCCATAACCATGTGGCAGACTTGCCAGGCACAACGCTTGGAGAGTGCAAGGTAAAGCCTGGATCCTCTGGCCGGAGCTAAAGCCAAGGGTTTCATCAACCTCTCCTGCAAACAGAAGTCTCCACAGACCTTAACAGTGGCCCAGGCAGCCCCCAGTGGTGAAGTACAGGATGCTGCGTTTTGCCCCCTCCTTTAGATTTGAGGGGCAGCACTGTCATTTTATGCCTCCTTCTAAAAAGAACACTACCAGGGAGGTGAAGAAAGGCTGGGCCCCACGTCCTGGCTGTGTCTCAGGGGTGGAGAGTTCCTATGGCTAGACCAAGAAGCATGGTCTTTGATCTGGGGGTGTGCACACAGAAACATCAATTTCATCAGTGACAGTCTTCCAAACTGGTATTTCTTGAATGTTTACAAGATACAAGTCCAGATTCAGAAACGGGGGCCCAGCAATGAGTGAAATGCAGCATCTTACCCTTAACATGTTCCCTGTCAATGGGGACAGCAATGGGTTTGAATCTTTCAAATGCAATACGCCTCCATGTGGAGTAGAAATAAAGGCTCTATTACTGTGTAAAAGGAATGGTCAGGAATTCACCAGGAACAAAACCAGGAAGCTGATCTACGGGATCTGGTGGGGTCAGAGCTAGACCGTGAGAGGCCCCGTCACTGTCCACTGCTCTCCCTTCAAAGCCTGCGGCTCTGGTGTCCTCGGGGTCTGCGGACATGTTCACACTTGCCATACAGGGAAAGGCTTAACTCTAATAATGACCACACTCATTATGAAAGAAAACCAGTGCTTGTGCCATATTCAGAAAGAACATTTTTGGTTTCTACTTTGGGATGGGCCTCATTCCTTTCCTTAACACCGGCTCAGGATGAAAATTCCCAATTCAAAACAGGATTTCACAGTTCCCCTCCTCCCCTTCCAGGGATTCCAACTGCATTTGTGAGAATGTCACCTATATTCTCACAATCTCATTACCACCTTATGGAATGGGAGCTATTCTTCTCCCCATTTTACAGACAAGAAAACTGAAACTCAAAGGTTGTTTTCAACACCAAAAATGAGAAAGAAAACATAACTGACAACTTTAAATTATGTTTATGGTTATGAGTAAAGGCAGAGAAATTGCAGCTGTACCTATTCAGGAAATTCTGTGAATCATACTGGTTGCTTTTTCCCTACTGTCTCAAAGAAGACAGGCTTGGTGACCAGCAAAATCATCCACCTATCCACAAATAGAGGGCAGTGGGGAGGAGTGGCAGGTGGAGTGCTGGCACTGTCCAGGCAGTTGCTAGGTGCCTCTGATTTCATTCTCAGAGACCCTCTGCACGTTGGACGCTACTGTATCAATTTTTGCAAGGGAAAAAAACAAAACAACAACAACAACAACAAAAACTGAGGCTTAGGGAAGAGGAAGGCACAGAGAAGTGCTTTCACTCTGGGCTGCTAGAAACTAAGTAGTTGGTCAGACCCTTACATCATGGTGGTGCATTTGGGCCCCCAATGGAGAAGGCTCGAGGGTAGAGCTGAGAACACAGGAATGGCGCCTGGTGGAAAGTCTGCTGCCCTGTTCCACGTCCCATCCCAAGTTCATTCTAAGCATTATTTTATGAGCCTACTATGACCTGTAATTTCCCTGTCTATATTTGAAGCCAGTATTTGATTATTCCCAAGGAAGACTATTTAAGCATAAATCACTAAAAATAATGATAGCCACAAGTTACTTGGAAAGTGAAATGAATAGTGCATTTAGAAATAAAAATAATTTTCCTTCTCATCTTTTCCCCATATTTTCTGAGGCTGTGTACTGCATTCATTTAGAAACAAAACTTCTCATTTTTCCTTCATCCTCTTATGTTTTATACCCAAAGAAGAAAAACCATACCCTTCAAAAACACTTTGTGGATAAGCAACAAGTCACATCGAGGACTCGGGCGACTTAGGACTCTTCAGAGATGAGTAAGGACTACCATCTGCCACCTAGGACGGAAGGCGGGGACACAGCAACCACAGGGCCCAGTGCAACTCTCAGTACCTGCCCAGGTCTGGCCACTGCCAAGCACTTCAAAGCACGACCTACTTCACCTTAATAGGTAAACTCCAGGAGAAGGCCATCATCCACAGTGGAATTTTCCATGCAGCCCTCTGGAGTTTACAGAGGTTCCCGTGGAGAGGTTCTCTTACCACAAAATGTTACCTTTCTATAAACCCGTAGGCCTTCCTTACACAAGTGAGCTAATAGTAATTAATAGTTTGCATTTATTGAATGTTAACTATGTGCTAAGCCCTTAACCTATATTTTTCAATCCTCACACCTACCTTTCAACAAAGGCACTATTATTCAACCCACTTTACTGATGAGAAAACTGAAACTTAGAGAAGGTTAAGTAACTCGCTCAAGGTTACGCAAGCAACCAGAAGTGGCAGAGCCAGGAGCAAAAAGCAGGACTGTGATTTCAGGACCTACATATCCACACTAACCTATTAAACATACTGCCTCCTACCCTGTGTTACAACACAAAGACATTTTAAGGTATCTTACGGAGAATTCATTTCCCAAAATACTGTATTTGAGCTGACAGAAACAGAACTATATCCGGTGGCAAAGAAAACACTAAAGGTTGACCAGCTGCACTTTCCTTGAAAACCTCATGGGATAAAAAATCAGTATACTCTGATCAACTCAACTATGCACACAAACATTATTGCTTCCAAATACCTTTGCAAAAAGGGAGAGCTTTCACATTTGGGGATTTTATTGTGAAAACTGGTGTAAAATATGTCTGTGCTGTGATGCTCTGTATTTTCACATCATTTTTTAAAATAAAACAAAGTGCAATGCAATTTGCTTCCCCAGAAAATTGTATTACATTTGATTCTTATTGCAACCCACTTATTACTAGCTACATTTTGTAATTTTTTTCCCCCAAACAGCCTCAAGATTTTGCCTATGGAAGCCAACCTACCAATTCGTTTGATTGTTTAGCACAACTGCAATTCCTACAGGCAATTTCACAGTTGCAGGGATTTCAAATATGACAGAATTCAAACCTGACCTGACAATGATCAACTACTTCACTTATTTTTTACTCAACTCTCAGGCTATGTTGATGTTTAGATAATTTATGAGGTTAAATGGCAAAGCATTTAGGCCAACCCAACTACTTGGTTGAAACTACTCAGCTTCAAGCTCTAAAATATGAAAGGCTGTTGGAAGTTAGTCATTCTTCTATCCATATTCTGTACAGAGGGCTCAACTTGGGCCCTACACTTTAGAGGGTCTCCTCCTCCTCCTCCTCTTCCCCCCCCTCACCCCCACCATCCCCAGGGCGAGAAGCCTTTGAGGATCAAGAGGACACTTCACCTAACACCCTCACCTTTTAGACCATCGACCAACGACCCGAGACTCCAGAATTCTCAGTCCAAGAACCCCTTTCTACTTCCAAGGTCTGTGCAGGCCACTTCCCTGAGTCTGTTGTCAAAAGGGCAGATTGTGTCACTGGTGTGAGTATGCTTCAGTGCAAGGAGTGGCCCAGGAGCAGCTGTTAGCAGGAGGAAGGAAAAGAGGGTTTGCTTGTACAATCTACAGCATCCATATGAACATGTTACAAGATGTAGCTGGAGTGGGAAGAGAAGGGGGCAGGCCTCTAAATTTGAACCTGGGTTCCAAGTTACTATGCAACTAAATTTGTCAAAGTAGGAAGTGAGAAAATTTTATTTAACAGTGTATTAACTCGAATTATAACCTTTAAATATTTCAACATATAGTACATGAGCTTCCACTGACACTCTTTGCCTCAGGCTCCATAAATATTAGGGACAGGTGTATCTACATTCAAACATGAAAGTGCCGCCATTGTAAATGTACTAATGAGAAGATCACACAGACCCCCAACACTGATAAACCAGTCTGTCAATTCAGGCATTAAAAATACTCAGCAAAATTCCTAGTGAAAAAAATAAAAGAAACATCATAAAACCACCTAATAATCTAGAGAAGCAACAAACGGAGCTGCAAAACTAACTTGATTTAAATAGATCAATTCTTTGGAATGCTTCAACTAGTTTCTGTACCTACTAATCTTTATCTAATCACACACATGATTCTGTAGACACAGACACAATTTCTAAAACTCCATAGGTTGTCTTAAAACTATGATGCCTAACTATCAAAAGCAAAAAGATCACTATTATGTCTATCACTCATAGCAATCTGGGATCAAGCATTTTGCAAATAAAAAGGGCAAACTCAATATGGGTATACCTAAGGCCCTAATTTTAGTGGTTCTACATCAGAGATCATTTTTATAATAATATTGCTTTAATACTGGCTAGGATATGTCACATGATCTTTACTTCTAGGTGGGAATTAGACATCCACAATATATAATTATGACATCATAACCACAGTGAATTGAACCTGTGTTGTGATTCTGAAGACTTCCTGTGGTTAAAATTGCCCATCTCACAAACTATAGTTACAAATGTTCTAACATCTCTAAATTGATCATATTTAGCTGCCCCCAAAAGAGATTAAAAAAATATATAAAGTAGGAATGTTAATTGTGATATACATCTTCCTTCATTACTAGCATGTATCTTGCAGGCAGACGGCATGCCTGCTCACTTATACAATTTTTATGAGTGGAAATTTTAAAGGAGATTCATTATATTGCTGACCTTCACAGTAAGCCATCAACTGGTCTTTTGATCCCTGCTTCAATACTTCTCGCCATATCCTAAAGCAGAAGCCCAATCCACCTTTGCAGGACTGTTAAGAATATATTTTTTATAACTGAGCCAAAATGTAACTGCCTTTTAAGATTATAAGTAGAGTCTACTGGACAAACGTGCTGCTTCTTCACCCAGGAGCATCTTTTGGATATTTTAAAACAACTCATGCCTTTGCAGAGTCTTTTCTAAGTCAGGGCAAATACTACCACCCCCACACCCACTCCATCCTTTGAACGATTTTGTGTGACATGTGGTTTCTTCTCTTTACCATCTGGGTGATACAAGGTTTCTGAAGAAACCCTAGTTTTTACGTTCTTTTTTTTTTTTTTTTTTTTTTTGAGACGGAGTCTCACTCTGTCGCCCACGCTGGAGTGCAGTGGCCGGATCTCAGCTCACTACAAGCTCCGCCTCCCGGGTCTACGCCATTCTCCTGCCTCAGCCTCCCGAGTAGTTGGGACTACAGGCGCCCGCCACCTCGCCCGGCTAGTTTTTTGTATTTTTTTAGTAGAGACGGGGTTTCACCGTGTTAGCCAGGCTGGTCTTGATCTCCTGACCTCGTGATCCGCCCGTCTCGGCCTCCCAAAGTGCTGGGATTACAGGCGTGAGCCACCGCGCCCGGCCATTTTTACATTCTCTCTCTCTTTTGTCCACCTTTGCATCCCAACACGTAGAAAGGTACCTGGCATACAGTATAGTGGAGAGAGTGAGGAAGCAAAGAAAGGAAAACAGAACCCCTGGCTCCAAGTGTGTTCTAATATGGTATGCATCCTCCTCTATCTGCACAGCCCAAGGTAACACTCGCTTCTGCAGAAGCCACATCATGAACTTACTGTGATCGCACAGTCCACAAAAATCACATAGTACTGACCTGCCATTACAACACCTGTTTGTCACCCTTAGGTATTAACTAAGGTGCAGTTCAGACCACAGTTCTTGCATTCAGCTCAGACTATGTCTCTGTTTTTGACAAAGTAGATAAAATTAAAAAGCAGATCAAAGTTCTCATTTATGCATTATATCAACTATAGTTTTCTGCTTAATACGGTTTTCAAAGAAAGAAAAGAAGCTAGCCTGGGGTGACTTGTTCTTAGTGAACCCATGCTAGGTCGAAGTGATCACCACTAGGGAAAAGCCATACTTCTCCGCCCATATTAAGGGGAGTTAAATGCTCAAGCATGGTCTGCTGAATGCATTCAAAGCCGTATTTTGCAAGCTGGGAAAACATTTTCCCCCATAAAGTTTCCTTAAAAAGGTCTGAAGAATGGAAACATCACAAGGCACAGTCTTTCCAAGTTAATACTTCAAAGAGAATTACATTTGTTTGGGTATATAAGCTCTGGCACACACACCTCAAAATTAAATTCTACTATTTTATCACTGGACCTAAGCTTCATGATTTCCTGAGACATACTTAGGGATTTGATTACACATGTACACCACCAAATTCTAACTAACCTCCTTGGCAAAAGTCTCCCAGAGCCCTGCATTCAGTGATACACACCACCTAACTCCACCACAAAATCCGTAACACTGCTCCAAGACAAGTGTTGGTGCCCTGTAAACCAACAGGTCTAGATTAGAATTCCACAACCTTGGGCAGGCAACGACTCCATGGAACCCCAGTTTCCCATCTTTAAAATACGTAATAGGGCCTCATTAGCAGGTTTGCTGTGAAGGATACAGGAGACTTCATTTTATGAAAGTCTGGCTCAGCGACTGAAACGTGGTAGGCATTCAGGAAACGCAGTCTTCTTTCCCATCTGCCTCCCGTCTTCCCATTGCAGATGTGAGCTAAAAGATCCTAAGCGTCCCAGCACAGAGGGCCACACAGCTAGCACGGAGAGCCACACAGCCTGCACTCAATCAATGAAAGCTATGAAAATTATCTTCATTGTGTGGCCTATAAAAAAGCTATAGTTTCCCTTCCTATTTTACCAACAAGCCACCTGAAGTTGCCTTTCTCACAAATCATGAACTTAAACCAAGAAAGAGAAGCTCTTCCTCATTACGCCTAAAGACAAAGCTGCTCTGACTAATTCACATTCAGACTCATAATCCTTCACCCAAGGGCCTTCGGAAATGCCAAGACCCTCAGGGAAGCAAAATTTCCTCGAATGTACAGGGGCTGAGAACACTTGGGGTTTTGAGATGACTAATCATGGAAATGTACTATAAACAGGGAATATTAAAAAGCTTAGAAAGCCTCTCCAGGAAAGGGGGAAAAAATCCTCACAATTCAGGGCTCAGTGGAGAGAACAGCAGTTTTACAGCAAAAAAAAAAAAAAAAAAAAAAAAAAAACAGGTGAAAATGTTAGGCAGGCGCAACTTCTGTTTTCCCAGAATCCAGCACCTGGGTCGGGCTGGGTAGGGAGAAGTCTCCTCCGCTTCTTGCTACCATGGTGTTTTTTTCTATCTTGACAATTCACTTCCCCAACAGGCATGCCGCCAACTCAAATGAGACTCAGAGCAGTGAAAAGCCCTTCAGGTAAACAGTGTGATAAGCTAAACTGAAAAACTAGACAATGTTTTTGGACTGTGAGGGTGTTGCTATGGAGACAGTTGCTAATTAACTGCTTTCAACCAGGAGAACAAAGGGCTCGGGGCAGGCAGGCCTCGGTATCTCCGAGTGAGCAATGCTTCCAGCCTTGCGCAATCGGCACATCGCTCATATCTGGAATACCTGAGACCCGGTCAGGTCGGCTACATGCCTGAAGAAATGACAAAAGTGCGTTTTCTTCATCTTGACCTGGATTCGTAACACCTGGCCACCAGTACCTCTCAGGGAAGGAAGCAGCTGGCAAGGGGAATGCAGATTCCAGGAAGCAAGGCCCCACACCACCAGCCAGGCACTTTCCTAAATGGCGTCTTCATCCCAGTCTGGAGACAAAACACTCTGAAGGCTCAGGCGGCAGTGGGGTAGGGGGAACATGTAATTCTTTTAAACTATATATTTTACTTTACGGGCTTTAAGCTCAAAGGGCAGAGATAAATCTCCCCTTCTTAAGGATTCATCTTCCTCAGGTTAAGAAAAAAAAGTGACTGGATTTTTCTCAAAAAGAAATAATAAAACTCATCATTATTCCATATTTCCAAGTCCTACACATTGTGGTCACTCAAAAAATATAACAAAAAAGTTAATTGTGATCTGACTTATCACATGAATTTTTCTCCTCCAATCTTATCCCAGGCTGACTTGGCTGGTTCAGATGTGGTCTCATCTTAGAGGCTAAGCTGGTGCTCTGAGGCTGAAACGCTCTGTTCTGAATGGGTAACCTTTGAGCTGTACCTAGTTCAAACCAAAGATCTATATTCCCCTCACAAATATTTAAACTCGAGTGTGAAAAGTGAACAGGGCTTCGCATAACCACCTCAAGTGACCCAAAAGTCGAGTGAGGGCTCTGTCTCACTCCGCAGTGACCTGAAAGTGCCCTTTCAGCCCTCAGCCTAATTTCAAGTTACATTAAACATATCTACATTAAGCCAAACTCAACCAAGCTATTGAGTGATACATTCTGCCTAGAACAAAATCAAGTGGTTTCCATTTTTTACACTCTTAAGAATCACCAATCAATACAGCCTATGGGCAACCCACCTTCACAATCTGAGGCATCATCTGCATTAAGCATGTTATGATTCTGAATGAAATAAATACAACAATACAATTCTTGGTTTGACTCTGTGGCAACAACGCATATAAACATCTTCAGGAAAGTCCAACCATCTTCTGGCATCGCTGAAAATCCACCCAAGAGCATGGGCTTTGGAAGTAGACACGCTCAGGTTCAAACCAAGGCTCCAACTCAGTATTGCACTATCTGTGAAATACTGACCCCTTTGAGCTTCAGTTTGTGCATCTGCAAAACAGGCATACTAATATCTATTTCACAGTTACTGACATTATTCAGTGAATTAAAGTGTTCCCTACAGCCCTTAGCCTGTAGTAAGTACTCAACAGATCACAGCAATTAATTAAAGTCTCCAATAATTTACTATTTTTAAGGTGAGGTAAAACTGCTGTTAGTTCTAGTTTCTACACCTGCAGCCAAGCTCATGCTGAGAGAAAAGCGGATTTTTAGTCTGAGCTGTGGCCCTCTCCACCCCAACCTAGCGCCCTCCTCTGTCCACAATAGCCCATCAAGACCAATCACCGTGTATAACTGGAAAAGCTTTTACTGTGGTGAAAATTGCAGAATTGGGGCTAATTTTCAAATCCAGCCCCAATTTCTAGGTTACATTTACTCCTTTCTTGTGAAACCAAGGAGTTAAATTCTTGCTTTGCAGATGGCAGCTTTTTAATAAGGCTTTCAGCCCAAGCCCCTCCCTGCCTGGGTTAAATTTCATCAGCCATTGCCCAGGGACATCTCACTCTTTTCCTTTCAATCCCTCCTTCCTCTGCTCCTTCCAGGCTGTGCTTCCAGCAATCCCCATCCATCCATGCATTCAACAGAATTTTTAAACCACCCATTCTGTGCCAGGCATGGTGCTGACATTGAGAACACAAAGATGCAACCAACCCCATTCACAAGGGGTACTTAGGCTAGTGCCAAAGATAAAGACAGCTACATAGGACTCTTACAAATCTATGAGATTAGCCTTGTGCTAGGAAAAAGACATGGTGCTTGGGGACAGAGACGGGAGCAAAGGAAGATGAGTGGCCCCACCACAGTATTCCCAGAATGAAGACAACTCCAACCCCAGAGGAGAAAACCATGGCTCCTGCCTCGAGGCTCTTTTTCATTTTTTTGTCACCATTCACTTTCATTGCATTCCCTACAGTCCCCTCTACATGCTAAGTATAGGGGTCAGGAGGAGGGAAGCTGACCTTGAATCAGCACCTTAGTAGAATTCCCTGATTGATGTGCTTTGCCTCCCCCTCCCTAATCAGCCCTCTGAACATATCTCTAACACAGCAGGAACCATCGCTGTGTTTCCTGTCAGTCTCCCCAGCTGGTATGAGAACTATCCAACAGCAGAAGCCTTATCTAATTTGTATTTCTCTCCAGAGCACCTACCACAGTACCTGGCACATAGCTGTTTGATAAAAGCTTGCTACATTGAACTAAACTGTAGTCCAGAGCCTTTGGATAATTTATGCAAGATCACAAAGCTAAGAGGTAAAACCGGCTCTGGACCCAGAGCTCTGACTCATTCATTCTCCTGCACTGGTGACTGTTGATTTTGCCTAGAGGAGACTAGCTCTGGAGGTGCAAATAGTCATCATCTGCGGACATTTTTGTATGCTGGCACGACAAATGGGCTCTCTAACTTCTAATCTCTCCTCAAAGCCTTCTCTCACCCAACTTTCTAAGCCTCTGCAGCTACAACTGAGAACACTCTCTTACTGGAAACTGTATTTAATTATTACCATTATGTACTTATTCCCCTGGACTCCAAAAATACCAAGAAAAACGCTACAAAATTTTTACTCTTTTGCTGTCAAAGAAAAATAGAAAAAAAATATTTCTTGTGGCATCTGATAATCTCCTCTCTTTCAAAAAAACTGCATTATCAACCCCCCTACTTTCACATCTTCTACCATACAGGCTTAGGATATAAGTTTAAAAAAAAAATACATCATTTTGACAGAGGTTAGAAAAACAAAGAATTTCAAGAAAAACAGACTATAGGATTTCCCAATTTACAAGCAGCATAACAGCTTGGAAGAGCAAAGGATTAAGAGGACTTGGGTTCAAATTCCAATGTACTAATCACATTAGGATATGTTCAGTCTCTTAACCTCTCTAAGCCACTTACTTCATTTGTTAAATGGAAATAAATAATAACTCTTCTTACCAGCATTGCTGGACTAAGGAAGATAATATCTGAAAAAGCAATTATAAACTGTAAAGCGCTGTAGGAGATTTCTTTTTAGTGGGTGTTAAAAATGCTGACACACACACACTCATCTTCTGCCAATTTCAGAGGGAAATATAAGCACAGCCATGGTCATAAAAAGAAACCAGAATGATTTATAGAAATAAAAGCCATAGAACTAGACATCTAATTGGGAATAATAGACATTTAGTTACCTGAATAATTATTGGAAGCCAAGAAATAGGAAAAAGATTGCATGTGACTATTAACAAGCACCATCAGAGCTCTGTGCCCAGATTCCTTATCTGTGAAGTGGGATAATGAAAGTATACCACCCAATTCTCAGGGTGGTTATGAAATTTAAATTAAACTAGTTAATATTTGCAAAACACTGAGATAAACGCCTGGCACTTTTCTAATTTGATAGGTAGGTAAATAAACAAACAAATGATGATAAACATGTATTTCTCATGTTTCCACAACACCTATTCAACGAGATTTTCAAGGGTCTATAGACAAAAAGCCCAGTAGGACATCTCAAACTTCACCTGAGTGAGTGAACAGATACCAAGTGTTCTAATCTTTTTATTCTAACAGGGTGCCAGCAGGCAGAATGCCAGGGGTTTTTTGTTGATGTTGCTTTTGTTTTGTTTTGTTTTGTTTTCCAGGTGGCAGAGTTGGGAAAGGAGGAAAGGCAAACCAATTCACAGCTGAACCTAGAACAGCGCTGCTTCCCTCATGAGTAGGATGGCACCGCCTAAAGGCATCCAACATTAATCACCACCTCCACAGAAATGCATGCTCCTTTTATGGAAACACAGCATTCAGAGTTTTACAACATTTGTACCACAGAAGGAAAGACCAGTGCTGATTTGGTGCCAAACTCAACTGTAAATACAAGGTGTTTTTTTCATTGGTAATTACAGATGAGAACTTCACTTCTGGCATACACACCATAAGGCATTCTTGGTTTACACATTTAAATAAACATACTCACCATGGGTTCTAATTTCCTTCATGCATTTACTTGACCACAGACACTGAGTTCCGACTGGGTGCAGGAGTGCCTTGTTGTGGGGGTAGAAAAAGAGAAATCAACTCCCAGACCTTGAAGATGGCAGTTTAACACCAATGGAGCCCTGTCTTTAGGGAGCTTCTGATCTAACTGAGGAAATGGAACACCAGCATATTATACATTAAAAATCAATATAAGTGAAATCAAAACAGAGTTCAAGAAGAGATGTTAGAAAAGATAAGTACTCTTCCAGTCAAAAGGAAAGAGTGAGAAATAAGGCAAGATGGAGTGGTCAGGAAAGAACTAATGGGGGTAGAACTGGAAGCTCCAAAGACAGGAAAAGCACAGACTGTCTAGAGGATGAATACACATCACCTTCAATCAGCAGTCAGCAATGGGGGCCAACCACAGAGCATGTGCGCAGAAGGCAACCATGGGGAAGGTAAAAACAATAGCGTAGCTGGAGCTGAGGTCACCAGGGCAGTACTGCAAGATAAAAGTGGAAATACAGGTAGAGTTGATATGTTATACAAAGGCCTTTAATAAAAAGTTTAATTTCCATTGCAGGGATAAGAAGCATAGCTAGAGACTCATCCAGGTATCAGGCAATTAGAGTTTGGAAAATGAGAATTATCCAAAGGAGAAATGAACATATGAAAGATGTCCCAAAGGAGAATGGAAGAGTAAGGGACTGATCAGTCCCTACAGGGTAAATCAAATAGGAGGTTTCAAAGACAAGGGGGTTTTGAAAAATAGTAGATAGGATACACTGACACAAAAAAGCAAGCCAGAAAACAAACAAGAGAAATTGGAGAATTCCATTTTCAATGTATGGGATGTTTTGCTGACGAAGGGACAATCATTTGGAAGAGAAATGGTGATCCTCTGCACAGATAGGATAGTAAAACTGGCAGAGTGGAGGAAACCTTTACAAAAAAGAGGGGGTAAATAAAACCTTAAAGATAACCACTATTTAGTGGAGTAAGGAAGAGGAAGAAAGGTTTTAAAAAAAAAAAAAAAAGAGGGAGAGCATGCACATCTAAGACTTAAGGGCTATACCATGGATTTTCAGGATGGGATGTGGTGGGTGGCACACCAGGGGGTACAAAAGCACAAACATCAAGAAGTCCAGGAATGAGAAAAGGACACTAGAACTGTCACTGGATAGGGTGCCAACTGTCTGTGAAAGCCCTAGTCTGAGGACCGAATGCATGCTACATCAAGACCCCAGATTGAAATGAGCCCCTTCTCCACACTCTGTGATTGTCTAAAAGATCAGCTAAGAGGAGAAGGACTGATGGGACAGAGTTTGAGGGAACAGTAGGGCAAGATGGTTTGAACACAATCACCATCCTTCTTCAAATCTATCTTGAAGAATTAAAAGTTAAGAGGTCACCATCTAGGATACTAGCTCTTCCCCTCACCACAAAACCTACAGCAGAAAATACATCTGTAGGTATTAAGGGCTGCTCCCACTTTATTCTCAAAACTTCCAATAACTACTCCATGTTTATTAATATAACAAGAATTGCTTTTTTTTTTTTTTTTTTTTTGGAGACAGGATCTAGCTCTGCTGCCCAGGCTGCAGTGCAGTGGTGTGATCATGGCTCACTGAAGCCTCAACCTCCCTGGGCTCAGGTGATCCTCCCACCTCAGCCTCCCAAGTAGCTGAGACTACAGGTGTGTGACATCACACCCAGCTAATTTTTGTATTTTTTGTGGAGACGGGTTTCACCACATTGCCCAGGCTGGTTTCAAACTCCTAAGCTCAAGTGATCTGCCCACCTCAGCCTCCCAAAGTGCTGGGATTACAAGCATAAGCCATCCCATGCAGCCTAAGAATTGCTAAACATCGAGAGTGTCTGTGCAGTCTTCTGCAACTCTTCCGTGTACCCCAAAGTAACACAATAGCATCTCTATAAATGGTATGTTTCAGTGAGACCAACAATGCTGATTTCCTATGGTTTTTGTTATTCAATTTAATTCAACAAGCACTGACTGCCCACTATATGCTATCTCCATACCACCTTTCATGTTCTCCCAAGCTCCCAGGCTAGACAAATAGGTTGCTACCCCACACTTAGTATCTGTAAGAGGTAAAGTCAGAAAAAAAATGCAGTGTGGTCTCCTTTGCTATATAATATTCTGTCTTCTCTGAAATAAATTCCTCACAGTAGCCCCCCTCCAGGACCAGTTTCTGCACTACTGTGGAAATAAAAAGAAAAGCCTGTGCAAAAAGAATTCTCAATCTCAGTACTGAGGTCTGGATATTCCAGAAATGAGCACACAGTGCTCATTTCTCCAGCCCCACAGTGATCCTCAACTTGTACTGTGAATCAGAATAATCTGGGCAGCTTTTAAACAATATAAACGTCGGCACCTCATCAGAGATCCGATTCAATGGCGTGGGGTAAGGCTGTCATCGCTGTTATTTGCGTTTTGTCTTTTACTGTTCTCAAGCAATCTAACATGCAATCAGGACTGAAAAGCAGCATATACCAATTCACGTGCTTCATCTACCTGACTGCACACCCAAATCACCTGGGGATCTTGTTAAAAATAGGTGTGTGGTGGGGGAGACGCTGCATTTCCAAAAAAGCTCTCAGGTGATGTTGATGCTGCCAGTTGGTCCATGGACCACAGGTGGAGGAGCAAGGGTATAAAGCCTGGGCCCCAGTGTTTCTTATCAGCCCTCCAGGTGATTCTGACACACCAAAGTTTAGTAGAAAGAGAACTGGCTTTGGACAGGCTGGCCTGAGTTCCAATCCTGATCCCAACACTTCCTAAGTGTGACCACATCCAAATTACTGATCTTCTTTAAACCTGTACCCTTGTATACAACATGAGGGTTATGGGTTGAATTGCATGCCCCAAAAAGGTTTGTTGAAGTGTTAACCCTCAGTATACCTCAAATTTGACCTTATTGAGAAATGGTGTCATTGAAGCTGTGATCAGTCAAGGTCATATTGGAGTAGGGTGATCCCTTAGTTCAATATGACAATTGTCCTTACAAGAAGATAATGCAACGACAACCTTAGGAGAGAAACCATGAGACAACAAAGTTAGAGACTGAAGTTCACAGCTGTAAGATAAGGAAAACCAAGCACTGATGGCGACACTATAGCCTTTAAGAAAAAGGCACAGAACAGATCCTCCTCTAAAGACTTGAGAAAACATGGCCCTGCCAACACTTCAACCTCCAGCTTCTCACCTCCAGAACTGTGAGAAAATATATGCCTGCTGTTTTAAGTCACCCAGTTTACACTATTGTGTTATGGCAGCCCTAGGAAACTAAGACAATTAGATACTAGCAACTCCCTTGCTGAGCTGCGTGAGACTGAATCCAGTGAAGGTGCTCACCCTGCTGATCAGGGCAGGATGGATTCCCTTTCCTTGTCAGAGGTACTAAGGATAAGCACCAGGGAGTGAGCATCCCCCTTAAAGGAAAAGTAGCTGCTGAGAGATGTGTCCAGGCATCTGGCCTCTTGGAGGGCATTCACAGGCTGCAGCCACAGCAGCCAGGCCCATTATGTGCATGCACACCCACTCAGGTGCTCCCGCTGGGTCGCAGGAGCAGCTCTGCTCATTACGAGTGGGAACAGTTATAGGCCCAGCTCGCCCCAGAGGCCCATTCTGGCCCAGGAGGCTCTGACAGGAAGGACTCCAGCCGCACTGTGTTAGGAGATGATGTGAAAGCTCAGGGGGCCTCCTGGAGAGGAATAATCAGAACCATCATTGTGGCCCTGGCCCTCACCTAGAGAGGCTGTCACATGTCGAAAAGAGAGGGGCATTCCAAATCTACCTTGATTACCCAAAATCTATCAACACCATGAGGGTTGTTTTTGGTTTTTTTCTTAAACAATAAATAATACACAGAGAAAGTTTATTCTCACTCTTCAGAATGTACCTGCTCTTATTTAAGCTGTTACACTCGGCCCCATTCATTTGGTCATCAAGTAATCTCAAAGAGACTATCACGCTAATGAGGATAGAGATGAACATGACATAGACCAGACCTGGTGAGAAGAGAAAAAATAATTAACGAGTATGTACTGAGTGCTTAGGTCATGCCACATGGATTGCATGAAACCTAAAAAACGGAGATAAGTAACCTGTGCAGGGTCACACAGCTCATACCTAGAAGTGGTACTAGGGTTTGAAATACGGGCTCTAAGCCCTATTCCCTTCCTACTCTCCCATAACTATTTCCTATCAGAGTTAGCCAAAGCAAGCAAAATTTAAGACGGTTTTGGGGCAGACCAAAGATCACGGCCATTTTACTCCAGAGCCGTAAGAATGAAATAGCTGCTTCCATTATCCACTTTAGTGTCCCAAAACCAATTCTTCAAAGTAATGCATTTCACATATACTCTCAAGGGATATCCCATGCTCTGACTTCTACCAGTAAGGAATGGCTTTTGAACAACTGGAGTCAGATCACAATGAGAAAGTGAGTTCTGGACAGCCAGCACTCAGTGAGATCCCCACCAATTCCACTCCCTCACAGACAATCACTGGGCTTAACAACAAAGAGATCACCCAGAATAGTTCTCTTTTGACTCATGTTCCATATCCTACACGCCTTTTTCCTAACGATGTCCTTACTTCACCACGTCAGTGGGTTATCTAAAAATGGTGGGTTTTTTTAATGAATGAAATGCCAAATTGAGGTAGGTATCTGCAACAAAAGTGAAAACAGTCAATGTCCTACAAACTAATAAGACAGACAATACTCTAAAGGAAAAACTGTATTGTATGAAAGAAACACAGTACATAATAAAATATACCATTATTTAAGTTCAGCTGTTATCAGAAATAAAAATCAAATAAACTATAAGATATTTTCTACCTCTAAAATAGCAAAGATATTTAAAAACCTAAATATTCAGCATAGATCACAGACTGAGGAAATGACCATTCTCACCACTTTTTTAGTGGAGCAGACATTGGTATCTGGAAATATTATCATAGCTCTTAAAGAAAATAATCTATCCTTTAACTGTGCCATTCCACTTCTTGGAATTGGTCCTAAAGAAATAATTATGTATCTCACTCAAGGACACTCACTGTAGTTACTTGTAGTAGGGAAAACCCACTTTCATTGCTCTAAAAGAGGCAACCAGTTGAATAAAGTATATTTATAAATTTAAAAAAACAACTTCATAGATTTTCAATGATATGCAAAAATCTGTTTTTTTTTTTTTTAAAGGAACAAAGTCTCACTATGTTGCCCAAGCTGGAATGCAGTGGCTATTCACAGGTATAAGCATAGCATACTGCAGCCCCAAACTCCTGGCTCAAGCAATCCTCCTGCCTCAGCCTCTGAGTAGCTGACTACAGTCATGAGCCATCATTCCCAGTTAATTTTTTTATTTTTTGTAGAGATGGGGTCTTGCTATGTTGCCCAGGCTGGTCTCAAACTCTTGGCATCAAACAATCCTCTTGTCTCAGCCACCCAAACCACTAGGATTACAGGTATGCGTCACCATGCCCGGCTCATTTTATAACACTTTGGGACCTGGCCCATAACCAGTGTTTTTTGGCTAGCTTTACTATGTATCTCATGCCATCCTCATAGCACCCATACAGGCGTTCAGTGTAACTGTCCTTATTTTGAAGCTGAACAGAGGTTGGGGAACTTGCATAGAGTTGCTCATCCAAAAGCTAGACTGTACATATCCAGACCTTATGTTCTAAAACCAAGACTTCTACTAACAGGACAATGCAGCAGAGTCCTGAGAACAATTTCACATTTAAGTGTCAGCGGTTATCATACAGACATGAATAAACAGACTTATATCAAAGAAGGCAAACTAAAGAGAAAAGCAACAAGATCTCAGAGTTGCCTATATTTTTATATCTAGGTCAAAACTTTCTTCTTGGAACTATATAGGACTTTTTTTTTTCTTTTTACTATTTTCCCTTTACTTTCCTTTCTTGATACTTTTATATTATCTTTACCCTTCTCACCCCCAAGCATTTGCGAGGTCACTGACAGTGGCCTAGAGAGAAAATATCCCAGAACGGAGAGTTATTATTTATCTACCAAACAGAGCTTGAGGGAAATCTCCCTTAAAAACACTTGCTCATTTTTGTCCTATTTTGGTTCTCACCAAACAACTTTCTAATCAGGGAGGTGATCTCAAATAGTCTCCATGTGCCTCAAGGAGTGTCCCAAGCACATGCCCAATGTCCATCACCCTGCAGCCTGACCTCCCATCCCAGAAGCACTTCTAAGTGCCCACCTATCCTTAGTTCCAGGGAAGATTAGTATCCATTTCTAGTTCATTTGTTCCTTTGTTATTGTTATTCCTGGATCTTTCAGATTTCTGTAATCATATACCATGGTGCATTTAGATGTTTTGGTTTAGCTTGTTTTGCATATAATAAACATTGCACCTATGTTCTACAAATAAACAGGGCTGCTTCCTTGGGCTTTTCATGGCCTTCCTATGGCCACCTAGTTTTACTCTGCCTATTAAGTGTGCATTTTCCCCCTATTCCCTTATCATTTACTTATAGGAAGAGCTTATAACTCAAATGCAAGAAAATATAAGAGAACTGACTTAAATTGGCCCCAAATCTCAATCAAGAAATCCTCTCCCTGACACTGATGCTCTCTGACGCCTAAACTTTGTAGACAACTCAAAGATGTTCCATCCCCACACGCACCCACCTGCAACCCATCACTAGTTACAGCCAGGAAAAAAAGCCTGTTATCAGGTACCTTAGTCATAAAACTGTCTATAAGGAGGACCTGCCCACCCCAGAAACTGACAAGGCCCTTATCAGTGCATTCTAGAGACATCCCAATACTGCCAGAATCTTCCCTCAGATCAGGAATTAATCTTCAAAAGTCTGAAATGTTGAGAGTAACTCACATCATAACAAGAAGGGGTCCTTCCCAGCTGACTACAAGGAACGCAGGAGAGCAAAGTCTGGAAAACACCAGATTACTTTAGGTTGATAAAGGTTTCTACAGAAGCCCTGCAAGAGACTCCTGAATTTCCTTAAACATAGACCAAACTTACGCTGTTCTCTGAAAATTATAAATGAGAGAGGCCAAAAGTTTGGCATTTCCTATGCACGAACACCATATAAGACGACAAACACGAGAATAGCTACCCCTGGAAATCTCCTCTATAGGGCATCCTAACATCCAATCCATAACAGAGACCAGGGCATTCAGATGCACATATAAAAATAATGCTACTGTGAGTATGTGCATACAAGTCTTTGTGTGGACATATGTTTTCATTTCTCTTGGGTAAATACCTAGAAATAGAATTGCTCTATGTTTAACATTTTGAGGAACTGCCAGGCTGCTTTCCAAAGAGGCTGCACTATTTTACATTCCCATCAGCAATGCATGAGGCTTCCCATTTTTCACCCCCCTCACCAACACGTTTTGTCTTTCTGACCATAGTCACCTGAGGGTATGACGTGGTATTTCACTGGGGTTTTCATTTGCATTTCCCTAATGGCTAATGTTAAGTATCTTTTCATGTGCTTCTTGACTATTTGTATACTTTTTTTATATAGAAGATGCCTTAAACAGAGATGTCTATTTAGATCAATTGGCAAAGCTAGTAAAAGTTTGAATCAGTAAATAAAGATACACAAATGAACTCCTTTTTAAATCCCCATTCGTCTGAGATTCTTTAATACTGGGGATATAGGAGACGAACCTGGGGAAATACAAGGGTTCCTTCACTTTATTCCCATTTGTCAAAGTTTAATAGAATTATATTCATTGTCTCTGCCTAGTACAACTTAGGGATAAGGGTCCTATCATCCCCATTTTACAAATTTAAGCTATCATTTACTGAGTACCTACTGTGTCCAAGGAATATGGAGATAAAGATGACATGTTAATCACCCTTGAAATGTTCACCACTTTTCCTATTAACAGAGGAAATGAACCCCAAGAGGTAAACTGACTTGCCCAAGAGGTAAACTGACAGGTCCTCTGAAGGGCAGGTAGCAGGCACTGTAGGTTGCAGAGCCCCACTCGCCACACAGGCTCAGCAACACCCAATAGAGAGTTTAGGGCTGGTGCCTCAGTCTGTATGGCTGGCCTTTCCCCCAACCAACAGCCTTACAGAGGTAATGAGCTGAAACCTGTAGCATACACGCTGCCACTGCTTAGGCAGAAAGCTGTCACCAACGAGTGATAGATTTAAATAGCGGAGCAAGGACTCAGGCAGCCCTGGCCTGACAGAAGCTGCAAAGCAGCTGGAAGCAGCAGCTCCCCCACCAAGGTAGGTCTGTTTCGCTGAGCCCCCTGGGCAGGTCCTCGGCTGCAGGGCAGTGTCTGTGCACCAGCTGAGACTCAGGCAGGCCCAGCTCGGAGCAATGCCTCCACAGGCCCAGCTGAGCCCAGCCGTACAACCCAACTGAGCTCGGGCTTCCACATGCTGCATGCTTCTCTCCATACATATCCGTGCTGGAGACATGCAGCCCAGGAGACTCTCAGCTTGCATTTGTTGATGCTAATTATCAACCTGGATGAACAGCCATCTGGAGGGAGATGTCGGGTGTAAAGGCACACTCACCAGGACTCTGGGTTCCCACCGCCTACCTTTTCTGAGCCACACTCTTTCTTGTCTGCTCCCTCTCTCAAGGTATTCAAAAGATGCTAGCTGCACACACAAAACTTGAACTTGGATGGCTTTGGAAATCATTAGCTAACATAAACTGTATGGTCTCACTCAGGTCACTGTACTTTCTTAAAAAGTATTTCATTTTTGCTTTTCAAATAGATTTTATGAATATAGCAAAAATAATAAATAATAAAAGCAAAGTCAATAAGAATGACACAGGTGCTGAGAGCTTACCATGTGTCAGGTACTGTCTAAGGAACCAATTCAGGTTACCTCATCTAACTGGCACAACCAGTCCTCGGTGTAGGTTTCATTGTCCCCATTTTACAGAGGAGACTTATTAAAAGCAAAGTCATACAGCTAGAGGGAGTAATGTTACATCTTTCTAACCCTCAAGTGCACAGACTTTTACAACGTTAATTCCAAACTGAGATGACAAAAGTCTCAATTTATTCCGTGTGTAGGAGTCTCAATTACATTAAGACAGTTTTGGGTCAGGTGCAGGGGCTCAAGTCTATAATCCCAGCATTTTGGGAGGCCAAGGCAGGAAGATCACTTGAGGCCAGGGGCTTGAGACCAGCCTGGGCAACACAGCCAGGCCCCATCTCTAAAAACAAAACAAAAAACCTCCAGTTTAAATTGGTTTCTAATCCCTGCTTAAGAAAACAGCTAAAATCTCTAGTCTAAAATAACTTTAAACTGAAATGCCTGCCTTTTAAATTAGACAAATATAGTTGCATTTTAGCACACATTGCATTCTACTCAGTATTTGTTACAGAGATCATCCCTGTAATTCCAAATTCTCAGTGCCCAAGGGCATGATGTTGTGTACAAGACAGTCACTTTAGAAAGTATGCTTTGTTCTTACTTTAAATATTGACTACATTTTACATGCTTCACAACTCTGGTGAAGTAGTACATTTTCATATTTGGAATGTGTACATTATACTTTTTTTAAAAAGGTTTCATTTTTGCTTCTTTTTGAATGAATTTTGTGGATATACCAAAAATTTACGAATCTGTTAATAATAATTACCAAAGCTAATTTACCAGAATACTAAGTCAAAAGGCTTGTCAAAGATATTTAGTAAAAGGTGAAAGATTTGGCCAGGCGCGGTGGCTCACACCTGTAATCCCAGCACTTTGGGAGGCCGAGGCAGGAAGATCACCTGAGGTCAGGAGTTCAAGACTGGCCTGGCCAACATGACAAAACCCCGTCTCTACTAAAAATACAAAATTACGCTGGGCAGGGTGGCTCACGCCTGTAGTCCCAGCTACTAGGGAGGCTGAGACAGGAAAATTGCTTGAACCCGGGAGGCAGAGGTTGCAGTGAGCCAAAGTCGTGCCACTGCACTACAGCCTGTGTGACAGAACAAGAGTCCGTCTCAAAAAAAAAATTACAAAATTAGTGAGGCATGGTGGTGAGCACCTGTAATCCCAGCTACTCAGGAGGCTGAAGCAGGAGAATCGCCTGAACCCGGGAGGCAGAGGTTGCAGTGAGCCAAGATTGCATCACTGCACTCCAGCCTGGGCGACAAGTGCAAAACTCCATCTCAAAAAAAAAAAAAGTGAAAGATTTATACAGTCTGAATATAAACCACAGTATCATTTCAAAGATATCTAGAAAATATTTGCCACTCATTAGAGTTATAGCTCTCATCATCAAAACTGGCGACATTTTAAATAATTTTATTTACTTACAAGCCAAGATTTTATAGCCTCAGTATTTTTCTCCAAAAAACATAATTTTATGAAATGCATAGTTTTTATAATCTTAAACTATTAATGTGAAATATGTTGGCTTTAAGTTTTTAAATCAGACTGCTTTGGTAAAGTAAAGCCGAGAAAGTTCTATATTATATAGCCAGCTCACTCCTCTCTACTTTTCAAAGATTAGAAAATAAGGAAATGCTTTCAAGCTCTTTAGCTCTCATAAACAATTTAAATTTAATCTGTCCAAAGAAAAACAACTTCCTTCAACACCAACCAAAAAATGATGTATTTTTACTGAATTAGCTTCTCAGAAGGCTTTAAAGCTCCAGGTATGTGATACCCACCACATCACTACTCTTTCTCCAAAGCTTAATAGGAAGCATTAGGGAACTGTACCTTAAACCAGGAGCATCACACAATGGTTAGCAAAAAAAGGGGTAGATAACTGCAACATATCCATCCCTTTCTTGGTAGGAATGTGTCTCTTAAATGAGGAAGAAAAAGGCAAAAAGAAATCAAAGATCCTGCAAGGTGATCCTGTGTCCAGGTGGCATGCCCTTTTATTCCAAATGGCAAGCAGGTCTCAAATCCCATGGCCCAGCCCTGAGGATAGGGTGAGAGACCTGGGCCCACGCTTGCTTTCAGTCTTTCACTACCTAGCAGCTAGTGATCCTTTCAAAACCTAATCAGATCACACTCCTGCTCAGAGTGAAAGCCCACATCCTTACAGAGGGCTATGTAAGGCTCTGCAAGATCCGAGCTGTGACCTCCGTGCTGGCTCCTCTTCCCTGCTGACTCCACCCAAGCCACGGAGGCCCACCAGTCCTCAAACACATCAGGCACGACCAGCTTTAATGCCTATGGTGCTCTCTGCCTAGAATACTCTTCTGCAAATGTCTGTCTGGCTTATCTCCTCAATCCCTCATCTTCTGCAGGTTTGAACCCTCCCTATCTTCCTTCTCTGCTTTATTTTCCTCCTTATCACTTCCACCACCTAACTTACTTACATATCTTCCTTATTGTCTATCGCCCCCACTAGAATGTAAGCTCCACGAGTTCATGAACTCTTGTCTGTTGTTGCTCACTGCAATATCTCCAGTGCCTAGAGTAGCATCTGACGATTATCCTTGGCACTCAATAAGCATCTACTGAATTAAAGAGGCACTGTGAAACCATGCCCCAGAGGTAAGCAAAATCAGGCCAGTCCTTACTAAGTAGGGTTGCTATATAAAATACAACCACGACATGGGATATACTCATACTAAAAAATTATTTTTTGTTTATCTGCCATTCCAATTTAACTGGGCCTCCCGTACTTCTATTTGCCAGGTCTGGCAATCCTACTCCTAACTCCAGTGAGAGAATGGGCAAATCCAGACCACTCTGGTCAGCTGGGAGAGGTAGAGGTCCAAGGACACAGCCAGAAGACCCAGTGAAGAAGCATTTCCTCTCTTCTTTGTCATTGAGGATCCATGGTGGTCTGGGTTCTGCCAGCTTTAGATAGAAAAATAAGCCAGTGCAGTCCGAGAAAGTGACCAGGCACAGCATTCATCTCCACCTCCTCTACTCTCAAAAAAGAACACCTTCTCTGCCTAAATCTTCATTTGGCTTGGTCTCAGCGAAGCCCAGCTGCTTATGTCCCCTCTCACCCTGTGCTGTGACTGTGGACACCTGGGAGACAAGTAACTATGCCCTGCTCCATCACACACCTGTCAGGAGCCCAGGGCCTTGGCTCCCCTCCACCTCCAATGCAGAAGACTGCATGGCTGAGTTGCTAAGCTCTGTCTGGGGCTACAGGCTTGCAGACTAGGATGCTTCTCTCATGATTTGTATGTTACCAGCATGCCATCTTATGCTACATGCAAGAGACAAATGTATGTTGGAAAAAAAAAAAAAAACTAAGTTAGTAAATTACAACATACCCACCCTAGCCACTGAAAACCAAAGTTCCTGGATCTAGGTTCTGAATAGTCATGGATCGTCAGAGATATGTTCACCATGTTATTCCCAGGTTTCCCATCTCCTGGACCCTCCAACATGGGAGATCCCTGAGGTTTCTAACCTCTAGATACCAAGATCCACAGAGCAAATCTCCAAAGACCAAGATCTGTAAGTTCCCACAACCTAAAGTCATGTGGGCCATAGGACCAGGAGGGTAGGGGATGAGGGAATATTACCTGGGATAGGAATAAGAATTGAACCAAAAGTGAAGGCACAGGAAGGAAGATTATATATCCTGGTTTGTCTAAGGTTTATTTCTGTATTCCTGGTGTCATTGTTAACATTGCCCCCACTTATTCTCCAAAGTGTCTTAGTCTGAACATTAAATGATATGGTCATTCTAGGCACCAGCCAAACTGGGAACAAACTCTGTGCCCTGGAACCCAGGACCTGTGGCACAGGAGGCAAGAGCCACGCAGGAGCAGCTGCAACCAAGCTGGGCCAACTCACCCTCAGAACTGGAACCGGGAAAAGGGCATCTCTGGGCAGCAGCTTCCAATCTGAAAACTGAGGAGGCTGGGCTGATCTCTCCAGATCCCACCAGCTCTGTGTCTAAGAGAGCAGCTGGGAAAGTACTTGTTCTCTTCTCCTACCCCCACTTACCCAGAGCACATGCAGGCCCACACGTTCCCCACGGCTCCCCGGCACAGGCCACCAGGAGCCTGGGGCCTGGCTCAGAAACATCCTCACATTAGAGTGTCAAATGACTGAAGAGTCAGTCTTTGATCTGACACAGAGAGAGGGCAGGGCTTGCTGCATCTGGCAGGTCATGCCTACCGTCTCTGGGTTTTCTCCAGTCTTCTCCACACTCATGCTGACCCCAAGAGAGCAAGCCGGAGCAGATTTCAAAAGGAAGCTGATTCTCCAGGCTCCCCTCACCCTGCACTTCTCAGTGCACTTCTCAGCAACAGGAGCTACAGCTAACATGGGTGGATAAATGGCTAAAGCCTTGCAACCGAAACTCCAAACGGAGCTCAGCAACACTCCCAGGGATGCTGGGAAGAAAGAGATCACACCTGGAGCCCAGGCCAGTTTTGACTCAAGGAAAAGGAAGGAGGAACTAGGATCCTGGACTGATCCATTAACTCACCCTAGGGAGCCACAGAAAGGAATATGCCAAGACATTTAGCACCCCTGGAACGTGCAAGAAAGTCATTTGCTTCCATCAACACACCACCAGGAGACAAACACTTCAGCACACTTAGTAAACATACGTGAATTCAGACTCCCCTGCTTCTGCATTTGCAAGGTTTCATATGACATGGAAGATACTTACTCAAGACAACGACTCTTAATGCTTCCAATGGATTCTCTCCTAGCCTTTCTTCCTTTCTGTCCTTTCCCTCTGTCTCCTAGACAAGCTTATCCACTTCCAGGGTCTCAACTCCAAACCCTGTGATGTTGTTTTCCAAACTGTTCCTCAAATCCAGAATGCTGAATTGCCCAGTGCCTGCTGGCCCCTTCCCCATGAAGTGCCCCAAAGCACTGCAAACTCCATACAACTCAAACTCATTACCCCAACTCTGGTCCTTACAACTTGTCTCCCCTGCTGTACACCTGTGTCTATAAATGGCACTGCCATCCATGCAGATGAAAAACTTTCATCTTTTCCCTCATCAGAAAACCCTGCAGAGCCCTCTCATCTCTAATACACCTAAATACCTAATCTCTAATATACTGATATAAAATGTCCTTCCCATCCATCCCCTCCTTGTCACTCTCATAGCCTCTGACCTAGTTCAAGCCCTCCTCATTGCCTACCAGGAGTGTTGCAGTGTAAGTTTTCTTATGGGAGACAGAGCCTCCAGAATAATTCTCCTTAAATACTTGTTGAATATCCTAAAAGCAAGGGTTCCCATCCCCCTTCCTGTGTATATGCTACATACACAGAAAAGTTGAGAGCCTCTAATCTTACTGTTTGAACGTCCTTGCCTGGCACTTCACTCCCATAACCTCTCAGCTTACAAGCCACTCCACACTCCACCCACCCTTCTAGACATCCCACATGCTTACCAGCCTCCTTACTACTCCTGAAAACACTGTATTTTCACATGTCTCTGCCTTCGGCCTTCTCTCTCTTCCACTTTGTCCATCCCTAAGGGACAATTCAGCCTAGTGGTTAAGACTGTGAACTGTCTTAGCAGTCAGACATGGAAGGTTTTTTGGAATCACAGCTCCACCACTCAGTAGCCTTTCTACCTTGAGTGTCAGTGTGTGACCTAAACATCTGAGAAGTAGCTCACTAGGTTTTCCCCAAAACTGAAATGGGAAATTCCCTCCACAGGTATATCCTTGAAAAAAACACTGTGAGAGGTGTTTACAAATAAATGCATCTTAGCAGAGAACCTTCCTCCCTACTGGCACATGTCTTCCAAGTTCTAAAGGAGGAATCACTGTTAAATAGCACAGGGCATCGACAGCGCCAACTGCAAAGCTTTTACCAGCACTAACTTCCAGAGCACGAGGGCTGGGCTCTAGCCATCTCCTGTAGGGAGGCTCAAACACTCAGGCCCAAAGGCACCCTGCAAAAAGCAAAGCTGGTCAGCCATGGGCTGACTGTGGGAAGAAAGTTCCCCAGACAGTGCCTTTAAAAAAAAATAATAAAGAGGCACAAAAACTAAAACTCTGGCCTTTGTCATACAGTGATTTAAAAAGAAAACACACACACACACACAGACACAGACACACAGACACGCACGCGCGCGCACACACACACACACCCCTACCTGGTTTAGCGACTTCTAGACACAAAAACTCTGGCTTTTATCACCCTGACAGTGATTACTCTTTTGTGAAGAAGATACTGTTTAGTGACATCTGGATCCTGAGACCCAAGTTCAACCACATTTTAAGGGTAACTAGATTCAGGTTTACTAGACACTTTTGGGGTATCAGGCTCTTGCACCACATAACTTCATTCATCTTCTCCAAAAGCAGCACTCAGCTCCTACCATGCTGCTGCCACAGATTCACCTTCTCCCTCACCTGGTATCTGAGTTAACTGGTATGTTCATCTACTCTCTCAGCATCTTCCTCTCTTTCCATCTTTGCTAGTATGAAAGTACTCTGCACATGAAGTCAGAGAGTTATTATTACAATGGTAGCTAACATTTGCCACCCAATTTATCAAGGCCAGGCATGATGCTAAGCATATACAGATACTAGCTTTATTTTGATGTCATTCATATTTCATACAGCTCACCCATTTTAAGTGTACAATTCAATAGGTTTTAGTACATTCACAGAGTTGTGTGAGCATTACCATAACTAGTTTTAGAACATCTTAATCACCCCAGAAAGAACTCCATACCCATTAGCAGTTACTCCCTATTTTCTCTCAGATCCTCTAGTCTGGGGTAACCACTAATCTGCTTCCTGTTTCTGTAGATTGACCTATTCCGGGCATTTCATATGATTCCATGTATAAATGAAATCATACAATATGTGGTCTTTCATCAATCTTCTTTCATTTAGCACAATGTGTTCAAGTGTCATCCATATTGTGGTATGTATTAAGACTTCATTCCTTTTTATTGCCAAATAAAATTCCATTGTACAGGTATTACCACATTTTATTTATGCAGTCATCAGCTGATAAACATTTGGGTTGTTTACACTTTCTGATTATTAGAAATAATGCTGCTATAAATACCATGTACAAGCTTGTTTGTTTTTAGAGACAGGCTGAAGTGCAGTGGGGAGATCACTGCTTACTGCAACCTCCACCGCTGGGGCTCAGGTGATCCTCCCACCTCAGCCACCTGAGTAGCTGGGACTACAGGTGTGCACCACCACGCTCGGCTTTTTTTTTTTTTTGTAGAGATGGGGATTCACCATGTTGCCCAGGCTGGATTCAAACTCCTAGATCCACATGATCTGCCCACCTACACCTCTCAAAGTGCTGGGAGCCAACACACCTAACCTAATGTACAAGTGTTTGTATGGACATCTGTTTTCATTTCTCTTGGGTCATATAATAACTCTATGCTGAGCCTCTTAAAGAACTACCAGACTGTTTCCAGAGTGGCTATGCCATCTTTATAATCCCCACCAGTGACCTATGGGGGTTCCCATTTCTCTACATTCTCCCTAACACTTGTTATTGTCTGTTTTTTGGGGGTTTTTTGTTTTTTTTTTAATGATAGCCATCCTAAGAGATATAAAGGATATAGCAGTGTAGTTTTAATTTGCATTTCCATGCTAGCTAATGGTTTTGACCATCTTTGATGCGTTTTACAATGTACGTCTTCTTTAAGGAAAGGTCTAGTCAGATCCTCTGTCCATTCTTTAATTGGATAGTTATCTTTTTATTAATGGCAAAAGTCCTTTATATATTCTAGATACCAGTTGCTTACTAGATTTACGATTTAAAAAAATTTTCTCCTGTTCTCTGGGTTGCCTTTTCACTTCCTTGATGATATCCTTTGAAGCAGGAAAGTTTTTTAATTTTCACCAAGTACCAATTTCTCTATTTTTACTTTACTACTTACACTTTTGTTGTCACATCTAAGGCTTTGCCTAATCCAAAATCAGAAAGACTCATTCCTATATTTCCTTTTAGAGTTTCATAATCATAGCTTTTACATCTATGATCATTTTCTAGTTCATTATGATATATGATATGTGAGGAAGGGATCTGACTTCACTCTTCGCATGTCTCAGCATCATTTGTTGCAAAGTCTATTATTTCCTATTGAATTGTCCTGGTACATCTGTTGAAAATCAACTGACAATAAACGTAAGGGTTTATTTCTGGACTTGTGATTCTACTCCATTGATGTATATGTCTAATTTATCCCAGTACCCCACGGTCTTGATTCAGACTGTAGCTCTGTAGTAAGTTTTGAAATCACAAAGTGTGAGTCTTTCAACTTTTTTTCTTCTTTTTCAAGACTGTTTTGGCTATTCTGGGTCCTGAATTTCCATATGAATTTTAGAATCAATTTGTCAAAGAAGTCATGGGATTCTGGGATTCTGATAAGGATTTCACTGAATCTGTAGATCAATTTGTAGGTACTGCTGTCTTAGCAATGTTGTCTTCCAACCCATGAACATAGAATGTCTTTCAATTTATTTAGTTATTTATTTAAACAATATTTTGTAGTTTTGGAGGTAAATGTATAGCTCTTTTGTACATTTATTCCTGTGTATGTTGTTCTTTTTCATACTATGATGAATAAAATTGCTTTATTTCATTTTCAGGTTGTTTGTTGTTAAGTATGAAAATACAATTGAGTGGCCGGGTGCAGTGGCTCACACCTATAATCCCCACCTGTAATCACACTTTGGGAGGCTGAGGCAGGCAGATTACCTGAGGTCAGGAGTTCAAGACCAGTCTGGCCAATGTGGTGAAACCACGTCTCTACTAAAAATACAAAAATTAGCCAGGCATGGTGGCAGGTGCCTGTAATCCCAGCTACTCGAGAGGCTGAGCCAGAAGAATCGCTTGAACCTGGGAGGCGGAGATTGTAGTGAGCCAAGATTGCACCACTGCAGTCCAGCCTAGGTGACAAGAGCGAAACTCCGTCTCAAAAAAAATAAAAAATTTAAAAATTTAAAAAAAAAGAAATAATTTACAATTGAGTTTTATATTTTTATGTATTTATCTTGTATCCAGAAACCTTACTACAATTGTTTATGAACTTTAATAGTGTTGTGTTTTACTTTTTAAAGTATATATAAGATTGAATAGAGATAGTTTTACTTCTCCCTTCATAATCTGAGTAATTTTTATTTCATTTCCTTGTCCAATTGCTCTTACTCCAGAATAATATTGAATGGAAGGAGTAAAAGCAGACATCCTTGTCACGCTCCTGATCTTAGAAGGAAAGCATTCAGTCTTTTACTATTACATATATTTGCTTCTATTTTTCATAGATGCCCTTTAGCAGGTGAGAGGTCCTCTTCTAATCCTAGTTTGCTTATTGTTTACATCATGAAGGATTTTGTGAACTCTTTTTACTGTATCTGTTGAGATAAAAATGTGGTTTTTTCTTCATTCTATTGATATGGTGTATTACATTGATTTTCGGATGTCAAACCAACCTTGCATTCCTGGGATAAATCCCACTTGGTCACTATTAACCTCTTTTTATATGTTGCTGAATGGGTTCATATTTTGTGGAGGAGTTTTACATCTATATTCATAAGAGATATTAGTTATTTTCTCACGATATCTTTGTCTGATTTTGTTGTCACGGTAACACTGTTCTCAAAGAATGAACTGGGTATTCTAAGTATTTTAATGTATTACCTAATTTAATCTTTACACTGAAGTTGTGAGATACAGTGCCAATATTGGTCCCCTTGACCAGATGAGGACATAGAGGTTTAGGAATATTAGTCATGGTTACACAGCCAGTGAAATGGCAAAGTCAGGATTTAAACCCCAACAACCCTTACTCCCAACCCCGGGCCCTTTACCACCAATGAAGAACTTACTCCCATAGGCTAATAAGCCCCTTATAAATCAGCCAATGAGCTAACCAGATTTTGTATCCTGGAAACTCACCCTAACTCAACACCCTGCTGAACTCTACAGTGAGAGCTTACTTAGTTCATTGCTCCCAGTAACTGTATCATTCAAGATCAACAATGTCATCTTGGAATAATCAGTGGTGGAAGTGATTTTCAGACAACTAAAACTAAACCCACAGTCAATCTGAAAAAAGTAACATTTACACACACACACACCCCTACCACTTAGAAACATCTCAAATAAGCTTACAAACATATTATGTCCAGTATATACCAGGGAAAAGAAATGGTCAAGCACTAACTTTCTAGGATTATGCTTTACTACTGTGAATAAATTACTCTAGTTCACAGCATCTCAGGTGTAAGATCAAAATGGTTACAATGGAAAAGTGTAAATAGGGAAGTGGGGTCTTGTAAATGAGTTAATTCTCCTAAGTTTTGTTTCACCAGGTGGTTTCTCAAGATAAAACAATCTAACAGAAAACATCCTGGTCTCTGTGCTTCAGTTTCTTATTTATGAAATCAAAATTCTTGCCCTTGTTGCTTCATTAGAATGTTATAAATGTCATAAAAATGCCAAGAATGTAGGAAAGAAAACTTTTGAGAGGCACAAGATGGAATTTTATTACCAACAACTTTCACTAATTCAAACATTTTTTTGAGGGCCTACTGTGCGCCAGCGACCATACTGGAGGCTGAGCAGCACTGGCTCTTGAAGAGTGCTCAGTGGGTACAGACCCACAGAAAGAGACCCTGACAGTGCTTACCACAGTTTTAAAAAAAGAGTCTGATGAGGCCTTTAACGGACAGTTAAAAGTCATGTGCTACGGAAACATAAGAGAGGGAAAAATCAGTTCTGTCTGTGGAGATTAAGGAAGGCTTCAGAGAGGATGGAGTGCTTTTTTAACGACCAGTAGGAGTTTACCAAGCAAAAAACAGGATGAACGGTATCCCAGACACTAGGAAAGTCCATTTTTTCTTTTCTACTGTCTACCTGGAACCAAAACTCTCTTCCACCCTAGCTAGGCAGCAGGGAGAACATCCAGGACTGGAGTCAGGATATGAACCCTAAAGCCTGAGCTCTTAACCACTACTTTCATGATTAAATATAATTAACGATTACAATCAAATGAGAATCTGACCCTGGGCAACTTACTAAACCTCTCTAGGCCTTGGTTTCCTCATCTGTAATGTGAGAATAATAGTAGCTATTCATAAGACTTGTTAGAAGGTTTAAATGGGTTAATGCTAAGTGTTCCGAACAGTACCTAGCACATTGCAAGCATAAATATTCATTATCGCAAAAATTCATTGCAAGGATAAATATTCATTATTATTGAGTCCCTGTCACATCACCTGCTCTGGTCAGTCCAGGCCTTACTAAGATTCATAGATTTCAAAAGGTCCCTATCACAACGCATGTGTTCAACCCATTTGACAATTCCCTTCACCTAACAACTGTTTGTGGTTGCTGTCTAAGGACATATGGGGACTGAGAGAATGCTTCCTAATACACATGGTTTACCATCCAAGTAACCTAAATAGCATCTTTCATAATCAGGATCATATCACCATTGCATTTTGTGTGTTGCTGTGAGACAGAAAATACAACGGCACATCTTAGTACAGAGATTGCAATAACAGTTGAATAAACATGCAATCCGATACCTCACATCTGGCATGTCATCATCCCCAATATTTTACTGACAATCAAATATGTTTAAGGCTGTGGCTACTTTATAGGTACAAATGTCTTTATCAGGACATTAACGTGCACCAAACCTCTCTCAATAAAAGCAGCCATAAACAACAATCTCTTCTAAGCTGTCATGGAAGCTACTGTGTTTGTAATAGAACCATTCATCTAAGAGACAGTTGCCAAAGCCCATCTCAACAAAATATCAGGCAAGTCAGAGCACAGAGGCAGATCCAGGGAAGAGGGTAGGCATAGAGTGAGCAATTGGGAACTTTGTAAATAGCCGAAAAAACTCAGCTTATTAACATGCTAAATATTACCCCAGAAGCTGTAAAGCTTTGGGGTGATAAATTATATTTCCCCCAAAGCATTCTCTTTTGGGTAGCCTAAAAGTTCCTCTGGCTTTTGCAAAAGGAACAAAGCCCTATGGAAATTTTCAGTTAATTACCAGTTTCACTGCCTGGGGGCCGGGGGGAAGGAGCAGGGGGTGGGGACTACAATGCAATAAAGAAAAAAATTGTTTTAAATAAATTAAGTGTCCTAGGCAGCAGGTTTCACTATCACACCTTTAAGACTGTGTTCTAAAAGGCTAAAAGGGAGAGGAGAGTATATTGATACAATAACAAACTTGAAAAAAAAAAAAAATAAGGCTGGGTGTGGTGGTTCATGCCTGTAATCCCAGTACTTTGCCAAGGCAGGAGGATCACCTGAGGTCGGGAGTTCGACACCAGCCTGGCCAACATGGTGAAACCCCATCTCTACTAAAATACAAAATTAGCCGAGCATGGTGGTGCATGCCTGTAATCCCAGCTACTGGGGGCGCTGAGGCAGAAGAATCACTTGAACCCAGGAGGCGGAGATTGCAGTGAGATGGTGCCATTGCACTCCAGCCTGAGCAACAAGAGCGAAACTCCATCTCAAAAATAATAATAATAATAATAATATCCAAATGGGCTTTGAAAAACAAATTTGATTTTATTATTTAGCTGGAACTGAAACATGTGAGGAAAGGGAAGGTAGGTGGGCAGAATAATCTGCAGGGTATGCATAGCAGGTCAATATCAAGCCAATCAAACACATTCATGATGAAATATAATTAACAATTATAATCAAATGAGAATCTGTAGCACACTGTAAAGTACCCAGAGTGTTTTTGTTCTCTAAAATCTACCCACCTCTGTCCAATGGCAGTACAAATACAAGATTACTTGCCAGGAATCTATTACAAAGGATAACATGGCCATCAAAAACATTACTGGCAGAGAGAAGCCCCCAAGCCTCTAGGAATAAACCACATCTACTCTCACGTACAAGCTGAACAAAAAACACTCAGCAGAGATGTGGATCCTGTTCATTCTATTTGTGGTGTGAGCCTATAGACATTCGAAGAATGGATGTGGACGTCTTCCCCTCTCTCTCCCATCACCATCTTACCATAATACATGAATGTTGGAATTATGCGTCTCTGAGCTGGGCCAGCTGACTGACACACCCAAGTGGCCAGGGTACCTGTTGAAGTCCTGGACCAATGTCCTAAAACCTAAAGTAAAAATGTCCTGTTCCCCTCCTCCGTCTCTGACCACCTGTCCCCTGAGCTCAACACCTCAGTCACCCACAGGTGGAAGGGAGAGATGCTCTCTAAACACCCCTGCACTCCTCCCTGCCCACTGTGACCCCACCATGACTCCCCTGAGTGAACCCCCAGTAAACACCACACCACAGTGGACCCAGGCAATATGGTTTGCTTTCTAACTCTTGCTATTTTCCACATTTTTCTTTAATGAATATCCTTTACTCAGAACCAGAGGAAAAAATAAACTTGACACAATTATCTTTTTTCTTCTAGTTCCAAAAGTAACATATGTTTGTGATTGAAAAAATCCCATTAATACAGAAACATAATAGAAACCGAGTCTCCTATAATCCCATCTCCCTGTGGCAACCACTATTAGTAGACTGTAAATTCCTCCAGATTTTTTTCTAGGATCCTCCCCAAGAACACACTTCTGTATTTAAATTTATCATGTTGAACAGTCTCTAAAACAGCACCTTTACTGAGAGACCAACAGAACACCACCACCAATAATGGTCATTTATTTTAAAAAGACCACTTTAAACACATACTATCGCTGGAATGGGATAAAATAGATAACAACAATAATAAATCAGAAACACATTTTCACGTAAAATGGAAGGTCACAGCAGCAGATGAGTGAGGAACTGAAGCTCTAGAGATGGGGGTCTGGTGGGGAGGAGAACAGAGAAACAGCGTTGAATCCAGGCCTGTGCTGCTAAGAACACAGAAGTCCACCAACTCTCTACTTCCCTCTGATGCTGCAGAGGGCCACTATGAGGGAGGCCTGATGAACCTCTGCCTAGCGACAGGCTCTCTTTGGTCCCTTCCCTCATTTGTGGCTCTGATCTCTGAAAGTCTGCCCTGGAGCTCCCCCATCCCCCTGTCCTTCGGCAGAAACCCTAAGAAAGGAGGGCTCAGCTCAATTTCTCCCTTAACCAAACAGCCCTCTAACTGAGCTAGGGATGCTTAACTCTGCCTTGATGGTTCCAACGTGTTCTTTCCTACTTTTCCAACAAGTCCTGAACAGGCTTAACTTCTAAAAGCATTAATTTTTTAAAAAATATGATGTAACTTCTTTTTTTTTTTTTTACTTTTAAGTTTGGGGTACATGTGCAGGTTTCTTATATGGGTAAAATCGTGTTATGGAAGTTTGTTGCACAGATTATTTTGTTGCCCAGGTATTAAGCCTGGTACCCATTCGTTATTTTTCCCAATCCTCGCCCTCCTCCCACCCTCCATCAGGCCCCATGTCTACTGCTCTCCTCTATGTGTCTGTTCATGTATTCTCCTTATTTAGCTCCCTCTTACAAGTGAGAACATGCAATATTTGGTTTTCTGTTTAAATTAATTAAACCATTAATTTTAAGAATTCAAAGAACTTCTTCATACATAATTACATTTTCTCTCAACACTGTTGAGAGGTAGAAAGAAACATGCTGACTTACTGGCCCCATTCTATTGGAGATGGCAACAAGGCTCAAAGAGCTTGTACGGCTGGCCCATATAACGATAACTATACATCACAAATAGGTATAGTTTTGGACCAACCAAAGAATTTGGGAGGAAGATGGTAGAAATGTTGACATTTTCTTCTGATCTTGATGTTCCTCCTGTCCCACTATTCTGCTCTCTGCTTTTTACTAGATAGATACCACTTATACTCTATCAACATCTTTCCATTCATATCCATGGGGCCATGTACTCCTCAAAGAAATCCCTCAGCATCTGGTTTACTTTGGTACCTTCTTTAAAAATTCACGCTTTACCACTGTGAAGTCCAGCATCTAAGTGATTAATCAACTCACTGTGGATGTGCCTCACAGTGCCTTGCTTCCTCATCTCACATGCCCATCGCCCACATTCACATCAGTTGACCATATTTGTGACCACACCTTGAAACTCATCCCCTGAAATCTCTCCATCTCTAATCTCAGTGCTGCCTCTCCCACGCATGACCAGAGCCTCCTGTCCTGCCTCCTCTCCTACATGCAGCAGGGCCTCTGAACAGCATGCCCCATGGCCGACCAGCCCCTCCAGCTTCACCTTGCCCCTTTCCCAACTTAGACTCCTACGACCAAGCCATAACAACTGTCAAAATATGAATAAACCCAATAATCTTATAAAGAAAAAAATTACATAATCATGCCAATTGTTCCCTCACAAGTAATATGCATCATAGACCTACATTTAAAACACACAACTATAAAACTCCTAGAACAAGACACAGGAGAAAATGTTCAGGACCTAGGGCTAGGCAATGAGTTCTCAGACTCAACACCAAAAGCACGACTCACAAAAGGAAAAAACTAATAAATAAGACCTCATCAAAATTAAAACTTTCACTGTTAAAAGTTTTGCTACGCTAAAAGTTCTTTCTTTTGCTTAGCCCATGTGAACAAGATGAAAAGATACGCTACAGGATAAGGAGAAAATCTTTGCAAACCCCATATCCAAAAAAGGGAGTTGTATTTAGAAAAAAGAATTCCAAAAACACAACAGTAAAAACATAAACCCTCCAATTAGAAAATGAACAAAACACATGAACAGACATCTCACTGAAGAGGATATACGGATGGCAAATAAGCATATGAAAAGATGTTCAACATTGTTAGTCTTTAAGAAAATGCAAATTAAAACCACATGAGGTATCAATACACACCTATCACAATGAAAATAAAAAATGGTGATGACACCAAATGCTGGTGAGGATGCAGAGAAATTAGATTGCAGGTGAGAATGTAAAGTGGTACAGCTACTCTGGAAAACACCTGGGTAGTTTAAAAGAAAAAAAAATACTAAATGTACAAATACCATATGAGCCAGCAAATTACACTCGTGGGCATTTATCCCATGTAAGTGAAAACTTAGTTTCAGACAAAGACCTATACGTGTATGTTCATAGTGGATTTGAAACGCCCAAACACTGGAATCAGCCCAGATGCCCTTGAACAGCAGAATGGTTAAATAAACTGTGGTACATACACACCAGAGAATACTACTCAATGATAAAAAGGAACAAACTTGATACACACAACCTGGATGAATCTCCAGGGAATTAAGTTGAGTTGAAAAAAAGTCAATCCCAAGAGGTTCATGTAGTCTAATTCCATTTACATAACATGCTTGAAATGACAAAATTTTAGAAACAGGACAGATCAGTGGTTGCCAGCAGTTAGGGAGAAGGGCAACCTGGGTCCTGTGGTGTTGGAGCTGTTCTGTATTCTGACTGTGGTGATGGAGACATGAGCCTGCACAAGACTAACACACAACAAGTAGTGTATACAACTTAGTACACACATACAAACAAGTTCAAGTAAAACTGGGAAAATCTGAGTCATATCACTGGGTTGTATCGATGCCAATATACCACTTGTTGTGACATTACACTCCAGTTTTGCAAAATGTAACCATATTGAGGGGAAATGGGCAACATGCATAAAGGATTCCTTCGTGTATTATTTCTCATAATTGCATGTGAATCTACAATATCTCAATAAAAATTTTAAATAAAAAAAGAAAGTAATACTCTCCAACTTCTCTTGGGCCTTTCACTCCTGAGTAGTTCTTTTACTCATCCCTGTCTGTCAATGATAACATCTATACTACATTTGCTCTACTTTTCAAAAGCCCACAATAACCTTCATCTGAGAAAAGCAATGAGGCCCCCTCTCGGCCCTCCCACCATCCTCTTCCATTCTGCATCAGAGGAAAAGAGGCTCCTTTCCCTTTAAAGTCCCTTCTGGGTTTTGCTCTATCAAAAACATCCTCAACTCATAAATTCTTCTCCCCAACTAACCAAATGGCCAAGCGTCTCCCCTGTCCTAGAATAAGTCTTCTCTTAATTTGTTCTGTCCTTCAGGATATCATGTCTCCTTCCGTGCATGGTCAAACTCTCTGAAGACCGGGTCATGGTAATGTTCCCTCTCTGTAGAAAGGTAACATAAACTGAAAAACGAAACTAGCCTCATTCATTTCCTGCACCAAAACCTCATAAGGACTGCTTCAAATGTTAGCCTCATTCTCTGCTCACTTGTTTCTTTTATCAACTCTAAAAATGTGGGCCTGTCTTCTTGGACCCAGACTGCAGCTAGCCCAGCAGCTCTCAAACCTGGCTGATCACCCAAATGACCCAGGGAGCATTTAGAAATACAGTTTCCCAGGCCATACTCCCAGATATTCTTAGTCAGTAGTTGTTTTGTCTTTTAAGCTCTTTGAGTGTTTCTGTTGATAGTGAGGCTTGGGAACCACTAATCTGTCTTCTCTTTTCTGAAAAAGGCAATCACTTTACTCTCCCAGTGCTACAGACATTCCATTTAAAATCCATGCCAGTTTTGCCCTTGATAAATTGTGAGCCTGGGCATCACAGGCCATTATCACATCACTTCTCTGATGATGAGACTCCAAACTAACCCTGCAACTTCAATCTGACTGAGCTCTAAACAGGAATTTCCAACTCCTTACAGATCATCTCCATCTGAATGGTCACCCAGTACATCAAGCATATGACAAAACTTAACTCCTCATTCCTCTCCTCTCTACAAACCTGCTTCTCCTGCCTCCACTCCCCATCTCACTTAACAGTACCACCATCCTCCCCATGACCCAGAAGTGGAACCTGAAAACAAACTCCTCCTTCTTTTTCACAAATCGCATCCCATCAGCCAGTTCTGTTGGTTTTATCTCTGAAACTCCTTCCTCCCACCAGCACTGCCTGCATTCCAGTGCAGGCCTCATGCTCTCCTATCGGACTACTGTAATAGCCATCTAACTTGTCTTCACGCCTTCAGACCTCATTTTGTCAAACACAGGCTGAGACATGTCATCTCTCCTGAAAAAAATGTAATGGCTTCCATCTGCCCCCAGGATGAGTGCCAGGCACCTTGGCGTGGCACTCGGACCCACAACGACACAACGCTGGCTCCTGTACTCCTCTCCCAGGAAATATTTTCATTTCTAAGCACATCAGGGCTGTGCCCTTCCAGGCCTCCATGCCTTTATCGTATGTTCCTTCAGCCAGAACGCCCTTCCCATCTCCTTTTCCCAACAAGGGCAAGTCTGAACCTGTCTTCAGAATTTGCCTGAAGTTATATATGCAACAGTCCTGAAACTACATACAAATATGTGATTTTTCTGGGGGAAAGGATCCATAGCTTTCTACAGATTCTCCAAGGGATCTATAATCCAAAATAAGTTTAAAAACCGCTTCGTGATTTTTTTTCCCAAAGTTCAAGGTTAGCTAAGTCTGTCTCATGCTCTCTTTCATTCTCAAACATATACAAGTGCATTCCCCCATCATAAATAATCACACTTTGTGCTGCTCCACCGGGCATATCTCTAGTACAGAATATACTTCCCTCCATATCAATACTAGAGTCATTTGTATTGACTGGCTTAGTTGTCAACGTCAGCTCCACAGCTTATTTACTATGTGACCTCAAGCAAATAACTTGACCTTGCTGGACCTCACTTTCCTCAGCAGCAAAATGGGCATAATTACAGTACCTATATTATTGGGTTGTTTTTGAGGAATAATCAAGATAGCACATCCTATAACAATGGGAAAGTGCCTGGTACGTTAACTGCTCACACAAGTCAGCTTTTTAAGTTATTTTCTGTCTGTTGTCCCCACCACACTCAAAGCACACTGCAGGCCCTCAAAAAATGATTTATAAATCCACATCTTCCTGAATCCCAGGGCTCATCACTGCCACAGCAAAGCTGTTGGAAAGTATAACTTGGTAATACTTTCACATTCTTTTCTTTCTACCTCCCATATGACCAATTCTTGAGCCATCTTTAATTAGCTGTTTTGTACCCGGATTGCACAAGAGCTCACACCTTGTGCATACACCTTTGCATACCCCCCACACATTAAGCTTCCCAATCAAAATGCTGATGACGCTGGCCCTGCTATTCTCACGGGAACCAAACTATTTCAAAAATTCCCCACTCTATCTGTTCTGAGTATTCCAGAATTAACCCTTGCTCTGCTATTGTCCATATTTTGCACAGAAATCCTTTCTATCTCTTCAACTAACATTTGCCAACACAAAAAACAGGGGTTCTTCTTTCTCAATCTAAGATCATTAAATAAACATCTTCCTCTTTTTTTCCTTCTTTCTCTCTTTCTAGCCAGTTCCTCCCACAGGAGAGGCCCTCAGGGCTTACAGGCTTAATCACCTACATTCTCTGTTTGAACCATAATTCATCTCCCATAAGTATTTATTCAGCAAACATTACTGACACCTTCTATATTCCAGGCCTTGAAATACATCCTGTGATCGGTGGGGTCCCGGCTTTGGGAGCTTCTAGCCTGTTCTACCACATAGCTGTTTGTTTCATACTTGTAACCAATTAACTTGAAATAACACCCTGAATCAGAGGTCTGAAAGAGGAAATCAAAGATGCCACATGATATTCAGATGGATCACCGAGAAGAACACTTTGCCAAGGCCTGGAGACCCTCCAGAGCTGGGAGTCTGGCCATTTCCACACCAGGGCTCTGGGGTCTCCACTGACAAAGCCTACCTCCCTGATCCTCAAAGAGCTGTTGTGAGAACATAATATCTTGTGAAAGGATCATTCTGCAATTTTTTGATCAGTCCTCTGCATCCAGAGGAGTGTAGTGACCACAGATTTCAGTCTCTTTGCTGTACTAATCAAGACATACTCTCACTTGCTTGCACGCACTCTCATTCTGACATCCCCTTGTCAGTTCTGCCACTAACTCATTTAAAAAGCCCCCTTTCCTCTTCTGACTTCTGCTCCTATGAGGTAAAGAAAGAAGAAATCCTAAGTCCTGTGCTACCCTGGTGGGCAGGGCACAGGTCGGCAGCGGGGGAGGACTGACTAGAGACACCCTCCCCCTCATCTTCGCTGGTCCTCACAATTTAGGTCTCTGGGGCTGACCAGTAGTCCTGGTATCCCAGTAAGAAAGGGTCCTTCCTTGAAGCTGACCTAAGCAAGGATCCTGAAGACATCTGCTTGCAAAAGGAGAAAGTCAATAGTGGCCGGGAAGATGTCTGGAAGCAACAGCTCTGCCCAGACTGCCTGTAGGATCCTAGGGCACTAGAACCTTCCAGACATCCTCCTGGCCACTACCGAGGCCAGCCTTGTGATCTGGGATCCTCTCCGTTATGTTATTTGAGATGATTTCTTCCTGCCAGCATCAGGCCAGGTGCCCTGGACCTTGGTAGCCAAGAATAGGCTTCAAAAGGCTAAGTGGAAGGTGACCATCTTCAAAGGGCTCTCAGACTTCTCAGAAAGCTTTGGCACACAGTCCTGACCTCAGGTCAGTTTCCTGCAAATGAACTTGAGATAGCTCCATGAGGGAAGGGACCATGTCTGTCTGGTTCACCACAGTATCACTGACAACCCCTAGCACAGGGCTGGAATACATCTGCCCTGGTGCTCAATACTGATTGACTGGATTTATGTATAACTGTCTCTACCAAGGAAGGAACAAATGCTCAGTAGAAAGAGTCCAAGATGTAGAGTCAGACAGCCCTGAATTTGAAACCTGCTAGCTATACCATTTACATCGGCAAGCCACTTTACCCCTCTCAGACTCAGCTTCCTGTCTATACAGTGAGGATAATACCAGCTTCAAAGCATTGTTAAGAGCATTAGACAGAATTGTATGTGAAGCCTTTAGCACAGTGCTTGGGAGACAGCACTTCTTTGTTTTCAGTTCACAAGCACTTACACACCTCTCACTATATGCTAGATACAGTTCAAACACTGCGGGGGGTGGTGGTGTTCCAGGTAACAATTAGTTCATTTAATTCTTCTAACAACCCTACACAGTAAGATCTATGTAATCCTCTTTTTCAGTTGAGGAAATTGAGACAGAGAAGTAAGGTAACTCGATCAAAGCCTGATATCTAGAAGTGCAGGGCCAGGATTCATATTATTTATAGAGTCCAGACTGTTAAGTGCTATACTTCTCTGCCTCTACAGCAAGCAACAAGTGAAGGTTAGTTCCTGTCCCTGCCCTATTTGATTATGGGGTATATCTGACTGGGGTTTTCAGTGCAAAAGAAACATATTCAGGTGTTCCTGTGGTTTGCTATTTATTTTGCTTTGTTTTAAACTACGGCCTGCTCCTCTGAAATCCAATTTTGGATAAGTTTGTTGATAAAGAACTTCCATCTCATCTTGTCCTCTTGCAATCTCCTCTCCCATGATCTACCAGGAAAAGAGACACACACAGCTATGTAAAAACAAAAAATGAAAAAGACAAGCACAGAGAAAGAGAGAGCCCAAGAGAATGAGCACACACACCCTTAGGAACCAGGTCTAAGGACGTCTCATACCCCTTCTAGTAACCCATAAAAACGACTGCCTACACATAAGGGTGCCCACAGCAGAAGCCACCTATCCACATGGAGCCCAAACACATAAAGTTTCAGCTCCCCAAAGACTAAGTTAGCAGAAAGCGAATGAAGCCATCTCTTCCAGTGGCCAAAACCTCATCATAAAGAGAGTTTTCCTTTTATCTCCTTTATAAGACTGCGTTTGCCCTACTGCCAACCACGAAGGAAATTTCATTACCAAAATAAATCACTTGACCTTGCTTCTCCAATGGCTCAGGATTAGTGACATCACAAAACACTCTACAAATGCTCTGAAATATTGGAATAACCCTTTCAAGTAAAAAACACTTGGTATTTCACTAAAAGACTAAATCATTTTTATTTTACTGCACGGAATTCAAAAATGCTTTAAATGCTTTCGTTTTCAAAATCCTAAGAGAAAAAGTACGCTCTTTAAGGCCTTAAGAAACCCTGACTCCTGGTCTGGTTTTTGTCCCAATTCATGTATGGTAAGATGGGGAACAGGCCGAAAGTCCAGGACAGTACTCTGGCCCCACACTACTCATATGATTCAATTCTCGAGTGGCTGGGGCCTCACCGTGAAGGCTCCCAAGTCAACTTTCTCTCATCCTCCAAGTCACAGGCAGGTCAGAGGCAGCTCCCAAGCAGTTCTTCTTAAGGGGTTCAGTCTCCACCACCAATAGCCCCATTAACCACCATGGTTCCCTTCCAAGGTAGCAGTAGAAGCAAAGCTCCTCATGTCGACCAGAGAGACAGAGTTCAGGGCGGATGTTTCCTCCCCAAGGAAGCTGCCTGGAACTGGGGGTGGCTGCAGCACAGTGCAGCCAATGCATCTTCTGAGCCCCAATTAGGATACACACTCCCCCAGGCTGTATACTCCACTTGCTGAAAAATCCACAACCAGTAAGTCTGTTCTTTCCAAATGAGTTAAAATTCCTAATGCTGCTTGCTCAAAAGGAATGTCCCATTTTAAATCAGGTTAGCCACCAACACAGTCACTAAATGTGCTGCTGAGTTAAGGTGAAAAGAATCCATACATCAAAACCATGCACACTCAGGAAGCACTCAGAATTTAAGTTATGCTGGGTACTCAAGACAGGCTAGGCTCCCAAGCTGCACCATATGGCTCAAAACTGACCCTCTTGCTCAGTGACAAGAAACAAAACCATGGCATCACAAAATGCAAGAGTCCAAAGGACCCACGGACATCATCAACTACTTTACCATCTTATTTTACACAGGAGAAAACTGACACCAAGACCAAGGGTAAAATGTTCAAGTTCACTGTTGATACAACTACTCACATCCAAAGCTGCTCTTTGTTCTTCCTAGCCTGCTGCCTCTGAGACCCAATTACCAACAAGAGCTCTTACACAATTATTTTCACATAAAAATATTTTTATAATTGAATTATAGGCAAATTGGTTAAATCCACCAGGGCTGTTGTCTATAAAGTAAAATCTCAATGGAGAACAAAACAAAACTGGAGTTGACAAAAGTTAACGTGGGGTTCTCAGCCCCAAAACCTTAATCCTGAAAGGACAGGACCTTTCCCAGTATTTCCTGTGGGAAATGAAGTACAGTAGTTATGCCCAACTGGGATTTCTAATACTATGCCTTTGTTTGAAATTGAAACAATTTTTGGGTAAGCAAATGAGAGTTGTACAAGGTCCCAAAGTTACCCTTTACTACCCATAATAATTCATCTTCAAAGAAGCTTCAAAGATTCAAATGCTTTTCTCTGCCTTTAAGAAAGGGAGGAGCTACATTTTCAGGTATGAAAACAAGACCACAAAGCAAATAGCCAGGCTGAGGAAGAAGACACCAGGAAAGATCCAGACATACAGAAAATCTAGGGCCCTGAAACTCTCTTCCCATAGTAGCATTTCACCAGCTACGAAGAGGCTTCCCTGGCTACAAAGGATATTATGGGAACATAAAACAAATGCTGAAGGCTTGGGTCTCCTCCTCCCCTGTGTGTGACAGGCTGAGACTCCAATGCTGCAGAAAGCAAAATTTTCCTTTTTTCCATTACATCATCCAAGTTGGAGAGGAGGAGGGCGGGGTGGGGGCACAGCTGGTGGCAGCTGCACCACCATCTGCTTTCTCCTTAGCAGTGTGTGCTGGTTGAAGCCACAGTCTCTTACAGCTCCTGATAGAGGAAGTACAGTATTAAAGGTACAACACACCATTATGAAAAAGACTTCAAATTGTTTAGAAATAATCACTCCCATGATAAGTTAACAACTTCAGGTAGACTACTGAGCCAGTTCTCTTTGAGTTTAGGTTATTTGTGTTTGCATCTTTTTAGACTCAGCTACAGTGCGAACTCTGTCAACTCAACGTGCTCAATTAGACAATCAGAATGTTCAAGCAGCCACACCTGCCATCTGCTTCCCAAAAGGTAAGCAGCCAAAAAGTACAGGTCTGCAGCTGGAAGCATTTATGGAAGGAAGTTAGGGGGTGCCCAAACCCAGCAGGCAAGACCCAGACCGGCAGGTGGATCCTTACTGCCGCCCCTGGCATCCCGAGCCAACTAGTCAACAGGTCTCTCTCTCCTGAGCACTCTTGGTGTTTCCTTCAGAATGCCCTTCAAGGCAACCCCCAAAGCAGGGGCGATGGTGAGAGTGACAGGGGTGCTAATGCCTTGCCTGATCATTCAACTGTAAACTGGCAGCAAAGCAGCAAATTGGTGGTTCAGAGGCTGATCAAGCCCATGCACATGCTTTCTCTGGCCTGTACAGAGTTGCTTTAAAAAAAATGCTGGCTTTTTAAAAAGAGTAGACTTCATATAAGCATCTAGAGGGCTGGCTCTTCTTCAAGGAGGCTGGGGGGCAATCAAAGGATTCGGCAGCACCAGGCCCCCATTCCTAGTGGCATCAGTTATCTAGAGGTAAGCGGCAGTGCTTCCTTGCGATCTGGTCTGCGTTCCAAAGACCTCCTCCCCACCATCTGGTGTCTGTACATGCCATTGCAACTATTTATGCTCCTGCCTGGACCCCTAGAGCTTCTGACGTAATGCTGCTACACATGTAGAAGAAGAAGAAAAGCCCAGGGGGTGATTTCCCAAAGGTCCTTTATTGACTCTCCTTTTTCGTTGAGGGTTAGTCCTTTTGGATGACCCACTAAAATTCTACAAATATCATTCAACCCCATACAATGAATGGCTCTTGCTGGAAGACCAGCTACAATCTATCCCCTACCACAACAGCAGGTTGTAGTATTTCAAAGGAGTGTTCCAGGCCACTTACCATACATTTTGCCTTCGTCTGATAAGATGATTTTTCTCCTCCCACATGGCGGATAGATAGCCAGGGCCTCCTGAAAGCTTTGCTCAATGTCAGGGCTCCAGACCCCTTCTGCATCATTGTCAATTGGCTTATCTGCAGAGTCACTCATCCTTTCCATGTTTTCGGCAGGGCTCTCGCTGCCGCTCCAGCTGCTGGGCTCAATTTTGGCGGTGGGATTTTCCAAGCCGAAGCCTGGAGCCTTTTCAAGAAAATAAACCTAGAAGAGAAAACAAAAAACAGTGTAAGGATGTGGTAACCACAAACATAATGCTCTTGCTAGCTCTAGTGCAAATTCTTCAGTCACCAGCTTTTTTTATTTCATTTTATTATTTCAGTCGTTTTGGGGGTACAGGTAGTTTTGTGTTACATGGTTAAGTTCTTTAGTGGTGATTTCTGAGATTTTGGTTCAGTCACCAGCTTTGCTTGGAGAACTCCTAGTGGAGAATACGGAATTTTGAGATCCAAGTGGCTTTACTATCTAAGTATCATGTTAAGCACCCACACGGAAATGCAACAGTGGGCAGAAGCTGGATAATCTTCACAGTCAAGAGGAAATTTATATGGAAGAATAGTACTCACTCGGAGTTCCAAGTTTGCAGTGATTCATACAAAAACCATTTACTGAGTGCCCACTATCTACCAGGGGCACTATGCTAAATGATCATCAAATCTCCAAAGCAGAACAAGTTATTTATAAGAAAATAAAGTTTTTAAAATGTCCACTTCACCATGGCAACTGGCATTATAACTTGGAAACTGTTAGTTTCACTATCCCAATATGAGATCATCAAGATACAAGATGGTGGCAGGATCAAGGAGGGAAAGAGGAAGATTATTTTGGTATCACACATACTCATTCTACCGAGACAGCAACGCCGACTGATCTGGACCTATGTCATTTATCTCTGAGGCTTTTACCTTGTAGAATCAGGCCACTTTGCCTCTCTCAGCTCCTAGACTGTAACCTTGAAGCAGGGACCAAGCTGTCCCCAGTCCTGACTTCCCTGCAACATCTATCACAAGTGCCTAGCACATCTATGGAAATATTCTCTATTGACATGGAGCACTCCCTGTCGTAGCCTATGCTGAACTCCTGATCACATGAAAACTGTGGGGGAGTATTTCATTTTTTTTTCTGTAGCACTGAAGATTATAGTACCAAAAAGAAAACCTCCCAAAGATCTATTCCCCTCAAAGTATGCATATAACCTATGGTCATAAAGGGATAAGCTTTCCAAACAAATGTCAAACTGGCATAACACCAATGTGAAAATGATCTCATCCAGTGCTCCCTACTGTCTGGCACACTAACATATCAATATTCCTTTGTTGAAAAGGCACAGGATCATTCATTGAAAGGCCTTCCAAAATTGGGGGAGAAAGGCTTGATCGAAAAGAGGAGGCCGAGGGCCTGAGTAGGGAGGGCTTCATGTGGCCACAGTTCCCCCCCTTCTCACCCCATCAAGTCCAGGCAGTATTACATACGGACACCCAGGAGGGAAGCAGGTGCTGGTGGTCCCACCTGGCACCAGGGACTGCTCCCTGTTCCAGGGCCGTTCCCTGACAGCAAGCAACCTGTCTTCTTCCCCGCTCTCTCCCAACTGTATCCTGTGCCCCTGTCCTCCCCGACCTGTGTATATCAACAGATGCTAGGTGCAGAAACTCTGAGACACATGAATATTATACAATTAATGGTATAACTATAACTAGTGGGCACTTTTGGCTTCTTCCCTTCCAGCTTTGTAGACCTGGCAGCACCTGGATTAAACACACACACACACACACACACACACACACAAAAACCCTCTGGTTGTCTGCCTTTAAATGCTGCTACTGAGCCATCATTCAAAGAACTTGCCAGCAAAATATTTACTGCCTCTTACCAATATATGTACATTTACACAGGACTTTCAAAATTGCCAAATGTGAAGGTATAAATTATGCCACAAGAAAGCATTTTGTGATTGACCTCCGGATGAACCTGACGATGCCTACAGTGTGGGCCTTTTGAATTCCAACTATTACCATTTTTGTTAGGATCCAAGAGTCTTATAAAATTCAAACTGAACTATACTCTAGAGTCTGTTCTAGCTCCAAAGTAGTTTATTAAATAAATTATGAGAATAAGAAGGAATTCTTTGAGCAGTGGCTAGCCCACCTTCTTCCTCTCCACCCTACCCGCCAAAAAACAAACAAACAAAAAGACAAAAACAGACCAAAACAACACACACGTACAAAACCACAGGCCAGTCCTTGAGCTCTGGGCAGTTCACAACAGTATGAATTTACTCCAAGGAGCCGCACTTTAAGATAAATAATAGGTATGCCCAGTGCTCAGTCAGGATGGCAGGGAATGGGACCCAGGGGATAGGTGAAGGGACTGAGGGACCTTCAATTGCCTAAAAAGAACATTCTCATATAACTGTAAGCCCCAGAGTCTCCAGACCAAAACATACCAACTACGCCCATTCAGTGCTTGAAGTCCCCTCAAAATCTACTCAACTGGTCACAGTCTACCCTTGAACACCACCAACAGCAGGGAACGCATTATCTTCTCAGTACTACCCCACTTCATACTGACAAGTTGAAATTCTTCCATTTATCAGGCGAAACCCCATCTCCTGGTTAACATCTACACATCCATTCCTTGAGAGTATACCCCATCCTTCGGGGGAGCAAATCTCTCCTAAGACACCCATTTAGGTATGACAGGAGCAGCCCCCAGGATCCTAATTGTCTTCCAGACTAGAAACCATCATCCCTCCGCCCACCACATGAATGCATGTTATGGCCCCCAATAAATGGCACTCAGAGGTGGACTTACTTTCCATTAAACTTCTAAGCTCATGCCCCTCAGAGGTTGCCCCTGAATCCTGACTTTTGTGCAACTGGTGTCAGAGCTAAAAGCAGGAGTTTATATTTATTCCTATTAAATTCTATCATTTTTAGCCTCAGCCCACAGCCCAAAGATGGGAAGATTCTTCTGATTCATAACTGCACACTTAGTGTCCTAAGACACTAAACAATCTCTGAAGAGCTGTCTGTCACATGGGAAGGATGTAGATCCACTGTGGGGAAGTTCCAAAGAACATTCTGACTCAACATAAGAAAAAAATTTCTGCTACTTGAACTGCTCCACAAGGGGCAGGCTGTTCTAGCTGACAGGCAGCAGGGTCTTGCAGACAACATCTTCTCATTACTTCTGTAGGTATGAATCACAAGTTCCTGGTTATTTGGGGGAATGCAGTATTAACTAGCATTAATTGATCTATCTACTTAGTAAGTAGAGCCAGTTTTAAATGCTCACATATTTTTATTCATTTACTGCAAAGGAAAAGACCCTCTGTGTCCAGGTCTTGCAATTTTTGGTCAACTAGAGTTCAGCAGGATGGAATTACCTAATCTAGCAATGGGCCAGGACACAGCCCCAGAAACTACCAGATACACAATCCACAGAGTTATACAGGCCTTTGGTTTTACAACCCCATAGTAAGATGAAGACTTTACATATGGGCAGAGAATTTCCTATCACAACACTGCGGCTGGCTGAGAAAAGCTCCCCATACTGGATACCAAAATAACTACTCTGGCACTCCATCTCTCAGGTTCCTTCCAGTCCAGTCCAAACTCCACCTTATCCTGGAAACTGGCCTTGTATCTACAGACTCTGACAGTATCAACCACACTTTAGGAGAACCCTAAAAATGTGTGGAATTGTCTAACTGCCATGCAATCTACCTCGATTCTCAATCTATAGCAATAAGCAACTGATTATAATCAACACTAAAATCTAAACGAGTGAATTATGCACACAATGTCTGTACCTGCAGAGCTGATATCTTTACCTCCCCATACATATAAATCCTTTAAGTGAAGGAGTCAGCTTTCACTAAATTCAGTAAATAAAGAACACAGTGTTGGGGCAAGAGGTGGGAGAGGAAGGGAAGGGAGTTTATGAAGACTCCAACAGATCTGGGTTCCAAACCTACTCGCCCTCAAGCCATGGAGCTTAAACTACCGCAATTACTGTTGCGGCCAACCTAATAACTCTGTCAGAAGCTCAGGTTTTCATTTGTTAAATACAGATAACAAAATCCATCCCAATACAGAAAAATGATTGAGGGATGGAGGGACTCTATTCCACAGGGTTGCCATAAAGATAGTAAGATCATGAGTGAAGGCGCTCTGTCATCTGTAAAACCATGAACAGACATTCGCTTATGTCCAAGTCCATCCTCTCTAGACAATGTTGTGTACCTTGTGATGGATGGTGAAGAAAGAGCTTCCTCTAACGGTTCACTTTGGGAAATTGATTTACAAAGGATCTCTTCTTCAAGGTCTTCAAATGACTGCATAGAAAATGTAAATTGGTAACAACACCTTTATTTCTAACACTCTTCTAAATCTGAATTTATTCACGGGTTCAACAGCTTTCAGATTCTTACGGGCAGTGTGGTTCAGGTTAGTAACCCTTTCCACAGAATGCCTTCAAGGAAAGAGAAGAGAAAAGTCTTGTTTGTTGGAATTTTTTTTTTTTTTTTTTTTGAGATGGAGTCTCACTCTATTGCCCAGGCTGGAGTGCAGTGGCACAATCTCAGCTCACTGCAACCTCCTCCTCCTGGGTTCAAGCACTTCTCCTGCCTCAGCCTCCCGAGTAGCTGGGATTACAGGTGTGCACCACCGCGCTCAGCTAATTTTTGTCTTTTTTAGTAGACACAGGGTTTCACCATGTTGGCCAGGCTGGTCTCGAACTCCCGACCTCATGATCCGCCCGCCTCGGACTCCTAAAGTGCTGGGATTACAGGTGTGAGCCACCGCGCCCAGCCGGAAATACTTTTAAAAATATGTAGCCCCCATGTGCCTCAGTTTCCATCATAAACACTTTTCTGAAAGATCCTTTATTCCTTAAATTTTTCCCAAATGCACTCTAATAAACTCCAAAAACAAACTCTTACTACTATCCAAATATCCTGGTAACTGCCACAACAACCACATTCCCTAAATGGGTAATTCCTTCATCATAACCTACTGAGGCTTCAAAAAGAGTAACATGAGTACAGTGGAGATATCACATGTGCATTCAACCAATACACATTTTATTATAAAAGCCTGGGGGATGACCAGGATAAGATGGTCCAATGCAGATGCTCTGACACCAACTCTATCCAAACAAGCGATGAGATAGGACACAGGAATTTGCTGCTCCCTTGATCTTAATTCCTGTGGGTCTCTCATAATGTCAGTTTCTCACCCATCTTCAGATTACTTAAAGGCTCTTAAGTAAAAGGGTTGATTTTAAGCAATCCTCATAATTAATGAAATGCCACTGAACACAAGGATCACCAAAAAAAAAAAATCTATATGGCTTGCTTTTGCCAGTGTCTCAATATTCTATGAGGCCACAGGAAAAGAGCTGGGATGAAGTTAGGGCTCTGTCCCCCTGAGTAACCCAGGACCACACAGCACCTGTAGCTCCAGTATGCCTCAGTTTCCACCATTAACCCTGGAGGAAACCAACTTATTCCTTCATCACCATGTGATCCCACAGACTTTACCTATAACAGAACTTGGTAAGCAGTGGCCTGTAATCCCAGCACTTTGGGAGGCTGAGGCGGGTGGAGTCAGGAGTTTGAGACCAGCCTAGTCAACATGGTGAAACCTTGTCTCTATTAAAAAAAACAGCTGGGTGCGGTGGCTCACGCCTATAATCCCAGCATTTTGGGAGGCCAAGGCGGGCAGATCACAAGGTTAGGAGATCAAGACCATCCTGGCTAACATGATGAAACTCATCTCTACTAAAAACACAAAAACAAAATTAGCCAGGCATGGTGGCAGGCGCTTGTAGTCCCAGCTACTCGGGAGGCCGAGGTAGGAGAATGGCGTGAATCCAGGAGGTGGAGCTTGCAGTGAGCTGAGATTGCGCCACTGCACTCCAGCCTGGGCACAAAGCGAGGCTTCATCACAAAAAAAAAAAAAAGTAAAAAAAAAAAAAAAAAACTTAGTGAGTCAGTTTGTGTCATTGCTCCTCCCACTTGCACCCCAGTGTCCCTCCCTGAGGGCCGAGACTATATAACATTTACAGTGTCCCTAGCGCCAGTATCATACCTGACATATAAATAGTCAATGAAAGAAAGAATGAACCTCCGGGCGCGGCAGTTCACACCTGTAATCCCTAGCACTTTGGGAGGCCGAAGTGGGCAGATCACCTGAGGTCAGGAGTTCAAGACCAGCCTGGCCAACATAGTGAAACTCCGTCTCTACTAAAAATACAAAAATTAGTCAGGCATGGTGGCAGGCGCCTGTAATCCCAGTTACTTGGGAGGCTGAGGCAGGAGATTCGCTTGAACTCGGGAGGCAGAGATAGCAGTGAACCGAGATCGGGCCACTGCCCTCTAGCCTGAGTGACAGAGCAAGACTCTGAATCAAAAAAAAAAAAAAAAGAAAGAAAAGAGGAGAGGGGAAGAGAGGGAGAGGGAGAGGGAGAGGGAGAGGGAGATGAAGAGGAAAGAAAAAAGAAAAGAGAAAAGAAAAGAAAAGAAAAGAAAAGAAAAGAAAAAAGAAAAGGCAAAGCAACAACCAGACGACACAAATATTCTTTGATAACAACATGACTGAGTGTATCACCCAAAGTTTCTACAAGAAAAGGAAGTGTTTCAGCTACTTTCACATTCCTGACTCTGGCCAAGGTTCCAATGAGTAGTAAGAGACCCAGAGGAAATCGCCAAATTAGGAGGACACAAGGAGACAGACTTTAAGCCAGGCACAGTGTAAACAACGAAGAGTTGGCTGGCTGATCCAATTTCTTAATCACAATTATTGGCAACTAATAGTCCTTCTGTGTTAGAGGGACAAGTAAGATTTGGGTCCTTTAAGAGGTAATCTTTTATCATGAGCAAATCTCATTTTGAGGAGAATGGTAATTTTTGAGATAATATATAATTTTGTCTTCTCCATTTCTCTTTCCCTTTTGATGACTGGAGAAGAAAATTACCAAAAGGTGACAGCTACAGGGAAAGAGATAAGGGAGGCAGAGTGGCCAGGGTGTAAAAACCAGAAGCCAGGGAGGTGGCCAAGGAAGAAATTCGAAAAGGTGACAAATGGTAAAGCAAATCTGAGTGAGCAGGAGAGCAAAGGGCAGCACCCAGACAGTGGTAACGGGATGAGCACTAAGAGAAAAGATTTCTCACAGCCCAGGAGGAGAGAGAAGTCAGTACAAGTGAGGACCACTTCAGGGTTTCTAGAAAGAGAATCACATGGTTGGAATATTTATAGTGGACAACTCAACCAAACATTTGATGGTCCGAAGGTCACTATAATCTTAGTCAACGTCCAAATTTCTCTCATAGGAGAAAAGCTGCCCTCCAACAAAAAGACTGGGGGGAAAAATGATGCTTTACTTCCAAAGTGAACTGGTACCTCAAATCCAAGTTCAGCCTTCTCCCAGAACTAGGTATCAGGCACAATGCCAGCAGTTTCTGCCTGGAGGATCTTATTTAATTGCTGCACTTCCCCCTTCAGTATTATCCCCACTTTGTGAGGTTCAGAGACCTAAATCAATTGTCCGAAGTCCTATGCTTCACAGAGATTGAATCTAGGAGTAATTTTCCAGACAGAATGCACATTCTGTGGGAATATCAGACACACTGTACCCTCACTAGACAGCAGGATGTAGGCAGTGCTGAATTCTTAGCTCTGTCCGTGAGTGACATCATCAAGGACAGTCTAATTAATTCCTAATGAATAGTGATGATCCTGACTCACCGCTCTGGGCAGCTGAGAGGAATGTCAGACACTAATAATGGTTAATTGCTTTTGCATATGTAAAGTGGGTTGTGTTATTATTTTCCTACCATTTAAGACACTAGCCAACCTTGCTAACAAGTGGCCTGAGGAAAATATAGGTGAAGATCGGCAGCCTGGATTTTGTAGGCAACCACAAAAGAGACGGAAGCACAGAAAGTATGTCATTGTCAGAGACAGGGCAGAATTCTCAGGGAATGGGAATGCTGATGCTGAGAATTGAGGCAACATCTGCCACGACGACAGTAGCAGCCAGTGAGCCTTGGTGCCAACGCCAACAGGTTCCCTCTAATTTCAGCAGGGAGGAGTGGATAATTACTCCTTCTCGTTTTCAAAAATCACTTCCGTGTCAACAGAATCCCATCAACAAGCCAATATCTCTTCACCAAGCCCCAATGCTGAGCATCCCATTAGAGGACTTAGCATTACCCTCCTGAGAATCCCTGATTAATTCTCCGCTCCATCAGCCCTAAGTACTTGCCCAGGTGACAGCTCAAGAAAAGCTCTGATTGATTTCATGCTATGCAGCTCTGATGGGACCACTCTGCATTACCAGCCTTTAGGGTAATCGCCCACCCCATCCCCTTAATGAATCTGTTAGCCATTGAGAACAGAAATCCTGCCCCTTCCTTTCTCCCGTCACTACCACCAGTCAAGCTGATCACTGTTGTTCTTCATCAGCAGACTCCTTCAAAAGGACAAGGCCACAGCCCCAATTTCAGGCAGTCTATCCTATCTGACCATTCCAAAGCAAAGACCTGATACGAAGACAGTGCATGCGCAAAGTGAGCGTGAGCCAGAGGACATGACTCGGAGCCCAAGTCGCTCTCACCCTGGGAACTGGACAACTTAACCTCGGGAAACACATTTCAAACCCAGAAACAGAAGCTTCTTTCCTGTTTTAAGAGAGCAAACGTCCCATCTGTTAGCAGTAAGGAGCTGTCAGTATTTCAAAAGGAAAACTCGTAAGCCTTTTCCCAGGAGTAACAGTCAAAAAAAAACCTTAAGAATAACTCCCCAATTCCAGTACGCCTGCAGAGTGAACATACACTTGGGGTAGACTAACCAACCATAAAGCTTACTAAAAATAAAGAAAACACCAGGAAAACAATACTCCTTAGCCACTAACCTATGGATCACATCACTTTCTCAGTCGGTAAGATTCACCATCCGATTATTATAGCTCAGTATTTTAAATGACAATGAGCATAAAGTAAAAATCAAAAGCAGAAGTAAAAAGACATCAACATACAAGATAAAATATAAGTATATACACCATTTCAAGAAGTTCCCTCAGCTGCATGACTGATGGAATGCCTAGAAATGGGTCCTATGCCATTAGAAATGGCTCCCTAAGAGGCAAGTCTATGGGTAAATGCCTGGGGAGTCAACCCTGCTTACTAAAGGCCAGGCAAGACTCACCCAATGTTACACAGTCTGTTGACAGCCAACTTAAATGGTATGTTGGCACTGGCCTCACTCCAAGTCCCAGCAGCAACCGGCCCAGATGTGACCCCCCTGGCTGATTCAGAATTCTAATTGTGCCGCATCAGAAATGGCCCTCCCTACTTTGCATGCAAAAATAGTCCAGGGCCTTCTCCACCAGCTTCTATGACTTTGGATGCTTCTCTCATTCTGGCCATGCCCTATCTATCCTAAATTATTGAGACAGGCATTCTGGGGGTTGGGAAGAGAAGCAATAGGGAAATCCACACTTCACTCCTGATTGAGTCATAAGCCAATCAACAAGGAAAATCTGAATCAAGATGCCATTTTAAAGAGCTGAACTGCGAAGGCCAAGCCCTGCTCTGGTCCTTCAACCACAGCTCCTGACATTCCATGCTCTCAAGATCTAATGGATCCAAGTGGATCTCATCAGCACTCACATCAGGATCCAAAATCTAGGCTCTAACATGCCCAAAAGGAAAAAACTCTTTCCTGTCAACCTAAGAAACCAAAACCACAATTCATCACATTGTTTTCCTTCCCATCCTCTAGACTATCAGAAATCAGGCTGTCACTTTCTCTTGTGTGGCTGTCAGATCTGGTCTATCTGCCTTTACCCATTTCTAATGGATTTGAGCATACAGATCCTCATAGCGCACCCAAATCATACATGGATATTTCTAAGTCCCAAAACATGATCATAAAACTCCTCTGGGGCAGAGGCAGAGCGTGTGTGACCTCTACAACCTAGGACAGTGTCAAATAACATTTGGATGCTGGATAAAAGTGAGACAGCATAAAACAACAAATAAAACGAACCTGCTTGAATAAATGCAGCTCTTGTGCAATCCTGAAGAACAAAACCAAAGTTGAATAACTTAAACTGCCCAATACGAAACCTCAATGCAAAGCTTAGTCATTAATAGTACTGGCACAAAAATAAAGAAAATAACCCAAGGGCTCAGAATACAGAGTCTAGAAACAAACTCATACACATATGTTCATTTGATTTGTAACAAAAGTGACACTGCATTACCCTGAGTAAAGAAATTTTTTTCCCAATAAATGAGCAAGGTTGATTGATATCCATACAAAAAAGAATTAAAATTGACATCACCACACACAATAGTCTACAATCCATCTGAAATAGACTTTAGATCTGAAAGTAAAAAACCAATAAAGAATTTAGAAGAAAACTTAGCAGATTACCTACAGGGCCATAAAGCAGTCGAGGATCACTTTAAAGGAACACAAAAGCACTAATCAGGAGGGAAAAACATGATAAACTGGACCATATCACAACTCAGAACTCGCTTTCTTGAAAGAACCATTAAGAAAATCAAAGCACGCCACAAAGTAGATACTTGCAATACATTTATTCAACAGAGACTCATATCCTTCATCCTACAGGAACTCCAAAAAATAAGAAATCAGACAACCCAATAGAAAAAAAAGGAAAAAGCTAATGTTACGAAACCTAAGCAAATGGCCCATAAACATAAAGCAATGTAATACGTCTATCCAGCCACTAGAAGAGCTAAAATAAAGAGACTAATACTAAGGGTTTTCAAGGATATGGAGTAAATGGAACTCTCAAAGAACTGGTGAGAGCGTAAATTGGTACAATCATTCTGGAAAATTCTTTGGTAATATCTACATACCAAAACTGATTATATGCATACCTTCTGACTCAGCAATGCCAAATCCCAGGTACAGATGCTAAAGAAATGCATGCTTATGTTCACCAAAAGATGGGTATAGGAATGTTTATATTTTCATTGTTTGTAACAGTCAGAACAGAAACAGCCACATTTTTATTAACAATAGGACATATAAACTATAGCATAATCAGGCTGGGCGCTGTGGAATACATCTGCAATCCCAGCATTTTGGGAAGCCGAGGCGGGCGGGTTGCTTGAGCACAGGAGTTGAGAGCAGCCTGGGCAACATAGTGAGACCCCATCTCTACAATAAAAATACAAAAAATTAGCTGGGTGTTGGTGGCACATGCCTGTAGTCCCAGCTACCCCAGAGGCTGAAGTAGGAGGATCACCTGAGCCCAGGCAGTCAAGCTGCAGTGAGCTGTGATCACACCACTGCACTCTGGCCCGGGAGAGACACACCTTGTCTTAAAAAAAACAAAAAACTGTAGCATATTCATAAAATAGACAGCTGCACTGTCCAACGCAGTAGGCACTAGACACATTTGTGAATTTAAATGTAAATTAATAAGATTAAAAATTCAGTTGTCCAGTCATACTACCCGTATCTCACGAGCTCAATATTTACAAGTGGCTAACGGCTACTGTGTCATATACAGCACAGCCAAAAATCATTTCACAGCCACAGAAAGTTCTATGGGACAGCAATGAGAATATAAATAAATGACAACTACAAGTAACAACATGGGTGAATTGTACCAATGCAATATTGAGAAAAAAAAATAGATACAAACAAATATATACTACACTGTCTCCCTCCATTCATACCAAATTCAAACATTAACAAAAATCAGCTATGTTATTAGAAGTCAGGGTAGTAACCACCCTTTAGGGTTGGGAGTACTGACTGGAAGGCAGCATGGGGAGGCTTAGGAGGTTCTCGCCATGTTAGTGCAGATCGCAGATCAATGGCTCTGGATGTCAATACATTCAAATGGAAAAACACAAGGGACTCAATATTGATGATGTGTGTGCCCTTTTCTGTAAGTTAGACTTCAATAAAAATTATTTTAAAAAGTAAAATAAAGAAATGAAAAAACCAAACTGCCCTGTTTCAGGGCCTTTCTGATTCCACAGTTACTTTAGAGAAAGATTATTCCAGGAGCCCTGAAAACATTTGCTTTTATTGAATTATGCTTTGATGTGCTGCCATCAGCATATGAAGGGTTATTAGAAGAAACAGCCTATGGGATTTGTCTCTAGATTGACTGCAAGGATGTGGAAGATGCTGCTCATCATGTCACACAGACTGATCTTTACAAAGATCCCAAAGGAAAGTTCTAAGGAAACAAAACGCAATGTGTTTTTTAGCTCGTGGTCAAGCCATTGGCCTTTCCTTTACTCACTAGCCGCCAAAGTGCACTGAGCCACACTGAGCCACACTGGCAGGCCCCTTGGAGAGCGCTCAGAGGTGGTTTTGGTCAGCAAGTTTGGTTTCATTCCTAAGTCCACTTTCAGTCTTCACCTCTATCCTCTTCTTTTTCTCCCTTCTTTCTCCCACCTTCTATTTATGCTATTTTACAGTCTTGCATACTGCCTTAAAACGATTCTGAAACATGATGGAAAAACACGTTTTTCATAAACATGAAAGGGAAAGTTTCTGTTTTCTAATTATCTGTTTTAATTTAATGTGGTAAAGCATTTACTGAAAGCCCCTCCCACCTCCGTCTCCTCACCCATATGTGCCAAGCACTGGATATGGAGATAAAGATACCACATTCCCTGTCCTCAACAAGCACCCTCTCTGGCAGGGAGACAAATAAGTACATATACCTGCAAGACTTCAAGCCCCTCCACTGGGAAGCCTGACCTGACCTTTCCCCACTCCTCTGTGTTCCTACAGGTAGTACCTTTGCCAGCCAGTACAAATGAACTGAACTCACTCACCGTATAGGAATGATGTGTCTCTCACCTTAGAGGGCTTGTGAGATCTTTAAGGGTTAGGCCTGTGCCTTTTGTCGTTTTTCTTTTTTTTTTTTTTTTTTTTGGAGTCAGGTTGGGAGTACATACAGTGGCATAATCACAGCTCACTGCAGCCTCAGCCTCCAGGGCTCAAGCCATCCTCCTGCCTCAGCCTCGCAAGTAGTTGAGATTACAGGCACATGCTACCATGCCCAGCTAATTATTTTGGTTTTTTGTAAAGACGGGGCCTCACTATGTTGCCCAGGCTCGTTTCAAACTCCGGGCCTCAAGCGATTCTCCTGCCTCAGCTTCCCAAAGTGCTGGGACTACACACGTGGACCACCTCACCCAGCCTAGTCATTTTTCTATGTTTGGCATTCAGCAGAATGCCTAGCACATGGCAACTGCTCCCCAAAAAAGAAGACTGAATGGTTGCCGGAAATAGTGAGTCAATGGGTGAACACATGAATGAACAGGTGAATAAATATGTCACCTGATGCAATGGAGGAATCAACAGACTGCTGTTGGAGGAGTTTATTCTGTCTCTCGGATCAATGAATTTCTCGGGGGGTGGCATTTACGCTGGTCTGAAAGGCTGAACCGGACTCATAGGCCAAGTATTAGTGGAGGAGATGTGGGGAAGAGAGAGCCAAGCGAGAAAGTAGAAAGGCTAGAGCAGAGGCTGAAAATGTAAGCTGAGCCAATCACAGGGGGCCTCACAGGCCATGACGGAAGGTGGACTGTTTCATACAAAAAGCAGGAAAACACCAGAAACACCAGGAGTGTGTGAGCAACTCCTGAAGATGTACGTGTGTGTATATCTGTCTACTTGGGAAGATAAAGGGTGAAGAACAGAGAATGTTATGTATCTGGAATCAGCATTTTTAAATCAAAAGTATTTTCAGTATGGTCCAAGGCCAGAACAGTTCTCTAGATAAACTGAAATATTACAATGTGACGTCTCCCTTAAGTGTTCCAAGTTTATAAAGGTGTGTTTGTTTAAACAACCCAGAGCCATGGGATTAACTCTGCTCAGTACCTGATCACTCAGCCCGTCTAATGAATGTTCATCAGACTTTGTCTTCAAGCACTCAACATACTCCCCTCGTCCCTAAAGAGAGGCTGTGAGCTGACAGCAGGGTCACACTCAAGCCCAGCATGGGAACCAGGCTGCTCGCTTACACAGAGACACACGTCTGCATTTGGCCAATGTGCAAACACCAACTAATGCCGACACGAGCTAATGCATGAATTTAACCCAAAATACGCAACACTGCTGGCTCACAAATGTCAACTGGGTCCCCAATGATCAACCAACACAAGCAAGTCCCCACCCTTCAAACGAGAAATACAATCTGCCATTTAATGATGACATAGTGATGGCGCAGCTGCAAAACAGGTCTCACATTGAGAGACGCAAATACAGGGGCCAATTAAAGCCCCACCCGCACCCCATCCCAATCCTCAAAATGTAAACCTGGTCCTTGTTTTACATCCAGTTCAAGTTCAGCAAGAGAAAGAATCTTGGCACTTTAGTTGAAGACTGGCTGAGGCAGGATAAGTGAGTAACTACTGTCCCCCCCTCAGACAGGCCACTCATTCAAATGAACAAATATTACTGGAGCACCTGCTGTGGGCACACCACCAGCTCTGAGCCGTTCACAAGCACTGCAAGGGCATTCAGTGGGGGCAAGATGCCCAGCCCAACAGAGGTGCGGACAGAAAGTCTGATGCACTCACGTCTGACATCAGGCCTGCCTTCTCCTGCCTTCACTTCCCCATGGCTCAGGGTGCTGTGAGCCCTCTCCAGTCAGCAGTCTCCTCCCGCTCCCCTCTGACAAACCCCAGCAAATGAGTCCGCTGAATTCAGTAAAATATGCAAAGGCCACAACTTCATTCAATCCACATTTTCTAAGGCTCCCCAGCACACATGCACAGTTTCTTTAGGGAAAAAGGTGGGCGGGGTGTCCAGTGGGGGAGGGGGAGTATTATATTTCCTTCCAAGACTACATCCTTCTACAGATTCTATTAACCCTGGCAGAGGAACAAGATGAGCTCTCAGCCCCTTAGATTTAATTAAAATGTAATCCATTTCCGATTACACCTACAAATGGCCACTAAAGCCTTCCTTCCCGGGGAGACTTCCAGGTGCAGATTCCCTCTCAGTCCAACTGCCTAATGGTGACTTTAGGTAGGGGATGTGACTTCAGAGGCCAAAAGTCCCCCACAGGCAAAGCAAACCAGTGCAAATCCTCATACACACACACACACACACAGTTCTGGCACACTGGGCCCTGACACCTTCAACGTCACATTGCTGATTAAGGATCTATCTGTAAAAGTCCCCATGAAAATCCAAAAGAACTCCCAAGTCCTGGGAGAAATAACCCAATCCCACAGCCTCGTCTCAGAGATGATGTTTCTCAGGTAAACTGGCTGGAGCAGCACCCAAAGGGAGGGCCATTATCCTAGGTTCCCCTCCTCCCCTCCTGATCTAAATGATCACCAAGAACGTCCACTTGACCCCCAGTCCCCCAGCCTCTCCCGGATCCCCTCTGCTCCTCTCTACCCCACTAACTTTGCTCCTGTCTCAAGGAAAGGACCGCACCATTTCTGCCTCAGCACTCTGCCAGAGCTGAGCTGTCCCCCACCTCCCCACACTCTCACCACTGCCAACAACCTGGTCTCCAAGCCTGGTTATACAGGATGACATAGGTGGCTTCTTAAACATAGAGATTCCCAGCTTTATGCCAGAAATACTGAATCAGAATCCCAGGAGACACATTTTTAGCAAGTCTCTCCTATGCTATCCTGCAGTCAGAAAGGTTTTCCTAAAATGCAAATAGGACTTTTATCATACACTCACTTGAAGTCATTCAGCAGATCCCCACTCACTCAGGACTCAACTGCATTATGAGACCCCTGGCCTTTCATACCTGTTCTCAGCCTCCTCCTCCAGCCACCCATCCAGGACCCCAACATTCTAGCTATGCGTGCACTCCAAGATGCTCGGACACAGCCGACCACCTACTCCACTCCTTCCGGTGCCTGGGGCTCTCCCAATACCTGACAGATTGTTGGAGCTCACAAAACTTTTGCTAATAATATCCTTGGTAGGTACCTCTAAGAATTGCAGGGATTAGACCAGGCACAGTGGCTCACGCCCCCCAGCACTTTGGGAGGCAGAGGTGGGTGGATCACCTGAGGTCAGTAGTTTGAGACCAGCCTGGCCAATATGGTGAAACTTCATCACTACTAAGAATACAAAAATTAGCCGGGCGTGGTGGCAGGCACCTGTAGTCCCAGCTACTTGGGAGGCTGAAGCAGGAGAATCACTTGAACCCAGGAGGTGGAGGTTGCAGTGAGCCAAGATCGTGCCACTGCACTCCAGCCTGGGCAACAGAGCAAGACTACGTCTCAAAAAAAAAAAAAAAAAGAGAATTGCAGGGATCACCTTGGACATCTGGAGAATCCATATGGCAGAGTAGTTATATATACTAATATATACTAATAGGCCAGGCGTGGTGGCTCACGCCTGTAATAAGGTGGAGTTGCAATGAGCCAAGATTGTGCCACTGCACTCCAGCCTGGATGACACAGCGAGACTCTGTCTCAAAAAATTAAAAAAAAATTTTTTTAATTAAAAAATAATAATTAATAATTACTGCTTATATATCCACCTTCTTCCCTGCTATACTGCAAATTTTCAAAGGCAGGTACTATTTCCCATTCAATTCTGTACCCCACTCCAGCCCCCTAGCCCAGCTCAACAAATAACCATTTGCTTTATTTTAACCTAAAATGTTAATACAATTTTGATGATTCTTAAGAAATTCATCCTTTTTTTTTTTTTTTTTTTTTTTTTTTTTGAGACGGAGTCTCGCTCTGTCGCCCAGGCTGGAGTGCAGTGGCCAGATCTCAGCTCACTGCAAGCTCCGCCTCCCGGGTTCATGCCATTCTCCTGCCTCAGCCTCCCGAGTAGCTGGGACTACAGGCGCCCGCACCTCGCCCGGCTAGTTTTTTGTATTTTTTAGTAGAGATGAGGTTTCACCGTGTTAGCCAGGATGGTCTTGATCTTGTGACCTCGTGATCCGCCCGTCTCGGCCTCCCAAAGTGCTGGGATTACAGGCTTGAGCCACCGCGCCCGGCCAGAAATTCATCCTTGTCTAAGGAATTACAAGGACGGCCTCAGGCATACCTTAGACTAGAACCACAGAGTGAGATAAAAGAGATTCACTGGCCTCAAAATCTTCCTCAGGTTTCCAAACACACTGACTACCTGCGACCAACTCCACCTTGCTTTAACCTCAGGCAGGGCCTGCTACCTGCTGAGCCCCACAATCTGAGGTCTTCACTGGTGACCCTCCAGCCCCCTGGTCTGTGGCATCCCGGCCCCTGCTGCAGCCTGCCTGCAGCCCTCAGCCCAGCCTGCTTCAGCAGCAGCTCATCCTGGGAGAATGCAGCCTGGCTCTCAGCCAGCTCACCTCCCACAGGGGCCAGGGGGCTGCCCTGGGCCCAAAGCGTCAGGTTACCACAAAAATAACAGTGGGCCTGCCTAAGCCACGCATGCGGGCCAAGTGTAGGAGGGAAGTGTCCCAGAGGTGAGAAAGAGAAGCTCAGGAGAAGAAAAAAAAGGAAGACCTTTGAACATGTGTCAAAGAGGACTTGGTTTTTAAGAAATGACCATTAAATTCATAACTACACTCAATATCGCCATTACAGCCTCTTCAGTAACTCATTTAGTAACTGATCAAGGTAAGATATTTATATTATACTTAACTCTGAATGTGTTTTTAAACATATTATTTTAGGACAAGACGGGGATGAAGTTTTCTTTAGTTTGCTTATTTAATACCATTTATAAAAGTCAGATTTGGGTCAATGAAGGTTTAAACAAGTATTCCCACTCAACAAATTCCTAATATTACTCAGCTTTAATTTTCTCAAAACTAAATCCAAACATGTCGAAGCTAATTAGGTTTATTGTAGAAGAGGTAGGACTTCAAGGGGAGGGAAAAGGCTATTAAAAAGCATTTATTCATTATTTTTTCTTCTTCCCTAAAATGAAATCAAAGTTCACTCCCGTGCTACTCTCGTGCAAGAATGCTGCTAGTTTGATGTGGTCTGGCCCAGCCTGGATATTTCAAATAAAGTTAACTTCAATCACTGTAGGGAGTTAGAAGGGTATTGATTCTCCATCCATTGTTCTTTCATCTTGGTTTACTCCACACACAATGTCTCTTTAATTTGCTCCTAGCAACTGTTTTATGAGTGGGTGGGTATAGGCCCAGCTACAAGAAAAGATGCACTTCTTTAAGTCAGGCAGGTAAGCCTCAAGACCAGGCTATCCACTGGGTGGAATGGGTTTCCCATTGTAATCCCGTACGTGCAAAAGAAGCTATGAATGCCTTGGCAGGAGAAGACAGAGCCAACTCTAATAGGCACATTTAGATTCCCAACCTGAAGGTGGTGAAAGGTAGACGGACAAAAAAATTCTAAGCAGAAAAATATGGGCTAAGTTTTTTGAAAAAACAATTAATTTTGATGGGGAAAAGGTTCTCAATTGTCACATTATTTTGTAGATATTGATTTACGTTTCATTTTACAATATCAGGGCTGCACGTATTATAAGACACAGTCGTATTCTGAACAAGACTATTGCAAACAGTCAAAAAACAAAACAAAACAAAAAAAAACACTTAAAATCACAATTTTAGAGGCAGCCAGACCAGCAGTTGACATGCAAGCAGGCGGCGATTCTGTGTTTTTAAATTTTTTTTAGCTTTTCAGAAATAGCCCTCTCCCAATCAAATCGATCAAAAACTTCACAGAAGAACCTATCACCAATGGAGTCTGAGTCCTGAAAAGTTAAAAGAATACCAAATAAGTAGTGAAATTCACTGTAGTTTCATTCTGTCTTTAAAAGCAGCCAAAGTCTAGTTCCCAGTAGAGAGGATCTCATTCACCTTGCTACTCCTAGTGTGGTCAGAATTAACACAGTTCATGCAGGGCACATCACACCGTGCAATTATCAACCAGCAATGACACTGCTAAAAGATCTTTAATAATCCTGGTTTTTACCATAAAAGCTCTCATTATTATCCCAGCTCTCTCTGCGTGTTCAGCGTGCCTGGTCACTTACATGAGGATGAGAAAAACCCGTAGACTCGACTCATCTTTCCCCAGCAGCGTCTCCCACGGAGCTGTTCGTGTCTCTGCAGAGCAATGCCACCACACTCCCCGACCAGGTTTAAAATTAGCCGAGCCCTGGAGAGCCGTGGGTAACCTTCTGACAAGGTTAGCCAGCAGAGCAGAGCACTGCTCAGGGAGGGACATTAATAAGAAGCCAAGTAGAGCCTTTCAACAAGCCCATTAGGGCCTCTCAGAACCCGTGCAGTCTGGAAGCCTAGGGGAGCTGGGTGCCTCAACATGAGGAGGCTGATCTAGGCCTCTTATTTTTATCCCACCGAGTCAGCAGTTTTCTTTACACGAGATAAATACAACCTCCAAATGTGCTTCTCCAAGTTTAAATCCAAAATGTTCACCCACTCACTAATTATACAATAATTTTTAAATTTTTAATTGGGTTTTTAAAAATATTTCTGGAACACCTCGTTATAAAATTAATACCCATAGATGACAAAAAAAAAAAAAGGAACATATAGAAACATCCATAAAGAAAATTAACTTTACCCATATTGCACCATCAAATAATACTCAGTGCTAACCAGGCATTTTGATGTCCTTTCTTACACTAATTATTCCTTATAGCTTTAGGTTTTTATTGCCCACCTAACATTTCACAGTCAGAATTAGTTCCTGAGTCCTGAAAATGTCTTCGTATCTGTGATTTTTAGAGGTACATAATATTCTGGGTGGTGGACATGCTATGATTTAGCTCTTTTCCCATGCTTGGATTTTGCCCCACTTTTCACTGTTGTAGTAAACATCCTTGTAATCATTTCTCAAGGACAGATTCCTAGCCTATAGTCAAAGAGCAGAACAATTTCAAGGCCACCAATGGACTGGGGACCTCATGAAGACAGGGGCTGTGTGCCTCTCACACCGTATACACAGTATTTTCTGAATAAAAGGACATGTCCCAGTGCTGTCTAAACAGACAGCCCTAAATCCTAAAGTGACACTGCCCAAGCACCTTTGGGGATAATCTGGCCTAGCGCAACTAAAGTTTTCTCAGCAATGAATTAAAGATGACAAGTGAAGAATCTATCAACACCTTTGAACACCTGCCAATTTCAGACACTCTCCCACACCACCTCCAGTACCCAACTGGTATAGCTATACTGGTTGTTTAAAATACTGAAATACTTCCATAACAGCGTGTAAAGAGTCAGTGCCCCAAGCTCCCCTGAATGCTCTGTCCCCCTCATAGTGCCCCAAGGTCTCCTCACTATTCAACAAGGATAGGTGTCTGGCAAATCCAGGGGCCTGCAGTAGTTTCTACTGTGTCAATACCCTTCTAGACTGGTTGTTAAATATTTTCAATACCACCCCTGTTCATGGGTAACCTTTTCCCCCCACCTTAAATCTATTTCATTTGTCATACAGGCAACTTTTAAAATCTTAATTACCATCACTTCAACACTATTTCTTAAATTCACCAGACTCCCTAATATTTTAGTCATAAAACCAAAAATTAACAGTTATTAGGAAGCAATTGCCAAGATGCCTAGCAGGGGGCTGTTTCTGCTAAGTTATTCTCTACAAAGCATAGTGAGATGGGTTGGACAAAGATGAACTCCATAATCTTAAGATTCATGAACCTAGTGCTAATACTAATTATATTGGTTCCCCAAGGATAAAAGCTATCTGCTTAAATCACAGGAGACTTTCAGATCATTAATCAGATTCTCAGCAAAAATACTGAAGTACTAAAGTCTGGAGATAAGAGAAGAGTTAGGCCCTGCCTACCCTATGCCCAGGTCACCCTCGTATTGGCTTACCTGTAATACTAATAAAAACAATATTTATTGAGTGCTGTCAATGAGCTCGACATATATTGCTATGAATTTAGAAGTATGAACTCTACCTTTACCTCTTTTTGCTAAAGTAAACCCTTTCCTGTGGAGGGCAACAGATAACTAGTATGTGGATCAGAGTTTCATTTCTTCTAAACGTTTTTATCTATTTTCTATTGGGGATGCCAAGGCAAGAACACCAGCCAAGAAAGAGAAGGACAAACAAGAGGTCTCTGTAATCGGACTTTGAAAACCGAGAAGGTGCTAGCCTGGATGTATTACAGCACTGCCCAGTCCCACCGCTGGACCGCGGCCCACTCTGGAATCAGCTCAAAGACAATACCCTCCCACATCTCCATTACAGAAGAATATACTCCAAATTCCAGGCCACTATAAGAGCTGGAGGCTGAGCTATGGCTTCTTTGCCAAATCACCGAGATTCTAATAGACGGTAAAAGTTTAAGGAAATACACCTTGTAACAGTGAATAAAATTTACATTCACAACTAAATTTATTTGACACGATGTGAGGAATAGGGGTCAAGACTTTCCTTTTTTAAAGTTTTATTTTTGATTGACAAATAATAGTTGTATATGTTTATGGAGTACAATGTGATATTTCCATACATGTATACATTGTGGAATGATCCAATCTGATGAATTAACATATCTATCACCTCCAACAGGTATCATTTCTTTGTGATAAGAATATTTAAATTCTTTTTGCTATTTTGAAATATATCATAATTATTATTAACTACAGTCACCACGTTATGCACCAGAATTTATTCCTCCTAAGATAAACTTTTCTCACTTTGACCAAGCTCCCCTTTCCCTACCCACCCTCTCACCCCCAAAACCTCTGGTAACTACCATTCTACTCTCTACTTTTATGAGTTTGACTTCTTTAGAGTCCAGAACTTAACTTTTGTTATTTCACTTAATCCTCATCACAATTATAAGAGGTAGAAATGTAGTATTACTATCTCTGTTATTCAGATAAATAAAATAAAGTTTAGAAATACTATTTGTCCAGAATCGTGCCACTAGTCAGTAGTCAAGCTGAAATTCAAACCCAGGTTCATCTCACCTTGAGCTCAAGGTCTAAATGTATTTGTGAGACAGTAAACCTCCCATCACTAGAGGTAATCCAAGAATAGCTTCAAGACCTCTTAAAACAGTGATGCCGTAAAGGGACAGGAGGCAGATGAAGATATCAAAAAAGGTGCATTCCAACCTCTGATCTATGGTGGGTGAAAACAAATTTCCTACTGTGTGCTGGCTCTGTATCAGGTGCTTGTGGGATGTGAAGAGCAGGCCAGGCCCTCTAAACAAAGTGTACACACAGTTAGAGCTGAGATAACAGCCAACCACATGATTTTCCTGCTGAAAAGCAAGGCAGCTGAAAAACAAGGCTGTTGGAGAGCCCAGACTCTGGCCACAGTGATCCCACGAGCACTGGCATGCGGCAAAAGCTTGTGCTTCTTTCTGCCTTCCCAGAACCACAACTACAAGGATAAGAGCCTTGTTACTGCAAGGCAGGGGAAAAAAAGACTTTTTGACCTCCTCTTTAATATCCTGCACCTGCATTTTTCTCCAACACAGAACCAACAAGGTAAATAAACAATACAGATCTATACTGGAAAATATCAAGAACACAACCAGAAAGGGGAGATGAATAGACAATTACAGAGGAGAATAAGCATATGGGAAAATACGCATGATCACTAGGAGGGAGAAAAATTGCAAATTCAAGCAAACTCAAGGGGTTATTTTAAACCTCTTAATCAGCAAGAATTTAAAGACTATAATCACATCTCTAGTGAATATGACATAGAAAATATGCTGCTGGTGGTGTAGATGTGAAGATTCAATTAGGTACCTTTATTGGGAGTCTCAAAAGGCTTAAATCCTTTGACCTAGCAATCCTAACCCTAGAAATTTATCAAAAAGAGAAAATACATTAGAAGATAAAAATTATGAGCACAAACATGTAGATTATAAAACTACAATACGATGAAAAAGAGAATGACTTACAAAAAGGTACATGAATGCAAAGGAAAGTTGAGCATTCCTTTATAAGAATAATCAAAATGAACTAAAACATAAGGGAAAATTTATCATAGAATATGAATTTTTAAAAGCAAAGCAAAATTATATAATGACTATAACTAGTTTTATGCATATAGCTACACAAAGTGAAAATAAAAAGGAAATAGTTACTAAGGACAGTGATATTGCAGTTTTTTGTCTTATACTTTTTTCAATGTTCCTTTGTTTTTGCAATTTTTAAGAAAGGATTCCAATATTTTTAAAAAGAAAATTTAATAGACTGGATTAAGAAAATGTGGCACATATACACCATGGAATACTATGCAGCCATAAAAAAGAATGAGTTCATGTCCTTTGTAGGGACACGGATGAAGCTGGAAACTATCATTCTCAGCAAACTATCGCAAGAACAAAAAAAACAAAAACCAAACACCGCATGTTCTCACTCATAGGTGGGAATTGAATAATGAGATCACTTGGACACAGGAAGGGGAATATCACACACCAGGGCCTGTCATGGGGTCGGGGGAGAGGGGAGGGATAGCATTAGGAGATATATCTAATGTAAATGACAAGTTAATGGGTGCAGCCCACCGACACGGCACATGTATACATATGTAACAAACCTGCACGTTGTGCGCATGTATTCTAGAACTTAACAAGAATAAAAAAAAAATTTTAAGTAAACATCAGACACAAGTTCAGATATTCAAGCACTGTAATGCAAGAAGAAAGCTTAGAAGTCACAGATATGGGGATACTTGAATCCTTTATCATCAGGATCTGCCGAGGCAATCTCCAACTGATATGGTTTGGCTGTGTCCCCATCCAAATCTCATCTTGAATTGTAGTTCCCATGACCCCCATGTGTCGTGGGAAGGACCCGGTGAGAGCTAACTGAATCATGGGGCAGGGTGCAGTTACCCTCATGATGTTCTCGTGATAGTGACTGAGATCTCACAAGATCCGATGGTTTTATAAGGGGCTTCCCCCTTTGCTCAGCACTCACTTCTCTCTCCTGCCGCCATGTAAGACATATCTGTTTTGTCTTCCACCATGATTATAAGTTTCCTGAGGCCTCCCAAACCATGCAAAACTGTGAGACAATTAAACCTCTTTACTTTATAAATTACCCAGGTTCAGGTATGTCTTCACAGCACTATGAAAACAGACTAATACACCAACTTTACGTCTAGTGACAATTTGCACATACACACATTATATCCTATTTTAGGTAGACCAAATGACTTGATATTCCCTCAAACATTACACAAGCAATAATCAATCACAGTAGCTACCACTTAGAGTATATATTCTGTACCTGACCCTGTTCTAAGCACTTTGTATGTCTTGACTCATTTAATACCCATAACAATACTACGAGAAAAGTATAACTGTTATTCCTATTTTAGAGATGAGGAAACTAAGGCACAAAAAGAAAACAAATTGCCTCATCACTCAGAGAAGTGGAAGAGCCAGGATTTAAATCTAGACAGTCTGACTCCACAGTTTAATTGATAACTACCACATAAGACTGCCTATGTGTACAGACAAGACTCCCAAGCCACTGTTATGCTGTTCCTCTTGTCTAAAATGCCTTTCCTCACCACCTACAAAGCTCCCACAAATACTTCAGAGGCCGATTCAATTGCTACCTCTTTGGTAAAGCCTTATTTGGTTTTCCCATGCAGCTTCTGTTTGTGTTACCTGTTAAGTCCCAGAGTACTACATACATACAACTACACTTTCACTAATACTGTTTAATAATTCATTGGGCTTCTCTCCCTGATGTATTTGGGGTGGGGAGTAGATACAGGTGTTCTTTGTATTTGCAGCAACTAGCCCGATGTCTGGCACCCAACATGTAATCAATAACAGAGGGAGAAAGGGACAAATGCATGAATGACTTATCAGTAAAGGGAATAGAGAGCTCATTAATGTGTTGATCAGTTAATATTTCACATATGCTTGAGGTTTTAATAAAATGGCACCTTGAATATTATTCAGCCTTGAAAAGGAAGGCAATTCTGACACCCATGACAAGAATAAATCTTGTGGAGATTATGCTAAGTGAAATAAGCCAGTCACAAAAGGACAAATACAGTAGGATTCCACTCATATGAGGTACCTAGAGTAGCCACAGAGACAGAAAGTAGAATGGTGGCTGACAAGGGCTAGGAGGAGGAGGAGGAAATGGAGAGCTTTGTTTAATAGACATTTTCAGTTTTGCAGATAAGAAGAGTTCTGTGCATGAATGGTGGTGATGATAGCAAAACAATGTCAAGGTACTTAACACCACTAAACTGTACACTTAAAAATGAAGATGGTAAATTTTATGTGTACTTTATCACAATTAAAAAGATAGATTATAGATAGATGACAGACAGAGACAGATGACTGACTGACAGACAGACAGAAAGACAGATAGAATGAGACCTCAAAGGAAAGCAATCAGACCAAGTCAGATTATACTCACAGTGTAATCTAAACTAACTCTCGGTGCTGGAGCACTCATATTCCAATAGATGCTTCACACATACACAGAGTCACCCCTTGTATCTTTCCAAGCATTTCCTCATCTCAACAGAGCTATCACTTCCTCCATGGAGCCTTCCTGGATACCTAAGTCAGGCTGAGTGGCCCTGTGCCTGTTTCCACAGTACCATGCCCTTAAATCAGAGCAACTCTGCTGCCCATCAACAAGTCTATCTCCCCAATGTCAAACTCCATGAAGGCAGCAACCTTGTCTTACTGGGGTGTGTCTTTAGGACCTGGTTTGGCACACATCACCTTTAATGAATATAGAATTAATTCATTAATTGATGAAAAGGGAGGGGCTGGAATACTGCTCTGATTTTCAGAGCTCACATGCCAGGCTGTCTTAAGGAGTGGTTAGTAAGGCAAGTAAATACAAAAACTTCAGATTTTTTTCATCTGAAACTGAAAGGAAAACCATCCAACTACAGATGAGTCCCAGGAAGATTCTCGCCACCTCCTCTATTAGAAAAAGGGAGATCTATTTGTGGGCAAGGTGATTTGCAGAATCAACACATCTACAGAGTTAAAGCTCTGTGCCTGTCTTCTCATATCCTGGGGCTAAGATTCAGGTGTCAGGCATGGTCCAGCGGCTGAGACATGTCACGTCTTCAAATTCTCTAGATATCAAAGGAGTATTTTCCTCTTTACAGGAACATAAGTTTAAATTGAAATTTGATCAATTTGTCAGACCCCTATTCTTTGGGCTAAAATTAGAAAACATTCTTCAAGGCTGCTAAATCTTTATTGACGCTAAATTTTTATTGACGCTAAATTTTTATCAATACTTAGGGGTCAGCTCAGAAGGTACGGGGTGGTAATTGCTTTTCTTCCCCTACTCCATTTTCCATGCTTTAAGGCAGCTGGTACATGCCTAGGATTTCTTATTCTTTGTATTTCTGCCATATAAATTACTTAACCATCTGATATGGTTTGGCTGTGTCCCCACCCAAATCTCATCTTGCATTGTAGCTCCCATAATTCCCACATGTTGTGGGAGGGACCCAGAGGGAGATAAGTGTATCATGGGAGCAGTTCCCCCCAGTACTGTTCTTGTGGTAGTGAATGTCTCATGAGAGCTGATGGTTTTATATAAGGGGTTTTCCCTTTCGCTTAGCTCTCCTTCTCTCTTGCCTGCCGCCATGTAAGACATGCCCTTCGTCTTCTGATATGATAGTGAGGCTTCCCCAACCACGTGGAACTTTGAGTTCATTAAGCCTCTTTTTCTTTATTACCCAAGTCTCGGGTATGCCTTTATCAGTAGCGTAAAAATGGACTAATACATCATCCTTACAATGCTTCTCTATATACACCTCTACCTTTACTCTTGGTTTATGTTTCACATAAGAGAAAAGAATTTTTGATTTGCTACTGAGCAAAATGTTTCCTCTTTTTTTCCCTCCAATTACCAAGCAAATGGTAAGAGTGACACTAAAAGGCACACACAAGCTAGGCACATCCAGACTTGAGCACCACAAGCTGTAAGCTGCCAGAGTATAGAGCTGCAACTGAAAAGCACAAATGACTGCCAACATGACTTAAATTTAGCTTTAGGGCAAACCCAATGCAGAACAGCTCCAAACAGGTAATGCTGAAATGATAAGGGATGGTTGTAAGTAGAGGACACACACTTGCTTGTGAGCTGTCTGGGAATTCTCCATCAGTAAGCAAAGTCCTCGCACAAACCTAAGGTCTTGAGTCTTATTCATTCACCAAGAAATACCACAGGTAAAGGATATCTGAGGACCTGAGATAGAGGAGCTAAGACTCAGAGTGCACTTTTAAATTCAGATGATTACTTTTTTTTTTTTGCTTAGTCTTTCACTGATTTTAGTCAAACCATCCTTATTAAGGACTCATGTGAACTGCAAAGATAGGGATGTATAAACACACAGTCTGAGGAGTTTAACTTCTGCTAGTTAAGATAAGATACAACAATAACATAACTTTGAGCAATTCCTTTTTTTCCCCCTACCTAGGCCTCCGTCTCCTCATCTAAAAACAAGAGAGCTGAAACATGACTTTTTTAGATAGCTCTCAAAGTGTAATATTCTATTTCTACTCCATTCACCTGTCCAACAGAACAAGTAGATTTCTGCCTTACAGCTGGACTGCCCAAGAGTTAAATTTTTCTTCAAGTCCCATAAAGTATTATTGACTATATTTAATACATACACATAGATACAAATGTTCTAACACCATTTTTGTTTCTAAAGAAGCAGACTATTTCTAACAAAATAATAAAAGACGGTAATTACAATTCTGTCCAACTATTTTAAAAGGCACTTTGCCGGGCATGGTGGCTCACGCCTGTAATCCCAGCACTTTGGGAAGCTGAGGCGGGTGGATCACAAGGTCAGGAGATCGAGACCATCCTGGCTAACACGGTGAAACCCAGTCTCTACCGAAAATACAAAAAATTAGCCGGGCGTGGTGGTGGGCGCCTGTAGTCCCAGCTACTCAGAAGGCTGAGGCAGGAGAATGGCGTGAACCCAGGAGGCGGAGCTTGCAGTGAGCCAAGATCGCGCTACTGCACTCCAGCCTGGACAACAAAGCGAGACTCCGTCTCAAAAAAAAAAAAAAAAAAAGGCACTTTTCAAAAGGACATCCTATAAAAAAATTATAGGTAAATTTTTAAAGTAAAAAGAGAGATTCATTTGGCCATTTCAAAGAAACATTCTCTGTTTTTTAAATTTCTGCTTTATCTATATTTCTTTGTGAATGGGTAAGAATCAAAAGCTTAGGTTCCAGCTGGATCCTACTGCACTCCATAAGACCATCAAGTTTCATATAAATCCTAAATTTAATTAATATATTCAAGCATCATTCACAAGCATTGAGGATTACGCCTGCATGTGAAACTTAGAATACAATAAATATTTATAGACGCACATTTTTTAGGTTTAAAGACAATCACTAACAAATTGCATCTTCAAAGGAGGAGAGGTGATTATTTCTTTCCCACCTTACAATAACTTTTTGAATTTAGCAAAATATCTAAAAGCTTAAATGCAAATAACATTTTAAATCCCTATTTTTTCTTTAAAAAACTGAATTCATTTTTATTTTAAGATATACCACTACTGTGTAAATCTATCTTTCCTGAAGTTTGTTCTAGGTAGGGCAATGACAAAAACAAAACAAAACAAAAAGCTAGAAAACGTGAAGTCTTTGGTCTTAAAAGGCTGTATACATGTCCACACATTCCAGTTTTGAATAGAAATAGTAAATGAGAGGAAGAGAAAAGGACACATTTGGAATTTCAGGACATCATGGGCAGATTCACAGAGAGGAATTCAAGAGGCAAACTACTTGCCAGAGTAAACAATTATCACAATCATATTAACGTTTTAATGAAAGTTTTTCTTCCCAATTCACACATATTAATGAAGCACTTGAAGGCTTATCTACTTTCCTAGATGTCTAGCTGGAGGATAAAACATGGCCTATTATATACTAGTTCAGTAGGACCAATTGAGACACAGAAGTGTTACGTACCTGGACTGCTCACAATTGAGTTGTGTCATAAAAGGCATGCAAGCATTCGTTCAATTAGCCTTAGACAAGCATGCAGCCAACTTCAATCAGGGCTCTGTGATGGGTAGATGAAGAAAAGTAACTAACTCCTCCCTCAAAAGATTTCACAGTCCAGTGAGAGAAGCAGATACACCAAGGATAACTCTAATGCAACCCAGTAACTGTTGTGATAGAAAGAGATAGGTACAGAAATTGTGGGGAGCAGAGTGGTGGTGGGACCAGAGGATGCATGCCTCATGGTTAACATATGTCAAGCATACGTCTGCCTTGGTCACAGCTATAACCCCGGAATCCAGAACAGTACATAGCACACAGCAAGCACTCAAAAAAAACTCGAAGCAGGAAAGGAGACAAGGAGGCCAGGCAGAGATCAGCCCAAAGAGTTGGGAGTTTGGTAGTGAGCATGACACAGAGGTCTGGTTGGAATGCACATTCCACCACTTTGTAGCTGTGTGATTCTGCCAAGGACAGGAACCAGGGATGACAAAGAACCACAGCAGTGGGATAAGATTTTTTTTTCCCCACTTATTCCTTGCCCTTCTCCAATCCTCCAGGAAGCCCTTCCCCTAATACTTATTCAGATGAGACTCAGAGTGAATGAACCAAAAAGGAACTGTAGGAAAGGAGAGAGGAAGAGAGAATCCACTGGCTAGCTATTGAAAAAGCAGAAGATCCTTTTCATCCTTCAGAATGGAAATCCTCAGTATTTCTAACCTGGAAAAACATTTTTAAAGTCCTGGGCCAGACATCTCAAAGGTTTCAACTTCTGCCTGACCATAATGCTTTTCTGGACTGCCCCAGATTCTTGTCAATTAGGCATACTCACATTTTCCTCACATCCCCATTTTAATTTCCTTTACTAAATTAATTACAGCACAGTAACATTTGATCAACACGAAAGTAGACTAAACTACCTTTAATATAATCTTAGATCTTTCAAATTCTTTAAAAATATATATGGTGGTGTGTTTGTGTGTTTCTGTATAAGTGGTTGTGAATGCACAGGTGTTTATGTTACTTAACAAAATATGTTGTCAGTCAATTTCGTCGTCGTACATCAACATCACAGAGCACACTTACACAAACCTACGCGGTATATCCTACTACACATCTAGGCTATTTGGTATAGTTATAGCCTATTGTTTCTAGGATACAGATCTGTACAGCATGTTACTATACTGAATACTGCAGGCAATTGTAACTCAATGGTAAGTATTTGTATATCTAAACATAGCTACACATAGAAAAGGTACAGTAAAAATATGGTATAAAAGATTAAAATGGTACACTGGCATAGGGCACTTCCCATAAATGAAGCTTGCAGAACTGGAAGCTGCTCTGGGTGAGTCAGTGAGTGAGTGGTGAGTGAATGTGAAGGCCTAGGATATTACTGTACACTACTGTAGACTTTATCAACATTGTATTCTTATGCCACACTAAACTTATTTTTAATTTTTTTCTTTTTTCAATAAAATAATCTTAGCTCACTGCAACTTTACAAACTTTTTAATTTTTAACTTTTGACTCATTTGTAATAACACTTAGCTTAAAAACACAAACATACTGTGCAGCTATACAAAAATATTTTCTTTGTGTCTTTTTCTATAAGCTTTCTATGTAAAATTTTTTTTCTTTCCTTATTTTTTACTTTTCAAAAACAAAGACACAGCTGGGCACAGTGGCTCACAATGTAATCCCAGCTACTCGGGAAGCCTAGGCAAAAGGATCTCTTGAGTCCAGCAGTTCAAGGCCAGCCTGGGCAACATAGCAAGATCCTATCTCCACAAAAAACTTAAAAATTAGGTATGGTGGTGCATGCCAGTAGTCCCAGCTACTTGGGAGGTTGAAGCAGGAGGATCACTTGAGCCTAGGAGTTCAAGGCTGCAATAAGCTATTATCACATGATCACACTCCAGCCTGGTCAACAGAGCAAGACCCTGTTCCTAGAGGGGGCAGCGGGGGGGAACCCACACACACACACAGACACAAGCAAACACATTAGCCTAGGCCTACACAGAGTCAGGATCATTAGATGTCACTAGACAATAGGAATTTTTCACCTCCATTATAAAGTGACCACTATTGTATATATGATGTATCATTGACTAAAACATCATTATATGGCACAAGATTATATGTACATACATTCACACATACACATGTTATTTAAATAAGTATGCAAAAGGGCAAGCATCTATATAGAAATACAAACTCACCTTCTCGTGGCTGAGGGAAATGTGACAGATACCACCACGTACACACACACAGGCAGGAGGCAGGAGAGGTCAACTGAGTGTCTACCTCAGAACCCTGTAAGCTCACTTTTCACAAATAACCAAGGTTCCACCAATGAAGAAGCTGTTAAATTTCCAAGGCCACTGGGACAGGGCTCGAGGTGTTCAAATTCCCTGTGGCTGGACCTGGGCCACTAAGAAACCTTCTTCCCTTCCTCAAGAAAAACTTCCCTTTCAGTTAATCAGAGAGCTGGAACCGCTGGTGGGTAGGAAGCAGAGGCCCCAGAGCTGCTGCATGCCTGGAAATCCACAGCCATACCAGGGACCCAGAACACTCAGGCTCCTGCTCTTGAACTTCTGAGGCTAGGAAATGCTGCAAAGTTCACTGTCACCCAACTCAACAGGCCTTTACCTATGGGCCGCTGGGTCCAAAGCCTACCCCTCAGACCTTACTTCTCCTAATACTGTCTTACGTGTGTTTCACAACAACCCAAAAAGGTAAGTGGGTAGTACCACTCTCCTTTTACAGGGGAGGGATCTGAGACTCCAAAGTGCTGATGAAGCCCAAGGCAGGCCCCCATGTGGGTCAATGGAGGTGCTATCCTGCTGCCTTCATACCATGAATCTGGCTTAAAGGTACTCACAGAGTGAGAAGAATCAGAGCTCTTGGGTTCTGGTTTCAGTTCATCCTCTGATCAGAGAGTAATCAGTCCTGAGTAGGTATTAGCTTTGCAAGCCTTAAGCTCAATAAACGTAAAAAGAAAAAGAGAGGGTAATCCTTTTTCTACATCTCACAGAAAAGAAGCAGATAAGACCATTCTATGCAATCACTATTCAACACAATTCTCAAAAGCTGGGTGGCCGGTTTCTGGTCAACTCCCAGCAAACATCATCTCCTTTTCCACCCCTAGTCCCAACTCTGATTTTTCACAGCCTTGGGCATTCACCAACTGTCCACTGAGGAATCCCTCCACTGTCTGCCTTTCTGGAGGGCGTCAAAATGCATCTGAAGAATCAGCTCAAGCCCCCTGTCAACTGAGTACCCTCAGAGGAGTACTGAAATTTGTCTACTACATCCATTACCCATGGTCTGACCAGTTTTTTGTCTCTTCATCCTCACTGTAAGCTCCTCAAGAGACCCAAGCCTAGACTTCTCTATATTCTTCATCACTGTGATACCACCACCACCAAGCCCTCATCCCCGGAGTTAAATCAAAACAAATATTCACATGGCAACATTTCCTGAGTACCCGCCTGTGTGACAAAATGGAAGTAGGAACTAGTTTTTAAAGAGAATTAATAGGATATGGTCTGGGCCTCAGAAAATTTACAATCCAGTAAGGAAGACAGAGATAGAAATGATTGCTGGGATTTGCTGAATCATTTGACACTGGAATTTGCCTGTGACTGAGAGCTGGAAGGGATAGTGACTATGAAGGATGATAGAGTTTATTCCTGATACTATCTCAAAGGATATAATGACGAGCTGACTTTAATAAGGTCAAAATTTAATAAGGATAGATGTCAAGTCATGCACTTAGGGCTGAAAAAAAATCAACTCACAAGTATAGGATGGAGAAGATCATATGAGAGACTTAAGGGATTGGGTTGCCCACAAGCTTAATGACTCAGTGTGACAAGGCCCTGTAAAAGTTAATGCACTATCAGGCTGTTCTGATTAGAAATGTGGCATTCAGGGTAAGGAAAGGATCTCCAATCTGGATCCCAGAGACTGCAGAGAGATAAATGGTTTAAAGTGAGCACATTTTAAGACAGTAAATGAGTACAAAGTCACATCCTAAGAGAAATGGGGACAGTGAGGCTAGAGAATGAATAAGAGGGCCATGGAGCTATTTTCAAGCTGGAGTCTTAGGCTTTACTTTTTTATTTCTAGGAATAGGTAACGGAAACAGTTTACCTAGACTTACAGTCTAGGTAAAAAAGTCTAAGGCAGAAATTAACCTATGAGGATATTTATTACAGCATGGTTTATAACTGCCAAAAAATGAGAAGGAACCAACAAAATATCTCACAAGCGGGAATAAATTATATGTCCTATTTTAAAATTGTTATTAATTGCAGTATTTATTGATAATAAAAATATTAATAAAATTCCACCTACCAGAAAATTACAAAATATTATCCCCAAATAGTATGGTTTAGTTTTTTTAAAAAATATATATACAAAAAAATATACACACCCACATCAAAAACTACTGAAAATAGTTTGGAAGACTAAGTAGTAGTGTGATACTAATAATCTATGAGTGGTGAAATTATGGATAGTTCTAAATTTAAGTTTTTGCTTCTCTGTATTTTGCTTCTCTACATTTTCTCATTGTTTCATATTGGACATATATTGCAAATCTGATAAGAAAAATTATTTTAGATTTTTCAAAAGAAAAAACCTAAACGCGTTAGCATGTGAAAAGCAGAATTAGGCTTGTGGTGTATGGTTCCAGCAGAGACAGGGAATTCAGATTAATGGATAAAGATTCTAGGAGACCCTATCTAAGTTCAACATATATATATATATATGTTGTGAATATATAGTGTATATATAGAATATGTATATACATAGTGAAATAAACAGCCCTTTGCTGTAGTAAGCTCCTCATCAAAGGATCTGTGCCCCCAGGATGCATTAGAACTATGTAGGAAAGGGGCCGGGCATGGTGGCTTATGTCTGTAATCCCAGCACTTTGGGAGGCCGAGGCGGGTGGATCACTTGAGGCCAGGAGTTCGAGACCAGCCTGGCCAACGTGGTGAAACCCCATCTCTACTAAAAAAATACTAAAATTAGCTGGGCATGGTGGTGCACACCTGTAGTTCCAGCTGCTTGGGAGGCTGAGGCATGAGAATCACTTGAAACTGGAAGGTGGAGGTTGCAGTGAGCCAACACTGTACCAGTGCACTCCAGCCTGGGCAACAGGGCAAGAATCTATCTCAAAAAAAGAAACAAAGAAAGAAAGAAAAAAAAAGCTATGTAGCAAAGCACTGTAGCGAAGCCTCCATAAAGTCATGGAGTACAGGGTTAGCTCCTCCTGAATGACCTTTAAAGTTCCCTCTAATCTACATACTCCAATTCTTTCAGCACTGCTTGAGCCATCCCTGCTCCAGAAACCACAACACCTCTATTTCTCTCATACAAGTTCAATTCTCCATCAAGTTTTTAAGACCTACCTCTCTCAGTTCTCTCACCAAATCGGAGTCAAATGGAATACAGTTATTAAAAAAAAAAAAAACACTCAACTGGGAATCAAAAGTTTCAAATCCCAATGGTACCACTGGAAAGAATATACCCTTAAACAAGTCACTTTAATCTCCAGAAGCCTTGGTTTCCTCAACTGTGAAATGGCAGTAAAATTTATACAACCTCACAAGGTTCTGCTGACAATTCAAGATAAAGCCTGGGAGAGTGCTTTGTAAACAATGAAGTGCTATACAAGCAAGAGACAATTTACTCCTCTGTGCACACCCCTAAACAGTGACTGGCACATCATGGCTGCTTAATAACTGTTTTATGAGTGATAAATCAGTCCTGTATTAACTTAGTATGATGAACCACCTGATACAGGCTTGCTAACATGTATTAATAAGTACTAATAAAACAGGAGGGAAGTTGTGGTCACCCATGTTGGACCCAGTTATCTTAGGTAACACAAAGTTAAACTGGCTGTCTTAGTGTCAGGCATTGCAAAGCCTTTAATATGCTGCACTGTGAATCTGCAGTATGTGGATGGAATAGGCAACACACGTGGGCATTATTCACCCAGGCAAACCCTTTCCTCAGGGCATGCCACAAGATATGAGGAGAGCAACATGCCTTGAGAATTAGGGACCCAGTGCAATCTCTATCATGAGGGCATTTCAGCAGAATTTGGATAGCCAACCATCAGGGAGGCTTAGAGATCATGCAGGGTTGGAAGCAGACACAACTTTAATTCCAGCGTCTCATGATTCTCATGATTCCAAGCACCATCTCCACAAGAAGGTCCTTCATTCCTCTCTGTAGCTTTCTCCTGACCATTTATCATATCACACAATATAATGAATGGATTTTCTGCAGTTTATAAGGATGAGTCTTGATTTTTCACCATGATTACAAATTTTTTTAACAAGAGAACCAAGGTCCATCTTTCTCCACAATCCCTAGTGCAACACTGAATACCTACTAAAGACTTACTGATGATCTCACTGAACCCTAACAGAGCCGTGCTACTTCAAGTGTATCCCATAAACCAGCATGGTATCGCCTGGGACTTTCCTAGAAATGCAGATTCTTAGACCCTGTCCCAGATCCACTGAATGAGAATCTGCATGCTTAACAAGACACCCAGGATTCAGAAACACTAACAAGGTGATGTTGACGCTGCTGTTGCACAGACTGCCCTTAAGCAGCAAGGGGAAGGCCTGGGGAATCTTGTCCACATGATCTGAAAGCCCAGGAAAGCACTCCAGTCATTCACTCATTCACTTACTTATTCAGTTATTCACTCATTCAAGAACTATATATGAAGTTCCTACATTGCACGAGGTACTTTTCCAGGCACCAAGTCCTGTTCTAGCAAGTGTCACTGAATGGCAAGGCTCCTCTAATATTAGAGAGAATCACTCATTACAGCTGCCTGCCCTCAGAATTCAAGCACCTCTAAATTCCAGCTCCACCAGCTTTGCAGGTGTCAGGGCTGATACCTCTTCACAAAACATCCAAGAAACCACCCACACAATAGCCACAGTCCAATGGTTTGGGCACAACCCCTTTATATTTCTGCAGGTGCTACATTCCAAAAAATGTTTTTCCTTATAAAGCATGGCAAGAATTCTACACTTAGGGGAAAAAAGAGGTTAAAGAAGGACCTTATTTTTCCCTGGGGAGAGAAGAGACTAAAACCTCTTTCAGAAAGGTTTACATTTTTAAAATGTATTTATTTTATCAACCACATGCTTGCAAGTCAAACATCTCCTCAAAGACATTTTGCAGACAGAGATATTCTGGGAACACACTGGAGGCAGCTTATTTATCTGCCGCTATTACAAGACTAGCCTGAAGGGATGAGTATCAGATGCTATCTCACACTGAAATGACTGTCTGCCTGCCTGCCAACTCTATGCCAGGTCACAGCTACCTTATACCCCTCAGATACCCCCTGCTCAGTGCTGCCAAACTGTCTCTGCCCCACTGGTCCTCTGAGAGCCTTCCAACTAACTGGGGTCACTCTCTATCAGGGAGGGCTATCTGTGTGCTACACCTTTGAAGTACATAAACCAGCAATGAAAAGGGTAACTAATATACAGGTGCAACATTAATATTGAACATTGCCACAGTGTTAGAGACCCCTGGGGACTGGCAGGATCCTATGCAAACTCAGACCCACAGTCTCACTGACCAAAAGAGAATCACAACAGAGTGCACTCCAGGGAGCTACAACTGTCCCTTAGCTCCCTCCTTTGCTGTCTTTAACTCAGTCATCCTTTAAGTCACAAAGTTTAGCAGTCAGGAACGCTCTCCAGGTCTCCCACAGTCCTCAGGCTCACCTCTACTATGGCCTGGTCACACTGCATTCTGTCTCATTCCCAACAGTGAGCACCTTGAGGGCAGGGGCTGTGTCCTGCCCATCATTGTCCTACCAGCCCAGCAGATGCCTGACACCCCCAGGTTTTCAGGAAACAGTGGTATGACGGCAATTCATTCAAGCATTTAACGAGTGTGGAGTTTCAGGAATACCATATGAAATACTTGAAGACCAAAAAAAAAAAAAGATACGGATATTCCTTGTTGGCCTTTTGAGACTAAACAAAACAAGGAACAAGGACTATGAAAGCCTGGATACAAACTCCCATGTAAGGGTGAGGGAATTCCTGGAGTAGAGCAAGCCAAGTGCAACAGAAAAGGAATTTTCTTATCTACAGCATCTCACACAGATCCACTCCTACTCTGTAATTCATTCTGTGCTAAATGCATTTCCCACACTTCAACCTTCTATTTTATAACTGGCCAGGTTTCTTGTCTGTCTTTTGAACTATTGGTACACAGTATGGAGTATGGCATATGTGGCCTTAATCCCAAATTTTTATTACAAAGAGAACCAGCGCTCACAATGGCTTCATACGTAATATTTTTTAAAAATGCTTTTCCTAGGCATTCTGACTTTATCCTCCATGCCCACTGTGGGATGGGTGTTAGTTAAGGGGATGTCAGAAACAAGGCAGCGAGGTTCAGAGATGCGAAGCACCTACCACAGACTATGCCCCAGAGCCCGCAGGACCCAATTCACAGCTCTTCACTCTAAAACCCCCTCACACCACCAATGGAGCTTCCTCTCCTGGGTCAGTATCCCCACTCACAGAACTATAATGTGAACCACAGGCATCATTTTACAGTTTCTAGTAGACTCGTTTTTTGTTGTTTTTGTTTTTGTCGCCAGGCTGGGGTGCAATAGCGCGATCTCAGCTCACTGAAACCTCCGCCTCCTGGGTTCAAGCAATTCTCCTGCCTCAGCTTCCTGAGGGACTACAGGCATGCAGCACCACGCCCAGCTAATTTTTGTATTTTTAGTAGAGACAGGGTTTCACCATGTTGGCCAGGCTGGTCTTGAACTCCTGACCTCAAGTGATCTGCCCACCTTGGCCTCCCAAAGTGCTGGGATAACAGTTGTGAGGCACCACAGCCCACCGACTCATTTTCAAACGTAAAAAGAAACAGGTGAAATTAATTTCAATAACTTCTTTTATTAACTCAACACATCCAAAAATTATCCAACTTATAATCAATATAATCAAAATTATATGTTTGTTTTTTAAAACAGTCTCACTCTGTCACCCAGCCTGGAGTACAGTGGCGCAATCTCAGCTCACTGCAGCCTCGACCTCCCAAGTAGCTGGGACTACAGGCGCGTCCCACCACGCCTGGCTAATTTTTGTATTTTTTGTAGAGATGAGGTTTCACCATGTTGCCCTTGCTGGGCTCAAGCAATTGGCCAGCCTCAGCCTCCCAAAGAGCTGGAATTACAGGCATGAGGCCCCGTGCCCAGCCCAAAATTGTTAATGATGTGTTTTACCTTTTTTTCCCCCATACTAAGTCTTTGAAATTCACTGGTCATTGTTTACTTATGACACATCCCAACCCAGATCAGCCACCTTCCTAGTGCTGAATAGCACACAAGGCTGGTGACTCCCCCAACACACAGCACAGGCCTAGAGCAACCACTTCTTACATGCATTTAAGTCTCAGGGCCTAGTATCTGTGGTCTCCAAGCACATACAACCTTTTACCAACTTCAGCTGGATTTGAGAATTACGACGTCCCAATTTTCAGCCAACACAGGCTCTCCATTTTTAGAATGACATTCAGCAACATCCTTCACGTCTCAACAGTACCACTCTTTCAAGGAAACCTTCCCTAACTACCTTCTCCCACTCCAATAGTTATGTGCCCCACCTATGTGCCTCAAGCTACCCTGACTTCACTCATCACAGCCCTTACCACACCATGCTCATTCCTGCTCAGCCATGTCATCTGCTACTGTATGTTCCTTGAAGACGGGACTGTGCCTGTTTCATTCACAGCCTAAGCCTTATCTCCCAGCCCAAAACTGGCTCAATAAATATTTGTTGGATGCATGGATGGATGGTTGGATAAATGAATGGAATTCTTCCCAACACAAAATATCTCACTCTAGGCCATAGTTTTCTCATTTGTAAAATCTCCATGGTTCCTCCTGGCTCTGAAATTCAATAAGATCATGCACAGTGATTTGTGTTGCTTACACCTGGGTGACAGGACTGACTGGGACATTTGCACTTAGCCTTCCTGTACAACCAGCTCAACGAGGCATCTGACACAGGAAGGAAAACTTCTTAGACTACACTTCAGGGTTTCTTTCTCAGACCACTGCAAACATTTTGCTTTTAAGTCTCCAGAAAGTATCCTGTGAATTTCCTGTTATTCTACTGAACTACAGAAAACTGTATATTCACTCACATATTTTCTAATTTTTTTAACTGATACCTAATACTTTACATATTTATGAGGTGCATGTGATATTTTGTTACACGCATGGAATATGTAATGATCAAGTCAGGGAATTTAAGGTATCCATCACATTGAGCATTTATCATTATTATGTGTTGGGAACAATTCAAGTCCTTTCTTCTAGTTACTTTGAAATACACAATACATTGTTGTTAACCATAGTCACTCTAGTCTGCTGTCAAACACATAACTCTTGAAGAGAATTTATAAATTTCTTATGCAAAAAAATTTCATTTTGTCCTTAATGAATGAATGTTATAAAGGAATTGTAAGCTCAGGTTTTAGACTCTAAAGTCCAAGGTTTTGTCACCACTACCTTTCCACCAGCTAGCTGCTTGATCATGGACATGTTATTTAACCTCTGTGCACCTCGATTTCCTCATCCATAAAGTGGGGTAACAATATATCCAATTCAGAGTTCTTTTAATGCCAGAAAGCCTTACACACTGTAAAGGGCCAAACCAACTTTAGTTACTGTGTAAACTATTTCTTCTGAGGCATATCAACAGAGTGACATCACAGCCACCACCAAGCCTAGGCCTGGGGAACTCAAGCGAAGGCCAGAGGAATCCCATGTATACTCCCAGGCTAAAATCAACCAGGTCCCAGAATCCACAGCCTCATAAAGCAAAGCCCCAGGGCACTGCCCAGGATGGAGGTTAGGGAGCAGCCCGGAAGCACAGGCCTCGCCAGGTGAACCGGGCACCTGGTCTGGCAGGTGGGGAAGGTTGCCTACCGGAGCACAAAAGACCAGCACAAAGAAGCCAGCCTTCCAAGGAAAGGAGGGGCAAGGAAAAGAGGCCAGGGAGAGGATGGGAATTCCCATGCCAGGATAGGGCTCCCACTGAGCAGGAGGTCCCGCCCTCAAGACAGACCAGGGAGTTGGAGAAACAGCCTCACTTGACTGTTCTTTTCCCTGCAGTGTTTCAGAGGCACCTGAACTTTCCCAAATGGGTTCTGTCCACTTCAAACAGGAACTAGGCTTGCGTGTGCGCACGCATTTTATGATTTCAGAAGAAAGCACTCGCATTCAGAGGATGAGTCATCAGCGCTATTTGTCAATTTGCCAGCGGCCTGCCCCTCTTCATTACAAACATAAAGATAAAAGCTCTCGCACTACATTAGCTGGCACACGCCTCCACAGACAGTACAAATAAATTAATTGTGCCTCATCTCAAACAGCCCGAGAGGTGTGCGGGAAGGGAAAATGTGCTCCATCTTGTTTCATTAACAAATTAAATTGAAATCGAGCCTCGACCATTCTCTTTCATGTACATAGACCCAGCTATTCTGCCAATATCGGATTCTCCTATGCGCATGATGGGGCAGCATTACTCAGAGAGCCCACGAGCTCAATAAATTATGTGCACACCCAAGAGAGTGTGTGTCCTTTAGTCCTTTCTCAGTGTGTGTTGGGGAGGGGACAGTGTGGCCGCAGGGGCCGCTGCAAGGCTAAACGTAGGCTTGGCATCACCATGAGGGAGCCTGGGGAATAAGAATCATCTATCAAATGCTGAGTGCCACTGCAAAGGGGAGTGTGTTGCAATCATTTACCCCAGGCAAATAAACAAACCAGTTCAGTGGCCATGGTATGTACAGGAGAGTAAAAGAGTTTGTCATCAAGCGAACTCTGTCATACTGAGGATGGCGAGCATTCCAGAAAGAACAAACTTATTCAAGACCAACTGGAAAAACAAGTTGGGCTCGCTTGCACCACAAGCCAAGATTACACCCTCAAACACACCTTTCTAAGATTTCGTGGGAGACGTTTGCTTTTGCAAAGCAGTTACAGGCAATTTGTTACAATACTGTGATTTTCTTTATCCTCACTTTGTACTACATAATTTAGGCAACCTACATTTTATAAGTTGAAGGAACATGACTAAAAGCTGATCCTTTTATGTTTTATCTCCAAAAAGACAAAAACAGGGCTTACAGGGGAGGAGGGAAACAGGAAATGGGGGGATGGTAGAGGGAAAGAACAAAGGAGAATCAAAGGAGAAGAGGAAAAGCCCCCCCTACTCTCCAAATACCGCTCTATTAACTTATGACCTATAAGGAAGTTAAGATCACGAACAGTTAATCCAACCACAAAATATGTCCAAAGTATTTACTTTACAGATGAATTCTGGGTTTGGTTTTTGTTAGTTTGGTTTGTTTTTTCGCTGTAAAATTCAAGAGCCTGAAAAGCTCTACACAGAAAATCTGACCTCAATCACAGCTAGGTTCTGACTATTAAAAAAAAAAAATACTAAGTAAAATCTCAAAACATAATAAGTAAAGCCATAGTCAACCTTGTCATAATCCAAGAAATATCAATTAAACGATGATGCACCATTGAGCCAAACCTTTGTAAAAATTATACTATCTAGCACAAGCCAAGATGTTGAAATTGGTACCTTCATGCACTGCTGGTGGCATTATAAACTGGTACAACCCTTTTGGAAAGCAATTTAGCAATATCCATTGAGAGCCAAAAAAATAATTGCGCCCTTTAACCCAGAAATCCTGCTCCCGGGAATTCGCCCTACGGAAAAAATCCATAATAAGCATGAGGCCATATCCCAAAGTATTACTTATAACAGCACAGAACTACAGAAAAAAAAAATCTAAATGTCCATCAGTAGATGAATGGTTACGTAAATTCAGCCTGTGAGATGATAGATTTTAAGATCATTAAAAATCATCCTGAAGACTACGTAACCATTTGGAAAGCATTTATTTAAGGTTTACTGAAAAGAGCAGAATACAAAATTGAGCCTACATATGATTACAGATATAGAGAAATATGCCTGCATACAGACAAGGCTAAAAGTTAAAATGAAAACAGTTGTGTTAGGGCACTGAGCTAGTTCTGGATGAATTTTTTCCCTCTTTTGTTTGACTGTCTTTTGTGTGGTTATAGTATATTTTTGTGGGGGAAAAAAAGAGAGAAATCACAGGGTATATATGCAGAGACTCAACTCACATTCAAATAAGCCATCAGGAATTTGGGAAACCAATTTGTACGTTATTTTTTAGCATGGACCAAAACCTACCCCTAAAGTCTCTATCTTATACTCTGCCTGGGTCTTTCCAATCATATCTCTCAGCATTACCCACCTAGCAAGGCAGGCTGATGAGGAAAGGGATGCTACCAGATGACCTATCCAAGGTTTCTTGAGGAAGAACAAGTGCAGAAGCACCTGGCTCAGTGCATGGTGTGCACTCAGGAAGGAGTCTTCCCCTCTTGCATTCTTCTTCCCTCCCATATAGGAACAGCATCCATTTACTGATGAGATGACCAGTTCAGGAGATGGTGGAGACAGGAAGAGATCCCAGATCTGTTCTGTTCAAAAGTCCTGGCCCATCTTGTCCACTGTAGCTTCTAATTTCGGAGCCCCTCCGCTCCCTGGGAAATAGTTTCCTCCTTAAAATGAAGAGGTTAAACTTTCTTCCAGCCTGGTATGAATACGACACTGTTTCATCTATGTGTGGTTCACAGACCACCTGCAACCAATTCACCTGCGCTGCAGGCTAAAAGCTCAGACAACCGGCACCAACCCAGACCCAGTGAATCAGAATATTTGGGAGTGAGGCACCTGAATCTGAATTTAAACAGACTCCCAGGCAACTCTTACGCACAGGGATGTTTGAGAAGCACTGATCTAAGAATCACACAAACATCTGCCAAACACTCAAACTCATACGTCCACTGTCCTACCAACAGGAAAACCTGCTGAAGAGTGGGGCAGGGGGCTTGAGGGGTGGGTATACTTAGAAGCTTGTACTTGGTCAAATGAGTATTTAACCCTAAAGAGTTAGGATGTTCAAAAGGGAAGAACACAAGAGAGTGATCTGTGTTTTCCAGACTTTTTTTTTCTGGTGAAATAATTCCTGGGCTAACAGATGTTATCCAATTTCACAAGTCCATGCTTAGCATACTGCTGGGAATGTAACGTATATTTAGAACTGTTTGTTGAAATAATGGGTGAATGAATGAATGAGTGAGCGAGCTGATAGAGAGTGTCTACATCCAACTATACATAGCATTTATTTTCTTTGTTTGCTTATTAACCTGCCCCTCTTCTCTTCTCCACTACAGTGTCAGCTCCAGGATGCTGGGGATAGGGGTGTGTGCAGATCATCCTTCTTACTCCACACAGTAACCCTAGCTGCTAAAACAGGGACTGGAGAGACTGTGCCCTCATACACAGTGGTTGCATAAATGAACGGTAGGCACTCGCAAGAGCCAGAAAAAACACGGTGCTCCTGAATCTGGTCATCTCATTAGTAAATGGATGCTGTTCCTACAGGGGAGGGAACAAGAACGCAAGAAGGTAAGCTTCCTTCCTGAGTACACACCATGCACTGAGCCAGGTGCTTCTACACTCGCTCGTCCTCAAAAAAACCTCACAACTACACTGCATGGCAGACTAGTAACTAGCAACCATTGAATCGTTTGCCCAATACACCAGGCAGTAAGTGAGAGTCTGGACTCAAAACCACATTCTTTTGTCTAAACACAGGGTAGTCAAATATGAAAAATAAAAGAATACAAGAAAGTATAACCCATAAAGAATACATGGTCCAAAGGAAATCCAAGGTACACACAAGACTGAAGGTGTTGGATGAGTTAACTTTTGAGAAGTTGCCCAGAGGAAGTGCCGGGGCTGACCTCAGACAAACCATGGTCAGAGAGTCCCATTTCCTGAGGACTGTCCCTTCAGCCTGGGAATGCTGGGAGAGGGTCTCGGCTTGGCACCTTGGGGCCCATATCTGTTCCTTAAAGCAATAATGGCAGTGCGGATGCCACTCTTCAAATTATCAGCAGCAACAAACACTTCAGAAGCAAATGGGCTTTAAACTCAGACCACTTGCAGAGCTCTGCTGGTTATAATTACTGGGGACCTTCCAAAGCACCTCAATCTAGTCAACAGTTGACTCTGAAATGAAACTGGCTAGGATTCAAATCCTGCCTTCACCATTTTCTGACAATGAGACCTTCACCTCCCAAGCCTCAGTTTCCTTATTTATACAGGCGGATAATAACGCTTACCTCATAGAGTTGTTCTGATAATTAAATAATACATTTAAAGTAATGACCAGGGGCCTGGCATAGAGTAAAGCTGCAGTAAATGATATCTGTTGCAGCAGTTACTATAAGCATTGTAAAATTTGAGCTGAACACCAGAATTTTCCCCAAATCACAAGCATGCAGACTATCTATGTATCTATATGTTCTGCATTCTCTACTAATTTCTTCTCAGTCCACATTAAAAAACTTCATGTATTAACACAGGGCCTATAATTGTTATTTTTAATACTCAGAGTAAGTGCCTATTCCTCTCTCTAGAGATCCAACTTTTTAATGATTTCCACATTAGATTTAACATTAAATTCAAATTGATCCATAAAGTAGTCTAATTGGAAATTAAATATGCCATAGACATTATCCCTGACTTAATTAGCAGAGCAACATTATATAATGAGATATGCCCCTCACTACCAGGAGAGGCCAAGGCCAGAGCTCCACCTCAGCAGATTACTGGTTGTGAGATCTACAAAGCACTTAGCCTGGCTGGGTCCCCACCAAAAAAAAAAAAGGTTAGATTTCCAAACACACCCCGGTTTGCAAAGTTGAATTTTCATTACAGATCATGCTACCTGGACTATGTTCCTCCTACTCAGCCTTCCCCTCTTTCAGAAGGCTACGCCCTCAATGTTTTCTCACAAACCACAATTTTCAAGTCAGAGTTTCATAGCTATTAGCTCAAGATTGTATACCTGGCCAAGTTCTTCGCAGTTTGAACCAGTATCCCAATACCCCTACCCCATGTCCAACCCACGGCTTCACCCAGATCAAATTCTGAAAAGGCTGCCAAGATTTACCTCAGCCTTGGTTGTCTTTTTCAATGCAAAACAAATCCCTGCCCCAGCCTGACTTTTTGACACAGCCCCCACCAGCTCCCCTTCCCCCCCCCCCAAAAAAAAGGACTGGAAGGAGAAAAGGGAGAGTTAGAAATGTGCTAGAAAGTCATCTGGAATTAAGCAAGGAGCACAGCATAAGAGGTAGAGAGCCGCAATGTGTGGTTAGGGACTGCGGCTGGGCTGCCTGCACTCAGCAAGGCATGAGGTAGAGCAAAAGCGGCATCTCTCTCAGGAAGCTCGTGCGACAGAATCTCACCCTTGTTAACGTGAGCATATGGAAGCCACTTTCCCTGCTCCCATTGTGAGACAAGAGCATTCCTCCAAAGGACACAATCACTTCCACAGGATGCAGCCACCACAGTCCCTCATCCACTAGGCAGAGTCAAAGGTCCCCAGGTACTTTCTATCACCTCCCCAAACTGCTCTCATGTTTAACTCTGGTCAGAGTCAGCTAAACACGGGCTGCAGAGGAAGGGGCTTGGGAATGACCCAGGCCAGGATGTGAGTCCTGTCCTGATTCCTGGAAATGTCACCATCAAAGAGACAGCTTCCCAATCCCTGGGAATCCCAGAAACCAACCACATTTGCAAACTCGTTGTTCAGAAGACACTCGGACTCCTAAAAAAAAAAAAAAAAAAAAAAAAAAACACCCAGAGCAAAGTTTTCAAGCTTTTAAGTTAGCTTTAATTATTATGTCCTTAAAGAATTATGATGATATACACAAATCATCAGAAAGTAAAATTTATACCACTCAACCCAAGTTAGGGTACAGGAAGAGATTTAAGAAGGTAACATTAGGATGAAAGTTGTTGGGATTTGATGAAAATTTTCCTTTTAAAAAAAGCCTGGGTCACAGACAATCCAATTTTAAAAAGCCATCTGAATACGGCTAGACTGGCCTTGGACTGTACTTGAGAACACTACAGGGATAAGAGTGTAATTAAAGAAAAAGGAAGGCCGGGCGCGGTGGCTCAAGCCTGTAATCCCAGCACTTTGGGAGGCCGAGACGGGCGGATCACGAGGTCAGGAGATCGAGACCATCCTGGCGAACACGGTGAAACCCCGTCTCTACTAAAAAAAAATACAAAAAACTAGCCGGGCGAGGTGGCGGGCGCCTGTAGTCCCAGCTACACAGGAGGCTGAGGCAGGAGAATGGCGTAAACCCGGGAGGCGGAGCTTGCAGTGAGCTGAGATCCGGCCACTGCGCTCCAGCCCCGGCGACAGAGCGAGACTCCGTCTCAAAAAAAAAAAAGAAAAAAGAAAAAAGAAAAGGAAAGAACTGGATTCAGAAATAACACCCTTATACAAAATCAGCATATTATTCTTATACAACTTCAAACTTGAATTACATCAATAATTTCACCCAAAAAAAAAAAAAAAAAAACAGGGGTCCATCAAAATGTCTTTATGGAAGAACCAGGATTCTGTGAATATTGTATCAAAACCCCTGCCCCACAGAAGCTGGAGGAAGGAAACCCAGAGACCAGGGGAATGCAAGAACATAATGAAGAAGACGATGCCAACAGCTGCAATCACACCTTCCCTCTGAGGGGAACTTGACAGTTTGCAAAGCACTTTCACTTTCATTATCTTGTCATGCCCCCAAGACAATCCTGTGAGGGGTGTGGGGACACCTGATGATCTCTATTTCATGCTCTGAGAGGCTAGAGGCCTGCCAGAGGTCCCACAGCCAGCAAGTGACAGGTGTAGCATAAGAACTTTGGGTTGTGGCTGGGCCAAGCATCCTCCATGAACCACTACTCACAAAGAATGCCTGGGGCACGTCCCTGCGGATGTTCACGTGTCTCAGTATGACATGGAGGGAGGAGACAGGGTTATAAGCAGATTCTGAATGATGACTACCAGAGCTGTGCTTACCCTCACAGCATGAGGTTAGAGGCTAAGAAAACCACTCTTCCTCCTCTACCTTCACCACCACCACCACAACCACAAGGAAGATTCACGTGCTGCTCACTATGAGCCAGACATGGTTCTAAGCCCTTCATATCCATTAACTCATTTCACTCTTACAACAGTCCTATGAGAAAGGTACTCCTATTAATACCCCCATTGTACAACCCAGTAAATGGCAAGGTGAAGTAATTTGCCCAAAGGCAGAGGTGAAAAACAGTGGGCCAGGAGCCAGGCAGTCTGAGCCCAGATGCTGTCCTGCAGACCGCTAAGCCATGCTACCTTACCTGAGGACTAGAATTAGTGAACTCAAACCTGCCAGGGGCCTGGGGTGAGCAGTGGGGTACAGAGCCCTACTAGCTCCCTGTTAACACCACACAAAGCTTCCTTGACTTTCAGATGCTTCCCACTTTCAGAAATAAGCAGGTCACCACATTCCCCTCCTCCCTCCCTTCCACTTCCATTATTGGGTTACTGCAGGAGGATTGTGTATTAAGGCAAACACTACTTTGACATAACCTAATAACCACCCATCTCCCAGCATGTGGCAAGAATGAATGCTACAGGGCACACATGCAAACTTGATTCTCCATCCAGGAGTGATTTCTGTGGAGGTGTAATTCCACTGTCCGCCTTACACAGCACATCTTCTATCCATAAAACACAAAGCCTCCATCAGTCAAGACAAACAGGAATGGAAGGCCCTGCCTCCTGACTCGTGTTTCAGGTGCAGCTAGACCCCACCAGTGACAGAAAGTCAAATCCAATCGATCCTTTCACTTAAAAACACACAATACCAAGCACCCACACAGCTGTACGCAGAAGGTAGCATTATACCAGAGGCATACAACTGCCCCGCATTCAATTCTGCTGGCTACTTATTTATTAGTCCCAAATCACTCTGGATATTATAGTCTATGATCATTATAACTACATTCATTATATTCTATGGCCAGACTTGATCGTTTATGGCTCATTCTCTGAAGATCTACAAATCCATGCAGGAATCTTTTTCTGTACAGCAAACTATGGTATGTGAGTTGGTACCCGTATCGTGGGCAGCTGAGAGGCCAAGTCCACTACTTCGGATCCTGGCTCAGTCAGTCACCTGGGAGCAGCAGAAGCTGTGACCTCAGGGCAAGAAGCTATTCAGGGTCTACGTGGGGAACACAGAGCCAGGCTTCTGATCTGTTATGTTCTCTGCTGATGACTTAAAAGAAGGCTGGCAAAACATGGCTCACAGGGCAAATCTGGTCTGCCATCTGTTTTTGCATGGCCCATGAAGGAAGAATGGTTTTTACATTCCTTAATGGTTGAAAAACAATCAAAGGAATAATAAACTACATGGAGTTCACATTTGTGTCCATAAATAAGACTTTACTGGAACACAGCCACATCCACTGGTTTTCATGTTGTCTATGGCTGCTTTCAAGCCACAACAGCAGAGCTAAGTGATGGTGGCAGAGACCAGGTGACCTGTAAAGTCAAAAATATTTACCATCTGACCTATACCAGAAAAAGTTTTCTGAGCCCTGACTAAGAAGCAAGTGCCAGGACACTGCTAAAAATGGGACCTCAAAAATCTACACATTGCCTGGGAGGAAAAGAAAAAGGATTACTTCTTGATCACGGGTTCAGGTCTAGGGATTCAGCAAGGATTCAAATCCTGCCTTCACCATTTTCTGACAATGAGACCTTCACCTCCCAAGCCTCAGTTTCCTTATTTATACAGGGGGATAATAATGCTCACCTCATAGAATTGTTCTGCTAATTAAATAATACATTTAAAGTATTCACCTGGGGCCTGGCATACAGTAAAGTTGCAGTAATTGATATCTGTTGCAGCAGTTACTATAAGCTGCCTCAATGGAGGGGGAACCATTTTCAGCAGAAAATGGGTGCTCTCCAAGCGCTGCAGGAACCCCCAGTGAACTCCTAGTCACACTATCCGCTGCACCCCCTTGCAGACACCTGACTGTTCTAAGATAGATGAGGCTGGATTGGGGCACAGCAATTCTGCTTGTCCAGTGGCCCCAATGCAAAAGAAAAGGAGGGCAGGGAAGAGAGTTCGCCGGAGCTTCCACTAGTGTTCAGACTGCTCCCTGCTCACCGCCCCCATCCCTCGGCCGGAAGTCAACAGACAAAGAGCCCGCACAGGACAGGAAGCCCATCCTAAGTCACCAGGCTATGACCTCTCTGTGAGGTCTGTTCATGTAAAGGGGGCAAATGACAGTCTCAGTCTTGGGGGGAGGGTGGGGAGGGTGAGCTAGGAAGTGATTCCTTGGCCAAGCTTTTTATTGTAAAAAAATGAATTATGATTATTCTTGCTGGCCTTTCCCCCATCTTCCATTACCACCTGTTAATCTGGGAATCCCTAGAGCTGAGATTGCTAGATTCAGGAAATAAAAATGGTATGCCCCCTTAAATGTGAATGCCAGAAAAATGACATTCAAATTAATTTATTAGTATAAATTTTCCCCAAATATTGCATATCTGAAATTTGAATCAAGGGACATAGACTGATTATCTGATATTCAAATTTAACTGGGCATCTTTTTTTTTTTTTAATATGGTAAGCCCATCTAGAACCCATATCATTCAGGAAGTGACTCCCTGGTCCCAACCCCTTCTGGCAAAGCCCCCCATGCCACTAGGCCTGTCTCCAGCAGCCTGGTCTGCATCACGCACAGCTCCCCAGAGAGAGGGCCAGCCTGCTGCCGCTTCCAGAAACAAGTTTCTCCAGGAGCAGAACACCTGGGCCCCGCACCCAACTGAAACGAAGGCAACCAGCCCTTGGCTAAAGAAAACTGACCCCAGCCTCTCCTTGCCCAGCCATCCCCTGGACCCAAGACCCATACCCTCTCCTCCTCCCCAGTCCCCAGGCTCCATCTGTTTCTCAGATCCCTCAAGGAGTCCTGCTCAACTGGAAAGGATCTCCTGTCCCTGACACCTGTTCTGCTGGTTACACTGGGTCACAAAGCGTTTCCACCCCCGGGTTTTGTCTCTGGTGGAGGAACAGTCTCAGGGCATGCAATTTACAGGAATAAGGAATTTGGAGGAGAGGAGGGTACTAAAATCATACTAAGTTAGGTGGGTCCCAAACAGAAACTGAAAGCAGTGACTGAGGACCACTAAACTCCCCGACGCCATGGTATGCTCCATCGGGGTAGAGACTTTTGTGTTTTATTCACAGTTACATTCCTACAGGGCAGTGACTGGCACATATTGACACTCGATAGAGAACTGTTTTGGAATTGTTATGGGCTGAACTGTGCCTCCCCCTCAAAAAAATCATATGTTGAACCCCTAATACCCAGCACCTCAGGATGTGACAGCATTTGGAGACACAGCCTTTTAAAGAGGTGATTAAGAAGGTGGGCCCTAACCCAATGTGACTGGTGTCCTTACAAGAGGAGACTGGGACATAGAGACACCAGGGGCACACACACACACAGAGGAGAGGTCACCCAAGGACACAGCAAGAAGACCATTACTGCAGGCCAACAAGAGGGGCCTCGGAAGAAATCAAACCAAGATCAAGGTCCTTGATCTTGGACCTCCAGCCTCCAGATCCGTGAGCAAATACATTTCTGTTGCTTAAATCCCCAGCCTATGGTGCTTTGTTATAGCAGCCCCGGGAAACTACTACTGGAATGAATGACCAAATAAATGAATGAAAGAGCGATGAGTCCATGCCTATTTGTCCTTCACTATATCTTCAGTGCCTAGGCCAAGACACAGTGGGCTCTCATTTAACAAGGCCAAAAGAACATGGCGATATCCTGTCTCTATAAAAACTACAAAAATTAGCCAGGTGTGGTCCACCACTGCACTCCTGGGCAACAGAATGAGACTCTGTCTCCAAAAAAAAAAAAAAAAAAGTCAAAAGCAGCATTTGTAGTCTCTCCCCGGAGCACTATACAGAGGATGAATGGCCCAGAGCTGCTGGGGACAGGGACAGGGTGCAGATCCTATCATCCCACTCTAACACCTTTCCACTTCTCCTTGCGCTTTGGGCCAGGAGACTCCCTGGGGCCGCTGCTTGGGAGGTTTCTGCCTCTTGGCCAAAGAGCAGCCCTGGATGTGACTGCTTGGGAGTCTTCTCCCAGCTACCACCCTGCTTAACTGCCTGGCAGCCTACTGAGTTCCTGTCTGCCCAGATATTCTTGCCTACCCAAATACTCCACCCCACCTTTCTTGAAGGCAGAATCCAGATTCAATCTACACGTTCCCTCTTCCACTGGGATCCCTGACCTGGGTGTGGGAATTCCACTCCCTGGGCCCTGTTTCATCTAGGGATGTGATATTAGGCCATTCATCAAAGTGAGACATGAGGGAAAGTCTGAAGGCTGGCCAGTAATTGGAAAGCTTTCCTTACTGAGAGAAGCGAGGCCAGGAACAAATATATTGGGGCATCAGTGTGGAGATGTAATGCCTGGAGCTGCTGCAGCCATTTGCTGAACATGAGAGCAGGGAGCTGACACGCAAAGGACAGCGGAGTAGAAAAGGGGAACAACCAGGTCCTATGAGGTCACTGAGTTGCTGATCTCACCAACCCTAGCATCACTGTACCTCTAGACTTTCTGTCCTATGAGATATAAGATCGCCTTATTACACAGCCATTTTAATTGGGTTGTACCCTCCAGCTAGAATGCTGCCAGGATCTGCTTCTGGTTTTATTAGGCAAATTCTGTGGTTTCTGACTTTTTCAAGTTTGGGAACCCCTTCTAACACCAAAATGTTCTACAGGCCACCCACATAATATAAGTCCTACTTTTAATATCTAATGACTAAGAGCCAACAAACTAATACAATGTTTAGTAATGTTTTGAATAAATTTGCATTTTAGACATCTGAAAACACTCAGGCATAATCATAAACATGCAGCACATTAAATAAATCTGCAGACAATCCTCAATGTTGGCACGGGTTTGAGGAGCCTCCCATTAAATGCACAGCCCCAGGCCAGGCACAATGGCTCATGCCTATAATCCCAGCACTTTGGGAGGCTGAGGCAGGAAAATCACTTGAGCCCAAGTGTTTGAGACCAGCCTGGGTAACATGATGAGACCCCACCTCTACAAAAAATAAAAATATTAGCCAGGCATGGTGGCACATGCTTGTAGTCTCAGCTACTTAGGAGGCTGAGGTGGGAGGATCACTTGAGCCCCAAAGATCAAGGCTGCAGCAAGCCATGATCATGCCACTGCACTCCAGCCCGGGTAATGGAGAAAGACTGTCTCAAAATAAACAAACAAACAAACAAACAAACAAATGAATGCACAGGCCCTACCCTGTTCACCTGAGAAATACCTGGCCACCAACCCAAGAACCCTCCTACTAGACAGAAGGCTAAAGACCTTTCCAACTCAGCTTGGGTCTAAATTTGATGCCTCTTCTTTATCAATTCAGGCCCAAGTACTATTTAAGACTCACTTATCCCTAATGAAGTCTTCCCACAGGCTCCCCCAACAAATGTCAATTCAAAATTGCCCCATAATGCTTCCACATCAATCCCAAAGATACTGGATTTGATTTATTCTCACTCAGATAAAAGTCTGGTCTCTCATTTTATTCCCTATTACTCTCACATGATTGATATATTTCCCAAGGGCAGAAAGAATGGTAGTGATAGCAGCAATACTAATAGTAGTGATGGTGGTGGTGGTGGTAATAACATTTAAGTACTTAATCTGTTCCAGCCAATGTGCCAAGTACTTCACATGCATTATTTAACTTAATCTGCAAAGCAACTTTTCAAATAAGTACATTATCATTCCCATTTTACCAACTGAGGGCTGCAACAGAGTTTAGGGAACTTGCCTGAGGCCACACAGCAAGATAAATTGCAGAGCTGGGATGGCGGTCACCATGCACAGAGAGCAGCTCACAGATAGCAGGTGAAGCTGTGTAGGTGGCACATAAAATGTCAGTGGGTCTCATAGGAAGAGGCAATGCCAGCAAAGTTTCCAGAGGCAACATGGTCAGAGTGGTAGGAAGAAAACTGAGAGTCCCTTAGCACTTTATTTTTATATCCTGAGTACTAAGAACAGTGATTTGCTCTAATAAGAAGCTCAAATTATTGGATGGATGCATGGATACATGGATGCATGGATGCATGGATGCATGGATGCATGGATGGACGGATGGACGGATGGACGGACGGACGGACAGACGGACGGACGGACAAGTGGGAGATATTTGAGGACAAGGGTGATTCCATGAAGAAATACTTCAAAAAGACTGCCCCATAAGGCTGGGGACTATTATGGAGAATGTCCCTCAAAAGATGCAAATTATCCAAGTGGGCCCAGAAATGGACCCTCCCTGAGTATCTAGGACTGGACTGAAGAGCTTTCATGAAGAAAGAGGTGCAGAGGACCTGGAGAAGGGGAGTAGAGAAGAGAGAGGCAGGCCCTGCACATTCAACCCTGAAAAATAACAGAAGAGATCAGGAAGCTTGATACAGCCTAACCAAGAGTCAGGGACCAGCAATCAGGACAGTGACTTTTCAAGAGGAGCAGAACCTCCTGAGCAACCCCACACTTGCTTCATTGCTACAGCTGTTAACTTGTTACCTTGCTATCTTTGCTACTTGGCCTTTATTACATCAGTCACCTTACACCTTACCTTGCTTCTTTAGCCATTTCCTTTTATTGATTCTTGGTAAAAACCCCCAGAGGGTAAAGGGCCTGTTTACTAGTCTTTAGGGAACAAGAAAGGAGATGGGAAACTGCATCTCACTGCATTCCCAGATGCAGGGGAGGGAACACAAAAGGACTAACAATGTTGACAGCAATAAAGAGAGGACTTGGCCCAGTCTTCAGGCCTTCACCAGCCAGGGACCTCTGGGGAAAGGGTCTCTGAGGTTCCAGGGAGGTTTGCAGTATGCAAGATCTCAAACAACAGGGAGATGCCGAACTGAGAAAAGACCAGGGTTTGACCTCAGGACATCACTGGTGACTACTAAGAGGACATCTTGAAGTGGCATTAGACAAACTTGGATTCAAATGAACAAATATGAATTATGTTATTATTACCTCAATCTCTTTCAACTCCTGCTCTAGCCAGGATTTCTATGGCTTATAATCACCTAGTCCTGCAGATTCTAGTCCTGCACATTCTTATTTCTTCATTCCACCTCTCTTCCACAGCCTGATCACCTCTTCCTGAGCTGCTGCAGTGGCCTCCCCAGTGACCACTCTGACTCGTCTTTCTCTTTCAATCCAGTCTCAGAGTCAGAGGAAACTTCCTAAACCACCAGTCCAATCATATCTCTTCCCAGTTTAAAGTCCAGCAGGCCAGCCAGTCACCAACAGATCAATCCAGGCTCCTAAACATGGCATTCACGGTACAGTCCTAAAAACACCATCCTCAACTTGCTGTACACCCAAAATGGCAGGGGCCTCCCAGATATCCTATGTCTGTGCCTTTGTTCCAGCTTGGGCCTCCCAGATATCCTATGTCTGTGCCTTTGTTCCAGCTGGGTCCTCTGCCTGCAATGCCATTTCCATCTCTTCCATCTCCTTCCAGGAGACGCTAGCACTCACTCTCTCCTCCTTTACATACCATCATTCCTCCTCCCGAAGGGCTACTCTCCCTAACTCATTTGTCACAACCCCTCACCTGGCATTATTCTCCTCTTTCTCTTCACACCGGTCACGCTCTTCATGACATGTCTATTTCTCTTGCTGAACAGAAGCTCCATGAGAACAGGATCTTACCTGCTTGTTCACTGCTGTCCCAGTGCCTACAACAGTGTCTGGCCAGTGCTTGCTCTTGATTAAATAAATGAATTACCAGCACCACTCTATTCTCACTGTGTCTACTGTACCGCCCTCCATTTGCACCTACCACCCGGTTTAACCATCAACTACTGGTATAGCTGCACTCCTGACTTCACTGTGAACTCTGAAGAACAGGAACCACATCTTATTCATCCTTGTACGCCCAGCACACAGTTGATGCCCAATGATATCTGTCGCATTATTTTCATAAAGAACACATATACAATTCATGGGTTTTTTTTAAATTTTGAGACAGGGTCCCACTCTGTCACCCAGGCTTTAGTGCAGTGGTGCGATCATGGCTCACTGCAGCCTTGACCTCTCAGGTTCAAGCAATCCTCCTGCCTCAGCCTCCCAAAAAGCTGGGACCACAGGTGTGTACCATCACGCCTAGCTAATTTTATTTTTTGTAGAGACAAGAACTCGCTATGTTGCCCAGGCTGGTCTCAAACTCCTGGGCTCAAATGACCCTCCTACTTCAGCCTTCCAAAGTGCTACGATTACAGGTGTGAGCCATAGTGCCTAGCCTACAATTCCATTTTTGTTTTGTTTTGTTTTGTTTTGTTTTTGAGACGGAGTCTCGCTCTGTTGCCCAGGCTGGAGTGCAGTGGCCGGATCTCAGCTCACTGCAAGCTCCGCCTCCCGGGTTTCCGCCATTCTCCTGCCTCAGCCTCCCGAGTAGCTGGGACTACAGGCGCCCACCACCTCACCCGGCCAGTTTTTTGTATATTTTAGTAGAGACGGGGTTTCACCGGGTTAGCCAGGATGGTCTCGATCTCCTGACCTCGTGATCCGCCCATCTCGGCCTCCCAAAGTGCTGGGATTACAGGCTTGAGCCACCGCACCTGGCTAATTCCATTTTTTTAAAAAAAAACAATTTGTTAAGGCTTCATTATTTCTTTTCACATTACTGTTTAGGTAAACAAGAAAAAGATGTCGTAGACTTTTAAAAGGTCGAAGAGTCCTTTTTAAGAAATGAAATCTGAAAAGTTCCAGTAAGTCAAAGAACTAAAAGACATAAAAAGGGCCCCATGCTGATCAGCTTTCTAAAAAGAAACTATCAGGGCTGGGCACGGTAACTCACAGCTGCAATCCCAGCACTGTGTGAGGCCGAGTCAGGAGGATTACTCGGGTTAAAGACCAGGAGTTCAAGACCACCCTGAGCAACACAGCAAGACCCTATCCCTACACAACAAACAAAAATTTAAAAACTAGCCAGGCGTGGTGGCACGCACCTGTAGTTCTAGCTACTTGGGGGGCTGAGGATAACTTAAGCCTATGAGTTCAAGGACACAGTGGGCTATGATCACACCACTGCATTCCTACCTGGACGATAAAGCAAGACCCTCATCTCTAAAACAAATAAGTAGAAAAAGAAACTATCATCAGCTACTCAGGAAGTTGAGACAGGAGAATCACTTGAGCCCAGAAGTTCAAGTGTAGCCTGAGTGAAATAGCAAGACCGCATCTTTAAAAAAAAATTAAAATTAAAAAAAAAGAAACAAAACTATAAAAAGTAAACATCAAATTATTCTGGTTGCTTTTTTATTTTTTTGAGACAGAATCTTGCTCTATCATCTGGAGTGCAATAGTGCAACCTCAGCTCACCGCAACCTCCACCTCCTGGGTTCAAGCAATTCTCCCACCTCAGCCTCCCAAGTAGTTAGGACCACAAGCGCACACCATCAAGTCCAACTAATTTTTGTATTTTTAGTAGCGACAGGGTTTCACCATGTTGGTCAGGCTGGTCTCAAACACCTGACCTCAAGATATCCACCCCCCCTGGCCTCCCAAAGTGCTGGGATTACAGGCGTGAGCCACCACGCCCGGCCCAAATTATTGTGGTTTTACCTTTATAAATAGTTCAAACAATACAGAGCAGTAGGAAGTAGAAAATAAGAGTTTTTACATAATCACTATTAGCATTTGATCATCACTATTAGCACTTGATATTCTTTCTCCCAAAATTAATGCATATAAACCATTACATAACATGCACTCATTAATACACACATATATATTGAAAATAGGATCACACTGTTCGCACTGATTTGTGACTTTTGTACATAATTTCTTTGTCATCATTCCATAATAGTACAAAAAAATTGACCCCATCTTCTTCAGCAGCTTATAATATTCCACTGTATGGTTTTACTGGAATTTATCTAACTTCCCCTTTATTAATAAAGCCCCAGGTGATGGCAATACTAACCACTATGGTGAGGAGGAACATCCGTTTGTGTATACTTGTACATCTTTCCTTAGGATAAATTCTGTGAAGTGAAAATGTCCAGTCACAGTGTATGCACATTTGACTCGTTAATCCCCACTGCCAAAATGCCCTCCAGAAAAGCTACACAGTTTAGACTCCTGCCAATCGCATATGAAATTTCTCCACAGTCCCATCCCAATTAAGGCTGTTTTTGACCAAAAGAGTTAACTCCTGCAGCAGGATAAAGTCTCTGACCCACAAAACTTTCCTCGGCACTAATCCATACTCACCTCACCAACTGTGTCTCTTCACAAGTGACGGTTATTGTTACATTCTTGCCCACAGTTTGAAAGCCTTACCAGACACCGCACTACAGGCATACACAACTGCACAGGCCTCAAGCAGAGATGGCTATTCCACAAAGAGGTCCTCAGCCCTAGCTCCCGGCCATCAAGCAAGGCACTCACAGGCAGCATCTCCCAGCAGTATATAGAGAGAAGCTACAGGCTCAACAAGACCCAATTCTTCCACCAAGACACCTGTGAGTGAGCAGCTGCTAGAACTGAGATTTATATCCCCACTCATCATTCTTGTCCTGTAAGGGACTTTGGGAACTGCCAAAGCAGAGCCAGCTCCAACAGCACAGATATTAACAATAGAAAAGAAAGTTCTATAAAATAAAAACCACTGCCACCAGTCAATGTAGCACGAGATTTCATGCTGCAGTATCTGCAGGGAAAAAACTGTTATTCATTCATATACTTTAGTCCAAAAACTAATCAGCACTTCAATCATCAAAAATTTTCATTTAATTTTTTAGTATTTCTAACAATCTTCCTGTTTCCTTAAACAGAGTTTACTAGACACAAGGATGATGCTTTGTAAACATCACAATCATACTGTGCCCAGTGTCCTACTGTGCCAGACGATAGTACTGACCTTCCAAAAAAAGAAAGGCAATTAGGGCTAAAGAGCCCAGTTCAATATGCCTTTTAAATGTGCCAACTATAGTGTTTATCTTTTCCTGTCTTATCAGCTATCACCCTCTCTCTCTCTAGCAGACACCCTCTTCCCTACTTTCTAGCAGTTTATGCTGCAAGAAACAGAAATTAAAAGGTTAGAATTGCAAAGGCATGAAGAATAAATAGGCAGAGCCTTGAGAGAATCACCTAGGAATGATGTCACCAAGTTTCAGAGGTGGCCTGAGAGTGAGGCAGTTGTTTCTGGTGCACAGACTTTGTGAAAACTAATTCAAATGCCACCATTAAACGTGAATACGTGCCTTAAAATGGCTTACAGATAGCTCTATCATGTCCTTGGGTGGGGAGATCTTGTTTTTGACACATAGAGGCAGGCAGCTGGCTGACGGCCAAAGCAAACAGCATGAGGAGGGGTGGAAGGGTGATCCCAGGTCTCGGGTCTAGTGTTTTTAAAAGAACACATCAACTGCGTTCCTGTATAGAAAGTGAGATAAACACCAGCCGCACAAGTATAGCACCGCAAGTAAATAAGTCTTCTGCTGGCATTATGCTTCTGCAAAAAACAAAAAAACCAAAAAAGTGCCACAAGTACTATTTCTTTCCCTTACTTAAGCCTTCCGAAAAATCTCCAACTGGCTATCAATTTGGAGAGAGTTTTACAAACTGGAACTCCTCCTAGGCACAGCAACTGAGACATACGAGTGTAAAACAGCATGGTGAAAAGAGGTCAAGGTCAGGAGATGCCCTTGGGCCTATCATGTGCCCTTTGTCGGCTTGGTTTTCTCTTCAGTGTAAAATGGGGATAACACCTGCTCTTGCCTGGAAGAAGAGGCCCATTATGGAGATGGTGAAAGGATATGACTATTACCACCACTGCCAAGCTGACCCTCCCGCTCAAGCTTGGAACACTCATGAACCGCAGAAGCACATGTGCATCAGCGCTAGCCCATCTGGCCCGGCCACACCAGAGGATCTTGACTCCTAGAAGGAGCCAGGTAAGAAAAGGGCTCAGAGACAAGTTTCCAATTTAACCACAGCAGGTTGCACCTTGGAGCTCCACTGTCAGCCAGAAATATCAAGGGCAATGCCTTTAAACAACTTTAGCAGCAGAAATCACCCTCTGTCAGAGGAAACCTTATATATAACCACAATATACAAAACAGATAATTTATCTGAATTATGTAAATCACAGTATGTTCTCAAGAACATAGTTTAAATCAAAAATGAAGTCTCTAGTATGTTTCTCTTTCATTGTGCGTACACAATATTCAAAAAATTCTGATTCACAGATAAATAGTTGCAAATGGTACCTATTTAACCTTCCACTTGCAGCTTCAGGAATCCATTCAATTAAACTAACCCAGAAACCTGAAGACGTGCAATAGGAAATTTCTCTTTTAAAGTAGAATATTTCTCATCAGGAAATACTTGACTTGAAGGGAATGGAAAAGGGGTTTCTTCAACCAGTTCAAAAACACTGTTAAAATGTATCTTATAAGTCAATGTTCAGTGAGGTCAGCTCTAAAAATCCCCAGATACTTGGTGCCAGGCTCCGGAACATATTTACGCAATATTTCAAACGAGTCAAATTTATTTTGTTTTGCATATCAAGTTCAAACTAAGTTTCAATTTCATCATTGATACTCTAACAGCCCTTGTAAGCATGGTAAGAAAACAGCCTGTACTGCTTAATGGAACTCCTTCTATTTATACTTTAAAATTGAGCAAGACACACAAACGAGGGTACACACATTATATTTGAAAGATTTAGAACAATGGAGTTTCTGTGTCAGACAATTAAAAAAAACAACAGTAATTTATCACCTCATTTGAAATATTTGTAGTTCAACCTTTCCTTGAGTGGTCAACAAACTGTGATGTGAACTAAGAATTATTATCCACATTACAAAAAACTCACAAAAGTAAAAAGACAACATGGTAATATAATATACGCTTTGAATACTACATGTATAGCACCGAACTAAAAGGCCACCTACAATAAAGCAAAGTTTGTATATGCAACACACAACTTTTGTTAATAGCTTGTACACAAACCATCATTCCTGCAATCTTACCTGCCATTGTGTTCACAATGTAAGATAGTATTTTCTTCACCTCTCTCTGTGTCAAGTGTTTGAAGGAATTGGTTTTACTCATGTTTGCCTGGCATAAACTCACACAAATGCAACCAGAATGGTGACAGGTGCCACACCCACACTCCTATCAAGGTGGATGGTAAGAGCATGTGGGATCCAGACTTGGGACTTTCATTCTCCAGGTGAAGCATCCCAGGCCCCTTTCTGCACTGCATCACTCTACAATGACACCAACTATTTTCACAGCAGGTTTTGAGGTGAGAACTTGCATGCTACAAGTGTATTTTCCTTTAGGCTGTAACTTGGTGGCAAAATTCTAGGATTCTGAAGAATAAGGTAAAAGCTTGTGGTCTAGAAAAATGGGAGATGGTACCGAAGACCTCTTGGTTCCCTAAAACAGAAATCAAGAGAGAAACGCAAATTCCCTGAGTGCTTCTGTCAGCTTAGCTCCTGCCTCATCCCTCCTTCCAGCCAAGCAACAAGTTCAGCTTTAAGAGTAGTATGGCTGTCAATCCCATTCCATTCTTCTTTCCTTCCCAGAGGATGGAGTCTCTTTCCATTCAATCAACTACTCACTTATTCATTAATCCAGTCATTCCAGAGATAGCCACTGAATGTGCAAAGCATAGAGTTGGGCATACACATGGCGTATGTTTTCATTAGCATAAATTTCACTGTATTTTATTTTTGACAGTGTAGCAATACCCTTCCAGGTAATCTGAAGATGCCAAAAATGAATAAGCAATACCAGAACCAAGACCCAGTTCTATGAATAAAACATCACAGCACTTGGTAAACGTTATTATCATCCCATCCCAATTCTCTGACTTGTGCAAGCACACTTTGAGAGCCAAGCAGGATACAAAGATAAAATCCAGTTCCTCCCCTCAAAAGGCTCAGAGAGAGACAACAGGGTAAATCCAACAGGCAGAAGACTAGATGGTTAATGCCAACACAGAGCAGCAGTATGGAGGACTAAGGGAATAAAAGGAAGGCTTGGTTTTATTATGCTGTTGGAGTTGGGAAGGTTTCTGTAAAATTATGTACATTCCTCTCTTTAGAAAGAAGCAAGAGCTGGACAACAGTTGGGGAATGTCAGGAGTGGCATGCCAGGCAGATGCCAGTGGAAGCAAAGGCACAGAGGCAGAAGAGGCTGCTGCAAGTGACTGAGACAGAAGAACATGGTTGACTGGCCAGGAGGCTGGAAGAGAGAACCAAGACTTTCTCATCTGTACAGTTACTATGACTGGGGTCAACTGGCCTCAGACACTTCAACTCTAACTTCTCAGAAGGAAAACAGTGGCCCCTCCAGCAAATTTCACATACCAAACTGAATGACTAAGATGCATTCTTCCTGTGCTTGGCAGAAGGCTTGTCTAATATATTTATCATCTTCCTCTAGTCTAGGTACATAGAGGGGAGCTCCCAACACAAACCAAACACAATGCCAACTCAGCCATAAAAAGAAAATAAACATAACCATAAAAATAAATATAATATGTATCTCTGACTTGGTAGGAGTCAAGTTCTTCTAACATAACTTTTTCCATGTTCTCAAATCCATGCTGGTTTTAAAAGCACACCCAGGGGCATTCTGCTTCTAGGGAATTTAGGGTTTTAGCCAATTTGCTTAGAAGATGGTTGTGCAAATTTACACTACCCCATGAGACTCTGTTTTATAAAAAGAGGTGGGGGGGATCTCCAACTATAGCAGGGAAGAATTTAATACAAAGTAGAGCGCAACAGCACACACAATAGATGGCTGCTCCTGCAGGTCAATTCACGCTGGGCACCACTCACCAAGCTTTCCAAGGGATGCAATAATTGAATTCCAGTGGCCCCAAATTCACTCACTCCAATGGATATATCCTGAGGGTCTATTATAAACAAAGCACTGAGAATATAAAGATATCCAAGTCACAGCCTGTATCCTGCAAGGGCTCAGAGTTTAGGAGGAAGGAGGACAACAACGAAGGATGATAAAATATGCTGGATGGTCAAAGTGGCTTTAAGACACTTATGGGCTAAAGAAAGCTAAGACTCCCTCCTGGTAAAGGAGGGAGGAACTCCAAGACAACTTCCTAAAAGAGGCTCTTTAAGAAAAAATAGGGAGGCTTGGGCAGGCAAAACCAATGGAAAAGATCCTCCCCATTTTTGAGCACTTGCTATGCGTCACTCAAATCTCACAACCAACCAGTGTTATGATAATATTTCCGCGCACCGGGCAGGGGAGTCCAGCTAGGGGAGGTGGACTGACTCATCCTATGTTACATGTATTGTCAGTGGCAGAGCCAAGAACCAAAGCCCCCATCCTCTGCTAAGGGAAGCATTTTTGGGAGAGAGAATGGTATGACTAGGGCAGCACATCTGGGAAGCGACAAGGATTCAATTTGTGGGACTGCTATGCTTGCCCAATACTGAGACCACACTGCAGGAGGTCTCAAGCACCAGGCTAAGGGGAATGTGCTCATTGGTTGGGTGATGAAGCAGGTAGGGAGGAGGCTTTGAGAATGGGAGCCCCAGGATAAGATGTAGTGGCTCAGAACAAGCACCCTGGTGCTGGCAGGCCTGGGCTTGAATCTCAGCTGTAGCCCCTAAAACAGCTGTGTAATTTTGGACAAGGTACTTCTCTGTGCCTCTACTTCCTCATTAAATGAGGCTGATATTACTACCTCCTTCACAGAATTATTGTGAATATTAAATGAATTGCAAAGCAATAAGAACAGTGCCAGTTCACAAGAATGGCTATGTAAGTACACTATCAGATAATGACGGTGATGATGATGCAGCAAATTAATTAACCTGCTGAGACACAATGGCACTGGAAGATTATCTGAGAGGCTGCCAGAGTAATCCAGACAAGAGAAGGATGGAAGTAGCTTCCAGGGAATGGGAAGGAAGTAACTGATTTGGAAGAACACGGAAGGGAAGGGGAAATGTTTCACGGAGGCCTGCGGCCTGGAGAAAGGCAGTGCTGCTGGAGGAGCTGCTCAGCCACAAATGCACTCAGGGAAGACTGAAATGCACACCCAGATGCATTTCTCTGAGCCTCAATTCTTCTATCTCTAAAACGGGGCTAACAATTCTTACCCTTCTACTCTTGGCATTGTCGTGAGGCTCAACATGAACTTGGCTACAATATATTTAAGACATAAAGCATTCTACAGATGGAAGCCGTGAAGCTATAAAGAGGGAGTGGTGTCGAGGGACTGGTCTGGACAGTGAGCCAGAGAGAAAAACTCCACTTAACCTTGTCCATGATGTTCTCAGATAGTAACACACAGGGTCAATTTCCAACATTCTTACCCTGCACCGCTGCAGCCTGATACCAGCTTAGGACCACTGACTTGCCATGGCACCAAGGGTTGAATGCAGACAGGATCTGGTCCAAGGGACAGCCCCTGAGTGCTGAGAGGGAAAGTGACCATTTCTGGGCACACCATGGATAAAGGGAATACACAGAAAAGTAACATCAGTTGGCTCTATCTCCTTCAGCTCTCTATTTATACAGTCTGTGAGCAGATCAAAGCGCCCTGGAGCCAGCCAGAGAGGGCTGGGGATGAAATAAGCAGCCTGTGACTGCTGTAGCAGGCAGCTCTGCACCAGTTTGCCTTCGGCTGTAACCAAATGACTACATTTCCTGCATAATCTTCCCATTCCTTGGATAGAACTTCTAATAGAAAGTCATCTTTTTTATGTCCAGTGTAGTCCAGGAGATCATAATGACCAGCAGCTTCTATTCCCTATATAATTTTTATTTATTTTAGCTTCAAAAGGAACTCAGGACTCCTAGTTCTAAGTATTTATCTTAAAGTCACTTATCTGGTGGGCCCCACACCTCCTGTACATCACTCACCACTGTAGACTGGAGCGGCCCCCTTAACACAACCCTCTCTTCCCATTAGCCTAGAGTTTTTCTTCTCTGAATCCCCACCACCCAACACAGACACTTGCAAACAATGAACTGAAAATTCACAGCATCTTTTGGAACCTAAAGACAGTAAAAACCCACAGGCATGACCCTTCCGATTACTCAACTTTCCCCTTCACTCAGGAAAGACTTCAAGATAACAGCATCTCCTTTAATTAAGCCTACCCTGCTTGGTTTTCCAAAACTCCAATTTCCAAGATCAAAAGAAAGGTGAAACTTAGGCTTGACGTCTAAGTTTTTGTTTTGTTTTGTTTGCTACAGGTTCTAGAAAAGTAAAAGCCCTAATCACCCCCAACACATAGTTACTAAAATTTAAGACATTCCAAAATAGTGCCTTTTCCCTTCAACCAACTTTTCTGGCTGACTTTCAATAGTTTTAAAGCTGATAAACCAGAGGAAGCCTTTATTTAAAGAAAGAAAAAAAAAATCTAAGTAAACAGTTCCCAGTGTTCTCTAAGAAATTAGACTCTAAGAACACAATCTGTCCACACAAGGATAAATGCAGTTTTATTAAAGAAAACATAACGGTCTTACAAACACTCTCCAAATATTGTACACTGTACACATGAAGAATCAAACACAAAATTCAAAGGGGTCCCAGAGGAGTCTGCTACAGCTCTGCTCAAAATCTAAACTCTACGGCATGACTGTGCTAGAGCAGAGGAGACTGCTTTGTCTTTCCCCAAAGTGATCTCTCTCACCAACCATCACAGCAAGCTAAGGGGAGGACCATAAAATCTGCAGTGGAGCGACTGTCATCGTTCTCAAAATAATTTTTATTGAAGAAGCAGTCAACTAAACTACTTATAATCTACAAAATCAAGTCACTTGGCACCAGATGCATTAAAGGCCTCAAATATTAGGGGAGTTTCATTTTATACCAAATATAAAACTGAAATAAATTAGGAAGCAAAAGCAACAGTATTACAAATAGCTGACCAACTCCATCCAAATATCCCGCACGTCTCATACTACGGTGAGGGAAAATAAATGAGAGTTAAGAAACATAATTTCTAGAAATCCTCCCATCATAGAAAAAAAAGTTTCCAAGATCAGTGTGGCTTTTAAAAAGGTAGATCAGTGTGGCTTTTAAAATACAAGCAAAACTTACTTCCACTGCACCCCACAGATATAACATCATTTTTTAATTTATAATTTTAGAATGTACTGTATGTTTATGATTTGGTTTCTCTTATTAAACCTTTTTTGAGTACCTGGTTAAGAGTTATAAAAATGAATGAAGAGTCTATTCCTGTCCATAAGGAGCACACAGGTTGGGTATTTGTGCCTAAAACAAAAGGGCTTAAATGGGTGATGCTAATTTATCCAAGGGATCTCTAATTATAGAAAAAAAGCTCCAAAGTTCTTTGCAGAAATATTTTATTTTTCCTAATTAAAAGAAAAATTAATACCAGAACGATCTAAAAGGGGGATGCTGCTGAATCAAAGTGGTGAGATTTGATTCACAGCATTATTTTCCAAATAACCTGTGGGTTGACAACGCCTGTGCTGGGTCATCAGTCTCCACTTTCACAATGAATTCACACCAATTGTCAAGTCTCATAGATCAAAACATTTCCAGTTCCATCCTCAATTCAATGGCAGAGAAGGAACGCTTCCCCCAAAAGATTGCAAAATAATCTCAAAAGGTGCACTGAATTCAAACTGGGATCCAAATCCAAACAATCCGACATGTTATCGATCTTCAAGTGCAGGGCCAGAGTCTCTGGTTACCAAAATTTCATTCATTCAACAAACATGTATTGGGCATCCATGTACCAGAGATTTTCTAGATACTGAGCAATTACACTGGTAAATAAAGAGAAATGGAACCTTCCCTTGTGAGGCTTATAATCTAGTGAGTTAATCAGATAATAAACTAGTTTTATTGAGAGAAATAAACAGGATGCAGTGATACAGAATAAATGGAAAGTCTCTCTGAATATAAAACCCCACAGAAGATGTAAGTTTCAAACTATCCATTGCAAAGGCTGGCATGACTGTTACTGAAAAATGTTCTGAAGTACTACTGGTATATATAATTTAGAAAAGGCAAAACTATTTAAAAAAACAGAATGAGGTAAACTATTCCACAAATGTAATACCACTCCAATAAAAACAGCTTCTGGAATTGTTTTAAATCAGACAAGCAGTTTCTACAATTCATTAAATAAACAGATGAGAAAAGCTAGGGAAAAAAAAAATTTTTAAAGAAGAGTAATAAGAAATAGGTAGGTATACACATTATAGAGCTACAGTAATTAACTCAACATGTGGATAATAAAACATATATGAATTAGTGTATGGATCCACGAAGAAACCAATGGAAAAAAAAAAAAAAAAGGTGAAAGATACAGTGTTGAGACAAGTGACCAGCCACTGGGACTAGATTCCTACCTTGCTCCTTACAGTCCAAACAAATTCGAGACGTATCCAGTTATATAAAATATACCATGATTTCATTTTTTAAAGTGGAAGACTTTTTTCCAGTAATTTTAGAATAGGCAAGCCTTTCGTATGCAAATAAAAAACACAGAAACTATAAAGGAAGTACTGATAAATCTGACTTAGAACTAATTTCTGCATGAAAAAGTTGCGTAAGGTAAGTCAAAAGGCAAATAACAAAACTGGAAAGAGTATGTGAAATTACCCCAGCTACAGTCCCTAAAGTTTCCCTGAAGCATCTTATAGCAATGCTTCTCAAAACTTAATGTGCATGCCCTAATCACCTGGAATTTTATTAAAATGCAGATTCTAATTCAGCAGGTCTGGGATGGGATCTTATATAATGCATTTCTAACAAGCTCCCCGGACATACCAAGACCTAAATTCTATAAAACTTTTGTAGTTCAAGAGATACAGGACTGGCCGGGCACGGTGGCTCACTCCTGCAATCCCAGCACTTTGGGAGGCCAAGGCGAGCAGATCACGAGGTCAGGAGATCGAGACCATCCTAGCTAACACGATGAAACCCCTGTCTCTACTAAAAAAATACAAAAAATTAGCCGGGCGTGGTGGCAGGCGCCTGTAGTCCCAGCTACTCAGGAGGCTGAGGCAGGAGAATAGCGTCAACCCGGGAGGCAGAGGTTGCAGTGAGCCGAGATCACGCCACTACACTCCAACCTGGGTGACAAAAAAAAAAAAAAAAGAGACACGGGGCTAGAATTGAGTGGGACTCAGATACCTCCTAAGGATCACCTGGTAAGGTTTCAGAGCACTGAATCACCCAAGCTTCACCATGAGTGATTAAGATTTAGAAGATCCAGGATGAACAGCAGGAATCAATATTAAAAACAAACAAACAAACAAAAAAACCTTTTTAAGTGACAAAGATATTCGCTGGTCTGAAAACCACATCTGAGTCCCTTCCTGCTCTGCCTGTGCTCTGAATACTGCAGAGAGACCCATCTGCTCTGGTAGTATAAACAATTCCTTTACCATCTCCAGACCCCACCTGCCCTCCCTCCTCCACCCCCACTTCATCTTTCCCCTAGCTTGTCCTAACACATAATCCTCCCACAAAAAAAAAAAAACAGTGCAGCAAGGAAGTCGCAGCTATGACAGGAGGCATTTCAGCCATGGCTTCACTGTAAGGCTCCTCACCTCCCGGTCCCCGCTTCCTCACTTGCACAAACCAAGTTGTGAGGGATCAAAGAGTTACTCTACTGAAAAAGCTTTGTCAACTCTAAAGCACCATATGAACATGTTATTTTTTATTAGATCTATGATGACCAGAAGAAACACACTTGTAAAAGTCTAAACCCCTCAGGTACCTGTTCTGAGGGTTGTGTGTGTGGTTTTTTGTTTTTTTTGTTTTTTTTTTTTTTTGAGACGGAGTTTCACTCTGTTGCTCAGGCTGGAGTGCAGTGGCGTGATCTTGGCTCACTGTAACCTCCGCCTCCTGGGTTCAAGTGATTCTCCCACCTCAGCCTCCCAACTAGCTGGGATTACAGGCGCATGCCACCATGCCTGGTTAATTTTTGCATTTTTAGTAGAGACGGGGTTTCACCATGTTGGTCAGGCTGGTCTCGAACTCCACAGCTCAAGTGATCCGCCCGCCTCGTCCTCTCAAGTGTTAGATTACAGGAATGAGCCACCACGCCCGGCCCTCTGTTCTGAGAACTTTCTATATCCCCCGCCTCCTTCACTGTGCTCCTCTCAATTTAAAGCACAAAGTCTCCATATTTCCACTTCCTAAATATACAAACTAAACTTCACCAACAAAACAGGTAAAATATGTTACAATGAGCCTCAAGTTAAAATGGCTTCAAATTTGTAGAAGGTGCCAACAAACCATACTGCATGTATGTACCTCTGCTAATGTGCTTGTAGGGGTTTTCCTCCCCCCAAAAATCTATCCTCTATCCTCTTAAATAATTTGTACTCTGTTACCTAAAATTCTCAAGTCTCATCTAAATTTGCTCCCTGCTTATTGACACTGCTACCACACTCCCTTCTGGGCAGGCTTTTATTCTGACACCACCCCTATGGGTCCCCAACCATACTGGTCTCCTTGAGAAAGGCGTCTGCTGTATAATCCATTTGCTAATAAAATCCTCTGATTTCCGAAGATTCCCTGACAGAGGAAGTACTCACCTGTGCACTTTTTATTTTTCAGATTTATCACAGGGAAGCACTTGCCAAAGGCCACTGAGAGCATGCCTTCCACATTGCTCAGGGATGGGAGGGGAAGAAGGGAGGGGTGGTACCACCAGGCAGGACACTCAGGTCTAATGACACACCTGGCTTGCTTTCCACGTGCTCAGCCAACCAGAACTCTTCAGTGCCCCCAGGCACGACTGGGAAAATTCCTCACCTGCCATGCTTGAACCTAGCACCACACAGCCTAAATCCACAGGGCACACCAGGCAGCAGAAAGGACTAAGTCAAGCCTTGAAATGTTCCAGTCTGAGACAGGGTGGAAGTGGGTAACCCTTGTTGTTCCCCAGTTAGCTAGACAGTCCAGGAACCAGAATGATGTTCCCTCAAACCCAATACACAGGAGAGCACGGGGTCCAGGACAGCTCTATCTGCTGAGGGGAGCAGCCCTGCAGGGCAGACAAAGCAGAAGGCACGTACAACCAAATGGAGCTGCCTTTGCTGAACAGGGCCACCCTAGAACACCACACAGGGCGTATTTCCCAACAAACTAGTCGGCCAAAACACCATTTGGTTTCAATTAACAGAAACCCACTCCCACTAACCTAAGGTAGGAAAAAAAGGTAAGAGAATACGAGTTCATTATAAGGCCAAGGTGTCCATCAAAAGACCCCTGAATCAGAAACTGCAGCCAACTCTCAGCAGAGATGAAAACCAGGAAACAGAAAACCATCAGGAAATGAGACTATTCCCCTGGTCTCTCGTCTCATCCTCAGCACAACTGTGCTTCCTTGTCTCTCTGCAAAGTGGCTTTATTCCACACTTCTCTACACCCATGAGTCCGACATCTACTGCCTAGTTAAGGTCTCCCTGAACTACAGTGTGAGCATCAAAGACAAACTAGGATTGCTATCTCAATCCCAAAATAGGCAGGAGACAGATTTTAACTCAACTTGGCTCAGATATCCCCACTTCGATCCAAACAGAGAAAAGGTAGGTGAGCTGGTCCTACTATAGAAAGCATCTTCCTGTCCAACACAATTACAAAACAAAAACAAAACAAAAAACACACACAAATGACAGCCGCTGAATGAACTCCGACCTTTGTTAAATCCACAAAGTTTTTCAAAAGCATCATCTTGTCTTCTTACCACTCTAAGGAGGCACAGCTGTACAGTCAGAGCCTCGAATAACAAGCAACTGTCTTCTTTGCAGCTTGCTTGGGTTGGAGGAAAAAAGCACTTTGTTGCTATCAAATAGGAACGTATTTCTGGTTCCTCCTTTTTTCTTTAGAGTTCTTAGCAGTAATCTCACCTGAAAGGGGGCAGAACCTGGCTAAAATATGGCAAAGTCCTGGACAGCATGAATGCCAAGGGCTGGGGAGACGCAGGCACAGTAGAAACTCACACAACACACAAACAGAACTCAAGCCTTCTGGGGCAGGCTCAGAAAACAAAATAATCTGCCATCTATAGGAAATATCTGCTCAGTGTAAAGGTTAAGTGAGGCCCCCTTCCTTACAAAAGCCACTGGGTTTTTCATAAAGTAACCCTAAAGAGTCCATCAGTCTGGATCCATTTCACCTAAGGCAACAAACATTCCTCACAGATCATGGGCTGTGCTCTGTGTGGCTGCTAATAGGATAATCTGTTACGGGAGGCTTACAAATCCATTTACATTTATTTTAATTAATGAATCAATCCCTGGCCCTGAACAACTCGGTCCAGAGACGATAAGCAATTCACGATTCAGTCTCTAATCCCAGTCTGAAATCTACATGAAAAAGAAGTTAACTCTCACCATCAGTGAAGGACAAATAAAAATAATTGGATTTGTATCTCTCTCAACATAAGGAAAAATCTCTTCCAAGTTTAGACAGTGACTATTAACATGTTAATAAGAGTAATAAATTTTCACAGTGATTTCCAAAGAAACTCACCTAAGACTAAGGAGCTTTTGTACCAGCCTGAAATCTGGAGAATCACAGCCAGAAATTATGACTCCCAGTCAAGCCTCTAAAATCAAAATGAGCCTGACTTTCTCAACAGCTTATCAGAACCTTTCAGTGAGGCCTGAAGTTGAACAGAAAATTACCCAAACACAAATACAAACGACAAGAAGGAAGTGGCACTCGCCAGCCTGGCTGTGCGCTGAATGAGCCACACTTGATTAAAAAGCCAGGCAAAGTTTTGCATTTGCTTTTATTTTACTCTTTACAAAGGCTGAAACAGAATTTGACCTTTCTGAGCTATTGCCAGCTATGAATTGGAAATAAGCTCAATTTAAAAGGCAGCATCAATATCTAACTGCTCATCATCTCAAATTCTTTTCCATCTTTCTCAGTGTCTCTTCACAGGGTTGGTCTACCCATGCTATTTTTAGACTTCTATCAGAACTTCCAATGACTCCACATAAACCTACAGTAGGGGGAGAAAGGGTCTCATTTCAGTCCCATTTTCTCAAATCCCACAGCTAGCTAACACCAATTAGCGTAGAAAAGGAATGTAAGAATTGATAAATGAAAATGAGTCACACTCAATTTCCATTTTTTTCAAGATTGAAAAAGCTCATAAATTCACAAGTAAAGCATAAAGCAACAGTGAGTCCCAACCTCACATAGAACGACCAGCCCGACTCTGTTCTGACTTGGGTACATACACACAGTAGGCACTGCTCACAAAGGAGAAAAAGAAATACAAGTCACAGCAGACCCAATGTTGGGAGACAACTTCATGTTTCTCCCTTACTCTTTAAAATATTTAATAAAACAGTTATAAAACTGATTCTGAAGTCAGGAAGACTGGCCTGAAACACAGCAAAAGGAACCCCAAAAAAGAAAAAAAGAAAAAAAAAAAAAGGACCCTGTATATAAGGAAGTAAATTGCAAGTCAAAGCAAGAGACAGGCCAGAGCTTGGCAGGCTGGCAAATGTGTTAGCTTGTTCTCTCCCTTCTCTCTCTTTTTTCTCTCCTTTTTCTCAAATGGAGAACAAACAAAGAGTTGATACTTCAACTATACATATGGAATCCAGAGCTTTCTGCCTAGTGTCCGCTTGCATGTCCCCAAGTTTTAGGATTCACTGGAACACTAAAGCCCCTTGAAATACTTGCCATGTGTTTGCTGGGGCACTTCCCCGGACTCAGCCTGCCGCTTTTCCTGGCTGAGTTGTGCCGGGCCGCACAGCAGAGCAGGGTGTGCCAATGCAGCCTGACATTCAGATCAAGACCACAAATTATAAACAGTTTCAGTAAATTGACTCAAGTGCCTTTGTTCCTCAGACATACATCTTCCTACCGCTTACAAAGGCAGGCAGCAGAACCTAACCACCAACGCGGCTATAGCCAGGACTGGGAAAGGAAGTTATTGAAGCCTGGATTTCCTGCCTTTGCTTGTAGCCAAGAACTATGAGGCTTGTAGTGGTTTCAGGAACTGACTCATCTCATGATTCATGGATAAGATACTGCTTTTAATATGTTTCTGACCCTAAGATTCAGGAACATCAAAACCAATCTGAACCTATGCTTCACTCTTATTTGCAAATGAATATTCACAGCAAAATAAACAGGAGGACAACGGTCACTGAAACAATGAAAACATCACGCCAATGGCAGGAAAAGTGGAATGCAGGCATCACATGGGAAGCCGTCATCAAAGCTTAATCCATGGGCTGCGACTTAACAGCGTTTCAACTTCCCAAAAGTGGATAACAGGTGGGATAAGGTTTATTTTTAGATGTCATTCCCCTAGATGTAAAAATAGATTTAGCACAGCAATATTTTAATTCAGGCCCATCTGGGGTTGTGACTCTAAATATCCAGGATGTACAGAAGCATGCAGCTTAAGACTTAACTGTTCCAGTTGCAAACCAGAGTTCAGAGTGAGCTGACCAATGAGTAATGGGTAATAAAGGACTCGCACTGGAACTCATTCTCTTAAATCATCCTCTGCTGGAAGGCTGATATTCTGTATTTCCACCCATGTGCTGACTGGGCTTCTCTCTCCTTTACTGTGCGCGTGCACACACGCATGGACACACATGCACACAGCCCAGGACTTAAAAGCAAAGCTCTTTGAAAGTACTAAGCACCAGGGGTCGCACCTCTGGCTGCTTTCCATGATGTTCCCCGTGGATTTATTCATCACAAAGAGGTCGCCACTAGAAAAAAGTTTTAAAACCTCCCTCATTCATGAATCGTTGGATTCTCCCCACTCTCCCCACACAAGACATTAAGCACAGGACCAGTAGGGGTGGTTTTCAAAAGCCTTTATGGGTTTCGACACAGCCCAGTTGCACAGAAGGAAAAGGGGAAAAAGAACAAAAAACACAGGCTGTTCTGTGGGGTGGGGGTGGAGGAAGCAGTAAGAACAGTTGACCAGGCAAGGCCAAAGTGCAGGGGCCGGCTGGCAGGCGCTGCATGGCTGGGCTCCTCCAGCAGATTTACTGACATGACGTCAGTGGCTCCAGTCCAGCTTTTTCTTTGGTAGCTTTTACCACTTGCCTCCTGAAGCCTCCACTATGTTAGGGAGCCACAGGACCATAATGAAAATTCCCTTTGTGAAACTGAGTTTACCGCGGGGCACAGAGGCCTGCCTTGTGAATTACGGGGCTCTTCCCCCTACTCTCAGTGCCCACGGAGGAAGGGGGGGAATAAACCCCTACAATACTGTACTTTCCTTCAATACAGAGGAACCATTAAATTAAGCTTGGGGCTTTAAAGAGAAAAAAAAGCCAGGGTGGTGGGTGAGGGGCATTAAATGTGTATCCAAAATTTCCCAGGCCGGGATGCTGGTTAATTTCTCAGTGGTGTGGAGAATGATGATAATTTCAGGACTATTCACTTGTGCTGTTGTGAGACTGTGTTGGCTGCACTGTGAACGCATACGGCTTTGTTTCACCAACAAAACAAAAAAGTATTACCGAAGCTAAAACTGTAGGTCTGAATGGAACCGCTGAAGAAAGCATTAGAGCTTGTCTTTAAAATGAGCCCTGCTTCGCTGGGGCGACTCGGGGGGCTGGCCTAAGTGCATAGTCTATGATGCACCAACACAGGTATAAAACAATTTCCAAGAAGCAAAGACAGAAATTACAATACTAAAAATAAGTTTAATAGCAGACTTGTTAAATAAAAAACACTCATCTTAGACTTACAGGCCTACTACTGTACGCCCGCAGCAGTAAAACAATAGCTATGTTACAACTAGGGGTCCAAGGCATAAATATATGTAAAACTACAAATCTTCAACTTATTTAAGCTTATGAAAATAACAGACTAGTAATAAATTCTTCAAATGACTAGGACATTAAATACATTCTATTTTAAACACTTTGGAGAAGAAGTACAAAGTTTAATTCAACAAAAATTTATTGAAACAGATGAGTACAAATGCACCCAACAATATCATCGAAATACAGCTTGCAGCCTGAATGGCTCACAAAGGTAATAAGATAAGGAATCTCTCATGTCCTGGTTATGTACACAAGGATACAACAAACTATCAGGTAGACATGATGAAGGCAATGACTAAAGACTTCTGTGAAGCCTACATTAACATGAGTTTTGGCCTTCAGGAGGCAAGTCAAACCACATACCATCCATGGTAATTCTTCAGCTTGGTCTTTTTCTTAAGGGAGGAAAGGACAAGATGACAAGCACAAGCATGAAAGTGGTAAACGAGAGCCAAAGAGGCCAGGCATGAGCAAGTGTGCAAGGAAAGCTTTTACCACGATTAGAGTTGACAGGGGAGGCAGGATCCATTTCCAAAGGTAAGCAGATTATTCAACTGAAGGAGTGGGAGGAGAAAAATGCAGAGAACCTAGCATACACATCATAGCCTGGAAATTCCATTTCTCAAGAAAAGAAACCCAAACTCTGCAGAAATGGTTCATTCTATCTCCCAGAATATACAAGAGATCGGACAGCAAGGAAACTATAAAAGACTATTATTAGGGTCACATCAAAAGGCCACAGGAGCCAACTAAAGAAATTCCCTCTGGCCAAAGACGAAACAATGTGAGCATCAGTAAGAGGAGGAACTGCAATCGACTGAAATGCATTCAATAATTTAAAATCAGTGATTGCCTAATGATATGCAAACAAAAAAACTTTCCTTTACAAACTATATGCAAGGTTAACCATATAGTTGATAAAAGAAACCTTCTCCATAAAAGAAGGAATGGGTTGGGTGGGATGGCTCATGCCTGTAATCTCAGCAATTTGGGAAGCCGAGGTGAGCAGATCGCTTGAGCCCAGGAATTCCAGACCAGACTGGGTTATGAAACCTCATCTCTACAAAAAACTAAAAAACTAGCCAGGCATGGTGGCGCACTGACAGTCCCAGCTATTTAGTAGGCTGAGGTGAGAGGATCACCTGAGCCCAGGAAGTCAAGGCTACGGCAAGCCGAGATCGCACCACTGTACTCTAATCTGGGTGACAGAGTGAGACCTGTCTCCAAAAAGAGAACTAGAGTACCAGAGTACCATCCGTTTGCAAAAACTACATGAAATAATAGATACAGGCAGAGATCATCAATCAATGGCACTAACATTACAGAAAAAGTGACACTGTACGTTGTGTGCCTCCTGGTAGAATACTAGCTATGAAATATTTGCATTAAAAATGTTTTTAAAAAACCTGAATTAGATCAAATGTCGACATCTAAATTTCCGTTTATAGGAAATACACAGGATAAGAGAATAAAATACACAGCACAATGGAGATACAACTACAAAATCCAGAACGAGGAAGTCTAGAAGAGAAACACAGGGGCTTTTGTAACAAATCAATTACAAGAAAGGTGGGGATGAGATTTAAAGAGTTTTAAGAAATACAGCAACCAAATATAACCTGTTGATCTGGTTTTGGACCCTCATCTGAACAAGCGAACTGTGAAAAAACATTTATGAGACAATCAAAGAAATCCAGTGACTAGATAATTGACATTAAGGACTTTTTTTTTTTTTTTTTTTTTTTTTTTTTTGAGATGAAGTCTCACTCTGTTGCCCAGGCTGGAGTGCAGTGGCGCGATCTCAGTTCACTGCAAGTTACGCCTCCTGAGTTCACACCATTCTCCTGCCTCAGCCTCCCGAGTAGCTGGGACTACAGGCGCCCACCACCACGCCCGGCTAATTTTTTGTATTTTTTAGTAGAGACGGGGTTTCACCATGTTAGCAAGGATGGTCTCGATCTCCTGACCTCGTGATCTGCCCACCTCGGCCTCCCAAAGTGCTGGGATTACAAGCATGAGCCACCATGCCCAGCCGACATTAAGGAATGATTAAAGTGCTGGTGTGATCATGGTATCATAGTTGGTTGTTTTTTTAAAAATAGAGTCATATTTTTAAAATACGTACTAATTTACAGATGAAATGGTATGACAACTAAGATAGCTTCCAAATAATCTAGTGGGAGAGGAGCCAGGAGTTTACAAGAATAGCCATGAGGTGATGATTGCTGCTGGGTGATAATGGGTGCACAGGGGTTCATTGCCCTCTACTGTACTAAACTTTCCCAAAGCAAAGACACTGAAAATCTAAAATAAAAATAAGATTCTGCTCCTGACCCCCTCCTTAAAAAAGAGAGACAGATGCTACGGAAGAGGTACTTGGCACTCTACTTCACAGATGCTGGATGATGGTGGTCACAATCATAAACAGCAGCGGCAGCTAATATTTATGAGACACTTCTCTGCGAGTCAGCACTGTGCTCACCCTCACTGAACCTGCACTGTAACCCATAAGGAAGACACTACTATGTCCATTTCAGGGGTTAGGAAACTGTGGTGCAGAAGGATAAAGAGGTTGCCCAAGGTCCAACAGATAAGTGAAGGAAACCTGTGTCATTCCACAAGTTCATAAGCGTAATGAGAATGAGTTACATTATTCCAAAATAGTAACAACTCTCAAGAGTGCTGGGAACTCTATAAGCCAACAGATTCAATCCAGTGTTAAAGAGAGCAGAAGTGGTGCTTTTCTGATGACCATTTTTGGTGAAATGCAGTGAACTGCAGGGTAGAGTCTCTGAGATCTTAAAGTGATAAGAGCAGAGGAGAGAGGGTGAAAAGTGGACGGGGGAAGGGTGGATGGGTGTTTTCCAGGGAGGAGGGAGAGACAACAGAAAATATGAAAACTAAAGGGAAACAGCCTGACAAACCAAAAATTTAAAAACAAAACAAAAAAACAGAAAAATGACAAAGCAGGAAATCCAGCAAGAGGGGAAGCTGGGGCAAAGCTTAAAACTAAACCCGAAGGAGGAAGATGAAAAGGCAAATAAATGACCCCCAGTCAGACCAGCCCATGTTAGCTGGGAGGAAAACCTCAGGACTCTGAACAGAGAACTGGAGAGCGGAAGAAGCAGGAGAATTCTCAGTGGGTTGGGGGAACCAATAGAGAGGCTGGCAGTGGGTCATTTGCTATATTTCATTTAAGCTCACTATTATTTTCTCCGCTTTGCAGAGGAGGAAACAAGAAGCCCAGAGAGAGTTAATCACTTACTCAAAATCACACAGCCAATAGGCAGAACTGGAGCTGCAACCAAGATCTGACCTCCAAGCCATGCTTTCAGCCTACTTTGCTAAATATACCAAGCACTAGTGAGAACTGCACAGAGTTAGGGCAACACCAAAACAGCCAACAGAAGTACCTAGGAAGAATTTAAGAAATGCATGAAGACTAAGAAGGTACAAGCAAGTTGGGAAGAGGGGAAAGACACGAGCACAGATACCTAAAAATTGGCAATCAGTGATCACGCACCTTTTGGCCGAGAGACACCAGAAATAGGTAGACAGGAGGAAGAGATTGTATCAACCAGCCCCACTGCCTCCCACCAAAAACCCACCAAGGTGTCAAAGATGGATATCAACCCTGTAAACAACACCATTTCAAAGTCCCAGTGTCCTTTTTCAGAGGCCTGATTATGAAGGGCTCTGGGCAAGCACAGTTAACTCTCTTCTGCCAGCTGCCCCATCACTGCCCATCACCTATCACAGGCTAAGCTGGTCACCTGGGTGGGAGGAGAGAAATTCACCCCATCTCAGCAGGCTCCCAAGCACTCCCGTTATCAAAAAGTGAAGTCAAGGTCATCTACCTAAACTGTATCCCCAGCATAAGGCCATTTCCATACCCAGGCCTTCAGGGTGCTGGAGGGGCTAACTTATTCTGCCTGCCTGCCAAGACAGCACATTCCAAAGCAAAACCAGATATACTGGCAGGTCCAGTTCCAAGCTTCCAAACTACAGCAGTCCCCCCCTACCCACTACACCCGCCTAGAGAGCAGTTTGGATTAGCCTGGCCCCAAGGAGTCCTGCCCCCTCTCTCTCAATGGTGAGTATAACCAGTCACGGGGTGGGGGTGAGGGGTACTGGTCCCCAAAGTCCTGGAGGACTGAACCCACAGGAGAGAGGTGAACGAGGTAGGATAAGTAACCTCTGAGAGGCTCAACTGAGACACACCCAACTTTCCAAGACCTTAGCCATAAGTTTGTATTGAAGAGGGAGTAAAATGGGCCACCAAGAAAACAAAAGTATTGTGTCCTCGTTTTTTTGGGCAAATACACTAAATGAGAAGATTACCTTTGTTTCAATGTCACAATCTTAACTCCCTTCAAATGTCACAAGAAAACCTGACAGGTGACTTGATGTGCAGTCCTTTGTTAGCCTGACGGCTGTGGAGTCACACAGATAAAGAACTGGTTTCAGAGTGTAGCTGTGTGATGCTGGGGAGCTCAACTGCCCTGAGCTTCAGCTTCTTCAACTACAACTGGAACTCATATGGGCTTAAGACAGAACCTGGCCTGTCAGCCTTCCCTTCCCATCCGAGAAGCCCAGGAATTAGCACAACTAAAAGTGAACTCAGCAGTACTGCTCCTCCTCCACAAAACCTGTCTTTGAGGGTTATGGATGGTATGATAAGATAACAGTTCTCCAGGACTTTTCTGCCTAAGGGCTCACACATTTTCTCTCTTTAATCAAAAGCCCAGCACAAAAACAGCTAGAGGGGCAAGAGGCAGTACAGCATCATCTTCCCAGAAAAATAAACCAAAGATTTTCAAGTGACTTACCTAAGGTCACAGGAAGAGTCATAGCAGAGCACTCCCAACCAAGACTTCCTTCCACACCAGCTAGAAGTGGAGAGACCAAGATCCAGCACTTGCAGGACCCTCAAATGCCTTCTCTCAAGTGAACCACCCCAACAAGGTAACAATTCTCTAGCAGAGTTCTCAACAGCAAAGTCTAGACGCCATTGTTTGGGCCAGAGCTGAACACTGGACTGAACACCTCCGCTCCTGCCCGAAGTCACTGCCTAAGACACACCACAAAATAACTAAACAGTGGTGTCAAAAGAACCACCAGGAACTGAGCAGCGTCCTTCCAATTACTTTTGGTTTTAGGCAAAGTTCTAAAAGTACAAAAATTTATGTTAAAATTTCTAAAATTCCACTCAATGTGCTCTGGCTTATCTATTTAGGTGCATCATAGAACATCATCACACAGTCTCCCAAAGAACACAGGTAAGTGAGTTTGAAACCTAAGAATGTCAAGAGTGCCAAGACCACAGGTTCTAAATTATAATCTGAAATCCTCCATTTTCATACAGTACAAACCAACCTTTCAGAATACCACTGAAAAAAAACTTCTTTCTAAATTAAACTTTGTTGGTCTAAAAGGAAATGAACCAATGCTGAATCATTCCTATGAATGATGAGAATTATTTTTTTAAAAATACTTACGAATGCGTCCACAGAAAAGAACAAGGTTTGAAACAATTTGGTTGAAATAGCACAGATTTGAAGGGAAAGTTGTTTCCTGAAATTCCCCTCTATTGTAGCTCTGGCCTCAGAAATGGCCTGGGACAATCCTTCAAAAGTAATACTGTTATGAGCTCAATACCAAGACACCACAAAGCCCTCCTGCCCGGGATTTTCTCTCCATTTTAGAGAAGTCTAGTCTGCCAGTTTCCCTGACAGTTTCCTATTAGTACAATAGGCATATAATTTATCATCCAAACTGGGACATTCTGATAGTAAAAGAGGGTTCTTTAAGGATTATGCCAAGACAAGCAACATAAACCAGGACTATACCAGGCAAACAGGTACACAGCCATGGGGAACCATAAAGGGCAGCCCTGTAGAAAATACAAACGGGCAAAACTGCCACAACAGTAACCACAAGGAAGGCAGCCAAGATCTGGTGGGTGGACACAGGAACAAGGAAGACCAAGTTAAAATTAAGAAAAAAGCTAGGTAGAGCAAAGCCTGAAACTTGAGGTACACATTAACCTGATTCTGGGTCCGTTTTTTCCCATTCTTAAGTCAATCTGTAAATCAGATTCAATGACTGATTTGTGGCCTCCCATGCCTTCCAGGTGTCTCCTCTTCATGATCTCCCACTTTATCCTTTATGACTTAGTTCCTGGATTGTTTAAAAGTATAATCCATAAGGATGGGTTAACATGGTAAACATTTATCATTAAGGAGCACATCATTCCACATTATTGAAACTGAATCTTCCTGAAGTAAAAAATCTTTCATTTTAAATATTACTACTGTTTATCTTTGAAAGGAACTGTATGTTTTTTCCTGGCTCCCCTCTAAACAAACTGGTAGAAATGTAAACTCTTCTTATTAGGTCTGATTATCAATTCTTAATCACTTGACCACCTAAAAACAGGACAGCCAGAGTGCTGGGGACACCATGGTGGGCATGACAAGATGCTGTTCTGTGTGGTGACTAGATCCAGGGTTTTATTTCTTTATGAGATATGATTCACATACTATAAAGTTCACCCTTTTAAAGTATGTAATTCAGTACTTTTAGTAGACTCCCAGGGTTGTGAATAAGTGCTCTTAAACCTATTTTTCTCCCCTTATCCACTATCAGCCTGCTTGAATCTAAGTCTCTCTCCTTAACCAGACTACTCTCCTCCCTCAAAAATTGTTAAATTTTTTTAAAGACTGGGAAACCAGATTAATTAACACACACGTCTATACATTGCTTAAGAGACAATAGGAAAAGATGTCAATAAAATGCAGGTGGTCCCTGGCCCAGGCTCACACAAAGCAATCTTAACTGCTCAGACCAGTCACCGGGAGTGGCCCAGATCTAAAAACACAGGGACACTGACACACCCAGAAGTGTAGCTGGGAATGTGAGCAGAGCAAGACCAGCTTAAGGCAGCTGACTGAAAACACAAGGTTCTATCAACAGCTTCCAGAAGGAACTCAGCTCATCTACCCAGGAAGTACCTGGAGTTAGGCACTGGAATTCACAAACATCATTGGCTAAAGAGATGGGCAACCATTCATTCACATGAGTGTGAATAATTTGAGTCACATTTAAGGCCCAGAGGAAGCGAGTCTTAGGAGAGCGGCAAAGATTTATCTCTGGAGCCTGGAGTACTGGGAGAAACGAATGGCCTGGGTTTTAACAGCAGCCACACCTGCAGCTCTAGCCTACTGAGCCAGCAGTTACCTAATCTAAACTTTACTCCAACTCTTCCAAGTAGATAACATCATTCCCATTTTCCAGATGGGGAAAGTGCGGGCACAGAGAAGCTAAGCCCTGAGCAGGTATTAAGAGGTGTAATGAGGGCAGCAAAAGTACCTTTCTTCTCCGCACCTGAAGCTGGATGCCCTCTGCACCCCAGGGGGGATTATGCAATGGTTTTACAAGAAGGCCCGAGACCCTAAGCTTGTTTCCCTATGAAAAGATGAGTTCCATTCAACCACTTATAAAAGAACTTTTACAACCCAACCCTTGCAATGTTAGGAGTGTGACTTTCAAGCAAGAAGCTAAAGAGGTTTTCTTTTAGACAGATGAAGTTGCACCATGCCATCCAGTTTTTGAAGTATTTCCATTTAATTCATACTGGGTAAGGAATGACCTCAAATATTATGTATTTACTGATGGATTTCCTCCACTTTATGAATAAGGGAAGTGTGGTTCAAAGTGATTAATGGTCAAGGGCTTTACGGGCTTGCCTCAGCCTCTCCTAGATTTCTATCTGTTTGCCTGAGACCAGGAATCCAGCTCTTCTAAGTAAATACCTCAGCCTTGGGTGTTCCTCAAGGTTCACTGTCCAGGGTGACTTGGCAGAAAATCCTTCAAGATCTGTTAGGCAACATAACATTTTAAGTTGCTATTTACTGAGCATTTACCAAACCATGTGTCTGGTATATAGTGGGCACAATCGAAATTTATAGACAGGAACACCAAGGCTTGCAGAGAACAAGTAAATTGTCCAAGGCCATACTAGCAAGTAGCTGAGCCAAGGTATGTCCAATTCCAAATCTGTAATTTTGAACCCACATTATCCTGTCTTTTTCCAAACCAAAATCAGGAAACGGCCCACTGTTCATGTCAATCAGTTCCCCCACCCCACTCCTTTCAATTAATTCCTCATAGCCAAGTTTCAAATCTGTAGTAGCCCATTATTGGCAATAAACCTATCGATATGCGAGGGTTAAGTTCATTACTCAGGAGAATATTTCACAAGGTTTGTTTATTTTCTAACAACCTACTCCCAACTCACCCTACAAAATGGCATCTGGAAAAAAATTCCCCCCATTCCTTCAAAGCCCAACTCCAACATCACTTCCTCCAAAAGCCCTCCTCAGTTCCTACCACAAGAAACACAGCTCTTTGGATATACCATGAGGGCTTACCCCAGTGAGTGTGTTTCCCCTTTATTCTGATGTTACACAAGGAAATTCATGCTCCTAAAAAATATAAACATGTAAAAAACCCCACTCCCTAAAAGCAACTCTCAAGGCAACAACCATCCATAATGTATAACCTCCCAGATCCTTAGGACTAGAGATGCAAACGTGTTGTTTCAACATTTCACTAACCCTAAGACACCACTGCCAGTAAGATGTAGCAGGATTTTATTTCAGAGGTACTACTGTGAAACAAATTATGTCACAATGCTTATCACTTAGAAATACTATTTTATACATGTTGAAACTTTTTACTATCAATCTTGTGCATACATAAAAAGGAAAATATAAGCTAAATAAATCAGGTTAACATAAGCTAAAGTAACTTCTCAGAGTGATCAGTGTCCATACAATATCACCCTCCGTAATAAGGGTATTCTTAGGAATGCTCACCACTGACTCTGGAATTTTCTTCCTGTCCACTACATTCACTCCACAGGCTTTGGTGAGCGTATCCAACATCAAGGGTCATTACCACCACCTGGCCAGTCATGATTGTCAAACACATCCCAATTTCAAAAATGTTCAAGCATGTTAAAAATGTGCACCTTGGAACTCACAAAATACCATACACACAACTTTCCTACTGGATTACCATGACCTCTTTACATGCCTGCTTTCCTTGCTAAACTGTAAACTCTGCCAGGCAGGTGAGTTTTACTGATCGCTGTTCATTAGCCACCTTTTCCTAATCACTAAATCCCTGGCACACAGTAGCACCCATAAACGTTTAAATGCTCAGTGGCAAGTATAGCTGCATGAAAACCAGGAGCATCTGGATTTCAAAGTGCCCAAGGTGAAGGGAAGAGACACGGAAGGAAAGAATGAAAAGCATGGTGGTTTATCCACAGTTCATCTCCAGAAAGAAAGCCATCAGGATCACCCTTCCTATCCCCTCATTTTCCAAAACCAGGCATACCACCCAAGGACCTCTAGGAGCATCCCTGCTACTGAGAAAGCAAAACCTCTACAAGCAGCCAGACAGAACTCCATTCTCAAGCCCCTCACCAGTAAGCATGACACACACCTCTACAATCACATCTGGAAACAAGTGCTACACTCCCAAGAAGTAACAGATGAATGCCGAGCACAGAGAAGGTGGTTCTGGTTCATTTTATTGCTTCCCCTGAATAGAAAGGTAAGACCTCAGTTTTGTGCAGGCTTATCTTTCAAACCAATGATGAACATCTTAGTCAATTCCATAAAGATTCAGCCTATGTTCCTAGGTACACCGCCTCACAAATATAGAGGGAAGAAAATCACATTCAGAATTGGAAGTGGTCAAATTTAACCTGATTCTATCTGCAGATAAAAATTAGAATATCTAGATCAATGGTTCCCAGCCTGGAGCGGATACTATGATGGGGCCTTTCAGAAATACAGACACACTGCACCTACCACAACCCTCCTAAGCCTTCACAGGTGGTGCCCAGGCTGTAAAAGCTCCATGGAGGCTGCAGTGCACACGCTAAGGTGGGAACCACTGATGTGGCAGAAGCTTCCTGGAGCAGGAACAGAAAGAGGCTGACCTGGGTTTCAGTCAAAACCATCCTGAATTAGCCATGTAAATGGATCCATGTGCCCTGAATTGCAAACCCAAAAGGCAAAATGTGAGAAAAGGTGCAGGGTCTGGAAAGGTGAATGAGAACATGCAGGCAGCCTCGCCCTAGCTGCCCCCATGCCTGCCACATATCAGGGACACAAGTATTTGGTGAATGAGGGTCACACAGGTGATGAGCACATGGTCATGCACACCATCACACTTCCACTGAGCCACTTACTAAGTGCAGATTCCCTGAGCTGGCTCCAGCTGAGGCACCAGTTCCCCTACCAATTCATGAGTAGGGGAGATTTTAGTTTTGCTTCAGCTTCACTGGACACTTGAGTGGTGTTCTGGAAGCATTTTTTCCACTTTCACAATTTCTAGGCATGAAGGAAGCCGCTTCTTGCCTCCAAATTACAAACGGCACATTCCCTGATTTCAAGTTATATAAATGGTAATAATGTTTGCATTTTACAGCTAAGGTAAAATCTAAAGGTGAAAGGAAATTAGGGAGTATTCTGAATGCATAACAAAAGTAGAAACCTTTCATCAAAATTAGAAAACAGTATCAAACTTACTCCAATATTTAAAGCAAAAGCAACTTTGAATTAAGAGAATTTCTTGGCTGGGACAATATGAAACGCTATTAAGTATCTGTTTTCTGTTTTTCTCTCAATGACAATACATGACAAGGTCTTCTAAGTGCCCAGCATTTCAAGATGGGGCTGATGGTTCCTTCAGCTAATGGAGCTCTAACTCTAACCAGCACTGTCTCTCAAAGGCTTTGAGATGAAAAGGCAGCCAGGGAGAAAGGATTGAAAGAGATTCCACCAAAGGAAGCATCCGCTCACAATGGTTTCAGAATCAGTTAGCCCCCAAGACACCCCCAGCCACAGTAATGGGTGATCTGAAAATGAAGCATATCAAAATGCTATTGATAAGCTAAATTACCAGACAGCTTATCTGAGGCCCACATCCGCCATATGGTGCCCCAAGTTCTGCCGCCTGTTGCTGCCATAACAATAGGCACGCCTACCCAGAAAGCACCATCGGACAGAAACCCAGCAGCGGCGGCATGTGGGGCAGCTACTGTGTTTACATTTTATTTTGTGCCATTAGCTTTGTTCCTCCTCCTATCCCAGTAGGGATTTGAAAGACACACATACTTAATGTCACAAATCCCTGTTACCTGCAGAATGCATGCGTGCACACTGCATGTGAGCGCGTGTACGGGGACAGATCAGGTGAACAGAGAGAAAACCAGATGTCAACTTCAGAAATGGAGCTGCCCGGTGGGGAAGGGCGAGCCAGGCAGGCTCCCAGCTAGAGCTGCAAGCAGACAATGCGCTTTTCTCAACAGGCTCGGGCGGGCGGGCCTCGGGGAGTGGCTATTTAAAACACTTGGCTCCTTTTATTTCACCACCACGGAAGTGAATTCGGTTCTTAAGTGCCAGAGCAAATGAAGTCATTTGGTTTCCACGGGCTCTCTGCATTTCAGCAGAAGGAGTCAGGCTGGACGAAAGTCGGAAGGCCCATCTAAGTTCTTCTTTCTTACAATTAAAATTGATTCCCGGAGGATTTGGCGCTTGGGCTTCATTTAGTTTTTTTTCTTTGAAAAGCTATTAAAGTCAGAGAAAAATTAAAGGATACAGACACTGGGATGAACGCTGTCAAAGATGACTCCCTTCACAAAATGCCATCAAGTCACAGAGTAAAGAAGGAGCAGATAAAGCAATTACCTTCTAAAGGCTTGGCTGGTATAAAAGATTAACAGTGATTTCTGTCAAATAAATTCATAACAATTTTGTATTTCTACTCTCTTAAAAGACTTTCCCATTTTTGCAGATGGTAATAAAATATTCATTTATTTAGTTTACTATCTATTAGAAAAACACTGGTTTTCAAAGAGAACTCAGCAGTGTGTAGCATCAGTTTATACAAAAATGCTTGGATAGAAAGCAAAGCAAAAAAAATCTCTTTCTTAATACTCAGATCTATTGAACTATTACAGAAAGGCACTCATTTCATTCCCCTAGATTTACTCACACCTAAGCAGACAACATTCTTGGATGAACTTTTCAAATTTTCTTCAACATTCCAAGTTTAAAAAAAAAAATCCCCTTTCAAGTTAAATTGAGATTGCACTTGAACACCATCCAAGAGCAGAGCTGAACTGAATTATGATAATTAGAAAGCTGTGCCTATTAAAAAAAAAAAAAAGCAGCACAGTTGATGCATTTTTTTAAAAAAGTTCATGCCAGAGAATATAAGTTCAATATGTTCTCACATAATTAACATTTCCCACCATTAGCGGCAGTTTTTCAGTTTACGTATCAGTAAGAACAACAGTGTTGTATATTCCCAGTCAAGGGTGTTTCAGTCACTTTACACATACATTTAAACCTGAGAGATGCCTAAAAGCAACCAGAATTTCCCACTAGAGATGACGGATGCTTAACTTACTCATCAATAAGCCAGCTTTCTCTTTTAAACCCCTTTTCCAGGGTCCCATGCCTGCAAATTAAAACTACTAATGAAATCCTAGGACACAGCCTTCAAAACAAATGTGAATCATGAAAAAGGATAAAGAGCATTGCATTCGGGTAGTAAAGACCAGTTTTAAAGAAGGAGTGGGGTGGGCATAGCGCGTACAACACACCCTTCCCTTGGCCACAAACACAGAAAAAAGATAGCTTTTTATGAGGACCTTCCCCCTACTCACCACCACCACCACCACCAGCACCACCACCACCACCACCACCACCACCACCACCACCACCATTGTCCAATCAAGAAGAGGAAACGAGTGAGTTTCACAGTTAGCCAAGACTCCTGGACTATTAGAAACTATTTTTTTGAGAATCCTCTCAACTATGCAAAAAGTCAGTGGACCAAAGGAGAATTTAAAAGCTAAGAGTAACCTACCCTTGTAAGAAACATCATCCTGAAAATGCACCCACCAGGACAACCCATTTTTACTTTGACTAAAATAAAATACATATTTCAAAGCTACCCTATTCTGTACCACTACAAAACTGGAATGTATTTGAAAAAACAGTCAAATTTCAACTCCAAATTCAAATATGAACCACGAAGCTCATAATGAGAATCTTACAGACTGAGGACACTCAAGAGTTCACAGTTTTGAAACGAAAAATAAAAACCCACAGAAAAACACTCCAACTATTTAGATCCAAATACACTAGCATTCCACAAACTATCCCAAGAAGAGGGAAGCCCCAGAACTTCCGATTTCAGAGGTACACATTAATTGCAATACAACAATGTCTAAATAAGGTGTCTGTCAAAAAGCTCAACCCTGAAATATGAAGTGCTTAGGATAGACTTGAATTACCTCATTTCATCACTTTTATGAATATGAAAGAATAAAATATATCACCGATGTGGTTTAAACACAACTCTAGATGCAACTTAAACATTAATACTACAAGGTAATCTATGACTTATTATAAAATAAAAAGCACCATGCAGCTATAAAAGATTATGCCAGCCATCAATCAGTCCCCAAGCAGCCCAGCAGCAGCACAGCCTAGGTTTGTCAAAGGGCAATAAGCTTACAATATATTTTTCTGGCTGAGTTCAAAAGTTGGACATTAGCAGTTTGCAGTTCCAGTCACTGAACTCCAAAGGGGAAGCTGTAATGCTCACATTTAAAAACAGCAAGGTTGGCTTGGATTTTCTTGCAGTTCTACAGAGAAATCTGGATACTTGTTTTGGCCACATTCTTCAGTCTTTGGAGAAAACAGACCCTAAAGTTTTACCACTAAACAGATTCAGCCTCTAAACACAGCTTTCATATTTATTTATTTATTTTCCCTTTCACAATCTCTTTACTGGGTACAAGAAAAAGTGCCTAAAATGGAGCTTAAAAGTGTTATCCAACTACTGTATGTGAATATGATGATTTTTAAGTCCATCAGATCATACATACAGTTATTTGCACCAATCTTGAGTGATAAGACACCACAATTTTCATTTGCAGGCAGCATAATTATGCTCATAATTAACACATAACACATGGGATTAGAGAGAAAAGTAATTCTACAAATGCCCAGGCTCTTGTATGACCACCATGTATGAGAGATCAATCCATTTCTGAAGCAACCAACCTTAACCAACCTTAAAATATTGTTAATGTTACAGTTCATTTCTTCAAAAGTCTATTTAACATTTGGGATCTACGTGCTTTAAACTGTTCCTATTACATACTTTTCTGCTAAATATGTAACAACAAATATGATCTAAACACTGATGATAAAAGTATATTCTTCCCAAATGTTCCCATTAAGAAATGCCCTCATAATTGCTGCTCTGTATTCTAAGAACCAACAAAACACAAAATTGTTTATAAATTGCTGAAGCTCAAGCAGGGAAAAAAAACTCGAACATTTTTTTCCTTATGACTTATTTGTTCTTTTTCTAAATAAAAGGGGACTCCAATCTCCCAAGTGAGTACACCAATATATAATTCCTGCTGTATCAAGTAAGTGGGGGGAGAGAGGAAATGGGAAAGGGAGGAGGAAGCCGACTCCCCCAAGGCTGCCCTCCCAAACCCGCCCTTATGTGTAATTAGTTTGCTGCTGGGGCCCGGGCACACATTGTACCACAAGGCAAGAAAAAGCCTCTCAGTGAGAAATTCCTATCAGTCTGGCTCAAACTAAATTGGGATGTCCTCCCCCTTTAAATTAAATTTCATTAAGTGTACGTCATGGTGAGTCCTGGTTTTTGTTTTGGGAAAAGAAAAGAAAAAAAACCCTCCAACCCTCCAATAATCTCTCTCATGCATGTTCCCCGGAGTTCATTACTTTATAAAGGATCACACAGAGGAGGAATTTACACAAAGATTCTTTCCTATAATTTTCTTTACCCCTATTGTCAAGGTAAAGTGTCATACTGGTTTTGTTTCAAGCTTGTTTTTAAAAAAAAGTTCTAATAGTCCCCTAAAACTGCAGCTCAAATAATATTTACCATTAAAGTAAAAATAAAATAGTCTACCTTGGCACTTTGATACCATCAGCAAGAACCCGTAATGGATATAGCTTATCAGTTCATTTTTTTATACCAACAATAAATAAAAGAATTAACTGTTTAAAACCTGAAACCTGAGAGTTCAACACAGAGTTGCACATACAAAGAAACACTAAACAAAAATATCTGTGCCCATTTATGGAAACAGTGAGATTAGAAAAATAAGCCTTTCCCCAAAAATACTACAATTCAAAACCTCACCACTGACAAAGGTTCAACGAATCCATTTGTCTTTCCTGAGTCACTCTGTAATTAGTTCTACTATTTCCTTCTAAAAAGGAAAAGATTCGTAAAGAAGTTGGATTTAAGTCTAGTCCTTATAAGCATTCAGATATGCTTGGGCCCAAAGACCCTGCTGTTTACAGAAGGGGGGCACAAACCCAACAGTGAAAGGGTGAAGCACCGGGCATAGCCTGAAGACTGTTCCCCAGTCTGTGCCTCAGAGAAGCCCCTATCCCTAGGAGACCAGCAAGATTCACTGCAGCCTGCAGAAAAAGGAGACCACTCGCGGCTGTGACTATACAGTGGATCACATCTCCCCGAAGGGAGGGATGTGTCTACTCAGGTAACCACTGCAGGCACCCAGCGCACCCCAAGCCATCAGATCACCCGAACTTCCAAAAACAATCAAGGTGGAAAGCGGGGAGAAAGAAACCTGTGGTTGTTGTGAACTGATAATGTTCTGCTCCTTTGCAATACGTGTAGTGTTTTTAATATTTCTTTTTACTATTTTGAAATGTGGCAGGCTTAACAGACCTTTCTGTCCCAAGACCTGGGCTCCTTCCAAGGCACTGTTTTTAAACATGGCCTTTTTACATTCCCTGCTCCTGGAACATCATCTGTCTCTTAGTTTCCAGGGCTCACTGAGGTCAATTTTCATTTCTGCAAATCACAGGAAGCCACTTGCTTCTGAGAAGTTAACAAGCCTCCTGAGAAACGCTGGTGGCTGGTATTTCATTGTTTTATAAATATTTTTATATAGTGACACTATCCAACTTTAAATAAATCTTTTAAAAAAGGCAATTTAAAAGCAAAGAAAATTCTGATCTGGATTTCATTTATTTTCATGAGAAGAGAGGGGAGGTGTGAGCCCTCATTGTTTTCAACTCATTAAAAATATTGCTTTTTAAAAAAATACAAACGTTATTTTTTTAAAAAAGGAAAGTCACAGAAGTTGAACTTTATTTAAAGCGGGACTCTAGACTTTTGAAAACAAGTGTTGATGTTACGAACAAAGACTAGAAGTGTACCCAGATTTTCTCCCCTCCTGGGGATCATTTCTTTTCCAATAAACAAACAAATCCCCCAGTATTTCCTACCGAAAGGGAAGGGAAGTTTTCCAGGGAGAGTCTCCTCCTGGGTTTGGTGGTAACTGCGACTCAGTCTTTTTTGGACACAATGTTTCTGCTGACTCCTGAAAATTTTCCACTTGAATGTGCAATGAAGCGGCGGCGGCGGCGGCAGCACCAGTCCTGGAGAAGCGGCAAAGACGAACGTGCCCTTTTTCATCTTTGAGAAGGAGCGAACCCCCCGCCAACAGCACAAGTCGGCGCAGACCCGGGCCGGCCTCGGGGGTCCCCGGCGCCGGGGAAAGGCGGCGAAAGCAGGGGGGTCCGGGCCGGCTCCTGGCTCCGAGGCGGCGCCGGCGGCGGCGGCTCTGCCCGCCCGCGCTCGCTCCGAACTTCTGGCTCCCCAGCGCACCCCGTGCAAGGCGCCCGAGGGTGTGTTCGTGTGTGCGCGTGCAGGCGGCAGGAGAGGGGGCGCGCGGGGGGCGCGGCGCGGCCGGCCGGGCGCCTCCAGGGCCGCCGCCGGGGGCCGCCTGTTGCCGCGCGGGCTCCCAGCGCGCGGCCCAACTTGGCGTCCTGGCAAGTCGCGCGGCGGCGCCCGGCCGCTCACCTCGGAGGGGGCGCGGGCAGGCGGGTGTGGGGGCCCGGCCGCGGCCCTCCGCGTGCCCGCCCGCCGTCGCACACAAAGCAGAGCCCGCAAAGAAAAGAGCGGCCCGCGAGGGACGCGCCGCCGGCCCCCCGCCGCCCCGTGCGCCCCCCGAACCCCAGCATCCGCCCCGCGCGCCAACTTACCTCGGCCCAGGGAGCCGCCGCAGCGCCCGGCGAGTCCGAGGCAAACTTCGGCGCCGCTTCCCCCGCCCTCTGCTCGGTGCCCGGCTCCCTCCCCGGCTCCCGGTCCCCGGGCCCGGCCACCCCACCCCTGCCTAGCACCGCTCCTGCCCCGGGGCCGGCTGGGCGCGCTGGGCTGCTGCCCGCGCTCCGGGCAAAGGTGGAGGGGTGGGGGGGCGTCACTGCATGGCCTGTCCCTGGACGCGGCCGCCCCGGGCCCGGGCCCCGCCGCGCGGAATGGCCCGCAGGGTGGAAGCGAGTCTGCAAAGTGCTTGGTGGGCGCCCGCGGCGGGCGGCGGGGCCGCGGCGGCGGCAGCAGAGGCTCGGCTCGGCTCGGGCGGCGCGGCGCAGCGCGAGCGATGCTAAGAATGTTCGGAATGAGGACAGGAATGAAATGAACGCCAGGACCGAACTCGCTCCGGAGGGGTGGGGCCTCGGTGACGTCATGCGGCCTGCCGCCCGGGGCCGGAGGCGGGGCTTGCCGCCGCCGGTGACGTCATGGGGAATCGGGGCGGGCCGGCGCGGCCGCTTCGCCGTTGGAGCGCGGGCTCTCGGCAGCTGGGCGGAGTCTCGCGCCCACGGGGGAGCGTGGCTCGCGCGGGAACCGCCCTCCGTCTCCCGGCGCGGGCTCCGGGCTTTGTCCCGAGCCGGGGCGGGGCGGGGCGGACGGGAGTACCGCGGCTTGCAAGTCCCTGCGCTCGCGCGAGGAACTCTGGAAGCCTGGGCTCCTTCCAGGGGGCAGGCGCCGAGGCCGGAGTTGCGCGCGGCTTGCCTGCTGTGCCTCAGTTTCCCTAGTCCGGGACGCGGAAACGCGGGTTGCTGCCTTGAGTGCTCCCGGACTCGCGGAAGTCTGCAAGTGTGGGGAAGAGAAGTTTCCTTGCTGGCGATTCAGTTTGTTGCTCTCGAGCGCGGTGGACGCCGTCTGGTCTCCGGGCCAGATTCCCAGCCTGCCATTTCTTCTCCTCTTCCCTTTCACTTTTATAAAAGTTCACAGATCTCACTAAAGTCGAAATTTCCTTTTCCTGTTGGGAAAGGAAAACCTTTAGCCTAGCAAAGAAGGATAATTACAGAGTTCATAATAAACCTCCCCTGCTAGCACGGTCTTCTGCAAGTCACTTAAAAAACTAAGTTCACTCATCTCTGCCGGTTGTACTTTTCAAAAGTAACTTCCTAAACTTTAAAACGCTGCGTCCGGCGACTTTAAGTTAGCCCTTTATTGAGAAACTTCATTTCAATAATAAAGGAATAATTTTAACCCTGCCATTGGAGGTAGTGACGCAAAAGTGACAGAGACCCAGTCAGTAAGTCAGAAAAGGGGTGAAGTCGACCCACTGGGGACAGAAAGCGTCTGAAGTTTCGGGTGATTGTTACAATTATTTATCAAGAAGCTGCAAAGCAATTCCTGTACAGTGGCCTCATTCCTTCTAGGCACTTGGTTCTCTCTTCCAGCTGAGGCCTCCGGATTAAATAACAACGTATTTTGTGCCCAAGGAATCCCTGTATCCCTATATATGGGTAACTGAGGAGACTGGACAGTGACTTACTGCAACGCATTTCTACAAAACATAACTTTTACTAATACATTGTTTTTCTTCTTTTTCTTTTTTTCTTTATTTTTATTTTTATTATTTATTTAATTTTATTTTTGGAGACAGGATCTTGCTCTGTCGCTCAGGCTGGAGTGCAATCTGGGTTCACTGAAGCCTCGACTCCCTGGAATCAAGCCATCCTCCCTTCTCAGCCTCCCAACTAGCTGGAACTACAGGCACGCACCACCACGCTAGCTAATTTTTAAAATTTTTTTGTAGAGATGGAGTTTCACCATGCTGCCCAGGCTGGTCTCAGACTCCCCGGCTCAAGCTATCCTCCTGCCTCAGCTTCCTGAAGTGCTGGGATTACAAAAGTGAGCCACAGAACCCAGTCTTATTAATACATTTTTAATTGCAACTCTTGAAGTGATCGGAGTAAGAGGCAGTTGTAAAAAATAATAATAATAATAAATCATTTGTTCACTTTGCCCAGTTCTCCCCACTGGTAATGTCTTCCAAAACTCTAATACAGTATCACAATTGGGATATTGACATTGATACAATCCACCCATCTTATTCAGATTTCGCTGGTCTTACCTGTACGTATTCGTACGTGCCTGTATTTAGGTCTATGCAATTTGCTGACTTGTGTAGGTACCACCACAGTCAAGTACAAGTGCATTTTATTTCTAATTCATAGGCAATGATAAGGTAGTACAGTGAGGTTCACAATAATGAACCCAACCACCTTGGCACTGGTTTTTGGAAATGTGTTAGAAAACACATAATTAATTTGGCATTAAAACTGTACTAGGCATATCTCTCTCCAAATCTCATCTTCTAAAAGCACCAGATAAATTTTGATGGCAGTGCCAACCAGTTAGTAGGGTTTCTAAACCACTCTTTGTTGGCCCAGTATGCCTGAGCACCTTTCAGATTAGTTCCTGTCTTATAGCCACTTTGCAATACAATATCTCCCCGTTCCATACTGAATTAAGGAAAAATTCCTTGACCTAGGATCCAAAGTACTTTACGACATGATGTGACTTTTTGACCAGATTTTCTCCAACTTCTATGTGTATATTTTTTGAGACTCACCTTAAAAACCTCTTCCTCCGGGAAGACTGCTAAACTGAATATTTCCTCTCTAGGACCCTTGAAGCTCCTTGCCCCAGATACGCTTCTTGTATTCTGTTGGTTACCAGCATATGTGTGTTACTGGTGATGCCTACCTATCTGAGCCCCTGGAGAGTGGTCTGGGTCTCATGCAGCTAAGTATGCCCTGCCCAGGACATACACACAAATGGGAAGTGACTCTCATTGTCATTGTCATCTCTCCACTCTTCCAAATGTTTTCACTCTTCTCAGCCACCTTGATCAATGCATAGGACCAGTGCATGGATTTAGGGCCCCAGCATCTAAGGGCAAGAACATTAACTGCAACCTGCTAAAATGACAACAGATACAATATACTGCAACCATGCTTAGCACTTGGCGTTTTGCATTGACCATCTCAATTAGTTCTCACAGCACCTGTGTAAACTAGTAATTAGTACCCCCGGTTTACACAAGGGAAAAACTGAGATGTTAGGGAGGTTATATGACTTGTCCATGGTCACATAGCCAGAAGAGAGTAGAGTCAGAACCCGAATTCATTCTGACTCATGTTTATAACCTGTATTCATAACCCCTGACCTCTACTGTCACCAAAGCTGAAATGAATATAAATCAAAGCAGTGGAATGCCAGGCACTGATCTAAGTACTTTCCGGGTATTACCTCATTTGATCCCCACAGCCACCCTATGAGGTAGGTACTGTTATTAGTCTCATTTTATAGATGAACGAGCCAAGGACTGGAGAGAGGAAATAACTAGATCAGGGTCACATATTTAATAAGTGCAAAGCAAAGATTCAAACTTGGGCAGTCCAGCTCCAGATTTCATGCTCTTAGCCTCCCACTGAGCTGCCCACTACAGTGAAGGCGGAAGATCCACGTCCACAGGGGTGACCTACCTGGAGATGTGACAATCATGTCTATCACTAATGATACAAAAGGCTTTATTTCCCCCGACCAGTTCTTACCAAGAAAGAAACTGAAACAGTGGTCCACTTAGTGGTAACAAATCATGCTGAGACAAACTCCGAGTCAGCCTGAAGCTACAAAGGAGAGCCAGAGCCAATGGGTTAGAGTTTACCCTGAAGTTGTACCTGGCTCCAGAAGATACTGCTTTGGAAGACAAGGAGAGATGTATTAATGATGATACAAGTCACCTCATTTCTAATTAGATTGAGCATCTTTTCCTGTAGAAGTATAAATTGGTACAATCACTCATTCTGTGACTTAGAAGTTCCACTCTTAATAATATACCAAAGAGAGACTCAGATGCATGTGCACCAGGACACATGTGCAAGAATATTCTTTGGACATTTTTGTAATAACCTCAAACAGGAAACAACTGCAATGTCCACTAGTGCTAGAAAGGATAAACGAATTGTTATATAATCGTACAATGGAATTCTATACAGTGATGAAAATGAATGAACAACAGCTACATGCAATGACATGGGTGAATCCTTAAAATATACTGAGTAAAAAGTATGAATAAAAGAACCCATATAGTATAATTGTTTTTATATGAAGATCAAAAACAAGGAACATTTAACAGCATTGTTTAGAGATACATATTTAGAAAGAAGAAAGAAGTTCAATAGAAGAACAAGAAGAATGACCAACAAATCTGAGGTAGTTGTTATCACTAGAAGAAAGGTGTTGTGATGAAGAAGGAAGACACAGGAAGGGGGCTTCTGGACTGCCGGCAAAGTCTATTTTTGCCTGGTTGCATCACGAATGCTCACTGTAATGGTTCATGAAGCTATGTATTTATTTTAAACACTCTTTTCTACTATTGTATTAATATTTCACAATTTTGGGGGGGAGACAGGGTCTCACTGTGTCAACCAAGATGAAGTGCAGTGGCGCCATCTTGGCTCACTGCAGCCTCCACCTCCCAGGCTCAAGTAAGCCTCCCACCTTACCCTCCTGATTAGCTGGGACTACAGGCATGCGCCACCATGCCTGGCCAATTTCGTGTGTGTGTGTGTGTGTTTTCCCCTACGGGTTTTGAACTTCTAGGCTCGAATGATCCTTTCGTCTGAGCCTCCCATAGTACTGGGATTACAGACATCGGCCCCCGTGCCCAGCCACCATTTTTCTTCAAAGTGAGAAATACATGCTAAAGAGAACTATCAATAGTCACATACCTCCCATGCGCCAAGGACTTCACTTGGTTGTGAGTCCTACCCGTTCTCACATTTTCATAGTCCTTTCTGTACACATTATTCCTCTCTCTTCCAGATCTTCAGCTTCACTCTATACTGGATCCTTTTCATCAGCATTTAAACAAATCTCTTTCCCCTCTTAAATACAACCAAAAATAACCTCTGTTTTTCTAGCCTCATGCCCAGCTACTGTCCTCTCTCTTCCCTTTCATAGCGAAACTTCTGAGAGGAATTGTCTAGCCTCATTGCCTCCATTTATTTACCTCCTACTTATTTCTCAGCCCTCTCCAATTGAGCTTCTGCACCCATCAGGAATTGCATTCAAACAGCGGTCGTTCTAGTCTTTCATGAGTCTAGCTAGTTAGGTAGGCCTTTCATCTACCATCTCACTTGGATTATTTGACATTATTAACCACCACCTCCCTGAGACAATCTGTTCATTTAATTCCTGCTTCTCTGGAGGCTCTCTCTCATTTTGATTAGCTGACCTGGTCTCTAGCAAGCCATGAATTTTGTGGTCCTGGATCTTAGGCTTTCTTCTAGTTTCACTTTATACCCTGTCTCCAGCTGAGCTCATTCATTCCATTGGTTTCAATTATTATTTTTTCGCTGTTGTCTTCCAAACATGCATATGTGATCCATCTCTCTCTCTGGAACTCCGGATGTATATATCTGATCGCTTACATGATACCACCATCTGGGTATCTCAAAAGTATCTTAAGCAACCTATCCAAAACCATGATCTTCCACTCTAAACTTGGTCCTCATCCAGTGTTTCTGTCTCTGGGGAATCAGTAGAAACCTAGAATGTAAGGCTTGATACCTCCCTACCTGATGAATACCCTTCAAGAGTGTTCTGTCATGTTTAGAAAAAAAGTCCTTTCTAAGGCCCGTAATGATCTAACTCTCCCCTACCTCTGACACCTTTTCAAGCATCTTGCACCTCTCCCTCCCAACCCTGTGTTCTTCCCAAACTAGATAACTCCTAATTTCTCGAATTTATCAATTGCCCGCAGGGCCGTTGTTTGTGTTGATATAGCTCCTTAGAATACTTCTCCCTCTTCTTGAGCTAATTAATTCCTCTCCTCCTGTTATAAGTTCAAAGGTTATTTCATCAAGAAAGTCTTTACTGATCCCTCAGACTTTATCTCCTGGTTTTCTATTGTGTTGTCTAATGCTGGGTAACAAATCTCTTTAAAACTTAATGTCTTAAAACAGTAATAATCATGTATTATTTCTCACAGTTTCTGCATTTGGGAATGGCATGGCTAAGTGGTTCTGGCTTGTGGTCTCTCCTGAGATTGCAGAGGTCAGCCAGGAATGCATTATCTGAAGGTCTGATTGAGACTGGAGTTTCCACTTAAAGACTGCTCACTCATGTGGCTGGCACGTTGGTGTTGGCTGTTGTTGAGAAGCCTCAGTTCTTCTCTACATAGGACTCTCCTTATTTCCTAGGCTTCCTCATAACATGTTGACTTGATCTCAAAGTTAAGCATTGAGAGAGAGAGAGAGAGAGAGCAAGTGAGTGCACAGAGGACAGCTGTATCCTTCTGTATGAATTAGCCTCAGAAGCCACATGGCACCACTTCTGCCACATTCTATTTTTCAAAAGTGAGTCACTAAGACTGGCTCATATCTAATCAGAGAGGAATTAGATTCTACCTAATTCTAAAAAGAGGGAGAGGAAGAGCATCAAAAAATATGCAGGTATACTTTAAAAATCACCTCACCTTTACTCTCCTTTCCTGAACTTATCATAGTCTGTAATTTTACATAGCATATCATTGTATTATAAAGATATAGTATATACTCATATGATTATTTGATGAATGTTTATCTTCCTGCTATGGTTTGAATGTGATTTGTCCCCGCCAAAACTCATGCTGAAATTTAATTGCAAAGGTAACAATGTTGGGAGGTGAAACCTTTAAGAGGTGGGGCTTAATGGGAGGTGTTTAGGTAATGGGGAAAGATCTCTCATAAATGGCTTGCTGCTGTTCTCGCAATAATGAGTTCTTGCTCTCATTAGACTTGATCCATTCCTGCAAGAGCAACTTGTTTATAAAGCGAGGACACCTTGCATGTTGGGCCCCTTCAAATTTGACTCACCCTTTGAACTGCTACTATTACAACAGCAGGAAAGCCTTCACCAGAATCCGGCACCATGCTCTTGAACTTCCCAGCCCACAAAACTGTGGACCAAATGAACCTCTTTCCTTTATAAATTACCCAGCCACAGGTATTCTGTTATAGCAACACAAAATGAATGAAGAAACTTCCCATACTAGAACATATGCTTTTTTGGAACAAGACTCCTATCTGCTTTGCCCACAATTTTATCCCCAATATTTAACATATTACCTGGTATTAATACATTCATGTGTAATAAATATAAATAAGTTATTAATTATGTATAACACCCAGAACAGTCGTTTTAGGTAGGTATTGTTCTTTCCATTTTACACATGTCAAATGCAAAGCCAAAATGGTTAGATAACTTGTTTCTGGGCCAAAATTTGAATCCAAGTCTCTCTGATTCTAAGCCAGGATAATTTCAATGACTCCAGACTTCCTCTCTAAGACCACAAAAGAAGAACTGGAGCTGCTTTGGCCTTGGTGAAATGGTCTCCTGTGTTTCCATATTTCCTCACCAAACATCCTTGGGAGCTAATTCTGCTTTGCAGATGTGTGGATTTAAGGACAGGACTGTCCTTAAGATGAGAGAATACTCAGAATCTAGTTATGAAAAAAAAAAATTCTCCAAAACCGTCTCCTCGTGAACAAACTCACAAAGATGGCAAAGAGAAGAGAGTGTGGAGTTTCTGAAACTACAAACTTACTCTTCTAAGAGTTCACCAGAGTAGTCACTAGGAAAGCTAGTGCCTCTCCACAGCAAAATTTTCTGTGTGGCCTCATGCATCCTTCACTCCTGTAGAAGTTCTTATCTCCTTTCTCACTAAGGAGAAAGAGACCATTCAAGAGCTGTTCTACTATTGAATGTGGCCATTAGTTTCTTGTGGATATTTAAATTTAAAATAATTAAAATTAAATAAAACTTAAAAATTCATGTCCTCAGTTACACTAGCCGCACTTAAAGTGCTCAAAAGCCACATGTAGCTAGTAGCTACCATATTGGCAAGTGCAAATACAGAACATTTCTATCATCACAGAAAATTCTACTGGATGGTGCTGCCAAAGAACCGAGGTAATCCTAGCCCCTGAAAATTTCAGTGTCATGAAGGAAGGCAAAACAAAGAACTGGAGAGTCACTGTCTTCTCTATGAATGTAAGGGACTTATCCACCCCACACACACAAAAAAGAAAACCCAGCTCACTTGTTAAAAATGGTCCCTTAGGGGTTCTGGATATGAATTCACTTCTGCAACTATGTGCTGTCTCATCAAGATTTCTGCCTCTTTTCCATCTGTCCTCTGAGCAATCAATCACACTTTATTTATTTATGAGACAGAGTCTCACTCTGTTGCCCAGGCTGGAATGCAATGGCGTGATCTCGGCTCACTATAATCTCTTGAACTGCCTCATGGGTTGAAGTGATTCTCCTGCCTTAGCCTCCCAAGTAGCTAGGACTACAGGCACGTGCCACCATTCCTGGCTAATTTTTGTACTTTTAGTAGGGAGGGTTTCACCATGTTGGCCAGGCTGGTCTCTAACTCCTGACCTCAAGTGATCCTCTAGCCTCAGCCTCCGAAAGTGCTGGGATTACAGATGTGAGCCACCACGCCCAGCCAATCAATCTCACTTTAAATAATTACCATCATTCTCTAAACCAGACTATTCATCACCTCCTGTCCTGAACTCACTGAGCCTTGCCTAGCCCAGAACCAGGACAACACATCATCTACCCTCCTCCCTGCTTCTGACCAGTCCATCCCTACCCTTAGGCCAGGCTCCATTTCTCTTGTCTCAGAGTATGTGATTTCCCTCCTTCTCAAAGGAATTATCCTCCCAACTTCTCCATCAACATATGTGTTCTGGATTCTATGCCCTCTTCACTTCATTGGAAAATGCTTCACTATTCTCTCTCTCCCTGTCTATCATCTTCCATCTTTCTCTCTCCATTAGGACTGTCTCTTCCTTCAAGTATGCATAACTTTGTTGCACAACATAACTCCCCAATATTGTTTGTAACTTTAATTGACCTTATAGGGCCACCATCCCATTTCTTCTTCTTTTCCCTTCAATTGGCTCTGGGGAGTTTTCTATAAAAAGACTCTAAATCCTCACTTCGCACCTAGAACCTGGCTCTCATCAGACTAAGTTTCATCCCATTTAATAAAATGTGTTCTGGATGTACACTCAGGGTTCTTCACAACATGTCCTGGGTCTGACGTCGTCGTTGTCGTCATCGTCGTCATCTTCTTCTTCTTCTCCTCCTCCTCCTCCTCCTTCTCCTTCTCCTCCTTTTCTTCTCTTCCTCCTCCTTCTTCTTTCTTCTTCTTCTTTCTTCCTCTTCCTCTTCCTCTTCTTCTTTTTTTTTTTTTTGAGACAGAGTCTCACTCTGTCACCCAGCCCTCTTCCTCTTCTTATTCCTCTTCTTCTTATTCTTATTCTCCTCCTCCTTCTTCTCTTTCTCCTTCTCCTTATTTCTTCCCCTTCTTTCTTCTTCTTCTTTTTTTTTTTTTTGGATACAGGATCTTTCTCTGTTGCCCAGAGTGGTGTGCATTCACATGATCGTTGCTCACTACAACTTCAATCTCCTGGGCTCAAGCAATCCTCCTACCTCAGCCTGAGTAGGACTACAGGCATGCACCTCCACACCTTATTATTATTATTATTTTTTATAGAGACTGGGTCTCACTATGTTGTCCAGGCTGGTCTCAAACTCCTGGTCTCAAGTAATTCTCCTGTGTCACCCTCCCAAAGCACTGAGATTACAAATGTGAGCCATCATGCCCAACCTGGTGAAACTTCTTATCCATATTTCTCTTTATCACCTTCTACCTACCTCATCTCTTCACTTTCTACCACACAAATCTGAAGCATTCCGGTCCTGGCATCTTTATTTTATTTTATTTTATTTTTTATTTTATTTATTTATTTTTTTTGAGATGAAGTCTCGCTCTGTCGCCCAGGCTGGAGTGCAGTGGCCAGATCTCAGCTCACTGCAAGCTCCGCCTCCCGGGTTTACACCATTCTCCTGCCTCAGCCTCCGGAGTAGCTGGGACTACAGGTGCCCGCCACCTTGCCCGGCTAGTTTTTTGTATTTTTTAGTAGAGACGGGGTTTCACCGTGTTAGCCAGGATGGTCTCGATCTCCTGACCTTGTGATCCGCCCATTTCGGCCTCCCAAAGTGCTGGGATCACAGGCTTGAGCCACTGCGCCCGGCCTCGCCTGGCTAGTTTTTTGTATTTTTTAGTAGAGACGGGGTTTCACCATGTTAGCCAGGATGGTCTCGATCTCCTGACCTCATGATCCGCCCGTCTCGGCCTCCCAAAGTGCTGGGATTACAAGCTTGAGCCACCGCGCCCGGCCTATTATTGGCACTTTGGGAGGCTGAGACGGGCGGATCACGAGGTCAGGAGATCGAGACCATCCTGGCTAACATGGTGAAACCCCATCTCTACTAAAAAAATACAAAAAAACTAGCCGGGCGAGGTGGCGGGCACCTGTAGTCCCAGCTACTCGGGAGGCTGAGGCAGGAGAATGGCGTGAACCCGGGAAGCAGAGCTTGCAGTGAGCTGAGATCTGGCCACTGCACTCCAGCCTGGGCGACAGAGCGAGACTCTGTCTCTTAAAAAAATAAATAAATAAAAAAATAAAAATAAAATAAAATAAAATAATTTATTTTGCCAGAAATCCTTGCTCCATGTACATTCCATCCATCATTGCAGAATGAGCTCAAGTCCCTACTTCTCAATGAAGTCTTTCTGATGATAAAGCCCATCATGCTCTCTGCTTCCCATGGCTACCACCACTGAGTACAGACTGCCTGCTGCTACTGTGTGTTGCTAAATGTATATTTATATTCTCTCCCGAGCTGAATTTCAGAGTGCTTCCTGCAAGAAATTAGTATTCACATCTCTGCACTCCCAAGAGATTTGAGATGCAGAATTTTGTGCAGAGTGGATATTCAAATATTGAATGATTGAATATCCCAACATCTGACATGAAGTTTGACATATCCCAACATCACTGACATATCCCAACATCACTTCCAAAGGGGCCAGTGGTAAACTATGTAGCACTATTTTAAATAAACCTCTTAAATAAATGCTATAAAATAGAGACTGCCACCACCATTAGCTATGTAAGTGCCATATGGATGAAGGTGGTGCATTAAAAACAGTACACCTCTAGCTGGGCACGGTGGTTCACACCTGTAATCCCAGCCCTTTGGGAGGCTGATAGGGATGGTTCACCTGAGGTGAGGAATTCAAGACCAGCCTGGCCAAACACAGTGAAACACCATCTCTACTAAAAATACAAAAAGTAGCCAGATGTGGTGGCACATGCCTGTAATCCCAGCTACTTAGGAGGTTGAGGCAGGAGAATTGCTTGAACCCAGAAGGCGGAGGTTGCAATGAGCTGAGATTGGCCCATTGCACTGCAGCCTGGACAACAGAGCAAGGCTCCATCTCGGGATTAAAAAAAAAAAAAAGTACACTTCTTTGGAAGATCCTGAGAAGACCAGTGTGAATGGGTGCTGGGAACTGCAAAGAGCTGCACAGGTGGCAAGCATCATTGCTGTTATTTATACATTTTGATGGGTGAGGGGGATAAAAATCTGTGCTTTTTTTTTTTTTTTCCTGCTTTAGGAGGAAGAGTAGGGCAGGGAGCAAGAGTAAAGGCTTTGTAGCTCAGCAAGACGGGGTTGAATCTCAGCCTCATTGTTTACTTGATGTGTAAAAGCAGGTAAGTAATTTATTTTTATATTGTAGAAAAATATTGTTTATGGGCATTTAAAATAAAAATATGACTAATAGTCTGTTTATATATATTTTAAGTATGTGTCAATATACAGTGTATGTATGTGTGTGTGTGTATATGTATGTGTGTGTGTGTGTATATATACATATGCACAGAAAAAGGACCAGAAAGCTATATGCCAACATATTGACAGGTAATTAGATGATAGGTGATTTTTAATGTTTTCTTTGTCCTTTTCTGTGTTTCTCAAGTTTAAAGCATCATGAGCCAAGTGTGGTGGCACATGCCTGTAATCCCAACATTTTGGGAAGCCAAGGCAGGTGGATCACTTGAGGTCAGGAGTGGCAACATGGTGAAAACCCATCTCTACTGAAAATACAAAAAATTATCTGGGCATGGTGGCATGTGCCTGTGGTTCCAGCCACTTGAGAGGCTGAGGTGGGAGAATCGCCTGAGCCCAGGAAGTCAAGGCTGCAGTGAGCCATTGTCACACGGCTGCACTCCAGCCTGGGTGACAGAGGAGACCTTGTCTAAAATAAAGAAAGAAAGAAATATAAAGCATTGTGACTTTTTTTTTTTTTTTGAGACAGAGTCTTCCTCTGTCGCCCAGGCTGGAGTGCAGTGGCCGGATCTCAGCTCACTGCAAGCTCCACCTCCCAGGTTTACGCCATTCTCCTGCCTCAGCCTCCCGAGTAGCTGGAACTACAGGCGCCCGCCACCATGCCCGGCTAGTTTTTTTTTGTATTTTTTTTAGTAGAGACGGGGTTTCACCATATTAGCCAGGATGGTCTCGATCTCCTGACCTCGTGATCCGCCCGTCTCAGCCTCCCAAAGTGCTGGGATTACAGGCTTGAGCCACCGCGCCCAGCCAGCATTGTGACTTTTATAGGGAAGATCAGCTAAGAAACGATCTGCATTAAATAACTGCACTATAAAACCCCTAAGTATCTATGCTTTAAACACGTTTTTTGTTTGTTTGTTTGCTTGGTTGTTTAGTTTGGTTTGGTTTGGGTTTTTTTGAGACAGAGTCTCGTTCTGTCACCCAGGCTGGAGTGCAGTGGCGCTATCTCGGCTCACTGCAAACTCCACCTTCCAGGCTCAAGTGATTCTCCCTCGTCAGCCTCTCCAGTAGTTGGGACTGTAGGCACGTGCCACCATGCCCAGCTAATTTTTTTTGGTATTTTGGTAGAGATGGGGTTTCACCATGTTGCCCAGGCTGCTCTCAAACTCCTGAGCTCAGGCAATCCACCCACCTAAGCCTTTCAAAGTGGTGGGATTATAGACGTGAGCCACCGTGCCCAGCCTGTTTTAAGCAAAATCAAAAGCAGAATTCCGGGGGGAAGCCAGGCATTATATCATGACACTCAGACAGCTCTGTGGAGAAGCCCACCTGGAGATAAACCAGAGCCTCCCATCCTCCGTCAGCATTGACTTGCAAGCCATGTGACAGCTACCTTGGAAGTGGATCCAGCAACCTCAAGAGAGGTTGCACCCCACCCTCCAGCTCATGTACTCCCAGATTCCTGACCCATAGAAACTGTGAAAGAGAATAAATATTGGTTTAATCCATGAAGTTTTGAGGTCATTTTACTTGGCAATTGCTAACAAATACAGGCTTGTCTTCTTCTCACTGACTGCATTCAAGTTCCTCATGTTTGCCAGGCATGTTGCTGTAATGATACTGTGTTCTTCTGATCACCTTCTATCATGTCCTGGATGATTTCAACTTGTCACAGTATTGGTGATGTTAAATTTGATCACTTGATTAAAGTGATATGTGTCATGCTGTGGAGTTGGAAAGTTACTCTATTTCTATGTATGTAATTAATAAGCAATTCATGACGAAATACACTGACACTGTATAACTGTTCTGTGTCTTATCAAATTTTCGCTATATTCACTTTTTTTGAGACAGGGCTTCACTCTGTCACCCAGGCTGGAGTGAAGTGGTGTGATCACATCTCCCTGTAACCTTGTACTCCTGGGTTCAAGCAATCCTCCTGCCTCAGCCTCCCAAGTAGCTAAGACCACAGGTATGCAACACTATGCCCAGGTAATTTTTAAATTTTTTATAGAGGCAGGGTTTCACTATATTGGCCTGGCTGGTCTTAAACTCCTATACTCAAGTGATCCTCCTGCCTCAGCCTTCCAAAGTGCTGGAATTAAAGGCACGAGCCACCTTGCCCGACCTATTCTTTGTTTTATATCTGTATAAATGTTTGGACTCATATTTTATTCAATGGGTTATAATCCATCAGTATCATTATTTATTTTTATAATCAAATCATGTCATATTTGGCCACTTTTTTCTCTATACATCCGTATATATCAACAGCCTTAAATTTATATTGGTACCTCCAATTCGGCCAAACCTTGGATTCATTCTAGTTGTCTCTAATTCTCTTCTCCAACAGTGAACAAACTGGCTCCCATTATTCTTTTTTTTCTCATAAGTTATCGGGGTACAGGTGGTATTTCGTTACATGAGTGAGCTCTTTAGTGTTGATTTGTGAGATTTTGGTGCACCCATCACCTGAGCAGTATACACTGCACCCTATTTGCAGTCTTTTATCCCAGCACCCTTCACCCCAATTCCCCAAAGTCCATTGTATTATTCTTATGCCTTTGTGTCCTCATAGCTTAGCTCCCACATATCAGTGAGAACACATGATGTTTGATTTTCCATTCCTGAGTTACTTCACTTAGAATAATAGTCTCCAATCTCATCCAGGTCACTGCAAATGCCATTAATTAATTCCTTTTTATGGCTGAGTAGTATTCCATCATATAAATATACCACAGTTTCTTTATCCACTCGTTGATTGATGGGTATTTGGGTTGATTCCATGATTTTGCCATTAGCAAGATTAACCAAGAAAAAAGAGAAAATCCAAATAATCTCATTAAGAAACAAAACAGGAGATATTACAACTGACACTACTGAAATACAAAAGATCATTCAAGGTTACTATGAACACCTTTATTAACATAAGCTAGAAAACCTAGAAGAAATGGATAAATTCCTGGAAAAATACAACCCTCCTAGCTTAAACCAGGAAGAATTAGATACTCCGAATGGACCTATTAATAACAAGCAGAGAGATTGAAATGGTAATTTAAAAATTACCAACAAAAAAAGTCCAGGACCAAATGGATTCACAGCAGAATTCTACTAGACATTCAAAGAAGAATTGGTACCAATCATTTTGACACTCTTCCACAAGATAGAAAAAGAAGGAACTCTCCCTAATTAATTCTATGAAGCCAGCATCACCCTAATACCAAAACCAGGAAAGAACATAACCAAAAAAGAAAACTACAGACCAATATCCTTGATGAACATAGATGCTAAAATCCTTAACAAAATGCTAGCAAACCAAATCCAACAACATATGAAAAAGATAATCCACCATGATCAAGTGGGTTTCATACCAGGGATGAAGGGATGGTTTAACATATGCAAGTCAATAATGTGATACACCACATAAACAGAATTAAAAGCAAAATCATATGATCATCTCAATAGATGCAGAAAAAGCATTTGACAAAATCCAGCATTCCTTTATGATTAAAACTTCCATTATTCTTTTTTTGTTTGTTTTGTTTTGAGACAGAGTCTAGCTCTGCTGCCCAGGCTGGAGTGCAGTGGCGCGATCTCAGCTCACAGCAACCTCTGCCTCCTGGGCTCAAGCCATCTTCCCACCTCAGCCTCCCAAGTAACTAGGACTACAGGCATATGCTACCACAACTGGTTAATTTTTGTATTTTTTTGTACAGATGAGGTTTCACCATGATGCCCAGGCTGGTCTTGAACTCCTGAGCTCAATGATCTGCCCACCTTAGCCTCTCAAAATGCTAGGACTACAGGCATGAGCCACTGTGCCAGCCTCATTATTCTTAATGTGTATTTTATAAATTTCTTTATCACAAGCAATTTCTCTTCACCACACCCTGCCCTGTTTCCCCTACAAGGATGCCATCATTACCCCTCTTCAGTTCTGATATCCACACTGGGGACATCCTTTTCCAGCAATATGGGAGGATACATATGGCAATGACCCTTTGTATCAGTTTCCATTGATGTGTGACCAACCACCCCAAAACTTAGTGGCTTAAAACAATAATGATTTATTATTTCTCACAATTCTGTGAGTTGGCTGGGAGGTTCTGCTTCTCTCACTTGAGTTCCTTCATGGAGCTACATTCAGTTAATAGATTACAGGGAGAATGGCCATTTTCGGATGTCCTCACTCCCATGTCTGAGCTCTCAGCTGGGATGGCTGGGATGGCTCAGCCTTGCTCCTCTAGACTGTGGTCTTTCATCTAGGACTTGTTCATATGATGTTGGAAGTTTTCAAGAAAAGCAAAAACAAAGTGGAAAGGCTTCTTAAGTCATACAGTGTCTCTTATACCACATTCTACTGGTCAAAATAAGCCAAAGGTCAGCCCTGATTCAAGGGGTGGAGAAAATTGTCCACACCTCTGGATGATAAGAGCTGTAACATCCAAGTCACATTACAAAGGAGCACTGACATAGGGAAACATAATTCACTGGGGACTATTAGTGTAATAATTTACCATATTTCCCAGCTGAGCAATAAAAATGCAACTTTATATTTTTTAAAAACACATATCATTTTAATTATTTCTCTGAACTAGAATAACTATAAGCAATCTACAGAGCCATAAATGATGTGAAAGCATGAACCCTGAGAGATGAGCAGCTCCTAGAAAACCCTGCCAAATACTAGAGAACTGGGGCTCCTGCCTTCATAGCCATGTGATGCGTGGAGAATAGAAAGCAAAGCTGAAGGCCGCTAAAAGCAAGAAATCAAACCTGAGACCCTTATGTAAAGCTGGGACCCCACTCTAAGGGCAAGGTGAATGAGAAAAACAAACTCTTGTGGAAAAAAGGAGACAACATTAGCTGGGTGTAGTGGCACGTGCCTGTAATCCCACCTACTCAGAGGCTGAGGCAGGAGAATCGCTTCAACCTGGGAGGCAGAGGTTGCGGTGAGCTGAGATCGTGCCACTGCACTCCAGCCTGGGTGACAAAGTGGGACCCTGTCTCAACAAAAAGGAGACAAAAAAAGAAACAAAAACTTGTATACATGTCTTGACCTTGGTGTTGGGTGTCAGGGAAAATAATCATCTGAAAATTTGTAACCACAAATCATCAAATGATTTTACAATGGTTGCACAAAAAAAAAGAAAAAAAAAAAAAAAGAAAGCTGATGATACTGTTGAAAGTGGTTGCTTGTTAGGCTGCTAGTTGACTGAGAGACATAAATATAAATCCTCTCTGGAATAATGCATATTCAATCCAGGCCTCAAAGAACTCCCACAGATCAAGTTCCAACAAAAATGAGTAACTCACTATAAAACAAAATCACAAAACATACTAAGAAGCAAGGCATCATTCACAGGAAGCAGCAGAAAAAACAGAAGACAGAAGTAGGAACTTTACAGCTATAGATACTGGAATATAAGACGTGGACACTGAAGTAATTAAATTTAATATGTGCTATGGACCGAATTGCATCTCTCCAAAACTTATATATCGAAGCCCCCATCCTTAACCTGACTGTTTTTGGAGTGAGGAAGTAATTGAGGTTAAATGAGGTTATAAGGATAGAGCCCCGGTCTGAAAGGATCAGTGTCCTTCTAAGAAGAGACACGAGAGATCTCACTCTGTCCCTCTGCCAAATGAAGACAGAGTGAGAAGGTTTCTCCTGCAAGCCAAGAAGAGAGGCCTCATCACAAACCCAGCAATGCTGGCACCCTGATCTTAGAATTCCAGCCTTCGGGCTCTGGGAAAATATATGTATGTTGTTTTGAGCCACCCAGTCTATGGTGTTTGTTACGGCAGTCTGAACTGACTAATACAATATAATTAAATAAATATAAGACTAGCTTAAAGTATGAGCATGGAATAACCAGGCAGAATTGAAATACAATTCCCATTGAAAATACAAAACCCATTTGAAGAAAGTCAGGTTATACCACTGAAGATATAATTAGTGAAGTGGATGATAGATTGAATTTTTGAAGGAATGATGAACAAATATATTTGTAAATATGTCACAAACTCTAAACAAACATGGTATAAAATGTAAAAAATAATGTCCAGTTTGTGGAGGAATCCTGGCCTAGAATTAAAATACTAGACGACAACATTACACAAGGTAGGGGATGAGTCCATGGAGCCTAGGGTCCTTTATTGCTGGTCTCCCAACAGCCAATTCACCCCTTCTGGTATCCACTCCGATTAAATCATGCTGTTATTTTGCACTAATGTAATCAGATCCATTCTAACCTTCTCCCTTTATCTTCTGTATTCCAAACCCCCAACCCAGCACCCCCAGCATCATACTTTCCTCCATAACCTAGTTGCTACTGGTGGATGTCTGTGAATGACTAACAAGGCCTATTTGGTCAGTTTTTTCTTTAAGTATTAAAAAGCTTAAACAGGCTCCTGCAAGGATCAGGTTCTTAAAATCATCCTCATTCCAAACAGTTATTTTTAATTTTAGAATGCTATTTTCCTTTTTGATTATAAAATAAAATGTGTTAATTATATTAAAATTTAGAAAAGTAAGAGTATAAGGAAGAAAATTATTAGCACCCATTGTGCTATATCATAAAACTAACCACCTAATATTTTTAAAAATGTTAAACTGTCTACAAAATACAACTAGATTAATAAAACAGTTGTATTTCCACTATAAAATACAATAACTAGATTAACAAAACAGTTGTATTTCCACTACTCAGAACTGAAAATTGCTAACATTTTGTCATAGTTATTTCTGGACTGTTGCTTACATTTTCAGAGCTTAAGATATCTTTCTGTTTGTATGAAAAATAATCATTATCACAAAATGTATTATAAAATATTTCAAATTCATCATATTAATTACTGCTGTCACTTACAAATGATGATTCTCTCTGTCCCATAAAATATTATTATCATGTAATAATGTAATGGTAAATGAAAAGAGTTGTGCATATTTTAAAAATGCACTTGAGAGCTTTATCCTTATTTTATTATTTTTAAAATAAAATACTTGAGAGAATTTGTGATTATGTAAAAAAGTTTAAAGTTCAGAGCTGACGAGAGACGACTGTTTCCTAGATCTAGATCTAAGGGTGATACTGTTTTCTTGTTTATCTTCTAAATGAAGGAAACAAAAGATTACTGACCAATTCAGAACTCTCTTTGACCCCTTCTTACAATTTTATCCTCCCTTCTACTTCCTCAAAAGCCACCACAATCATGAATTTCAAATGTATAGTTGCAGTTATTTTTATACTTTTATTATATATATGATCTATTAATATATAATGGTCATATATATATATATATATGATCTATTTCACTATTGATGTACATTAGTGTGCCTTCCAATTTGGGAATATAATGAATAAACCTGTTTTGAATATTCTTGGCCAGATTTTTGATAAATATAAGCAATCATTTCTGTTTGGTATATTTTCAGGGATTCAAGGTCATAAAGCATAAATTTGTTCAGGTTTTATAGATACTTTCAAACAGTTTTTATAGTAATTATACAAATGAAATTTCCTCTATAATAATATATGAGCATTCCGATGAGCATTCCAGTTGCTCCACATTAGCATGAACACTTGATATTGCCAGTCCTTTCAGAGAGCAGTATAGGCGCAGTCCTATCTGATTGTGGTTTTACTTTGCATTTGCCAGATTTTCTATAATACTGTGTAAATTTTCATTCAGTTATTGGTGATCCTTTTTTGTGATGTGTTTGTTTACATCTTTAGCCCATTTTTGTGAAGGTCATCTAACTTTTCTTTAGTGTTTTGCCAAAACATTTTATGTTCTGTATAGGGTTCCGCTGATGGATATGTACACCAAAAATATATTTTCCATGCCTGTGGCTTACATTTTCACTCTCTTAATTGAACATATTTAATGTTAATGAATTCCAGTTTATTAAATTTTCCTTGTGAGTGATTATAGTTAACATTATGTTTTTCATTTCAGTTTCTACTTGTTCATTTCTAGTGTATAGAAATAAAAATGAATTTTGTGTATTGATTTTCTGTCCTGGGGCTTTGCTGAAATCATTGATTAATTTTAGGAGACTAGTTTGGTGGTTGTTGTTGGGTTTTTTTTTTTTTTTTTTTTTGAGATGGAGTTTCACTCTTGTTGCCCAGGTGCCCAGGCTCAAGTGCAATGGTGTGATCTCAGCTCACCACAACCTCCACCTCCCAGATTCAAGTGATTCTCCTGCCTCAGCCTCCCTCCCAAGTAACTGGGATTACAGGCATGCGCCACCACGCCTGGCTAATTTTGTATTTTTAGTAGAGACAGGGTTTCTCCATGTTAGTCAGGCTGGTCTCAAACTCCCAACCTCAGGTGATCTGCCCGCCTTGGCCTCCCAAAGTACTGGAATTACAGGCATGAGCCACTGCGCCCTGTTTGTTTGTTTGTTTTTTAAAGATTTCGTAGCCTGGGCAACAGGGTGAAACCCCATCTCTACAAAAAAATAGTAAGTACAAAAATTAGCCACATGTAATGGTGTGTGCCTGTAGGCCTAGCTACTTAGGGGGCTAAGGTAGAAGGATTGCTTGAGCCCAGGAGATCAAGGCTACAGTGAGCCATGTTTGTACTATTGCACTCCATCCTGGGTAACAAATTGAGACCTTGTCTCAAAATAAAAAATGAAAAAGATCCCTTGAGATTATTATTATTATTATTATTTTGAGATGCAGTCTTGCTCTGTCGCCCACGCTGGAGTGCAGTGGTGCAATCTCGGCTCATTGCAAGCTCTGCCTCCCGGGTTCATGCCATTCTCCTGCCTCAGCCTCCCAAGTAGCTGGGACTACAGGCGCCCACCACCATGCCTGGCTAATTTTTTTGTATTTTTAGTAGAGATGGGGTTTCACCGTGTTAAGCAGGATGGTCTCAATCTCCTGACCTTGTGATCTGCCCGCCTCAGCCTCCCAAAGTGCTGGGATTACAGGCCTGAGCCACTGCGCCTGGCCGAGATTATTTAATGTAGATAGTTATGTCATTTGTAAATAGGGACAGTTATTTTTTTTTTCCTCAATTTATATGCCTTTTATTTCATTTTCTTATTTTATCATGCTGGCTAGGCCTTCCAGTGCTATGTCAAACCAAAGTGATGACAGCTAATATACTTGTCTTGTTCTGGAATTTAGAGGGAACACATTCAGTCTTTAATCATTAAGTGGGATATTAGCTTTATGGTGTTTTTGCAGATGCTCTTCATCAAGGTAAGTAAGGGCCCCCTTTTTCCAGTTTTCTGAGTGTTTTTATCACAAACAGAAAATAAATTTTGTCAAGCACATTTTCTTTTTGTATCGGTTGATATGGTCATATAGCTTTTCTTCTTTGGCCTATTAATATGGTGGATCACATTGATTTTTGAATACTGACTCTTTATTTGTGTCTTCCTAAATTTCTCTTAGAAATACTTGGTAGTTTTCAATTTAAAGATCTTAAACATTTTTCATTAGATTTATATTCATGTATTTAATACTTTTTGTTTGTAAATGAAATTATTTCCTTAATTTTATTTTATAGGTGTTATTAGTATGTAGAAATAAAATTGCTTATGTATTGACTTTGTACCCAACAAACTTGCTAAATTACTTAAGTATTTCAATAGTCATTGTTATTTCTTATGTACTTAATCATATTCCTGCAAATAAGGACAGTTTTAGTTCTTTCATTTTTTCTGTTCTTTATTTTTATTTATTTTTCTTGCCATGTTGTATGAGCTAAGATCTCCAGCACAAAACATAATAAAACTGGTGACAGTGAATATCCTATCTTATATGAAATCAGTGGGAATATTCAATACTTTGCCTTTGTGTAGGATTTCAGCTATAGAATATTGTAGGCTTTTATTTTGTTTTACATGTGCAAAATTCAGAACTAATTTTTTAAAAAACATCCTTTAGCCCAGGGGTCTCCAACCCCCAGGCCACAGACAGGTACATGGCCTGTTAGGAACGAGCCGCACAGCAGGAGGTGAGCAGTGAGCCAATGAGTGAAGCATCATCTATATTTACAGCTGTTCCCCATCACTTGCATGACGGCATGAGCTCCACCTCCTGTCAGATCAGTGGCAGCATTAGATTCTCATAGGAGTGCGAACCCTATTGTGAACTGTGTATGTGAAGGATCTAGGTTGCATGCTTCTTAGGAGAATCTAATGCCTGATGATCTGCCACTGTCTCCCATCACCCCCGGATGGGACCATCTAGTTTCAAGAAAACAAGTTCAGGGCTCCCACTGATTCTACATTATGGTGTTTATAATTATTTTATTATATATTGCAATGTAAAATAATAGAAATAAAGTGCACAATAAATGTAATGTGCTTGAATTATCCCAAAACTATCCCTCTACCTCAGTCTGTGGAAAAAATGTTTTCCACAAAACAGGTCCCTGGTGCCAAAAAGGTTGAGGACCACTGCTTTAGCCCCACATAAGTTATTAAGACTTGGTACTGTGAACTCAGAGGCAGGTTGTAAAGTGTAATTAGCAAAGAACAAACGAAGTAACCTGCTTTTGAATAAGGAATTGAGAAGGTAGCAAATGTTTAAATAAAAATTTTGAAGAGTTTTAAATCTAGGTAAAATTTACATATGTAAAAATAAACAGATCTTATGAACTTTAATATATCCTTGTAACCAGTAACTCAATCAACATACAAAACATTTCTACATTCTCCCAAATTTTATCTGCTTCCTTCCAGTCACTACTCACACCACATACACAAACATTATTCTGATTTCTGTTAATGTTTTTGTTTTGCTGTTCTAAAATTTCACATACATGGAATCATAAAGCATGAATTCTTTTGTGTTTGGCTTCTTTGCTGAGCAAAATATTTTTAGCATGACATAAATTTTTATTCACTCTCCTATGTGACGAACATTTAAGCTGTTTCTAGTTTGGGGCTATTATAAATAAAGCTGTTATAAATATTTCCATCCAAGTCCTTTTGTGAACTTAAGTTTTAATTTCTCTTGGGTTGATCCCTAGGATAGGAACTGTCGGGTCATAGATTAAGTCTGTTTAACTTTATAAGAAACTTCAAAAGTTTATTATAATGATAGTGCTGTTTTCTATTACTACAAGCAATATATGAATACCAAATGTTTTATATTCTCCACAACATTTGTTGTTAGCCTTTTTAAATTTTAGCTTTTTTTTTTTTTGTAACAACCTTTTTAGAAGATTAAGAAAGTTCTGCTCTATTTCTAATCTACTGTAAGACTTTATTGTTTATGAGAGTTAAATGTTATTAAATACTTTTTCTGCATCTCGTAAGACACTTGTAAGACTTTCATTTATTTTGTTCATGTGGTGAATTATGCTGATTGATGTTTTAACAAATTTATTGAGGCATGTTTTACACATCTTAAATTCACCAATTTCAAGTGTACAGTTTGATGAGTTTTTGTAAATTTATCCTGTTGTGCAATCACTATCACAAGCTACACCCCAAAACTTTCCTCATTATTCCCCTTTGCAGTTCATTGCTCTTATTTTTCCAATCCCCAGGCAATCTCTGAAATGTTTTCTGTTTGTTCTGTTTGTATAATTTTGTCATTTCTAGAAATTCTATGTAAATAAAATCATAAAATATACATCCTTTCCCACATGTCAAGCAACTGAAGCCTCCTGCCAACAGCCATGTAAGTAAGCCATCTTGGGAGCAAAACTATCTGGTTCTCCTCAGACCTTCAGATGACTGCTGCCTCAGCTGACATCTTAACTGCAACCTCACGAGACACCCTGAGAGCCAAATCTACCTTTCTGAGCAACTCTCAAACTTCTGACCCACAGAAACTATGAGATAATAAATATTTTTTGTTTAAACCATGAAAAATTGAAGTGCCGGGCGCGGTGGATCACGCCTGTAATCCCAGCACTTTGGGAGGGTGAGGCAGGCAGATCACGAGGTCAAGAGATCGAGACCATCCTGGCCAATATGGTGAAACCCCATGTCTACTAAAACTACAAAAGTTTAGCTGGGCATGGTGATGCGTGCCTGTAGTCCCAGCTACTAGGGAGGCTGAGGCAAGAGAATCACTTGAACCCAGGAGGCAGAGGTTGCAGTGAGCCGAGATGGCGCCACCGCACTGTAGCCTGGGTGACAGAGTGAGCCTCCATCTCAAAAAAAAAAAAAAAAAGAAAAAAAAAGAAGTAATTTATTATGCAGTAATACATAATGAATATACTTGCATTAGTGGAAAAAGCCCATTGGTCATTATATATTACTCTTTTTACATAACCCCAGATTTTTAAATATAGAATTACTGTGTTTAGGTTCATGAGGATGGTAATCTATAATTTTCCTTTCTTAGAATGTCCTCTTTGAGTTTTGGTATTAAGATTAGGCTAGCTCATAAAATGAATTGGGAAATACTGTCAAATTTTTATGATTTCAAAGAGCTTCTGTAAAATTAAGAATTTTTAAATTATGTATTTAGAAGAGCTAAAGAGTGAGAACATTTAAGTTTGAGGGTTTCTCTGGAGAAAGTTTATAAATGACAAATGTAACTTATTTCATAGATATGGAACTATTGAGAATTTGTATTTTTTATTTCAATATTGTTAACTTTTATTTGTGCAATAATTTGTTTTATTTTAGCACAACTGTCAAAATCATTACCCAAATTATTTAATAATATCATTTTATCTTTTTATCTGTAGAATTCTTGAAATTCATAATTTGTACTCTCTCCGTTATTTTCATCAATTTTTCTATGTATTCATTGATTTTAATAATATTTTCAAAGAGCCACTCTAGGCTTTGTTTGTTAAGTTTCTGTATTGTATATTCGCTTTCTCTTTCATTGTTTTCAGATCTTATCTATCCTACTTTATTTGAGTTGTTTCCTGTTGTGTTTTTAGCCTAAATTGGAGACTTTCATAATTTATTTTCAATCATTCTCTTTTTTCTCATACATACATTTAACATTTTACATTTCTCTCTTGGCACTGCTGTAACTGCTTCTTACACATTTTTATATGTAGTAAATTTTTTGCTCTTTGTTCAGTTTAAAGTATTTTCTGATATTCATTGTGATTAACTCTTTTCTTTTTTTGAGACAGAGTCTCGCTCTGTCACCCAGGCTGGAGTGCAGTGGCGTGATCTCAGCTCACTGCAAGCTCCACCTTCTGGGTTCATGCTATTCTCCCGCCTCAACGTCCTGAGTAGCTGGGACTACAGGTGCCCGCCACCATGCCCAGCTACTTGTTTGTAGAGATGGAGTTTCACCATGTTTGCCAGGATGGTCTTTATCTCCTGACCTCATGATCTACCTGCCTCGGCCTCCCAAAGTGCTGGGATTACAGGTGTGAGCCACTGCGCCTGGCCTTCATTGTGATTAAGTCTATGACCCATGGGCTATTCAAAAATAAGTGTCCAATCTCAAAATATCTAAGGATTCTAGGAATCTTTTAAAAATTTATTTATAGTTGAAATCTACTATGTTCAACAAATATAGTCTATATTTTTGCTATTCAAAGTACTTGTTAAAATTTCCATGTTTAAAAGTTGTTAAATCTTCCAATTTCTTTTTATTATATGAAATCTCTTTAACTGTAGTAATATTTCTTTCATTAGTGTCTTATGTTGTTTTTTATATATGTATGAACATATATATACACACTTATGTGTATATATATACATTTATGCACTTAATGACAGTATCAAAATATAAAGGCAAAAATTAATAAAACTAAAAGGAGAACTGTGTAAATCAGCAATTACAGTGGAAAACTTTGGTATCAGCTCTTATAGGAAACGATAGAACAAGCAGATTAAAAACTCACTAAGGATATAAAAGGTTTGAAAAGTACAATTAATCAACTTGACTTAATAGACATTTATAAAACACTACAGCCAACTACTGCATGATGCATATTATTTTCAAGTGTATAGGGAACATACACCAAAATACAATGTTTCTTCTTTCTTTTTTCTCTCAATATATCTTAACTTTATACTTAAAAGGGTTTTTTCCCCCTGGGGTATATAAACAGTTTTTTTTTTTCTTTTCTTTCTTTCTTTCTTTTTTTTTTTTTTTTTTTTGAGATGGAGTCTCACTCTGTTGCCCAGGCTGGAGTGCAGTGGCACAATCTTGGCTCACTGCAACCTCTGCCTCCCAAGTTCAAGCAATTCTCCTGACTCAGCCTCCTGAGTCGCTGGGATTACAGGTGCCCACCACCATGCCCAGCTAATTTTTTGTATTTTTAGTGGAAACAGGGTTTCACCATTTTGGCTGGGCTGGTCTCGAACTCCTGACCTCAGGCGATCCGTCCCCCTCAGCCTCCCAAAGTGCTGGGATTACAGTCATGAGCCATCATGCCAGGTCCATATAAACAGCTTATAGTTGACCTTTAAAAAATTATAAATATATATTTTTTGAGACAGAGTCTGGCTCTGTCACCCAGGTTAGAGTGCAGTGGCTGGATCACGGCTCACTGCACCCTTGACCTCCTTGGCTCTGACTATCCTTCCGCCTTAGCTTTCCAAATAGCTGGGACTACAGGCATGTGCCACCACACCCAGCTAATTTTTTTTTTCCATGTTTTAAGAGACAGGGTCTTGCTGTGCTGCCCAGGCTGGTCTTGATTTCCTGACCTCCAGTGATCTTCCCACCTCAGAGTATTTATCTTTTAATTGCAGTGATTCACCCATTTGTATTTAATGTTTATACTCAATGATACAATTGAGTTTGGGTCTACTGTCCTGTTTATTTTCTATTTGTTCATTCTATTCCTTTGTTTCTTCCTTGCTCCTCCCTTACTCTTTTTTGGATTAACAAAATATTTTTCTTATAACCTTCTGTTTTGATCTTTGAGTAATGTATACTTTTATTAATCTTTTAGTGGTTACTAAATAAATGACAACATATTCCTTGATTTATTAAAGCCTACCTTAAATGAATACTTTTGCCACTTTCTGAACCATGCCAAAAATTTACAAGTTGGCCTGGCACAGTGCCTCGCGCCTGTAATCCCAGCACTTTGGGAGGCCGTCAGGCAGATCGCCTGAGGTCAGGAGTTTGAGACCAACCTGGCCAACATGGTGAAACCCTATCTCTGCTAGAAATACAAAAATTAGCTGGGCGTGGTGGCGGGCACCTGTAATCCCAGCTACTCAGGAGGCTGAGCCAGGAGAATTGCTTGAACCTGGGAGGTGGAGGTTGCAGTGAGCCAAGATTGTGCCACTGCACTCCAGCCTGGGTGACAGAGCGAGACTCCATCTCAAAAAAAAAAAAAAAAAATTTACAAGTTTGGTTCCATTTATATCCCTCTCACACTTTATGTTACTGTCACATTTTATTACTACCTATGTTTTAATCTCTACATGGCATTGTTACTAGTGTTTTTAAACAGTAAAAATTTATTTATTTTATCTACATATTTATAGTTCAATGCTTCTGACTGGGGTCATTTCCATTTAGTATGAAGAATTCCCTTGAGTATTTCTTAGAGTACAAGGCTCTGGTGACATATTTTCTCAGCTTTTGTCTGAAAAGTTTTTACTTTAATTTTAAAATATAAAATTCTAGGCCGGGTGTGGTAGCTCACGCCTGTAATCCCAGCACTTTGGGAGGCCGAGGCTGGTGGATCATGAGGTTTCACTGTGGTCTCAATCTCCTGACCTCATGATCTGCCCGCCTCGGCCTCCCAAAGTCCTGGGAATACAGGCGTGAGCCACCGTGCCTGGCCTATTGCATTTTATTTTAAAAAATTGTTTAATTTCCCTAGGTTATTGGGGAACAGGTGGTATTTGGTTACATGAGTAAGTTCTTTAGTGGTGATTTGTGAGATTTTTGGTGCACCCATCACCCAAGCACCCAATTTGTAGCAAGCTTTTAGTACAAGCTTTTAGCATGCATCAAACTAGAAGGTAATAAAATGTTTTTCTTTTGTTTTTGAGACGGAGCCTCGCTCTGTGGCCCAGGCTGGAGTGCAGTGGCAAGCTCCGCCTCCCGAGTTCACGCCATTCTCCTGCCTTAGCCTCTAGAGTAGCTGGGACTACAGGCACCTGCCACCACGCCCAGCTAATGTTTTGTATTTTTTAGTAGAGACGGGGTTTCCCCGTGTTAGCCAGGATGGTCTCCATCTCCTGACCTCGTGATCCGCCCACCTCGGCCTCCCAAAGTGCTGGGATTATAGGCGTGAGCCACCACGCCCGGCCAATAAAATGGTTTTTAAAATATATTAATATGGTACATTAACTGACAGGCATTTTAATATAAAAACTATCCATGTATCCTTGGATAAGTCAAAATTAAGCATACTATTGTCTTTTTAATACATTCCTTTATTCAATTTACCAATATTTTGTTTAGGACTTTTGGTTCTAGATTTTTTGAAGAGATGTGTCTGTAATTTTCTTTTTCTGTACCCTCCTTGCCTAGTTTAGGCATCGATATTTTGTTAAACTCATAAAAGAAATTTATCATCTTTTCTCTTTCTCTATCATCTATCATCTTTTTCTGAAAAGTTTATATAAAAGAAAGTTGTCGGCCGGGAGCGGTGGCTCACGCCTGTAATCCCAGCACTTTGGGAGGCTGAGGTGGGCGGAACACGAGATCAGGAGATCGAGACCATCCTGGCTAACACGGTGAAACCCCGACTCTACTAAAAACACAAAAAATTAACTGGGCATGGTGGCGGGCACCTGTAGTCCCAGCTACTCGGGAGGCTGAGGCAGAATGTCGTGAACCTGGGAGGTGGAGCTTGCAGGGAACCGAGATCTTGCCACTGCACTCCAACCTGGGTGACAGAGGGAAACTCCGTCTTAAAAAAAAAAAAAAAAAAAAAAAAAAAAAAAAAAAAAGTTGTCCCTTTTTTTTTAAGATTTAGCAAACCCCACTCATAAAACTGGTCCCAGTTCCTTTGTGTGTAGAGGGGCAGGGGACGTATACTAGACTATTAATACAAGTAGTTATTAGCCTGTTTCAGTTTTCTGCTTCTTTTGGAGTCAATCTTAGTATTAGGGTTTGTAAAAACCATATTACAACATTACCGAGAAATAATAGAGGAAATGGTAATACGAATTGCAAATGTGATTTAAATTTTATTCACACAAACTTGTTTATCATTTTCTCCTATGATTAAAAAATTTCTACTGAAAATAATACTTTATTTGTTTCTAGTTTCTGCTGATAAATAGTACACAATAAGTAATATACATCAGTCCTATTGCTGTTTTGTGTAACTTGTCTTTTCTTACTGATTGACTTTGCAATTTTTTTCTGTCTTTGGTTTTGTTCTATTTCATTACAATGTGTCTAAGTGTACACTTATATTTACTTTTTCTCTTATTAAGGTTATTTAATATGAGAATTCATGTTATTCATTAATTCTGAAAAATTATCTACCATTATTCCATTGAATATTGCCTCCCTTGCATTCTCTGTATTTTTTCATCTGGAATATATATTGAACATGTTGGAGCCCCTCATTGTGTCCTCTTTATCTCTATCCTCCCACTAATATTTTCTCTTTTTTTTTTTTTTTTTTTTTTTTGAGACAAGGTCTCGTTCTGTCACCCAGGCTGGAGTGCAGTGGTGTGATCATGGTGCACTGCAGCCTTGACCTCTAAGGCTCGATTGATCCTCCCACCTCAGCCTCCCAAGTAGCTGGGACTACAGGCATGAGCCACCATGCCCAGCTACCTTTTTTTTGTATTTTATGTAGCGATCGGGTTTTGTCATGTTGCCCAGGCTTGCCTCAGGTGTTTTAGACAGTCCACCTACCCAGGCCTCTCAAAGTGTTGGAATTACAGGTCTGAGCCACTGCCCCAGGCCCAATTCTTCTTTTTAATACTTCATTCCTTTTACAGTCTTAGCCTTGTCTTCCAGCTTGGTGGTATCTAATATGATCTTTAGGCAGCACACTATATTTTGTGTTTTTAATTTCAGGGACTGTTTTGTATTTTTAGAAATTATATAAAGGTATTTTTTGAATTTGAATTAAAAATAGTATCTTGCTATTATTTGATTCCTTTTCACAATGTCTCTATTAATATAATTGAATCTTCCTATTCATGAACATGGAATCTCTCTCCATTTATTTACCTTCTTTCATCAGAGTTTTGTAACTTTTCTCATATCATACACAACATGTATATGAAAGAACTTGCAGTTTTTTTTGGTCAGGCACTGTGACTTATACCTGTAATCCCAGCACTTTGGGAGGCTGAGGCGGGTGGATCACTTGAGGTCAGGAGTTTGAGACCAGCCTGGCCAACATGGAGAAACTCTATCTCTACAAAATACAAAAAATTTAGCTGGGCATGGTGGCACACGCCTGTAATCCCAGCTACTTGGGAGGCTGAGACAGGAGAATCACTTGAACCCAGGAGGCAGAGGTAGAAAAAGCCAAGATTGTGCCATTGCACTCCAGCCTGGGTGACAGATCAAGACTTCATCTCAAAAGAAAAAAAAAAAAGAAAGAAAGAAAGAAAAGAAAAGGAAAAAAATTTGCAGTTTTTGCCATTAAAAGTAATTGCAAAAACCACAATTACCTTTGCACTATCCTAAATACATATTTTGTTAGATTTATGCCTCAGTACTTCATTGCTTTTGGTTCCAAGGTAAATGGTACTGTATTTTTACTTTCAAATCCCACTTGTTTATTGCCGGTATATATAAAAAGTGATTGACTTTTGTATATTAACCTTGTATCCTATAACACTGCTATGTTCACTTATTATTTCCAGTTATTAAATGAATTTTTCAGATTTTCTACACAGATAATCATGTTTTCTTTCTTTGTCCTTTGTCCTTTCATGTCCTTTGTTTTCTTTCTTTCTTCCCTATCTGTAAACCTTTTATTTTGTTTTTGGTTTTTTTTTTTTTTAATCTTGTTGTATTGACTGAAACTTCCAGTGCAATATTCAAAATTAATGATGAGAGGAGACATTCTTGCCATATTTCTGATCTTATTCAGAAAATTTTAAGTTACTTACCATTAAGTATGCTGTGGACTACAGTAATTTTTTGTAAATACTCTTCAGTAAGGTGGGAAGTTTCCTTCTTAGTCCATTTAGTGTTGCTATAAAGGAATACCTGAGGCTGGCTGACTTATAAATAAATGAGGTTTATTTGCATCACAGTTCTTCATGCTGTAAAGTAAGCATAGCATTAGCACTGGCTTCTGGTGAGGGATTCAGGCTCTTCAACTCATGGCAGAAGGTGAAGGAAAGCCAATGTGTTCAGCAGTCATATGGTGAGAGAGGAAGCAAGAGAAAGAGGGAAAATGCCAGTTTTGTTTTGTTTTGTTTTGTTTTAATAATCAGTTCTTATGGCAACTAATAGTGCAAGAACTCACTCACTGATTCCACTCCTTCCCTCACCAAAGGAGGGCATTAATCTGTTCATTACAGGCCCACCCCCATGACCCATCCACCTCCTATTAGGCTCTACCTGTCAACACCACCAGACTGGGGATCAAATTTGAACATAAGATTTGAAGGGGACAAACATCCAAACTGTGGCACCCTCTATTCCTAGTGAACTGAGAGTATTTATTGTGAATGGGTGTTGGATTTTGTCAGACGGTTTTTCTGCATCTCTTGATGTAATCATATGATTTTTCTTCTTTAACCTAATGATATGATGGATTATATTAATTGGTTTTTGAATACTGAATCTGTCTTAAACACCGTTAATAAATCCCACTAGGTCTTGAGGTATAATTCTTTTTATAAATTTTTAAATTTAATTTGCTAATATTTTGTTGAAAATTTTTGCTTTTATAGTCATGAGAAGCATTGATCTATGAGTTTTTTAACTTTAGTAACGTCTTTGTCTGTTTTTGGAATTGAGCAATACTGGCCTCATAGAATGAGCTAGGGAATATTCCCTCTGCTTCTATCTTCTGAATGAGATTGTAGAGAGTTGGAAGGATTTCTTCCTTAAATGTTTGGTAGAATTAACCAGTGAACCCATCTCAGCTGGGCCCTTTCTGTTTTGGAAAGCTATTGATTCCATTTATTTAATAGATATAGGCCTATTGAGATTGTCAATTTACTCTTGTATGAGTTCGGAAGATTGTATTTCAAGAAATTAGTCTATTTCATCTAGGTTATCAAATTTGTTAGCATAGAGTTGTTTATAGTATTTTAAAAATTATTCTTTTAATGTTTATAGTGATGTTCCCTCTTCTGTTTCTGATATTAACAATTTGTATTTTCTCTCTCTCTCTCTCTCTCTCTTTTAAATTAGCTTGCATGGCTAGAGACTTACTGGTTTTGTGGATCTTTTCAAAGAAACAGCTTTTGATTTTATCAGTTTTCTCTATTGATTTCTAATTTCAATTTCATTGATTTTTGGTCTAATTTTTTTTTTTTTTTTTTTTTTTTTTTTTTTTGAGACGGAGTCTCGCTCTGTCACCCAGGCTGGAGTGCAGTGGCCGGATCTCAGCTCACTGCAAGCTCCGCCTCCCGGGTTCACGCCATTCTCCTGCCTCAGCCTCCCGAGTAGCTGGGACTACAGGCGCCCGCCACCTCGCCCGGCTAGTTTTTTCTATTTTTTAGTAGAGATGGGGTTTCACCGTGTTAGCCAGGATGGTCTCGATCTCCTGACCTCGTGATCCGCCCGTCTCGGCCTCCCAAAGTGCTGGGATTACAGGCTTGAGCCACCGCGCCCGGCCTAATTTTTTTTTTTTGAAATGAAGTTTCACTCTGTTGCCCAGGCTGGAGCGCAATGGCACAAACTCAGTTCACTGCAAACTCCGCCTCCCAGGTTCAAGCGATTCTCCTGCCTCGGCCTTCAGAGTAACTAGGATTACAGGCGCCTGTCACCTCGCCCGGCTAGTTTTTTCTATTTTTTAGTAGAGACAGGGTTTCACCATGTTGGTCAGGCTGGTCTTGAACTCCTGACCTCAGGTGATCCAACTGCCTCGGCCTCCCAAAGTGCTGGGATTAAAGGCGTGAGCCATTGCGCCCAGCCAATATCTATCATTTAAAAAAACTGTTTTCCATTGTTGCCCTTGTTCTATGTTCTATTTTTGTCTTTTTTCTTCCTTTTGTGGTTTTAAGAGAGCATTTTCTATAATTTCATTTTTTCTCCTTTCTTACAGTATCAATTATACTTCTTTTTATTTTCTTGCCCCTCTGCTTCTTTTCTAGTGTTTGTAATTTACATTCATAACTATTCCATGTTCGCTTTCAAACAACACTATACCACTTCATGGGTAATGTGAGTATCTTATAACAAAATAATCCCAATTCCTTCCTCCCGTACCTTGTATTATTGCTGTCATTCATTCACTTATACATAAGCATATTGGTGGAAAAATATATATAATTAAATACATTGTTGCTATTATTAAACAAACTTATCTATTAGATCAATTAAGAATTAGAAAAATGAAAGTTTTTTTTTTATCTTCACGTATGACTTCTCTTCTTTCTTTGTTTATATAGATTCACGTTTCTCACGTATATCATTTCCCTTCTCTCTAAAGAAATTCTTGTAACATTTTTTGAAACTCAAGTCTACTGGTAACGAATTCCTTCAATTTTTTTTTTTTTTTTTTTTGTCTGCAAGCCTTTATTTCTCCTTCATTTTTGAAAGATAATTTTTCAGGGTGCAGCATTCTAGGTTGATGGTATTTTACTTTCAACACTTTAAGTATTTCACTCCGCTCTCTTTTTGCTTGCATGTTTTCTGAGGAGAAGTTGGATGTAATTCTTATCTTTGCTTCTATGTAGATAAGGTGTTCATTTTCTCTACCTTTTTTTTTTTTTGGATCAGGGTTTCTCTGTCGCCCAGGCTGAAGTGCAGTGGCACGATCTCGGCTCATTGAAACCTCTGTCTCCCAGTTTCAAGCAATTCTCCTGCCTCAGCCTCCCAAGCAGCTGGGATTACAGGCGCATGCCACCATGACTGGCTAATTATTTTTGTGTTTTTTCTAGAGATGAGGTTTCTCCATGTTGGCCGAGCTGGTCTTGAACTCCTGGCCTCAAGTGAGCCACCAGTCTCGGCCTCCCAAAGTGCTGGGATTACAGGAATGAGCTGCCATGCCTGGCCATTTTCTCTACTTCTTCCAGGATCTTTTTCTTTATCTTCAGTTTTCTTTGGTTTAAATATGATATTCCTAGGTGTAGGTTTTTGACATTTATGATGCTTGTTCTCTGAGTTTCCTGTATCTGTGGTTTGGTGTGAGACATTAATTTGAAGAAATTCTCAGTCATTATTTTTTCAAATATTTAAAATAATTACTCTTTTAAAAATAATTTTTTGTTCCTTTTTTCTTCTCCTTCTGGTATTCTCATTATGTATATTTACACCTTTTGTAATTGTCTCAGTTTTTAGATATTCTGTTCTGTTTTTTTCTAGTCTTTTTTTCCTATTTGATTTCAACTTTGGAGGTTTCTACTGAGATATTCTTAAGCACAGTGACTCTTTCCTCACCTGTGTCCAGTCTACTAATAACCCCACCAAAGCAGTCTTCATTTCTCTTCTGTTGTTTTTGATCTCTAGCAGTTTTTTCTTTGAATTTCCACCTCTCTACTTACATTGCCCATCTGTTACTGTGTTCTGCCAACGTTATCCATTAGAGCCCTTAGCATATTAATGATATTTGTTTTAAATTCCTAGTCTGATGTCTCCTGGCTCTGATGCTTGCTTTGTTTCTTCAAACTGTGTTCTTTGTTTTATAGTATGCCTCATAATTTCTTCATGATGGCTGGATATGGTGTTCTGGGTAAAAAGAACCGCCCTAAACAGGCCTTCAGTAATGTGGTGGTAAGGTATTGTGGGGCGGAGAAATGTTCTACAGGCCCATAGGAGCCTGTGCCTCTGGACTGTGAACTTCACATGTGCTTCTCAGCACCTCGCAGCCCAGGTGGAGCAGAATAGCAAGAGTGGGCTGGAGTTAGTCATTTCCCTTCTCTCACATGGAAGTCTAGAAGGGGCTAGAGTTAGGCAGTTTTCTTCCTTCACGTGGAAAGCTGGAACCAGTGGTAATAGATTTGGGTATTTCCCTTCCTCCATATTAGTTAGGTGCTGATAAAACTCCAGCTGGTTAGGCTCCAGTTAACTACTTTCTCCTGAGGGCAGACCTTGTTAAGAAGAATAAAATGCACTTGTGTACCTCAAAATGGTTCCCTTTTCTCCTCTCTTCTGCTAGAAGCACAAGGAGATTTTTCCCCCAAATCACCGTGAGACTCTGTGGATTCTAGCAGGCAGAACTCACAAAAGTGTAGGTTCCCTAATGACTGGGACCCCATGGAATTTTTATCTCCAGCAATTTATCGGCTACAGTTCAGATTTCTGTACCACAGCATTGGTTCCGAGGAAGTTTCCGCATGTGGTTTCTGCTGTGGTAAGTTGTGATTCTCTGTACTCACCGGTGGGTCTTTCCAATTTGGGGGGCAGAGGTTTGCATCTTAACCTCACTTCTTTCTCGGATCTAAGAAGAGCAGGTTTTTCAGTGTGCTTAGTTACAACGAAATGGTGACTTCCAAGCTTCTTACATGCCAGACTGGAAACTGCAAGTCACCAGTGAAATTTTTACCTTTTACTTTTGGATGTATGTGTGGTGTGCAGTCAGCTATCACAGGGCAGGCAGTTTACATTTTTATTCCAGATTCAGCCGAGGACTCGTAACTTGGAAGTTTCCTCTCTGATTGCTCCTGAGAGAGGAAGCACAGTCTTCTAGGCTGCCAGGGCTGAGTGTGATTTTATTTTTAAGCTTGGCTTCTTAGGAGATGCCTCTTGGGGCAGAGTAGCTTATTGTTCACTTAGTGTTTTGTCAGATGTTCTGTTTAAGTTCCTTTTTCCAGTAAAGCTTCACCTTGTATTGATGAGTCTGTGAGGCTTGGGGAATGCTTTCAAGTCGTCCCCCATGTCTGCTCCAATTGCTCCTGTGTGGGGGCAGCCTTGCACATGCACACAACCCTTTTGACCGCTAGGGTTGACTGTGATCCTACGAGGCCTCTTTTTGGCTGTCTCTTTCCCTCATTCTATTAAACTTCTGTTCTGCTGTTTTGCTTGTATAACGGAGCTACCAGCCTCCTCTTAATTATTCTCCACCTGATCTTTATGGTTTTCCACAGTGTTGGTTTTTTTTTTTTTTTTTTTTTTTTTTTTTTTTTTTTTTTACACAGGGGCTTGCTGTGTTGCCCTGGCTGGAGTGCAGTGTGCAGGAGCTTGATCACTGCTCACTGCAGCCTTGACCTCCCAGACTCAGGTGATCCTCCCACCTCAGTCTCCTGAGTAGCTGGGATTGCAGGCACGCACCACCACACAGGTTAATTTTTTTTTTAATTTTTTTGTAGAGCTGGGGTTTCCCCATGTTGTCCATGACCCACAGCATTCTTAGGCCTGGAGTTCTCCACTCTGTGTTCCAAATGCTGGTCCCCTCAGGCAGAGCCACAGAACTCTTCATGTCATGGCCTGCCTCTCCCCTGGGCAGAGACCCTGTGCTATGCACCAGAGTTGGAGGTCGAGACCCACTTCTCGATGTGACACCCATGCTCTATGAATAGGGTTGGGGTGGGTGGATGGCAATCCCTTGTCTACTTGGCTTGACCTTCCTGGCATGGAAACTCTCCTAAGAACACATGGAATGTGGACAGAGGGCTATTGGACTACCAGTGTTTGCAGCTTGCCATCCTGAGGTAGTTTCTATCCTATGAGGGCTGGGTGGAGAAAGAGTACCCTGGTCATCTCAGATGTGCCTGCCTAGAATACAGCTTCCACGATCCAGGGGTGGTGGTGGTAGGGGGGTATGTGGAGGTGGTGGGGGGGGATGTGGAGGTGGTGGGGGGGATGTGGAGGTGGTAGGGGGGATGTGGAGGTGGTGAGGGGGATGTGGTGGTGGGGGGGGATGTGGTGGTGGGGGGTGATGTGGTGGGGGGATGTGTTGGTGGGGGATGTGGTGGTAGTGGGGGGATGTGGTGGTGGTGGGGGGATGTGGTGGGGAGGATGTGGTGGTGGTGGGGTGGTGGGGGGATGTGGTGGAGGTGGTGAGGGGGATGTGGTGGCGGTGAGGGGGATGTGGTGGTGGGGGGTATGTGGTGGTGGGGGGATGTGGTGGTGGGGGGATGTGGTAGTGGGGAGATGTGGTGGTGGGGGGAATGTGGAGGTGGTGGGGGGATGTGGTTGTCGTGGAGAGATGCGGTGGGAGGGATGTGGGGAGCATGTGTTGGGGACATGTGGTGGTAGCAGGGGGATGTGGGGGGAGATGGCGGTGGGGGGTATGTGGTGATGGGGGAGATGGTGGTGGCTATTCTGGAAGTTTTACCCCAAAAATAATCTTTAAAAAAATGGAAATTTGCTCTGAAGCTATTCTTCCTCTCTAACTAAAAGCAATTTAATGATTCCCTATTGATTTTTAGAATGAAATCTAAAATTCCTACTCTGGTCAACCTATATAATCTAAGCCTACATCTGCAGCCTCATTTTGAACCAATTTCATTCTTAGTCTTCTACTGGGCACAAAAGTTATCTCACAGTTCCTCAAACATGGCAAGCTCTGTTTTTCCTCAGGACCTACTCACTTCCTTTTCTTTACATGGCTCATTGCTACTCATTGCCCAGAACTCAGCTTTAGCATCAGTATTCAGCGAAGCCCACGCTTTGCCTCTTGACTTGAGTAAATCCAATGCTCCATTGAAACTGAGATCTTCCCTTTCCACACCTGTAATAATTTAATTATTTCAAGTTCCTTATTATTATTATTATTTTGGAGACTGGGTCTTGCTCTGTTGCCCAGGCGGGGCAAGAGAGTGAGCAAGATGACAGCTCACTGCAGCCTTGACTTCTCAAGCTCAAGCGATTCTTCTACCTCAGCCTCCCTATTAGCTGAAACCACAGGTGCACGCCATGGTGCCCAACTAATTTTTAAATCATTTGTAAACAGTCTCCCTATGTTGCTTAGGCTGGTCTTGAATTCCTGGGCTCAGGTGATCCTTCTACTCAAGTGATCACTTTGAGATTAAGTGATCTCAAAGTGTTGGGATTACAGGTGTGAGCCACTGTGCCCTGCCTTGTTTCTTATTTAGTAACATCTACTTCCCTATTTGATTGTAAGCTCCATGAGGGATAGTTTTCTATTGTGCATTTCCAAGGAGCTCAACAAAGACTTGACTGACAGCCTGATGGATTCACCATAGAGCCTTTACATTGGGTGAGCAATGCTGGATTATCCTGCAGTATAAAGTGGGGAAGAACACAATGGTTGTTAATACTTATTTTTTACTTTTCTTTTGAGAATTTATGCAATTATTCTAAAACAATTACGTTTTGGTCAAGGTGTACACATTATTTTGGATCTACATTTGGAGGTATATATAGCTTGGCTGCCCAGATCAGGCATCCTTAACTCACAGAGGCAGCGGTAGGTGTTGCTTCTGGTACCTCTGACACCAATAGGGAAGGTCACTCTTTCCTCCCTTACCTAGATCTTTCTCTGAGATCAAACGAGACATCCTAGATGACAGGAACTTATGGAGGCCAACACAGAATATGCTGACTCAGATCTCCCCCCATTACCTCCTTTCTTTTGTCTCTTGTAGAATTATGAAAATATCTGTCTTGTTTATTGGCACAAGTAGATACTTAATAAATTCATTTCTTTTCCAGTACACAGTTAATTGTTTTAGTTCAGTTACACACCTGTGAGCTTCTAAAGTTCCTTCCATTGTTTTGTAGCTCTTGTCTAGTTATCTCTGGAAAACTCCTCAATAACAATATCACAGCCCCCCAGATGGCCATACTCATGCCTTCAGTGTGTAAATATTGTTGGTATTAGACCTGTATTGAGGAAGAGAGAACAGTGCATTCAGAAGAGAAATCACATGTAATTTAGTTGCATTACTCTGTGAGTACCTTGAGATGTCCAGAAGACCCTTTTAGAATCCCTGCAGATATTGTCAACATTTTTCCTTCTTTTCTAAATAAACCCAATACATGGTTTTTGAATGAATGAATAAATGAACAATATCTGCTTATCCTCAAGGACCAGCAAAATAAGTAACAATTTCCTTATTAACTTGTATTGCTTTCCTGTGTTGTTTAATCATTCCAACTGTGGCCACAGAATACCTCATAATATTCAGTGGCAAATGTACAGCATGTTAGCTTCAGTATGGATTTCTCTCTTTGCTGGATTTTCAGGGTGTAGGGAGGAGTCACCTCTATATGTACCATTGTTTCTGACTGTGGGAAAGAAGATCTGTGTTCCAAGCAGATCAGATCATATAAAGTGGGATGTAACTTTGAATTTCAAAACTACCTACACAACACTCAGACATCAGAGAGGGGTAATTCTAGGGGACTTTCTGAGTTTTACTTGACCTTCCTGTTCTATTTCCATTTTAAATTATCCATTTAATGAAATGTAAAAACCAACTCCACTATTGTGAGTCTAGTTTTCTTTCACCCGTGGTTCACACTGAACCTGTTATTTGAATCACATTGTTAAAGTGATTACCCCAGAGCATGCAATTACTAAATGAATGAGTGAATGAATGCCACACAGTACAGTTGAAGGAGTTGGAAATTTTACACTGGAGGATATTCAGATAAAACTTGATGGTTTCTTTAAATATTTGAAAGACAGTATTTTGAAAGATTCAAAAGGTTCATGAGGCAGGACTAGGCAGAAGCAAGACCAATGCACAAAGTTTAGTTCAGTCCAACAAACACAGCATGCCTACTGGGCACCATGTTTGCCCTGTGGGATATGGAATCGTTAAACAGTATAATCCTGTTCTGAGGCTTTGGGGTGGGTAGGGGCCTGTGGTAGGAATGGATTTCTATAGAAGGAACAATCTTTTTTTTTTTTTTTTTTTTTGAGACGAAGTCTCGCTCTGTCGCCCAGGCTGGAGTGCAGTGGCCAGATCTCAGCTCACCGCAAGCTCCGCCTCCCGGGTTCCCGCCATTCTCCTGCCTCAGCCTCCCGAGTAGCTGGGACCACAGGCGCCGCCACCTCGCCCGGCTAATTTTTTTTTTGTGTTTTTAGTAGAGACGGGGTTTCGCCGTGTTAGCCAGGATGGTCTCGATCTCCTGACCTTGTGATCCGCCCGTCTTGGCCTCCCAAAGTGCTGGGATTACAGGCTTGAGCCACCGCGCCCGGCCAGAAGGAACAATCTTATTGGAAATCAGTGGCTGGGAATTTGGGAATTAGTTTAATTGTAACGTAAGTTGTATGTTGATGTGGAGAGACTGCAGTGGGTAACTGGTGGTGTTTAATGGGGGTGTGGGGGAAATCATTTCAGTGGAACCACCTCTTGGCACCATCACTTGTGTGGGTTAGTATCTAATCGTCTGTGAACTCACTCCCTGAAGGCCCTCACTTCTTTTTTTTTTTTTTTTTTTGAGACGGAGTCTCACTCTGTCACCCAGGCTGGAGTACAGTGGCACGATCTCAGATCTCGGCTCACTGCAACCTCCGCCCCTTGGGTTCAAGTGATTCTCCTGCCTCAGCCTCCCGAGTAGCTGGGATTACAGGGACCTGTCACTGCCCCCAACTAATTTTTTGTATTTTTAGTAGAGATAGGGTTTCATCATCTTGGCCAGGCTGGTCTTGAACTCCTGATCTCGTGATCTACCCACCTCGGCTTCCCAAAGTGCTGGGATTACAGGCGTGAGCCACTGCACCTGGCCAAGGCCTTTACCTCTTAAGGCAACATGGATGACTTTGCTTATTAGGTGAAAGTCAGGGAGTTTCAGGAAAGAAAAAGATTAATATTGGGGGGTATTTTCCTTATATCTTATTTGTAAATGATCTTCCCCACATAAAAGCAGTCTGTTAAATAATTCCTTACCTTTATGAGAATTTTCTAAAATAGTACAATCAGAGATACCCCTATTTTGTTAGACATTTTGATTGGGTTGGTTTAGACAATGTGGTCACTACTATATGTGTGGATTTGGAAGAGACTGCCTTATAGCCATTGTCTTGAGAAAAGCCTTTGCTAAGGGGCTCTGGTGTACCTTGGCCCCAAATGTTCGAATTAACTAGAGGCGTAGGAAACAGGCTCTTTTCCTTCTTCTGTTAATTCCCCAAGGTCCCAGGGAAGGCCTGTGATCCATAGGAAAGGGAGACCAGAGGCTGTCATGGGGCTGGAAGCAGGGTGGGCAAGACAAGGGCCATGGGAAGGCTGTGAGAATGTCCAGGGCAGGACTGGAAGGGGAATGTCAGAGAAGAGGGCAGGATCCTGACTGTTTAGCAGCACGAGACTGGGACTGGGCAGAAAGGAGGCCTGAAGCTTAAATAATACCACATGAACTCTCTTGGTTTGAAGTTTTATCGAAGAGGCCTTTGAGACCTGGAGAATTCCAAACCTCCTGGAAGGGGAAGTTCACAGGCCTGTGATCTTGCTTCAGGAGACTTTCACCCCTCCCAGTCAAGACCCTGGGCTCTTGCCACTCTGCCATTCATAGGCCCATCCCGATTGTACCTCACAGTGTGCCTGGGGAATGTGAGCCAAGGAAATGCATGTGTAATAAGATTTGCACCCACATTTTCCACACCCTGTCTGGGGACACCAGGTCTGACAACCATGCATGTGCTTTTGGGGTTATGACCAGAATATGTATGATCAGAGCTATCCCAGAAATTTGGCATCCATGTGGCCAAAGCTTTGAGCATTGGATCCCAGCTTCTGTGATTCTCACAAGCTTAGCAGCTACCTTTTCTTAAGTTATTGTCCAAGCTAGGTTCATTTCAGGTGACAGGCAGGTGACAGTGGGAATCTGCGATGATGCTGGAGGCCCTAAGGAGTCTCTATTGAATAATCACGTCTTGGTGCAATCCCAACATCAGGTAGCTAAGTTGGGATTGAGAAAATTCCCAAGTTGGGATTGGGAAGAATCTCTCAATTCTTGATGAGAATGCTCCTCCAAAGCAATGTTGCTAGTATAAGGCCATTTTTGTCTTTTGGCAACTTTTTTTTTTCTTTTTCTTTTTTGCCACAGGGTCTTGCTTGGTTGGTCAGGCTGGAGTACCGTGGCACTATCAAGGCTCACTGAAGCCTCAACCTCCTGGGCTTAAGTAATGCTCCCTCCTCAGCCTCCTTAGTAGCTGGGACTACAAGTACACGCTACCATGACTGGCTAATTTTTTTAGTTTGTGAAGACGGGATCTTGCTTTGTTGCCCAGCCAGGTCTTGAATTCCTGGCCTCAAGTAGTCCTCCCACCTTGGCCTCCCAAAGTGCTGGGATTGCAGGTGTAAGCTACCATACTCAGCACAACTTTTTTTTTTTTTTTTTTTTAATGATAATATTCACTTTGGTGAAGGGTGGGGTTGAGATAGATACTACAAGTAGGAATATATGTTAATGAAAGTTTTTTGTAAAATACATTTGTGGCTGCACATGGTGGCTCACACCAGCACTTTGGGAGGCCAAGGTGGGCAAATCACCTGAAGTCAGGAGTTTGAGACCAGTCTGGCCAACATGGTGAAATGCTGTCTCTACTACAAATGCAAAAAATTAGCCGGGCATGGTGGCGGGCACCTGTAGTCCCAGCTACTTGGGAGACGGAGGCAGGAGAATTGCTTGAACCTGGGAGGCGGAGGCTGCAGTGAGCTGAGATCACGTGACTGCACTCCAGCCTTGGCAACAAGAGTGAAACTCTATCTCAAAACAAAACAAAAAACAAACAAAAGACATTTACTAGTCTGTACAAAGAGCCTTAAGAAATTAGACAGATTTCAAGACAGCTCTGATTACACATATTCTGTTTTATAATGCACTTTTGCCTACTAATTCTCTTTATAGTAATCCCTTTTCAGGAAATGATCAGATATATGGAGAAAGAATTGTGATGTTTATGCCAGTATTGCTCATATCAAAATGTGGAAATTTATTTCAGTGTCTGATAATAAGAGAATAGTTAAATTAGTCACATTAAACTTCTTTGGTGAAATATTAGGCCTCTGTGAAAAAATGACAGAGAAAATACATACACAGTTCACAGAAAATACTAATTTGCTTTTTTTTTTTTTTTTTTTTTTTGAGATGGAGTCTCTCTTTGTCACCTAGGCTGGAGTGCAGTGGCGTGATCTCGGCTCATTGCAACCTCTGCCTCACGGGTTCAAGTGATTCTCCTGCTTCAGCCTCCCGAGTAGCTGGATTACAGGCGCATGCCACCATGCCTGGCTAAATTTTGTATTTTTAGTGGAGACGGGGTTTCACCATGTTAGTCAGGCTGGTCTTGAACTCCTGATTTCATGATCTGCTCGCCTCAGCCTCCCAAAGTGTTGGGATTACAGGTATGAGCTACTGTGCCAGGCTAATTTTCTTAAATATATGAAAAAGTGCTCAACCTCACTCCAAATAAGAGAGATGCAAATTAAAGCAACATGAGATACCATTATCACTAGTGAACGAGTAAAATGGTTGGTAACTTGTGTTTTTGAGGGAGAGAACTGGAACTCTCATACACTGTATTAGTTACCTATTGCAATATCACAAACTCTTTTTTTTTTTTGAGACGGAGTCTTGCTCTGTCACTCAGGCTGGAGTACAGTGGTGCAATCTTGGCTCACTGCAAGCTCCACCTCCCAGGTTCATGTCATTCTTCTGCCTCAGCCTCCCGTGTAGCTGGGACTACAGGCGCCCACCACCGCACCCGGCTAATTTTTTGTATTTTTAGTAGAGACGGGGTTTCACTGTGTTAGCCAGGATGGTCTCGATCTCCTGACCTCGTGATCCGCCCGTCTCGGCCTCCCAAAGTGCTGGGATTACAGGCGTGAGCCACCGCGCCCAGCATCACAAACTCTTAAACTTAGTAGTTTATGACAACAAGAAACATTTGTCACGTCTCCTAGTTTCTGTGTGTAAGTGATTTTGGAGCATCTTAGTGGGTCTTTCTGGCTTGGGGTGTTTCATGAGATTGCCCTCAGCTGAAAGCTCGACTGCATCGCCCAGTTCCCTTCCAAAATGCCTCACTCACATGGCTGGCAAGGCGATTCTAGTTGGTGGTGGGAGGTCTCAGTTTCTCCCCACAGGGACCTCTCCTCAGGGCTTTCTCATGACATGTGTTGTCATGACATGGTGGCTCTTTCCTGAATAATCTAAGGAAACAGATTTTAGCTGCAAGACCTTTTATAATCGAGCCCCAGAAGTCACACACTATCTCCACCACACTCTATGCATCACATAGACAAGCTCTGATTCAGTGTGGGAGGAGAGCACTTGGGGACATGAACCAGATGAAGATTATCTGGGCCATCTTGGAGTCCCACATACTCTGGAAGTGGGAAGATATTTGGCAATATCTATTGAAATTTAAAATGTGCAAACCCTTTGACCCAGGAATTTAACTTTTAGGAATTTATACTGCAGGATTTGCATTTGTGTCTAATGATATCTATAAATATATACAAGGAGAGTTATTACAATATTGCTTTAATGCAAAAGCTGGAAGTGCCCTAAATGTCTACCAATAGGGCATTGGGTACATAGTATGGGACAGCTTTCAATGTAACATACTATACAGTTGTTCAAAACAATGAGATCATTCATTCCACTCATGTACTTCTGTGGAACTATATCCTAAATATATTAAATGGAATGTGGGTGTGTGTGTAAATTGATAAGCTATATTAGGAAGGACATACAAAATCCTGTTATAACTGGTGGCCCATTAGGGGAGCAGGAACAAAGGGAAAAATTATTCACTTTATGTTCTTTCATGTTTTTCAAATTTTGTACCATGTGGACATATTACCTATTCATAAATTAATAAGTGAAATGATTTTAAAAGTAAAGAAGTAGAAATACATCTTAAAATGATTGGAAATGCTCATACTATACAAATAATTTAAAAATACCATAGCAAGCCATATTTGTGATATAATTTAATTTGTTTTAAAAACACTGTACATAGGCCAGGCACAGTCGCTCACATCTGTAATACCAGCACTTTGGGAGGCCAAGGTGGGAGAATTGCTTGAGCTCAGGAGAGTGAGACCAGCCCAGGCAACATGGCAAACCCCATCTCCACCAAAAAATACAAAAATCAGCCCAGCACGGTGGCACGTGCCTATAGTCCCAGCTACTTGGGAGGCTGGTGTAGGAGGATTGTTTGAGCCCTGGAGGTAGAGGTTGTAGTGAGCCAAGATCACACCCTGCACTCCAACCTGGGCAATAGAGCCAGACCCTGTTTCAAAACAAAAATGTACATAAGAAAAGACTGAAAAGATCATACCAGAAGTGACAGTCAGTGATAGAGAAAGTGTTTCCCTTAATTTTATCTTCTAGATTTTCTACAATGACTATCTTATTTCTGTAATCAGAACAAAAAAACAGACAACTTACTTCTGGTTAATGAGATGAAGGGAAACTTATTTTCTTCTTCATTCTTTTTAGTATTTTTCTCAAATGATTTTGCATTACTTGTAAACATGAAATAAAAAAGATTTAAAACCTGCAATCCAGGGTTCTGGATCAGAGTTTCCAAAACTATGCTTGGGGGATCTGAGCAGTGCCCTGAACAGTGAGAAGCATGTGTTCCTGGACTTGCTCTGGCCAGGCTGGGCTGGACCCCACGGTGCCCATCTGCTGGCCCTGGAGAGCAGGGGAGAGAGCTGCTTTTCTTTCCTGGGGATGGTTAGCACTGTTCACAACCAAAGACTTCAGATTGTTGAAGCACCCACATTTGCTGCTGCAGAGGCACCCTAGGATGGAGGAGAAGTAGAGTGGGAAGTTGGGATCAGCCAGAAAGACAGAGGCCAAGGGAGAAATCCAAGCACAGAGTGGGTTTAGGCTGCAACCATTTGGGAAACAGTGTTCTAGATTGCTTAGAACACTTTCTGAGTCTAAGCTCTTTTATTCTCCAAGGCCACCACATGAGTATCTCCCACACAGGAAGTCTTTGCCTCTTCTTTCTCCCCAGGACTTTGCTTGACTGTGAGTGCCTACATCTGTGAAATTCCTGCCAGAGGCCCCTGGTCCCTTGGTTCCACACACACACAAAAAGCACTCATATAAATGTAGTCTGTTAAATTCAATAGTGTAAAAAAAGACAGAGGAAAGACAATTCCTGGATGTTGAGCTGAGATGGCTGCCATATACTGCTGAGACAGCTACCATGGACTGTTGTCTAGGTTGTATACTGCCACATCTAGTAGGACATCCTTCATGAAATAGACATTAATTTGTATATTTATTATAACATTTCTGGATGATGGTTGTAAATTGTTTTAACAAAATTAGTATATTATGATTTTCAGACATAGAAGAAAGGTGTTTTGAGAAGGGACACCTTTTTCTAGTTGGTTAATATGGGTCAGTAGCATCTGTGGATTTTAATTCAGTACTTAATTTAGTATTGAATTTTAATCTTAGTTCAGAGTTAATTTTAATACCTTGCCCTTGTGTACAAACCTAGCCTAGTCTGTCATGAGACTCCTGGAGGTGGGCAGAAATACTGGACAGTACTGAAAAGACAATTTCAGGTAAGAACGAAAAGTAGAACGGGAAGTTGGGAGCAGCCAGGAAGATGGAGGCCAAGGAGGAAATTCAAGCACAGAGAAGGTTCCAGGCTGCAGGCATTTGGGAAACAGTGTTCTGGATGCTGGAAATGAGGCAGATAATGGAAAGCAGGCAGAACCATGGACCTTCCTTGCATCTCAGGTGTGCATAAGAGATGCTGTCAGTTCTGACCTCACACTTCGATTTTTGGCTTCTCCAGTTATGAAAAACTGTATGCTGCTGTGTGTGGATTTTGAAGCAATTATTGAGATCTAGGGGCTCTGTTAAGGGCAGAAACTGCTGCCCCATGAGGCAGGCTTCAGTGACTTTGTCACCATGGTGTTTAATCCTGACTCATGGGCCCACATGGTCTTTCTCAGGTTGTGGAGTATAGATTCTGTGATTCATTGCATCTGACTCCTCACATCCTTTGCACTGTGTGGTGTGTGTGTGTGTGTGTGTGTAAGTGTCCATGCAAGCTTGCTCGTGTATAATTGCACACTGGCTTCCCTCCAAAATTCTTGCTGTTACAAATTACTTTTGGCTAGGTTCAGGTTCAAGGCGGGAAAATCCAAGAGACAAATATAGTTGAAATGTGTCAACAGCCTCAGGCTGCCATGTTTGGGGAAGTATTATAGTAATGAGAGTCCTCAAGTCTGAGAATGGCCCCATGGTCTACCACAAAGTGCCTCTTTCTCTCTTTCTTCCCTCTTTGCTCTCTATCTCCTCAACTAAGCTATTTGGGCAGAAAGAGCAGGGAGTCACTGAAATGCCTGGAGCCCCTGACTGTTCCTTTTTGGAGATACCTGAGACTCCCTTTTCCCATAAGGCCCTTCTAGAAGTCACTCCTAATGTTCTGTCTGAGCAACCCAGATCCCCTTGTTGAATTCTAGACCTGCATATTTGGCTGGACATGGAATATCTAGGAGGAAAAGATGTATCAAACTCAATATATGCCCAAAGTCAACACATCAATCACCTTCCCTGTTTACCACTACTGTCTCCTCCTCCCATATTCCCTATCTTGGTGTGTTGCCTCTGAGAGTGTGCCTAGCAGGACTCCAGCCACAGGGAGTATCATTAACCAAGGACACATCTTCTGTGCCCCAAAATCTATCACTGTGTTTGCCCTGGGACCGTGCTTTCCACAGGCTGCTCCCAGCAATAATTAAGTCTAGCACAAGATACCAAGGCAGATCTGTTGCTGAGAGGCATGGGACAATTTTGACAACTGACTTTGGCTCAAGGACTTCCTGATGGCCTTGCAGAATCTTCCATAGGCTGCACGGCAGTCTAGGATGTTTTTATTCAACCTTTCTTCTGTCACTCCAATACTTGGGATCTCCTAGACTTATAGTCTGATGCCTCTCCTAGATTTTTGCAACTCTTTACCCATTTTCTTAAAATCTTTGCACATTTAGTTCCATCTTGGCATGTGTCTCAAGGACCCAGACTAACAAAAGTAGCATTGCGAATGGGATAGTAGTGCTACTGGTCCTATTCCATCTTGAAAGGACCAGCAGTTTGTCCTCACAAGGAGAGAGACCTCTTCTGAGTACAAGTTTGTCTTTCCTGTGTTTAGATGGCGTGGTATGGGATATCATCAGGGACTCACTCTTGCCAGAGGACACACAGGAGTCCTACTGACCTACAGGACATTGTCATTAAGACCCTCTTTCATCAAAAGATACCACTGAGAGACTGAAAAATCAAGTTTATACAAGGGGAAAAAACATTTCCGATACACACATCTAACATGACTTGTGTACAGAACATATGAATTCTTCCAAGGCAGATAGCCTAATAGACAAATGGGCAAAGGACGTAAACAGGCACTTCAAAAAAAAGAATACCCACATATCCAATAAACATTTTAAAAGTGTTAAATTCCGCTAGTTACTTGGGAAATGTAAATTAAGACCTCAATGTGATGCCACGAGAAATGGCTAAAGTGAAAGCACAAGACAATACCAAATGTTGACAAGTAATTGGAATCAAGCAACAAGAATTCTCACACTGACACTGGAAGTGTGTATGGGAATAACTATTTTGGAAAACTGACAGTATCTACTAACCTGTACATATATATTTCCTATAGTCAGCAATTTCACAGGTACATATGTTCAACAAAAAACAGGACAAGAATATATCTAGCAGCCCTATTCATAATGTCAAAAATGAATAATGACAAATGTACATTTATAGGAGAATGGATAAATGTTCATACACTAGAAGATAATAAGGATGAATGAACTATGATTACATACAATAACATTGATAACTCTCACAGACAATGGTGAATGAAGAAAGATAGGCACAGAGCATATGAGGTGATTCATTTGTGAAATGCCTAAAAATAAACAAAACTCGTCCAGGCTGTTAGAAACCAGGATGGTGGTTATCTTTAGGCTGTGAGTAGTGACTGGAACTGGGCAAAAGGGTGGCTTGTGGAGTGCTGGTAAGGGTTCTGTTTCATCATCTGGGTACTAATCACTCATGTGTGTTTACTTTATCAAAATCTGTGAAGCTATTCTAGAATTCTTGACTTTTCTGCATGTATGTTTTTCATTAATAAAATTTACCCAAAAGTTTACTTTTTTCTCAATATTTTCATTATCAAAAATTTAGAAAATACAGAACAGAAAAATTGCAACAAGGCTAACCTACTTTTAATATTTTAATGATTATCCTTTTGATTTTTTTCTCTATGAACTCAAATGTTGTCCTCTGCAACAGTCTCCTTCAAATAAAATCAGGACCATGTTCTAGATGCCATTTTGTAAGTATCTTTTAACACTTTAACTGTATATTCAACTATACACATTGTAAACCATTTTCCACATCATGAACATTTGTTTACCACATTTAAAAGGGCTGCAAGTCATCCACTGAATTGGGAGTTCCACTGTCTGTATAAGAACTCATTTTTCATGTCTAGTTTGTTTCCAGTTTTTCAGTATTGTAAACAATGTGATCATCAGTCTTGTAGCTAAATCTTTGCCCTACATCTTTGGTTATTTCTTCTTTCTACTAAGTCTTAGAAGTTGTGTTTGGGTATAAAGAATGTGTATACTCTTGAAGTTTATACATCCCATAGTTAATTTTTTAACAAGTAACAATTTCAAAGAGGGCGTGATTTGACCTGGGTTCCTATCTGGTTGTTCGTGGCATTCTAAGAGCAACAACAATGATGACAATGCTAATAGGTACTATGGTGCCTATTATTTATTTCCCACTAACAACCTGGTTAGGTGAATTTCAGTAGATACTTTTACAAATGAGAAAAGAGGTTCAGATATGTGAAGGACCTCATTTAAGTTCTTTCAGAATAAAGCTGCATCCAAAGCCAGGCCTGTCCAAAACCAAAGCCCATAGCTACCATGATGTCTCCCCAGAGAATGGGAAATCCTATTATCAAGTTGTCCCAGGAAGCCCAACTGAATTAGTGATTCCTTTAAGTTATATCGAAAGTTCATAATTATAGTGAGAGTTAATGCTCAGTTAATACTAATAGAGATCCAAAAAGAAGGATTGAGACAGGAGAAGGTAATTCATCTGGAAGGGTGGGTGCTTACGGAGTCTGCTGGAACTTAGCAGAAGATAAGAAATTGAAATCCTGTATTAACCCACTTGCTGATGGCATGTCACAAACTGTACGAGCCTTTTTAGCCATCAGGGTACCAGGTTGTTTGGCCTCATTCCCAAGATCGATAAGCACATTCCATTGAGACCAGATGTAGCTGGGAAAGGCAAAAGCCAAATAGTTTCCAAGAAGACCCAGAGAGGGTAAAGAGGTTTTTGCAAGCCTTTTGGATGTGTCTTGGAGTTTTTGTGAAAAGCCAATGAGGTGAGATTGGGGGGATATTTCAGTGAAACTCTGGATCAAGCTGCATCCATTTTTTCCATGAGGGTATGAGTGCCAGTTACTCAGAAGTGGCAAGAACACTGTGTGTGTGTGCACATGTGAGCGTGGGTAACATCCATGAAGAAAAGGCTGGGATTGGCAAGTGTTCAGGGAAACTGGATAGGTATGTCTATCGATAAGTTGCCTCAGTCCCTCTCCTTGCTGACTTAACATTTCAATTGATAGGGTGAGTAGCTCAGACAGGTATAGAGAAGAAAGAGGCAACATGGAGAAGTGGAAGAGAAGGCTTTGGTAGGCCATGGATCTAGCCTCTAATTTCAATTTAGCCAGTGGTTAGTTCCTCATAAGACTAACACTAGCTAACATTCATTGAGCATCATATGTATTTTAGAATCTGTGCTAAGTGTATATTCTCTATCCCATTTAATCTTCAAAACCACTCCATAATTCCATTTAGTCTCCTATTGTCCCATCTCATAGATGAAGAACTGATATTCAGAAGCTTAGGACACTTACTGGAGATCTCAAAGGATTTGTTGAGAGTCACATTTGAACTCGGGTCCGTCAAAGTCCAATGTCCCTACCTTCAAAGGCATGACTTGGAGGGAATTTTTAAAACTGAGGTTTCAGTTTCCTTTCCTTTAAAATAGAAATAAACAGGCCAGCCATGGTGGCTCGTGCCTGTAATTCCAGCACTTTGGGAGGCTGAGATGGGCAGATCACTTGAGGCCAGGAGTTTGAGACCAGCCTGGCCAACATGGTGAAACACCATCTCTACTAAAAATACAAAAAAATTAGCTGGGCATGGTGGCATGTGCCTGTAGTCCCAGCTACTCAGGAGGCTGAGGCAGGAGAATTGCTTGCACCCGGGAGGCAGGAGGCAGAAGTTACAGTGACCTGAGATCCCACCACTGTACTCCAGCCTGGGCAACAGAGCGAGACTCCATCTCCAAAAAAAAAAAAAAAATCCTAGTTTATGGCATTGTCTGGAGGCCTAAATTAACATGGTATTCCAGACCACAGTCTGACATATAATGGGTCCTGAATGAATGTTACTTTGTCTCCCTCCCTGGGACTTTCAGAAAGAGAGAGAGCATGTAAAAAAAACTACACCACACTAAAGAACCAGAAAAACATCTGGTGGCCTGGGTAAGGCTGGATTAGAGAGGGCAATGCTACAAACAAGAAGTAGTTCAGATTCAACTAGGAATACTAACAGTATGAAGGACATGGGGCTCAGAACTTCACGTATACTGACTTCATCACTAGTTTGTGGGAATGATGGTGTATTAGTACGTTCTCGCACTGCTATAAAGAAATACCTGAGACTAGGTAATTTATAAAGAAAAGAGGTTTAATTGGCACATGGTTCCATGGGGCTAACAGGAAGCATCTGCTTTCTGGGGAGGCCTCAGGGAGCTTTCATGGCTGAAGGCAAAGTGAGAGTAGGCATCTTGCATGACAGGAGCAGGACCAAGAAAGAGAGCAGGGAGGTGCTACACACTTTTAAAAAATCGTATATTGTAAGAACTCACTCACTATACAGCACCAAGAGGGGATGATGCTAAACCATTTATGAGAAACCACCCTCATGATGCAGTCACCTCCCACCAGGCCCCACCTCCAACATTGGAGATTATAATTTGACATGAGATTTGGGTGGGCACAGAGATCCAAACCATATCAGATGGTATATGTCTAATTGGCAAGTGAAGAAACGATGCCCTAAAAGACTAGTCCGTAAGTTATGTTGCTGGGATTCCATCTGATGGGTGGGAATGCTTTCGTGTTTTTATTATTTTTCAAATTGAGATAGAATGCACAAACCACAAAATTCACTTTTAAAGTATACAATTTAGTGGTTTTTAGTATATTCATAAAGAAGTGTAACCATTACCACTGTATAACTATCTAATTCCATAGTATTTTCATCACCCCAAAGAGAATCTTCATACTCATTAACAGTCATTCCCCATTCCCCCATCCCTCAGCCCCTAGCAACCACTAATCTGCTTTATGTTTTTATGGGTTTGCCTTGTCTGAACATTTCATATAAATAGAATTATAAAATATGTGACCTTTTGTGTCTAGCTTCTTTCACTTACCATAACGTTTCAAAGTTCACCCATTGTAGCATGAATCAGAATTTTATTCCATTTTATGGATCAGTAACATTCCATTATATGAATATATCACATTTTATTTCTCCGTTTATCACCTGATAGAAGTTTTGGTTGTTCTCATGTTTTAGCTATTATGCATAAAGCTGCTATGAACATTTGTGTACATATTTTTGTGTGGACATATGCTTTCAATGTTTGTATATACATTAAGTGAAAGAAGTTAGACATATATACTTGGTAGAATTGCTGAGTCATATGGTAATTATATAGTTAACTTTTTGAGGAATTGTCAAAATGTTTTCCAAAGTGACCACTACATTTTTACGTCAGCAGCAAATATATGGGGGCCCCAATTTCCCTACATCCTCATCAGCACTTGTTGTTATTTGTTTTTTTAATGAAAGCCATCCTAGTGGATGTGAAGTGGTAGCTTGTTGAGATTTTTATTTGCCATAATTTGACAAGTTATGTTGAATGTGTGTTTAGAGAAATGTCTTCTGTTCATTTTTAAATTGGATTACTTGTCTTTTTGTTATTGAGATGTAAGAATTCTTTGCATAGTCTAGATACTAAATGCTTATTAGATATATGACTTATGATATTTTCTCCCATTCTTTGGGTTGTCTTCTCACTTTCTTGATAGTATCTTCTGATACACAAAAATTTTAAATTTCAATAAAGTCAAATTTATTTACTTTTGTTACTTAAGAATTTGGTGTCATTATCTAATAATCTTTTGCCAAATCCAAGATTATGAAGACTTAACCCAGGTTTTCTTCAAGAGTTATAGTTTTAGCATTTTACATTTAGTCTTTCATCTATTTTGAGTTAATTTTTATATATGGTTTGAGGGAAGAACTTAATTCTTTTGCATTTGGATGCCTAGTTGTCCCAGCATCATAAATTGAAGAGACTATTCATTCTACATTAAACAGTCTTAGCACCCTTGTCAGTAATTAATTGGCCACATATATGGATTTATCTGAACTCTCAATTCTATCTCATTAATCTATTTGTCTTTTCTTATGCCAGTACCACACCATTTTGATTATTGTAGTTTTGTGGTAAGTTTTGAAATCAGGAAGTGTGAGTCCTCCTTTGTTCTACTTTTTCAAGATTTGTTTGGCTATTTTCAAGATTATTTACATTTTCATATGAACTTTAGGGTGTTTGTTAATTAAAATACCAGCTGGGATTTTGATAAAGCTTGTGTTGAATCTGTAAACCGTTTTGAGTAGTGTTAGCATATTAGCACTATTATATCTTCTTATCCATGAACATGAGATTTCTTTCATTTATTTACTTCTTTTATTTTCCTTAACAATATTTTGTACTTTTCAGTGTACAAGACTTCTTTTTTAAAATTTATTCTTAAGTATGCTATCCAAGAATAGAAGCAGTTTTACTTATTCCTTTTCAATCTGATAATTTTTATTTCTTTTTCTTGCCTAGTGCCTTGACTAGATTCTCCACTACAATGCTGATTAGATAGAAGGGATGAGATAAACATTCTGGTCTTGTTCCTGACCTTAGGGGCAAAGCTATCAGCTTTCACCATTAAGTATGATGATAGTTCTGGGTTTTTCTTAAATGCCCTTTATCAGATCAAAGAAGTTCCCTTCTATTCCTGCCTTCTTCAGTGTTCTTATCATGAAAGGTTGTTAGATTTTGTCAATGCTTTCTCTGCATCTATTGGCAAAATAATGTGGATTTGTCCTTTAATCTATTAATACGATTTAGTACGTTGACTTTTTTTCATGAGTTGAACCAACCTTGCATTCCTGGGATGAATCACACTTTGTCGTGGTGTATGATCCTTTTTATATGCTGCTGGATTTGATTTGCTAGTATCTTGTTGAAGATATTTCTATATATATATTCATAAGGGATATAGCTTTCTGCAGTTTTCTTGTGAGTTGTCTGGCTTTGGTATCAGGGTAATTCTGGCTTCAAAGAATGAGTTAGGAAGTGTTTCCTTCTATTACTGATGAATTGCCTATTAATACCTTCAAATGTGTCAAGTTCTGCTTCATGCATTTCTGGGCTCTGTTGTTAAGTACATATATGTTTATAATTGTTTTGATGGAGTGACCCTTTTATCATTATAAAATGTCCTCTTTTTTTCTAGTAAGAATTTTTAACTTGAAGTCTCTTTTGTCTATACTGCAACCACTCCAGCTCTTTTGTTTACTCTTTTCATGGTACACATATTTCCATCCTTTAAACCTATTTGTGACTTTGATTCTAAAATGTACCTTTTGTAGACAACATATATTTGAATCATGCACCCTCCCATCATAATTCTAGTCTTTGTCTTTTAATTAGTGTTTAATCCATTTGTATTTAATATAATAACTGATAAGGTTTACATCTGCTATTTTGTTACTTGTTTTCTATATGTATTATGTCTTGTTTGTTTCTTCATTCTTCCATTACTGCCTTCTTTTGTGTAAAATGGATATTATTTAGTGGGCCATTTTAATTGACCTATTTTACTCTTTTTTTTTTTTTTTTTTTTGCAGTTTTTTTTTTTTGAGATAGAGTCTCACTCTGACCCCCAGGCTGGAGTGCAGTGGCGCAATCTTGGCTCACTGCAAGCTCCACCTCCTGGGTTCATGCCATTCTCCTGCCTCAGCCCCCCGAGTAGCTGGGACTACAGGCACACACCACCATGCCTGGCTAATTTTTTGTATTTTTAGTAGAGTTGGGGTTTCACCATGTTAGCCAGGATGGTCTTGATCTCCTGACCTCATGATCCGCTCGCCTCAGCCTCCCAAAATGCTGGGATTACAGGCATGAGCCACTGCATCTGGCCACAATTAACATCTTAACTTATAACAGTCTAATTTGCATTAATACAAAGTTGATTACAGCCATATATAAAACTTTTGCTCTTATATAGCTCTAGTACCTACCCTCTTATTTGTGCTGTTATTTTCATATAAATTACCTCATTATACATTGCATGGTCTGATACATGATTGGTACACAGATTCATAATTATTGCTTTATGTAGTTGTCTCTTAATATAGTAGAAAAGAGTTATAAATAAAAGATACATTTACATTGTCCTTTATATTTAGTTATGTAGTTATCTTTATCAGAGACCTATATTTCTTCATGTGGACTCAAGTTATTGTCTAGGATCCTTACATTTAGGCTGGAAGAACTCCATTCTCTGTTTTTGTTTATATTGGAATTACTTAATTTCTCTTTCATTGTTGAAGAACAGTTTTGCTAGATATAGAATTCTTGAGTTTTTCTTTCAGCTCTTTGAATATGCCATCCACTGCCTCCCAGACTGCATAGTTCCTGATGAGAAATAAGTTAATCTTAATGAAGACCACTTGTGCTGTATTGCTTCTCTCTTGCTGTTTTTAAGATTCTCTGTGTTTGTCTTTCAGCAGTTTGACTATGATGTTTCTAGGTATGAAACTCTTTGAGTTTACCCTATTGGAATTTGTTGAGCTTCTTGGAGGTACAGATTCATGTTTTTTTAAATCAAATTTGGGAAGTTTTTGGCCATGGTTTCTTCAAATATTATTTTTTCCCTTTTGTTTCTCTCTTTCTAGGACTCTCATTATGAATATATGGATACACTTGGTGTCCCTAGGTCTCTGAGGCTCTTTTTCTTCTTTTTTTTTTGTTGGTTCCTCAGTCTGAATAGACAGTCAAGTATATAAAAATGACAGAATGGGAGTGAAACAACCTGGAGGGAGGTTTGTAGAAATTGGTTGTGAAATTGTTGTTTCATTGTTTGTGAAAATTCTTTCTCTAGAGAATGTGTCCACAGCCAGGCAAGGCCCTCATAATGCCTGCTTTGAACATGGGGGGTTCAAAGCAAACAGATTCAGAAACAGTTCGCTCTTTTTTCACTTTCCCTGAGCCATCTCCTTAAATTCCTTTGCTCCCTAGGACCTAAGGGACTCAACATTTCTATTTTCAGCTTGGTCCTTTCTCTTGAACCATAGACTTTTGTGTCCAACATCTGAAATTCAGATCCAGATCACTCTGACTGCAAGGTCTATGAAGTTGGTCTGATTCCTATGTTCCTTTTCTATCACTTTCCTAAACCCTCAACAGGGCCTCTTTCACAGTGACTTAACTCCTTGATGGAGAGGTTTGTGGTAGGGTAAGGTGGGAAATGGGGCAGGTGAGGAGAGCTGCCTGTCTGGAACTGGATCTGGATGAGAAACCAAAGTTAGCTTCATGTCATTGACAATTTGGTTTATGACTATCCTGGCTATGCCACTTCAAGCCTTTTGAAAGGTCTCCTTTGCCTTATGTACTCCTGATTGCCAAACCCAGTCCTAGAACAATGAAGAATGGGTATGAAATATTTACTCTGCTGAAGGGATAATTTGAGACCAACATAACAGGATAATATAGGGGAGGAAGGTCTCTCCTTTCCTGCTGCCCACTTAGGCAACTCTGCAAACTGGGAGTATGGGGAAATAGGAGGACTCTTCTAAAAATCTTAGGATTCAGCCAGTTTTGTAGCCAGCAGGCTGGGAGTCATCTTCAGCCTCTCCTTTCCTCTTTCCTTCCTTCTCCCTTCCTTCTTTCGTTTCCTTTCTTCTTCCTTCCCTCTCTCCTCCTCCATCCCTTTATACATGCAATAAGCCTAATACCTCTTTATTCTCTTTCACCTCCATGCTTTAGTCAAAATCTCATTGCCTTTTCCACCTGGAGAAAACTGAAACTTGTTCTGAATTGGTCTTTAACTCCAATCTTTAATTCCCGTCAACCTTCCACACCAAATCAGAGATAGATTTTTATTTTTTTTATTTTTTATTTTTATTTTTTATTTTTTGAGACAGAGTCTGGCTCTGCCGCCCAGGCTGGAGTGCAGTGGCCGGATCTCAGCTCACTGCAAGCTCCGCCTCCCGGGTTCACGCCATTCTCCTGCCTCAGCCTCCCGAGTAGTTGGGACTACAGGCGACCGCCACCGCGCCCGGCTAGTTTTTTTTGTATTTTTTAGCAGAGACGGGGTTTCACCGTGTTAGCCAGGATGGTCTCGATCTCCTGACCTCGTGATCCGCCCGTCTCGGCCTCCCAAAGTGCTGGGATTACAGGCTTGAGCCACCGCGCCCGGCCAGAGATAGATTTTTAAAACCCAGATCTAAGTGGATTGGATACCCTCATAATGTAGAGGAGGCACACTGAGTACACAGCCAATCCCACACAGTCAATGCATATTCATTCTGGTTTAAACAGAAAAACCCATCTTGTAGCAACTACTTATAAGGAAATCCCAACATAACCCCCTTTTGTTTGTAGACTAGCTTCTGAACTTCCAGTTGAAACTGCATATCACTCCTTGTTTGAGCTTCATAGATTTTTGTGGGTAAGGATCACAACTTGTTCTCCCATTTCTTCCTCTTGGGGTTAACCCATATATTTCTTGTTTATGACTGTTTCCAGACAGATTTTGTCTCAGTTTCAGCAATGCATATCAAAATGGTTCAAGAACCTCACCTTCTACTTAACTCTTGTCCTACAAATGCTGTTTGTCAAGAGATTTTTCTCTGGGATCTAATTCTAAAATGCATGGGCCAGGCATAGTGGCTCATGCCTGTCATCCAAGCACTTTGGGAGGCTGAGGTGGGTGGATCATCTGATCCCAGGAGTTCGAGACCAGCCTTGCCAACATGTTGAAATCCCATCTCTACTAAAAATACAAAAATTAGCCAGGCATGGTGGTGCATGCCTGTAGTCCCAGCTACTTGGAAGGGTGAGGTAGAGGAATCGCCGGAACCCTGGAGGCAGAGGTTGCAGTGAGCAGAGATTGTGCCATTGCACTCCAGCCTGGGAGACAGTGAGAGTCCGTCTCATAAATGAATGAATGAATGAATTAATGAACACATGTGGAGAGTCCAGGCAGTTTAATGTGTTTTGAGTGAGAGAGATGTAAGGCGTGTGCTAGATCACACTGTGAGGTCTTCTTAGACCAGAGTTGAGCTGGGCCTTGAAGTATTGGCAAGACTAGGAATGGTGCAGAAGAGAGGAAGTGTTATTCCAGATTCAGGAAGCAAGGTGAGAGGTTCCCAGCCCTAAGTGGAGATACATGCTGCACATATGTAGCAATAAAGAGGTAACCTGATTAAAGCTGCATTTGGGAAATGTGGAAAGGTAGGAAATCATGGCACAGCAGTTGTAGTACTGGGAATAGTTTCTGTATTCATCTAATTAATCATTCCCCATTAAAAAATTAATCCCCTAAGTATTAATAAATATCTCCCAATTTAAAAAATTAGGAGGTCCTATGGTCAAATTCATCTGGTGAATACTGTGTTAAGTCCTCAGGGAAGGATGTCACAAATGTGCATTATGAGTCTCCAAAGCAGATGTATTATCCTAAATTTTCCTACCTTATTGTCCATGGAGTGTTGTTTTCAAGAAAGTTCAAGCAAATATATTAAAACGAGAATGTCCTATGAAATACAGGCTGTAAAATGTTGATCAATCCAACCTTCTTATTTTTTAAATGTTGCCCTGAGGGAAGAAGTGCTTGCTTAAGGTCATTCCTTAAGCTGGAGACTATGCTTGGGCTAGAACCAGGCCTCCTGATTCCAGACATAGATCAATTACAGTGGTCTTGGTTGCCATGGATATTAGTAAGAAAAAACACTAGATGCTGTAACAAACGATGCCCAAATTTCAGTGCTTTGGCTCAACAGAATTTTATTTTTCATTAATGTGGCAGTCTAGTGTGGGAGTTCCTGGCCAGTGGGCAGCTTACTTCCTGTGATTAATCAGAAACCCAGGCCCCTACAATTGTGTGGATCTGCAGTCCACTGTGGCCACAGAGTAGATAGAAGAGAACATAGAGAAGCCCCACTTGCTTTTTAAGGGCTCTGGCCCTGGAATTAGATCTTACCCCAATTACTTCTTACTGTGCTTCTCCATCACTGAACTGCTTTTACCCTCAGTTTCTTTATCTATAAAGTGGGGGCAATTATAGAACTACCTCACAGGATTGTTATGCACAGTAACTGAGTTAATATTTGTCAAATACTTATCTATACCTGGTACATAGTATGGGCTTTATAAGTACTTTTTAGATAAAATAATAAAAAAGTTAAAAAAAAAAAACTTCTACTCATTTCATTAGCTATACCTGGCTGCAAGGGGAGCTGTTTCTCAGTGCCAACTCCACATTATGGAACTGGGAAGTTCTGAATTTTTGGCAAATAGCTAACTATGTTTGCCAAACATTAGAATTTGTGTCTGAACAGGTGGGTGATGGAAATTTTTGAAGGCTTTGAGAAGAGAAATAAAATATGAATAAGCCACTGCAGATATTTCTCTCCTATCTCAAATCTTTTCTTGTAAAATTTGAGTTATTGAAGATAAAATTACATTATTTTAGACTGTGAACATGTGTGACAGAGAATACGTGATTTTTTTTTTCTCCACTCACTACAACCTCTGCCTCCTAGGTTCAAGTGATTCTCCTGCCTCAACCTCCCAAGTAGCTGGGATTGCAGGCACCTGGCACCATGCCCAGCTAATTTTTGAATTTTTAGTAGAGACGGGGTTCCACTATGTTGGCCAGGCTGGTCTTGAACTCCTGATCTCAAGTGATCCACCTATCTCGGCCTCCCAAAGTGCTGAGATTACAGGCATGAGCCAGTGCACCCGGCCTGGAGTATGTGATTTTTTATTTGTCATAAGGATTTAAAAATAAAACGGGACATTTGGTGGAATACCAGATAGTAGAAAAATGTCTTATCACATACATTGTATCTGCTTCTAAGCAAAATGAATATATGGCTACTGCCAAAATCATTGAGGAGAAAAAACTTAAATTTTCCAGAGACAAAAACCATAATAACAGGAAATTAATTGAATAGAGTCTTTATTGCTAATTTAATGTTTTTAAAAACTAATGCTATCTGATGTGCTGAAGTAATTTATTTTCTTTGAAAATTAAAAAATATTTATAAGAGATGTTAATGGTCCTCAACTTTCCCATAAGGTGGTATGTTTCTCATCTTTAAATTCTCCTGTTATAGAAGCAGGAGCTATTTGGATTGTTCACACATACTCCACTTCTCTGCAGGTACATGGTAGGATAGCATCTCCCTGCCCATTTTTGAAGATAGGCATGGGTCATGTGACTTGTCTTGGCCAAAGAAATGTCAGTGGTCATCATGGATGTCACTTTCAGGCAGAAGATTTAAGTATCATTGTGTGATTTGTCACGTTCCTTCCTTCAACTGTGGGGCTTATGACCCATTATAGCCTTCTTCCATGGAGGTCTGAGTGTCTGAAAAGAATATAGTCCCACTGCCAATCAGAACTGAATATGCAGCGTAAGAAAGAAATAAACTTTTGTTAAGCCAATAAGACCTATATTTTTTGCCTCACCATAATGTAACCAATACCAGCTGACCCAAATAATTTCAGGTTGGGAAAGCGTAACTCTTAACTTTTTCTTTTTTTAAGTGAATTGGATTATGGTGTGTAGCAGAGATGGCTGGAGGCACAGCCTGGAGATTGGAACATAGGTTAAGTGACAAGGGCCTGAACAAGGCTTAGTCCAGTGGAGACAGAGGGCAATAGAAAAGACAAAACATAACCCAGCCCTTGTTCTTAAACATTGTGCTCTCCTCTGAGCCTCGGTCTGCCTCAGATACAGGGATGACTAAAGCTGCAGTTGACAATCACTGTATCTTCTCAGGAAATGACTTAACTTTGCCTTTTGAAGTATTTTTGAAACTCTAAGGCTAATTATGTTTAATGCATTAGTACTGTTTGGTTATTGGTGTATTGGATATTGTCTCTAATTGACAGTATTTCTTCCTATCTTGCAGACTAAAATCTCCTTAACATGATAATTATTACTAGACAATACTGTATTCAATTTATTCTGAAAGTAATCATGCTATAATATTAGGCATTGCTTTTTGCAATCAATGGAGATCTTTTTTTCATTATAACAGGAAGAAATAGTAATTTTAGGAGTCACAATAGAAAGATAAGGTCCAATGGAGTCATTATTGCTATAGGCAGCTGATTTCAGATCACTAACCAGTACTGTTTGCTGAGTTACAATAGAGTGAGGTTCTGGGGTCATTTGTGTAGATAAAGGTACTGATGTAAAATACACACCTAACCAGAAGGAATTACTGAGTGAGCCAGGCGTTTCCTAGATATCAGCTGAAGTACAGAATTAGTCCCCCTGTCTTGGTCTGTAGATCACAGATGGGACAAAAACCTTTATAGAGAACTAACTCATCTAACATCCACTAAATTTAGTATGTCCTCACTTATTTCCCTGAATCACTAATGGACATGGGAAGGTTTTTGTTCTTTTGATATTTATTATTTTAAAAATTACGAACAGAACTGAGTTACCAAAGTCAATTTAACAAATATTTCCTAAGCACCTACTGCTCTCTCCACTTAACTAAAGCCCTCACTACAATGGATGTGGCTACTCTGGAAAGTCAGGGGTAGAAAGTGGGAAATATGATTTGAGTGATATCCCTCTCTAGTCCCCCTGTGTACATTAACATTATTAAAATGCTATTTTAAAATTCAATTGCCATATGACTTCATTTATATTTTAAACTATTGATATCTGGGTCTTTAATTTTTCTTTTTTCTCTTTTTTTATTCAATCATATTTGGGGAACAGGTAGTTTTTGGTTGCATGGATAAGTTCTTTAGCGGTAATTTCTGAGAGCTTGGTGCACCCATCACCTGAGCAGTATACACACTACCATTGTGTAGTCTTTTATCCCTTACCCCCACCCCATGCTTTTCCCCAAGTACCCAAAGTCCATTGTATCATTCTTATGCATTTGCATCCTCATAGCTTAGCTCCCACTTGTATTAATAAGTGAGAACATAATATGTTTGGTTTTCCATTCCTGAGTTACTTCACTTAGAATAGTGGTCTCCAACTCCATTCAGGTTGCTGCAAATGCCATTATATCATTCCTTTTTATGGCTGAGTAGTATTCCATGGTGTATATATACATACCACATTTTCTTTATCCACTCATTGGTTGATGGGCATTTAGGCTGGTTTCATATTTTTGTAATTGTGAATTGTGCTGCTATAAACATGCATGTACAAGTATCTTTTTCATATAATGACTTCTTTCCTTATGGGTAAATACCCAGGAGTAGGATTGCTGGATCAAAGGGTAGTTCTACTTTCAGTTCTTTAAGGAATCTCCACACTCTTTTCCATAGTGGTTGTATTAGTTTACATTCCCACCAACAGTGTAAGTGTTCCCTTTTCACTACATCCACACCAACATCTGTTATTTTTTGATTTTTTGATTATGGCCATTCTTGCAGGAGTAAGGTGGTATCATATTGTGGTTTTGATTAGTATTTCCCTGATCATTAGCGATGTCGAACATTTTTTTGTATGTTTGTTGGCCATTTGTATATATTCTTTTAAGAATTGTCTATTCATGTCCTTAGCCCACTTTTTGATGGGATTGTTTGTTTTTTCTTGCTCATTTGTTTTAGTTCCTTGTAGATTCCGGATATTAGTACTTTGTTGGATGTATAGATTGCAAAGATTTTCTACCACTCTGTGGGCTGTTTACTCTGCTGATTATTTCTTTTGCTGTGCAGAAGCTTTTTTGTTTAAGTCCCATCAATCTATCTTTGTTTTTGTTGCATTGCTTTTGGGTTCTTGGTCATGAAGCCATTGCCTAGCCAATGTCTAGAAGGGTTTTTCCAATGCTATCTTCTAGAATTTTTATGGTTTTCCAGTCTAAGATTTAAGTATTTGATACATCTTGAGTTGATTTTGTATAAGGTGAGAGATGAGGATCCAGTTTCATTCTTCTACATGTGACTTGCCAATTTCCCAGCACCATTTGTTGAATAGAGTATCCTTTCCCCACTTTGTTTTTGTTTGCTTTGTCAAAGATCAGTTGACTGTAAGCTTTTGGCTTTACTTCTGAGTTCTCTGTTCTGTTCCATTGGCCTACATGCCTGTTTTATACCAGCACCATGCTGTTTTGGTGACTATGGCCTTACAGTATAGTTTGAAGTCAGGTAATGTGATGCCTCCAGATTTGTTCTTTCTGCTTAGTCTCAATTTGACTACACGAACCTTTTTTTTTTCTTTTTTTTTTGGTTCCATATGAATTTTAGTATTTTTTTTCTAGTTCCATGAAGAATGATGTGGTATTTTGACGGGAATTGCATTGAATTTATAGATTGCTTTTGGCAGTATGGTCATTTTCACAATATTGATTCTACCCATCCATGAGCATGGTATGTGTTTCCATTTGTTTGTGTTGTTTATGATTTCTTTCAGCAGTGTTTTGTAGTTTTCCTGTCGAGATCTTTCACCTCCTTGGTTATGTATATTTCTAAGTATTTTATTTTTATTTTTTGCAGCTGTTGTAAAAGGGGTTGAGTTCTTGATTTGATTCTCTGCTTGGTGGTGGTTGTTGTATAGCAGTGCTATGACTTTTGTACATTGATTTTATATCCTGAAACTTTACTGAATTGATTTATCAGATCTAGGAGCTTTTTGAATAAGTCTTTAGGGTTTTCTAGGTATATGATCATATCAGCAGTGAATAGCAACAGTTTAACTTCCTCTTTACTGATTTGGATGCCTTTTATTTGTTTCTCTTGTCTGATTGCTCTGGCTAGGACTTCCAGTACTGTGTTGAATAGAAGTGGTGAAAGTGGGCATCCTTCTCCTGTTTCATTTCTTAGGGGAAATGCTTTCAACTTTTCCCTGTAACATTGGGTGTAGGTTTATCATAGATGGCTTTTAGTACCTTGAGATATGTCTCTTCCATCCTGATTTTGCATGATAAAAGGATGATGGATTTTGTCAAATGCTTTTTCTGTGTCTGTTGAGATAATCATGATTTTTGTTTTTCATTCTGTTTATGTGATGTATCACATTTATTGACTTGTATATGTTAAACCATCCCTGCATATGATATGAAACCCATATCTTTTTGAGATGCTGTTGGATTCAGTTAGCTAGTATTTTGTTGAAGATTTTTGCATGTATGTTCATCAGGGATATTGATTTGTAGTGTTTTGTTGTTGTTGTTATGTCCTTCCCTGGTTTGGGTGTTACAGTGATACTGGCTTCATAGAATGATCTAGGGAACATTCCCTCTTTCTCTATTTTTTTGAATAGTTTCAGTAGGATTGGTGCTAATTCTTCTAATGTCTTATATAATTCATCTGTGAATCCATCTGGTCCTGGATTATTTTTGCTGTTGGCAAATTTTAAATTACTGTTTAATCTCGCTCCTTGTTATTGGTCTGTTCAGTTTCTATTTCTTCCTGATTTAATCTAGGAGGGTTGGATATTTCCAGGTATTTATCCATCTCCTCTAGGTTTTCTAGTTTGTGTTCATAGTAGCCTTGGATGGTCTTTTGTATTTCTGTGGTATTGGTTGTAATATCTGCCATTTTGTTTCTAACTGAGCTTATTAGCATCTTCTCTCTCTCTCTTCTTTTCTTGGTTAATCTTGCTAATGGCCTATCAATTTTGTTTATCTTTTCAAAGAACCAGCTTTTTAATGTACCTTTTGCATTTTTTTTTTGTTTCAATTTCATTTAGTTCTGCTCTGATCTTTGTTATTTCATTTCTTCTTCTAGGTTTGGGTTTGGTTTGTTCCTGTTTCTCTAGTTCCTTGAGGTGCGACCTTAGATTGTCTATTTGTGCTGTTTCAGACTTTTTGATGTAGGCATTTATTACTATGAACTTTTCTCTTAACACCACTTTTGTTGTAACACAGAGATTTTGATAGGTTGTGTCACTATTTTCATTCAGTTCAAAGAATTTTTTAATGTGCGTCTTAATTTAATTGTTGACCCAAAGATCATTCAGGGGCAGATTATTTAATTTCCATGTATTTGTATCATTTTGAAGATTCCTTTTAGAGTTAATTTCCAGTTTCATTCCACTGCGGTCCAAGAGCATATTTGATATAATTCTGATTTTTAAAAATTTATTGAGACTTATTTTGTGACCTATCATATGGTCTGTCTTGGAGAATGTTCCATGTGTTGATGAAAAAAAAGTATATTCTGCAGTTGTTCCGTAGAATGTCATGTAAATATCTGTTCATTCCATTTGTTTTAGGGTATAGTTTTAAGTCCATTATTTCTTTGTTGACTTTCTGTTTTGATGATCTGTCCAGTGCTGTAAGTGGAGTACTGAAGTCCCCCACTATTATTGTGTTGCCTTCTATCTCATTTCTTAGGTCTAGTAGTAATTACTTAATAAATTTGGGAGCTCCAGTGTTAGGCACATAAATATGTAGAATTATGATATTTTCCTGTTGGACTAATCCTTTTGTAATTATATAATGTTCCTCTTTGTCTTGCTTTAACATCTGTTTTTTTGTCTGATATAAGAATAGCTACTCCTGTTCCCTGTTGGTTTCCGTTTGCATGGAATATCTTTTTCCACTTTTTAACTTAAATTTATTTGAATCCTAATGTGTTAGATGAGTCTCTTGAAGACAGCAACTACTTGGTTGATGGATTTTTATCCATTCTGCCATTCTGAATCTTTTAAGTGGAGTATTTAGGCCATTTACATTCAATGTTAATATTGCAATGTGAGATACTGTTCAATTCATCAAGCTAGTTATTGCCTGAATACCTCTTTTTTTTCATTGTGTTATTGTTTTATAGGCCCTGTGAGATTTATGCTTTAAAGAGATTCTATTTTGCTATATCTTGAGGTTTCATTTCAAGATTTAGAACTCCTTTTAGCATTTCTTGTGGTGCTGGCTTGGTAGTGGTGACTTCTCTCAGCATTTGTTTATTTGAAAAAGACTTTATTTCTCCTTCAGTTATGAAGCTTAGTTTTGCTGGATACAAAATTCTTCTATGATAATTTTATTTGAGGAGGCTAAAGATAGGACCCCAATACCTTCTGGCATTTAGGGTTTCTGCTGAGAAATCTACTGTTAATCTCTTAGGTTTTCCTTTATAGGTTGCATGATGCTTTTGCATCACAGTTCTTAAAATTCTTTCCTTCACCTTGCTTTTAGATAACCTGATGACTACGTGCCTAGGTGATAACCTTTTTGTGATGAATTTCCAAGGTGTTCTTTGAGCTTCTTGTATTTGGGTGTCTAGATATCTAGCAAGGCCAGGGAAGTTTTCCTTGATTATTTTCTCAAGTAAGTTTTCCAAACTTTTAGATTCCTCTTCTTTCACAGGAACACTAATTATTCTTAGGTTTGGTCATTTAACATAATCCCAAATGTCTTGGAAGCTTTGTTCACTTTTTAAAAATTCCTTTTTTCTTTGTCTTTGTCAAATTGGGTTAATTCAACAGCCTTGTCTTAGAGCTCTGAAGTTCTTTCTTCTACTTGTTCTACTGTTGAAACTTTCTAGTGTATTTTATATTTCTCTGAGTTTGTCTTTCATTTCCAGAAGTTGTGATTGTTTTTTTCCTTATGGTATCTATTTCTCTGGAAAATTTTTCATCCATATCCTTAATTTTTTTTTTTTTAGTTTCTTTACATTGGTTTCCACCTTTCTTTGATACCTCCTTGAGTAGCTTAATAATCAACCTTCTGAATTTTTTATCTGACAATTCAGGTATTTCTTCTTGGTTTGGATCCATTGCTGGGGAGGTAATCTTTTGGGGGATATGACAGAACCTTATTTTGTCATATCACCAGAATTTTCTGGTTACTTCTCATTTGGGTAGACTATTTCAGTAGAAAGATCTGGAACTCAAGGGCTGCTGTTTAGATTCTTTTGTCCCATGGGGTGATCACTTGATGTGGTACTCTCCCCCTTCCTCTAGGGATAGAGCTTCCCAAGACCCAGACTGTAGTGATTGGTATTGCTCTTCTGGGTCTAACTACCCAGTGGGGCTACCAGGCTCTGGGCTGGTACTGGGGAGTGTCTGCAAAGAATCCTGTGATGTGATCTGTCTTCAGGTCTCATGGCCATGGATACAAGCACCTGCTCTGGAGGAGGTGGCAGGGGAGTGAGGTAGACTCTGTGAGAGTCCTTGGTTGTAGTTTTGTTGAGTGTGCTGGTTTTCTTGAATACTGGTTATGCTAGCAGTGAAGTTGTCGTGTAGGTAGGCTCAGGACCTCTGGTTAGCCACGATGTTACAGGTGGTGGAATTAGCTGTTGTTTTCTCTTTTCTTGGAGCAGGATTATTCTGTCATGAGTTGCTGTAATGGCTTGAGTTGGTTGACCTCCAGCCAGGAGGTGGTACTTTCAAGAGAACACCAGCTGTGGTAGTAGAAGGGGGATATAAACATGCCCTAAGTTGACCAGCACAATTATTTGGGTTTCTTAGGTGATGGGCAGGGCTATAAAGCTCCCAGGGTTTTATGTCTTTTGTGTTCACCTACCGGGGTGGGTAGAGGGATACCATCAGGTGGGGGCAGGGTTAGGCAGGTCTGAGCTCAGACTCTCCTTGGACAGGGCTTGCTGCAGCCACTTTGGGGGATGGTGTTCCAAGGGAGACTTTGGCTGCCTCTGCTACATCATACAGGTTGCCAAGGAAGTGGGGGAACCTGGCAGTGGCAGGCATAACCCAACTTCCATGCAACCAGCAAGGCCAGTCTCACTCCTGTCATGCTCTGCTAACAGCACCGAGTTTCTATCCAGGCATCCCGTGCATGGATTTCAGATGTTGTCACAGGTTATAAGTTTCCCCACTGAGAAAGCAAGCTTTCAGACCTCCCACCTCTCACCTGCTCACACCATTGGCTGCAACTCCTGCAGCAATTCCTGTTTGCTGCCCCTGATTCTGCTCAATAGAATTTGTGCTTGGTTGAAATTTTTACAAAGTTCAGTTGGAAGCTTCTTTCACCCTGTGACCCCTCTCTAGTTCCGCTGGCTGCCTTCACCGAGGACCCCGGTGAGATAAAGTAAGGGATAGCTTCCCTGGGCTTGAGCTAGGGACTGGGAGTGCCTACAGGGCTCTTCCTGTTGCTTCTTCTACTTTAATATTTCACTGAGCTCCTTAAATCTGTTTAAACTCTAGGTAAGATTAAATCCTCTCCCACGACCTGGATTTTCAGGTTCTCCCATGGGGATGTGTATGCAGAGGCAGGTTTTCCCCTCTCACACTTTGGGAACTCACAGTTTTCCAGCTGTCTCGTGGAGTTTCCAGCAGCAAGCCACTTATTCCACAAGATCTGTGAACTCTTTTCAATTTTCCTGGCATGTACCTGGGGTGGTTCTTGGAGCAGAAGTTCACAGTGTGAGTCTCCATGTGCTGTTCTGTCTGTCCAAGCGGGAGCTGCACGTTAGTCCTGTCTCCCATCTGCTATTTTCCCTAACTAGGTTATTCCTAATTCCTCTTTTTTCTTCTTTTTCAAGTTTCTTTTGGCTCTTCTCAGATTTGCATTTTTATATAAATTTGAGAATCAGCTCATCAATTTCCATTAATAAGCTATTGACATTTTGGTTAGGTTTGCATGTAACTTATATGAGGATTTGGAGAGAATTGGTATCTTAAAATATTAAGTCTTAATATACATGAAAATGTTCTCTCCTTCCATTTATCGAAGTTTCTAATTTCTCTCAATAACATTTTGTGGTTTTCGGTGTAGAGGCCTTAACCATAGTTAAACCAATTTATTGCTAGATGCTTGATGTTTTTTGATCCTACTTGTGGTAGGTTGAAAAATGGCCTGTAACAATGTTGGGTCCTAGTTCCCAAAAACCTATAAATGTTATCTTATTTGGAAAAAAGGTCTCTGCAGATGTGATTACGTTAAGGATCTTGAGGTGAGGAAATCGTCCTGAATTATCTGGGTGGGTCCTAAATGCTATCACAGGTATTCTGTTTTTTCTTGAAAAAAATTTTTTTATTATACTTTAAGTTCTGGGATACATGTGCATAACGTGCAGGTTTGTTACATAGGTCTACACGTGTCATCGTGGTTGGCTGCACCTATCAACCCGTCATCTACATTAGGTATTTCTCTTAATGCTATCCCTCCCCTGTATCTCCAACCCCTGACAGGCCCCGGTGTATGATGTTTCTTTTCCTGTGTCCATGTGTTTTTGGTGCAGTGTCTAGTTTTCTGTTCTTGTGTTAGTTTGCTGAGATTGATGGTGTCCAGTTTCATCCATGTGCCTGCAAAAGACATGAACTCATCCTTTTTTATGGCTGCATAATATTCCATGGTGTATATGTGCTACATGTTTTTCTTATCCAGCCTATCATTGATGGGCATTTGAGTTGGTTCCAAGACTTTGCTATTGTGAACAGTGCTGCAATAAACATACATGTGCATGTGTCTTTATAGCAAAATGATTTATAATCCTTTGGGTATATACCCAGTAATGGGATTGCTGGGTCAAATAGTATTTCTGCTTCTAGATCCTTGAGGAATCGCTGCCCTGTCTTCCACCATGATTGAACTAATTTACACTTACACCACCAGTGTAAAAACATTCCTATTTCTCCACATCCTCTCCAGCATCTGTTGTTTCCTGAGTTTTTAATGATCATCATCATTCTAACTGGTGTAAGATGGTATCTCATTGTGGTTTTGATTTGCATTTCTCTAATGACCAGTGATGATGAGCTTTTTTTCATATGTTTGTTGGCAGCATAAATGTCGTCTTGTAAGAAGTGTCTGTTCATATCCTTTGGGCACTTCTTGATGGGGTTGTTTTTTTCCTTGTAAATTTCTTTAAGTGCTTTGTAGATTCTGGATATTAAACCTTTGTCAGATGGATGGATTACAAAAATTTTCTCCCATTCTGTAGGTTGCTTGTTCTGTCTGATGATAGTTTCTTTTGCTGTGCAGAAGATCTTTAGTTTAATTCGATCCCAGTTGTCAATTTTGACTTTGTTGCCATTGCTTTTGATGTTTTAGTCATGAAGTCTTTGCCCATGCCTATGTCCTGGATGTTATTGCCTAGGTTTTCTTCTAGGAGGTTTTATGGTTTTAGGTCTTACATTTAAGTCTCTTTTTTTTTTTTGAGACAAATTCTCACTCTGTCGCCCAGGCTGGAGTGCAGTGGCATGGTCTCAGCTCACTGCGAGCTCCACCTCTCAGGTTCACGCCGTTCTCCGGCCTCAGTCTCCCGAGCAGCTGGGACTACAAGCACCCGCCACCATGCCTGGCTAATTTTTTTTGTATTTTTAGTAGAGATGGGGTTTCACCATGCTAGCTAGGATGGTCTTGATCTGCTGACCTTGTGATCCGCCCGCCTTGGCCTCCCAAAGTGCTGGGATTACAGGCCTGAGCCACATTTAAGTCTTTAATTCATCTTGAGTTAATTTTTGTGTAAGGTGTAAGGAAGGGGTCCAGTTTCAGTTTTCTGCATATGGCTAGCCAGTTTTCCCAACACCATTTATTAAATAGAGAATCTTTTCCCCATTGTTTGTTTTTGTCAGGTTTGTCAAATATCAGATGGTTGTAGATGTGTAGTGTTATTTTTGAGGACTCTGGTATGTTCCATTGGTCTATATATCTGTTTTGGTACCAGTACCATGCTATTTTCATTACTGTAGCCTTGCAGTATAGTTTGAAATCAGGTAGCATGATGCCTCCAGCTTTGTTCTCTTTGCTTAGGATTGTCTTGGCTATGCAGGCTCTTTTTTGGTTCCATATGAAATTTAAAGTAGTTTTTTCTAATTCTGTGAAGAAAGTCAATGGTAGCTTGATGGGGATAGCATTGAATCTATAAGTGAACTTGGGCAGTATGGCCATTTTCAAGATATTGATTCTTCCTATCCATGCACATGGAATGTTTTTCCATTTGTTTGTGTCCTCTCTTATTTCCTTGAGCAATGGTTTGTAGTTCTCCTTGAAGAGGTCCTTCAAATCCCTTGTAAGTTCTATTTCTAGGTATTTTATTCTCTTTGCAGCGATTGTGAATGGGAGTTCACTCATGATTTGGTTGTTTGTCTATTATTGGCATATAGGAATGCTTGCGATTTTGTTCACATTGATTTTGAATCCTGAGACTTTGCAGAAGTTGCTTATCAGCTTAAGGAGATTTTGGGCTGAGACGATGGCGTTTTCTAAATATACAATTGTGTCACAGGCATTCTTATAAGAGAGACAGAGAGAGATTTGACATAGACACACAGGGGAGAAAACCATCTGGAAATGGAGCAGAAAGAGATTTGAAGATGCTGGCCTTGAAGACTGGAGAGAGATGACTATTAACTCGAGAATGCTAACAGCCTCCAGAAGCTGGAAGGAGCAAGGAACAGATTCTCTCCTAGATCCTCTGGAAAGTGCCTTTGATTTTCTTGTTTTTCCCCAGTGAAACTGATTTTGGACTTCTGACCTCCAGAACTATGAAAAAATACATTTTTGTTGTTTTAAGTCATCATGTTTGTAGTAATTTGTTATAGCAGCCTCAAGAAACTGACACTATTGTAAGTGGTATTGTTTTTAAAATTCAGGCTAATTCAGGCATAATTTACAGTCAGTAAAACTCTCCGTTTTTAGGTATAAATTCAATGATATATGACAAATGTATATAGTAATGTAACTACCACTACAAGAGAGATATAGAACATTTTCATCACCACAAAAAAGTTCTCTTGTGCTTGTTTCAAATCAATCTTCTTCTCCTACCTAAGCTCCAACTAATTACTGATATGGTTTCTGCCTCTGGAGTTTGGCAGATGTCATGTAAATGGAATATACCAATTCTAAAGGTTATATGCAATATATAACCTTTAGATTTTGACTACTATTTTGTTGAAGAGTTTTGTGTCTATTTACAAGAGAAATTTTATGCAGTTTTTTTGTATTTTTTTTTCTGGTTTCAATATTAGGAAAACTCTGGCTTTACAAAATATGTTGGGAAGTGTTTCTCTTCTTCTGTATTCTGGAAGATTGTAAATAGAATTGATATTATTTCTTCTTAAAATGCTTGACATTATTTACCAGTAATGCCATCAGGGCCTAGAGTTTTCATTGAGGGAGTGTTTTAAACAACACATTCAATGTAATTAATAGATATAGGACCATTCATGTTATCTATTTCTTCTTGAGTGAGCTATGATAGTTTACAATTTTCAGGAATTTATTTTATCAATGTCATCAAGCATATTGGCATAAAGTTGATCATAGTATCCCCTTATTATCCTCTTATGTCTGTAGAATCTATGGTGATGTCCACATCTTTCCTGCCTCTGCAATCTTATTGTTGGTAATGTGTATCTTTAAAAATTTTTTTTCTTCATCAGTCTGGCTGGAGATTTATCAACTATATTGATATTTTCAACTAGCTTTAGATTTCATTACTTTTTTCTCCCTTTGTTTTGTTTTCAATTCTATTGATTTATATTATTTTGCTATAAGGAATTCTGTTTCTTGAACTCCTAATCTCAAGCAATCCTTTTGCCTCAGCCTCCCAAGTTGCTGGGGTTACAGGTACAAGCCACTGCACCCAGCCTAAGAATTTTGCTTCTGTTTCTATAAAAATTTAATGTCCTTTGGCACTTTAAACATGTCATCCCATTGATTTCTTGCTTTTAGAGCTTCTGTTGAGAAGTTAGCTGCGATTGTTGTGAGGTTTTTTGGTATGGATAATATATTCTCTTTCTCTACCCTGCTTTCAAATTTTTCTTTTTCATTTTTGAAGTGAACACTTCAAAGGAAAAATCCATGCCCAGTTATGAGATTCCCACCTCTGGGCTCACATCCCTTCATCGCCTGGTCAAGTTGGGAGCTCTTCTTTATCTCCCACTTTTTCTAGTTATTTATGGCAAAATATTGGTCTGATATAAGATAGTTTCTCATAAATGGCAGAAGTCCTTTTATGAGTTTGAAAAGTATATATTTTTAGGTCTTTACTGAAACTGTTAATCTTATCTTTTATCATATTGGCACAAATTATGTTAAAGACTGTTTAATTATGCAATCTTTGGATCTCTGTGAGTCTGTTTCTATTGTCTGTTATTTCTGCTGGGTCTTTTCTGTTGCCTTGCCTTATGGTATGCCAAGTTATTTTAAGATTGTGTGCCAGATCTTATATGTGCAAATTATTTTAGAAATTATGTGAGGACTTGGAAGTTATGTTCTTCCTCTGGAAAGGATTTTACTTTGCTTCTGTGAAGTTTCTGGAGCCACTACCAATTTGGGATAAACTTAATGTAATTTCAACAAGTGAGATAATGTAAAACATGGCTTCAGTTCCTACAAGGGAGTCACCTTCTGATTTGCCTTCACTTCTAAGTCATAGCCCTTGAGGATCCTAACCCAAACATAGCAAGTTTATCATCTTCTATTCCTTGGCAGACCCTGGATACCTCCTGTTGGCCCCCAGGCCTGCAAGGTTATCAAAGGCTGCTAAACATCTTAGATACTTTTTCTGGAATTGATAAGTGTCTCTAAAAGAAGCTCCTAATTCCATGTTAGCTCTGTTGTCTTATGCATCTTGGTCCACCAGTTCTTCACTATCTTTTGGGCCCTTCAGTACTCTAGGCAGTTTTAAACTTTTTAAAAACACAGTTTTTATAGATGTTTCCAACAGAAGAATGGTTCTCTTATCTAGTCCCACATTAATAACCTCATTTGCCATTTCCTTGAGTGTATTACAATTTTTTTTTTTCAAGACAGAGTCTTACTCTGTCACCAGGATGGAGTGCAGTGGCATGATCTTGGCTCACTGCAACCTTTGCCTCCCGGGTTCAAGCAATTCTCCTGCCTCAGCCTCCTGAGTAGCTGGGACTACAGGTGCATGCCACCATGCCTGGCTAATTTTTGTATTTTTAGTAGAGACAGCGTTTCACCATGTTGGCCAGGATGGTCTCGATCTATTGACCTTGTGATCTGCCTGCCTCAACCTTCCTGGGATTACAGGTGCGAGCCACTGCTCCCAGCCATAATTTTAAGTCTATTCATTTCCTGAATTGTTTCTAATTTGTCCGTATCTCTCTCTCTCTTCTCCCCCTTTTTTCCTCTTGTTTTTTTGTTTGTTTGTTTTGTTTTGTTTTTGTTTTTTTATTCATCTGTTATGGTAAAAGGCTTTTCTCAAATGTCTGGTAAGCCTTGTGTGGGTGTGTCTTTTTAATGTTTTAAAAACAGGGACTACATGCTGATTGGAGAGGGGGGTGTGTGTGTGAGAGAGAGATCAAAAGAGAGGGAGGTGAGGGGAGAAAAGATGTTAGTGGACTTCACTGATCAGGGCTAACCTTGCTGTTTCCTTAGGCTGGAGGAGTCATTAAAATGTCAGTATATGTGTGTCTTTTTTCTTGAGCAGGGTTATACTCCTAGCTGCCAATGTCCTAGGAAGTCTCACTATTCAGTTTTATGACTTTTATTCAATGCTTTACCACTTCTTTGAGTTGTTCCCTGAGTTCAAATTATCTCCACCAGGGAATAGAATGTGACTACCTAAATTTCCGGTGTTCATCTCAGGCCCAATCAGCTGTGATCAGGGGACTTGGTCACATGGTATAGAGTTGCCACTTTGGCACTGAGGTGAATATATTTTCCCAAGAGGATTTGAATGGGAGGAAATTATGCGCATATTCTTCATAAGGCACATTTTTATATCTTATTTTACTTGAAGCACTTGTGAAAGTTCTGAAATCCTTATATTTTCAAGGAAATCACTCCTCTTGATTTGGGAGAGTGGAAAAATAATCAAGCTATTTTGAGTAGTCAGCTTCCTCTTGTCGGGGACTTAAAAATTGTCATTAGGCCCACTTGGGACACATTCCGGATGACGGGATGTCCATTTCTGCTCAGAGATGGTTAGTACCTTGGCTATTTCAAAACAACATTATCTATGAGATGTGCAGAGGACATAAAACCAGATTAGAAGCTTCCTTCATTCTTTAGATAGAGTCTGTTCTAAATTTATAGGAGGGAAATTTGGGGATAACCAAGGTCCTACTCTCACCTCATATTCCCCATTGCCAACTGGTGTAGTTAAAAAAGAAAGAATAAATTTTATATTCAGACAGACTTCCGTTTGTGCCAGAGCCACTTACTAGCTGTGTGGTTTAGGGCATGTTCTTTAAACTTGGAGGTTCAATCTCCCCCTCTATTTAAAATGGGAATAATAAAGCTTGTTCTGGAGCTTGTTCTCGTCATACTCAATGAAAATAGTAATGCTTATGTGTTAAACGCATGTTAAATGTGGTAGTTTTTCTCACGGTCTTATGTCTCACATGATTCAAATTACTCAAAGTCCTATCACAAATGTTTTACCCTATTGAGAAAGCCAGGTTGATTCCTCACTTGTTCTGCCGAGGACATCGCTGGGGCAGGACATAGTGCGTAGGGAGCTTAGATCAACGACAGGTTGGCGTATCATTCATTTAACAGCTGAAATGGGCGGGACTGAGGAAATGACTAGAGAGGTAGCATCTTGGAGAAAAGGCAAATTAAGAGCTAGATGTCAATTTGTCAAGTGTAAGAAGCTCAGTTTTACACAAACTAGACTAAAACTTGAAAAATCAATCATGTATGAAACTTTAAAGTGGGGTTGGGAGGCAGGATCTGGAGAAATTCCCAGAACCACAAGATATGGCTCCTCTGCTCCACGCAGGGTGTGATCTGAGGGCTTAAGATTGCATGATGATTTTTATTATCTTTTATTTTCTACTTATTTTTATATAAATTAAATATCTACATAAGTATAAGGGGGTAAAAAACAAAAGCCCACCTTTCTGTTACCCCTTCTAATCTGTTCCTATGCATTTACACACATACACAAAATACTTTTTAAAAACATAAATGGGATCAATCTTTTTAAAAACATAAATGGGATCAATCTGTACATCTTTTAAATTTAATAATATATTTTGAAGATTCATTCAATAAATATTATGAACTACTTTAGGTAATAGAGATTTCTGTTTTATTCACTTATTCACTATGTCTCTAGCTTTTCAATGATTTTTTTCATACTGACACACGTATATTTTTTAACAGTGGCAGAACTATTTTACAGCATAAGAGACGTTGTTTTCTCTCCGTCTGAGTCTTGCCTTTCCATTTTCAAATGATACCTGTCAAACAACAGCTTTTAACTTCGGTTAAGTTCAATGTATCATTCTTTTCCTTTATAAGTAGTGCTTTTTTGTGTCTTATCTAAGAAAATCTTTGCCTATCCCTAGGTTGTGAAGATTTTCTCATGTCTTCTTTTAGAAGTTTAATGGTCTAATCTTTATGTTATATCAATCCCTTAATTAAGGCTTGACCTGGTCTGAATAACCAAGATTGGTCCAGAAACAGACAGTCCCAGGATTTTCACTTGAAAGTTTCTGGGGTGGTCTATTTTGTGAGATAAAAACCTAGAGCTGCTGTTAGCCATTTTTGCTGCCTGAGAATGAAGCTGATGCAGAAGAAAGAGAAAAGAGATGGAAAGAGGCAGGCTCCTGACAACATTATTTGAACACCTGGTTCCTCCCAGACCTGCAGTCAGATGTCCCAGGCCCTTTCAGTTACAAGAGCCAATAAACCCCTATTTTGGCTTTAGGCAGTTTGAGTTGTATTTATTTCAACTACAATAACATTTTAGGTAAATAATGAACATTGTTAAGGATGTGGCATCACTTACTTAATCTGTCCTCTATGGATGGGCATTTATGTTGCTCAAAGTTTTAGCTATTATAAGTCATTCAATCCCTGGAGCTGGTGGAAGGAGGAGATTGGAGGAAGATGTTGGGTAAATTAAAGGGCCAATGTTTTATGAGAGACACAGAGAATTTCATAAGAATAAAGCAGCAAGAGGCTACCTTGAGCCTGCATAGTTAAACCAAAGGAAAGGTTATTGTTTCATCAGACTTTTCATTAGAGGACTGGGAGCTTCTGTTCCATGGGCAAAGGAGTGGCCAGGAAGGAGATAGGGCTGTTCTATAACAGCATCAGCACCAGGCAAGGGGAGAAGGCAGAGGGGCAAGGCTGCTGCCCGCCCGAGCCTCCCGAGATGGGCTCTGCTCAGGCCCTTGTCATGCTTGTGATCACAGTCTTGCCTTCAGCCCTTTCACAGACCTTTTCTCTCTATTCACATACCATGACATAGCCCTTTGCAAAGTGACCTTTAGACCTTGTGTTAATCAGTTTCGGCTCCTACAATAAAGTAACAGACTGGGTGGCTTATAAATGATGGACATTTATTTCTCACAGTTCTGGAGGGTGGAAGTCTGAGATCAAGGTACCTACATGGTCAGGTTCTGATGAGGGCCCTCTTCTGTGTTGCAGACTGCTTGTCTTCTCATTGTGTCTTCACATGGTGAAAAAAAAAAATAGGTGGTGGGGTTGCCTAGAGAGCTCTCTGAGGTCCCTTTTATAAGGGCACTAATCCCATCCATGAGGGCTCCACTCTTATGACCTAATCACCTCCCAAAGGCCCCGTTTCCTAATACCATTATATTGGGGATTGAGATTTCAACATATGAATTTTGAGACATTCATTCATATGTCATTCAGCTCATTGCAGATCCCAAAACACTTAAAACAAGAAACTTTGAATATAATCATTTGAATAACTTTCAAGTTTGCAAGTAAAAATCTGTTACAAAGGCATTATTATTATTATTACTATTGCTCATTTGAAAACGAGAGTATAGTGGAAATAGAAGAGGGCTTCAGCATACTCTTTGAAGTCAGAAAAATCTGAACAACTAGTAGATTAAAAACCTCGTGTAAGCTACTTTTTATGCCTCAGTTCTTAATCTATAAACTGTACATAGCAAACACTTTGTTCATGTAATTATTGCAAGGATTGAATGAGATAATTTTTGGCAGCATGGCATATGGAAAATAACTGATGAATGGTTACAGACATTATTAAAAAACAAAGGCTCAGGGAAATAGAGACATGTCCAAGTTCTCATAACTAGGGAGGGTCCAGAACAGTCTTGGATCCATCCATGACTTCTGATTCTTGCTCTTTCCACTACACAGTTGTTGTTGTTTTTTTTTTTTAGATAGGGTCTTGCTCTGTTGTCCAGGCTGGATGGAGTACAGTGGTATGATCACAGCTCACTGCAGCCTTGAACTCCTGGGCTCAAGTGATTCTCCTGCATCAGCCTCCCGAGTTGCTGGGATTACAGGCATGACCCACGGCACCTGGCTCCACTGCACAGCAAATTGGGCAGTCGGGAAGGCCCAGACTAGTCTCTCAGCCAGTGAAGGAAGAGTATGGAGATCATATATTTTCCAGCTCTTTTTACTTAACTGTTGGACAATTTCCCTTTCTCAAACATCCTCCAAATACTGGTGTATTTAGAATGAGACCCTCCCAGGTGCTGACCTAACACTACCTCAAGGTTTTCTACCACAACTAAGACCTCAACAAGTTGTTCAATTTCCCAGAGCTCCCGGCCCAGGCTCCCCCTGGCGGCCGCTGCGGAGAAGCACCCAGTACCAACTGGGCCAGGGAGCTTCCGCGCTCGTGGAGCAGAGGGGTCAAGAGCACATGGTGGCTGCCATTTGTGTTTACTAAGCCCAAGCAGGGCAAACACTTCACGGGACGCACCCAGCTTGTGACACAATCCTTCCCCAGGTGGAGGACGCATTCACATTCTGCTCTAGGGATTCCAGCACCAAGAAGATAAACAGTGGCAGAGGACAGAGCTTAGGTCCTCTGGCAGGAACGTGGCTGAGGAATGGGGTGGAGGAGGCTGAAGCCTTTCATGGCCTCTCTGATGCTTAAGTAGTTGGCTCACATCCCTCAGGGCTGGCGTTATAATGGTACCTGTGGTGCTTAGCCAACTTGGTCTAGGGAACTTTCTCGTCCAATCTGGACTGGGCCCTGAGCTCTGTGCAGCCTGTGTCTATTCTTGGTCACACACTTGAAAACTCCAGTTTTTGACTACCCAGTTTCTAATAGATTTCGATGGAAGCCTGTGCCATTTAATCCCCAGGACGCCCCTGTGAGCTAGATTCTTTTATTATCCTCATCTTGAAGGTGAGGAGACTGCAATACGGAGATCCTGTGTCTCCTGCCAAGGATCACACAGCCGTGCAATAGAAAAGTTGGCATTGAAGCCTAGATCTGAGAGCTTCAAGGGCTGTTTTCCTTCCACCAGGCTATCCTGTACTGAACACCGTAATTATTTGTTACCTATAGACATGACCAATCATAGAACTGAACAGAAAACCTGGAGTCAAAGTCGAAGGGAGAAACCTAATTATTCACAGTTCTACTTGTGTCTTCCTTCCTTACTTCCTATCCATCTCCCTCCCTCCCTTCCTACCTAATTATTCACAGTTCTACTTGTGTCTTCCTTCCTTACTTCCTATCCATCTCCCTCCCTCCCTCCCTATGGTTTGTTCTGCAAGCTTTCCTTTTATCACAGAATCACTGCCAAGCCACAACTTCCTGTGTTTTGTCTATTACCCAGGGAAGAAAGCAGTGTCTGCTGGCTTGATCTGTAATTGGTGCCGTAATTACTTCTGAACTGTTAGGGTTCAGAGGGCTGGCTAAAGATCTCCAAGAAATATCAGAACCTCCTGATTCTGTCATCTCTTGGGTGGAACTTAGAGACGAGTAACGTTATTGGAGTACTATTATCATATTCTGATTTATAGATATTCTAAGGGGTATGTGTCTCTGTGTATATATACACACACATTGTGTGTACACTTTGGGTCTGGGCTCTTTTGCTCAGCATAACACTTTTGAGATTTATCCATACTGTTGCGTACATCTGGGATTTCTTTTTATTGCTGAGTAGTACTCCATTGTATTGATAGACAAGAATTTATTCAGCATTCCTCCTGATAGACATTTGTGTGGTTTCCAGTTTTGAGCTATTATAAAGAATGCTGCTGTGAACATTTGTGTACAACTCTTTGTTTAGACATATACTTTTATTTATCTCTCAAATGTTTTTATTTCCTGTGAATGAAATTTCTGGGTTTTATGCAAAGCATGTGTTTAACTTTTTAAGAAATTGCCAAACTGTTTTACCAAGTGGTACTATTTTATATTCCCACTATCAGTGTTGGAGTTTCAGTTGTTCTACATCCTCATTAACACTGTTATCAGTGTTTCAAATTTTAACCATTACACAGAAGTTTTAGTTCATGTTGTCTCATAATTTTAATTTACATTTCCCTGAAGATTGGTTATGTTGAACATATTGTCATGTATTTATTAGCTGCCCATAATCCTCTTTTGTGAAATGGAGGTTTAAATATTTTGCCTGTTTATCTGTTTCTGAATGAGGTATAGGAGTTCTTTATATATTCTGGATATAAATTCCTTGTCAGGGCTGGGCGCAGTGGCTCACGCCTGTAATCCCAGCACTTTGGGAGGCTGAGGCTGGTGGATTATTTGAGGTCAGGAGTTTGAAACCAGCCTGGCCAACGTGGTGAAACCCGGTCTCTACCAAAAATACAAAATTTAGCCAGGCATGGTGACACACACCTGCAATCCCAGCTACTTGGGAGGCTGAGACAGGAGAATTGCTTGAACCCAGGAAGTGGAAGTTGCAGTCAGCCAAGATCACACCATTGCACTGAGTGGCAGAGTTAGACTCTGTCTCAAAAAAAAAGGAAAAAAATTCCTTGTCAGATGTGTGTGTCCATGTGTACATATGTATTTACACACATATGTGTTTGTGTGTTTATATATATATAAGAATGACTATGTAACTATATATTATATACATATGTCTGAAACTTGCCTTTTTAATATTTAAAAATGGTGGCTTTCACAGAGCAGGGGTTTTCAGTTTTGATTAAGTCCAATTTATTAATTTTGTTCTTTTGTGCTTAATGCTTTTTTGTGTCTTTCAGAAAAGAAAATAACAAAAGAGAAAATCACACATGCAAAATCTTTAACCTTAAGTTTGCAAAAATTTTCTCAATGTTTAGAAGTTTAATAGTTTTAGCCTCTTTGTTATACTTACGGTAATTTTAGAGTTAATTTTTGTGTATGTTTGAGGTAAGGTTATTAGTCTGTTTTCACACTGCTATAAAGAACTACCCAAGACTGGGTAATTTATAAAGGAAAGAGGTTTAGTTGATTCACAGTTCCACATGACTGGGGAGGTCTCAGAAACTTACAATCATGGCAGAAGGTGAAGGGAAAGCAAGGCATGCCTTACATGGTGGCAGGAGACAGAGCTAAGGGGAAACTGCCAAACACTTTTAAACCATCAGGTCTTGTGAGAACTCACTCACTATCATGAGAACAGCGTGGTTGATACTGCCCCCATGATCCAATCACCTCCTACCAGGTCCTTCGTTTGAAACATGGGAATTACAATTCGAGGTGAGATTTGGGTGGGGACAGAGAGCCAAACTATATCATAAGGGATGAGGTCAAGTTTTTCCAAATGAATATACAAAGTTGTTTCATCACCATTTGTTAAAAAGACGGAGTTTGTGGTGAACTGAGATCGTGCCACTGCACTCCAGCCTGGGCAACAGAATGAGACTCTGCCTCAAAAAATAAATAATAGATCACATATAGTAGATCTATTTCTGGATTGTCGATACTGTTCCTTTGATTTATATATCTGCCCTTGTAACATCACACTGTCCTGATTGTAATTTTTTTTTTTTTTTTTTTTTGAGATGGAGTCTTGCTCTGTCACCCAGGCTGGAGTGCAGTGGCACGATCTCGGCTCATTGCAACCTCTGCCTCCTGAGTTCAAGCGATTCTCTTGCCTCAGCCCCCTGAGTAGCTGGGATTACAGACACCCACCACCATGTCTGGCTAATTTTTGTATTTTTTTTTTAGTAGAGACGGGGTTTTGCCATGTTGGCCAGGCTGGTCTCGAACTCCTGACCTCATGATCTGCCCGCCTCAGCCTCGCAAAGTGCTAGAGTTAGAGGTGTGAGCCACTGCGCCTGGCCCTGATTGTTGTAGCTTTATAATCAGGTAATATAAGTCCTCCAACTTAGTTCTTTTTCAAATTGTTTTGGGTATTTGATGTCCTTTGTAAATTTTGGAATAAGCTTATCAATATCTAAAAATAATCTGCTGAGATTTTCATAGGAATTGAGTTAAAGATATAAATTAATTTGGAAAGTATTGATAAATTAACAATATTGAGTTTCCAATCTATGAACATAATATATCCCTCTGTTCATTTAAATTTTCTTTAATTTCTCTTAGCAGTGTTTTAGTTTCCATTTTGCAGATCTTGAATACTTTTTTTAAAATTATACTTTAAGTTCTATGGTACATGTGCACAATGTGCAGGTTTGTTACATAGGTATACATGTGCCATGTTGGTTTGCTGCACACATTAACTCATCATTTACATTAGGTATTTTTCCTAATGCTATCCCTCCCCCTTTCCACCCCCCACGACAGGACCCCGTGTGTGATGTTCCCCACCCTGTGTCCAAGTGTTCTCATTGTTCAGTTCCCACCTATGAGTGAGAACATGCGGTGTTTGGTTTTCTGTCCCTGTGATAGTTTGCTCAGAATAATGGTTTCCAGTTTCATCCATGTCCCTGCAAAGGACATGAACTCATCCTTTTTTATGGCTGCATAGTATTCCATGGTATATATGTGCTACATTTTCTTAATCCAGTCTATCATTGATGGACATTTGGGTTGGTTCCAAGTTTTTGCTATTGTGAATGGTGCTGCAGTAAACATGTGTGTGCATGTGTCTTTATAGTAGCATGATTTATAATCCTTTGGGTATATACCCAGTAATGGGATGGCTAGGTCAAATGGTATTTCTAGTTCTAGATCCTTGATGAGTCGCCACACTATCTTCCACAATGGTTGAACTGGTTTGCACTCCCACCAACAGTGTAAAAGCGTTCCTATTTCTCCACATCCTCTCCAGCACCTGTTGTTTCCTGACTTTTTAATGATTGCCATTCTAACTGGTGTGAGATGGTATCTCATTGTGGTTTTGATTTGCATTTCTCTGATGACCAGTTTGATGAACATTTTTTCATGTGTCTGTTGGCTGCATAAATGTCTTCTTTTGAGAAGTGTCTGTTCATATCCTTTGCCCACTTTTTGATGGAGTTGTTTTTTTCTTGTCAATTTGTTTAAGTTCTTTGTAGATTCTGAATAGTAGCCCTTTGTCAGATGGGTAGATTGCAAAAATTTTCTCCCATTCTGTAGATTGCCTTTTCACTATGATGGTAGTTTCTTTTGCTGTGCAGAAGCTCTTTAGTTTAATTAAGATCTTGAATAACTTTTAAAAATTTATACCTAAGTAGTTCATCTTTTTGAATGCTCTTATAAATTATATTTTAGTTACTTTTCCCATTGTTTGTTGCTAATACATACAGATGCAATTGATTTTTACATGTTAATCTTGTATGCTGAAACAAGGTTAATCTCATTTATTAATTCTAGTAGGAAGACTTTTTAGGATTTTCTAGGTTTACAGTCATGTCACCTGTAATTACAAATAGTTTTATTTCTTTCTTTCCAAATGATATGTCCTTACCTTTTTGTTTTGCCTTTTTACATTAGCTAGGATCTCCAGCATTATATTTCCTTGTTCCAAATTTTATGTAGAAAAATATTCAGTTTTACACCATTCAGTATGATGTTAGATGTAGGTTTTTTGTAGATACCTTTAATCATGTTGAAGAAGTTCTATTCCTAGTTTGCAGAGTTTAGATCATGAATAGATATTAACTGTTGTTAAATACTCTTCCTACATCTATTGAAATGCACCATATTCTGTTACAATGATAATATGATAAACTAACAAACTATAAATTAACATTAAATTCTGTTAATAGCTTAATATGATAAATTAATTGATTTATAAATGTAAAGCCAACATTGTATTCCAGGAATAAACCCCACTTGGTTATGAATTGCTATCCTTTAAAAATATTACTAGATACAATTTGCTAATTGTCTTTGAAGGATTTTTTTAATCCATGTTCATAAAGGATCTATAATTTTCTTTTTGTATAATGTTTTTGTCAGGCTTTGTTAACAGGGAATATTGGCCTCATCTTCTATTTTCTGAAAGAGCTTGTGTAGAATTTGTATTTTTTTTTCTTGAAATGTTTGAATGTTGAATGTAGAGTTCATTAGGAAATATCTGGCCCCAGAGATTTTTGTGTGTGTAAAGGCGATTAATTACAAATTTAATTTATTTAATAGGACATAGGTTTATTCAGATTTTCTATTCTTGAGTCAGTTTTGGTAAGTTGCATTCTTTTAGGAAATTTGTCCATTTCATCTAAGTTGCCAATTTTTTGGCATTATATTATTGATAATATTTTATCCTTTCAATATCTGAAATATCTGTAGTGATGTTCTCTTTTTCATTCCTGATATTAGCAATTTATATCTATTCTTTTATTCTTTTTTTTTTTTCTGAGACAGGTCTGTCTTTTTTTCTGAGACAGACTGGAGTGCAGTGGTGTGATCATAACTCACTGTAATCTGAAACCACTGGGTTCAACCAATCCTCCTGCCTCAGCCTCCCTAGTAGCTGGGACCACAGGTGTGCACCATCATGCCCAGCTAATTTCTTTTTTTATTTTTTGTAGAGTAGGTCTTACCATGTTGCCCAGACTGTGTTTGTTTGTTTGTTTGTTTGTTTTGAGGTGGAGTTTTGCTCTGTCGCCCAGGCTGGAGTGCAGTGGCGTGATCTCTGCTCACTGCAACCTCTGCCTCCCTGGTTCAAGTGATTCTTCTGCCTCAGCCTCCTGAGTAGCTAGGATCACAGGTGTGTGCCACCACACCTGGCTGATTTTTGTATTTTTAGTAAAGATGGGGTTTCACCATGTTGGTCAGGCTGGTCTCAAACTCCTGACCTCATGATCTGCCCGCCTCAGCCTCCTAAAGTGCTGAGATTATAGGCGTGAGTCACTGCACCCAGCCCCAGGCTCTATTCTTTTATTTTTGAGAAGTTGATGTAGGGTTTTATTATATTGATTATTTAAGGGAACCAACTTTTGCTTTTGCCCTAACCCTAACCCTAATATCTTTTTTAAAATTTTATTGTTTTCTGTTCTTGGTTATACTATTTCTTTCTACATGTGTTTGGGATATAATTTGCTCTTCTTTTTCTAGCTTCTTAAGGTTACATTATTGACCCATTATCTGCCTATCGATTCAGGGTTTGCATTTTCCCCGCTTGATCTTTTAGAGCCAGTGTTACGTTAAATGCTTTCCTCATTCTTATTCATTCTTTTATTATTTTGGATCATGCCTTTTTTTCTCTAATCTTTTTTTACAGGTAAGACAGATAGAATCATACCTTGTTCTTTGACTTGTGCACAGGTACTAACTTAGTGTTCTGTATATGTTATGTGCTTAATAATTATTTTAAAAATATTTTAGTGTGTTTTCAAGCACCAGATCTATATGAAGAGTGGGGAACAATGCATGTAGGAGGAGTGGAGCTTAACATTCCTATTTGGTCATCAAAAGTCAGCTCAGACATCATCTCTTCTTGGAAGGAGTCTCCATAGGCAGAAAGTATTGCTCTCTTTCATTCTATTTTCTTTATCTTGTATACACTCCTCTTGTTGTACTAATGTTATTGCTCTCTTTCATTCTATTTTCTTTATCTTGTATACACTCCTCTTGTTGTACTAATGTTGTATTGTAATATTTTAAAAATTAGCTTATAGGTCAGCCTCTCCTACTGTAGTCTTAGTTTTTTGACAACAGGGACGCTGTCTTGTTCCTTGGTGCCTAGCACAATGCCCGACATACAGAAATTATCCATTAAATGTTTGGGTAAATGAAAGAACAAAAAGCCTTTCTGTGCCTCTGAAGTCTGGTGAAACATTCAGAACATATGTAACAATCTGTGCTCTGTTGTTCTATATTTCAGAGAATAAACATGCAGGTCTATTGTGTTTTTGAAATGCATTTGAAATGGAAAAAGTTTCAGCATGTGTTGTAAGTTACTGGCTGTCCCTCAGAGTAGGGTCCGGAATCAATCAATGTCTAGGACCCAAAAGCAAGTGGACACCACCACTATTCACCCCTAACCCTTCAATCTGTCTCAAGAGAAAATGACTGGTTTAAGCCAAACTAACCTCTCCTGCCTTTGTTCTCAGACATGGGGACTGGTTCACAAAGAAAGAGGGTCTGCAGCTCCACTATTTCAGAAATACTGAATTCAGAGCACTTAGATAATGGGAAATGTCCTGAAACTCCAGCCAGATCAATTTGTTCCCCCTCCCTAGGGCTATTGTCACAGTGCCCTTGCCAAAGCTCTCCACAAGTCTTCATAATCTCTTACATGCTTGGTTCTCTGTGGAGTTTTCCAGGCACTTTCCTACCCATTATCTTTTCTAATCGCCACAGCAGCTGCTATATACAGTATTCCAGAGGGCACTGAATGAAGGAAAGGGATCCAGCTCTGAAGCTAGACAGCACTCATTGAATTCCTGCTCTGCCACTTACTGATGTGGCAGGGGGCAAATATCTTTATCTCACTAAGCCTCAGTTTTCTCATTTGTAAAATGGGGATGATAATACCTCAGAGGCTTCTTGTGTAACTCAGAGCTAATATGTCTAAGCCATTTAGCATAGGGTTTGGTACCTGGTGGGTGCTGATAAATGGTAGCTATAATTGTTATTATTTTCATGTTGTGTTAATGTAATTACTTTGGTTTCCTGTAGCAATTCAGGGTGAGATTAAGCCAGGTGCCATAGTGCAGCGAAATAGTGCTAATGGCTCATGGACATCATATATATTGTCAATTAACTGACTTATCACACAGTATTTTCTAAAAGCAAGGGTAGAGGGAACTTTAAAAACCTAAAAAAAAAAAAAAAAAAAAAAAGTACCAAACCAAATGGAATAAAGGCAAGCCCTGTAGCTTAAATATTGCTGGAGTGCAATTATGTCTGTCCTGGAATCATTGTGGACCTTGTGCTTAAAGTGGCTGCTTTGGATAATTTGGTATTAGTTTATGTGTTCCTATGAACAATTTAACAAAAAATTAAACTGGCATCTATGCAGTGCTGAATGCTAAGTTTAGAGAGAGAAATGAATATATAAACCTTTCATTTGCTGAACAAACCTTTGCTCTTCAACAAAAGATGGTACAAAGAACACAGAGCATGGAGCCTCTAACTCTACCTGAGAGAATTGGGCAGAGGAGAGTTGAAGGATAGGTTGGCTTTTCCTCAGATGGTGTTAACGCTAATGCCGTCTTCAAGCTGTGATGAGGTTTTGTGAAGATCGCTGTGGGAAGTGGTGAAGTGATGATTAGCTTGGCATGATAATCAAATATTTGCTCCATATCTAGGTAGAACTCTGAGTGAGAATCCATGCTCTGTCATTGATGAGCTGGATGAACCTTGGATAAGTTGGTTCAGGTGCTTGTGTTTACCCAACTTAAAATGGAGATGCTAGTAATACCTACTTTGGAAACTTTAAGGGACCAACAAAAAATTTCCTATCTTCCTCATTTAGACTTGGAACTAATTAAAAGGGTAGAAATTAGATAGATGGGTATAAAAATGTCATGTTGCTACTTATAAAACTGTATTGAAAAACTTGGATACTTAGAAATGATGGGCTTCCTAATTCCACACCCCAACAATGAACATAGTCACTAGGCACTGGCAGAAATGGAAATTACAGGCCCCTTTTAGGAGGTAAATCTTCTCCACTAAGCTTACTCAGCAAGCAGATTCGAATGCATTCAGGCCAAAGAGTGGTTTTACACGTGGCTGAGCCAAGTGACTCTACTTTCTTCTTCCCAACTAACCAATGGGTTGGCGACTCTCCCAGGGAGAATGAGGGGTAAGCAAGAGGCCAAGAGTTTGCTGTAGTGAAGATCCTTAATTCTACAGGAAAACCTGAAACCTGAGAAAGGGAGGGTGCCCCCAACATCCATATTAGCAAAGAACTGGATTAAATATGAGGTAATATATACAGAGAGCACTCTAAGCATAGTGTTTGGCATGCAGTGAACACTGAAAAAATGTTAGCTTTTATTGTTGTTACCATGGCAGTAGATTAACAGGGCCCAATATATTCTCTGATATTCTCCGCTTAATGTATCCATGAAGATATGCAAAAACTCAAACACTAGATGCTACAGAAAGGACCATATGCCACAGTCTGAAGGGGAATGTTCTCCAGCTCTACTGTTGATAAATATGTCCATCCTGGATAATACAGTTATTTAGAAACCATGGAACTCCCTTTTGGGAAGCAGGGATGTAAATTGATCCAAAATATTGACAAACCTTATGCAGCAATGTCTCTTCTGCGTTTGGATACTTTTTAGCTTGATAGAAGTCCTAGCCTCTCATTTTCATAATTTTTTTCCACACATAATCAGAAGCTACAACTCACAGAACATGTGATGCATTGCATCTGGAAAGTAGCTATACAAGGAAAAGCATTCTGGTAGAAATGATAGAGTTCTGGGAATAGTGCAGTCGGTAGAGATGGGGTAGTGATGACGGAAGAGGCAGGAGAAAAAGGATGGGGTCTTTATGCTCTATATAATAAAAGAACCAACAAATGCATCTAGCCTCAAAGTCAGTGAGTTCACCTCAGCCCTGATCAGTCAAGAAGGATAATTGCCTACCCAGCCTAGGACTGGGGGCAATGCCTAAACACTCCTACTTGAAGTCTAAATTTTATAAAAGAATACTTCAGCACCCAAAGGGACAGAGAGAGAAACCAAGGAGATGCCATGGCCTCTACCTGTTGGCAAAAAGTGGTCCTTGTACAAGGATAAGTCAATAAGTTTTTTTAAAGTGCCCTATAAAAATTACTAAAGCATAAAGGAAATGGAAAATTATTCTCTAGGCTCAAAGGGAAATCATAACTCTAAAAATTACTTGCTACAGGAGTCAGAAAATATTTTGGAAAACATTTGCTTGTTATTTTCAATAAAATGCAAAAAGTCATGGTATCTCTGAAAAAGGACAGGTAAACCTGAAACAGAAATGTTGTGAGATGAAAAGAGTTTGATAAATCAATTCCAAAAGCAAGACTAACATTCATGTCAGTTTTAGACATGATTTTATAAAATGAAATTTCCTGAAGAAAAGATTGGAATGAAACAAAAATATCTAAGTTTTAATTTAAAAAAAACCTGTTCTTTAGTAGAAGAAAAGGCCAGTGTTTGGAGATTAACATGATTTGGTATTTTCCAGGTGACTTTTATATATTGCTGATGACATTTTTTTTTAATTTTAAGGAAGACAAAAAAATTATGTAAAAATTCATGCAAAAAAATCATAAAACACAACCAAAATCACAGCAACACATTATCAAGAAACAAAAATCAGATTTCTCATTGGCAACACTGAATAACTTAAGAAAAAAGAGCAAGTATTGGTCAGAGAAACCAGGCAAGGGATCTGGAAATGAATAGCTGTTCAAGGAAAAACATTCTGGTAGAAATGGTAGAGTTCTGTGAACACTAATCTAGAATCTAGATCACTAGATTGAGCAGTAGAATCTAAATTAATTCAAGAATGTTAAAATTGTAGTACAACGCAACAGGTGATATGCATTGAAAATAAGTGAACAGTGTGAACATAAAAACTGTCAGGATCCTGTCAGAAGACAGAAATCATCTAGGTATTTCAATCAGAGGGAATTTAATATAGGCTATTTGTTACTTAGAGGATAGTCTTCCTGAAGACACAAATAGGACATTACTTCTCAAACTTTAATGTCAGCTGGGGTCTTTTAAAAATGCAGATTCAGGCTGAGCATGGTGGCTTGTACGTGTAATCACAGCACTTTGGGAGGCTGAGGCCGGTGGATTACCTAAGGTCAGAAGTTTGAGACCAGCCTGGCCAACATGGTGAAACCCCATCTCTACTAAAAATACAAAAATTAGCCAGGCGTGATGGTGCATGCCTGTAATCCAGCTGCTCGGGAAGCTGAGGTAGGAGAACTGCTTGAACCCAAGAGACGGAGGTTACAGTGCGCCAGGGTTGTGCCACTGCACTCCAGCCTGGGCAACAGAGCAAGACTCCGTCTCAAAACAAATAAACAAACACAGATTCAAATTTAATAGATTTGGGATGAGCCCTGAGATTCAGCATTTTAAAGATGCTCCTAGATAAAGCCAATGCTGCTGGTTCCTGAAACACTTTTTGAATAGTAAGGAAATAGGAAAAGTTGAGGAAACCAGAGATTAGCAGTAACAGGAAGACACAACTTTCTTTAGGGTTGAAGAAACACAGGGAGAGGATGGTATTTCAGTGCCACTGAGTGGTAGCTAGCACTGTGGCCAGGGTTTCCTGATGGGAGCTGAGACCAAGATGGGAGGGGCTGGTAGGATCTGAAATCACAGTGGAGATGCAGCTGCTGCTGGAGACCTAGCTGGAGGCAGTGACAAGGGAGTTAAATACCTCCACTAGCCTCTAATCTTCAGCAAGTATTTCCTGTTTGCTGCAACTACCTTCCCCAGTGCAGTATGCAGCCTTGCTGGCTCTCAGCTTCTCCTCTGAGTCAACCTTTAATATGCTGAGCAATTAATTAAACTTGATCCCAGCCACTACCTCTAAACGTAGACAATCAAATGAATCACAAGGGGCTCTCTAGGTATAGGGTCTACCTCTTAGAGCTAGAGAGATGCAGTAGGGGAGAGTAAGGGGGGAATAACAAGTCGAGTTTACGTTAATAACAACATAGTTTTCCTCTTACGCTTATTGCCCTATGTAGCTTCTTCTCTCAGTATGTCAACCACACCATGCTCTCTCCCACTTCAAGGCCTAAACAAAGACTGAGGCCTTACCATTGAATGCGTTCCCCATACTCTGTGTCTGGTTAACTCCTCATCATTTAGCTCTTAGCTTAAATGTCTCTTACTAACAGAAAACTCCCTAACACCTTAGACTAGATAAGATCTGCCTGAAATAATTTCCTTTTTTTTTTTTTTTTGAGATGGAGTCTCACTCTGTGGCCCAGGCTGCAATGCAGTGGCGCGATCTAGGCTCAGGGCAAGCTCTGCCTCCCGGGTTTACGCCATTCTCCCGCCTCAGCCTCCCAAGTAGCTGGGACTACAGGCACCCGCCACCACGCCCGGCTAATTTTTTGTATTTTTAGTGGAGATGGGGGTTTTGTTAGCCAGGATGGTCTCAATCTCCTGACCTCATGATCCGCCTGCCTCGGCCTCCTGAAGTGCTGGGATTACAGGCGTGAGCCCCCACGCCCAGCCAAAATAATTTCTTATAACATCTCTTCCTTGCTCTTCCTGGCACTTATAACAATGTGAACTTATATTTGTGTGATTATGTTCTATGTCCCTGTCCCCAACTAGGCTCTGAGTTCCATGAGGGTGAAAATGGTGTCCACTTTGTTAAATATGGTGTTTCCCGTGCCTGGATGCACCTCTCCAGGTCATTAGCATAAAAAAGCAGATTGGGTGTTTTGGGGGTCAGAGAACATATTCCTGATGTTAACATTTGAGTGTGAGTATAGAAATGTGATTTCTGGAAGGCATTTTGCTTTGATAACGAGCTGGTCAGTCAGGAGTTGATATTATTCTAAACTTTCAAAACTTGCATCACATTTGTAACCCATAAAAGTGGCATTTAAAAACAGATAATAACAGCCGCCATTTGTTGAATATTATCCCATGCCAAACACTGTGCTGTTTTACAGATATTATTTATTTAATCCTCACAACCACCTATAAGGTTACTCCCATTTTACTGATGAGGACACTGAAACTCAGATGGTGAATGATGTCCTATAGTTTGTAAGTAGTGGAGCAAAGATTAGGATTAATGTCTTTCTGTCTTTATTAAGCAATGTAACTATTATAACTTCTAAATAACTAGTTTTAAGTTTAATTCAATAGGCTTTTTTTTTTTCTTTTTTCTAACTCAAGGGTGAAGACCTAAGCTGTGAATAGCACAAAGTCTTCAGGGAATGTTTCTTCCTGGCCAAAAGGTAAGTAAAGTAGGCACCTGTTTGTGCAGGGGTGTGGCAGCCCCCAAGGAAGCCCAAAGTGGAATATATATCTCTTAGCTGCAAAGAGCCAACAGAGGTCTTTATGGGAAGTTAAGTCCGAATTGGAACCAGGAAGACATTTGGCAGGTCGGAGCCACTGGTGTGCCAGCTCATAAGAGCTGATTGTTAAATTTTCAGGAATTTTGCAAGCTGGTTATTAGATATAGTCATTATTAAACTTTAAATTTTATAAACCTGTAATTTAAAAGTATGTTAAAAGCAAAGGTAACAAATACTTAAAACTTATTACTTCCTAATGATTTTATTACATTTTACTATTATTTGTGCTCTTGAGTTATGTCTACTGAAACTGAATGGTAGAAATACTATATAGTGGTATGCTACTGTGCATCTCTTCCCACTGATGTGTTGGGAAGGTAGCTTGAAATTGTCCATTGTCCAATGTTTACACCGTGGAAATTGGCAAGTGCTACATATCAGTCCCCCCATTTCTGAAAGCTGGTTGTTAGACATTTGTCAGCACACTACTACTGCTTTAATCCCTGGGAAGGGGACCAAGTTCAGAGCCAAATGTCAAAAGCCAAAGAACAGTACAGATTAAAGCTGTGGTTGCCTTTGGTTGCTGCCCTCTATTATTTGGGGTAGTTAGCGTTCAGGGAGTTGGAGAATGGTGTTTTGGGATTTTGTAAATAGAAATGTTTGGTATAGAAAAAAATGGTTTGAATGCTTATGAGAATAAAATTGTGAAATGGAAATTAGATATTATTAATATAAACTCAATTGGTAAACATTTTTTTGAGGTCTAAAAAAACCCCATTAGTATATAAAGTAGTTAGAGGTGAGATACTGGGATTCTTTTTTCTTTTAAACTTGGAGGTGTTGTGTGAGGTGTAATGTGTGTTACAAATTGGACGCTCGTCACACCCTGCCACTGCGCCGCTACTACATGACCACTGCCTTCTCCCTACAAGACAGTTGTGTACATTTTGGAATGTTTTTGACTCTTGTTATATTTGGAAGAGGCTCTGGGATGTTGTCTAAAGAAGCTGAGAATTATTTATAAGAGGCAAAGGTGAACTGTGAAATGATCTGATGGTGCGACTGTAGTTAGAATTACTGTCAACACCTTACAATTTTGGCTGTGCTTGTAGAATCGGTTTTCCTTAAAGGCTTTAATTATCTTTGAAATCTGATTCTTAGCAACCCAGGCAGTAGGGCAAGGAATATAAAATTTTACAGAAGTGTCCAATTCAAATTATTTGGGTGAAGTTGGCCGTCTCAATACCTGGTGTGTTTTACCTGGCATGCTTTTCCTAGTTGATTAAATGTCTTACTTGTTTTAATTGATTGCAAAGTCATATGTGCTTGTTGTAAAAATTCACATAACACAGACTACAAATCTCTTACAGACTCACAACCCCACATGCCAGAGATAATATCCCCTAAGTAAAACAGCTGAGAGTTTTTCTACCTATATGTACTTAACATTTAAATATGAAAATTAAATGAGATCATATTGCTCTGCAACTCTTTTCATTTAAAAAATGTGATATGCTATACCTACAGAAGATTATATAAATGGATGCATATAAATTATAATTAAATGAACACAGGTGCAATCTCTACTTAGGATATGAAACAGAAAATTGCCTGCACCTTTGAAAGTTGCTATGCCCCTTCATAATCACAATTACTTACTACTAGAACATGGGAAACCATGACTTTGACTTTTGTGACAACTGTTGTCTTGCTTTTCTTCATACTTGCACTGCATATCTATGTATTCCTAAATAATCTTTTGTTCAGTTTTGACTATTTTGAACTTTATATGAAAGAAATCATTCTGAATGCATTTTTGTAACTTCTTTCTTTCATTCAGCATTGAGAATGAGATACATTAATTTTGCTGCATGTAGCTGTAGTTCATTCATTTTTATTGATGTATAATATTTCATTGCAGAGATAGAAATCAATTTGTTTAGCCAGTGGATTGTTGATGAACATTTGTGTCATTTTTAGTTTTTTGATGTTTTTAATGATGCTATTTTAAATACATACACACACATACATGTATCTGGTGTAAGTATATTAAAGTTTTCTTATGATGTATACTTAGGAGAGGGGTTATTGAATCATAGGGTTTGGACATGTTAATCTTTACTAGGTAATGCAAATTGTACTCCAAAGTGGCTTACCAATTTACTTTCTGATCCATGGTGGATGAGAGGGTCCTATTTCTTTAAATGTTTGCTAATACTTGGTATTGCCAGACTTAAAAATGTTTGCCTACATATATTATAGCTTTAATTTGCATTTATGTGATTCCTAATGAAGCTATTTTTTCACATAATTATTGACCATTTTGGTTTTCTCTCTCATGAAGTTCCTGTTAAGTCATTTGTCCATTTTTGGTCTTGAATTGTTTTTTATGTAAGGTATCTTCAGTGTTCTTTATATGCAGTTTTTCATCAAATCTAATATACCATCTATAAAAATGTACCACTGTATTACATTAAGAAAAAAAAAAACATTTTCAATTACGTTGTAACCTGCCAGCGATCATAAGATGCACCCCAATGTCCATGATGGTAAAATGTGGAAAACTGTTTGTCTTAGATACAAAAACTGTGGTGTTCTAAGTAGAAAACCTTTGCCAGTTATATGTGTTGCAAATAGCTTCTCTTGATTTGTTGCTTGGTTTTTCCCTCTTTTTATAGTTCTCTTTGATTAACTGCAGTTCTAACTTTTAAGGAAGTCGAATTTATCTGCCTTTTTCTGTTTTTTTTTTCTTTTTGCACCTTTTTAAAGAAATCATTTCCAGCTGTGAGAAAATGAAGATATATTAATTTCTAAAAATTACATAGGTTTCTCCTTCTCATTTTACCTTTAATCTAACTAGAGTTGATTTTAGTTATGGTATAAAGTAAGATCCAATGGCATCTTTTACCTTATTGCTTGTGTCTTTCTTTTTCATTTTTGTCAACCTTTGTACCAATACAATACTGAGTTTCTTGTAGCTTAACATCTGTTAGAACAACTTCCTCTCCATTTCTTCTTCTTCAAGGACATTTTTGGTTGTTCTTGGCCCTTGGCACACATTTCACACACTCAAAATCCACTTCCTCCAAACAAAAAACTTGCTAGGACTTTGATTAGGATTGCTTTGACTCTATAGATCAATTTGAGAAATGACATAATAAAATTGAATCTTACAATCTATTAATGTGATTTCTATCTCCATTTTTGGAATCCTTATTGATTTCTCTTGATAATGTTTTATAGTTTTGTGAGTGTCTTGCAGAGTTACTGTAAGATATATTCCTGGGTATTTTAAATGCAATTACAAGCAGTATTTGTAGTTTTGTGTTTTGTTGCGATGTATGAAACTATAATTGAGATTTGTATATTGCCCTTGTATGCAGCAACATTTTGTATTTCAAGTTGATTCTAATAATTCACTTATGGATTAAAAATCACTTATATATATAATCAAAACATCTGTGAGTAATATCAGCTCTGTTTCTGTTGTTTGCCATTATGCTAGGATTTCTAGTATCATAGTATAATAGTATAACAATCTAATACTGAAGAGAGATGATAATAGTGGGCAGTTTTGTCTTACTTTTTTTTTTTTTTTGAGACAGAGTCTTGCTCTGTTGCCCAGGCTGGAGTGCAGTGGCATAATCTCAGCTCATGACAACCTCTGCCTCCGGGGTTCAAGCGATTTTCCTGCCTCAGCCTCCCGAGTAGCTGGGACTACAGGCATGTGCCACCACACCTGGCTAATTTTTTGTATTCTTTAGTAGAAACAGGGTTTCACCATGTTGGCCAGGATGGTCTGGATCTCCTGACCTCATGATCCACCTGCCTTGGCCTCCCAAAGTTCTGGGATTACAGGTTTGAGCCACTGTGCCTGCCCCTGTCTTGTCTTACTCTTGATCCCAAAAATAGCATTCCATAGTTCACAGTTTGCTGTTGGGTTTTTATTTCTGAGTTACACAGTACAAGATTAATGAGTTTCCTTGTGTTCAAAACCAAGCTTAATGGCTGAATGATCTTTAACAAGTTTCTTTACTTGTCTGTGAATTAGTTTCCTTATCAGAAAAATTGAATGTCCTACTCTAGATTCTCTAAAATACAAACACTGGGACAAGGATTAAGTGCTAATGCTTTAGGTGAGAGATGTGATCCCAGGGCAGCAAGAATGGATGAAAAGAAAAGGGAGGTGGTAAAGTGTCGGAAGCAACGTAGGGTAAAGCCTTTCTGCACTGGCTACTGTCATGACTACAAACACATAACTGCGTCTCAGCAGGTGAGTCAGTCACTCAGCCATGCACGAAGCCTCCAGACAGGCTGCATGGCCATCTATGTCTCAGCACAGTCAGTGGGCAGGAGGAAGGAGAGATTTTATCCTTCTGCTTCCTGTCTTTTATGAGTCAAATTTTTCCCCACTAGGAGTTAACTTTTCCACACTGTGGGTTGCATTATCAGGCTTTTTGGCAGCTATGGGTAGCCACTTCTGTGGAGTGGCATTTCATCTGGGTCTGGAGATTGTAGTAGGGGCCAGAGACTCCAGGTAAGTGGCTGCTCAGCCTCAAGCAGCAGAAGGGTGTGTCCTTTGGCTGAGATGCTGAGTGAAGCAGAGCAAATGGCTGAGCCCGGGAGACAGGTGAGGCCGAGAGACTATGACGAGAAACAGAAGATAGGTCAAGTTGGTTATGTGGATTAAATACGTTACTTGCTTTTAATCTTAGGTTAAATAAAATGCTCAGAAAAGTGCCTGGGATAAAGTGAGCTCTCAAATACTTTTAACTAAAATGCAATCCAATTTATAATCCTTTTCTCTATAGACATTAATCTTTGTGAAATGCTTAAAATAACCTTTCCCATTGAGCTATTATAAAAGTATCATCCATCTGGGTTTTATTTCGGTATAAGAAGTGAGGTCAGAATCACGCTTTATGTTTTTCCAAATGACTTGACACAGGTCCAAACACCACATATTGAGTATTTCATATTTTCCCCTTCCTTTGAAATTTGCTTTATAAGATATTAAACTTGCATATTTATTTGCTAATTTATTAGCTTTTCATTCTGTTCCATTGATACATCTATAAATTCTATTGGACTGTTGTAAGGATTGTAGCTTTATGATAATATAATACTGTAGGGTGTGTTCCCAGCTCTCACTCTTCTTTTTAAAGATTTTCCTGATTATTTTCATATGTTTATACTTTTAGATAAAGTTAATCATTTTTAAGGTTTCTTCTCTTTTAAAAATCCTGTTGGGATTTTGCTTGCAAATATATTAAATTTACAGTGTAAATTAGGAAATATTTACGATGGTGCAATATACTTTTAAAAAACAAGCTCTCTCCTTTTATTCAAGATTTAACGTTTATTAGTAAAATTTTGTAGTTTCCTATAAGTACCAAACATTTCTGGTTATATTATTTCTAGATACTTTATGACTTTCTATAGTTGTGAATTGAATGCTTTCTTCTATATTTTACTGATTATTGTTTGTATATTAGGAATCTACTGGCTAATTTTTAACAATCTTATTAAGTTATATTTTGTAGTATTATAAACATTTCGAGTGTTCAGTGATGTCTAGTAACATTTAGTGTGTGGTCCAACTACTACCATAAATTAGTTTTAGAATATTTGCATTCTCCAAAGATATATTTTATATTTATTTATAGTCAATCCCAGCCCCTACCCCCAGGGCAGCACCAGTCTACTTTCTGTCCCTATAGATTTTCTGAACAATTCATGTAAACGAAATCTTGCTATATATAGTTTCTTGTGTCTGGCTTGCTTTCACTTAGCATAAAGTTTTTCAAGGTTCATCTATGATGTAGCGTGTGTCAGTATTTTGTTTTTTACTGCTGGATAATATTTCACTGTATGGTTAAACCACGTTTCCTCTATTCATTTACCAGTGATGGACATTTTAGGTTCTTTCCCGTTTTGGAGCATTATGAATAATGTTACTGTGAACAGTCACATGAAGTCTTTGTGTGGACATGTTTTCATTTCTCTGGGGTAGATACATAGGAGGGGAATTGTTGGGTTATATGGTAATATTATGTTTAACTTTTTGAGAAACTACCAAACTGTTTTCCAAAAGGGTTATACTGTTTTATATTCCTACTAACAATGTATGATGGTTTTCTACTGACTTTAAAATATTTATGCTCTACGTGACTATGGAAAATTGTTTTTATTAACTATTTTTTCTGTTGATACTTGTATTAATATACATTCCTTCTGTTGTTGTTGTTGTTTGTTTTGTTTTTTTTTAAATGGTAGGGACTTGCTCTGTAGTCATGGCTGGAGTACAGTGGCACAATTATAGCTCATTGCATCCTCGAACTCCTGGGCTCAACTGACCCCCCTGCCTCAGCCTCCTGAATAGCTAGGACTACAGGCATGTGCCACTATGCCTGGCTAATTTTTATTCTAAACATTTTTTTTTGTGGGGATGATATCTTGTTATGCTTTCCCAGGCTGGTCTCAAGTAATCCTTCCTCCTTGGCCTTCCAAAGTCTTGTGGTTACAGGCGTGAGCCACTGCACCTAGCAGAAAATATACTTAGTTGCAAGTGACAGCATTCCAACTCAAACTAGTTTAAGAAACAAAAAAAAGAAAATGTATTGGTTTATATAATGAAGAAGAACAAATGAAGTGTTGATCATAAACAACTAGAATTCAGGGAGTTAAAAGACAATCAGGTGGGGTCCCTCTCAGCTATACTTCTTAATCTTGAACATCTTGACAGATGATGCTTAATGGTACAGTTTTTCCTTTGATTTCTTTATGTAATATGTTTATCAATCTCTTGCTATTATACCTTTTCATCTCAAAATATACCCCATTTGGTCACATTGTATTATTTTACATCCTTCAGTATTTTTTGCTAATACTTTGATTAAAACTTTTTCTAGATACATGGGTGAGCTTGATCTTCTTTGTTTCATACTATCTTCAAGCAATTTGGTTATTAAAATGCTTTACTAGTGAAATAAGTTCAAGAGGTTTCTATATTTTTATGTGGTCTGGAATAACTTAAACAGTATTATAATAATTTGTCCCATAGCTTAGATAAAGCTCAATTCTAAAATCATTTGGACTTAGTATTACTTTTAAAGGTAGATTTCTTGTCATTTTCTAACAGCTTTTGTAATTGATGTATTCAATTTTTTTTTTGCTACTTCTTGCATTAATATTGGTAATTTTTATTTTGTTAGGAAATGATATATTTCCTGTAGGTTTCCAAATGTGTAGCTATAGAATTGCATATGATAGTCTCTTGTAATTATTTTAACCTGTATGATGACTTTGGTTAGGAATTGGTTATACTAATTTATAATTCTACTTAAAATATAAAATGATTCCATTCCTGTTTTCTTACATCATCTTCTACTCTGGATGTTATCACATGACAAAATTTTGCCAAACTGCTGTGTGTATATTTTATCAAACTGACTTCCATTTTCTTGATTATAAATGAAGGTCAATGTACTTTCGTGAGTTTATCAGACATTATGATTCTCTACCACTGTCAAATGTATGTTTATAACCTTTGCCTGCCTTAATAATTTATTTGAGACTTCTGGTGCTAGCCAAAATGGACTCACTCCACTATGGCCTATCTTCCCTACAGATTACAATTAATAACTCTGGATAGAATTAAAAAAAAAAAAAAAAAAAAAAAAAAACTACCTGAAGACAAAAATAAACACTAGTTGTCAGATTGGGCAAGAATGTCAAATCTTAAAGAACAAGCAGTATGGGAAGGAGTTTTCTGGTTTTTTTTTCCTTTGTCTTCAGGGTTTGATCCAAGTGTAGCCCCAGTGGCAGAATTGTATAACATGTATGGACAGCAAAACTCAGAGAAGGCCTTCCCCATCTGACCAGAAGACCAAAGGAGGAGACTCCTGCACGCCAGAGAGTCAGGGGGAAAGTCCCAGTTGTTTTTCTTTTATCTTTTTTTTCAGCAACCCCATTTGTGAAGCTCCCTGCTGTAGTGGTGGTGGTAATAGCATAGACACTGAAAACCTTGAGAGAAAACTTCTCTCTCTGGTCAGAGAAACTGAAATAAGGGATTCCTGTGGTGTGAGATTCTGGAGCACTCCCTCTGTTTTATCTCATCATTTTACTCTGGGTGTGGCTCCAGCCATGCAAAACTGTGAAAGCACAGAGGCTAATACTCAGAGAGAGAAACATGTATTTCTATTCAAAGAAACGAAAAGAGGTGGGACCTCAGGACCTGGAAAGTGTGGGAGAAATCCTGGGCAGAAGACAGCTAGAGAAGGGAATCCCCTGATTCTGTATAAACTAATACAAGTCATTCCTCAGCTGCACATGTGTGAAACAGGCCCAGAGAAGCATAGCATGGGATTTGAGGACTGAACTAGAATCAGGGACCTTCATAGGCATTTATATAACAGTGTCTTGTATATTTACCTGTGTAGTTATTATTTCGAGTGTGCTTTCTTTGTGTAGATTCATATTTTTATCTGATATTTCTTTGCTTCTGTCTGAGAGACTTCTTTTAATATTTCTTGTAGTGTGGGTCTGCTGTTGGTGAAATCTTTCAGCTCTTGAATATCTGGAAAACCAATATTACCTTCTCTTTTTGCTTCTTCCTGCCAGCTCCTTGATCTTGAATCACCTCTGTTTTTGAAACATATTTTTGCTGAATATGAAGATTGAGGCTGACAGTTCATTTTTTTTCAGCATTTTGAAGATGTTGTCTGTTGTCTTTCCACTGACATCATTTCTGTTGAGTTATCTTTGTTCCCCCACATGTTACCTATTGGTGATTTTTATTATGTTTTTTAACCTGGCTGCTTAAAAAAATTTTTTTTTTTGTAATCATCACTGGTTTTTGACAATTTGATTCTGGTGGGCCTTGGGATGGTTTTCTTCTTATTTCTTTGGCTTAGAGTTTTAGATTCTTAGATCTTGTAAGAGTAAGATTTTTACCAAATTTGTAAAAATTATGGCCATTATTTCTTCAAAAATTTGTTTCTGCTCCTATGTTTTCTCTTCTTTACTGATTCCATTATAAGTATGTTAAGCCACTTGAAGTTTTCCCATAGCTCACTGATGCTGTCTGTGCTCATTTTTTTAAATTCCCTTTTCTCTCTGGGTTTTTTTTTTTTTTTTTTTTTTTTTTTTTTGCATAGTTTCTATTGTTACATCTTCAGGTTCACTAATTTTTTCTTCTGCAAAATCTAATGTGTCATTAATCCTATCCAATGTATTTGCCATCACGCATTGCAGTTTTCTTCTCTAGAAATTTTACTTGGTTCTTTTTTATATCTTCCATATCTCTACTTAACTTTTTAAACATGTGGCATATAGTTGTAGTAACTTTTAATGGCTATGCTTGCTATTTCTAATATCTATTATCAGTTACGGTTTGTTTTCAATTTATTTTTTTCTCATTACAAGTGATATTTCCCTCCTTTTTTGTATCTAGGAATTTTTTATTGGATGCCAGATACTGTGAATTTTTCCATTATGGTTACTGCATATTTTTGTGTTTCCATAAAATGCTATTGCTCTTTGTTCTGGGACACAGTTAAGTTACCGGAAGCATTTGATCTTTTCAGGTTTTGCTTTTCAGATTATTATGTAAAGCTGGAGCAGTACTCAGTAGAGGACTAATTCTTTTCCACTATGGAGGCAAGACTGTTCTGTGTACTCTGTCTTACATTCTGAGGATCATAAAGTTTTTCAGTCTGGCTGAAGGGGAAAGGCATCATGTCTAGCTGTATGTGAGCACTGGACAATGTTACTTCTAAATCTTTGGTGGTTCCTTCCCCAGCCTTGTCTAGCTTCCCCGCATGCATGTGCTTATTATACTCGCTGAATCCTCAAGGGTACTGTTCCACAGTGAGCAAGTATACGCACACCTACCCCCAAAGGCTAGGGAGCTGATAGGCTGAAGAAAGAGGCTGACAAATTCAGTTTCTCAGAAAGAAACTTTTAATAGGAGCTTGCAAAAAAAAAGTGGTCTCAGGGAACTGAGAGATGGTGGATTCCCCACACCTGCCCTCCAGAAAATGTCCTTTATGTAGCAGGTTTTTAAGGTAAAGACATGTGCAGCTGGTCATGCCTCAAATTTTCCTGCAAAACTTGCAACCACTGGGGAGATCAGATAAGCATCTTTATGAGGGATTATCTATGCTAGAGGCATTGCTAAAGATCTTACTGCAGAACACCTTGGTATGTGGGAGTCAAACATGGGTCATCATGGCAGTTTCACTTCAAGATGGCATCAGTCTTAGGGTACAACAGGCTGTCTTCCTATAGGCACCCTCTGCAGATTCTCCTTTTCTGTGATACTGTCTCTTCTCTGATACTCTGTCCTGCAAATGCTAGCTGCCTTGGCTTCTCTAGACTCTCAGCTACATCTTCTCAACTTGTCATCCTTTTGTTGAATTGATCCCTTCATCATCATCATCATCATCATTCTTATTACTTATCTCTCTTTATCCATGGCAAATTTCTTTGTTCTAAATCTTGATACCACTAATGAGATGATATCCTTTTAAGTACTTTACTCAATGCCCTTGAATTATGAGGGTTTCCATGCTGGCTGGTAGGAATATAAAGTATTCTTGGCTCTGTGTAAGCTTTGGAGATTTTTCCTTGGATTCTTTTTGGTTGATTCTTTCCTCGTCCTTTGGTAGTTTCCTCACATGCTTTCTCTGATCTGTCCTCAGCTGAAGACTCAAGGCTTTGAAGATTCTGGAGCTCTCTCCTAATGTGCCCCTCTCTTCTCTGGTGCTCTGTCCTGTGAGGCCTAGCCACTTTAGCCTCCCTATCTTCCAGCTGTTTCTCCTCAGCTCAAGGAGATTGCTAGCCTCTGCTTAGATTCTCTCTTCTCATGCAGCGACTTGGAAACTCCCTCTAGGCAGTAAGCTAAAATGTTCTGTGTTTTCCCTCTGTGAGATGACACTGTCCGGAACTGCCTGTTCAGCGTCTGAAAATAATTGTTTCATGTGTTTTGTCCTTTTCTCAATTGCTTCAGATGGGAGGGAGCATCCAATCTCTATTACTCCATATTGACCACATGTAGAAGTCCTTATTTTTTTATTTCTTTTTTATTTTTGGCTATAGACACTCTGTTGTGCTACCAAATACTAGATTGTATTCATTCTATCCAACTGTACTTTTATACCCATTAACCATACTCACTTCCACCTCCCACCATCACCATTCCCAGCATCTGATAACTATCATTCTACTCTCTATTTCTGAGTTCAATTGTTTTAATTTTTAGCTTCCATAAATGAGTGAGAACATACAAAGTTGTTTTCTTCTGTGCCTGACTTATTTCACTTACCATGCTATCATCCAGTTCCATCCATGTTGTTGCAAATGACAAGATTTCATTCTTTTTTTAAGGCTGAATAGCACTCCATTGTGCATATGTATCATATTTTCTTTATCTCTTAGTCTGCTGATGGACACTTAGGTTGAATTCAGATCTTGGTTATTGTGAATAGTGCTGCAATAAACATGGGAATGCAGATATCTCTTCACAATTCTGTTTTCCTTTCTTTTGGGTATATACTTAGCAGTGGGATTGCTAGTTTATACGGTAGTTCTATTTTTAGTTTTTTGAAGAACCTCCATATTGTTGTCCATAGTGGTTGTAGTAATTTACATTCCCACCAACAGGTACAAGGGTTCCCTTTCCTCCACATCCTCGCTATCATTCCTTATTGCCTGACTTTTGGATAAAGCCATTTTTACTGGGGTGAGATAATATCTCATTGTAGTTTTAATTTGCGTTTCTCTGATCAATAATGTTAAGCAGCTTTTCATATAGCTGTTTGCCATTGATATGTATCCTTTTGAGAAAAGTCTATTCAGACCTTTTGCCAATTTTTAAATCAGATTATTAGATTTTTTTCCTATGAGTTGTTTGAGCTCCTTATATATTCTCATTATTAATCTGTGTCAGATGGATAGTTTGAAAATGTTTTCTCTCGTTCTGTGGGTTGTCTCTTCACTTTGTTGATTGTTTTCTTTGCTGTGCAGAAGCTTTCTAACTTGATGTGATCTCATTTGTACATTTTTGCTTTGGTTGCCTGTGCTTGTGGCACAGAAACTTTGGTTGCCTGTGCTTGTGGGACAAGAAACTTTGGCCCAGACCAATGTCCTGAAAAGTTTCTCTAATGTTTTATTTCAGTAGTTTCTTAGTTTGAGGTCTTAGATTTAAGGCTTTAATTCATTTTGATTTGATTCTTGTATATGGTGAGAGATAGGGATCTAGCTTCATTCTTCTGAATATGATATATCCAGTTTTCCCAGCAGCATTTGTGTGTCCCTTCTCCAATGTATGTTCTTGACACCTTTGTTAAAAATGAGTTCACTATAGATGTATGGATTTATTTCTGGGTTCTCTATAGATGTCCTCATCTTTAATAACTTTAAAAGTACTTTTAAAGTACTTATTTTATGGATGCAGACTATATCTATGATTCCTGTTGATTACATTTTTTTTTTTCCTTTCAGAATCCTATGTAGCCTGTGTTGATGGAATGTTCCTCAAGGGTAGTTTTGTGTTTCCTTCTACCAGATTATGTTAATTTCTCAACTTCGCAGAATTTCCACAGATGAAAATCCACTGAAAACAAGCTAACAAACATATATGAAATCATTGTTTTTAGACATTGGACATCTTTGGTATCCTCAGATCACATGGAGAATGTAAATTCAAAGTTGAAACCAATGTATGGTATTGGTCCACATTTTTAAGTTGTTGAGAGTTTTCCTTTCTCAACCTAGAGCCCAAGCAAAGACTAATGAACTTTCTCATAATCCTTGTGATATGGTTTGGCTCCGTGTCCCCATCCAAATCTCATCTCAAATTGTAATCCCCATGTGTTGAGGAAGGGACCTGGTGGGAGGTGACTGGATTATGAAGGTAGTTCCTCTGTGTAATTCTCATGATAGTGAGTGAGTTCTCACAAGATCCGATGGTTTAAAAGTATGGCAGTTCCCCTTTGTGCTCTCTATCTCCTGCCACCATGTAAGACGTTCCTTGCTTCCCCTTCACCTTCTGCCATGATTTTAAGTTTGCTGAGGCTTCCCCAGCCATGTGAAACTGTAAGTCAATTAATCCTCTTTCTTTTTTCTTTTTTTTTTCTTTTTTAATAAATTACCCAGTCTCAGGTAGTTCTTTATAGCAGTGTGAAAATGAACTAATATAACTTGCATGCTGATGGATAGTTTTTTCTTCCCTGGAAGATGTCAAGCTTTGTGTAGATATCTCAGTTCCAGCTCCCAGTATCACATGGGACGTTTCTGTCCTCACATGGGTATAGAAACACAAATCCTTACATTATTGAAACAAACATTTCTTCCCTATTCTCTAGGAATTTCAGAATCAGTTCCCATGTTTATTCTGGTTTTTGGATTCCTCTTCATTTGTAGGATGTGAAGATTTCTCTGTATTTCTGATAGCATTAGTTATTAATTTTAAAGTATGCATATATATAAAACTACATATGTATATTTTTATACATAAAAATTATAAAGATATCTGAAAGATTATATATATTTACATAAATAAAATATTTCAGATAACTACATATTTTCTGTGATTACTAGTTGGTGGCAACTTACTGAAGCTTCCAGCCCTCAATAATTTGAAGTTAAAAAAATAAGTACCTGGCCAGGCAAAGTGGCTCATGACTGTAATCTCAACACTTTTGGAGGCCAAGGTGGGAGAATTGCTTGAGCCCAGGAGTTTGAGATCAGCCTAGGCAAGACTGCAAGACCTTATCTCTACAACAAATGAAAAAAATTCCAGGCGTGGTGGCGCACACCTATAGTTCTGTCCCTTAAATGATGCTGCCTCCCTTAGGTATGTGAAATATACTGGATTCTTGTGAGAAAGCAGAATGAGGATAAGATTATTATAGTCTCTTTGAATGAACATTTTATTAGTAATCTTATTGTTATTTTTTAGTAAGAGCGTGCCACCATACATTTATATGTGTGTGTATATGTTACACACACAGGGACATAGCTAAACAGTTTTTAGTGATGATGATTCAGACTACATGTGTTATAACTGTCTGATTTTGTTAGTGAGAATTGGCTGGATACCAGTTCAGGACACTCTTGAGCAGGGTTCAGCAAACATTTTCAGTAAAGGATTAGATAAAGTCTAGTTTTGGCTTTGCAGGCCATATGGTCTCTGTCACAATTACTCAACTCTGCAGTTACAGTGCGAAAGGATCATAAACAATATGTAAATGACTAGGTGTGGCTGTGTCCCAATTAAATTGTATTTATAAAAACAGATTTGGTCCATGGGTTGTGGTTTGCTGGCCGCTGCTCTTGAGTCTATACCATGATAAAATGCTGTAATCACATACGTGTATCCATAAACTAAGGCTTTCATTGTGCGCATGGAATTCCCAGGTGCTGTCTGAGTCAGGTGGAGAGAATCTGGGTGGCTCCTCTTGGAACTCCAGTAGAGTAGTGAAAATCAGATGGAACCCTCTGGCATGTACCTCCTCTTCTCTTATCACAGACTGACTGCAGTAAGAAAGTAAACAATGTTGACCTTGGCCAAGGAGCTTTTCATAAGATGAATATACTAGTCACTGACTTTTTGAATCATTCTTGTCTTCCCAGAGCCTTGTAGGGCTGGTAGAATGACCAAAGTGAGGTTGAGTTTTTAGATTATGATAATATCAGATGGAGAAGTGTGGAACTTTTAAAGAAAAAAATTCAACAGTTGGGTTTAGTTTTAATAGTTTAGTGATTTTTAAAAATTTATTTTTATTTATTTTTATTTTTTGGAGGCGGAGTCTCGCTCTGTCGCCCAGGCTGGAGTGCAGTGGCGGATCTCAGCTCACTGCAAGCTCCGCCTCCCGGGTTTACGCTATTCTCCTGCCTCAGCCTCCCGAGTAGCTGGGACTACAGGCGCCTGCCACCTCGCTCAGCCAATTTTTTGTATTTTTAGTAGAGACGGGGTTTCACCGTGTTAGCCAGGATGGTCTCGATCTCCTGACCTCGTGATCCGCCCGTCTCGGCCTCCCAAAGTGCTGGGATTACAGGCTTGAGCCACCGTGCCCGGCCAAAATTTATTTACAAAAAAGGAGATAGAGTCTTGCCGTGCTGCCCAAGCTAGTCTTGAACTTCTGGGCTCAGGCAATCCTCCTTCCTCAGCCTCCCAAAGTGCTGGGATTACAGGCATGAGCCATCACGCCTGGCCTAGTTTAGTAATTTTACAGAAAGACAAGGTGGCTGGTCCAAGTAGTGATTTTTCCCATTGGTTATCTTCCCTATTGAATGCTATTGATCTTAGTTTCATCAAGTGTGTAACAGGCTGGGCTGGATTTAAAAAGGCACCCACTGATGTGACTGTATACTGCTCAATAATCTGGAAATCAGGGAATAGGTGAGTTCTGAATGCTATCCCAAGCATCAAGGTTAAATAGATTATCTTTGCATATAGCGTGCCATTTACACAAATCATGATGAAGTTTAGTTTGCTTCCAGTTTGGACAAGGACTTTAGGTATAGCTTTTTATTTATTTTTTTCTCCCTTTCTAGAGCTTGTAATTGCCTTTCTGTGTTTGTGCTGATAAAAGGATAATGTGCTTTCATCTTATAATCAAATCTATCAAGCTTCCATTTTAAAATAAAATTTTCTATTTTTTTTTAAATATGTAATACATTCCCAAGGGTCAACTATCAGGAATTATAAGACAATATCCTTTCCACCTCATTTCTGTATTTGCTCAGTTTCCACTATGGGTGATTACTGGTATAAGTTTCTTAATAATCATTTCATCGAATTTTTAAGCATATGCAAGCCAGTACACATAACTATTTTTCTTTTCACCTTTATATACAAGTGATAGCAAAGATATTATTCTGCATCTTGCTTTTTTGCTTAATAATATATCTTAGTGATCTTTTTGTGTTAATCCAGTTTTTTCATGCATTTTGCAACTGCACAGTTTTCCATTGTATAAATAACCATAGTTTTTAAATCTGTATTTTATCCATAAACTTTCTAATCTCTGGCTATTGCCAACACCACTGCAATGAATAAGCCTGTCTGTTCGTTATTTTGCATGTGCCTAAGTATAGGCATACCTCATTTTACTACACTTTGATTTACTGTGCTTTGCAGATGTTGCATTTTTTACAAACTGAAGGTTCATGGCAACCTTGTGTGGAGCAAATTTATAAGCATCATTTTTCCAACACCATGTGCTCACTTTGTGTGTCTGTGTCACATTTTGGTAATTCTAGCAATATTTAAAACTTGTTCATTATTACATCTGTTATGGTGATCTGTGATCAGTGATCTTTGATGTTACTATTGTATTTGTTTTGAGGCACTGTGAATCACTGTGCCCATGTAAGACAGCAAGCTTGATAAATGTGTTTGTTCTGACTGCTCCACTGACCTGCTATTCCCTCATCTCTACCCTGTCCTTGGGCCTCCCTATTCCCTGAGACAAAACAATAGCAAAATGAGGTCAGTTAATAACCTAACAATGGCCTCTAAGTGTTCAAGTGAAAGGAAGAGTTGCACATCTCTCACTTCAAATCAAAAGCTAGAAACTATTAAGCTTAATGAGGAAGACATATTGAAAGCTGAGACAGACTGAAAGCAAGTCCTCTTGCACCCAACTGTTAAGTTGTGAATGCGATGGAAAAGTTATTGAAGGAAATTAAAAGTACTATTTCAGTGAACACACAGTAAGAAAACAAAACAGCCTTATTGCTGATGTAGAGAAAGTTTGAGAAGTCTGGATAGAAGATGAAACCAACCACAACATTCCCTTAAACTGAAGCCTAGTCCAGAGGAGACCCTAACTCTCTTCAATTCTGTGAAGGTTGAGAGAGGCAAGGGAGCTGTAGAAGAAAAGCTGGAAGATAGCAGAAGTTGGTTCATGAGGTTTAAGGAAAGAAGTCATCTCCATAACATAAGAGTGCAAGATGAAGCAGCAAGTGCTGATGATGATAAAGCTGTACCAAGTTATCCAGAAGATTTAGCTAAGATAATTGATGATGGTGGCTACATTAAACAATATATTTTCAATGTAGATAAAACAGTTTTCTATGGAAGAAGATGCCAACTAGGACTTCTGTGGCTAGAGATGAGAGAAGTCAATGCCTAGCTTCAAAGGACAGGCTGATTCTCTTGTTAGGGGCTAATGCAGTTGGTAACTTTCAGTTGAAGCCTACGCTCATTTACCATTTCAAAAATCCTAGAGACCTTAAGAATTATGCTGCACTTCATAAATGGAACAATAAAGCCTAGATAATAACACATCTATTTAGAGCATCGTTTACTAAATGTTTTGAGCCCACTGTTGAGACCTACTGCTCAGAAAATTCCTTTCAAAATATTAGTGCTCTGCCAGGTGTGGTGTCTTACACCTGTAATCCCAGCACTTTGGGGAGGCCAAGATGGGCAGATCCCTTGAGCCCAGGAGTTTGAGACCAACCTGGGCAACATGGTGAAACACATCTCTATAAAAAATGCAAAAACTAGCTTGGCATGGTGGTATGTGCCTATAGCCCCGGTTACTTGAGAGGCTGTAATGGGAGGATTGCTTGAGTCCAGGAGGTGGAGGTTTCAGTGAGCTGAGATTGCACCGTAGCACTCCATCTTGGGTGACAAAGTGAGACTCCATTTTGGGGGAAAAGAAAGTACTGCTCATTGACAATGCACCTGGTCACCTCAGAGTTCTGATGGAGATGTGCAGGAGATTAATACTGTTTTCACGACTGTTAGCACAACATTCATTCTACATTCTAGATCAAGGAGTAATTTTGACTTTCAAGACTTAATTTAAGAAATATATTTTGTAAGGCTATAGCTACCATAGAGAATGATTCCTGTGATGGAGCTGGGCAAAGTAAATGGAAAATCTTCACGAAAGAATTCACCATTCTAGATGCTATTAAGAATAATCATGATTTGTGGGAGGGGGTAAAAATACCACATGAATAGCAATTTGGAAGAAGTTGATTCCAGTCCTCGTGGATGAGTTTGAGGAGTTCAAGACTTTAGTAGAAGTAACTGCAGATTTGCAGCTAGCAAAGGAACTAGAATTAGAAATGGAGCCTGAAAATATGACTGAATTGCTACAATATCATGATAAAACTTGAATGAATGGGGAATTGCTTCTTTCTTATGGGTGAGCAAAGAAAGTAGTTTCTTGAGATGGGATCTACTCCTGGTGAAGATACTGTGAACATTGTTGAAATGATATCAAAGGATATAGAATATTACATAAATTTAGTTGATAAAACAGTGGTAGGATTTGAGAGGATTGACTCCAATTTTGAAAGAAGTTCTGTGGGTAAAATACTATCAAACAGCATTGCATGCTACAGAGAAATCTTTCATGGAAGAAAGAGTCCATTGAATAGCAAATTTTATTGTCTTATTTTCAGAAATTGCCACAGCCACCTCAATTCAGCAAACCCCACCCACCCTGATCAGTCAGCAGCCATCAACGTGGAGGCAAGACCCTTCACCAGCAAAAAGATTACAAATCGCTGAAGGCTCAGATGATCATTAGCATTGTTTGCCAATAAAATATTTTAAAATTAACTATGTATATTTTTAGGCATAGCGCTATTGCACACTTAGACTACAGTATAGTACAAACATACTTTTTATTTTATTTTGTTTTTTGAAAGACAGGATCTTGCTCTGTTTGCCCAGGCTGGAGTATAGTGGCGTAATCATAGCTCACATAGCTTTGAATTCCTGAGCTCAAGCAATCCTTCCACCTCAGTCTCTTGAATAACTAGGATTACAGGCATGCACTACCATGCCCAGCTAATTTTTAAATTTTTTGTAACAATGAGGTCTCACTATGTTTCCCAGGCTGGTCTTGAACTCCTGGCTTCAAGGAATCCTGCCCCCTCAGCCTCCCAAAATGCTGGGATTACAGGCATGAGCCACTGTGCCTCCCCTAAACATAATTTGTATGTGCAGTAGGAAACCAAAAAAATTGATTCACTTTATTGCAACGTTCGCTTTATTGTGGTATCTGGAACAGAACCCATAGCATCTTTGATGTATGCCTGTATAGGATAAATCCTTAAGATAAATTTCTGGGTAAAAGTTTATACTCACAAGAGGCCGAGAAGAATTAGGGAGTTGGGGGGTGGGGCAATGAAGAGATGTTGATTAATGGGTCCAAATATATAATTGGATAGAAGAAATAAGGCCTACTGTTCAATAGATTAGTAGGGTGACTACAGTTGACAATATTCTATTGTATATTTCCAAATAGCTAGAAGAGAATAATTCAGATGCTCCTAGTATAAAGAAAAGATAAATATTTAAGGTGATAGATATCTCAGTTACCCTGACTTGATCTTTACACATTATATGAATGTATCAAAATAGCATATATACCCTGAAAATATTTACATCTATTATGTATCAGTAAATAATTTTAAAATTGAAATGCATTTCACAGAAAAAGGCTATATGTGTTTTAATTCTGATAATTATTGACAATTTGTCATCTATAGGGATGGCACCAATTAAAACTCGTGATAGAAATGTATGAAAGGAACCAGGCACGGTGGCTCATGCCTGTAATCACAGCACTTTGGGAGGCTGAGGCAGGCAGATCACCTGAGGTTGGGAGTTCAAGACCAGCCTGGCCAACACGGTGAAACACCATCTCTATTAAAAATACAAAAATTAGCTGAGCATGGTGGTGGGTGCCTGTAATCCCAGCTACTTGGGAGGCAGAGGTGGGAGAATCGCTTGAACCTGGGAGGCAGAGGTTGCAGTGAGCCGAGATCACGCCACTGCACTCCAGCTGAGTGACAAAGCAAGACTCCGTCTCAAAAAAAAAAAAAAAAAAAAAAAAAGGGTGAAAGAATATACTGCTTCATACCAGCATTATTACATCATTCTGAAATCTTTTGGATTTTTGCCATTATAACTGAGAAATAATACCTAAATATAGCTTTAGTCTGCATTACTCTTATTAAGAATAAAGTCGAGCCTTTTATATGTTTCATGAACTGTTTATATATTTTCTTCTGTGAATTCGTCATATCTTTTGTTCAGTTTTTCTACTGGGTTTTTCACGTGTTTCTTGTCTATGTCCAGGACATTTAACATTCTAGGGAGATTATCCCTCTGCTGTCACACAAATTGCAAATATTTTCCTGACTCATCATTTATCTTTTGCTATTTTAATTATTTGATAAGTTAAATTTGACCTTGGTTGTAGTACTTTTTTTTGCCTTGAAAACATTTTTTTGTTTTTGTTTTTTCACTGCAGTCAGATTTAACAATCTTTATTTGTGGCCTTTAGATTTTATGTTTTAATATAAGTTCTACCCTCATTCCGAGGTCATAAAGAAAGTTCTCCACTATTTTCTCTACTACTTTATGGTTATTTTATTTTGCACTTAAAGATTTGATCTTTTGGAATTTATTCTAGTATACAGTGTGAAATTTGGGTCTAACTACAGTCTGTTCTCATTATTCACATATTCTGTATTTATGAATTCACCTACTTGCTAAAATGTATTTATAACCCCAGAATCTATACTCATAGTATTTTTGCAGTCATTCTTGATACAAGTAGTGGCAACCAATTTCAGTTGTGTGACATGTGCGTGTTCCCAGCTGAGGTCAAACAACTGATGCTCTACCTTCTCTAATACTATAAACAAGTGGGCTTCTTCCAGCCCATTTAGTATGACATTTTCATATTTTTTGTGCTGTTTGTTGGTGCCTAAGTATGGTGCTGAAGTGTTATCTAGTATTCCCAACTGCCTTACAGAGCAAATATATGTGTTAGATTAGCTTTGTTCAGGCATGAGTTCCAGTGCTGTTAGTCATGAGTTCAATGTTAATGAATCAACAATATATATTAACTAAGGTGTTAGAGTTGTGCCTGTTAGGTGAACTGGCATGTCTAAATGGTCCCGGTTTTAAGAATGTGGGTGTGTGTGAGTGAGCTCTGTGATGGGATGATGTCGCCTCCAGGGTTGGCTCCTGTTTTCAACACTAAGCTGCTGGGATAGGCTCTGGCCACCTGTGACCCTGAACTGCAATAAATGGGTTGGAAAAGGAATGAATAAATGAATACCAATTATTGTCAAATAAATATTCGTCAAGTCTACCATAATCATACAAATGCATAACAATAAACAATGCAGCACAAAAAAGCTCTGCGAGCCTGCCATATTTGTGATTGTTGGTTTCGAACGATGTGGTAGGAGGAAGTGTTCCTGACAATTTTTTGCTTTGCAAGCACTTATTTCTTGATTTAACTCATCACCACTACAACCACTGTCATTCGCTGATTTACCAAAAATTGGGTAAACAATTACCTTACTTCTCTTTATTAATCTTTCTTAAGGTATGTATAGCTCACACTTACTTCAATGTTTACTATTAGAAGTGTTTGGGTCTTTGTTTAGGAGTTTGGTAATGTTTTGGGGACCACAAATATGCTGTAGGAACTGACCTCTTGTTTATATGTGGTAAAATTCGTTTTGTTACATGTTGTTTCAGTTAAACTTGCAGTTTCCAAGAACCTATTGATGAGGTTAAGTGAGGACTTACTGTATTATGGCCCTAAATATTAAAACATCAAGGCGTGAAAGTTTGTTACTTGCAGTAATACTGTGTATTACTTGAGAAGGATTTTATAGTGTTATTGGCTCTGTGGAGAGACCAGAACTGGGTTGGAATATGGTGACAGAAGAGTCACCTTTATGTAAAGAGAGAAAGGGCAAGGGCGGCAGACCACATGGCCTTGAGGAGACCAAAGGATGCATCCTGACCCAGCTGATGGGAAGGACACAGATGGCGCACACAACTGTGATGGGAGGCTATTTCTCTGAGGTTCCCAAAACCTCAGACCTCTGCCAACAGCAGAATGATTGACAAGCAGCTTTGTAAGTGATTTCACCTCTGGGAACCCTCAGAAGCAACCTGAAGAAATTCAGCCTTATTTCTTATCCTGATCAATAAGGAAAGATTAGCTGGTTTAATAGAATTGGGAGGAAGCCATATTATACATAGCTGTAAAGCTATAAAAATGATTTGGTCAAGTGACCCCACCATCTCATTTCATTAAACACAAGAATAGTCAGATGACTACCCTAGAATTCAGGGTGAGAGATTTTAAATAGGTGAAAAATAACATAGGTATGATTCTATAGGTTGAAACTGTGGAAAGGAAAAGAATATAGAAAGGTTAAGAAGAGGTGAGGGAGATAACTGACATTAATTATGTGCTGACTGTGTTCTTGGTGCTTTACATAAATGTCATGGCACAGGAATAGACAATTAGGACAATGAAGCTTGATAGAAAGTCTAGAAATAGACTCTTGCATTTATGGATATGTAAAATGCGATAAGCATAGCACATCAGAGAATAGTGATGAGAACACTTGGTCTCATTTTAAAAAGTTAGAGCCCAAGTTACATCTCTAGACAGGTTCCAGATGGAATATGGAGTTTAACATAAAAATAAAATGTTAGAAGGAAAAATGGAATACTTTATCATTGTGGGTGAAAAAGGACACAAAATTCAGAAGCCATGTGTAGAAACTGATGAATTTGACTGTATCTTCTTTTTAGCTTTTGAATGACAAAATATATCAAAGAAACCTAGATAAAACTTTTGTCACATTTATAATAATGTTCAGTGTTCCAAAAAATAATTAAAAGACAACCCAAAAGAAAAATAATGAGCAAGGAAAATGAGCTGGCAACTCATAGGAAAAATACAAATGGCCAAGAATCAATGGAAAAAAGCTCAATGTCCCAGTTAACCAGGAAATACAAATTAAGTGAACAATAAAATAATTTTTTACCTATGTTTTAAAATTATTTAAAAACTGATAACATATGTTATTGGCAAGGGTGTTTGAGAAGCTGGTGCTGTCAAATACGAATAGAGTGAATTTGAATTGATGTAGCATTTTTTTGGAGTGAAATGTTCTTCCCTTCTAACATAATAAGTCAATTTCATGATACTCATCCAGATAAAGGAGCACAGTGGTAAGAACCTGGCCTTATGAGCAAGGTTACTTGCTTGTTGAATCCTGCTTGTTAACTTATTCCCTGCTGCTGCAAGTTATTTAGCCTCTGTCTCAGCTTTGTCATCTGAAAAGTGGGAATGATCATAGCTCTGACCTCAGATGGGTGTTGTGAATATTTCAAAAGTTACTACACGTAAAGCACTTAGATTAACAACTGTAACATAGTAAACACTCAATGAGAATTATTTTGGTCATAGAAACACAATGGAGCTGGGATGTTCACAACAGCATTATTTATAGAGATTAAAAAGAAGTAAGTAACCAAAATGATTACTTTAATGGGGAAAAGTTAAATAAATATTATTGAAGACCATGTAGGCATTAGAAGAATTAAGGAGACTGGTCATTTGATTAGCTGAGCCTTTCTTTATTGAATTCCTATAATGTGAGAGGCCCTATCCTGGCACTGGAGATATAGTGGTAGATAGAACAAAATCCTTTATCAAAAAGCAAAATGCTCCAAGAAATGTTAAGAAGGCAATTGCAAAACAGTGTTCTTAGAATGAGTCTATGAATGACAAAAACGAATAGCTTTGCCCAAAACTATGGACATGTGAAATGCCAAGAAAAATATTTGAAAGGATACTCAACATACTACTGTACCTCATTTTACCTTTTAACATTTCCAAAACTGGAAGTGATGGCATCTAAGATTGGATAAAGTATGACATTAGCAAAGGTTATCTTGGAGGTAGGATTGATGATTGGGTAAAGATGATAAGGGACTTTTTACTTTATTATTCTTTAGTTACACTTGGACTTCCACCTAAGGCACTTCTGTATTTACTTCTTATTACGTGAAACTTTGCTATGAGAAATATGTATATGACTGACTTGTGTAAGATAGCAACAACAACTAACCCTTCGGGCTTTGTGGAGGAGGGAGGTCCAGACTAGACGTGTACAGTTGCAGTCCCACCCTGATGCCCAGGTAGACAACTTGAGCATACAAACCTTGCCTACCTTGGCCTGTGGATCTTCCTACACTGCATTAGCCAATATTTTTTTAGTTACAAGTAACAGAAACCCACTTGTATTAGCTTAACTTTAAAAAGTGTGTGTGTGTGTGTGTGTGGGCGGCGGGGGGGGGGGATTTATCATAAGAATAAATGAGTATTGCAGAATCCAGGGGCTGATCCTGTGACCAGACCTGAGCAAGGATGCCCTCCGGAGCCAGGCTTGGGGTCTTTCAGCCTCTCTGGCCCTGTGTGATGTCTCTCTCTGTTTCTGTTCACCTGGTTAGTTCGTTCCTCTCCTCTCTCTGCAGAGGGGCTTTCAGACTTCTCTCTCCACAGGACAGAAGGTGGCCACCCCATGGCTGCCAGATTACATCTTTTCAATTCAAGTAGCCAACAGGGACAACTAGCATATCTGGATCCCAAATCTGAACTCCCGGGAGACAGAATCTGATTTGTTCTGTTTGGGTCGGTCAGGCATCCACGAGTGAGCAATCCTTCAGGGGCAGGGAGTGGGGCATAATACGTACAGGTATTGCTGCCAGGAGCTACTTTTGTGACCAAGGGAACATAGCTACCGAGGAAGGTGAATTATGGGCCAGGCAGAGAACTTCAACTGAATAGCTGAGAAATGTTATTCCCATGACATCTTATTCCCTTTATTCTTTTTGCTCTGGTCCTAAGGGTGTCTAGGATTTTGGTGCCCTGTGGGACCAATAAAACTAAAATCCCCTTTTCTTCCCTAAGAAACTGCTGTTTCTTGCCAGAATGGTCCCTTCCTTATAGCCTTCTCAGCCTAGCTTGCTGGCCTTAGGAGAGACTGCTAGTTTTGCCTTTAAGGGCATTTATTAGGCAGGCCTTCACTAACAAAACTAGTGACTTGCCCATTTATCTTTGCCTTTGTAGATGGAATAGAAATGTATCTTTTTGCAAAAACTAGGGATACGAGGAAACAGAGAACCCCATAGCTTCAAATGACTCTCTTTCCTCCATATTCTAGTCTAATGGCGCTAAAGAAAGCAGTCTTCATAGCCAGAATCACCACAGGGAATGCTTCTAAAATGCCTGTGACTCCCATGTACCATAGTCACCTTAGTGGGAAGGTAAAACAGAACTCAGGGCTCCCTCCTCTGAGTAGGAAGCATTTCTTAGCACGACTAGCACAAGAGATGTTTAGGGGAGACCCAGAAGCCTCTGGTTGGTTGGACAACTCTAGACTTGAGCTTCTTTTTTAATGTGGTGACAAAAAAACTTATAAACTGCTCTTTGGGGGAAAATATGTGAGGATCATGGTTTCTAATTTTAAATGAAAAGTCCACCTTCCACCATATCACCATCATTATTGATCAGATGTAGCCTCTTCTAAAAGCTGGAGGGAGTTGTCATGCAGAATTCAAGTGAGCTCACCTGGTCTCTAGCGGGCATTTTAAAGGACACAACGGAAATAGTTGAAGAAAATGAAAATGCCATTGGGTTCGAGCCCTCCTTGATGGGGAAGGACAAAGACAGGGATGGGAAAGGTAAAAGGAAGAGTGGGGAGAGAAATTCTTCAAGGTAATTTCCTTGAGTATGGGAGAAAAAGGAATGAGTATAAAGATCAGCTGGAGAAATGGAACTCCTTGTTGAGCTTCTTTTAATGGACTCACATCTACAGTAGTCCTGGAAGTGGCCTATGTGATTCCAGGCCTTGGCAACAGTAAGAAAGAACAGGGCAGTGCTGAGTCCTGCCTCTATCATCGATTTGAGCAAGGGCAGGGTCTTTGACGGTGTTCTGCAGAGCATCCTTGGGCCAAAGAGGCTCCATGCATTTTTTCAGGACTTTAGATCGTTTGCAGTTTGCCCCATAACTCCCACACATTTGCTTCTTCATGTCCCAAAGCTCTGGCTGCTGCATCGTTCCCATAGGAATGTGGATGCCTGCCAAGCGACCTCATGTGCATTCCATTCATCTCCTTGGCTGGGAGGCAGCAGGGAAGCAAATTGGCTGCTTGCTTAACTGTTTGGGTCCCACATTCACCCTGAAAGGAATCACCAAGGTTGTTGGACTTTTCCAATAATCATGAAGAAAAAACAGAAGATAAAACAAAAGAGATATTTATTTATTCATATGATCCCATCTGGAAAACAGCTATTTTTAAGGGTAGCCTAATGAAAATCACATCCTTTGGTTTGTTTGAAATCATCTTCCACCAGAAAGGCATTTTGAAGCAATGAGGCTTTGTGAGGTGTGACTCGAAACAATGTGAGTAATTTTTTTTAAGCAATCACACGGAACTGTTAGCCCTTCAATTTCAGGTTGTTGCCTTCCAAGTAATCTCAATGGGCTGTGACCCTGCAATTCCAAGATGCTCCAATCTATGTAAAATTCCTTTAAGGCAATCACTACACTCTTGCTCTGTTCTGCTTTTTGTTTATCATTCAGTCAGCACATATGGACAACTCCTGTGTGCCAAGCACTCTGCAAAGCTCTGGGGATAGAGTAATGGGGGAGGCGCAGTCTTATTGAATGTTTGACCATGCGAAGCCCCCAGGGGCCAGTGGAAAAAGCTAGCCCGACGAGGGTTTGAATCCCGGTTTACCCTCGTGCAGATTGTGTAATCTCAGGCAACTTTCCTAAACTCTTTGAGTCACAGTGCTGCATTTCCAAAAAGAAGACGGTAAAATCTGCTTGATGGGATGTCTTTGAGGAGAAAATCAGAGGAAAATATGTAGTAAGCAGCCTTAGCACACAAGCTGATATAGAGTAATTGCTCAGAAAATGAGAGCACTTATGATTTTAATTGTCTGAATTACACAGCTAGTTCAACTGCCTTTTTTTTTTTTTGGACTAGACTCTTACTGTTTGAAAAATTATTGTGTGAATGAGTAATATGCACAAGGTACCAAATTTAAAGTGTACAAAAATTAGACGATGAGAAGGATATCTTTTCCCTGTCCTTACCCCTGTGCCATTAGTTCTCCTCACTAGAAAGAATACAGCCAAGATCTTGTATATTTCCAGATTTAACTGTATTTCTCGGAGGTTGGTCCACAGCAACACTTAGTGTTCATTCTTTTTTTTCTTTTTTCCAGCTAATTGAGGTATAATTGACAAATATTGTTGTATATATTTAAGGGGAACAATGTGATGATTTGACATACATATATATTGTAAAATGATTACCACAATCAAATTAGTTAATGCATCATCATCTCACATAGTTATCATTTGTGTGTATGTGGTAAGAACACTTATGGCCTACTCTACTTGCAAATTTCAAGTGTACAATACAAAAGTATTAACTGTAGTCACTGTGTTGTACATTAGACCTCCACGATGTATTCATCTTATAATGGAAAGTTTGTACTCTTTGACCAACATCTCCCCATTTCCCCCAACCCCCAGCCTTTGGCAACCATCCTTCTGCTCTGTATGAGTTTGACCTTTTTAGATTTCACATATAAGTGGAATCATACAATGTTTGTCTTTCTGTTTCTGGCTTATTTCACTTAACATAATGCCCTCCAGGTTAATCCACATTGTCATGAACGGCAGAATTTTCTTCTTTATGGCTGGATGATATTTCATTGTCTATATATACCACCTTTTCTTTATCCATTTGTTTCCAAGTCTTGGCAATTTGAATAATGCTGCAATGAAAATAGGAGTGCAGAGAGGCACTGATCTAACTTCCTTCAGATATGTACCCAGAAATGGAATTGCTGGATCATATGGTAGTTCTAGTTTTAGTTTTTTGAGGAACCTCCATATTGTTTTCCATAATGGCTGTACTAGTTTACATTCCCACCTACCGTATAAAAGGATTCCTTTTCCTCCACATCCTCACAAACACTTACTTAATCTTTTTGATAACAGCCATCCTAACAGGTGTGAGGTGATGTCTCACTGTGGTTTTGATTTGCACGTCCCTGATGATTAGTGATACTGAGTACCTTTTCATGTACCTGTTAGCCATTTGTATGTCTCCTTTGGAAAACTATCAATTCAAGTTCTTTGTAACACTTTTTAGAAGAGATTATTTGGGATTTCTTTGCTATTGAGTTGTATGAATATTTTGTATATTTTGAGTATTTACCCCTTATCAGATAAATGACTCAAAAATATTTTTTGCTCATTCCCTAGGTTGCCTTTTCATTTTGTTGTTTCCTTTGCTGTGCAGAAATTTTTTTGTTTGATGTAGTCCCACTTATTTGTTTTTGCTTTTTTGTTGCCTTGACTTTTGGTGTCATCTGTAAAAATATCATTACTAAGGCCAATGTCAAGAAGCTTTTTCTCTGTTTTTTTTGTTTTTGTTTTTGTTTTTTTTTTTCTAGGAGTTTTATCATTTCAGGTCTTATATTGAAGTCTTGAATCCATTTTGGTTAATTTTTGTGCTGGTGTAAGATAAAGATTCTATTTCTTTCTCTTTTTTTTTTTTGCATGTCAGTATCTAGCTTTCCTAACTTTATTTATGGAAGAGACTTTCCTTTCCCTATTTTGTAATCTTGGTGCCCTTGTCAAATAATAGTTGACCATATATGCATGAGTTTCTAGTCTCTCTATTCTGTTTCATTCGTCTGTGTCTGCTTTTATGCCAGAACCACACTGATTTGATTGCTATAGCTTTGTTATACAGTTTGAAATCAGGAAGTATGATGCCTCTGATTTTATTCTTCTTTCTTAAGATTACTTTGGCTATTTGGGGTCTTTTATGATTCTATGTGAATATTTGTGTTTGTTTCCTTTTTTTTTTTTTCTATTTCTGTAAACACCACCATCGGAATTTTGATTAAGGACAGCTTTGAATCTATAAATCACTTTGGGCAATTGATCATTCTTATTGCCTCATACTTTTTAAATGATTATGTGGTATTCCATTAACTGAATGTATCATAATTGATTTTAGCCACTTCCCTATCAATGAATATTTAAGTTTTTTCTAATCTTTCACCATGACAACAATAAAGCAAAGCCCATTCCTGTGCTTAGCTTTGACTACTTCTAGTAAAAGAATGGCAAACCAAAGAAATACAACAGGCTCCTTAAGGCAGCTCCTGGCGATGTCATTGGAACTGGGTGACTGCTTGGAGCAGAAAATGCTGATCTGATTGGATACATTCTGAATGTTTTCTCAAAAAACATCTCATTCTGTTCCTAGAATATTGATACCACCCTCAACTGCTACCTATTTGCAAAGTGAGCCAGGCACAGTGGCTCATCCCTATGATCCCAGCACTTTGAGAGTCGAAGGCAGGAGGATCACTTGAGGTCAGGAGTTCGAGACCAGCTTGGGTACATACTGAGGCCCTGTCTCTACCAAAAAAAAAAAAAAAAAAAGAAAGAAAGAAAGAAAAAAGTGTAGAATCTATGTAATAGTAATACAAAATGGTGACATTTTAGTCCAGACAGGACTGCCGTGAAACCCTTCCAGGACATATAATACATGGACAAATCTCTCTTTGGCTGGCAGAAAAGAGTCAAGGATGCAGAGATTTCATACAGCACTCTAGAAGCAGCTGTTAAGAAGATTCACACTCTAATTTGCTGCCACAGCTTGAAACAGTGAAATGTATTAAAATGTGCCACATCAGTTAACATGGGTTCAATTAGATGGAGGTTGCCAATTTGGAAGGAGGGCAAATGTTCCTTGGTGGCCATCTTTGCTGATGCCCAGGCCTGCACAGGCTGTGTGTGGAGCTGAATCAGAGAGAACTTATACATGAGGTTCTGGCACAATCCAAGCACAAATAAGACCCAGGGATTAGCTTTCCTGGATGAATAATTATTTCTGAATCATGGGAAAGGCACACATGGAAACGAGGCAGGGGGATGGAAGATGGAAGTCTTTCTAAGAAGTCTCCACTGTCAGAGGCACCAGTCCTCAAATGAGCTCCATGCAAATGAAAACCGGTCCCAACAGCATCTTGAGCCAAAGAAAATTCTTGGTTGGGGTTGAAAAAAATGTCAGATAAATAGTTTCTTCTTGCTTCTCAGCAGGCCCCAGCTATCACTGCAATCCAGATCTGGCCTCTAAGCAGTTCTGGCAGGTTTAGCTTGGACCAGCTGCTGTGATGAAATTGCAATAATTCCAGGTTTCCCTCAAATCTGGACTGAGCCAAAGGCAATCTAGGCTTCTAGCATCCGCTTACTTCATTGCCTTCTCTCCTGTCCCTCCTCAACTTTCAAGCTTCTGGTTTTTAAATTTTAACTTAGATAGAGGTGATAGAGGAAACCTGTTCAATGCAACCCAGAAGTCTGGAAAATGTTTATTTCAGGTCAATTTAAGAAACCTATATTGAGTACTCAGTGAGTCTATTTAGGTGAGCTGCGTGGTGTAACTACTTGCTAACATGGATTGTGTATCCAGTGATAATGCCAGGCTTTGTTACAAGCTTCCTACACAGAAGATCTCATTTAATCAACCAACAGCCTATGAGGTAGGAATGATTATTCCTATATATAATACAAAAAAGATAGGTTAAGTCTCTTACCTTCAAATAAACAGCTGGCAAATGGAAGTATCTGGATCTGAACCCAGTATAACCTGAATCTCAGGCCTCTACTTGTGCTTGCTATGGCACTGGCCATAAGCAAATGAGTCCTTAATTAGAGGTCAGTAAAAGAGACTCGGACAAGAAAAACTAAAGTGAACAAAGGCAGAAAACTGAGACCCAGGTGGGAGAAGGTAGAAGTAGGCAGATAAAGAGTGTGGAAAAAACAGTAGACGCTAGATTCATGCTCATTCTGAGCCCAACCTCTGAAGACCTCATGGGTCCTGGGAGCCTAGTGGGGAGGTTTCCCCAGAAATCACTTATTTATAAAGAACTTCCAGTAATTAACACAAAGGCTGAAGTATTCTGAGAAGTTGCCCAAAACTCTTTGCTCCCAAGAGAAAGGAGAAACCTCTCTGGGTGCAGTCAACATAGAAGTTTCAATGTACTCAGAGGTTCAGGATTTCAGACACTAAGTCCCAGGGCACTAAGAGACTTGCAGTGTGACGCACTGAAGTTTAGGGAGGGATGTTTATTGTATTTCTTTTAATTAAAACAGGCTTCCTAGACCAGATGGGTGGCTCACTGCCCCTACTCCTGACCCCTGCCCCATTATGGGCACCCAGGAGAATGGAAGTGGATCTGTTTCTAGGGAATAAAGCATCTTTAACCCAGAGAGGGAAAAGAACTCTGGGCAGAGTACACCTCAGCAACATCCGGCAGTCTGTGTTGGTGAAGAACAGGGGTATGGGTTCATAGTGGAGCCATGGGATCCGGAACCACATGGCATGTCCAGAAGCACACTTTTGAGCAAAGCTGGCCAACAAATGTCTTTCATTTTTGCCTGTGGCATCTGAGGCCATGTTCTTCGGCTCATCCCGAGGCAGAGGCCCAAAGATACCAGAGGCTGGTGGTAACAAAGGGTTGATACTCAAAATGGTGGAAATGATTCCAGGAATGACTCACCAATGTTTCTGACCTGAGGAGGACTTATTATCAAAAAAGTAAAGAGGGCCGGGCACGGTGGCTCATGCCTGTAATCTCAGCACTTTGGGAGGCCGAGGCAGGCAGATCACAAGGTCAGGAGATCAGGACCATCCTGGCTAACACGATGATAATAAAAAATTAGCCAGGCATGGTGGTGGGTGCCTGCAGTCCCAGCTAGTCCGGAGGCTGAGGCAAGAGAATGGCGTGAATCCAGGAGGCGGAGCTTGCAATGAGCCAAAATTTTGCCACTGTGACACAATCCAGCCTGGGCAACAGCCTGGGTGACAGAGCAAGACTCTGTCACAAAAAAATAAATAAAAAAGTAAAGAGAGAAGCAGCATCCCACACCCTCTTCCCTGACTGTGGGTTCTCCCTGGCAGCAGGTTCCATCAGGGAAGGGGAGACATAGGATTACTGAATACAATTGGGGTCTGTCAACAAGGAAAATAGGGAAAACTGTTTTGAGGGAGCTTACCGATTATCTCTGGTCCCAGTAGATGCTATTTTCTCTTACAAATAAACTAATCTTCAGAAGAACTAAATAACTCAAATGCTTATCTGTTAGACTAAGCAGCACTGAAATAATTTCTACACATAGGTGATACTCAACAAATCAGCTCAGTTTAATGCAAAAAACATTCAGGGGGTTGCCTACTATATGCCAAGAAGTCTGTAGTGTGCCAGGGGTGAAAAGATAAATGAGACAGAGTCTCTGCCCTTGAGCTTACAATCTGGTACTTTTTGATTATTTTTATATGTTTTGGTCTACATTTTTCTCATTATTACTGAAGTAACTAGCATTTAATTAGCACACATAATGTGCTTGGGATTTTGGAAATATATAACATTCATATCAAGATTCAGGGTAATTATTTGCACTCCATTTGGCAGACAAGAAACTGAGGTGCAGCAGCTCACGCCTGTAATCCCAGCATTTGGGAGGCCGAGGTGGGCAGATCGCTTGAGCTCAGAAGTTCAAGACCAGCCTGGGCAACATGGTGAAACCCTGTCTCTAAAAAAGATACAAAAATTAGCAAGGTGTGGTGGTGCACGCCTGCAGTCCCAGGTAATTGGGAGGCTGAGGTGGAAGGATCACTTGATCTCTGTCTCAGGGGTAAATCTTCATTCTTTCAGATGAATCATCCTGATGACCTCATTGCCTTTGGCTGTGATTAGTTTAGGGGTGGCCATGAGGCTCTGTCCTGGCCAAGGAGACCTGAGAGGATGTCACTGAAGGCTACCAAGAAAGGTCTTGTTGCTTCAAAGAAGAGGAAGAATACACATGGGGGGAAATAGCCCCCAAAACATTCTTCTCTTTTCCACTGGCTATTGTTTGTCTGTGATGGCTGGAAGTGGCAGCCATCTTGAGCCCATGTGGAAAACCACACCAATCCCCTGAGGATGGCGGAGCTGAAAGCTGGGAGAACCTGGGTCCTTGATAGCATCTGAGCCACTGATCTAATCAGTGCTGGGATTCTTGTTACATAGATGAATTTTCCTTATGGTTTAGGTCAGTTAAGTCAGAGAAGGCAACCTAGATGAGATACTCCTTCATGAGGTTGTTAAGTTTGGCTCCCCTCATCTCCCCTTCTGGGAGACCATCTGCCAGGAATATTGCAGGAAGGATTCCTGCCTTGTGTGGGAAATGTGGTGGCTCCTTTCAAACTTTGAAATTCTCCGCTTCTGTGTTATTCACAAAGCAACTCTGAAAAGCCATTAGTTGGAGCTTCTTAGGGGAATGAAAGGCAGCATGGAGCCCTGGGAAGCATGCAGGATGTGGAGACAGAAATCCTGAACTTGATCCTGGAGATTCCATTTTCAGCTCTGCAGCTTGGTCAAATCACATAAGCTCTCATAGCCTCAGTTTTCTTGTCTGTAAAATGGGGATAAAAGTAGTCCCTACCTCAGAATAAGGATTAAATGAGAAAGTGTTGACATGCTTTACAATGTGCGCTCCTATTTACAGACAATGATGCAGAAGAAAACCCCACGTAACTAAACAAGGAGCAGAAAAATAAGGCTTTTATTTATTGTGCTGGAAACACAGAGATGAAATGGATGGGTGTTTGTTGGAAAACAAACAATTTGGGGAAAGTGGTGATCTTCTCTAGAAAGGATTTCATGCCCTCTCCTTACCAGCTTTGCAAATAACGCAATCCTTTCTCAGTGGTTCTACAGGGCTGTTGCAGCTGAGAGCAGAGGGGAAAAGCCATGGAGTCCCTTGGACAAGGACCTATAGCTCTGATGTTACCGACTATTAATAGCTTTTAAGTCCTTGGAGTGCAGCCCAAGCCCCTCCCACCTCAGGGACATCAGAGGGTCACAAGGCTGCCTGATATGGTCTGCAGAAAACTGGTGGTCCCCGGAATTCTCCCAATTAGGAATTTTTTCTGGCCTGATGGGTTGGACCTGCCCGGGCCTCTTTCCGCAGAGACCCCAGCCTGAACTGTCAGGTTCACATTCAGCAAGCAGTAATGAACTGTGTTGGCTCCTCAGGCCACTCACTAGCTGTCTTGACGCATCTTATCTCATTGCACCATCACAGTAGTGAGCAGAGCCATTGGACTGAAACAGAACCCAGCTCAGAGAGGGGGTGTGGCCTGTTCAAGGTCACACAGAAAGGACCTTTGGTTTTAGGTCTCAATCCGCCTGTCTCCAAGGCCTGTGCTCTAATATTTGTATTCCATTTTGAACTCTGGGAGACTTCTCGGCCTTCAACAAGGCCATGTAAACCCCTCAATCATGCTGGAAAGAACAGTAAGGAGACTGTGGGATGGGGTGAGTAAGGGAGCAAGGACACAGCTGGCCTCACACTTGCACTCGGGGTCAGAAGGCATTGATGTGTGCATTGGTACAACTCTGGTGGCTAGGGTGTTGCTGAGCACGTCAGTGTGGGCTCCGGGAGCAGGCAGGGCCCTTGGCCCCTTACTGCATGGTCACACCTGATCGTATCACCTCCATGCTTTGTAAAAGCCTTAGAGACCCTCTGTGATTTCCTCTGTGCAGGACAAAGTCAGGTCCCATAGCTTGACACTCAATGTCCTTCATAACCCAACTCCGATCCTCCTTTCAAAACTCACTCCCACTCTGAGCCTTCTATTCACACACAGATCTAGTTACAATTCCCAGGATAACCATTTTGAAGGCAAGGATCGCGTCTTATGACTTTTCAGACCCCTGGAGCTCAGCACAGCATCTGGAGCAGCCGTGATGTTCAGGGGCTGCAGGAAAAGCTATCACCCTTGTCAACAGGGCCCAGCAAGTGAAATAGGAGGGATGAGGAGTGGGGTGTGAGGGAGGGCTGTCTACAGGAGAGGAGGCTACAGCAGAGGAAGGCCCAGTCTACAAGGCTGAGTTCTGGAGATCCTGGGCCTTGGGTTGCTTGGCTTTTAAAATGGGCCTGGGACCTGGGTGCTGTCTTGGGCATTGGGTCTAGGCTGCTCCAAGGAGAAACCCTTGTACAGTGGGCTTAGCACGAACATTTGACAGTGAGCATCAGTTGTCCTGGGCCTGGATGGCAGTGCACCCCATGGAGGAGTGGCAGCATGAACATTTATAGAGGGCTGAGAAGGGGCCAGGAATCAGGCTGGGAGCTGGTGTCCCAGGAAGCACATCCAGAAAGCAGCAAGTCTACCTGAGATGCCATCTTTTCAGTCAAACAATAGGAAGCAGAGAGGGAACCTCTTTGATTGGCCCATTCTGAGTAGGATGGTTATAGTTAGTGTCCACCCAGATACCTGGAGTGCTCTCACGAGGATAAGAGGATTTGCTGGGAATGACTGCTCCCACACTCTGCAATGACAACCTTACGCAGTTTACACTGCCTTCTAGCACATGGTGTGCGGGGAAGGAGGAGAATTATAAGGGGAGCCAGCTCCTCCCTGGCTCAGGCAGGATTCTCCTTCTTCCAACTCCTGTCATTCCCAGCCTTGGATCTCACTGCTCACCTTTCCCTGGTGCTCCTTCCGTGAGTCTGCAGTGGCTCAGTTTGCTCTGAGTGTAATCTTGGTGAATTCATCACCATGGAGGTCACTTCTGTCAAATCTGTCTGCCCTACTAGTTCCACCACACATCCCCAGATGATTTCTTTCCCCAGAATTTTGGGCCTGGATGCTTGTGTTCTCAATCCCAATGAGCATAAGTTCCCACCTGTTCAGGGTTTGGGGACCATATTAGTCAGAGTTCTCCAGAGAGACAGAAGTAATAGGATATATGTAAAATGAAAGGAGTTTTTTAGGAAGAATTGATTTCACACGATCACAAGGCAAAACCAACGATAGGCCGTCTGCAAACTGGGAAAGAAAGTGGCTCAGTCCTAATTCAAAAGAAGGAAAGTCAACAGTGCAGCCTTTAGTCTGTGGCCGAAGGCCTGAGAGCCCCCAGCAAACCACTGGTGTAAGCCCAAGAGTCCAAAGGACCAAGAAGCTGGAGTCTGATGTCCAAGGACAGGAGGAACGGGAGAAAGACGAAAGCCAGAAGACTCAGCAAGCCAAGTGATCCCACCTTCTTCCGCCTGCTTTGTTCTAGCCATGCTGGCAGCAGATTGGCTGGTGCCCTCCCACACTGAGGGTGGGGCTTCCTCTCCCAGTCCGCTGACTCAAATGCCAGTCTCCTCTGGGAACCCCTCACAGACACACCCAGAAACAATACTTTACCAGCCACCTAAGCTGGATCCTTCAATACAATCAAGTTGACGCCCAATGTTAACCGTCACAGGGATGATTAGCTTCTTCTCGGCCTTTAATGGAAAGAGGCATTTCCCCATTGTGGCTTCCCTACAGACAGCAGCAGCATCAGAAGGGAAGTGTGGGGCATTCCTGTTTGATCACACCACACTTGTACATACACCCTTTTTTTTTTTTTTTGAGACAGAGTCTCGCTCTGGCTGGAGTGCACCCGGGCTGGAGTGCAGTAGCGCAATCTCAGCTCGCTGCAACCTCTGTCTCCTAGGTTCAAGTGATTATCATGCCTCAGCCTCCTGAGTAGCTGGGATAACAGGTATGCACCACCACGCCAGGCTAATTTTTGTGTTTTTAGTAGAGATGGGGTTTCACCATGTTGGCCAGGCTGGTCTGGAACTCATGATCTCAAGTGATCCACCTGCCTCCGTCTCCCGAAGTGCTAGGATTACAGGTGTGAGCCACCATGTCCGGCTCACTTTTACATGTTCTTCTATGTGTCCTTTCTGAATCCTCAGGGGGCTCTGAAGTCAGGGTAATGTCATCCCTATTCTGTAGATGAAAGAAGGAGACCCAAGGAGAAGCTGTAACCAGTGGCAGAGCTGGAATGGAATCCGGAACTGCTGGCTCTGCATCCAGGCTCTTTCCTCAGTACCCGATTCACATCCCTCATTGAATGAACAAGGCGCGTGGCCCCTGACTCAGAGGACAGCATGTGCTCGAGGGTTTCCCTACCTGCCTGTCCTAACCACCAGGGCACCTGGAAGCCACTGGATGCCTGTTGAAGTACGTGTTCTTTGAGACATGATGGACCAGCCGCTGTGGGGACCTGGGGCTTTGGCTGGTTCATGCTTTGGAACACGGAGAGTCCTGGTCCGCCCTGAGTGTGAGTCATGCCTGGACGTTCACATCAGGTCACTCTGTAGTCTCATGTACTTATCTTACAGCCTGTCTGAGATTCTTGCAGGTCTTCCCCAGTCCTCCTTTGGGGGATAGGTTTCCTCTCCAGAGTCACATAGAATTCACTTGCTTTTTCACTTTGACTTTCACCACTTCATATTAAGTTTGTGCGATTTCCTTCCATGACCTGTGTCCCTAAGCAAGGAAAGTAAGGAATTCACATGGAATGAGAACCTGCTGTCTGCCAGTACTGGGGTTCATCTTCTGTTTGAATTTGATCTTTATAACAAGTCTGCATATGTGTTAGGGGGGCGTTATTCCCATTTATACAGTTCAGGATATTAAGGCTCAGAAGGATTTAGTACCTTTCCTGGAGGTACACCAAGAATAATAATAAGTGGCAAAGCCAGAATTTGAATCTGGGTCTTTTAACCACTCCTTTCCAATATGCCCCACTGTCTCCTAAGGACGTTTGTTCCAACTGTGGTGGCCACTTAAACTTGAACTCAAACTTGAACTCTGCTGTCTCTCTGGAATAGGTCTACTGAGCTTCTCCAGGCTTTTCTCTCCTGTCCAGTTTTTCTTTCAGTGATTTTATTTACTGAGAATCCTGGGCACTGAGAGCTGAGAGGAACTTAAGTCATCCAGTTTCCCTTCCCCTGAAGCTTGAACTTCCTGCCCATCCTCATAGCCCCGTAAGAGGTAAGAAGGACAGATACTGTTGCCTCCTTTTATGGGTAAGGAAATGTTTTCAGAGAGGGCATGCTGGGTATTCGTTTGCCCCTGCAGGCCCACTTGGAAACTCTCTCTACCTTCCCTGTGTCCCAGGAGCCTCACCTATGGACAGCGCAGCTGGGCTGCCCTGGCCTCTGGCCTCCTTCTGGTAGGTGCTGGCAGGAGACTGGAGGGCCGAAGGAGGAGGAGGGAGATGTTTACCCTTCTGCTCCCTCCCCGCCTGGCCTCAGTCTTGTAGCAGTGAGTGGATTCCTCTACCTAAAGCCATGGCTCCTGTCCAGTTTTCTCACAGTTATAGATTTTGCTGGGTTCCAGTAATAGCCTCTGTCCCTGGCATGGCACCAACTGCTCACTGCTGCCAGCCCCAGGGCTTTATCAGCCCTTGTTGCTTCCCTTAATCCTACCCCTACCTTTGAAAATAGCTCCTTCCTTGTATTCTCATCAATCGTCTCATTGTTAATTTTTTCTCACGCCGTTTGAGTGGTCCATGCATTTCCTTAAGTGACTCGTCCAAAGTCTCTCAGCAACTCAGGAGCAGAGCTGGTTTTCAAACACAGATCTCAGAACTATTTTTCTAGTGATTCACCTCATGGTGCTACCTGGGGCTGGCTCTGTTCCCTAGTCTGCATATTTGTGTCTGAATCTTGTCTCGTTCTGCCCCAGGTCCTCTCCAAGACGGAGCACCTTTACTTTTATCTCTTGCAGCATCCCTGGACATTCCATTGCCCACCCAGATCACTTTTTTGGGATCGCTCACTCTTGGCATTCCTCAGCCACACATTATGGAATGTGAACATCCCAGGGTCAAGAGCCCTCATCTTTTTCCCCTGGTTGGTTTTGTCATCTCCAGGACTGTTGCTGCTGGTCCAGATGCAGTTCCGTCCTTCAACCTAAGACTCAGAGTCCAGCCCTTGAGGCCTCTTCTGTTCTGGTGCTCAGCCTTTCATGCTTCTCTGGAGCTCTGAATCTGTCAAGCGCCTGGTTGCTAGCCAGAACCCCCACTTTCTTCCCGATGTTGGATATTGGACACCATGTCTGCCTATGGGATTATTTCTTCCCAGGTCTGTCCCATCCAAACCTTGTCTGAGCTTCAGGAGCTCAGAAGGAGCATCACAGGAGCCCTATGGTGCTGTGCCCACGTCTGACCACCCTCTCTCTGTGTTTGGGCTACTGATCCCCAGATCTCTGCTGTCCCCAACACGGCACAGTTCTGGGAACTCGATCCCTTTGAGAAGGAACACAAATGGCCAGATTCTGGAGCACAGATACTGACATCCTTCAATCTGACACCCAGAAAAGAAAGCCAGGGACTGGGCGTGATGTGAAAACCTCAGTCAAGCAGGTTGGCTCCACAAGCAGCAATAATTCCTCTGAGAAACAAGAGTGCCAGGCAAGGAGACCAAGGCAGAGACTCAGGTGTGTTGGGGACTGGGGAGAGGCCACTGCTTAGGGCCACAGCCCCTGGGGCCTTAGCCACTAGGCTTGAGTAAAATAATGTCATTGGGGCACTGAGGGTCCACAAGTGTGTTCAGAAACTGGATGAGGTGGAAGTTGCAGGTGGAGGCTTTATTAGCTGAGGTCCAGGGGGTCCAGGGATGTGTGCATGTGTGGGCGTGGTACAGCAGCCCACAGGGATGGCAGGTCGGCCCACCTGGTTTCCCGCCCATTTCCATTTCTCACTTATGCAGAGGGAATGCCTCCTTTCCTGTTCTGGCTGCTATGCAATGAGGCTTTTATATTCACAGCTCCCTCATTGTGTGTCATCCTGAGAGATTCCTCCTGCCTCCTCAGTGAGCCACATCTTACATCACAACAATGCTGAATCTTGTGTACAGAGTATGAATGTGACACATTTCTACCACCTTTGGGGACATCCCTGGGGAGCGGCAGGACATTTGGTTTAAATCCTGGCCCTAAAGCGGCGGCATCCCTGGGTTGGAATGTAGAGTAACAGGGCTGCCCTGAGGAATGAGTGGGAACTTTATCTGCCAAAGGAGATGCTCCACACAGGGGCCACACCTGGGCCGCGGCCCGCCAAGGCCTGGGAGTGTGTGCCACCTCCACAGAGGGCCTCCCTGGGGCTCTCTCAGGGGAAGGAACCATGCCCTATGCCCTGCTACCTCTGGTTCTATGCTCAGAGTAGCAGGGCATAGGATCCACGCAGGTCTGGGAAGCCTCATAACAATCCAGAGACCCCTTCTTTCCCAAGAGCCAGAGGAAATGTGCCATCGTGCAAAGGATGCGGGCTCGGGAATCACACAGACCTGGGCTGGATCTCACCTCCGCCATGTGCAAGCAGTGCAGCCTTGAGCAACTCGCTTACAACTTCTTGGAGCCTGTTTTATCATCTGTAAAAACATGAAGCGAATCACACCTACCTCACAGGGTGCTGTGATGATTAGGGAAAATGCTTACATGTAAATAACATTCAAACATGTCAGCAGTTTTAATATCAGCCCCAAGAATGGAGGGAACGAGGGTCAGAGGTCCCTGGAGCCAGCTTTGCCATCGATGGGCTCTGTGACTCTGGGCAAACTCTCTCCCCTCTGCAGTGGTGGGGCTAGATGTGATTATTTGTAGGTACACTGAGCGTCCCACCTCCCGGATTCTTCTTTCTCTTTTCTTTTCAAGCAGCCCCCGTTCTGGTCCCTGGGTGGCAGGCTCTGAGATGGAGATTTATGAGCAGGTGGCTTACTGGGGAGTGAGCACAGGAACAACATCTGTGACGGAGCAGGAGCATGTGGGGAGAGGAGCTAGGCTGTGATATGCTGTGAGGGTGGCCTCAGCTGCTCCCACCTGGAGCTCTGGGGCTGGAGGGAGGATCTTGAAAGAGCCTCTTCTCTTCAGAGATGTCCAGATGGAAGAAAGTGTGTGCACTGACTGTGTGCACCGACCAGTCCTTGGGTGCCCATGCGAGGGAGTGTCATCTTGGAGACAGGCTCACATCTTTCTTCAGCAGGGCCTATGGTGCAGTGGGAGGCAGCTGGGGGTGTGGAGGGTAGGGAGAGAGGGAAGAATGAGTGCCTTGGCCCTCAGGAGCACCTGGGCACGGGGCACCACAGCATCTACTGCACAAACCCTTCCTGCCTCTAGACTTCTCTAGAGCAGAGATTCAGTCTGCTGGCTTCTCAGTCTTGGACCTGGCCTGCCCTGACCTTCCCCAGCCTGGGAGAAATCAGTGTCTGTCCACGAATACTCATCTACTGCCTGCAGCTGCCAGGAATTCTGAAGGCAAAAGCTGAGGAATTCAAAGCATCTATGACTTAGCAGGATTGTTCCCAAACTGCAGACTTCTCCAAAAAGCCTTCTGGATTTAATTGTGACTGCTTCTCACAGTTCTTACAACATAGCCAAGGGCTCCTGGGCCTCATTTTCAGGGCTGCCCTCTGGCTGCTGGGGTCACTGGGCTTTGGTGAGGTTGCCTGGGGAATGCGTGGGTGTTTGGAACCCTTGCCTTCCTGCCTAAAGGTAAGATGCTTGGAAGCTGGAGTCAGACAGTTCTACCCCTTTCTGCAGGGTCATTTTGGCCACTCCACTTAACCTATCTGGGCTTGTTTGCTCATCCCTAGCATGGAGTTGGTACTACCCTCAGAACCTAGGGACGTGGCTTTTCTGGAGGCTAAAAACGGAACATCTCGAGCAGATCCAACATGCTGCCTTCTGGTAAATATTTCCTCTCTAAATATGTGGTTTGAGTGGTAGCTACTATCTTCCTATAGATTTTACCTCCTGCCCCATCTGCAATCATGGCTGATTGGTCCAGGAGTGGGCATTAAGAATTTATTTGGAGCCTTGTATTGGCATCCTAAGCTATAAAATTTGTACAAGGCTACAATGGCAAACAGCTTTCCTTGTAATATTCCTGCCTCTCTCCCACTCCATCACAGACATCGCTAGTCAAAAGGTGATGGGGAGAGTGCTGGGTTGATGCTCACATGATGCTCACATGTCTGCCATAGATATGTGAGGAGCAGAGGAAGCATGGTACTATTTGCCAACCTTGGCCTAAGGCTTGCAGGAATAACAATAGCACTAGGAACCCCTACTGCTATGGAGCTTTCAGGTTTACAGAGTGTCCATAGCCACACTGTTGTTGGGCCTCTCCACCAGCACTGGGTTGTGGAGTGGCCCTCCTCGGTGTGGGATGATTACTCTCAGAGTTGGAGCATAGGTTCAGGAGAGAGGCCTGAAGATGGTGGGGTGGGAGACACTTCTGAGCCAGGCAAAATCAAACCAGGACTCAACAAGTGACAAGCCCCCCTCACATCCTCACTACTGACGGAGAGGCTCAGGGATACAGTGACTTGCCCAGTATCACACAGCTAGCAAATGCCAGGCTTGAACATAGGCCCTTTGCCCCTAAATCAAGTTTTCAGGGGTTCTGGCTCTCCTTATAAAATGTGCTTGTGCTCTCTCCCCTGGGCTTCCCCTGAGTCGAGTCTCAAGCAGTGTAACTTGACTGCAGATTTTCACATTGGGAAAATTCAAGAGAAGAAACTTGCTGCATGTGACTTGTTTTCTCTAAGCCCCTGGAATTCGATTTTGTAAAATGATCTCACAGGCTTATTATAAACATACATTGAGGTACATCTTCAACTGTTGAAACAGCCAGTGTGGGTAAACCCGAGTCACGAATGGAGGAAGCAGAGCCTTTCAGTAAAGTCTATTCACATATGGGCACAGGCTGTGCCAGTGGGGCCGTGTGCTTCCAGGCGGGGCTCTGGGCTCAGTTAGACCATAAGTCAGGACTGCTGTCACCTTACCTTTTCAGTCCCCTGTCTCTGGGTCTACTAGTGTTCCCAGCCGCAGTCTTAGGAACCAATCTGCTGATGTGCGGTGTGTGGAGGTAGAAGTTCACAGGCAGTAGTAACTCAGCAGCCCCGGAAAAGTTCTGTTATTAAAGACCTAGAGTCTACCTGGAGCACCTGGACATTGTTTGATGACACCACCCTCCTACCTGGCTCTCTCATCGCTCTCACGGGCCTAAGCTCCTGCCTTCACTTGCCCTGCACAGCAATTGCCCAATGGGACTCAAAAGGCCCACTACTAATTCCAGCTGGTCCCCTGCCTGAGGCTGGCAGACTAGGCCGCCCCTTTTGTGTGGTGCCATCTCCCTTGATCTCAAGCCCTGTTTGCTGCCTGTCACTTAGCCCTACCTGCTGGAATCCTCCTCTCCATGTATACTTGCCTGAACTGTGATCAGCTTGTGTGTTCCTGCCTATGAGACCTCAGCAAGCCTGGCTATTTCCCTGGGCCCAGCATTGGCCAGCAGGGGTGGTGCTGCAGACTCCAGCCTCTGTACCACCCATGCCCTTCCCTCTCCCCACAACTCCAGTCCAGAAGCTGGGAGCTCACCTTACCTCTCTAGCTTTCTACCCAGAGGAGGACAGCCCCCAAGTCCCCACAAGGGCAGAGACAGGCCACTTGTTTGTTGGAGGGAAATGAGGCTTCCTCAGGCATTCATACCTGTGCCTCTTCCCAGAGTACTCCAAATAACCAAGTGTTTGGCAGAAAAAGACACAGAGCATACCCTTGAAAGAATACTTCAAGGCTGGGCACAATGGCTTGCACTTGTAATTCTAGCACTTTGGGAGGCTTAGGCCAGGAGTTCAAGACCAGCCTAGCAACATAGACCCCGTCTCTAGAAAATAAAAATAAAAAAGAATTAGCCAAGTGGGGTGGCATGTGCCTCTAGTCCCAGCTGTTTGGGAGGCTGAGGCAGGAGTATTGCTTGAGGCCAAGAATTTGAGGCTGCAGTGAGCTACGCTGTACTATTGCACTCTAGCTTGGGTGATAGAGCAAGACCCTGTCTCTAAAAACAAACAAACAAAAGGAACAGCTTCAGAGTTCTGATAAACCTTTCTTTAATTTCAGAGTTTCCTGCAATCAGTTAAGGAGAGGCCCCACCACTCCCCCTCTGTCAACTAACTAGATAAATACATAAAGTCAAGAGGAAACACAGTATCTGTGATGGAAAGGAATTTTGATTCACAGTTGGAATCAAACCTCATTGACATTGATCATGACCTCACCTCTAGCCTGTGTGGTGTTGGGGAACCAGGGTTAAAGGAATATGGAGGCAGCAGGACATCCTGGAGAGAATGAAAACTTCAGAGTCAGACAGAGCTAGATTTGAACCCAGCTGGTGAATCTGTTTTCTCTTCTGTAAAATGCGTAACTATAGCACCTACTTGACAGGTTGTATCTACATGACAGACAGGTTGCTGTGCGTGGCACATGGCTGGAGTCCAACAATACTTTATTTCAAGTCTTTCTTTTTCCACTGGAGATCATCACTGAGTTGCGGTCTCCTGAGCAGAAAGGAGGTTGGCAGTTATCTTTCCCAAGAGGGAGCATGTGTCTGTCTTGGAACACCCTAGGAACACCCTAGGCTCTGGCAGCCTAGGTTATGCAAGGTGCAACCAGAGGAGGAAGTAACAGGATCCTAGCAGGGACTGTGGTTGGAGAGGGTCAAACTGAGCTAAAGCTCAGAAGGAGATGCAGCCTGGTTCCATCCGGGGTCTGAATCAAGGGTCAGAGGGAAGTGGCAAGGCTTGGAAGTCACTAGAGCATAAGCGCATGTCCGTTTTGTTTGCTGTGGATTCTCCCATGCCTAGCGCAGCATCTGGCATCATAGGTAGCGTTTAAATATTTATTGAACAAATGAAGAATAAATGAATTAGTGACAGCCTTATCAGTTCCCAGCCTGGTTGTTTCGGGAATTCCATTTGAAAACAAGGCAAAGGAGAGCAGCTGCTGGCAGGAAACAAAGGTGGGAACCGCTAAAGGTTCTGAAGATACACCATGTTTAAATGGCTAGGACCTCAACTCTGGAGCCACATGGCCAGGACTCAAAGTTCTGTCATTTACAAGACATGGAACCTGGATCATGTCACTAAAATCTTTCTGTTTTTTTTTTTTTTTCTTTTGTCTATAACATGGGGATAATAGAACCTACCTCACAGGATTGTTGAAAGAACCAAAAGAGATTATTCATGTAAAGTGTATACTGTAAGTGCTCAATAAACACAACTGTTAGCATTAGTTGAAAGGGGTGTGAAATTAGCTGTGTTTCCAGAAGTTTTCACAGGGAATACACACAGAATGGATTAACTTAAAGAGAAACTTCTCAATATGGTGATAGATGTTAGAGCATAGGAAGAAAAAAATATGGGGAAAAAACCCCAGAAACTAGTTAAGAGTCATTGCAATATCTGGGCATGAGAGGACGAGGCCTAGATTAGGGGACTAGTTGGGGGACCACAGAGGGAGAGGACCAGCGCAAAACAGGAAGCTGTGTGTGAAGACAAAGTCGAAACGGCTGGCAGTAGAGCCCAGGCTGGACTTTGGGTCGTTGCTGGTCATCTGGAATCTGTGGCATAAAGACAGTGATTTCCTAGCAACAAGTAATACTTTAGAAGAATGACCCCAAGTCTCCATTTGGCTTTAGGGTGAGTTGTGTGATTTTTGTAGCAGCAAATCTGTATGGAAAATGAAGTTGTTGATCCTGGATGGAAACGCTCCCAAAGATTCCATGGCAGCTATGGCTGGGGTATTTTCTGGGAGAATCTAATTAGGGAACCTCAATGATATCTGATGCTATCTCATCGTGCCATTGAATTACCTCAAATGAGCTGCACTTGTCATCCCCACTAAGATGGGAGAGTCATTTGGGAAGAGACCCTGGACTTTCCTATCCCATTTTGTGCAGAGTGGGGTTGAAGACTGAACAGACATTCCATAAATATTCCCTGACTTGATGGCATTATGATTGTGAGAGGTTGGGGCCCAGCCCGGGGCACTGACCAGAATTCTTGTCCCGTGGTGTTTGGAGTTCCACTTCATCAATGTTAGGGCGGGCCTGTGCTGCCATGTGGGAGTTGGAGTCACATGAAAAGAACAGGAGAGAAAGCTCTGTATTTTATTGACAAAGAGCACCAAAGGGATGCCGGTCAGAAAGCCTTTTAATCCGTAAACAAAGACACATGAATGGGCAAATTTTGTAAGTGAAAGCAAAGTGGCAAAAGCCCTTGGTGGTGAGTTTGGTCTCTCCCACAGGCAATGACAGCCTTGGTCATGGGTCTGGACAACACGCAATTCCAATGCAGGCTAGGAGGACATTATGAGAGAGAGCTGGGAGAGTCAATGATGCAGAAAGTACAGACTCAGGAGAGGCACACAGAATGCAACCCTTGTCCCCAAGTGCAGTGGATCAGAGAGCTCAGAACAGAGATGAGGAGCTCATGGCCTCTTGTACCCTAGCCTAGAGCACACTTACTGCTCACGATCTTATTGTCCATCATTTTAAGTCAAACATCCTCAGTTCAGTGAGAGTGTATATTCTCCAATATTACACACATAAGGAAAGATTGGGTAACCTCTAAAGCCTGAATGAGAAAAAGCTTCCAGGAGCTGTTTTTCAGAAACACCAACATCTATTTGCCAAGGGCAGGCACTGTGTTTCTGCAGGCAGGCGGTGAGGCCTTTGACAGGGTTTCCAGGAAGACACATAGCAGCCAGAGAGTTGTGCAGCCCCAACCCTGGCTCCATACAGAGCAAACATGTAACAGATTAAATATTTATCTATTGTCCTGTCTACCTCAATAAAATATCACACTCCTTTAAGCAGTTGCCTTAATGACATTTGTGTGTCTTGGAATGCTGGCCTGTGCTAACAAATTGCATCTGAAGACGTGAAAACATGAAGATCAATAAAAAGAAATGAAAAGTCTGCTTCATTGATAAAACATCATTTATCTTAATAATGGGTACTTCTCTGAATTTCCTAAGTGCCCTTCCAAATGCCAGTATCAAAGCCAGTGCCCACAGGTGTGTAGAAAGTTCAGGAGGGTTCAGGGGAGTTGAGGCAGGAACACAGGCTGCTCAGCTCAGGGGGCCACCGAGGAGAAGCATTATTCTGGGCCAGCCACCCACTGGACTGGTTTCCAATCAAGGAGCTTTCAAGAGGGGATTTCCAAGCATATTTCTGGAATTTCAAAACTTCCAGTGAAAATAATATACAGTTGACCCTTTAACAACAAAGATTTGAACTGAGTGCATCCACTTGTTCATGGATTTTGTTTTGTTTTGTTTTTTGAGATGGAGTCTTGCTCCGTTGCCCAGGTTGGAGTGCAGTGACGCGATCTCAGCTCACTGCAACCTCCACCTCCCGGGTTCAAGAGATTCTCCTGCCTCAGCCTCCTGAGTAGCTGGGATTACAGGCACATACCACCATGCCTGGCTAATTTTTTGTATTTTTAGTAGAGACAGGGTTTCACCATATGAGCCAGGATAGTCTCCATCTCCTGACCTCATGATCTGCCCGTCTCAGCCTCTCAAAGTGCTGGGATTACAGGTATGAGCCACCATGCCCAGCCCATGGATTTTTTTCTGCATCTACCACCCCTCAGACAGCAAGACCAACCCATTCTCCTCCTCCTCCTCCTCAGCCTACTCAATGTGATGACCATGAGGATGAGGACCTTTATAATGACCTGCTTTCACTTAATGAATAGTAAATATATTTTCTCTTGCTTACGTTTTTCTTAGTAACATTTTTTCTGTAGCTTACTTTATGGTAAGGATATAGTATATGATGCACATAATATACAAGGTGTGTGTTAATTGACTGTGTTCAGTAAGGCTATTAGTATTATAGTTACGTTTTGGGGGAGTCAAGTTATATGCAAATTTTCAGCTGCTCAGGGGTCACTGCCCATATCATTCAAGGATAACTGTACTTTCATATGAAAGTTGTTTCACCAAACATTGTGAAACATTAAGTGACCCCCTTTTGGTAGACTGTATATAATGTGGTGGGCATAGTAGCAGGTATAGCTCATGCTGATTAGTATGAATTTGGAAAATGTATTATTCCACATCCAGGAAGCTTGCTTATAGTTTGTCAAGCCCACAGGCTGGATGGTGGGACTCCTGCTCCTGCCATTGGTAAAACAGGAATCCTCCTCTGAGGTGAGAGGGCTGGAAGTGCTGGTCTCCATGGATCAGCGTTCTGGCCTGGTAGGCCCCTTATTTCCTTCCCTCCACACATGCAGCCTTGTCCGCTCTGTCCAGTTCCCCTAGCTCTTCTCAGGACACATTGTGGAGAGGCTGGGAGTAGTCCAGGAGCTCCTGTCCATCAGCAGCAGCGGGTTAGGAGGAGCTATGGGATGCCCAGAGGTTGCTGAGACCAGATTGGTGTTGGGGTGGGCAGAGGTTTGATCATCTCTCCTGGTCTCCTCCGTTCCCCAGCCAGAACCATGGTATGACATGAGAAGGGCAGTCCCAGACTCTGTATTACTGATGTAGCTTTCCCTAGAGTTTTCCTACACAGTGGGACATTTTAATAGGTAAATGGCAACCTAGTTTTCAAATGAGAAAAATCAGCACTCCCGATGCCTGCGATCGGATCCTTCTTCTCCCTCACTCTGTGTCCTCTAGTCATGCTGGCTTCCCGCAGCTCCTCTCGGAGCCAGGTCTTCTTGTCTGGGGATCCTCCTCCGTGCTGCGCCCTGGAGTGGCCGGCTCCTCACTGGAGTAGCTCCACGACTGAGGGGTTACTTTAAAACGCCGCTTTGCCAGAGACTCCTCATGACCTCAAATCTCCATTAGACCTCTTTCACAGATTTTAGTACTTCTCCATCGCGGTCGTCACAATTTGTAACTAACATCGATTTAGAGTTATTTTTCATCTGTCTCCCCTGCTACACTATAACCTCTCACTCACCCTTTGACATGCTGCACTCAACACGTACTTGCCGAATACATGACTAAATGAAGGCCTGGGTTCAGAGTACTCATTCTAGAAATTTCTCAGGGGACAGACAGGTCCTGTGACCAAACAAGACTGGCACCCATTGTATCCTGTCTTCCCTCACAGAGTCCTAATATGCATTACGTAGGGGGCTCTGAGGTAGGCTCCAACTAGAAAACAAAAAGCCTCAGTAAGCTAACTTTCTTCACCTCATGTTTCCTAAACGTATTTAAATATAACTTTTTTTTTCCATCTAACATTTACTAATATCCTGTAGAATTTTTTTTTTTTTTTTTTTTTTTTTTTTTTTTTTTTTGAGACGGAGTCTCGCTCTGCCGCCCAGGCTGGAGTGCAGTGGCCGGATCTCAGCTCACTGCAAGCTCCGCCTCCCGGGTTCACGCCATTCTCCTGCCTCAGCCTCCCGAGTAGTTGGGACTACAGGGGCCCGCCACCGCGCCCGGCTAGTTTTTTGTATTTTTTAGTAGAGACGGGGTTTCACCGTGTTAGCCAGGATGGTCTCCATCTCCTGACCTCGTGATCCACCCGTCTCGGCCTCCCAAAGTGCTGGGATTACAGGCTTGAGCCACCGCGCCCGGCCAGAATTTATTTTTAAGAGATGCTTTCTGGCAGGATCCTACTGGGAAGCCTGATGTTCTCAAGGTCATCCGGCTTGGTTTGGGGGCTGCTCACCCTGTACTGAGCACCCTCATGGCTGCACTGCTGTCGTCGTGAACACACATGCACATATTCACATATGCAGCCACCACTGTAGTAAAGCATGCTATAAGCACAGTTTGAAGCTAGCCTGGGGTGATAGTTTTCAGGGAGCAGAGAGTAAAAAAACAATTACAACTCTGGTATTTGTAAATGTAGCCTTTGTAGTTATGACAACTCATACTGACTTGTCTTTTGGTAAGACTCAAATCTGCAAGTATTTGGGAAGCTGATGTGTGAAGGCAGGTCCCACAGGTGGTGAGTCAGTCTACCTACCCTACCCAGCCTTGCAGCTCTGCAGCTCTCTTGTTTTCAGCAGTTGCAGCAGTTCTCTGTGATTTTCTAATAGAGTTAAACAAATTTTTTTGGGGGGGAAATGACATGCCATCTTGGAATTAGTGAAGATTTCAGGACATATCCCTCTTGCATATCTAGGATGTATTATAAAGGTAAGATTCCTGAGGTGGAGCTGTGTTAAAGGCAGGGGACCTCAAATTAGTTTTGATCAGCCTCCACTTAGGCAGGGCAAAACTGCTTCACCCACCGACTCCATCTAGTCTTTTTTTTTTTTTTTTTTTTTTTTTTTTTTGGCGGTGGGCAGTTTATTCCACTTCATGCAGACACTGACCCACGCGCTCACGGAGCTTAAAAATGATACATCGAACCACACGGATGTCATCCCCTCCTCCCCCCAGACACAGAAAGACACTTGGCTGAGTGGGATGGGGTCCGAGGGTACAAAAGCCTCCGTCCTGGGAGAAGGCAGCGGTGTGGGCCCAGGTGGGGGGAGGGGCAGTGTCCTTTCTCCCCGGAGGAAAAGTGCAGGACTCCATCTAGTCTTATCTTCCAGTGGAAAAATAAATGAGTGATAATTTGTGGGGAGTGGATTATATATACATTTGTTCTAGCACTGGACTATGGATGATTCCTATTTGAACCACAATGTATACATGTCTTAGAGTCTAGTTATTGAAAAATTACAGCTCCAAAATACTGTTGATGCAAATAAGCTTCAAGTATACTCTGTGGGGTTAACCAAGCAACCCACAACAAAATAAACTGATGATAATGCAAGCTAACAGTAATTCATAATTAAAAAGTACCAATAGCAGCAATTGAAAATTGCAACCAACTCAAGGCAACACTGATGATGTGCTGATAAAGAACCTTTCTCCCAGATCAGGCAATGTCATCTCTGTGCTGCACATGTGAAACTGGAGCCTTCTAATATAGCAGGCGAGCACGGCACTGCTGGCAGCTAGACTTCATAGCACAGAATTATAGGGTATGTAGTAACCTTTGTGATGCTTAGTAGATTACAAATTAGTAGTCCTGGTAATATGTAAAAATGAAGCCTTCACCAATCTGCATACAATTCACCATAATATTCCAAAAGAGGACTTAAACACGTTCAGTTGAAGGCACATGAGGATGCCTCTGATAATGCGCCCCAGCCTCTGGTCCCACACCCCATAGGTTTTAGTCTCTACTTTTGAAATCATTGTCTAGGCAGCCTTTCCTCCTTCGGCTCGGGCTTTTTTCCTTTCCTAGCTCAAGCAGACTGGAGATACGCATTTGGATTTATGAAGTGCTCAGACTGTTATTTTAAAATGTGAAAGGAGTTCTTTTTAATATCCAGGTAATACAATATCCAAGATATAACATTAAGTGGTAAAAAAGAATGTGTATGACAGTATGTATGACATCTTACTTATATTTTTAAAAGCCCACAGATTTTATATGTATGTTTGTGCTTTACATGCCTAGAGTATCTCTGGCAGTGTGTGTAAGAAATGAATCAAAAGAGTTGCCTCCAGGGAGAGGTAATGGGTGCTGGAGGAGAGAGGGAGGCTTGGGTTTCCCACTAGGTATCTATTTGCGCTTTTTAAATTTCGCACCATTTATGTATTAACCATTAAAAATAACTGAATTTAAATTAAGAGAAAAGAAAAAAAAACCCAGTGAGCCTATACTATAAAGTGTTGATTCTCATTTTGGTTTCTTTCTTTTTTCTTTTTATTTAAAGATGAAGGTTTGTTTTATTTCTTGTTGATTCCTCTTTTGGCTTTCAAAGTCATGGTCATATATTAAGGAGGGGATTCCAGATTCTAAAGTAAAATATCGAGATGAGATGACCGCGTTAGAAAACCAGGCCCAGGACGTGGGATTCTGGGCTGAGTCAAAGAACTCAATCCCAAAACACAATTTTCTGATAAATTAGAACTGTTATTTAAAAACTTTCCTAGTGTTCCAATGTATTTTCATACTGTGTATATGTAAAATACAAAAGGAGCACTCTTAGTAAGGACACTTGTACATTTGTAACTTGAATATAAGAAAAAAAGACCAAAAAAGAGACAAAATTCATAAAGCGAAGCATGTTTAAATGAATGCATTCCTCTTATTTCATCCTGCTTCAGTATTGCTCAAGAAAATTAAGCAATTATTTATCTTGATTTGCTACCAGGAATTTTTTAAAAAGCAAAAGAAATATTACACTATTTAGTGTTTCCTAATAAAAAATAAAATTTCACTAATTACATAAAAAAGAATTGTATTCTTTTACATAGATCAACACAAAACAGTACATTGCCTTTGTATGTTAAATGCTCATTATGCTGAGTGACAATTCTAAGAGCAAAGACATGTAGTTATCTAAATTTTATGGGTCCTGAATTACTGCAGATAGACAGTACAGTAAGAAATAAGGCTGAAAGGAAAGTTTTGGACACTATAGGAGGCCTAACTTTGGGTGGTGTAGATACAGATCAAAATGAATTTCTCAAACCAGAGATGCGCTTTGTGGAGTGGGCCTAAAGTAGTGACAAGGTAGTCACAGACTGCTGGAGGAGGGTACTTGGGCTGGTGTCTACCTGGCATATTTAGGAACATTCCATAATGAGATGGATATCAGCACAATTGATGATTTAGCCCAAAGCCTCAGTCAATTGAAGGCTACAAGTGTTGAGTACCACAAGTCCCACCTCTATCTCTATATGTTTAGAGTGCAAATATTTTCCCATGCTTCTCGTCCCCTAGTCACTGCCCACCCACCTCTGCCCCTTCCCTATTCTTACAGGACCTAACAGGCTGGCACACTAGAGCTCTGCCTTTCAAAGTCAAGTTCACATAGAGGAGATACAAGTAACCACAAGCCCTTGAGTAACCCACGCAAAGAAACTGCTTGGCTTTGGTCTAAATGACTTACATTTTTCCTCGCCTGAATTAGCCGGTAATTACATGTGGACAGACTTAGCCAGAATAGTCCAAATGATCAATTAGAAGGCAAAAAGAAGTTCCTTTCTTTAAAGTTCAAGGGTCCCTGTTGAAGTGCCCTACTTCCAAAGCGATGCTCACATGGGCCCGTGCCCAGCTCTCTGCAGTGCCTGAGCATATTGTACATTTGCTTAACGATAATGAATTTAGTACTTATTTTGCAGGAAAATATAGGGCATTTCCATTACATGCAATCAAGCAAAAAGGCTGCAAAATGTGCCACTCCATTAATTCTAAACAGAATCCTTCCCAAATGTCACCCTGAAACCAAAGTACAGAGTTATTATAAATCTGATGGAATTAAGAGTAATTTTCATTTGTACAAAGGATTTGAGGGACATGACTCCTGCCACACACACACTATTAATTGGGTTAAATCCAATTTGCCAATTTCAGTGTGAATCACTAAGCTCTGACCTAGCTTGCCCCAGTGGTGAGATCGGTGGGTTCTCGTCTTTTTGGCTCAGGTGTACATATGCACGTACTCGTATGTGCCCACATATACACAACTTTAGAATATGTAAAGAACATATGCAATTGGCTTGTTATAAACATGTACTGTCTACTATTCAGGAATGAATACTTAGGTAATAAAATTATAAAGAAAAGCAAAACCTTGATGACTGGGCTCAGAATAGTGGTTACCTTTAGGGAGAAGGGAGAGGTTATGTTCAAAGAGGAAAAAAATGCCAACTTCTGGCAAGTCATTTAACCTCCGAGCCTTAGTTTCCTCATCTGTAAAAGGGGATTGTAACACCTACTTCCATGGGAGTCCTGAAGATTAATGGCCTTGAGTATATCAGAGCAGAGCACTGACTGTGGTGCCTGACACATAGTTAGCACCCTTTGAAAGGTAACTAGGATCTTTATTTTCATTTCTGGGGACTCTTTTGCTTAAGCTGGTTCCCAAATCATGGAGGGAAATGTGGACCTGGCACCGGGATGGGAACAACCTTCCCAACCTTCATTGCTAGGTTGTCCCCAGGGCCTGGGAGGGACGGGTCAGCCCACTGAGTTATGATCATTTCCTTCTTAATTTCATTTTCTACTATCTCTGGGTTGCAGCTGGACTTGTGGGAGAGCACAGTGCAAGAGACAGGAATAAGCAGGGTAAGACAGTTCGGAGGAGGGTCCAGTACGCCAACAGCAAGAGCTCCTGGGCAATGGGGGGCCCAGGGCAGCCCCTCACTCCACGTTGCGGTACTTGGTGAAGAGGTTGTACAACACTCGTAGTGTAGATTTCAGGTCACAGTTGACTATGTCTGTGAAGAAAACAAAAAACACGTTGTTTCCGTGGGGCCACGTGTTCCAAAGTTGGCATACACTGCCCCTCCCAACCACCCCTGTGTACCCAGCATGTTCGGGGTGGATGGGTAGAGTGGGCAGCAAGACTTCAGGGCAGGGGGCAGTTAGGGTAGAGGTGCCGGGGCACAGCATCTCCAGATAAGGCCTGACTCTCCCCACAATCCCCACCTGTCCCAGGGGCTCTTTGCCCACTGCCTCCAGCCTCTACCACAGAAGCAACCATGTGTGGTGGAAAGGAGGGGAAGGCCTGGGGCTATAGTGGAGGACAAGGGGGTGAGTTGGGACTCAAGCTGCCTCACAGAAGCATGCCTAGCAGAGAAGGGGGACTTGCAAGGAGTACTCAGGACATAGGCGTCATGGGGACAGACAGCTTCAGATTAATAACAGAGCAAGGCAGAAGGGTTTGAGGTGCTAAAACTTCAGCTGGAGGTCCCTCAGCTTCTATGCCACCATTCCCTCTCTCACTCACTTCCTCCCTCTAATCTTCCCATCCTTCCTCCTTTCCTCTGATCCTCCCATCCTCCTTCCCTCCCTCTATTCCTTCCTTCTTTCTTTCCTCCCCCCCGATCTTCCTATCCTCCCTCTTTGCCTTCCTTCCTTTGCAATAGGAGCTTTCCAGGTACAGAAGTGGGCAAAGAATTCCATGTGGAAAGTTTAGTGTATCTTACTAAACCCAGCTATGCTGGAGAATTCCCAATAGGCTAGCATGGCTAGAGAGGTTGGGGTGTGCGGGGCTGGATCCTGAAAGGCCTTGAATTCCAAGTTACGGAGTTTGCATGATTTTGTAGGCTAGAGGCTGGAAACTGGCAGTTGGCAGGCTAGCTATGACTCACTGACACATTTTGCTTAGCCCTTCCGCCCTCCATCCATTTACTGGTCACCACTTTCTCTGTTCGTCTAATCCTCTGCTGACTCCTCTACCTTCCTCCCTCCCCCAAGGAGACTCCCTCTCTACTCTTGTCCCTTTGCTGTCACTCTCCTAGAGAGCCAACTTTTGAAGAATGGGAGAAGAGAAAACAAAAAAATGGAACTCTGTCTACTATTGAGGAATGCATACTTAGGTAATAAAATGATAAAGAAAAGCAAAAACAAAGCAAAACCTTGATGATTGGACTCAGAATAGTGGTTACCTTTAGGGAGAAGGGAGAGGTTAGGTTCAAAAAGGATGCAGGGCAAGTTGGAGGAAGCTCTTGGGAGCCAGCATGACTCTTTTCTTCGACGTGGGTGGTGGCTGCGTGGTGGCTCACTTGGTAAAAGTTCACTAACCTGTACATTTATGTTTCATGCACCTTTCTGTATATGTGATATTTTTCACAATAAAAATGATTAAAAACCAATTGTATTGGAGGTCAGATGAAGTAGGTGATTAAGAGAAGGTAATATATGCTCTGGGATTCAAAGATGGGAGAAATTACACTAAGTCATTGGGAAAGAAGGTGTGGGGGAAGGCGTCAGGATTCTAGCAATGCTCTGGTCAATACCCACAGGGATCCTTCAAGAGTAGGCAGAGTGGGGAGCCAGGGGCTCCCAGGTCTTAGCCTTGGGACTTTAAAAAAAAGATTCTATTTTTTATTTCAATAGTTTTTGGGGTACAGTGGTTTTCTGTTACATGAATGAACTATATAGCAGTGAATTCTGAGATTTCAGTGCACCCATCACCCAAGTACTGCACATTGTACCTAACATGTATTAGTTTCTTTATCCCTGTCCCTGCTCCTGCCTGCGCCATTCTCAGTCTCTAAAGTCCATTCTATCACTCTGTATTTAGCCTTGGGATTTTTGCAACTGGGACTGCCACAGCCTGGCATGCTTAGGCCCCAAGCTCCAGGCCTAGAGCCCAGGGCCTCTCCTGCCTGTTCCTTCCAGGCCTTATCCTGGTTATAGACCAACCCTGCTCCACCCTGGCTGGGCCCAAGGTCTCCTACTGATAGACCAGGGGCTTCCAGAGACCCTTTGCGTGGCCTGGAGCTCACAGCGGCCATTTCTGCTCCCATGGTGGTTCATCACATATCTGAGCCTCTACCTGGGGCCCTGGCCTGAGGCTGAGCCCTGCTACCTTGCCTTGCTCATGCTGAGCCAGGAGTCCCACTCTGCATCACCTTCTGCCAGATGGAATCCTGTGCCCTCTAGGCTGATTCCTGTCCTCCCCGACTGCTTGGTGTTGAGTGTTTCTTAAATTCCACTCAAGTCAAATATTAGGAAGTTACTCCAGGGAGGAACTGCTAGAAAGGCAGAGAGGGGTAAAGGTGAGCTTGCCAAGGGAGTGGGTGTAAAGGGGAAGGTACAGTGGGCCTGGAGCCACTGCAACAGGCTCCTAATGAGCTCCCTTTGCCCTCTCCAATCCACTCTACCTACTGGAGCCAGACCTCCAGGTCTCCAGGTATGGCTGTGCCTCCAGGTATGGCCACCAGGTATGGCTGTGCAGGATGTGCACTGCACAACTCCAAGGCACATCATTCACACTTCCAGGTCACCACTGTCATGGACTACAAGGTAAACAGAGCTCCTTGGAGCTGTGTAGCTCCCAGCTTGTGTGGCCATACAACTATTTCACTTAGAAGGTCCAAAATCCTAAATCATGGCTTTGTAAGGTGTAACCTGACCTGACCTGCCTACCTTCCCACTCTCATTTGGTGCCACACTGCCTCCCTCACTATGTATCACAGTCACTGTGGCTTCCTTTCACTACCCTCCCCATGGGCCATGCTGTTACAATATCTAGATCACTCTTCCCAAATAGCTGGCTCTGAGTCCTCCTGCAGACCTCAGCTCAAAGCACAGGCTCCTAGGCCTTCCTGACCCTGGCCTGGGTACAGGGGTCCCGTTTTATGTTCTCAAAGCTCCCACATGCTTCCTTCATAGTACTCACTCCAGGTATAAATCAGTGACTTGTATGCTTATTGATTAATATCTGCCTCTGCCCTGGACTGTAGGTTCCTTGAACACAGAGAACACGGACCCTCCAAGGATATTAACAGATCCGTGAATGAATGGTTTCCCAGTGTCTTGGAAGCCAAGGAAAAAAATTCCAGAGAGGGCAGACAAGAGGGCCACATGCTCCCAAGAGGGTGAGGAGGTTAAGGACTGAAAAGAGTTCCCAGGGGACACAGGCCCAGGAGGTGACTTGGGAGAGAGCAAGGCCAAGAGCAGGTGGGGGTAAAGTGTTAACAGCATGGGCAGATCAGAAGTGGAGGCCTGAGCATGGGTCACAAAGGAGGAATTTGGGGGCCCGATGAAGGACAGATACCGACGGCGGCAGGGGTATTTGTTTTCCCTTCTGAAAGATGGGTGAGTTCTGAGGTTGCTAGAAAATGTCCAATATGGCAGAATGTTTTAAACTGGCCATTTTAATGGTTACTAAGTGACATTTTTATGTTCACAAAAGTTTGAAGTCCATCTCCACCACAGCTGTGTGACCCTGGCAGTCACTTAAATTCTCTGAATCAGTTTTCTCACTGGTAAAATTGGGCAATACCTTTATGAAAAACACCCAGAATATATTAAGCGTCCCCTAAATGGTAGTTTTCTTTCTGTTTGTTTCCCCATCTTTGCCCACTAGCAGAGCTGCTGTGTACAGCCGTGCGGTCTGTGCATTGCACAATGCCTGCACCATTCACATGGACTAAGCCCTGCTCCTTGGAAATGTGAGTTGCTTCTTCATCACCTTCACCACTAACGCCAACAGATGGGCCGGGTGAATAGGGGAGACAGCAGTTGGAGACACTGCTTATCACCTGTTCTTATCAAGAAAGCCAAGACCTGGGCCCCCAGGTAGTCCCAGGCAGACTAGCAAGCCAGCAGGAGACTGGACTATCTCAGCCAGGAGAAGGGCTGTGGATTCCTGGGAATATATTGTAACTCCATGCCATATAAACAGAGCCACTTCAAAGCCCTGATCTCATAAATTGTGTGATTAGCAACTCAGTTCAGTTCTGAGAGCCTCTGTGTGCTGGCCCAGGGCCCCTCTCTGGAGGCAGACAGCCAGGACTATGGGGCTCCTGGTCAGATACACCAGAACGGAGGCTGTCTGGCAGCCTGGGGCCAAGGAAGAGGCGGCTGTAGAGATAAAACAGCTTCTGGCCAAGGGGAAAGGGCTTGCTGTTTGCTCCTCCCACCCAGAGGTATTAGTAACTCTTTCCATCAGGAGAGGACCATCCAAAATGAGTTCATGATTCTCTAAAGGATGCAGAGGCCAAAGGAAGGAGAGGAACTCTCTTCCCAGCAGAAACATTTTGCACAAAGAGACAAGGCCCTCTGTGGCCATTTGTGACACCACAGTTTCCTTCATCCCAAGGCACTGTTGAAGGCCCTTCTCTGAAGCTTTCCCCCGGGGTCTCTGAATCCCTTGACCAAGGTGGGAGGCCCTTGCTGGCTCAGGGCTGGCAGCTGGTGGGGGCTGGAATCAGGTGGCCAGTAGGTGGTTACTTATGCTCTAGCCCCCGGCTGATTTCCCGGCGCCTCTGTCTCATCCTGCCTCACATCTCTGCCTGCTCTCTACTCCCCACTGGGGCAGGATCCATGCTGTACAGATGCTCCTTTTGGTGCTTCTACTGTCCTATCTAGTGGTAGTTTGCCATTTGCTTTATTTATTTTTAAAAGCTTTTAAGTCATTAAAATTTTTTTAAAATATGACATACATCCAGAAAAAAACCCATGCAACATATATGTACTGTTTTAAATATTTGAAAATGAACTCCTGTCCATGTCAAAAATAGAACATTGTCAGTACCCTAGGAGGATCCCGTCCCCTTCTACATTCCCTCTTTCATTCCCCAAATATAACCACTATGCTGACGCTTACGATTACTTTCTTGCTTTTCTTACCAGTCCTAGCATCAACATATGTGCCCTTGAACGGTAGATTCGAAAGCTGCCTCTTTTTATATTTCACAGGATTCATCTATGCTTTTGCATGAGCTGTCTGTTTTTTAACAGTTTTACTGAGGTATAGCTATAATTATCTAACTATAATTCTATAATTATTCAAGAATAAAGCTTCTTGGCCGGGCAGGGTGGCTCACGTCTGTAATCCCAGCACTTTGGGAGGCCGAGGCAGGTGGATCACCTGAGGTCAGGAGTTCAAGACCAGCCTGGCCAACATGGCGAAACCCCATCTCTAATAAAAATACAAAAATTAGCTGGGTGTGATGGTGGCAGCCTGTAATCCCAGCTACTTGGGAGACTGAGGTAGGAGAATCTCTTGAACCTGGGAGGGGAATTCCAGTGAGCCAAGACTGTGCCATTGCACTCCAGCCTGGAGAGCAAAACTCCATCTCAAAAAAAAAAAAGAAGAAAGCTTCTTGATTTGTTGTCTACCTCTGGTAGATTTTCGGTGCTTCAAAATCATTGTTTTTGATCATTTTGTCCAGTTTCACACTTGCTCTTTAGCAGAGAATAGTCACTGATCTCTTCATGCTACAGTAACTAGAAGTTCCTCCCCTGACTTCTCGGTTCAGTCTTTTTATTGTCATGGTTGTATTATAATCCGTGATATGAATATATTCCAATTTATGTAGCTAGTCTACTGGGATGTACACTCCAGCCCATGCTATCACAGGTATTCTTGGGCTTGTCTCCTGGTGTATGGACATGCATGCCTGTGAGTGGATTGCTAGGTCAAGGAGTGTGCCAACTTCCTCTTACTGCTGTAGTAAATTAGCACACATTTGGTGGCCTAAAAACAACACAAATTTATTACCTCTGAATTGTAGAAATCAAAAGCCCCAAATCCGTCTCACTGAGATAAAATCACAGTGTCAGCACAGCTGCATTTTTTTCTGGAGGCTCTAATGGAGATCCTTACACTTGTTCTTTCCAAGTGGGGGATGGAATAAGTTAGGTGGCCATAAGGCAGTTACTGGTGTTCTAACCCTCTGGGGTTGCTTGCATTCTCTGGCTTATAGCCCTCTTCCATCTCCAAAGCCAGCAATGGTTGGGTGAGCCTTTCTTATGCTACATCACCCTCACACTTCTGCCTCCCTCTTCCACTTATAATAAGGTCCCCTGTGATGACATTGGGACCACCTAGATAATGTCATCATCTCAAGCCCCTAAATTTAATAACATCTGCAAAGTCCCTTTTGCCATGTAAGATAACACATGAACAGGTACTGAGGATTAGGGCCTGGACGTCCAGGGCTGGGGACCACATTATTTTGGCAGGGGGTGTCTACCACATTATTTTATAGTGCATTACACATCTTCAACTATATTAGATGAGAACAAACTGTTTTCTACTTTCAGCTAAATAAGGACTGAATAAAAATAAAATGGTTCTAGCAATTTAGAACACCAGCAGTTTCTGTTGCTCCACATCCTTGCTAACACTTGGTATGATGAGAGTTTTAAATGTTGGCTTCTGTACACTATCTCCTAGGGGAATGGGGGAGTTGAACATTTTCCATGTTATCAGCCACTGACCAAGTCTTCCCCGAATGAAGTGATCACCTGGAACTCAGCTGCCATCACCTGCTTTTTTCAGCATTGCTTGCCATCTGGTCCCAGGTATGAGACTCCTTACATTTTAGATATTCGGTCCTACAGACTTCAACCCTGCCTGGTACTAGATGTCTTCTGAGTCCCTGCCTGCCTGTTATTCTGGAGTCTTAACCATAATTGACGGTGAGTCTACTTGAAGGGTGATAACAGGGTGGACATGTGCATTTGAAGACATGTGGCACAATGCCCTAAATAAAAAGCTGCCAGCTGCATGACAATATTTCTTTTTCTTTCCTTTGAGACAGGGTCTCACTTTGTTGCCCAGGCTGGAGTGCAGTGGTGCCATCTCGGCTCACTGCAACTTCCGCCTCCTAGGTTCAAGCGATCCCTTCCACCTCAGCCTCGTGAGATGGAAAATTAACCACCACACCTGGCTAATTTTTTTGTATTTTTTGTACAGATGGGGTCTCACTATGTTGCCCAGGCTGGTCTCAAATTCCTGAGCTCAAGCCGTCTGCCCACCTTGGCCTCCCAAAGTGTTAAGATTACAGGTGTGAGCTTCCACGCCTGGCCATTATTTCAAGTGCTCCACTGGTTATGAACTTGATGCTAACCCTTGGCTTACACTAACTGAGGTACTAAACGGTCATGAAGCCCGGGCAGCAAGTCATCTCAGATACCAACCCAGTTTCTAGGGGATTTCAAGGCACAACAGAGCTTTAAGTGTTAAACAGCACAGCGAAGAATGCATTTTCCTGACCTTAAAAACATTTTGCCATGAAAAATGCCTCCATCACAACCAGTTTGATTTTGAAATGCCCTCAAAGAATTACCCACATGGGCACCCTTTGAAATGTCTGCATCATTTACTTCCAAATCTCACTTTTCAGGTAGAAGCATAAAAGGCAGAGGGAATGCTGGGATTCACTTCTCACAAAGTACAATTTCATAAAATGCTATTTCCATTCCCCTTTACGTACTGGAAATTTGCAGCATGGGCATAATGCCCTGTGTCATAACAAATAAAACGTGTTTTTCCATCCACATCGGTCAGTTAGTTTCATATTCAGCAACTTAATAATTGCATAAAAATATCACCTGTATTCCAAAATATTCCTATAGATTGATTTATATTGGGAAAATTATCTGTCCCAAGGGAAAGAAATATCCCAATTCTAAAATATCAGAAGTACTTCCAATCTGTAACCAGGAAGTTTCATATTAAGCAGTTCAAGAAAATGGAAGCAAAATGATAGCCGGAACGTTCCCACTGTGTCTGTCCTCCCAGAAGCAGGGTGCTCATCATCTGCCCACAGAACAAGAAGAGTCCATTCCTAATGCTATTAGGAAGGCTGGAGTGGCCTTGCCAAAGAGAGAGCCCCAGGGGGACACCAGCCTTGCCAGAGGTCCTCCCCCAGTTCTCAGTTGACCAGGGGCTTAGGACAAGGTGGTAATAAATGAGAACAGGAGTTGACCTTTGTTGGCCAGAGTCAATAGATAACAAGTCTGGAAGGAGTCATGAGACAGGGTCCTCATTCTTCCCCAGGGGGGACTTTTGCTCATGCTGTCATTCTGTCTGGCATGCACATACTTCTCTCCCAGTCTCCATACACCAAAGCCCTACCTGGTCCTTATGGTTTAGCCCCACTGTCACCATCTCCATCAAAGTGTTCCTCCCCCAAGACAGAAGTGGTATCACCTCCTCAGTCCTCACAGCCTCTTCCTTGTACCTCTTTCGTAACAGTTCCCAGGACTGTCATTTCATTTTGCTAACTGGCTGCAACTTGTCTCTTCCCTGGTTGGCTGCACATGCCTTGAGGTTCAGGAAGGTCTTACCCCTCTCGTTATATCATGATCTACAGGGTCTCAAGCCCACTAGACCAGGGCATGGCCCCCACTAGGTGGGGGTTTGGATAGAGGAGTTCAGAGCAGAGGCAGCAAGGGGGCATGAAAGCCCACCATCCCTACTCATCCACTTGCCTGTAAACTACCAGAAAAGTGCAAGCAACCTTTTGCCACAAATGGCATTCTCAATGTTCCCAGGGGACATATGCAGATCATCTGCAACACAGTGGTGACTCGCCAGCTCTGGTGAAATGGAATACTTCAGTCAGTAAGGGGCAGAAAGCGAACATCTGTACCAAGAAGACTACTAAGAGAAGTGTGCCTCCTCTGCTCACGAATGCACGTGTGCACTCCTAGCATGAGTATCCAAGGGCTGCAGGAGCACTTGTTCCTTCTGCATTTCCCCCCAGTCTTATATTTACAACCCAAACCCCACAAATCATGCCCTGTCCTCAGGCAGAGTCTGAGCAGGCGGAGCTCCACATCTGTCAGATAGAAGTAGTTCTGCTCAGCCCAGAACTGTCTGCACTGCACCTTCACCCCGACTTGCAGGGACACAGCTCTTTGGCAGGTCAGCACCCTGTGCAGGGACAGAAAAACCTGGGCATTGGGCACAGGACAGTTCCTGCAGCAGCTCTTCTGCTCGGGCCCTGATCCCTGCAATCCCATGCAAGGCATGTGTGGGATTTTAGATTCTTTTCTTCCCCTGGCTGTGCAGCTGGCAGCTCACAAAGGGTCTCTGGGACTGAGCAGCTGCACCGAGTCCCACCTTCCCCAGCAATGAAGACTTCAGAAAATGCTTCCCTCTGCTACAAAATCTGAGTACCCGTGTGCAGGGAGAGGGTCTCTGTTGTCACAAACCCAGGAAAGAGCAAAGTACCTTCTGGTCGCGGTTTTGGCTTTTCCAACCCTCCGTCTTGCATGAGCTCAAAGGCAAAGGAGACATTCAAGACCTGGCAAGAGAGATGCAGACAGCATGTACCATTGCACACCCAGGAGCCCCGGGACCTGGCCCTGGGAAGTGAAGGAGCCCAGCACTGTAGCCAGAGGGGCAGAGGCTGAACTAATTTCAAGAAGAAATATGGCTACCAAAATGGGCAGGCCACCTGGAGCGTGAGCTAGCTGATCCTAGCTTGCTGTTGGAGAAGCACTCCTGGAGAAGCACAAAACTCCCTTCATATCCTACTGTGTTCCTGTGTAAACTGCCAGGACTTCAAACTGGGGGTGTCAGTGCACACGTTTGGAAGAATCAGATGGCAGGACATGTTCAACAGGCAGAGCAGGCTTTCTGCTGTGGATCAAATGCCTTTGTGTAGCGAGCAGGATGTGGCAGCCTACGAGAGGCCATCAGAACCAGGCTAAGCATGGGCCTCAGGTCTGACCAGCTTCACAGTCACTTTCCTTGTCACCTCTGGGGAGACAGGAGGCTGGGCTGGGACACTTGACAGGAACACAGGGCAGGGGACCAGGGCCAGACTTCAGGGGAAGGGAAAGGCAGTCAGGGATGCCCAGTGGTCTGCAGGTAGCTCCTTCCTAGCTCAGCTCTTATAATGGGCCCCACCTCCAGGCACTGAAGACCTTGGGCAGAGGGGAGGCTTCTGCCTTTTTTGTGGATAGCCCCAGCGTGGGTGTGGGCAGATGAGTCGGGGGATGTGGGTTAGGCAGCCTCCCTGATGTCCCTTCTCCTTACCTTCTGTTCAAAGCTGTCTGGGGTCAGGAAGAAGCTGTGCAGGGGCACAAAGTAGCCCTCCAGGAGCCCCATGAGCAGCACCAGGTATACCCCATCTGCAAACTGGAGGAAAAGCAAGGTGATGCACTGGCCCCTACGCCTCCCAGCCAGTCCCCATCCAGGAGGCCCATCAATGTCTGTGCTTTGCCACCTGAAGCCTACCACCCCAGGCAGGCTGCTAGCTGGGGGGTAGGGGCAGTGGCCCGAGACAAGGAGGTCTGCTCTGCCCCACGTCTGGCTGGCCCAGCACAGGAGCCACAAGCCCAGGCCCTGATCTCAGCTGACGCAGCATTGACTGAACAGAGGCTGTGTACCAACTCCTGGTCTAGGCATGGGGACCAGAGCGTGGGGAGTCAGTGTGGCTCCTGCCCTGGAGGAGTGCACAGTCTAATAGGGAAACTGGTGTGGGGACAAGGCACAGCTGCTCTGATGGAAGGAAGCTCGCTGGCCTGAGTGAGGTTGAAAGGTCGCCCATAAGCACTGAAGACATCAGAGGAGGCTTCCGGAGAGGACGGTGCCTGAGTGGAGAGCTGAGGATGAGCAGGATTGGCTAGAGTGGGGCAGAGGGAGGAGGGAGAGGCGATGTCCATGGTGAATGGCATGAGGCTCCTGGGGTGATCTGTGCTTTCTGAACAGAGAAAGGACTAGTGTCACACAGGCCTGGGCATTCTTCTTTCTCCCATCTCTCTTCAGTATTACAGCAGCAGAGTGCAGCTGTTATGAATGTGGGCTCTGGGGCCAGGTCTCCCCGGTGCAAATTCCAGCTCTCTCACCTACTAGCTGTGTGCCTTGGGCAAGTTATGTCACTTCTCTGTACTCATATGTCTTATCTGTGAAACAGGGATGGTAATAGTATAGTATCTACGTCACAGAGTTATCGTGAGGACTAAGCCAGTTAATATGCAGAGAGGGCCTGTAAACTGCTGGGCATGTAGCATTGAATAAATATTAAATATTGCTATTACTGTCTGGGAAAACAACAAAGCAGTCAGGACATGACTTACTGGCTCTTCCTGGCAAAAGCAGAACTATGTGCTGAGGGCCCTGGCAAGAGGCTTGCAGCCCGGTCCCTTCCTAGGCAGAAGAGGCCAGAATGGTTGGGAAACCAGGCCCCAGGGACAGGAGAGTCCCTCGGCTAAGTGTGGAGGCTGCTGGTCTTCTGCTCAGGGCTGGGTGAGGTGAGCATAGGCTGAGCACTCAAGACAGGCTTGTGGAGGCCATGGAGGCCAGGGATGATGGACCTTTGGAGAAGCAGTGGTTCCAGGTGTGGGGGATGGCCTAGCAAAGACATAGAGGTCAGATGCACATCCGACATTCTAGAACCCTTTCAAAGGAGGCTGGGCCACCAAATGTTTATGAGTGTAAATAGCTACTAGGGTTCACAGAGGCCAAATTTCTTGGAATCGCCTTAGGAGCCCAGAGTCTGCTCAGAGAGCTTTCCAGGTAGCCAGCTGGCCGGCCTGTGGCTCAGCCTTCATTAAGGGCATAAGACCCTGAGCTTGGGCTTGCCTTAAAGGCAGCTCCTGGCCAAGTGTGGTGGCTCATGCCTGTAATCGCAGCACTTTGGGAGGCTGAGGCGGGCGGATCGCTTGAGCTCAGGAGTTCAAGACTGGCCTGGGCAACATGGCGGAACCCTGTCTCTACTAAAAATACAAAAAAATTAACTGGGTATGGTGGTGCATGCCTGTAGTCCCAGCTGCTCAGGAGACTGGGGTGGGAGGATCACCTGAGCCTGGGAGCTGAGGATGCAGTAAGCTGTGATCGTGCCACTGCACTTTAGCCTGCACGATGGGAGTAAGATCCTGTCTCAAAAACAAAAGGGTAGCTCCTCCTAGCTTCCATCCATCAGGCCTACAACTCAGGTGGGAATGGCCTGAGCATGACTCACCCTAGGTGGACACGGGAGAGCAGACCCCAGAGTCTGTCAAAATCAAGGCTCTTCTGGTGGGAGCTGAGCTTTATTCGAGCTGTGGTGAGGAGGAGTTAGGAGTAAAAGAATCTAATCTGTGAGGTCAGGGGTGACCTTGGGTTAGGGTTGGGGTCATTCACAGCTCTGAATGCCAGGCTTAGACTGCTCCTCACCTCCTATGGCTGGTTCCACTAACTTGGTAGGAATAGCAGATAAAACTGCAGAAACCCAAAGTGCTTGGCAGTGACCTCTGTCATAGCACTCCCTGCCCTTGAAAAACGAGCTAATCATTCCAGGGCCCATGCTAGCTCACTAAAGGAAGCGTCACTTTTCCAGAACGTTCCTTACTTCCTACAAGAGTACATGAAGCTCATTTCACACAGTCTAGACACACTCAGGTGGAGCTCAGCGACAGACTGGCATTTGCCTTTAAAATAAAAGGAGGTACCCAGACGATTGAAAGAGAAGCACAAGGCAGAAGCTCACCAAGAATGAAAGGAGGTGGGGAAACAGGATTCATCTCGCTTAAAGTATCTCCCCAATAAAGATTAGTTAAGTATAAAGAGGGGAAAAATAACTTTATAATAGGGAAATCCGGTGAATACCACCCTAACCAAATAATCCAAGTTATCACTAGCAGTGGGGCTAATGGACAGAGTGCCTCCTCCTGGGATGACGCAGGAAGAACAAAGCCTTACATGGGGAGTGCTGTTGATGAAAATGATGACCTGAATCTAATACGCAGGGAAAAGACAGTCTATAAACCAGCTGGCCTGAACGCTTCAAAAAGTGTCAATGCCACGCCAAGAAAGGCCAAGGAGTTGTTCTATGTTAAAAAGACACTAAAGAGACATGACAAGTAAATGCAGCATGTGAGCAAACTGGACAAGCGGCAAAATCTGAAGTGTTTTTTCCAACCACATGACGTTGCCATTTTAGTAGGTTAAAAACAGTCGGCTGGGCGTGATGGCTCATGCCGATAATCCCGGCACTTGGGGAGGCCAAGGTGGGTGGATCACCTGAGGTCAGGAGTTCGAGACCAGCCTGACCAACACGGTGAAATCTCGTCTCTACTGAATACAAAAAATTAGCCGGGCATGGTGGCACATGCCTGTAATCCCAGCTACTTGGGAGGCTGAGGCAGGAGAATCGCTTGAACCTGGGAGGCAGAGGTTGCAGTGAGCCAAGATCTTGCCACTGCACTCTAGCCTAGGCAACAAGAGTAAAACTCTATCTCAAAAAACAAAACAAAACAAAACAAAAAACAAAAAAAAAGTCGAATGTCAGCAATTTCATATGATTCAATCTAAATAGATTAATGTATTATGTTAAAACGGCCTGTCTTTGATAACCGTATTGTGGCTATCTAAGAGAATGTGCTTGTTCTTGAGAGACGTATGCTCAAGCATTTAGGGGTGCAGAGAAAGGTGTGGCCAGATACTAATAATCGGTGCATCCAGGTGAAGGGTATATGAGTATTCATTCTTGTAACTTTTCACCATAAAAATTTGGAAAAAAATCCGCAGAGATTCAGTCCACCCCTCAGAGTAGGACAGATCCCCATGCCCTCATTCCCCTCAGCTGGGAAAGCCCTCCTGGCCATGTGTGGTGGACCACTTGGAACAGGGGCTGTAGGGCAGGGCCCTGCCTCCACCTGTGCTAGGGTCTGTCACCCACCTGGGTTTCCAGTTCTGTGACCTCCAGGTTCAGTTTATTCAGGTGCTTGTTCACGAAAGTGATGAGTGTCTAAAAGAGAAGCAAAGCAGGCCCAGAGCTGGGGATTTGCACTAGTACAGGAGCCCGCGGCTGCCCCATGACTCCCATGAGGGTGAGGGCGAGGGCGAGGGCGAGGGTGAGGGTGAAAGCACGGGATCAGGCCCAGCCAAGAGCCCCGGGCCCAGAAGGTCTCTCTGCAAAGGCCCTTGAGTGCACAGGGAGGGCCACAGGCTCTAGGTCTTGCAGTCCCATACAACTCAGGGTGTGTAAGGAACAAGGAGGTCCCAAGAGGCAGAATGACAGGTGGAGTGTCTGAGTGGGGAACTGAGATAAAAAGATTCCACTGGCTCTCTCCATCCTGTCCTTTCTTCAGCACACGTGCCTAGGCCAGGGAGACAGGGAATTCTGTGAGGAGCGGGGAAGACTGGGATTGCTGGGGTTAGCCTGGGTGGGAAGACAGGCTGCTCATGCTGATGGAGAGGAAAAAGCCCGGGTGCAACATTCAGTAAGGAACGGACAGGTACATGGATGACAAGGGGGAAAGCCGTGTGTGTGCAGAGATTAGGTGATGCCATCAGTTCCAGCAGGAAGCTCCCGAGCTGCAGGGATGGGTTTTCCCAATGTCCTGCTGCACCTCGCTTCCCTCTCTCTGTCCTAGACACCCCTTTCCCACCTTTTTCACCACATTCAGCTTGTCTGGGGCGTGGTCGAACAAGGTGTCAAAGGCATCACGTTCTGAAAAACAGGGAAACACAACATGGAGCCCAAGAGCCGGTTCCTGGCAGGGAAGCCCACCTCGGGCCCCAGAGCCACAGGCCTCTCAAGGTCACAAGGTCAATGACTGATGGGAAGCCTCTGGGGTACAGACTGCTGGGAACTCTGGAATGTGATTTGGGACTAAGATTTGGGGGGATTCTCACCCTGGGAGCCTGTGTCTGTGTCCATGCACCTGTACATTATTGGGTTGCGGCAGACTCAGGGTTCTCTTAGGCAGTGTGACCCCGGATTAGTCATTTCCCTTCACTGTATTCCATTATATCCTGATTTAGCTATTGTTCAGGTGTTTCTGAACCTCAGTAGAGGGGGAATGTTATCCAAATATTAAATCATTTCACCCCCCAATTTTCAAAAACAGGAGACCCATGACAAACAAGCTGGCAGAGGGCACAGAGAAGAGGGCTGGGAGCCAGGGAGCTCCAGGATGGGGTATGAGCTCTTCCTCTTAAGTGATCTAGGCCACTTCAACTCTTTGTGCCTTAGTTTCCTCTTCTATAGAATGTTATTTTAAAAATAACCCTCCCTTAGGTTTGTCATGAGGATGAAGGGTGAGAACAAGCATGCGCGTGCTCTGTAAACTCCGACATGGTCTCCTGAAGGGAATAATTTTTAGCATGGTTGAAATATTTCAAAATATTACCCACAGTAAATATCAGGATCATAGAAAATAGCAAAGCCATGCTCCCTGCAGGGATTCTCCTTGCTGCAGCCTCTATGTTAGGAGCTGCGATGAGGGAAGGAAGAGAAGACAGTCTCTAGAAGGACAGAGTGGTGAGAGGGGACAGTCCCTGTGTTCGTGCATGTCTTCCTTTATTTGCATGAGATAATTAGTGCAAACCTGCCCTGAAAATGCCCAGGACCCATCCAGAAGCCTCGGGCAAGCTAATGAATCTTTCTGGGCTCCAGGTCTCTCATCTCTAAAATGAGGATAATTACAGTAAGTATTTCAGTGGGATGTTATAAGCATTAGATGACTTAATATCTAGAAATACTTTAGCATACTTCCTAGGACATAGTAAATGCTCAAAACATTTTTTTTCGGAGGACACTTTTGGTTCTCTTTATGATTATTATATTGGTTTATCCATCTGCACACCTATCATTCACTAAATAAGCACTTGCAAGTAGTGTACTGGAAAGAATAATAAACTTGGAGTTAAGTGCTGGATAAACCAAGATCATAATCTCCTCCCTCACCCTTGGGCTGTGGGGTCTCAGGGGGTATAATCGTGGCTTCATATGTTTACTGTGAACAACAATAGCTACAAAAGTGCTTCATAAATGGCAAGGTCAATGGCCTGATAAATTTCAAGATGACTGCGCAGGTGTAGGTAGTCTTCTTCCCACCAGTAAGCTGTCCCTCCCAACCCAACTGGCCATGTCAGCCAGGCTGGTGCAGACATATATCCAGGTGGCAAGCTGAGGGCCTGTTCTTCCCAGCTGCTGCAGAATTAACTAAAGCCCCAGTGCAGCCACCAGTGCCAGGGGACATTCTTATGCGACTTACCATGCCTCCCGGAAAGAGCCCTGGAGGAAAAAGAGAAAGAAAATAGTGTGACCCTTTTCTTGTCCCTTACAAGAGGCCAATCCTCTGAAGGGACACTCCATCATTGCTGGAAGCCCACCCCATGCTGCCTGCCACCCACCTGCCCTTGGTTGAGGAACTCAAAAAGCCTCCTTCCATTGACATTTTATTCTGCACGGCCTCCAATTATTGAGACTTTACCACATCACCACCCATTTTTTCCCCGTTACACGGACATAGTGGTGTAATGCAAAATCTGGCACAGTGATGCCCAAAGGATTACTTTTTGCCTTAAATAAAATCATATTATTGCTTGTAGTTAAAGAATATCGGACTCAGGGGGCTGAAGATTTCCAACCAGAAAATCTTAGGATTCTTATGAGTGAGCTCAGACAACCCCTCAATGTAGAATTTTACTGCCTAGGTTGCTGTGGGCAGGTCAGCTTTGTTTCTCTCCTGTCCATCCTGTAGTACCCACCAAGATGCACCTGCCATCGACCCAGGGTAGGTTTTCTCAAAGAGTGCAGGAACTGGAACCACACTCATAGCAGAGAAGCAGCATAGTATCAAGAGCACAAGCTTTAAAGACAGATCATTGAGGTTCAAATTGCACCGAGTGATTGAGTGATTTTTTTTGCTGTGTGACTGATACGGTTTGGCTGTGTCCCTACCCAAATCTCAACCTGAACTGTATCTCCCAGAATTCCCACGTGTTGTGAGGGACCTAGGGGGAAGTAATTGAATCATGAAAAGACTAATTGAAACTGGTCTTTCCCATGCTATTCTTGTGATAATGAATAATTCTCATGAGATCTGATGGGTTTATCAGGGTTTCCTCTTTTGCTTCTTCCTCATTTTCTCTTGCCACCACCATGTAAGAAGAGCCTTTTGCCTCCTGTCATGATTCTGAGGCCTCTCCAGCCACGTGGAACTGTAAGTCCAATTAAACCCTTTTTCATTCCCAGTTTCAGGTATGTCTTTATCAGCAGCGTGAAAACAAACTCATAAAGTGACCTTGGGCAAGCTAATGAACCTTTCTGGGCACCAGGTCTCTCATCTCTAAAATGAAGATAATTATGGTAAATACTTCAATCGGATGTTGTGATTATTAAATGATTTAATATCTAGAAATATTGCAGCATAATTCCTAGTATGTAGTAAATGCTGAAAACACTTTTTTCCAAATACACTTTTGGTTCTCATAATGATTATTATATTGGTTTATCCATCTGCACACCTGTCACCCACTAAGTGAGCACATGCAAGCAGTGCACTGGAAAGAAGAATGAACTTGGAGTTAAGTGCTGGGTAAACCAAGGGCACAGTCTCCTTCCACACCCTTGGGCTGTAGGGTTTTAGTGGGTGTAATCATGGCTTCATGTGTTTACTATGAACATCAATAGATAGGAAAGTGCCCCATAAATTGTACTGTGTTGTCATTATTAGGACATTGCATCCATGTTTATGTCTTTGGGGCAGAGAAAGGGGCCATAGAAAGCATAACATGCATCCGAGAGATTATTCAATAATCTGAAACTTCACACTCCCTGGTTTGGGAGTTTCTCCCAGGCCATGCTCCTCTCTGCTCTGTCGTCTTCTTTCCCAGAGGTGAAATAGTGGGCGCAGGCAAGCCCAGCATGGGGGAGGGGTGGTGGGCAGTGGGACAGTGAGGAATTCTCCTTTTCCAGCAGGCCTGGCTCCTCCCATCCCTCACAGAACCAAGGCCAAGGTATGCCCTATAGATCAGTTGACCCTTTGGCTACCAAGACTGGCCTCTGAGGTATACGGAGGCTGCTTGATGGGGTCTCCATCGGCCATAAACAGGGCATCTTGGGAAAGGCCACTCTACATCTCTTGCCCCTAGTCTTGGCCTGGAATGCCCATGCGCCTTAGTCCTTGTTAAGCCATGTACACAATGTGATCTAGATGGGCAGTGCCCTGGACTCCTGTGGCAGCCATGGCTGTGGAGAGGGCGGGAACCTCCTAGAGACTGGATGGGCTTGGGAGTTAAGGGTCAGTTGTGCTGGAGAAAAGCTGGAACAGCAGCTTCAGAGGGTAAAGGAACGAAGTCACAACTGTGACCACAATAAATCCTCCCTACCTCTCTGGGTGGGGAAACTGAGGTCAGAGAGGTTAAGGGACTCACCTGGTGAGCAAGTGGCAGAGCCTGGATTTGAACTCAAGTTGGGTTGGCTTTGCAGCCTCTGCTCTTTGCACTACGCTGCTCTTGTTGAAGGGGGCCTCAGAGAAAAGTCTGGGGAGCAGGGGTGCTGAAAGCTAACTGCCTGGCTTTGCATGGGCCAGGGCTCAGTTCTTGTGATCACAAACTTACCTCACACTATCCATTTTTTTCTGCTTGAGGACAAAACTCCTGTTCCCCAGGGTAAACTTTTGATAGGTTCTAATATCCCAATTTCTAAAAATAAATGGGGAAAAAAACCACCCTAAACCAAAAGACAACTCTAAGGGAGAGAGGCTTTCTGGGTCATGGCACGTGACCAAATAAATCGATTCAAAAAAGGAAGAAAAACGTCCTTTTGAAGGTTAACAATTTAAATTCAACCTAGTGTTTATGGCATGACGATTTCATGCTGGGTTGGCTTTTTTTGGGCACACTTTTTCCTGGAGTGGCACAAAATTAGAATTTTTCAATCACTGCTAATTCCCTCTCCCCACTTCCCCACCCAAGTTTGTACCTTAAGCATTGAGAGGCATGTTTTGAATGCATGGAAAAGGCTAAACTATAATCATTGGCTGAAGTCTAATCCCTCCTGCAATCCCAATAAATGAAAACTAAATATCAGCAAATGGATGAATTTCGGAGAAACATCTGTGTTCCATTACAGAATCGCTGGCAACAATGGTGTTGACATACTCTGTGTTACCAGTTATTTCCTCTTGGATTTGCCGAGACTGGAGGATTCCTTCTCGTTTCTGAAATGGGGGTGGGGAAAGGGGTTGGGAGGAGAAGAGAAAACTATGCTTTAGAAAAATACAGAAACACTGATGAGCATTCCTGACATTGAGAAAGTTACTGGTGTTTAAGAAATGTACCCGAGATAAGATAATGCTGGAAGTGAAAGGAGGTCCTGATTTTCTGGGACTGGACTGAACCATTAGGACGCAAGTGCAATTAGTGTTTAGTCCAAACAAGTAGGCTGTTTCTTGGATGGTGAATCTTTCCTTTCTTTATTGGAAGACATTCTGCTGGAAGCAAACTGTTTGCCTCCTGGAGTAATCCACAATAAACCAAATGGAAATGAAGGCCAGGGTGTGTCTGCCCTCCAGCTGGGGCCACAGAGGGAAGCTGAGAAACACATTTAACTGGGGGGCTGGGTGGAGGAACTGAGGCCAACTCAGGGAATTCAGACAATAGAGAGGTTTTTTTTTTTTTTTTTCCTTAACTGATAAGTATGGGAGCTTTTAAATAAGGAGTACAGTTGTCACTCAGGTAACTAGCTTATTCTCTGAGAAAAGGTTAAGTATGTTAGAAACTCATCCGTCCATCCATCCATCCAACCATCTGTCCATCCGTCCATCCATCCATCATCTGTCCACCCTTCTCCCATCAACTTATCCTCTTTCTTGTTTAGTTCATTAATCAGTGCCTTCTGTGTACAAGGCCCTGTGCTGGAGTTAGAACAAATACTATGGAGTATATGATATAGTTTCTGCCCTTGAAGAGCTTAGAGTCAATCGGGGTAGATGAAGCAGACTCCTGAATGGTTTCCCCAAAACAGTCCTGGTTTATCCCCCTGATGTCCCAGCATATTAGTAAGATTCGCTTTCATCTCAAAAGTGTCATGAATAATAGATTACATGGTCACCCTCTGCAGAAAGTGCTGAACGTAGGCCAGGAGCAAGCACTTTTAGCTAGAATGGTCAGAGAAACCTTCCAAGTGGAGGGGGCGCTGGAGCTGGACACTGAGAAGGGGTTATTTCAGTGGGAGGAATGGCCCTGCCAAGAGGCAGAGGCAGGATGCACAAATGTGTTCCAGAGGCCCTCCGGGGGAGGGCGGCCGCCACCAGTTGGGGCAGCTCTGGGTGCCAGTTTGGAGGGTTTAAATAGCGCTGTGTGGGCATGGGAGCTGATGAAGGAGGTAATGCTGGGGTTCGGGAAGACTTTCTGATGGGTGTGAGGTGGGAGATTCATCCTACTAGGTCCCTCTACCACCAGCACCAGACACCTGGAGGATGCTGTGACACAGCAAGCACTGACAAAGCAAATGCACCTTCCCCAAGGCTGAGATGAGTGTGAAGAAGGAAGGAGCCTCTGCACATGGGTGGCTCACCTGAGCCCTGCCTTCTCGAGCCTCCTGCCCAAAGTTCCACAAACAGCCACAGAACCCAGCGTCCTTGCAAAATACTTTTACAGAAGAAAGGAAGAGCTGGATAAGGCCAAGAATCTATCTGGCTTAGATTAAGAATGGACTGATCAAAACAAAAAAAGGAGGTAAAAGAAAAAAAAAAAAATCAATCATTTAAAGAGGACCAGGTGAAGATAAATCAGGACTTCTTTCCACATGCACTTTCAACACAGGCAATGTTTTCATGTGGGGCTAATGGAATCTGTGTCCTTGTCCTGCATGGCCATTCAGAGATAAAACCTCACCTCCAACTTTATGCAAAATTAAATGCTTCTGCATAGAATGGAAAAGAAATCTGGGTTAAATAACCCCTCACACAGCATCGTGATTCACCTCCACCCATTATTTGTTCCCTAAAGAGTTCTCCCTGTGGTTCAGTCTGTGACTCACCACCAATTCTGAGTCTTGCTTCTGTGCCTGTTCAACTTGATAAAGCAAAAACACCCCATAAAACCTGACGTGCATTAATGCCATTTTATGGAACATGTCCTCTTTTCTCCCTCATGCTAACAAAACAGCCTACAGGAGAAATTAAACCGACAACAGCCTTCTGATGGCCTATAATTGTGCTCAAAATAAGGCAGGAGACAAGGCTTGCAATGACCACTGTTTCAAAATAGAAGCGCCCTCTCTCCTGTTCACATTTTCAGTTGTTGTTCAGTCTGTAGTAATTCCAACAGGCAGATTTTATTATTTCTGTTAGAAGCTGTTTATTCTAGCAGATAAGAAAAGTCTTAAGATGTTCAACAAATTTATGCACAAAGAACTGGACTGGATTTGTCACAAAAGAGAAGATAAAGAAGGGCAATTTAAATAAAAGTATTTATCTCCTCTAGTGATAAGAGAGCTAGTATAAATGAATATAACAACAGTATGTTTACTTATGAAAATAATTTTTTTAAATTTCAATGTTAGTGATATATGGTCACTTTTAAAGTATTCTTTCATGAACTGTTCCAGGAACCCTGATTAAAAAAAAAAAAAAGACTATATTTTCCAGAGCAGTCTGAGGTTCACAGCAAAATTGAGAGGAAGGTACAGACATTTCCAGAGATTTCCTATATATTCCCTGCCCTGACACATACATGGCCTCACCCACTTTCAACATCCTACACCAGAATGATACACTTTTAACACCTGATGAGCTTATAATTGATATGGTTGTCACTATCACCCAAAGTCTATAGTTGACATTAGGGTTCACTCTTGGTGCTGTCCATTCTATTGGTTTTGACAAATGTACAGTGACATGTACCTAAAACTCTCTGTGCTCCCACCTATAGGGACCACATTCACCTATTCATCCCTGCCTCCCTAATTGTACTTCTTAAAAACATAAAGAATTGTATTCACGCATTACTGATTGGTAAAAATAACACGATAGAGATGACCTGGACTCACTAGGAAGATGCTTGAACCAGAGTACTCTGAGTTGGCCACATATCCATAGCAGACATAAAATGCTTAGTGCCATGTTTGATACAACTGAAGAGCTCAATAACAAGGACAATTAGGACCTTTTGGCCAGTGGCAGTCAGTATCTGAGCCACACATATTCCCATTTTCTATGAGCCCTCTCTGCTTCTTATTTGTAGTCCTATCTCCTCAGCAGGCAGGGCCGAGGTGTCATATTCCTGTTATACCTTCTTGATGCTTAGTGGAGTTAAGTACCCAGAGGTGTGGAAGAAACAAATCCGTTAATCTGGCCTGATCTGATCGGGCAAAGTCTACCAGCCCTCAAGGCTTTTTCTCACCAAGGGATGGCACAGCCACTGTTATCATTCCCTATTCCAGAGCCTGGATCGCCAGGGAGCTGCTTAGATGGAGCACTCTCCCTCGCTGCATGTTTATTTGGAAAAGAACAGAAACAAGCAAACAAAAGGATGACCTTTTGCTAAATGGGTATAAAGTTGGAAAATAAAATTGAATTTGGGTATTTAATGGGGTTAGGAGCAGAGTGAGATAGTCACAGGGAGAGAGCACACCCTCATTGTGGAAATTACACAGCCATATGTGAATGGAAATTCCATCCAACAATCTGGAAAAGATGACTTGAGATCCCAGCTGTGCTTCTGTGGGTGGGTGAAAAGTGGCAGTGCCTTCAATACAGACATGACCAGTTGGGGTCTCTCTCAAACACATGCATATGTACACACACACTCCCTCATATGCACAGATATCTTTCTCCCCATACCTAAGTATCATTTGTTTAACCAAAATAGTATGATTCTCCATGATTTGCAGGGCACCTGTACACTCCTGTACACACACACACACACACACACACACACACACTTTCCTCCTGACCCCATGACACACAGCACACATACATACCACACACCCTCAACGACACGTTACACAGAAAACTCACAGACAAAAACACATAAGCCATAGGCACATACCCCACACAAAGCTATCTATACACAAGCACACGCTCTTCCATCTTGTATACACTTACCAGGGGAAGCCAACACGCAACAGAAAGCTCACTCAGTGCCTCCCAATATACTGCACACCCAGGCTCACTCAGCCTTCATGCAGCCATCCTTCTAATGACCTAGTCGACGCACCACAGGAACTCCACCTCTACGACTCTTTAAAGACACAGATGTTTGTAGTGTTATCTGTCTTACCTGGACCACAACCACTTGGATGGAAACATGGTCTGGGAGTCGAATTGGTGCCCGGAAATACTGAGACAGAGCGACGAGCAGGTGTAAGATGGCCACCAGGCTCTTGGCATGAACAGCTGAAATGAAAGAAGATTGAAAAATTACAGTATCTTCTTCTAGGTTCTAGGCAATATAAGCAGATGTTCAAAGTGTAGCAGTACCCCACTGATAGAGTTTGGATATTTGTCCCTGCCCAAATCTCATGCTGAAATGTAATCCCCAGTGTTGGAGGTGGGGTCTGGTGGGAGATATTTGGATCGTGGGGGTGGATCCCTCATGAATGGCTTAGTGCCATCCCCTTGGTGATAAGTACACTTGTACTCTCACATGTGATTTGGTGGTTGAAAAGTATATGGCACCTTCCCGCCGCCCACTCTCTCTCTTGCTCCTGCTTTTGCCATATGAAGTGCCTGTTCCCACTTTGCCTTCTGCCATGAGTTACAGGTCCCTGAGGCCTCCCTAGAAGCCACGCAGATGCTGGCCAATTAAACCTCTTTTATTTATAAATTACCCAGCCTCATGCCTTTCTTAATGGCAATACATGAGCAGCCTAATATATCCACCCAATGTCCCTTTATACCATGCTTGAGGGTCAGGGGACACCTGTGGTCATCACAGGCCTCACTCTGGGCCCCCTCAAATCTTTCTTACTTTTGAAGCAGGGTCTTGCTCTGTTGCTTAGGCTGGAGTACGGTGGCACAATCCTAGCTCACTGCAGCCTTGAACTCCTAGGCTCAAGCAATCCTCCCGCCTTGGCCTTTGTGGAGTAGCTGGGACTACAGGGATGTGCCACCATGCCTGGCTCCCTCAGTTCTTTGCCAGGTCCCATGGGGCTCCTTCTTGGGTCTATTATTGCCACATTTCCAATGTAGCACTTCTCTAATCCCAGGTTCCCATCAGGACCCTGACAACTGCTGAGTTCTGAGCTCAGATCAGCTCTCGCCCAGTCCCATGTCCCTGCCCACTCCACTCCAATCACCATAAGCATGTCTGCTCTGCACTCCTTTTCCCTTCCCACTTAACCATGAACTTTGGATTATCACTACTACACGTGTCTCAAGATTGTACACAAAGCAGGCCCTTAATAAATAAACTCTGAGTCAGGAACACTAGGTCTCTTCCTTGGTTCAGGGTTTTAAGATCCTTGGAAGAAGGCATGAGAGAGACATTCAAAGGGCTATGTTACTTCCGTGAGTGTCACTATGGTCACTGTAGGCAATGCCCTTTAAGGAGCAGCTGGGACGGGATGTTACTGAGCCAGGGCGCTGCCAAAGCTGCTGAGTCATGTTAAAGTCAAGCCATTTACACCAGAGAAGGCTGGGTCACACTGGGTTGTAGTTTTCTCACTAGATGAGGAGAAAAAGACTCAGTGAGGTGCACAGGGGGTCAGGCAGACTGGAGCCTGAATTCTAACTTTATAATCTACCATTTATTTACTGGCTACATGGCCTTGGGTAGGCTAGGCCACCGAAGGCCTCTGAGCCTTAATTTGCTCATATTTACAAATGGAAGTAACAGAACCTATGTGGATGTACAGGTTGTAATGATTTCCCAAAACATTTCATTAAAAAAAAAAAAAAAAAAAAAAAGAAAATAGTTACACTGGAGTGGATAGTCTTAATTTTTTTCCTATTTCAAAATATTCTTTAGAATAAAAATCTGCCATCTTTTCAATTAAAACAAATTCTAGCCACTGTTGAACATTTGTGCGCCCCTATCATTCCTGCCTCTCAACATGTCTCCTGGGAGTTTTCTCTCTGATGCTCCTGGAACACAGCACGTGCCCAGGGATGGCTGATATTTTTTTATTATACCTTATGTGAAATTACCTGGCACCTAGGCAACTAAAACATGCCAGCTTTCTTCCCTTTCTTTCTCATCAAAGGCAAGATTCACCAGATATTTTGCCTGCCTTCACAGTCCTACCAGCTTCATGGCTCTTCATTACAGGGGGCATTTAAGGGAATAACAAAAAAAATGCCTATTTTGTGTACTTTGCATGCACTAGGCCCATTATTAGGATGTCATTCTGTCTTCCCTGGGATCAGTGAGTCTGCTTTAGCAGAAGCTTTGAGAAACCACTAAGAAAAGAGAATGATTCAGACATTCCTTTGTAACTCATTAGGGTTTCTTGTTATCACTGCTACTTCAAAGAAGGTTTTCTACTGATTACGAACAGCAGCTCACCATCACCACAAACAGAAGCTGAACTGCTCTGAACTCCTAGCCTTCCAGAAGGTTTCAATTTTGGGCTTTCGGGCCTTGTTAGCTAAGTTTTACTCAGACTTACAGCCTCAAACAAAGATCCTGATGTGGCACTGACCCACTGTGACCCACTGACATGGTGTGGTCACCATCAGAGGCCAATCCAGGTTTGCTCTAATGATCAGAACTACCGGCCCACTACCTGGTGTCAGTGAGGGTTGTAAGAACATTTGCTACTCCTCTCCCCTTTAATGGCAAAACATAATGCTAGAAAAGTTGTGATCAAACAAGTTGTTCTTATCCCCTGGTGACATTGTACACCATCTCCACTGTCTTGGTGAGCAATGCAGAGCTATATCGTAAGCATCATATAGATGTCAGACTTGTTCAATGAATGCTCTATCCTCCTGGGATTTTTTAAGAAAGAAAGAGTCTATAGTCTCACACACATACATACTACACTACGTGTACTAAGATGTTACTGTGTAATATACTATAATTTTTTAAAACCCTGGAAAACACTATGTCCAATAACAAGAGGATGGTTTAGATCAGCATTTTTCAAACTTTTTAATATTAAGCACAGAAATCCTTTGTTCTAGAAGTAGATAGTTAAAACTCATGAAAAAAGTACAACTGCTCTGGTGAAAGTGAGGATTCTGGAGTCCTAACTGCAGCCTACAGCCTACCCATGACTTCTTGTCTTCTCCTTGGTGATGCTAGAGTTTCTCCTTGCAAATCTCTAGTTTTGGACCAACCATAGTTGAATAACTACTGCTTTAAGAAGTTATGGTATGTCCACATAATGAATAGTTTACATGCATTGAAAGTCATAGGTAAGACAGTATACCTATATATATGTGTGTATGTGTATATATGTCTATATATCTATATACATGTGTATATGTATGTAATATACATAGCTATAAATATACATTTATGGATATATGCATACATAAAAGCATATACAAATGTATGTATATCTACATATACACACACAAATGTGGGATTTGGAAAGGAATATATTTTAAAAAATGAAAATAGTTATGCTAGAGTGGAAAGATGGTTTTTTTTTTGGGGGGGGGGTGGAGTTTTGCTCTTGTCATCCAGGTTGAAGTGCAATGACTGGATCTCAGCTCACTGCAACCAACACCTCCCGGGTTCAAGGGATTCTCCCGACTCAGCCTCCTGAGTAGCTGGGATTATAGGTACGTGCCACCATGCCTGGCTAATTTTTGTGCTTTTAGTAGAGACAGAGTTTCACCATGTTGGCCAGGCTAGTCTCAAACTCTTGACCTCAGGTGATCCACCCACCTTGGCCTCCCGAAGTGCTGGGATTACAGGTGTGAGCCACTGTGCCCAGCCTGATAGTTTTTTTTTTTTTTTTCCCTCTTTTTTCTTTTTTTTTGAGACGGAGTCTCATTCTGTCACCCAGGCTGGAGTGCACTGGCACAATCTTGGCTCACTGCAAGCTCCACCTCCCGGGTTCAAGTGAATCTCCTGCCTCAGTCTCCCGAGTAGCTGGGATTACAGGTATGTGCCACCATGCTGGGCTAATTTTTGTATTTTTTAGTAGAGATGGGGTTTTGCCATTTGGCCAGGCTGGTCTCAAAGTCCTGACCTCAGGTGATCCACCCACCTTGGCCTTCCAAAGTGCTGGGATTACAGGTGTGAGCCACAGTGCCCAGCCTTTTTTCCTATTTTGAAATATTCTTTAGAATAAAAATATGCCATTTTTTCAATTAAAACAGTCTACCCACTGTTGAACATCTGTGCACCCTCATCATTGCTGCCTCTCAACACAGCTCCTGGGAATTTTTTCCCTGGTGCTCAACAGAAGCTGAGACCAACATGTGCCTGCAGTCAAGTCAGGAGGGCAACATACGGGATAAGAGCAAGCACTTGGGCCTCACTATGCAAGCCAGGAACCGCAGCTGCAAGGCTAAGTGTCACTCTAGGGCGGGAAAGCAGTATTTAAAACAAGGCCGTCGAGTTAGAAATAGTCTTCCAGACATGTCCTGTGGTGGAAACAGAAATTGGTGTAATTTTTCTGGAGGTAATTTAACATTATGTATTATGACTTTAAAAATGCTCCCACCCTTTGGCCCTAAAATACCACTCTTGGGTATTTATCCTAAAGAAGTAATTATGGCTACAAGCAGGGAGAATGCATCCAGCTGTATTAATATCAGTGGGAAAACGGAAAACAATCTAAAAATCCATTATCAGTTAAATAAATTGTGGTAGATCCATATAATGTCACATTATATAGTATTAAAAGTGACATATAGAAGAATATTTAATGATCTGTCAATATATACATCTTCCAAACAACATAAACAGGTTGATCTCATTTTTGTTAAAAGTTTTTTATATATACATATATAAAATATTATACACTACTTATTACACATGGACAGACACACACAGAACTTGAACACAGCACAGTGTTCGTGGTTCTTGTCTCTAGGTGGGCAGTGAAAAGACAAAAGTCCCTGCCCTCATGAAGGTTACCTTCATAGTTTCTTAACCTCTCTTTCCCCCGATTTTCCCATCTGTAACATGGGAATAAAAGAATTCTTACTTCAGATGGGTGAGTGAAGATTACAAAGATTAAAATACATAAAGTGTTTAGAAGAGTACAAGACATACAATAAGCATAATAAATGTTAAATGTAAATATTTAAATTTATTTTATCTGCACTTTGTAAATTTTCAATAATGAAAATTACTGTTGTGAATTAGAAAAAAAAAAAAAAAAAAGGAAGAAATCCCTAAAGCCCCAGATCAAGGACCTTGGTAACTCAGCAGCCTGTCCCTGCCACCCTCATCCTAAGCGGAGAGGTGCCACAGTGTCCTCAGGTTTACATCCAGGGAAGGTAACCGAGACAGGAGGAGACAGAACTTTTCCCCCAGGAGTTGTGCCTGCCACATTCCTTATGGAAGCAGCCACTGTGACTTTGTAAACAAGCCCAGCTCTTCAAAAGCCCCAAGGCATCACAGGGAGCTAGCCACCTAGATGAGATAATTATTCCCTCTGACCTAGTAATCCATCTCAGTTCTGGAAATCTATCTAAGGGGAGTAATTCAAGAGAAGCAAAAAGAGGCACAAGCTAAACATTCAGTTTTGTGCTATCTGATATTAGAAATAGTTAGGGAAACATCCTAAAAGGATAGGCATCAACATCAACCTAGGATTTAAGTTAACTATGGGATATCTACCCTATGAAATAGAAACAACTACCAAAAATTTTAACTACAAAGACCATGAGGGAATGTAGAAAATACGTGTGATGTAAGATCAAGAGAAAAATAACAAAACACAAAAGTGTATTATGACTTGGGCCGGGTGCAGTGGCTCATGCCTGTAATCCTGGCACTTTGGGAGGCCGAGGCGGGTGGATCACCTGAGTTCAGGACTTTGAGACCAGCCTGACCATGGCAAATTCCCGTCTCTACTAAAAATACAAAAATTAGGTGGCCGTAGTGGGGCACCCCTGTAATCCCAGCTACTAAGGAGGCTGAGGCAGGAGAATTGCTTGAACCCGGGAGGCAGAGGTTGCAGTGAGCCGAGATCGTGCCACTTCACTTCAGCCTGGGCAACACAGCAAGACTCTGTCTCAAAAAAAAAAAAAAAAAGTGTATATGACCTGACCAAGCAAAATGATGCAGTGATGTAACTAGTAACAAATGAAACAAGTGAAATGAAACAAACAAATGAAAACAGTTAGATTAGCATGGTAATATGAGTGATGATTTTTCTTGCACACATTTCCCTATAAGAAATTAAAGTAAGCATAAACCAAACCATTCAAAGCCGCTGGAGACAATGTTCTTCATGTGGCTTTAAAAGACCCTGTTCTAGGCCAGGTGTGGCGTGGTGGCTCGTGCCTGTAATTCTGGCAATCTGGGAGGCCGAGGCGGGTGGATTGCCTGAGCTCAGGAGTTCGAGACCTGCCTGGGCAACATGGTGAAACCCCATAGCTAGTAAAATACAAAAGAAATTAGCTGAGCATGGTGGCACACGCCTGTAATCCTAGCTACTCGGGAGGCTGAGGCATGAGAATCGCTTGAACCTGGGAGGTGGAGGTTGCAGTGAGCCGAGGTCGCACCACTGCACTCCAGCCTGGGCAACAGAGAGAGACTCTCTACAAAAATAATAATAATAATAATAATAATAATAATAATAATAATAATAAAAGACTCTGTTCTTCTATCTCAGCCTTTCCCAGATTGGGTGCCATGATAAGTTAAATGATGTTTGACTTATTTTTTTTTGGAGGTGTACAGGGAGGTGGTCCATATTCAAAGGAGTAAGAGATAGGATCAAACCAAACTAAGCAGCAGTCTTCATTAGAGGACTTCTCTAATGTTTATGACTACTGTGGATTTTTAAAATGCAGACACATTTCTCAAACTAGTCATCAACCTCCCTGCGCTGCCTTGTTCTCCCCCATTGACAATACTAGCATTCCTGGAACACAGGGAAACAGCCCCTCTCCTTGATAGCATCTAGGGCCCAGAGCAGGCCTCCCTCCTCCTGCCCTCAGGTGTCTCCCTCTGCGGGCAGAGAATGCCCTGTGCCCTGTTCCCAGCGTCACACTGCTGTGCAAAGTAGCTCACCACGCTGTGCACGAAAATGTGTAATTTTGTTGAGGAGGCACTTGGTGTCTCAGCCCCAATGTCAGATGTTAGAGACCTGCTGGAGAGATTGTGACTGGCAGTTACTGGGTTTCTAACTTTAGAGGTGAAGATGCCTTTTTCTTTCCCAAGTTTGAAAGGTTTTTTCTCTTTTTTTTATTCGTAGGGGGCTGTTGATTTTAAGTTGTATAAGTTAGACGCAATAAAGCATAGTACTTAACCCCTTAATACCTAAAGGCAAAACACAGTCTAATCTAATCTTTTATTAATCTAAGTTCCTATTCTTATCTATTACAATAAACTTTGTAATCCAGTTGTTATTGCTAGATTCACCTAATCCCGATTAATTCTGATAGGGACTCATTAAGTCTGTATTAGACACCAGGCCTTTGAAGCAGCAAATGAACTAATAATTTATAAACTAATAATTATTATAAACTAACAATGTATGCTTTCTGAGGTCTCTGAGCTATGCTAGCTGTAAAAAACTGAATTTTAACATCTTGTTCCAGTGCCTATGATCTCAGCCATATCTTTGCTCTTTCTAGAAAATGAAGGGGGGTTAGAAAGGTGTGGGCTTTGCAATAGACAGAGCTGAATCCTTGCTCCCTGCTTCTCAGCTGTGTGGATGTGGGGACCTCAGCTTTCCAAGCCTCTCCAAGCTGCAGACAACAGCTTTCTCAAAAGGCTGAGCTGGGACTTAGAAGAAAGTAGCTCAGTGAATGAGTTTCCTTCCCTTTGCCATTTCACATGAGGTTTCTATGGAAAGCCTTTTACAGAAGAGGAACGTGAGATTTTGACATTTTGTTATTTTCCCCCAAGGGTACGTATGGAACTTCTTCCAAGTTCTAAGGAAGCGGAGCATCTTGTTCAAAGATAAATGAGTTTGGCCCCCCTGCCCCGAAGCCTGCCAAGCTTATGGATGGCTTCTTGGGGAAGCCCCATAGCAGGGACCACAGGCATTGTTTAATGGTGCCCCTTTCCTTTGTTCAACTCACAATCCACATTCCACTTGATGCTTCTGGGAGGAAGTTTCAGGGTTTCATTGATCTTCTCCAGGACAGTCTGCAGTTTTTGCTTCTGAGCAATCTCTGACTGGGTGACCTCAGCCACATTTAGCTTCTCGCTCTCCAGTTTCTCTGAGGGTGACAAGGGAAAAGAGAACAGCCGTTATGCTGGGCCCCGGACAACCCTACCGCATGCACTTACTCACTTATTCGGTCTCTCATGCACTCAAGCATGCATGCACTCTCGCAACAATAGATACTGGATGCCTACCAGCAGAGGGACACTGCTGTCCCCTCATCACCTTATGGTGGCACCAGCAGCATCAGTACTGTAAGAGCCTGGTGATCATGACTTGAATCCCCAGATCCCAGGGGCATTTTACCTAGCCTGTCATATTTGAACTCTCTTATTCCGGAGTTTTCTCCTTTTCAATTCTACCTTCTCCAGGGACATCTCTGTGCTCCGACTAGAAAACCTTCTCTGTAGAGTGAGTCAAGGCATTTTGTACATTCCTGTAGTACAGTCTGTGTCACATCCAATCATATTTATCTGTTTTAAGTACCTTCTTTCCATTTAAACCCACCTGGAAGGTAACTTACTTAATGTGTCATATTTAATCAATTCTAAGGCACATACTTTTCACACTTTAACATCCCTAAAGTCAGGTTGGGTCTTACTGGCATCCTACAATGGCTGCCAGCTAGGTGGAAGGTCTAAGAGTTATCATTGTTTCCATAGGCGTGAACTTGCTCATAGCTCTTCATAGTATGATTACTTACATGTCTCAATCAGCCTACATGAGCACCTTCAAAAAGTATAAAATAAAAATCAGCAACAAGAAAGCATTGAGTAATAGCTTAAAGTGATTTTTCACTTTCTGAGTGGTACTTATATAATGGTGTGTTTTACAATCAATGGTTTTTTTATGCAATGACATAGCACCTTAATACTTAAAGGAAAAACTCAGTCTAATCATTTTATTAATCTAAATTCATATTTTAATCTATTACAAAGAAAAAAAACAACTTTGGACTCCTTAACAGGAAATTGGTTGTCTACTACTAGAACTCACCTAATTGGTTCTAATTCATTTAAGATTGACAGAACTGCACACATTTAAAATATCTTTTCTAATTTATAAGGGCTGCTATACAAACAAATTTTTTTTTTTTTTTTTTTTTTGAGACGGAGTCTTGCTGTGTCGCCCAGGCTGGAGTGCAGTGGCCGGATCTCAGCTCATTGCAAGCTCCGCCTCCCGGATTTTTACGCCATTCTCCTGCCTCAGCCTCCCGAATAGCTGGGACTACAGGCGCCCACCACCTCGCCCGGCTAGTTTTTTGTATTTTTTAGTAGAGACGGGGTTTCACCGTGTTAGCCAGGATGGTCTCGAACTCCTGACGTCGTGATCCGCCCGTCTCGGCCTCCCAAAGTGCTGGGATTACAGGCTTGAGCCACCGCGCCCGGCCACAAACAAATTAAATTTTACTATGTATCAATATTTCTCCTAATGCTTACATTATTTATTTTTAAATAACTGTGGTTTATCTAAGCCAATGCCCCTTGAGTCATTCTTTGAAGATAAAGTTGCCCAATGGAGAATTTATGCAGGTTCTGTGGATTTGCGAATTTTTTTTAAGCACCTCAGTAGGATAATCTCAAGCTATTCTTACCTGTGATGGCCTGAAATGTTTTCCTTAGTTGTTTCAAGCCATCTCTATCTCTAAAGTTCAGGGATTTAACAAGAATATATCTAAATGTCTTCTTCTTACATCTTGAAGAGACCTTGTGTGTGCCTTATCCATTTTTAGGCTGAATTCTTATCTTGGATCCTCTCCTACTAAAAAAATGACAAGTTATTTTCTTTCACTTTTTCCCATTATTTTTGGATGATGTAATTGTCTCTATAGAAGCAAATTATTTTAATCTTACTTTGCAACTATAAGCACTGGATAGAGGCTGCCCAAAATGCTAGGTTAAGAACCTTCTGGTCTTGTCTTGGCTCAGAGGAAAAGATTGCAGGCAAAGATTACTGATGACTGTTGTGAGAGAGGGTTGGGTGGGGAGGAGAGGAGTGAGGAGGAGCCATTTATTTGCTAGCTCTGCTGTATTACATCATTGTCTATAAATTTTCATATTTAAAATTTGGCATTGAACAGATTTTCAGCTTAGGTCTCTGAGTCTGTTTTCTAGGTCAATAACTTTTTCTTGCGCAGTTGTCTATTTCATCCTTATTTTTTTTAAAATGGTGTGACATAAGAAATATACATCTTGTCTCCTTGATCCCCCTTCCTAGCACAGAGCTCCTAAAACCCTTGTAACTTTCTGAAAGATGATAGTGGCATCTTTTGTTATAATATTTGGGTTTTGTCCCCAGTTCCTGAAAAAGCTCTAAAATGATTAAGGTAAAAGGAACATCTTTTGTTTTTCATAACACGCCCCTTTCACCTACATCTGAGTTTATGTTAATGAGGCAACTTTTGGAAAGCTCTGAGGATGGGGGAGCTGATTGCCAGGAGAACCAAGCATATGATTAAAGGATTGGAACATTCAGCCTCATATCCCCAACCCATGAGAAAGGGGAGGGAAGCTGGAGGTCACCTATCAATGGCCAGTGATTTAACCAATTATGCCTACTTAATGACACTTCATAAAAACTCTGGCCGAAAATGTTCAGAGGACTTCCTGGTTGGTAAATATATGAAGGTGCTGGAGGGTTGTGCACATGAGAAGGCATGGAAGCTCTGTGCTTCTCCCACAAACCATGCCCTATGCATCTCTTCCTCTTGGCTGATTTTGAGTTTTATCCTTTATAATAGACTAGTAAACCTAAGTGCCTTCCTGAGTTCTGTGTGCCATTCTAGCAAATAATCATATCTGAGGAAGGGGTTTTGGAACCCCTGATCTATTATAGCTAGTTGGTCAGAAGTACGGGAAGTCTGAACTTGGCAAATGCCAACTGAAGTGGGGACACTCTTGTGGCACTGAGCCCTTAACCTGTGAGGGCTGTGCTAACTTTGGGCCAGTAGTATCAAAATTAAATTGTAGGACACCCTGTTGGTGTCCATAGAGAACTGGAAAATTGCTTAGTGTGGAAAACCCACACATTTGGTGTCAGAAGTGTTAGGAGTTTAGAGAAATGTGTTTTCCATTATTGGATTTCACACCTTACTTACTGAAGCATCCATTGCTTTTCTGTTTCCACTAATATATTTAACTAGTCTATGATACTAAAATTGTAGTGCATTCTTCCTAAAATTAAATTTTTTCCTTTTTTTTTTTTTTAGCATCTGGTATTTCTTATTTAGGAGAAGCATTTTTGTGGCTTTGTTTTGCATTGCAAATGTTTTATGGAATGTAATTCTGCTTTACTTCTTTCCATTTTAGTCATTATGCTTTGGGTTTATCTTCCTGCTTTTAATTTTGGCTGTTGGATATTTTATTGTAGGCATTGATATTGATATTAAGTTGATTTGCATAAAAATATATCTCAAAGTAATCCTTATTGTGTGTATATTAATATTCTCTTTCTCTCCTTTTTATTTATTTATTTTTTTGAGATGAAGTCTTATTCTGTTGCCCAAGCTGGAGTGCACTGGCACAATCTCAGCTTACTGCAACCTCCACCTCCCGGTTTCAAGGTATTCTCCTGTCTCAGCCTCCTGAGTAGCTGGGATTACAGGCATGCGCCAACACGCCCAGCTAATTTTTGTATTTTTAGTAGAGATGGGGTTTCACTATGTTGGTCAGGCTGGTCTCGAACTCCTGGACTCAAGAGATCCACCCACCTCAGCCTCCCAAAGTCCTGGGATTACAGGCATGAGCCACCGTACCCGGACTTCTCTTTCTCTTTTAATAAAAATGAGATTATAGTGTATATATATTTTTGCTATTGGCTTTTTTCCACTCATATATATATCATAAGTCTTTTTAGGTCAATATATGAATATAACTCATTCTTTTTCAAAACTGCATATTGCATTATATGACTTATAACTTGACATACAGCCAGGTTATAACCCACATTTTCCCTATTTGTAATAAAGTCGCAATAAACATCTTGTGTGTGTATGTATTATTAATTGATTACTGCTGGTAAACATGAAAGCTATTGCCTTACAGATTTTTTCCTTGTATGTTGTCATCTTACCAAATCCCTTTATTAGTCCTATTGCGGTTTGAGTCTTCAGCATTCTCTGGGTATGCAAATAAAACACTGTTATCTCTATTTTGCAGACTTATGTGACATATTTTAATTTTCTGACATTTTAAATAAAAGATTACTTTGAGAACTTCTGCTATTCCTACCCCTCCTTTATCTTTAAGGTATTCAACCCTTAACACAAAGAGGCCCACTCAAATATTTCTATAGCTTAATAGTAATTTACTCAACGTTAGTAAGGATTTAAAGATAATGTTCTTTTGTGGGCTAATTTCAGCTAGTTCCATAAAGTTTTCTATTGCTGAAGTTTTATTCTTCCAGGAAACTGTTTCTCTCGTTTCCATAGTTACACAAATTGTTCATAACTAATTTAACTCTTCATAAGTATTAGGCATGATTTTGAAATTGATAGGATGTGATTTAGGAAATTTTCTCAGGTGGATTATTTTGTGAATCTTTGAGTTGTTTTTGAAGGTATTACCCAAATTTGCTTTTGGAGAGATTATACATAGAAAACAATGAAACAGTATTCAAAAGTTCTGACGCATACAGACAAGGCAGAATAAACTCAATTACCCTGAATGGTGGGAGAACTGAGATGTTCTAACAAACACAGTTGTCATATATACCACACTATATTAATGTAACCACCCTTCAAGAACTAAAATATGTAAAATACTCTTTCCAGTATGAGCAACTCCTGAGTTGTTTAAAAAATACTTCTGTCTCCAAGTATATTAGGAGAGAAACTTGCACTGTAGTCAGAGAATTTGGTCTGTATACTAATTTGTTGAGGTTTGCTTTATGGACATAGTGAAATTTCGTAAGTGTTCCATGAGCAGTTGAAAAGAATACAGTTTGCAGGGTATCATATGCTACATGCAGATTAGTTAGAGCTGATTGACTGTATTGCTCAAACATTCTCTATGAACTTTTTTCTTAATATGTTATTAAAAAAATATGTTAAAAACTGCCACTGTGATAGGTTTGTCAAATTCTTGAAGTAATGATTATCATTTTAAATTTTTAAGTATTTGATATACAAAAGTACATATAAGTTTAAAATTTCTATATTTTCCTAGTGACTTTAATTTCTTATTAATATGTAGTGACTCTCTGCAGTAATGCCTTTTGCCTTAAAGTCTATTTTGTATGATGTAAAATAGTTACCCCAGCTTTAAAAAATTTAGTCCAGTATACATAATTATTTCCACCCTTTTTCTTTCAACCTTTGTGTGTCCCTCATTTATTAAAACTATCTCAGCTGGGCATGGTGGCTCTACCCCTGTAATCCCAGCACTTTGGGAAGCTGAGGCAGGAGGACTGCTTGAGGCCAGGAGCTGGAGACCAGCGTGGGCAACATAGTGAGACCCTGCCTGTACAAAAAATAAGAAACTTAGCTGGGCATGGTGGCACACGCCTGTAGTCCTAGCTACTTGGAGGGCTGAGATGGGAGGATTGCTTTTGAGCATGGGAGGTAGAGGCTACAGTCGGCTGTAATCATACCACTGCTCTCCAGCCTGGTCAACAGAGCAAGACCCTGTCTCAAAACAAAACAAAACAAAACTATCTCCTGTATATAGTATTTGGCAAGAATTTGTTTTGTTATTTAGTCTGATATTGAGTGTACCAGTATACTTGGATTCACTTCTACCAACTTATTGTGAACTTTCTATTTAGTGGGTTTTCTGATTCTTCTCCCCCTTCCATCCTTGCCTTCTTTGGATTAATGTGTTTATTCTTTCTCATTCCATTTTCTCCCCATGATTAGTAGGGAGGTTATATACTCTGTTTCTATTATTTCAGTATTTATGATAGAAAATTCATCATTCATATTTAACTTAATAAAATCTTAAGCTAATTAGTATCTTTACCCATATGCTAAACAATACAAAGACCTCAGCACGCTTTGACTTCAATCACATAATTCCTGATTTATGTGCTGTAGTTGTATGGGATTCTGATTCTATCTTGTTTTAATTAACAAATTAGATATTATTGTGATTATTCTATATTAATTTAGTTATGGCTTTGATCTACCCACCATGATAATCTTTGTTCACTATTATAGATATTTTTGGGGGGTTCATTTTCCTTCCTATTGTACATTCTTTAGAAATTCCTTTGCGGGGGTCTATTGGTAGTAAACCTTCTCAGTTTGTGTTTATTGAAAATGCCTTTATTTTCTCTCTCTCTTTTTTTTTTTAGACATAGTCTCACTCTGTCACCCAGGCTGCAGTGCAGTGGCTCGATCTCGGCTCACTGCAACCTCCACCTCCTGGGTTCAAGTGATTCTCCTGCCTCAGCCTCCCAAGTAGCTGGGATTACAGGTGCATGCCACTACTGCCTGGCTAAGTTTTGTATTTTTAGTAGAAATCGGGTTTCACTATGTTGATCAGGCTATTCTTGAACTCCTGAGCTCAGGGGATCCATTCGTCTCAGCCTCCCAAAGTGCTGGGATTACAGGCATGAGTTACTGAGCCCGGCCTCTCCTAACTTTTTATCTTTTTATTTTTTATACTGAGTCCCACTCTGTCACCCAGGCTGGAGTACAGGGGCGCGATCTCGGCTCACTGCAAGCTCTGCCTCCCGGGTTCATGCCATTCTCCTGCCTCAATCTCTCGAGTAGCTGGGACTACAGGTGCCTGCCACCACGCCCAGCTAATTTTTCGTATTTTTAGTAGAGACAGGGTTTCACCATGTTAGCCAGGATGGTCTCGATCTCCTGACCTCGTGATCCGCCTGCCTTGGCCTCCCAAAGTGCTGGGATTATAGGCGTGAGCCACCATGCCAGGCAGCCTCTCCTAACTTTTTAAAGCCACCTCTCTTAACTTTAACAGTTTTTTTTTTTTTTTTTGGCTGTGTATGAATTTATAAGTTGATCATTTTTGTCAGCACTTTAAAGACATCAAAGTGTTTTGATATCTTCAATATTAATATCTTTTGGCTTTTTTTGTTCCTTGTGAAAGACAGCTTTCAGTCTGTTGTTCCTTTATAAATAATCTATTTTTTTTCCTCTATGCTTTTAATCATTTGTCTTCAGTGTTCTTAGGTTTCACTGCAAAGTGTGTAGGTGTAGATTTGTCACTACTTATCCTATTTGGGATTCACTGAGCTCCCTGAATCTGAGGATTCATGTCTTTCATCAATTCTAGAAAATTCTCATTCATTATGTTTTCTTTAAATATTTACTATACTCCATTTTCTTTTCTTCTAGAATTCCAATTAGCTATGTATGTTAGATCTACTTAGAATAACCTCTATGTTTTTGAATTCCCTTTCTCATTTTCTATTCTGTTGTCTCTCTATACTGGATTCTGGGTAATTTCTCCAGTGTTCTCTTCTGGTTCATTACTTCCTTCTTTAGCTGTGTCTAATCCACTGAGGTTTCTAGTTTCATTATTATTCATTTTTTCATTTCTAGAAGTTCTGTTTGGTTGTTTTTCATGTCTACCTGTCCAGTCTTAATAGTTTCTTGTTCTTTTATCATTTTCAAGTCTTTAAAAACATTTATTTTGGCATATTAAATATACTCATTTTATATTCTATAACTGAACACTTTTTTTTTCTTTTTTTTAAATAGAGATGGGGTCTCACTATATTGCCCATGCTAGTCTCGAACTTCTGGGCTCAAGCAGTCCTCCCACCTTGGCTTCCCAAAGTGCTGCAGTTACAGGTATGAGCCACCATGCCCAGTCTATAGCTTAACAGTTCCTAATATTTATAGTATTTGTGGGATGAATCTATAGAATATTGTTTCTGTTGACAGTGCTTATGGTGGCTTATGCTCATGTCTTTGGTGATTTCTAATTTTGAGGTCATATTCCTTGGAATTTGTGGTTTGGGCTTAGAGTTCCTTCCTCTTTAAAAGAAGGACATATGTTTGCTTCTGCCATGGGGCACTAGTGACCTGGGACAACTTGTAACCAAAATTTCAATTTAGATTTTTTAAAGTCACAAAAGTAGTGTGAATCCTAGCCTTAAATCTGTGTGAGTATAGACTTTTGATGAGGAGTTATCTGAAGCAGACTTCTTTTTAGTTGTTCTATTCACATCCAAGGCTAAGATATCCTTATTGCCTCTTTCTGTGGGACAACTTTTGCACTCATTGAAAGAGTTGCCCTTCCAAGACCATAGCTCTATTCAGGGGGCTTGAATCCAACCGTTTCTTGTTCAGACTCTACCCAAGACTTGTCTCCTGACTCTGTATGTGTGACCCTTTAAACTTCAGGCTATAGGTCATTAGGAATGATAGGTTATTAGGAATTAGCACGTATCCCACTAGATTTATCCTTCCTTCTTGTTTTGGGAATCAGAAGAATTTCCTTCCTTTTCACACCAGTTTAGCCATCCCATACAAAAATATGTTGTTAAAGGCTTATTCAGATTTTTTAAGTGTGCTATACCAATAAGATTTATCTGAACATCTAGTCAGCCATAACGCTAAAAATGAAAATTGAATTTCTTACTATATTAACTAAGACCTCTAAAACACTTATAATAGTTGTAATAGCCATTATTTCTCGTTTGTCCCTAATACCACATCTTTGATATTTCACTATTTAATATGTTCAGTTAGGTTTTATTTAGTGGTCTTTATCATATTTAAGTAGTTTCCTCTTTCTATTTTACTTGAAATGGCTGTTGAAGTATATCAAATGTTATTTGATATCTACTGATATGTTAATTCAGTTTTGCTCTTGAAATTTACATATGCACTCAACCACTTTCAAAAAGACTGATAATATATAAACAGAGAAAATTCAAGCTGTGAAAACTGTCTCCTCTCCATGGCAGTCCCAAGTTCCCTAGTCCCATTCCATAGAGACTATTACCAGAAATATTCAATGCACACACAGACATTATATGTGTCCCTTGACACACACACATAGTCATTCTCTACCATGCTTTTTTCTACGTAGTAAGACATTTGAGAGCTTCTCTATTATTTATAAAGAATAATAAAAAAAACTTTCATCTAACTTTTGAGTTTCTGAGATGAGAAAATGCCTCTTTCAGTTTAAGAATAGCAGCATATGGGCTGTGTCGGGCTGCAGGAGAAGATGGCGGTCTCCACAGGAGTTAAAGTTCCTCGTAATTTTCGCTTGTTGGAAGAACTTGAAGAAGGACAAAAAGGAGTAGGCGATGGTACGGTTAGCTGGGGCCTTGAAGATGATGAAGATATGACACTTATAAGGTGGACAGGCATGATTATTGGGCCACCAAGGACAAATTATGAAAACAGAATGAATATATAGCCTGAAAGTAGAATGGGGACCTAAATACCCAGAAGCTTCTCCGTCAGTTAGATTTGTAACAAAAATTAATATGAATGGAATAAATAATTCCAGTGGGATGGTGGATGCCCGGAGCATACCAGTGTTAGCAAAATGGCAAAATTCATATAGCATTAAAGTTGTACTTCAAGAGCTAAGACGTCTAATGATGTCCAAAGAAAATATGAAGCTTCCACAGCCACCAGAAGGACAAACATACAACAATTAATTTTAGTGGATCTCAAACTTGTCTTAAATCAACAACCTTCTACTCATGTTAATGTTTTGATTCAATATCACAATGAAAAATACCCACACATTAAGTAAAAGAATGCCAGCTGGTAAACATGACCTGGACATCTGTAAGAATATATTTAATACATGTACACCCATTATGTTTTCAGGTAACAGGAGGAAAAATGCAGCACAATTTTTTTTCTCTTGTTAAGGCACTGTCATTTAAACATAAACCTGGAGTACTCGAAATATAATTCAGGTTTACAAGATGAAAGCGTGTGGAGAAGTGTCAGATGGCAGTGGAAGCATGTGTGTTTCTAAAAAGTGAAAATCTCAAGAAAGAAAACAGAAATGGCATGCTTCACCCATCTTGCTTAGTGAAAGAGAGCTGCAGTTGAAATTGTTTAAAAAGTAGCAGGTACAACGAATATTGTCACAGATGTGTTAATTTTTGAAGCGGTGTGAGTGTTGACTACTAGTAGTATCAAAAATATGTTCAGGATTGTTTTGATACCTGTATTTATAATAAAAAATGTTGGGGGGGAGTTGATGAATTTCTGTTAAAAGCTGTTCTTGTGCGTTACATGTAACAGACATGGTAAATATTTGTTTACAGTCTTTGTTTAACCATGCATTTAAGTTTAAGTGAAGTCAACAAAAAGGAAATAGGTGTATGGATATATGATTTTGAGATTAAAGTTAGTCTTAAAATGTAAATAAAATGTGGAATGTGTCCTCAGAGACTGTGCCATTTCTATTATGTTGATGTAGTATATGTACAGTACCTTGCTAGGGAAGCAAAAATTGGAATTATGTAGCTTTTCCTGTATACACACTTTTATTTACCCTATTTTGTGTACTTCTTGTGAATTATAATTTGCAGACTATTTCAGAAAAGCAATTATCTAGTTTAATTTCTTCTTTGGACAAGGAGGAGTCCTAAGTATTATATTTTGAGTTTGATTTCACCAGAAATAATATTATTAAAAAGATCTTTGCATTCTGGCAATTCTTTTAGGATTATGGGTTGCAAATTATCCAAATACATATCCCATTTTTTAAATCATAAAAAAAATAGCAGCATATATCAACAATCCTAAAATCAGACTATTATAGGAGGAGGATCTTCAAGCAGTGCTATTCAACAGAACTTTCTGCTATGACATCAATGTTCATTTTTTAATTATCCAATATGGTAGCTACTAGCTACATTTGGCTATTGAGCACTTGATATCTAGCTGGTGTAACTGAGAAAATCAATGTTCCATTTTAATTGCTTTTAACAGCTGCATGTGGCTATTGGTTGCTGAACTGGATAGCTCAGCCATAGAGGTTTGTAAAGCCACCTTCCTGACTTTACAGGAGAGTGATCAGAGTAGCAGAGGTATGTTTTAGTGGTGAAACCAAGATTGGAACTGAGATCTCCTGTTTCTTCATTCCTGCTTCAATTTTAGCATAGCTGCCACTTCAGCCCAGCATTTTGGGGCATAGAAAAGTGACTCTCAAAGTAAACAAGATCAAACTCTTCAAGATGCACCTCCTCCTGGGGTTCATGGAGTCATCCCCATTCAACATCCACCACATAGAATCAGCCTGGTTTACTCTGGCTACTCATTCCCTATATCTCTAGGTCCTCTTCAAGCTTTTCCCCATCCAAACTGTCACTCCTCTAGTTTGACACTATCCTTTTCTCATGAGGAGATGCTCTGCTGGAGTTCCTTCCACTGTCTCTGAGCAACCCCCATACTGCTCCTATGTTATTTCCTAAAGCCCCATTTCTGATTGTGTTGTTTTGCTCATAAGCCATCACTAGTTGCCACTACTCAAACAATACAGTCTAAAACTCTTAGTTCACGGTCCTCTAATGTGAGCTTCATCTTCTTCCTTTATTTTATTTATTGTTTTGAGACACAGTCTCACTTTGTCTTCCAGGCCAGAATGCAGTGGTGCGATCTCAGCTCACTGCAACCTCTGCCTCCTGGGCTCAAGTGATCCTCCTGCCTGAGTCACCTGAGTAGCTGGGATTACAGGCGCCCACCACCACGCCCCACTAATTTTTGTATTTTTAGTAGAAATGAGGTTTCATCGTGTTGGCCAGGCTGATCTTGAATTCCTGGCCTCAAGTGATCTGCCTGCCTCGGCCTCCTGAAGTGCTGGGATTACAGGCATGAGCCACTGCAACCAGCCTCTATTTATTTTATTTTTATTTTTATCTTTGAGACAGAGTTTCGCTCTTGTTGCCCAGGCTGGAGTGCAATGGTGCGATTTTGGCTCACTGCAATGTCTGCCTCTCGGATTCCAGCGATTCTCCTGCCTCAGCCTCCCAAGTAGCTGGGATTACAGGTATGCGCCACCATGCCTGGCTAATTTTGTATTTTTAGTAGCGATAAGGTTTCTCCATGTTAGTCAGGCTGGTCCTGAACTCCCGACCTCAGGTGATCCACCCACCTCAGCCTCCCAAAGTGCTGGGATTACAGGTGTGAGCCACAGTGCCGGGCCCTTTATTTTAAATAGACTTTTCATTTTAGAATGGTTTTTAGATTTATATAAAAGTTACAAACAGTACAGACAGTTCCTATGCACTCCGAACTCAGTTTCCCCTCCTACTGTTAACATCTCACATTACTATGGTACATATGTCACAGCTATTTATGTATGACATTAGTACATGACTGTTAACCCCGTATCTTATCTGGATTCACTAGGTTTTTTCTAATGCCCTTTTTCTGTTTCAGGAAACGGTCTAGGATACAACTTCTCTTCATGTCTCCTTAGCCTCCTCTGTTCTGTGATGGTTTTTCACACTTTCCTTGTTTTTACCATGACCTTGACAATTCTGAGAAGGGATGGTCAGGACTGCTTGGTTGTTCCTACATTTTTCCCACGGGTAGGCCGGGGAGGAAGACCACAGAAGTGAAGTAACCTTTATTTATATCCTCCCCCTACCCTATCCCCACTTCCACACCCGAATCACGGGAAGCCTGTCACTAAAATCAGCCACTCAAGGATTTGTGGAATTAATTGCCACCTTTTTTGAAGGGGTTGTATCTACATAAAGTATTTGAAATTCTATAAGGAAGAGTTGTCTTTTTGTTCCCGTTTATTTGTTCAGTTATTTATTTATATCAGTATCAATTTAAGGATATTTATATTAGACTTTGGATTATAATCCAATACTACTATTATTAATTTTCCCCCAAATAATTCCAGCTTTAGCCACTGGGAGCTCCCTCAGGTTGGTTTTGGACATTTTCAATGTGTGGCTGCGTGTATATATATTTTTTCTTAGCACTTCTTTTTGGCACTGCAAGATGCTCTAGGCTCATCTATATTCCCTGCCCCAGGTCTAAAATAAGGCATTTCTCCAAGAAGTCCTGGTTTATCCTGTTGGTGCTAAAAACCACGACCTGGGAGCTGGGTCTCATTTTCTTTGTTAGCCTCATATCCCAGTCACCCAACCCTGATGGTCACCTACCCACTGGCTCCTGGACGCTACAGCATTTTCCCTCCATTAGCACCAAAATTAACAGAGGCTTCCTGGAAACTCTTTTGTTGTCTTGGCTAAAGTGCCCTTTCTCCTTCCTTATATGTTTGAGATCTTTTTCTGTAAGGCCCCATTCAAAATGCCCCCTCTGGCTGGGTGAGGTGGCTCATGCCTTTAATCCCAACACTTTGGGAGGCCAAGGTGGGTGAATCATTTGAGCCTAGTAGTTTGAGACCAGCTTGGGAAACATGGTGAAATCCCATCGCTATAAAACATACAAAAATTAGTTGGGTGTGGTGGTGCACACCTGTGATCGCAGCTACCTGGGAGGCTGAGATGGGAAGATCTCCTGAGCCCGGGGAGGGCGACACTGCAGTGAACTATGACTGTGCCACTGCACTCCAGCCTGGGCAACAGAGTAAGGCCCTATCTCCAAAAAAAAAAAAAAAAAAAAAAAAAGTAACAAAAATAAAACACCAAAATACCCCCTCTTCCCTGAAACCTTTCCCAAAACCTTTCCCAAACTCCTACTTGATCTCTTACAGACCTGTATACTACCAGGCTGTGACTTTCCAGAACTCACAATTTTCAAAATGCCCCCTCTGGCTGGGTGAGGTGGCTCACACCTTTAATCCCAACAGAGGACAGCAATATGACACATTTACTTTTATATCCCTAAACTCAACAGTTAGCATATAGCACACCAAATGGTTTTTGCCTAGTGGATATTATTATCAGACTAGATTAAGATCAGTGTAAATTGCACCCTTTAGGGTCTATCAGGGAAAAAGAAAACCACACACACAAAACAAAACAAAACAAAACAAAACAAAACAAAACAAAACCATCCTCCTGTAGAACTTGATTGCCACAGGCAACCTTTTGGTCTGAAGCCTGAAGAATGATACCTGTTTCAGTCACATGTTATTGTGAAAACCAGAAGGAAGAGCCCTGGAACCTTATGACTCTCATCCCTGAATATAGGCCTTTTCTGTTCCCAGCACATGTACCTGTTCAAAGATAAGGATCAGTCAAATGAAACATACCATAAGGAAATTCACATAGACATCCCAAGCCAGGAAACCTCAATAAGAAACAGGCAGTGGGCCATGTTCACATGAAATGATGAATTATATTGTGTAGGCATCGTCCTGGAATCGCTTATCCCATCTCTCACTCAGTCATACCTACTGCCTAAGTGTTGTGAATGTAAATATAACCAGGTGACCGTGGACATAACCGCATAATTGAGGCATTGGGAAATGTGTCCCAACTTTGGATGATTCTGTGACTTTCTTATTGATGCCATGGAGTAAGAGAATATTCTGGGAAACCTAAGGCTCTTTCCTCTATCAATCACCCTGGAAGGGGGTAATCCTGGTCAAGAAATGAGGTGTTTTGGCTGGGGTAGGAAGGAACTTCCTCCTCATTCTGGGGTTGGGAAACTTTCGCTCTGAAGTTTGGAAAGGGCTGGGGCTGCTCCCGTGAGAGGACGAAGTGTATGTCATGAAGAAGCAGGCCAGCGTTGCCAGTGGCTACTATTTTCTTGGCAGCAACACCAATAGTGCAGAGAAGTGGCCAGTGTCCCCACAGCAGGGTTGCTGTCCCTGTGGTCTCTCTGGATGATGGCGATGCCCCTTCCCCGAGCTCCCTGGCCCACCTGCATTCATCTGCAGCTGCAGACAGCTCCTAGCACATTGATGGCCATCTCTGGCCTCTTCTTGTAACCACAGAAGCACAACCTGGAAGTTTTTATTTCCTGCACAGGCAACCCTCAACCACAGGGGGAAAGGAGCCGTAGGATAAATGCCCTTGTTACCTTGCACTGGGAAGGGTGATTCTGAGATGTGTTGTTACGTGGTTTCTCAGAGGGCCCAGCTATGAGCCCTGGTTGAAATAGGGCTGCTGTTCTGATTAACATACTCATGTTTGGCACTTTTCTCTTCCCCTCTTACATGCCCTACTCAGTTATTTGTACGTTTTAAGGTTACCTTCCATATAAGCTTCCTCCACCCATGTCCTTGTCTCAGCATCTGCTTTGGGAAAACCTAAACTAAGATCTGATGCCAGGGCAAGTGGGAAGACCCAGGGAATATAGGCAGCAATGGGGCAGCTGGGTTGGGCAGCTAAGAAAGAAGGACTAGGGAGAGGCTCTTCTGATAGAATCTACCAGAAATGCCTGGGGCCTCTGAGAAGGGTGATTTTCCTGCAAGGAAGGCAGACACTGCTGTGAGCAAGGGGCATGTGGCCACACAGAGGTAAGCCAGGTATGCTGTTGCTCCCCATTGAGCTCATGATTGGAGAACACCCAGCCAGTCCTTGCCAGCCAAGGTCACATGGAATCTCAAGGATGCTCACCTGTTCAGGCTTTCACCACAGCAATGAAACATATACAACCCTCTATCAGGAGGTCCCTGCCTAATATGGTTTGGCTGTTTCCTCACTCAAAACTCACCTTGAATTTTAATAATCCCCATGTATCAAGGTGGACATAACTGAATCATGGGGTAGTGAATAAGTCTCACAATATCTGATGGTTTTATAAATGGGAGTTCCCCTGCACAAGCTTTTTTGCCTGCCATCATGTAAGACGTGACTTTGTTCTTCATTCGCCTTCAGCCTTGATTGTGAGGCCTCACCAGCCACGTGGAACTCTGAGTCAATTAAACCTCTTTCCTTTTTTTTTTTTTTGAGATGGAGTCTTGCTCTGTCACCCAGGTTGGAGTGCAATGGTGCGATCTCAGCTAACTGCAACCTCTGCCTCCTGGGTTCAAGCGATTCTCCTGCCTCAGCCTCCCGAGTAGCTGGGATTACAGGTGCCTGCTACCATGCCTGGCTAATTTTTGTATTTTTAGTAGAGATCGGGGTTTCACCATGTTGGTCAGGCTGGTCTCAAATTCCTGACCTTGCGATCCGCCTGCCTCGGCCTCCCAAAGTGTTGGGATTACAGGCGTGAGCCACTGCACCCGGTCCGCTTTCCTTTTTAAATTACCCAGTCTCGGGTATGTCTTTATGAGCCGCGTGAGAACAGACTAATACACTGCTACACCTTCTCACACACTTCTTCCTCTAGGTTCTGGGTCTTTGTTCCACAATGTAATCAACATGGCTTCCTGGATTCCATGTCCTTTTCTTTTTCTTTTTTTTTTTTTTGAGACAGTTTCGCTCTTGTTGCCCAGGCTGGAGTGCAATGGCATGATCTCGGCTCACTGCAACTTCTGCCTCCTGGGTTCAAGTGATTCTCCTGCCTCAGCCTCCCAAGGAGGATGCACCACCATGCCTGGCTAATTGCATTTAGAAGAGACGGGGTTTCACTGTGTTGGTCAGGCTGGTCTTGAACTCCTGACCTCAGGTGATCCACCCACCTCGGACTCCCAAAGTGCATGGATTACAGGTGTGAACCACCATGCCTGGCCCCATATCCTTTTCTTGATGTCAGTGTGTGTGCTCCTGGGCTACCAGAGGCCCCTATGCCATTTCCATCATCTTCTAAGTGCTAGTGTTTCATAGTTACTTTACTAATCTCAAACTCAGACCCTGCCAGCTCGCTGCCCAACCAACTCAGTATTAAGGAAGCTCAAGCCCCAGTATGATTAGAAACTGGATTTCTGGGAACAATCATGCCTGGTTAACACCACCATGTAAGGGTACTGTACCTCGGTACAGATGTTTGGTTATTTATGCTGCAGACAACAAGTTAAAAACATCCACTAATATGCCCAAATCTTGATATCTAAATTCCATTCTCCAATAAAATAAATCAGGGCTTGTTGGAAAAGTGATTGATTTCAGGACTGGAGTAAGAAAAATATAAGATGGTCTTGGAGTATCTTATGATGTGAGAAACAAAGGAAATGCTCAAAAAAAAAATATATATATATATATATGGGCAGCTTGTTGAAAGTGTCCAGGAGGCAACCTGAAAGAGCTCCCAATGGCCAAAGCTGGAAGCCAATGAGCAAAAAAGTGAACGATAAAGTAGTACTGGATTAAACCCAAAGTATAAAATAAATATGTCCACAGTGATATAAATAAATAGAAATGACAACTCTTCCTTTTAGAATTCCAGTTAATAAATGCAGAAGGAATACAGAGAAGAGACCATCTCTGCTAGAACACTACCATAATAATTGCAGCAGATGCATTCTAAATGGATGCTAAAACTAGAGGGAGAAGTTTAAGGAGAACAGGATATTTACATAGTCTCAAAGTATCTCTCCCCACATAAATTAATTAAAAAGAAAAAACAGTCACTTTATAATGAAGAAATCTGGCAGTATGATACCACCTTGACAATGTGATTGAGGTTAACATGACCAGTGACAGGAAAAATAGCTAGAGGGGATCGTAAGGTCAGAGTGCTCACTCGAAACTCTGCGTCCTTTATACTCACAGGGTCATTAAAAAAAGAAAACAAACCAAAACATTCCCCCTAATCTCTGCTTTCAGACTGATCCCTCCCAGGAGCTCCTGATGCGCATATATATATATATTTATATGTGTGTGTATATATATATTTATATGTATGTGTGTGTGTGTGTGTGTATATATATATATATATATATATATTTTTTTTTTTTTTACTACACACTGGCTCACTCCACCTGGTTATCCTACCTGTAGGCTTTGAATGTGTATGCCCTGCCTTAGACATTTGAGATTAGGGTCTAAACTTAAGTTCACAAAAGAAGCATCACCTCCATAGTGAATCACCTTTTCAGCATGAAGGGTGAGATCTGAAATGATCTAATCTGCTTGTATGTAATGCCTGATTTGGGTTGCACAGATGTGACGCTGGATGGTTTTGTAACCATTCCTGGAGGCAAGATTCCTTCACGACCATGTTCCATTACTCTGTGGCCATGTTCTACCTTGCTTGCTCTGACAGCCTAGCATAGAACCTTTTGGCAGTTTCAGATCCTGAGTAGATGTCTGCTGGAGGAGTTAAAAGCTGTAGTCACTGGGAGAGATGCGTAGTGAGGTTCCCGGCTTAGCCATGTCTTCATGTGCCAAAGCTTTTTCATTTCCTCTCTGTATTCAGTTGCAGTTTATACACCCTTAAATATTAACACCCATTAATACTGATGTCTGAGAACCAAATCAGTTTAACTTCCTAGAAACTGCATTAGCCATTCATTCGTTCATTCATTCAATACACATTTTTTTTTTTTTTTTTTTTTTGAGAGGGAGTCTTGGTCTGTCCCCTACGCTAGAGTGCAATGGCATGATCTCGGCTCTATGCAACCTCCGCCTCCCAGGTTCAAGTGATTCTCCTGACTCAGCCTCCCAAGTAGCTGGGACTACAGGCGCCTGCCACCACGCCTGGCTACTTTTTGTATTTTTAGTAGAGATGGGGTTTCACCATGTTGGCCAGGCTGGTCTTGAACTCTTGACCTCAGGTGATCTGCCTGCCTAGGCCTCCCATCGTACGGGGATTATAGGCGTGAGCCACCGTGGCTGGCCTCAATATACATTAACTGCTAGGCAACATGTGCTAGACAATCTGATGGTGCTGGAGAAGCCTGGATAAATACATAGGACATGGCTCGTGCCTTGGGGAAGCCTATGCACATTTACCTAAACAGCCACAGATGACATGGAAAGTCTTAGGTATGTATATATACTCACATGTATGTATATACACATTTGTATGTATATACACACATATATGCATATATGTGCAAGTGTATATATAGTCCCTCAGAGAGAGATACATATATGTGTGTGTAGGGGGGGAACATAAAAAAAAGAGTATATGACTACCTTTTCTAAATGTGACTATAGGGCCAGGCGTGGTGGCTCCCTACTGTAATCCCAGTAAGTACTTCAGGAGGCTGAGGCAGGTTGCTTGAGCCCAGGAGTTTGAGACCTGCCTGGGCAACATGGCAAAACCCTGTCTCCACAAAAAACACAAAAATTAGCTGGGCATGATGGTGCATGCCCTGTAGTCCCAGCTACTCAGGAGGCTGAGGCAGGAGGGTCACTCGAACCCTGGAGGTCAAGGCTGCAATGAGCCAAGATCATGCCACTGCATTCCAGCCTGGGTGACAGCGAGAACCTGCCTCAAAAAAAAAAAAAAAAAAAAAAAAAAGTGACAGTACTGTAAAGGCTGTAATAGGGAGGCACATTTGATTAATTCTAGAGATCAGAAGGATGAGCAATAATGGTTTGCCCTGGTGGGTAAAGGAGGAAGGCAGGCCTTAGAGGCAGAAGGACTAGTATGAGCAAAAGTATAGGCATGTTAATATGTGTGGCATATGTAAAAATGCAGCAATGGTATACAAAAAAATAGTAAAACCAATGATGACATTTATCGAGCATCTGCTATGTGTCAGGCACTATCCTAAGCACTTTACACGCATTACCACACGGATGAGCCACATGTGTGGGAGTGGCCGGAGGTGAGGCCAAGGAGACAGCTGGGGGTCGTCGGATGATGGAATGCTTTGAATGTTGTGACAAGGGGTTTGGACTTTGTCCAGCAGGAGAGAGCCACTGAGAGTTATAAATAAGTACTGCAAGACTGGACTTGGGATTTTAAAAGTTTCCTCTGCCAGCTGCGTAGGGAATAGGTGGAGGAGGTGAGATGGGAAGCAAAGAAGTGAGTCTGGAAGTTTTTTCAATAGTTCAGAAAGTGAAAACGGCAGAGGATGTATTCAGGAGAGGTAGAAATGGGTCTTGCTGATCCCTGTATACATGGGGGCAGAGGAGGAAGGGAGGGGATTCTATGAACTCAGGGGAAGAAACAGCTTTAGAAAAGTGGATGAATTCAGTCTAAGGTAGATTCAGGTAGAGGTGCCCAGAGGGCAGTTAAGGATTGAAGTCTAGAATCTGAGGGGAAGGTTTGGGCCAGAGTTAGATTAGGAGCAGTAGAGGACACCTTAACTCCATTCAAGCTGAAATTTGTCCTTTCAACACTAAGATTACCCCTGAATTCTCCTTTCTCTCCCCTTTGTCCTTACATTTTCACATGAACAGCTGCAAAGCGACCCAGGGAGGAACACACACACATGCACAAGTCCACAGATGACAGAGGAACACATACATGCATCTGAAGGTGACAGAGGTCTAAAAATGCATACTCACGCCCATGCATGTAAATATACCTACAGAGGCCACACAGGCATGCTTTTCTGGAGAGAAGGAGGCATGCTTTCTAGCTATTAATATATAGTGGGGTCTCTTCATCTAACTGATGACCCTTGGCTGCTAGAAGGAGCAGGCCCACCTGGTCGTGGAGACTCCCTCTACAATTCATTCATGTAAAACATTACAAGAGGACATCTAAAGCCTTCACTGAGCTGTTATTCCACATTCCACACATTTGTAATCCATTTCCAGGTAAGCCACTGTAAACTGAGAATAACTCCTCCTAGCTACAAGTAGGTGATCCAACCACCTGCAGTTAAACACACATCCACTGCAGCACTGAACTCTCCTACCGAAAAGCTTCTGCAGGACTTGTCCATCATATAAATCTTCAGCCAGGTCTTTCACAATGATTCTTTCTCCAACCAACACATCATTAATCCAGTCAATTAATACCTACACAGAGAGAGAGAGGGAACGAGCAATAATAAGAAAGAGTTATGGTTTATTTTCTTACAGACCAGCTTTCTTATCCTAAACAATTAAAATCTAAATGAACTTTAGATTTTAAGTTTCATTTTATTTGAGATAGGGTCTCACTATGTTGCCTAGGCTAGACTCAAACTCCTGGGCTCAAGTGATCTTCCTGCCTCAGCCACCTGTGTAGCTGAGATTATGGGAGTGTTCCACTGTGCCCTGCTTTGAACTTCAGATTTCAAAAGCAGAAGAACTATCCACACCAGTGTGTGCACAGGTAGCTGCCAGTGTGAGCCCTACTGGCCTTCTTAATTTTCAGATGTACATCCTGCTAGTGCTGGTGGCACCAGTGTCCCTGTTAATATCTATGTCCCCTATTATTCCTTACTCTAATGGCAAGCAACATTCACAGTGTATAGCCATGAAAAGGTGGTTCATACCGGTAACCCCAACACTTTGGAAGGTCGCGGCAGGCAGATCACTTGAGGTCAGGAGTTTGAGACCAGCCTGGCCAACATGGTGAAACCCCGTCTCTACTAAAACTACAAAGATTAGTCAGGCATGGTGATAGGTGCCTGTAATCCCAGATACTCGGGTGTCTGAGGTAGGAGAATTGCTTGAACAGGGAGGTCGAGGCTGCAGTAAGCCAAGATCGTGCCACTGCACTCCAGCCTGGGCAACAGAGTGAGACTCTACCTCAAAAAAAAAAAAAAAAAAAAAAAAAAAAAAAAAAAGCTAAGTATACAGTGATGAGTTTTGGTCATTGTGCACTGTAGTTTAACCCCCACCACAACTGAGATACAGAACAGTTCCCTCCCCCGTAAGATGCTTCCGTAGGCCCCTTTGTACTCAATCTTCCTCCCTGACCACAGGCCTGGGGGAACCACTACAGTTTTGACATTTCTCCAATTTCTTATAAGTGGACATCATCCTTTGTGTTGGATGTCTTTGCCTTAGCATAAATATGCTGCCTTTATAACACAGCGATAGCCAGACAGCATTGCCATCCCTGGGTGGGCTGATGTTGGAGCCTGGAGGCTTTACAGGACATTGTTCCACTGTCCCAAGACAGGAAGATAGCAACTGTAACACCTACTGTATACCAGGCACTGCACTGTATCCAGTAGAGTAAGTCCCCACCTCTGTCTTGGAGAGGCTTATGGGGGCAGAAAACCGGTCAACCAAAGGATTATAACATAAAGGGTTCAAATCCTAGGGTGGGAAGGACATGGTGCTATGAGAGAGTAGAGGAGAGGCCCCAACAGGCTGGGAGTGGGCAGGAGAGATCGGGAATGAGGGGAGGCTTCCAGAAAGCCTTGTGTTTGAGGAGACTTTTTTTTTTTGAGGTAGGGTCTTGCTATGTTGCCTAGGCTGGAGTGCAGTGGCTATTCACAGGTACAATCATAGTCCACTATAGCTTCAAACTTCTGTCCTCAAACCTTCATCTGAAAGTAGCTGGCACTACAGGTACATGCCACTGTGCCCAGCTCCTAAGGAGACTCTTAAAAGAATACTAGGAGTTGACCAGAAAGAGTAGGATTTCAAGGTGGTCAAATCAGCCTAGATCTAGAAAACTGAACCTCCCTCTGGAAGTACGGAGGTAGCTATAAAGTGATCCGTGTGTTTGGTCAGCACTCCAGGGCTCATGCCTATGTGCATCTCCAATCCTCCACTCCCTCAAACAGGGCCCGAGTGCAGGTTTAGGTCTGGGAGATCAACACTGAAGACGGAACCATTTGGAGCCCATTCTGACCTTGTGCTTACCCTCAGGGGTCTCCTGAGCAAGCAGTAGCTTACCCATTCTAGCATGGTGAATGCCCTCTGATAGGAGCAAGCCCAGGGCTAGACCCTTTCCCCCTACCCTTGCCCATACAGGCCCAGCACCCCGGAGAGGTGCAGCAGCAGGCAGAGCCTGCACCTCAACTGTTCCATCTTCTTCCTGCACAGCAAGGCGAGGGCTTAGGGTCTCACTGGGCAGGGGCAGTCACCTGTGGGTGCAGCACAGACTGCATCAGGAAAGGCCAGATACCCAACATGCATAGCCCAACTGCCTGTGGGGCTCTGGTTGTGATCCAGGGGAGTAAGAGGCTGCATGGCGGCCTAGCCAAGGCTGCCTCCTTTCTCTTGAACTCTGGGGTCAGGGCACAGACTCAGGGCACAGACTCCCTTCAGCAGACAGAAGGGACATTTATACATCTCCTCTGAGATGACTGCCCTCAGTCCTCTAGTCCCTAGTGAGATGGCCCAACCCTCACATGGGTTTGATTTTACTTCTGAAAACTCCTGGCTGACTTTGAAATTCCTACCCATTCATCCACCCACCCTTCCTCCTCCTTCCTTTCCTCCATCCATCCTCCAATGTTTATTAAATACCTGCTATATGTGATATTCTGTGCTGGGTCCTTGGGGTACAATGATAGAAAAAAAAGACAGTTTCTAACCCCAAAAAGTTCACCATTTAGTGAAAGAGACAGAGAAGTCTGCTATAATATTACGTGGAGATGACAACAGAACTAAGGACAGGGCCATAGCAGCCATGGAGGGGCTGAGCCATGGCACTAGAGTTCAGAGCAAGCTTCCTGGAGCAAGTAGCCACGCTGAGACTTTCAGATGAAGGGCATGAGAGGCATTGTAGTCAGAGTGGACTGCATTAGCCAGGCTTTGGCAGTGGGGAGTTTTGGGAGCACGCATGGGCTGCTGGGAGGAGCAGTTCTGGCATCCCTGTGTTGCCGGGTAGTGGTTAATCTGAGGTTTGAAGAGGCAGCTAGAGCAAGGACGCTAAACACCACCTCTAGGAGTGGACTACAACCTGAGGTGGACAGGAAACTCTGACAGATCTTGCACAGGGGAACCGCATATTCGCATGGGGAATGAATCACTCTGACATCCAGTGCTTTTTTTTTTTTTTTTTTTTTTTGAGACAGGGCCAGGCTGGAGTGCAGTGGCGTGATCATAGCTCACTGCAACCTCTGCCTCCCAGATTCAAGCCATCCTCCCACCTCAGCCTCCTGAGTAGCTGGGACTACAGGCATGCGGCACCACACTTTGCTAATTTTTGTATTTTTAGTAGAGATGGTGTTTCACCACGTTGCCCAGGCTGGTCTCAAACTCCTGAGCTCAAGTGATCCACCCACCTTGGCCTCTGCAGAGTGCTGGGATGACAGGTGTGAGTGCCTTTTGTCTTAAGTGCAGCCTGGTTAAGCTGAAGAGGAGGAACATAGGACAGGGAATAAGATGCAGGTGAGAAACAAACAGTTTTGGAAGGACAAGCACACACCAGCCACTGCGCAGGTACATTATGCACAATATGTCACTTCACCTCCTTCATTTCTGCTTGAATTCCGTCTCCTTGTTTATGACCATAAACAAACCTTTTGGCTTTTCTGAGACTTGGTTTTGTCATCTGGAAAACAGGGATGAGACTAATTCCTACTTTACTGCCTGCTCTTGAAGGTCCTTGAGAAAATAAGCATTTTGTGCACTCTGGAATGCTGGCCATCGTGAGCTTACCTGTACTGAACTGTCTGGTGCTGTGACCAGCACCACTCACTGGGCATTTGTCACGTCCCACGCTTACATAATTGGTTACGTTTTCGATGGCCATCTCCTAGACCACCCACTGCCTGATGCAGGGGCTGCCATGACTTTCTACCTTCACGGAGGGGCTCGTGGGGTGCCTGCACAGAGCAGGTGGCATATGGACACCTGGTGGGTCTGTGAGGCACCTAAAGCTGCTCCTGATTTCTTCTTACCTTCATCAGTTCTTGAAGCTTGGGGTCACTGCGTGAGTTTGGATCCACCATTGTTCGCACCTCATTCTCCTCTTTAAAAAGAAAAGGAATTCAGTGGGGGTGCTGGCACGAGAAAGCTTAAGCGAATTCAGAGACAAGAGCACAGTTACCCAGCATCGTGTCCTCGGGGTCCAGCTCAAAGGGAATCGGGCTGAGGGGCAGGTTAATGGCATTCATTCCCTCCTCCTGCAGCTCGGACACTGGAAGAAAAGGAAGAGCAGGGTCACATTTCAGCTGACGGACGGCAGGGGGTCGGAGCTCTTTAACAAGGGTGTTAGATATTGACATTGAGAAAAAAACCCACTAAGGGTAGATTACAGCTGTTACTCAGCCTACGATCAATTCATGGCGTCGCCTGGCTGAAAGGACCTAATTGTCCCCTTAATCTCACCTCTGCCAGCTGTCACTTCACTTGCCTTCCTCAGGGAAGCAGTGAGGTCTCAAAAGCACAGAAATCTCCCTCCTCTCAGAAAAGATTTCGGAATAAATGGAAGCGAGGTGGGCGCTGGCTTCTTTCTGAGTCTCTGCCTCCTGCCTGTCCCTTCTTCCTGTCTGGTGCCCAGTGACTGTTTGCTGACAGGATGAACGGGGTCATGGGTTTGAGGCTATATGTACGTTGTAAAGCATTTCCATCCTCACTTCCACCCTCCTCTGACTTCTCACCTCTCCTGGCTTCCCTGAGGTACTCTCCTGATTATCTGCCTTCCCACCTCCATCCAACCCCAGCCACCGCTCAAAAATACCTCAGTCCTGGCCCTCCCCTGAGCTCTGGTCCTGTCCCTTGAGATGGAACCAGCTGTGGGACCTGGGGCCAGGCACTTCATCTCTCTTGGCCCACTTCCTCAGCTGAAAATAAGAGTTTGACTGGATTAACAGTAAACTTTTACAGTCTTCGAATCCTAGAAATCTATAATTCTACCTTCCTCAGAAAGAAAAACAAAAACAGGTAAAAACTACCAAAGATTACCAGCCCACGCTCCTCCAAGTGCCCAGCCCCCATATGGAGCCTTAGTACAGAAAAATTCCTCCCACAAAACCAGTTGTGTGACAGACATTTGTTGAGTGCTGACCTTGGATTACCCCTCCTAAAAGCAGTGACTTAAATCCCCTTGCTTTTCGCCAATTAAGCACAGAAAGGCCATTTTCTCAGAGGCGTTGGTCACCAAGAGGTTCTTAAAGAGCTAATACAGCAGCTGCAATCAACCTTAATAAAAGCAACGTCCCATCTTTCCATTTTATTTTTTTTATTGACTCTGGCCTCACCAACTGCCAGCATAGACTTGCAAGAAATTCTAAGCACAAGGCAGCCACTTACAAAGAGTTCTTTCACATCGGTACACGCACTGATAGCTGCAGCTGGACTGAAAGGAGAATGAGGAACAAAGGGAGTGAAACACTCTACGCCCTAAGAGACACAACTTGCATGGCGAGGCTGGTATTTAGTACCTTTGCAGCGGGCCTTTGACATTCACATAGGGTACCAGCCAGTCACCACCTTGAATCTCCACATTCATAGACACCTACCATTTCATAGAATTCTCCATAAAACATGACAGAAACACAGAAGGGGTACCTTCAAAGCTTAAATCAAACTTGTCCAACCCACAGCTCACGGGCTGCAATGTGGCCCAGGATGGCTTTAAATGCAGCCCGACGCAAATTCATAAACTTTCTTAAAACATTATGAGATTATCTGGAGATTTTTTTTTTAATAGTTCATCAGCTATCATTAGTGTTTAGTGCATTTTATGTGTGGCCTAAGACAATCCTCCTTCCAATGTGGCCCAGGGAAGCCAAAAGAAATGATTCTGTAGGTACAGATTGTGTTTGTTTTCCAGTTAAGCACAACTGCTTCCTTAGACTTCTATAGTTTCTTCTAATATCTCCCCTAGAACTACGAATTTCCTTTCTTTCCCAGGCTATTTCTCACAAAGAAGCACCGTTTTCATTACTTTGTTAACAAGCATTGCTGTGCATGCAGTAAGCAGTGGAAATAAAGTCATGTTTAAACGTGGCTGCAAGGCTAGGCTTACTGGCCAGTGAAAGAACTTGCTCCTGCCTGGGAATTTCTCTCCTATAGCTACACTGATCTGCACTGTCCAATACAGTAGCTACTAGCCACTTGAGCTATTTAAATTTCAATGAATTAAAAATTCTGCTCCTTAGCGGCACCACCTACATTTCAAGCACTCAATGGCTACAGGTGGCTGGTACCTACAATACTGGACAGCATGGATATAGAAAGTTTCCATCACAAGGTCGTCAAGTGTGTTCTCATGATTTAAGTGAGGACATGCCATATTTGATTTTCTGCTCCTGTGTTAGTTTGCTAAGGATAATGGCCTCCAGCTCCATCCATGTCCCTGCAAAACACATGATCCTGTTCTTTTTTTTTCATGGCTGCATAGTGCTCCATGGTGTATATGTACCACATTTTCTTTATCCAGTCTATAGTTGATGGGAAAATAACCCATACAACAAACCCCCGGGACACAAGTTTGCCTATGTAACAAACATGTACCCCTGAACTTAAAGTTAAAAAATAAAAGTTTTTAAAGAGATTAAGTGGATAATGTTGTCCTAGGTCATCCCATTCAACTAATGTCCATGTCCACATTTAAATCTCCAACCCGGGTCTGACTCTGAGCTCCAAGCTTATGAATCTAATTGCTTATTCAATGTATCCTCTTAATTCTATTTGTAGAGATCTCAAATGTACACATCCAAACAGAACTTGTGATTCTCAACACCCTCATACCCACCATACCAGCACTAAAATGAACCTGTTCTTGATTCTTATCCTCCTCAGTAGATGGCACCACTATTTACACCATGGTTCACGCCAAGCTCCGAGGAATCGCTCTTAAGTTCTCATTTTCCTCACTTTTTACATCCGTCCAAAACACTGGCAAGTTTTGTGGGCTCCACCTCCAAACCAGGACCCAATTCCCCACTTCTCACCATCTCCCCACTCCACCATCCTGACTTGAGTCACCGTTATCTTTCGCCTGGTCTATCAGAACCACCTTCTGACAGCTCTACTGCTTTGCTTGCATTTCCCCCACTCTCACCTACTTCCCACAGTGCAGCCAGAATGTTCTATAAAAATGTAAATAGGATCATACATTCTCCCACTTCAAGCTTTCTTGTGACGTCCCATCATACTCAGGTCATACGTAGGAGTTGAGATTTTATTCTATCAGACTCTGATTAGCGCCCCCCACCTCTTCTCATGTTTTATTTTCTCATCATGATCTGAAATAATAATGTATATGTCTGTTAACTCTCTCCCCCACCAGAATGTAAGTTTTGTAAGGACTGGCACTATTTCTCTTTTGTTCACTATTAGATCCTCGATGAGGCCAGAGGGTACAGTGGTTAGAAGCCAGGCTGCCTACGTTCACATCCAGACTCTACCATCCACCAGCTCTGTGGCCTTGGGCAAGTTCCTCAACCTCTCATGCCTTAGATTTCTCATCTGCAAAATGGGAGTGACAGCAATATTGCCGACCTCCAAGGGTTGCTGAGAAGATTAAATGAGTTAATATATGCAAAGTACCCAGAAGCATGCGCGGCAGATGGTAAGAGCTAGGTAAATATATGCAGCTATTATTACTACTTAAAACAACATCTCAAGCATTGTAAGCACTCAAGAAATATTTGTTGAATACATAATTCAAACTGTCAAGACTACCCTTCAACTGCACAGGTTATGAGTTGCGACAGAATTTGCCAAAGCAGAGTATGGGATGCAAAGGATTTTACCTTTTTCCCAGAAAAACAAAATACATTTACATTTTAGCCTGTGTGTGTGCACGTGTGCATGCGCATGCACGCACATTTCTGGGGCAGCATTTCCAGCTTACATTTTGTAAGGGAAGTAAAGTCACATCTGTCCCAAGACTTGTTGTACAGCCAAAGTGAGCCAATTTGTAAATAGAGAGGTATTGAAACATCTCTAAAGTGTGACTAGCAACGCAATATTTGAAGCCAGGACTCCTAAAGGTGGATCTGAACAGGATCTCTTTTTCTGCGTAGATCACTGTTAAAAATGTTTTCAGATGAAAAATCCCCAGTCAGAAACATTCCCCTCTGCCCTGCCTCTTTAATTCACTCACAGAGACATAACAAATCCAAGAAGAAAGGCCAAGATATGTTTGCAATTGGAAATGTTTTTTTCAGGAAACGATTTGGTACAGGAACATCATTCCCATTCCATTAACTGCTGACTCTGAGCCAACTGTTTGTAAAAGTGAATATGCAAACTGCCCAGTGCAGGCCTGGCCCGTGCCCCATGGGGCCCCATTAGTGGCCACTTTCCCAAAACAGCCCTCCTGCTTTGGAGGTTTCATTTCTATTAAACCAAAGCAGGACCCAGCAGAAGCCCCTTGCCAATCCTCAGGCACTGAAAGAGAAAGAGCCACAACCAAATTTTCTCGGCACAGAATGGGAATCTGATGTTCATCCCCTGAACCTCCTCTGACAATCTAAAACTAGGTCCGAAAGTCTTGCAGCGCCATTGAGCCATAACTTAATAAACAGATCAAATGCCCAGCTGAAGGTCGGGCTAGGGAAAGCAGGGAGATTGCCTGAACCCCTGAAGTGCTCACCATGAGAAAGGGGGCTTTTGTTTCCAGGGATATGTGGTCCGACTCTGGGTCCACATGCGCAGAAGAAAGTACCTGGATGGGCTTTGGTGTATGGATTTGAACCCTACTTCTGTTTTTATCAACTGTGGAACCTTATTTAAGTAGGTTAACCTCCCTGAAATTCAGTATAAAACAATTCTGTCCATAACAAGGGTGTAGCTGACACTGGTGGTTTGCTCCCCAACATTTATCCGTTTTCCCTTCTGAAAGAACCCTCATTTTGTTCCAGTATACACCCCTCCCTCCTATGCCTCCAGGTAAAGCCACTATTGGTTTAAACAAATTATGATGATCTTGATCCCTGTAGCAGTGGTTGGCTCAAGCATCATCATGTCAATTCTGGTCAATGAACTGTGACAGAAAATTTCTAGAAGCTTCCGGAATCACTTTCCTTCATTCTAAAGAGAGACCCAAGGAAGAGAAGGCAACCTCCTCCTTCTAATCATTATTGTGCCAGGATATTATACCTGGATTTGTTGCAGCCATTTTGTAGCCATGCACTGAGTAAGCTCAAGGAAGAAGCTAGTGTGTTGAGGTTGGCAGAGAAGAAATATAGAAAGATGGGGTTCTTGTTGATACTATTAAGCCACCACCCCTGGAACCACTCAAACTCTATGTGTCTTGTTATAGGAGATAAAATAAATTCCCTTATTGTTTGAGCCAGTTAGAAGAGGTATTTTTCTTGGCCTCAGAGCCCAAACTCCCTAACTGATAACATGGGGATACCAGGATTCTAAAGTCAATGGGTGAATAGAGTAGGTCTGCAATGAATGGTAATTTCCCCTGATTTTTGTTCATGAAGAAAAGAAACGCTGTGGCATCCCAGAATACATCTAGGGACTGAAAGAATACAGGGGAAAGCAAACATGGAGAGAATAGACAGAGGTCTCTAAATATTCAAGGCCAGTAACTTCATTCAACCAATAAGCATTACTGGGCGCTGCCTCTGAAGCAGTCCCCATGCCAGCACTAGTGATACAGGTTTGGGGATTTGACATAGGCCTGCCTCAGTCTGCTCAAGGTGGTGGGAAAGGTAGGCCCATAGATGCAGTGCACACGGTGCTACACTCAGAGGTGACAGAGGTGTAAGGAGAGAGTCACAGGGGCTCATGTAGAACAAGGCAAACTTTGGATGGAAAAGATTGGGAAGTAGTCCTAGAAAACGAAACATTTGAACTGGACCTTGAAAATGTAAATTTTCAACCAACACACGTGCACTACAAAAGGCACATCTTGTGTAAAAATAGCAAGATGTGGAAAAACAGGGCAGGTGTTGAAGGAGTAGTGATTATGTCTGAGCACAGAGAATGCAAGTGTGCACAGGGGAAGGGGGCGAGGAATGGAATAGCAGATAAGTAGAGCGGGGGTCCAGAGTGTTAGGGTATTGAATTTGTCTATTCTCCACACTCCCAGAACCACGCCCACTGCATCTGTACTTGCCAAAAACCATTCTGAGAGAGGGCAAGAAAAGAACCAGGATGTTCTTTCTCCTTCAGGGCCAGTGGGCCCCAGTGAGATGTTTAGGCTGCTCTAGATCCTTATCAGAACTCTGATTATTAATTTCTAGTCCTCTTGAAAGTTACTAAGGCTCCCTTAATTTCTAAATGATTCAAGGGCCTATACAGAAGCTCCTGGCACCTAAAGACAACTATATTGTCTGGTCAGCAAGTCCCAGCAATGTTTCTCTACGTGAAAAATCAATCTGAAAGAACATCTACAACAACAACAACAAAAAAAAAACGTAAAAAACCCTACAGCCTAACATCATACTTTATGATGAGAAATTGGATGCTTTGCCCCTAAAAATGGGAACAAGTCAAGGATGTCTCCTCTCACCATGCCTACTCAAAATTACACTAGAAATCTTAGTACAATAACACAAGAGAAGAAAATAAAAGGTAAACAAAGACAAAGAAAGTGTCTTTGTTTGTAGGTGATATTTGTAAAGAATCAACCACAAAACAAACAAACAAACAAACAAAAAAACCACCAATGCCCCGCACCCTCAAAACTCCTAGAATAAGCAATTCTAGCAAGGTTGCAGAATGCAAGGCTAATATACAAAAGTCAGCTGCTTCCTATATACTACCAATGAATGGTTGACATTTAAAAATTAAAAATACAGTATAACTTATAGTAGCACAAAAAATGCAATACTTGGGTATAAATCTAAAAAAAAATGGGCACACCATATCTTCTGATAAAACCCAGATGATCTAAATAAAGGAGGAGATATTCAGTGTTCAAGGACTGGAAAACTTAAGATGTCAATTCTTTCCAACTTCATTTATAGATTCAATGTTAATCTCAGTCAAAATCACAGAAAGCTATTTTGTGAATATTAACAAACTGATTCTAAAGTTTACACAAAAAGACAAGAGACCTAGAGTAGCCAACAAAATACGGAAGAATAACAAAGTTGGAGGACGAACACTACCATACTTCAAGACTACTATAAAGATACAATCATCAATTGTTAAAATGATCACAGACCTAAATTAAAGCACAATACTATAAAACTTCTAGAAAAAAAAAAAAACATAGGAGAAAATCTGTGTGACGTACGGTTTGATGATGAGTTTTTAGATACAACACCAAAAGGATAATCAATGAAAGAAAACTTGGTGAGTTGGGCTTTATTAATATTTCTACTCTACAGGTCGGGCACAGTGGCTCACGCCCGTAATCTCAGTACTTTGGGAGGCCGAGGCAGGCGGATCATAAGGTCAGGAGTTTGAGACCAGCCTGGCCAACATAGTGAACCCCGTCTCTACTAAAAATACAAAAATTAGCCCGGCATGGTGGCGCACACCTGTAGTCCCAGCTACTTGGGAGGCTGAGGCAGGAGAATTGCTTGAACCTGGGAGGCGGAGGTTGCAGTGAGCTGAGATCAGACCACTGCACACTGCACTCCAGCCTGGGCAACAGAGTGAGACTGTGTCTCAATAAATAAGTAAGTAAGTAAGTAAGTAAGTAAGTAAATAAATAAATAAATCAGTCAGTCTATTCTACAAAATATACTGTTAAAGAATGAAAAGACAAGGCAGAGACTGAGAGAAAATATTTGCAAAATACCTATCTGATAAGACTTCTATGCAAGTCTGATCCAACTACAAAATGGGCAAAAGACCTGAATAAGCATGTCACCAGAGAAGACGTACATATAGCAAAGAGGCATATGAGAGGATGTTCATTATCATTTGTGATTAGGGAATGACAAAACACCAATGAGATATCACTAGACAGCAATTAGAATGGCTAAAATCCAAAAAAACTGACAACACTAAATACTGGTAAGGGATGTGGAGCAACAGGAACTTTCATTTATTGCTAGTGGGAATGCAAAATAGTAGAGCCACTTTGGAAGACAGTTTGGTGTTTTCTTACAAAACTATAATTTTACCATATAATCCAGCAGTCAATCTCCTAGGTATTTACCTGACTGATTTGAAAACATGTTCACACAAAGCCCTGAATGTGAATATTTATAGCAGCTTCATTCATCATCACCCAAAACTACAAGCAACCACCTTGCTTGTAGTTTAACTCACCTATTAGATTTAGAAGAGACATGAAAGAATCTTAAATGCATATTCCTAGACAAAGAGGTTGGTCTAAAAAGGCTATATGCTATACAACTCTAATTATATGACATTCTGGAAAAGGTGAAACTAGAGAGAGTAAAAAGATAAGTGGAAGAAAATGCTGAATAGGCAAAGTACAGAAGATTTTTTTTTTTTTTTTTTTTTTTTGAGACGGAGTCATGCTCTGTCGCCCAGGCTGGAGTGCAGTGGCCGGATCTCAGCTCACTGCAAGCTCCGCCTCCCGGGTACACGCCATTCTCCTGCCTCAGCCTCCCAAGTAGCTGGGACTACAGGCGCCCGCCACTTCGCCCGGCTAGTTTTTTGTATTTTTTAGTAGAGACAGGGTTTCACCGTGTTAGCCAGGATGGTCTCGATCTCCTGACCTCATGATCCGCCCGTCTCGGCCTCCCAAAGTGCTGGGATTACAGGCTTGAGCCACCGCGCCCGGCCAGAAGATTTTTAAGACAGTGAAAGTGTTCTGTATGATACTGTAACGGCAGACACATGATATTTATAGTATAAGAAATGTCTTAGTACATTTTCTGTTGCTTATAACAGAATGTCTGAAACTGGGTAATTTATAAAGAAAAAAAATTTCTTACAGTTATGGAAGCTGAGATGTCCAAGGTTGTGGGGCCACATCTAGTGAGGGCCTTTGTGCTGGTGGGGACTCTCTGCAGGGTCCTGAGGCAGCATATGGCAAAGGGGCTGAGTGTGCCAGCTCACAGCTCTCTTCCTCTTCTTATAAAGCCACTAGTCCCATTCCATAACTCATTAATCCATTAATGGATTAATCCAGGCATCCCCAACCCCCAGGCTATGAACTAGAACGTGGACCAGTACTGGTCCATGGCCTGTTAGGAACTAGGCTGTACAGCAGGAGGTGAGCAGTGGGTGAGTATTACTACCTGAGCTCTGCCTCCTGTCAGATCAGTGGCAGCATTAGATTCTCATAGGAGCGCAAACCCTGTTGTGAATTGTGCATGCAAGTGATCTAGGTTGTGTGCTCCTTATGAGAATTTACTGCTTAATCATCTGAGGTGGAACAGTTTCATCCCTAAACTACCCTCCATCCAACCCCATGTCCATGGAAAAACTGTCTTCCATGAAATGGGTCCCCGGTGCCAAAAAGGTTGGGGACTACTGGCTTAATCCAGGTAGAGCAGTCAAGAGTCAATCACCTCTTAAATGCCCCACCTTTCAATACTGCCACATTGGGGATTAAGTTTTAACATGAGTTTCAGAGGTGACAAATATTCAAACCCTAACAAGGAGTAAACCTTAATGTAAGCAAATTAAAAAATCATTTAGAAGGTTAGAGGACCCAAGGATGTAATGCAGATTGTGACAATAGAATCTAACTGTATTACAAATATACAGATGACCTCAGTGAAAGGGGTGATGGGATAAGTGGAAAATAAGTGGAAGTGAGCTGAGATCAGACACTGATCAGACACTGATCAAAAAAAATCAGAAAATTTTTTTTCTTTATAAATTACCCAGTTTCAGACATTCTGTTATAAGCAACAGAAAATGTACTAAGACATTTCTTATACTATAAATATCATGTGTCTGCCGTTACAGTATCATACAGAACACTTTCACTGTCTTAAAAATCTTCTGTACTTTGCCTATTCAGCATTTTCTTCCACTTATCTTGCCTTAAGTACTAACTTAAATATCTCTGGAAATGAGATGATTCATTCCAGAGACCAAAGGCAAAAGGAACTGCATCTAGGCACTGCACACTAGTTGATAAAGTTGTTTCCCATAGGGTATGGGTTAACAATGCTGATACTGCTATATGTGTATACTGGAATTGAACAATTAAGTAAATGAATGGTGGATGGTAGGAGCCAGGTTTCTCACTGGAGTGGGAGGTTATAGATAAACAATGGGAGAAAGCTAGGATGGTCCATGTGGTAATGCACTGGAGTTAGAGACACCAGTAAGAACTTATGTTTACCTTAACATAGATACCAGATGGTTACAAGATATGTGTATATGTCTCTAAGTATTTCTATAAATTAGTGCACACACATATATTTCCTTACTGTGTTAACTGAGAGGGCCTAGATGCATCAATACTCCAGTAGTAATGAATGTACATGGAGCCCAGATATTCATTTCTAGTCCTGTTCTTCAATAAATGTAACCAGGGCTCCTTGGAAAAATGGCTGATTCTAGGACTGCAGAGAAAATATATAAGCTCGGAGCCAGAAAGGAAGGAAGTACTCAGGAAAAAAAAAAAAAAAAGAGGGATGTCAAAGGCCCACAGGAGCTGATTGAAAGAGCTGGCCAAAGTTGGAACAATTTGAATAACAAAGTAAAGTAGTATTGGATTATAATAAAGTGGATTATCATACAAATTGGGTTATAATAATCTAAAGCCCACAGATAAAATAAATGTCTGTGAATCCACATTGATAAATAACTGAATAAATTAATACATGGAAGAGAAAAAACTAATCTGTACAGAATTTCAAATTTACCTAGATCCTCTGTTCTGAAAGAATGGAGCATAACTCCCCCTCTTTATGTGTGGGCTGCATCTAGTGACTTTCTTCCAAAGAGTACTGTATAGGAAGGAGGAAAAAAGTATGCCTTTACAGTGGAGAAATGTGACAAACACCACCTCAGCTAGGTAAACAAGACCAACATCCACAGTCATAAACCATGTTGATGTTATGTACCCTTGATATGATGTGATGAAAATGGCACTTTACCCCTGTGACTTTCCTTCCAGAAACCCATAACTATAGCCTAAGCATGAAAAAATGTCAAATTCCAATAGGAGGGCATCCTAAAAAATACTTGACCAGTACTCCTCAAAACTGTCAAAGTCATTAAAAAAAAACAAAGTCTGAGAAACTGTCACAGCCAAGAGAAGCCTAAGGAGACGTGAAGACAAAACGTAACGTGGAACAGATAGAGTACATTAAGTACAAGCTAAAGAAATCTGAATAAACTATGGCTTTAGACATAATATAGTAATATCAATAATAATATAATATAAAAGTAATATATCAATAACTGTAAGTTAGTAATAATATATCACTGCTGTCCGTTAATTTTAAGAAATGTACCATACTAATGTAAGATGTTAATAAGAGAGAAAACTGGGCATGGGATATACGAAAACCCTGTTCTCCCTTTCCTTTTTTTTTTTTTTTTTGTAAATTTAAAACTATTCTAAAAATATATAGTATTCATGAAATGGGGTGGAAATCCAAGATATTATGAGACAATAAATGTTTCCTCCCATCACCACGGAGATAGTAGTAATTTATCTGACTAAGCTCTGTAGAAGCATTTGGACAGGAGGCAAAGCCCAAAGATCACTACAGTGCAAGGCGTACTCATTCTCAACTGAGAACTCAAAGTTGTTGGTTGTTTCCAGGGCTGAGATGAGAAAAGTTAGGAAAAGACAGAGCTTCCTCCTAACTTCAGGATGCCTGGCCGGGTCATTTCTACTTTATTAAAAATTGGTCTGTCTCACTAGTACAAGTGTCACTGAAAGTTCGGTAGTCTCTTCAATGACTTTTCTCTGGACTTGCATCTATCCATGGTCCCCTATGGAGGTCTTTATACCGTGGGCTTTTGTATTAGTTCTCTATTGCTGTAGTAACAAATCACAAACTTCGTGGCTTAAAACAATACAAATATATTATCCTTGCAGACCTGCAAGTTAGAAGACCAACATGGGTCTCACTGGGCTAAAGCCAAAGTGTCAGCAGGGCTGTGTTCCTTTCTACTGGCTTAGGGGGTAATCCATTTGCTTTCCTTTTCTGGCATCTAGAGGCTGCCCTCATTCCTTGGTCTGTGGTCCCTTTCCTCCATCTCAAAGCCAGCAGTGGTGGCAAGGATCAAATCCCTCTCACTGCATACTCTAAATCTCCTCTTCTACTTTTAAGTTTCCTGTGATTATATTAAGCCCACCTGGATAATCCAGGCCAATCTCCCTATTTTAGGATCAGCTGATTAGCAACTGAAATTCCCCTTTGCCACATAAAGTAACATATTTACAGATTCTAGGGATTAGGGCATGGACAGCTTTGGGAGAGTGATTATTCTGCCTACAATAGCTTTTTCTTTTAAGGGAACAAGTTCTGTTCTTAATACTCACCCTTCCCTACAACATATGGGTTCACTTTTTTTCCAATGTGAGACTGCTAGAAGAAAATGCAAAATCTGCACCCCTCAACCCAGACCCTTAAACAAGAGAAGTTTTATTGCTTTTAACGAAAAGTGTACTTGTTTCAGTGGTTATAATATGTGGCTTCAGGTAAACATGGGAGCCAGCTCTTGGTGGCCTCAGCAGACTGTTGGGGTCTCACCACACTCTCTTGTACTTGACACAGCTGTCTAGTCACCAAGGTTGACATACGGCCCTTGGAGCACAGCCAAAAAAGGGAACTTAAAGGCTGGTGTTGTGATGGGAGCTGACAGCAGGACCTATAGTCCCAAGTCCTACAGTTTCCACCCATCTTTGTTTTGGTCTGTTTCATAGGCTCTGCAGAGTTGGAAGTCTGCCAAGCAAATGGCCCCTAGGCACTTATTCACTGTTCAGCCAACCATGTGATGCAGCTGCCCTCCAATTGCTTGTGGGCCCGGAAGGAGATGGAAGCACCATTGGCTGGCTTCAGGCAGTCAAAAACAATCTGAGTTGAAACATTATTTGAGGTCCCAAGTAAGCCACAGGAGTTAAATTTAAACACAAAACAGGCATAGAGGGCCCAGGGAACAATATTCATCACTGTTCTTTGTCTTTTGCCATGCCATATCCTGTTATCTTTTCAGATTGAGAACGAGAACCATTTCCTTGGTTTGAAAGTCTGCTCCTACTTAGAGCAGCAGTGCCATGCCTTTGTGCATGGGTGCGCATCTGTGCGTGTCCACATGCCCTAAGCATTTGTAACGGCCTTGGGAAGAACACAGAACTTGACCTGGTAAGCTGGCTAATTACATAGGAAACGTAGACACAATAAGCCACCTAAACCAAGGACAGCCAGGGTGGAGCTGGCATTACTTATCTCACAGATTCATAAGCATGTATGGGCATCTCTATTCATCATCATACATGCTTATGAATGGGCCAGGAGATGGGCCCTGGAGCCATGAATACAAAGACAAGTACCTGCCTTCCAGAGCTTGTTGGTTCCTAAGGCAGCCACCGTGGTGGCCCTCAGAGCCCAGCACAGTGCCAGGCACCTGATAAGCACTTACTAAGTACCTGGAGGATGTTTTAATGTGAGAGGGGGGGACACTGCATCCCACAAACTGCAATGAAACATGCAGGCCCTCACACAGTACCGAACCAAGTCCTGAGAGCAGCGTACTCTTCCAGGGCGGAGGCAGCAATAGAGGAGCGTTTTGGAGCCGCAGGCTCTCAGCAGAACCCTAGGCAAAGGCCACGTGGGCACAAGAGGCACCTGGCGAGGCTTGTCACCTCAGTGGCCTTCATCTTCATGCATCACCGAAGTTTCCTCTCTTCATCTCATTCTCTTTGGCTCTTTGACCTTCATGTCTATGTCCTTCTTATTCATGAATCCTGAACAGCTAGTCATTTATTTTTGCAGCGGCTCCGTGCTGCTTAAAAAGTGCCACATCAACCACTAGTCCACTGAATTCCTAAGAGGTAACCTCCTTGGAAACAGCTCTCAGTGGGGCCAGTAAGCAAACAGACATGCTGTGTTCTGGTTGGATCGGATCGCTGGTGGGTTAATTCTGGGTTTGTCTGAAGAGTCAGCGGTTTACCCTGAAAAGCACTGTTTGTGGAAACTCCTGTGACCGATGATGATGATGGTGAGAACACACAATTGTACGTCCCTTGTATCAGGAGCATCGATATAACACTTTCTTTTTTACATGTATTAACGCATGTAATCTTTGCAACAATCCAATGAGTAGGTACTATTATTATCCTCATTTTACAGATGAGGAAAATGAGGCCCAGAGAGGTTATATAACCTGAGCAAGGCCACACAGCTAGAAAGTGGAGCCAAGATTTGATCCTGAGCCAGCCGGCTGCAGAGCTCTCACATCCTTAACACTATGCTATATGTTGTCCCAGTTTTATGTAGCAACATTTGCTTTTTATATGAAAATGTTTCGTCCATTAGGCAGAGGAAATGCTCCCCAAACACAATGCATATCTCTAAAAAAGGCCTGAAAATACATATCACGCCATTTTTGCAAACCACATTTGTTGTGAAGGCATGGGAACACAGTCACTTCTGCATTCCCACGTAAAGCCAGGAGAAAGTTTAATGGAGAATAATCTTGCATAAGCTAAGCCCTAGGGGTTGCCTGGTCATTCTATGGAGGCTCAGCCCCTGCAAGGACAGACTAAAAAGGAGGTGATATTTGAGCAGTATTTTTGTTTTCAATAATGGTTGATTTTTTTCTGACTATAAAAGAAAAATATGCTCTTTAAGATAACTTGGAAAATATTTTTAAAAAGAGAAAATAATCCTACTGCTTAAACTCTGTTAACATGTTATATTTTTTCACAAGTGTGTCTATGTTTTATACATAGTTTCAAAACATACTGGGTTCTATAGCCTGCTTTTTTCATGTCATATAATCTTGTTATATTTCTATATGCCATAAAAATATCACTTTAAGTAGCTTCTCAATCTCTATTGAAGGTATACATCGTACATAACCATTCCGTAACTGTTGAACGTTTAGGTAGTTTCCAGTTTTTGGAAGGGGATAGTTGAGTCATTTCCCAGCTACGAAGGGTGAGTGGGTTGCTCACAGGCAGACCAGCAAGGAATGTGGGGCCTCTGGGAACTCGTGCACAGTCCTACATGAGAGTTAGGGCACAGGCTATATTCTTTCTTCTTCTTTTTTCTTTTTCTTTTTTTTTTTTTTTTGAGACAGGGTTTCTCTCTGTTACCCAAGCTTGCGTGCAGTAATGTGATCACAGCTCACTGCAACCTTGACCTCCTGGGCTTAAGTGATCCTCCCACCTTAACCTCCTGAGTAGCTGGGACTACAGGCATATTCCACCATACCCAGCTAATTTTTGTATTTTTGTATTTTTTTTTTTTTTTTTTTTGTGGAGACAGGGTTTCACCATGTTGCCCAGACTGGTCTCAAACTCCTGGGCTCAAAAGTGCTGGGACTATAGGCTTAAGCCACCATGCCCAGCTGGCACACGCTATATTCTTTGTCTTTCATGGAAGCCAACATCCAGAAAACTTCAGTGACTTCCCTGAAAAGATCCCCAGCAGGATGATTCTAACAGTGAGTTGTCTCCTTTCTCCGATGTCTTAGTTTGGAGTTGCTTGAAAGCAGGAAAGAAATCCCAGGAAAGGAAAGAATAAACAGAGTATGACAGACCCAAGAAGAGACAAGAAAGGTGGGTTTCTAAGCTGGTCACCTGTAACTGGGTAACTGGGTAACTTAATCCCTAGTAGGGCTCTCTGAGAAACTGCAGAAAGTGTCTCCAGGAGACTTTCCCATTAGTTGAGGTTACCCCCAAGGAGCTCGCTCTCGCCACACTTCCAGGCTGTGCAGAGTGCAGGCTGAGGGGGCTTCAGAAGCCAAAGCCTTGAGACAGAAAAGGGGAGGTGTGAGAAGCTGGCACCCTGCTGTGTGTACCACAGTCTCCCACAGCTGGGCTGACACAGAGGGGTTAGGATATGGGGTGCACAAGCGTCTGCTGTGCCCACCCAGAGAACTGGGGGCCAGAGTCTTTCTCCCCTTTCCCCAGGAGAGAAATCACAGGAAACTGGCCAGGAGTTAAGAGAGTATATTTTTAGGAGCATATCTGGGAACAGAACATGCTCTTTTCCTCCAAGGAAGCAGCAACCAAGAATGAGCAGGTTGCAGAATCCGGTTCCTTATATATGACGCTAGGCCAATGCCATGCAAAAACAGACATTTCCTCAGTCCCGACTCTATGGCAAGCCTATGCTGAGATGATCAGGACGTCATTCCTGTCCCTGGCCTGGCTCTGGTCTGAGAAAATGCAGGCCATGCTGGCTGGGCAGCTCATTCTCAGTAGGGTATGACACTGTCCTGAGAAAACTCCTGGGGCCAGATCCTGCGCGCGAGGACTCTCCATTCATTATTTCATGCTTTACAACTCTTCTGGGAACAGACACCTTTCTGGAAATGGGGCTGAAGTTGTGGAGCTTGTGCATCATGTTAATACAATCATGATCACAGCACTGGGGAAAGCCAGTGACCCCTTCATCTGATGGAATGGGGATTTGTAAAATGTGCTCATTCCTTTTCTCCCAGTCTTACACAATGATTGAGCACCTACTGTATACCACACACTATTCTAGGAAAGAAGGAACCCTGGCCCGAGGAGCTCACAGTCACGGTGGGCTGAGGGCCAACTCTGGCCTCGCTCCAGTGATGAAGGAGCACCTCCAGGTGAGCCTCACACCACCACGGGAGACCAGGGAGGGCTTCATGGCGAAGGCAGTGCCAGACCTTTTTGTGGACAGATCTCTGCTCTTCTATCTCACTCACCACAGTTTGCAATTGTGCATCTGTGTGCATATCTGAAGGACACCTGTCTCCCCCACTATTTTGAGTAGTCCAAGAGGACTGAGGCCTTGTGCACCACTGTCCTGCCAGCACCTGACACACAATATGTGCTAATGCATATTTACTGAATGGATGAGGGGTCTGTCAACGCTGTCCCTGAGCAGTCTTCCCCTTCCAGCAGAGTCCCACATCCAAATACACAGCTCTCCCTTCTATACCAGAGCCAGGACGTTAACCATCAGAGGGTCTGGGCTTTAAGAAGAGAAGCTGGAATGGGGAAGGCTGAGGAACTGAGGCAGCAATGGAGGAAGCAGAGAGGGTGAGCATGTGTTGGTTCTGAGAGTAGGGGTTCAGGACACCGACTGTGAAGCATTTTTGCTTATAACTTAGGCCTTTTCAGCATGAACGACTAAGCCCTGTCGGCAACTGGAAATCTGTGGACTACTGCATTGGAAACAGCAAAACATTGCCAGTCACTGTGCAGCACAGACCCATTGCAGCACCCTGATTTTTTTCCCCTAAACTAACAATTCATGTTGACAGCAAATCTGTACAGAGAACCTATTAAAAGAAATTGTAGTAAATCGAAGATGCTTTAACTGCCTGTCTGACGTTCTGCTGATTGCATGCCTGACACTTCCACTATAGCTTCCTTTTGTACAACCTTCCATTTGATTCGATTCAATGGATAATTATTCAGTCTTGACTGTGTGCAAGGCAATGTGATGGGAGCCTCATTCCAGTTGCATCTTCTAGGCCTAGGGCATAATTTAGCTTGTACACAAAAATAAACATGCACAATATAAGCAAAGAGTGGCAAAGTCCATAAGAAACTATAAAAACCATTTCAAAGAAGATAACATTTTACCCATGTGAGCAAGTGTGGGGTAGCTGGTACAGACTCATTCATTTAAATGTGCACTTGACAGCACTGCTGACCAACGTTCCCAGGTCAGGCCCTGTGCTATGTCCTGGGGTAAAAGGGATGAATAAGAACCAGCCCCAGAGTACAGCATAGTACTCTATGGGAGCCTGGGGGTATCACTTAAGTCATCTGAAAGTGGAAATCAGGAGGGCCTCACGAGGGAGGAGATGCTTCATTTGCTTCTTAAAGGGGATTAGGAGTTCACCACGTGAAGAGGGAGCAAGACATACAAAAGGGCTGGAGACATGAGAACAGGGAACATTTTGGGGAAGGCTTGCCGGAGGGTAATGGAACTGTGGAGTGTTGTTAGAAAGTTAAGTCAAGGCCATACAAGCCAGAACATACCAAGTATGAGCTTAACCCTGAAAGCAATGGGGAGCCACAAGATACAAGCAGAGTTTTGGAAGTCTGTAGGATGGCTGGGAACAGGTTCCCTAACGGATCCATTCAAGCAGAAGTCTTCATAGGATGTATACTACCCTGATGACACAGTTTGAATTAGCCTGGGCTCTGGAGAAAGGTAGATCTTGGATTAATCCCAGCTCTGCCTATTACCTAACTTGTTCCCCCTTTAAAATGGGAATCATGACACTTACCTCACAGGTTTATAATGAAGCTTAGATGACAAAGCACATATGAAATGCCCAGCACAGTAGTGCATGCCTTTGTAAGCATCCTCTAACTCTTGGTTTACCCTTTCCCTACCTTTTCTCAGTACATGCCAACAACACATACAAACTAGGAGGGAAGGAAGGACTGCCCAGTGATGACCTAGTGGAATAAGAATGATTTGGCAAGCCAGCAGAGCTCAAAAACAAAGCTGGAGGAGAATTTAAGAAATTATCATCTATCTCCTTGTCTTGGGTTTCAAACAGATGCAAAGAGACAGCAGGGTGAAAAAGGGACTAGAAAAGGCCCATACAATGCTTCATGACATTAAAGGACATTTTGGAACAAGTGGCATGGTGAAAGTACCCAGGCAGATTGGAAAGGAATATTTTATGAGTGTTATGGAGTCTGGAAGCTGGACACCTGAGGAAAAATGAAGATAGTATGGTGATGGCCTGGGGGCTGTAATGGGTGGTGGTGCTGATAGTGGAAACTGTGTTGAGATTAAGTTTCAGAGGTGGCAAGAAGCAGAAAAAAAAACAGTGCTCAATTATCACAGCACCTGGACTGTGATCTCTAAATAAATATGAATGCTATTACCCACTAAAAGCAATCAGAGCTCCTTGGAGAAATGGCTGATTTTAGATCTAAAAATATACAGAACAAAAAACATATGAGAAGAGCCTGGAACCAGAAACCAGTAAGCAATAGATTTCTACTAGATAGAGTTGTATCAAAGAGGCTTCCACTGGCCAAAGACAGAAAAATTTGAGCATCAATAAGGATATGAGCAATGGACCAAAACACATAAAAAATATTTAAATCCATGAGTTAATAATGACACTAGAAAAACAATATATAACCCATTGCTAGCCACCTCTAGAGGATGCTAGGAAACCCACTCATTTTGAAAACTGGTAAGTAAAGGGAAATAATCTAACATTTATCCTATCTTTCTAAATCGAAAGGTATCTCTGGCTGGCCAAATACTTAATAAGGAAATGTTTATAAAGTATTTCAGCTAATAAATGATGACAGAATGCATGAATGACAATGACAGTATTACCACTTGGAAATCCCTAATGGATTAATTATCTAGGCAATGATCATCAATAGCTCCTAATATCACAAAAAGAGAGACAACCAGAAATAATGCTTCCCCACCCTCCCTGAAGTGACACACCACCATCAGTCCTATATCTACCCATCAGTTTTTGGGAAACGGAGGGGTCAGAGGAACATGTTAAATGACACCATCAAGGTACAAGTAGCAAAGTCTAGACTGTGGAAAACTCTACAGGTTTCTTTAACAAATATATTTTATGGCAGGATGTCCACCAGCTGCAATACATGGGCCTTATTTCAATCTTGATTCTAACCAGAAAAATAATGAATAATAAGTTGGGCATGTGACTCATGCCTGATGAAACAATCAAAATTATGAGACTGAATAGCTGAACATGTTAAGGAATTATTAATTTTTTTAAGTGTAATATAGTGTTTTTTAAAAAGGATCCTTCTTATTTTTAAGAGCTATAAATATATATGCTAAATATATATGCTAAATATATATGCTAAAATGATATATCTGGTAACCACTTCAAAATAATCTTCCAGCAGGGGAAGAGGATCAGATGGGAAGTGTGAATGAAACCAAGATTGGCCATGGATTGATCGTTGTTGGCTGCTGGGTGCATTGGGAGTGTATTACACCATTCTACCTTTGTATTTGTTAGAAGTTTTCCATAGTCAGAAGTTCTTTTTTAATGATACTTTAGAACTGGATTGTGGGGGTAAAGCAGAAGCGACACATAGGCTTGTTTTGTAACATAAGGAGGCAGATCAAGGCAAGAAGCTTTTCAGACTCAGAATAATGTCCATCTGAAAAAAATATTCAACATAGCAAGCACAGATTACTATATTTAATATATAATGGCTTTACTGCCAAAATCCATAATGAAAGTCTATCAAAGCCCCTAAGGAAAGTCAACAAATTACATTAAGTGGCAATTTGTGTAAAGAAAAAAATTATACTATTTAGTCAATATTGGAGAAAATATCCATCTCCACTGGTCTCCACTGAAATGTAGGTGAAACAGTGAAAGGGCTCTTTTCTATGAGTAGCAGCCCAGGGTCCTCTTACCACCTTCTTCCCTTCATATTGGCTCCACACACTTCCTGGATCTAAGGGCAAACACCGGCTCTGCTGAGGAGCCTCCAGGGGTTGCTTGTGACCTCTGGATTGCTCAAAGTCTCCTGCTTTCCCCCCAAGTTACTGTCTTCTCTGGCTGTGACCTTCAATACAAATGCCTTCCTGGAGGGGGCAAAGGAGTGGATTTGTGGTTTATACATTCATCCATTAGGAAGGGGCTGCTAATCTGTGATGACAGCACAACGGACCCCAGGGAGATGCTGTGTCTCCCCAGTACGTCTTCAGGGGAACCAAGAGGGCTCACACACCATGGCCATCCCTTGGGCTCCACTGTGGCTATAGGTTGCTTAGAGCCACCACGCTTTTTATTCCTTTATTAATTATGTGTGTTTTCAGAACCCGATCAATGAGCCCAAACCCATGTAACCTTTATTTAACCTGTCAAAATCTACAGGGAGGCATTTCAGCTCAGCCATCAACCCAAACATATGAATTTTCAAAACCATATTTAACCTATGGGTGGAATCTGAATGGAAAATCTTGCCAAGAACTTATGTGCACATCAATAAAACCCACCTCAGTTTCTGTTTTAATCTATTTATTCCAAACTATATGGGAGAATTGGAAAGGCCTATTAGCCTTTACTGATTAGGAGCTCTTACAGTAAGATACTTGTACTTTTCCTATATCCGTCACTAATCAGAATGACAACACCCTCTCTACTCCAGCTATGGAGTGGAGCTGGCTGTCAGGTCTTAGGAAAAGCAAGTAACAGGCTCATAGCTCACAAAGGCCCAAAGCTTCTTTGTAATGTTTCAGAACTCATGATTATATTTACCATTATGTAGGATTACAGAACAGCAAGCAGTAATCTTAGGTAGAGCTATTCTTCCATAAGTCCTTTACTCCTTCATTTCTTTGTTCATCTTCACCCCCTTCCCTCCTATCTCTAAATATCAGACACCCCCACCTACCCCCTATAGCTACCTCTAACAACAGTGCCACAATAAGGCAGGCCAGGATGAAATAAAAACCCTTCAAATGCAAGAGGAGGAGCACTCACCATCTCAGAAACTCAAACCCCAGAGACTAGCTGGGAGCCGGCCAGGGTGCCCCCAACAAAGAATCGCTCCCACCACAGCACATTCAACTTTGTCCAGGCTCTGACCTACCTTGAGGGCAAAGTGCCCCGCAGCCCATGGTCTAGGATTTCATGGCGATCATGGCATCTTCTGCTCAGAGCTGACCCCCTCCCTGTGGTTTCCTACACCCTTCTGCTTTCAGACCAACTGGAGGTCTGTGAAGCTATAGGATCTTCTCAAATGCTTCCCGAAGAGAATGCCTCCTGCTCAGCACAACTCTCAGCTCAGTGCGTCAGTTGCAAACAAGTGGCTGCCTATATAATTTAATACGATGCCACTGGAGACTCACAGACCTGCTGCAAAGCAAGCAGGATTCTGCCTCTGGCCTCTTGGCAACCTGAAATCTGAAGTGCCTGCTTGTTTCTGCTCATTCGGGGTATATACTTCAAGTTACCTGTAGAGCAGGGTAGGGGTGAAGGCTGGGCTGGGTACTCAAATGCTGGGGGCTATTGAGAAATGAGTCTCACCTGGGGGATCTGAAATTTCTTAGCTGACTCACAGACTCAAGGTCATGGGGATCTACAAAGGCAGAGGCAAGTTGTGGGTATAGCTGGGTGACCCCAAGGCCACATTGGACACAGAGTGGCTATGCTGTGCTCTTAAAGCTTTTGCTCAATTGTTGTGGGGAGAGCCTGTCCTATCAGATGAGATAACCTAAACCAGATCACGAAGATCTAACTACTAGTTTAGGTTGTCTCACCTGATAGGACAGGCTGTTCCCACAGGAGAGGAGGGTATTTATATACACTTTTCTAAGCACAAGTGTGGAATCTTAGGCATGCATTAAGGAAAAGAAGAAAACTTTCTCATTTTTGAATAACTGTCATTCTGGTCCTTTGGGTTTGCTGGTTGGTTGGCTTAATGCTAAGCCCTGCCTGGGAGGCAGGCCCTGGAACCGTACACCTGTTTCTGCTTGCAGATAAGGCAGGGAGATGAGCAGCACTGGCCCTGGGCTAAGTGGATTGCTCAGGTGCTAGGACCAATTCATCTGCACCCTGTTGGAGTAGCCCTGCAGGGACTCAGGACTGGTTCCCAGGATGCTGGATCTTGGGGGACTCAGCAAGGATGCCAACCACTGTGGTCTGTCCCCCAGGACCCTGTGCCAAAGTCACCTGCCTCAGGGGTGGGGAGAGACAGCAAGGGGACAAAAGTGGTCTTGCTGAGATTCAGACCTAGGGAAAGTCACTTTGAAGGAGGCACTGTGGCTAGAATCTAGCAGGGGACTCTTCATTCCTGCTGTGTCTGACCCTCAAGACCAAGGTGTGAAGTGTTCTCAGAGGGCTGCAGAGGTGCTCAAGGATGCTCAAGAGCCCTGGAGCTACACGTGCATATTCCAAGGCAAGGTACTTTGTGCACCCAAGTGAAGGGCAGGGTTAGGTCTCGGTGAACTGACACATAGACCTTCCTTGTTTAGTCCTCTTTAGATTGATAGCTTCTGATGATAGATGAAGGGTTTGTTTTGTTGGACTGGGGCAGGAGGGTGGTGGTGGCAGGAGACTATCTGGGGTACTTCACCCTTTTGGAAAAGGACAAAACTCGAAGTCTCCACAGATCCCCTAAAAGCCTCAGAAGGAGGAATCCTGGGATGTAATTACTGTGCTCCCCATGATCATTTGAAAAAGGGGCTCTTTCCATAACCATCAGCTTTATGGTGATTGTCTAAGAAGTACAATATTCTTCAAGGACCCAAAGGCTAAAAGGCACAGAGTATGCAAATTTAGCTAACATTCTTGGATTAATAACTATTAAGTAACTGTTAAGTTGAGCCTCTTGCACACATTATCTCATTTAATCTATAGGAGGCAGACTTTGTAAAAATTAATTTATGTCTACCTGACTAATGCATTAGAGTATGTAAAAGAGGAGTCTAGAAATAGCACTGTAGGACTGAACTAAAAGGTTTTGATTCATGGCAAAGGAAATTTAATTAAAGCATGTAATGTCAATTACTGTCATTCATAATCATATTATGCCTCCCCAGAAATAATACAGATATAAAAGTCTAGAGTTACCTGCATGTTTGATACAAATAGGATAAAATTATCTAGGTTCTGAAAATATCCAGATATCAGACAGAAAAAAAAAAAAGCATCTCTACCTAGCCTCATGTGTCATCAAATTTCATTAGGTAGGGACGTGAGCATCCAGCAGCAGGAAAACCCTTCCCTCCTCTGAGAGCAAGTCATATGGCTTTTGAAGGTGCCTGAAAATCTAGGGTTTAACATAGTCATGAGCTTTTAGCTGCTAGAGATGAGATGCTCTCCTTGTTTTGACAAGCTCCTAGGAGAAACCAGAGAACTCTCAATAAACTTCCACCAGTTTGGGGACCCTGTATAGTGATAAGGACCAGATCCTCTCATGGGCAGTTTTGAGGTCCAGTGGAAAGAAGGAGCCACAGGAAAGCAACTGGGCAAGAAAAACGCAGCACATTGACCAGGCCACAGCTAGGCCTCAACTGGTCCATCCAGGGTGTGATGGTTAATATTGAGTGTCAACTTGATTGGACTGAAGGACACCTAGATAGCTGGTAAAGTATTGTTTCTCGGTGTGTCTCTGAGGGCGTTGCCAGAGGAGATTAACATTTTGAGACAGTGGATTAGGAGAGGCAGACCTGCCCTCAGTCTAGGTGGGCACCATCTAAATCAGCTGCCAGCACAGCTAGGATAAAGCAGGCAGGAGAAGATGGAAGAGCAGACTTGCTGAGTCTTCCGGCCTTCATCTTTCTCCCGTGCTGGATGCTTCCTGCCCTCAAACATCAGACTCCAAGTTCTTCAGCTTTTGGACTCTTGGACTTCCACTAGTGGTTTGCCATGGGCTCTCGGGCCTTTGGCCACAGACTGAATGCTGTGGGTCTCAGACTGACCCACCACTGGCTTCCTTGCTCTTCAACTTGCAGACGGCCTATCGTGGGACTTTACCTTGTGATCATGTGAGCCAATTCTCCTTAATAAACTCCCTTTCATGTATGCTTATATCCTATTAGTTCCGTCCCTCTAGAGAACCCTGACTAATACACATGGGCATCCAACACCCTGAGGCTTCATTCTCTTTTCCCTTAATCACTTAGCATATGTAGTATTGGCAGACCCAGAGCTGAATAGTGGGGTTACCACAAGATCCACCAGATCAGCAAGGTCCTTGCATTCTTTGGATTACAGTGCAGTGGGGAAAACAGATATTAATCTAAGAAATATACAAATTCATAAATACAAGCAAAGTTCTACTGAGGCCTAGTTTCTGCATATCTGAAATAGATTTAGAGAATATCTATTCCATGGGGTCGTGGCAAAGATGAAATGAGTCAATATGTACAAAGCTCTTGACTTAATAAAAATTCTACTGGTACTACTATTATTCTTATTACTAATGAGTAGCTTCAGCTGCTACCAGATGTGTGACCTTGGGCAAGTTACTTAACTCTCTCATGTCTCAGTTTTCTCATGTTATGATTTTTCCATAATGATCAGTTTTAGTAAAATGGGATAACAAGAATTCTTCATGAAAAAGATTAAATGAGTAAATATGCAGGAGGGGTTTGGAACAATACCTGGCATATGGTAAGAATCTGATCAATGTTAGCTGCTAGTGGTGATTATTATTTTGCAAGAATCTGGGGAGTAGAATCCTAAGACAATACATCAGCTCATAATATGCTTACAATCTAGCTCAGAGTTTCTCAACAGAGGCATTATTGATCTTTGGACAGGATAATCCCTTGTTGTGGGGGGCTGTTCTGCACACTGTAGAATGTCTAATAGCATCCCTGGCCCCTACCCGCTAAATGCCAGTAGCATTCCCCCACTCCCACAGTTGTGACAACCAAAAATATCTCAAGACATTGCTTAGTGTTCCTCAGAGGAGAGGCTGGTGGGAGCAAAGTCATCCCCACGGAGAACTACTGATCTAACTGGGAAGTACCACATACAGAGAGGAAGAAAGAAGAATGCGGAGCTAGAACCTGTGGTAAAAGAGCAGCAGTAAGTCCATGAAGGGAGCTCATTGACAGAAACAGGGAGGCTTCCTTAGAAGACAGGGCCTTAAATGGTGCTTCGTGACCATTTTAAATGTATGTCCCGCCAGGTGCTGTGGCTCACACACATGTAACCCCAGTACTTAGGGAGGGTGAGGCAGGCGGATCACTTGAGGCCAGGAGTTTGAAACCAGCCTGGCCAACATGGCAAAACCCCATCTCTACAAAAATACAAAAATTAGCCAGGCATGGTAGTGCACACCTGTAATCCCAGCTACCCCAGAGGGAGGGTGAGGTGGGATAATCGCTTGAGTTGGAGAGGCAGAGGTTGCAGTGAGCTGAGATTGCACCACTGCCCTCCAGCCTGGGCGATGGGGAGACTCTGTCTCCAAAAAAAATAAAATAAAATAAAATAAAATAAATAAGTAAATGCCCCTTTTGGTAAACATAAAAATCTTTTTATTGAGATTGAAATTTCAAAACAAATTAAACATCATGCCTAAACCCAAATTAAAGCAACTATTGTATAGTGAATATTATTTTCCATTACAAACAGTTCCTTCCTCTCACTAAAATTCTGATAAATCTTCTTAGCTAAATGTCAACTCACAGTGATTTAAACAAGCTGGAAAGAGATAAAAGAGAGAAGGGAGAGGGGAGAGAGAACCTAGGTCATCCCTGAAGAACTTGAAGAACTTTGGAACAACGTCTGCTGACATCTCTGGAAATAAGTCTAAATTTTACCCAAGTGGTAGCAAGTCTGCTTTCAAGATAGACAATCATCCCTGGCTTCCAGTTGTTGTATCCTATTCCATCCCCTCCCCATGACATGGACCAGCTGACCCTCAGCTGTAACTCAGTTCTGCCTCATTTTCTAAGATCCATCTTACCTGAGGCTGACTTGGGCTCAACAGCATCACTGTCTGATCCCAGGGCACTGCTTCATTCCAGTAAACAACAGTTCTAATCCATTACCCAGGTTCTTATCACTGAAGTTCTCCCTTGGTCTCTGTTGATGAATCCCTGTCCAAGAATCTGCTGGGCACCCCATCCTAGAGAACTGCCAAGCACCCTTACCCAATGTCTGGAGCTACAACTACAGGGTGTCCTAAGCCTGCCTTTCTGGATATCTGAGCATCATCCCATCTAACTGCTGCTGCACTCATCTGCCCATGCAGACATCCTACTACTTTGTCTTGGATCCTTCTGTGTTGCCGTTGAATCTCAGAAGGATTAGCCACTGCTGCACCCATGCTGGCTAGGCTGCATCTTCACCATTAGCGTGCAGGCCAGCAATCCCAGTGCAATCCTAGCCTGGTGGAAGGGTCAGGTCTCTATGACCCCCTGCCTTCCTCATTCCATCTCAGGTAACTGGCCACGCTGCAACATGACCAACAGCAAATCCCAGTCTCTGAGTTTTGGTTATCTCTACTGTAAGGTAGTTTAATCAGACTGCAGCCCTGCACGTGATTCAATTGTAATTTATACACATTATAAACTGAGCACCTCCTATATGCAAGATACCCTGACAGGTGAGGGAAAGAGAGGAGAACTAATCATGAAGGTTTATTTTGTACCAGACATTGATTTCTTGCTTTACACAATTATTTTAACTCATAACAAACCCAAGAGGTAGATATATCATCATTAACATTTTCTGTATGGGAAGATTAAGTTCAAAGAGCCAGCAAGGCATCAGTCAGGGCCCTCAACAGGAGTCCCACTGACTTCAAACCTCATGTTCATTCTCCGACACTGGGAGTGGTCTTTTTGATGGGTGCCTGGAACGCTACGAGGTTTTTATCTTTTTCTTTCTTCCTTTTATAATTGTGATAATATATTGGGCATCTACCTTCAGAGTTAGTGACTGTACTCAGAGTACTCATACAAACTGCTCTCAGCATCCTCTCCCAGTTTTTTCTACTATTAAAATTCAGGTCACACAGAAGATGAAATGTGGAGTTCTCCAAACTCTCTCAAGGGAGCTGAGTACAAATAATTATTATAACTTTATGGGAGCTGCTGTCCCAGTGAGCAAGGCATGAGTGAGAGTTTAATTTCCCAGAAGGAAGTCAATGTACCCATACTGACTGGGACCATATCTGCAGGGCTGGGGCTCGGCAAGGTACTCTGGTCCCTCTCTCTCTGCTGAAGACATGAGGTATGCCAGGGATTGCCCTGGGTGAGCTACACACCAGCCCTGATGGGCTGCTGTTTATGAAAGGGATGTGGGGCAAGGTATTCGAAAACTTCACATTTGCATAATGAATTATCTCCTCTCCTGACCCCACCCTCACTTTTAAGATTAGCACTTTTAAGGCTTTAAAAATACGGCCAAAAAAAAAAAATACACTAGAGATTATATTGGCTTTTCCTTACAGTGAGGCATGGCAAGGTTGTGTCATTAGATTGATCTTTACATGGATTGACCTGAGCAATTTTATGGTCAAGTACAAACTGCTACATTACAGGGTTTGAGTAACACATAGATGGAACCTCATCACCTGTTATAGCCAGGTGCCTGGGCATTCTCATCAGTCACATTTAGGACACAGAGAGGAGACAGAGAGCCAAGCATATAACACAGGTCTGGAAGAAGTTACTCATCCTGCATGGGATTTTTTCTAAAGACACAACCAACATTTACCCTGAGACTTAATCTATAGACTTATAGGAGTCATAGCCATGTTCTTAATTTTCTCTATTTTTATGGAAAACTTGGCTACACTGAGAATGTATGAAACCAGCAATCATGAAACAATAGGCCAGAAACCACAGAATACACTTTTACCACAGGAAAGCAATGAACTGCAAAATTTAGACTCATCTGATCCTTATAATTGGACAAAGCTAGCTTTCACATGATCACAACCATTACTGCTATATTACTGTATTTTTGTCACTTAATATTTAAAGTGTATCTCTCCACATACTTACAAAGTGAACCTATTTGATATTTTAATGATAATATAATATTCATTTATCCTAGCCTATTTTAATATATTTAAGTCATCACACAATTTGGCCATTGGGTTGTTGCAGTGTAGGTAAAACTATATAATTTTTTATTACCTTAGGATATATTTCTAAAAGTAGAATTGTTGGGTCAGAGTGGAGGATTGATTTGGTGATTTTTTTTGCATATCATCATGCTGTTCTCTAGGAGGGAAAAAAAATTATACCTTCTTGAGTGTATGGGTGTATCTCTGCCCATGTTAGATTTTGCAGGCTTTTTTTAATCTTTGATAATGTAGTAGGTGGCAGTGGTAACTCACAGTTGTTTTAACTTGAACTTATTAACTTACCTCCCTAGGATTTGTATACAGTTGTGTGAATTGTCTACTCATATCCTTTGACCATCTGTCCAATGAAGTCTTGATTGGGACCTCTCAGATTTTTCTAAAACTCCCCCAAAGTGTTTGGACATTAAGTTTTTAGATGTCATGTTTATTGCAACTATTCCCCAATCTGTTGCTTCTCTTTTTACCTTTTTGTTGATTTTCTTTGTACAAAAAAGGTGTGTGTGTGTGTGTTTAAAGTAATTGAACCCGTCAAACTTGTCACTGATAATTTCTTCAGTTGCTTCAATAGTCAGAAAATTGTCTTTCCTCAACAACTGGGATAAGAATACTATTAAAAAAATTAGCTCTTTAAACCATCTGGCATTTGTTGTGGTATAGGGATAAACTGACCATATTTTCTGAATCAAAAATTGGAACATGTGATCTGACAAATGCCAGTGTTCTTATGGGTAAAATGGGACAGAATATTTGAAATTGAGACTTTCCTGGAAAATTAAGGACATATGGCCCACATATGTATGGAGCAAGCTGTTATTTTAAACGTCCCGCTTTTTTCAGCCCCTGTCAACTCTAAGCAACAGAGCTTTTTAGCCTAAGGTTCAGTGTCACCCAAGTCCTGAGCCCAATCTTACGAGGGCAGGATGAATGGCAATAGGGCCAGTCCTACCAGAAGGAAGGATCCAGAATTAGTTATATTGCAAAGAGCCTGGTATTTGCCCCTCTAGATCCATGCCTTCCCACCTTGTTCCCTGCTCCATGTTTTAGTAGGCACACTTGCTGTCTGTCCTCAGCTTCCATTAGATCAATGGGAAGTACCCCAAGAAATCTGGGAGAGAGGGGAGAGACAGTCAGGGTATTTATGTCCTGATTCCCCTGCTGTGAGGCCACCATGATCAAAGGTCATAGGCCTTGTCTGTTGGATGGCCCTCCCCACACCACTTTCTCTATCTCTGGAATTAGTAACTATTCACATCCCTCCCATTTCAGGCTTAGGAGTGATAACAGCTCCCCACAGTTCCCAGCCCCAGGACAGAGTACACTTAGCCCATTCCTATGTGAACAAACCCTTTATTAAACTGTACTTACGTTAATCAATTGGAGTGTGCTATGGTGTGCAGTGGGGACCCTGCCTCATACACCCAGTATCCAGGCTGCCTCAGTGAACGAGTACATATACAATCAGAGTTAGTTTTCCCCAGACCCCATCACAGTTGGCTCTGTGCACACAAGGGTTAAAAGTGTAGTTCCTCCTAGAAGAACAGCCCTCCCCTAGACCACTGTCTACTTGGCTACTTTGCCAGCCCCTTCTTCACAGGACAAGCCCTCTCAACTCCACCTACTGACTGCAGAATTGCTACACTCCAGATAGACCACCAAGCACAGCGATCCAGCTGCTCATGCTGACCTGAAATCCTGAATTTCAAAATTGGTTCTACCCTGTCCTAGCTGCTTTCTTTTCCCCTAGGCCAGGGCTGAGGTCTCAGCATGCCTCTGGGTTCATCTATGAGGCAGTAACCAGTGGCTTCTTCCTTCAGGGGCAACAAGAATAGCAGAGATTATATAATGCATTTAAGATAAACTGTCTGGGAGGCTGAGGTGGGAGGATCACTTGAGGCCAGGAGTTTGAGACCAGACTGAGCAACAACAACAAAAAATTTTTTAAATAGCTGGGTGTGGTGGTGCATGCCTGTAGTTCCAGCTACTCAGGAGGCTGAAGTGAGCAGATCACTTGAACCCAGGGGTTCTAGGCTGCAGTGAGTTTTGATCTTGCCACTGCACTCCAGCCTGGGCAACAGAGTGAGACCCTATGTCTCTATTAAAAAGAAGAAAAAAAAAGGACAGGAAAGAAAGATATACTGGGCTGAGTATTATACATAAGGATTGGTTCAGTCATTACCATGAATTAGTGAGTATTAATTGTCTGAACTGCCTGTTCTGGCCCTCATCTTTATGGGCTATCCATTTCTTCTGGGCCCTTGAATTTCGCTTTTGGTGCTCTTTGGAAGACTTTGCAATGCTTCCACTGACACACCTCTTACCAACAGCACTGCCTGATGCCCTCCTGTGTGTTCCCATTAACAACCTGGATTCCACTTCTGCCAAATCCTTACCAACTGGGGCCAACATCAACACGCCCCTCTCTGTGAGGAAACCATGAGCAAAGGGATGCTGTGGGGGTGGGTAGGAAGCTGCAAACCTGCCTCCCTGAAGCTGCCACATGGTGTCTGAAGTGAGGACCTCAAGATTCAGCTCAAAAAGCATTCATGGAGCCAGGTTCACTACTACAAAGGCATGTTGAAAATGACAATGAGATAGTAAGGCAGTAAAATGGGAGCACAGACAACAAGCAAGTGGTGAGAGGACTGGTAAGGCTTTGGAAAAGAAGCAGGACTCAACCTAGAAGTTGAAGGTAGAGAAGCAGCAGCAAACCCAGAAGCAAAGTCTTCAAAGCAGGAATCAGCAATGGTGGCCATATTGCCTAAGGGTACGGGCAAAGGAAAACAAAAATTATGCTACACTTGCTTCCATCCAAGCACCTCATGTTCCCATCTGATATCCACTAGGCTGCATTTCTGAATCCCCAGAGCCTAGAACATGGTTGAGCAAGTATCAGTAAAATAAAAGCATGAATGAATATACTTAACTCTGTTATTGCCAAAAGCCAAGAGTTCCGTAGTTCCTTTGAATCCTACATCTGCAGGGGAAACAGGTCACCCACGAGAAGAATTGGTGTGTGACAGATGCTTTTAAGAAGTCAAGTTGGCCGGGTGCAGTGGCTCACGCCTGTAATCCTAGCACTTTGGGAGGCCAAGGTGAGCGGATCATGAGGTCAGGAGATGGAGACCATCCTGGCCAACATGGTGAAACCCCGTCTCTACTAAAATACAAGAAATTAGCTGGGCGTGGTGGCACACACCTGTAGTCCCAGCTACTCAAGAGGCTGAGGCAGGGGAATTGCTTGAACCTGGGATGCGAAGGTTGCAGTGAGCTGAGATTATACCACTGCACTCCAACCTGGCGACAGGGTGAGACTCCGTCTCAAAAAAAAAAAAAAAAAAAAAGAAGCCAAGTCAGCAAACGTTACCAAAGACCTTGATATAGCATCCCAAGTTGCCCCATGGCTTTTGGAAACTGCCCTTATTCATTTATTGTATCTGTAGCAGCCTCTGCCTTCTACCCTTCTGAAGCTTCATGGGGAGGCTCTTTTCCTCTCGGTCCTCATGGTGCCTGGATTCTCAGTGAGCCTGGTGAATAGATCATAGGGGCTCTGCTCTTAGGCTGCACTCCTAAGAGTTTAGTCAATGTGCCTGTGGACAGCCAAGCAGTGAGGGTTTTTTTCTTGCGCCTGAGTCTTCTGCCTTATATCTCCCCCACCTCTTCCCCTCTTTAAACCAGCCTCAAGCTCCTAGTGTCACAGTTATTGACCTTGCAAATGCAGTCTTTTGCTGCATTCCCAACACCTGTCTTGGGCTCCACATACCTTTTCTTCAGGCACTGGCCATCCACCATCCTAGGTTAGAGTCTCACTTTCTTCCTATTAATAATATCAATAATATACCTTACATTTGCTTAATGGTTTCCAAAGCTTACATATGCATCTTATTTAACTCTATAGCAATCCTGCTAAATAGGTATTGTGATCTCCATTTGACACTGAGGCTCAAAAGAGGTAAGAAGTTTGTTCAGCTGGACAGCAGCAGCATCGGGCACTGCCCAAAGGTCCTCCCTGTCCAGGACTCCTTGCTCTCAATCATAGTTGCTGCCTCCCTACTTCTGACTCGCTCTGGAGTATGATTAAGTAGAGCTGATGGCCTCCTGCCTCCATGCTGCTGAAATGGTCCATGTATCAAGTAAGGTTTGGACTGGTAGGCTACAGGGGGCAAGGCCCCTTCCAACTCTGAGTCTCTCTGACTCTCTAACCCCACAATCCTTCAATCTGTCGGCAATTTTCCACAAAGCAACCTTCTCCCTTCAACTCCCCCCAACTTAACGCATGCTATTTTTTGACACTCAACTATTACTATACATTTTGTGGAGCTAGGCAGTGAACTGCATAGCAATTCCCTATCTCCAATTTCCTACAGCGTTGTGGAAAATTGTGTTACATTGGGCAAATGAAAGAACTAACAGCAGCAGGGGGAAAAGTCATTAAAATGTAGTCATTTTTGTTTAATCCTGCCTCCCTCAGCAGATTTGGTTGGTGACCTCTCTCTGAGTCATGAAAAGGCTTTAAAACTTGCTTTGATTTATATCTGTAGGAAATAGAGTTTACATCTTGCATTTTAATTTTTTTTTTTTTCATTCTCAAACCATACTTTTTTTCCCGTCTATGTGGAATTTCTTGATGATACCTCAGGACAAAAATATACATACATAATAGCTTTTCGGCTTTATGGTGTGGATTAACCACAACCACTCATTTCAACAACAGCCTGGAGGTTTTAAGCCAATTACCCCCGAATGTATTCTGTGAGATTTAGCTGGGCGGTCTTCTCTTGGTCAATTAAGTCATGGGAAAAGGCTCAGGATCACCAATGATCTAACTTGGAGAGTGATCCGCAAGGAAAAGCAATTAAAAAAAAAAGTTTTCTACCAGAGTATAGAGGCAAAAATTTTCATTATTTTTGGCATCTGAAGCATGGCAGATGGTCTAATCTTTTGCATCTCTATAGTCTGAACTCAATTCCAGAGGAAAAACAAAGAACCACAATTTAGTAGAGGTCAGGAACATAAAGTTTGTAACTTCAGCCCCACCTCCACCCCCAAGGCTGGGGCCTCTGTGGATTATGGGCTGTTACTCTTTAGTTGTAAGAAACAGAATCCCCCTCCCCTAAGCTAATTAATTAAAGGAGATTGTTTAAAAATACAGTGGTAGGCAAAATCCCTTGCCTTAAGATTTCTGGCTCCAATCCTGGGACTATGAATGTGATGAGATATCATGCCCTACGTTAGGTTACCTGATAGAGGGATTATGTAGATGTAATCATGGGTACTAGTTTTGATTTGAGTTACCCTAAAGGAGATGATCTGTGTAAACCTAACCTAATCATTCTTACCCTTTAAAAGCAGGTAGCAGAAGAGGAAGTTGGAAAGACTTAGTATGAGAGGGATTTGTTGTGTGGGTGATTCTCTGTTGCTGACATGGAGGGGACCTGTGGCAAGGAGCTCAGAGTGGCCTCTTGGAGGTAAGAACAGTCCCTGGCCAAGGCCAGCAAGGGAATAGGGACTCCAGTCCTATAATGCAAGGAAACAAATTTTGCTGAGAACCTGAATGAGCTTAGAAGCAGATTCTTTTCCAGGGCCACCAGATAAAAACCCTGCCCAGCCAACACCTTTACATCAGCTTTGTGAGATTCTAAACAGAGAACCCAGTTGAAGCCACTGCACTCTGACCTACAGAACTAGGATACAATACATGGATTGTTTTAAGCTGCTAAGTTTGTGATAATTTGTTATGCAGCATCAGAAAACTAACACAGATTCCCAGCTCATGGGCACAGGAACCCAAATGTGGCCAGGCCCCAGTGGGAAGGAGAGAAGTCCCAAGGAAGCAAAACCTCTCCACCTGTCAGGGGCCACTGGACCCTCTCCCTCAGCTTCTCTTTTGATCTTGACCAGCTTCCTACGCTTATCTGTGATGACACATGACTGCTGGCCCCAACCCTAACTGAACTCACTGGGCCAGCACTAATCGCTGACCAAAAAAGCCACTGTGTCCTTAGTCGAAATTCTGAGAATTCTGAATGAATGGCCAGTTGGTTGTTGGCCATTTATTCATCCAACAAATGTTAACTGAGCATATACAATGTGTTAAGAATTGTTCCAGGTGCTGGGGATACAGCAGTAAACAGGATGCCTTCCTGCTCACAGGGAGTTTACATTCTAGTGAAGGAGAGAAACAATGGAAAGGCAAACAAGGAAACACGCACGCTACACCAGCAGTGTGACAGGTTGTAAGAGAAAACAGAACAGGGTGATGGGAATAAAGAGAACCAGGAAGTGCTATTTTTAAACAGGTGGTCATAGGCCTCTTTAAGAAGAGTTGTGCATAAGGAGGATTTGAACAGAGGCTGGAGTGAAGGAGCCAGTTATGCAAATACATAGAGAACATTCAGGAAGAAGAAACAGGAAGTGCAGAGGCTTTGAAATGTTAATGTACTTGGCTCACGTAGGGAACAAGAAGGAGGCCAGGGCAGCTGGGGCAGAGAAAGCAGGGGGAGGAGGATAGCAAGTAGGGTGGGAGGAGCAGCATGGGCCAACACAGGTAGGGCCAATATGGGAAAACCATCAAGGAGTTTACTGTGAGGTAGTGACATGGATTGCTGGTCTTCGATCAGAGATCCAAACAAGATCTCAAACATGGCATCCCAGGCCTGCCCCTTCAGCTGGGCCTCTGGGTGCCATCATTCCCAAAGAATGGGGGTGATGAGTGAGTCAGGCTAGACATCTACTTCATGCTCCCATTATCACAAAGAACAACTTTGGTTAATTCAATAATGTCTCAACCATCTTTGATTCAAGCTGGAGGACTGAATCAAAAGGGCAGAGTCCACAGGAGGTAATGGAAGGTCAGTGGTAAACTAAGGGACAGTGTCTAAACCAAAGGCTCCTTTCTACAGAGATAGCTGGGCCCTCTTTCCATCTCTCCTGCCATGTAGTTTGGGGGAAGAATCAGCAGAACCACTAGCCAAGGGGTTGTCCCCTTCCCCATTCACCCTCATATTCCTAGAGAGATGCATCCAATCAAAAGAACACAGTCAGCTCAGAAACCATGAGAGGGACTCCAAAAGAATTACTGTTCCTAAAGTGCCCCTGGGATCAGAACTAGTGGTCTCCTCTGCCACTTTCCCAAACCAGTCTACTGTCCATGCCAAACACAGTCTTATTCCCATATCATTAGGCCCTTCTGAAGACATGAGCCATCCTGGGTACTACAGTACCCACCCTAACACCATTCTGCCTCAGTCTTTCTCTGAACTGGCTGGGGCCAATTTTTAATCCCAAAGGGCCTCTTTCTTCCAATCCTGGTTTCCAAATTTTCCTGGAATTGATCCAACAAATGTTTATTGAGCACCAACCTTTTGGCATTGTACAAGGCAGGAGGGGTTTAAGCCCTGAGTTCAAAACCTAATGCTGCCACTGACTATCTTAATTTGGGCAAATAACTCCCTGAGTCTCAACTATGAATAGGAACAATAATACCTACTTTAAGGAGGTGTTTAGGGGTTAGGAACAATAAAAGTCAAGTCTCTAGCATGAAGTTGGAGACAAAGTAGCCCTTAGTGGATATTTATTGAATAAATGAAAAAATTAATGAATGCTATGTTTGAATGTCCCCTTCAAAACTCATGTTGAAATTTAAATGCCATTGTAACAGTATTAAGAGGTGGGGCCTTTAAGAGGTGAGTAGGCCACGAGGGCTCAGCCCTCATGATGAAATGAATGCCATTACTGCCGGAATGGATTAAGTTATCCTGGGAGTGGGCTCCTGATAAAAAGGATGAGTTTGGCCTGATTTCCTGTCTCTGGTGTGCTTGCTTGCTCTCTCATCACAGGATCAAGTAACAAGAAGCCCCTCACCAGATGAAGCCCTTCAATCTTGTACTTCCTAGCCTCCACAACCATGAGCCAAAAACCAGTCTATGTATGGTATTCTTTTATAGAAGCAGAAAACGGACTAAGACAATGAATGACAAGGTTGGAAGTACATTTGATGACCGGATATTGATGAAACTCCATGATGAATGCTTCAGCAGAGGTACAAAGTCACAGGGTGAATGGGAAGCACTGAACAAGTTTCCACCTTTCCTTTATACTCTCTCTCCGCCTCCCCTGCACATTCCCCACAGGGGCTGCTCAACCTGATTCTATCTTCAGCTTCAGTCTCTTCCCAACACCATCTGACTCCTTCCCAAAGGAGACTTGGACACTAAGCACAGCCTTGATGCTCTTTCATTCCCACCCCCCACCAACATAGCATCATCCCTATATCTACTCTCTAAGTATGCTCTCTCAATTCAATTCATGTGAACAAACCTTCACTGAGCACCTAAGATGTGCAAGACAAAGTGGATATAGAGATGAAGAGGGCATGGTCTTTACTCACAGAGCTCATATTCTAGTGAGAAGAACCACCAAGATGGCCAGTTCATACACTGTGATGATGCTGGCAATAGAAATATGTCCAGGGCACAAAGGCTAATTAATCTCTGGTAGGAGGCTTAGGAGGTTGTGGGGGATGTAGGGAAGAGAAGGCTTCCTGGAAGGAGGGACCCAGGAGTTGGGTTTCACAGAATGAATAGGAACATGCCTGGCAAAGGCAGGGAAAGGATATCCTTCTTGTACCTCACCTCTTCTTTCTGCAATCCTTTCTTATACTTCTAGGAGAGGGTTTCTTAAGCTCTCTGAAGTACAGGACCAGTTTCTTCTCTTTTTCTTATTTCCAAATCATTGCAGACTGACACCTTGCAAAAATATAATAAAATAAACTACTATAAAATATTGGATTATAACACAAAATACTAGCATGCTGATCACATGCTCAGATGTTGCAACAATGTCAAATTGCTATAAAAGTTTCTCCCTTGGTGGTGATGGTACCACACTGAACTGGGCACTTACAGATGGTGAAAATAGCAAAATTTATTTCATGTATACTTCAACACACAAAAAAAGCTTCCCTTTCATTTTCATAGTATTCTCATATTTCAGGTTTCATTGAAACTTTGGAGTTGTTTTTAAGCCATTTTTGCTCTCATCACCAATATCAAATTTATCAACACTTTTAATCATTTTTTTTAAACAATTTGCATTTCCATCCTTTCCTTCCCAATCTAATTCCACACTTCTTCAGATCAGGGTCTGGTTCCAGCAACAACCTACTGAATACCCTCCCTGCCCCCATCCTCCCAAGCAAAAATGCCTTATATATAAAAGGAAGCTAAACTGATCTTCCCAAATCACTGTTTCTTGGTGTTTTCCCTCAATAATGTTTAACAGCTCCCTGTGGCCTCTGGCATCAATTTTAGTTCTCCTAACTTTCATAGAAGCCTTTGTCACTCATTACTCACTTTATATAGGCAGCCAAAGGTCCTCCCAGGCCACTTGTCCCTCTGCTCTGGCCCACACAGATCTCTCTCCATCTCCAGGACTCTACTTCCCAAGGCCACTGAGACCTTGATGGAGACTGTTACTGAATGGGCTCTAATTGTGTTGTGTGTAGTTTCCGTAGTCTGAGACCAGCAACCAGTTCTGCTAATTCTCTCCCTACAACTCTGATACTAGTGTATGAGACACGTTAATAAAAAAATTTGGGTGAGTTGTCAGGTTTCTAATTAGTCTAAGAGAATTTCACAATATCGGCGCAATCATCCTACCAAATTAAGTCTAGCAAATAATATGTTCCTAATATGCACATTATCCCTAATCCTCAGAAGAGGAAGATATTGCTATCTATTTTACAAATAAAAACAGAAGCTGGGCGCGGTGGCTCATGCCTGTAATCCCAGCACTTTATGAGGCTGAGGTGGGTGGATCACAAGGTGAGGAGATCGAGAGCATCCTGGCTAACACAGTGAAACCTCACCTCTACTAAAAATACAAAAAATTAGCCAGGTGTGGTGGCGGGGGCCTGTAGTCCCAGCTACTCAGGAGGCTGAGGCAGGTGAATCACTTGAACCCAGAGGCGGAGGTTGCACCGAGCTGAGATCGCGCCACTGCACTCCAGCCTGGGTGACAAAGCGAGACTCCATCATAAAAAACAAAACAAAACAAAACAAAACAAAACAACAACCAAAAAAAGAGATATAGCCAGGAGAAGTCACTTGCCCCAAAATCAAACAACTGTTGAGAGGAGAGAGGGATTCTAAATTTAATGTGTAACTCCAAACTGTTTCCATTGCACAGCCCAGCTTTTGAAATGGAAGCTCTTCTCCAGAGTTTAGGAACCACCCATTCATCATTCCTTATGACCTATGAGAGTCTGCACACCCAACATGCAGCTCGAACCCTCCTGTAATTCCATGGGTTTGGCCATTTGGAGCATCAAACACGAGCACTTGCTATCGTGACCAAAACAAGAACTCTTCAGTCCTGGGACTTAGAAATAGACCGGAAGCTCTGTCACCCATCTGCGTGTTTTACCTCTCATCTGTATTGAATGACAGGGATGTTTTCAGAAGCGGCTTTGGAATGGTCAACCCTCTGTACTTTTCCCCATGTTCTGGAATCAGGATCTTGGCTGGAGTGAGAGGAGAAGGGGAAGAGGATGGGAACTAAGGGAGGAATAATTTTTAAGAAGAAAAGGGAGAGTCATTGGGGAAAATGGAACAAGTGATCAGAGAGGGGGGAGCCTTGGGCAACACCTGTCACAGCTGAGGAAGAGGAGACCTTCAAGAAGCAGGCAGATGAAGAGTGATCAAGTAAGACTAGGAAAGAAAGTCTGGAAATTGGGAAGTCCCAGGTAAACTTTGCCAGAACAGTTTCAATGGGTGTGCAAGTCAGACTGCAGTTTGGTGTATGAGTGGAAGCAAAAAAGCAGCAACTTATCTATATGTGAGTTTTCAAGACATTTGGTGAATACAGGCAGGAAAGAAGCTGATTGAGAAGGGACTGGTGTGTGAGGTGGTGGACTGAGGACTGGGGTAATGTAAGAAGCTGGGGGTTTGTAACCAAATCACTTAGGCAGACTAAGTGATTATCTTCAGACCTGGAGCAGGCTCAGTAAAAATGCCTTCCGGGTTGATTCAAGTTGGGGACTGCTCAGTTTGAGCAGTAAGAACAAAAGAGGTTGGGGATTGGAGGTGGGGGGCACTAAGGATGCTGTGAGTGTGGCTAGAATAATCAACAGACAACCAGGCTGCGTTGGGAGAGTCTGGACGGATAGAGGCCCAGAAGCTAGAGGCTGGAGAGCAAGTCTTCATGGGAGTAGAAGAGACCAGGAGGTGGAGGGTTGGGGTCAAGAAGGTGAAGCTCAGAGGGCACTATGTGTTCAGACATAGCATGATCCAAGCCATAAGTCATGAACCATGGGAGCAAAGTCACATGGTTGGGGACTGTGATAGCCAGAAAAGCTGAGAAGGTGGAGGAACTCCAAGGCTGGGAGACAGGTCAGCAGGGAGGCTGTTAAACTCACCGGGGAAGAAGGAGGCATGTTTGATAGGGATCAAGCGCTAGAGTCCCTGGTAAGTACGAAAAGTACTGGGGTCCCACCAGGCGGGACCTGCAGCTGAGACAGCCATCAAAGCAATGGGAATGCAGAATCTATCCACACTTCTCAGGCTGCAAAATGCCATTCACTGCTCTCCCTCAGGGAGCGCAGGGCTGCAAAACGGCTTGGTGTCAGTATGTGGGCCTTGCCTCCCACTGCCTTTCAAAACAGGATGGAAGAACTGCTTACGTGGTATTATATTTTAACCAGAGGGCACTTGGAAAATCAGAATTCGAGGGTAGCCTGCACACGAGTCCAGAGGGCAACCTTGGATTTATGAACACGTAGAACAGAGCGCTCGCGGTGCTCAGACCTGAGCCATCGAGGTAAGGCAAGCTCGTTCTCGGCCGGCCTCACATTTTTCTGTTTATTTTCATCTGTGGGATCAGGCGTCTTAGGGAGAAACAGAGAGGCCTGGTAACAACAGCTTCCCCGTCATTCTTGGTTACTTACATCTGTGGTCAATTTTCCACACTTTATTCCATAAAAGGTAAAGGAGGCACGGTACTTGCAACAGGATAATCTAAACAATATGAACCATGTTACTGTTAAAGACCATCTGGCTGATCACGCCCAGGCCCAGAGTTTTAACTCCTTGAGGTAAGAAAGATGCCAAACCCAGAGAGGCCGGGGCCTTTTTCTGGGCTCTTACTCCAAGTCTTTTCCTCCCTCTTCAAGTCAGTTAAAACAACAACCTTTAAGGTCTCTGCCAATCCTAATATTCTCTCTGATTCTAGGCCGGCTGCTGGTGAAACTCTGCGAGCTTTGTGAATGAGCAACTTGCAAAATGCTTCTACCAAATGCCTCTTTTATTTCTCTTTAAAAGGAAACATTACAAGCTTTTTAAAAAAAAAAAAAAAAAAGCCTTCCACACAACCCAAATTGAAGTACTCTCAAGTGCTGGGGTTGCTTCCTTCATTGCTGATTCTCTCACTTAAAGCTAAGGTATTATTTACATAATTTTAATTTTAAGAAGCAGCTGATATCAGTGAAGAACCAGTGAAGCCCATGCTTTTCTTTTATTTGGGCTTACACATTTTGTGGCCATCTGTTATCCAAGAAAGTTGCAAAGTCAAATAAGAGATGGGAAAACTGTAAATCAGATGGTGTTTTTCATCCTTTGGGTGGGGAGCTAATGATAAAAGATTCCGGGAAAGTTTCAGTTGGGTAAGGTCATCACAAAAATGAAACTTGGCCTCCCTTGTGAGGTGCAGCCTTTCCACCTGCAGAAGGAATTTAGCATTTGACCTAGAGGTTCGGGTGTATTTTATTCTTCGAATAGGTCATTAAGAACTCTGGCTTTCCCTAGCTTCCTCTAGGGGTATTAAAACGATTCAAAACAATTCAATTTAATATACCTTTTAATTTTTTAAATCGTGTCTGGCAACATTCCATCAAGGAAGCATCTTTCAGTACCACGGCTACAACAGAGCCCTCATTTCTAGCCACTATCTCCTTTGTGTGTAACCACAGGACCTAAGCAATCAGTTTTCTGGGAATGGGTTTTCAGAGGTCATGATAGAAAACAGGTTCAAATACAATGGCTATGTCTGGCTTCAACAATGCAGCACCAACTGTGCTAGCACAGCTCTCCGCTTTTTAAAATATTCTGGAAAATCTCGATGATACAGAAAAAAAACAATGCAAGAGCCTAAATAACGTACACATGACAGAATGTGGTTCTTACTTTGTCAAACTACTTTAAATTGCACAGGCCCAGATAGGCAGTTATTTTTTGGTTTGGTTTGGTTCTGTTGACTTGCCAAACTTCAACATCCTTCTTTCTTCCCCCATCCACCTTGCAAGTTACCTCTTTGGATTCACAAAGACAAGAGTTGAAGGGGTTAACAGCAGAGTCGTTGGGAGACAAAGCATCATATCCCATGATCATAAATCTCTTTCAAGGCAAGTTAAACTCAATTCTACTACAGCTCCCAAATTCAGCATTCATCTTCAATTAGATAAAATGGCATTCACATCTATTTGTACTCTCTCCATTTCCCAACACATTTATCTCATGAAATAAAAATTGGAGCATACAATTGTCCTAAACATGTACATTATTTTTAAAAAGAGTTAATGAATCAGACTAAATTAATAGGCCTTTTATTGGAATTCAGTTTTAATACAAATTCTTTAACATGTATGAGCAATATTTTTCAAGAGACAGGTGAGAAAGAGAATGAGGAAAAAAAGACTTAGTCATCACTCAACTATAGTAGTAATTTCCCAACCCAAAACAAAGCAGGAAAAATTTTATGTTAATTCTAAAAAGAATTTTATTTGGATTGTATGATCAGATATTGGGCATACTATAGCTCCTTTGCAGAGCTCTTCTCTTTTGGAGAAACGAGTTTCATTTCTTCTATGATTCTGATTAAATGGACAAGCAACCCCCATGTAAACTAGTATCCTCACCTCTATAAGGACCAAGGCTGCAGCTGGAGTAAGAAAGTTGGGAATTTCCAACAACTGCTGGATTTAAATGGTTGCTTAGATTTAGAAGCCACAGAACAAGATGAGAAAAAAGCCCCAAAGGGCAAGCGAGGCAGTGTGGCTAAGTGTTGATGGTAGCAAAAAGAGTAACACGAGTGAAGGAAGTTGGCAGGGAGTGGGGGGCCCACGGTGGCATTGGCCTCAGGGCCATGCAGGTATACAGCCCAGCTGAGCACAGGGTCTGCATTTAGGAGTCCAATAGATGGTCAGGTCCTAGCATGGGACAGGTGGCCTTTCAGGTCAGGTGGGAGCACACAGGTCCTTTAACCCATTTAAAGAACCTAGGATGTGTGAATGAATGAGTGAAGCCATCTGGGAACATGTCAGGACTGAAAATGTGGGGCAGGAACTTCAGAGAAGGGGCCTTGGGTTCTGCAGACTCTTGCCTGATTCTAAGCTGCTAAGTTCTTCTCTACTGAAAAACCAAAAATCAGATGGGTCCCACAGCCATGTGGTGGGCCTGAGCCTCCTGGTTTGGATTGGAGGCAGGGGCTGAATGCACAGGGTGTTAAGTGGCTCAAGGCCACAATTGAAAGGATGGAAGCAGGGGTGACAGACATGTAACAATGCGTAACATCCAGGCACTATCCAGTCTGATACCAGAGCAGGGTCTGGAAGCACTTGCTGTTGCTAGATTATGGGAGGGTCTGGCAGGCCCCAGCAGAGACAAGGCTGCCTACACAGGATGGGAAACACTGGCAGGGGTACTGGGGGACCAGCTATTTATCAACCACTGCAAAAATAAACTGCTGTGAGTCAGCCCTGGGAGCAGGGGCAGACAGGTTATTCCCGCCTTCCAGTTGGCAGTCTGTCCACATTTGTGTGAAAGGGATATTGCTTAAGAAAGGAAAATAAGGCTGAGGGTGGAGCCAGGAGGAGCTTGTTTTTGTCAAATTTCTCAAACATTTGCTTTGCTGGTTAGCACAAACAAAAGCTTGTGCTTTTGTGATTAGGAATCGTGTCTCTTTGTTCTTGTGGCATGGTTGAGGGAAAAGAAAGTCATAGACTTCTCTGCCCTGTCAAGCAGGTTTGGATTTCTTTTAGGAGGTGAGATCAGGAGGGAACTTCTGAACACTTTAGAGTAACTAATTTGACAGCTGCCCAAGTGATATGTCTATAACTATCCTCTATTATAGCCAGGCACGGGCCTTCTACTTTTTTTTTTTTTTAAAGATATAAAGGAAAATAAGTGTGAGATGGAAAGGTATTAGTAAATGCATTAAATGTCATGATTTGTGTGAGTAATAAGGCTTAGGCAAGATCCACGTCAAACCCCCCACAGCATCTCGGTATGAGATTCAAGAAAGAAAGGAGCCTCTGTGTGTGAGTTTTCTGCTGGAGGCAGCATGAGCAACCAAGACCTGTGTGTCCAGGAGGGGCAAGGTGATGAAAGGTACTCACTCACCCAAAGAGGAGACTTTTACCTTCGTTAGGAAAGAGGGCAATGGGTGTGTTGGAACTGGCTCCTACCAGCTCTCAAATGTCAAATTTTCAGGGATTCAGGGAGCCAGTTGTTAAAGTTATTATTAAAATCTAAAATACAAACTTGCAATTAAATAAATTATACTTAGAAAGATAATACTCAAAACTCATCACTTATATTGATGATCTATGTTCTTGAGATGATGTTCGGCATCCATATGGCAGAAGCACTACTACACAATGGTGTGCTGCTCTTCCCAATTCCATGTTCGGGGATACCGCAAAATTGGCCCCAGTGGGGGTATTTACTTCTTGGAAATCAACCAACATTGCAAATCAGGGTTTGATTTCTCATTTTGTTGATTATCTAGACTTAAGAAAATGATGAAGGAACGTCAATGATGCAGATTAAACTTAAAAGTGAGTCTGTAAAATTTGAAAGTGTCTGTAGTCATTATATCGTGAATAACATTAAAAAAAGGAAAATACTCTTCCAGTATTTAAAACTGTTATACGATCAGCAAAGAAGATGCTCGTGCCATTGGTGAATGAATGAAGTTATACTCAGTACTGAAGCTGAAAGAGGTTTCAGTTTATCCCAGTTATGCCTAGTGTTCCATTATTGGAATGCTAAGTTTGTGGGAGTTATCTATATCCTACTGCTCAAGGTCATCGCCAAGGTCTGATTTTTCACACAAAAAAATTTGCAACCATTGGCATAAATGGGTTAACAGGTGCAAAGATGAAAAATAGTTCAGTGATCACATATCAGATTTAATGACAATAAATTTATTGAGAAAAGGTTAGTGGACTGATGAAATTCCACTCATCAAATCATGGCTAACCATAGGTTAGCTATGGCTACAAGAGCTCAAAGAATCAAAAGTATTCTATGAGAATTGATTGGCTATATGGAATTTACAATAAACAGTGTTGATATTTTATTATGTAAACTGTGTGCTATACATCCTTTATATCAGTGAAACTGATAATTAACTTATATATGCATGTGTACACACACTTTTTACTGAAAAGCTGGTTGTTAAACATTTACCAACGTGCAACTTATTGAGGGTGTCTGCAAATGCAGGCTTCGGGGAGGGGTTTATTCTCCCTATTCTCACTGCTAAAGGGCTAAAGGGTTAGTACTTCTTTTAAAACTTTGAGCCAGGCATGGTGGCTCATGCCTATAATCCCAGGGAGGCAGAGGCAGGAGGACTGTTTGAGGCCAGGAGTTCAAGACTAGCCTGGGCAATAAAGTGAGACCCTGTCTCTACAAAAAAGCTAAAAAGTAACTGGGCATGGTGACACACACCTGTGGTCCCAGCTCCTTGGGAAGAAGCTGGGACAGGAGGATCATGTGAGCCCCAGAGGTCGAGGCTGCAGTGAGCTATGATCACGCTGCTGCACTCCAACCTAGGCAACAGAGAGAGATTATGTCTTAAACAAAACAAAACAAACAAAAACTCTGAACCTGATTTGATTCTAGATTAATAATATACATCATGCTTTTACCAACCCACACAATTTACCCTTCCCCCAAATTCCTGAAGCTCCTTCTGTTTTTATTCACCTAGCAAAGGATACCCCTGTATTGGCTTTTCAATTTATAACATTTTAAATTTATGTTCCATCTCGTTTTAGACAAAGGTCAGTCTCGGAAGCTTTCTCCAAGCCTTTTAAAGGTGCCTGCATGGGGTGAGCACTAAAAAACTGTAGTTGCTCAGTTAATTGGTCAACTTACCATCTTGACCTCTGCACCCGACACTGAGCCAAACCAAGGATTCAGACATGCATGAATATCTCATCATGATGGAGATGATGGTAATGCAATGACAGCCAGAGTTTACTGAGGACCAAATGGGTGCCGGATACTATGCCAGGGACTCTGCATACACTATTTAGATAGAACGGTATCTGTGAACATGTGGCTAACTAGCCAAAGATAGTGACTTGAGACTGGGTCTTGGTCCTCTCAGTCTTTAGGCCCCAGCCATGTCCTGGCTTAGTAATGTTGAAGCATACATGTCTGCATGAATGACTGATTAAGTGGCCTACTGTTAGCATTTAGTTATCGATCTGCTCTGTGTCTTCTCTTCTTTCCTCTTACCTTCCTTCCTTCCCTCCTTTCATATGAGAGACTCCATATGAAAAAGGAAGCTGAAGTGGCCTGCACATGATACAGAAAAGCCATACTACTTTCCTAAGACTGGTAATCCGGCAATACCTAACACAGCACATGGCTAGAGACCTCACGTTTGCCCAACTTCTCCGCTCATCGTTTGCCACTGCTCTGTAAATTTCCCAATCCCCTCACAGAAAGCACATGGCACCATTTAAAATGGCTGCTGACTCTCTAAGGGAGGTCCCACAGGCTGACAGCCCTGTCCCAATTGTTAAGCTCTCCACAAATGGGGAGACTTCTTCCAGGAGGAGGGGAGGGCTGGAGATGGGCATGCAGTGGGCAATGTCAGCTGTCCTTCAGGTTCTGCTGCCCTTTTCCGCCCTGGTCAGTATACAAGCTTCGGGGACACACACCTGGACCAGAAGCAGTTGTGTTACCTAGAAATCGGGAACAGGTTTCCTCATCTCCCAGTTTGAGAACCTGAGGGCAACTGACTTCTAACCACTGTCATTCACCTTTTCTCAAGAGAGTAAAAGTTAGGAACATAACAGCTGTATTTGATGCTTTTACCTAAAGCTTATAACTTCAATTTGCCAACAGATACTTCATTCTGGCTTTATTCAGCCCTGCTGATGACCCGTAAGACAAAAGTTTCAAGATCATTGATTTTTTGTATGCCTTTAAAAGTGTCAAAAGTTGTTTTTTAAAAAAAGTATCCGTTGATTGCCTCCACTAATTCAAGGCCATCCTTACTGCTGATAACTGTTGATTTGGGCTAAAATAATCATGTATTCATGTCAATGATTTTCATTTTTTGTCCTATGAAGGGATTTGAACAGGGTCATGAAGACTGCTCAGACTTCAACAGGCAAGAAAGGGAGAGGGGAGAAAGTGAAAGGGTAGGCCACATGCAGGGCAGCAGACTGCATATCAGATTTTATGACAATAAATTGTTGACCAATTTCATTATCTCATGCTATCTAAGTATCTGTTTCAGCTGGGTTAGCTAATTCAGCAAGAGTTATAAATAATATGCCATACATATGACAAATTTCTTTTATAATTATATTTCCTTTCTCATTCAGTAGCTCTTTCTACTTTATTAATAAAAATTTAAAACCCTGTCTTATTAAGCGATTTTTACTTCATTTCTGTTCATATTTTTATTTTCTTTCTCATGCTGTATGCTTTAGCTTACTACTTGGTTTCTTTTCTAGATTCTAAATTCTTTAAAATGAGACTTCAGAGCCTTTTTTTGATCCAAATAAATCATGTCTATTTATTTCAACACATATTTCCCTTTCTCTCCCCCATTCTCATTCTGCCCCCAGAATATCCATTACTCTCCAGTCACACTGCATCCCCTGGTCCAAGCTACGGCCTCACCTGGACTGCTGACAGAGCCTCCTAATTTTGCCTGCTCCTACACTTGCCCAACTCCTCCAGCCACACAGTGACCAAGTAATCTTGTGGTGGTCAGGCAGTGGTCAGAGCTTGGGCTCTGGAGGCACAAGACAACCTGGTGACACCCTGGCCCCTTCACAAACATATGACGTAACCCTGGGCTAGTTGCTTAACATCTCTGGGCCTTGGTTTCCACCGCTGAAAATGAGCATATTAAAAGCCCATACTTAAAAGCACATACGTCATCTGGATGCTGTTAGTATTAAATGAGAGAATATATGTTTATTGCTTGGAGCAATAAACTGGCTTTAGGCACTTTGAAAAGTCTCTGAAAATGTATATCGAACTGCTTAAAACCCACTTCAACCCAAATACTCGGCCCTGGATCATAAGGGTCTTCAAGATCAGGGCCTGCCTCACCCCATGCTACTCCCCCTCCTTACTCACCATGCTCCAGTCGCACACTGGCTCCTGGTCACCTCTCAAGCCCACTAAGCTCTTTCACACCTCAGTGCCTTTGCATATGCTGTTCCCTCAGACAGGCTTCTTCACCCAGCTTCGCATGGCTAGTGACCCATCCTTCAGCTCTCAGCTTAAATGTCACTTCCTAATCTGACAGAGGCCCTGCTCAACCACCCAGGCTAACTTTAATGGTCCATGTCATTGTCATTCCTTTATAGTACTTAACAAAATTTGAAGTTATACACTTATTTGTTGGTTGACTTAATACATCTCCCCCAGTACACTGTGAACACCATAAACCATGTTTGCTTTGCTTGACCCTGTCTCTCCCACACCTGGCACATGGGAGGTATTCAATCATTATCTGTCGAATGAATGGGAGTAGATGGCTGATTAATGAACTTGGAAGATGAGTGTGGTTCCTTGCAGAAACTTTTGCATTTTTCTCCAAATAGGTTGTAATAATTTACTAAAGCTAATAAAACCTGCCCTTGGCCACAGATTTTACTGGCTCTGCCTGGTAACGAAGTGAGAATTGTTAACGTCTCAACACACTTATTCAATACGTATTTCTTAACACCTGCCATATATTTAGCACTGTATACTGGACTCTGTTTGCTAAACAAAAGAAAGAGAAGACTTGAGATCTCCCTCCACCCCATCCCTACAGGGATATTAGACATATGAGATGTACATAATAACACAGGAGGTAACTAGATAATATGACAAGGCTATGAATAATTATTTGCCAAGATGAATGGCACACTTAAGGGAAACATTAAGATGAGAGCAGAGAGAAATCACTCAGGGAGCATCACAAAGACAGGAACTTTGGGATGAGTGAGAGGTGAAAAGGAAAAGGGCATTCTCTGCAAGAGAACCTTAGTGTTGGGAAGAGGCAACGAGGAGGTCGAGGTATTTTGTGGGTAGGGGCGCAACCAGAAGACTGACCTGGTAAGATTCATGTTGGGGAAACTATGGGGTGAGGGAACGCCTTGAGGAATCCAATGAAGAGGTGATATGACCATTCTTATTTCTTTCTGATGGCCAAAACTGTGCTCATCTTATCCTTCAGCATGTTGCCTAGTGTTTCACAGGTGGTTTACATTCAGCAGTGCTTGTTGAACTAATTATGTTGAATAAAAAATTAAAAACACAAACAGACAAATGACAGAGAAACTGTTAGGGAAAGTTCTGTCCTCTCTACACACTTCTAAAGGAAGTCCCTAATGGATTCTCAGAACATCTCGAACTGTTCAAATACCAGTTACATAAATGATTTCAAAATACAGTCAAGATTATATGTTATATAAATAAGATCTTGATCTGAAACACCTGAGGACAACACCAACTGGGGGTGGGGCATGTGGATTACAGGCCATTTAATTCACAAATATAGTTTAATCATAAATAATATCCTACATACAGAAAAGGGAAATGTTTCAAAAACAAAACAAGTATGACCTATCCTACAAAGACGGAGCTTGCACATAGTGAAATGATTAGGGTAGTTCAAAACTTTGATAGGAAAAAAAGGGTTTTACTGTCAGAGTTATTTGGTGGATGCTGAGGCCATCAATAACATTCAACATTAAATCTTCAAAAGAACTCAAAATCAGAAGAGGAGATTTATTCCTTAGGATAAAACAATGATTACAGACATAAATCCGGGCTTGAGTGGAAATTCTAGAGCAATGCTATTAGGACTTTCTGCAACGATGGAAATATTTATTTCTGGACCATCCAGTACAACTAACTGGACAACTAGCATTGGTAGCAACTAGTTATGGGTGACTATTGAGATTTCAACGTGGCTAATGTGACTGAAGGACTGAATTTTTTATTTTATTTTTTAATTTATTTAAATTTGAATAGCCAGAAGTGGCTATTAACTACTGTAATGATGGCATAGCCTTAGAGACTTCACTTTGCAAACACAGGTAGAAGAATAAGATGTTCCCCTCAGCACTCGTGTTGGAGGTAATAGGAAATACTGCAGGACAAGATGAAAAATAAATAAAGAATAAATATAGGAAAGACAGAAATAGACATATCACTTGTTGTGCAGATGATATGAGTGTAAATAGAAAAAGCAAGATTAACCAAATGCGTATCACTGCTATAAAGTTAGAAAAGGCAATGAAAAATGGTGCTATTCACAATATTAAAAAAATCTGAGAATTTATATATCTAGATAAATATCTAGTGAGATAAAAATAATACAATTATAATGGGAAAAATAAAGGAATACCTAAAGAAACAAAGTTATATCCATTGCTCTTGATTTAAAAAATTTAGAGCAATATCAGTAACATTAATCCATAAAACAAAAAATAGATTAACATAATAACAATTATATTCCTGCAAGAATACTCTAGAATGTGATAAATGACTGGCAAAATTAATAAAGAAAAATAAATACACAATAATTCCAAAGAAGATTGCAGGAGGATGTAATAATCAAATTTTAAGACACATTATAAAGTGATCTTCATCAAAACTGAATTTTGCTGAATCAAAGCCAGGACAAATACTCTACTAAAATAGTGATTCCAGAGATGGATTTGAGCACTTAAAAGTCCTGAGGACATAGCAAACAAAACAAAACTAAGAATCACAATAATAGATGTCGGAATCACCATTTAATAAATGCTGGTGGAACAACCTGGTATCAATATGAAGAAAAGTATATTATATCCATAACTCACCATATACAATAGTACTTTCTAAATTGGTTAATAAACTAATTAAATACGCAAAGCATTTAAAAGAAAAAAAGGAGAGCGTATTTATCCCAGCTATAGCAGAGAGAGAAATTCATGATTAAAAAACTAAATAGTACTATAAGACTGAGGTAGGTGAACTCAAATATCATAAAGTCTATTTAATGTTTCTTTGCACTTTGGAAGGACAAGGAAGGCAGACTTCCTGAGCCCAGGAGTTCAAGGTCAGCCTGGGCAACATGGCAAAACCCTGTCTCTACCAAAAAAAAAAAAAATACAAAAATTAGCCGGGCATGGTGGCACATGCCTGTGGTCCCAACTACTCAGGAGACTGGGGTGGGAGAATGGCTTGAGCCCTGGAGGTCAAGGCTGAAATGAGCTGTGTTCATGCCGCACTCCAGCATGGGTGAGCAAGACCCTGTCTCAAAAAAAAAAAAAAAAAAAAAAAAAATCTCCTTAATGAAAAGTAACAAAACATCTGGCTGAGCGCATTGGCTCATGCCTGTAATCCCAGCACTTTGGGAGACCAAGGTGGACAGATCAGCTGAGGTCAGGAGTTCGAGGCCAGCCTGGCCAACATGGTGAAAGCCCGTCTCTACTAGAAATACAAAAATTAGCTGGGTGTAGTGGCAAGCGCCTGTAATCCCAGCTACTCGGAGGCTGAGGCACGAGAATTGCTTGAACTGGGAGGTGGAGGTTGCAGTGAGCTGAGATTGTGCCACCACACTCCAGCCTGGGCAACAGAGCGAGACTCAGTATCAAATAATAAATAAATAAGAAAAGTAGGCCGGGCGCAGTGGCTCAAGCCTGTAATCCCAGCACTTTGGGAGGCCGAGGCGGGCGGATCACAAGGTCAGGAGATCGAGACCACAGTGAAACCCCGTCTCTACTAAAAATACAAAAAATTAGCCGGGCGCGGTGGCGGGCGCCTGTAGTCCTAGCTACTCAGGAGGCTGAGGCAGGAGAATGGCGTGAACCCAGGAGGTGGAGCTTGCAGTGAGCCGAGATCGCGCCACTGCACTCCAGCCTGGGCAACAGCGTGAGACTCCGTCTCAAAAAAAAAAAAAAAGAAATTAAAAAAGAAAAGTAACAAAACAAATAAAAAGGGAGCCCCCCAAAAATTTAAATTATGATAAATATAATGGATATTTATAATCCAAAATAATAATAAAATCTTATAGTGTGATATAAACATATATTGTCATCAGTAATGAGACATCATTTGACAAATGGCTAAAGAGTAAAGGGGGAAAGCTGGAAAGAGAGGGACACTAGCAGATGGCAGCCCTGTGCCAGGCACTTTATAGGTGCATTACACACACTGGGAAATGTACCCTATTAGCTAACACAGGGAAGGTGTTCAGTCTCACCATTAAAGAAACATGAATGAAAATAACTGTTTACCTACTTAAACACAATAAGACACAATGGTAAAATACTGGGCAGAGCTGTTGGATGACAAGCCCACTCAACTACTGCCAGAGGCATTGTACATTACTCCAGTGTTTCTGTCAGATGTCTGACAATATGGAACTACAGCTATAAAACCATCCATATTTTTTATCCTTAATTCTTCTTTTGAGACTATATCTTGAAGAAATGCTCAACAAAGAGATACACAGAAAGAAAAGTAACCAATGTAAGCAATGTTTCTAACAGCATATTTTTAAGAACTAAAATGGGCTCTGTCTAAATATCCAACCACAGAGGTTAAGTAAATTCAATATAGTAATTCAATAGGATTTTAATGACATTATTTAAAACTTTAAGTGATCATGTGAATTGACCTATGGATAGAAATGTAAATACAAAACAATTTTAAGTTAGGAAAAAAACAAGCATAAGAACCCTAAATGCAAAACATTTCAAATGGTACACAGAAGATGATGATTATGAATCAAAGTCCTTTCCTGTCTGGAATACCCTCCAAATGTGGGGAGAAGTGAAGTTAAAGCAGCAATAACTGGCTTAGACAGCTGCTGTGGGGGCTCTGAATTCTACCAAAAGATCTTGAACTACTCAATCAAGAATATTCTGGGACTTACGTGTTCTATATTTCTAGAACTTAGTTTAACTCCAAAAGAACATAATCAGATAAAGATATGATCAGCCCCAATATTTGTTGAAGGCATCCGTTTGGCCTTTCCTTTTATTATGTGGATTAAGGAATGGAGTGTACAAACTATATTTGCACAATTGCAATTCAAGAATTAAAGCCATTGTTTGCCCCTGAAACACATCAATAACCAAAAACACTACAACTAGAGCATTGCTGGTGAGAGCACTCACTGATCTGTCCACAGAGCATGGCCTGGACAGCTGTGACACCACCAGGTGGGCAGTTGATAGATGCCCCTCTGGCTATCTTAAGACCATGGGAAGTCCACTTTGGCAAAGCTGTATTCTGCAATCACTTTAAAGGTGTAAGATTTTAGAAGGCAGATTAAAGAAAAAAAAAAGTCTCTTGCTGGGATTTTTCTGGAATTTAGACTTCCAGAGGAAGAATCTGATAAATGGTGTTGAGGTTACCATCCTGCACACCCTCTCTCTAGGAAAGTCCATTCATTCTCATGGCTTAAGGGCCACCACCATTGCCCCACACCCTGAAGTCTAGTCTCATGTTTTTACTTGGATTTCATAAGTATATAATGTAAACACTTCAGTTTGGGGCAGAGATATTTATAATCCCTCTTGGGTATCATGCTTGGATGGCCTCAACTGTGCGACTTTTTGTAGCTGGGTCAGATCCTTAGTTGTCCCTCTTACCAGCCCACCACCTTGTCCATCTCATGTCTAGCAATCCATAATGGCAAGCTCCGAGTCCATCAAGACACACCAAGTAGTAAATCATGGTAGTATCACCTTTAGAGCTGGTACAGATTGAAAAGTATAAAAATAAAAAAAAGCCCTAATAGGCTGATATAAACAGATGGCTGACCACTGTTTGAGTGATCATTGAAGGATACAGGAATTTAAGACCACTGGCAGCTAACTCCTTCCATTCTCGCTGGGTGGGGTGGTGTGAAGAGGACAGGCTCTGGAGTCTACTGCCTGGACCTGAATGCTAGTTATGCCATTTACTAGCTTGTGACCATGGGCAAACAGCTTCACTGGGCATCAGTTTTTTCATCTATAAATTGGGAATAATGATGGTTCTTGCCCCACAAGATTGGTAAGAAGATTAAGTGATTTAAGACCTATAAAGTACTTAGAACAGTGTTCGGCATGTAGTAAGCAATCAATAAATGTTAGCTATTATTACCATTCTCATCATCTACTAAAAACAGGTGTTGGGCTCTGGATCTGAGCCCAAAGGACAGTCCTTACTTCCAGGAGCTTACAGAACCATACTCCTTATTATTAGGTAGAAACATCCTCAGTGCGTTTAGGTATAGGTATTTTCCATGTGTCTGCTCCAATCTCTCAAGACACATTAGCTTCATTATCCCTCTGTTCTAGATCTTTTCTCTATATTTAAGAATTTGAGTACACTGTCTACACTTCCAAACAGAATAAAAGGTTTAAACCTACGTTTCCTCACTCTTGCTTGGTGCACTTGGGAGACATCTCATTCATGAAGTTCCTGTTCAAATTAAACACACAATAATTTGATTTAGTGTTTTTCAAAAAAACCACAAACCTACATTCTTTGCTGAAAGTAGTGCCTCTAAAAGGAATAACAGATGCGTACAATAAATGCCTATTAGGAATTTTTAACGGGTCCACATTAGAAGGTGAGTCTCCCAGAACTAACCCTTTTTCTCCTAAAGTCTTCATTCCTGTCTAGAGCCATGAATGCCTGATTTCCTTAGTCTTCTTTATTAGTGGAAACTCAAAGCCTTCAAGGAATGCATTTTGAGAACTAGCTACATATGTATTCGGAACATTACTGAACAGAACTTACAATTAATATAGTTGATTTAACATCTATAAAAATAATATATTTCCCCCATAATGATGGGAGACATTCTGAACAGCAGTATATATGAATCTTAAAAGTGTTTCCACCAGCATTTACCTAGGTTTTGCCACCACAACTTCAAGAACATCGTAAGAAGAATTCAGTTTGACATTAACCGCGGAAGGGCTAGACTCTGCTTCATATCCATTAGGATGGTTACTATTAATACCAAAAATAACAATAATAAGTATTTGTGAGGATGCTGGGAAACTGGAACCCATATGCCCTGCTGTGGAATGTAAAATGGTGCAGCTACTGTGGAAAACAGTATGGTCGTTCCTTGAAAAATTAAACATAGAATTACCTGTAAGATCCAGCAATTTAACTTCTGCATACACTCAAAAGATTTGAAAACAGAGTCTTGAAGATATATTTGTACACCCATGTCCATAGCAGCATTACTCACAATAGTCAAAAGATGGAAGCAACCCAAGTGTCCATCAATGGATAAATGGATAAACAAAATGTGGTACATACGTACAATGAAATATCATTTGGCCTCAAACAGCACGAACATTCTGACACATGCTACTATATGGATATAGCTCTGGACATTATACCGAGTGAAATAAGTCAGTCATAAAAAGGCAAATATCATATGATTCCACTCATAGGAGGTACCCAGAGTACTCAGATTCATCGAGACATAAAGCAGGATATTGGTTGCTGGGAGCTGGGGGGTGGCGAGAATGGGGAGTTGTTTAATGGGTATAGGGTTTCAGTTTTGCAAGATGAAAAGGGTTTAGGAGGTTGGTTACGAAACAGTGTGAATGCACTCTATACTACTGAACTGTATGCTTAAAATGGTTAAGAATTTAAGTTATATGTATTTTACTACAATTTTTTTTTAAGATGGCTGGAAAGATTTTTTTTAAACCAAAAAATTTTAAAAGAGCAACTCCTTGGTCACAGCCTGGTTACTTCATAAATTCAATCACTTAATAACTTTGGCAAGTCATTGACTCTCTCCATGGTTCAACTTACTCATCTGCAAATGGGATTGATTAGTACCTACCTCATAAACCATTGTGAGGATTAAGTAAATTACTACATGTAAAGTGTTTCTAAGAGTTCCTGGTGCAAAGTATTGTTCAGTACACGTCAGTTATCACAGCAATAATGGTTATTATTGTTACAGGGTGCAAGGCAGCATTCAAAGTGCTTTCCTATGTTATGGCATTTAGTCTTCAACCCCCCACCTCCACTCTCAATACACCTAAATTTTACAGATGAGGACAAAGAGCTCAGAGGCATTCAGTGATCAGTCTAGGTCACAAAGCCAGTGGCGGGGTGGTAGTGGGGAGCAGGATAAAGATGGAATTTGGCTTCAGTGAGGTGCAGTTGCCTGATAGAGAATCAAGCAGTCATCACGCTGGCCCAGACCGTGAACTGGGTGGGGGAAGCTGTGGCAGGCACGCTGAGAAGCTGGGCTCTGCTCCAAGCCAACAACCCACCCGCTAAAGAATCCCAACTGTCTTCGTCCTCCTCCCACACCCATCCTGCCCCAGGGATGAGACCAGCTGGATCCAACAAAGAGAACACAAGCCCAAAGTGGGAAGCTGGATCCAGAGGTCACCACTATGGCCCTCAAGCAGATGGAAGGGCAAGACCCAAACAGGAAGCCACAGAGGCCTGTGGGTGGGGCCTGCTGGGCACCATCACCCAGCCCAAACTAAGGGGACAAAACTCACATCACCCACCCAGGGACCAGGAGTGTCTGTCCTGGAGTACTAGGCCCAGGTAGGCGGCCTGGGCTCCAATGACCCACTTCCACCTCAGACTCCCATTGGGCCCCTTGGCCCATGCTGACTTCCTTAGAAAATTTCTGAAATGTGGCAGGAATTCGGTTCCTGATTCTTATCTGAGCCCAGAGGGGGTGCCAGTAGGAACCTTCCAATGACTTGCAGTTTCAGATGATTTTTGCTTTTTTCTCTTAAGTGACTTCTCTTCCCTATCCCACTCCAAGCCGGCCTTAGGTGGCCTACAGGCACTCTGCATCAGCATCTGGCACTGCCGGGATCTCTAATCTGGCGGAAAGGGTGCTTGCAGGAGGTGCTCCCTGGGATCTCTAATCTGGCGGAAAGGGTGCTTGCAGGAGGTGCTCCCTGGCCAGAGATGCCTCGCCCCTGGGAGCTGCCCAGCTAGAAGGGGCTGTTGGCTCCAGAAGAAAACTAAGGTCAGGCCATAAGCAAGAAGGAAGGCTTGGCACCAGGGCACCCTGAGGACAAAAAAGATCCAGAAACAGCATTTTGACATTTGCGAAAGTTTTTTTCCCTTCCCAACATTGGGAGGGACTCTGTAAATACAAACTTAACTCGGGCCCTTCTCTGTGGAAAAACAGTTAAATAAATCCTCTTGCATTTTTCACTCTGCAAGAGTAAAAAACAATCCTCTCTTACTGATTGTTTTTTATATTAGGCAAGTAATACATATTCATGGTAGAAATTAGAAAATGCAGACAGAAAAATTAAAATCACTCCAAATCCTACCTTCCAGATTTAGTCACTGTTAATATTGTAGGTACACATTTCCAGACTTTATTCAATGCAAGTATAAGCATATATATTTTTACATACATGCCCTTACAAATATATATACTCTTTTTTAAAAGTTTCAGTTAACGTAGCATAAAAATTATTCCAAAAAATAATATAGAACTGCAGTATATTTTTAATGTTACAGTATTTTATTATGATACACCATAATTTATTTAACTAATCTTTTCATATTAGACTTACAGTTTATTTCAAGTTTTTCACAAGTGTGAACAATGCTGTTCTCTACACAGGATTTACAACCTCGTCCAATTATTTCTTAAGAATAAATTCCTAGCCGGGCGCGGTGGCTCAAGCCTGTAATCCCAGCACTTTGGGAGGCCGAGACGGGTGGATCACAAGGTCAGGAGATCGAGACCATCCTGGCTAACACGGTGAAACCCCGTCTCTACTAAAAAAATACAAAAAACTAGCCGGGCGAGGTGGCGGGCGCCTGTAGTCCCAGCTACTCGGGAGGCTGAGGCAGGAGTATGGCGTGAACCCGGGAGGCGGAGCTTGCAGTGAGCTGAGACCCGGCCACTGCACTCCAGCCTGGGCGACAGAGCGAGACTCCGTCTCAAAAAAAAAAAAAAAAAAAAAAAAAAAAAAAAAAAAAAAGAATAAATTCCTAAAGGTGGAATTGCTGGATCAAAATGTTTTTCTAATATGCATAAATCTCCCTAATCAGTCGATTTCATTGATTTGCAAGTTTCCTTACAGTGACAGACCTTGGCATTGTGCTTATGGTCTGAACCAGCCCTTGGCCTTCTCAAACACAGTTCTCCATTATAAGTAGTTCCAACAAAGTGACTCAGGGGCATTTAAAAGATACACAATTTTGTTTTGACTTTAGTAATCTGCTGAAAGAGACCCACAAAACAGATGTCCCAGGATACTGGCCGCACAAAACCCATTAGTGCAAAATTAGACTTAACAACCCACCTTGTGATCAGCTCTCATTCTCTCACCTTCCATCTCTGCCCTCGTGCTCTCCCTTCCTTTCTCCCTCCCTCCCTCTCTTCCCTTCTTTCTCCCTCCATTGCTTTCTTCCTTCCTTCTCTCCCTCGTATGTGTCCTCTCTTCTCCTCTCACTTTCTTCGTAAAATTGCTCTCCTTCTTTCTCTCCATTCCCTTCTTTCTCTTTCTCCCCTGATTTCCTTCCTTCTTTCCTTTTCTCCCTTCCTTCCTGAAGCAGCAGGGACTCTTCATCAGGGCAGACAGCGCTGGAGTCGGCAAAGGTTTCAGCTGTACAGAGAGCCGTATAAGCTGTCTGTGAAATCTTTAGTTTTTGGTATTCATTATTTAAGTTCTGTGGAAATGGGTTTACTTTGAAGTCTACTGACTCATCCTTCTCTTTAACTTCTTATTTCCTGTAAATGATCCATTAGTTTTTGGCAAGATTCATGTCACACAGCATTTCCACCAGAGGGGCTGTTTTCCCTCTCTGGACAGTTTGAATGCTATCTGTTGAGGTGGAACTGGATGAAAGATGGGGAAGTGTAGACTCTGCTTTCTTAAAAGCTGCCTCAACCAGCCCTAACGTTGCCTCGAATTAATAATGTGAAACACATGCTCCATCTGCCTGCTAACGGGTGACAAAGCCATTTATGTTCATAATGGCCAAAATTATTCTACGGATGAAAATTTTTCTAAAACTAGGCTAGTCAATCAGTTTTACCAAGGGGGAAAATTCCCCCTCAATCATTCACTTTCATCCTCTTTCCCAAAACAGCCAGTTCACCATAGCATTATGATGTTGAAAGGGAAAACAAATGGAGGTTATAAACAGTTCCAAGTTTTCAAACTTTCTGTCCCTAATAAGGCAAGCACAGATTAGTGCCAACAGTTAAGTAGAGAAGGCACTACGCCTTTTCACCAAGATCCAGGGGGCAATGCAGGACTCTTGAGGGTTTCAGAGACCAAACAAATCAATTACAAGGCTTCGTCTTTACAAAAAGAATAAAATTGGGCTGAAAAAGTGCTCAGCAAAATGCCCACTCTCTCTCTTTCTCTCTCTCTTTCTCTCTCTTTTTTCCTGGCTGGTGGGAGCAGAAAGATATCCCTTTGATATCAGAGCAAATAAAATTTGAATTACTGACTACTCATGTTAATGCTGAATTTTACTACCACCATATTTCAAAATGAAATTATTCTAACATGTATGCCTCAAATTAAGATCTGTGATAATACATATTGCAGTCCAGAAAACGTCTTAGTCTCAGATGATGTAAAGGCTGATTCCCCTTAAGAGTAAAGTCTGGCCATTGTTTCTCATAAGACTAAAGCTCTCCTGGTCCCTCCCAATAAATCTAAGTATTGATGACATCAGGGAGTGCTCCCTGGTTATCAAAGCACATGCTGGGGTGGGGGTGGGGAGGGCAAGGCCACGCCACTTCATTGTCAAAGTGGTTGGTATGTCTTAAATGCAGGGTTGTCAAAATATGGCTTTCTCCTCTGATTTACAAAAACGAAAGGCCTGTGAGAAAGCTTAGCACATGACACATGAAACTTGGTGTACTCTCACTCTGCCATGCTGGAATCCTAGTTTCAAGTTTCTCATGCCATCTTTGCTCCCATGAGCCTTATAATGTCTTTTGGGAGTATTCACAGATTTCTAGTCCCAAAATGCCCATCTGTGTAAGCACAGCCTGCAGCTGACATGTCAGAAATAAACTCTCTGCCTAAGTCATGACATTCTCAATATCGCCTTTCCTGCTGTTAACACATCACTTCATCAAGGTGTTGGGATGGGATGGAACAAAAGGGGTTAAGCCAGCCCACCAGTGCCCAGGCTGGTTCCTGACAACCAATGCTAGGTCCACCTTTACATTCTGTGAAGAACGCTGCCCATGAGTCTGTGGGATGATTCCTCCTTAGGGAGGAAAGACGTCTTCACCTCCCCAAAGCCTTCTTGTCCAAAGGCTCGCCAACTTCCACCAGGCCCACTAATTAGATGTTAGTTCACATCGATCCAGGGCTGGCCGCGACCCACAGAACTCCCGGCCTAGCCCTGCAGATGGCTCCACACAACTAACGCTGTAAGAATCTAATTCCATGTTTTGAGTTACTTTTCACAATTCTTTTCACTTCATATGAAAACAAGATCAAATGTTTATAAGGATTCGTTTGAATATATTTTCACTTTCCAAGCACAAACTTAGAGACAAAAAAAAAAAAGAAACGCAATTTTCAGCAGCCACAAGACAAGAATGCATTTCTCCTGCTACCAAGTCAGATCATGATGCAGTAAAAACATCTCCAAACACTTTCTGATACACTCTCTCATTTAATCTTACAACTCCTTAATGTTCACATTTTAATTGCAGTTTTAGAGCCTTAAAATCCTCCAGCAGCGCCGAAAGATGAAATAATTTAAAAATTATTTAATACTAACTCGAAGCAAAAGCAAAGGCATTTCAGGCAGCTAACACAAAAGTTTCACATTTAAACCACTCAAACTTCTTCTCAGAATCTGCATAAAACTCAACAAACTAAGTCTGTTGGATCTTTGACTAAGGAAGTGGGCTGCTGTAAAATGTAAACTCCTAACGGGCATCTCTAGCTATTTTGTTTTAATTTAAAAACCGGAGTGTAATTATCTCTTATTTACAAGAGTCACAAACACTGCCGAAGGGAAAATAAACCACTTCTTTTGGGATGAAGTTGCTGACAAAGGTTTGACAGAGAAAAATAATTAATAGCTCTGTGCTGGCATGGGGAGAGTCCCAGAGCTTGGAGAAGTGAACTTGAAGACGGGCCACGCATGGCTGCCGTGTGGCTCTGGAATCCCAGGGGCCTGGCCAAAGGCAGGGTACACGTCTGGTCCTGAGAATCTGGGCAGCTTTGAGAGGGACTTAGGCTATGGTGTGGGACAAAAGTCCAAGAGGTTTTTGAATACCCTTCTTAAGTTACTGTTTTGGGCAGAAACTGCTTTGTTCTCTGGTTACAAACTTTCTCTTGTTCAAGAAACCTGTCCATGGGTGATGAATGTCTTTCAGCTGGGGGCTCGAGTGTTCTCCAAGTTTGGTTCTGGGCTCTACTGTTTAGAATCCCCATCTTGGGAAATAGAGGCAAGAGAGCTTTCAGGACAGGGAGCCGCCTGTGCCAGCTCCCTGGAGCCTGCGGGGCACCTCGCCTGACCACAGTCATACCTGAGGGTTAAAGCAGAAGGAGAGGTGCAGGTAAGATCATTTGCAACTGGGTCAAAACCCTTGGAAGGAAGAGTCTGCCTCTTAAAAATGTGTGAGTGTACAGGTTCCATCGTAACACTGCTTTTAGAGTATACTGCAAGAATCTTTTGAACACAAACCATATCACATTCTAGCAGACATCCCTCTGTATTTTCATTTGTCTACATGAATGCTAGGAAGCTCATGGCCCAAAGCGGTAAGATATTATCATCCTTTCATCATTATTATTAACGATGAATGTACTTGTAATGCCTACACATTTCTGCCTCGTGTGATAATCCCTTCCCTTCCCCTGGAGCACAGTCATGTTTTAAGATTAGCAACTATTTCATGTCCTTTTGAGGCATGTTTGGGTGGTTGGAAAGGGTTCAGTTCTTGAAGCTGGACAGAATCTGATTTCTAGCCTTAACAAATCATGCAATGTTCCTGGGCCTCAATTTCCTCATCTATGAAACGGAGATAATATCTTTGTGGCAGAATGGGTAGGAATTATGCTGGTCTAATTCCCCTTGTATGCCCAAAGACAAATGCCTGGCAGAGGCAGACACCTGCATCCCAATGCCTGGCACAGAGTTGGCACCCAATGCACAAGAGCTATTATTATTACGGTTAATAACACAAACAACAACAAAAAAACAAAACAGTGGACGTTACTGACCAGAGCAATTCCTAATTCCAGCTTCATTATTTCAGATTAACTCAGCTGTGTTCCCCTCTTCTTATAGAATTCAAAAAAAAGCCCTGAGATTTTGGCTCCAACTGCTCCGTGATACTTTTGGCCTTAGGAATATCTATTAAGAGTTTGCGATCCAAGGAGAACTATTAACACTGGCATGGAAAGGGAAATTAGGAAGTCTGAATGAAGTAAAGGTCTGCTGGTGCATATAACAAGACAATTTTTCCTGCAAATATTATTTATTGGCTCTCAGGATCTTTTGTCCCTTTCTCTGTAGGCTGGGACCTCTGGGGCAAAGGACAGTGAGGGGCACACACATGTTTGAAGAACAGGCTGGTACATCCTGTCCTTGCTACAGAACCTGGCACATCAGTAGCAAAACAGACCTCTCTTTTGACACACTTTCTTTGAGGATTCTGCCAGACCCAGGCTTGCTGCTGAAGCCACCACTGAGCCTTCCTCTCGGCCTGGGCTGGTGAACTGCATCCCAGAGCCCCCTGGTGGTCCTTTCCATACTCACACCTCATTCCCACACCCTCTGGGGCAGGGAGAAAATGACCTTAAAAGATCCACCCAAGGGGTAATCTCTGGTATCCATCAACCACTGGGGCACCCCATTTTCTTAGGACAAAGGCAAGTGTTAAAGCTGTGTGTTCCAGTCAGCTGTGTTAAAGCTGGTATAGAAACAGTACCTTTCTTTAACACCAGAGTCATTCATTAAGCATCTCTTAAGCACCTACTGTGTGCCAGGCTCACACTGGACATGAGGAATAGAGAGGATTATGACTCAGCTCCTGCTCTTAAGAAGCTTCCAGTGTAGAGGAAGAGGCAGACGTGAGAGCTGAGAAGGACAACAGAGAGATGTGCCCAGGGAACCCTGGGGACAGTGTCAGTCTCCGTGGGGAAAGTGGGAATGGCATCAGGGAGGAAGGACAAGCTAAACTGGATCTTAGAGTCTTTGCGTAGAGACTAGAAAGAAATTAGGCAGGCAGAAAAAGGAGGGAAGGCATTCCTGGGGGATGAGTCGATATGCCTCAATGCCCGGACCAATTAGGGGAATGCTGAGCAGCTGGGGGTGCCTGCAGCAGGAAGGAGTGATAAAGCAGGCTGGTGATGTGGGCAGAGGCTGGAGTGAGAAGGACCTCATAGCTCACATCAGGGAGTGTAATCTTCATCTCCTCCAGTGATTTTTCAAACCATGTTTTAGACTCCCCATAAACATTTGATTCTAATTTCATGGATGCTGAGACCAAGCGGAAACTGGAGTGGTCATCCATAATCTGCTAACTTTACATTTCTGTGTTCAATTCTGTCTAACCATGAGAAGAATATCAGATAAATTCTAGTAGAGGGGCATCCTACAAAACACCTGACCAGTACTCCTAAAAAGTGTCAAGGGTCATCAAAAACAAGGAAAGTCTAAAAAGCTATTTTAGCCAAGAGGAACCTAGGGAGGTGGGACAACCTAATGTACTTTAGTACCTTCCCTGGTGGCACCCTGGAGCAGAAAAAGAAACCTATTAGGTAAAAACTAAGGAGTTTTAAATAAAGTATGAAGTTGATGATTATGTATTATTGGTTAATAAATGTACCATACCAGTGTACAATGTTGACAATAGGGGAGCTGGGTACAGGGCATGTGGGAACTCTCTGCACTATCCCACAATTTCTTATAAATCAAAAACTGTTCTATTGGTTGGTGCAAAGGTAATTGCGGTTTTTTCTTTTTTCTTTTTTCTTTTTTTTTTTGAGATGTTGTCTCACTCTGTCGCCCAGGCTGAAGTGCAGTGGCCGGATCTCAGCTCACTGCAAGCTCTGCCTCCCGGGTTTATACCATTCTCCTGCCTCAGCCTCCCAAGTAGCTGGAACTACAGGCGCCCGCCACCTTGCCCGGCTAGTTTTTTGTATTTTTTTAGTAGAGACAAGGTTTCACCGTGTTCGCCAGGATGGTCTCGATCTCCTGACCTCGTGATCCACCCGTCTCGGCCTCCCCAAGTGCTGGGATTACAGGCTTGAGCCATCGCACCCAGCCATAATTGCGGTTTTTACCATTAAAATGGCAAAGATTGCAATTACCTTTGCAGCAACCTAACAAACAGTGAAATCTGTTTTTAAAACTCCTTTGTTCATCCAAACAGCCAAACTATTGTCACTGATGGGCTTTACCACTGTTATAAATTAGAACTTAGAAAATTAATTTATGCTCTAGTAACATTAGCTAACATTTATTTGGTAGCTATACCAGGTCAGGCATTCTGCCAAGTACTGTACAGACCTTATCACATTTGATCTCCACAACAGCCTCATGAACAAGGGATGATCGTCAGTGTCACATCCCCATTCTACAGCTGAGAAAAGTGAGGTACAGAGAGGTTAGACAGCTTGCCTGAGGTCATACAGGTAAGTAGCAGAGCCTCCATTTGGACCCTGGTCTGTCTGATGCCAGAGTCCACATGCATAATGATGAACATTCCATGCGATACTTCATTGAAAAAGAAGGGTCCACACAAGTTTCATTTCTTTCTTTCTTTTTAACACTGAAAGCCATAGCTATAGATGGGGTGGGGAGAAGGGATCCTCAGTAGTTTTCCACTGGAGGAACAGCAGGTCAGAGTTGGGTTTGGGAATGAACATTCTGGCAGCTACAGTGTGAAAGATGGGCTGGCGTAGGCACTGGGCCCCTGCTGCTGAGATTTTCTAGTGATGTCTCCAAAAGGAGGAGGAGAAGCAAGCAGAGAGAATGAACTTCCCTAAAAGGATAAAGCAAAAGCCCTCGCATAGCAACCCTTTGGATCTAGCCCCAACCAATCAAACCACAGGCATTGCTGAGCCCCTAAATGTATGCCTGGCACAGGCCCGTCTCCACAGACAGGAGCTGACAGTAAAGAGAAAATAACCGCAGCCCAAGAGATGGAGCAGCTGGCCCAGACAGAGTCCCTGCCAGAGGGGAAGGGCAGACCTTGGAGGGAATGCTTCCTGTGGCCCGGAGCAGGCAAGGGTGCTTCCTGGAGGAGGCCTGTGGGCTGAGGCCTGTGGGCTGAGGCCTGAAGATAGGGGACTTCAAGCAAAGCCCAGGCCAGCACAAGGCAAACCTGATCCCTGCCCTGCAGTCCCGGGGCCTGGGTGGCCCAGCCCAGAGGGGCTTAGGGCTGAGAGCCTAAGCCCTTACCATGAGCTCTGTAGTCTCTCCTGCCCTCCTGGATCAATTAAAAGTGGGAGTCACTTCACCGGTGTACTTGAGAGGCTACTATGTGCCACCTAGAGGCACATTTGGAATTTGGTACTCCTAGAGTTTACAGAAAACAACAGCAACTAGATAGTCAACTCTGCAAAAGCAAAGATGCTGTCTCAGACAGCCTGGCATGTAGCAGGTACCAATCAATAGACAGTGAACTCAAGAAAGAATTAAAACTGCATGGGTCATGGGTAATGCTGGAATGTACTAAACTGGAGTTGACAATGTTTGGTGCAAAAACTTCGTACTTGCTTCCAATTGCAGCTCTAACAAATTATTAAATGCTTAGTGGCTTACAACACTAATTTATTATTTCACAATTCTGGAGGTTAGAAGTTGAGCTAAAATCAACATGTTGGCAGGGCTGCATTCTGTTCTGAGGGTTCTAGGGGAGAATCCATTTCCTTGCCTTTCCCACCTTCTAGTAATCACTGTATTTTTTGGTTTGTGGTCCCTTACTCCATCTTCAAAGCCAGTGATATCACATCTCCATGGCCATTCTTCCATAGTCACACCTCCTTCTGACTCTTTCTTCTGTCCTCTCTTCCACTTTTAAGGACACTTGTGATCACATTCGGTACACCTGGGTAACTCAGGAAACTACCTATTTTAAGGTCAGCTGATTAGCAAACTTAACTCCATCTGCAACTTTAATTGTCCATTACCATGTAAGATAACATATCTACAAGTTCAGGAATCAGGACAGACACTTTTGGGCTGCCACTATTTAGCCTACCACAAATCCCAGATCTTAAGGTCAAACTGTAGGAGCTAACCATTCTGTCTCCAAAATGTGAAAACAATAATTACGTCTTCTGAAGCACCTCTGTATACCAGGCACACCACTGCATATTTTATATATATCATCTTACTTAATTGTATTTGATGTTCAATGAAGCAGGCACTGTTGAGAAACCAGAACTGCTCACTCACTTGCTAAAATCCTCTAATGATTTTCCGTATGTCCTTGGGAAAATCCACAGCCTTCCAGTGGCCCTTCAAGGCCCTGTGGGACCTACCTTTGGAGCAACATCTAGCACCATCCTCCTCGGCCTCCTCCGTGCTTCAGCCATGGGGGCCTCCTTTTGGTTCCTTGAACTCTCGTGGCTGTACCTACTGACCCCTCTTTCTGGAACATTCATTCCCAAGATCATATAGTTAGTCCCACTTCATTGTTCCAATCTCAGCTGAAATACCCTGTCCTCAGGGAGGCCTTCCTTAGCCATCCGCTCTGAAGTGACCAACCCGCTTCCCACCAAGCCACTATTATCTAAAATTATCATTACTTGTTTTATATTGCCTGTCTGGTCCATGAGATCAGAAACCTAGTCTACCCTATTCGCTGTTATATCCTCCAACTCCTAATACAGGGCTTAGTACATAGTAGGCTCTTAAGAAATATTTGTTAAGTGAGCAGTTCTGACTTGGATAAATGAAAAAAACTAAGTGATACAGCCAACTTCCCAGAACTAGTTAGCTGGGATTCCAACAAAGGATGTACTCTACACCCCAGCCTCCGAAGGAACCATCCCTGACCTCTTCATCATAGGGTCTGGCTGAGAGGCACAGGGATGAAAACACTGGGTCCAGCTCCCAAGCAGTCCCCAGCTTCCTGAAGTGCAGTGAAACCAAGACAGAGGCCTCCTGAGAGGTTGCTGTGGCCCAATCAATCAGTATCACTAGGTATGGTCTGCTCAGCCAACCGAGAGGGCTGAGAACAGGAGAGGATGTGGTCACCACAAACCAGGAATGCACAATCAAGTTGGGAAAACCAACCCCAAACGTGAAAGGGTCAGCGGCACCAGGAAGCATATGAGCTCAGGTTCACTGCTGCGACAGGAAGGCTGCAGGGCCAGACGCGTGAGAGACAATGGGGTCGCAGTGGCTGGATTGAATAAGTAGGGCCAGGCCAGGGTGGGGGCATGTGGTGACAACAGGGGAATGCCCAAGCAAAGGTGCAGATCTTAGAATTGGCAGGACACATGTGAAAAACAGTCAGTAGAAATTGCTATTATAAAGCAAAGGAAAACAAAGCCAAGTAAGAGCCAGACTCTCGAGTCCTTAAACGTGGACTAAGGAATTTACACTCCCTCTTTAAAAGGATGGGGACTCATTGCAGGTTCCGGAACAAGAGACAAGCCTGTGTTTTAGGAAGACTTATTTTAGCCATGGAAGGCAGGATGGATCAGATGGCAGGGAGACCTACTCCTTATGAGGTGCAAAAAGGCCTCCAATCACAAAACACCTCTGCACCTCAAAGCCATCTGTCAGGGCTCTGTCCTCATGTTAAGGTCCTTCAAGAGGGCTGAGCCATGCATACCCTGAGGGTGATGCAGGGAGAACTTAATACTTCCAGGCCTTAGAGCATCAAACTGCTTTCCTCTGTGCTGGTGATCATTTGAGCAGCTGGGGACATTTAGGAGGGTGTGAGAAGAGACCACGAGGAGAAAAAACTGGACACTGTGACATGTAACTGGAGCCTAAGAAATCCCTTTTCCCATGCCCCCAGACTGAATATTTACAGTTTCCTGATTTCAAAAAACACCTTAAAAAGCCGGCTGGAAAGAACTCTTTGTTTACTGGGCATGTTTTAAATGAAACATTTAAAAATATCCTTTCATGGTTTATCTCCTCTATGCTTCAGCTCCAAAGAACAGCAGTGTACATTTCTATGGGCTTTCCCTAGCGTCAGTTCAATCTATGATGCCTACAGTAGAAAACTAAATTTATCCACTATTTTTTCTGAAGACATGCAAGGTAGAACCGAAACATCAGAAATAAGTCTTAAAAAAGATGGTTCCAGCCTCCCAAGGAATTGATATTTCCATATGCTAATATATCACAGATATACACATTTTAAACATCAAAACAGTCAATCTGCTTTGATACTGATGGTACGGACCAAAGGATCACACTTTGAGTAGCAACACCCCAGGGAAATGTTAGCAATGTACATTAAAAGCTTAAAATTTTCATACCTTTTGACCCAGTAATTCCATGCTAGTGAATATATTCTAGGGACTAATAGGACATACATAAGAAGAAGATGCACAAAAAGATGGCAGTAAGAATGTTTATAATAAAAACCAGATAAAACCTAAATAGCTAACAATGTGGAAATTTTAAATAAATCATGAGAAAGTCATTGGATGAAAAGTCAATATAGTCATTAAATATCAAATTCTTATAGAATGTTTGGTGTTACGGGAAAATGTTCATGACATGTAAAGTAAAAAAGAAAATCAAAATACAAAATTGGGGTATGCAGCATGTTATAGTTTAGTTTTATATGTCACCTTGGCTAGGATACAGTATCCTGTTATTTAATCAACCACTAATCTAGATGTTGCTCTAAAGGTATTTTGTAGATGTGGTTAACATCCACAATCAGTTGACTTTAAGTAAATGAGGTTATCCTACATAATGTGGTTGGACCTCATCCAATCAGTCAAAAGCCTTAAGAACAAAATCAGATTTCTCAGAGAAAATGGAATTCTATCGTAAAATAATAGAATTAATTCCTGCCTGAGTTTCCAGCCTGTTGGGTTGCTTATGGATTCTGAACTTCCCAGCCTCCACAATCACCTGAGCCAACTTCTTAAACTAAATATGTGTGTGTGTGTGTGTGTGTGTGTGTGTGTGTGTGTGTGTGTCTCTTCCCTACTGGTTCTGTTTCTCTGTGTGTGTGTGTGTGTGTGTGTGTGTCTCTTCCCTACTGGTTCTGTTTCTCTGGGTAACCCTAACACACAGTATGATTTCAGAGCTAAAAACATATACATGTATAAATAACACTGAAAAAGCTTGGGTCACATAATTGAATATGCAGTATGATTCCAATTCTTTTTTCTTTTGAGAGAGACTCTCTGTCACCCAGGCTGGAGTGCAGTGGCAGGATCTCAGCTCACTGCAACCTCTGCCTCCCAGGTTCAAGCAATTCTCCTGCTTCAGCCTCCCAAGTAGCTGGGATTACAGGCACCTGCCACTGCGCGAGCTAATTTTTGTATTTTTAGTACAGATGGGGTTTCACCACGTTGGCCAGGTTGGTCTCAAACTCCTGACCTCAAGCGATCCACCCACCTCAACCTCCCAAATTGCTGGGATTACAGGGGTGAGCCACCGTGTCTAGCTCTAATTCTATTATTACAATATTAGATATATGAACAATGAAAGAGAAGAAAACATATCCAAATGTTAACAGCAAAAAGACTATGGTTTATTTTAATGTTTGTCTTCATTATTATTTTCTTGAGACAGGGTCTCACTCTGTCACCCAGGCTAGAGTTCAGTGGTGGACTCACGGCTCACTGCAGCCTTGACCTCCAGGGCCCAAGTGATCCTCCCCCTCAACCTCCCAAAGTGCTGGGATTACAGGCATGAGGCAACACTCCTGGCTTTTCTTTATACTTAATATATTTTTCTAAACTTTTTCCTATAAGCATGTGTTAAATTTGTAATCAGGGAAAACATAATTACAATGCAATTTGAATTCAACGAAGCAATTTCAATGCCCACTCAAAGGTATATGGTGCAATTTTAGGCAATCTGAAGAAGAGAGCACACTTCTTTACCATCTCACATCAAAAATCTGATTCCTGGCCTTTCCTCTGGACCTGTCCCAGCCCCACCTTTTTGTTGTTCTTGTTCCTTTCTGCCTTCTGACTCTTTTTTCTTGCCCAGAAGGAAAAAGCCTATTCTCACAAATGAAAAACCCGTTAGATGGGCCAGGCAGAGACTTTTATTACCTGTTTTATAAATGAGGAAACTGAGGCTAAGAGGGTTTAAGTGAGTTGCACCTAGATACCCAGCTGGTAGTTGACACAGCCCAGATTCCTTCCTTTGTAGACTGTAAAACTAGACACATGTGAGTGACTTTCACTATTGCTCCCATATGGACCGTGGGAGAACCATGTCAATTACATTACAGGGTTTTCTCCTTGGCCTTCCACAGCTTTTTTCAGTGACTTCAGACAATGGGTCAGTAAGCTCCAGAAAAGATGAGGATGTAAGGATGGCCAGGGTCAGATGCCAGGACCGAAAGTGCTCTGGGCTATGCCACGTGTCCAAAGCATCTGGTCAGGACCCCTAATGACTCAAGCTCCACAGCTGGAAGCAAACAGGGCCACCCGCGCTACCCTAAATGGGGCCAAATTCAACGCTTTCTTTCAGTCTCAGCAGCCTCTCCAGTCCCCATCTAATTATTGGCACATGGCTCTGGCCACCTGCCATTCCATGCCCATGAAGGGATAGCCCAACTGCAGAAGATTTAGGATACAAAAGCAACTCCTTCTGCCAGCAACTTCAAATTCTGCTTCAGTGGAGGCTCTGATTGGGTCCTAGCACCAAGAGCTTTCCCTCTTCCCTTCTGGGCCCAGTCAGACTGAGTGTACTCTTGAATCCCTTTAGGACTGGACCGTTTTGGGGGCCCTCATGCCCTACTTTGCATCCCCAGGGAACTGGGCCCTGCTCTGTCAGCATCCCTGCAACAAATGGACTGATCTCCCCAAATCATGAGCCTTTCATTCCCAAGCACTGGCACCCTGGAATATCCTGCTAAAATCTGCAACTCTAAGACCTGATGGTAATGCAGGCTGGGATAACTTCCAGTGTTTGCTGAAAAAATGAATAAACAGACTACACATAGGCCATACTACTGAGGTCCTGGCAAGCCTCCTATCCAAGCATTTCTCAGTGATTAAAAAAAAAAGAGCTATATTAAACGGTGAGCCAACTGGGCAGCTGCCTGGGGTGCGAGTTTATAAAAAACGCTGAAATATCCCTAGAATAAATTGGAAATATGGTACCAGTTAACTCAGGTTTCTACATGTTGCTTCTTCCATATCTGGTAAAGTGTAAATTGTTTCCATTTCTGTCAAAGAAGAGAAAGCATTAGGTGAGAGAGGGTTAAAAATCACACTCCCCTCTGAGAGCTACTTTGGATGAACATATTTACACTGCCAAAAGTGCAAGGTGCAAGGTGTAACTAGAGGTGCCACCAACCCCAAAACCAGCTGGCTGACAGAACCTGATGTTGGGAGGTGCAGGTCAGCTGAGTTTGAAACCAAACTAACCCTAGACATTAGAGCTGTTTGGTGGGAATGAGCAATGTATCTGAGTAGCTACATTTTAACTCCTTTACTATATTTTCTAAGAGGTTGCCTAGTGCAGAAAATGACATGAAATAAACACATCTAATCTCTTATTTTGAATATAAAGAAACCGGCTTACTGGCTTTGTTAATGTAACGTCAGTTTCTCCTCATAACTAAACATTGAGCACATACCTCAAGTATTTGGCCTGCTACCTTCTGGGTCCCACCACATCAGAACCTCCCACGCACAGTGGAAATGCTCAGAGCACTGGCTGGGTACAGAGAAGGCTGGGGGCTTCCCATCATCACCATGCAAAAGCCTTCAGATTCCCTGAAGGTTGTGTAGGCTTCCAATCACCTGCTAGGAGACTAATCAGGGTACCTGTTGCTCCCTATCCTAGTGACCTCAAAACCAAGGACTCAGGCTGCTCCTGGCAAAACTGGAAAAGCAAGAAGATTCCCTCTCCCCCTCCTCCTGTTATGATAAATAGAAATGGTAGAGGGACAAGGCAGAATACAGTATGAGTTTCACAATGAAGCCTTGGGAAAAAGGGAGTGAGAAAGGAGACTGAGAAGAGGGGACAGGCCCTTCGAGCTACCCTGTGCTGGCCCCTGTGAGGAAGGAGGCAGTGAGGCATGTGCCAGCAGGGCTGATAACATGTGCTTTAGTACCAAGATTTCATGGGCAGGGCTAACCACAGGCTATAGAGAGGGAATGAGAACGACATATTCTCAGCCGTGCCAAGTACATTACAGAAAAGTTACCATCAGCATCAGAAAAATGTATTTGGATTTCTGAGGTTCAGTTGAGGCCCAGAACGGAGACCCAACTACTCTGAGTAACAAAATGAGAAAGGCATTCAGCTTTCTGACAGAAGGCCAGACCTAGGAGGAAAATAAGCTCCTTCTTATGTATGTGTGCGTAGTCTCTGAAACAAAGCAGAAAGTACATGTCAACATCTCTTTGAAACTGTGAAGAGAAACAGCTCATTGCTTCACATTTATTGAGAGCCTACTATGGGTCAGACATTATTTGTCCTATGCACTTGATATGTATTAACTCATTATCTTACTTACATCATGGGAATATACCAGTAGTATCTCCTTTAGCGAGATAGAAAAAGCTTAGGCACAATGAGGTTAAGTAATTTTCAATTTTCCAAAAGTTACACATACAGTAAGAGCAATTCTATAGAACTTCTTGTGACCAAGGAGGAAAAAGGAAATTAATTGCATAGTACCCATCAACCTCAGTTAACATTTACTATGCTAAATATCCACTTGCCCCTCCAGATCCACTCTGTACTGTGGTTGGGTTTGGCCAACGGATGACATCAGGAATAATGGATGTTTATTCCCCTGATTCCCTCCCTGCTGGGACACATATTGGCACCTGCTGGGACACATATTGGCAGTAATTGTTTTGCTCTTCTGAGGGCCACAGTTCCTGCTGAGGCCCTCTTCTGTGCCTATAGCTTTCTCCCCAGCTGCTGGTCAATATCCTGACCCCCTACCTCTTATCTAAGGGTAGTCACTGCTCCCTGCTGTTGCCTTGGGGTGCTTCACCCTCATTGGTTCCCTTCAAACCCACTCTTTGTAAATGGTCCCTCCACTACTCTCTTCAATCACTCCATGGAGTGTGCAAAGCGTTCCCTCCCAGGGCCTTGACTCATACATGAGGTTATAACACTTTACATGAATTTTTAATCCCTCTATTAACCCTATAAATGGGTGAAATTATCCACATTTCTCTAGTTGGGGAACTTGAGAATTCTGACGGGTTGACTAACTGCTTAAAGGTAATTAAGTGGCAAAGTCTACATTTGACACAAGCAGTCACACTCCCATGTCTATGTTACACCTTAGCTACTGTGCAGTAAGTATTGCACTGGTACTGTAAATTGTATAAAATATCCTAACATACTAGGCTGTCTTGATTGTTTTATTTTAGTAAAAGGAAAAAACATTTTTTCAGTGTCATCAGAGACTGCCCCGCGATCATGGTTTCCCAATCCTATTGTTCCCTAAATGTTACTGCTCTGTCACTGGACACAAAGGAAAGTTGGGGAATGTGACAGCATTTCAAATCCAGCCCTTTCTAAAGTAGGGACCACCATTCCCACTTCACAGATAATTCTATACTTCAGTACAATGTCCTCAACTTCACAGGATTCATGACCAAGGTGAACATCAATGCCACAGACGCTGCTCCATTGTCTGTGTGTGCTGCAGAATGGTACTGTGCAAGAGGTTAGTAGGTGCTTTTTGAAAAATAGGATCCAATCAGTAAAAAAAAAGTTTTGAAAAAACTGCATATTAAATCCTATCTTTGCCTCTTCTTTGGAAATTGAAATAGTGTGTTAAGCCTTAGCAGGAAAAGAAGCCCCTTTAACCTTGCTTTTTCCAAACTAATTTGAGCATAATACATTTTTTCTGTAGATATTTATTAATATAGCTTTCCTAAATGTAAAACAGATATCCACATATTTTGGCCACTTTTAATTATTTGCCTGTGAGGTCGCTGCAGATTCCAAGTATGCTCTTTTGTTTTGCTTAAAAATATCTACCAGCCCAGGGAAAGGACCCAAGGCTTGTTAAGGTGGGAATCGACCGTGATGGAATACCCTGGTCCTGCTACACGCTGCAGTGGCACACACTTTGAAAGGGTGCACTTTGGTGCACACTGAGAAATCACTGTCTTATTGATAAACAACTCCTCATGTTATTAAACAACAAATGAGCCCTCACAAAGTCTCTTTAAGGGAAATACAGGTCAACATTTATTGCCAGACTCCAGCCCCAGCTGCCTACGTTGCTCCTCAGGCCTCACTTTGCCCACACTGCTAGTATAGCACAGATCACATGGGAATACAGTTAAATGTTTGTGTTCAGGCATCTAGAAGTTCCTAAAGTCACCCAGATTTCAAATATTCTTCTTGCTTTCCCTATAATTAACAAAAATATGTCAGAAATTCCATTGGATGCAAAACAGTTGCAAAAATTCATTAATTCAAACTGGTATGTTATACTTACAAAACATACAAAACAGGCCCAACTCACAAAAAAGAGAGGGAGGGAAAGAAAAAATTTTAATAAGGCTGAAGAAAAAATTGGAAATACTCAAGAAAAGTCCCATACACTTGCTACATTATCGATGCATAGTATTTGGTATGAATTCAAGTGCATTTTTCTAAAGACGAGGACCATCAAGGTCATATAAAAGTACTCCCCCATTCTGAGAGCAGAGAAAAGGAGAAGGAGCTAGACAGTGGAGATAAGTATGTCCATATGCACAGACTTTCTGCACACATTGACTTGCCCTCCAATCTGAAGTACTTTGAAATCTACTCAAAGTAATACATTTTTATTCTAGTGTCCAACTGATTATAAAGCAAAGGGAGAAATATAAATGGGTTTATGCATGAAAAACGTTCAACCTCACTGGTAATCATGGAAATTCAAATAAAACCAATTAAAGTTGTTTCCACTAAGCAAATTTAATAAATTATAACAATAAATGCTGAAAAGAATATAGATAAATAGGCACTCTCATAGACTACTGCTGGGAACATATGTTGGCACATCCTTTTTAAAAAGTAATTTGAATTTGGTCAGGCATATATATCAAGTAATTTTTATTTATGTTTTAATTTTTATTTTTTAATAGAGATTGAGTCTCACTATGTTGCCCAGGCTGGTCTCAAATTCCTGGGCTCAAGTGATCCTTCTGCCATCTATCAAGAAATTTAAAGCCTTCATAATGTTTGACACAGAAATTCCATTCTGGAAAATCTACCCTAAAGAAGTAACACTAAATATGGAAAAAACATTTATATAAAACTTTATCAATGTATTTTTATGATAGCAAATAACTGAAAACATACCTAAGCTCCAACACTGAGGGAAAAGGTTGGTAATCTATGGTACATCTTCCAAATGGCACCTATTATTTACATTATAGTCACTAAAGAAGATATAGAAGAATTATTTACTGTAACATTGTAATAGAAAACGTAACAAGAAAAAAAATCAAAAAGTATACACAAGCTAAAAACAACAACAAAATACACACAAAAAAACTTGGAAATAAATATGATAAAATACAGTGTTTATCTAGGTCAGTGCTACACAGAGTGTGATCTGCAGACCAGCTCCCTGTCCATGATAAGACAAGAACTTATAATAAGCATTTAGAAATATTTAGCAATTTGATATTGCTATGACATTCAGGAGGGTGTACCACGGCACTGTCTAGTTGAACAGAGTATAGACCAGCTTGACTGCTGTCCAACTCCAGTGGAGAATTACAGGTTACACAAGCTGCGTAGCAGTCACACACAGTAGGACATCACAGTCCACAAAGATTGGATATAAAAAAGAACTGCCCCTCTGCTGTAGGTAGCAGCACAGCGGGAAAATATTGTTATACTTCCATATGTTCAAAATTTTTTATAATGCTTTACAGCTATTACAACAAAAAAACATTTTTTTAATGCAAGAAAAAAGAGAAAAGTAAATGTCAGTGGACTGCTATGTTTGGAAAACTTTTCTATAGAAATGTAATATATACTGAGAGGCAGTATGACATCATGGTTAGGAAAATGGATTTTGGAACCAACAATCTTGGTTTGAATCCTGGCGCCACAATTTACTAACTATGGGCTAGTTGCTCAACCTCTCTGTGCCTCAGTTTATTCATGCATAAAATGGGGATAAAAACAGAACCTATCTCATAGTTACTTACAGGGCTCAGCAGGATTAAATAATTCAAAAAATACAAGGCACTGGAACACAATAAGCTCTACGTAAGTGCCCACTATTATTATCACAAGTAATGGGCATGGGTGACAGCCACAGTCAGACCATATCTCCCAATGTCTTATTTGCAACATGGGTCAAGAGGAGTGGTATATGTGGTAATAACAGCAAGTAATATTAAGTGCTTTATATGAGCTCAGTTCCATGTCAAGCACATAACATGAATTAGCTCCTTAATTATTAACACTAGAGATCGGGTATTGAGTTCTTATGCCCATTTTGTAGATGGGAAAACCAAGATTCAGAGAAATGAACTGACATGCCCAAGGTCACCAAGCTATTAGGTCTGTCTCCCTCCAGGACACTGCGCTAGGCACAGGAGGACAGGGGTCCCTAGAGGCTAGACTGTGAAGCCTTTATAAAAGTAGAAATGCCCTGTATCTCACTTCTGCTCTTACAAGGGGTTCACAGTCAGGGCTCTTACAATAGCCAGGCCTACCCCAGTCAGGGCTCTTACAATAGCCAGGGTCACCAGCCTATTCAAAAGACCAGGCCAAAATAAAAATCCAGAACTTGTTTCCAGCCAGGTCCCTCACCTGGTCCCTATCACGCAGGCCAGCAAACAGCAGCTGGTCTTCCTCCGCAGCCTGGTTGGGGTGTTGTTCTCAGGGAGTGATCTAAGTCCCAAGGAAGGCAGCTCTTGGAATGTAACAGGAGGATGGAGGGGCTCGTGAGTCATTCAACACTCCCTCCTCACCATGGCTTTGGATGTAATTTATTATCTTCATCATTTGGGTGTCTGCTCCTAGTTGGCTGGGGGTTGGTGAAGCAGTCATCCCTAAAAGGAAATCAGCCTGTTAACAAGTCCCATTTCTCCCTGCCAAATGGACTGGAAGCAGAGGGAAGGACACTGGCAGGGCCCAGCTGTTCCTGGGCCTGGAGGAATTCAAGGGGGCAGAGAGGCCCCTGCTAGGCTAGTGGAACACTTAGCAACCACTGGCTTCAGACCTCCGCATGTGGATGCTCTTCCATGACTTCCTCCTCTAGTCAGAAATCAGCCCTCCACATCCAGAGGAGTGTGAAATCTCTAAATGTTTATCCTCAAAGTTGAAGGAAAAAAAAAAAAAGACCTTCCCCCAGAAAACGGGGGCAGGAGACTTGGTAATGGAGAGATGGTTAAGAACACACAGGATTTCGCCTTGAAATCCAGAACATCCTGTCTGGATCAACATGCTGAAGCTAGGAGCCTGAGAATTTGTTGCCTAAAAATGTGTGGCAAAGAGAAGTATCTCCAATAAGATTAGAGATCAGGATAACTTTTCGTTTCCACTGTCTCTTTTCAAGACTGAATTCTTAACAAGAATAAGAGTTTTACTAAAATGTGCATAGGTGTTTTTCTTCCCTAGCATTTCCTTTTTGGAGAGCAATGTGGTAAAATCCAGCAAAATCCAAACTTAGAAACATTTTGCCTCAGCAATTCCACCTCTAAGAATTTATTGTGCAGATAAATTGGTGTAGAATGTTGTTTGCAAGCATGTTTAATGCAGCATTGTTCAGAGTAGCAAAACACTAAAAAAAAATTAAGCTGGGTGCAGTGGCTCATGCTTGTAGTCCCACCTACTGGAGAGGCTGAGGCAGGGGGATTGCTTGAGCCCAAGAGTTCAAGTCCAGCACAGGCAACACAGCAAGACCCCATCTCTAAAAATAATAATAATAAAAGAAAGGTATGATTAAATAAATTATCTATCAGCCTATAAAAAAACTTAAATGTTCACCAACAGGGAACCTGGTAAACATCTTTATGCACTGAGTGGCACATCCAAGCAAGGCACAAAGCTGTTTATAAAAATGAGGTCAATCCCCATGTGAAACATATCCAGGACAAATAGGTACGTGAAAAAGAATAAACCGCTGAACACTCTTAACAACAGTATTGCAGTTGTATATAAACAAAACAAGGACAGGACAGGACAGGAAAGGAAAGGAAAGGATAAAGGAAGAAAGAACAAAACAAGCATTTCTGACAGGCTACACCAGTACTGTCAAAGCCTGGAAGTAAAAAAGAGGGGGACTTTACTTTTCAGTTTATATTTCTACCCTTTAAAAATTCTGTTTTACCATAAACCTAAACAGTTTTAGCTAGGTTAATACACATATACGTCATAATACCAACTGGTTAAACATACTGTGAACAAGATGAAGTTCCATGTGAGCGAAGACATAAGGCTTGGGCAATGCCTGGCAGGGGATCCTATTTCTGGAATGCCCACTGAGAGCCAGGCCCTGTTTTAAACACTTCACAAGTATCAATTCCTTTCATCTTCAAGACAACCTTATGAGACAGCTGCTAGTCATGCCATTTTGCAGAGGGGGAAACTGGAGCTCAGAGAGAATGATGAACCTGTCCCAGGTGACACAGTCAGTGTGTGCTAGGACCAGGCACTTTGCTTCCACCGCCCAGACAACTCCCTCCCAGGCTTGCCTCGCAATCAACATTTGTTGAACAAATGGACAAATCTGACAAACTGCCAGCACCTTTAAAAACTAGAGAAATGGTAAATTATTAAACAGCTTCTATTGTCACTGTTGATTTATCATTATTATTGATGAATGAAAAATACTTCAGAAAAGCCAGCTGTGTTATAGTAGGCAAAGAGTTACACTTTGGTATGAAGAAACCAATTGAAATCCCTGTTCTACCAATTAATAGCTGAGAGATCTTGGACAAGTCACTTCTCTGGGTCTCAGTTTCCTCATCTGTAAAATTGGGACCTCCCAGGGTTCCTGTAAGGATTAAATGTAATATCATACATGGGGGTCCCTAGGTGCTTGACATATGTTGGATACGTATACAAATAAAAGGAAAAGATGCTGAAGATGGAATAAACTATGCTCAGAGCATTGCCAAGAATAATCTTTCTTTTTCAACCTTCTGAGTTTTAAAAGTGAACTGAAAATCTTATATTCCAATGGTCTGAATAGGAAAGCAGGGTTTTAATTGTTCTGATTCTGCCTCCAAAATATTGATTTAGGACACTTAATACCATCTCCAAATGCCAGGCTTACTTTGCATTGGGTCAGAAGCTGGGCTGCCAAGTGTTGGCTGTTGATTTTAGGTGGAGAATTGGGAGGTCCTCCTGGCCAGCCATTAGCAAGCTTCACCTGGGACTCAGGAGAACTAGCCAGCGGAGGAGGCTGAGTCTTTGATGGATTTTCACTGTTTAATTAAAGTGCAGCTGGGGTCTGGGCTACACTGTACCTTTCAAGCAAGGTATGTGTCATGGGTTGAACAACTAACCCAGGCTGAGCCAATCTGGCCAGGGCAGAGCCCAGACTTTGGCCAGGCCTCCCTATTACCCAGAAAGCCTGTGCTTCTAACTTTTAGAGGCTCCAGGGCTCATCTTCAGGAGCCCGATTCTCCAGGCACTGACCAATGCCTCCAGGGCTCATCTTCAGGAGCCCGATTCTCCAGGCACTGACCAATGCCTCCAGGGCTCATCTTCAGGAGCCCGATTCTCCAGGCACTGACCACTGCCTCCAGGAGTATCTCAGAATTAGAGTTCAAAAGCTGACCAACGGCTCCCAAGCAGAGTCCCTGAAGATGTGTGTAAAGCTGTTCTTCAGTAAACACGTTTGGTGCTTAGTTTACTATCTGGGGACTACAGAAAGTCTACACTCATGATTCATTCAAGTCTTTTTTAAAAATCATACAGTTGACCCTTGAACAACACCAGTTTGAGCTGTGAGACCCACTTATATGTGGATTTTTTTCAACCAAACGTGAATCAAAAATAAAGTATTTGCAAGATGCAAAACCCATGGAAAAACTTCCATAAGGCCTTTTCTTTTTCTCTTTTTTTTTTTTTTTTTTTTGAGATGGAGTTTTGTTCTTTTTGCCCAGGCTAGAGTGCAATGGCCTGATCTCGGTTCACTGCAACCTCCACCTCCTGGGTTCAAGTGATTCTCCTGCCTCAGCCTCTCCAGTAGCTGGGATTAAAGGCATGAGCCACCATGCCCGGCTAATTTTGTATTTTTAGTAGACATGGGGTTTCACCATGTTGGTCAGGATGGTCTCGAATTCCTGACCACAGGTGATCTGCCCACCTCAGCCTCCCAAAGTGCTGGTATTACAGGCTTGAGCCACCACGCCCAGCCCGCAGGGCCTTTTCATATAGGTGGATCCACAGAGCTGACTGCAGGTCTTGAGTGTGCTCGGATCTGGGTATACACAAGGGTCCTGGGACCAATCTCTTGTGTATACAGGGGGTGATTGTAATCAAAATGGAAAATTTCAGATATACCCAGAGTAGACAGAACACCACACCACCCTCCACAAACCCACCACCATTCTACAGTAAGGAACAACTTGTACCTACTCTTGATTCCATCTTTACCTTGACCCCTACACTGCATTATTTGATGCAAATCCTAGACATTTTATTGTGTCACCCACAAACATTTCAGTATGTACCTTGAAAAGATAAGGACATTTTTGGTGAGATAACCACAGCATCATTCTTATACCCAGTACATTTAACAATGATTCCTTAATATCATCAGATCTCCCATGAGTGTTTACATTTTCTTGATAGTCTCATTAAGTGACTTGTAGAAGTTGATTTGTTTGAAGCAGGATTCAAACAACTAGCTGGGTTTTTACTTTGAATTGTGGCTCTGGATTTTTCATCTTCTTTCTTCTTCCCTTCAATTCTTTCCTGGCACAGTAGTTGTGTGGGGGCATTCAAAGCCTAGTGATACCTCTTACTAATAATATGGCCTTGGACATGGAACCAAGCTCTCTGCTTCAGTTTCCTCACCTGAAAAATGAAAATAGTAATTCCCTATCCCATAGGGTTTTGTAAAAATTCAATAAAATAGAAAGTGTGAAATGCTTAGAACAGTGCCTGGCATAGGGTAAATACTTGATTAATATTGGTTTTTATTGTTTCTCTTTTTCTAAAAGGCAATGACTTCAACAGCATCCAGGCAACCAAATATAGTTTTATGTGGGAAGAAAACTGAGTAAAAACCTGTACAACCACACATTTCCCCAGACCTCTGAGCTACTATTCAGAGGAAGGTAGAGGAGTGTGCCACTCAAGAGCGAGCTTCTGGAGCCAGACTGTCTGGGTTCAAATTCATGTCTTCCACTTGCTACCAGTGCCAAAATGAAACATGTGTTTGCCCAAACCCATTTCCTTTCCCCCAGGGCCAAGAACAAAATTATATTTCTCTTGCACTTAGGTGTGGCCACATAGCTAAGTTCTGGCCAGTGGGAAGTGGCAGATGTGACATATACCACATTCAGGCAGGTCCCCCAAGACCTCCCACTGAGTCCCTGCTTTCTTTCTCACCCACCAGCTGAGTGATAAGGATTTGAAAAACCTTCAGGAAGGTAGAGCCATTAGATGAAAGGTGCCTGGATCTCTCAATGACCATGTGGAAGACAACTCAATCAAAAACAATGCCACCAGGTTCTGCTGTAAGCAAGAAATAAGCTTATTATGTTAAGCTTCCAAGAACTTGGGGCTTATCTGTTATAGCAGCTAATGTTATCTTAACTAGTACACTAGTCTTGACTTTGGGCAAGTTACCTGGCCTCTCTGTGCCTCAGTTTCCTCATCTGTAAAGGGGCTAAAATGCTAATAATACTAATACCTATTTTGTGAGTTGTTAGGAAGACCAAATATGTCAACAGATGTAAAGCTACCACATTACCTGGCCCATAATCGCACTTTATAAGTGCTTGTCCCTGATGTACTTACATTATTATTGTTATTAATACTAGTATTATTTGAAAAATAATGGTACATCATCAAGAATGTCTACGTTTCACTTACGTGTAAATCTTTGCTACTTTTCTGGTATTTTTTTTCTTTTTTTTACAATTTGGGGTTAAAATTGTTTCCAGCCAACAATTTCCAACTTAACAATAAAAGCCAGTGATGTAATGGGATTGTAACAATTTTCTTCACAGGAAATAGTTCAGGAGCACAACCATTCTGCAAGATGAAACACACCTAATACAAGATGCAGCATGTCTCTGGTGTCCCAGTCAGGGTTAAAAAATGGGAGAAGGAGATCCAGTGTGCACCTTTTGGGGTTAACAGCCAGACATCTCATAAGGCTCAGGACTGAGGACATGTGCACTGAACTCTGTAAAATTTTAAAATACACTTCAGTGTATACTCCTAGGTATATACCTAAGACAAAGAAAAATATGTGTCCACACCAAAACTTGTACATGAAAATTCATAGTCACATTATTCACAATTGCCAAAAAGTATGACTATCCAAGTGTCCATCAACTGATAAACAAAATGTGGCATATTCAAATAATATTTTTTAGTCATAAAAAGGAATGAAATGGCCAGGTGCGGTGGCTCACGCCTGTAATTCCAGCACTTTGGGAAGTCGAGGCAGGCAGATCACTTGAGGTCAAGAGATCGAGATGAGCCTCGCCAACATGGTGAAACCCCGTCTCTACTAAAAATACAAAAATTAGCTGGGCCTGGTGGCAGGTGCCTGTAATCCCAGCCACTTGGGAGGCTGAAGCAAGAGAATTGCTTGAACCCAAGAGGCAGAGGTTGCAGTGAACTGAGATCGTATCACTGCACTCCAGCCTGAGTGACAGAGCAAGACTCTGCCTCAGGAAATTTAACATAAAAGGAATGAAGTACAGATACATGATACAACATAGATGAAACCTTGAAAATATTATGCTAAGTGTAAAAGGCCAGTCACAAAACACCATATATTATTCCATTCCATGTATTATTCCATTATTCCATTATAATAACATTATTCCATTATTATATATTATATATTATATGTTATTCCATTATTATAACAATATATATTATTCCATTTACATGGAATGTCCAGAGTAGGCAAATCCAGAGAAACAGAAAGTAGAGTAGTGATGACTTGGGGTTAGGAAATGGGGAGGGGAGGAGGAGTGACTGCTAATGGGTACAGGGTTGCTTTTTGGGATGATGAAAATGCTCTAAAATTGATTGTGGCAATGATTGCACAACTATGAATACACTAAAGACCACTGAATTATGTCATTTAAATGGGTGAATTGTATCTCAATAAAGCAGCTATATTAAAAAAAGTTCCCACTCCTCCAAATGGATCAGACCACCTCTCCTCTGGACTTGAGCTTCCATCAGAAGGCAGGGCACGTTCCCAGCTCATAAGAAGTCTTTGGGAATTCCGTGCTCTGTGTTAAAATCCAGGTCCATTTCTGTGTGCAAGTGACAATGACATGACACACACATGCTAATGAGTCTGAAGTGAAGATGAGAGGTCACGGCTGGAAGTGTAGCTTGGGGAGTTAGCAGCATATGCAGGTAGGAGATGAAACTGTCATCCACATTCACGTGAAAACTGATAACCCATTGATACCAACCCTGCACAAACACAACCTTCCAACCCCAGAGATACAAGCAGGGGTGCTGTTTTTCTTTTTCACACAAGAGCATAAGCTAAACCATGAATCACACTTCCCAGAACCAGTAATACTGAAAGGGCTAGGTAGCTGGAAGCCCAAATTACTTAAATCGATGTCATATCATCTGAAGAGGCGACATTAGTATCTCACAAACTGAACGACAATTGCCATCTAGCCAATTCATGGTCCTGGACTCCTGTTTCCCACCTGCTCCAACACCAATTTAAGCAATTCCGAACTTTGATCTCCACAGCAGAATGTCTCAGATTTATTGAAGCGTCAGGTCCCAATTGTGCTAACATCCACCCTGGCAGGGCCATTATAAGGTGTGAAATCTGGGTGCCCATCACCCCAGCCACGTTCAGCACAGTGACAATCAGAAGGAACAAATCAATCTGCCTCTCTATAGTCATCATGAGAGCCTTGCAATTTACTGTAATAATGGCCATGGAGGAAATGCAGGTGAAGGGATCATTCTGTTCTCTGGGAACTTGGGCATGTGCTGAAGGAGCGGCTGAGCCCACCAAGAGAGGCCTTGCAACACTCAGCCAAGAGGCAGCTGCTACTCCTTACGTGGGACTATTTCAGGACTTGCTTATATCCTGAGAGCTGCTTTAAAATGGAATTCTGTTACCCTCCTCCTGTGTTTTGCAAACAGCATCAAAACTGTTGGTTCCTGCTGCCCCAACTTCTCCCAGCTGTCATTATTAATTACCTGTCATCTGCAGGTCTGCCTCACCAGGGCTGGGAGCCAGGGAGAGCTCAGCCTCATAGTAAATAGGAAAACCCCTCCCAACAGAGAGGAAAGTTTATTTTCAAGTCTCAAGTGTAGGAGAATGGGGTGAGGGAGGCAAGAACCAGGGTCCCTTTGTGAGCCTCCCCACTGACCTCTACTTTGTAGGGCCAGGAGTTCTGATTCCACATAGAGACTACAGCAGCCTCTGCCCCTTACCTACTCAGCTAGGGTCGTAACCTGCCTGCTACATTCTGCCAGCTTCTGTCCCCATGTCTCTGAATCTGAGACCTCACCCTGGACTCTGAGGAGTCTCCTTGATTCAGGACTCAGGCACTCGAGAGATGCCAAGAATTCTCTGCGCAGAATCTCTGCACCCTGCCATCTCACTGTCCACTTCAACAGACCTGGTGTGCCCTGCTTCCTAAACATGGTGATTAGAACTACAGACCCCTCCCTGAATTCCTCTCTCCTTCCCCATCCCCACCAGGAGCTCCCAACACATCTCACAGCCAAAACCATGCTGGCCAAGACAAAAACTGCTTTCAGAATAATCATTGTGAATTGAAAAGTCAATGTAATACTGCAATTGGCAGACTAAGGATTCTGCCTATGAATGTATCCTGGAAAGAAACGAGCACATAGTCTGCTCCACCTGGGTTCGTGTCACCAAAGGAGCAGAAACAGGCCCCCAACCGTGCCCCTTGGTAGTTCATCATCATCCCCCGGAGATGGGCTGCATTTTCATGAAGAGCCTCATTCACGGCTCCTCAGAGCCAGGCTGCTTTTCAGAGTAGAAGAGGTGCATTGCCTCTGGATTTTAAAAGAGATGAGGGAATGAGTGAATGGAAAGGAGTATGATTCAATGATGAAATAAATGCCCTGACACATCCCTCCCAGGGAGAGCATCCACCTCCTCCAGTGATTCCCCAGAAACACTCCCTGAGGTGTCAGGTGTGATAATGACATGCTCCAACTGGCTCAGATCCATTCTTCAGAGATGCAAGGAGATACCTGCCTACTGACTTCTAATGCAGGTAGAGGAAACTGAGCCCCTGAGGCATCAGCCCAACCCACTCTGTCAAAACAGAGCTGAAACTCAGGTTCCCAAAGCCCATCCCTTCTCTTGTTGCCCTGGAGGGGAAATGGGTGGGAGGGGATCCCTTTGCTGGCTTCAAGACCCAGCTTGAAATCACCATGTCTCCTAAGGGTTCCACTTAAATGCGTCTACTGCAGCACTCAGCCCACTGTCTTGCAATTATCTCCCATGTGTCTGTAATTGCCAAGTTCCGGGTAAGTCCAAGAACTCAGAAGCTGGGAGGTGGGGAGAAAAGTGTGCAAGAGAAAGAGATTTCTTGACCAGACCTCCACTGGGTCTCGCACAGGAGTGGCTAGGGCTCAGAGGGGAAGAGGGGATGGTGGCGGTGCTTCCCAGGCAGCTTCAAGGATGGCAATTCCCAAGGCAGCCACACCCTGGGCTCTGTCCGAAGGGAGTAGACACGGGTGATACACAGGGCCATATATGGATGGAAAGATGGCCATAGAGAACGTTCTCAAACAAAGGCCTGCCTCTGAGCACGTTAGTGGCCAGGCTGGAAATCTCCTCTCCCTGACGCATAACCCTCCCATCCTACCTCTTAGGTAACCTGGCCCTTCCAGCCCAAAGCAAATAGAAATTTTCAGCCTCACAATGTTGATTTTAACTTCCAAGCAACCTATCAGAGGGATCACTCAGACTTAACAGCAATCATTTCTTCTTGGCTATCAGTTCTAACCTACTGATGATAAACAAGCTAATTATCACACTCTGGCCCTGTAATTGCACTTTTAGGACTTTATCCAAAGGAAAGTACTCTTAATTTTTTTAAAAAAAAGCTTTAGGTTGCATTATTTACAGAAGAAAAAAAAATGAAGACCAAAGTAAACAAGAAAATCACTCAATGGACTATTATGTGCCTATAAAATTGTGTTTAATAAGATTTATAACACAAAAATATTTACATCATAATAAATGAAGAACAAAGATAAAAAACTTATCTTTACAACATACATAGTACACTCACAATACTAAAAAAGAAAAAAATTATAATAAAGAATAGAAAGAAATGAAGCAAAACGCTAATAGCTGTTGCCTTTGAGAGCTGGAACTTTGCACAATGGTTTTATCTATTTTTCCATAAATCCCATAAGCATGGGCTAATTTTATAATGGGGAAGGAAAAACTTTTATTAAAAAAATCAGATGGTAAATGATTTGATTCATTCTTCTTTCCCCCAAGAGTGTGCAGTCATTAAGAATGTTTCTGTTCAAGCTGATAAAAGTTCACTGCCTTTTCCATTCATGGCCTCTCATTGCCCTAAAGCTGGTTCGAAGCAAAGACAGTGACACTGGTCACAAGTCGGTTTACTAAGGCTTTGGCAGGCTGGCCTGTTCCAAGCAAACAGAATTATTGAGGACACCACACCTCATATCATCTTATGCCTGATTTCTGCTTCCAAAGAAAGAAAAAGTAAAAACTAAAAGGCAGAAATGAAATCCACAAGCAGACAGCCCGGTGCTGCACCCTGGGCCTGGTAATTAAAGATCAACCCCTGACCTAATTCGTTATGTTATCTATAGATTACAGACATTGTATAGAAATGCACTGTCCTGTTTTGTTCCGATGCAATTACCAGTGCATGTAGCCCCCAGTCATGTACCCCATGCTTGCTCAATCAATCACGACCCTCTCACGTGCACCCCCTTAGAGTTGTGAGCCCTTAAAAGGGACAGGAACTGCTCATTCGAGGAGCTCGGCTCTGGAGACAGCAGTCTTGCCAATGCCCCTGGCCGAATAAACCCCTTCCTTCTTTAACTCAGTGTCTGAGGAGTTTTGTCTGTGGCTCGTCCTGCTACCTTTCTTGGTTCCCTGACCAGGAAGCAAGGTGATTGGCAGATGGTCGAGGCAGCTCCTTAGGTGGCTTAAGCCTGCCCTGTGGAACATCCCTGCAGGAGACTCCGACCAGCCCAAGCGACATGGTTCCTGAGAGCGCTCCCAGGTAGGCATTTGTCCCAGTGGGATGCCTCACCCAAGCAGTGTGTGGCAGGCTCCTGTGGAGGATCAATGCAGTAGCTGAACACCGGGAAGGAATGGGCACTTGGAATCTGGACATCTAAAACTTTAAGACTAGTCTTTGAAACTTGTCCACTCCATTTGAGTGGAAGCGTGGCCTGATCATCCACGGTGTGCCTTTATTGGCACTTTGGTTTTGGTTTTGACTTGGTTTGAAATGCCTGACAGGACCGGTCTTGGGAGCTTGCCTACTCCATTTGAGTGGAAGCGTGGCCTGATCACCCACGGTGTGCCTGTACCAGCACTTTGGTTTTTGTCTTTGACGTGACTTGGATTGCTTGATACTTTGGTTTTAGTTTTGACCTGGCTTAGATTTCTGGATACTCCGATTTTGGTTTTGATTTTGGTTTGGTATAAACTACAAAAGTGTGTGTGTGTCCTTTTTACCCATTCTTTGTTTTGTAGTGAGCGTAGTGTTTTGTCTCGAGGAAACATGGGTGAGGCACAAAGTAAGCCCACCCCACTAGGAACTATGTTGAAAAATTTCAAAAAAAAAGGATTTAAAGGAGACTATGGAGTACTATGACACCAGGAAAACTTAAAACTTTGTGTAAGATAGACTGGCCAGCATCAGAGGTACGTTGGCCATTAGAAGGAAGCCTGGACAGGTCCCCTGTTTCAAAGGTATGACACAAGGTAACCTGTAAGCCAGGGCACTCAGACCAGCTCCCGTACATAGACACTTGGTTACAGGTGGTTTTAGACTCCCTGCCCCTAACACACAGTGGTTGAGAGAACAGCAGCATAAGCAGCTGGCAGAGGCAAGGAAAGACCAGCAGAGAGAGAGAAAGGAAAGAGATAGAGAAGAAAAGAGGCAAAAAGAGAGAGGAAGAGACAGACAAACAAGGAGTCAAGGAGAAAGAGAAAAAGAGAGAAGCAGAGAGAGAAAAAGAGACAGAGGCAAAAGGAAAGTCAGAGAGAGACAAAGTCAAAGACAGAAAGAAAGAAAGAAAGAAAGATGATTTAACATTAACCACTGAAAATGCCCTTAACCCAGCAGGTTTCCTAACGGGGATCTAAATCTTAATTATCATACGAAGGTCTGACCAGACCTAGGAGGAACTCCCTTCAGGACAGGATGATCGATGGTTCCTCCCGGGTAATTGGGGGGAAAAAAAAAAAAGCCATCTATACCAATTCTAATTTGGACAAAACAAGGTCTTATTAATAGCAAAGGATAATTAAAATCCCAAACTTACAAGGTTTTCAACAAAAGTAAAGTTTGCTAAAAGTTAACAGTGTAGCATGTATTATAGTAACTTCTATTATTGTGGCCTTAGACAGTCTAGTCCACAGATATGAAAAAACGTTCACTTTGGAAAAGAATGGTTATCATCTTTAGGAAAAAAAAGGAAAAAAAGGGGGGGGGGTGGAATTTATATAAAAGGAGTGTTATATGGTAAATTCTTGTCCTGAAATAAATTAACTGGTTGTTTAAAGAAAGAAATGTTTGCAATAAGCCAGAAAGTTAAGGCATGTCGAAAAATTGCCTGTAAAAGTCGTGAAAGAAAAAAAAAGTTATTAAAAAAGTGTGTTAAAAAATTTATGCAAAAAATGCTGTATAATTTAAAAGTAGCTAGGCCTCCTAAATGTAAAACTATTGAAAAATAAAACAGTTTATATGCAAGATGTATAAGAAAAGTAAAATATACCTTTGGTAAAAGGATTATAAGGAGGCATAAGAATGTACATTTTTACCTACATTAAAAAGTTTAAAAAAAATTATTCTTTTGAAGGTTTAAGCAAGTTTTTAAATGTTAATTTTAAAGAAAATTCTGTGCATAAACATATTAGCTAAAGTTAAAGAAGTATCATCCAGTTTTTCTGTGAACTGGACATTAAAGTAAAAGCATAACAGGTTTTTCTTAAAGCACCAACCTTCTCTTTAGCAAAAATTATAAAAGGTTAAAAAGAGTCTATAAAATCTTACCTTATGGTCAAACATTAAAAATCAGATAAATATGTCTACAAGGTTTTATTAAAATTAGGTTTAACATTAATAACACACCAATATAAAAATAAAATTTAGCTTATCTGGTATAAAAATCATACGAGAAGCATTGTTAAATGTAAAATAGTATTTGGCTTTCTTTGGTTTAAAAACTAATAAAAATAGGTGCTAAAGGAAATCTCTCAGTAAAAAGGCACCAAGGACTATAAAGTCCACAGCCAAGGTCCCCACATTTAAAACAAAAGGTAAATTTCTTAGAAATTATATACTTGGTTTATCTTCCACCTTCCTTTCTCTCAAAAACTAGAAGTCTTTTAGCACATGTACTACCCCTAGAATTTCTGGTAAACCAGCACCAGCCTGAAGATCACATTCTCATCAAAAGATGGAAAGAAGAAAAACTCAAGCCAGCCTAGGAAGGACTCTACCTTGTGCTGCTAACCACCAAGACCGCTGTGCATACAGCAAAAAAAAAAAAAAAAAAAAAAAAAAAGATGGACTCATCACACCCGAGTCAAGAAAATGCCACCCCCTCCAGAGTTGTAGGCCATAGTCCCAGGGGAAAACCCTACCAAACTAAAGCTAAGAAAAATTTAACTCTTTTCATCTATGCTATTACTCTTTCTTCTTTCCTAGTCTATTGCTGACCATCTAGTTATTAACGTAACCAAGTCAATTTCGCCTCAAACTATTGCATTTAATGCTTGCCTTGCTATACACGGTGAGGACTTGCCAAGTCAAAGACAGCTCTCTACTTCAGAAAAGTACTTCTGTCCCTCCTGACTCTCCTCAGACTGGGCATTAGTAAACTAAAACCATGTAATCCAGGGAGATTTTGATAAAGACCCCAGTGCCAACCAGGAGTCTTGCCCCCCGATGTAGAGCTTTCATGCCATAGTTAGTCCAACGTTCTGTGGATCACTACAGAGCAAGGATGGACTGCCCCAAATGGTTTTTGTAATTTCCTAAAACCATACATTCATTTTACTAGAGGATCACAGAAGCTAAAGACTTCAAACAAATTTTAGTAATTAAGACAGGATACCAACATGCAAATGCCTGGTTAAAATGGATCAAATATTCCATCTGCACGTTAAACAAAAACAATTGTTATGCTTGTGCTCATGGCAGGCCAGAGGCCCAGATTGTCCCCTTTCCACTAAGGTGGTCCTCTAGTCGACAAGGCGTAGGCTGCATGGTAGCTCTTTTCCAGGATTCTACAGCCTGGAGTAATAAGTCATGCCAAGCTCTCTCTCTGCTATATCCCAAAGTCCAGCACCCTGCGGGTCAGCCCCCAAAGGCCATCCAGCCTCCGTCTCCCAACACTAAGTTCACTATGTGTCTCTCACGACAGGGAGGAAACTTAGCGTTCCTTGGAGACCTGAAAGGATGCAGTGAGCTTAAGAATTTTCAAGAGCTTATCAATCAGTTAGCCTTTGTTCATCCCCAAGCAGATGTATGGTGGTATTGTGGTGGACCTTTACTAGGCACTCTGCTGAATAACTGGAGTGGCACTTGTGCTTTACAGCCCAATTGGCTATCCCTTTCACCCTGGCATTTCACCAACCAGAAGAAAAAAAAATAAGACATTGTAAAGCGAGAGAAGCCCCTTATAGGTCTTTCGACTCTCATGTTTATTTAGACACAATTGGAATCCCACGAGGAATACCAGATCAATTTAAAGCTTGAAATCAAATAGCTGCAGGATTTAAGTCAATATTTTGGTGGGTGACAGTTAATAAAAATGTAGATTAGATAAACTACATCTATTACAACCAACAGCAACGAGCTTATAGTTAAAAGAAAAACTCATGTCGGCCCCAGCCCTGAGGCTACCCGACCTGACAAAACTCTTTATACTCTATGTGTCAAAAAGTGAAAAAATGACAGTTTGAGTTTTAACCCAGACTGTGGGGCCCTGGCCAAGGCCAGTGGCCTATCTCTCAAAACAAATAGACAGGATTTCCAAAAGCTGGCCTCCAGGTCTAAGTGCCCTAGCAGCAACAGTCCTGTTAGCACAAGCAGCAGACAAACTAACCCTTAGGCAAAACCTGAATATAAAGGCCCCCCCATGCTGTGGTAACTTTAATGACTACCAAAGGACATCATTAGTTAACAAATGCTAGATTAACCAAGTACCAAAGCTTGCTAGGTGAAAATCCCCACATAACCACTGAAGTTTGCAACACCCTAAACCCCACCACCTTGCTCCCGGTATCAGAGAGCCCAGTTGAACATAACTGTGGAGAGGTGTTGGATTCAGTTTACTCTAGCAGGCCCAACCTCCGCGACCATCCTTAAACATCAGTAGACTGTGAGTGGTATGTGGACGGGAGCCAATCGCTGCAAAGTGACTCTGAAGAAGATGACAAGCCCTGCTCCAGTCACATCCGGAAGCTGACTGGTCTACGCACGGCCAAAGCATGAGAAAACTCATCGCAGGATTCATGTTCCTTAAAATTTAGACTTTTACAGTAAGGACTTCAACTGACCTTCCTCAGACTGAGGACTGCTCCCAGTGTATACATCAAGTCACTGAGGTAGGACAAAAGGTTGCTATGGTCCTATTATTTTATAGTTATTGTAAATGTACTGGAACTCTAAAAAGAACTTGTTTGGATAATGTTATTCTATACAAGGTATGTAGCCCAGGAAATGACCAACCCGATGTGTGTTATGCCCCATCTGAGCCTCCCATGACCACAGTTTTTAAAATAAGATTAAGGACTGGGGACTAGTGAAGGCTCATAAATGATATGAGTAAAGTGTTAGCCAAAACAGAAGAAAAAGAGGTGCCCAAACAAGTCACCTTAAAATTTGATGCCTGTGCTGTCATTAATAGTAACAAGTTAGGAATAAGGTATGGTTCTCTTAATTAAAAAAGAGGCTATATGGCAGAAAATAAGTACATCTGTCATAAATTAGGACTGTGTGGAAATAAATGTAAATACTAGTCTTGTGTCATTTAGGCCACTTAAATTAAAAAAAGAAATGAAAAGGATCCAGCCCACCTTCAGAAATGAAAAAATGGCCCTTCCTGTACTAAGGGACAATGTAACCCCTTAGAGCTAGTAATAACCAATCCCCTTGATCCTCGCTGAAAAAAAGAGGAGCGTGTGACCTTAGGAATCGACAGGGCCGGACTGGATCCTCGAATAAATATCTTGGTTTGAGGAGAAGTTTACAAACGCTCTCCTGAGCCAGTATTTCAAACTTTCTATGATGAATTAAATGTGCCAGTACCAGAAATTCCAGGAAAAACAAGAATTTTGTTTGTTTGTTTTTGCAATTAGCCGAGCATGTAGCACAGTCTCTCAATGTCACTTCATGTCATGTATGTGGAGGAACTGTAATAGGAGATCAATGGCCATAGGAAGCCCGAGAATTAGTACCTACAGACTCAGTTCCTGATGAATTCCTGGCTCAAAAGAATCACCTTGATAATTTCTGGGTCCTAAAAGCCTCAATTATTGGACAATATTCCATAGCTAGAGAAGGAAAAGAATTCACTCACCCCATAGGATGACTTAGTTGTCTGAGACAGAAACTGTATAACAGTACCACAAAAACAGTCACTTGGTGAAGTTCAAATCACACAGAGAGAAATCAATTTAGTAAATTCCCAAAGTTGCAAACCGTGTGGACCCACCCAGAGTCCCACTGGGACTGGACAGCCCCCACTGGATTATACTGGATATGTGGGCATAGAGTTACGCCAAATTACCTGACCAGTAGGCAGGTAGTTGTGTTACTGGCACTATTAAACCATCTTTCTTCCTACTGCCCATAAAAACAGGTGAACTCCTAGGCTTCCCTGTCTATGCTTCCTGTAAAAAGACAAGTACAGCTATAGGAAATTGAAGAAAATGATAAATGGCCCTCTAAGAGAATCATACAATATTATAAGCCTGCTACTTAGGCACAAGATGGCTCGTGAGGATACCATACCCCCATTTACATGATCAACCAAATCATACGGTTACAAGCTGTCTTAAAAATAATCACTAATAAAACCGGAAGAGCCTTGACTATTCTGGCCCGGCAAGAAGCTCAGATGAGAAATGCTATCTATCAAAATAGATGAGCTTTTGACTACTTGCTAGCAGCTGAAGGAGAGGTCTATATGAAATTTAACTTTACTAATTGCTGCCTACACACAGATAATCAAGGGCAAGTAGTTGAAGACATAGTTAGAGATATGACAAAACTGGCACATGTGCCCATGCAAGTGTGGCATGGATTTGATCCTAAGGCCATGTTTAGAAAATGGTTCCCAGTGCTAGGAAGATTTAAAACTCTTATATTAAGAGTTGTAATAGTAATAGGAACCTACTTACTGCTCCCTTGTTTGCTACCTGTACTTCTTCAAATGATAAAAAGCTTCATCACTACCTTAGTTCACCAAAATGCTTCAGCACAAGTGTACAATATGAATCACTATCAATCTGTCTTGCAAGAAGACATAGGTAGTAAAAATGAAAGTGAGAACTCCCACTATTGAGTGAGAGTCTCAAAGGAGGGGGATAAGGGAGGAGACCACCCCTCATATTGTCTTATGCCCAATTTCTGCCTCCAAAGAAAGAAAAAGTAAAATCTAAAAGGCAGAAATGAAATCCATAGGCAGACAGCTCGGTGCCACACCCTGGGCCTGGCAGTTAAAGATCGACCCCTGACCTAATTGGTTTTGTTATCTATAGATTACAGACATTGTATAGAAAAGCGCTGTGAAAATCCCTATCCTATTTTGTTCGGATCTAATTACTGGTGCATGCAGCCCCCAGTCATGTACCCTCTGCTTGCTCAATCGATCACAACCCTCTCACGTGCACCCCCTTAGAGTTGTGAGCCCTTAAAAGGACAGGAATTGCTCACTCGAGGGAGCTCAGCTCTTGAGACAGGAGTCTTGCTGATGCTCCTGGCCAAATAAACCCCTTCCTTCTTTAACTCAGTGTCTGAGGAGTTTTGTCTGCAGCTGGTCCTGCTACATTATCACTTAGTAAATGCTAGTAGAACCAGATTTTAGGTAAGTCCTATGGCGATCCACACACCAAGCTAACATTTGTCCCAAGCCTGAACAAAAATTAAGCAGCTGCAATTAACTGAGGCTAGGCAAAGTTCACCAAAGGTGTGCCCTCCAGCCATCTTCTCCTCTTGGTAAGTTCTGTCTTTTGGGGGAGGGCTGAAGTGAGGAGACTCTTGCTGAGGAGGAATGATAGTGGCTCTGTGTCTGGCTGATTTTCAGTTGCCTTCATTCTGTACTTTAGTGAGGAAATGAAGCTGAGATGGGCAAGAGGGAATGGAATAGGTGTGGGAGGGAGAATGAGACAGACTTTGGGGAATTAAGGGAACTCTTAATCTCTCCTATGGAGTTTTGGTCTGTACATCACTTATCTCTCCTAAATCTTGCTATTGGGCTCTTTTACCATAGTCCTCCTTCATATGAATATGTACTAAGCCATTTCTGAAAAGCAAGCTTTTCTGGATGAAAACAAAGAAGTCAACTGGCCTTCATGTTCCATCTGGTCACCCCCCTCCCCTACCCCGACGCACCTCCTCCAGGCTCACTGCTGCCACTGCAGAATCAGTGCCCATGGACTCTAGGACCCTCTGGTCTCACAGGCCTTTGTCAAATAACAGGATTAACCAACAATGTCTTCCCACAAAAGGAAAAGAGATTCCTGGGGGCAGGGATGAGGCATTTTCATAAGCTACACACACACACACACACACACACACACACACACACACTAAAAAATAGTGACCTGGATGGAATCTGGGGACCAGAAGAGTCATCCAAGGTTAGAGCAGAGTTTGGGGTAACCTGGGGACTCCCTCAACGGGAATAAGATGCCCAGCGATGATTCAGACAGTTAGTTAAGAAGCATTTTAGGGAGCATTGGTTAGTATGCTAGGCACCAAAGATACCACAATGGCTCCCCCCATGGCATCTGCAGAAAAAAAAAAAGAAGAAAGGACACTGCCCAGGGCCTATGCAGGAGGAGGTCTCCTTGTGCTAGTGCTCTGGTCCTTGGGCAAAGCCCTCATTGAATTTCCTACTGATTTCAGGCTGCACAACCTATTGAAAACCTAACAGAATGTGTTTACATCTACTTTTTAAAAGTATTTTATTTTTGAAATGATTGTAGGGCTTACCTCAAATGTTGTTCTTTGTACCATGACAGTGAGTGGAGATTTTAGATGCTTACAAATGTTTATATGAGGATTTCATCTCTTCTCCTGGACTAATGGCTGGAACATAATTATGAACTGTGCTTGTTAACCAAATAGAGATATTCCATGAGACAAGAAGGCTGATTCCTAATATGGAGGTGTCCTTGGGCCAGGGCCCACTTATCCTGGTATCCATCTCCTCCTCCCGACACAGAGGTGCCTTCATTAGTAGAGGAAAGAAAGAGGTCTTTGTGATTATGTAATTCCCAGACCACCCTACACAGACAATAAAACTGAATGTGAGAGAAGCCGGGTGAAATAACAGCTCAGAAATCATAGAATACCAGTGCAGCAAGGGCCTAAGAGGTTATTTAGCCTAATCTTCTAATGTTAGAAATGGGCAAATAACACCAAAAGGGGAAGAGACCTGTCTAAGATTACATGGCCAGCTAATGGTGGGCTATTTTCATAAAGGTAAATATGGGGAGATTCATTCCACAGAAATTCTAATAACTATGTGTTTGATGATATTATGGTAAGCAGGAGGGCTCTCACCATAGTGTGTGACAAGTGGCTGCAATGCAACATGACCAGTGCTACCACAGAGTATAGACAAGGCACTGTGGGACCACAGAGGAGGAAGCCTCTCACTCTTCCTGGGGGCACTGGGGAAGGTTTCATGCAAAAGGGGACTTCTGAGTTGGGTCTTTATGAATGAATAGAAGTTGGTTGTATAGGAAAGGAAAAAGGTCTTTCCAGAATATGGAACAGCATGTAAAAGCATAAACATATGAAAGAACATGATGTGTTTGGGGGATAAAGAGTGGTTTCCCATGGTAAAAATGGAGATTTATCGGAAGGGAAATAGAGGAGACGGCAAAAAGGTAAAGGAAGGGGTAGCTGTGAAGGCTTTGGACAGCATGCTAAGAAGTTTGTCCTGGAGAGAAGTTATCTTTATGCTTTAAAAAACAATGTAGTGGCAAAAGGATGAAGAATGGGTTGAACAAAAATAGACCCATGACAGGAAGTCTAGCTAGGTGGATAACACAGTATTTCAGGTGGAAAATAGAGTAAATATTTTGAAAATGAACAAACAATCCAGAGCACTTGTGAAGGCTGAATTAAAGCAGTGATATTTAGATGGTAGACTCAGCAGGATTTCATAAAAGATGATTAGACATGAGGAATAAAATGGAGGATGGGGCAGCAAACTACTGCCCTTGGGTCATGTGCAGGCTGCCATCTATTTTGTAGAGCCCGAGTGCTGAGAATGGTTTTTACATTCTCATGTACATGTAAATGCTTCCTTCAATAGCTGAGAAGGAACAAAAGAAGCATCTTTCATGTAATTTCACATGAAAATCATGTGAAATTCAAATTTCAGTGACTATAACTAAAATTTTATGGGAACATAGCCAGCCACACTTTTTCACTGACCTATTGTCTATGGCAGCAAAGACAGAGTTGAATAGGACTCATAAAGCCTTAGATATTTACTATTTGGCCCTTTCAGAAAAAGTTGCTGACCTCCTGCAGGATTCTCCAATTCAGTTAAAATCAGTTCATCTTTCCAGTTGCCCAGACCAAAACCTTTGGAGTCATCTTAATTCTACTCTTACCCGCCATCCAATCTTTCATCAAGATCTGCTGTATTTTAAAAATATATCCAGAATTTGACACTCACTCACTCCTTCCCTTGCTACCACTCTGTTCCTGAACACAGCCATCTCTCAGCTGGGTCATTCTAGTAGCCTTTACTTATTTATTTGTTATTTATTGAGACAGGGTCTTGCTCTGTCACATATACTGGAGTGCAGTGGTATAATCATGGCTCACTGCAGTCCCACACTCCTGGGATCAAGCGATCTTCCCATGTCAGCCTCCTGAGTAGCTGGGACTACAGGTGTGCACCAACACCCATGGCTAATTTTTTGTAGAGATGGGGTTTCACCATGTTGCCCAGGCTGGTCTTGAACTCCTGAGCTCAAGCAATCTGCCCACTTGGCCTCCCAAAGAGTTGGGATTACAGGTGTGAGCCACCATGCCCAGCCTCATTCTAGAAACCTTTTGCCTTATCTCATCTTTTGCTTCATCTCTGCCTGCTTCAGTCACTTAACACCATCTCAGCAATGGTGTTTTAGCACCATCAGTTAAAACAGAATTGAGATCACGCCATTCCTCTGCACAAAGTCTTCCCAAGTCTTCCCATATAACTCTGAGTAAAGGCCCAAGTTTTACAATGGCTTCCAGGGCCCTACACGTCCTGCCTCTCCCCTTTCTCTTGTTATGCCTGGGACCAACCCCCATTCCACAATCATGCTCACTCTCTTCTCCAGTCACATCAACCTCCTTATTGGTCCTCAGTAATGTACCATGTCCACACCTGCCTCAAGATTCTTGCATCTGTCATTCCTTCCACCTGTAATGTTCTTTTCCAAGATATACATATGGTTCTCTCCATCACCTCCTTCAGATTGGGACTCAAATCTACCCTTCTCAGTGAGGCCTTCTCTAGCCATCCTACTTAATATTGACAACCATCCTCAGACCATAACCCTCCATTTCTCTTTTTCTTGCTTTATTTTGCTCTCTAGCACTCACCACTCAAACAAAAAACATACATTACCAATTTATCTTGTTTATTGCCTGTCTGCCCTATTAGAATGTAAGCTCCAGGAAGGCAGGAGTTTTTGTTTTGTTTTCCTTTCTAGTGCCTAGTACAGTGCATGGTACATGTTAGGCACTCAATAAATAATTGCTGAAAGAATGGGAATAATGGATCAGAAAGTGACTAGGAGATAAGAAAAGAGAAGCAGGTAGAGATAACTCTTTCAAGGCATCTGGTGAGTAGCTAAAGAGGAAACCAGTTATCAGGAGATTTTCTCCAAATGGGAAAGACTCAAGCATATTTACAGAACGTCAGGGCAACAGAGTGGCAAAAAAAGATGGGATATGATAAATAGCATATCTGGCTATGCCAAGTCTGGGAGGAAGCTGAAATAAATGGCCTTATGAGCAAGAAGAGAAGGGACCTTCTTGGAAGGGACTAGGGCAGGAGGGGAGCACAAAAAGACATTTGCACATATGGATGGGACTGGCCGGATATGGTAGAAAGAGAACTTGAAGGAGCTCATAGCTGGTCTCAATTTTCCATTTGAAGATCCACGGAAGGGTTTTAGGGGCTATGGACAACAACTTGGGTTTGAATTTCAAGAGTCCACTTATATGCAAATTTTTAAAATAAATGTATTAGAAATTTTGAGAACTGCAACAATTTGAAAAAATTACAGATGAATTTTGTGATCTAGAAGTATCAAAAAAAAATTAAGAAAAAGCTAGATATGCCCAGGAGTTCAAGACCCACAAGGGCAACATAGCAAGACCGTGTCTATACAATAAAGATGTACTTTGGAAAAATGAGAATGCACACTGATTAGAAGAAAAGGGAAGCTCTGCAGTGCTAAGGGTTCTACTCACTCTAGAAACCATAAATTTGTTGCAAGGTTTGTGGATTTTTCTCTAGCAACACTGGGCAGCCAATGAGAATCAAGTGGTCAGAACCAGTATTATTAGAAGAATTATGAAATTAAAGCCTTCATTGGATACTTCAGGTCCTGATCAAAATGTAAAACTCTGGGGGATAAAATCTTAAATGAATGGGTAAATGACAGGAATGACCAGTGCTGCCGGCCTAATTTGGGTGCCTTCAGCAGACAGGTACCATTCAAGTTGGTGTTCCTTGAAAGAGCACGTCTTGAGGACAGTTTCAGAGAAAGAAAGTTGAAAAGTGGCCCTCTGGCAAGTAGACTCTGAAAGGGTAGTGAAAGAATCCACACAGGAGGACTATGTCCAGCAGAAATGGAATTGAAAACCCAAAAGATGATGAAAAAGATCAACAGAGAAAAACAAAAGTCATTTAAGCTACAACTCATAAGAATGGGCCCAGATATTTTAAAGTGCTGAAATGTGTCATCTTGGGAAAACGGAGGATCTCACTTGCAAAGAAAGATCCCTTAACTCCTAAAGGGACAAAACAGTGTCCCGCAGGCTCCATACAGTCATGGGCTACTAGGCTATTTACAGAACCTGAAAAAGTCAGTGCAGTCCATAACAAAAAGACTATTTCAAATTTCAAAGACCAATGAAAATTGAGTTGTCAATTTTAATAGCTACCATTACTTGTGCCATGCAATGCATTTCCAACATTGTCGATCTCATTTAAACCTGGCAACTTCCATGTAAAGAAGGAATTCTTATTCTCATTTTATAGATGAAGACACAGAGGCTTACAGGGGTTAAGTAACTTGTCTTAAGTCATAGAATAAATAAGGGATTGAACCAGAAATCAAATTGAAATGTATCTAATCCTAAAGACCATGCTTTTAACTCCTGTTCTCTCTTGGACTCTAACACTGTTTTTTCTTATGAAAACACAGGAATGATGACTAGTTGAGTGCATTCTTATGAAACTCATAGTCATTCTATGATGTAGGTTTCCTTAGGAGGACATTTTTTTACATGAAATTATTGACTTAGAGTTGATCCTTGAACAACACAGGTTTGAACTGCAAGGGTCCACTTACACGCAAATTTTTTCAACAACTATATGGGAAAATATTTTTGGAGATCTGTGACAATTAGAAAAACCTTGAGATGAACCATGTAGCCTAGAAATATTTTAAAAAATAAGAAAAAGTTGCTCATGTCACAAATGCGTAAAATATACATCAATACATGTCTGTCTTCTCATTTACTACCATAAAATGTAAACAAATCTATTATAAAAAGTTAGAACTTATCGAAATGTCAGAATGTATACATACACACAAAAACTGTGTGATGCCATTTGTAGATAAGAAAAAATGTAAATGTAAAGATTAAATCCTCACTGCACAAAATGAACTGTAGTACATACTGTACCACTATAATAATTTCACAGCTACCTCCTGTTGCTATTGTGGTGAGCTCTAGAGTTGCAAGTATCTGCTTAAAACACCATATGACACCAATCATCTCCACGTGAACAGTTCATCTCTCCAGTAAATTGCGTACAGCAGTTAAAAGTGATCTCTTGAGATTCTCGCATATTTTTCATCATGTTTAGTGAAATACCATAAATCTTGAATAACACCATGGGACTCTAACGAAGTGCCACTAAAGATGCTAAAAGTACTCCCAAGTATCAGAGAAAAGTCATGACATTATAAGAAAAGTTGAATTGCTTGATACGTACCATAGGTTGAGGTGTGCAGCTGTGGTTACCTGCCATTTCAGTCAGACGACGTAAACTTACAGTATCGATAAATGCAGCACAGTTCTGCAAATGTATTTTCCCTTCCTTATGATTTTCTTAATAACATTTTTTTTTCTCCAGTTTCTTTGTTGTAAGAATACAGTATATAATACAAAATATGTGTTGATTGACTATTATCAGTAAGGCTTCTGGTCAACAGTACGCTATTAGTTAAGTTTGGGGGGAGTTAAAAACTAAACACAGATTTTTGACCATATAGGGGGTCAATGTCCATAACCCCCACATAGTTCAAGGGTCAACTGTATTCTAACCAGTATCATATCTTTCCATTTGTTGTGTCCTACAGTGGGGCACAGCAGGTACCAAATGAATGAATGGGAGTCCTTGGGCCTATGAGAACGCTACACCAAAGCACTGAGATAATTTGTGGACAGACTGATGGCAGTGATCTTGAGGAATGAAGAATGGGAGGTTCAAGAACACCAGAGAGAAAGTGGAAGAAGGCAGATTCCACAGAGCACAAAGCTGTGAGCTTATCCAGGATGCAGAGCAAGACCTGGCCTTATTATTACTGAAGTGATGGTTAATGGCACCCCACACCTACTAACCATCACTTCAGCACTGATCATTGAGATCCAGCATATACTCACTAAGGACAGTCATTTCAGACCAATCCACTGCCTTCTTTGCCTGGGCTTGCAGAAATACCATAAGCCGCAGCAAGCAGCTGGAGCTGGGTGGTGGCTGACCCTTCAGAAGAGGTTCTATGTTCTTCCATTCACCCATTTACAGCCCCTGGATTAGCTGACAGACTGAATGACGAATCAGGACTTTACAGTGAAATACAACAGGGATGAAAATAAGATCTTGCACTTGGTTTCAAAAACCCAACTGAGTAAATCCAAGATAGGGAAGGCTGTGATTTAGGAGCAACAAATATAAAAATGTCTTTGAGTAAGCTGATAGCAAGCTCAATGAGAGATCACAGTGTGACATGGCTGGCAGAATAGTTAGAAGCAACCTTAGCTGCATTAAAGGAGCATAGTGTCTGTGCTAGAATAAGGGAGGTGACAGTCCTAATCTGGGGTGGCTGGCCTGCACTACAGCTGTACTATGGTGACTTCTGGAGAGCTCACTTTGAGAAGGTCTGGTAACAGGTCGATCTGCTAGGTATTCTCCATTTCCCCCGTCCCCACTGTGATCCATTCTCTGCACTGCTCTGTGCACTATGGAAGCTGCCCCTATATATTGCAGATCCCTTGCTCTGATGGGTTCCCACTGGGTTCAGCCCCAGTAGGTGATGCAAGGGCAAGAAGACAGAGAACATGCAGAATGTGCATTTCTTGTGCCACTCTCTTCTTGCTCTGTCTGCACATTTCTGACAGTGGCTGCATCCCTCTATGACTATAGTTCCAGTCCAGCAGCCCCTCGTCCATAGCCCCAGCTTGTAATAGGTTCCAATTTGCTTCCCTTGTCCCTCAGGCCTCTGAGTGATTAAGAGCTTCCCCCTGTTGCTAGCCCCTAGGGACCTCAGCATCCCGTCTTAGTTCCCTTAACCCTGCCCACAGCTCTGTCAATAGCCCCTTCACTAAACTATTTTCAAAATCTCAACAAATTGGCCTTTTTCCTGCAGGGACCCTGACTGAAACTAAAGAGACAGGATGCAAAAGACCTTAAAATTATGTCTGTGAGGAATAGAGGATGTTGGGCCCAGTGGCGAGAAGACTCAAGAAAGCAGGATAGCCTACTTCAGCAAGGTATCAATAAAAGGCCACCCCAGACTCATTCTCTGGCTCCAACAGTAATAGGTACAGAGAGATACATTTTGGGCTAAATATAAAATAAACCTTTCTACAGAGTAGGTAAAGATGGTTCTCCTGGTAGCAGATATTTTTTATTGCATGAGCTTCAATATTTCTCAGTTGCCCCATCTTAAACCGGATGAGACTATGTCAGGAATGCTGTAAGGAATAAGTTAGAAACATGGTCTAGAAAAGAGCTTTCCAAGCCAGGGTTTCATGATTTGCCACCAACTGTACACTACTCAGTGGGTTACCAAAATAACCAATGTGGGGAAACTTTCACATGTTTTTGCTGCTTCTCATTTCAATCTAAAGAACAGAAGTCTAGTTCTTCAAGTCTGATAATCCTGAACACTGAAGACGTTTTTATACTTTAAGATGACTTACAAACATGAAACATTTTACACAGCATCACAGCTTTCAAAAGGTTATTTCCAATTCACGGGCAATCTATTAAAAACATTTTTTAGGGGGCAAGAGAAGTTGATTAATGGTTACAAATATACCATTTGATAGAAGAAGACCTAGTGTTAGATTGGTAAAGTAACTATATTTTACAATAACCTCTTGTATATTTCAAAATATCTAGAATTCCAGTGGTCTAGCATAGAGAAAAGGCAAATATTTAAGGTGATGGATATCCCAAGTACACTGATTTTGTCAGAGGCATGTGAACCAGAGCAACTCCATCTTGAATGGGGCTAGGTAAAATAAGGCTGAGTGAGACCCACTGGACTGCACTCCCAGAAGGTTAAGGCATTCTAACTTACAGGATGAGATAGGATGTCGGCACAAGACACAGGTCATAAAGACCTTGCTGATAAAACAGGTTGCAGTAAAGAAGTCGGCTAAAACCCAAAACCAAAATGGCCATCAGTGCAGACACTGGTCTTCTGCATTGATACACTCCCACCAGTACCATGACAGTTTACACATGCCATGGCAACGTTACCCTATATGGTCTAAAGAGGAGGCATGAATAATCCACCCCTTGTTTAGCATACCATCAAGAAATAACCATAAAAATGGACAACCAGCATCCCCAGGCTGCTCTGTCTATGGAGTAGCCATTCTTTTATTCATCTACTTTCTTAATAAACTTGCTTTCACTTTACTGTGTGGACTCATCCTGAATGCTTTCTTGTGTGAGATCCAAGAACCCTCTCTTGGGGTCTGGATTGGGACCCCTTTCCTGTAACAACTTGAGCTTTACAAATTATATGAATGTATTAATCACATGTGCCCCAAAACTATGTACATCATGCGTCAATTCAAAAAATGTTTAAAACAAAAAATTTTAACTCAGCAACTTCTATCTACACACCAATCTTCTATCTACACATCAGTGCTTCTTGAGAACTGCCACCTCAGTTTTCAAACCAAAAACCAGGACGCAAAATCTGCCCATGGGCAAAAAATATTCTACATGCAAACTACCCTGAAAAAAAAAAAAAAAGAATAAGGTCGCCTCAATTCACTCTGGTGGGGCGGGGGGAGGCCCACGACGATGTTTGTGTCTCACGCAGGTTTTCTCCTTTGGTAGGGGTTTATCGTGTATTACACCGAGGGCACGCTAGGTTTGCCAGTTTTTCGCTCATTCATTCAACAAACACTCGATGTCCACCTACTCCATTAACAGGGCCCTTCTCGGCCCTCGGGATGGACAAAAGATCCCAAGAGGCCAACGCCACGACGCTGCTACCACAAGACGTCAGCAGGTCCAGGAAACGACCTGATTTTAAGGACCAATGAAGTCAACGAGTGAGAGTGACGGCGCCCAGGAAAGTTGCGGCGGAAACTTGGGAAATGCCAGCCTTCGGGCGCAGAGGGCGGGGCAGGGCCTACCGGATCGCGCTGCCTGCGGTCTGGGGCCCCGCCTGGGCTACGGTCCCGCCGCCTCCGGCCGCCAAGCGGCGCCTGCCCACTGCCCGGCGGGGGCGTCGGCCTGGTCTCCGGCCCAGGAGGGCAACGCCGCAAGCGGGAGGGGCGGCCTCGATGGCCCGCGAGCCCCAGGCTCAGTGTGGCGCGCGAGTCGCTCCTGCCCGACGTGCCCGGGAAGCGCGTGCACTCATCGCCGCGCGCTCCCGAACGGCCCCAGCGCCCCGGCCCCTCGGCCCCTATGGCACCCCCCAGCTCCTACCGCCCGCCCGGCCTGCCTGGCCGCACTCACCCTCCTTGGCTTTCTTCCTCCGGGCCAGGGTCCCTCCGAGTTTCCCCAAGAAGGAATCATCTTTCTTGCGGGACGGAGGCGACTTAGGAGTGGGGGACTTGGGGACAGAAGGCGACTTCTGCGGGGAGGTGGCCATGGCGCGGCTCAGGCAGCCGCGGGCCGGTCGGGACGCGGAGCTGGCGCTGGGCGGACGCGGCGGGCGGCGGCGGCGGGCTGAGGCTGCGGCTTTCCAAACGGAAGCGGAATTATTCCAAGCATTTGAGGCAGCTCACGCTCGCCTTTCCCTTCCCTCGCTCCCTCCCTCGCTCCCTCCCTCGCACCGCCCTCTGCCCTGGAAGGAGCTGCGCTCCCGGGGCCGCGCCCTGCGCCCCTGGGTTGCCCCAAGCAGGGGGGATGCCCCAAAACTGCCACTTGCAGTACAGGAGGCCGTGTGTGCCCAGGTTGGGAGCGCTTGAGCTGGAAAGCTTCATTTACCCAGGCTCTGCACCCATCACACAGCCTGGGGCAAAGCAAATCTGAGAACCAACCCAACCCTGCTACTCTCCCAAGGTCTTCCAGCCGGGGCTGGTGAGCTCGCTCTTCCCCAGCACTACTGCCTGTGGAGTTATCAGGCCCACGTCTTGCGCCCACAAGACTGCAGCTCCTGGAAGAAATTACTAGAGTGAACCAAAATGCGTCCAGGCCCCACCAAAGTGGGCAGAACCAATCACTCCTGAACCTATCCATGATAGTCAACCTCCTCTTCTCTACTCCCTTCCGAGACTCAGAAGCCTGGAGTGCACAAGGGTAAAGCCGAGGCTGCTTATTGTAAGACATCCGTGTTTCTAGCAGCTTATATAAACGAAGATCACACATGGTAGTGGAAACATGAATGGGAAAAGCACAACCATGAGCTCCTACAGGACCTCCCCGAGAATTTATCCTGCTAAATAAAATCAAGAGAGTGACAACCAGACTCATTTGAGATAACAGGGGAGTCACACAAAGCACAGTGTTTGAAGGACTCATACTGGAAATGATTAAAAGGCACGTGTTGTTGTGCTTGCCCATCTCAAGTTCTCACTCGGGCTGTTTGTCCCTCTGTCTCTCTCACACACGGACTCACAGCGCCTTGGCAACTGTGTTTCCTCCTTATGGCCCCTTCCCTCTAGGCTACGGCTGATTGAACGTGGGTGAACAACTAATCCAAAGGGCGCTACTGCTTTACTGAAGAGCAGCCGATTGGCTAGCCCCAGTTAAGACTCTGCACTAAGCTGGAGAGACTGTTGTCAGAAGTTGTGCTCGTGACTGATGATCACTCGCAGTCAAGACTGGGGTGGCTGTTTCTAACCACGTGCCTGCTGACGAGTAGGGAAACAAAAGAAAGGAGCAAAGAAGTGTGCTCAAAAAGCCACTTGGTCTGCCTAATGGAAACCGTGGGGAGTAGCTGCTTGGACCTGGAATGTTTTCCCAGACCCCACTTGCACTTCCTGCCAAGGCCAGCTGTGCTTCTTCCCAGGAGCTGTTACTCAGCCTTTTAGTAACCCATCCACCTTACCTTAGACTAAATAAACTGACAAGCAACAGTTTCAGAGTAGAACTAAAATTTAACAAACAAGACAGTCAATAGAGTCTCAACACTGTATAGGTTCATTTTATCTTTGCTTGAGAGTCATAATTTTACTTTTTTTTTTTTTTTTTTGGAAAATTCTACTTTAGTTGGTGCCTCTTACCTAACAGCAGAAAAGTCATGATGCCCGCTAGCCTGGGAGGATTACTACAACTCCTCCTCCCAGACAATAAATCTTAAAGGGATGGTGAGAACCCAAAATAGAAGTGTGTTTTGCTTACATCATTAATCATTTTCATTCAGCATATCAGATATAGGACATCTTCAAAAGTGTATCTCCAGCACCTGGAGCTCTTGTCAGGGAATTAAGAGACACATAGCTCAATAGCTGTGTGATCTTGGAAAGATTTACTCCCTTTTCTGAGTCTCCATTTCCTCATCTACAAAATGAAATGGTTGGTACAGAATGGTGGTTCTCAAACTTGATTGTGCATCACAGTCCCCTAGAAGTTTGTTACATTCACAGGCCCCATCTCCAGAATTCTGATTCAGTAGATCTCAGGTGAAACCAAGGGATAGGTGTGTAAACAGACTCCATCAGGTGATTTCGATGTACTAATAGCTGATTCACACACTGATGTCTTGCCATTTAGGGCTACTTTCAGCTCTAACAGTTTGTGGTTCTTTATTCTTTCAAAAATTGCTAATTTCTGTATGCAAGACTTAGTCTTAAATGTGGCATAATCAAAATTACCCATGGAGATTCCTTCAACTGCCCATGCGTGCTTTTACATATATAATACTCCTCAGTAATTGTTATGTTCATTAAACTTTGAAAACCACTGAGCAAGGCTAAAAGGAAGGGTAAAGTCTTGATTGTTGAATGCTAGCTCCCAGAAAATATCAGCAAAATAAGCTGTGGAAGAAGGCAAAGCTGAATTTTTTGTATACCATGATAAGAAGAGCCCTGCCTTGGCAGAGTCTCAGTAGCATCTGGGAGTAGGGGAAGGGATATTTATAAAGTTTTGGAATCTTGATGAAGACAGGCCTTTCAGTGGGATGGTGCTTGATTAAGTTTGACTAAGGATCATGATATGATAGATTAGGACTGGTAGACCTAAGGCAAAGCTTTCCAAGATTCTTGGAGAGTAAATAGTCTTTTTAATGCTATCTATTAAAAAGTGTAAGGGGTTTATGTTCATTTCGATGAGATTTGGTGGGAAGTTCTTGAAAAGAACAAGAAAGTTATTCATAGCTTTTATCTTCCTGGGCAAGAAATTTTTGGAAGACAGACAGGGGAATGATAAAGTCCTGTTAATGTATGCAATAACCTGCATTGGTGGGAATGGTTTCCAAGGTCTCATTATTATGCCAATATCTTGTTATTCAAGCATTTCTACTGGTAAGATCATTATCAATCTTTCTGGAAAGGCCAGTGGGAATGGGTGGTGAATTATAAATCAGTGCTACTCACAGTGTAGTCTGCAAACCAGTATTGATCTGGATACCATTATTAGCTGCCAAGACCAGCTCGGTCGGGGAGACCCTAACCCAGTGGTGCTAGAGGAATTAAAGAGACACACAGAAATATAGAGGTATGAAGTGGGAAATCAGGGGTCTCACAGCCTTCAGAGCTGAGAGCCTCAAACAAAGATTTACCCACATATTTATTAATAGCAAGCCAGTCATTAGCATTGTTTCTATAGGTATTAGATTAACTAAAAGTATCCCTTATGGGAAACAAAGAGATGGGCCAAATAAAGGGATGGGTTGGGCTAGTTATCTGCAGCAGAAGCATGTCCTTAAGGCACAGATCACTCATGCTATTGTTTGTGGTTTAAGAACGCCTTTAAGAGGTTTTCCACCCTGGGTGGGCCAGGTGTTCCTTGCCCTCATTCTAGTAAACCCACAACCTTCCAGCATGGGTGTTATGGCCATCATGAACATGTCACAGAGCTGCAGAGATTTTGTTTATGGCCAGATTTTGGGGGGCCTGTTCCCAACAATTAGCCAATGACACAAATGTAGAAATTGAGAGTTTTTAGAAACTTTTATAGCAATTTAACAACACTTTATGTCTGTTTAATCTAATAATAAAAATCAGGAGCATATATTTTGAATATGTTTTCATTCTATTTTTCTAGTAATTTTTATTTTTATTTTATTTGCAAAAATATTGCTCTATGATGAATTGGTCCTTTAGCGATTGTTTGAGAAGCACTGTTCTACATTGCTCCTGTTTACTTACAGAGTTCATCTACTCTCATTTGATATAATGCTTTTAGAATCCTTAAGAATGCAAATTGATCTGTTTTTTGTTTGGAAGATTAAATGAGATAATCTATGGGAAAGCACCATCTACAGGGCCTGGCACTGAGGTAGGCTGAATCTAAATCTTACTTAGTCAGAGACATGCTGCATGCTATTCTTTGATAGGATGAGAAGACCTTGTACCAGCTCCCTCCAATCTAAATTGGTATTTGCAATTATGTCCCCACTGAACAGCACCCTCTCTCATGCTTGGTCATTGTTTTCATCTTACACAAGGGGTTTGATTATAAGGACAGATAATCAATTAAATGTGTGAGGTGTAAGACTCTGCTGAATCTCTAGGCTGCCTCTTCTTGAAATTGGGGCCTAGACAAATGCACTGGAAGAGAATAAAGTCAGGTTCCAATCTTAGCTCAGCAGTCAGGCGATCTTGGATAAATCTCTTCCCTTTCTGCATTTATTTTTCCCATCATCTATAAAATGAAGCCAAGGCAGTACCTACTAAAGCCAACCATCATACATACCTTATGATCAACAATTTCAATTATGGATTATACCCAACAAAAATGAGTACATGTGTACACACAGATATAGGCTCTAGAAAGTTCACAGCAGCACCATTCAAGTGCCTGCTAACAGTTGAATTGATTGTGATAACCACAGCAACAAGAGTGAACAATTTGCAACTACAAGCAGCAATAGGAATGTATCTTACAATATAATGTTGAGTGAAGGAAACCAGACACAAAAGAGCACATACTGTAAAATTCTATTCACATAAAGTTCACAAACAGGCAAAACTACTCTATAATGTTAGAAGTCAGGATATTGATTAGCCTTCGATGGTATAGTGACTAGAATGGGATGGGCGGCATGAGGGAGACCACTGGAGCTGGTAATGTTCTGTTTTCTGATCTGGGTACTGGTTACATGGATATATTCACTTTTAAAATCAATGGGACATACAAATAGTACTTTCAGCAAGTTTTCTGTATGTATTTTATACTTCAATAAAAATCTACAGCTAGGCATGGTGGCTTACGCCTGTAATTTCAGCACTTTGGGAGGCTGAGCTGGGCAGGTTGCCTGAGTTTGGAGTTCAAGGCCAGCCTTGACAACATTGCAAAAACCTGTCTCTACAAAAAATAGAGACATGTTGGTTTGCTGCACCCATCAACTTGTCATTTACATTAGATATTTCTCCTAATCCTATCCCTCCCCCAGCCCCCACCCCCAAACAGGCCCTGGTGTGTGATGTTCCCCACCCTGTGTCCATGTGTCTCATTGTTCAACTCCCACCTATGAGTGAGAACATGCGGTGTTTGGTTTTCTGTCCTTGTGATAGTTTCCTTAGAATGATGGTTTCCAGCTTCATCCATGTCCCTTCAAAGGACATGAACTCAACCTTTTTTATGGCTGCATAGTATTCCATGGTGTATATGTGTATATGTGCCACATTTTCTTAATCTAGTTTATCATTGATGGACTTTTGGGTTGGTTCCAAGTCTTGGCTATTGTGAACAGTGCCGCAATAAACATACATGTGCATGTGTCTTTATAGTAGGATGATTTATAATCCTTTGGGTATTTACCCAGTAATGGGATAGCTGGGTCAAATGATATTTCTAGCTCTAGATCCTTGAGGAATCACCACACTGTCTTCCACAATGGTTGAACTAATTTATACTCCCACCAACAGTGTAAAAGTGTTCCTATTTCTCCACATCCTCTCCAGCATCTGTTGATTCCTGACTTTTTAATGATTGCCATTCTGACTGGCATGAGATGGTATCTCATTGTGGTTTTGATTTGCATTTCTCTGATGACCAGTGATGATGAGCATTTTTTCATATGTTTGTTGGCTGCATAAATGTCTTCTTCTGAGAAGTGTCTGTTCATATCCTTTGCCCACTTGTTGATGGGGTTGTTTATTTTTTTTCTTGTAAATTTGTTTAAGTTCTTTGTTGATTCTGGATATTAGCCCTTTGTTAAATGGGTAGATTGCAAAGATTCTCTCTCATTCTGTAGGTTGCCTATTCACTCTGATGATAGTTTCTTTTGCTGTGCAGAAACTCTTTAGTTTAGTTAGATCTTATGTGTCTATTTTGGCTTTTGTTGCCATTGCTTTTGGTGTTTTAGTCATGAAGTCTTTGCCCATGCCTATGTCCTGAATGGTACTGCCTAGGTTTTCTTCTAGGGTTTTTATGTTGTTAGGTCTTACATTTAAGTCTTTAATTCATCTTGAGTTAATTTTTGTATACAGTAAAAGGAAGGGATCCAGTTTCCGCTTTCTACATATGGCTAGCTAATTATCCCGGCACCATTTATTAAATAAGGAATCCTTTTCCCATTGTTTGTTTTTGTCAGGTTTGTCAAAGCTCAGATGGTTGTAGATGTGTGGTGTTACTTCTGAGGCCTCTTTTCTGTTCCATTGGTCTATATATCTGTTTTGGTTACTGTAGCCTTGTAGTGTAGTTTGAAGTCAGGTAGCATGATGCTTCCAGCTTTGCTCTTTTGGCTTAGGATTGTCTTGGCTATGCAGGCTCTTTTTTGGTTCCATATGAACTTTAAAGTAGTTTTTTCCAATTCCGTGAAGAAAGTCAGTGGTAGCTTGATGGGGATGGCATTGAATCTATAAATGACTTTGGGCAGTATGGCCATTTTCACAATATTGATTCTTCCTATCCATGAGCATGGAATGTTCTTCCATTTGTTTGTGTCTTCTTTTATTTTGTTGAGCAGTGGTTTGTAGTTCTCCTTGAAGAGGTCCTTCACATCTCTGGTAAGTTGGATTCCTAGGTATTTTATTCTCTTTGTAGTAATTGTGAATGGGAGTTCACTCATGATTTGGATCTCTGTCTATTATTGGTGTATAGGAATGCTTGTGATTTTTGCACATTGATTTTGTATGCTGAGACTTTGCTGAAGTTGCTTATCAGCTTAAGGAGATTTTGGGCTGAGACGATGGTGTGTTCTAAATATACAATCATGTCATCTGCAAACAGAGACAATTTGACTTCCTCTTTTCCCAACTGAATACCTTTTATTTCTTTCTCTTGCGTGATTGCCCTAGCCAGAACTTCCAACACTATGTTGAATAGGAGTGGTGAGAGAGGGCATCCTTGTCTTGTGCCAGTTTTCAAAGGGAATGCTTCTGGGTTTTGCCCATTCAGTAAGATATTGGCTGTGGGTTTGTCATAAATAGCTCTTATTTTTTGAGATATGTTCCATCAATACCTAGTTTATTGAGAGATTTTAGCATGAAAGACTGTTGAATTTTGTCAAAGGCCTTTTCTGCATCTATTGAGATAATCATGTGGTTTTTGTCATTGGTTCTGTTTATGTGATGGATTACATTTATGGATTTGCATATGTTGAACCAGCCTTGAATCCCAGGGGTGAAGCTGACTTGATCGTAGTGGATAAGCTTTTTGATGTGCTGCTGGATTCGGTTTGCCAGTATTTTATTGAGGATTATCATGTCGATGTTTATCAGGGATATTGGCCTAAAATTCTCTTTTTCCGTTGTGTCTCTAGCAGGCTAGCCTCATGACATGAGTTAGAGAGGATTCCCTCTTTTTCTATTGATTGAAATAGTTTCAGAAAGAATGGTACCAGCTCCTCTTTGTACCTCTGATAGAACTCAGCTGTGAATTCGTCTGATCCTGGACTTTTTTTCGTTGGTAGGCTATTAATTATTGCCTCAATTTCAGAACCAGTTATTGGTCTATTCAGAGATTCAACTTATTCCTGGTTTAGTCTTGGGAGGTTGTATGTGTCCAGGAATTTATCCATTTTTTTCTAGATTTTCTAGTTTATTTGCATAGAGGTGTTTATAGTATTCTCTGATGGTAGTTTGTATTTCTGTGGGATCGGTGGTGACATCCCCTTTATCATTTTGTATTGCATCTATTTGATTCTTCTCTCTTTTCTTCTTTGTTAGTCTTGCTAATGGTCTATTTTGTTGATCTTTTCAAAAAACCAGCTCCAGGATTCATTGATTTTTTGAAAGTTTTTTTGTGTCTCTATCTCCTTCAGTTCTGCTCTGATCTTAGTCATTTCTTGCCTTCTGCTAGCTTTTGAATTTGTTTGCTCTTTCTTCTCTAGTTCTTTTAATTGTGATGTTAGGGTGTCAATTTTAGATCTTTCCTGCTTGCTTTTGTGGGCACTTAGTGGTATAAATTTCCCTCTACACACTGCTTTAAATGTGTCCCAGAGGTTCTATACATTGTGTCTTTGTTCTCATTGGTTTCAAAGAACATCTTTATTTCTGCTTTCATTTTGTTATTTATCCAGTAGTCACTCAGGAGCAGGTTGTTCAGTTTCCATGTGGTTGTGCAGTTTTGAGTGAGTTTCTTAATCCTGAGTTCTAATTTGATTGCACTGTGGTCTGAGAGACAGTTTGTTGTGATTTCTGTTCTTTTACATTTGCTGAGGAGTGTTTTATTACCAATTATGTGGTAGATTTTAGAATAAGTGTGATGCAGTGCTGAGAAGAATGTATATTCTGTTGATTTGGGGTGGAGAGCTCTGTAGATGTCTATTAGATCTGCTTGGTCCAGAGCTGAGTTCAAGTCCTGGATATCCTTGTTAACCTTCTATCTTGTTGATCTGTCTAATATTGACAGTGGGGTGTTAAAGTCTCCCATTGTTATTCTGTGGGAGTCTAAGTCTCTTCGTAGGTCTCTAAGGACTTGCTTTATGAATCTGGGTGCTCCTGTATTGGGTACATATATATTTAGGATAGTTAGCTCTTCTTGGTGAATTGATCCCTTTACCATTATGTAATGGCCTTCTTTGTCTCTTTTGATCTTTGTTTAAAGTCTGTTTTATCAGAGACTAGGATTGCAACCCCGCTGTGTTTTGTTTTGTTTTGCTTTCCATTTGCTTGGTAGATCTTCTTCCATCCCTTTATTTTGATACTATGTGAGATGGGTCTCCTGAATACAGCACACTGATGGGTCTTGACTCTTTATCCAATTTGCCAGTCTGTGTCTTTTAATTGGGGAGTTTAGCCCACTTACATTTAAGGTTAATATTGTTATGTTTGAATTTGATGCTGTCATTATGATATTAGCTGGTTATTTTGCTCATTATGATATTAGCTGGTTATTTTGCTCATTAATTGATGCAGTTTCTTCATAGTGTCATTGGTCTTTACCATTTAGGGATGTTTTTGCAGTGGCTGGTACTGATTGTTTCTTTAGTGCTTCCCTCAGGAGCCCTTGTAAGGCAGGCCTAGTGGTGAAAAAATCTCTCAGCATTTGCTTGTCTGTAAAGGATTTTATTTCTCCTTCACTTATGAAGCTTAGTTTGGCTGGATATGAGATTCTGGGTTGAAAATTCTTTTCTTTAAGAATGTTGAATATTGGCATTTACTCTTTTCTGGCTTGTAGTGTTCCTACTGAGAGATCTGCTGTTAATCTGATGGGCTTCCCTTTGTGGGTAAGCTGACCTTTCTCTCTGGCTGCCCTTAACATTTTTTCCTTCAATTCAACCTTGGTGAATCTGACAATTATGTGTCTTGGGGTTGCTCTTCTCAAGGAGTATCTTCGTGGTGTTCTCTGTATTTCCTGAATTTGAATATTGGCCTGCCTTGCTAGGTTAGGGATGTTCTCCTGGATAACATCCTGAAGAGTGTTTTCTAACTTGGTTCCATTCTCCCCATCACTTTCTGGTGTTACCAGGGGTCCTTGCTCCCAGAGCTCCCAAGATGGTGGTGGGCCACTTCCAAGATGGTGGCATGCCTCATATTCTCTGACCTGGGGTTCGTGGCCTCATGGATTCCAAGGAATGGAATCTTGGGCCATGCAGTGAGTGTTACATATCTATTAGAAGCCGTGGGTCACAGAAGAGAACTGTGGAACCCAGTGACTAGTGTTCAGCTCGATTAGGACAAACCCAGGCACTTAGCCATGCAGGAACAATGGCAAGCCTTTAGCCCGATCGGGAGTGGCAATGGGTGCCTTGCTGGATCAGGAGCACAGCAGACACCCTGCTGGATCCAAAGGGATGGAAGTCAGTGGCGGGTCTGCAACAGCAGCAAACAGCAGTGGTGGACGGTGAGCAAAAGCTCAGCTCGAGCCGTAACAAACATGGACCAGAAGAGCACAGTTGCAAGATTTAATAGAGTGAAATAGAGTGAAAACAGAGCTCCCATTCAAAGGGAGGGGACCCAAAGGGGGTTGCGGTTGCCAGCTCGAATGCCTGGGTTTATATTCTGATCATTGTCCCTCCTAGTGTGCTCTCAGGCAACAGATGATTGGCTATTTCTATACCTCCTGTTGTTGCCTAATTAGCATTTTAGTAAGCTCTTCTTATGTCTGATTGGTCAAGTGTGAGTTAAGTTGCAAGCCCCTTGTCTAAAGGTGGAAGTGGTCACCTTCCCATCTAGGCTTAGGGATTCTTAGTTGGCCTAGGAAATCCAGCTAGTCCTGTCTCTCACCAGTACACCAATCAAATGTATATTTGGTCTTTTCACATAGTCCCATATTTCTTGGGGGCTTTGTTTGTTTCTTTTCACTCTTTTCTCTCTAATCTTGTCTTCTTGCTTTATTTCATTAATTTGATATTCAATCACTGATATCCTCCCACTTGATTGAATTGGCTATTGAAGTTTGTGCATGCGTCAGGAAGTTCTCATGCCATTGTTTTCAGCTCCATCAGGTAATTTAAGGTCTTCTCTACACTGTTTATTCTAGTTAGTCATTTGTCTAACCTTTTTTCAAGGTTTTTAGCTTCCTTGTGATGGGTTAGAACATGCTTCTTTTTTTTTTTTTTTTTTTTTTTTGAGACGGAGTCTCGCTCTGTCTCCCAGGCTGGAGTGCAGTGGCCAGATCTCAGCTCACTGCAAGCTCCACCTCCCGGGTTCACGCCATTCTCCGGCCTCAGCCTCCCGAGTAGCTGGGACTACAGGCGCCCGCCACCTTGCCCGGCTAGTTTTTTTTTTTTGTATTTTTAGTAGAGACGGGGTTTCACCGTGTTAGCCAGGATGGTCTCGATCTCCTGACCTCGTGATCCGCCCATCTCGGCCTCCCAAAGTGCTGGGATTACAGGCTTGAGCCACCGCGCCCGGCCAGAACATGCTTCTTTAGCTTGGAGAAGTTTGTTATTACCGACCTTCTGAGGCCTACTTCTGTCAACTCATCAAACTCATTCTGCGTCCAGTTTTGTTCTGTTGCTGGTGAGGAGCTGTGATCCTTTGGAGAAGAGGTGCTCTGTTTTTTGGAATTTTCAGTTTTTCTGCTCTGGCTTCTCCCCATCTTTGTGGTTTTTGATCTTTGATGTTGGTGACCTACAGATGGGGTTTTGCTGTGGACGTCCTTTTTGTTGATATTGATGCTATTCCTTTCTGTTTGTTAGTTTTCTTTCTAACAGTCAGACTCCTCAGCTGCAGGTCTGTTGGAGTTTGCTGGAGTTCCACTCCAGACCCTGTTTGCTGGGTATCACCAGTGGAGGCTGCAGAACAGCAAGTATTGATGCCTGATCCTTCCTCTGGAAGCTTTGTCCCAGAGCGGCACCCACCTGTTTGAGGTGTCTGTCGGCCCCTACTGGGAGGTGTTTCCCAGTCAGGTTACATGGGTCAGGGACCTGCTTGAGGAGGCAATCTGTCCATTCCCTGAGCTCGAACACCATGCTGAGAGAACCATTGCTCTCTTCGGAGCCATCAGACAGGGATGTTGAAGTCTGCAGAAGCTGTCTGCTGCCTTTTGTTCTACTATGCCCTGCCCCCAGAGGTGGAATCTACAGAGGCAGTAGGCCTTGCTGAGCTGCAGTGGGCTCTGCCCAATTCGTGCTTTCCATCCTCTTTGTTTACACTGTGAGCTACTAAAGCCTCAGCAATGGCAGACAGCCCTCCCTCCGCCAATCTGCAGCGTCGCAGGTCAATCTCAGACTGCTATGCTAGCAGTGAGCAAGGCTCTGTGGGCATGGGGCCTGCCAAGCCAGGCATGGGAGGTTATCTCCTGGTCTTCCAGTTGCTAATACTGTGGGAAAAGCACAGTATTTGGTCAGCAGTGTACCATTTCTCCAGGTACAGCCTGTCACAGCTTCCCTTGACTAGGAAAGGGAAGTCCCCTGACCCCTTGTGCTTCCTGGGTGAGGTGACGCCCTACCCTGCTTCAGCTCACCCACCATGGGCTGTACACACTGTCCAATCAGTCCCAATGAGATGAACCAGATACCTCAGTTTGAAATGCAAGAATCACCTGTCTTCTGTGTTGATCTCACTAGGAGCTGCAGACCACAGCTGTTCTTATTTGGCCATCTTAAAAGCACCTTTTTTTTTTTTTCTTTAGACTGAGTCTCACTCTGTCGCCCAGGTTGGAGAGCAGTGGCATGATCTTGGCTCACTGTAACCTCCGCCTCCTGGGTTCAAGCGATTCTCCTGCCTCAGCCTCCTGAGTAGCTGGGATTACAGGCACACACCATCATGCCTGGCTAATTTTTGTATTTTTAGTAGAGACAGGGTTTCACCACGTTGGTCAGGCTGGTCTCAAACTCCTGATGATCCGCCTGCCTTGGCCTCCCAACGTGCTGGGATTACAGGCGTGAGCCATTGGGCCCGGCCAAGCTATTAGTATGTCATTTGAGACTCATGCATGATATTGTCATCACCACCATTTTATGGACAAGTAATTCAAAACCCAGAATTTAAATCATGGGCTAGAGATCACCTGTGGCCAATAACTTAGAGACTAATACTACAGCTTTCAGGATCTGTTCTCTCAAATATTATAGGATCCATACTTTTTAACTAAGATTATCATCCTTCAGAATAAAGACTATATTTTTCAGCTAGGTGTGATCACATGGCCAAATTCTGACCAACAGGTTGTAAGCAAGAGTGTCATGTGGCAGCTTCCAGGAACTGTCCTAAAAACATAGATGGGAAATGGATAGCCAGCTTCTCATATTATCAGACTATATAATCTAGGTCAACTCTCCCACTGAGAACAAATGGAAAAGCTGGACAACATGAAAAAAAAAAAAAAAAAAGGCACTGGAAAGCAAATGAAACTCACAGGGCTGAGATCTTGGAAAAGAAAAAAATCCCCAGAGAGGAAAGCCTGGTGCTTTGGGCTCACTTTTCCCTTAGGGACATCTGTTAATTTCAGATGAAGCAGTCAGAGAGGGGGAGAAGTTGTGCCAACCTAACAAGGACAAGTAGAAAAACGTTCAGGCGCCACCCAAATGGGTGAACCCCCAGCAAGCCCTCCAAAAGAGTCCACTCTCCGGGTGCAATGGCCCATGCTTGTAATCCCTGCACTTTGGGAGGCCAAGGTGGGAGGATCACTTGAGATCAGGAGTTCAAGACCAGCCTGTCAACATACCAAGACCACCCCTGACCCTCTCTAACAGAAAAAAAAGAAAAAAAGTTAGCCAGGTGTAGGAGCGCATGCCTGTAGTCCCACCTACTCCAAGGCTGAGGTGGGAGAACCTCTTGAACCCAGGGGCTCGAGGCTGCAGTGAGCTATGATCACACCACTCAGCACCTGGGCAACAGAGCAAGACTCTGTTTCTAAAAAACAAATGAACAAACCCGGAAGAGCCTACTCTAGTAGACAAGGAGATCATAAAAATATTTTCAGTTAAAAAAAAACTGAGAAAAAAATATTAATAGTTGATCCAAACAAGAGGAAATACTGAAGTGAATGGCAGAAGGAACATCATCCCAAGTGAGAGTAAGTATATGGGTAAGCCTAAAAGCCTATTCACTATACAAAACAACAGAAATAATACAGGATTTAAAAATATAAATCAAATTAAAATACACAAGAGCAGAAGCATTCAAATCGGGAAGCAAATACATGGAGTTAAGTGTTTTAAGATCCAGGCATTGTCTGGGAAGAAGTAAAAGTAGCAATTTCTACTGGACTCTGATAAATCCAAGATTATGTTGTAATCTCTAGGGTAACCATTAAAGGAATAATAAAAGAGTAACTATAAGTACCAAGATATTGGAAAGAAAATTGGAGTCTAGGTGCTCCATTCAGATTTCATAAATTACATGTGGTCTATATCTGTCATATAGAAGGAAGCTTTTCTTTTGTATTCTGTTATCTATTTATTTTACTGGGTTGCTTTTTATTGAATAGCTTAAAAACCCAGGATAGAGGTAAACCAATCATATCAAAGCAAATTAAGGCAAAATTCAAGCCCAAAGTGACTTTCACTAGGAAAAGATATTCTTCCTAAATGTGAAGGCCATCTGTTGTGGGTTGAATTGTGTCCTCTAAAAAAGATATGTTGAAGCTCTAACACCCAGTGCTTCAGAATGGGATCCTGGAAGTAGGGTCATTGCCAATGTCATTAGTTGTTAAAAGTTGTATTTAGGTCATACTGGAATATGGTGGGCACCTAATCCAATGAGACTTGTATCTTTACGGGAAGAGGAAAATATGGACACAGACATGCACAGAGGGAATGTGATGCAAAGATACAGGAAGAAGATGGCCATTGGAGTGATGCAGCCACAAGCCAAGGGATGTCTGGGACTTCCAGAATGTGGAGGAGGAGACGAAGAATCCTCCCCTAGAGTCTCAGAGGGAACATGGCTCAGCAGATACCTTAACTTTGGATTTCTAGTCTCCAGGACTGGGGGATAATAAATTTCTACCGTTTTAAACCTGCTGTACTTTGTGACAGCAGCCCTAGGAGTCTCTCACTCTTCCAGATCACACTGACCTCGGAAAGGATCAGGGAGAGGAAAATCAAGAACTCGGTGTCATCTCAATGGCCTGGGACGTGGCCCATACACCATCTGAGGGACAAAATGGCACCCCCTGCAGACCGAGATGAGGGTTTTACAAAAGCTCTGGGTCCCAATCAATAATCAGAGTTATCTGACCACAGCAAAGCAGGATGGGGAAGAGAGAAGCCAGCCAGAGCCTCTTGGGGATCTCTTTGATCACTGCAAGCAAGGTGTGCTCTTAGGATGACAGGAATGTGTGAGAAATGAAATGCCTGTGGAGTGGGGGGTCTTAAGGGACAAGCCTCACTGCATGTCCCCCTTGGGAACTCTGGGATATTAGTGGTGGCCTTTGAAGGTCAGCCTGCTGGTGAGCATGTCCTCCAGGAGTTCTACCTGCCTGGGTGAAGGCTGTCCAGGTGGCAGGGATGGAGTGCGAGAATAGGACTTCTCTTGCAGGGCAGGGAAGTCACAGGACAGGAGGAAGTTGGACAACCTCAGCCTTAGTTGGCAACATGGTGGAGTGAGGGCAGGGCTGTTTTTGAGAATCACACAGGATGATGCCACTCAAATAGTCTCTGATTCAGCCAGGGGGGAATGAGTCCAAAGTTCTTTGAGACAGATGACCTGCTCACCTACCCTTCAGGAGTAATAATGAACTATAGACAGTTGTGGAGAGATTTTCTCACCTGAGCATGATAGCTGAGGGCCAGCTGCAGAAGTGAAGCCCTAAAATCAGTAGTTCCTCCTTGGGTAATCTCACAGAGGAATGAAGAACACACAGGTAAACAAGAGCACAGCAACGCTTTTAAGGGCAGAAAGCAATAGGTATGAGCCACTGCAGACCCAGCCAGGCAAGAGGGAATACCTGGGGCCCCAGTGATTATACTGGTGTGTGGTCCATGTCCCAGGCCACTGAGATGATACCCACGGTCTTGATTTTCCTCTCCCTAATTCTTTCCTAGGTCAGTGTGATCTGGAGGAGTGAGACACTCCGCTTCCATCTTTTTTGAGGGAGATGTTATAGCTTTTCAGACGTTTGATGTTTCCTTTTAGGGAGGAAGGTTGGAAGTATTATATCTAACAATGAAATGGAACCAAATCACCAAGGCCAGATGTTGTCTGCTGGAAACACTAAAGGGTATACTTGAAGAATTGGCCAAAGAGCTGTGCAAGGGGCTGGACATCCAGTCAGCAGAGGGCAGTCCAAAGAGATGGTCCCCAAAGAGATTCCACGAGCACTCTAGTGAGTCAGACGAAATCAGAGAGGTAGCAGAGTTCTGAGGAGTGAGTTTCCTGGCCTAGTTCACCTGGTAGGTGAGAAGAGCTGAGTTCACAGTAGCTGTTACCATTATCCAGGTCAGAAGGGCTGGGCGAAGGGCACTGTGATGTTTGGTTTTGCTTTCTTTTATTTCTAAGTGAACTGGGAGAGGGAGAGAGCATGAAATTACCAAGTGTGCCCTGAAGGCTCAGAGACGGTGAGTTGCAGCAGTGGCTGAGAGTCTGCAGCTCTGGGAGCATAAGGAGGTCAGCTGAGCCCCAAGGAAAACTTGCAAAGCGCCATCAGAGGTAGCTGTTGCTTGGAGCTCTTCACTGCACACATTAGTGCTGGTAAAACAGGAGCTCTCATCTGCAGTTATGTGTATTTGCTGTTGATGTTCAATAGAAAAATAAATCATTTCAAATATTTGATCAGCAGACAAAAGCTTTCAAACAAAGGGGGCACCTTCATGTGGAATGATGGGAGCTCCTGGGACTGACGGGTTGATTACTGTGATGTGGCAATTCTGGTGTATCCTGCACTCATAGTTTAAGAATACGCATGTTCTGGGGTTAAGAAAAGAGGTAAAACGAACAAACTAAAAGAGTGTGACTTGAAGGAAGAGGCTAGTTCTGCGCAGAAGGAAACATTCCTGTTGAGTGAATTAAATGCAAAACCAGGTGAGAGAAAGGTGAGAGAAAGGGGGAGCCTGGGGCTACCAAAAGCCTCATCCCTCCCCTTCCCCAGCCTTGAAAACAGCTTTCTTTGTTGAAGGAATACACCTGAGGTGAGCCTTCTTCGCTCCTCCTCCCATTCAAATCCAATCTGCTGGTCAGGTAAGTCCTTCCAGATGCCCTGTGGTAATAAAATCTCCTGGGTTAATTAACAGACTCCCACACAAAATCAAAGCCTTGCCCAGGCTCTTTCACTGAGAAGAAATAAACGAAATGGATGCTGCCCTCAGAGGTGCCAAACCAAGCCCACATGAAAATGTTTTGATTTCTGAGACACAAAACCATTTATTTTTGGTTCATTTCAGTATCTATAGCAGTGCACAAATAACACATTTCCATCCACATGAATAGTTCCCAATTGTTGGAGCAAATTAATCTTTTACAAGCTACTCAGCAGTGAGGTTAGAAGATAAACAGTAGATGAAATCGTACACTTTCCCCTGTATGTGAACTTTCTTATTACAATAAACTCCTACATTTGAGCTCACCACATCCAATGACTGCCGCTCTCTGTTCATGTGGCGGCCCCGGCTGCCCCCTGCCACCTCTGCCCTACTGGGGTAGTTCTCTGATCAACCACCTGGGTGGGGCATGCTGCCATTTTCAGTTTGGAAGGAAAAGCCTGTAAATCTGCTTCCTGGGAAGAGAGACACTGCTGAATTGTCATTTGCCTCCAGAATGCAGAAAACATCAATTTCATTGCAGCTCATCAGGGCTGGAAACACCTGCCACTTCCTTTCTCAGTTGCAACTAATATGGTGCATCTTGGCATTGATTGATTCCAAGCAGCCTAGCACTGCCAAAGTCAAGGTTTAAATGAAACAGTACAACCTGATATTATTTTTCAGTTTTAGAAATACAAACTTATTTTTATTGCCAAAGAAGCACTGTGATAGTGGGGGATATTCTTTATGCTTGAGACAAACGTGAGTAGAATAGGTTGATGCTTATAATAAAAAAAGATTTTTCATCTTTGTATTTGGGGATGGTACCTATTTCTTGATCTTTGTATTTATTTGGAGGTGGAGTTAAGGACTAATATTCTTTCTGTATCTCAGCATCTGGCACAGGGCTGCAGAACCCCATGGGCATTCAGAGGATGTTAAATAAATAGACCAATAAATCAATGGTTTGGGACGGCAAGCTTAAGAAATGTCCAACTTAGGTACAATTCTGACCTTATAACTATCATAAACACTTTGATTTAACTGAGAAACTGTGGGAGACTGACTGTGAAATATGATCTGAGCCTGGGCTTTCTGTCCCATTTGGAGTCCTATATAGTTTGGCCTTGATCACATTCACTAGTGCCCTTTTATGGGGCAGTGCAGACTCTGTGCATTTTCATCATAATCCTACTCATATTGCATACAAATAAACTGTCTTCAAAATGTACAGTATTTTACACTTTGAGAGTCTTAGAACACTCTCTCTTGCAAATAAGGAATGGAATCACTTTAGATAGTTCAACAGACACAATATTTGTGTCCATTGGAAATGTTGAAATAGTTTTTATGTACTAGTAAAACAGAAAGACCAGTGTATGTAGAAAACTGTTAAGGATCAAGTTTATGTTTTAACTTGGCCAGATAAAACTGAGCCATAAACCACAGAGCACAGCCTGTGAAAGAAAGTGAACAAATTGCTTCTCTCATCTATTAACAGAATACTAGGGACCAAACCACCTTCTCTGTTGGCCCTCTTGGGAGACTCATTCTTTGGGATGGAAATACAACAAATTAAAATAAGTGGCAATTAATTCTCTTGCACAATAACAACTCAAATATGACACACTTTGAACATCATCTGTTAAATGTATGCAAGCATCAAAGGATGCACTTTTATGCAACTGACAGAAAAGCCTGAGGTCTGAATATTTCTGCATATTCTAGAATGAAAACTGAAATTATAAATCTTTTTCTTATAATGAGTTGATATTCCTGTGCATCTATAATCTTACCTCTAAATGCCTGATAGCTGAAATCTTTAATACTATACAACTCACTGCCCCAAACATCTGGGTTATTTGTATATTAAATAGCTTATGTACCGATTTCTTAGTGCTAATAGGTCTTCTCCAAATTATAACACCTGGAAACCTGAATTATGAGGAAATGATATTATCAATTATCACCAATACACAAATAAATAAAAATAGATAAATATCCAGAAGTGGTACAGTTTTCATAGGTAGATAGGTAGGTAGTAGGTAGGTGCCTCCTCATATTGCCTAATAATATAATTCAGGCACTGGAAGACCTGATTCTTATTTAAAAAAAAAAAAAAGGGAAGGAAGGAAAGAAAAGGAAAAAGAACTGCAGCCTTTGGAACTTGGTATAACACAGAAAGGATGTACTTAAATGTAACCCAAAGCATTGGCTAACTCAGAGGAAATTCAGTTATACATCTAATTTCTGGCTTGTCAGCTGGCCACATTGGTGTGCGCAGAGAGCGTCTCTGACAGAAGTGGTTCATGGATCGATTTGAGAGAAATCTGGTCTCCAGTCAGAGCCAACTGTTGAAGAGCACCTTTTGTCTAATGACACATTTAAACACTTGCCGAAATGAAGGCAGCCAAATATACAACCAAGAGTTCTGTAGTGTTTCTCTTATCAATAATAGACTAAATCTTCAAAGAATCCCATTGAGCAAAAACAATCAAATGTTTTATGACAACACATCACCATATTAAATCTTCTCTTCTTTGGCCCCCATGGGAACTGTCATAATGCCCCAGGAATTCCAACATGTCAGCAGACAAACTCCATCTTCCAGCTTTCTTTTCAAACTGAAATGTCATTAAAAAAATCCATGACCCAGTTTGGGATTTGGTAATAGGGTTACTGCATTCAGCCCTCCCTCTAAGTCAGAAGTGGTTTTGTCCTTGCTCTGTAGAGTTCCTGGGGAGAGGGAGAGATACTTCTCTCTGTGAGTCTAAGAAGACCAGCAGCAAGAAGCATTCCTTCTCTTGTACCCTAGTGTGCTCAGTTTCGGTAGCAGCACCAATATCATCAATATTTTATCAACAAATAAAAGAAATTCCCTTTTTTTTTTTCTGTCATCAACACTTACTTAAAAAGTACTTTAACATCATTCTCTTTCTGAAAATGCTTTTCGTTATTTTCCAGGGTCCATAAAAAGCATAGCATGGGGACAAAAAGCTTTTCTAAGCCAGCAGTGTTTGGTGAACACTAACAATCCCACTGGTATAAAGTTAAAGTTTTATTTCCTTTTTTCTGTTCTTCTTAAAATAAAATTAAGGCTCAAATGTTCTATTAAGCTCTCATTGCTTATGTATATTATATTAAGGCTTATAAATGCACCTGGTAAATGAAATTCACCCTGGATTGAATTAACACCTGCCATATGAGTTATTTGCTTTATGTAATCAGTAATCTCAAGGTTTCTCCTCTTTCTCTGGAAACACAATTTAAATATTAACCTAATCTTTAAACTGCGGCTGCTTCTTTCTGACATTTGGAAACTGGTCATCCATACAAAAAAGGCAAATATGGATATATTAATGAAAAGGCAGCTTCTCAAAAATCTTAAAGTATGTAACTCAATGAATTGGGAAGGAAAATGATAAAAGCAGCAGGAAAGTCAAGTCTTTGTGTCACTTTCTAGGGAAAACAATGCTGGTCATCTGCCAACAACACCTCCAGTCTGAGAGCCTGGCTGAAGTTGACTGCCAATTGCCAAAGAGTTTTTGGGTTTTCTTCATTATAATCTCTGGAAGGACCTTGGGAAGCTGCCATGCGTGCAAGAGAATTTTAATTTTAAAAAATGCAGTAGGGTATAACTTAAGTTCCAGGGGTGATAAATCCTGCAGAAGGACCCACGAGGGTGTGTGGTGAACTTGGCCTAATCTGGTCCCAATGTGCAGCCAGGGAGAGGGACTACGGGCCTCCTCAAGTCCTGCTCAGCTGACAGCCTCTGGAGAATACGAAGCTTTCAAAGTGCTGGTCCTCGGCTTTTTCTCTGACGCGTTGTTCCTCTAAGGAATCGACGAGTTTATTCCTTTGCTCAATCACTTGCATCAGCTCGGTGAATATTTCTTGCTCTTCATTTAGATCCTTCTCATCTTTCTGGCTCTCTAAAGAAAAAAAGGAAAAACAACATTGGGCTCAGGGAAGATTGGGCCCCAGGAGAGTTCTTGGCATGGACATTCTCAATTGTTATGGACTTGTTCTGCCTTTAATTTTAATGGAGAAAACAAGGAAATGAATTTAACACCAAGGAACTGCCCTTAAAGCGAGAGATGAGAAAGGTGGGTGCGGTGAAGCAGTTCACTCAGTTTTCATCTTGAAGATATGTACAAAGTGACAGGGAAAACCCCTTTGTAACAAAAAGAATTGAATACCAGCCAAACCCTATCAAGTCCCCCAACCTTCCCTCTGCCCCAAAGAGAAACTAACAAAACAACAAAAAGGTGGTTCCCATAAACATATCTGAGCCACAGCAAAGAAATCTGTGAGAAGTTTCTAAGTAAACCAGCTGCACCAGTGGCTACTCTTTCAATGACCAGAATTTTTTTTTTTTTCTTTTTTTTGAGATGGAGTCTCACTCTGTTGCCCAGGCTGGAGAGCAGTGGTGTGGTCTCAGGTCACTGCAACCTCCAGCTCCCAGATTCTCCTGCCTCAGCCTCTTCACTGCAACCTCCACCTCCCAGATTCTCCTGCCTCAGCCTCCTGAGTAGCTGGGATTACAGGCGCCTCCCACCACGCCTGGTCAATTTTTTGTATTTTTAGTAGAGACAGTGTTTCACCATGTTGGCCAGGCTGGTCTTGAACTCCTGACCTTGTGAGCAGCCCACCTAAGCCTCCCAAAGTGCTGGGATTACAGGCGTGAGCCACAGCGCCCGGCCAGAATCTTTTTCATGTTTAGTTAATGACAAACTGTAGCCTTTTGTGTAGGGACCACAGGGAAGCAAAGTGAGGCTACAACTGTCTGATAGAAAGGTGTTTCCACACTGACTTTGCTTTTCCCTTTGTCTTCCCGAGTACCTGACCTTCTTGATAATTGGCCTGAGGCATTCAGTTGCCTGGGGGAGATAGGATTGTTAGAAAATGAAAAGAGAGAGTAGGAAACAAGTAGTAATGAGCTTTGGCCACAGAACACAGGATTCTGAAGCCAGATTTAAGTCTTGTCAAGCAGATGATTGCCTTAGGAGAAGTCTTTCTAAATTCCTAGAGCCCTCTGTCTAACCCATGGAGGACTGGGTGAGGAGCCTTATCCCAGAGAAGAGAGGGTGCCACTGTCCCTCATCAGGCTTAGCTCTGAGGTCTGGGCCAGGGAGCAGGTAGGTCTGATGAAAGGGAGACAAAGAAACACCACCCCTTTGCACCTCAAGTTTTAAGCAGAGAGAAGAGAGAAGCAGGAGGGGCAGAGGATTAGAGCCCTAGGCTTGGTCTCTCCATTCTGGGCCTTGGAAGCCCCACAGGGGGCAGGAAATGTCATATCTCATTTGATGGGAACAGTGGGAGTGGGAGATGGATGGGCACAGGACTCTTGCCCTGCCCTTGTTCAGAATTCTGGAAAGAAGCCAGCTTAAAGGGCACCCCTATGTATAAACATAGGACAGTACTTCATGGTTGGGCAGAGAAGGGTCTGAGTGTGGCCCCCCGGATCTTGGTGTGCTGTATGTGGCATGCTGGAGCCTAGAAGGGTACACTTGCCCCACTGATACCAAAGACAGCTGGCTGGTGGACCTGCCACAGGGCTCCCCCATGGGGGAAAGTGACCCCACAGGAGAAACTGTCTGGCCGCACTGAATGGGAGATGTGCTGAAGTGAGGCTGGGTGAGCCAGGAATGCCTGTAGGCACCCAGGCATGCTGAGAGAGTGGGCAGGCTATGGATGAGACCAGCATACACCTCAGCTGCAGATGCCACAGAGAGAGTTGCAGCCCAATGATGGGGGATGCCATGTGTGAACTCACTAAGCAGAGCACTCCACACAAAGTCCTAATGCCACAAGGTCACACAGACCTGCCTCTTCCCATTACCTGCCAGGCACCCTGGGGAGAGACGCAGAAGGGAGGGGTGGCATCTTCAAGACTGCACATTTTCATCCCAAAGAGACCGAGCATCTCCTACAAGGACTGTTTAAGTTATTGCATCAGATTAAGTTTACCATGGAGGGATAAAGAGTTCCTATTTTTTTCCCTCGCTAATTAGCGGGAGGATGCGTAGGCGGAAGATGAGCTCAGGTACAGACAGAATAAAGAAACTACATTTTTTGGATACATCTGAGAGGGGTGAGGAACACATATGACCTTCACTCCTTAGTAAGCATTTTTTTAAAAAGAATCAAAGGTGGCAAATAGTCTTTGGTGGTATTTATTTAGTATCCTGAAACAGAACAAATTAAACTTTTCAAATCTGATATACAAGTTAGATATCAGTTAGACTCTATGGTTTATTAAGTCCAGGATTACTACTCATTTAATAAACAGCACAGAAAAATTAAAATAAAAAATCCTCTCTCAGTTTAGGCTTGTCGTGGATGGACCCATCTAAGCCCCTCTGACATATAAAAAATGATTTATACCACTTTAGTCTGTACAGTGCTGCTGCATGAGGATTTTGTTAGAGTCCTGTTGCTATAAAGAAACAGCCTGCAAATCACTGCCATATGGGAAAGAACAGGAGACCCTGACCTGTGATCTATTCCTAAATCTTAGCCCTACCATTCACCTTGAGCATGTTATTTAAATTCTCGGAGACTTGGTTTTCTAATTTGTAAAACTGGGCACAAAAATACGTAAACAAAAATCAGGATAATGATGCCTAATATTTGCTCAGTACTTGCCCTATACTGGGCAACCTCATAAGGTAGGTGCAGTATGATATCCATGAAGTATAGACATTCTTTAAGTTGTTCTTTAGATCTAGGTCTGAATATAGGAAAGTCATGCGTGGATCTGGCACTGCAAACACACAGGCACAAAACAGTGAATATGCCTTTCTGACGGGAACTAATAACTGCATACAGCAGTGTATGATGTCAGTTGGGTTTATCTTCACTCTCCCTCCTTCCTGGTGGAATCATTTTCTCATGTGGGATGCCCTGGCCCTGCCCACGCTGGGAGGGAATGTTTCCTTTACCAGCTCTAGTGCCTGGCAGCACTAGACCCGCCTTTCTCTGTGATCCCAAAGCCCTTCTGTTGTGGCCTTCATCTCACTGAACTAGCATTACTGGACTGGGGGTGTTAGTCTCCCCAGTGAGACCACAAACTCCTAGAGGGCAGGGGTTTCTCTTCATCATAAACCAGGCCCACAGTTCCTAGTAAATGTGTGTTAAATGAATGGGTGGATATGTGAATGAATAAGTGAACACAGGACTTTGTTCCTACTGCCACATGTGATGGGGGAAAGCACTGCCCTCACAGCCCAAGTGAATGAGGCTAAATGGGGCTTGTGGTGCTGCTGGTGGGAGGCAGGCTGGCTTTGCACTTTCCTTTGACTCGCAGGCTGGCAGGCAGGAAGAGCACCCCACTCTGGGATTTGTGGCACACTCTTGCTCAAGAGCCTTTCAGGTTGAAAGTTCTGAACGAGGACCCAAGACATCAGCATACTTACCCTCCTTGAGCATTTTCTCTCTCAGTTTCTGCTCCAGTCTGCTTTGATGATCTTCTAATTCTAGTTCCTGGGCCCTGGGTGATAAAATGTTAAACTTTATAAACACCATAGATTTGTGAGGAAACATTGATGAATAAGCCCATTGAGAGTAGCTACAACATTCTTTTTTCCTTATTAAAACTGGAGTTTTAGCCTATCTTTATTTTTTATTACAATTATTTTTTTGAGACCGAGTCTTACTCTGTCATCTGGGCTGGAGTGCAGTGGCGCCAGCTCACTGCAACCTTCGCCTCCTGGGTTCAAGTGATTCTCCTGTCTCAGCTTCTCAAGTAGCTGGGATTACAGGCATGCACCACCATGCCTGGCTAATTTTTTTTTTTTTTTTTGAGATGGAGTTTGCTTTTTTCACCCAGGCTGGAGTGCAATGGTACAGTATTGGCTCACTGCAACCTCCATCTTCCAGGTTTAAGCGATTCTCCTGCCTCAGCCTCCCGAGTAGCTGGGATTACAGGCATCTGTCACCCAGCTAATTTTTGTCTTTTTAGTAGAGACAGGGTTTCACCCTGTTGTCCAGGCTGGTCTCAAACTCCTGACCTCAGGTGATCTGCCCTCCTCTGCCTCCCAAAGTGCTGGGATTACAGGCATGAGCCACTGCACCCGGCCTTAGCCTGTCTTTAAACTGAAGGTTCTGCTGCTGCTGGGATCTCTATAGGTACCTGGAAAGACTGCTGAGATACACTGAACTCAAGAGACCCGGGGGAGCAGCTGAAGGCTGCAATGTGCTTTCAGTAGGCTTCGGAAGGCCATCCAGACCACCCTTTAGGGATGGGGTGGGGATGAGGAGAATAGTGAAGAAATGACTAGCATAGGCCCGGGGAGAAGCAATGACAATCAAAAGCTTTTCTCTCTTTTAGGAGTAACTTGACTTAGAGCATTATCTCCAATGATGCCCAAGTCTCTGACTGTGGTACATGAGAAAACAAAATGGAGGAAACAAAAGTGACATATTTTGTTTGGGTGGGGTGAGGACCTTAAAACTCAAGCAACTCTCCAGCTGGCTGTAGGAGAGGTGGAGTCAGTGATGCTTTGGGGTAGACAAGCTTGGGTGCTGGGGCCTCAGCATTTCCACTGAGAGGAGCAGCAAAGTCAAGAAATGAAGTGAGTCCTCGGTGAAGGTGGAACTTACGTTTTCCATGCTGGGGGATGCCCCGTGGATATCACCGTGGGTGTGTGAGCTCCCCACAGGCTAGCCCATGTGGTAATGTGGACGCTCCCCAGTGCCACTCTGGAGTTCTCAGGAGAACTGAGGACCACACACAGATGTGGCAGTGGTCAGAGGTGAGAGTTGAAGTTGTGTGATCCCTAAAAGGAAGGCTATAGAGAAAGAAAGTTTGAAGACAGAAGCCTGGAAATACCTACACTTAGAAGCCAAACAAAAAGGTAGCCAGGGAAGAAGTCATCCAAAGGTTGGAAGAACAAAACAAGAAATGCACCATCACAGAGACAAGCAAGGGATGTTTTGTGAGAAAAGAGAAAGGTCAAGGGTGTTCACTGCAACAGAGACTTGAAGAGGGTGAGGGCTGAGATTAGATCCCTGGGTTTGACCTGGTGGGGTCTTCTCTTCCAGCCTCTACCTGCCATCTGCATGTGTATCATGCATCGCCCCTATGAGTGCTGGGGTCACTTTGTTATACCCTGTTACTGGCGTTATTTTTACTACATCTGCTACTACATGAGCCAAGGTCCCTGCTTCTTGTTATCAACCCTGAACTTCTTGTGGCCCACTGTGGTAGTCAATGGAGATGGACCAGTCAGATCTTCCTTTAAGAGAACTTCTGGGAGAAGCATAGTGAGCTCACTGCTGCAAGATCCACTTCCATGTCATGCAGACCGAGCACAGAGGAGGTGTTGCAGTTGCCCTGTTCCTGCCCTGCATGGAATTCCTCGATGGGCGGTCTTTGCACTGATGTTCCCATTGACCTAGCCAAGACTTTCTTAGACCTGCACCACATCTGGGGCTCCTCCTGCCCAATTCTTCTCCCTCCCCACTCTCCTTTTACAGGCATAAGAACTGCTGTGGAGTCTGAAGACTTCTCACTTCCTCCTGCTCCCTCTCCCTTCACAGGCATTTTCCCCAATAGACCTCTTGTTCTTTGAAGTGTCTTGGCATCTGGTTCCCAAAAGCATTGAATCAAGATACCAATAAGACATTTCTCCATGCTCATTCAGGGCTTTCTCCAAACTAAAACCCATCCTTTAGCAGAGCTCCTACCAGCCTTTGTCTAGTTCACATGCCCAAGTTTTCCTATTCACCCTCCTTTGGAGAGGAAAGTCCTTCCGACAGCGCGTTGACCAGGGAAACTGCAGTTATGGGACACAGGCAGCAGCCGTGCCTCCCCGACTCTCAGGCAGACCCTTCTATCACCATGGAGCTCTTCTGTGTTTTCTTATTACTACCGTGCTATGCATGTGCCTATCTGTTTCCCTCAAAACTACAAGATCCTAGAAGATAGAGTCTATGACCTTATCCATCTTTATTTCCACAGAACCCAGCATAGTTCCTGGTGCATAGGATGCACTTGATACATTTTTTACACTTTTAAAATAATTTTTACATTTTTATAATTTATCATTTATACCCGGTCTCAATGCAGACACTGTAGCTATATAAAAAGGGCTTTGTAGTCAGGTAGAGTGGACAAATTACTTAGTTGCCCTGAATCTCATTATATGTGTCAACTTAAAAAGTTGTAATAAGGCTGGGTATGGTGGTTCAGGCCTATAATTCCAGCACTTTGGGAGGCCAAGGCGGGCAGATCACTTGAGGTCAGGAGTTCGAGACCAGCCTGGTCAATATGGTAAAACCCTGTCTCTACTAAAAATACAAAAATTAGCTGGGTGTGGTGTGCACCTATAGTCCCAGCTACTTGGGAGGCCGAGGCAGGAGAATCACTTGAAACCAGGAGGTGGAGGCTGCAGTGAGCTGAGATCGCGCCACTGCACTCCAGCCAGGGTGACAGAGCGAGACCCTGTCTCAAAAAAAAAAAAAAAAAAAAAAAAAAAAAAGGTTATAATGAAACAAATCATCACTAGAGATGACCCCTCTTCTTCCCAATTCCTGGCATTACCTTCCATGTCAATGGAACTCAATGAATGTAACTCTGGGCCACCTCTCCCAACCCTATCCTTTCTCATTCTCACCCCAGGGGAGGTACATTTGGGAAAAATAGACTATGTGAGCTCAACTAACTCCTCTCTTTCTCTCTCAGGCTCAGTCAGTCTTCAGCAAACATTTGTTCTCAATAACCCTTGCCATAGTTCTAGGGCAAGGTTTCTCAACCTTGACACTTTAGACATTTTAGGCCAAATAATTCTTTTTTGTTGGGAGGGACTGTCTTGTACTTTGTAGGATGTTTAGTAGCATCCTTGGCCTCTGTTCACTGGATATCAGTAGCATCCCTGCCCCTAGATATGACAACAAAAATGTCTTCAGACATTGCCAAATATCCTCTGAGGTTATTGCCCCTGGATGAACCCCACTGGTCTAGGATAACAGCCTTGACCCTAAGGAGCAGGTGAGTCTGCTACCTTTTGTGATTAGGTAGGTATATGTCTACTTCTGGGGTTGGTTAGTGTAGTGGGTTGAATGGTGACCCCCTAAAAGACATGTCCACGTCCTAACCTATGGAAACTGAATGTGACCTTTTTTGTAAAGGGTCTTTGCAGATGCATTTAAGTTTAGGACCTTAAGATAAGAACATTCTGGATTTTCTCAGTGGGTTCTAAACCCAATGACCCAAATGTCTTTATAAGAGCAGAAGAGAAGACACAGACACACAGGGAAGGCTGTGTGAAGACAGAGGCAGAGACTAGAGTCACAAACTCAGGAAAGCCCAGAGCTGGAAAAAGTGGAAAGGGCTAGGACAGGTCCTTCTCTAGGTCCTTCCTCGTGTTTCTGCAGGAAACACAGCTCTCCCAACACCTTGATTTTGAACTTCTGGCTTCCAGACAGTGAGAGAATAAATTGCTGCTGTAAGCCATCCGGTCTGTGGTAATTTGTTATTGCAGCCTAGGAAACGAATACAGGTAGCAAGCCAATCTGGGCTGTCATACTTAGCCATGTACAAGCCATTATCATATCAGCCATTATTGGTAATAAAGATAATATTTTGATGTTCCATCTATTGACTTGGTTGTCTTATTTCTCACCTGGCTCAGAACCCAGGCAGGGAAGAGTGGTAGTATTTATTACACCCCTTCAAAAGTCCTTAAAATTACCTCCTGGGGTTAGGGCAAGAATGAAATGATACAGCATAAATGGAAGCACCCAGCACGACTTGTGACACTTAAATTTATACTACATGTTACTTTTTTCTCTCTAGAATGATGACAGGTTTAGTGACCTTCAGCTTTTTCAGAATGTGGTGAGATCCATCTCCACTTTTTGATCTCCCAACGAGGCTGCAACTGCATTCAGAGAGGACAGCCAGCCAGATCTTAGTTCTTCATTCTCTTAAAGCCACAGGAAGTGGTCAGGCTGAGTCACTGAGTCCTTCCCAAGATTTATCTCAGAGGCCAGACACAGCCTTCCCATTGCAGGTGTGTGATCACTCTTTTAACATGGGCCCAGGGAAGAGAGATGGATTGAAAATGCCTTATCCAAATGACCTTCAGCTCCAAACCCATTACCCAAAATGTATTTTAGCCACAGGACTCTGCAGAGAGAACAGACAGCTAAAGATTCTTTGCACTAATGCCAGCATGATATGCAAGACATAAAATATCAATTTGCCTCAATCACTATTCTGTATGCACAAGGAGAAAAAGTCCCTAGACTTCAGCCTAGGAGGGTAAGCCACCCCGCTTTGCCCCTTTGCTTTTAGGACTCACTGGTATCTGTGTTGCCTTACTTACATGATTAGGAGCTCCGACTCATATCGCATTAATTTATTCTTCTCCAGAACCAGCTTAAACCATTCCTGCAAAAGCTGTGCTTCATCCTGTGCACCTGAATCTGCTTAAGAAATCAACAGCAAATGGGTTAGATTGGCGTTTCTCTCCCCATGATCAAACTGCTTTGAGCCACTTTAGCAGGTTATGTTTGTAGTGAGAAGGGCTCTGTAGGCAGCAGCTCCCTGACACCCTGTAGATGCCTCCAGGTTATGGGCATGACAAATAAAACCTACCTGTGCATGCTCTGGGTACGTGTGTGTGGGGGGTCTTCTCGGACACTTAGGGCATGACCACTCCAGTTCCAATGGTCACATAACCATGATAACATCCCACCACAAACGACCCTCCCCTTGCCTACTCGTATATTCTTTGTAAAACTTATACATGTAAATGCATCACATTCTTCACCAAGGACACCTAGCTGCTGGTCATCATTTCCTTCTTCTTTTTTTCCCCCAGATCAAATGCTTACTGAGTGCCCAGGTGGCCTGTGGCTCCTTCCATGGGGCAGGGAAGCTCATGCCACATTTGGTCACAGAGGAGTGTTGACTGGCATTTTGATTTTTTGAACAAAGAAAAGTCAAATAATAACAAAAGAAGTTACTAGCTTTGTGTCTCCTGGGGGTAAAGTTATATCCATGTATTCTTATTACTTAGATTATGACCTTTATTAAACAGAAGAAGAATCATGAGAAAACTGGCACTGTTTCTTAGATATTTAATGTTAGACACTAAATATCTAGGTACTAAAATGTTAAAAGGTGGCTTTTGAATATTTCACCCTGAAGGGAGAACACAAGCTGTATGGCAAATGCTCATGGCCATCCTAGAAGGATTTATCCTGGAGGGTCCTATACACAGAGGGGAAAACAAGGCAGACAGAAGCTTTGTGTGACCTTGTGCAAGTTGCTTAACTTCTCGGAACCTCTGCTTCTTCACTAGTTAAACTGGAATGAGAAGACACACCGGCAATATGATATGAGGATGGCTATGTTGATGGGCTATGTACCTTACATGCAGCATCTAATTTAATCCTCATAACAAACTTTTCTGTAGATACACTTATTATCACCACTTGATAGCTGAAGAAATGGAGGTTTAAAAGATTAAACTTGCCCAAGTTCACAGTAAGCAGCAGAGCTAGAGTCTGAACTTAACTGTGTCTGATCCTTAACTGTATCTTCACTGCTATGTATATTTCTCCCTCCCTCCTGCTAAAGTAGTCTTTTAAGGTAAATAATATGCCTAGTTCATTGCCTTGCACATAGCAAGAAATCCATAAAAATTAGTTCCCTTTTCTCCCTGTCTCCTGGACCACCTTTTTATTGATAATGAAACTGGGGCCCAGAAAGATTTACAGTCATGTCTCAGTATTTATGGAGGACTAGTTCTAGGACCCCCTCTTGGATATCAAAAGCCATGAGTGCTCAAGTCCCTTATATATAATGACATAGTATGGTCAGCTCTTCAAATCTGTGGGTTCCTCATCTGTGGATTCAACCAACTGTGGATCAAAAAATATTCAGAAAAAAATATTTCACAAAGTTCCAAAAAACACAAATTTGCTGCACTTCAAGTACTATGTTGAACCCATACAAATGAAGTAATTTGTAGGCATTGTGTTAGGTATTATGAGTAATCTAGACATGATTTTAAAATATGGGAAGATGTGCATAGGTTATATGCAAATACTGTGCCTTTTTTTTTTTTTTTGAGACAGAGTCTCGCTCTCTTGTCCAGTCTGGAGTGCAGTGGCACGATCTTGGCTCACTGCAACCTCTGCCTCCTGGGTTCAAGCAATACTCCTGCCTCAGCCTCCTGAGTAGCTGGGACTACAGGTGTGCACCACCACACCTAGCTAAGTTTTGTATTTTTAGTAGAGATGGGGTTTCACCATGTTGGTCAGGATGGTCTCGAACTCCTGGCCTGAGATGATCCTCTCGCCTTGGCCTCCCAAAGTGCTGGGATTACAGGTGTGAGCCATCGTGCCTGTCCTGCTATGTCATTTTATATCAGGGTCTTGTGCATTCATACATTTTGGTATCTGCACAGGAGTTCTGGACCCAGTCCTACATAGATACCAAGAGGTGACTGTATTTGCATGTAACCTATACACATCCTCTAGTATACTTTATATAATTTCTAGATTATTTATAATACTGAATATGATATAAATGCCATGTCAATATTTGCCATATTGTATTGGTTTTTCTATTTGTATTATCTTTTATTGTATTATTTTAATTTTTCTCTAAATATTTTCAATTTGCAGATGCAGAAGGGTGAACTGTATATGCAATATCCCAGATTATTTACTTTATGGGCAAACTGGTGCTAGAATGCAGAGCTTGGCTTCTGTTTCATTCATTCACTTAATAACACCTATCTATCAGACATCTCCTATGTGTTGGTATTACCTTAGGTACTGGAGATATAGTGATATATAATGTTACATTGCATGAGAAATTTGCAGATAGTAAGGCATTGTGCCTACCAAAAAGGATATCACTAGATGCTCTTTGGATCAGATGGACTCAAAGAGCTAGAATAAAATAGAATATTAGAAAACAATCACAATAAAGCAACAAAAAGGACTGTGGGCACACGGGGGAGGGAGGATTTTCCTGATCAGGGTGTGAGGCTGGACTTTCTAAGGGACTGGGGTGGAAGAACAGGAACACTTTTGAGAGGAAATAATGAGGGTGGAAGAGGGCATTTTTCAAGAAGAGGGAACAACTTGAGGAAAAAGGAGGGAATGGGGAAGAAGATGGTGGAGACAGAGATTGGGGGGGCTGAGGGGCACGGAGGGGTGGGCAAGGAGGCCTGGCATTTTTTTTGATGATTTCATCACAGAGAATAGTGCTAAGGCATTTGCATTTCATGCTGTAGAACACAAAGGGACATTAAAGGAGGTGGAGTAGGAGAATGATGTGCGAAGTGTCGTGTGTGAAGGACTAAAGTGAGAGAGGGAGGAGGGAGGGAAATAAGGTGTGATTCTTTCTTAGGTTTCTTGAGTGAATGAATGTTTGAGCAAGCGAATGTATAAACATTGAGGGCCAACATCTTCTAAGCATTGTATGTGGTGCCAGACAGGGGTAAACACTGCTTCTAGCTCTTTAGGTAACTGGTAGCTCATGGTCCATTGGGGAAAACCAACATAGCCAAATAGAATACAACATGCCTCTTGTGAGAACACAGGAGGCAGGCAATTAATTGTGTGTGGAGAAAGCAAGGGAAAGCCTCAGAGAGGGGACAGCAGGTGCACTCAGTCTAAATGGATGAGTGAGTTTGCCAGGGAGAGGAGGGAAAGAACAAGGCATTCACGGACATTTGTTGTTAGATGAAAGAACGAAGTATGTATGCCAGAGATCACATAGAATATAGAAGTTAAGAATGCACACTTTGAACTCAGACTTGGGACCAAATGCCACTCCTCTACTTCCCATTTTGTGGGCTTGAGTGATTATCATAGACTTCCTAAGCCTCAGTCTTTTTATCTGCCATGCAGCTGCAGTGGGATTATGCACACAAAGCCCTTATCCCAGTCCTGGCACATAGTATAAGCTCAATAAATGGGAACTGTCACTACTGAAATCATACAATATACATGGTAGAAGAACCCTCCGGGGTCATCTGGTCCAGCCATGAGCCAATGCAGGAATTCCCTCCATTCCTCCCTGACAGGTGACTGCTCTATAATTATCCATGGGATGAGGGAGCTCCCTTCTGTTCAGGAAGTCTACTGCAGGGCTGTGTACTTTTAAGTCCTGAAAACTTTCTATTGGCCTTCAATGGGTTGACAGCTAGCCATTGATTCCAGTTTTTCTCCCTGGAGGAGGATGGAAAACAGTCACTGTATATTTTACATGACAGACCTTTAGATATTTGAGGACACGTCTCAATTGACTGAAGTTTGCTCTTTTCACAGTGCCTCCAGATCGTCTGTCATTTTGTCATAGGAAGGATGCCCATTCTGCTTACACTCTAATTTTCCAAGATATATCTTAAAGACAGTCTAGAATTAAACAATATATAAACAACCCAAAATAGAGAGACCCTCTCACACCTTCATCCTATGCCCAGCGATTGAGAAGTCTTTTTAGCAGCATTTTCACTGGGGCTCTTATTTACCAGTAAATGAACTCTGGCTTTTCCACAATGGTGGTAGTTAAGTCTGATACCTTCATCTCCTACTTGTGCAACTGATCTTTTTCATAACCCAATTCAAGACTTTATATGCATCTTGTTAAATATCACCTTATTTATTTGGCCCATTATGGAGATATCTTTTGAATATTTTATCCAGCTGATACATTTCTCCTAACTCTGAGATTTCTGCAGAATTGATAAATGGGCATCCTGTACATTTATGTGATATTAGAAAGCAAAATGTCAGATGGAACTGGACATGGAAGACAGCCATCTGGCCCATCATTAGGGACCTTTCTCAGCCTTTGGATGAAGCTGACTCTATATGCACCAAACTGGTATCATCCAGCCCACATTGCTATATCTTGTCTATGAGGCTGTTAGAGAGATGACCAAGGTCAAAATAATTTCCTGAACTGAAGTTCCACAATGTCTGTCACGTTCATTGGCACTACAAACCTTGCATCTCCACCCAGAAAAAGAAATGACATTTGTTTTTCACAGCTTCTCAATAAACACTAGTGGTTCCTAGTAATCTCAAAATTCTTTCTAAATACTCACAATTTCTTTTCTTTTCTTTCTTTTTTTTTTTTTTTTGAGATGGAGTCTAGCTCTGTTGCCCAGGCTGGAGTACAGTGGTGCAATCTTGGCTCACTGCAAGCTCCGCCTCCCAGGTTCACGCCATTCTCCTGCCTCAGCCTCCCAAGTAGCTGGGACTACAGGTGCCCACCACCACGCCCAGCTAATTTTTTTGTATTTTTTTTTTTTTTTTTTTAGTAGAGATGGGGTTTCACCATGTTAGCCAGGATGGTCTCGATCTCCTGCCTTGTGATCAGACATCGTGCCTGGCCCACAATTTCTTTAATAATTGTTTCTAGGCTGGGCGTGGTAGCTCACGCCTATAATCCCAGCACTTTGGGAGGCCGAGGCGAGGGGATCATCTGGGGTCAGGAGTTCAAGACCAGTTTGGCCAACATGGTGAAACTGCGTCTCTACTGCAAATACCAAAAATTAGCTTGGCATGGTGGTAGGCACCTGTAATCCCAGCTACTCAGCGGCTGAGACAGGAGAATCGCTTGAAATTGGGAGGTGGAGGTTGCAGTGAGCCGAGATTGCATCATTGTACTCCAGCCTGGGCAACAGGAGCAAAACTCCATCTCAAAATAATAATAATAATAATTGTTTCTAGAATTTTGACAAGGGTCATAATTCATGTTTCTTTGCCATATGAAAAGTGGAAAATATGCTCCAAAACCTTTAGTCTTTTGGTTCCAAAATTCTCCATGAGTTTTCAAAGACTGAGGTCATACGTACAAGCTATTCCTTTTGTTTTGTTTTGTTTTGTTTTTGAGAACGAATCTCACCCTGTCACCCGGGCTGGAGTGCAGTGGTGTGATCTCTGCTCACTGCAACCCCTGTCTCCCAGGTTTAAGAGAGTCTCCTGTCTCAGCCTCCTGAGTAGCTGGGATTACAGGCATGTGCCACCAAGCCGGACTAATTTTTGTGTTTTTAGTAGAGATGGGGTTTCGCCACGTTGCCCAGGCCGGTCTTGAACTCCTGGGCTCAAGTGATCCACCCACCTCAGCCTCCCACAGTGCTGGGATTACAGGTGTGAGCAGTCGCGCCTGGTCAATGTGCAAGATATTTCTAAAACAGGGGCTTAACTCAGCAACTTCTGATTGAGTAACGCTACATGCAAGACACTATTCTATGTTCCATCTTTCACCTGGGCTTACAACTCTCTCATTTTTTCCACCTATCTATATTCAGTCCCTTCTAGATATTTAATGTTTCTAGATTGAAGATCGTTTTCCCTTGATAGAGAAAACAGAAAAGCTGAGAGCTGAGAATTCTGCCTTTCCTCATCATCTAACATTATACCATCTGCCACACACACTGGGCCTATCCTTCCTTGTTCTCAATCCAAAAGTAGCAGCTTTCAAGACACTATTTTGCTGTCTTTAGAGCATTTTTTTGTTGTTGTTTTTCAGATTCAGCCTCTTTGCTGCATTATACCCACAGGTTCTAGCTAGACTTTTATCCAGGATTACGTATCCTTTTCTCAATCTTTTGTGTCCTAAAATCCGGCCTGTTAGAGAGCCTCTGTGCTGCCACAGTGATTCCCCTTGACACTGTACTTGACAAACACAGGTTGAACAGAATCACTCAATTTAATTATTTTTTCAGTGGAATAACTTGTAATTTTGTTGGCTACAGTTCTTTTTTTTTTTTTTTTTAATGGAATGAAGCTCTTGTTGCCCAGGCTTGTGTGCAATGGCATGATCTCGGCTAACTGCAACATCTGCCTCCTGGGTTCAAGCAATTCTCCTGCCTCAGCCTCCTGAGTAGCTGAAATTACAAGTACCTGCCACCATGCCTGGCTAATTTTTGTATTTTTAGTAGAGATAGGGTTTCACCATATTGGCCAGGCTGGTCTCGAACTCCTGACCTCAGGTGATCCACTTGCCTCGACCTCCTAAAGTGCTGGGATTACAGGTGTGAACCACGGTGCCCAGCCTGTTTTTCAGTGTCTTCCTTTCTTCAGTAGTCAAACACACTTTGGGGGATCTTTGGATGTGGAATCAAGTGCAAGCTTCCAGGAATCTGCCTTCCCAAAGTGTTGGGTTCAGGGTGACTGTGCCCAGTTCAGCCTTGCCTTGCTCTCCACTCCAACCATGCACCAAGAGGTTCCTCTATGATTTCCATCAGCTCCCTGCCCCCTCCCCATCAGATTCCTTCCTGTGGGTCCTGATGAAGGCAGCATTGCCCCTCGCTATAAATGCAATAGAGCAAAGTGAAAGAAGCATGGGCTTTGAAGTCAATCAGACTTTGCTCTGCCACTTACAAACATGTGACTTTGGGCACATAACCTCACATCTCTCTGCCTGAGTTTCCTCCTGTGGAAAATGGGGATGGTGATGATAGTACTACCTTATAAATTGGATTAAATGAGCTGATGCCTATCAAATGCTTAGCATTGTGCTCGGCACATAGTAAACACTCAGTAAACTGTACCGTTGTTACTCCAACCTTGCCATTTCTTCCAACATCTAGTTCTATAGTTCAGCATGGATTATTTTCTGTTCACCTTTAGAATTCAGCTAGAGTATAACCCCTGCCTTGATTATACATGGCTAAACTTTATTTTGTAACTTAACGTGAAGTTAACAGAAACTCATAAATAATACTTTTTTTTTTTGGCTTCATGTACATGAAAAGGTCATGTGGCTGTGTGGATCATCTGCACTTCTTGGGAAGACACGAACACCTGGTACCTATGCGATGGTTTGCTTATCCACATCTCCATCTGGTCCCATAGCTGCTGGTGCATGGAAAACCCTTTCAGGGGACTCTCATGACCAGTTAGGAACCAGGATGCAGCTGCAATGGTGCAGCCAAAAGGCAAGCAGCCACTGGCTGTGAATAGAATGGCCCAGTTCTCCAGCCCTTTCTTCCTCTCACCCTCTGCCTGGGTCCACTGTCAACTGGCTCTTCAATTGTTCCTGTGTCCTCATCACATGATTTTTCCTGTGAGAAATGTAAATATCCCACTTGCTGAGGTGAAATGATCAAAACCCAACACAAAATGACTTTTTATTAATAGAGTCATTTATATTGGCTCACTTTTGCCCAACAGTGCTCTCAAAATTGCAAAGCACACTATGTCACTCCCAACCACCAAGACTGGTAAATCTTAGTCCCTACCTACCCTAGGGTGACTGGCATGTAAAGGTCAACAACTTTTTTCGTTTCTTTTTTTTTTTTTTTTTTTTTTAAGACAGAGTCTTGCTCTGATGCCCAGGCTAGAGTGCAGTGGTGCAATTTTGGCTCACCACAGCATCCACCTCCCAGGTTCAAGTAATTCTTTTCTTCAGCCTCTGAGTAGCTGGGACTACAGGCATGCACCACCAAGCTCAGCTAATTTTTATATTTTTAGTAGAGATAGGGTTTCGTCACGTTGGCCAGGCTGGTCTTGAACTCCTGACCTCAGGCGATCCACCTGTTTTGGCCTCCCAAAGTGCTGGGATTAGAGGCATGAGCCACTGTGCCAGGCCAATAACATTTTTTGGAATGGATAGTAGTAGAGAGAAAAAATGATCTATTTGTTCTTTAGACTCATGTCTTTTTTTTTGTTTTTTGTTTTTAACCTTTTTTTTTTTGTAGGTAATGCTGAAGGCTTCTCCGATTATGTATTGGTGTGTGTTTTTTTTTTCCAAGTTGGGTCTTGTTTTGCCGTGTGGTTCATAACTATCTATCTCTTTTGATGTGATTTTGCACCTCCTTAGAATCTGTGAGAAGTCCTAATTCAGTGTTCGCTGCAATTTTGTTGATGTACTCTTCATCCTCACTGATGATCTAGGGGCCTTCAAGGGGCTTTAGAGAAAGTGGGGCAGGAACTCTCAATAGCAGTGTGCAGGGCCTCTCCCCTGGACTGGCTGGGTTTTGGTCCCTGCCTTTGGTTCTCTGGTCTCTGGTCAGCACTCCACTCTGGAGCTCATGCACAGACCTGTTTCATTCAAGTCTCTACCAACCTTCATACCTGGAGCTTTGGGTATGTCTGCCTCCCACAGGCTCCTTACATAGAATGATGATCATCCAGAAAGCTGTGCTATGGATCTGGCCTCATTCAGTCTTGACAAGCCCAGGATGCTAGTAGCTAGCTCACAATTCTGTTCTGGGAGTCAGAGCATGCAGCTGAAAAATAAAAATTCTAATCTTCCCCTTTTAAATTACTTTTTTTGTTTTGTTTTAAACTGTATATTTTTTAGAAACAAAATAATTAATTTTTCTTGACTTTGGGCTTTATTGAAATTGTATTACACTGTATGTATTCTTCCACAACTTGCTTGTTTTAAATTCAAAATTATGTTGTAAAAATGCATCCATGTGACTGATTCATTTTCACTGCTGTATATATAATATTCAGTTGTATGACTATACCACAAATTATTCATTTTCCTGTTAATGGATATCTGAGTTGTTCTTACGAGTTCTGCTATTATGAGCATTCTTCTATGTGTCTTTTTGGCCATGAGGGTAAGAGTTTCTCTGGAATATATATCAGGAATGAAATTCTTAAATTGTAGGGTATGCACATATTCAACTTTACAGCCTAAAGCCAAATTGTTTTCCAAAGTGTTGTGACAATTTATGCTCCCACTAACATTGAATAAGAACACCCCTTGTCCCTTACCCTTGCCAAGTACTTAGTATTATCAGATTTTTAAAGTTCTAATAATTTAATAGTTTTCAATAATTTCTTACTATAGTCTGAATTATTTGTATTTTCCTGTCTTTTTCCTAGGTTTGTTAGACATTTAGCATTCTTCTGTGAAGAGTATATTTATGCCATTTGTCTATATTTATATGGTTGTTTGCCTATTTCTTACTGATTCATAAGAGTGGAAATATTCTAGAATGCTGACTCTTTTTTGGTTATATTTTTTTGCAAACACAGTTGACCGTCTATATCTGAGCCTTCTACATCCTCAGATTTAACCAATTGTGGATTGAAAATATTCTGGAGAAAAAAAAGGATGGTTGTGTCTATACTGAACATACACAGACCTTTTTTTTCTTGTCATTATTCCCTAAACAATATGGTATAAAAACTATTTACACAACATTTACATTGTATTCAGTATTATAAGTAATCTAGAGAAGATTTCAAGTATGCGACAGGACATGCACAGGTTATATGCAGTGACTATGCCATTTTAATCAGGGACTTGAGCATCCTCAAATTTTGGTACCTTCAGGGATTCTGGAACAAATCCTCTGTGGATAACAGAGTGTGACTGTATATTTTCCAAATGAGTGGCTTTTCATTTCCTTTATAGTATCTATTGACTAACACTTGAGGTAAAAAAAAATTCTTAACATCTCAAGTTTCAATTTTCACATTAAAGTCCTTAATCTTTATGGAATTGATTTGTTTGTATGGTACAAAACAAGACTCAATTTCGTTTTTTCCTCTATGGAAACCAATTGTCTCAGAATCACTTACTTCCTGTGATCTCTAGTGCTATTGCTGGCTTATATCAACTTTTCATATATATGAGATTATGTTTGGGTCCTCTGGTGACTTTCCGCAAAGTATTAAAATTGGCTCCATAAGATAGTACATGTTTTTTGCTAGACTAGGTACCTTATATTTTTGATGCTAACATAAGTGATATCTTTGTTACTTCATTTTCTAGGTGTTTCATGCTGAGATATTAAAATGCAATTAATTTTTCTAGTTTGAGCTTATATCCAGTCACTGTTATTTAGGTCCTTATTATGTTTAATAGTTTACTTGTACATTTTGGGGGTTTTTTCAAATAGACGATCATAGCATCCAGAAATAACAAAAATTTTTTTTCTGTCTTTCCAAACCTTTTGCCTTTCTCTGCCTTGTCTTACCACACTGGTTGGGATCTCCTGCACGATGTTAAATAGAAGACTTAAGAGTAGGCAACATTATTTTATTACCGATTTTTGAAGAAATGCTTCTATTTAACAGTGATGTTTGCTGCATGGTTTTGGATGATATGTTTCAATTAAGAAAGTTCTATTCTGCTCCATCGTGTTTTTTTTTTTGTTTTTGCTAAAAGTTTTTAGCAAATGGATGTTAAATTGTGTCAAATGATTTTCCTTCTTCTATTGAAAAGACCATAAGATTTTCCTCTTTAATTTTTCAATATGGTAGTTGTAAAATCACCCTTAGATTGCCAGATTTAAAAATTAATGGGATTAAGTGTTCATTATATTCTTTTATCTTTTTGAATCTTTGCTGTATCTGTGGTTGCATCTGCCCTTTCCATTTCTTCTTTATTTCTGTCTTCTGTCTTGTTTTTAAAAAACAACTTAAGAGGGTCAGCTTTAGTCTCTTATTAGTTTGTTCAATATTTGGCTTGCAATGAGGCCATGGACTTCCTACTGAGTGGCCAGTGAAGCTGGAAACAGAGGCGAATACATAGCAAGTGGACTGTTGGTATTTGTTGAGTGAGCCAGTCTTCCATAGACTAGGAGTGTTCCTGTACATCTTTGCTGAGTGAGCCAAACTGCAAGGCCCTACCATCCTCTGAACCTGAGCCATTCCTCTAACTAATCAGGTAGAGAATTCCGAGAAGTGGGTCAGGATACTACCGTGTGACTACTGCACAACTACTTGCTTCCTGGGAAAGGGGAAATGGCTCATTTACTGCTTGCTATAAAAGCTGCTGAGTCCTTTTGCTGGGGCTCCCTAGCTATGGGACAACTCACTGCATGCACAGGTGTCATCTGGGCTTGCTATCTGGGCTCATCATGTCACACCATGGGACCTGGGGACAGGGCAACTTGGGCTTCCGTGCTGATGCTCCTGCTGTTTGCTATGCTGTGAATAATAAACTCTCTTGCTCTGATGTACTGAATTTTGTTGTTTACTTTCTGCACCTATAACATTGTGGCAAACAACCCAAATTCCTTGCATGCTTAATCATCCACTTTGAAGTCTTATTACTCCTAGCCATTATCTATAAGGTTGGTGTCCTTTTCTGACAATATCCCACTATATTATGTGACAAAATAATATTATCTGTGTTTCTGTGTTCATGGCTACCTGTATTTAGAGAGACTCCTTTAGAATCACAGAAGATCTCAACCCTTCCCCTGCTCTGCTGATTTATGAATACACAGTAACCAGCCATGTCTAATGATGGATGAAAGGGTACAACCTTTAACCCACTGCCTTCCAGTACCTTTTGAGAACAAATAGTTATGGAAGGAAACCTAAAGAATATCTATTTCCTAAAACCCATTCCCAAATTGTGGCAGAGTGTCAGAGAGGCATGCCTCAAAACCCATAGTCTGCTATCTTTGTTGAACAGCTTTTATTGCATTGCTGTTTTTTGGGGGGGGGCGGTGGTGGCGGGGGTGTGGGAGTGATAACGAGTCCTCATGGAGATCCTTGTTTGGACCAGGCATGCAAAATTCATGTATTACAAATATTTATAGAAACCAGCTTAAATCTCTTTTAGGGAGTATAGTTATAAATGAATGTGGATGGATGAACAAATAAATACAATTTGAGAAGTCATTGACCATCCAGCTGTGTTTTATAATAACAGGGATATAAAAGAAAAGAGAAGAAATATTTTTGAATACCTATTTGTATTTCAGGTCCTTTTTTGGGTGCTTTACTAACATTATTTCACTTAATCTTTTCTTCATATCACCCCTGTGAGGTTGGTATTATTCATTCAATTTTACAGATGAGAAAATCTGGCAGAAAAGTAAATAATTGTATAAGGACTACATTGGGATTCAGACTCAGGAGGGTCTGACTCTAATGCCTGTGCTCTGTCCAGGACACCTCACTGTACATTCTCCAGGAACTTTTATTCCTCGGGTCCTCAGCAGCAGCGAAAACCATGGAGTCTAAGCCCAACTACTTCCCTGGTTCTGGTGAGGCTTTTGCTGGCATTTCTCACAAAATGTGTGCTCCTGCTGCCACCTGCTGGCACCTTGCACATCCTAATTTTCCTTGGTAAACCCCTCAATCTCCAGGAAGTAGAAACCATCTGGCTCCAAAAAAGGCGAGAAGTTCCATGCAGACAACTAGCTGGTAAATCTTCCCCAAAGCTGGTAAAGTTATAAGGGAATAATTATTCTTATTCACCTCCCCTGGGGAGAAACCCTTTCTCCTTCGAAGTTACTCAGTTTTCATCAGATTCCAGGTATTGAAGGAAAGCCCAGGTTGTGTTATCCAGACCACTTAAATTTGAATGGTGGTCTCTTGCTAGATTGTGGTATTCCATGGCCCTAGTAGGTAACACTGATCATCATATTGACAAGCAACAAGCCAGCAGGTAACAAACAGTGCCTCAACCAACAAGAGTCTAAGTGGCTGCAGAGCTGGGCTTGGCCTCTTTCCAGAAGATGGTAGGGCCCCCAGGAATCAGGTTACTGCATATCCTGGTCCTTCACCTGGCCAGCTAGGACCAAGAGGGGACTTTCTTCCCTCTGTCAAAGACATCTCACAGACACACACACACACACACACACACACACACACACACACACTCACTCCACCACGTCCTGCAAAACATAACGATTTGTCATCTGGGGTGGATTGTTAGATTTTTGTTTTCTTTTGTTTCCCTTTCCTTGACAAAATGGGGAAAAACCCTTCCTGGGGGCGGGAGAGCTTATTTCTGACTGCTGGGAAAAAAGAAAGCAGGAATTGTTGTCACGACAATGAGGAGCTCATCAAAGCCTCATTTTGCTCATCAGCCATCATTGCCCTCCATCCCGCACCCCCGCATGTTCCTCTAATTCAATGCCCGCCTAATGAATAACTCCCAGAACAAAAGCCCCTTTCAGGCAGCCTACATAATTATCAGAGGAGCCTTGCATAACTGTCGCAGACTACTCATGTTTTCAGGTCTGTCTCTAAATTTGGTTATTCACAACCTTTATAGCTCAATATTATTGCCTAACTGTGATCATTTTCTAATTATCCTAATAATACCTATTAAATAATTCCCATTAAATCACTTGAACCGGAGCAGCACAGGCCAGCTCAAATACAACTTAACCTAATAAGCATTGGTCATTCATTAAGCAACAGGGCAATCTCTTAGAGGGACTGAATAGAATACTAAACCACCAAGGAATATTATTATTGCACAAATGTTATTACAAGTTAGAGTATATTAATTTTGGTGCCTGGTTTGCAAAACTTCGAATTGGTTTTGAGGCCACTCTCCGTGACTTGACTCTTTTAGTCTCCAACCCCTTGTTGATCTGCATCTATCACCCACACAAGGACAATCAAGGGAAAAAGGCCCATAAACTTAACAGGGGAATTAAATTACCAAGGATATAAAGGGAATGAATGGAATCCATCTTCTGGCTGGCTTGGCACACCTCTGAAACATCACAAGCTGGCCAGATTTCTTTTGCTATAACTCAAAATAGCTCTCTCTTTTCTTTTCTTTTCTTTTTTTTTTTTTTTCATATTTGGGGATGAGGAAGATTTTCAGAAGATGCTTTACAATTTTGGTTTCTCTCATTTAAATTTCAAGCAGTAAAAATTAGACAATTCTTTAAAAGAAGATGTGTGTGGATACTTAGTAATATTTTGTAAAATGATGTGAGTAGTGTTTACTGAATGCCTACAACGTAGTCAATACTCTGGCAGAGACTTTGCCTATCAACACCCCTAATTCTCAAAATGACCTGGTAATATGGAGATTAGTATCTTCATTTTTCAGATAAGAAATCTAGGGCCAGAGAGGGTAAGTGATTTTCCCAGGACTATTCAGCCTAAGTGGAGTGGAACAGAATTTGAACACAGGACTTGTTGTCACCCACAGCTCCCCACTTTCCACCATGCCGCTTCTTGGCGTATGTTGCTGGCGGCAAACTGAAGCATACTCTGGCTTTTCTGGTTTTTCCTTTTCCTTTCTAACACTCTCACTGAGATCAGCAGATTCTCAAAGACGAGAACCAGAGCCTTCTGGACTGGGAATATGACCAAACCACCAAACAAGGGCAGTTCATTCTACCGAAAGCCCCACAGCAGCTGTAGAGATGGACAGTGACTCTCAGTCCAGGCAGCAAGAAACTCTTTATATTTGTAAGAAGCCTACTTTTTTTTTTTTTTTTCTGGAGACGGAGTCTCGCTCTGTTGCCTGGGCTGGAGTGCACTGGTGCGATCTCAGCTCACTGCAAGCTCTGCCTCCCGGGTTCACGCCATTCTCCTGCCTCAGCCTCCTAAGTTAGCTGGGACTACAGGCGCCCGCCACCATGCCCAGCTAATTTTTTGTATTTTTAGTAGAGACGGGGTTTCACCATGTTAGCCAGGATGGTCTCGATCTCCTGACCTCGTGATCCGCCCGTCTCGGCCTCCCAAAGTGCTGGAATTACAGGCATCTACCGTGCCCAGCCTGTAATAAGCCTACTTCTAATGAGCAAATTTGGGTCATCTTTGCAAGGAAATCCAGCGCATTTTAGTGAAAAAGCAAACAGGTATTGGTTAATCATCTGCTCCAAGCCAGACACTGGTCTATGAATATTACATAAATTATTTTAGCTAATCCTCACCACAAATACAAGTAACTATTATTATCACTCCCAATTTACCAACAAGAAAACTGAGGCACAGAAGAGGTAAAGTCTGACTCTAGCATTTCCCTGAAATCTAGTCCTAAATTAACCATGCAGTTAATGAAACCGAAACCCCAGGATCCCTCACTTGGATGGGTCTTTGCAAGGTTCTGGAAGCAGCCCTCACAATTTTACACACGTGACTTTGCACGAACTCCAGGCCTCAGGAAATCTGGGTCTGCACCTGCTAGTGTCATCGCTGTGACATAACTGGACTTTTAAAGAATTGAAATCCTAATGTTTCACTTGTTAAGTAACAAGTAACCTGTTATTTATATTATTGCACATTATTTCAGTGCTTGGTTTTTCACCTTTTATATCCCAAATGCTGAAGGCTGAAGACATCACATTATAAAATTAAAGAGACAATACCCCCAACAAACTCTTAGGGCCCCCCAATTCATGAGCCACACACCTACTGGAAGATTTCTGAAAATGTAGATTTAAGCCATTCCTTACCTGAAAACCCATTCACTGGCTCATTTGTGAAGATATTTCATGTCTTTTCACATTTGACCTTTGCAGGCACTGTTCCCTCTGCCAGAACAATCTCCTCTTCACTGGTTAACTCTTGTTCCTTCTCAGGTTCTCATCGTATAGATCACCCCTTCCCAGAAGCCTTGCCCGCTGGCTCCCCTTGCCCCAAGATCACTTAGGCACTTCTTGCTTCTGTTCACATTGCACCTAATTCTTGTTCCTATCATAGCATTCGTCATACTGTATTGTGGCTTACCTCTTTACCTATGTGTGTCTCTCAATGGACTATAAACTTCTCAAGGTAGGAACTGCTTCACACTCATTGTTACAGACCCAGTGTTTTAATGTCTAATGTATAGTAGGTCTTCACCAGATGAGTTCTGTTTGAATCTAAGAATCTGAAGCTATTACTGGAATAGTTACCACTTATTGCTTTACCTTGGGCCAGGCAATGTGTTAACTTAAGCATCATATATAATTTCTTCTTTAATCCTTATATCAGTTCTATAAAGGAGAAAACCACTATTGTCCCCATTTTAGATGAGAAAATGAAAAAGTATAAAGGTTTATAACGTGACTGGCCCAAGGTCATACAGGTAGTAAAGGAAAAACCAGGACATTGACTCACTCTGGGCTTTGAATTACTACCAACACTGCTCCAATACCCATATATTTCTCCTGAATTTATTTTAATCCCTGAATTACAAAGAACATTCGTGTTAGCCAGTGGAGAGGTAGGGCTGAACAGAAGCACAGTTACAAGGTCCACGGGCTGACCAATGCTCCTGGGAATTTCAAATTGGGCCACTAGTTTGATTTTTACATTTGATCTTGGCCAAAAGGCTGAGAAGCAATAGTTTGATGTTTAAAGTGTGCAGCAGTTGTGGATTTAGCACCATATGTCCATGCTAACAGCTCCCCAGCAGGTGACAAGGTCTGTTTTCCTCAGATGGTTAGACTAGTACTATTCTCAGACCACGCCCACTGCTCTGGATCTGCTGGGATGCCGTACCTGCTTCTCCTCGCAACGCCTTCTCCAGCCTCACACCCTGGATCTCAGAAGCCCTCTGCAGCTCCTCCACCTCCTCCAGCTGCCTCTGGATGGCCTGCAACACCAGGATCAGATGTCACACAAGGACTTTCCACATAGAGTCCCAAGAGGGGCCGATTCTGTCAATTACTTTCCAAGAGAAAGAGTCCCTTTCACTTGTGATGGTCCTGCCTTGAGTAACTAGGCAAGGACCTCTGAATCCCAGACAACTATACCCTGATGTTTCCCTTCCTTAGCATGCAACATAAAGCAAGGAATCTGTGTGTATGTTCAACTGGCCCCTAAGTAGACATTAAAACAGTCTCCTTAGACAAGGCCAATCACAGATGTCCTCCAAGATAGAGGTTGTTGGGTGAGGTGAGCAGTCATCATGGCTCCTGGCCTCCTGGGAGCCAACAGCCCGACTATGGCCATGGCATAATGATTGGAGCTGCAGCCACTGTTCAGAGTAGGGCAGGGGGTCCGGGGGCAAACATGGTACTTGCATAATCTATTTTTCCCAAGAAGAACCAGCCTATACCTCCCAAGGAGTCAGTTTGGAGAAAGAGAACTGGGCCAGCTCTCGGGGTTTCGTGCTCCTGTTTTCGATTGTCCTGCTCCTGTCCTTAGCTACAAATTGTACCTGTTCTTTCATTGCACCATGGGCAGATGCCCAGTGTTCTTTCATTGTGGAAGTGTACTGTGGCTTTGTTACTAGCAGGTTGTTAAGGTGAGACACAAGATGTTTAACTTGTTAGGGATGACATCATCCTCTCCTTAGGTTCATTATAGACACCTGTTAAGGTCTGGGGTCATGACTGTGTTTGCATTTACATATTTATTTTCCTTACTATTAATCTCCTGTGTATATTACAAAGGAAAGTAGGGAAAAGCCATTTCTATATAAATTTTGTTCATCCCCATCCATTTTCTCTGCTTTCAAATACCATGCTGTCAAAAGGCATATCCCTTGGCAGAACAGACTTTGCACCTGGCAGAACAGGTATATTCAAGGAACTGTCAGTTGTTTGGGCAGGCAGAATGCCTGTGTTCCTTCTCTGTTTTACTTTACTCTGTCTCACTCCCTTCTTCCTTAACCCCACATCTTTCTAAATCTCCCCTGGAATCACAAGTACAGCAGCCGAGACCCCTCCAACCCTGGAAAGAGACCCAAGCAGGGAGGGGTGGGGCCTGTGCAACCACCTGGCTCTTCTTGTCCCAGCTATGAGTGCTTAAGTCCCAACATAATATCTGAAATAGATGGAAAGTCTACTTAAAATAATTCGTAATTTCATGCCCTCTTCCTGTCTCTCCCTTAAAGACAATTACATCTTTATAAATCCATCTCTTGCTGGCATGCTGTAGAATTGCTAAAGAAAGGAAGCACCTAAATGGTTTTATTAATGATCATTGTGCAGTTACAGCTATCTGGTTCTTAGAGACTAAATTGTGTCCCACCCCAAAGACATATGTTTGTCACACCCCCAGTGTGACTATATTTGGAGATAAGGCCTTTAAGGAGGTAATCAAGGTGAAATGGAGTCACAGGGCTGGGACCCTAATCCAATGCAGCTGATGTCCTTACAAGAAGAAAAGACACCAGAGATATTTTTCTCTGCTCATGTGAACTCACAGAAAGACCATGTGAGGACATGTGAAGAAAGCAGCTGTCTACAAGCCAGGAAGAGAGGCCTTACCAGGTGTCAAACCTGCCAGCACCTTGATCTTGGACTTCTCGGCTCCAGAACGTGAGGAAAATGAGTTTCTATTGTTTAAGCCACCCGGTCCATGGTACTTTGTTATGGCAGCCCAAGCAGATGAATACAGTGGTCATTCTTTAGAAACTAAGCATGAGGCTGGACATGGTGGCTCACACCAGTAATCTCAGCATTTTGGGAAGCTGAGGTGGGAGGATCACTTGAGCTCAGGAGTTTGAGACCAGCCTGGCCAACATGGTGAAAACCCATCTCTACTAAAAATACAAAAATTAGCTGGGCACTGTGGTAGGCATCTGTAATCCCAGCTACTTGGGAGTATGAGGCGAGAGAATAACTTGAACCCAGGAGGCAGAGGTTGCAGTGAGCTGAGATCACACCACTGTACTCCAGCCTGGGCAACAGAGCAAGACTCTGTCTCAAAAAATAAAACAAAAAACAACTAAGGATGAAAGTCTCAGAGATTCAAAATGGCTGCTATGGGTGCCAGCAGGATTCAAAAGGCCATTGTAATTCCTCTCTTATCATAACTTTCTGTGATGAAAATACAAGGAAGAGGCATTGCCTAGTTTGCCAATCAATATCATAAGACTTGTCTTGTTCTTGGAAGGAAAAGTTGCAGTGTTTCAAGGAAACCTGTTTTAGAGGTTGCAAGTGGACAGAAGTGACCTTTCCCCATTCGCTAGGTGAAAGAGGTGGCTCCCAAGCCAGCCATGGGAAAGGGGAAAGGAGGGTGGATTGAATGATATCAATTATCATTCAATTGATGTGTAGGATTATTAGCCAGATAAAGGGATTAAGTGGAGAAAGGGATGTGAGGGTATACTGGATTAACATGAGTGGTCATTCTAAGTCTGTATATCCTAAAATCCAACCCTTGTTCAAGACTAGGCTTGGGTTCCTCAGAGAGATGGAGGATGCTTTGACTTTCTGCTTCATTTTGCTTGTCTGTGATGGAGTTGTGGCTGAGCAACTTGGGCGGAAGTGTTCAAAGTCAGCAATCAGGCCAGGAAATCTGTACTGGAATGCTAGATACTTATGATTTCAACTAATCTTGAAATGGAGACAGCCCTTAATAGCTGCCAGTTTAGTAAAGACACTGTCAGGGAGTTGGTGGAAGGTTTGTGTCCTCACAGAGGACAAAACTAAGGTCACTGCTATGTGGCCGTCAGGGATGACTCCCAAGGCCATGCGTTGGCTCTTGTTCCAGCCTCACATGTCTGCAGATGGAGGGGTGGCTGAGAATAGGCTGGATTAACATGCGGGCTCTCCAGGACCCAGAGTCTTACTGAGACTAAGCCAGAGCCTCTTTAAAACAGCCACAAATCTGGTCCCTCAGAGAACAAGATTGACCTTTCTCCAGCCTGCTTTCCCTAATACAATGCAGACTCTCAAACCTCTTTCCCATCCAGAGTCCCAGAATCCTGGACCCAGGCCCACTCACTCATCTCCAGTTTATTTACTGACCTGAGCCTTATAGAGCCTTTTCAATTCTTCTTGCTTAACCATCTGCTTCATTGCTTTTTCTAGCTTCTTTCTTCTTCTAAGTGTCTTCTTCTCCTATGAAAACCAATAGAGAAAAAAAAATATGTCAGAGAAAAATGGGGTTGAAATTTACAATGTATCATTATAGGCTTCTGCCCTCTCCAACTAATGATTCCTAGCCACTGCTTACCTTCTAAAATAATGACATCTGGTAGAACTCTATGCAATGATAGAAATAACCTATAGCTGTGCTGTCTAAAATACAGAAACCACTAGCCCCAGGTGGCTAGTGGACACTTGAAGTGAGTGTGGATTAGAAATTGAATTTTAAATTTTATTCAATTTTAATGAACTGAAATGTAAATTTAAGTAGCCACATGTTGCTAGTAGGTTCTGGACTGGGAAGCTGCTATGTGTGTATTGGGAGGGAGTCTATGTGTAGGTCTGTAGCTGGGAATTGCTATAATAGAATACTGTCTGGGTTCAGCTGAGAGAAGGAATGACACAAGAATTATACTTTACAGGGGTACTACAATATGGCCTAGGGATGAGTGGCTTGGGAGAGAGAGACAGGCAGGCAAGCAGACAGTTATACACACACATGCTCTCTTTCACTACATGAAAACCAGTTAACAACTTTAAATAGTGCTTAGGTTGAGTCTACAGTGGCTAATTAAACCTGGAAATGGAGAAATGTATCATTCCAATGAAAATGTTTTTTGGCTTGAGGGAAGCATGATATTGCTTCTCTTCCCTACCTCACTTTGTTTATACAATTATAGCATTACTGTCACCAGGTTGTGTGTGTACCTGTGCTTGTTAAAACTTTTTTTTAAAAATTGATGCATATAAAGTAGAAGTCTAGATCTTGATAGTGTCACTTCCAGGTTTTAGACAAAAGAGAAAAGAGAAGTGATGGTGTGGCTAATTCCACATACTGGAAAGTTCAGGAGACACTTCTGACGGGAGAAATAGCAGAGACTAATGGTTGAGCACTGGGACCACAAGACAGGCAAAGCTGGCATCCAATCCCAACTGAGATGTGTGAGCTTCAGAATGTCACACAACATTCTGAACTTCAGTGCCCTCTTTAGAGTAATGAGAAGAATTTAGTGCCTTTGTAGGGATATACTAAGGACTAAATGAAATAACAAGGCTAAGCCTTTTGGAGAATACCTGAAAGAGACATGGGATGAACACTCAGTAAATGCTAAGAGCATGATTTTTATTATTATTATTAGCACACCTATATTATTATATTTTAAATTAGCATGATTATCACTTTTTACTAAAATCTATTATGATTTTGTGTGTAGGAGTATATATTATACACACATTCTGTATCTACAAAATAAATGTTCAAATTGCGCTATTTTTACTCCGTGTGCCTTCTCTGAGCATACACGTCAACTTTCCGTATACTAGGATGAGGATTAGAGCATGCTAGACATTTCTTTTTAATGCTGGAAGAAATAACTATGAAATTCAAAAATTGTTGCAGCTAGCTTGGTGCCTACAGGCTATTTTTCTGGAATTCTCCTTAGGACCTGAAATCCTAAAGATCTTCTTCATCCTTGGAAGAAAATTTTACTCTCAGAACTCAAATTATTCCATATCATATCATCCTTGTTTACAGGAGATGACTACCAGATTGAATGCCAATCACTATGAATGGGGATTCCAGACCTTTTGCATGGGGGATTCTTCATGGGGCAGCTAGGATCTTTCTGGAAAGTCTCTAGAGGAGAGGTGGTGGGGATTAATGGTAACTGTCATCCAGAGATTGTCTAACTTAGTCTATATGGAGTCAGTTCATTTATTACCAAGTGCCCCTTGAGCTTCCATTATACTAACCTATGTAATAAATCCTCACATTTACTAAATGCTATATGCCAGACACTGTACTAATTATTTCACACGCATCATCCCATTTATTCCTCAAATTGCACTTACTTTACAGGTAAGGAAAAAAAACTCAGAGAGGAAATTAACTTATACAAGATGATGCAATTATTAATAGGCAGAGCCAGGAGTTAGGCACAGGTAGCCTGAATCTAGTATCCACATCTCATTAAGTCTATACTGCCTTTCCTTGTGCCACATACCATTTAGACACAACAAGGACCTACTCTAAAGTGGGACTATAGAAAAGAAATGCCAATGCCCCCCCCCAAATAAAGACCACTGAATGCAGTTCCCAGGCGAAAGGTGGGGGGAATTGCTTCAACAGCATCATGTGGTGTTAGTGCTTCTGAGCAGCAAAGCTATCAAACTCTGACTGTTTTATCAAGAGTCAGCAAAACAGAACCTAGAAGAGGAAAGAAAGTCATTTGTTGCCTTTTATTAAAAAGTTGCTGATACAGAAAAGAAGGATGCTTCATTAATAAACACTCACACAGTCTTACATATACAAGGCATGGTTCCTATATCCTCACTGATGGCGATGACGAAGAGAGGGAAAGACGCGAAGGGCGATGGAAGAAAAGAAGCAGAAACCTGGCAGAATCAAAGACAAGCTGCTGTGTCTTTTCCTGCCGTAGTCTCTTAGATCTGGATGGTGGTGTGGGAGGAAAGGCAGTGGGGAACAAGGGTCAAGCAAAGGGCAGAGGCTGAGAGGACACATTCTACCTCCAGTTTCCTGTGCAAAGGTTCATTTGAGCTGTCATGGGCTCTGTGTCACCTGACTGGGGACACACCTGTATGGGACAGAAGAGACAAAGAAACCAGAGGACGAAAACCTCCTCTCATTCCTTCAGTGTGAGCCCTCGAGAGGTTGGAAAAAAGAAATCTTCTTGCCAGCTTCCCTTCGTGTAAGAGTGGGCCAGGTCAGAAGCCAGGTGAAGCAGGCATGCTTTACCACCTGGCAAGCTGACGCGATGGCGGGCTCTGTTCTGGGCCAGCAGGACGACAAGGAGCTATTTTGAGACTGGTCCTAGATACCACAGTCTTGCTATTTCAATATGTTTGGGCCATTCTATTCTTTTATTCTCTGTGAGTGTCAAGATGGCTGGGGCTGGGATCTCTGCCTAATTGGAATATAGAATTAACTCAGGGTCATTCAAGGGGATGAGAGGGGCAGTAAGAAAACCACAGAAATCAACACAACACACACATAATTCATTTGTGTTGAATACTGAATTAATTAGGGACACCATTGTTAGAAATGAGAAATTCACACATCTTTCTCTCTCAACTCTCTCTCTGTCTGTCTGTCTTCTCCCTCCCTCTCTCTTCCTCTCTCCTCCCCTTCCCCCCTACACATCCCAGATCCCTCCTGCCTTGCTTCAAACTGGACCATGGGGAGTTGGAACCCCAGAGTGACTTGAGATGATGCCAAAGCTCCTAATGCCAGATATGGAAAAGTTGAGGGTAAGTAAATAAATTTGGTTCTCCTCCTCCCTCCCCAGATCCTCACTACTCCAAAAAATAAACACTACCAGAGCGGTGAACTGCTTCTCTTTCTACCCGGGAAGCATTTTGGGTCCAACCACTCAGTAACCCCTGCCCCCACCTGCCCCACCAAGTACTCTACTGTCTCAGTGAAAATGCTCCAGCTTCAGTGGATAAAGAAAATAATGGTGGGCTTTGGTTATGGGACGTCTGTCTCCGTGTATGTGACAGACAGACACATTTATAGACATATACAATGTTTGTGTTTTTTAATCTACAGATATGAGAGTTGTTTAAAGAGTTCTCCAAAAACATTCATGTTCATTGAGAAAAGAAGTCAATCGTCTCCCCAGCTGGCACGGGGCTTGTCCCTTCCACAGCAGGGATCCTTGGAGTATCCATGTCTAGATGAAACTGCATGGTTCATTTCATATTTCTGATTAGAATAAACATAACATTTTCCATGCAATCTGCCTCTAGTGCTTCTTAAATGAAGCTGTGCTTCCCCCAGGGAAATATGCATCTGCTTGTTGTAATGTTTTCGATGGTTTGCTTGTCGGACCACATATTAAACCCACTTTAAGAGCTGCCGTCACCAAATGGTTTCAAGTAAATATGTCTTTTTTTTTTTTTTTTTTTTTTTTCTCCAATTTGGGTCTGAGAAAGGCAAACTTCTACAAGCTTTTTTTTTTAAAGGAGATAATTCTTTGGGTGTTCAAGGTAAAGAGAGCACCCTGTCAGATGCAATGAAACATGATCCTCTTAACAAAACCACTGCAGCTGGAGCCCACATTGGTTCTGAAATCTGGATGGTAAGCAGTCCCCACCAGCCAAGGCCCTCTTTGGCTGGTCAAGTGTTGTTACCTTTGACTGCAAGGAAAGCTGGGGATCAAATTCTTCATCTGCAGAGGAGGAGGAGGTTGAAGAGGCAGAAGAGGAAGCCTCTGTTATCTGTGCTCTGAGGGGAAAGTTCTTGGAGTCTGAAATGGGAACAGAAAAACTCAATGAACTGCTAGCTTCATTTCCTGCTTTATGAACCAAAGCTGCTGCTTCCTCCTCCCCCCTTACTCTCATTCCCTTCCTCCCTGCCCTCCCCTCACTGCACCTGCTGTGAGCATGAGGCAACAGTACCTAAGGGCAACTGAAAATTTGGCCCTCCATGTTAATTACATTTCTGGGTCCCTGCCAAGAGCTTTGCAGCTCTCTTTTCACATTAAAAAAAAAAAAAAAAAAAAAAAAGCCAAGGTATTATGCAGAAATCAATTAATTCCTTAAACACCATTTATATGGTGTGTTGCTCAGAATGCATTCAGAGATAAAATCTATTATTAAAATGCATGTCTGAAGTTAGTTGAGTTACCTAAATGCTTGTGTAAGGTTCGTTCTGCAGAGTAATTGAATGCAAAAAAGTTGGAGCCAGCTCTTAAACAAACCGCCCTTCTGCGGCTCACAGCATCTGGCACCCATTTTTACTACATGACATCTGCTCAGTGTAAAAGAGCTGGCGTCAGAATGTCTGGTCATAGAAAAAAAAACCCAAATGTAATCAGAAGCAAAAGGACTCTAAGCCTAAGGTTTTATCACATAGTCTCATGCAACATAAATATTTCATTAATTATGGCCAAACAAATGCCATTTTTATTTTCCCAACTTGCAGATATTATCACATCATCGAAGTGGTGCTTCAAATGCCAGGAAAGGCAGTTTCAGATAGGGATGGCTCAACAATACAGGGCCCAAGGGAGAGCTGAAGTCGAGGAGATATGCCAACCTCTGAACAAGAGGTAAATGGTTAGAGGCACCAAAGTGCCCAGGTTAACTAGAATCACTCTGTGATGCGGCCAGAGACCATGTGTGATAAGGTGTTCCAGGTGCCACAGGAGGCTTTTATTCTTCTCAGCAAGAACATCTGCCCCTACACATCAACATGATGCAGAGTTGATGAGTAATAGCTAGATTAACTTACTCTGATCACTGAATATCAGGACCAGCTAGGACTCCACGATAGGAAATTGACTAATCTTTACTTTGCTGTGGCTGCTTATGTCTGAATAGAAATAGGCGTTGGGTCGGAGGAAAGGAGAAGCATCTCCAAGTCAACTAACATTCTCTCCAGCCTGTCTTTTCCTCCCTAAAATTTTCAACAATTCACCCTAGTGAGAGAGGCCAAGTTTGACAAAATAAGGGTATTTTAGCCTCCAGGAGCACATTTACATACGTTGTTATTCAAAGCAAAATAATGCAAAACATCTATATAATAATATAATCTCTCTAGGGAGGGCGTTTGCTGTTTTCTAGTTTAATTTGCCAGATGGAAAGCTAAGGTAAAGATAGAATCAGAGAGCAGTATAATAACGGGAGGAAGCATTGCTATTGATGAGCTGAGATTGTTTCCCAATTCTAGCCACTAAATGACCACTGAGTAATTCAGCCACTGAGTGTTCACTTCTTAGCATATGACCTTGAGGAAATAATTTTACCTCTTTGAGTTTCTCAGGATCATTATTTCTAACTTGCAGAATTGTTGTGGAAGGGTGAAGATAATCAGTGTAAAGTGCCTAGCACAATGCCTGGTATATTAGCAGTGCCAAAGTAAATGTTCTTATGGTTGGCAGCAGCAAGAGCAGCAGGAACCACTTGATCATCATCACTGATCTAACATAACAATACTGCAACATTAGAAAACTGCCTAGTTATCCGTTTTTTATGGAAGAAATATAAACCTAAAGTTGAAACTTCTTCTAACTTTCAAAAAACAAATATTTCCATTGAAATTTCTTTTTGAAAGTGAGGAGAAAATGCTTCCAAAGATAATGCATTTCTTAAACTTCTGGCAAGAAAGAAGTTACATAGTTGCCACTGAGTCTTTTTCTTGTTACCCTCTCCATCACAGAACCAAACATTCTAGTACTTTTTTGTTTTTCTTTTTTTGAGATGGAGTCTTGCTCTGTCACCCAGGCTGGAGTGTAGTGGCGTGATCTGGGCTCACTGCAACCTCTGCCTCCCAGGTTCAAGTGATTCTCATGCCTCAGCCTCCTGAGCAGCTGGGATACAGGCGCCCACCAACATGCCCAGCTAATTTTTGTATTTTTAGTAGAGATGGGGTTTCGCCATGTTGGCCAGGCTGGTTTCGAACTCCTGATTTCAGTAATCCACTTGCCTTGGCCTCCCAAAGTGCTGGGATTGTAAGTGTTAGCCACCGCACCTGGCCTAGTATACTTTTCATTTGTAAAATCTTAAAGACTTTGCAGCATTGTTCCATTCTGGCTGTGTTAGAATGACTGATTCTGGAATTCATCTCCCAACACAAAGCACTGAAAATTAAGACAAAATACATGAAGCATCTATTTTCAGGCATTGGACAACTATGCAGTGCAGTGCAGAACTGTGATAAAGGCAAGAACAGAAGCAAATGAGGAAAATCCTACAATCACAGTAGCTTTCTGCTTAGAGGGTCTTTCCAGATCACAGTACAGGTAAGAAGAAACTAAATAAAGCATAACAGATTCATTGAGTTGAAAAGACAGATGAGAGTTTGGGCAGGCTGAAACAGCTGGAATATGTGGGGCAGAGTATTGGAGAAGAGGGAGCTATTTAAAGAAGAAATTCACACCTAAGCATAGAAATCCCCTCGAGTCTATTGCTTATAGTAAACTATAGATACATAGAGAGAAACTCTATGAGGCTAGGCAAATAGTTGCTGGGAAGTTGTAGGCTAAACAATCTTGAAAGCTTTTATAGGACTGGGAGATGTTCAAGTTCTTCCTAGCCAGGGTAGAACAAAAATTTGAGGCATTGATAGAGACCACAGAAAAATTACAGGGAATGAATTAGCCCTAGAGTAAAGGTTATTATAGATTCACCTGAACAAAGCATAAAAGCAAGGCTTGAAAGGAAAACAAGTCATCTGCAAGTTACCCTACTGCCTGCCAAATATTCTTTATTGCCTATTTAATTCCTTAATTAAAGAAAATATAGACATGCTACAATGTAACATTCAAAGTCTGGCAGCTGGTAAACAATTACGAGATATGTAAAACAGCATGACAGGTCTGATAATCAAGAGAAAAATTCGTCAATAAAAGCAGACCCAGAAATGACCGATATGATGGAATTAGCAGATGAGAATTTTGAAATAGCTATCATAAATGTGCTCAAGAACTCCACCAAAAAAAATATTATAATAAATCAGTAAAGTTGCAGTATACAAAATTAACATAGGAAAATTAGGAGCATTTCTATACACTAACAACAAACTATCTGAAAAAGAATGAAAAAAATCTCATTTATAATAACTTCAAAAAAAACCCACCTAGGAATAAATTTAACCAAGGAGGTGAAAGGCCTATACATTGAAAATCATAAAACATTAATAAAAGAAATTGAAGAAGACACAAAGAAATCAAAAGATATCTCATGTTCATGGATCGAAACAATTACTGTCAACATTTTCACTAAATATATACAGTTGAAGCATTGCAACTAAAAAGATATTGTCAGACTGGATTTTAAAAAAGCAAGAACTTGCTATATATTGTCAATAATAAATTCGTTTTAAATATAAAGAGAAATTAAAGTAAAAATTTAAAAAAACTAGAGTGTGATAACTCAAATCAATAAGAAAGATCATGTGACTGTATCAAAGTAACTTGGGGACCAGGAACATTAACAAAGATAAAGAGGGACATTCTATAATAAAAGGTAAACCTATTAAGAAAATGAAACAATTTTAAATATGTGTGCACTTGATTAATTAAAGAAACAAAATGTAGACATGCTTAATTAAATATTAATTAATTACAGAGCTCCAAAATACATGAAGCAAAAATGAACCAAACTGAAAAGAAAAATAGGCAATTCAAAAATTATAGCTAAGGGGTATTAACTCTTTTCTCTTGGAAATTGAAAGAATAAGTACACAAAAGTAAAAGTATGTGACTTGCATACACTATTAAACAACTTAACCTATTTCACATCATAGAACACTTCACCAAACAGCAACAGATGATTTGAAAGGGCACAGGAAACATTTCCTAAGTTAGACTATATCCTGGACTTTAAAACAATCTTGATAAAGTTCTAAGGAGATTGAAATAATAAAAACCATGTTATCTGACCACAAGACAAAGTAGAAATTAGAAATTAATAACTGAAAGATACTCTAGAATATCCACAAAATATTTGAGAATTAAATAACACACTTCTAAATAACCCATAGGTCAAAAAAAGAAATCACAAATAAAATTAAAACAATGTATTTTTGAGACAGAGTCTCACTCTGTCACCCAGACTACAAAGAAAATTAAGAACTTGAACGGAATGAAAACACAACATATTAGAATTTGTAGGATTCAGCTAAAGCAGTGCCCAGAGGCAAATGCATTGCTTTACATTGTTTATACTAGAACAGAAGAAAGGTTTAAAATCAATGATTTAACCATACTGTAAGATGCTAACAAATATGAATTAATTTCAAAGTAGTAAAAATAAGACTGACAGTTGACTTTGAAGAGAAACAATGGAAGCTACGAACAATGGCATGTATCATCAAATGATGAAAGACAATGCCTACAACTTGCAGTCTATATTCTAAAGAAATATCCTTTAAAAACAAAGGCAAAAGTGAAATGTTTTCAAACAAAACCTGGCAGAATTATCCTCAGCATACTCACACTAAAAGGAATGCCACGGGGAGTTCTCCAAGCAGAAGAAAACCAATCTAAGATGAAAGTATAGTGATGCAGAAAAAGATGAAGAACCAGTAAAATAGAAAATGTGCATGAATCCATGCACATTCAGGACTGTTTCAAACCATAATCATAATGTCTATGGGTTTAAAAGATGTATTGAATTAAAATATATGACAGTAATCACACAAAAGTTGAAAGAAGGTAAACGGAGTTTAAAGTTTTCTAAAGTCTTAGGTTATCCAGAAGGAGATAAGAGAATTAATTTAATATAGATTCATTTTAATTATCAATTAACATTATAGTCTCTTGGGTAACCGTCAAAATAATAATGAACAAAGTATACATAATTACAGGTACTATATACTATGTATTACATAAACAATAAGTAAAAGAGAAGAAATTGAATTTTAAAATACCAGATTAATTAAAAATAAAGCAAGAAAAGAGAAAAAATGAACAAGTCAGATGAGACAAATGAAAAACAAACAGTAAACTGATAGATTTAAACCCAAATATATCAGTAATTATGTTAACTGTAAGTAGACTAAATATTCACAATAAAAGACAGAGACCATCAAATTGCATTTTCAAAAACCCAAACTATAAGTTGCTTATAAGACAGACACTTTAAATATAATAATACAGTAACATTAAAGTAAAAAGAAGGAAAAAGGGATATCATGTGAAAAACAAACCAAAAGAAAGTTTGTATAGCTATCCAAAAAAAAAAAAAAAAAAATCAGACCGAGACATTAAGGCCAGAAAGATAACAAAAATAAGGGACATTTAATGATTATCAAAGCATCAATTCAAAAGTATACTATAACAATCATAAATGTGTACATACCTAACAGCATAGCCTCAAACTATATAAAGCAAAAACTTATCGAACCAAAAAGAGAAACAGTCAAGCCCCTCAACCATTGTTAGTTATTTTAAACAAAGCTCTCTTAGCAAGTGACAAAAGAAACCAGATAAAAGAAAAAAATCAGTAAGGATATAGAAGATATGACTAAACACTATTAATAAATTTGACCTAATTGATAAGCAAATATAGAATATCACATCCAATAACTAGAGAATATATATTAATATCTATGTACATACACACATATGTATTATTTGAAGTACATAAGAAACATTTATTAAATTGATTATATGTCAAGCTATAAAGCAAGTATCAATAAATCTCAAAGGACTTAAGACACACACAGTATGTCTTTGGATAAAAGTGGAATTAAGCTAGAAATCAATACAATAACATAGAAATTGTAGGGTCTCAGAAGCAGCTTTCTCTGACCTTCTCCTGCCCTCCTGGCCTCTCATTCTCTCCCTGCGGCTATCCATAGAAACTAGACTCCCAGAACCCCTTTCCCTCAAAGCCAGACATACAATCTAAAAATATTACTCTAACTTTCTACCCACATTTCTGTGTAAAAACTGGCCATAAAGAAATGATCTGACTTGCCTTGTTTGACTCTAGATCTTAAGACTCCTATTCCAGAGAAGATCCTGCCCCATACCCCAAATGAAGGAATGCTGTACCGAGAGGCCAAGAAGGATCTGAAGAGACAGGCCTTGCTGGGTTTCCCCAGTCTATTAGCATAAGATTTTACTCTTTTTGTCCAATTATATTTCTTCATGACTATTCATATTTTGTTGAACCTAAGCATAAAAATGAACAGTTTCCCTCTATCTTTGGGTCTGAATTCTGAAGACTCTCATGTCACATAAAACTATGATCAAATAAATTTGTATGCCTTTTCTCTTGTTAAACTGTCTTTTGTTGGTGATTTTCAGCAACCTTTCAGAGGGTGGGGGGAAGTTTTCTCTTGGACTTGACAAAATTAAGTAATATTTTTCTAAACATCCTATGGATCAAAGAAGAAATATAAATAAATTTAAACTGACTGATGATAAAAGTGTGTCATAACAGAATGACTGGGATGTGGTTAAAGTAGTAATTAGAGAGAAATTTAGAGCCTTACATAAAGCACACATCATGCAAAAAAAAGAAAAAAAGTTGAGAAATATTCTAAGATCCATTTCAAGAAGCTAGAAAAAGAACCACAATTGAACCTAAAGAACGTAAAAGGAAGCAAATAATGAAGATAAGAACAGATTATGAAAGACAATAAAGATAAAGCAGAAATAAAACAGAAAATTAACAAAGTAAAATCTGACTCTAAAAATACAAAATTGATTAAGAATTATTAAGAATAAAATGGGAAGAAACCAAAAATTACCAACATTAGGGATGAAAAGTGCTATAGAGTATTATTAAAGGAAGTTATTATACAAACTATTATATAATAATAAATTTAAAAATTTAGGTTGAATAAATTCATTGAAAAACAAAATTTGCCAAAATAAACACAAGAAGAAATAGAAAATTTGATTAGTTCTCTATTAAAGGGACTAAATTTATAATTAAAAACCTTCCACAAAAACAGTTCTAGGTTATATGACTTCATTTGTTTCCAAATGTTTAGTAAAAATGTCACCAATATTAAAATAAAAAGCTCTTCCAGAGAACAGAAAAAGGACACTCTCAAGCTGTGTTATAAGACTAGCATAGGCTTAATACCAAAACCTGATAAAGATATAAAGAAAAATTTGCCCAGGTGTGGTGCCTCAGGCCTGTAATCCCAGCACCTTGGGAGGCCGAGGCAGGTGGATCAGGCTGAGGCAGGTCAGAAGTTTGAGATCAGCCTGGCTAACATGGTGAAACGCTGTCTCTAAGAAAAATACAAAAATTAGCCGGGTGTGGTGGCATGTACCTGTAATCCCAGCTACTCTGAAGGCTAAGGCAGGAGAATCTCTTGAATTCCAGAGGCGGAGGTTGCAGTGAGTCAAGATCGTGCCATTGCACTCCAGCCTGGGCAACAGAGTAATACTCTGTCTCAATAAATAAATAAATAAATAAATAGAAAAATTTAAGCCAACATCATTTATAAACACAGGTGTGAAACTCTGAAAAATAATTAGTAAATTCAACACAGTGATACATAAAAAGGTAGTACATTATGACCAAGCTGGGATTATTTCAGGAACACAATAATGATTTAACATTCAAAAACCTAGATAGTCCTAGCCAGAGCAGTTAGGCAAGAGAAAGAAATAGGTGGCATCCAAACTGGAAAAGAAGGAGTCAAATAATCCTTATTTGCAGATTACATGATTTTATATTTAGAAAACCTGAAAGACTCCACACAAAAACCCTATGAGAACTGATAAACTTAGTAAATTTGCAGGATACAAAATCAATATACAAAAATTAGTAGCATTTCTATACACTAAGAGCAACCAATCAAGATTCTTTTCTGAAAAAGAAATCAAGAAAGCAATCCCATTTACAACAGCTACAAACAAATAAAAAAAACCACCTAGGAATAAATTTAACCAAAGAAGTGAAAGATCCCTACAAAAAACACTGTAAAACACTGATGAAAGAAATTGAAGAGGACACCCAAAACATGGAAAGAAGTTCCATCCTCATGAATTGGAAGAATATTGTTAAAATGTCTATACTACCCAAAGCCATCTACAGATTCAATGCAACCCCTATCAAAATACCAATGACATTCTTCACAGAAATACAAAAAAAAAATCTTAAAATTTGTACAGAACCACAAAAGACCCCAAATAGCTAAAGTGTTCCTGAGCAAAAAGAACAAAGCTGGAGGCATCATATTACTTGATTTCAAATTATATTACAAAGCTATAGTAACCAGAAGCATGATACTGGCATAAAAACAGATACATAGACCAATGGAACAGAATAGAGAACCCAGAAATAAGTCCACAAACTTACAGTCAACTCATTTTAACAAAGGTGCCAAGAACATACATTGGGGAATAGATAGTTTCTTCAATAAATGGTGCTGGGAAAACTCAATATTCATGTGCAGAAGAATGAAACTAGATCCTACCATTCACCATATACAAAAATAAACTCAAAGTGAATTAAAGACTTGAATTTAAGGCCTGAAACTATGAAGCTACTAGACAAAAACATTGGAGAAGTGCTATAGGACATTGGTCTGGGCAAAGATTTTTCTGGGAAAGACCTCAAAAGCACAGCTAACAAAAGCAAAAATAGGTAATTGAGATTATATCAAACAAAAGAGCCTATGTACAGCAAAGGAAACAATTAACAAAATGAAGAGACAACCTAAAGAATGAGAAAGAATGTTTGCAAACTATCCATCTGAAAAGGGATTAATAATCAGAATATATAAGAAACTCAAACAACTCAATACAAAAAACAAACAAACAAACAAACAAATAATTCAAATAAAAAATGGGCAAAATACCTGAATAGATATTTATTAAAAGAAGGCACACAAGTGGCCAACAAGTGTATGAAAAAATACTCAATATCACTAATCATCAGGGAAATGCAAATTCAAACCACGATAAGATATCATCTCACCCCAGTTAGAATGGCTATTATGAAAAAGACCAAAAAATCAAAAATGCTGGCAAGGATGTGGAGAAAGGGGAACATTTACTTAAACACTGTTGGTGGGAATGTAGAGTAGTAAAAGTATTATGAAAAAAACAGTATGGCAGTTTCTCAAAAAACTAAAAACAGAACTACGATATGATCTAGCAGGCCTACTGCTGAGTATATAACCCAAAGAAAGGAAATCAGTATATTGAAGAGACAGCTACATTCCCATGTTTATTGCAGCAGAATAGCCAAGATACAGCGTCAACCTAAGTGTCCATTGATGGATGAACGAATAAAGAAAATGTGGCATATATATCTATACAATGGAATATTATTCAGCCATAAAAAATAAAATCTTGTCATTTGCATCAACATGGATGAAACTGAAGGTCATTATGTTAAGTGAAATAAACCAGGCACAGAAAGACAAATATCACATGTTATCACTTATACAGGAGCTAAAAATGACAAAGCGGATCTCATGGAGATAGAGAGTAAACGGTGGTTACCAGGGAAGTGGAAGTGGGGAGGGAAGGCTAAAGAGAAGTTGGGTAATGGGTACAAAATACAATTAGTAGAAGAAATAAGTTATAATATTTGATAGTACAATGGGAAAATCATAGTTAACAATGATTTATAGTAAATTTCAAAATAGTTAGAAGAGAATTATAAGTTTCCTAAGACAAAGAAGAGATAAATGTTTGAAGTAATTGATATTTTAATTACTCTGATCTGATCATGACATATTACATATATGCATCAAAATATCACATGTATCCCAAACACATATAAAACTATGATTTGTTGATTAAAAATACAAAAATGTTACATATAAAATTATGTCATTTAGCACATATTAACTAAAGTAACAAAAGCATATGATTATCCAACAGATGCAGAAAAAGCATTTGCTTACATTTATCATTACTCATGATTAAAACTCATAGCAAGCTAGGAATAGAAGGAAATTTTATTGATCTAATAAAGGACTGACGAAATCTGTAGCAAACATTATACTCAATGGTGAAATACAATCTCTTTCATACTGGAAAAAAGACCATGCTGTTCACTATCACTACTTCTATTCGGCACTGTATAGAAGGTCCTAGGCAGTGCAATAAGGCAAGAGAATGGAAAAAAAGGTATACAAACTGGAAAGGAAAATGTCAGGCTGTCTTTATTGGCAGACAACATGATCATCTTGTTAAATTCTATTCAAAAGCTATTACAATAATAAGTGAGTTTAGTAAGGTCAATATAAAGTTAATTTGCTTCTACATATTAATAACAAACAATTTAAAAGCAAAATTAAGAAAGCAATTTTATTTACAATGGCAACAAAAAGATGAAATACTTAAAAGATACATTTAATATGTGTGAAAAATCCACACACTGAAAACTAAAAAAAAATTCTAAATTAAAGCGAAAGAAACCTAAATAAATTGAGAGATATACCATTTTTATGGATTGAAAGACCAAACAGGTGTCAGTTTATCCCAAATTGATCTATAAATTACAAGCAAAATTCCAGTAGGCTTCTTTGGTAGAAATTGATAAACTAATTCTAAAATTCATATGAAAACACAAAAGACCTAGAACAGCCATATTAATTTTTAAGAAAAACAAAGTTGTAAGACTTTCCCTACCTGTTTCCAAGACTTATTCTAGCTGGGCATGGTGGCTTACACCTATAATCCCAGCACTTTGGGAAGCCAGGTAGGAGGATCACTTGAGCTCAAGAGTTCAAGACTAGCCCGGACAACATAGTGAGACCTTGTCTCTATTAAAAAAAAAAATGGTTTTTTAATTAGCCAGGCATGCTGGTGTGTGCCTGCAGTCCCAGCTACTCAGGAGGCTGAGGCAGAAGGATCACTTGAGCCCAGGAATTGGAGGCTGTAGTGAGCTATGATTAAGCCACTGCACTCCAGCTTGGGCAACAGAGTGAGGCTCTGTTTCAAAGACAAGACAAGAAAAAGAAAGGCTTACTCTAAAGCTGCAATAATCAAGGAAGTGTGCTTTTAGTGTGAGGATGATTATATAGATCAATGGAACAGATTAGAGAGTACAGAGATAGACCTACACACATATGGTCAATAGATTATATATAAAGGTGTCAAAGTAACTCAATGGGGAAAGAATAGTCTTTTCAACAAGTGGTACTGAAGCAATTAGATACATATGGGCAAACAACAACAACAACAACAAAAACCCATGACTTATATTCGCTATAAAAAATTAACTAGAATTTTGCATTCGTTGCAATGTAAAACATTATCTAGAGTCAGATTATGCTGAAGCCTAAAGTCTAGAAACTATAAAACTTTTGGGAGAAAACATATGAGGAATTCTTAGTGACTTTGAGTTTAGCAAAGATATCTTAACTATAACCAAATTATAAAAGAAAAAATCAATAAATTTGACTTCATTGTAGTAAAAAGTTCTGCTCTTTGAAAGATAGTGTAATGAAAATGAAACAACAATCCACTAACTAGGAGAGAATGTTGCAAACATATATCTGATAAAGGATTTATATGCAGAACTCTTAAAACTCAATACTAAGAAACAACACAATTTAAAAATGGGCAAAAGATTTGAAAGCTACTTTACCGAAAAATAGACAAATAAAAAATTCATACATTAAAAGAAGCTCAACATCATTAGTCTCTAGGGAAATGCAAATTAAAATTGCAATGAGATACTACTATAGGCATTAGAATGGCTAGAATTTAAGTCTGACAATGTCAAGTGTTAACGTGGATGTACAGTAACCGAAACTCTTGTGCATGGTTGTATGGCATGTCACTTTGGAAAACAATTGACAAGTTTAAAAATAAAATTCAATATGCACTTACCAAATGACCAAACAAGCCCATAGCTAGGAACTTAGCTAGGGCAAATGAAAACATGTCTCTACACAAAGACCTGTACATTAATGTTCATAGAAGCTTTATTCGCGTTCAAAAACTACACCCCATCTCATGTCTATCAATTGGTAAATGGATAAACAAATGATGGCACATCCATACAATGAAATCCTACTAGCAATAAAAATAAATTGATTACTGATATGGGCAACAACATGCATAAATCTCAAAAGCATTATGCTAAGTGAAAGAAACCAGACACAAAATACAACATACTGTATGATTCCATTTATATGACATTCTAGGAAAGGCAACACTATTGAGACAGAAAACAAATCAGTGTTTTCCAGGGACTGGGAATATGGAAAGGGGATTGATTCTAAAGAGGCATGAGAAAACCATTTAGGATGGTGAAAATAATGTCTATTTTGATTTTGGAAGCAGTTCCATTACTACGTACAATTGTAAAAGCACACGGAACTGGACACTTTAAAAGGGGAAATTTTATTGCATGTAAATTATACCTCAATAACAAATTAGAGTTTGGTAGAGTAGATGAATTCAATTGTTTTCCTACCTAAATGACCATATAGTCAATCACAGAACTGACAGATAAATCACAGTATATTCCCACAATGAAATATAGTTTACCAGGAGAATAATATGGCCACAAGAAACAATGAGGATAAATCTCATAAAAACAATGTTGAATCAAATAAACCAGAAAGAAAAGGTTACATTTACCTAATGAATACTGTTAGAAATCAGCAGTTATCCTCATGGTAGATGGTAGCCGTGTGGGATTAGTGACTGAAAGAAACACATGACTTTTGGGGTTCTGGTAATGTCATGCCCTCATCTAGCTCCTATTACATGTATGTGTTCAATTTGTGAAAAGTTCTATATTTATGAGTATTTTTCTTTTGTGTGTTATAAGCAAGAAAAATGACTAGAAATAAACCTTCCGAAATGCAAAATATCTTTATGAACAATACTATAAAATGTAAATAATTTTTTAAAATCTGACTAAATAGAGGGCTATAGGGTGTTCTTAGATGGGAAGACTCAATATTCTAAAGCTGTCAAATGTCTTTAATCAATTAAAAACCATATCACTTAAATCCGCATTTAAAAAACCCCACATGCCTGGGAAAATATCTAATGAAAATTGTACAAGGTCTCCACAACTACAAGACATTAAGAAAATTGAAGACCTCAATAAATTCAGGGATGTATCATGTCCATGGATTTGAAGACTTGCTATAGTAGTACCCCATGTTCACAGTTTCACTTTCCTCAGTTTCAGTTATCCACAGTTGACTGTGGTCAAAAAATAGGCACGTACACTACAGTAAGATATTTTGTGAGAGCTAGATCACAGGCACATAACTTTTATTACAGTATATTGTTGTAATGATTCTATCATTAGTTGTTAATTTCTTACTGTGGTAATTTATAAGTTAAATTTTATCATAGGTATGTCTGTACAATAAAAAAGTGTAGTAAATACAATGATATGGTTTGGCTCTGTGTTCCCACCCAAATCTCATCTCGAATTCTAATCTCCAAGTGTCGAAGGAAGGATCTGTAATCCCATATTGAGAGAAGGAAGTGATTGGATTATGGGAGTGGTCTCCCCTATGCTGTTCTCATGATAGTGAATTCTCACGAGATCTGATAGTTATTTAAGGGGCTCTTCCCACTTTGCTTCTCACACATGCTTTCTCTTGCCTGCCACCATGTAAGATGTGCCTGCCTCCCTTTCTGCCATGATCGTATGTTTCCTGAGGCCTCCCCAGCCATGCGGAACTGTGAGTCAATTAAACCTTTTTTCCTTCATAAGTTACCCAGTCTTGGGTAGTATATTTAATAGCAGTGTGAGAATGCACTAATACAGTATTATCCATGGTTTCAGGTATCCACTGGGGGTCTTGGAACGTACCCCCTGCAAATAAGGGGGAAACTACTGTATTGCAAAGATGTTAATTCTCCCCAAATTTAGCTATAGATTGAATACAATCCCATTCAAATTCCCAGCAAATGTTGTAGAAATTGATGAATTCATTCCATAAGTCACATGGCAATGCAAAAGGCTAATAATACTAAGGCAATGTTGAAGAAGGACAAAATGAAGGATTTACTCTAGACTACGATGATTTATTATAAAACCACATAATGAAAACAGTGTGATTCGGGAACAAGGTCAGACAAACCAACCAGTGAAACAGAAAACAAGGCCCCAAAACAGGCTGCCTAATTTGTAACAAAACTGTCACTGTAATATAGTGGGAGGAGAATTACTTTTTTTTTCTCTCTCTGTGTGTGTGTGTGTGTGTGTGTGTGTGTGTGTGTGTGTGTGTTTTCTTTTTTTTTTTCTTTTTGAGACAGAGTTTCACTCTTGTTGCCCAGGCTGGAGAGCAATGGCGCAGTCTTGGCTCACCACAACCTCGGCCTCCTGAATTCAAGTGATTCTCCTGCCTCAGCCTCCTAAGTAGCTGGGATTACAGGCATGCACCACCATGCCTGGCTAATTTGTTTTGTATTTTTAGTAGAGATGGGATTTCTCCACATTGGTCAGGCTGGTCTCAAACTGTCGACCTCAGGTGATCTGCCTGCCTCAGCCTCCCAAAGTGCTGGGATGACAGGTGTGAGCCACATGCCTTGCTTAAGAATGGCCTTTTAAATAAATGCTGCTTAATTGATTGGATAACAACATGGAAGAAAGTAAACTTTAACCTAACCTCACAGAATATCCAAAAATCTATCCTAGTTTCATCATAGATATGACTGTGAAAGGAAAAATAATAAGGCTTCTGTAACAGTGTCGTCCAATAGAATTATAATACAAGTCATGCATATAATTTAAAATTTTATAATAGCCACATTAAAAATATTTAAAAAATAAAATTAATTTTAATATATTTTATTTACCCCCAATTTCAAAAATCTTATTATTTCAACTTGTTTTATTTATTTATTTGTTTATTGGTTTGTGACCAGTATTGATCTCTTGCCCAGGCTGGAGTGCAGTGGTGCAATCGTGGCTCACTGAACCTCAACCTCCTGGTCTTAAGTGATCCTCCCACCTGCCGAGTAGGTGGGACTATGAGCATGTGTCAACATGTCTGGCTAATGTTTTTAGTTTTTACAGAGACAGGGTTTCCCTATGTTGCCCAGACTGGTCTTGAACTCCTGGACTCAAGCAATCCTTTTCCTCAGCCTCTCAAAGTGCATATATCTGACAAAGGACTTATATCCAGAATCTATACAGATTACAAATCAATGATGAAAGGGCTAATAACACAATAAAAGCATGGGCAAAAGACTTCAATAGAGACTTCTTACAGAAGAATATCTAAATAAGCATGTGAAAAGTTATGCAACATCATTTGGCATAAGCCACTGCACTGAGCCAAGAATGATTAGTGAGATGTTTTACATTATTTCATTCATACTAAGTCTTCAGAATCTGATGCATATTTTACACTTACAGTATGTCTCTGTTCAGATGATACATTTAAATGGTTAAAGTGAAATGTAACCCTACTAAAGTTGTGTTTAATAGAAAACCATTTTACACTGCTTCAGTTTTTAAATTTAAATTAATTAAAATTTTAAAAATTAAAAATTCAGTTTCTCATTCACACTAGTTACAACTCAAGTATGAAATAGTGGCTACTATATTTGGACAGCACAGTTCTAGAAAGTAAGAGAGAACAACTTACATGACCTTGGAGTAGGGAAAGATTTCATAAACAGGATGCAAACATCAACAGCAATAAAGGAAAGTGATATTGTTTGGCTCCATGTCCCCACCCAAATCTCACCTTGAATTGTAATCTCCATAATCCCCACGTATCAAGGGTGGGACCTGGTGGAGGTAATTGAATCATGGAGGCAGTTTCCCTCATGCTGTTTTTGTGATAATGAGTGAGTCTCACAGACCTGATGGTTTTATAAGCGTCTGGCATTTCCCCTACTTGCACCCACTCTGTCCTGCTGCCTTGTGAAGAGGTGCTTTCCACCATGATTGTAAATTTCCTGAGGCCTCCCTGGCAATGTGGAACTGTGATTCGATTAAATTGCTTTCCTTTATAAATTATCCAGTGTCAGGTATTTCTTCATAGCAGTGTAAGAACTAATACAGGAAGTATTGGTAAGTTTGGCTTTATTTAGATAAATACTTCTCGCTGGGTGCAATGGCATTGCCTGTAATCCCTGCTACTTGGGAGGTCAGAGTGGGGGATTGCTTGAAGCCAAAAGTTTGAGGCTTCTGTGCATTATGATTGTGCCACTGCATTCCCAGGCTTTTATTAGAGACACCGTCTCTTAAAAAAAAAGTACTTCTGTTTATTCAAAGACATCATTAGAGAGTGAAAAAGGGAGCCAAAGAGTAGAAGACAACACAATAAAAGTATGGGCAAAAGACTTCACTAGAGACTTCATACAGAAGAATATCTAAATAAGCATGTGAAAAGTTATACAAAATCATTATCAGGTAAATGTAAATTAACACCATAATGAGATACCACTGTACACCTGTAATAATAGCAATATCAGCAAAACAAAACAAAGTGGAGACTATCAAGTGTTGACAAGGATGTGGAGCAAGGGGAGCTCTCATTCCTTGCTGAGAGTATATACATTGGTACAATCACTTTGCAAAACTGTTTGATAGTATCTACTAAAACTATCATACATACCTACCCTATGACGTAGCAATTCCACCCCCAGGTATATGCTAATGTTATTTTCTTAACCAAACCCGAGCCAGGCTCCTCTGATCCTCTTCTTAACTAGGCCTCACCTTGGCCTATGAAAAGAACAGACTCTCGACATAAGTGATTTTGTCCATCCCTTGTCTCTCCACATTAAAAGGCTTAAACAAACACTAACATAGTTTCTGAAAGCTCAAGATCCAATCACTAAGATGGCCATAACCTCCCTTGAAGTGCCTGCCTAAGAAAACTTAAGGTTGCCAAAATAATGGACTGCTTGTTTTAGCCAACACGTGATGACAGGCACCACTGTCACTCGTTCTCAGAACATTTATTAAATAAAAAGCTTACAACTGTGAATCCTTCCTCTGTCCCTTTGAGACATATGCATTATCTCCTACAACTCAGGAGTGTCTTTCTCAAGGACCTGATAAGCCATTCCTTTGAAATGTAATCATCAGGAAGGATAGGGCCACTGTCTCCCAGTCTCTGTGGAAAGACAGAATTCTGACTTTGTTAACTGCCAGCTAACAGATGCAGCTGGCCTAATCCGCATGGCCACTGACCAGCCCTTTGTGATTTTTCACTTCCCTGACTCTACTGAGCCCTGACCACCTCCTTACGCCCTCCTTCTCCCTATAAAACACTCAGTCGCTTCTGTAGAAATTGAAGTTGAGCTCAGTTTACACTGGAACCTCTACCTTATTGCAATAGCATGTTACTGATTAAAATCTGCCCTTACCGTTTTAACCAGTGTCTAGCTTTATTTATCTTTGGCAATACTCAACAGACACAAGTACATATGTGCACCAAAAATACGCACATATAAGAGTGCTCAAAGCAGCATTATTCACAATCAAAACAACTGAAAACAACCTCAATACCCAAAAACAGAAGGCACATAGTCATACAATGGAATAAAATGGAGCAATGGAAAAGAACAAGCCACTTCTGCACATAACAACATGGATAAATACCCACCAAAGAATGTGATATGGTTTGGCTGTGTACCCACCCAAATCGCAACTTGAATTGTATCTCCCAGAATTCCCATGTGTTGTGGGAAGGACCCAGGGATGGGTAATTGAATCATGGGGGCCAGTTTTTCCTGTGCTATTCTCGTGATAGTGAATAAGTCTCATGAGATCTGATGGTTTTATTAGGGGTTTACACTTTTTCATCTTCCTCATTTTCTCTTGCCATTGCCACGTAAGAAGTGCCTTTTGCCTCCTGCCATGATTCTGAGGCCTCCGCAGCCATGTGGAACTGTAAGTCCAATTAAACTTCATTTTCTTCCCAGTCTCAGGTATGTCTTTATCAGCAGTGTGAAAACGGACTAATACAGAATGTTTAATGAAAGAAGTCAGGTACAAAAGAGTATATACTTGTATGGGTTTTTCTATTGTTGTGGAACCAATTCCCACCAGTTTGGCAGGTTTACAACAACACCCTTTTATTATCTTACAGTTCTGTAGGTTGGAAGTCCAGGCATGGCTCAATGAGGCCCTTTGCTCAGGGTCTTACAAGGCTGCAATTAAAGTGTCAGCTGGGCTGCAGGTCTCATCTATATCTCAGGGTCCTCTTCCAAGCACATTCAGTTTGTTGGCAGAATTCGGTTCCTAGTGGTTGGAGGGTACAGGGTCTGTTTTCTTGCTGCTTGTCAGCTGGAGGTCAGTCTCAGCTCCTAGAGGCCTCTTGTTCATAGGCCCTCCCATACCATGGCAAATTTACTACTTCTTCAAGGCCAGGAGGAACATATCTCTCTCAAGCTATGAATCCAGTCTCTGACTTCAGGAAGTCCTTGTTAAGGGCTCACCTGATTGACTTAGGCCTACCCAGGACAATCTCTCTTTTGATTAACTCAAAGTGAATTGTTTTGGGGCTTAATTATATTTGCATAATCCCCTAACTTCATCATGGGATGAAATGAAATCCATCATATTTATGTTCCCACCATATTCCAGAGGACTAGATTTTTTTTTTTTTTGAGATGAAGTTTTGCTCTTGTTGCCCAGGCTGGAGTGCAATGGTGTGATCTCAGTTCACTGCAAATTCTGCCTCCTGGGTTCAATCAATTCTCCTGCCTCAGCCTCCTGAGTAGCTGGGATTACAGCGCCTGCCACCATGCCCAGATAATTTTTGTAATTTTAGTAGAGACAGATTTTTGCCATGTTTGCCAGGCTGGTCTTGAACTCCTGACCTCAGGTGATCCACCTGCCTCAGTCTCCCAAAGTGCTGGGATTAAATTTGTGAGCCACTGTGCCCAGTCCAGAGGACTAGATTCTACACAGCAAGCACACTAGGGAGCAGGAAGCATGGGGTCCTTTTAGAATTCTGCCTACCACATTACTGAATGATTCAATTTTTGTAAAGTAAAACAAAACAAAACAAAAACTGCAAGAGTAATCTAAGATGATAAGAGGCAGATGATAAGTACCTTTGTTGGGCAGGGCATATAATGGGGAGAAAACATGAGGGAGTCTTTTGGGTGCTGATAACATTCTATAGCTTGATCTCAGAGAAAATTACACAAATGCGCACTTTCCAAAAATTCATCAGCTGTAGGCTTAACATTTGCAGATGTTACTGTATGCACGTAATACTGCAATAAAAATGTTTATGCAAAAAATTAAAGAAGGTTCTCAGGGCATGTTCTTTAATTATACACAAGAATGATAACTAGCATTAAAATTGTTTCTATAAAATGACCACTGATAAGTACCTGAAATTAGTTTATGACTCCAAGTCATTCAAATACGCTGATAAGTTTATGTACACCATTAATTTAATTGGAAAGTTGTCTTGTAAAAATACAAACAAGTTAATTTCAGCCTGGCTCTTATTCAAATGATAATAACTTTTAGGTACTTCAATTTGAATGAGCATGATACTGTTTTCTCTCTCCATTGCATGGAAGTATGCACTCCCAAGTTCAATGTGGAGGCAACAGTGTCAGTGCATATATGTGAGTGTGTGTTTGGTGGACTGAGCAAGGAAATTAAAAAAAAAGACTGATGGGTCTAATCTGATAGGTTAGGTAAAATCTTTACTTTCTTAGGATACTGATCTAAGAACACTTGAGAGAAACACAAAACTCTTCTAAGAGAGGTTGCAGGCACTACTTCCAGAGCTGACTAACTCCAAGCTAATTCCATTCTGTACATTCCCAGTCTGTTCCAAGGCAAGGAAGTCATACTATTTTCTGATGAATATAAATGAATGTGGCTCTCCATGCTAATCAAAGCAGGAAAATACATTTACCCTAACTTATTGTAATTAGCACATACAGAAATCATATAAATGTGATATCAATGAACTGTAGGCCAATATTACCTATGAATTTAATGCAAAATGTTAAATAAATTATCAAACATAATCAAAAAGTAATAAGACATCATGTAAAGTAATAAGACAAAGTAATAACACATCATGACCAAGTGGTATTTATCTCAGCAATGCAAGGATGGTTCAATATCCATAAATCTACTGTATAATTCATAATATTAATCAAATTAAGGAGGGAAAAATCAGACATCTCAAAAGATGCTGAAAAGACATTTGACAAAATTCAACATCCATCTGTGATTAAAAATATTCTCACCAAAATAGAACTAGATTGCTATTTCCTCAAAATGATAAAATATATCTCAGTCAATCCAGAAGCCAGTTATCATGCTTAAATGGGAAAAATACCAGCAGCATTCTCATTATGAGTAGGAATATATTAAGGAACTAATTATCACTACTGTTATTTAACATTGTTCTGGAGATTCTAGAAACAAAAGAAACCAGCGAGACAAGATAAATAAGAGGTATACAATCTAAAAGCAAAAAGTAAAGGTATAATTTGCAGTTGTTATGATTGTATATATGGGGGAACTCAGGGGAATCCATTGAAAAACTTTTACAACAAAGAGAATGTAATAAAACCGATAAGTACAAAATTACTACACAAAAATCAATAACTTTCATATATACAAACAACAGTAGAAAGATAAACTGGAAAATATCTTATTGACGATAGCAACAAAAACTAATATATCTATTAATAAAATTAATGATTATGCTAGATCTATATGCTCTAAAGTGTACAATATTCCTGAGGGTCACAAAAAAGACATGAACAAATGGAAAGATAACTCATACCATAATTTTGTAAGTTCTTGCCAAGTTACTTATACATTTAACTCAATCCCGTAAGAGTATTCACAGGACTTTTTTTTGATAGATAGACAAGCCTATACTAACTTCATATAGAATATCAAACAAGCAAGAAGAGTCAGGAAATTTTAGAAAAAGAAAATCAATAATGGGAATACTCTTCCTACCAGATAGTAAAATACCTAAAATAAAAAAATATGTAAATACATAAAATTAGATATTTAAAACAGTGTGGTATTGATACATAAAAGACAACTAAATTGAATATAATAGATGGTGTGGAAATAAGTCCAAGTTCAGGAATCTTATATGTGATAAATGTGTCATCTCACATAAGAGAGGAAAAGAGAGATTATTCACTAATTTTTTAGGATAGCCAGGGAAACATATAAAAAGTAAGGCTGAATCTATAGCTCACATTTTATACTAGGAAAATTTATTGATGTAAATACTTAAATGTTAAAATATTGAAAATAATCAAGAAGACTAGAAGAAACTGTGAGAAATTTCTTCTACAAACTTGGAAGACGCTCTTTCTAACTACTATATAAAACCCAGAAGCCATATAATAAAAATGTTTCAAACTACTATATGAAGTTAGAAATTTTACGCAAGAAAAGCCACTATAAATAAAGTCAAGCACAAACAAGAAACTGGTAAAAAAATATTTGTAATTTGCATCATTACAAAAAAGGGCTAAATTTCCCTTTTGATAAAGAATCTGTACATATTATTAAGAAAAAACCAACAAACCATTAGAAAACTGGACAAAGGATGGAATCAACTGGTCACAGAAAAGAAGACGCAAATGGCTCCTCAACATATAAAAAGATGTTCAATCACCTTGTTAAACAAAAAATGAAATTCAAACCACTCTGAGATCTATATTTCACCATCAGATCAGTAACATACCAGTTAGTGCAAATGTAGAGATCTAGTTCTCATACTTTGCTGCTGGGAATGTGAACAAGCACACTGTGATGAAGGACAAGTTAACAGTATCTATCAAAATCCCCGATTCACATATCCTTTGCTCCAGTATTTCCACTTCTAAGAATTTATCCTAGAGATAAATTCACACATGTACTTAATGGCCTAAGTTCTCAGTTAATTGTTGTACCACTGTTTGCAATAGCCAAAGATTTGAAATTACTTAAACTTTGCATCACAGGGGGCTGGCTACATCAATTATGTTACATCTACACAGTGGGATACTGTACAGCTATAAAACAAAGAAGAAAGTGCTTTATGTACTAATATGGAATAAGCTCCAAAATAAAATGAAAAGTTCAAAAAGAGTGCACACAGCATGCTGCCGTGCTATCATTTGTGTTAAAAAAAGAAAAAATATAATATGTAAATTTGCTCTTACATTCATAAATTCTGTCTGCAGGAATGCCTAAGAAACTGATGACAATGTCTATCACCAGTATAGGACCTGGATTGCTCAGGGACAAGGAAGGGAAAGAGGACTTTTTATTTTGAACCTTTTGTACCCTTTGATTTTGAACCATGCAAATATATTATCAAAAAATGCATAACACATTAAATTTTATGATGTGTGACATAATACACCCTTATGTCACACATCATAAAATTTAATGTGTTATACATTTTTAATAGTTTATTAAATAATCTATTTAATTTATTTAAAAGTTTAATAGTTTATTAATTTGTTATGCATGTTTAAGAGTTATACTTCAGCCTGTCCATGCTTATCCTGAACCTGGCTGAAAATAAAATCTCTTGTTAATCCATATAGCTGGTTGATTAAGGTACTACTGAAGAGAAATAATATATTACTTGAAAACTAATGTTTCAAAATAAAAGTTAAATAAGAAAATAAAAAGGCTTTTTAGGAAAAAAGAAAAACAAAGTTGATCAACAATAGGGATGGTAGGATCACAGTTTGTTCAAAGCAGTCAAACAAGTATCAACAACAAAAAAGAACTCGTGTGAATGTTTAGCTAAACTGTCTCTAAGGGAATAGACTAAAACTTTGGCAAGGAGGAGAGGGGATGAGATAATACATTTTACTTTTTATTAGATATTTCCATATTGTTGGATTACTCTGATTATTTGATATATTAATTTTAGAATTTAAAAATTTTAATCAGGTTTAAATTATTTAAAAAGCCTACATTTTCATTGGTAAGCAAATATGCATAAGTGTTTAGGCTAGGAGTTTAAAGGGAAAAACATATGCATAAAGATGTTCATTCAACACCATATATAAAATATAAATATATGCATATATAACATATATACAAATGTAAGTTAAACAATAAGACAATAGTTCACCATACCTACCAGACAGGATATTCAATTAAATCACATTAATGTATACTACATGGTAATTGGCATAATATCTATGATATAATGTTGACTTTTAAATGATACAAAATTTTTGGCTAGGCATGGTGGCTCACACCTGTAACCCGACACTTTGGGAGGTCAAGGTGAGAGGATTGCTTGAGGCCACGAGTTTGAGACCAGCCTGGGCAACATATTGAGACTCCATCTCCACAAAAAATAAAAAATTAGCCGGGTGCTTCAGTCCAGGAGTTTGGGGCTGCAATGAGCCATGATCAGGCCACTGCCCTCCAGCTTGGGTGATAGAGAAAGACCCTTTCTCTCTAAAAACAAACAAACAAACAAACAAACAGAGGCTGGGCATGATGGCTCATGCCTGTAATCCCAACACTTTGGGAGGCTGAGGCGGGCGGATCACCTGAGGCCGGGAGTTTAAGACCAGCCTGGCCAACATGGTAAAACCCCATCTCTACCAAAAATACAAAAATTAGCTGGGCGTGGTGACACACATCTGTAATCCCAGCTACTTGGGGAGGCTGAGGCATGAGGATCGCTTGAACCTGGGAGACAGAGGTTGCAGTGAGCTGGGATCATGCCACTGCACTCCAGCCTGGGTGACAGAGTGAGACTCTGTCTCAAAAAAAAAAACAAAAAAACAAAAAAACAAAATTTTATGTACAACTTACTAAAAAATATTCCTATGGAAAGAAAGAAAATAAGTGAGAAAGTGGTGGTAGGGTTATACTTGATTGGTCTCTTTTCAACACCTTCTATAATTTCAAAACTAATTTTTTCAGATTTTTTTCAAATTTTTCACCTTTAGGGTTTTCCTACTTTTGTTAGTATTTGAGAAGCAAAACGAAGTGAAAGATGCCTGCTTGTCAATGCAATGAAGATAACTAACTGCCCAGCATGAAGTGCAGACATTTATCAGGACAGAGCCACTTACCTGCACCTCCTGCTGTAGGAGGAGGAGGAGGGGGAGGGGCTGCCTGGCACAGGGAGGTGCTTTTGAAAGGCTGCAGCAGCTTCTCTAGGGCCTGCGCACTGTCTTCAGGCAGCACCTTCATCTTGGGGCTGCCAAAGAGGTCCCTGATGTCCTTTCTTTGTCTGGATTCTTGGAGGAAACTCTCAAAAGATTTGTCTTTGAGTCTGAGAGAGGAAAAAAGTGAGATTCTTTTCTTCGGAGGCTTAGAAGCATCTGGCAAGGTCTCTTGCAAACTCACTTTCTCAAGGAGTGTGGGGACATCTTCAATCTTGCTACAGGGTGGGGACCTAAGTGCAGGAAAGATCTTGGATGGCCGGTTGGGCAAACTATGGGTGCAGAGGACAGGGTCAGGAGGGCTAAAGGCTGAGGGCCGGTTTCTCCCAGGGGAATGCTGGTCCCTGTCTTTATTGGAATTGGTTTTCCGAAGGCTGGATGAGCGAGTGCAGGCCTGTGTGGGTAAAGTTTTGGATTCTTGCTTGGCCCAAGCCTTCTTCCCACCTTCAGAGTTGGAAAGAAGGGGCTCTAGAGACCTTCGGATGGCATTGGCTATGAGCCGCAGTGGGGACTTGGGTGGAGGCACGCTTCGCTCCCCTTGAGTTTGTTCCGCGGGGGTCCTCATCTTCTCCTGAGCCCCCCTCTGGGTTGGCAGGGGCTCTCTTGCTGCCCTAGGGAGCAGCAAGGGGCGGACTGGTTTTAGCACACGGCCTCCTCTATCATTCTCAGCACTTTTCTGGGAAAGTCGCTCCCCGGTTTTGAGGTGCACACTCTCAGGGATGGAGTCATTCCAATCCAACAACATGGTCTTCTGCTCCTGAGTGAGGACTAACTTCTTTAGGCCCAACTTCTCCTTTGCCAGCGTTGGCCCTCCCTCTTCTTCCTTCCCAGCTCCAGTACTCCCTTTTTCCCAGTCTTCTCCAGCCAAGGGAGATAGCTCTTGACCTGGCCAGTTCCTGTCCTTCCCCCAGATGGGGTGTGGGTTTCTGTGGTTGCTTCCAATGTCCCCAAGAGGTGCCTCTGCTGGCTGGCCCTCATCAGAAGTCATTTCTGCAGGGCCTGAGAGGCCATCTTCACCAGGGCTTACCAGGCAGTACTCTGCCCACTCTGGCTTTGGGTGATGAGGCAGATACAGCGGAATTTCCCTGGGTGCTCCTTGGGCTATGGTTCGCCTTTGAAAGGTTGGGGTGGGAGGACTTGCATGACCTCTCGAGACCTGTGAGAGGGACTCAGAAGCTGTCATCTAGATGGGATGGGCAAAAATAGCAGTTATTTTAAAAATTTCACCATTTATTTATATGATTAAAGCAAATCTCAATCTACAACCCCTCCCCTTTTTTCTTACCATTTCAGATGCCCAAATTCAAAAATTATTTTGCCTAAGATGATTTCAAAGGGATACTCTTTGTTCTAAGTAGCTGCCTTGGGTCCTACCAGGATCTGCCCAGAACCCCCAAATCAGCATTGATGAAAGGCTTTTCTGAATCACAGATTACCTGGGTTGGAAGCCAGGGGGAAGGCAAAGGTAGAACCCTGCTGTTGTAAGCTCCTGGGCCCATGAGGGTAGGGCTGGCTGGGCCTCTGTGGGTGCTCAGTCATTGTCTATACTAAAGGGCATGATCCGCCCATAGGTATGTTCCTCTAACAACCAAGAAACCAAGGCTGCTTCTTTGGAGGCCATTAAAGTAAGAAGCGACAGTCACCCTCTGGGCTGAAGCTGTGGTAGCACAAGAATGGCCCTTAAGACCTTCCAATGACCCTTTTTAACATCCTACCTTGCACCATCGAGAAAGTAGCTATTTCTAGCATGCAGGAACTTGGCCCTTGGCAAAGAGGGAACATGAGTGGACTCTAGGGGTGGCTGTGTCCTCCCAAGAGCTCTGGTGCCTGAAGGGCAGGTAATAGCACAGGGGTTTCACCAGAGCACCCATCTTTTCTGTCTTGTGCACTCTACTTTCCAGAGTCTAGAACAGGCCTGGCACGTAACAGAGGCTTGATAAATACATACAGAAGGAAAGAGTCCAGCCTGCATATCAATGATGATATTTTATATTCAAGGAAGATATTGCTTCCAAGGTTCTTGGATGCTACCAAAGGAACCCTCACTTCCGTGCCTTCCATCCTACAGCTGCAAATTCCTCAATGCCCTTTGCAAGTTCTCAAGGGAAAGGTGTCCTAGCAGCTCTGTATCTCATGGAGACCTGGCATGGAGTATAAGCCCTGTAAAGTTTGCTGAGGGAATGACTGTGTCCTCAGGGATGGCTGTGAAGTAGCAGCAGGAGATTTTGTGAAAGGTATACATGAAGGCGGCTGGGGTAGAACCTTGACAGAGTATCTTCTGGCCCTGGCTTTGCCCTTAGGCTGACCTACGAGCACATGGAATCCAGAGATAAGTGTGGAAGGTGGGAAGAGTACAGGTAGCTCAGCTTCCTGACACCTGGGCAGGACCCTCAAGGACACTCACCTGAGGTGGGGAGGAACCATCTGGAGCATGCTCAGAAACACTGGCTGAAGAAGAAGATGGTGGGGAAGATGAACGAGAAGACAATGAAGGAAGAGGAAGAGAAGGAGAAGGGTCCTTTGGAGGTGACATAGTTCTTTTGTTCACTGGCGTCAAACCTACCAAGGAAAGAACACACCCTTCATTACAAAGGTGTTATTATTTTATCAAGAAAAGAGGAGGCTTTAAGTGAAGCTCCAATTCTATAAACCATCAGAAAGAGGAAGATGTCAGAGCCTGACTCAGAGGTTCCTGGTGCCTGAGGTGTGGGACTCAGAGGAATGGGTATAGCAGTGTCAGGGTCCCGTGGGGCAAAGGAAGTCCCAGGGTGAGAAGTCTAAGAACCATTATGTTTCAGACTCATGCGAGGATGCTCTTGAGAGATGTATCAGGGCATTTCCAGAACGTTTCTTAGAAATGTGCATCTGCCTCCAAAGAGCATCCTAAAACCATTGTGGTTGGGAGCTGGGCTGTGTTAAATCACTCAGTCAATAAACCACCTGAGCTTTCTTCCCACAAGATGCTGGACCCTTAGCCATGGGCCCAGAAAGGATAGACATCCACGACAAATGAGATGGGCTCTTTCTTCTCACATGTGTGCCAAGAGGCTCTCAGACAGAGGGAGTCATTTGAGATTTTAAGAGAATACAAGAGAGGGAGGTTACAGTGAGTATCAAATCATTTGAAGGATATGGAGTGGGCCCATGCCAAGCTCCTGTTGGTCAGGGAACAAACAGGATACAGTGTGGCTACTCAGAGATGGAGGTGAAAGGAGTGGGGCAGGGCCCTGAGGACAGGCCTGGTTCTGTGCTGTGGGGGGCTGAGATCATCTAGTCTGCTGACAGTCGTAGCCTACTGCAAGATCAACCAAGCTCACATATGTGTACTCTCTTCCTCTCTCCCTCCCCTCCTTCTTACTCTCTTCCCTTGCTTCCCTCAAGCATGGTAACCTTAAATCTAAAATCTCAAACATTTTGTCTCCATATTGGGTCATTTGAGATCACTTGCTCAAACTGATTCAGTAAAATGCCATGTACCCTCTCAGATCTGCCCTCTCAGTACCTACCCTCAGCCCAACCAGCTCTCTCATGAACTGTGGTGGCATACAGGGATGTCCCTCAGAAACTTCCCAGGACCGCCACATGGAACGAGTCTGCTCTCTTGTCCATCTCCCTGCTTCTGGCCGCTCAGCTGACTCATTCAGATTTTCCTCCAGGGTGTCTAGCCTTCAGATTTTCACCTGCTTCTTAGTGCAACACAATCCCCTGGTCTCAGTTTCCCCAAAGCTCCGAGGGGTAAGCTCCTCCTCAGGGACTCACGCAGGCCAAGTCCCATCCCAAGGAGAGTTCCACTGAGTCCCCTCCACCCCCGGGGGCCCACACTGTTCTCGATATTCTCCCCTGCTTTCCCCCGTACATCAATGCGAAAATGTGTGACTGCACGTCCCAGGCGTGGGCTCTGAACAGATGGCACCACATGCACACGGTCAGCAAGCTCCCAGAGGGAGGTCTCGCAGAAAGCTTTGGAGGGAAAAGGTAATTCTGGAAACAGATCTGATCTGAGGGTGGCAGGAAGGAGCTGCCAGGGAGGCGGCTGGCCTGCCTCCCGCTACTGCACCCCCATCGCAGCCCACGATTAGAAGGTTCAAGCCTAAAAAGGCAAAAGTTGTGAGTCAGTCCTTGCCTTGCTTCCCGTCCTTGTCCTCAGCTTGCCAAATTCCTGCCAAATTCCTTCCTTCCTTCCTTCTTGCACCCTCATTCTCCCTCTCTGCCATCTTCTGAATCAAACTCCTTCACTTGCCTCAATTCCTCTCAGCCCAACAGACTGCCTTTTTGTTCCCCTGAGGATCCCTCAGGGACTTCCTGACAGGAAGCCAGGGCCACCTCAGGAACCAAGCCTGACAGAAACGCCTCAGGGCTCATGAGGTCATGACCCAGAAGCTGCTCCCTTCTTCTCCTTTCTCTAATCCCCACTCCCACCGCTGCTAGGGGGTCTCCTTCTCTCCACACGTGGTCCTCATGCACTACCTTCAAGATGGAACTCCAGCAAGGCTTGAGGAGATGAGGGAATCAAAGCCCCAGCTCAGGCCGCGCCCCTTGTCCCTGGGCTGCCCTTCAAGCCACTGCTTGGGAGGTGGGCACAGCCTGGGGAGAGAGGTGATGGGAAACCTCCCCTTCCTGATGCCCACTGTGTCTTTGGGTCCTCTCAGAAGATGGTGAAGGGGAGCCTGGAAGTTCACCCCTTCACATGCACACCAGCTGCCCGGCTCTGAGCAAGTTACTTAATCTCTCAGTCTCCTCATCCAAAAAGTGGGCTGTCTGGTGCAGTTTCATGGAGTGGTTGAGCAGATAACATGGGCTAAAAAGAGATGCCCAGTTGGCCGGGTGTGGTGCCTCACACCTGTAATCACAGCACATTTGGAGGCTGAGGTGGGTGGATCACTTAGCTCAGGAGTTCAAGACCAGTCCGGCCAACATGGCGAAACCCTGTCTTTACCAAAAATACAAAAATTAGCCAGGCATGGTGGTGTGCGCCTGTGGTCCCAGCTACTGGAGAAGCTGAGGTGGGAGGATCACTCGAACCTGGGGGATGGAGATTGCAGCGAACCGAGATCACGCCACTGCACTCGTCTGGGTGACAGAGTGAGACCTCATCTCAAAAAAAAAACAAAACAAAACAAAAAAAAAGGTGCCCAGTGGCGCAGGACACAAAGTAAAAGCTAGTTGTTGGCAAAATATGAACTCCATTAGTTTCCCACCCTCTCACACACTTAAGCCGCATCCAGGTAAAGACATTTGCTGAAGCACATTGCTGAAGCTCTGGCCCATTCCAGAGGGGGCTGCACACTCTACACAGCTACGATTTCTCCAACTTTTGGGCCAAGAGCTCCTCATTGGCCAACTCACATCCCCCACTGCTGGCCGTTTCCTTGAAACCTTGGTACGGCCCACCCGGGGCTGCCCTGTCCTCTGCCCGGGTCTCAGTCACACGTGCCCCTGGCACCTTAGGGTTGCTTTGTGTGAAGGATACTGATGCGCGCACCGGGGCCTGAGTTTCAGCATCCAGGCTGCCTCTGGGTCAGGCGCTTGCGCTACCTCCTCTTTGGGCCCTCTAGCAGCAGCAACCTTTCCTGTAGATCCTAGAGGTCATCTGGCAGCATGAGCAGCTGGGGAGGGTGCCCAGGGCAGCCACATAGCCCCTCCAGCCCTCCCACCTGGGGCTTGGGGCCAGAACCAGCTGTGATGGGGCAGTAATGCCTCTGGACAGGAGGGATGGTACCACACATTCTGCTTCCAATGGCAAGGCCAGCCCTGCTCCCTGGGATTTTCTTTTAGGCAAAATAAAGACAATAAAAAAGATGGCTGTCGTGGCTTTCGGCTCTCGGGATTTTTGTGAGACTGGGACTTCAGGGTGCAGCTTCCCAGAACTTCGAGGTTTGGCAAGGTTCAAATCCCTCTCGAAGTCTTGGAGCGCCCTCTAGGGGCAGTAGCCTGAGCAGGTCTGAATCCATGTGCTCCCTTTGCGCTCAGTTCAGCTGGCTTGCTCATTCATTGATTCAGCAAACAAGGATTGGGTTCCTCTTCTGGGTCAGACCATGCTAGACACTAGGCTGATTGAAATGATCAAAACTCAAGCCCTAACCTCAAAGCAGCTTTCGTATACTCTTGAGAAACACTGTACAATACTCTTTGATAACTAAAGGCTGAGTTTCCCAGGCCCATTCCAGACACCATGGGGCTATTCAGCAGTCCTCTTGTTCCTGCACCTCCCCCAGCGACCCAGCCCTACTGGGAGGGTCTACCACCAGCCTCCCTGCTCTCACCCCAGGCTGAGAGCTTCCTGAGGACGGACTGAGTCCCCACACTGGCGGCACACAGTAGAGTGGGCTGGAAGCCTTGGGATGGACCCTGCACCCATGCATCCGGGGCCCGGGCAGCAGGCTTCCAGGGACTTGGGGAGGGCCAGAGCAGGGCAGTAAAGGCGATGGCCCATGTGTGGCAACGCTAGCTCCTCCACCCTCTGCTGTCACCGCTGGGGGCTGTCAGAGGATTCAGGAGTCACTCTAGGCTGTCCCCAGACGAAGTGGCCTGCCCAAGAGTGCAGCCCTGGGTCCTGCTTCCGAGGTGCCCCTGTCCCAGCCTGACCCGGTGCGAGGGTGGTGGGTCTGCGGATGGCAGGGGAATGACTCACTGGCTGGGAGCCTTGACTCAGAAGGAAGGAAGACCAGGGCTCAGTTCCAACTGCAACATTTCTTGGTAGAAACCCCTGTCTAAGCCAAGGCCTTTCTGGGTCCTCCTCTCCTAGGGTGAGGCCGGAGAGGGAGTGGGTGTCGGGGGAGGTGGAAGGCAGCGATGAGCCTGGAACTGGATGAAGAGTCTCTGCCCCTTGCTCCAGGGCCTGGGGAGGGAACTCTGCGCAGTAAGTGCTGCAGCCCCTGGATCCCAGGCCTGCCTAGACGCTGTGAGTCTGTGTGTGGTCACTGCACCCCCTGGCAGGGCCTGCTGCCTCAGCACCTGCCACAGCCCTGCTCTTCCCCAGGACACTGGGACCAAGTCTGACTCTGAAAAAGGAGCAGGGGTGTGTGTGTGTGTGTGTGTGTGTGTGTGTGTGTGTGTGTGTGCATGTGCGTGTGTGTGTAGGGATGTGTGTGTGGATGCATGGGTGTCTGTTTGTAGCATCCTGCTTTGCATGAGGTCATTAATCTGATGCCCCAGTCTCACTCCAGTGTACAGAATCAAATCATAGAGTTCCTTCGGTTTACTCGTCTGTATTTCAAAAAGCTTAGAGGTAACGATGGCTAAGGCCCTGTCTGGGTGAAACTGTAGAATCCTAAAGCTCCATAATTCCTGCGCCAGGGGTGGAGGGGAATGGGAAGATCTTGAGTCCCTTGGAAAAGGCTCCCTCTAGTCAGCAGTGGAAATAAAGTCAACCTGATATTTTATTTCTTGCCTCTGACAACTAGGAGGCCGCGCCAGAGAGATACCATGTAAGGAATGAGAACAGCTGCCCCTGAGAATTAACCAGAGATCTTCTGCCCAGTCTCAGCCTCCCACTCCCAGAGAGCTAGTGACTCACTCCACCGGAATTCTCTCCTCCAGTTCTGGTATTTGCTTGGGGTTGGAAACTGGAAGCTATTGGCCCGTTGCAGAGCTGCTGTGGAAAAAGAAAGGGACAGGGAAGATGGGGTGGGAGGAAGAGTCCATTTAATGTGTACAGTAAGTAGGAATTTATCTCCTATAGCTCATTTACCACAAGTTAATAGACTAATGATTATAATAGATTGAACCCTCTCCTTCCCTCACACCATACTCCTGTCCCCACAACATACACTACCAAACTTTTCATTTGTTCACGCATCAAATATTTTTGTGTGTTTTTTTTTTTTTGTCACCCAGGCTGGAGTGCAGTGGTGGGGTCATGGCTCACTGCAGCCTCCACCTCTTGGGCTCAATGATCCTCCCACCTCAGCCTCCTGAGTAGCTGGGACTATAGGCATGCACCACCACATGCAGATAATTTTTTAATTTTAATTTTTTATTTTTTATAGAGATAGGGTCCCACTGTGTTGCCCAGGTTGGTCTCAAACTCCTGGGCTCAAGTGATCCCCCCACCTCGGCCCCCAAAGTGCTGGGGTTACAGGCATGAGCCACCACACCTGGCATCAAATATTTATTGAGACCCTGCTATGGGACAGGTACCACCCTCAGAGAATGCCTCAAATTGTGAACTATCATTACTAAGATCATCAGTAAGCATCCATATGCATATATGCATATGTGTTGATATATTTATACATGCATGTGTATATACATACATGCACATATTCATTCATGTCAGAACAGTTATTTAAAGCTGAGGTCATCATGGAACATCAATGTTCCATATATGTAATACATTAAAAAGTGGAGCTGCTCTAACCGAAGCCAGGAAGCTGCAGGAAGTTCTATTCTCTGCCTCCCCTCTCCCGACAAAGCCCCCCAAACCCTTTGGAAACTAGGTTTAACTGAGACTGTGGACCATCATTGCTGTGGCCCTCCCTTGGCCTGGTTCCAAGGGAAACATATTTGCGGGACACTGTACTTCCTATGGAAGAGCCCTCTGCCAGCTGGGCCTTGAGGATTAGCTGAGCAAAATGAACATCACATGCAGAAGAAAAACAGGTCTTTGTCACTTAGGGTGTGAGAGTGGGCAGTGGGGTCCACATGTTCCATATTCCCACACAAGGCCTGCAGATGCATTCTCAGGCTTCAGGCCTCTGCACCTCCATCACTGCCGGAGAGAAAGGATGGGGACGGTGAACATCTGAATGTGCACACAGGCAGGGCCAGGAAGCATGAACGGAAAGGAAGCCCAAGGGCATGATGTGGGTATGGGAGATGGAGGCAGAGAGGGTCTGAATCCAGGACTCTAAATCCAAGGCCCAGCTGGCCCAGCCCTCTGTCTTTCTTTCTGTCTAGAAACAGTCCTAGATATTCCGCTCCCTGCCAGGTCTCACAGTGGAACTCTTTCTTAGCAGCCAGGCTGTGGAGCATAAGTGTCAACCACTACCTGGGGGCTTTCCTTCCTCAAGACCAGCTCCTTCAACTCCTCTCTCCGCCTTACTCCATTTGTGAAAATGCCCTTTGCAAAAATTACAACTGAGAAAATTATGACAGTGACAGAGATCTGACCTAACCAATCCATCTTGCTTCTAACCTCCACCCTTTGTTCATTCCTGGGCGTAGGCTGAACTAATTTTGGGAGGAACTTAGTTTATAGTTTAGTTTTGAAACAAAGATGATAACAGCCCTTTCCCCAAACAAACCCCCTTCCTGCCTGGGGACTAGACTGCCTTTGCAGGACTAACAAATTCGCCACAAGATTAGAAATTGTGGTTTAGGAGTCATGCAGCTGGAGGCTGTAAGATTCTGAATCTTCCCAAATTGCATCCTGGGGCTAACATCACTATTGTAAAGCCTAAGGTCAGTGCTTGGGATATTTTGCAGACCCTGCACTCAGAGGATGAGCTGGTACCACCCAGATTGATAAACTGGCTCATCTGGACTTTTAGCCCCCACTCAGGAACTGACTCAGTGCAAGAAGATAGCTTCAACTCCCTATGAGTTCATCTCTGACCTGACCAAGGAGCCCTTCCCATTTTCCAAACCCCTACTCAGCAAATTATCTTTAAAAACCCTGATCCCCAAGTTTTCAGGGAGACTGATTTAAGTAATAATAAAACTCTGGTCTCCTGTGCTCTCCAGCTCTGTGTAAATTAAACTCTTTTTCTTTTTCTATTGCAATTCCCCTGTCTTGATAAATCAGCTCAGTCTAGGCAGCAGGCAAGGAGAACCCATTGGGTGGTTACATTTGGAGGCGCTTCATGCCTGCTCTATCTGGCAGGTTTCCAATCCCACAGGCCTACTCTCAAAATCCAGTCCATGGGGTTGAGGAGGAGCCTGTGTGGATGGGCACACAGCTCCCCATGAGGAGATGGATAGCTCACCCTCCCAAGTGCTGGCTGGCTGGGCTTTCCAGGCATAAGGAGCAAGCAGGTCTTAAGCACAGCTACATCCTGTTGGCCAAAGCTGGCCTCTTAATCACTTAATGAAGACATTTCTCAAAAAAAAAAAAAAAAAAAAAAAATTGCATAAAGCTCTAATTGCTTCTTCTTAGCTTCTAACTTTGTGGAATGGAACCTATTGGAAATGGCTAAAATTCAAGATTTTCCGTCACTGGTGTTAATAGAGCACTCATGCACACATTTTTACCACAATGGGAACAATAGGGTGGCTAGTAATGCTGAGCAACATAAAGTGGGCTGATCCCTTCTTCTTTGCTTACATTCTATGTGTGTTTATTTATTTCAAAGGAGCACTTTCAGAGATCTTAGTGCATGACCCACTGTAAAAGGAGTCAGAGGGTATTTTGCCATGTGGTGCTGATGATATCATTTTATTATTACAAACTGATAAGAGTCCTCCATATCCCATTGGACCATCCTGTTATCAAATTATTGCCAGAAAAAAGATGGATAAATACCGATTCCTCTAAGCCAGAATAATTTGGGGCAGGTTGTTCTCCTAAATCTAATTAGTTTATAGCCAAGAGTCCAATGCACTAGATCTATTCATTTAGTTGCTTGGGCGTGGATTTTACAATGAATTCATCTAGGCAGGCCTTCCACAAAGCTGCATTTCCAAAATCCCCAAAGTGTAGAACATGGCCCACTGTGTCAAAGCCCCTGGGGATGCTTACACAGAATGTACGTACTTGACCCCACTCCAGACCCACTGAATCTGAATTTCTGATGGTGGGAACCTGGGAATCTGCCTTTTAAACAAGATTGTCAAGAATCACTGACCCCGATGTTTTAGGGGGCTTTCTTCAGCCTCCATGACATAGGGTGTGAGCTGTATTTCAGGCCACCCTCTTGGGCATGCTCTGTGAATTTTGAGGATGTAATAGGTGCCTTCATGTGCCAAGGCAGTCCCAGAAGTCTTTTTAAAAATTGTGGAAAAAATATACATGATATAAAAATTGTTACTTATACATTTTTAAGTCTAGATTTCAGTGACATTAAGTACACTTGCCCTGTTGTGCAGCCATCACCACCTCACCACCACCCATCTCCAGAACTCTGCTCTCATCCCAAACTGACGTTTGTCCTTTTGTGACTGGCTTACTTCCCTTAGTAGCATACTTTGAAGGTTCATCTAAGTTGTAGCGCATGTCAGAGTCCCTTCCTTTTAAAGTCTGAATAACATTTTGCTGTATGGATATACTGTGTTTTGTTTATCCATTTGTCTGTTGAACATTTGATTTGCTTCCCCCTTTTGTCTAATGTGAATAATGCTTCTATGAGCATGGCTGGACCAACCTGGAGTCTTTTTTTTTTAACTCCACACTGCAACCAGGAGTCTTTTCAAAGCAATATCCTGGTCTTGCCTGGCATTCCCTTGGTCTACCTTGGAGGCATTTATCCAGGTGAGAATTGTAGTTAATGAAGCTCCATAAAACCCACACAAGGGGTCAACCCTGCATTATTTGGTAAAGTGATGGGGTTACCATAACCAGCAACACAAAGCACAGCACTTAGAGCTTAACTGTACAATGTGGTTCACCTAGCAATAATCAAACAACAACTGACGAAGACTAACTTGACAAAGAATTGTTTGAGAGTCACACAGTCTACCCACTTATCTACTCTATATTTTATTCTGGAGTTAAACTGGACTGCCAGAAACAAAATGCTTTGATCTCACTACCCAACGCAACCCAACTAGTCTCTCAACCCAACCCCATCCTACTAAGAAAACTGCTATTGCTGAGTCAGGTTTTTCTTTGTTTGTTTTGTTTTGTTTTTTTTGTTTTGTTTTTTTTTGTTTTGTTTTTTTGTTTTGTTTTGTTTTTTTTGGTCATGCCCTCACCTTCCAGCAAGGGATGCTGTAAGAAACAGCCTCAAGAATACTAGGGCTGCATTTTCTGAGGAACTGTTAAGACATAATCTAACACATCTCTCAATATCATGGATTCAGTACGAGCTGGAAACTGTCGACAGAGTTAAGCATTAGGAGAAGTTGTGCCTGCTCAGAGACCTGCTGCAAACCAATACATGTTTTTCTCATAAACAATGAGAATAATGATGTTCTGTGTTTCCTTTTGAACGCTGGAAGCCAGAAAACTCAGGATCAAACTTATGATTCAACTAGAGCAACTGTCTAGGATTATGGTCTGCCTCTCTGGGGTATATCCCTCCTAAACTGGCTTTGTTAGACCTGATTTTGAGGCTTGATCTTTCACCTTTATAGTTGTACAATTTTGTTTTATGTTTTTCTTGTAAGTTGCCTAAAACCCTCTGGCAATTGCAGGGGAAATGGAGGGAAGGGATGAAAGGCAGGCCGACTTCGTATCTGGAAATGGGGAGCTGGAGCCCAGGAGGATGGAAGGGTACACCAAGGCCACGCAGTAACCAGAGGTGGGGCTGGACCCAGCTGGGCACAGGAGAGAACTCGGTTCAGTGCCAGTGCTGAGCCTCTCTGCACAGCCCCCAAATGGTACTTAACAAATGTGTTTGGATGATAATATGTCCTTTTTTAAAAGTGTCACTTTTTTAAAAATGAGGGTAAATTAAACATTTCTAGAGTAAATTCAACATTTCCAGGATTTAAAATTATCTGTATGAGTTCTTTCTGCCCCAGCCCTCGTTTTCCTGGGAACATTTCACGGACCAGGTGGCAATTCTGCTCCTGACCACCAGGTGGCGGTGCAGGACAAGTTGAGCTCCTGCTCTCCCAGGCCAAGGCTGTGGGGCCACTGGGCAGGAAGTTTCTGTCAGGTTAGCCTGTTTCTTCCCAGGCTCGTCCAGAAGTTGCCCATAAATCAGATGATTTGGTCCCAAGTTGTTGACTGAATCAAAACACTCAATTCCAGGTCAACTTTGTATTAAACACAAGCTGGGCTGCTAAAGACAGCTACTTCTAAGTAAGCCAGAGCTTGGGCAGCGGTGGCTGGACGGTGTCACCAGCACGGGCTGAGACTTTGGGAGACCACTCAGCCTGTTTGCTCCCCTGTGAAACAGGCTTTGTACTACTTACCCCACAGGGTCATCCTGGGATGAAATGGGCCACACGTATGGGAAAAGTCCTGGCTTATTACAGGTACGCAGTAAAAATGCATTCATTATTGTGTAGAAGTTTGGGTGCAACCCACAAGCTCCAAACACCGCTAATGGCCCCAGTGCTGTGCAGGTGGTCCCAGGGAGATGATGCCGTCCAGGCTCGCATGTTGTTCAACAGCAGCCCGGCCCAGCTCCCTTCCCTCAGGGACTATGGGATGCCAGAGGGGCCCCTAAGGAGGTGCCCACACAGGAGGCAGGAGAGAAATCACTCCAGGCAAAAGGGACCTGCGGGCCCCTGATCCCTGCCAGCCTGTGACCAACCACAGCCAGCCAGGCCCCATGACATCTTCCCCACTGGGATTCCAAAGCTTCTCATGGAGAGGGAAACCAGGCCTGGGTCCAGTCCCCTCACTGCCACTTGCGTCCCACTCCCCAGAGGTCCTAGTCCCACTGCCTTGGAGTCTAAGGGCGAGGCCTCCTGTCACCTGGTCCTCCATGAGGGAAATTCAGCTGTGGGGGTCTCTGTTCCCTCCCTGCGTCCCAGAATCAAGCCCGGTGGGCTCTCTGCTTACCATGCACAGTTTTGGGCTCCTCAGGGCACTGTGGAGAGACCGCCCTGCTCAGGGCCTCCCTCAGGGAGGTGTGCGGTAGACACGGGGATTCTGGCCGCCGGGGTTTCTCTTCACAGGGCTCTGTGTGGGAGGCCTCGCCGCCACCATAGTCAGACTCTGTGTCAGAGCTGGAAGGAGGAAGGAGTGGGTGGGCGAGTCGGGGCCCCGGAACCCATGCCCCAACACACCCACACTGTGTCCTGCCCAGCACTCCTCCAGCGCACTTGGAGGGCCTGGGCTTAGTCCTGGGTGCGCACAGCCCAGCTGCAGACTTTGTTGTGGGTTGAATTGTGTTCCTGAAAACTCATATGCTGAAGTCCTAACCCCAAGTACCTTCAGATGTGACTGCATCTAGAGATAAGGCCTTTAAGGAGGTCATTAAGGTAAAATGTGGCTATTACGCTGGGCCCTTGTCCCATACACCTGACATCTTTCTAAGAAAAGGAAATGTGGACACACACATGCACAGAAGGAAAGCACTATGCAGACAGGAAAAGACGCCATCTACAGGTTAAAGAGGGAGGCCTGGAACAGATCCTTCCCTCCAATCCTCCAGTAGGAACCAAAGCTGCCCACACCTTGATCTCAGACTTCCAGGCTCCCAATCAGTGAGAAAATACATTTCTGTTGTTTAAGCCACCCAATCTGTGGTGCTTTGTTATGGCGGTCAGAGCAGAACAATACAGGCTTGGCTCAGAGCAGAAGGGGCCCAGCAATGCATGAGGAGCTGTTTGAATAACGCCTGCTCTGCTCACTTGCACCTGTCCCGGAGCATGACTCCCAAGGTCTGTCTGGTCAGATAAGCTCATAATTAGGGACTTGGTCCCAAAACTTCAGGCATTTAAATACTGCTCTCTTCCCCATGGAATGGATGAGGGAATGGAAAATTCTACCTGGGTGGGGGTAAGGGGTGAGTAGTATTTAACATGGGCCTTTAATAACTGGTAGGAATTCAAGTGGCAAAGAAGTGGAGGCAGGGTGTCCTAGAGAGAGGGGCAGTCCAAGCACAATGTTCCAGGATGGGAAAGTACAAAACGGGTCAAGCAGTGACGTGTTAGTGAAACTCTACATATGCACACACTCTCTGTACATGGAAATCCAGCAGGGTTCCTTCCACAAGGCCACTGCCACTCATCTACCTGTGTCTATGGCAGACCCCTTAGCCATCAGAGTGCCCAAGCCTGGCCGGTCATGGTGCCCCAGTCCTGTTCACCGACTGTTCCCAGAGGGAAGTATGTGATGTGGGAGTAGCAGTTGGGGGCCTGCCTTGAGATCCTGACCTGAGGACATGAATTTATGGATATGGTCTGAGACCCTCAGTAGCCGAGTTCCATGTGTGGAGACAGCCTCTCTGCCAATGGCTGTAAAAGCAGCAGAGAGGCAGGAAGGGAGAGTGGTTATTTGAGACTCTGGCTCCAGCCTTGCCTGAATGAGGACCACCCTTGGACTTCCCAGTCACATGAGCCAATGCGTTTGCCTTTGTTACCGAAGCTAGTTGGAGTTAGGTTTATGCCTGTTATTATGGAAACAGGCCTGCCTACGTTGAGGCTTAGAAGACTCTGAAGGCTGTGTGATCCAGGACAGGTCATTTCCCTTCTCTGGGGATCAGAATGAATCACCTGTGGGATGCTCAAGCCTATGTTCCCAAGCCCCATTCCAGAGTCTGCATGGTCAAGACTTGAAGAGCCAGTAGTCTACAACTGCAGTCCCTGCTTTCCCCTCATGTTCCCCCCACACCTACCCCTTTACTCCACTGAGGCCACTTTGTCCAAGTTAACAATGAGCCTCCTGTTGGAAAGTCCAAAGGTCATTTCTCTATACATATCCTACTGGGCTCTCCAGCAGCCTCTGATGCAGAGAACCAAACCCTCCCTCTTGAGACACTTTCTTCTCTTGGCTTCCACCACCCGCCATCTCCTGGTTCCCAGTGGGTTTTGCTAGCTCCTTCTCCACTTGCCTACTGAATGTTCAAATGCCCCAGAGCTCTCTTCTGAGCCCAGCTCTTCTTTGTCTACAGGAAGATATTCTTACTCTGGAAGCAACTCATCAGAGCCCTGGGCTTTAATAGCCTCTAAAATCACCATCTCCAGCCGTGCTTCCCAGAACTTCACACTTACATATTCGACCGCTTACCTGACGTCCACACAGACACCAGCATCTCAAACCCCAACATGTCCAAAACAGAACTCTTGACTTTCTCCACTAACCTGCACCTTCTCTGAAATCTTCCCCACCTCAAGATCACTTTAGAAATGACCATACCAGCCATTCAGTCACTCTAGAAAAATTCTGGGAGTGACCCTGAAATTCTCTTTCCCTCTCATTCAGTCCATTAGCAAATCCATCTCCACTGCTCCCATCCTGACCCCGAGCTGCAGGCTCCCACCTACTCTTCCTGCCTTCATCCTCACACACCCCTGCCTCATCCATTCCCCAAGGCAAGGCCTGCTGACCTGTGAAAACTGTAAATGAGATGTCACTCCTCTACTGAAAACATCTTTGAATTACAGTCAGGCCTTTCATAATGATGTTTTAGTCAGCGACATAACCCATAACGATGGTGGTCCCATAAAATTATAATGGAGCGGAAAAATTCCTATCAACTATTTACGTCGCAGCCCTTGTTAACATTGTAGGGAAAGGTATCACTCACGTGTTTGCGGTGATGCTGGTTAAAAACCTACAGTGCTGCCAGTCAGTTAAGAAGTAAGGAATAAAGAAGCTTATAGAATAAGGGTATAAAGAAAGAAAATATTTTTCCAGCTATTCAATGTGTGTGTGTTTTAAGCTGTGTTACTACAATAGAGTTAAAAAGTTTAGAAAGTAACAAAGTTACAGTAAGCCAATTTATTATTGAAGAAAGAAAAATATTTTTCAGATAAATGTAGGGCAGCCTAAGTGCACAGTGTGATAATGTCTAGAGTAGTGTGCAGCGATGTCCTAGGCCTTCACACTCACTCACCACTCACCCACCCACTCACCCAGAGCAACTTCCCGTCCTGTGAGCTCCATTTATAGTAAGTACCCTACATAGGTGAGCCATTTTTAATATTGTATACTGTATTTTTACTGTACCTTTTCTATGTTTATATATGTTTAGATTCACAAATATTTACCATTGTGTTACAGTTGCTGATAGCATTCAGTACAGTAACACAGTGTACAGGTTTGTAGTCTGGGAGCAATAGGTTATACCGTATAGCCCAGGTGTGGAGTGAGCTCGCCCATCTAGGTTTGTATAAATGCCCTCTATGATGGTCACACAATGACAGAATCACCTGATAACACGTTTCTTAGAACATATCTCGGCTAATTAAGTGATGCATGACTGGATACCTGGAACACAATTTAAACTCCTTACCTTGTCTTATAAGCCTTGCTCCTGCCTGCCTTCCTGGTGTAATCTCTTATTCTTCTCCCACTCAGGGTGTACCTGCCATACTGACCTTCTCTTACCTCTGAGACACGCTCACTCTCACCCAGGGGCCTGTCACCAGCTGTCATCACTTCCTGCATTCCCCTTCTCCCTTGGCTGTCCCTTCTTGTCAACCAATTCTCAGCTTAAATGTCACCTCCTCAGGGAGGCTGTGGAAATTTGTCTGCAAAGATGGTTGCAATCATTCCCCTTAGATCTATGCCCCCTTGCAATGGGGGCTTTACAGCTATTTCCCTAAAGAGAGAAGCCTATTTTCCACCTGTTGAATCTGTTCAGGCCTTGTGACATGCTGTAGCCGATCAGATGGAACTGGAAAAGCACTGTGCAGTGTCAAGCCTGGGGCTCGGGAGATCTTGGATGGTTCCCCTCTTTCTCTTAAGGCCACAGAAACAAGGCTGGGCTGCCAGTTGGAGGATGAAAGACCCATGGCCCAATAGCCCTCTGTCACCCCAGCTGACACTCAGACTCCAGAGCAGAACCCTACTGGCCCAAACACACAGGTGAGCCCACCAAGACCAGAACTGCCCAGCTGCACCTGGCTTACTTGGTCAGGCTTGGCTTACTCTGGTCTACTTTTTTACACAATCATGGTGTAATGGATGGTGGGTGGTTTAAGTCACTCGCTTTGGGGTTGGTTTGTCACTCAGCATTATTGTGGGCATCAGTAACTGCTACAGAGGCCTTTTCCTGGCCACCTAATCTAAGGCAGCTGACCAGCCACTCTCTAGCATATGCATCTATTTTATTTCTTGACCTGGCACATATGTGATGCTTTTCTTGTTTAACTACTTACTTGCTTCCTAGCTGGCTCCCAATGTGACGAAAGCCATGGGAAAGCAAGGACCTTGTCTTGTGTTGGCCGCTGCTATTTCCTCAGAGGCTAGTAAATAATAAGCAACCAATACCTGTTGTTGACTTACCTCTTGAGTGAATTCAGTGAATCTGGAGGAGTCCTGGAGTGTGCATGGCTAATAACCACTCCAGGTGATTCTGATGCAGGTGATGAGGACAGCACTCTAAGAAACAGTCACCTAAGGCACCAGGGCTTCACTCCTCATGTTCCCCACTCTGTATCCTAGCCTGCCCAGCCCCATGCATCACCATCTTGCAGTGGGCAGGCCCTGGGGACAGGTGACACCCATTCTGCACCCCTCACTACAGTCAGCATGACACTGCCTCCTGAGAAGAGCATGGGGCCAGGCCCTTTCCCTTCCCGAGAAAATAACAATTGCTAACACTTACAGTGCTTATGATGTGTGGGCACTGTTCTATACACTTACTACAGATGAATTCTGTGAATCTTACAACTCCCTCTGAGATGGGTACCATGATTGTCACCATTTTACAGATGAGGAAATGGAAGCACAGAGAGGCCACACTGCAAGCAAGTAGAGAGAAGACCCAATCCCAAATGCGATTCCCTTCCTCCAGCCCTGCTTCTGTCCCCATCTGGCAGCAGCCTGAGCATACCTGCTGTCCTCGCTGGTGACCAGGACACGCACAGCCAGCACATCCTGTCCAGCTGCATCCTCCCCAGGGCTGATCCTCACCGAGGTCCACTCGGAGGGCAAGGGAGAGGTGGCATCCCCTTCCACATCACTGTGTTGTGGCTCAGAGATGCTCTTCGGCCTCTTGGGGGAGGTGGGCTCATCTGCTGAGAGGAGAGCAGGGTCTAGAGAGATGGTGCAAATGAATGACCCAGCAGGACTACTCCAGGGGCTCGGGACCCCTCTAGGCCCAGGGTCTACTCAGACACTCCAAATCTGACCTTCTTGTCCTCTGTGCCACTGCTGGAACCCTCAGCCCCGAGCCTGCCAGATGCCCAGGCATTTAGGGCACATCTCCCACATGTAGGGCGCGAATGCACAGATTATCCCATTTAGTCCACAGGGAAGGTTCTGAAACGTTCAGAGGGGCCATTCTGGGCTAACCAGTCTCTGAACTGCTGCTGTCAAGACAGCAACGTCCAACATGTTGCTAAATCCAGTGGTAACATCTCAGTTCTCATCTTATTTGACTATTTGACACACCAGCAGCATTTGACCCAGCTGGTCACTCCGTCCTAGAAACAGCTTTCTCTGCTTCTAGGATGGCAAGGCCTGCCCAAACCCCAGCCCCTACTTCACTGGCAATCTCCTTTATTTCCTCTGCTGGCTCCACCTTCTTCCCTTGATCTCGTAACACTGAAAGATCCCGGGACTCAGTCTCTGAACCTCTTTTCTTCTCTGTCTACACTCATGCTCTTGATGCCCTCATCTGGTCCCATGGCTTTAAATAACCCTAGACAACAATGACCTCCAGATTTCTATCTCCAGCCTGGACATTCCCGATTCTCGACTTATATAGACCACTGCTCACTTGCATCTCAATCTGGGTGTCTAATAGACACGTCAAACTCAACAAGTCCGAACGGAGTTCTTCATCTTCTCCCCCAACCCAATGTCATTGTCTTGCCTACAGCCTTCCCCCTCTCAGTAAATGGCAACTTCAGCTTCCTGTTGCTCCAGCCAACACCTCGCCAGCATGTTTGACTGCTCTTGTCCTTTCATTCTTCATTCAAGGCATCGGCAAATCCTGATGGGTCTGCCTTCAAAACACGTCAGGAATCCAGACTCCTCTCACCACCTCTCTGCTTCCCACCCCTGGTCTGGCCACCATTGTCTTTTGCTTGGATCATAGAAACTGCCTCTGCCTGGCCTCTGTCCCTGCCCTCTTGCTGTGCCCCACCCCCACAGTCTATTCTCAACACAGCAGCCAGGGTGACTCCATTAAAACCTGAGCGAGATCATGCCACTCCTCTGCTTAAAATCCCCCAATGGCCCCTCATTCACTCAGAGTGAAAGCTGAAGGCTCTACCGAGGCCTGCAAAGTCCAACATAACGTAGTCCCCAGTGCGTACCGTGACCTTGTCTCCTAGCACTGGCCCCAGGCTTGCCCTGCCCTCACCATGGCACCTCTGTGATGCTCCCCCACACTCTGGGCACAGGCCCTTCTCAGACCCCTTGCTCTGCTCTTGCTTCTGCCTGGAAGGTGTTAATCCCAGACATTTCCATGCAGGCCTCACTCACTGGCTGTCTTCAAGTCCTTGGTGGAACGTCACCTGCCCTGACCATCCTATTTAAAATGGCAGCCCATGCCCTCAGTGCTGTCCGCTCCCCTTGATTTTTAGTCATAGCGTGTCTCACCCTCCAATAAACTATACAGTTTCCTTTTTCATTTCGTTTATTGTCTCTTTCTTCTATGACTAGAATGTAAGCAGTAATTTTTGTCTGTTTCATTTGTTACTAGGGTGGTACCTGGTGAACTGTAGGTGTTCAGTGAGTGTCTGCTGAATGAGTTCATGAGCGAATGTGCCCAGCTCTGTCTTGGCCACTAACTAGCTGGGTGACCTCATCTCCAGGGACAGTGCCCAGAGAAGAGGTATCATTTTTCCTCCCTAAGGTGGAGCCTTCACCTGAACCTGGCTCCCTCTCACTTCCCTCCTCCCTCTCCACAGTGTCATTCTTGTGTTCTCATTTGTCTACTGAGTCTTTCCTGTCTGTATTTAAATATGCTGAGTCTCCTGTCTTAAGAAAACTAATTTTAATCCCAGTCCTCACCCCAAGCCCCCAGCCTACTCTTTCTTCTTCCTTCCCAGCCAAGCTTCCTGGAAGGGTTGGCTACACTCTTCTCTCTCTCTCTCCTCTTCTTTATGAACCCCCTATTCCTATCATCCTGTCTGTGCCTCCACCACTCCCAGACTGCCCCCAGCACAGTCCACAGTGACCTCCTTGTTGCTAAGTCCAATTCACAGGACTTTGGGGGTCCTCCTGCAGTCCTTGAACCTGCCCCATCCCTGCTCCTGGGGACACCTTCTCTCCCTGTCCCTCTGGCTGGCCATCTCAGCCATCCAGTATTCCAGCCAACTCTTAAACAACTGGGTTCTCCATGCATCCACCTGAGCCCTCTCATCTTTTTACCCATGTGTTCTCTCTGGGAGATATAATCTCTTCCCTAACTGTATTTACCACCTATGAAGACGACTCAAGAAATTTTGATTTTTATGTGAAATCCTCATCTTAAAATAGACAGATCAAAATAAAACATGTCTGCAGCAGACTGAGCAAGTGGGTTGCTAGTTTGTAGCCCCCCTGGTGTGCATGGATGCTTGCTGTGTGCACGTGTCTACACTTCTAAATTAGTGTAACTGGGGATGGAAGGTATTTGAGGAATATAATCGGATGCTTCACTAAATAATAATAATGACATGGCAATGGTGGTGGTGGCAGCATTAGTCATAATAAAAGCAGTAGCAGCTTACTTTTATTGGGTGCTCAATATATACCAAGAATTGTTTGAGCATTTGACATGTATTAAGTCTATTAAATCTCACCTGATCCTCTCAGAAAAGCATTGTTATTACCCCCATTTTCCTGCTGAGAAAACTCAAGCATAGAGAGGTTAAGACACCAGCACACGGTCATATATTCTGTCAGAGGACGGGGCCCAGTCTGCGTGTCTGTGAGCACAACAGAACCACGAATGGACAGTGTTTCACGGGACCTTTGTGCTGGGAGTTTTGCTGGAAAGCGCCCCCAGTTCTTTACTCCCTCCCTATAATAGAGTTGCGCTCTATGCTGTGACTTTGCAGTCCTTCCTGCTGGAGTTGGTGGGGTGTATAGCCCTGCCCCATGGATGGACGTGAGGCTTGGTGGCAAGGCTTGCTTTGACCTGTGGCAACCCGTGGATGGGACGTGAGCAGAGGCTTTAAGTGGGCTTGCTGGTTGGCTGTCACTCATGCTCCTGCTAGGTTTCTATGAAAAGAACTTGTCCCAGGTGGCCACTGCCCCTTCAGTGGGGGTCCCTGATGGAGGGCACATGGAACAGACCTGGGGCCAAGCTATAGCCTGGAGTCAACCCTGTCAATCCTTTGGGGCCTCCCTCACCCGTTAGACCTACAGTCTGAAGCAGAGCTACCCAGTCAACCCACAGACTCCTGAGCAAGAAAATAGGTGCCATATGCCACTGAGACTGGGGAGGCTTGTTACATAGAATGACTGTGGCAAAGACCCAGCTCCATGCCTCACTTCTTGTGTGCCTGTGAGCTGTGTGCCCAGATGCTTGTATATCCAATAGATGCTGTGTCCTCCTCAGATCCAGGCCTGTGCTAGGGGTTTGGGAATGAACCTGCCACCAGTCCCTGCCTTCAAGGATCTCTTTCTGTCTCACAAGGGAAATAAGGCATGTTCACAAATATCTACGTGATAAGATAAAGCAAGTAAGAGTGAGGCATGGAAGAGGCAGAAGGGGAGGGAGATCTGACTTCCATGCAACAGCAGCTTTGGGTTAAAGGCACTGCTATGATTGGGCTTGGGGATGAGGGGAGAGAGTGGTGGAGTCCAGAGTGGCCTAGTGGGATGAGGTGGCTGCAGGTGGCTGAGGTAAGCTCAGCTATGCCAGGCTGTAGAGGTACCAGACCCACAGCCACCACACCTCAGAGTCCAGACCAAACCTGTGAGGAACATCCAGCATCCTGCTTTTCTCTTCCCTCCTTCCATGAAGGGATGGAACAGACCAGGGCTCAGCCTGGCTCCCTGGGCTTGAGGAAGGTGGAGGGCGCAGCTGACAGATGGCCTCTCAGAGCATAGGGCTAGGGCCAGTGTCTCTCACAGTGAACCCAGACATCAGGGCAGGGGGAGAGGTGTTGAGGTAGAGACTCGGTAAAAAAGAAGCTGGTACTTCTTCTGGGCCCCCTTTTGCCAATGTGCGGAGGCAAAAAGCCCCAAAGGAGGCCAGGATCCTCCCCCGCTTCTGCTGTTTAAGACTCAGGCCATGGCTACTGCTGGGTTTTATGGGGTTCAGTGCCACCTCCAGGAAGAAATTCCTACAGTCAAGTGGCTACTTCCAGATATCTCTTTTCATTCCCAGACAGCTCCATCTGTGTGTATATAACAGTAGTAATACTAGTAGTACTAGTACAAATACTGGACATAATACTAATGACAGTAACACTGACTCATCGAGTGCCCATATGCCTTCATCCACCCTAGCATCCCAACAGCCCTAAGAGAATGGTATTAGCATCCTCACTGGATGAGTGGAAAAGAGTGAATGCCCACCAGGCCAGCCAGTGAGCGCACAGCGCTGGGTGTCACCGCAGCTGGGCCTCTGGCTGCTGGGCACAGAGCAGCTGCACTTGTGGCCAGCCCCAGGTGAAGAGCCAGGTGTGCTCACCTGTGCTTCGTGCTCATACCACCAGACCTCTTGCTGCCTCCCCGAGGCTGGCTGCTCTTTAAGACTGCCTGAAGTCATCTTTGCTCATTTGGAGAATCAAGGACTCTAATGGGGGTTGGAGGTAACAGGAGAGGAGGTACATAGGAGTCATGGGTGAGGAGAAGGATCCAGCACCCCGCAGGGCAGCTGTTGCCAGCCTGTGGCACGAAGCAGCTTTGCCCAGAACTGAGCACCTCAGCCTCATCTCAGCTCTGGCCAGATACCTGCTCCCTAACAAAAGATAAGACTCTAAAAATCCTAAGTTCCGGGTCCAAGGCCTACCCACAAGCCTGGGAAAGGCAGAGCCAGGCAGGGTCTGGGGAGATGTCTGTCCTCACACACGGCTCCCAGCAGCCAGGTCCCAAGGCCCTTTCCTGGCCAGGCCCCTGCCGCAGGGTTATGGAGAGGCGCGGGGCTCCCTGGTTCTGCTGGTGAAATTGCTGCTGCTTTCCACTCGAGTCTGAGACTCTTCCACTCACTCCCAGAACCCAGGGAGATGCCAACACAGCAGGCCTCCTGTGTGCTGCTATTAACCCCACTTTGCAGGAAAGGAAACCAAGTCTTGGAGGAGTTACGACACTTGTCTAAGGTCACATAGCTCCTAATGGCCAGAGCCATCTCTGGCCCCTGTCCACTGTTCTCTCTGCAGAAAAAAGTTGAGAAAGAAAGCAGCAAAACTAAGAGGATCAGGATCCAGTCAGGAAGACAGGGCCAAGCCAGGGAGTTCAACAGAAGTGTCCAGACAGGAAATGAACTGCAACAGTGCTGGAAGAGCTGAAAGCCTAACAGGGATGATGAGGCAACCCAGACAGGAGCAGCAGCAGGCCACTGTCCCTCAGCAGCAGAGGGACAAGGAGAAGAGCTGGTGTCACCGGAGCCCAGAGGCCACAATGCTGCTGCAAGGCAGGGAGCTGGGAGGGACACCCTGGCCTCCCCTTGGATCCTGCCCTCCAGCCCCACACCAGCGCGTCCAGCGGTCAAAACTAACAGTAAACCAGTTGCAAGGGAGCTAGAAGATGTAGCTTGCAAGGGATACGCCTTTTCAATACAGTGCCCAGTCAGAGAAGGGCGGGGAAGGCATCTGAGCACACACAGGCAGATACCCGGGATTCTGAGCAGAGCGGCCTCTTTGCCCTCTTGTAAGTGGGGACACTACAAGCCCCCAGAGGGATGAAGGAGGGTCCTAGGAAGATGCTTGTGGCACGCAGTCCTTCTGTCCACTGCCAGAGTATGTCACAAATGCTCTGGGAAGGGGACTTGTCGGTGCCAGAGCCAAGGTCCTTTTCAGTGTGTGGCCCTTTAGAGAAAAGGCACAGGTGCCAAGATGGGCTGGCTGCCCTCATGGGGGCTTCTGAGAGTGACTCCTCAGGGTGCAGTCATGGGAATGGGCATCTACGGATCTTCAGGGGGTGAACAAATTGATGGGCAATCCTGGGCCTCTGGCCCCTCTGCCCTGGGGCATGGCTGCCCTGCCTTGCTGTACTCCTTCCACAAGTAGGCCTGGCCTGTGTGTGTAGGTGTGCAGATACACGCGGACACACGCTCCACTGCCCACAAGCCAGGGTGGATAGCATCATTCAAGGGGCCCTGGCTGGCCCTAGCAGTAGCCTTCATGCAGGGAACAATACATTAAAATGTAAACCTGAAGGAAGATGCAACCTTTGACAGGTAGTGCCAAGCCTCAGCCCCTTCCCCACGGCCCTCAGCAGAGCTGAGCTGCTCCTCCCGTGAAGCCCTCATCCTGGACGCTGGGCCAGACACAGGGAAATTCTGCCACAGATGGCCGGCAATCTGGCACCAGCCCTCAGCACATGGCTCCCTCTGGACACCAGGACTCCTCCTTTGAGGTGAGGGATAGGGGCACACGTTGTATCATCCCAACAGCTCTGCAGCCTCCAGAGTGTCAGGGAAGCTGAATTTCTTTGCTAATGGCAGCAGGTCTGGAGTCTTTTTCTTGGACCCTGCCTCTTTTCTTCCCTCTTCTTCCACCACTACAGGCATTGTGTCTGGCCGGCTGTGAGCCTCGAGCTTTGGGCACAGCCAGGACCTATACCCACGTTCCTCTGAATGAGGTGGGCAGGAAGAACTCTAAGTTTCTGTGAAGGCAGCCCAGCAGCAACCCCATAAACCAGGAATGAAAGTAGCCTGGGGCCCACCGTCCTTCCCTCCTGTTCAGATCCCGGCCAGAGCAGCAGCAAGACCCCAGCACTGAGTAAACAATCCCCATCCTGCTGCCACAAGTCCCCAAGGGAGTCACAGCCAGGGCCTGGTGTGAGTTGGGGTGGGAAAAGAGAAAATCTGATCTGGCACTTCTAGGCTCCTACAAATGGAAGAGTTGGCCTGTTTATCTGAGGGCGGGCAGGCAGCCTCTCTTGGTCTCAGTTACAGGCACTTGAGGATAACTGGACTCAGGGGATCAAAGCCATGCTGAGTCACCCACATGCCTTGTCATGGGGGCCGCACCCTCCAGCCCAGGTTATGGTGGGCGGAGTGTTCCCCATCCCGTCCCTTGTCTCACATCTGCCACCTGGATTCCTGTGTCAAGACCCCAGAGCAAGGCACAGTGAACAGGGGACAGAGGATGTGTTTGAGGCCGGTGGCCTGGGCCTTGATGCCCCAAAGGGGATGCTGCTGGAACAGCTCTCTGCTGCCAATCTTGGCTTGTCCCTGAGAGGAGGGGTCCAAGGCCCACCTGGTTCTGTGCAGACCCAGCTCTCTCAAGAGTTGTACATGAAGATGATGCCCCTCAGAAGGCAACACAGAAGCAAAATCAAAACTCCCTTCTCACAATCAGGAGTCTGCAGTGGCAGCCAGGACACACAACGTCAGATTTCTCTTCCTCCCGGTCTCCCTCCTGAACCACACTGGATGCCAGCCAGATCTTCCCCAGCCTGAGATGGTTGCATGCTCTGTAGTCTGAGGTCCAGGCCAGAGGGCATATATCCTAAAAACATTTTTTGAGGACCCACTATGTGCTAAGTACTGTTTTGTCGGGGTTATACAAAGCATTCAAAGGCAACCAAGACCCCTGCCCTCATGGAGCTTGCATTCCAGCAAGGTTGGAAAACATAAATAAGCAATACACATAATAAAGGAGTGAATTACACAATATGTTGAAGGCAATAAATGTATGCAGTGGAAAAACTGTCTAGTAGGGTAAGGGGGAGCAGGGATCACTGGGGAGTGCAGGTCTCAGGACTAAAAATAGACCTCACTGTGGGTATTGGAGGACACATGGACAAATTTGAATAAAGGACAGACTCAGCCATATGAATGCCAGGGAAGCGCATTCTTGGCAGAGGAAACAGACAGCACAAACGCTCTAAGAGAGAATGTGGCTGGGTCAGAGTGTGTAAGGGAAAGTAGAAGAGGAGGTCAGAGTAGGGGCCAGACCCCACAGAGCCCTTCGAATCCATCATGCCTTTGGCATTTGCACGCAGTGAGCTGGAGAGCTGCTGGAGTTTTGAGCAGCAGTGAAACATACATTCTAAAAGGATCATCCAGGCCAGGCACAGTGGCTCACACCTGTAATCCCAGCACTTTGGGAAGCTGAGGTGGGAGGATCACTTGAGGTCAGGAGTTCGAAAACAGCCTGGCCAACATGGCAAAACCCCGTCTCTACTAAAAATACAAAAGTTAGCTGGGTGTGGTGGCAGGTGCCTGTCATCTCAGCTACTCGGGTGACTGAGGCATGAGAATCACTTGAATCCAGGAGGTGAAGGTTGCAGTGAGCCAAGATCACTCCAGCCTGGATGACAGAGTAAGACACTGTTTCAAAACAAACAAATAAATAAAAATAAATAAAAGGATAATTCAGCTGTTTTGTTGAGGATGTTGAGGGGTGAAGGGAGAAGCAGGGGCCCTCAGAGGGGTGGCTGCAATAACTTGGATGACAGCGGGCGGAGGTCCGTTAGTGAGGAATGGATAGGTTCTGGATGTTCCTCAAATTTGCTGATGGATTTGGTGTGAGGTCAAGAGAAAGAAGAGTCAAGAATGACTCCAGGGCCTTTGGGCCAAGCAACAAGAAAAGGGGAATTACAGTCTCCAGAAATGGGGAAGGCTAAGGATGGAGCCTGTTTTGGGGAAATCAGCAGTTGGAGTGGACATTTGGGCTGGACATGCGCAATAGACATCAGGTGTGGACGTTAAGCAGGCAGCTGGGCACAAAGTGAGAGCCTGTGCCCCCTCTTTGCACTCACTAAGGCAAAACCAAAGTCTGCTGGCAGGTGGTGGCAGGGAAAGGGAGCTCCAGAGCTGAGGCCTGGGTGTCCGAAGGGAGATGGCTGTTGCCTTTAAGAAGGCTGGGGAATCAGAAACCTGGAGAAAAACATGGTACCACCAGTGTGAATTGGGACCGCTGTCTAGCTCCCAACCTGAAGGTATCCTGTCAGGAGTTCTGAGCCCCAGTTAATCGAGAATGCCCAAAAAGTTTTCCTCTGGGCTCTCTGTGCTGTGCAAAATCAGGAAAGTGCTATTTAGAGCATGACAAAGAGATCTTGCTGTCCTGAGAGCCAAACACCTTGGAAAACCCTACGCTAGAGGCATCCTTAGCCCCACTTCACAGAAGGGACCTGCGCAATGCCACTGAGTCCATACGAAGTGCTGGAAGCAAAGCCTGGGCTTTGGTGGAGCCCAGACCCTCATCATGCACCGAGGTTCCTCTTAGAGCAGGCACCTGACTCCTAGCCTGGGCTGTGGGACTCAGTCCCTTCACAGTGGAAGACGTGGCTCTAGACTCGCCTCTGCCTCCTCAGTATCAGGAGCTTCTTTAACATCAGTACTGACCTCAAGGCTGACACAAGGAGGTGAAGAGCTAATGAAGTTCTGCACATAAAGTTCTTGGCCCAGTACCTGGCACACAGAAAATGTTCCCTATATAACAGCTGGCTGGGGGGTGGGGGGCAGTAAAAGATTTAGTAACTTCTTTTACTTACTTAAGCCTTTTTTTCCCCTTAAGTTGTAAAAATGAATGCATTTACAGAAATAAAGGGGAACAGCCCACCCACTCGGCTTGACCGACTTACACATTCAAGTTTCACAGAGATTTATTTCTTCTGCTGGATTATTTCCTCAGGATAAATTCCCTGCAGTAGACTTATTAGGCCGAGAAGTCAGAGCCCTTTTCTGGATCTCAATCAGGGTTGCCACAATGCTTCCCAGGAAAAGATTCTCCCAGTTTACTTTTTACTCAATACTTGGGATGAAGTTCATATTTTTTTCTTACAGTCAGTTTTACTTTTTTCTTTACTAATTCAGTAGATGCACCATAATTTTTATTTTCTTTTTGAGACGGAGTCTCACTCTGTCATCCAAGCTGGAGTGCAGTGGCATGATCTCAGCTCACTGCAACCTCTGCCTCCTGGGTTTAAGCGATTCTCGTGCCTCAGCCTCCCAAGTAGTTGGAATTAAAGGCATGTGCCACCATGCCCAGCTAATTTTTTTTTTAGTAGAGACAGGGTTTTGTCATGTTGGTCAGGCTGGTCTTGAACTCCTGACCTCAAGTGATCTGCCCGCCTCAGCCTCCCAAAGTGCTGGGATTACAGGTGTGAGCTACCGCACCTGGCCCATGTACACCATAATTAATTTACTTCCTTTAAAAACCAAGTAGGAATACTTTTGTAAATACTTGCTTTTTCTTTTTAGTATTTACTTTTAAAATTTGCTTAAGTGTAAACCGCCTATTCATAGCTTTTGCCTATTTATCATTGACTCTTTAATCAACAAATATTAACTGATCATTTACACTGCGAGGAGTGCCCAGGAACATCTGTTTTAAATGAATTTTGAAAATACCATGCAATGAACGTCTTTGTTATTACATTTAGTTTATTTTTTTCCCTAGTCTAATGGTCTATTTAATATTTTATTATTCTACACTAAGTTTCAAAAATGTATATAATCAGATTTGTGCCATGTTTTTCCTATGTGTTCTTCTTCCTATTAGAGGATTTATGCTTAGAAAGTTGTCACCCCCGTTATCTATTCAATATTTAATTTCATTTAATATTTAATTCTATGGTTTTACCTCTGAAATTTTAAGTCTTTTTTTTTTTTTTTTTTTTTTTTTTTTGTTGAGACGGAGTCTCACGCTGTTGCCCAGGCTGGAGTGCAGTGGCGCGATCTCGGCTCACTGCAAGCTCCGCCTCCCGGGTTCCCGCCATTCTCCTGCCTCAGCCTCCTGAGTAGCTGGGACTACAGGCGCCCGCCACGTCGCCCGGCTAATTTTTGTATTTTTAGTAGAGACGGGGTTTCACTGTGGTCTCGATCTCCTGACCTTGTGATCCGCCCGCCTCGGCCTCCCAAAGTGCTGGGATTACAGGCTTGAGCCACCGCACCCGGCCAAGAAATTTTAAGTCTTTAATCCAATATCTCTGAATTAAAGACTAGTCTACTAAAACCATGTATGTAGAATGCAATATTCAAAAAAACCAAACCAAAACCAAAACAAAATGTTCAAATAAGTATGAGACAGCTGACTTTCACAAAGTTGATTAAACTTCTCTATGAGGATGCCCCAGAGACTTGACAGGCAAATGAATCTTGTGAGTCTCCAGGGCTGGGGAGGACTGGCAAGATCGGTATAAAATATCCCTCGAATGTCGTGACTATGGACCCCTTTGTTGGTGAAGCACCTCTTGGGGTGTCACGCTTTGACAACAAAGTGAGGATTTTTGTCTACTTTACTCCCTGCTGTATTCCTAGCGCATTGTAGATGCTCAGGAAATACCACCTAGTTGAACAAACAAATAAGCACATGCAGTAAAATAGAACAGATCTCATCCAGTACAGCAATACGGAGCCACATCTCTAAGGTGCAGGGAGGTGTGGGGACTTTGCATGGTTCGCTGCTTTATCTAGGGCTTAGAATAGGCCTAGGACAAACATTTGCGGAATAAATGAATGCATAAAGGAATGAGTCACTTGCACAGCCCAGCACCTGACTTACAGTCCCTAACATCCCTCCTTGAATGGAAGTGGGAATACGTCACCCGGGTAAGAGTACAGAACCCTTCGTCATGACCTGAGGCAGCTCTGAAGGTAGATCCAGGCATCAGAGACCAGAGCCTCAGGCACACCCATCTGGAGGTGCCAGGGACCTCATAAAGTCCACAGGTGACTTTTTCATACCAGTGTCAGAAGCCCAGCTACACCCAGCCACACCCAGCCAGGAAATGGCAGGCATCTCACCCAGGGGAGGCTGAGGACCAGATGACTTTGGCACTGCCCAGGCTAGCCAAGTGAGGCTCCAAATCTTTCCCTTAAACACAGCCTGGAGTTGCCCAGGGCCTGCCATGAGTGTTCTACTTAGGGTGGCACTAGGGCAGGGCCTCCCACCATAGGCACTGAATGCCCTGAGCCTTTGGGAAAGGAGAGGTCTCTTAGGATGGCAGTGGCTGTCCATCTGATGAGCACACTGCCAACTTCATTGCCATCCTGAGACTGATGCCCAGTCCTTCCTCCTTACCTTCCACTCGCCACTCAGCTGTGGACCAGCATGAAGTGTTCAAGACCAACCTTTGCTAAATAGGAGCCTAAATTAGTGTAAGGTTCATAGGGAAAGCTATCCTGTAGAGCCACGCTTGGGTGTGCGGTGGAAATGGGTGTAGATAGCTGTCAATACAGTCTGTTTCTAATCGCTGAGGGGACACTGACCCTCACCCACTATGCCCAGCATCTAGAACAGCAAAGTACCATGAGTGTTCAAGAAAGAGACCCCAAAGCCTGGCCCAGGAGCATTGATGACAGTTTCCAAATATTACCCCTGGGTAATATTTCCTTTCAGAGCGCCCAGCGCAGCCCGAGAGTCCTGTGTCACCTCAAGTGCAAGTCCCGCCAGCAGTTTAGGGAAAATGAACCCCCTACACCAATCCCTGTGTGTGAGGTTTTAGAAGCTTCCACGGCAAAGAAGAGAGGAAACAATGCGCTTTATAAAGAACAATATTTATTTCCATTTACAGCATCAAATACCATAAATAAAGCTAAACATTGTTTGTTTTGCTGTGTGCAAAATACAGGGTTCCGTGTGGCACTGTAAATGATTACCAAAGGTCACAGACATGCGTTGTGATGAGATGGGGAGGCTAGCTAAAGAGGAGGCTGAGAGGGGAGGAGGGCACTCTTTGGTTGACATTCTATAAAGGGAGGGAGACTCTGTAAGAGAAGATAAGACAAGAGCAACGACTTCGTACTGGCCAGGATCTGCACAAGCGCAGCGAGTGTGCACATGCAGGGCCAGGCAGGCAGGCCCAGGGGTCAGGGTGGTCTGGGCCACATGCAGGACAGACGCCCCCACAGCCTGAGACCGGCGAGGGTTGCCCAGGACAGCTCCACTGTGCTTGGTGTGTTGTTTCTCATTAAGAGCACACTGGTGATTATCCTGCTGCGCCAGGTACAAGAGGCAGCAGAAATGTGTGCTTTAAGCAGAGTCACAGGGGCCTGGGGCTGAACTGAGTCATTTCTCAAAGATATCCCTGCCTGGGATGATGATGGCTCTAATTGAAGCTCTGGCATCATCTGGGGCTTTATGAGCCAAGGGACATAAGAAGAACCACAGCAAAACCCTTGCATCTACAGTGCAGGCTGCAACCAAGGCAGGATTTGCTAGAATACTTGTGATTACGTGTTCAACCTACAGAGCATGGGTCAAGCTTGGGATGAGGCCTGAGAGTAATTATGCTTTTTAAATCCCTCCAAAGAATCACCTATGGTTTTGATCAATGACATTAACAATCTTTACATTAAAGCCAGTTTAACAAGGGGCTGATATGTATGAGCTTTTTGAGGCTGCTCGATAGGTGTTCTTTTCAAAGGTGACAGAGGCCCCCTCATGGTACTGTCTCATGATCAAGGTCGACCCTCCCAAGAAAGTAGGTGGCTTCGCAGGTGCAACTGGAGAAGCATGCACACAGGCAGGCCCAAGGGAGAGAGGAGAGGCGGGGCATGCACTTGGGGTAGACCAGGCTGCTGGCTCCACGGGAAATGAACACAGACATGGGTCTCAAGCTGGACACCCCCTCATGCTGTTAGCCAACCATGCCACCATATGAGTCCATCAGCATGCAAGACACTCACAGTTAGCACAACCAGTACCGCTGGCCGGGAGGACGGGGTGCAGAAAGCGGGTTGGGGGTTAGTACCACTCTTTGAAAATTGGCAAGAAAACCAGTCACCTTAGAGCAGAAGTGGGTGTCAGCCAAGAAGTGGGTGTAGCACTGGAAGGCTGAAATGAACTGATGGCCATGGTGTAAGATTGGAGAGAGAGAGAAAGATGGAAAAGAGAACTTAGTGTGGGGAAAAAAGGAAATGATTAACATCACGAGAAGGCACTGGAGTTGAAAATAAGGCAACTATTGAAAGAGGGAAACTTCCTCTGAAAGAGTCACTGTTTGCTTAGACGAGATGAACCTTTCTGGTTGTGACCAGCTACTTGTTTACAAGAGAGGATGCACACAATTTGCATCTTGCTCCCTGATATCCTCTCGGCCCGCAGTTTCCTCTAGTGTCTCCTATTCATTCTTGAACATGTTGTGGAGGCCTAGAGGCATTCACCCTCTGGGGTCCACCCCTGGGTGTTGGTGCTGCCCACCAGAAAGGTTCAACACCTCAGAGCATACAAACATCTCAGATTTCTGACAGGCACACCCTGTCTCACCACAGTGATTCAAACCAGTCTCCTTATGGCTGTACATGACAGTCTTAGAGATTCTGACTCTGGCTTCATGGAACACTCCACAAAGCATCTCAGCCTATCCTGAGCTGAAGATAATCACAATAACATGGTCATTCACATCATGACCTCGAGAATTTACTTTTTGTACTCAAACAAAAGGAATCAAGGGTTCCTCCCCCCCATGCTGAACACTAAAATCCCAGCAAAAATTGGAGAAAACACAATGCAAGTCATCAGACTGAGAACAGTGCCAATACGGACAGAGGCGCCAGTTCCCACAGAGTTGGCCATGGCTATGCCTCTGTTTTTCCCAAGGATTTCAGGGAAGTGTTTGTAGAAATGCACCTCCTCCTTTCTTCCCGCCCCACAGAAACTGTCATCTCAAAGCTCTCAAAGGTTCTGGCTCCTCACCCACACCCAGGCACACCTCTTAGTTAATCCAGAGGCATCTCCAGTGATAACTGCACAGAGCTATCTTGGGCCCAGCAACTCCAGATACAGTGAGCCCTGTAGATGGCCTTTCTCTGGCAGCCCCTTGATTGTTCAGCCAGACCCTGCAGCTGTGTATGTCTAGGCAGCGTGGAGCAGGGAGAGCTGAGGACTCTTCTAGATACCCAGAGTGAAGAATGTAGGTGGGCCTGCATGCTCATTTTAACCCTTACTAAGGCATATTTCCTTTGGATCAGTCCAAAAACTGCTTCTATTCCCAGCCTTCCCTGCCAGTCAAGATACAGTAGAGCTTCCCCTGGAGGTCAGACCCATTCCTTTCCCAGGGCATTGTGAAAACGGTTTCTGTTTTGATCACATATGCATCGCAGCGGAGCAGCTAAGCCGTCAGGATGTCCACAGGCAACGCTCACTGGACAGGTCATGCTTCCCAGCAATAGCCTGATGTGTTAACAAACCCCCTCAGTCTCAAAGGACACCACATGAGTGGGTGAAGTCTTCCACTCCACTCGGCCTGACCAATATGGACCCTGCAAGGCCTTGGCTCAGCCTGTAGCCTGGGCTGGGGGATCTGCTGGGAGCCACAGGGGCTAAAATGCCATCAGCTGAAAGAGCTCATCTTCAGCAATGCATCAGCTCCATGGTCAAATGCCAGTGGGCTTTCACTGCACTGCCCATTAGTGGAAAGGGAAAATGCATGTTTGTAGAATCTATTGAAACCCCATGGTTCTTCGTCATTTGGCTGTGAGTTGGTATGGGGGGGAAAGCCTTTAAGCTACTATTTAACATCAAAACAAGGGAGCAAAACAGTCCTCCCCGCAAGGGGACAGATAACAACCAAACACACACTACTCCCTGCTTTTGTAAGTTGAATTCTATTCTGCCCTTCTACTCTTTTCTTCTAAAATAATTATGCTTTCGTGTTGTAAAAAGTATCCTGCTGCTGACAAGTGGCATCTGGGTACCTAAGCCAAAAGGCACTGGTCAGGAGATGGCACACTCACTTCCTTATGTGTAAAATCTTAAATCATCCACTTTGCAGGCAGTGGCTCTGACAACTCACTGCAATGTTCAAGGGGTTTATAAAACTGGTTATAAGCTTCAAACCCATGTTAAGAAAAATTGACACTCATAGAAAAAAATGCTTTCTCTAGGCTTATTAAAATTTAAAAAATTGAAATGTAAACCCAGAAGTATGGCTCACTTTGGTGTACATATATATAAGTACAAAGCTACAGAAAAGATCCTTCATATCGTCCCTGGCCCTAGTGAGTAGATGTTCACCCTGATAAGGCCAGGCAGAGGTGGCCCATGTGAAACTCTTTGGCTTTGAGCTAATTGCTTAGAGAATGCTAGGCTTCCTGGCCAGAGCCTGAGCAAACTGCAAATGCACTGCCATCTGAAGCCTCCCTGGAAATGTGAAGGCACTTTGGGGCGGCCAGGCATGTCAGCGGAGCTTGACTGGGAAGCACCTGAGCACCCAGTTGCAGATGCTCTCGAGGGAGCCCTCAGATTCCCTGTACATGGCTGCCAGGACCTCAGAGAACGCCCAGAGAAGTGGCAGCCCCAGGCTCAGGAGCTCGTACATGTAGCAGTAGTTGTAAGCATTGTCCCTGATATGGAGGCCAACGGCTTGCAGGAGTCCCTGCATCCAGTTACACAGGTCCCTCGGCAGCCTGAGGGGCCAGCCCAGCGCCTTCCTAAAGAAGGAGGTGGAGATACCTGGGGGGCTGCCTTCCAGGGTGCCAATGGCGGCCACTGCGCAAGAACTTTCAGTGGGAGTGTCTCGCAGAGGGGCTTCCTGCTCTTGCCATGTCGCCTCCTCCTGAGAAAGAGATCGAAATGAGGGCATTAGTCTGCAAGTCTTCCAGAGGACTACTTCAACAAAGCAAGCAGGGAGCCAATACAAACCGAACTTGACAGACCCTGCAACCAGCCCCCACAATAATCTCAGCCCCCCAACTCATGCTGAAGCCGGTGCTGAACACGGGCACTTTTCTAGGCGGCCAACTGACCATAAGAGTCACGGGCCTTCAAAAATACGCATGCCTTTTGATCGGGAATCTGACTCCTAATGATAAATATCAAGTAAATAATTTGAAATATGGATAACAATATGCATACCAGGATGTACACTATAAAAACATTTGTAAGATAAAAAATTCAAATGACATAAAGATCCAGTAGTGCAGAAGTAGTGAAGTAAATGATTGACCATTTATAGACTAGAATCTTCCAAAGGCATTAAAAATTATGCTCCAACAGGATTTTTAATGTCATGGGAAATTATTCTTGATATACAGTTAGTGAAGAAAAGGAAGAATATAAAACTGTAGGCGTAGGATTCCACTTTGGTTAAAATATATTCCCATAGAAAAAAGTCTGGAAAGGGATGTTACAAAATGTGAACTGCGGTTTTCTCAGGGTAGAGTAGTTACAGGTGATTTAACTTTGCTTCTTTATATTCTCTCATTCCCATGTTTTTACACTGAATCTATATATTTGGGTAATTAGAAAAAAGTTTTAAGTTATGAGTTGTTGCTAGTGGTAGATGATTAATCAAGCTCGAGAGAAGATATTTGCTAAGAGATGCCAGAAGAGATGCTTCCAGAAACCATCTATAAATTCAGTGGGCTGGTCACTTGGTTGACTTCGAGAACCTGGGAGAGGACTTAGAAAATGTAGAAGGGTCGGTCCTATACCAGGCATTCTTGCAAACAGCACCTTGTGGCCAGGTGGGTTCCAGGTACGGAGGGCCACAAGGCTTTTGTGTGGCTAAGAATATCACCCCATCCCTGCCACATGGGCAAGCTCTTCCAGGCTTCTTATGAGAAGCCATCATGGCTACCGTCCTGGGAGCTCATCTGGAATGGGACACGCCCCAGAGGCTGTGGAACAGACTGAAGCAAAAGAACCCTCCACACCAGTAAGCAGAGGTTTTCTTCTTTATCTGTGAGTCATCTCAATCCCTCTAGGGCCAGAAAAGCTGGCCTAACTTTGAGGATCACTGGAAACCCTTATCAAGGGGCCCTCCCTGTTTCACCAGCATGTTTGAGACAAACATACCTCTCTTTGTTGCTTCAACTCTGCCCGTCTCTTCCGTTGTTTGCTATTGGTTTTACAGTGAATGAAGTGAGGCTTGCAGTAAAATTTGCCTGTAAAAAGAGGCACACACATACAGAAAAATTTTTCTCCTGTAAACTAGAGCCACAGTAGACAAAAGCCAAGTGCACACCACTGTCCAAGTCAGAAAATAGCAACGATGGAAATAGCCCAGGGTGGCTCAAACTTGGGAAATGGCTTCCATCATCTTCCTTAAAGAAGTGGCACTGAGATGAGGTAGGAGGTGCCTCAGAGACAAGCTCCAGCAATGGGGGCTCTCCCGGGGATGTGGCTAAGACTTCAAACCATGGAGGCTCCCGTAGGACGGCATGCCGGCACCCGGAGAGGGCATGGGAGCTCTGAGACCCTACTCCCATACCACACCCCATGCCTCTTTTCCATCTGGCTGCTCCTCTGCATCCTTTATAGTAAATAGGAAAACATTAAAAAAAAATCCTCAAAGCAAACTGAGGCCAAGTTTCTTCATAAGACCAGTTGCCAGGCAGCAAAATGGACAGCTTCGAGTGTGAACACCCTGAATCTTTCTTTGTGGAATACCTGGTGGGTGGGAAAGGCTGAGAGCAAATGGCAGCAGTGATGGTGAGGAAAAGACCCAGATGGGGCACACACCGGGAAACTGGCCACTGCCCAGGACCACTGTGCACCTTCCAGAAAAGCCTTCCTTGCTCACTGCTATGCTGGTAACAGTAGCAATAGTAAAAATTGTAACAGGGACACTTACATAGGAATGACTGTGTGCCAGGCACAATGCTACGAGCTTCACGTGCATTAACTCGTCAGTCCTCACAACCACCCTGAGAGCTAAGTACTACCATTAACCTCATTTTACAGATGAGGAAACTGTTTAAGTAACAGGCCCAAGGTTCTATGGCTAGGAGGTAGTAGTTTAGTTTGAGGGCGTGTATTGAGCGCCATGCTATACTGCTTCTTGTTATAGATGACAGAGCAAATGTCAAGCGCTGAAAATTAGAAAATAATCATTCGTTCCAATGAGCACGATTCCTCCATCAATGTCTTTGTTAGGCCACTTATCAGAGGGAATGTAATTTTGATGGTTATTTTTAAGACACATACTATGTAAATAATATTAACATTGCATCATATGGTGAAACTTACTTCATGCCAGGTGTGGTGCTGAGCATGAAACAGAGGGTATTGGGTTGGATTTTCTTGGCCATACAGGGACAATGGAGGGTGGTGAGGCTACATAAGAAGAGGTACATAGAGCCCTTGGCACACAGCAGATGCCCACCAGGACCTGGTATGCCACACCACAGTGCTAATGCTACCCCTTCCCTGGGACCACAGGCAGCCTCCCCTTCTAGCAGGAGCTCCCAGTCTCCCTGAACAGCTTTCCTGATGACATCGTACTTCCTTTTGGGGGTGTGTTAGGTGTCCTAGAGCCGCCAGAGGGACAGGAACCCGAGTCAAGGTCACATCTGAGGCCAAGGCCAGAGCCCAGTGCTGCCCTGGTCCCTGGGGTTACCTTCATCGCAGTCAAAGGTGTAGGCAGCCAGGCGCAAGGTGGTGGCACAGACGCTGCAGCGGAAACACTCCCGGTGGAAGAAGTGGCCCTCGGCGCTCAGCCGCTCCATCACATACACACGCTTCTTACAGAAGTAACACGTGTCGCTGCCTCCCAGGTTAAGGGGAAATGACTTTCGCATAGATTCCTGGGGATCGGGAGAGAGGAGTGGTGTATTAGGGCTTATCCCAAGCTTTCAAATGCCAGGCTGAGGCTTTCAGAAATTCCACACTGAATGCTGGGGACCTCGTGGGCTTCTGTTTCCTGCTCCTGCCACTGCAGCAAAGAGGGAGGGGTAGGAAGATACGTCCTTAACCCAGACCCCAACCCTGCAGGGGCTGCTGTTAACCGTACTCCCAGGCAGGCCGGAGACAACAAGGTGGGCCCCCACCGAGGTTGGCTGCTCTGGTTTTTGGGGTGGGAGTGATCCTGGTCTGACAGAGGGCTTTACTCAAACGTGTCCTCCCCACGATATTCTTTCCAGGATCTGTCCTTGGGATTAAGTGTCACCTGGTTCTGGACAGAGGTCCTGAAACTGGCCTGCTGAGGATGTTTTAGGTGTCCTGTTCCCCTGCAGTGGCACAGGTCGGGTGAGGAAAGCTTGTGGCATCAAATCTGGTCAGTTGTAGTCCTAATTGTGAATTGGGAGGGCACGGGCTTGGGCAGCAGTACCCCTGGGCAATTCCAGGGCAATGTGCCAAAAGGAAACAGAAAGAGTGGTCAACTAAAATTCCTGGTGATGGCAGTGAGCAGCCTAGTTTAGAGAAAGGGAGAATTCTAATCAAAGGGATATTTTCCCCATGACTTTTTTCTCAATCCAATGCAAAGAGTCTGTTCAGGTTGGACACTAAACATTGAAAGTGAGACCATTCAATTATGCTCACGGCCTCACCTGGGCCTTTCTACCAGGCCGTTCTCCAGAGCTACAGACAGCAGGAAGATCTCTATTTTCAAAAAGACCACAGGGGACCTGAGTGAGGTCTGTCTTTAAGGAAATGTAGGTTCCCTCTAACTTCTGCCCTGATCCAGCTCATTCTCAGCCCCCTCTTGGCCCAAGAGAAGAGGAGCCTCGGAAGGGCTAGAGCATCCTCTCCGCATCCCATGTGCCCGCCTTGGGATACCAGAGCCAGTGTCTGTGGGTGAAGGCTGGGGGTGCATGTCCTTACCAGGTCTGGAGAGGTGGCCTGGGCCTTAGGTCTGTGATCATTCATGTACAGATTGACCAGGACTTCAGCTGCAGCCCCTATTCCGCTGGACACTTTCCCTACCGTCAGCTAACCAAGAGCAGAGGCAGAGGAGACAGAGACAAAGGTAGAGGCCAGTTAGCACCCAGGAGGAAAACACAAGCAGGATGGATGGGGAGAGGGCTCCTCACCCACATGCAAATAGCACCCCACGACCCAGGAGAAGCAAAACCAGACAGGAGCAGACCACAGGGATTCTGGAGATGGAGAAAATAAAATAAATAAAACCCTGTGGCCACAAAATCACAAATGCTGTAGGATTCCACTTACATGTGGTACCTAGAGTAGTCAAAATCGTAGAGACAGGCAGTAGAACAGTGGTTGCTGTTGTTTAATGGGTACAGAGTTCCAGTTTGACAACAACTAAGAGTTCTAGAGTGGGAGGATGGTGAGGGTTGCACACAAAGGATGTATTTAATACCACTAAACTATATCCTTAAAAAATGGTTAAGGCTGGCTGGGCATGGTGGCTCATGCCTGCAATCCCTGCACTTTGGGAGGCCGAGATGGGCGGATTACCTGAGGTCGGGAGTTCAAGACCAGCCTGACCAACATGAAGAAATCACATCTCTACTAAAAATACAAAATTAGCCAGGGTGGTGGCGCATGCCTGTAATCCCAGCTAGTTGGGAGGCTGAGGCAGGAGAATCACTTGAACCTGGGAGGCAGAGGTTGCGGTGAGCTGAGATCACGCCATTGCACTCCAGCCTGAGCAACAAGAGTAAAACACCGTCTCAAAGAAAAAAAAAACAAGGTTAAGGTGGTAATTTTTATGTCATGTATATTTTAACACAATAAAAAAATTTGGGGGAAAAAAAGATTAAAAACCAAAAGCCTTTTAGTCCTGGGTGGGCCACAGGACTATTACATCCACTGCGGGGTGCAAGGCCTTCCGAAGTTCCTGAGCCTCTCATTGCACAGATGCGTACATGAATCCCAGAGAATGGAAGGGTCTATCTGAGGCCACTTAGCAAATAGATCTAAGATTCCAGACTGTACTCTGGTCTCCTGCCCCCCAGCCCTGGGGCATTCACAACTTTACTCAGCAGGGGGATGGGGTAAATGTGGTGCTCAGACCCAATCATTACCCAAAAGGCCCCAAAACCTGCGAGTCAGATAAGCCAAGCAAAGAGAAGAAAATCAGGAGCCAAGTCCCCTCAGACAGAAAAGTAGACTGCCACACTGCGGCCACCGTCTTTCAGAGACCCCTTGACCCTGGGGGGCCGCAGGCAGCTGCCCAGGGACCAGCAAGACCAGGGGAAGGGTACGGTCCCAGCTCCACCACAGGCCAGTGCTGAGACTTGGCATAAAGCACAGAACTTCTGAGCTCAGTTCCTCATTTAGTAAAATGGGGAGAGCTATACCTGTCTCCTGAGTTTGTGGGAAGGACTAGTCGAGAGAATGTGTGTCCTAGCACCTGGCACTGAGCAGGCTCTTGGCCAGGACTACCTTGTGTGATATTGTGATATCATCGGAAATATATATTTGGACTCTGCCCCCCGGTTCCCGAGGCAGAGCTCCTAAGACCTTTGTACCTTCCTGAGTGACAGCAGCATCTGACGCAGAGCTCCTAAATCCCTTGGGATTTCCTGCGTGACAGGAGCATCCTTTGCTGGAATGAAGTGACTCTTGAGCTCCTGGATAGCTTCAGGATGGGGCTGGTTGCCAGGGGAACCAACCCTGTGATTAAAGGGTTGGAACTTTCAGTCCCATACACTGACCTACGAGGTCAGAGGGGCTGAAGGTTGAGTTAATCACCAACAGCCAATGATGTAATCAATCACGCCTTCATAACAAAGCCTCCATAGAAACCGAAAAGGATAGGGTTTGGAGCTTCTGGAGGGCGGACCATGTAGAGGACCCTGAAGGGCAGTGCCCCAGAGATGGCATGGAGGTGCCTACCCTTTCCCACATGCCCTGCCCTGTGCCTCTCCTCACCTGGCTGTTCCTCTGTATCCTTGATAAGATCCTGTATAATAAACCAGTAACCGTGTTTCCCTCCTCAGGTTTAACTAATTTGCAAGGATGGCTCACAGAACTCAGGGAAAACATTTCCATTTATAGACTTTGTTGGTGGGGAGAAACATCCCCACTCTATTTGGTGACCAAAGGTGAGTGGTGTGAGAGTGGAGAGAAGCAGCTTTGTTTTTTTCTTATACCTTGATTCTTCCCTCCCTTCCCTCCTCTAGATTCAGCCTGCCCCAGCCTGCCTTGAAGCTCCTAGGTCCCTCCAAGCAGGACCACAGCCCACCCTGTCAACAGCAGCAGTATGTGGAATGAGCGCATACTGGGCAGGTGGGACAGGATGGGGACTGCAGCAGGCTCCAGAGCCAGCGCCGGGCAAGGTCAGCTTGGAGACAGGGAGGCAGCAGCTCTGCATGGGCCATGGGGTGCATGGCCCAGTGACAGGCTGTGGGTACCTGTGCTCCTGAGGGCACCTACAAATGCCTAGACCCCCACCAAGGTGTCAAAGAACTGGGGAAGGGGTGGAAGCTGACAACCTAAAGAGCATGGCACAATTACACATACTCGCTTCTGCAAACCACAGCTTGCTCTCCCCTTCACCTCTTCACCCCTCACCCCCAACTCTGGAAGCCTACCCTGCTATTGCTGCAGTCTCTTCTTGGGGGAGGCAAATACATACAGCACGAGATTCTAGAAACACTGCTCCTGATACCAAGATCGTAGAGGGAGGGAAGCTCTAGGTCCTCCCCAGCTTCTGAACCCAGCCTCTGGGAGTTGTGGCCAGCGAGAGCAGCAATGGAGGCTGCAGGGCCTCTGGGCAAGAGTTGATAGCCATCGCCACACCAAATAACAGTAACTTGTGTGTGGGTGAAATGATGACCTCCATCAAAACCCAAGACTGCCCTTGGGATGCCACATCTAAACTGATAAGAGAAAGCCTCAAATATAAAGCAGGGAGTCCAGGGAACTGCAAAGCAAATGACAGGCTCACCACAGCTCCCCTATTCCTGGTAGCAGTGCCCATCCTCAGGGCCTAAGGCTAACTCACTGGCTTCCAGCAAAAGCACAGGCACTATATAGGGCTGAGCAGGAAAAGGAGCGCCTGGCAGGCTGGTGTGAACAAAGCCCAGGAGCCCCTTGCTCCCTTTCTCATTAGGAAGCCCAACATTACAGTAACTTTGAAATGGTCACTCCAGACCATGTGTGTGGCTTTGGGGCCTACAGAGGACCTGGATGCATGCTTGCTGGGGGTGTCTGATCCCTTGAATTTAGACAGATGGGACCTCATCAGAGTTTACCAAGCCTGCCACTTCTTGGGAGCAGCTGTCAGGCCTGGCACCCCCTTCCACCCTTGCCTCTACTGTGGCCCAACCTGGGAGGGATTAGGATTCTGCTTCCAAGCACACTGTCTGCCATTTCCAGGAGGCCACAAATGCCAAGAAATTTAGCCCCTGCTTCCAAGAAAGGTTCAGGTGTATAGCTCAGGACAATAAGTCATTGTTTGCCTGATGTTCCATCCCCTGCTGGGACCCCCAACTTGGCCACTCAGATAGGGGATACAAAGGACTTCCTGGGCTTTTATCAAAATAAAGAGGGGAGGAAAGTCAGGGAGGTCAGTTATACTCTTAGCACCACCTGCCCAGCCCCTTGTGTGACTGCTTCCACCGGCCCAGTGTGTGAACTGGCTCCACAGTATTCTCCCAGAAAGGCACCACAGTGATGCCAAGATACCCACGCACAATTACTGCCTTCCCTGAATAAGCAGAGACTATACTTTCTGGAGCTTTTACTACAAATCCCTAATGAGATCTTATTAACCACTTAGCTAATAAGCACTTTGTGCACTGAGCTTCTGAGCAACCCTGACTTGGGGAGGCATTACTGAAGCATGCAGAGGGCTGCGAGGTTGCTAAGAGGTACTGCCAAAACTGAGCAGTTGCAGAGCTGTTCCATTGTCCTACAGCACAGGGCACAGTCTGGGTCATTTGGGCAGGGGATCCAGGATGAAGACCACATCTGGTTCCACCTATCATTAGGTCCAAAAGCCCCCTTTCTCCCTGTGGCACCCACACATCCACCCTGAGAGGGTGACATTCTTTTTTTTTTTTTAAGTAAAATGAAAGCACCCTTAAGGAAATCAGTATTGGGTCTCCTACTTGCCCTTTCCAACCTGATGAAATGCATTCCAGAATCACCAAGAGGTAGACCAGCACTTCTTTGAGAGGTCACAGGGAAATGAGGTGATGGAGAACTTGTCTCCCGGGATGAGGGGAGAGCCTTTGAAGCCTACCCCAAAGGCCAATGTGAAGGTGAATGTTTCCCTGGGCATCAAGGGTTATCTTCTATTTCCTGACAGCAGGACGGCCTTACCGGCTCTCAGAGTGAGGATATAACTAACTAACTGGCTTCTGCTAGCTCATTGCTCCTCAAACTACCTGCGGCTAATGACAGGTTTTTTTTCTTTTTAAATATTTAATCCATTATGGCTGGTTATTTCCAGATACAAAGAAAATAAACTAGAAATACGATCACACACTTGAATGTGTGGCAGTATCAAATGGTTCTACAAGTTTCCAACACTTAACTCTCTCTCACTTGCTATCATGGGATTATAGCCCAGTCCCTGCCTGTGGACCACACTTTGAGTAGCACTGCTCTAGTCAACTGGGGGAATCACCAGGTTCTCAGGATCCTGAGAAATAAATGCTCAACTCATGGAGAAATCCCAGATAAGTCATCCTGGTGTGGACCTCAGGGTTAGAGCCAGTGGCTCCTACCAAAGAGAAGCATGCACTGATGGCAAGCCACCAGGCTCCTGGGGAGGCTGGTCAAGAGAAGAGCTTATGATTAGGCTGGGAACAATTCATCTGAATGCAAAGTTGGGCAATCTGATGATCTAGTCAGAGATGATCATGTTCCAGCCACCAGTTTTTTAAGAATTAGTAATTTCGAAGTCTGCTTTTTAGTAATTAGTAATTTAAGAATTCGTAATTTCGAAGGGAGTGCTTTTGCAACCCTTTATACATCTCTCAATATTCTTGTAATTTTCAAGAATTTGGGTGTTTTTCATTACCTTCCCCCCCTCTTTTGAATTCTAATTATTTTTCAGCAAATTAATTAGAACATTTCAGGAGGGCAATCATCTTGCAACATATGCCATTTCCCTTCTGTGAGCCTCAGCTTCCTCATCTGTAAAATGAAGAGACTACCACCAACCTTGCAGGGCTGCAGAAAAGACTCCTGAAAGAACCTGGGCCATGCAGGAGGTACTCGGCAGATAGTGAGTCCAAAGCACGGCCACTGGGATAAATGCTGGAGGGAATGGATACCCCATTCTCTGTGATGTGCTTATTTCACATTGAATGCCTATATTCAAATACCACATACTCCATGCATATATACACCTACTACATAACCACAAAAATTAAAACAAAGCACGGCCATTTGTGCAGCGTTGCATTTCCATGTTCTAGGACTTCTCTCTTGTCTTAAATCACTTTCCGCTGCACAAGAATGGCATGGCCCACACAGGACAAGCTCCCTGCCTCCTCTCCCCAGAGCCAATCTAGATAGAAACATGGTGACGCAGCTGTTTTCACACGCACCCATGCCAGAGACTGCAGAAGATGGCTAGACCTCTACAAAGAGGCATTTTCCAAGTGATCCTGTGACCCCAGCGTAGAATATGACGGGCCTCGTCTGGATATCAGAGCGTTCCTCACACTGCACCAAGCTGGCCCATCTCCCCCTCAGTTTGCACTCCCTGAGTGACCTGTCTTATTCACCTTGACATTCTTGGCACAAGGCAGATACTGTGAATGCAGGAAAAAGCAGTCTCCAGGCCCTGTTTGTGTGAGAACAATGGAAACGGCCCTCCCTGCACCTGGAACTGAGCCAAGATTACCAGGTGTCCCAACTGCACTTCTCTACTGAGTTTGGCCACCTGCAAAGAGTTTGGCTCCGCCATACAGCCTGCCAGGAGCATCGAGCAAGTCCACGTGGGTAAGGCAGCAGTGAGAGCAGAATGTGCAGGGCCTCAGAACGGAGGGCTCACAGGAAGAGGAGCTTTTGACAGGTAGGGCCAGAGGGGGTCTGCTGCGTCCACTTGGGCAAGGACATCCTCACTGAGGAGTCCCTGGATGAGAAGACATCAGAGGACAGCCTGTTGGACCTGATTCCTCAGCCATATGCCCAGGGCTGGGGGTAGGCGGGCAGGCAAAGAACTCAAATCACTATGTTCAAGGATGTCTGGAATTACAAGTTCAGAGCTAAGACGGAGGCCTTAGGGGCTGTGAGCTCCCAGTACAAGCACATGTCTGCCCACCTTCATCCCTGGTGCCAGGCACTGTGCTGCTGATCATTGCGCTTAACTCCCAGAGCCCTGCAGGTGGGTCTGATAATCCCCCTTTGCAGGTGAGGCAGCTAAAGTTCAGGGAGGCTCTAACTCACCTGAGGATGCACTGTTCTCAAATGGCTGGGATGAAAATGGAACCCTGAAGGTGACTTCTTTTCCTTTAGAAAGAGAGGGATCAACATGCATTTTAGGTAAATAAGATTTCTTTCAGAATTCTCTTCCACTGGGGAAAGAGAAGCTTTACAGGACACTTCAGGAATTTTGCATAGGTTAGGACATTGCAGTGTTCCAGTTACCCTCAGGAGTAGCTGCTTTCTTCTCCATTTTATAGGTTAAGAAACTAATGCTCAGAGAGGTTCACAAACTTGTCCAAGGCCACACAGTGAGTAATTTGTGCTCTGAACTCAAGTCTGATTTGAAACTCATATCCTTCTTCCATACCAGCACTCTGCAAATTAAAACCCCCCAGGCTGGGATGCACACAGGAGACCTCCAAAAGGTTGCCTAGCTCTATTCCCAGGATAGGAGGAGGAACAGTGAGGTTGGAGGCAGCCTTGAGACCTGTCCCTGAGATTTATCCTCCTACCAGATCAAAGGCAGATTGCCCCAGACAAAACTTCCCAGCATTTCCCTGTTTCCTTCTACTATGCAAATCTCTAGAGTAAACCCTGCAAATCCAGTTTTAAAACAAACACCCCCAAGGGTAGAGAAAGCTCCTTTTAAAATGCTCAGTGATCTTCTGACCCTGGAGGACTGAGGGGCAATTCCTAGCCCAGTGAAGGCCACCCCCAGCCCCCGCCCCGCCCCGACTGCCCAGCTGTGCAAACGCTCAGTGCCTTCTTGTTCTTGCAAGAGCTCACCAGCATGGCAAACAGCCAGCAGCCAATAGCCATCCCATGGGCCAGATCAGCAAAGTGGCCTCCCTTCTGGAAAAGCGAAACTAATTAATGGCTGATAGGGAGCCGAGATCACAGAAGAGGGCTGGTTGATGGGATGGTGCTGGGGACATAAAACTGGGCATAGGTCTCACAGTCCACAGCCTGGAAAGACAGACTCTGCCAAGGATCTGAGCTCCCCATGAGAGCCCTCAAGACTCCCTGTGACCATTCAGGCCAAGAAACCCACAGTACCACTCTGAATTTTACAGTGGAATATCAATCTGAGAGAGTGGGCAAGTCTGAAGGCAGAGCCCTGGCTCCCTGTCTTGGAGTCAGCAACTCAAGTTTGCATCCCTGTGAGTAACAAGTGCTCCTCATAGTAAGTTTGGCTAAGTCAGTTCCCATGAGGAGATGATTATTCCCGCATCCTCGGAATTGGCGTGGAAGACCCTAGGGCAGGAACAGAGACACGCTGCCTGTCAGGAAGTTGCCAAGGACTAACCATCAGTTTCCACGTGCATTTTTCTTCCTCTTGCTCCCCTGAATTCAGGCAAACTTGGGTCAATTGAGCAAAAAGAACAGCCCAAAATCTGTTTGGAAGAAGCATTAAGACCCCAGGCTCTAGGACAGAAGCTCCCTGAGCTGCACCAGGATAGAATAAATCTGTTTATCACCAAGTCATCACCTACTTTAAGGAACAGCTAGTTCTCTCCCCAAAGAAGGTTGTGATTCTGCCAAATTCTGCATGTGCAAAGCCCAGTGCTGAATCAATGGTGGGGCAGAGTTTGGGGAGGGAGGGAAGTCAAGGCAATGGGTGAGGCTGGCAATATCCTTTCTAAGACTGCTTGAAACTAGAAACTCACCACTCCATCCATAGCTGCCTAAAATGGACTCACAGTGTGACCTGCATGAGCCTGCAAGTGTAGGTACTCAGAAAAACTGAGGCACAGAGAGGCTAAGTGACTTGCCCAAGAGTCCATTCTAAGAGTTCCTCCACCATTCCCAGCCATACTGTGAAAGAAACATTAGCCAAAAATTAAGATGTTGGAAGCTGTCAAAATAGTCCAATTACATCATCATCTAATGACCAATGCTGGCTTGGGAGATTGAATTTTTTAAAAGAACAAAAATAGGGCAATTGTTCTACCACAACTGGGGAGAAGCAAGGAACAAACCTGTAGAGTTGGGGAAAGCAGATCTGGGGTTGGACCCCAAAGCCCTCCCTGTCCCTGAGTGTGGGGGTTTACATGGACACAGCCTCTGGGCCTCTGACAAGGCCTCCATGCACACGTGGCTTCTGCAGGACACAGGAGAGCACTGGCCTGGGAGTTGGAACACTGGGCTCCAGTCTCCTCCCTGAGCCTTTGCCTTATCTGTGACTCTGCTCCTGCTCAGTTCTCACGATCACAGGAAGAGCTCTCCAGCCCCCACCCAACCACTCCATTTAAAATCGCCACCCTTCCCTCCCCAGCATTCCAGGTCCCCACCACCAGCTCTAATTTTTTCATAGGAAATAGTGTCTTGCCCTCTAACACATTATATAATTTACTGATACAATATGTTGATTGCTGTAGGCTACTAGGGTGTAAGCCTCATTAGGGCAGGGATTTAACTCTTATTCATTGATGCATATCCTGACAGCCTGAAGTGCCTAAACATTGGATTTTCATGCAGTAAATACTTGTTTACTGAGGGTGGCGGTTCACGTCTGCAGTCCCAGCTACTCAGGGGTGGAGGGCTGAGGTAGAAGGATCGCTTGAGCCCAGAAGTTTGAGGTTGCAGTGAGCTATGATTGCACCACTGCACTCTGGGCTGGGTGACAGAGAAAGACCCTGTCCTCCCGCCAAAAAAAAAATAAATTTGTTGAATGAATGAATGAATGTTCACACATTGGCTTTCGGAGTGACACTGGTGGAGAAAGCTCCTTTTGCAATGCTCAGTGCTCTTCCGACCCAGGAGGACTAAAGGGTAGCTCCCAGCCCAGTGAAGGGCGCCCCTGCCCAGCTGCGAAAACGCTCAGTGCCTCCTTGTTCTTGCAAGAGCTCACCAGCATGGCAAACGGCCAGCAGCCACGCCACAGGCCAGATCAGCAGTGGCCTCCCTTCTGGAGGAGAAAATTAACTAATGGCTGATAGGGAGCCGAATCTTCAGGGGAGGGCTGCCTGAAGAGCCAGAGACAGCGGCAGGCAAGGCCTCAGCAGGAGTGAAGATGATGTGATGGGGACACGCTTAGTGGCTGCAAGCATCTCTGCCTTACCCAGCAGCTGTGCATGCTCCCAGCAGGCTGCTCCCGCCCTCTTAGAAGGATCGAATGCCCAGTGGAAACCAAGTCAGGGTATTTCAGAGGTGTAGGGGCTTTTTTTGCAGCAGTTCTGGCCCCAACAGTGACCATGCCAGACTTTCCTGGGGATGAGAGAAAGGCAGGGACAAGAGACGGCCTTGCCTGGTCCTACCCTGAAGGGCCTAGGCAGCTAGAGGGGGCTGGGCCAGAGAGAAGCAAGGTGTGGGCCTGGCTGACCAACTACGCGCACAAGCCACTGCCTGGTCTGTGCCCAAGTGCCTTCTCCCCTCCCACCATCCTGCCAAGGGTGCCATGACCTTTTCCCATAGCAGACAGTATGTGCCTGGGGAAGGCACCTTTCCCTAACTGGGCAAAAAGCCTACCCTGCAACCTTGCTGACGGTGATGACAAAAGTGCCTGTCTCCACTCACACAGCTCACTGGAACGTGAGCCCAGAACCACTCTTACTGAGGTAAAGAGGCCCAGATAGGTCAGGAGACTTAAGGTCAAACAGCCGGCCTGTGGCTGACCTGGAGCAGGTGGCTGGGGATCTTGATATGCTGAACATGGCTATTTTCAGTGGCATTGAAGATCATCTGTGTGTTTCTCTGTGTTACCCGTTTCTGGGGTGCTTCCCATTCACATTGGGGGCCTCAGATGGGGAGGGGCTGGTAAGATTCCTTGTTCCTTTCTTAGGGACTCTACCTACACCATTCTCCTCACAGAGGTGGGGGCCAACAGGGGTGGGACCCCTAATTACACACCAAGAGGCAGTTTCTAATTTTTCACTAATGCAATAGCATGGAGCTGGTTTGTGCACCAGTTTAACAGCACAGAAACAGACCAGCACTCCTTCTGGCAGTGGCACATTCAGCATGACACACAGAGCCTTCGGTGGGAGCCAGACACACTGGCTGTGAACAGAGAAGCACAGTTGGCGGGGTGGAGTGGGGGAGACTCCAAACCTACTCCATGAGCAACAGCTCATGAGGTAGGCTTCACACCCATTTCTAGATTCATTCATTCCAGAGGCCAGGCTTCCCAGAAGACAGACTGTCTCCCACCCCAGCCTGGTATTGTTCTCCACACAGGAGGTAACAGGAGGACAAGTCAAACACGAAAAGCACTCCCAAACCCAGTCTTAATCATTGTTCGTGAGTGCATTTCATTAACTGCTTAACCAAAGTTAGCTCCCCACTCTTCTCATCCTCCATGCCGATCTCTGCACTACTGAGTCGTCCTTCTAGAACGGAGTAGATCCTGCAGTGGCTTCCTATGACCCAGAGGATAAAATGAAATTCCTTTATACAGAGTGGGCTCACTTCCACTCTCCATGCCACCATAAATGCTTTTATTCCCAAGTTCAAGTCACACCAGACATTCTATCTTTTCATGTCATGCAAGCTCTGCCTGCCTGCCTTTGCACAGGCTAGCCCCTCTCCAAAACGCCCTTGCCCTAAACTTCTCTCTAGCAAAATCCCCCCATGGAACCTTCAACAGTCACTCAGTTCCCATATTACCTTCTCCGTATTACCTCCCAGTCTTCTCCCCTCTCCATTCCTACAACCTTGCCCTTTATACCTCTTATAGAATGAATGGTGTTACGTTAAGTTTATCATGTGAAATTGCCATCTTATTAGGACAAAACAGGCAAGTTTCGGCAGTATGTGATGTGATATTTGGTATCATCAAAATGTCATTTATTTCTATGCTAATGTGCTATTTCCCATCTCAACTGTAGTAAGGGAACGGCACTACCCTCTCTGTTTTCTCAGCATCTGGCACGGAGGTTGGCATATGGTGGGCCCTGATTAATGCTTGCTGGATGAATGAGCCCTGTTTGGCAAGCTTCTGTACGCCGCCTGTTCTGCCGTGTTGTGTGCTCTAACACAAAACCAAAATCGAATCCAGCACTGTTGTAAAATATCTTACAAATCTTTATTCCAGCCAAGCCAGGCTCAAGATGTGTGTCTGTGCGGGTCAAGTGGAGCATGAGAACATCTGGGAACATGCAGGCAATGGGGAAAGCAAATTGTTCAGGACAACTACCTTTCTGGCAGGAGAAGCAGAGTCAATAGTTGATGGAGAGGAAGAAGGAGCTGGATCAGGAGACGGGAGGCAAGAGGGAGGAGACGGAGGATGAGTGTGAGACAGGCCTTTAGAGAGTAGTTTATTCTGCACAGAACAGAAATAGAAGAAACAAGGATTATCCCAGGAGTCACACCTGGTCATCATGCCTCGATCATGCAGTCCCATGCCTGTGCAATCAAGGGGGCAAAGAAAGGAGACCCATGTCTCTGGACAACACAGAAACCCCTGTCTTTGGAGCCAGAAAGGATTATCTGCCTCCTGGTTATACAGAATTCTGCTGCAACTATTCCAGCTCCCTTGTCACACCAAAATAGCTCATGCAGATTCAATCTGTTCCTGCCTACATCCGCCTCAGACACCAACGCCAATTACCAAAGCCCTCACCCTGGAGCTTGGTATGAGGTAGCAGCTGCGAGCTTAGGAGAGGAGAACCCTGGGCTGCTTTAGGGCAGGTGGCCACAGCAGGGGCCTCTATAGCTGCAGCAGGCAACTGTGCTAGCGTCCTGGCAGGCATGTGGAATCCTAAAAATGAACGAAGTGTAAAGCATCCTTCCCACACCAATGATTCCACCAAGTAGCAGAAGATGCAGGTCTGAAGGAGACTAAGTGAAAACAGCAGAGAGGTAAGTTCTAGGGACAGGCGTGCTGTGAGGGAGGGAGGACTTTACACATGCACCCACCTGCAGGATCTCATTATCAACTCATTTCCTCTTGAGCACACACTCTTCTTTTCGCAAATTTCCAAATAAGTACCTGGCTTGGAGGAGGCTGTACTTCCTAATTCTAAGGCAAAGCCATTCTTGTTGGCTTGAATTTATCCCATGGGGAAGTAGAGCTCCAGTTACCGCATATGGTTGGCCTCATCATTCAGTATCTTCCTGATCAGGGCCACAGGGAGATTTCTCTCCCACTCAAAAACATCACAAGCAACTGGGTAAAGGCACTGTGATTCTGCAACTGATGACTGTTTCCTCTTTGTGTTGACCCTTAGGAAGCTCAGAGCCTGCTTGGAAAATATCTAGGGTCTACTGGCTTGTGCTTCTGTTTAGTAATGCCTTTCTTGATCTAAGTTTACTTTCCTGTCTTAGTTTTCCCTTTCTCTTGATGTATTTACTTATTTTGAATCTTTGCATTTGGGTCTTTTTTAGATGCCAGCTTGTGTTATTTGATGGCTTGAAAAACAAATAGCTCCTCATGCTATAAAAGGAGGAAGGAGGAGAAAATTGAGCTCAGAGCCTGATTCAAGGTCACTTGGCTGGATGTCCAACATCTGGGTTCCTGGGGGCTCTGAAAGCCCCATGTTTACCTGCGGGAAATCCCCGTGTCCAAACATGGAGGCAAGGTGAGCCGCCTTCTCTTTAATGTTCTTTGTGTGAAATTCCCTGTTGGCCAAGTTCTGAGCCCTCTTCTGCAGTGAAGGTGAGAAAGGAGAAAGAAAAGAGAGTGACAGAGGCTGAGACAGTTGCTTCCAAGAAGTGGGTGAGGGAGGCAGCCGGGGGCCTTGTCTGCTCACCACATACAGCAGGATGGGAGACAGGGCATGGGCAGAGGGAGGAGGAACCCACCTGGGTAGGAGGAGGGAGGGGAAGAAAGGAAGTCACCCAGACGTGGACAGAGACAGGGCAAACAGTGAGTCTTTCACCTGGAGAATCTTTTCCTCCACTTGCTGCAGCCGCCACAGCACCCCGGAAAGAGCCTGTGCCCTCGGGCGGGTAGAAGGCAGGGTAGCGAAATTTTCTGTCCCACCCAGCTGTAGGTCAGACTTGGCTCTGGCTCTCCAGGGCCTGCTCAGGCACTCGCTGCCAGCAGACACTTGCTTGAGCTCTCTGAGCACATGCCCCGTCACGACCACAGAAGGGAACTGGGAAAGAGGGAAAATTAAGCTTCCTTCCCTACTGTGGCCCTTTCACACCCCCCGCCATGAGGGATCCCCCATGAAGACCAGAGACAAAGGGCGCGCCAGGTGCAACCCTAAGTAAGATTCCAAACCAGCCCCAGGTGTTGACTCTCCACCACCTGCAGCAAAATTTCCTGGCCTCCTCATTCACAACACACGGTCCCGGGCCTCACCCCCAGCCCCTGAATCAAAACCTCTACAATGCTGGTTCTCAATCCTAGCTGCATATTGACATCTAGGGTACTTAAAAAAAAAAAGACCCAATTCTGGGGCCAACCTCCAGAGATTCCGATTGGATTGTTCTGGACTGGGCATGAGACATTGGTAGTTTTTTAAAAGCTCCGCAGGTGAGGCAGACAGACATAAAATTGCGGCATTGTATTCACACCGACCTTACTCAACCTCCACCACCTGGGAGCAACACACAAATCCTAATGCTGACCAGACAACTTTGTGGCTTATGGTCAATGATAGTGATTTGGTTCAGATTCCAAACCCAGGAGCACTACCTGCCATAAGCCACACTCCGTGACTGCCAGTTGCCTTCCTGCCCACTATGCAGGTCCTCAGCTACTCTGGCACCAGGAAGGCCTTTACCACATCCCAGCCTTACCCCTTCAATGGGTCCAGCCAAGTGGCCACCTGGGCCCATTCCAACATCACTTTTTCATTGATATGGAAATCAGCCTATTTGAATGGTCTGCAAATAATGCTTAGCATCATAGGGCATCATACAAAATATCCTGTGGTACAGTTTATTTTTCCCTAGCGGCACCATTGAGAACATGGTATTTGGTCAATTGATACCTCTGACTGGCTAAGGGATCAATAACATGTATTTTGTGATGTTGCATCATTGGTTATTCTTACCTATAAGTGTGGTGACATCAAGGTATGTCCAGAAAATCTACAATCAGCTCTACTTGTGGTGTGGGAAGAGCCACTGACCCCACCCCTCTGGATCAAAGTCCCCTCTGGCTTCACCAAAACAGCATCCACTGGAAGGAGCCCTACCTGCCTTTTCAGAGGAGGTGATGGGCTGGGTGTGGCCTCCTCCAGCTTGAGGCAGCAAGAGTGAACAGGAGGGCCAGAGGAAGAGCACAGGACGGGCTTACCTATCCCTGAGACACAGCGTTCCTGGGAGAAGAAAGGCGAGTCCAAAAAAGCAGCCACAGGAGACATGAAGGAAAAGGTGAGTCAGATTGAGAGGCTCAGAAGGAGGAGAGAAGAGGAGCAGGGAGACAAAGTTTGCAAGTGCAGAGGAAGCACTGGGCTGAGCTCCTGCAAGCCAGGCCCAGCTGGGAAACTTGAGCCCTGGCTCCCTGTCCATGTGAACAGCAAGTCCTGGAGTCCCCTTCTCATGGACAATGTGTGAATCCCAGGGTGGCTTTGCTTTTGGCTCAGACACAGGGCCTTAAGCAGGCACTGTCAGAGCCCGTGCCAGGCCAGGGTGGCCGGCCCGGGAGTCCACCTGGAAACAGAAGAGCTTCCTGCACACTCAAGGACAGGGATGCTCTGGTGCTTCCGATGGAATTGAGCCCTCATCAGCACTTGGGGACTGTGAGGGACCAAGCCTCCAGAATGGGCAATCAAGACAATTTGTGGAGAATTACAAGTCTCAAGGAAATGACCCCTTATAATAAAATCCCTTCCCTTCCTGGAGAAGGTCAGTTCTCCCAGGAGGGACACAGTCCACATCAAGACTAAGGAGACATCTATGGTTGCCTCTAAAGCTAATTAACTATAGAGTCTCATTCTGTCATGTGACAGGCGTTCACCACAGAAAAACCAAATCTCTTTTCCCAAGCTTCTGTAATGTGAAAACAGCACCCTAAAGGAAGTTCAGGGGAGCAAACGGAACCACGAGGCACAGACCTCGGAGCCAGAGTCAGGAGGAAGCCTACAGCCTGATGCAGCATTCCGTCTCCTCCAACCTCACACTGACCCCCATCAGACAAAACAGCCCTGCCAGGCTGACCCTGGTGCAGGGAGAGAGGGGAGGGCCAGGAAACACCTGGGAAGATGGCCTTCAATACTGTGAGCTCGGACTCAGTTCCTCTGGTTTGGATGGATCTTCTCACTGTAGACTTTGTACTTTCCCAGCCAGCCAGCCTCTCAAAGCTCCCTCAAACTGTATCATCTCAAAATTGGCTGCAAACCAAGTCATGGTTGGAAAGCAAAACCAAATTAGGGAATGGATTTATTTAATGCAGAACAACCATCAGCAAACTAGGCCCATGGGCCATATCTGGCCTGCTCCTGTTTTTTGTAAATAAAGTTTTATTGGAACACAGCCAGGCTCATTTGTTTAGGTATTGTCTACTGCTGCTTTCCTACTATAATGGCAGAGTTGTAACAGACAGTAAGGCTTCCAAAGCACTAAAAAACTGCTATCTGGCCTCTTATAGAAAAGTCTGTTGACTCCTGATCTAGAAGGAGTCTCCTTGAGACCAGGCCTGGCTGGCATATCTGAAGTCTACCAGTAGCCAGAACATTCCTGCTGAAAAGTCACCAGGAAGTCAGTCCAGTGAATATTTGACATGACTCACTTGCTTCATGAGTGAGGGGTTCCGAGTGCTCTCCTCAAACTTGGCCAGCAGCTGATTCGCCATGGACTTGACTTTGTTCTGATTTCCACCTTCTTTACTGCTCCCACACTCTTGATTGGAGCCCACGCTACGGCTGGAAAAGTTTGAAGGCTGCAAAGGTTGAAACGGGACACTGATGGTTGGATCCTGGAATCCAGATATCAGAAAGCAGACTTGGGGACTCAGGATGTGGGACTAGTTTCCTGCAGAAGGGCTCCCTCCATGGTCTGAGGAAGGGAGGCACAGGCAGCAGGGCCACCTGCAGAGGCAATGCTCACAGGAGGGATGCAGGTTTCCAAAGGATGAGCACAGCTAGGCTTGGGAGCCAGGCGGTTGGGGTTTGAATCCCGACTCTCATTTCTTAGCCCTGTGATGTTGGCGATTTACTTTACTTCTGTGACATTTTTTCATGTATAAAGTGAGAACAGTAATCTATTTCACATGATTACTGCAAAAACCAAATATAATCATGAAGTGTTGAACAAAATGGTTTTCAAAAATACATCATCTGGCTGAGAAGAGGAGAAGAGCGGGGGCGGGGGGACAATGAAGGAAGCAGGGTTGGGGGTCACTCAGGCAAGGCCTGGGCTCTGGAGATCTTTCTCCACTCCCCTCTGTAACCACCCCCAGCTTTAACCAGCCCTGTTCTATTTTTGCTATCTTTTTAAAGAAAACTTTTAATTTAGAAACAATTTTAGATTTACACAAAAGTTGCAAAGATAGCACAGACTGTCCCTGCATACCCTTCACCCAGCTGCCCGCGGTGTTAAATCTGGAATAATTGCTCCTGTCATCAAGATTGAGAAATTAACATTGGCACAATACTATTAACTAAATTATACACTTTATTCGGATTGCATCAGTTTTTCCACTAATATCTTTTTTCTGTCCCAGGATTCAATCCAGGATCCCACACTGCATTTCATCATCCTGTCTCCTTGGTTTCCTACAAACTCTAACAGTTTCTGTTACAGAATGACACTTTTTGAAGGGTACTGAGCACCTGTTTTATAGCAAGCCCCTCAATCTGGGTTGGTCTGATGTTCTCTCATGATTAGACTTCCAGGAAGGACACCACTGAGGTGAAATGATCTTCTCATTCCAGTACAGCGGGGTGCATGATATCAACGTGACTTATAGGTGGTGATGTAGACCTTGGTCATTTGGTTATGCTATTTTATAAAACGGAGTTCCATATAAGATTTCTCTAGCTCAGCCGGGTGTGGTGGCTCAAGCCTGTAATCCCAGCACTTTGGGAGGCCGAGACGGGCGGATCACGAGGTCAGGAGATCGAGACCATCCTGGCTAACCCAGTGAAACCCTGTCTCTACTAAAAAATACAAAAAAAACTAGCTGGGCGAGGTGGTGGGCGCCTGTAGTCCCAGCTACTGGGGAGGCTGAGGCAGGAGAATGGCGTAAACCCAGGAGGCGGAGCTTGCAGTGAGCCAAGATCCGGCCACTGCACTCCAGCCTGGGAGACAGAGCGAGACTGTCTCAAAAAAAAAAAAAAAAAAGATTTCTCTAGCTCATCTGCTAACAGTAAAAAATTGAAAATGACCAGTGTTTACTAAGAACGTCTGTTCCCCCTTACTGCGGTATCTCCTCCCACAGGCCTCAGAAGTATAAATGGTGCTGCCACAGCAAATGGGTAGTAAGTTTTCCCAAGGACACCAGGAATGTCCCTCACAGGAAGAGACATTCTCACGACAACAAAGTTGTGTTCATTTAGAAGAAATTCACCAGAAAAGGCAAGCTATAGTTAATTTTTTAAAAAAGATCCCTAGGTGTGGCAGCCCCATGGAAACCTTTTATGTGGAGCCACTCTGAGTATCGGACAAACACAAACTGAAGAGGCACACCCTCCTTCAAAGTGAAATGTAACTGTGCACAACAGTACAGGCTTGAGTGGGAAGGGGTATGCTTACTTGAGTGATCACTGTTTGTACAAGACCTGGCCCAGGACAGTGGGCCAGATAGGCCAGCACTTTCAGACATCAACGGGCCTACAAATCACCAGGAAATCAATCCTCAAAAGCAGATTTGCTTTCCGTAGGTCTGGGGTGGGCCCTGAAAGCCTGTACTTCTAGCAAGAAACCAGCTGCTGACTAACAAGACTCCCCTAAGCTGGATCTTGGATCACATGTTGAGTAGCAAGAATTTAGAAAGAATATTGCTTTGTTAAAACTGAGTTTAAGCAAACCGTTGCCCTAGGAGACTGTCCAGGGCCATCTCAGAAAGGGTAGACACAAACCAGATTTCTTCCCACTCCAACTCCTGTCTTGCCAGTAACAGAAACAACACTCACATACCCTTACATAAGCCACGGGTGAAAGGCAGGAAAAGACTGCCTGAGACAAAGTGTACCCAAGGGAAGCTTCTTGGGAACAGGCAAGAGCAAATCCCATGTCCTGAAGCTAGAGAGCCAACACCCGTAATCTAGGAAATGGAACGTGTCTGTAGCCCCGTGCAGCCTCTGCTTCCTCTCTGTGTCTCTATTTGCTGGCCTCTTGCTTACACCACAGCCAAGAGGTGGAGAAGCAACAGTGCTTCTCGAAGTGCACCTTCAAGAAGCTCTAGGCAAATGTTCAACCCAAGGTGTTTTGAACTCATTGGGTAGAATGGGTTTGTTGATATTTTAAGATGTGAACTGAACTTGTTTTCCTTTGTCAGTGCTTCCCTTTGACCATCACAGATAATGGGTTGACTGGCTGGCTGCTGCTTTCCCCAAGGTGAACCTCATGACTTTATTTATTATAAAGCTCACTGTTGTGAGATGCAGCAAGTCAGACATGAACAACCATGTCAGCAAATATACGGCAATAAAAACTCTTTGACCATAAACAGTAGAAAAGTCCCTTCTACCTCCTATCCATCGGATATCAATGTATTATACAGCTCATCCCTCATGCCTCTGTGTCATCATTTTGAGGTCAGCCAGCAGGCTGGCGAAAGCTGGCATCCCACACTTCGCTGACAATATGCATGCTTATGGAGTTGGAATGGTTTTTTTTTTAAATGATGTGTATATCTCAGGTCTCTTTTAAAAGCTGCCCAGGGAAGCAGGAACTGATACTCCTTCCGCTTGATCAATTTTTCAGAAGCAGGTGAGAGATTCAGGCTCTCCTTTGACAAAGTAACCTGTAATTTTCTTCTTTCACCAGAAGGTGGCACTTGTGGGCACCAGGACATTTGCCTTAAAGACTAGAAGCAAAGGAAACGCAAAAGGATACAAATGATGATTGGGAGAAAAGTGGGAGTGCTGATGCCTCTTTACTATTTACTATTAATAGTGGTTGTATATTGATTAGCATGTATCAGATACCACGTTCATCTTATTCATCTTTAAAAGTCCTGCAAAGTTTCATGTATTTCAAGTGTATCATTGCATGTTACAGACAAGAACATCCTGGGAGGTTGTGTTTCTCAAGGTTACATAGCTAGTAAATAGTGAAGCGAGATCCAAAACCCCAACTGTTTTTCCATCACGCCAAGTTTGGAACCCAGTGGTTCATGAGAGAGGGAAGGAACAGGGCCAGGCTGCTATCACAGTGAGGCCGCCTGTGGCCACTGGTTGTCAGGAAACAAGCCTCTGTTTAAACCCACACTGTGTACACAAACCTCGTCCAGGTTATTGAAGCCCTTCCGCCTCCGTTTGTTCATGTCATTCTCTCCGATTTGACCATCCACCTGCAATGGCCAAGAAAGCAGGGTGAGCTCAGGGGGCCACGAAGGGCTAAGGGCTTCAGTCCCACTAAGATCCCTGAGGGTATAGGGCTGGCTTTGAGCTGGTGCTGTGGATGTGTCCCTGCCCACAAACAGCTGTCAGCCTACAGGCAGGCGTGGTAGTAAATTACTCTGCACTGTGACAAATGCTGTCACAGAGTTTTGTTTAGGCACAGTGGAGAGAACCTCACGCCACCTAGCAGCCAAGGCTTTGTCAGAAGGGGCCAGAATTACATCCCAAAAGATCTTCATGAAATATCAAAGCAAAAAGAATCCCAGTGACATAAGCAGGACAGGGATGATCTCCATTGCAATGTGGCCTTGGGCTCGGAGCAGTTCAATGCTTTGCCCAAGGCCACAGCCAGGTCTGCTGATGCTTTCAGTGTGCTGCCTTATGGAGACCACCTGGGGTCTCTCTGCACCCAGGGAGCCTCTCTCCTACAAGAGGGTGACCGGGTTCAACTTACATGGACTCTCAGGGCTCAAATAAGTTGCCCAGGGATTTGATGGCAAATCAAGTCTGCAATTCAGTCAGCATCACAGATACTAGTAAACAGTATTTTATTAACTTCAAATAAGCATTAATTATAGCCTGATGACTAGCCTGACCATACAGCCTGGTTTGCTGGAGGTGGGGGTAGTTCTGATTTACTGCTGTTTAGCCCCAAGCCTGATTGTTAACAGTGCCCCCTTCACTGTCAGAAGTCTCCTGGTTTAGATGACACATGACATGGTTGCCCTATGAGAACTCCTCACAGCCCACTCTCTGCTGCCTGAATCTGGACACTGAAATCCAGAAAGCCCTGCTCTACCCAAGCCCGTTACATCACCCTGCAAGGGCTCCCTGAGGGCACTCAGCTGTCAGGCTTGTCTCCTCAGGGAATGAGCAGAACTCTGGAGGCCGAGCTGATGCTATGGCTGGAGTAGGAAAGACTGAATTTAGTAACTCCTCTGTACCCATGGGTAAGTCTACCCTTGTCGCTGGGCTAGGGTCCACCTAGGCTCCCCCATCCTTTTCTAGGGTAAGACCTCTCTGCTACCAGTCTTCAGCCACTGGAGCCTTCTCCAAAGAGCAAGCTCTGTCAGAACCAGGGAGCCATGTCCCACTGACCATAGATCGCTTCTTCAGGGAGCCTCCTACTGTCTCAGAGGGGCCCTCCATCGCAGGCCCACATTAAATCCAGTCTTTCTACCATTTTAGATGCAGGGGGAAGTGCTGCAGACCACCTGCTCACCTCAAACCCAGGCATACAGCCCAATCAGCCCCATAAATCCTAATCTACCCAATCACAGGAGGATTCTTTCACCTCCGGGTTGTTCTGAAACAACAACCCTAGGTATAGGTGCCCCAAACACAACCCAGTACGCACCCCCTCCCTCCAACGGAAAGCACCTGTCTCTTGTCCTCTTCTTCATCCCCTGCCCTCTCCCCACATTTACCAGCACCAGATAGTTTTGTTTTTTTTTTTGAGACGGAGTCTCGCTCTGTCGCCCAGGCTGGAGTGCAGTGGCCAGATCTCAGCTCACTGCAAGCTCCGCCTCCCGGGTTCCCGCCATTCTCCTGCCTCAGCCTCCCGAGTAGCTGGGACCACAGGCGCCGCCACCTCGCCCGGCTAATTTTTTGTGTTTTTAGTAGAGACGGGGTTTCGCCGTGTTAGCCAGGATGGTCTCGATCTCCTGACCTTGTGATCCGCCCGTCTCGGCCTCCCAAAGTGCTGGGATTACAGGCTTGAGCCACCGCGCCCGGCCGATAGTTTTGTTTTTAAAGACAAGATCAACCATAGTTTAGTCCATTGATATTTGCTCAAAAATTTGCCCCAGGCAGCACAAAACAACACATCAAAGGGACCTGCCTTCTCTTGAACATTTTCCTCAGCTTCTAATAAATCATTATTCTGTGAATGGAAATGATTTTAAGCCAAAAGCTTGGGCAAACACCAAGAGAAACAGATGACCTTATTTGCAACAATGTTGGGTCTTAGAGGAACAGGCTGTCTGGACCCCCAGCTCCACAGCCTGGGAATGCTGCTCTGGCCAGCCCAAACCTGGGGCCTGTGAAAGTACAGAATGTCCTACCCAACAAGAATGCTTCATGCATAATCTTAGGGTTTTCTGTTGTGTGTGTGTGTGTGTGTTTTTTTTTTTTTTGGTTTCTACATTAAATGAGGATTTGGCTTTTCCTCCAAAGGGCAAAACATTTTACTCTCTTTTGTACTCAACAAGTGGGACTGTTCCACTGGAGCCTAGATAGATTGAAGACAGCCATATTAGCCATGGGCTTATGAAGGGCATTCCTGGGAAGGCCGTGCCCAGCCAGCAGCTCCTAAGAAGACTCCAAATCCTTCAGGGGGAATAAAGGACATGGACAGGGACAACCTCAGCCTCTCTGACCCACCCTGATCCATGGGACAACCAAATGTAGTCTATGGAAAAGTTAGCAACACACATATCCGAATGGTTTCTACTTTTCTTTATGAATTTAACACTGAAGCACTGACTAAGAGCTAGGCTAAAACAAAAAGGTTAAGAACATTCGAACCTAGAGATTTATCTAATTTTTTCTTATCTGTATATCTATATTTGTGAACCATAATTGCTTCAGTACTCCCTTTTCCTCAGACCCTGTTTCACTCTACAAAGAATTGAAAGTACAAGAAGAAAGAAAATACTTATTGTGCCCAAAGAGAACATGAGAATAACTTACGTTCTTTTCCCATTAAGGTTTCCAGCTCTTCCACCCTAAGAACACTTTCTTATCATGATTTCCCAATGATTTGAAAGAGTCTATATACCAAAAGGCATTTATTAAACTAATTCATTTTCCTATAAAAAAAAATCAAAGATGTAGATCTGCCAATCTGAACATTTATTTGATCAGCACAAGATAACCATGTTACCATACTGCCCGAGTTAATGAGATTTTAGCTCAAAGCAAACAAACTTTATATTTAGTTAGCTGGTATAGCCTAGCCCAGGAATAATTTAGATATGGGTCATAGGAGGAGAGGTTGGCCATTGCAGGCTATGGTTTTGTTGATTTGGGCAGCAGCTGTGATAGTTGGGAAGATGGCCAGTGATATCAGCAAGAGAGCTCTTTCTTCAGGGAATCATGGATTTGAGTATTGGTACTAATTATTTCCCAGCTGTGTGATCTCAGGAAAACCATCCAACTACTCTGACTTCAGTTTCCTTAACTCTAAGAAGAGATCTTCTATTGTTTAGTTCATAAGCTGTTGTGAGAGTAATGAAATCACAGACATAAAACACTTCTTAAACTATAAAGTGCTAGACAGTAGTCTCCCCTCATCCATGGCAGATACGTTCCAAGGCCCCCAGTGGAAGCAAGAAACCGTGGATACTGCCAAACCCTAGATATGCTGTTTTTTTGACCTAGTGACTGAGACAGCTAAGGTGACTAATGGGTGGGTAGCGAGTGCACCGTGGATATGCTGGACAAAGGGATGATTCACATTCCAGGCATGATGGAGTGGGATGCTGTGAGATTTCATCATGCTACTCAGAATGGTATGCAATCTAAAACTGTGAATTGTTTCTGGAATTTTCCTTTTAATATTTTTGGACCATGGGTGAACACAGGTCACTGAAACCTTGGAAAGCAAAACTGCAGATAAGGAGGGTACTACTGTACAAGTATTAGACACTATTGGTGAGGTCAGTGTTAGTCACAGAATTTTATTTTATTTATTCTCTTTTTGGGGACAGGGTCTTGCTGTGTTGCCCAGGCTGGAGTGCAGTGGTGTGATCTTGGTTCACTGCAACCTCTGCCTCCCGGATTTAAGTGATTCTCATGCTTCAGCCTCCCAAGAAACTGGGACTACTGGTGTGCACCACACCGCAGGTTAATTTTTGTATTTTTAGTAGAGACAGGGTTTCACTTTGTTGGCCAGGCTGGTCTTGAACTCCTGGCCGCAAGCAATTCGCCCACCTCGGCCTCCCAAAGTGCTGGGATTACAGGCATGAGACACCGTGCTTGGCAGAGTAACAGAATTTTAAACATCTGAATTCTACTTCTGGCTTTGACATTTACCACCTACATGACTTATCAAAATGTAATTTCCCCAAGTCCAAGTTTCCCCATCTAAACATTGGCATGAAAATGTGTTCCCAGCCTTCCTCCAAAGGTGACAAGAGCAAATGGGATGTATATGAAAGTGTTTTGTATGCTGTAAAGGGCTCTATTGATTGTGGTTGCAGTACAGAACCAAGTGTTCAAGCCAGATCGCTTTACTCATCTTTTGAGAAAATAAGCGTCTTCATTTAACCATCATTTCTAAAGGAAGAGAACTATCATTTACTGAGCACCTTCCACCTGCCAGACACAGTGCTCAGACCTGCGGCACACATTTGCTCGCCTCATCTTTGCTGCAATACTATGATGTACACGTTGTTACCCTCATTTTTCAGACAAGCAAAGGAGCTTTCTGAGAGGCTAGAACATTTGCCAAATCCCCAGCAGATGTAAATCTGTGTTTGTCTGCTTGACTTCTAACTGCATTCCCAATCTGTAAATCAGCTCTGAATCCTGGACTGAGACTGCACAGAGAAAAGGAGAGAGAACAGCTTCAGCCATGACCTGCGGGCACCTGGAGGGGTACTCCAGGGCCCTGTGCTGGCCTGGCCTTGGAAAGCGGCACCCTTGACTCCCCCAAGGCTTCTTTAAACCTCTGCAATGAGAAGTCCTGGAAACCTAGTGGGAAGCTTTGGCTGCTGGGTGTGTGGTTCTGTGAGAGAAGTCGGGGAAGTGAGGTGAGAGGAAGTTCATAAGGCAGGGTCCTTGCTTGTTTCGTTCACTGCTGCAGCCCCCGTACTGAGGAGAACTCCACATAAAATAGGCACTCGAGAAATGGCTGTCGAATGAGTGGATGGAAGGAAGAGGCACCTTCGCACATAATGCCACCCGGCTCTTCAGAAAGTGTCTGTGCAGGTGGCTCAGGAAGAGGAGGGTTGGGAGGGGAACCTGGACCACTCAGACCGGACACTGAAAACGTCCGTCACATTTTGTGAATGCCACTCTGTCAGGGACCAGTGCTGGAGGATGAGGAGGACCTGGCTGAGCAGGATCAAACCTGGGGCCACCCACCTGGCTTCTGGGATGAGCTCTCCAGGGACAAGCGACAACTTCTGTTTTATCCCCTGGAGTGGGCTCAGGATGGGACAAAAAGTAGTGCTCTGCATATGTGTACAGTAATGACCATAGTGGCCATAAGTACAGGTGTCACCATGTATGGTAGGTCTAGGAGAGTACGGGTGGGTATTGTGAGTCTGAAGGTGTATGTCTGTGTGTGTGCCATGCACACAGGAATGATAGATGCCATGGTTATATGTTCAGGTGTCACCTGCATGCACGATGATAAGAGCCCTGGAGCCCCCAGGAACTGTCCCTTGCTATGAGGCTTTTAGATGCTCACCAGGACCACAGACAGATCTGCAGAAGCAGACCAAGGGCCTTTTAAGGGAAAATATAGTCCCCAAGTTCTCCTTTTTCCAGGCGTGGGCTGCCCAGTTTTCAGAACAAATCAACCCAATGGGTTGCCACTCATGGTGGGATGGAAAAGTTACTCTCTCTAAAAGTAAACAAGATCCTTGATGGAGAAAAAGGCCTTTCATTTTGCTTGAAGTTGATACATCTTGCTTGGATTGCATGTTATCAGGAAGATAAGATTAGGGGGAAAAGAAGAATTTAACGTCAGTGAAAATCAGGAGGGAGGTTCTTAAGCCTGACTCAGCAGAGAACCAGTGTATCCTCTTCAGATAAAGATGCCACATTGTAAACAAATGTGCACTCACAGCTCAATTCCCATATCAAGATATTCCTCTGGAAGATGGAGAGGAAGTTAAGGAGAGGCAGGGAGGAAGGTCAAACACAGATGCACCTACATGTACAGCTATTGTCTGTATTTGAGGGGAGGGCTATTGTATAGACTTGTGCAAGCATGCCTGCCCTGTAGCTCCACTCCAGAAAGGTTGATGAGCAAGGTCATTGAGGGCTGCGTGTTTTGTTGTACTGATATCTTGGTGTAAATGTGAAGGAGCCCCTATGTACAGACGTGGAAGTATGCATGGATTTCAGAGTCTTATGTGCAGACATCCCCCGTGGCTGTGCAGGACCAGACCAGGGTGGACTCAGCGTTCTTTGCTAGTGGGAAATGTTGAGGCCAAAGAGCATTGCCATTAGATTCCCAAATCAAAAAATCATTCAGATACAACAAGGTATCTGGTAGGATGGGGCGAAGGAAGAAGGTACTTTCTATGTGGCCCTGATCACTGTGCTGGCATTGAATGGTAGACAGAATGCAGAGGTATCTCAGTGATGGCCAAGGCACAGTGTGGTGACCCGGTAGCCTTATGAAAGCACCCAACCCACCCAGAGGAAATGCTCCATCACTCTGAGAACAAGTAATGCCCATGCCAGGCACTTCACTCAATGGCCACATCTCTACCTATCCAAAAATGGGGCAGAGTGCAAAGATTAAATGAGGCTGGGGGAGAGAACAGATCTATGGGCCTTGACTCCTCTCAAAATGGGTAGCCAAGGGACTCACCCTGAAGAAGACTGAACAGGATTCAAAAGGGGCCAGAATTGGGCTGGGCAGAACCCTCCACCGCAAGCATTTTCTAGCAGAGCCAGAGGGAAGTGAAGTAAGGCCCTCAGCCCTTGGAAGGCCTGGCCAGCCTTGCTGATTCCTGACTTTTAACCATCCCCAGGTCCCAAGCCAGTGCTGGCCAGGCTGTTTCAATTCTGTCACTCCGTAAACAGAGGTGTGGTGAGTGAAAGGTTGAAACATCCCTCTCCAGTTCCCTCTGTGGGCCAAGCGGGAGAGACGCAGTGAATGGAGAAAGGCAGTACATGTCTGGCTCAGAGAGCTTCAAGAAACACTGACTGGCTTGCCTGGGGCCAAACAGCCGAAGACAGGGGTCCTTGGGCTGCAGGTAGAACAAGCTGACCACTGGTATCCAGAAGAGAGCCCCATTTGCTCAGTGGGAACACGGTGGGCAATGCAGCCCTCACACAGAGCCTCTAGGTGGGGCCAGCTCAGAGGCGGAGAGCGCTGGATGCAGCTCATCATTTTAATTGCTTTGTTGCCATCTTCCTTGCCCAGCTAAGGCCTTGCTAGCCCATTCCTTCCTAGAGCTAGGGAGCCACAGAAGCATGAGGTATCCTGCTCCTGGAGTTGGCAAAACAGCTGCTGCAGCATCCCAGGGAGCAGGGAGTTCAGGCCTCAGTGGAAACAGTGACCACTGCTCACACAGCCCAGGGAAAGAAGGAGGCTAGGCAGCCCCACCCCCCCGGGCAGAGGGGCTGACTGGATATGGCTGCCTTGGCCAAGCTAAAGAGACTGTTGGCCACCTAGAGAGACTCAGAAACTTGCAGAGGCCTCCAGCCCACTGTCTTGTTGGTGGAGGGCACCCTGCCATGCTGGGGAGGGCAGGCAAGCTCTGGACAGGTACTTACAACTGCCCCCACCCCAAGCCACCCCTGCTCCCTCCAGTGCCTTCACTCTGGTCCTATTCTCCTCCACCCATCTTCTCTTGTCTGCTCCCACTGACCACCCCAGGAGCTCCCCACTCTAGTCCTAGAACTCTTGACATTTGCCATCTGCCCCAATGCATCCACATCTCATAGCCTGTCCTCAGCCCTCACCCTGGCTGGCTTCCCTGTTGCCTGGCACAGTCTCCAGGGCCCATCCCGTAGAAGAGCTCTCCTCCCTGAGCTTCTCAACTCCCTCCCTGCCTTTCCAACTGTCCCTTCCCCTTCCCATCTTCTTTCCTGGCTGCTCTGCCTCTGCCAGCCCCTGAAACTCCCTTGTTCCCTAAGGTTCGGACCCTTGGTTTTCAGTTTGCTCCCTATCTTCCCAACTGGACTCCAAGGTCAAGACTCACATCACTTCTCTATGTCCTATAACTAGATACACAACAAATGCCTTTTAATGAGTGGACTAATTAGTGTGAAGAAAGCATGGGGTAGGGGCAAAGCAATGAAGTACAACAGAGTAGCAGGTGACCTGGCCGAGGCACCCAGCCTTGTTTTTTTTTTTTTTTTTTTTAGGTGGAGTTTCGCTCTTCTTGCCCAGGCAGGAGTACAATGGTGTAATCTCAGCTCACTGCAACCTCCACCTCCTGGGTTCAAGCGATTCTCCTGCCTCAGCCTCCCAAGTAGCTAGGATTACAGGTGCCTGCCACCATGCCTGGCTAATTTTTTGTAATTTTAGTAGATACGGGATTTCACCATATTGGCCAGGCGGGTCTCAAACTCCTGACCTCAGGTGATCTGCCTGCCTCGGCCTCCCAAAGTGTGGGGATTACAGGTGTGAGCCACTGCACCCACAGGCCTCCATTTTTATCTGTAAAGTGGGCACATTAAGCAAGAGAACTGGCATCATGCCTCCCATGGAGATGTTAGCATCCACACGAAACTGTCACTGCTCCTTAGGTATGTGATGCCCAAACTATGTCCCGTGGCACCATGTGAACTCACAGAGGTACCACAGAATATTTTTAATTTTCTAGGAAAACACTATCATGTCTATCAGACACCTTGAAAAATGCTCCTATTAAGTTATTTGGTCTTAACTACTTAATAAATGAAACTGTTAGGTATTTCTTTTGGTATAGGGGCACCATGAAAAAAATTACGGAGACACTAAGGGTGCTATAAGTTGAGAACATTTGGGAACCTCTTTATTAGGCTCTGAGCTCCTCAAAGGCAAGGTCCATATATTGTTCACGTTCATATATTTGCTTCCCTCATCAGAAACGAAAACTATAGCCCTAAAGTTGACCTATAGGAGAGCCCAATGTATATTTGTTGAATAAATGAATAAATACAAATTAATGGAACAAATGTGTAAATGGAGCATCACCACCATGCACTTCTGCCACTAAACTGATGGCCATCAAGTTCTAAACTGCTCAGCACAGTGAGAAATCATTTCATCCCCATCCCTCAGGAAGCAGAGCTGATCTGATTTACTTCTAAAAGCATTCACCAATGTGTCCTATCAGCTCGCTACCATGTCCTTCCTATAACCACTTTGAAGTCATTGAAACTAGCTACACAGTGCCAGGAAGAACTTCCAAAAACACTCATAACTAATTCAAGTTTTACTAGTGTTTTCCGGGAGCGCCTGATCCATGTAACTTACTAGCCTCAACAGTCTGAGAACGTGACAATCTCCGTTCCTCATACCCCGTCCATGTGCAATGGGAAATAAAACAAAAACCAGGCCGAAACTTACTCGTGGAGTCCTCTTCCTTGGAAATGTGAGGTTGAGATAGTTATTAGAAATGGATGATTTGGCCAAGCTGAGGTCAGCATTTTCTCCATAGTTTTTGCGCCAAGAATCTGTTGGGAAATAAAAGTGCAACTGTGATTTGAAACCAGGCTCCAGTAAGTATGGCTATAACAAGGTGTTGGCCGGGCATGGCGGCTTACGCCTGCAATCCCAGCACTTTGGGAGGCCGAGACGCGTGGATCACGAGGTCAGGAGATTGAGAGCATCCTGGCAAACACGGTGAAACCTCATCTCTACCAAAAATACAAAAAAATTAGCTGGGCGTGGTGGTGGGTGCCTGTAGTCCCAGCTACTCGGGAGGCTGAGGCAGGAGAATGGCCTGAACCCCGGAAGCGGAGCTTGCAGTGAGCCGAGATCGTGCCATTGCACTCCAGCCTGGGTGACAGAGCGAGACTTCGTCCCCCCAAACTCAAGATGTAAATGACATACAGATCCACTTACATGCACAGAGGCTGGGTGAATGGAGTCACCCCTGTTTGGCCTCACAGTCAAGGGGAACACACTGGGCAGCCCCAGAACAGACCATACCAGTGTTAGGAGCAGTTAGACTCAGTGACAGGGACAGAGACGGTCCAAGGGGCCAAGCAAAATCTCTGTCCAGGTGCTTACCCACGGGCCTCAGTGGGGTGCCCCGGAAGAGCTCGTAGAACTTGGAGAGGTACATGACCATGCTGAGCTCGTCAGGCTCCTGGGCAGACACCATCTCTCTGCCCGTGGTCACTGGAGGGATCCCAAACTCTCGCTCTGCCACATCAAATGCGAGCTGGTTGTTCTCCACAGCGTCGTCTTCATTCAAAGAGTCAAAGTTGCTAGAGAATCAAAACAAAGTAGAGAAATTCAGGGAGAGGAGGCAGAGGTGCGGCGAGCTGAGCACCTTCAGGTGGTAAGGAGCACTGAGGGTGACACTCTGCCAGGTGTTGGCAGGGTACGGGGTGGGGAACAGTGACCCCACCCCTGCCCCCAGTTCTCACCCCACCACCCCACTGGTCAGGAAGGGACAAAATCAGACTCGGGCCATGATGACATTATTGCTGTCTGGGCTAAAGCCATCAGAAGATGATTTAAACCTCTTGGGAACATTTATGAGCTATTTTACTTTTAAATACATCACCTTTTTAAAATTACAAAAGTAAAATGGGCATCTTGTAAAAAACATCAAATTATATAGCATATAAAGTAAAAAGGGAGCCCAGGCGCAGTGGCTCATGCCTATAATCCCAGAAGTTTGGGAGGCAGAGGCGGGTAGATCACTTGAGCTCAGGAGTTCGAGACCAGGCTGGCCAACATGGCAAAACCCTGTCTCTGCTAAAAATACAAAAATTAGCTGGGTGTGGTGTAATCCCAGCTACTCGGGAGACTGAGGCAGGAGAATTGCTTGAACCTGGGAGGCGGAGGTTGCCGTGATTTGAGATTGCATCACTGCACTCCAGCCTAGGCAACAGAGTGAGAGACTCCGTCTCAAAAAAAAAAAAAAAAAAAGAAGAGTCCATCCTCTTAAGGTCACCTCGCTTCCTAAGGTACCAATTGCTAGCCCTTGGGTAGGGTTTGCTGTCAGTCTTTTTTGTGATTTGCACCTGGCTGTGAAGTTCTGCTGCTGCTGATTTAAATACAGATGCATCATGCTTCAGCATCACAGTGTTTCCTCAAACATCACCTGATCTTCCCGATGACCCTGCTGCTCTTTCTAATTTGTAGATGAAGAATCTAAAGCTCAGAGAAGGTAAGTGGCTTGCCCAAGGACACACAGCTTATGGATCTGGGTCTCAAACCTAATTCTATAAAACCCTCAAACTAGTCCCTGGAATTAGGTCTGGTCCATACTCCTCTCTTGAGGGTGGAGCTCCAAGGTGTGAATGCTCAAATTTCCAAAGAGTGTGGTGATGGGGGTCGGGAGGTAAGGGTGGTGCGGGGTGAGGTGTCAAGAATATCATCACTAAGCCTGAACCAATTTTTATCCTCACATATTAGGAACGCAGATCAAATGCACTGCTGACAGAGTAATCAGTGCAAAGCGAAAAGAACAAATGTTAAGAAAAATCTCAAATCGAAACACAGAAAAAGAAATATTGAACCAAGTAATGAAGATTCTGCATGCAGCAAAATGGCCTTGGCATCCCTTGTCTCCAGGGGCCACCCTGGGCCCCAGACTCACATGAGCTCAGGCCGGAAGCGGTGGATGATGGCACACAGGGCCAAGCCGCTGCGCCAGGATGTGGTCAGGTCGGTGACGTTGACATGCTGGTAGCCCTCTGTCTGCTGCTGGCACCAGGTTAGGAGCTTGCTGGGCCGGATATCTGACTCTGCAAGAAGGAGAGCACAGGCAGTGAGGCTCTGCAGGAATCTCACACAGTCTGCCCTGGCGATCCCCTCTCATTGCCACCATGGCTGGGGACCAGGAGGAGCAGCCCCAAGGCAAGGTGGCCATTGGCATGGGTGCAGCTCCCTGAGGACTGCTGCTTGGGGACCTGGTCAAGAGTGTGGCGGGAGGGGAGGGGAAGCATGTTCTCTTCCAGCAGAGTCCCTAAGACCTACTATGTTTAGGCCCTGCCAACAACATGCTCATCTAGTGGGGAAGACAGTCACAGAGGGGGTGATGATGACACAGTGCTGCAATGGAGGGAGAAACGGGCGCTGTGGGAGCACATTAGCAGGTTTGCCTGAGTCTGCTCTGGGAGAGGAATTCTCTAGAGAAAAGTGTAATGGGGAGGTACATTTGAGCTTGTTCTTTAAGAGCATCTAGGAACTTATCAGATGGAAGAAGTCATTCCAGGAAGACAGAAAGGACTGTGCGGTGGCAAAGAATCTAGAAAAACTTGCTATGTTTGTGTAACAGTGAAATGGTTGATTATAGTAAGTGGTTTATTACAGCAGTGGGGCACGTCGTGGTGCATGGAGGGGAAGAAGGAGTACAGCTGAGTTTGCCTAAGGAAGGAGAGGAGGCAAAGTCTGGACAGGCACAGGTAGCCAAAGAGGTCTCTAAGCAGGAGAGCATCCTGAGCCGAGTTGGGTGCTGGGAATTCCTCATTTAACCATCCCATCTCCCTGTGTTGAGCACTGGCCCTGTGTCCAGCGCACTGCTAGGCCCAGGATGACCAGGAAAAGGGTGAAGTGCATTAACCTCATTTCTACTTAAGGGGACAAGGCCCCCATGCTGGAAACAAGAGGAAAATAAGAACAAGTCCCAGTGAAATAATCCCCCAGTTCATGTTTACTGTGTGAAGCTCTCGACACATACTAGCTCCTTTCATCCTCACAATGATGCTCTGGGCAGGGGTTCTCTTGGTCTTACAGAGGAGGAAACTGGAGTACAAAGAGGAGAGGTGCCTGCCCATGGTCTCACAGATAAAGGGGCAGAGCCAGGCTGGTTGCAGAGCCTGTGTCACCACAGCCACTGAGCAGGCCTCCTCCCCTCAAAGCCCTTCCCAGCCACCCACCAGGGTCCCAGGAGGGCCACTTACCCCTCCTGGAGAGGTTGACAGATCTCCTCACTGAGCCCAGTCTCTCGAGAGGGTAGTGCTCCAGCTCCTTGGTGATGTACAAATGCTTCACCTATGAGCAAGAGAGACAACATGCTTGCCCACCGGTTTTCCCCCAAATCCTAGTCTCAGGGCCCCTAAACTCGACCTACCCCCAATTCAGTGCCTGCCACCATTTTCCTCTATTGCTAGGAGGCATGACCTTCGGCCAGGGAACCCAGGCAACTTGAATCATAGAGCAATGGGCCTCAATCTCCACCCAGATGCAGGCAAACTAAGTGGGAATGTGTGTAGCTAATTTGTGTGTATGTAATTAGCTAATTTTAAAAATTCACACAATTTTCTGTTCTATTGACCAAAGAGGTTGAGAGTTTGGTGGCTTTAAATCAGTGGAAGAAGAAAGTGACCCTAGGACCATGCGTGGTATGCAGAGAGCATGTTTGGCCAAGTAAATTATTTGAGACAGGTAAGATCAGCAATGCATATGCACAGTGACAATATATGTAAATACATGCACATATACATATATATATATCTCCCCCGATATGTGTTCTAGTTCTGTCCTGTGGGCTAGAAAGAATGCTGACTCTAGTGGGGAGAAGAGCTGGTCCCACCATTAGGCCAGCAGGCCTTGGTGGCCTTAGTCCCAGGAATGGACCAAAATTTAATGTGACCCCTCCCCACCACCTCTTCCCACTGTTCAGTGCACAGTGACTCAGACAGGGCCCCAGGGATGCACTTGCCTGATGGGGCCTAACACAGTGGGAGTTGAGGTTTGGGTACCGCGTCCCTGGGTCCAACGTGTACTGCTCAAAGTTCTTGTTGATGTTCTCTGGGGTTGTCTGAGGTAACAGCCGGTAGAGACTTTCCCTGGAGGGAGGCGGAGCCTGGAGGTCAGGGATCACTTTTGCCACCTCAGGCCTTGTCCCCACCCTCCCCTACTTCCCCCTTCCTCTGGTTGAAGGGCTTCCTGGACATGTTTGTCTAACCCTTCCCTGAAATACCTGACACTCCTGGTTCTTGAGATCTGCAAAGTGGGGAGAAGGTCAAAGGAGCCGAGAGGAAAGGGGCACCTGGGTGACAGGGATGTTGGACTCCTCCACCCAGGTAGAGGGGAGGGACGCAGGGCTGGCAGCACGGTGGCCTGTGGTTTTGCCATAACCATGCTCAGCCACGCTGCCTCCTGCGGCCTGCTCCCCACGACCACAGGCTTCCACACCCAAGACTGTCAGAGGCCTGCCTCTGCCTGGCAGCCCTGACCTCCCCCTGTCCACCAGCTGTCACAGCCACGTGGCCAGCAGCAGGGGTCTGGGAGGAAGCCCAGGATCTCAGCGGTGGGAGAGGCCTGGAAAGCCAGAGAATCCAACCCCCATCCAGGACAGGGGACTCAGTACTGCCCTGGAAGATTCCCTTAAATAAACCTCTCTGGCTCTTGGGTGAACGAGCAATGCTGGGGAGTGCCAGCTGCAGGGCCAACCCAGATGAAGATTTCTCTTTGTCATCCAGGGCCCAAGGTCGTGGCCCCCAGAGCAAGTCACTGTAAGAGTCAGATCATGATGGAGAAAGCGTCCTGGGGATGCTGATGATCAGATCAGGCCACACATGGGAAGGCAGAATGGAGGAGGCAGAGGCTCCAGGTATGTCCAGCAGTCACCTGAGGGGTGATCTTGCCCCCTTTCCTGCCTGAGTGGCCTTGCCCCCCGTTAGCAGCCCTGCTGTCAAAGCTCACCTTTCAGCCAGCAGCTCCAGTGGAGGGGTGCCCTGGTTCCAGTTCTTCACCATCCATGCCGTGTCAAAGGCTGCCAGGAAGCCACGGGCACAGCCTGTACCCATGGGCCAAAATGGCTGCAAAAGAAAATGCGCAAAATTCCAGTTGATTCTGATAACTCCCAGTCTATGATCTCATTGTATCCAGCACACACTGATTACCAGGCCTCTGCAGGGCACTGGAGGGACAGAGAGGTGACAGGGCAGAGATGCTGCTACCTGTGAGGATTCACCACAAGGTCAAATAACTGTAGCATAAAGTCAAACATAAAGGGTGCTATGACGCAGGCATCGCAAAACTGCTTTAGGGCTCAGGAAAGGAGAGACAAATTCCCACCCTGGGAGAGGGAGATGGAAATCAGAATAAGCTTCTTAAGAGTTGCATTAAGCTGATTTTAACAAATGGATGGGATTCTGATCCTGATCTACTTGGGAATGGTGTGGGCTACGGCATGGTGGTTGGAAAATGCTGGTGCCTGATGGAAGAACAGCCATCTGTTCTGGGTGTAACATGGAGCATGGGAGGAAGGCAGGGAGAAACCAAGCTCGGAAAGGAGTCTGGGCCAGCAGCAGGATGGGTACTGAGGGCTCAACCAAGGATCTTAGGTTCGAGTCCATGCACGATGGTTCCCAAGGACCAAGTCAACCAAGCTAAGTGCTGACTAATCTGCTCCATGAGCACCCAAAGCATGGTTTGGAATTTGACTCTTAACTTGGAATAAATACATAATCAGTGCTCACGCTAAAGAGAAAACTTTCTCCTTTCTGAAAACATTCATTTAATCTAAGGGTCCTTGCACCCTTGCAGATTTTCTGGGAAGAATTTTCAGCTGGGGAGCTGTGAATGGAAAAGAGACTTTGGGGCCCATACGCCTCTCCTGCACCCTGTGTGATCTCAAAGGCCACAAAGGGCCACCCACATGAGGAAGAAGTCTTGGCCCAGCTGAGGGTCCACACACTCTGAGAAGGATGGCCCACGTGGCCCAGACCGGGGCTGCCTGATTTTGTACTTCATCAAAGAAGTCAGTGCAAAAGAGCCAGGAGATAGAAGAGAAGGCTCTCCTAACTACACTGAGTCCGAACAGGCTCCTCTGAATGCAGCAACAGGACAGGCTCTGAGGCCGGGACAGGCTTGGCAGAGTCCTGCCAACTGGCTGAGAGCCTGTCCTCTCCCCACTGCACAACAGCAGATACTGCCTGCCAGAATACAAATGTGGGATCTGTCTTGTAGAGAAATGTGGGGGCTCCGAGCGCAGGCGGTACCTCAAGCAAGCTGTCACCCACGAGGGCCACAAGCAGCTGGTGCGCCTGCCGCTCCCGCACCAGGGCCGCATTCTCTGAGGCATACATGCAGGTAAAGTCAAACATGGCCACGTCAGGCTGCCCATAGTGGTTCATGGCAAAGTCTAAGGATGGCAGCTGGTAGTTGGTGGCAAAGTCTGCAGCTTCCCGGGCATAGGATAGCAGGTTGTCTTGGTTCACGTTCTCTGCACACAGCAGCATCTCTGTGTCGATGTAGTCCTGGGGAAGATGAAAACACAGTGAGGCAACCTCCCCCTCTAAAGGGCTAGCCTTCATATCCACCTCTTGGCAAAAGGACTTGGAATGGGTCTATACAGTGAGGCTAGTCAGAAAAGACACACAAAAACCAGGGCCAAGGGAATAAAGAGGAAATAAATCAGCCAGCTGTGAGGGTTAACACAGTTGTGATTAAGCATCAAACTGGGCTTTGAGCTTCCTGGCATCCAAGGCAAAAGGGAAATGTGATATGCCACAGAGCTTTCCTTATCACAAAGAAGGAAGCATAGAAATTCCTCAGGGGAGGCCATTTTTCCCCGGCATTAAATTCTAAAAGATCTATCTCACATAGGAATTGCAACAGGGCGCGTTGAGAGCTGGAATGAACAGTGCACTTGATAACGGTCTTGGAGGAAACAACGAGCACATTTCATAGGGCTGGTTCTCATGAGAACTTTCAGTACAATTAAGAGACAAAGGAACCATCAGAAAGTGTGATTTTATAATAAATTCAGCTAAGTTAATGTGATCCAAATATGCCATGTTTAGTGGTCAAACAAGACCAGAAGAAGAAAATGGGTAACCTCTCCCACTTTCCGACATCAGTGACCCCTTCACTTGATGGGCTGAGGGCTCCTCAGAGCTTAGCTTTTTTTTTTTTTTTTTTTTTTTTGAGACAGTTTCACTTTTGTCTCCCAGGCTAGAGTGCAATGGCGTGATCTCGGCTCACTGCAACCTGCAACCTCCGTCTCCCAGGTTCAAGCGATTCTCCTGCCTCAGCCTCCCCACTAGCTTGCTTTTGGTGCTAATTGTTATGCTCCTCTCATGGGGAGTGCAGAACCCTGAGCTGCAAGGACTGGAGTATCCATCCTGGAGGGACACTGGCAGTGAATCACAGGATGTCAGGATTGAAGAGAGCTGACAAGCTTAGTGTATCCCCAGAGCCCAAGCTGCTCACCATGTGGCTAAAGAAACTAAAAGACCACCTTTCTCAAAGGTGACACAAAAAGTACAGACACCTGGAATGGGAGGGGACGAGTGTATAACATGAACACAGGCTTTGGGGTCAGTGAGAGCAACAGGTCAAAGTCCACCTCTGCTGTTTACCAACTAAATCTGGGCCAGTTATTTAACTTGTCAGAGTCTCTGCTCTCTCATCTGTAAAAAGGGAATATCAAAACCTACTTCACAGAGCTGCGTGAGAAGGCGGAATGAGTGTACACACGAAATCCCTAGCCCCATGTGGGAAGTGACTGATGAATAGGAATTCCTGTACCCTGTAATTCATGCTGGCTCCATATATGGCTTACGATGAAGTATATCCTGGACCCAGCCAAGGCACCCTCAACCACAAAGGTCTTCACAGTCACAGAGTACCGCGTCTACAGCCAGACTGACCACTGCCTCAATTTTCTGAGTAGCCATGATTTCAAATAGCCTGTTCTGGAAACTCATATTTCCCTCATCCAAACCAAACCCTCCAAATTGCAGCCAGCACTGGTCCAAGAGCTCTCCGTCAGGCCCCAGTGTCCAGGATGGAATTCCTGTTATTTGATTTCTTTTCTGATCCCTGTTTCTGCGGCCACATGATCACTTCTCTCTCCGTAGACGTGGAGGTGAGATGGGGGAAGACAGAAGGGAGAGGTCTCAAATACCCCCCCTCAAAACATGCCCCAAGCATCCCTAAGATGGAGTGGATGACATTACACAATGAAGACAGTGCCCGGCATGGACTCCTCATGCAGGAGAGTGGGGACTCAGCAAAGGGAAGACACTGGGCTAGAGCTGGCTGGAAGCCTAGTGGCCTAGGGCTGCTGTGGGGTCTCTTAGCGGCTGGAGGGTCCCAGATGAGTGGGGGGATGGAAGAAAGAGCAATACCATAGGGAGCAGATGAGGAAAAGGACAGGACAGAATCCCAGCCCACACATGTATGGGCCACCAGAGGCAGGGGCCCAGGGAGGTTGTGGGATGGGACATCCTTCTTGTGGGAAGAGAAAGATGGACACAGCTGAGAGCCCAGAGGCACGACTGCTTGAAGAGAAACTGCTCTTCCGTCGGTAGCCATGGAAAGAAGCCCAGAGATCAGCTGGAATCAGTGGGGAAGCAGGAAAACCTCTTGTCCAGAGGTTAGTCATTCATTCAACAAACATTTACTCAGCACCTTCTGTGTGGCTATAGGAAGATGCGGATCCATGTAGGGAGAAGAAAACAGAAAACTTGCCATGCCTCCAGGGAGCAAGAGAAGAATGTAAATTTAAACAGCCCAGGGAAGATGGGTCAGGAACTCGGCTGGACACCTGGAGTTTCAGGCTATAACTCTTGTTCCAGTCAGGTGTCCAGCCTGTGGCCTCCAATTTCTTTCCCATCTTGTACCTTAGGCTCCTCAGCACCAGCCTCAGGAGCTGCTCCCAGGGGCCTCTGAGGGAGAACGAAAGGCCTTGATGAAGACAAGCATGGGCCTGGAGGGGCTTTGACAACTGCCAGGGAAGCAAGTTGCCATAAGCAACAGGTTGCTGCCTGGGCAAACACCCTGGGATGACCTGAGGGTGACCTTTAGCATCCCAGGAGGCCAGGGTGCTCTGCAAAACACAAAACCTATCAAGCTTTGCCTGCCTGTCTAGCCCCTCCTCTGCAAAGGTGCCCACTACCCCTACAGCCCTGCACCCCCCAGTTTCAGATGAAGGTGGCAACTTCAGGAGGCAGCTTCTGTGAGGCAGAGGGAAGAAGGGGACGCCGCCGCTCCCAGACTGACAGCCAGCAGTGGGACACTGCGGAAACCCATCGCCCACCCATCTGCTGGCGTGCTCAGCCCACTTCACCAAGCCCACATTCACAGCCTCCGTCCACAGCTCAGGCTCTCAGCAAAGACCTGAGCTGAAGTGGAGAAGGCCTACGGGGCGGCTGGGTTACTAATACCACCCAGCCGGCTGCCAGCACACGCAGGAGAGAAGATGGGCTCATTCTTCTCTAACAAGCAGCGATGAATGGCCACCATGCTGCCTGGGCTCCAGGCAGACACCCAGACAGCAGGCTGACCTTGGGCTGCATGATCCTTATCTTGAGGTGGCAGCAGCAGTAGTGACAGTGGCAGCAACAACAGGGGCTCTGGAAGGGTTGAACACCTGACCGAAGAAGCTTCCAGTCAGGGGCCACTACTCCATGTTTCTTCCTTCCAACCCTGCTCTGTGTTTAAGCATGAAGTCACAAAGCCACAAGGCAGAGGCCAGGACGCCAGCAGGACAAAAAAGCCAATGTGCAAACAAGGCTGAGAAGTTACAGAGGGAATCTACAAACCCACCCTCTGCCAGGCACTGTGCTAGCTTCTCTGTATATATCTCCTATTTGCTCCTTCCAAGAACCCTTTCAGACAGAAACTATCATTCCTATTTTGTAAATAACACTGAGGTTCAGGAAGGATAAATAGTTTGCCCACAGTCTGGAGTTGGTACGTGGCAGTGTCAAGATGCAGATTGAGTCTTCTTTGACTGCATGAATAATGAAATTCTCCCACAAGGTGACAAGGGTCCACAGCGTGAAATTCACAAGTCAAAGGATGCCTATGTCTCATTACGACAAGGAGCCCCCATCTGCCTCCAAATGACATGTGACCTCCCAGAGAAGAGGCAAGGCTGGATGAGACTTGGGAAGGAAAAGACTCAGTCAATCCGCATTAACACCTGGTAAAGGTCTCACAACAGCACACGCCCATGTGCAGAAAATTCTCTGTGCATATTGGCGTGGGCTGCTTTATCCACCACTCATGTAACACCAAGAGAAAGAAGGGTGTGAGTGGGTGGCACCTTCCCCACTCCTCCCCTCGCTCAGTTTCTGGCAGGACTACATCTGCTTTCACACCTGCCGAAGTCACCAGCCCAGGTCACAAAGTCGGGAAATTGCAGCCAAGAGGTACGTACGTTAATGATGACACCTTTGTCGAGCAGGCTCTGCTTCTTGGCTGTCATGACAAAATAGTGGGTGCAGTCCTTGTAGTAAACAATGTTCTCAAGATCTATGCCTGAAAAGAGAAGCATTCACAAGCTCAGTGTTACTTCCTCAGCACCAACTGTGTGCCAGGAACTGTACTTTGCCTCATTATTGGTCTCGTTATTTATCTAAGGAATATTCATGTTAGCCCAGTTTTTAAGGCATACAAGGCTGGCAAAGATAAAACAGAGTGTTAGAATCTACCCAAGTCCAAGCAGCTAGCTTCTATAGTTCCATAGAGGCATTATTCTTGTTAAAACTCACAATGTCTGCAGGGGTTGTGGGCCAGCATTTATAAGTTAGAGGCAGGTAATTGTGCAGAAAAGCCAAGTGCCGGCCATGGCCACAGAAGCTCAGCAATGACACGGCTGGGATTTGAACCCCAGGCCATCTAGCTCCAAGTCCTGTCCACTGTGCCCTCTGTGTGCCCATGGCTGCATAGAGCTGTGGGAATTCTCCAATGACCATGCCAAGGAATATTTCTACCATTTCCCTGCTTGGATGTGAAAACCCAAGGGCAGTGGTAGGAACAACTCAGGGTAGAAGGCTGGGCTATATCTTTTGGCACTTTCCACCAATCACAAGACACCTTACACACTAAGTTCCTGCATTTAAAACCACGCTGTGCAATGAGAGCTTAGCTGCATTGTTCTCAAAGGGAGGTCCCTGGCCAACAGCATCAGCATCACCTGAGGACATACTAGCAACGCAAATTATCGGGGCCCTTCTCCAGACTCACTGAATCAGAAACCCTGGGGATAGGGCCAGCACTCTGTGCTTTAACAAGCTCTAGGTGATGCCAATTCATACTCAAGTGTGAGGCTGACTGGCTTATTTGAAGGGAGATAAAGGAACAGCCACATGGCAACATAGCATTTACACAAGGTGTGCTGGGTAACTCTAGGAACATCTTTATTATAGTTAAATAGGATACAGGCATCAATGCAGAGGGCCCCCAGGAGAATCAGGAAGGTCACAACTGTCACTGTCTGAGGGCACTGTTGTGAAACAATGGCCGAAGGTGACAACCACAGCAAAGTTTAAAGGAAGTTCACTGAAACGTGGAAAAACACAATGTCCTGCTCTCATTTATATTGAGTGGCTTAAATACTTACTTTCTTGGGTTTTAGGGGAAGGGAGGGTTGGAGGATTCTCAAATCATTCAAAAGGACACCATATGTTGGCAGGAAATATTCAAGCTTTTAATGAAATAATGCAATGGAGGTGAAACTCAGAGGGTCATGCAGTGGGCACACACCCTCGTGGCCAGTGAGAGGTACAATCTCGCTCAACAACTAATGCCATTCCTAGAAAATGATCTTAAATATCTGTAACAGTAAATAACTGGAAGGCCTACATCAGAGGTCAGCAAGTTTGTGTGTGTGTGTGTGACAGACCAGCTAGGAAATATTTCTGGCCGGTGGGCCCTATGGTCTCTTTCATGACCTCTCATGGTGGAAGCAGCCATCAACAGTCATGTAAAGAAATGTGTGGCTGGGTGACCATCAGCTTTTATGTATGGATGCTGAAATCTGATTTTTAAATCATCTTTATGTATCATAAAATATTTTTTTGATTGTTTTCTTCAGCCTATATATATAACCATTCTTAGCTCGAAGGCAGTATAGAACCATGTGGCCAGCCATAGTTTGCTAATCCTTGGTTTCAATGCTTAGGCAGTGACAATACATCAATTTGATGAGATCCTCCCCAGCCCCTAAAAGTGACCACCAGGAGGATGATGTTTGGAATGTGACGCTGAATGAGAAAAGCTGAATAGTGTGGACACCGTGATTTGAGCTGCAGTCATGTAACAAGCAAGCATGCCGGTGGAAAATGACAGAAAAGGAGTAGGTGAGTCTGAAGACTATTCCTGTGTGAGGTGGTCAGATTGTGGATGATTTATTTTCTGTATAAAGATTTTATTTAACATTGTTGTTCCATTGCTTTTCAAGGAGAAATACGTGGGGTTTTTTTGTTTTTGGTTTTTGAGACAGTCTCACTCTGTCAACCAGGGTGGAGTGCAGTGGTGCAATTTCGGCTCACTGCAACCTCCGCCTCCTGGATTCAAGCGATTTTCCTGCCTCAGCCTCCTGGGTATGCTGGGACTACAGGTGTGTGCCACCATGCCCCGCTAATTTTTTGTATTTGTAGTACAGATGAGGTTTCACCATGTTAGCCAGGATGGTACCGATCTCCTGGCCTCATGATCCGCCTGGCTTGGCCTCCCAAAGTGCTGGGATTACAGGCATGAGTCACCGCACCCGGCCGAAATAAATGTTTTTAATCAGGTTAAGAAGAAAGGAAAAATATCTGGAATTTGCTTAATTGGAGACAGGCGACTCATCCCCCTTTCCCCCTCACCCTGTTTTTCTCTGCTGTCCCTGTTGCCACCTGATGAGTCACTGGTTTATTTGTGTTTTGACTGTCTATTCTCGTAGAACATAAGCCCAAGAGGGAGGGATTGTGTTTTGCTCACTGCTCGTTCTCAAGCCCTAGAACAGCATCTGGCACATAGTAGGCATTCAATAAGTATTAGTTGAGTGAATGAATCAATACCTCCTATCCTCTAGGCCTGTGGCCGGGTGACAACTGGTGCCAGTACAGGTTATGTTCCTGGGCATACCTGGATGTCCCTCTTGGGGAAGGGCAACTGCTGCATTGCACAAAAGCACCTGGGAACCTTCAGGAACCATCCATAGGTGACTGGCTCCCTCCTCAGCATTCCCTAAATATCCTGCTGACTTCGGGCGCAGTGCTGGCCACCTGCCTTAGGATGGTTTACACAGATACCCCTTACTGGACAGGGAGCCACTGTGGGAGGGATCGTGTCAACCTCCACTTTGTACCCCACAACACTGAGAATTGACACGTAATGAGCACTCAGCAAATGTCCACTATCTCCTTTCATGTACAACATCTAGAACATTCCCTCAAGAATCTCTCTTGTCCCAGAAGGAATCCTGTCTGTATTCACTGTCCTAGGGAAAATCGTTACTTCCACTGTATCAGAGTGAGTCCCTCCAGGCCCAAGAGCCCAGAAAGCCAGCATACGCCTCTGCACACCTTAGAAACTGCAAACTTTAGACCTTGGCCTGGTTGGGAGAAAGGTGAAGGTCCCACCTGTTTCTTCTTTAAGGTCCTGAAAAAATTTCTGATTGAAGATGAAAGCCACGCCGCTAATCTCTTCCACCTTGGCCTCTGCTGTGCTGTTTCTGTTTATGAAGTTGGCGGTGATGGCAATTGCCAGCTTCCCACGGAATTCTTTTCTTCTGAACCCTGCATGAGGAGAAAGGAAAAAGTGTGTCTATCTTCTGGATTTGGTGTGAAAACTGAAAATGATTATTGGGAAAGCTGTTCCCAGATGCCTCCCAGGCCGGAGAAACCAGGATTCTGGATCTCTAGAGGACAGGAGTGGGCAGAAATGCTGAGGTTTGCTCCCAAGGCCTTTAAAAGTCCGTGAGATTTTGTCCTTTTCTAAAACCTATAGGACTTGGTTAGGCTTCAACAAACAGAAGGCCAAAGGGATCCTTCCCAACAGGCAGTCACAGGGCGCACCCTTTTAAGGATGTGTCAGGCATTGTTGCTAGATACACTCATGAGAGACCCGCACACACTTTGAATTTATAGCATTAAAACTCCTCTGTTAGCATTTCTCATGGTGCCACCACCCCTGGCCCCCTTGAAAAGTAGATTACGCAGGACAGGGATTTTAACAAAGTTTCTTTGTATCTCCATTTTTGGGGGCTGTATTATGTCCCTCTCCAACACACACACACAAATTCATGTGTTGAAGTCCTAACCCCAGTACCTCAGTATGTGACTCTATTGGAAACAGCGTCATTACAGGTGTAATTAGCTAAGATGAGGTCATACTGGAGTAGGGTGGGACCCAGCTTACTCCAGTATGACTGGTGTCCTTTGAAAAGAGGAAAATAGTGCACCAGTTCCCAGTAAGTGGCACTTAGTACATCTGCAATGCATATATAAATGAATAGATGGCATTCTAGCTCTCATTCGTTTTTTGTTTTGTTTTGCTTTGCTTTTCAGACAGGGTCTCACTCTGTTGCCCAAGCTGGAGAGCAGTGGTGCCAATCATGGCTGACTGCAGTCTCGACCTCCCAGGGTCAAGCGATCCTCTCACCTCAGCTGGCAGGTAGCTGGGACAATAGGCATGTGTCACCATGACTGGCTTATTTTTTTTTAACTGTTTGTGGAAACAGGGTTTCATCATGTTGCCCAGCCTTAGTGCTCTAATTCTTGTTTTCAATGATTTACATTAAAATTGCTCTTGAATGGCAGTGCTATGGAGGATCATAGCAGCTGGTGCAGGGTAAATGCCCCAGATAGCAATAACTGAAGCATACCTTTAGAATGACCCTGTATGGCTGATGCACCTGAATGTGTGTTCTGAGCTGGGGAATCCAGGAGTGGCCAACCCCAAAACTTGTTCCTTCTCTATGAGGGACATTTGAGCTCCTGGCCCATCCTGTAGAACATGGACCATACAGGGGGATCCAGGTCCTGAGTTCTGGGTTGGATGAAGGTTGCCAGGTGGAGGTTAAGAGGAGGGTGTTAAGTGAAAATGCTGTATAAACTGCCCACTGTTTACAAGCAGTTGTGGTTTTCCTGCCCGGGCTGCCACCACTGGGCTGTGAGGTTGTGCTGTCCAGCCCGCCGCCATTGGACCATTTCTGTAGGGAAGCCGGGTCACCTGTCCAGCCCACCGCCACTGGACTCTCTCCCTTGTGAATCCCTAATAAAACCCCATGTCTGTTTTGCTGGCTCTTGGTCTCTTCTTTGGCCTCTTGAACTTGTTACTTTCCCTATTGAGGTTAATGGGGGTTCGACATAACAGATGGTCACTTTTCAACAGTGTGTCTCCCTCCTAGTCCCCCATCTTGCTGTCATCTGACCTTTCCTGAGTGCCCCTGCCCCAGGCATGCTGTGTACTTGGTGTAACGCCAGGTGCCTGTCACACAGGTGCAGACCTCCAGATATAACCTTTCCTTAGCCACCTTTGGGAATACCCTGCACACCTGCTCGCCATATACTCCAGCCTCACATTGATTCTCAACTATCTGTCAAAAATCCCTTTTAGTGACAACCTTGGGTTTCTTTCTCTTTCTTTCTTTCTTTCTTTCTTTCTTTCTTTCTTTCTTTCTTTCTTTCTTTCTTTCTTTCTTTCTTTCTTTCTTTCTTTCTTTCTTTCTTTTTCTTTCTTTCTCTCTCTCTCTCTCTCTCTCTCTCTCTTTCTTTCTTTCTTTCTTTCTTTCTTTCTTTCTTTCTTTCTTTTTTTCTTTTGAGATGGAGTCTTGCTCTGTCGCCTGGGCTGCAGTGCAGTGGTGTGATCTTGACTCACTGCAACCTCTGCCTCCTGGGTTCAAGCGATTCTCCTGCCTCAGCCTCCCGAGTAGCTGTGATTATAGGCGTGAGCCACCGTGCCCGGCTAATTTTTTGTATTTTAGTAGAGACAGGGTTTCACCGTGTTAGCCAGGATGGTCTTGATCTCCTGACCTTGTGATCCACCCACCTTAGCCTCCCAAAGTGCTGGGATTACAGGCGTGAGCCACCGTGCCTGGCCAACAACCTTGGGTTTCTATTCAATAGCCCTCCTTTAAGTTGTCTTTCATTAGACCTTTGTCAAAAGGGTCAGCAATGGCCATTATTCTCATCTAGCATTTCTTAGCTGGGGGTGATTTTGTTCCCAGAAGCCACTTGGCGACGTGTGGAGACATATTTGGTTGTCGCACCTAGGGGTGCTACCAGTGTCTGGGGGACCAGAGGCCAGGGATGCTGCTAAACACCCTGCAATGCACAGGGCAGTCTCTGTGACGAAGAATGGTGTGGTCCCAAATGTCTGCGGTATTGATACTGAGAAGCCCTGCTCTAGTTTACCTGTTTGGCCCTGAGTGGCTCAAATGGCTCCATCAATTTCCACCCTTCTTTCCATGTTCATGAAATACCCAACTATACTCAAGCTGACAATGGGTCCTGGATTCTCAAATATTCTAACTTACACTGTCATCAAATGTGCAAATTCCAACAGTACTACACCCAAGTCGGCAGTTTGCCTGTCAGGTATTGATGACCGATGGTTGGGGAGGTGGATATGGAAGGTGAAAGGGGGATGGTAAACAGCCCCGGTTATGTGGCAGATGGGAAGGTCCTGGGCCAGGCGGCCCATAAATCCTGAGTTTTCTAAGATCAGCCCTGTTCCAGGGAGCATGTCCCATCCTCAGAGTGATGTGTCCTCTCAGTCAGGCATCTGCAGCCTGTGGCTCTTGAGGTGGCAGGCTCAAAAAGCAGAACTGCCCTAATCTAAGAGATGCCATCTGGGGCCACATTGTTTACAACCCGTGGTCTCAATTTAGCATGGTTAGTATCAATGAGTACAGCCTGTGGGTGGATCAGTCTTGGCATTAGGGTGGAGGGGGTGGAAGCATTTCCTGGCAATGGGGTTTCTCTCAAACCTGACTGGATCTTACCCCAAGAAAGATACTATGCTTCAGCTTTAGAACTCAGAGAAGTGTGGCCTTTGTACCCTGACAGTTTGGCAAGACATACCTGCCTGCCCAGCAGTGGGTGTACTTAAAAGTTACAAAAAGAAGTGAGTTCCTCCTTCAAGTATAAATATTACATTTGACAGTAAGCAAATACCATTAATAGTATTATAAAAATGTTTATCTTAGCTGAAGTAAGTATGAAAGTGCTTGGCACCACGGCTCACCCTCCAGGACATGCTCAATAAGGGATGTTCATTTTCTCCCCCATGGCACTTTATCTTTATGAAGCATTTTCACACACTAGTCCTTTCCCAGCCTGCATAACAACACTTTGAAAGGGTTCTGTGATCCACATCTTACAGGTGAGAAAACTGAGGTTCAGACGGAATGAGATGGCTGTCCCCTGAATTGCCCACCCCACAGGTGGATGGGCTGCTCTACCTGGAGAGGGACAGGACAGTCTGCGCTCCTATCAGGACCTCCATCCAGCTCTGGCATCTGCATCTTGCCCACTTTCTCCAACTCTTCCCCAACGTACCCTCTCCCATTCCCATTCCCCCATTCCCACAAGAAGAGTCTTCACCTTCCAAGGTGTTCCTGCGGCCATCGGCACCAATGATGACGTCAAACTCAAACTCCGACAGAGAATGGTCTGCAGGGAGAAATTCTGCCCGCCAGCCAATTTCTACCAGGACAGAGAAATGAGATGAGTTGGCAGAGAGAGGTGGGAAGAGAGTGATTATAACCCCTGTGTGGTGGCTGTGAGAAATGGACAGTGAAGCCAGGTCTATGCATTCCAGAGAGAGCCTCCAGGGGAAAGGCTAGAGCAGTGCAGATTCACTCTCTAATCTGGTGTCCTCTGACCTGAGTGTCAGTTCAATCCAGGATGAAGTAAACCAGCAACACCAACTCCATGCCTGGTTTTGCTGGCCTCCGCCAGGAGTCTATCCTCAGTGCTCCATAAACTACTCTCATTTGCACCTTATTTTTCTCAACAGAGTCCACCATCTTCTCTTCACATTCTCCCACGTTCTTCAGTGATTCTCATTGCTAAACAGACCCAAAAGGATGTATAGGGTGTAAGGAAACCAGTTTTAATTTCTATTGCATGCTCAAAATGTTCTATTGTACAGTACACTGTCTTTTATTTTTTAAAAAAATTCAGGTGAAGCCTGGATAATTAAGATTTAATGTCCACCAGAGGTCTGGAAAAGGTTAAGATTACAGTCTCTGAATGCCAAATGGTGAATGCTGTCCTGCTCCAAAAGCTAACTAAAGCCTCCCCTAAATTTTCAAATAATCTGGGCAGAGAACAGGATAAAACAGAAATGTACCCTAAGCAGGGAACTACAAGGTCTCTGACACTAATCTGGTCCCAAACTCAAAGCCCTTCCCAGGCAGTAGACGATTTTAATAATAAGTAAGATGCAGAGGCATCTGGAATAAACTCTCTGACCATGGTGTGTATAAGGGATAAGAATTTAAACAAACATGCTAAAAGGAAAAAAGAGAAACATTAAGATATGCCTATATGGGTGAATATCATAGTTTATAAATGATACCTCAGTATGGTTAAGAGTATTATATATAAAATAACATCTTGAACCTTATTTCACAGTTGCTCTAGAAGCTTCACTTCACTGGATTTTAAAATGTGCCATGGGTATAACAAGTACAACCACATATCTATGTGTGAAACACACACACAGCTTGAAGAACATGTGAATGAACCTTACCAAACAACCAAATCTATGTCTTCTGTCCTACTTATTGATTAGATTTCCTTTGCCAAAGTAGCATCCCCTTGGGACAGGGTAACCAAATTATAGGTTTAATGGCTTAATCATAAATACCCTCTGAACCAAAGAGCAAACCTAAAGTCATAGCAATGGTAAAAAAAAAAAACAAAAACAAAAAACAAACAAACAAAAAACAGTAAAATACTCTTCAGTGGCGTTATGCCAACCAGCTCTCAATAAGCATAACTCTTACAGAAACACCCTCTGGAAGCAGCAAATGGGATTTCTATTTTGTAGTATCTGCTTTCTAGGCAGAATAGGAACATTATACTGTACTTTGATTTTCTTGATCTTCAGGAGGCTCTAGAACCTTCACGAACTCCACATTCACATGGATTTCAACTCCCAGCATCAGGGCCACCTTGAACAGGATGAGCTGTAGTTGGCGAATACCTGTCAGGCAGGAAGGAGAGAGGAACTGTCACAGCAATGCCTGAACACCACCTATATGCAGAATGCTACGTAATCACTGCTGCTCAGTGACCTTTGAGCACAGCAATATACCAACAATGATCATTACTGAGCCGGATTATGCACCAAGAGCTCTACGTTTTCTCGTCTAACTCTTACAGCGGCCCTTTGGAATCGTTATTCTCATTCTGTAGATGAGAAACTGAGGCTTAACAAGGTTAAGTGACTTGCTCAAGGAGACACAGAGCAAAGCTAGAACGTGGACTCATGTCGGTCCAATTTCTAGACCCTGTTCTAGCTGCTAAATGATGCTGTAACAAGAGAGACTCTGTCTTTCCAGCCTCCTTCCCCAGCTGGGCTCTAGGTTTGATGAAGTGAAGATGGAAAGAGGAGTAGGCAAAGACAGAGTAAGGGGCCTCAGTGAAGTACTTGATCAGTGACTCATTAGATGGGGCCTATGCCTCAGCTCTTAGACATCCAGTGGTGAGGAGTGGGTAGGAAATTCTCCCTACAAAGCTGGGTCATGGTTCCCCATCTCTTACCCACATTTCAAAACTCCCACAGTGAGTAGAATCTCATTTCTCTGTTTTGTCTCCTGCCATTCAGCACAAATGGGTATGCCTCCAAATACTTTTCTGCAGAGTGAAAAGTTTTAAACTTTTGTTTGTTTGTTTGTTTGTTTTTTTGAGATGGAGTCTCACTCTGTTGCCCAGGCTGGAGTGCAGTGGTGCAGTCTCGGCTCACTGCAAGCTCCGCCTCCCGGGTTCATGCCATTCTCCTGCCTCAGCCTCCTGAGTAGCTAGGACCACAGGCACTCGCTACCATGCCCAGCTAATTTTTTGTAATTTTAGTATTGACAGGGTTTCACCATGTTAGCCAGGATGGTCTCGATCTCCTGACCTTGTGATCTGCCCGCCTCAGCCTCCCAAATTGCTGGGATTACAGGTGTGAGCCACCACACCCAACCAGAAGTTTGAAACTTTCTGTGGGCCCTTCTGTATTTGGTGGGCTTGACTCATTTAGCATTTATTGAGCATCTATACTGTGCCAGGTGCCATGCTAGGCACAGGAGATACAGAACATGCCTTCTAATGGAGGGAACATAGGTAAACAGAATGGGGCAAGACATGGTGGTTGGGGGAGGGTGGCAGTGGTAGAACAGGGCCTTAGTTGGGGTCCTGAAAGCCAAGAGAGGAGGGACTAAGAATATCAAATCCCACAGAGAGATGAAGGACTGTGAAGGTGACAAGAGGCCAGTGAACTTGGGGGTTTGGGAGCTTTTGGAGACCCTGGTGAAAATCTCTTTAGCACAGTGGTGGGGAACACAGCAGACTGCGAGGTTAGGAGGTTTGAATGGAAAGTATAGACCAAGTCTACGCCCTTCTTTGTAGAATAAATACCTTATGGCAAGGAAAGGTGGTGGGGCAACAATAGGGCTGGAGGTCTGGCATGAGGGGAGGAGCAGGAAGACTCAGTGACGAGGCAGGTGGAAAGGAAGGAAGGAAGCCAGAGGGACTGGAACTGGAAAGGAGGTGCCAGCTGTGATTTGGCATGACACATGAGGAAGGAATGGGTGCTGGGGCAGCAGCAGAGAGAAGCGGGCCTAGACCAGGAGCACTGGAGGGAGACCATCTGCTAGGAATGAGGTCACCGTGCTGGAGGTTTGGAATGGCCACAATGGGAAGTGGAGGAGGATGTTAACACAGACATGGAGAACTGCTGAGCAGTGCTGAGTATGATGATGTAGCTGGGGCTAGAGATGTGGCTGGGGTGATCCAAAGCCAATCAGCTTAAAAAGCCCAATCCACCTCCTGCCACGAACCACCCTACCAGGGGAGGCCTGACCTCTCCTTATAGTTATGAGGTTCCTACTCAGTCTGGTTCCAGCACACAGTAGGCGCTCAATAAATTCTCCTTGCCTCCTTTCTCACAAGTACTAGAGCTACCCTTGACAATGATCATTCTGACTGTCTCCATGTTATTTCTAGAGTCCCACCAGCACTACGGCACGCTGCAGTATTTCCAAGGACTAGGGGTTCAATTAAAGCCCCGTCAATGAGGGCAGAGAAGGGTTCCTGGCCAGGAAGCCAGCCCAACCAGCCCAGGGCCCCACAAGGCATCCTGGTACCTGGCTCTGCCCCACAAGAGAACTTGATGAGAAAGCGGTGCTCAATACAGTGGTTCTAAATTGGTAACCCACATACATTCTTCCATGGGTGGGAGAGCACATCTTGAAAGCTGACACCGCAGCTCTCTGAGTAAATCCAAATTTCCACTAGACTCCTAGAATTTTCTCATCTCAAAGTGGGAATAAATTCTGGGGCCACAGCTGGTAAATTCTCCTGTGTCTGAATAAATTATACCCTACGTGACTGATAATTCTCTCCAGTTGTTCCCGCCCAAGCCTCATTCCTTTTTCCCATCAATTCTTGTCCTCATAAGAACATGGCTCTCAGGGCCCGCCTCCCAACCATCTCTACAGAGAAACACTGGTTGGGAGAAAGCAGCTTTTAATTCTGAAGTCTGGGGACCATGGCTGCTTCTTGCTCACTGTACAGCATGGGATGCAAAGCATTTTCCTGAGCACTTACTATGTGCTAGGCACAGTGCTAAGCACATTACAAACTTGACCTCATTTAATCTTCTCAGCAATTCTAGGAGACAGAAATTAATCACACTTTACAGGAGATAAAATTGAGGCTTGAAGAGTGTAAGGGATTTTCCCCAAGTCACAGAAATGGAAGAGACATATTTTGGACCCAAATCTGTTCAAACTCTTGAGCCTTCCCCATAGTGTTAACCTCCCTTTCATGGGTCACTATTGCTATACAATCATCCCTGCGTATATGCTGGAGAACCCCTGAGTATACCAAAATCCACGCATACTTAAGTCCTACAGTTGGCCCTGTGGAATTCAAGTATACAAAAAGTCGGCTTTCTATATAGGTGGGTTTTACCTCCTGCAGGTGTTTGGTTGAAAAAAACTGAGGTATAAGTGGACCCTTGCAGTTCACACCAGTGTTGGTCAAGGGTCAGCTGCATAGAAAACAGCGAAAGACCTCCCCGCTGCAAAGCTGCAGGAAGGGAGTCTGCCTTTCCCAAAACCTGTCTGCACATACCTAGTCCTGAGAGCTCTAGGCTTGAGGAACATCAGAGCAGAAGGGCCTCAGCACTCATCTCTCCCTATATGAGCATTCAGGGATGCCCAGGACCTGAAGTCCACGTTCTCTATTTTCCTTCCTATTCTGGCTGAAGTCCCACCATGATGTTCTCTCTCTCTTTTTAAAACTCAGATTTTTAAAACTTTGGTATGGGATCCATCAGGAAACAAGGATCCAATTGTTTCTTTCCTCTGCTCTAAAACCTGCCATGGCTCCCCAGCAACACCAGCACAATGTCCAAACTCCTTTGTATGGAGGGTCTTGACTATCTGGCCCATTAATGGTTTTGTGTGGCCCCTTCCTCCATATTCCTTTAGCAAGTGTAACTAACCCTATTAAAGCACATTACCACCAACAAAATCTCAATGAGCTCTGTCAGGGTACAGACTATGCTATTTACCTCTGCCTCTGTTTCTCTGTTTCACTCATTCATCCAACAGATGTTTATCAAGCATCCGCTATGAGTCAAGCATTCTTTCATGTCCTGGAGATAGTCTGGTGATTAAGGCATACTGCAGTCCCTGACCTCATGGTGCTTACAGTCCACTGGGGGATAACCCAGGGCCCAGAACAAGGCACAAAGGAGGCCTTTTACTAGATGTCTGTTAGTCTGATATATGGTGTCCCCAGGGACTAAGATGGAACAAGCTGGGGACTCCTACACATGCAGAGATATGTCTCACCCAGGGTCAGTCCCCTCCCTTCATGGGATATCACTATAGACTCCACTCACTGATATGGTCGATGGAGCCAGCACAGAACTTCCCGTAGAACTTCTTGGCTCCCAGGCCCCGAAGGTCGTGGATAGTGAAAGGCCAGAGGTGTAGCACATTGTTCCGGGAGAAGGTGTCCCTCTTCTCTACCACGACCACTTTGGCTCCCAGGTAGGCAAGTTCAATGGCAGTGCGCAAGCCACAGGGTCCTCCCCCAACAATGAGACACTGCAGAGGTGAGAGAGGAGAGAGTCTTGGTAACCTCTAGCATCACAGACACGAACCCCCAGTCAGCAGGGAAACTGAGGCACAAACCCCACTCTTCCTGAACCAATCAGCAAGTGCAAGCTGTGTACCTGTTAGGGCCTGTCATTCATCCACCCAATGTACCTTACCTGTGGGCCTACCATGCACCAGCCACTGCGCGAAGCCCTGTGAGGAGTGTAGAGGTAAAGGGACTTGGCAAGGAGGCACAGTAAGATGCACATGAAGTTCAGAGTCAAAGTGAACTGGGGTTAAGTCCCAGCTCCAGTATTTGACCACTTAGTTTCCTTATCTGTGTGGGTCTACTACTCTGCTCATAAGGTTATTGTAAATAAGATCACTTTTAAAAAGCATATGGTACATCTTTGTGGTCTTGAATTAAGTAATAGTGTCTTAGATATAACAGGAAAAGCACAAACAACTAAAGAAAAAATAAATGGGACTTCAAAATTAAAACTTGGTGCTTCCAAGACCACCATCAAGAAAGTGAAAAGACAACCACAGAGAAGGGAGAAAATAGTTGCAAATCATATATCTGATATGGGACCTGTATCCACAATATATAAAAGATGTACAACTCAATAATAAAAATACAAATAGCCCCACTAAAGACTGGGCAAAGACCTTTCTTCAGAGAAGATATACAAATGGTCACTAAGTACATGAAAAGATGCTCAACCCCATTTGCCTTCAGGCAAATGCAAATTAAAGCCACAGTGAGAAATCACTTCACACCTACTAGGATGACTATGATAGAAAAGAGAACAGCAAGTGTGGTGAGGATATGGAAAAACTGAAACCCTCATACATGGCTGGTGGGAAAATAAATTGGTGCAGATACATGAAAACAGTGTGGCCATTCCTCCAAAAGTTAAACATAGAGGTTTAAACCATAGGAGCCAGCAATTCCACTCCTAGATATATATACCCAAGAGAAAAGAAAACATGTTCACACAAAAACCTGTACGTGACTGTTCATGGCAGCATAATTCATAATAGCCCCAAAGAAAAAGCAACCTAAATGGCCACCACTGATGAAGAAACCAAATGTTGTATATCCATACAATGGAATATTATTCAGCCATGAAAAGGAAAGAAATTCGAATATACAAATGAACCTTAAAAACACTGTGCTAAGTGAAAGAAACTAGATACAAAAGGACACATATTGTATTTTGTTTATATGAAATGTCCAGAATAGGCAAATCTATGAGACAAAAGTGGATTAGTGATTGCCAGTAAATGGGGGAGGGAGAATTGGGGAATGACCACTAATGGACACAGGGTATATTTTTGGGAGGTTCTGGAATTAGATAGTGGTGATGGTTGCATAACTTTGTAAATATACTAAAACCACCGAATTGTGTACAATAAGAGGGTAAATGTGAATTATGTCATAATAAAAAACAGTACATGAGAAAAAAACATGGTACAAAGCTTGGCACGTACTAGTGTAAATGGTGTCATTCTTATTGCTGAAATCTAGGCCCTGTCTTCTGGGAATTCTCAGGCTAGGGATAAAATACATAACTTATGAAATAAATAACTAGAACCTCACGTGGCTGTTTTTTTCTGGAGCCCAGAGGGAAAAGCTAATCGTGCCTGGTAGGTTGGAAAGGATTTTCACCGAGGAGAGTCTTTAAAATTATTACTTTAGCCTACATTTGTTGAGCACTTACTATGGATCAAACGGCTTCAAGTGCTTTCTGTGTTTTAGCTCTTAATCCTCACAACAAATCTAAGCAACTATTATGGTGCCCCTTTCACAGATGGGGAAATGGAGGCACAAAGCAGCTGCTTAATTGGCTCATGCTTTTACAGACTGAAAGGGGGAGAGCTGGGATTCAAACCCAGGTAGTCTGATTCCAAAGCCCACCGTGTTGGACTGCTTCTGGTTTGCCAGGAATAAAAAAGAAAAAAGAACATTTCAACAGAGGTAACTGCCCTTTTCAAAGAGAAAGAGAAAGAAGCTCAAGGTGGATGGAGAGAAGGATATTTTGGGAGAAGAGACGGGAAGGAGAGAAAAGAGAGTTGGTCTGGAGCCAAATGGTGAAAGTTTTTTTTTTTTTTTTTTTTTTTTGTTTGTTTGTTTGTTTTTAAGACACAGTTTCACTTTTGTTGCCCAGGCTGGAGTGCAATGATATAATTTTGGCTCACCGCAACCTCTGCCTCCTGGGTTCAAGTGCTTCTCTTGCCTTAGCCTCTGAGTAGCTGGGATTACAGGCAGGCACCACCATGCCTGGCTAATTTTTTTGCATTTTTAGTAGAGATGGGGTTTCTCCACGTTGGTCAGGCTGGTCTTGAACTCCCAACCTCAGGTGATCCGCCCACCTTGGCCTCCCAAAGTGCTGGGATTACAGGCGTGAGCCACCGCGCCCAGCTGGTGAAAGTCTTAAGTGCCAAAGGCATATTTTACGACCTTGGTCCTGTTGGCATTTGGGCCATGTGGGCAGAGGTGACAAAACAGGATTCTGCACAAGTCCCACACTCAGTCCTCAATGGACACTGCATGCTAAAAAGACAAGGATCCTTCCCCAGGGAAGACACACGATGACCTAGGAGAGCTATATTGGGCAAAAGCCTTTTCTTTCATAGAAAACCTTACGAGGAGCACCAATACTGTCTAAAACCAGAGGAAAATGGCAATACTCTGGCTGAAAGCATCAGAAGAAACTCTTTCCTAAGGCAGGAGTTTGCCTGGGGGATCTGACTACCCGCAGCAAGGCAACAGGCAAGGGCATCTGCACCACTCCTCAGTTCTTGACATTGCAGAGGCATCTGGTAACTGTCCTTCTGCTTGAGATCAAACCTTATCTTAAAAAAAACACATTCCCCTTCCTCTAGCAAATGTTCCATCATCCAGTTATCACTCAGCTGGGCCTGCAGGGTCCCAGAGGGAGAGTGCAAACAAGCATATCAGGAGCTCCCACACCACAATCAGTGTGGCTTACTGGTTGGAACCTTCCAGAGAGTTTGTAGACACCTAATTAGGGGAAATGAAGTCACCACTGAGATCCAGCTCAAGACTTCAGGGAGTGAGTGGGTGTGCAAGCCCATGTGCTTCCTCTCTGGATAGAGCCACCGGGAAAGGACCAAGCCCCACTTCCCAAGCCTGGCACTAGTCTCTACCTCACTCTCCACAAACAGCTCCTTGGCTTGGACATAGCCAGACAATGAGAGTCATTTCAAAGCACGACTCCAAGCCCCGACACTGGTGAGGTTTGCTTTGGGGTTAAGTCTGGATTCACTGCATTTCTTTGCAGTTAGCACATCTTTTCCTGTTTGCTGAGTTCTGTCCCTCTGGGGCCACGGATGGAGCAGGGGTAGAAGGATATGGGGTGAAGAGGGGCAGGAAAGAAGGAAGGGAGGCCCCTGCATCCTTCGGTCCACCAGGCCCGACACAGCACTGCTCCCTGGACAAGGCAGGAGATCCCTTTCCCACCGGTCAGGGGGCTGCCGTGCATTTTGCGGGCAAACAGTAGCTGGTGTACAGTTTCTGATTCTCTTGGCTAAACCTAAAATCCCATTGGCAAAAGCTCAGTTTTCCCACCATCCTGGGCCCCAGTACATATTTCGGGCCTGAAATTTCAGAGATGCCAGTCATGCCGTAATCTAAAGTCAAAGCAAATACCAACGGGCCTAATTATATAAAGGGAGAAAATTTGGTACAGATGTTATCGAGGCCAGAGAGACGGCTTGTTGGCAGAGGCCAGGCCAGGTTTTCTCTGGACGTACTTGTTGTGATTAATATGGGAACTCGTTGTTCTGACAAGAGGCCAAATACCACGGCAGCCACATGCCCGGGCAGAGGAGTGGGAGAGAGGAGGACTTCCCCAGCATGCCCACTGTAGATACTCTGGACACTGGATGTGGTCCAAACAGACCACAGATGCAAAGGCTTGTGGTAACTCGATCTGAAGGAGCTCTTTCCTCAGACCCAGCCAGGCCTTATGTCCAAGGAAGGAAAGCTTTTCATTAAAACTCAATGAGATTGTATGCTCCTTCCCCGTGCTCCCGTGAGCTCTAACCTTTCTGCTTCCCCAGAACAAGCTCTGCGAGTCATATTGTCTGTGTCTGACCCACAGCCAGTACAAGGGTTCCTCTAAGGCTGCCCCTGTCCTCTGCATTTCTGTGTGTTCAGAGCCCAGTACCAGGCCTGCTACCTAGGAGGCCTCAGCTGATAGCTGATGGATGAACTCTCCACACCCTCTCCACCTACCCAGTTCTGGCTCTGCATCCACAACTGGGATGTTCAGTTCACACCAGTTGGGGATTCACGTTTACAGATTCCCACCCAAACTAGGGGAGCCAGGGTCTGCCAGGGCCACCAGTATCATGGATGTCAGCATATCTGTGTGATCAGGTGACATAAATTATTACCCAGTGGGGAGCAGGGCAGAGCCAACACCAGCAGGAAATCCATTGTATAGATAAGCTCGGCGGTGTTCAGGCCTCCACGTTAGCACAGAGGAGAGACAAACACTACATGGAAAAATCAGCTCTTTATCAAGGGTCAGGATGGGGGGATGGTGACCAACTAACCCACAGTCAGGACACAAGGACTGGGCAGCCCCAGCTCACGTGTGACTCCTGCTCCTCCCCAGGGGGCCCTGCAAACACAACCCACTTCTTGACATGGTGCATCTTCCAGCCGCCCCTCTCACCAGCCCACAAGTGGACAAGTGTGCTGGGGCTATGTCAGGAATGCATAAGAGATTCAGCCCCCAGAGGGAGATGCTGAGGGGACCAAGACCTAAGCCAGGGGTTAGCAGTCTGCAGGCTTCATTTCCGCTTCTGAATCCCACCCTCGTGTTCCCTGAGAGCTGTGTGTGCAGACACTGCAGCGAGGGGGAGTGCAGAAGCCAGCACCTGACCAGGGTGTGGTGTTCTCTAGCCCGCTTACCCACCCTGCACCTCACCTAGAAAGGACGGTTGTGAGACCTCACTGCATGGTGCCCAGCACATTCTACTTGCCAGGCACTGTCCTAATTGCTTTGTGTATTTCCTCCTTGCAACTGCCCCATGAAGGTGTTATTATCATCCCCATTTTATAAGTGAAGTTAACTAAGGCACTGAAAAGTTAAGCAACTTCCTCCAGGCACCCTTATTAAGTCTCTTTTTGAGTAAAGAGGGTAAGAAATGTCTTTAAAGTCACATAATGAATAAGCTGTCAGATCTGGATTTGAACCCAGGTAGTATTGGTCCAAAGTCTATGCTCTTACCAGCTTGACTGACAGTGAAGCCCGACCTCAGTGGTGAGCTCAGGATGAAGTGAGAGGACTTGGCTCCTTCCCTGCATTGAGCACACTGCGGCCTCCTGAATGGAGCTGGGGTTCAGGCTGGGTTCACAGGGGCTCTGCATGGAACGAGCAAGCCATGTCCAGCCTGAGCTTCACGTGCTTCCACAGGGTGGGAGGTCATAGGCTGGACAAAGCTTGAGCCTGTGCAAGTCACACTGGCAGGTGCCACCACAGTGGGAGTTTGGGCTTGGATAATGCAAGCCTCCTTTGGTGAGGGTGGCCCTGGCAGCAAGCTGGGCATGGGGGAGGTCATGCATGGTGCTGTCTCCCTGGTAGCCGCAGCCCTCCCAGCACACTGACCTGCAGGCCAGCTCCCCAGGGCAGTGCACTTGTGCCAGAGACGTGCCACCATACTTCCTGGTGTGGCTCTGCAGCCTCCCTGGCTCTCAGGACCAGCCACTTATCTGAATCCAGGCAGGAAGCCCCTGGCTGTCACTGGTTTACCGTGAATAAGAACAGCTTGATTCAGAATCGCAGGATGGAGAGTTTTCAAATCCAAGGTGCCACCCACCTGCCAGAATGTGTGTGTTGGGGGAGAGTTTGCAGTAGGGGCCTGGCTGCACGGCCTCAACCCTGCAGGGCAGTGCTGGGGTTTACTCATGAGAGATGGGGCTAACACTTGCTGCCTGCTTATAATGTACAAGAGCTGTGCTAAGCATGTTTGAAGAAATACATCTCACTTCATTCTTACAGTAACCCTGAATTAGGCATATTCATCGTCATTTGGCACATAGGAAACTGGAGCTTGGGAAGGTTAAATGACATGGCTATGGTAACAGAACCAGGGTGAAAACCTAACCTCTGATCCCAGGGAACATGCTCAAAATCACCTGAGGTTCTAGCTGTGGAGGAATCTCTGGGAGGGGGTTGGCCAGTAGGGGCTCCCCAGGGGAACTTGAAGTGCTGCTCTGGGCAAGGAGTTCCATCTCATCTGAATTGACATGGCCCTGACATCTCCAGACTCTCTTCTGTATCCAGTTATTCCTGAGTAACAATTACACACCACTTCTCAATCTTAGAAATTTACAGAAAGAAAATGGAAAAAGGTATCCTATGCTTTGTACGTTCCCTAAAAAAACACAACTAATTCCTCTGAGAAACATTCCGTTTCTCTCTGTCCTTCCCTTCCATCCTGAGCCAGTGTTCTCCTCCTCCATGACCAACTGTAACCAGTAGCTGCAGGGTCTGGATTTTCAGGGACAGTTTTATTTGCAGACATTCTGCCTCTTGGCCTCAGAAGTTCGCTCACTGCTGCCTAGTTTAGAAGTTATAAGGACAATCCTCAAGGCTTGTACATCTCTGGATGCTGGTTTGGTCTCATGGCATCTCCCCATTTAACACATAGGTTCCCTGAAGTCAGGATGTGAGGGCTACCCCTGTACTCCTGCCAGCAGCAGAGTTGAACATCTCACTTGAGATCTGAAAGTGTGGAGGGAACAGGCCAACACAGACCCATCTTTGTTGATGCCTGTGCGTCTCTATCGGGAAGACTTAGAGTAATAATAGTATTAATAATAGCAATAATGAAAACAAAGCTACTGCTTATTGCCTGCTTATAACGTACGTGAATTGTGCTAAGCACATTATAAGAAATGCATCCTGAGTCATTCTTACAATCGCCCTGAATTAGGCATGTTCATAGCCATTTGGCAGATAGGAAAACTGGAGTTCGGGAAGGCTAAATGACTTGGCCATGGTAATAGAACCAGGGGAAGAACCTAGCCTCTGACTCCATACTCAAAATCCCAATCCTATATTAATCCTTCCAGGTTTCCATGGAGTGTTACGTGGCAGGGCATTAATATTCTTCTTGCCATCTAAGATATGTAAAGGACTAGTGAGATGGCTCTGGGGATTACAGGCTCATGTTCCCAAACCTCAGGAAACTGGCTGGCTGGGAACTAGAGAAGAAGAAAAAAGATACGATGAATGCTAGATTGTTTGGTATTACCTCTCACTACTTTAGGAATTTAGAGAAGGAACAGATTAGTGACTTCAGTCAAGAAAGGATCCCTCCAGGAGATAGACCATGAATGGGGAATCGAGGCTGAAGACTGGAGAAAGAAAACAAATGGCATGCCGAGAAAGACGTGGTTTGCAGGGCAGTGGCTAGTGAAGTGAGGGTCAGGGTTGGTGGGGAAGGCGAAACCAGGCAGTAGAGAAAGAAAGAGCCAGATCATGGAGGGTCTTAGATGGCAGACTGAAGGGTTTGGACTTTATTGCCCCACTTTGGCTTTTATGAGCTTGGAATAGGATGGAGGTGCTACTGTAGGACAATTGGTTCCAGAGCAATAACAAAGATGGTAAGAAGACAGAAAAGAAACTAGAGGTGGAGAGGCAGTCAGGGCAGCCTTTGAAATAGTTGATCTACTTTCTTGACCCTCTCGTGCCCTGCAGCTGCTGAGGCACCCTTGCTGCTGCTCCTCATCTTCCTGTCCTCTATACCTGGGAGTGCCTGGGCTCAGCCTTTATACCCTTCCCTTATTGACCTTGATACCGTCTACTTCCCCGCCTACATGCTGATGGTGCTCAACCCTGAATTTCCCCCAGTGTCCGGATTCCCCTAGCCAACTGTACACTGATATTTCTACCTGCTCCAATAAGCACTACTCACATAACAGATCTACAACTGAACTCTTATTCCCTCCCTGCAAAAACATGCTTTTCCCCCATCAACACGGTCTTGGTAAGTGTTACCTACTTTTCTACCTGCTTAGACCAAAAATCTTGAATCAATCTTGCTTGCTTCCTCTCCTCTCTCCTCACAACTAATCCACCAATAAATCTTGTTGACTACCTTCAGAACAGATATAGAATCCAATCAATTTTCACCTGCTCACACAATGCCCCCTTATCCAAGTCATGGCCACCTCTCCTTTGACCTGATGTCAGGGCTCCTATCTGGTCTCCCAGCTTCTAACCTTGTCACTTTGCAGTCTGTCCCCACACAGCAACCAGAGCAGTCCTCCTCAAGTCAGATCATGTCACTCACTCCTAGCTCACATCCTTTCATGTCTGCCTGTGGCACTTAGAAGTCAGAATCGGATGATGTGGCTATGGCCTTAGGGGCCTATATGATCTCAACCTCCAGTTTCCCTTCTGTCCTCTGCTCCCACCACCCCTCCTCTCACACTCCAGCTGTACTGGCCTCACTTTGTTTTCTGTCTAGAACACTCTTCCTCTAAATATATATATATAGCTATTTTCTAATACAAAAAAAGAAATCTATTGCAGAAAACACATGGGTCTAGTTTTATTTGTCTTCATATTAAACTCTAGTTTTCCAAACAGCATTTTAAACATTTGTAAATATTTCCAGCATCTACTTTTATTTTTCCATTGTGATTTTTTTTGTTTTTTAACTATTAGTTTTACAATATTTTTTGGCAACATTTCATTATAACATTTTTCAGATATATGGAGAAACCACAAGACATCCAAATACTCACCATCTAGATTCCATGATTAGATTTTCTTCTCCTTGCTTTAGCACATATCTATTTACACCTGTCTATCCTTCTACTCACTCATCAATTTATCTTATTTTGTGGTGCATTTCAACTAAATAGCAGAATCAATACATTTCCTCCCAACCAAATATTTTAGGATGTATCTCATTGACTAGAGTTCAATATTTGCTCAAGTTTTTGTTTTGTTTTGTTTTGGTTTGGTTTGGTTTGGTTTTTAGAGACAGGGTCTTTCTCAGTAGCCCAGGCTGGAGTACAGTGCCACGATCATGGCTCACTGCAGCCTCGAACTCCTGGGCCCAAATGATCCTCCCACCTCAACCTCCCTAGTAGCTGGAACTATAGATACACACCACCACACCTGGCTAATTAAAAAAAAATTCTGTAGAGACAGGGTCTGCCTATGTTGCCCAGGCTGTTGGGTCCTGAAGCAATCATCTTGCCTCGGCCTCCCAAAGTGCTGCTGGGATTACAGGTGTAAGCCAGCATGTCTGACCTGGGCTTAAGGTAAAATGTATATAAAATGAAATCTACATACTTTTTGTTCCTACTGCCTGTATAATTGCAGAAAGGTGCACATATCTTTTTTTTTTTTTTTTTTTTTTTTTTTTTTTTTTTTGAGATGGAGTCTTGCTCTGTCGTCCAGGCTGGAGTGCAGTGGCGCAATCTTGGCTCACTGCAAGCTCCACCTCCTGGGTTCACGCCATTCTCCTGCCTCAGCCTCCCGAGTAGCTGGACTACAGGCACCCACCACCACGCCTGGCTAATTTTTTGTATTTTTAGTAGAGACGGAGTTTCACCGTGTTAGCCAGGATGGTCTCGATCTCCTGACCTCGTGATCCGCCTGCCTTGGCCTCCCAAAGTGCTAGGATTACAGGCGTGAGTCACCGTGCCCGGCTGAGGTGCATATATCTTAAACATATCATTTGATGTGAAAAATTACAATATATTTTCTTCTTACAGCCTCGGTTTTCTCCCTGTGAATGGTCATTCTTCAGCTGACCCTGCGAGTTCTTGTCACCTGGGCTCTGGTGCTGGTACCCTGGTGTGTTCTTTTAATAGCACAGAGCTCCTAGTCAAGGAGTCAGGCCTGGGTCTGGCCAGTTGTCTTCTTCAGGAGAACAGGAGACACAGGCTCTTCCAAGACCCAAAAAAGGGTGTCAGAGAAATCTCACATTTCTTTAGGAGGAAGAGGGGAGGCTTCTGAGATGGGCTGAGTCAAGATATATTCAAGGCTAAAAAATGTAGGGCCGGTTATAACCTACATGTGGGGAAAAAGGCAGAGCTAAAATATATAAACAATATAACATCCAGAAATAGAGCAGTTCATTTTTGCCATTTTCTCTTTTTCTTTTTAGTTGCTTAGTAACTGTTCAAGTCTATTAGTTCAGTCATGTAGGGGTCCCCACACTGCAATAATAATAGCTAACACTCTTTACTACATGCCAGGCCCATTGTAAGGCTGTATTAACAACAATGCATATCCATCATCCACATTTTATGGCTGTAGCTATTCAGCAATGAAGCTAGGATTCAAATCCTGGTATCTGGTTCAGAGACCATGCTTTTAACCATTGTGCCACAGAGATGACAGCAGATAGTCAGGGAGAGGGCAATGGCATCCACCACCTAGACTTTCCTAGCCCAGAGAACTCCAGGCAGGACTGTAAGCAATGCTGTCAATCTACCCAATGACAAACATTTCCACTCGGCAGGTGCCACGGCCAGGGGCCACTGAGGTCACCAAAGGTGTCTATTAAGTGTCTTCCATATTATTGCCAGACCTGCTTGAAATATATTCACTCATTTAGTCCCTGCAGGAACTCCTAAGAAAATGGCATTGCTGCTCACATTTTGCAGTTGAAGAATTGAGGTCCAGAGGCAAAATGATGTAACATAGCCAGCATGTGCTGAACTCTGACGTCATATCCAGCACCAGTTCTAAGTGTGTCACATGTATCAGTTCATTCAAATCTCATAACCAGCCCAGATTATGAAACCAAGGCATGAAATGCTTAAGTAGCATGTTCAAGGTCACCTCACGCGGTATGTGGAGGAACTGGCATCTGAATCCAGGTGGTCAAGCTCCAAAGCAGAAACTCACATCCATCATGTTACACCTGCCTGACTTCACACAGCTGATAAAGGGCAGAGCTGGGAGTCACTGCCAGGTGAGACTCCTACATTGCCCTCTCTGCCACCTTTCTTTGAAGTGTTAGGGCCCACTGTCTTTCTAACTCCTTCTCTCTCCCTCACAGGCACTTGAATCCTCTACTGGCACCACCTCATCCCATGACCACTCATGACCACAGACAAGGCTGACCCTATCCATGGTCAACAGCTTTGTTGTTATAGAGGCTGGCCTCTATAGAAAGCCCATGATGAGGCCTGGAAATGGATCTGCATGAGAAAAGTCCAGAGATTCCTTCAATTTCACCAATTCCTGTTGCTCTAAAGTCAGCAAGGGAGAGACTACTCATCTGAGCTTAGCAGCTGTTCCTATAGCCCAGAGCTGGAGCCAAGGAGTGCAAGGCTATCATGCTGTTCTACAGCCATATCTGGACCGACTGCTATGTCCACAGCTAACCACCTTGCCAAGAACCTTAGAGTGTCCCCCTTCTCCTTTTATGAAGTCTCTTGCCCTATAGACAGGTGCTGAATGAACATAGCTTAGGGGTCTAAACACAACTTAATTCAGGCCTGCAAACAGGAAAAGACTCGCCAGCCCTTGACTGACGTTACTGGGAAAATAGCGGATATGGCTGCATAGTGAGGGACCTGAGATTAGAAGCAGGCGGCCTGTTTGCTCGCTGTGTAGCTTTGAACACAGCAGCTTATTACATCTGATGTCAGTTCTCTCAACCATAAAAGAGGAATAAAGCAGTTCCTACCAGGCAGGATTGTTATGGGGATGGAATCAATACACTGCAGAATTGTTCATAAAACAGCCTCGTATGGCATATGGCAAGCACTCAGTAAATGGTAGCAATGACCCATGGCTCCTCCCCTCCCTCCTTTCTCAGGAGGAATCCTTTATTTTATTTTTTGAGACTGAGTCTCACTCTGTTACCCAGGCTAGAGTGCAGGGACATGATCTCAGCTCACTGGATCCTCTGCCTCCTGGGCTCAAGTGATTATCCTGCCTCAGTCTCCCAAGTAGCTGGGATTACGGGTGCCCACCACCACACCTGGCTAATTTTTGTATTTTTAATAGAGACGGGGTTTCACCATGTTGGCCAGGCTGGTCTTGAACTCCTGACCTCAGGTGATTCACCCACCCGCCTCAGCCTCCCAAAGTGTTGGGATTACAGGCGTGAGCCACCGCGCCTTGCTTCTGAGGAGAAATCCTTTATGTGAAATCAGATTTTGACCTCTAAGAGCTCAGCGTTCAGTCCATCCCATTTGGGGACATGGACACGGCAATCCCAGCAGTTCAAGGCTGGTGGCAGTTTGCATCCACTGACAGACACACTGCCTTTGCTGGGGTATCTCCAAGCTGGTGAGTGAGCCCCACCTGGAGCCGGGGTGCCCAGGAGGCTGCTGAGCTGACTTTTCCTGCACTGGCGAGCTGCCCTGCCCACCTGCACTTGCATGTGTGTGCACTGTCCAAGCTGAAAGGGACCTTAGATCCCTCAGATTCGCACATTTTTTTTCTATAAAGGGCCAGATAGTAAATATTTCAGCCTTTTCACCAAACGCGGGCTTAAATCATGCTGTTCAATGCACCCCTCCTCATAACCCCTTGCCATTGGTGGGTTTTGGGAGGAGTGGGGTAGGGGGCGAGTCCAAGAAGTTATTTCAGGGATCCCTGAGGCCATTTTTTGTACCTCTCAAAGTCTAATGGAGCTCCTTGCTGGTCCTCCTGCCCTGAACGGCCTTCCTTTAGATCTTTGAACGTAGCTCCTTCTTGCCATTCAGGTCTGAGCTCAAACATCCCACTCCCTGGAGCTGATACCTTCTCAGCCCTACCCATTACTCTCTCACATTTCCATTTGTTTTCTGCATAGTGCTTATCACAACCCAATCTCTCTCTCTTTTTTTCTCTTTCTTTTTGGAGACAGGGTCTCACTCTGTTGACCAAGTTGGAGTGCAGTGGTGCAATCACGGCTCACTGCAGCCTTGACATCCCAGGCTCGAGCAATCCTCCCATCTCAGCTTCCTGAGTAGCTGGGACTACAGGTGCATAGCACCATGCCCAGCTAATTTTTTTGTATTTCTTTGTAGAGACGGGGTTTCACCATGTTACCTAGACTGGTATCAAACTCCTGAACTCAAGCAATCCACCTGCCTTGGCCTCCCAAAGTGCTGGGATTGCAGGCACATCTGGCCTACATCTTTTGTTTTTTTTTTTTTTTTTTTTTTGAGACATAGTTTCGCTCTGCTGCCTGGGCTGGAGTGCAATGGCATGATCTCGGCTCACTGAAACCTCCACCTTCCAGGTTCAAGCAACTCTCCTGCCTCAGCCTCCTGGGTAGCTGGGATCATAGACACATGCCACCACACCCAGCTAATTTTTCTTTTTCTTTTTTTTTTTTTTTCAAATAGAGATGGGGTTTCACCATGTTGGCCAGGCTGGACTTGAACTCCTGACCTCAAATGATCTGCCCGCCTCAGCCTCCCAAAGTGTTGGGATTACAGGCGTGAGCCACCGCGCCTTGCTTCTGAGGAGAAATCCTTTATGTGAAATCAGATTTTGACCTCTAAGAGCTCAGCGTTCAGTCCATCCCATTTGGGGACATGGACACGGCAATCCCAGCAGTTCAAGGCTGGTGGCAGTTTGCATCCACTGACAGACACACTGCCTTTGCTGGGGTATCTCCAAGCTGGTGAGTGAGCCCCACCTGGAGCCGGGGTGCCCAGGAGGCTGCTGAGCTGACTTTTCCTGCACTGGCGAGCTGCCCTGCCCACCTGCACTTGCATGTGTGTGCACTGTCCAAGCTGAAAGGGACCTTAGATCCCTCAGATTCGCACATTTTTTTTCTATAAAGGGCCAGATAGTAAATATTTCAGCCTTTTCACCAAACGCGGGCTTAAATCATGCTGTTCAATACACCCCTCCTCATAACCCCTTGCCATTGGTGGGTTTTGGGAGGAGTGGGGTGGGGGGCGAGTCCAAGAAGTTATTTCAGGGATCCCTGAGGCCATTTTTTATACCTCTGAAAGTCTAATGGAGCTCCTTGCTGGTCCTCCTGCCCTGAATGGCCTTCCTTTAGATCTCTGAACATAGCTCCTTCTTGCCATTCAGGTCTGAGCTCAAACATCCCACTCCCTGGAGCTGATACCTTCTCAGCCCTACCCATTACTCTCTCACATTTCCATTTGTTTTCTGCATAGTGCTTATCACAACCCAATCTCTCTCTTTTTCTCTTTCTTTTTGGAGACAGGGTCTCACTCTGTTGACCAAGTTGGAGTGCAGTGGTGCAATCACGGCTCACTGCAGCCTTGACATCCCAGGGTCGAGCAATCCTCCCATCTCAGCTTCCTGAGTAGCTGGGACTACAGGTGCGTAGCACCATGCCCAGCTAATTTTTCTGTATTTCTTTGTAGAGATGGGGTTTCACCATGTTACCTAGGCTGGTATCAAACTCCTGAACTCAAGCAATCCACCTGCCTTGGCCTCCCAAAGTGCTGGGATTGCAGGCACATCTGGCCTACATCTTTTTGTGTTTTTTTTGTTTGTTTGTTTGTTTTTTTGAGACATAGTTTCGCTCTGCTGCCTGGGCTGGAGTGCAATGGCATGATCTCGACTCACTGAAACCTCCGCCTTCCAGGTTCAAGCAACTCTCCTGCCTCAGCCTCCTGGGTAGCTGGGATCATAGACACATGCCACCACACCCAGCTAATTTTTCTTTTTCTTTTTTTTTTTTTTTCAAATAGAGATGGGGTTTCACCATGTTGGCCAGGCTGGTCTTGAACTCCTGACCTCAAATGATCTGCCCGCCTCAGCCTCCCAAAGTGTTGGGATTACAGACATGGGCCACTGTGCCCGGCCATCTTTTCTATTTGTTAAATAGATCACTTTGTTTGTCTCCCTCTAGAATATGAGCTCCACTAAAGCAGGGGCCTTGTCTCTCATTCATAGCTGTATCCCCAGAGGCTAGAGCAGTTCCTGATCCTTAGCAGGTACTGGTAAACATTTGCCAAATCAATCAGTCAATCAAATCAAATCAAATCATACCTTTACCTCAAATCAGGATGTACACTGAGGCTGACTGAAATACAATAGTCTATATTTATGAAGATACTGTCTTGGGGCTTTACATATATTATCTTATTAAATAAGGGATAAACTAACTTATAAGATAGCAACTATTTTATCTCCTTTATTTCAGGTGAGGACATTGAAGTTGAAATCCTGCTACTTAAAGATGCTTATCTGGTAAAAGGCAGAGCTAAGTTTCAAACCCAGATCTGTTCAACTCTGGACTCATGCTATTAATCACCACTCTTGCTAAATTTTGCATGGGATTGTGACAATTTAGTGTGCACACAAATTATCTGTGGCTGATTAGAAATGCTGACGGCAGTGATGTGACTTTACACTTTACAAAAATGGAGAGAAGATATTGTCACCTAACCTATGCAACCTTGTCTGTGAAACAACTTATTTTGAAGCACAAGTTTTGGGGTCAGGGGAGAAAAGGAATAAAAGCTGAAAATAAGTAGGGCTTTTACTACCTTTAGCAATGAAATAACTAGCTTCAGATACAGGAAACAACTTCAGATGTCACAAAGCCAGTTAGAGGTGACAGAAAATCCTCAAGTTTCCCAAGAGAAAAGCCATTTGGTCAACTGCACCTTGATCCATCTTCTGGGGGTTGGATACACATCTGATATCCAGCCCACAGAAGATGGTTATGTAGGAGAATCCAGAACCCTGATTCTTCAAGAGACAAATCCCAGTGTCTTTGCAGAAGAAAGCCTTTCCCACTAGAGGAACTTTGAGGCCTTGCAGATAATAAGAGAACAGCGAGCCCCTTAGTACATCTCACACATGCCTTCCAGGCCAGACAACCCATACTCACCAGTGGAATGTAGTTTTGAGTCAACTTGCAGCTGCCACAAAAGGAGTTAGCAGACTTTCTCAGAAGTTCTTGATAACTCCAAGTGGGTCACCTTACACCATAAAGTGGTTTGTAATTAAAATGTTTTTGAAACTGTGAACAGACCAAAGTGTCTAGACATTGGGAGGCTCCAATCCTACACCATCCCGACTGCCCATGATTACTGTATGATAGATACCCACAACCTGCCAAAGAACATGTTATGTTTTCTCTATCAGAGCATCTTTAAGGGCAAATTTCTGGAAAGCCTCTCCTCACAGCCTGCTGGAAGTTGCCTGGCAAATCTTTGGCCACCAAGAGGAAGGCATGCCTGGGCATCTAGGGCACTTTCCCTCTGGAGGCAGGCCTGGGCTTGCAGAATGTGAGCCATAGCTGGCTCAGGCTGGCTGCGGAAGCCCACATATGGAAGGCAGGATTTCCGGGACCCAGGTCTGATGCATCATCACTGTAACCCTTCAGAGAAAACAAACTGATTCTCCAGCTCAAAATCAGGAAGGTGGTGGAGGTAGTGGAGGTGGTGTGATAAGTTAGGTTAGCGAATACATAGTTTAAACCCCGCAAAACTATTAAAGGAAAATCGGGCATTTGGAAACCACTACCCTAGCTCCCTGCAATACCTGATCCTACCCATGTACCAAGGGGAAAAGCATATGTATCATTTATTTTTCATCTATGCGTTCATTCAAAAAACACTGAATGAACAGCTATTTTCTAGGCATCATATCGCGTGCTAGGGAAATACAGATGGACACATCACATTTTTTGACTATAGGTACTCACACTTTAGCAAAAAAACATAAAACAAACAAAACAACAACAACAACAACAAACACCAAAGGTTCCTGAGCAAGAGAACTTTACACATAGTGGGGACTGGGAAAGAGCAGAGGCAAGGACCTGGAAGGAAGCCACTTGCAGCAAATGCAGAGGTCCCACTAGGCAGGAAAGTAAAGGAGGGGTTGGATGAGACACATTTAATGTATAAAGGTTAAGAGATTACACATTCAGGCTGGAGGGTAGAAGGAAGAAATGAAATTGACTCATTTCTCAGAGTGGGAGAATGGTGATGCTGTGCACTAAGGCTGAAAGTCAGAAAGAAGAAATTTAGGGAGTGGGAGGGGTGAGGAAGCGTAAAATTATGAATTTAGTTTTCTACTTGTTAAGTCTGTCAGGTACTCATTGAAAATCTAAAAGATGCGTAGAAATCCTAATAGTTGATCCAGAGAGTCCACAGAGTAAGTGACACAGATTTTAACAATAATGCTAGTTTCTATTTAGTGGAGGTCTACCATGTATCAGGTATGCTACCTTCAATTTCATTGAGCCCTAACAAGAATCCTATAAAGTAGGTATGATTGTGTCCATTTCACAGATGAGGAAGTGGAGGCTCTGAAATGTTAAATAACCTGCCCAGGGTCACAGGTATCTGACTCTGGCCATTATGCTCTTTCTACTATGCCTTAAGACCTCCAATTTTAGTGTCATTGTCAATGAGAGAAGATTGGCTCATCAAAAGTGAGAGTAAAACAATGCTATCCAATAGAACTGGATTTCTCAACCTCAGCACTACTGACATTTGGGGCCAGATAATTTTTGTTGTAGGGGGCTATCCTGTGCATTGTAGGATGTTTAGCAGCATCCTTGGCCTCTTTCAGCTAGGTGCTAGTACCAACCACGCCACTCCCACAACAGTGTGACAATAAAAAATGTCTTCAAATGTTGTCAAATGTCCCTCTAGGGCAAAACAGCCACCAGTTAAGAATCACTGCAGTAGAAATATAATGTGAGTCACACGTGCAATTTTCAATTTTCTGATAGCCACAATTTTTCTAAAGAAGTAAAAAGAAATAGGAATTTAATTTCAATATTTTAATCTATTATATCCAAAATATTATCATTTCAACATGGAATCAATATAAAAATATTGATAAAATATTTGATAATCATTTTTTATATTAAGCCTTTAAAATGAGGTGAGTATTTTACACTTACAGCATAGCTCCATGTGGACTTACCACAGTTCAAGTGCCCCAGCCACGTGGCTTGTGACTCCCATAATGAACAGCAAAGAGATGGAGAAAAAAAGGAGGGAATTGCCCACATACATGGATGGGAGGAGGAGGAGCAAAAGCAACACTGAACAGTGGGCAGAGAGGGTCACAGACAGCCTCTGGGGTCCTAGCAGTTCAAGCTTTTCCTTCCCCACTCCACCCCAGGAACTGCCCCTCCCTATCAACAATCTGCCTACCCCAGGGAACAAGGGCAAAAGACGGGACTGAAGAAAGCTGGAGGGAAAGCCCAGGGAGGGTGCCCTGGGAAGCCCACCCACACAGACAGTGGGGAGTCACCCTGGGCTTTCAGGGAGGCAGCTGCCAGCCTCCAGCAAGATAGCCAAGAAGACAGATACGGACAACTCATCCACTCTTGGGAACACCCAGTCACCTCCACCAGCAGCTGCTGACACAGCGCCGATTCCAGCCCAAGGAACCACTGAAACTAAGCCTTCAAAACCACAGCGTCTCAGTCCAGCTCGAGTGAGTTCCAGAAAAGCTGAGGCCGCTCCCCGGGACTACTCAGCAACAACTGACATATCCTATGGTAACTCAAGTGGAAGGGCCGGGGCCTGCCACTGTCTGGAGGCATTCAGTCCCTCATTTGGCCACTGCTGCCCCAGAGGGGGAGGTGTTGCTCTCCCCATTGTAAGGATGGAGACACAGGACCACACCCCTAGAAACAACCCTGGCCAGGATGCTTCTCTAATTATTTAGAAAAAAATATTAACTGAAGCACACACAATTCACAAATAAAGCAATCTTAGAGATGTTCTCCCTTGACTACAAAACCATTTAATGAATTAATGTTTGATGTAAGGAACAAGAAGCATAAAATACAGTTAAAAAATAGTCAGCTCCACGGGATTCCAGAGGAGGGAAGAAGAGAAAGAAAAGATGAATGAGGGCAGGAAGAGGACAGAGGAGGACACACAGAAAGAGGAAGAGGCAGAGCCCCACACAGGGGGAGGGCAGAGGGAACACAGGATCAGAGTCCTCACTGGAGCCTCAGGCAGAAAGCACACCGCTGCTCTCGTTCGCGGAGGGAAATCCTATTCACCACTCAGGGGCTACACACAAGAATTAGCAGTCGCGGACAGGGACACAGGCAGATCACCTTGAGAACCAGGTGTAGGAGGACAGATGGGTACACAGCCCAGCTGCTCATAGGCCGGTGGGCCTCAGCCTCCCCACCTGGCTTCAGGAAGAGGCAGCTCTGCGTCCTCTGAGCTGGCAGCATGTGAAGAGGACCTCCCTGCCGCTGATGTCTGGGGTTCCCACCACCTGTGCTGGGCACCCTTGAATGGCCCGGTATGTTCAGAGTCAACTCAGCTCCCATTCTCCACACTCCCAGTAGGCTCTTGAGCCTTTAAGAGGCAAACTTCCCTGGATCCATCTCTCCTACTGTCCTCGCTTTGCAGCTGGGCAAACTGAGGCCCAGAGACTGGAAGCCTGCCTGTGTTCTTTCCACTATACTACAAGCAAAATGTAAAGACCGTGCATCTCTTTCAAAAAAAGAAAAATCTTTTTTTTTTTTTTAAATTGGCCAGGCGCCCTCAAATCATGGGATAAATAATCTTAAAGAGGAAGGTCACATACAGTATTTATATACACATACAGTGCATGTGGAAAGGGCTTTGTAAATTATGATGCCTTTTACAAATGATAGTTGTCATTAAATTTACTCTGCACAGAGAACTCATTGTCCTCTACACAAGTTTATGGACCTACTTTTAAAGGGTCTAAGGCCCACTTTGAACTTCGAGAGTTCCTTCTAGCCTGTTATTCAACTAAACCAAAAAAAAAAAAAAAAAAAACAGAAGAAGAAAAGAAAAAAGCTCCCCCAAGCCACGTCTAACCTTTGCTTCGTTCCTATTCTTGCGTAGGCAAGATCTTGTTTGTTTTCCAAAAACCCACTTCTTAAGCACTGGAGAGCTCTCAGCCACTTCCCACAAGTTTCCAGCAAAAGTGCAGGCGCCAGTTAATCCTGTAACGGAAGACCTCCCCCTGCAGCTGGCAAGAGGGCTCTCATCTCCCTGCCTAAGTGGAGAGGAAATGCGCACCAGTGCCCAGAGCTGGGGCTCCGTCAGAGCTACTGGGCCAACCCATTAGTTCCAGGATTCCTTTGCTGAGCACCTGCCATGTGCCTGGGAAGCACATCATATGTAGCAAAGGGAATTTCAAAGCCTTGGCAGTATTTTGAAAACATGATCGCAGGCTGGCATTGGGGTTCAATTTGAAGCAGTTTATAGGAAGTGTGACAGAGTACAAAGGGTCACTCTGGCTTCCTCCAGGCCTCCAGAGATCCGAGATCTTCTTTTTTACACACTGTATATGGGTTTGGATGTCTTTACTGCCTCTGCGGGGAGGGCTGAGCAGTGCAGAGTATAGAACAAAGAACACTAAGAACTAGGGCTGAACAGAGAACTAAGAATTAAACACTGAAGTTCTCCTCCCCTTCAGGCACCTGTTCCCCTCCAGCCACAGTCTGCTCATCCATGAAATGGTAACAGTAACCTAACACACATCAGAGACTTGCTAGGAGGCTCAGTTTCCAGCCCCAGGCAATACACCAAGTGATGGCTTTGAGATGGGTAGAGTCTGTCACAGGGATGGGAAGGAAGCATGATTGGATCAGATCAAGATGAAAGGATGTAAGGAAAGAAGCTTAACTTCTTTGTGGGAAGGCACTATGGAATGGCCAATGTGTATACTTCTTCACAATTCCCTCTAGCACTGAACAACAGTAATGGTTTTTATCCCAGCAGTACTTATTGAGTGCTTACTGCTTTACCTCCAGCATCTAGAAGAGTGCAATCATGACTCCACCCATTCATCCACCCATCTACTTACCCACCCACCCACCCATCCCCCAGCAACCCATCCACCTACCCATCCATCCAGCCAGCCAGCCATCCATCCACCCACCCACCCACCCATTCCCCGACCCACCCAGCCAGCCATCCACCCACCCACCCACCCACCCATTCCCCGACCCATCCAGCCAGCCTTGCTGAATGAAAGTTAACTTATTCTAGGCCTTCTACAAACACCTCTTTTGAATAGGAAGAATCTTGGAGAGGGCAGATGGGGACACCCTCCTTGGGCCATCAGCCTTTTCCTAACTCACTAGGCTACATGAAGCCTTGCTTCCTCTCCTCCTGCTATGCAAACTCACAAGGCAGATAGACTCAGGAGGCCTGGCTAACTAGAGAGATTCTGAGCACAAGGCAGCTGAGCTGACAGTTCCTTCGAGCAATCTGTGTGATGGGATAACCTCACCAACACCTGAGGCTAGATGGGGGCATTTGAAACTGTAAGGCTCAGTATGGGTCAGTTGCTGCTGTTGCTACTAGCCACCAAATTAAACTCACCCAAACTCCCTCCCCGCAACTGACTGAAACAATGATTCCCCCCAGCTCACTCTTGTGACAGTTAAAGTACAGAAAGGCCCAGCAGCGGGCCTGGTTTACTACTGTATCTGGAATTTATTTATGAAATCTCTCAGAAGAGCTTAATTCCATCACAAACCTTAATGTCAGACATTCGCTGGGATAGATGACAGTTCAGGACACTCAGGAGGATGGCATTTCCTTAGTTTGCCTCTCCCATGCTGGAATTTCAGAGGCAGCTGACTACCACATTTGCCACCTCTGTGGGCAGGTATGCTGGTGGTCAGGGTCTGCAATGGAGCCCTCTCTTGGCACACAGATGCCCATTTTTAACCAGGAGGAGAATGGTGAACAGGGAGCAGCTTGCATGACAGGGAGGCAGCCAGATAGAGAGCCCTCTGCTCAGAGTTCTTTCAAACAGTCCTGACAAACAGTAATCATGACGAAGGTAATCTTCTTCTATGCTGGCCACTGTTCTAAGTGCTTTAGACATATTAATTTATCTAGGTCTCACAGTCCCCCTCAAAGTTGGAGACTATTATCATTTTTCAATTAAGTAATATGCTTAAGGTCACATAGCCAAGACCTGGTGTGGTGGCTCACACCCGTAATCCCAGCAGTTTGGGAAACCAAGGTGAGTGGATTACTTGAACTCAGGAATTCAAGACCAGCCTGGGCAACATGGCAAAACCCATCTCTGCAAAAGCACACAAAAATTAGGCAAACATAGTGGTGCACACCTGTGGTCCCAGCTACTCGGGAGGCTCAGGTGGAAGGATCACTTGAACCCAGGAGGTGGAGGTTGCAGTGAGCTGATGTGTGCCACTGCACACCAGCCTGGGCGACAGAGTGAGACCCTGTCTCAAAAAATAAAAAAAAGTCACACAGCCATAAGTGGGATGCAAACTTAGGTTGGTCTGACCTCAAAGACCATGCTCTCAGGCCCTGTGCCATGCCACCGTCTCACTCTGGCTCGAAGAAATGAGAGCTTTGAAGGCAGTCTATGTCAATAGTGTCCACAGCACACCAACTTCTCCTATATGCTGAAGCAAGAGTGTCCCTCTCACCTCCACAGTCCCTAGCCAGCATCCTACGAGTGATATTTAAGACCCCAAATGTACCATCCACCTCTCTTGGCTCAGCTCAGTCTCAGATACACGTTTCCTTACACTCAGTTCCCTCGTGGGCCTGAGAAGGGCACAGGCAGTTAGATCCTGGGCTCTGAACTGGAGTGGAGGCTCTGTGTCTGGGCCAGGAAAAGGGGAGGACATGCTGAGTGTGGACAGATGTCCACCAGGCTGAGACTCTGAAAATCATTTTAACGAGCAATGCAGTGGTCAGCCAGGCACACCATCCATGTTCACCCACTCTGAAAACTGAGCTGAAATAGAGCATGATTCCAAGGCCCAGGTCAGTTAAATGACCGAGCAACAAAACCACAGCAATGCATCACATCCGAACCCAGTGACTACAAAACTTTTCTGATTCAGGATTTTTAAAAAGGAGTCAGGACATGGTTTCATGAAGGCATTAAGCCATTTCCCCCACCCCACATGCTCCTAACTTCCTGAACAAAGAAAGCATCCCATCATTTTAGCGCCAAGATAACAATAGGCTGCATTTTCCATCTAAGAACAGTTGGCTTGGAACAGCAGATAGAGAAGCAGTGAGAGTAAACGCGGGTCTGCGGGGCCACTGAGGACAATGATTAATGGGTTTCCCAGGCCTGCTATCAGCTGGCGCAGGCAGTGTAGGAATAGGTCTCAGAATGTGTTACCCCAAGGCCCTCTTGCAAGCACTCCAGTGAGCAGAGAATCAGCCTACACATTCCCAACCAATGAGCTCAGGCTGGAGGTGAGCCAGGGAGAGCCAAGGTGGACAGTGGGAGGAGGGTCAGGAAGGGTCTGAACGTCTCGCTGCTGCTCCAGGAAGAGAAGACCAGCCATTCATGGAGGCCTTACGACACCACCTCTAACTCAAACAATGGACTGTGTGGTGTGACGTTAATTAAAGGAAAAACGTAGAATCATAGTGCATTTAAAAGACCTTAGAGAGGCCATTTACTAAAATCTCTCATATCACACAAGAGGAAACAGAACAGAGTTGGGAGGAAGGGAAAGAGGAATTTATGTTTCTGACGATTTCCTATTGCTAGGAATGGTGTCATGTGTGTGTTAAAGCAGCTAAGGTGTGTTAGAATATTGCTGTTTTACAGATGTGGAAATTCGGTCTCAAGCCAGTAATTGGCCCCTGGTCACTAAACTAAAAATTAGAGGAGCAGAGATTTGACCTGGATCCCTTCCAAGCTCTTTTCAGCAACTCCCCCATCCCCCACCCACTATACTGGCAGGCCCCACATGGCTCCTGACCCCTCTATTCCCAGCTCTACGGCATCAGAACAGGGGTCCTTAACCATTTTTATGCCACAAACCATCTCAGTAACTTGATAAAACCTATGGACACCTTCTCAGAATATTTTCTTTAAATGCATAAAACAAAACATTAACAGATCTAGCATAGCTAATAGTAAATAACAAGATCTAGTTGTAGGTCTAACACCTTACAATAATCTCAAGAATTATCCACTTATAATTTCTAGTTATAAGTGTAAATCCTAGCTTGAGATATCTGCAACCACTTCAAGAAGGAATGAAAATATTTGAGATTTCTATTGGTGATGAAGTCACAGGCACTCCTAAGATAGATTTGTTGCCTACAATGTCCCTGTAATTGGGGAATATATTACATTTCCGTTAGAGGTTAGTAAAAATAAAGGGTTTTTTCTTCATTCAAGTTCACAGACCCCTGCAAATTAAAAATCCCTGTACCAGACCAGCACTACCATGAATCCCCAGCATGGGGGACAGTTGTCAACTTTTCCTTAAACCTGTAGGACAAAATAATAGCAGTTGTGATTTATTGAATGTTTTAATGTTGCAGGCCCCTATGAAGCTAACTCATGTCCTACTGATAACTATTCTTTGAAGTGGGTGATACTGCCTTGGTCATATAAGGCAGAAAAGTTCGGTCTCAAGGTTGATCCCTAAAGCAAGTTGAACACATCTACCTACTGCATGTTCAAGTTTACAGATTATTGTAACTGAAGAGATTGCAAAGTAAGCTGTTAAAAAAAACATTTTACTTGAAATTCTCTTCTTGGCTGGATGGATTTTGAGTTCACATAAACAAAACAAAATAAATTAGACATTGAAGCTGATATAAGGCTACAAATGCCATCCTTAACCCCAAATTGAAAACTACTAAATCCATCAAATTCATAGTACCAGGACTTTAACTGAGAATTTCTAATAAACAAAGAGGTGAAATTCTAAAACCAGACATTCATAAATATAAAATAATGCTGTTGCCCTCCTCAAATATTTCTGACAGAATTTCTTTTGGAAATAAAGATAAGAATAGGCTGGGCATGGTGGCTCACACCTGTAATCCTAGCACTTTGGGAGGCTGCAGCGGGTGGACCACCTGAGGTCAGGAGTTTGAGACCAGACTGGCCAACATAGCAAAACCCTGTCTCTACTAAAAATATAAAAAGTATCTGGGCATGGTGGCAGGCACCTATAATCCCAGCTATTTGGGAGGCTGAGGCAGGAGAATCGCTTGAACTCGGGGAGGGGCGGAGATTCCAGTGAGCTGAGATTGCGCCATTTCACTCCAGCCTGAGCAAAAGAGCAAAACTCCATCTCAAAAGAAAAAAAGAAAGGAAAATAAAGACAAGACTAATATCTGAGCCCTCTCTGTATCCTTATCACCCAAGATTAAATGTTGAGGAAATAGTGTACTTGAAAATACGATATATCTCATATCTTTCCCAGAATCATTTTCTCCATTGAAGTCCTCAAAGGTTGAGTGAGTAGATACTAAAGTCTAGGACTGTTGGTTTTGAACACTGTCACATTCTTCCGTTTATCCCCATGAAATTCTAGGCAAGTCCCTTAACCCAACGAAGCCTCAGTTTCCTCATCTGTAAAGTGGGGATAATAATCCCAGCCCTTATTACCCCAGAGAGTTATTGTGGGAATCAAATGAGATACTCGATGCAAAATTCCTCTGTAAACAGAAAAGCTTTATACCATTGTGATGTTATTAAACCCTAACAAGGGACAAGTCATTTGGTATGATCAGGAGCTTCAGAATCAATGTGGGAGGCAAAAATACAGGAGGTTCCTTCAGCACAAGAGATCATAAATCAGTGTCACTCACACCTGTGACTGCGTGCAGCAGCACCAGAAGAAAGACCAGTGGTGTACCCTTCATGGGAAACCTTCCTGCCAAAAAAAAATATATATGAAAACACTGCAAGAGTCTGGACCTCTTAAAATTCAGATTTACAATTCCTTGCAAAGGACCATAACCCTCATTCTCTCCTCCCTCAAGATGTCTCTTCAAGGAGAAGAGACCTTCAAGAAGGTGGCAACCCACCACGCCCAATGTCTGAAAGAGGCCAAGTAGACAATACAAGGTAACCATGGTCTTTGCTAACCCCAAGGCCTCTAGTGGCCCTGAAAAAAGCATTTCTACTAGCACAGGAGAATGAACCTTGGTTTCAGTGTGTTAGGGGATGAGGGGAAGGTGAAGATATGGGAGCAAGGAGTATAGAATTACTTTCCCCAGAAATTTGGTAGAGAACAGAAGAAGAAACAGAGCTGATGATATTGATTTTCATAAGAAGTCAGATGGCTGCTTAAAGGGAAGGGGCTGAAGAGACAGAGAAGGAGGTAAAGGATGGGAACAGCTGCTATGGGAATTGATACAGACAGGAAACTGGCTAGATTTTCTGAAAAGGCTGTCCCAGAAGCACTGAGAGGCTCAGCATTAAGTTATCATAACTTGGTAACAACACCAACCAGCTGGGCTCTGCGGCTCTCTCTAACAGTGCCAGGCAGCCCTCGAGAGCAGGACACAGAATTAGAGACACCAGAGTCCCTTTGGGGGGCAGGGGACAGCCTGAAGTCAGGAGCACTGAGAAGCTGCCGAACATGATTGCAAAGGTACAATGTGGGCTCCAAGATAGACAAAAGAATGAAGCCCTTGGGAGGCAGGTGGATCAGGAGGACAGGGAGGCACTGGCTAAGGATGGGAATGTGGATTTGCAGCAGGTCTCATGAGAATGAGATGGTAAGAGAAGCAGCAGCTTCAAGTCATGGTTAGAGAGGAGCATTTCCAGTGGGAGTTTAGGTGGGACAGTTCTGGGCAGTGGAAAACTCCTAGGTGCGGCTCTCAGCTGGGCTGCTGGGGAGAAGGCGAGAGGTGGGAGGAGGTGGAGGCTGCTGGAGCTGCAAAGGTGGAGGATCTCCAAGGACAGGATTTCAGCAGACTGAACACAGAAAGTGCCTACAGTGCTGGGCAGAGGCAGGTGGAGGAGAGGCTGAGAACTAGGGGAGAAGCCTGCCCAGAAGGCAACCTGTGAGAAGGGAGTTGTGGGAAACAGGTTGGTGAGGCAGGAGCTGGGCTGATCAGACAGGGCATTGGGCCAGGCTAGAGCTGGAACTTTAATCCACAGGCACCGGGAGTTTTGAATCTGGGCAGTCACAATCTGAGCTGTGCTTGCGAAGAGTGACTCTGCAGGGGCCAGTACTGGACTGGAGGGGAGGAAAGGCCAAGAGAGGTTAGAGGCTGGCAGGTGTGATCACTTGAGTAAGAAATTAGTCAGTCCCTGAACAAAAGTGGGGCAGTGGGGGTGAAGAGCAGGGGACAAACATGAAGAGAACTGCAAAGGAAGGTGTGATTGCATGTGGGAGGAAGAAAGGAGATGGGCCTGGAGTCCCAGCTACTCGGGAGGCTGAGGCAGTAGAATTGCTTGAGCCCTGGAGGCAGAGGTTGCAGTGAGCTGTGATCATGCCACTGCACTCTAGCCTGGGCAACAGAGCGAGATATTGTCTCAAAAAACAATAGTAATAATAATGATAATGAAGTCTGATATGAGACATTTACCATCTAGTTTTTCTTAAGGAGACCATCTAGTCTCCTATTACTTGGAGGCTTCATTTAGGTAACACGAACCTTAGCTTCCATAACCCCTTTTATCTTAACTCATATATTTCTTTATGCCAACTTCAACTCTTCAGGCAAAGCTTAACTTTCAACCAACTGCCAATCAGAAAATCTTTGAATCCACCTATAACCTAGAAGCCCCCATGCCTGCACCCCCATACCTTACATGTATTGATTCATGTCTTTGCCTGTAATTTCTGTCTCTCCAAAATGTATAAAACCAAGCTATAACCCAACTACTTCGGGCACATGTTCTCAGGACCTGCTGTGTCATGGGCCATGGTCACTCTTATTTAGCTCAGAATAAACCTCTTCAAACATTTTACAAAAGTTGGGGGTTTTTTGTTTTTTGTTTTTTGTCAGCAGCTTCCATGCCTTCCCTGAACTCACCACCCTCCAGTCACTGCCGCGTGTTCAGCTAGTAGAAGATCCCTGAACCCAGTCCTTTTGGGGTTTTATGGCAGCTTCATCATGTAGGCACAGTTGATGAAATCACTGGCCATTGATGAGCGAGTTATCCTTCAGCCCTTCTGTCCTCCCTGGAAACTGGCTAGGCCTTTCAGGCAGCAACCTTCATCCTGAAGCTGCCTATGGGCTGCCAGCCACCAAGCATCTCATTACCATGCAAAGGACACTCTTATCACCCTGGAGATTCCAAGGGGAGAAGACCAAATATATATATTTCACAATATCAGATTACTTCAATGGGGTCATGGGGCTCAAGAGAGAGGTACAGGCCAGAAATAGAAATGTGGAGATTCATCTTCATGAGGGTGACAGGCAAGTATAGCTGAGATTTCCTGAGAAAGTAGGCCTCACAGAAACAAAAGGAGTTGGAGACAAACTCAGACACCAAATATGTACTACAGAACAGAGAAATAAAGCATAAGACCCTTAAAAATTAATCAGAAAAGTTGTGCCATACCTGTACCTTATACCATATACAAAAATTAATCGAAATGGATGAAAGGCCTAATTGTAAGAGCTGAAACTAAAACTCCTAGAAGAAAACGTAGGGCAAAAGCTTCATGACAGTAATTTGGTCAGGATTTCTTGGATATGACACCAAAGCCACAGGCAACAAATGGAAAAATAGACAAATTTGACTTCATCAAAATTTAAAACTTTTGTGCACCAAAGAACACTAGCAGCGCAATAGAAAGATAACCCATAGAATGGGAGAAAATATTTCCAAATCTCTTATCTGACCAAGAGTTACTATCCAGAATATATAGAGAACTCTTAAAAGTCAACAAAAACAAAACACAAAACCTGATTCAAAAATGGGCGAAGGACTGGAATAAACATTTCTCTAAAGAAGACTTATGAGTGGACAATAAGCACATGAAAAGATGCTCAACATCATTAATCATTAGGGAAATCCCAATCAAAACCACAATGAGATGCCACCTCACACCCATTAGGATGTCTACTCTAAAAACCAAAAAATAAGTATGGTGAATATGTGGAGAAAATTCAACCCTTGGACATTGCTAGTAGGAATATAAAATGATACAACTACTTGAAACAGTAAGACAGTTCCTCAAAAAAGTAAAAATAGAATTACCATTTGACCCAGCATTTCACTTCCGGGTATATCGTATACCCAAAAGAATTAAGGCATGATCATGAAGAAATAGATATGTATATCCATAGTGGCTGTGTCCCTAGCACCTGGCATGTAGCAGATATTTAAAATGATTTTCTTTTCTTTTTTTTTTTTAAGCAGAGTCTTACTCCATTGCCCAGGCTGAAATGCAGATGTGCGATCTTATCTCGCTACAGCCTCTACCTCCCAGGCTCAAGCGATCCTCCCATCTCAGCCTCCCAAGTCGCTGGGACTACAGGTGCATTCCACCACACTAGACTAATTTTTTGTATTTTTTTTTTTCTAGAAATGGCATTTTGCCATGTTGTCCAGTCTGGTCTCAGTCTCCTGAGCTAAAGTGATCTACTCACCTTGGCCTCCCAAAGTGCTGGGACTACAGGAGTGAGCCACCATGCCTGGCTGAAAATGATTTTTTGAATGAATTAATAATTATGAAAAATTTGACTCAGGGATGGCAATATAAAATATAAGGGTAAATGGAAACAGTTTGGTGGTTCCTCAAAAAGTTGAATTACCATATGAGTCAGCAATTCTACTCCTAGTATATACCTAAAATTATTGAAAATGAAGACTTAAACTGATACACGTCAGTGTTCATCACAGCATTATTCATCTTAGCCAAAAAGCAGAAAAAAAACCAAGGGTTCCTCGCTGGATGAATGGATAAACAGATGTGGTACATACATAGGATAGAATATTATTCAGTCCTAAAAAGAAGGAAATTCTGGCATATGCCATAGATGAACCTCGAGGACATCAGGCCAGGTGAATAAGCCACTCACAAATACGGTATAATTCCACTTAAACGAGGTACGTAATAGTTAAACTCTGGAGACAGAAAGAGAATGGTGGTAGGTGGGGACTGGGGGTGGGGAGGAGTGGGGAGTTACTGATTGTCGGTACAGAGTTTCATTTTTGCAAGATGGAAAACCTTCTGGAGATGAATGATAGTAATGGGTGTACCACAATGTAAATGTACTTCATGATACCAAATTATACATTTTAAAATGGTTAACGTTTTATGTTAGGTATATTTTACCACATTTTGCTTGAAAAAAACCTCAAACTCAATTCAGCACTGGAAAAGTTTTAAGTATGACTGGAATAACTTGGATATGCAAATTTACTTTTTCAACTGTAAGTTTTATAAAATTTAAATACAGATGAAGTACTTCTGATTAAAATTTAGCATCTGAATTGAGATGTTCTATAAGAGTAAAACACACACCAGATTTCAAAAACTTAGTACAAAAAATGCAAAATAGCTTTAAATAATTTCATAGTGATTACATGCTGAAATAATAATAATTTGGATATATCAGTTAAATATATTAAGATTAAAAAAGAAAAGAATGAAATTCTGACACATGCTACCATATGGACAAACCTCAAAAATATTACGCTAAGTGAAATAAACCAGACACAAAAAGACAAAGATGATATGATTCCACTTACAAGAAACATTATGAACAAATTTACGCAAACAAAAAGATGAGAGGGTACCAGGGGCTGGCGGAAGAAGGGCAGAGGGAGTCTTTGCGTAATGGTTACAGAGTTTCTATGTGGAGTGAGGAAAAATTTTGGAAACAGGAAGCGGTGATGGTTGTACATCCTCCAGAATGTAACTAATGCCCTGAATTAATTGTACACTTAAAAATGGTTGAGATGACAAATTTGTTATATGTATTTTACCACAATTTAAAAAGACACATTGGGAATGCCCAAGGGGAAGAGTAAATGCAAGAGCTCATTTTCTTAAAGCTAGAGAGGATCCACAAGCAGCTACAAGTAAACATCAGCAAGTTCTCCTCAGCTGGAAGGGGACATGAAACTTCCCCTGGACTTAAATCTTATCGATTTGAACTTAAAAAGAACCTCCCCCTATATGTTCCTCAGATTTTGACAGCTGTCCCCTGCAGAAAGGGTCCTGAGAATAAAATCTTTCCACTGCAGATTTCCCATAGACCAGGCTTTGGCATAGCTCACTATCCTGTATTTACATCTCTTGAGACTATAAGACTGATAGCAGGAGGTGTAGAATACACCAGGTTGCAGTGAAATCTGTCACATATAGCCAAAGGCTCTGAGCAGCGTCTGAAATTATAATAGACTAGGTTTATCTTTCTAGGAAGCTGCATAGAAGTTTGAAATGAGTAACTTTTTAATGTAATCTAATTCTATATATAACACATAAAAATACATGTATATACTATATTTACAACTTCTCTTAAGTATATACTTCTATAACTATGTATGTTATATATTTCAATATTTGTACCAGGATATATGTTAGTACATGTTACATGGAGAGCTGGTAGCTTATGGCTGACCATCCTAACGAGACAGCCAAGTATAAAGAGGTCCCCGGAGAACCTCTGACCAGCCTGTGCACTGGGAGGATGGGGTGGGGCCTCGGGAAGTTTGCATCTTTAGCAGGGGGAGGAGCCTGGCCTCTCCTGTTCCGGGTGGTACCTGGGATTCAATGTGTGAGATGGGGGGCCTGTTAACAGGAGCCTCTCTCACTTTGCTGAGTTTTTTTTTTTCCTTTTCGCCCAATAAAGTCCATTTTTCTCACTCTTCAAGGTGTCTGTGAGCCTAATCTTTAATGGCCATGTGGCAAAAACCCGGCTTTTACCTGAACTAAGGAGAAAGTCCTAAAACACTAATATCAACTAAGAAGCATGCTGTCTCCCACCTTGTTTCTTGCAAAACTCACTTACTGAAAGGCCAAGTAGGAAGAGACCTAACTGCTTGAACCTGCAGACATTTGGTTCTCTTACACACAATTTGACCTCGTCTTCCTCAGCTCAATCACTGTCATTCCTTTCACAGGTGTTGACCGCTAAGGAACACCCTGCACTCCAAACACCTACTAAGCATCTGCATTTGAAGAACTTAACCTGAGGCAAATACCTGTTACGTTTCAGGCATTATCCTAGGTGCTGGGAATCAGCCAAGAACATATAGGCAAAAATTCCTGTGCCCATGGAGCTTACATTTTAGCAGAGTTTCTGGGAACACTTTTGCCTGCATGATAAAGAAATGTATGTAGCTACAGCAACCCCTTCTACCTTCTTCCTGCTTTGAAAGCAAATGTGATGGCTGGAGCTACAGCTGCCACCTTGTGACTACAAGGTGACAAGCATGAGGAAAAGCTGCATTGTCCAATTTGACAGCCACTAGCCACATGTGACTAGTAAGCACTTGGTGTGTAGCTAGACTTAACTGAGATGAGCTGTAAAACACACAGTATTTCAGAAATGTAATATACAAAAAGCAAAATATCTCAGTAATCATTTTTATATTTACTACATTTTGAAATAGTGTGGATATATTAGGTTAAATAAAATATATTATTATAATTTCAATGCTTCTTTATATTTCTAAAATGTGACTAATAGAAAGTTTAACATTTTACATGGGTTTACAGTATATTTCTATTGGGCAGCGCTGGCCTAGAGAATCAGAGAATACAGCTACTGAACCTCCAGCCACCACCTCTCTCCTGACTTCTCCTTAAAAACATAAGCCCCTATTTGTTTTCACCTCTGGTCACATCTCAGTTACCGACAGCTGAACACAATCTTACAAATTCAGCGCAGGAGAACAACCTGAGAATCAGGCTCACTGAACTGCCCAGGACCTTCCCTGTGGCAGGAGGCCGAACTGAGCCTGGTACTCCACCCTGTTGAGTAGGAGATAGACAGATATATTCACACCAAGTGGGACAATTATCTGGTCAAGGAATACACTGATTGCCAAGATATTTTTAATTGTGGGAAAAAATCAAAGCAGAGCAAAAGTCTCCAAAGAGCAAAGAAGAGGGAAGCCAGGGTTTACCTTTCAGTCTGGGAAGGAGAGTGTTAAACTGCTTCCTGGTTTCCTTTTTTCCTGCCCAGAGATACAAATTTATTTGGATAATCCCGGCCGGAGACTCCCTAGGGCCTTGTACAACCCTGGGTGGGCCAGGAGCTACAAGAGGGTTTTCTTTTTTTCTCCAAGTAAAGGGAGACTCAGTCTTCCAGCTTCACAAGCCTATTGGCTAACTTCCCGTCTCTTTTGAAAGCTCCACGGGCAGCCAGATGCTAGGCAAGGGCCAGACAGGGCTGTGGCCACCATCCCCGCCTCGAAGGGAAGGAATGCTCAGATGCAAACTTAGACAGATGCTTAATAAGGAAATGAAAGGATTGTCTGGTATTGATTCCTGCTAACCCAGCATCAAAGCTTGGAAATACCGGGGCTCACACAGTAAAGCTCCAGAAAGAAGCCCTTTGAGCCACAGAGTTCGCTCCTCCATCCATGTGCATCTTCCCTGTGCCAAGCCCTGTGCTGGGGGCTTGAGACCCGGGGATGAGCCAGGCACGCTCCCTGTCCTTAGGAAGCTCACCATCGAGCGGGAAAAAGACAAAGCAATCAATGTGGAGCACTGATCAGCAAGATAGCAATAGGACCAGAGAATCTAGGAGCCCAATGGGGCACCAAACCCAGATTGGGGATGGAATAAGAGGAGGCAGTGGGGAGGAGATAGTCAGGGAAGGCTCCCAGGAGGAGGTGATGTCTGCTTGAACTGAATCATAAAGAGAACAAGTTAGCCAGGCCAGGCCCCTGTTCAGCACTAACAGGACAGATCCTCTGTGGGCCAGGGCCCTAAAGTCTCCCATTATTTAATGAAATTTTCAAGAGAAATATAAGTGCATTCGATTTGATACACTTATATGTGTTCTTCTCTTAAAGAACATTCACTTTTACCAATACAGCAAACTTTTTTTTTTCTTTCTTTCTTTTTTTTTTTTTTTTTTTTGAGATGGGGTCTTGCTCTTCACCCAGGTTGGAGTGCAGTGGCACAATCACAGCTCATTGCTGCCTTGACCTCCCAGGCTCAAGTCAGCCTCCCCACTCAGACTCCCCAGTAGTTGGGACTATAGGCATGCACCATCACACCCGGCTAATTTTTGTATTTTTTGTATAGACAGGGTATTGCCGTACTACCCAGGCTGGTCTCAAATTCCTGGTCTCAAGGGACCCGCCCACCTAGGCCTCCCAAAGTGCTGGGGTTATAGGAGTGAGAAATGGGGACTGGCAAACCAAACCTCTTAATGAAACAATGCATATGGAACTATGTTGTGAGCTGTAAAGCTTGGTGGTGGTAATAAAACTGTTGTTAAAAGGATGGCAGTAATCCCTGCCACATCACTGCTGGACTGCTCTTCACCCAGTGGCCCTGTTCAAGGTCACCTAGTCCAGGCTGCAGGACTCAGAGGACTCTATCAGTGCCCACTCAGCATGGCCCAGGAAATCTAAGGAGGCAACGTCTTACTGTGCTTTCTCTTTTTAAAGAAGGACTGTTTTTGGTGCTCCCTTGCACTATTGGTGGGAGTATCCACTCCAGGGAGGAGAATCTGACAATGTCTATAATTTTTAAATGTAGCACACATACCCTTTGTCTCACAATTTCACATGTATACAAACAAGTGTGGTTAAGGAAATGCACTGCAGCACTGTTTAAAATGGCAATAGACTGGAAATAAGCTAAGCTAAAGAAATTGTGCTATAGACTGGGTACGGTGGCTCATGCCTGTAATTCTGCACTTTGGGACACCGAGGCTGGTGGATCATGAGGTCAGGAGTTCGAGACCATTCTGGTCAACATGGTGAAACTCCATTTCTACTAAAAATACAAAAATTAGCCAGGCATGGTGGCGCATGCCTGTAATCCCAGCTACTTGGGAGGCTGAGGCACGAGAATCACTTGAACCTGAGAGGCGGAGGTAGAAGTGAGCCGAGATCATGCCACTGTACTCCAGCCTGAGCAACAGAGCGAGATCCCGTCTCAAAAGAAAAACAGAAAAAAGAAATGGTGCTATTGTGCTCTAGCCATAAAATGGGAAACCATAAAAGGCCATGAATAAAAGAGTTAGATCCACACCTACTGAGAAAAAGCAATCCCGAAGATACATTTTTCAGTGAAAAAAGTTCAGAACAAGTGCAGAAAAAATGTTTGTAGATTTTTTTCCCATTAAGAAAATACAGGGGGCAGTGCATGTATCCATATCACACATCCACAAACATGCAGAGATTTTCAGGAAGGTCATACAAGAAATGGGAAAGTACTTGCCTCTAGGAAGGAAAACTGGGGGAATGCAGAAAAGAAACTTCTTCCACACTAAATTTTCTTTCCTTTTTTTTTTTTTTTTTTTAAATTAGCTTGGCTTAGGCTCAAATCCACTCTGTCTTGTCTTGTCTTTTTTTTTTTTTTTTTTTTGAGACAGGATCTTGCTCTGTTGCCCAGGCTAAAGTGCTGTGGTGCAATCATAGCTCACTGCCGCCTTAACCTCCTGGGTTCAAGCGATCCTCCCACCTCAGCCTCCCACATAGCTGGGACCACAGCATGGTGGGGCGCACCATACTCAGCTAATGAAAACACATCATTTTCTAGAGACATGGTCTCACTGTGTTCATCCCACTTGCTCGGTCTCACCCTATATTTTCTTATCCTACTTGAGTTATTTTTTATCATGAGCAGGCATTTTTTTTCAAAGAAACCTTTTCTTTTTCTTATAACGAAAAAATATATATAAAGAAATACATACGGAAATATATAGATAAGTAAGGGGGCAGAAATATACGTTTATATTTAAATAAATACATGTGTATATATAAAGAAATAGATATGTGTATAGTGTGTGTGTGGTGTTACGTGTGTGTGTGGTGGGTGTGTGGTATGTATGTATGTATATGTGTGTATAAGTGCATGTGTATGTGTGTGTGTGGTGTGTGTATGTGTGTATGGTGTGTGTGGGGTTATGTGTGTATGTGTGTATGGTTTGTGGTGTGTGTAGTATGTGTGTGTATGTGTGTATTTGTGTATACATGTGTGAATTTGTATATATGTGTGTATGTGTGTGTGGTGTGTGTGTGTATGGTGTGTGGCGTGTGTGTATGTGTGTGTGATGTATATGTGTGTATTTGTGTATATATGTGTGTGTGGTGTGTATATGTGTATATGTGTGACTAAGTGTATGCGTGTGTGGTGTATGTGTGCAAAGGGTGTATGTGTGTGTATTTGCTGTAGAGACCAGGTCTCACTATGTCGCCCAATTTGGTTTCGAACTCCTGGCCTTGAGCGTTCCTCCCATCTTAGCCTCCCAAAATGCTGGGGTTACAGGCGTGAGCCATCCCACCTGGCCTAGTTTTTTCATAAAAAGACAAAAAATTATTTATTTAGAAATATATTTACAAAGTGAACTCAGTAAACCCGGATTAACCACTTCCTACAAAGACAGCTAAAAAGGAAAGTTTTTTTCCTTCTCCATACAACATTGCTGTGAATTGGATTTACTCAAGCTCACATATAATGCCCAACGCACACACTCATGCAAACCCCACACACTCCATGTGCAGCTGTGGTAACAAATGCAGCCATTGGTACAACCCGACTGGCAATCCAGGCTCAGAAACATGTTCAATGTTGCAGGGCCGGCAGTCTACTGTCAGGTAAGCAGATAAATCCAGAGTTCATCTAAGCTTTTTCTTCAACTTGCGCAGTTTCACACCCCAGAGACCATCTTCTGCTTTATCGGTTATGACTGGAACTGCCCATATCAGGCAAAGTGGCCCTTGAAGAGTCTGAGCCAGTGTAGCCATGACAGATGACTTCAGAGGTTGGGAATGTCAGACAGGTTTATCCAGGCCAAGGGGTAGCAGCAGTCTTTACTCCCGGTGTCACCCCTTCTACCCCTAACAGCCTCGCACCCTGCTCCGCTGCCTCCCTGCACGATCTGTGGAGGAAGCTGGGGACCATAGGACCGTCTGACCCTCGAGCACAAACCGAGGCCTGGGCTACACACAGGGGAGGGGCCCAGGAGCAAAAGGTGTGTGGTGACCCTGTTGGATACTCATAAAATACAGTCACATTCTTCCAAAAAGATAACGCAAGAGTTTTCATTACATAGGCTGGCCCGATTCCTGCTGGTGACAAGAGTCCATGAGTCATTTCCTGGGAGTTTTTATGGCAACAATGTACAAACACCCTTTGGTCTGTAATGGTACCTGTGACTACTGAGCAATCCTGTGAGGAGCAGTGGAAAGAACCCTGGACAGGACTGGGAATCAGAGGCTCATTGTTAACAGTTTCCCAGGTCCTCTGTTTGAGTACGTGACCTTCTGTTCACAGCCTGGACCAGCAGGTGTTTTCCTCCAGCCTTTCCTACCATCCATCCACTCTGTGCTCTCCGGCTTTCACCCTTCCCCCAAACCCCATACACTCCTCCTTTCCCATTACAGAGCAACACACTGTCCCTAGAATATATGCACTCCCTCTAGCTGTTTCCTCAGTTCTACACGGCAAACTCCTACTCATTTGCCAAGTCCCACATCAAACCTCCTCTTCCAGGAAGCATTCCCAGACTACCCCCGTCACAATCAGTCATTTGCTTTTCTATACTCCTGCAGACCAATGTACAGACCTCTCTCTTAGCTCTTACGATATTAATGATAATAAGGGCTAAATGTTTACTGATCACTTATCAGAATGCTGGACAGCCTTCTACACTTTACAAAGGTTACCTTATTTAACCCTCATGGTAACTCCATGAAGTAGCTACTCTTATTATCCTCATTTTACAGAGAATGCTACTAAGGACCAGAGATATTAAGTAACTTGCCCAAGGCCACAGAGCTATTAGATACTTAGACAAATGCCTGGCACATAGTAGTTGCTCCATAACTATTCACCTGATGAATGATTAATAAGTAAATACAGAAATAATTACATATCTGTCTTTACAGAAAGCTCAAGTAAGAACCACATCTTATTCAGCTTTCAAACTATCCTCTCTGTCAAATGCCTGGTAAGGTGTACGGCACTGGAAACACCTGCTAATGAGCAAATAAAAGAACATAAGAGCAAACCAGTAAATAGAGTCCAAATCCCAGTAATGCCACTATCTTCAGCTTTCTGGACCCTGGTTTGTGGCCTGTTCAATGCAGAGCTTGAACATAACATCTGCTTAAGTTCCTTCTAGCATTAAAGATTTATATATCAAAACAACCAGAGTCCAGAATTTTGTGATGATAGCATTTCCCACACCAAATTACATACTGCAGGTTCTTCTGGGTTGTTTTCCCTGGGAACACTACTCAGTCGGGTGTGACATTTGAGTCCGGTGTTACCCTAATACAGAGTCAGTATCAATCGTGAAAGAGTTCATTTGGCTTGATCCTCAGTTCACCCTCATTCATATCCAAACATAGTCATGCCGAGGGAAAGAATTATTAATATTCAGTGCCAATAAAACCCTCATAAATCAATAATAAACAATAATCCCAAGTGAGATTTTGTAACTAGCACCTGAGCCATTGCTCTAGAGAACTTTCAGGCCACTCTCCTTGTCCCCTGGCACCTCCACTAGAGCCCTTCCCTCTTCCCCAGTCTCTCACTGCTGTGACACGCACGTGTTTATACACACACACACTCACGGGTGGCACGGAGGCAGGAGCATGGTGCTCAGCATATGGCAGGGGCTGATACATGCTTGCGAAATGCTTAAGCCTAGACCCACTCCAGGTGGTGCTGAGCATCCACATCAGCACAAAGGTCAGGGTTCTGGCTGAATTATGTTTATTCCTGCTCTGCCTATGGCTAACCGGGAGCTTGGCTTTATGCCTGGTACCTGACAAACCTGTGTCATCTGGCTTAGCACTGATGATCAGCCACATGTATGCAAACGCCCAGCATTTCTTCCTTGACTAATGCTCAGCATAAACCATACACCAAAGGATGCCTGAACATGGTATGTGAGCAAGACAGTGTCTGTTCATGTTGGAAGAGGTGAGGACCCCTGTTCTGTGTTTTGACTCACAACAAGGAGTATAAGCACCGGCCTCATGGAGCTGGCCATTAAACACCCACACATGAATGTGATATGCAAGGAGCCTATATCATGGCCAGAATACAAATCAATAGTCGCTGTAGAGGACACCCATTTTTTGTGTGATTTTTTTTTCCTTCCTTCCTTCTTTCCTTTCTTTCTTTCTTTTTTTTTTTTTTTTTTTTTGAGATGGAGTCTCACTCTGTCACCCAGGCTGGAGTGCAATGGTGTGATCTCAGCTCACTGCAACCTCTGCCTTCTGGGTTCAAGTGATTCTCCTGTCTCAGCCTCCTGAGTAGCTGGGACTACAGGCACCCACCACCACACCTTTGTATTTTTAGTAGAGATGGGGTTTCACCATGTTGGCCAGGCTGATCTCGAACTCCTGACCTCAAGTGATCCACCTGCCTTGGCCTCCCGAAGTGCTGGGATTACAGGCGTGAGCCACCACGCCCAGTCAAGGACACCTGTTGTTTATCTGTCTCACACTCCCACATCCTTGGGGACCTGCTCCTCCCTCACGTCGATTATGTGATGCTTGAAAGGGCTGCCAATCACAGTAACCAGTTCCCCTGGCTTTGGCCATAATAAATCCAGAGGTGGGCCAATCAGAATCCTTCTCAATGGTTTTTTTTTTTTTTCAATATTGACCTGGAAGAGACAGATTCCAGCCTTTTGGAATGGAGCTATAAAGATGTGAAGGAGAGGCTTCAAACATGGAGAAAAATGTGTCTGCAGGAGGGAAGCATGGAGCCAAAAGAGAGCAAAGCATCCAAGCATCCAAGTTAAGGCCCCAACTTAAAGTGTCTGGACCTCCCTGTTAATATGAGTCAATGATTCCCCGTTCTTTGTGGTAATTTTGAGCTGGGTTTCTGAAAAGCACAGCTCAAGTAGCCTAACACAGTCACAGTTCATACTTACAATCATTCTCAAATGTATCTTCCACTCCTCAGCATTCAGGCGGTTTTTATGAGATGGGTTATCTCACATGTGAAAAATGTCCTTGTTCCTCCTCACAAGAAAGGCATAAAAATTCCTGGGCAAGAGGCACCTTACCCAGCATCCCTAACAAAAGGTGCTTTCTTTCCCTTTGTATCTCAGAAGCCAGTGGTGACCTGCCAACCACAAGATGTGATGACTGTTCTATTTCAAGCTACCAAAGCTTGTAAAATAGAGGCTGGCCACACTGGCTAGGTAACTGGCTAGTACGTTTTGGAAGAAGGGACTCCTCTTGGTGGTCAGCCCTCCATTCCATCCCTCTACTCACTGACTCCCTGTGACAATCTGTCTTCAGATCACCAAGAGGGTCTCTCAGCAGCCACAGCATGTTGGGTGTATGGGGCAACAGCATTCCCTAATAAAACCAGAGCTCGGAAAACCCTCTGTGAGAGAATATAGTGCAACTGGGCCACCTGACTTTTATGGGACTTTAAAAAAAAGAAGCCACCACACACAATTACTAAGAGGGGTGACACTTTGGAAGCTAAAAGTTTCCCCTCCTTTAAATCTGAAGAGCCACCCAGTGAACTCTGAACTATGAAGCCACAACAACGAGGAAGGGAGGCACTGGGCAGGAGTAGCACCCAGGACACTGGTCTCACCTTCTCCTCCCCCTTCCTTTTCCCTACCTCCCCCATCTCTTCTGCCTAGCTGGAGCGTGGCAGGTTATGGGCAGGTACTGTCTGGATGGCTAGCCTGCTCTGGGCTGAGGCGACTGGTCTGTTTCAACCTGATGGAATGCTCTTCCTATGTCCCGCAGTGTCAGTGTGCCCCAGGCTCACAGGAGCTTGGCAGCTGTCTCCCCTGGGGCAGTGGAAAGCAGCATATCCCATGGTGGACTCAACAGCTTCTCATCACCAAAACAAAAACACAACAGTCCCGATTGCCATGGAGAGTTCAATCCTCTTGTCCTGGGATTGGCACCAACTGGAATTCCTAGGGTTCTAGCTGAGCTACCTCCTGTGAGGTCTAAATACAGCACATTTGATTTTAACCTAAACACACAGCCTGAACCAGTGCTCAGGGCTGATAGCCCCCAACGGCCACCAGGAAAGTCAGCTGAGAAGCCTACACTCTCAGCTGCCCATCTGGTGGTGGGCATTTCACAAATGTCAGAGAAAGGTTGTGATAGTGAGCCTATGTTCGCCGATGCTGTCTATGGCCAAATGATGGGGGATGCAATCGGTTAGTGTAGGCTTAACTATGAGTGCGGTCCTAGGTAAATAAATGCATCCTGAGGAAGGGAGTGGGCAGGTGAAGAATGCAAGGGTATCAGGTAGAAGAGAAAGAGACAGGGAGGAAGACCCAGACCTATTTCTTAGCCAATTAATTCAAAACCAGGGGAGCTTTCTAAAATGTCCACACGCAGGGGAACACAACTCTCTAACTATGCCTCTCCCTGAGATTTAGGACTTAGGCCCTAGAATCAGACGGACCAAGATTGTCCTCTAGTAATGTGATCTTGGGCACAACTGACTTCTCAATTTCCCCATCTCTAAAATGGCCTGAAGGACTACTGCAGCTGTTCATGGAAATCATGGCCATAAAGTACCTTGTACCTAGAAGCTGCTCAATAAATAGCAGCTACTAGAAGTAGTAGTAGTGGCAGCAGGAATAATGGAAGTGGGGGTAATATCAAGCATTGGCTTTTCTCCCTCAACTTTGCCTCTGGCTTCCCTCCCTTGGAGACAGCACAAGTGGAGGGAACCTCCCAGCCAGGAAAAGCTGATGCTTCGAGACAAAGGAAACCTTTACCAGAGGAAAACAATGCAACATCACACCCACACCCAAGAACCTTAGAGTGCCAAAATGGCAACAGCTTCCTAACCTCCTAAATGTCAACCCACATGCCCTGCAAAGGTAAGACTAGGAGGGTTTCTCCTTACCTTGGTGTTCATGCACGACTTCCCTCGCTTATACTCTTTGTGGGAACCACGCTTATCCAATTTGTACCACAGGGCTTTGGCTTTCCAGGTGGTCACCTTGGACTTGAGCTTGGAATAAAAATTTCTATGGTCCAGAGGGTCTAGGTCCAGGTGTCGTGTAAGGATGTTGAAGGCCTGGAGGGTACCTTTGCACGTGGATGCCTGGACAAAGTTCTCAAAAACCTGCCCCGCCTGGGCCTGCTTCTCATCCTCGTTTTCCCCCATGGTTCAGGAGTCGTGTGTGGCAGTGGTGTGGCAAGGACACAGGCGAACAGCATGAAGTATCTGGAGAAACGTCACGCCTGCGACAGTAGGAGGAGGCAGAGGTCAGCTTTGGACAATGAGGGTAGGGTGGGGGATGGGTGCTGAGAAGTAAAAATACAATTTCTTTAAGACATTCAAATATTAATCATACTATTTAGTGTTCAATACTACACATAAACATTTATAAAAGACATAGAATTGTGCCTTTTGGCCTGTCAATGTGGCATTGCGGGTAATCTCTCCCCTATACTCTGCTCCTCTCGCTGGCTGAAAAGTACCACACACTGCACAAGGCTATGCCCTGGCTAATGCCAATAGTACCTGGTCAATCTTGCTCTGAGTCAAGTGGTTCTGCAAACAGTGACTAGGAAAAGGGAAAAACTCCCAGAAAAGTACACTAGATATAGCACCATTGAAAGTCTATCATTCTTGGTACTGCAAGTTGGCTGGCTGATGTGAATATAATCCAGCCACAATTCACTAATGCACAGACAGAAAAAACTCCAAAGAACATCTCTCTAGATTTCATGACTGCCCACCTCTCCTTAGACACCCAGCTTTAAAGTCTTTCTTCATTAGTTACCAGAGGGCAGGGCTTTCCACTACACACATGACCATCTCTTCTCAAAACTTCTGCTCCTGGTATCGGCTGGGAGCATACCATCTACCTCAGTCAGACTCACAGACAGACAGAGACACGTGGACCTCCTCCGCCTGTGCAAAGGGGGCCTGTGCTCTGTAAGTCCAGGCTGTGAACTATTTGGAACAAGTGCTTCGGCTGATGGAAGGGAAAAATGCGATGGGTGCTCATTCACATCCCAAAAATAGCTTGCCTGGGCTTTGGCCATGGTCCTTTCTGCACCATTCTAACCTCAGACTTTTCTTAGAAAAGTCACTTAAGTTTCAAAGGAACAAAAATAAAGTAGAGCTGATTTTCCAAAGCACTAGCTGTTTTTCCAGAATCCAAAGCTGGCGCAAGGAGACAAATGTGGAGGAGCTGGGGCTGACCCAGCTGTCAGGAGGGCTGGAGGGGTCTCTGAGCAAGAGGACACAGCAGACCAAGCTCCGCCGATGAGGCCTGTAAGGGGAGGTCAGCAACACACAGAGCACAGGCCTCACGGCAGCTCTGCGCTCCCCAGAGGGGCAGTGTTTATCGTGGACAAGTTCGAACAGTGGGATGGTTTTATAATACCAAAAGCAGAGAATGGTGTTTATCTTCCTCCTTAATCTCTTACTTATTCACTCGGCAACAATTTTTGGTGCATTAGCAAGAGTTGGGCACCACTCAAGGGGCTGGGAATATGTAGGCTCAGGCCCTGCCCACAGGGGAAGACGGATTACAAGACCACAGGCAAGTGCTTGTGGACTATGAACCAAGGGCATGGAAGCCCAGAGCAGGCGGTGTCCAACAGAGCCTTGAGGAGTCCAGAGGGGCCGCAAAAGGGAAGTGTCAAGAAAGCTTCAATTTTAGGAATGAGATTTATTTTACTAGAAGACTGGGCAGTGGACATTCCAGGCCATGGAAATACCCACACAGGGATGTGAGTGTGGGAAGAGCAGGAGAGTGGTGGAATGACAGCATGTTCAAGGTTCAGGATTTGTGAGGAGGTGTGGTGGGGATGTCCAGCGCACATGGTGGCAGATGTCCCCTCCAGGCCAAGGAGGGGGCCTGGCCTCTCCAGTGGGTGGTGAGGAGCAGGAGACAGAGCAGCAGGAAGAGGCAAGTCTTTGGGAAGATGAGAGGGCAGCAGTAGACTGGAGGAGGAGGCTGGAGGCAAAGAGGCAGCTAAGGGGCTGTCCAGGCAGCAATGAGAAGAGGAGCTGGAAGAGAAGGGGGAAGAACAGCACATGCAAAGGAGCACAGGAACCCACTGGGCACCACCTGCCCGGAGGAGCCTGCTGGGGCAGGCAAGGTCTCAGACACTGGATGCCCAGACTTGGGGGTGAGGGGATCCTAGGGCCCTACCCTCCCTTCCCTCTTTCCCGGAGAGCTGCTGAGGTGCCTGGCACTGAGCTTGGCTGAAGGGAGACTAGCACTCATTCCCTTCTCAGGCCTAGCCAGCTTTCCTGCCCTACCCAGGCTGGTTCTTCCATGAGGCCTTACCCAGTGACCCCGGTCTATGACACTCAACAACTTCAGTAGACTGAGAAAGCGGGCTCTGTGCCCTGCCTGGTGCGATGAGCACGGATTCCTTCACAGATGCTCTCTGGGCTCTGTGAGCATCCACTCTGCTCACTCGGGCATGACTCACATAAACACTGCCTCCTACTGTATCTCCACTTTCCCCATGTGCAATGCTTGCCACCCAGAGAGCATAAACAGAAGGTGGGACTCATTTGCTTTGCAGAGCGTATTAACATTCTCAGTCTTTATCTATCTTTGGAACCACTTCTGTGCCCAGCATTGAACAAAGGCTGCAGTGGCTGGCCAACAAACACAAGGCTATTTGAACTTGCTTGCTACACTACAGTCTTTTCTGAGGACAGGCAAGCGGTACAGAGAAAACTGTAAGGCTTCAGAGCTATTGCCTCACACAAGCCACTTCTGATTCTCAGTTTCCCTACTGTAACAGACAAATTATAATCTCATCCTTGCAGGGTAGCTGTGAAGGGCAAGAAATGTGGATGACGGCAGAGCCGGGTCCCGGGAGGCACTCAGTAGATATGGTAATGCACGCTGCATCCACCCAGGAGGCAGATTTGTACCTGGGGAAATGTACCAGTTTAGAAAATAGTTTTGTAAATCAGTTCTCCAAGTTGCCAACTCCTCCTTGTCTACAATTATGAACAGTTTAGAGGCATCAAGTCAAACGATAATTTACAAACTGGAAGAAGCTGTCTCCTCTGCACCCCAATGGCCACTCCTCCTCCTCCAGAAGAAGAACGAACAACTTCGTCTTCGGGCTCCAGTGGAAAAAGAGCTAAAGGTGGTGCTGAGGGCTAGATAGGCGTGGGAACTCCAGGAACCAGCCCTTATCTAGAATGAGAGAAGGGGAGGTGGAGGGAGATGGTTCGACAGGAGAAGATAAGCGCAGCTTGGATGTGTAGCCCAGCAGCCCGTACCAGGTTCAGACTTGCCACCCTGGATCTAAACACCCGTTTCACTCTTTACAACTGGCTTTCCAAGTTAGGTCATAGACCTTAAAAATGACTCTAACACCCATGGCGGGTAGCTTTCCTCACGGGATTAACATCAGAATATTTCGAGTCAGGGCAGCCTGAGTATGAATCTGCTCTCAAGCACTTGCTAGTTGTGTGACCCTAGGCAAGTTGTCTTGGCCTCAGTTTTCTCATGTGTGAAATAGGGATAATACAGGCTTCCCTCAGTATCCATGGGAGATTGGTTTCAGGATCCCATGCAGATACCAAAATCCATAGATGCTCAAGTCTCTTATATAAAATGATGTCATGTTTGCATATAACTTACACACATTCTCTCTTATACTTTAAATCATCTCTAGATTACTTATAATACCTAATAGAAGTTCTATGTAAATAATTGCATTGCATTGTTTAGGAAATAATGACAAGAAAAAAGTCTGTACATATTCCCCCCCACAGATGAACCATCTGTTTTTTTTTTTTTCCTGAATATTTTCAATCCACAACTGGTTGTATCTGTGATGTGCGACTAATGGATATAGAGGGCCACCTGTTCTCCTCACTGCACAGAGCTCTAAGGAATCAGTGAGATCATGTATGCAATAACCAATACTCATTATGATTCTTCAAACAGCCCAAACATCATCATATCAAAAGGAAAGGCAAAAGAAACATCATTCAAGACTACTGAGACTAGCTTTCTGGGTCAAGGAGTTATATACAGGTTGAGTATCCCTTATCCAAAATGCTTGGGACCAGAAGAGTTTTGGATTTCTATTTTCTTTCTTTCTTTTTCGAATACATCCATCATACTCACTTGATTGAACATCCCAAATCCCAAAAATCCAAAATCCAGAAGACTCCGGTGAACACTTCCTTAGAGCGTCATGTCAGCACTCAAAAAGCTTCAAATTTTGGAGCATTCCAGATTTCAGTTTAGGTATAGTCAACCTGTATACTTTAAAACTAGAGGACAAAGGCCTTCCATTTAGAAGATCTGAGTTCAAACTCACTTCCTCTCTGTGTAGACTCGGACAAATCATTTATCTTTTGGGTTTTAGTTTCCCATGTATAACTAGGGAACTTCATAGAAAGTAGTTTTGGTAATGAACTGAAAACATACAGAATTCAGGATAATGTTGGGAATGAACTGGGAAGGGCTGACCTAGCACTCAGAGGGACTCAGTGAGTCTGAGCTTCAGGTCTTTCTTCCAGAGAACTGGGGTGCAAAACCTTTGGTGGCTATCCTTCCCCTCATCCCAAAAGAAGGTAGTCAGGAATTTTTTTTAAATCAGAGGACCCTGGATAACTAGCTCTTATTAAAGTTTTCCTTGTTAACCACCACCCAGCTGTTGTCTTTTTGAGGTTTGATATGCAACAGAAATAAAACCAACTAGACAGAAATATGAGGGTTTCTGTATCTTCTGGGAAGAAACAAGAAGTGATGCTTTAAGTTTCCAAGAATAGCCTTGAAGCAATTTGGTTTTTGCCAAGTGGAGTCTCTTATTTGTGGTTCTTCTGTCCCCTGCCTATGTGACTTCATGAGTCACAAAGCAATTTCCTTTCCCTGCCTCTAGCTGCTAAAAATTAAAATTTAGGGCCCCAGATTGCAGGCAACAACATTGGTAACAACAACTAAATCTGAGAGTCAAGCTCAAGGTTTACGTAGAGTCCCTGAGCACCTCTCCAAATGAGAGGAGGGGCCTCCCCATCCCAGTCTGCAGGTGCCTCAAAGTTAGGACTCCCACGCCTCCTGCCTTCCCCGAGCCTCTTCTCCCAAATGGCATATCAGACAGTGTAACCAGGCTTTCGATAAATGATGGAGTTTATACAAACTTAAGGAGAGATGGGGGTGGACACTAGGCAGAACCTTCCCACAAAGCAGCAGTTTGGCCCAGAAGAAAAGCTCATTCTTCAACCCACCCTTGAGGCTCACAGACAAAATCTGTTTCAAGGTCAATGCAATCTAAACACAAAACCCTCTCGCCATATATACTGCCAAGCAGCCCTGTTCAAACTTTCCCTCTCCAAGCTCGATGTCACTAAGGAGCTCTGGAGCAAGGCCCAGGTTCCTCGACAATGAAGTGGGGTGTTCACCCCACACTCACAGGGTGCTCAGGAAACAAAAAGCTCCAGTTTTAACTCTCGCACACAGAAGACCCTCAGTTATGGCCATCTGAATCCAACACCTGAGATGTGGCAGGAGCCAGCCAGGGGCTCAGCAGTGGGCGATGCCTTCCACACCTGGTGCATCCCCACAGAGCCCACCATGGGCAGGAACACCTGACTCCCAGGTGGGGCTGACAGACCCTATCTTCACACTTGACCCAGGTAGGGCTGGCTTTCCACCTACCAGGGCACTAGGCACCCAATTTGACCAAAAGGAGCACTTCTAGGGTTGGGAAGGGACTGAGAGGGCCACCTTGTCTTCCTGGTAATCTCCTTCCATCCAGGTGTCCCCAGCCTTGACTCGGTCACTTCCACAAATAGAGGAGTGTGTACTGCCTCCTGGGGCTGCCTGCTCCACCCTTACCTCCTCTGGAAGACAGCCTCAGTGAGATAATGCTTCTTAGTCATTCCCTAGAGAGATAAGTTCCACTTCTCCAAAGCTTTCTCTACTACTCCTGGGTGTTGCCTTGAGTTCACCTCCAGGAAGCCAAAGCCCCTTTCCATGTGCACTGAAGGCACACACGGAGAGTCCTCTTGTACATGCTGTCTGAAACCCCTACTAGGAAAGGCCAATGAAAGAGCACCCAAGAGACTCACCATGAAGCTCAACCAAGTTTCCAGGAGGTAGCAAGGGCCCAGACCTTCTCTCTTTTGCCACAGGGTGGGAGTGCTGGGGAGAGATCCCAGGTCCACTGCAGGCCCTGGCCTTCTATGCCTGCTCCTTCACTGAGAACCCAAGTTCTTTGGCTCTTGCCCTTCTGGCCTCAGCCCTCTTCCCCACTTGTTTTCAATGGTTAGTGGACTCCATTGGTCTAGCTTGAAGGGGCCTCATACATTTCCCCCTTCCTCACCTCATCCATTGCTTCTTATAGCCACTCAACAGTACCAGGCCCCGGGAAGTCCCAATGAGGCAGTGCCCACCCTCCAGGTCTCCCCTCCTGGCGTCAAGAAACACCTGTATGCTGTCCAGTGCTTAACACCAGTCACAGTGCTTGGAATGGCAGAAGGAAGCCAACGTCATCAGGGCCCAGTACCAGCCAGACACTCTCACCAGTGTTAACCTAAGGAATCCTCGAAACACGTCTATGTGGACATGGGGGAGGTATGACTTTTTTCTTTCTTTTTTCATTTTTATTCTGTAAAAAGCAAAGGCCTTAAAAAGAGAGAGAGAAATAATTGCAGAACTTGCCTATCTTCCTTTTCTGTAATGCAACTATGTTTCCCATGTGTGATTATTTCATGTATGTATATATGTATACATATGTGTATGTATGTATATATGTGTGTATATATGTATGCATGTGTATATATGTGTATGTTTACATGTGTGCATATTCGCAGGAGTGTACATGTGTACATGTATGTGTATATGTGTGCATATGCGTATACATGTGTTTGTGTATCTATGGGTATGTGTGCACACATGTATGTGTAATCACATGTGTGCATGTACATGTGTATGTGTAGCATGTGTACATGTATGTGTATGTGTGTGTGTGTAAATGTACACGTATGTGTGGTGTGTGTGCAAATATATCATATACATATATATATCTAAAATTTTCCACAAGGATTTCTAGCCAGCACTCCATATCTTCATCTGTACCACTAAGTCTCTCTTCAAGGACCTTCTAGAACAGGGAAAGCCTTTGAGGTGGAAAGAACTCTGGCCTAGGCATGAGGAGACCTGGGTTCAAGCCCAGCCCACCCCTTGCACTGCCCATGGGAGGACACTGACAGCTGGCACTCACAGCGTACCAGGCCTTTACCACCCTGTCTCATTTCACCACCCTTGTTTGATAGAAGACAGCTTTACAGAGGTGAAAAAACGCCTCCATATCATGCAGGTAGCTAGTGGGGATGCTGTGAAATGAGCCCAGGCCATTTCACTTTGAAATCCATGCTCTTAGCCCCAGTCCATATGAGCCATATATACAGAAATAATATGGTCTTCCTTTTCTGAAGCTGCTGTGTAAATTAAATCAGTTAACTTCTATTGTCTCTCAAGTTACTCTGGGCTTGGAGAATCTACAAGTATCAAATAAGGCATGGTCTTATAAGTCATGGTACAACCCAACAAGTATCAGGCAGCCCTTTAAAAATAATATTTATAAAGACATTTAATCCATGGGAAAATGCTTATGCCATAATGCAGAGTGAAAAGAGCAGGATATGGATCCAGGAAGTCAATATAATTTCAACTCCATAAAATAATGTCCAGTGTCTGTAAGAGAAGAGAAATAAGCCAGATGTGAACAGTGGTGATGTGTGTAGGATCGCATTTCAGATAGCTGTTAGTATACTCTTACTCTATACTTTTCTGTATTTCCCAAAGTTTCTACCAGGAACATGCATGACTTTTACAGCCCCTCTCACATACACATTCCAAGGCCAGGAGTCTTCTCTCCCTGACTGTCCATCTTAACAACAGGAGGTGGGCCTCCTGTATCTTATCTTCTCCAGGCCTAACAAGTGCTCAGGGCTGGGTGGAACTCAGGGCCTGGGCCCTTTGTGGCTACACAGCACTAGCAATGTGATCTTTCTCCAAAACAGAAAGGGTCATCCTGCATGAAACACTGATATTGTGCTAATTTAAGGAATTCGCTTAAATGTTGACAGGTCAGGGCCAAGTCCCCCAAGGCTGTGTTCCTTCTAGCCGCTCCACTCGAGGGACTACAGGGCCCTTGCGTCCAGTGCAGCAGGTGTCTTCCAGAGCCCACGCTCTTCCACCCACATTCCAGAGCAGAATGGGGAAGGCATTGCCTCCGACTCAAATCTCAGCTGTGCCTGCAGGATCCCCTGCTGGTGAAGTCCCCAAGAAGGAAACCTGTGTACCTGGTTGACAAAATAACGTACATCTTACCCCACATGCAGAGCTCATCTTACCATCAAAAACTTTGCAGACGCTTCTGCATGTGACCTGAATCATCTTGGTACCACATTGGGTGCCCGGGAAAACTGTGAACTGTGAATCCCAATTTCTAGGAGGCCAGCCTATCTCAAAACTAACAGTGAGGGGTGCCCACAATAAGCAAATTCATAGAGACAGAAAGTAGAATCGTGGTTACCAGAGCCTGGGGGAAGTGGGGAACAGAGTTATTATTAAATAGGTACAGACTCAAGGTCAGGAGTTTGAGACCACCTGACCGACATGGTGAAACCCCGTCTCCACCAAAAATACAAAAATTAGCCAGGTGTGGTGGCACATGCGTGTAATTCCAGCTACTGAGGAGGCTGAGGCAAGAGAATCACTTAAACCTGGGAGGTGGAGGTTGCAGTCAGCTAAGATTGTGCCACTGCACTCCAGCCTGGGTGACAGAGTGAGACTCCATCTCAAAAAAATAAAAAAGAAGTGCCAACTTTCAGTTTATTCTGTGGAAGGATGGTAGTGATGGCTGCATAGCAACATGAATGTACTTAATACCATTAAATCTTACACTTAAAAATAGTTCAAATGGGCCAGGCATAGTGGTTCATGCCTATAATTCCTGCTCTTTGGGAGGCAAAGGTGGGAGGATCGCTTGAGTCCAGGAGTTCAAGACCAGCCTGGGCAACACAGTGAGACTCTGTCTCTACAAAAAACAAAGAAAAATTAGCCGGGTGTGGTTGGGTGCGTCTGTAGTCCCACTTGTGGTACTTGGGGAGCTGAGGTGGGAGGATTGCTTGGGCCCAGGAGGTCAAGGCTGCTGTAAGCCATGATCATGCCACTGCACTCCAGCCTGCGTGACTAGAACAAGAGCCTGCCTCAAAACAAACAAACAAACAAAAGGTTCAAATGATAAATTTTATGTTACGTAAATTTTACCACAAAACTAAAATGCAAACAAAAAAAAAACCCTACCACCACTACCACCATCACCACCTCCTATAAGTGGGAGCGGCCCAAGGCCAGGGAATAGAATCTGTGGTCTAATTAAAAATCTTGCTAACTTTCTGAAATACTTTTGAGTTAAAATACAATAAACAAATCATTAGGTCAATGAAAGACATTTGCTGTTTTTTATTGGTTCAATGAAATATTTTATATTTCAAAATAGATAAATATTTATCTTTTTTTAAAAGTCATCTAGGCTTCTCTTATTCTTTCCAAATCTCATCTGACCTCAGGAAGGCCACCAAGGCTCAGCCTTGCCAAGTTCCCCATTTTTATCTCCTATTCTGTCTTCCCCAGACTCACCACAGGTACACTCCTCCCCCACCACTCGGCACCTGTGAGATATCCTTCAGTGCCCCAGGGAAGGTTGGGCACCAGCTCCCTGATCTTAGCTCTCAGAGCCTAGCATACATCGCCCTACCCAGGAAGAACACTCAGACCCTGTGTTCCAACAATTCCTATACAGAGTGGGTGGCACCCTAAATAAGCATACCCATGTTGCTCCCACATAAAGCAGATGGGGCCACAGGCACACAAGCACTACTGTCTTGCACACCACATCAGGGATGTAGTCTCTGGTCTAGACCTTTGAATCTTTTTATTCTTTTTTTTATTTTTTTTTTTTTTGAGGCAGAGTCTCGCTCTGTCACCCAGGTTGGAGTGCAGTGGTGCAATCTTGGCTCCCTGCAACCTCCACCTCTTGGGTTCAAGCGATTCTCCTGCCTCAGCCTCCCAAGTAGCTGGGATTACAGGTGCCTCCCACCAGGCCCGGTTAATTTTTTTTTTTTTTTGTATTTTTAGTAGAGACGGGGTTTCACCATGTTGGCCAGGCTGGTCTCAAACTCCTGACCTCAAGTGATCCACCCTCCTCGGCCTCCCAAAGTGCTGGAATTACAGGCATGAGCCACCACGCCCAGCTAAGACCTTTGATTCATGATACTCTCCTAACCTCATCAAACTCCAAAATGCTAGGATCTATAGATCAAATGAGAACAGCATCTAATCCACCAGTGAAAGCTCAGCTGAGAGGTGTCTTTGGAGCGTTGATGGGTGTCATGGAGATGAGCTAGCTCACCACCAGCTGGACTGCTCCTTCCTCCTGGACCCTTGCTTGCAGCTGTGAGCCCAGGTGATCAGGTTCTAAGTCATGGAATCCGAGCAGGAGCGGCGCATGCCTCTTCCAAGACCGACCCATAAGAATCCCCCATAGTGATTTTTCGTGCCTTTTCTACTTCTGTCAGGGCACAAAGACCTTGGAAACTGCGTGTTGAAGATGGTGAGCCACAAGAAGGAAGGGACCCAGTCCCCTGGATGCCTGCATGGGGGAAAGCCCTCTTTGACCAGAACACATGTTTTGGACTTTACATATGTGAGCTATACTGTGCAGTATGTGAAGTCACTGAGAACTGGGAACTTATCTCTTAGGCAGGAAGCATCACCCTAGCTAATACAGTAGGTGTTAGTAGTGGGTATGTCAAATTTGGCCTGGATCAGAAGGCATTCCTTCCCAATGTGAAGGTCAACCACATGGGAATTAGGCTGTCTCTGACCCCACTGTTGCAGGCCAACTTCCAATAACAACCAGGTCTGTCATGTTACATCTCACCTTCTATTAGTACCTCAGTGTCCTGCAAAAGTTGCCTGACCCCCGGAAATAAGCCTGCCCACCCCTCTACGTAGGCACTCACACGTATACACCCTATCTTGAAAAAGACATCTTTTCCCTATTTGCAAATAGCATAAGACAGGAGACTAGAACAGATAAGCTAGTTAATTTCCTTGGTTTCAGAAACACCCCCGGGCACTCAGCTCTTGAGTCCCTGGAAGCCAGTGTGATGTGGTGGAAAGAACATGGGCTTCTGAGTCACTAAGTGCTCCTTTGAGCAAGTCATAAACAACATAGAGTTCCTGTGAAAATTACATGGAGGGGTCTCTGACAGCGCTGGGTCCACAGATGAGCTCAATAAGCATCAGTTCCCGGGAAGCTGCGTGGGGATAATTCCTACCACCTCAAGCTCTAGGTAGCCCAAGCCAAACCAAGGCAGAAATTGATGCATTTTCACATAAAAGGTGAGGGTAGCTCATCCTCACCTTAACCAACTCTCTCTTATAGTAAGACAGCTAAAAACAGATTTTCCACCAAGTCTTTGCCCAGCACCCTCTTAAAGGCACTCTCCAGGGGAACCTTTGTATCTAAATGGCACTATGTCTCCTGACTGGCTGAAATTAGGCCTTTGGGACTTGATACCAGTCTGGAGGATACAGAGGGATGCTGGCGAAGACATATCGAAGTCGCAGCCAAGTGAACTTGAAAAGGATTTCTCTATGCCTGTTCACTGTGTGCATGGCACAGCAGCTGGAGCCCAGGATGACTGCAGAGCTGTCCCACCCAGAGCGGCTCACAGCCCAGCTATAGCTGGTGGAGTCTGTCCCCCAAAGATCCCCTGTTTTTTGTGTGCATTGTTTTTGTTTGTTTTTTCAGACAGGATCTCACTCTGTTGCCCAGGTTGGAGAGCAGTGGTACGATCACGGCTCACTGCAGCCTTGACCTCCTGGGCCAATCCCCCGTTCAGAAGAACTGTACCATTTGACCTGATTTTTCTCAAACACCCTTAGAAAAAGTTCATTGCTCAACAAAAGTTTATTTTTGTTTCTCTGATTTGTGAATTTATCAATATGAAGTCATTCCCCAAAATGAGCACAAATCCAACCAGTTAGATCTATATTTGCTTTTATGGGAGAAAACAAATAGCAACCTTCTTTCTTCCCCTCACAGCCTAGGTTTCCTGATAAAATAGTCCAGCCGTGCAATGTGCACTTCCTCACCTCCCACTCATCCATCGAACCACCACAATCTGGTTTCTTCTCACAGGCCACCCGGTGCATCAGGCCAACGTCACCACCAACTGCTGCTAAATGCAACTGCCACTTATGGGACCTTATCTTGAGACCCCATAGAGAGGGCAGACCCCTCTCTAACTGCCCCTGAAAATGAAGGTTCTGGTCTTCACTCTCATGGACCGCCACACTCCTACAGTTCAACCAGTATCTGTGTCCTCATGTCTCTGCAGGCTGTACTTGCACCATGCAGCTCCCTGCTGCATTTCAGGCCCCTGTGTCACCAACAATTGGACATTCTCCTCTCACTAGCTTTTAGAGACCTCACGTGTGGCCAATTTCCCTTCCAACCCCACCTGTTCCTTCTCCTGCAGCCCCAACCTCAGTGAGCAGCACCGTCCTGACTCTGTGGCCAAATCCTTGGAGTCAAATTTCTCTGCCCCTTTTCCCTCATCTTGCAGAGCCAGCCAGTCACCAAGTCCTGCCTCTTCAACAGCCCCATTTGCTGCCTCCCATCCTTCCTAGAAGGGTCAGGTCTCCACCTGCTGTCACCTGGAACACTCAAAATCTCCTCCTCAATACCTTTCCTGCCTCCAGATTCACCTCCCTCCAATCCACCAGCCTAGTCCTCAAACTGTTGCCAGAGAGATCTTTATTTCAAAAATGTGCACTTGGTCAGGTTCCATTCCTGTTCAAAATCTTTCAACAGCTCCCTGACAATATGCAGGGTGAAGTCCAAACATCTTAATGGAGCAAAACAAAAACTACCTTCATGATCTAGCCCTAGCCCACCCCTCCAGTCTCTCCTCTCATCACTTTCCCGCCCCCTCATACTCTAGAATCAGGAACCATTTGCAGTTTCCCAATAAACTGTACTCCGACACACTTCCACCCACATGCCTTTGCTGATGCTGATCCCTCTATCTGGAATGCCTATCTGGACTCTGTTCACCTGTGAAAACCCAGTGATCTTTAGGGCTGAAACATCAAAGGCAGCAGAGTGTCACAGGTCCCAGTTTGGACTCTGGAGTCAGGCAGACTGGTCACCAAACCCAACCCACCATTTACTAGGTGTGTGAGCCTGGAGGAGTTGCCTAACCTCTTTGAACCTCAGTTTCTTCATCCATAAAATGGGTATAATAACAGTCCTGACCCATGGGGTGACTTCAGGATGAAACACAGTGACGCCTGGCTGGGCTGCATCCTTAGCTGCACTGTTCTTCTTTGAAGCATTATTTTGCCCTCCCCGGGCCCCCTTTTCCACACTGTACTCTGGGGAAGTTTGTAGGATAGCTTTGCACATACCCTTGCATTGATCTACTTGTGGCCCCTCCTACCTCACCTGACTGTGTGCTCTGAAGCTGAAGGCTGCAAGCCCCAGGGCCTGGTGCCCGTGCCCCTGGCAATGGTGGGTGCTCAATAACCACTGCTGGTAGATACAATCAAATCAAGAGTATCACACACAATTCAGGGTATGTAGTGGCTAGAGTGTGGCTGCCCTTTGTCGACAACCCTGCCACTTCAACCAGGGCCTGGCCAGCTCTGACCTGAGCTACCATGGGCCTCCTCACTGATCTCCCGCTTCCCAACTCACTAGCTTCTCCTTTATCCTGTTCATAAAGCTCTCAGGGTTCCCTACAGCCCTTTTACAAGTCCAAGCCCTCCCGCCAGGCTCAGTGGGTTCCCACCCACCATCATGCAGCCCCCTCTTCCTTGTTAGGCTCAATCCCAAAGGCATTCAGGCTTACCCTGTGGCTGCCCTCACATCAGGTCTCTGCCTTACTTCTGCCCCTGCTCAAACCTCACCCATCCTCTGAAGCCCAGTCAGCTCCATGGTGCTGACTGAAAACCTATTACGAGCTGTGCCCCCTAGGAGCTTCACAGTCTATTCAGGAAATCCAAACAAACTAACAGTTATTGGTAAGAGCTGCCGGGGAGGTGAGTGCCAAGACATGTGGATGCCGAGCTGGAAGATGGAGTGACTCCGCACCTGAGAGAAGCTCCCTGAGAATGTGGCATCAGGGCAGGATCTTAAGGGATTGGCTGGAGCATTCAGGTTCAAAAGCCCTCTGCCACCCCATCCCTTACCCACCTGTGTTCTTCTAACTCAGAGTCTACGCCTGACCTCACCAAACCTGGCTGTCAGGCAGATTTGCCCAGGAGGTCTACAAACACTCAGTTTCCTGGGCCTGTTCCCAAACAGAATCCCTGCAGCCTGAGGGCCAAGAGGTAAAGACGTTTTTAACTCCCCAGGGAATTCTGTTGATCAGCCAACTTCGGGAACCACTAGCCACATTCGATTCCATTCATTCAATTTACTGATAACCTATATTGTGACCGGGGCCTTGCTAGGTGCCGTGGATGCCAAAGGAATAAGATGCTTCTTCCCATCTTCTGAGAAACGGGGGAGACAGAGAGTTCCCACACAGAGGTCACAGATCATGCCATTTGGCTTTTCCTTTAGCCTTGAACCTATCATGTCTTCTGTGCATTAATTTTGTCTGGACAATCTAATGTGTAACCTTAAGGAAAGGCTGATATTTTTTATTTATTTTCTATTTCCCAGAGTATTCACCCCAGCTCTGGGTTCTCAGTTGATAAATAATATTTAAGATTCAAATGATTTCTGGATTATGGTCTTTTGTAGCTAATTCACTCATTGATAAGCTGTTGACTGATCTTCATCTTTGTAATTCCAGTGCCAATGTGGTGCCTGCTCCCAGCAGGGGGTACGTTTGTTGAATGAATGAATGCTTACGAGTAGAAATCTGGCTCCGGAGGGAAGGAACTGCTTCCACGGTAGCACCTTTAGAGTTCACTTAAAAGAGTTCTAAATTTTTCATTTGAATTACAGACTACCAATTTCAGGATTAATTTCCTGATATACAATTACAGAAGCTTTCTTGCTTATATCGTCATTAATGTTATTAACAACACAAATAACACCTTCCTGGCTCTCAGTAGTCTGCTGGCCTCTGAGATGCTTGTGCACTCCTTTCATGGGGCCATTCACCCAACTGGCAGTCCAGCTGGCCACGTCCCTCACCCTAGAGTCTGCACAAGGGCCTCCACACTGCATTCAGCCTTTATAAGCAGGTGTATACACCTGCACAGACAGGTGAGCCCTGCCTGAGTCAGAAATAACTAATGGGCTATTCAAAGCCTACCAAAATGTCAATACACCTGGGAAGTCAGGATCTAAGATTTAGATGTAAAATCACCTGTGCTGTAGAGAGGCAGCATGACAAAGGAAGAGCCCCATCATGAGGTTCCTGGGAGACCTGTCCAAGCATGGGACATTCAGCCAGCTGGGGTTGGCTAGGTATGCAGGGGTTGCCAGTAGAATGATTTCCCCTGCTTTCTCCAGGGCCAGCATTCCCAGTGGTTCATTGTCGCTATTGATGTTTGTTCGTTTTAAGCCCTGAAAACAGGACTCCTCATCTTGAGGTGATGTGACTAAACATCGTCTGTCTTTCCAGGTCCTGGCTAGAAGGTGTCTTTATCAGGTAACTTCCTTTGCGCCAATAACCAAAGGGGTCTTTTCTGAAGTGCATGCTGGGTCCTGACAGCATGCAGGCCACATAGTCTGAGGCCTGTTCACTTCCATTTTGTTCTGCTGGAAAACAGAAGAATTTCCTTGCTAGTCATTCATTCATTCATTCAACATTGATTACCATGTGTCAGGCAATGTACTGCATGAACCCAGCTTGACAGTTCTTAGGTACAACCTCAGGAGAGTGAACAGACCAGAAACTGGCAGGGTGAGACAGCTCTGAGAAAGGATTCCTTCCTTCATCAGGATGTGGCCTGAGAGGAGCTCTCTGCCCAGGGAAAATATGCCGCTATCAGAAGGCAGTTCAGACATCTGAACAGAACTGAAAGATCAGGACAGTTCTGACCCAATCCTCTACTGTACAGAGGAACCGAAGTCTCCCAGGAACTTCTCCCCAAATGTCTATAAAGCCAAGTAAGGTTACAGATGGCAAGTGCAGAAATGCATGTCTGAGAAGACCCTGTCTTCTCTGGTTCTACCCTTAGAACCAGTCTCTAGCTTACATTCAATTGCTGAACTGACAGGAGGAGGTTATTTGTCTGACAGGTTGTGTTTCACCTCCCTGGACTAGGCGCACGAGCACTGAGGTTTGAAAGCCCTTTAACATTTGCCTATTTGGTAATGGCTCGGAGGCTGCAGAACCATTGCAATGTAGAGTCATGAGCAGTGTAGCTCATCGCTACATTGAGAGCAACGCAGACCTGTGTGGGACAGGCTGGGGGAAGAACGCTGCCTCTCCAGGCCACACTCAGAGGCCACGTTCCTGAGAGCTCAGAGAGGCCGGGTCATAGGTTCCAGGGCCCAGAAAGGTCCTTGACCATTCAGGGGGTCAAAATGTCCCTTACCAGCCCCAAACTCCAACATCCAGAAGCCGCAGGGGAGGGGAGCCCCAAAGGTATGGCCCTGCTAGTGACTTTTCCCTGGTAGGAGGGAGACAGGCTCTCATCATCCTGATGAATACATTTCTGTTGGCTGAATAAAGACATTGGACTCTTTCCTTGGTATTTGGGCTCATGCTCTGAAAAACATGTTTACTAAAATAAGCCCCAACTGTTCCAAAAAAGATTTTTTTCTTTTCTCATAAAGATACAAAACCCAAGGGCAGCAGATAGGGACTGTTGATGGAAGACCAAGAAGTCTTAGACTCCAAATCACTCTCTGTTTAGTGGTCTGCTCTTCTCCACAGAAGACAATTCAGGCTCAAAGTTCAGTTTTTGAAACTCATTTCCTGGGGCAGACCTCGGCAAGGTATTCACTAAAGTGGGGGTGTGCAGGGACAACCACACCCAGGAGACAAGAGTTCCTGGAGCTCTCTCTCTCTCTTCCTCTCTCTCTCTCCACCATTATTCCTTCCACTCTAACGATCTGATATTTTTAAAAATTCTGGCTCACCCTCATGACAAATAATCTACTTCCTGGATACTTTTGCCTTGCAAATGTCATCCTTAGAAACAACTATATTTTTTGTTGGTCTTTATTTTTAAGTAGCTTTCTCACCCCAGAGCCCCAGCTCCTGCAGAAATATTGTGTGACCCTGTCTGGAATGCAAAATGATCCCTGGAGAGTCAGTCTGCGCAGGAACTCACAAGGGTGTTTGCTATCAGCTTATCTGGCAAGAGGAATCTGAGACATTTTAAATATGAACTGTTGGTGTGGCCCGTCCCACTCCATTCACTTTGCCCCATCAATAATCACTTCCACTCATGTGTGAGACACAAAATGCAGAAAACCTACACCAACACTCTGAAAATGAGCCCCCAGCAGAAGTTCCTTTCTCTGTACAGAAACATCCATCAGACAGCCGGAGAATTCATATTTGGAGAAGCTTTCCTGGTCTCTGCTAATGTTTCTTTCAATAAATCTCATCTAGCAGCAAGTGTTTTGCAAAGCCCTGGACAGTCTACTTCTGAACTCCCCTCCTCTCTCACTTCAGAGCTTATCTCGCAAGTGAATGTCTCATTCCTTGTACCCTCAGCTAAGAAGAAAGTATGCACACTACTCCTCCTTACTTCCAAACACCAAATCAGGCCCTTTCACACTACCACCCCGTTTCCTTGGAGAACTCTCTGCCTCCTTTTCTGCCTGGCAACCTCCTGATCATCCTTCAGTACCCAAGTCTCACAGCCCCTCCTTGGTGCAGTCTTCCCTGTGTGCTGCTCTCCTCTCAGTGCTTCCAGAGCACCTGGTATGGTTCTTTATAATGCTGATAAGGGAGCTATGAATGTCATCCTATACATCTGTGCCACCACCAGGCCAGGTCACAAGTCCTAGGAGTAAAGGGACTAGGTCTTACTCACTTTTGCATCCCAAGAACCAAGCCCAGGACCTGGCATTTGGAAGTCCCGTATTAAATGTTTGACACTTCAGTCAATGCCTTGCCTATTTTTCCCCAGCCCTCCCTTCTGTGTGCAGAGAGCCATGTGAAATGTGGAGCCAGGAAAGGCTTTAGAGTCAGATACCCTGTGTTTGAGTCCTGGCCCTTGTGGGCAAGGACAAGTTATTTAACCTGTAACTGTCTCAGTTTTCTCCGCAATATAACAGATAGACATGCCTACCTCTCAGAGAGCTGCTATGAGGAAAAACAAGGTAATATATGTAAACCTCGTGCTTGCCCAATGCAAAGTGCTCAAGATGCATTTCCTTGAGCTCAGCAGGAAGTGTTGGGTCAAATGGAGTTCTACAGAAAAAGTGAGTGGCTTCCATTCTGGTTTATGTGCCATCAGCATAGTGACAGGATGGCCAGCCTCTGACAGAAAGAGCCCCTCTCAGAGCCAGCGAGAGTGTAATCCAGGCCGTTTGCTGGAGGTTCTCACAACAAGGCCTGCTTAGCAACAATGCTCATGTGATTTTGATTTGAATGGCAAACTCACAGGAGGATACTCCTGCTAAGGCTGGGCCATCATATAGCCTTCATTTCCTGTCTTGAATTAATCTTTCACCCCAAGACACATCATAAAACAGAATAATGGCAACTCAACAGTGTTAAGTCACTAAGTACAAATCAAAACGGCCTGCACATGAGAAGCCTAAACCCCTCCATGCTGTTGCACCCAGGTTTTATTGGGCCTTGATAAACAATGAGGTAGGAGCAGTGGGGGCCCTGCTAACACCTGAGACATTCAAGTGCAGCGTGGAGGAGAAAAGAGGAAGGTACGGTGGCTGAACCCACATGAGGAGGCAACATGGAACTGTGGAGAGAGCCACTTGCTGGGAATCAGGAGACTTGGCTTCTGTCTCACTTCTATCACCGGCTTGCTCTATGGGTGTGTTCGAGTCATGTCTCTGGGCCTCAGTTTCTTTACTAATAAATGAGAGAAGTGGATTAAAGGATCTATAGTTCTTTTCAGCTTTAATACTTTACAATTGTAAATGTTAGAGGCAAATCCACCTTCCCGACCTAGCGTTTCCCTTTTTCATGTTGGTTATTCATCTGAGATATCTCTCATCTCTCACTGAGCAACCTTCTACCAATGCTATTCCCTTTATTTCTCCAAAGTGTCTGGTCACCCCTGATCACAAGGGTTGGCCAACTTGGGGCCATATTCTTAAGAACATATTGACTACCCTCTGATCAAACAACTCAGTACAATCCAGGTACCCTGGGGCATCAAGGACTTGAAAATCCCAACAACCTTTAATCCCATTTTCCTCTGATACCAACCAACTTTCACTCCTTAGATCTCTAGCAATCTCACCAGGTTAGAGTCTTCTCCCATGCTGCTTGGCAGGAGACTAGGGCAGCAACAGGGAGTTCTTATCTGCACTCTGGCATAACTCAGGGTGGGGCAGGGGAGAGATGGCAAAGCTACAAAGGTCAGGATGAAAGTGCTTACAGAAGCAAGATCTGACCTCATGAGGAGGAGGTGATCTGGAGGAGAAGACAGTGCTAATCACAAGGACAAACTGAGAGAGGCACTGAGGACCAGGACCACAGAAGTCAAGGAGACTTCTTTAAGATGCCACCAAACTTCCACCCCTCCCTGACTTCCTGAATAAGAAATCTGAAGGCAGCTGAGGTTCTATGACTCACCCAAGGCCACATAGCTAAGCTGTGGACAGCCAACACCAGAACATGGGTCTCTTGGTCTCAGCCCACTCTTGTTTCTACTCTATTCTGTTGACCTCAAGAGTCTAACGAGGCCAGCTGGATCCCTTGCAGACTCTAAGAAACATGACCCAAGTGTCACTTAGGAAAAGAGCAGACCCAGCAGATATTTTGATAACTGCCTTCTGGAGCCTATGAATTCTTTCCCATCTCGACATGGTTTTCTTGTTCTTTCTCCAGCCCTTGCCACAAAAATATGGAAAAGTTCAGAGGTCAGTGACAAGGAAGAGGTAGGCTCCCTTGACCCTACAGAACCCTGCATATCTAAGATAATACACACCTGTCCCTCTTCCTCAGTCTAGAGAAGGTTGGTGGGGGAAGGGTAGAAGGAAGAGATGAGTGAACTGCCTGGAAGGCTGACCTGTTTAGGCCACAGGTATTATTCATGGGCAATTAGATGGGTCACTGAAGGTCTGTGACAACAAACAATAGGATCTGCTTCTGCCAAGGACCTCTCATAGATCAGTGTCTAGCATATCATCTCAACGTCAGGAGGAGGAAGCTCCAAGTAAAAGTCAAGAAATTAATTATTCAGTGTGCGTGACCTAGTTCCCAGAGGTAAGGGTGGGTGAGAAGACAGCTCACCAGTTCCTTATCATGGCAAGAAACTCAAATATTCCATAGGGTAGTGTTCTCTTTGCTGCCAAAAAGGGTCCACTTATGGTTAAGAGTGGCCAAAAAAAAAGCCAAAAGTCACTCATTCCACAAGTGTTTACTGAGCTCCTCTTATGTCTCAGGCCCTCCAGGGATTTACTATGGTTGGAGTTTAGCAGAGGAGAGACATCATGGAATTTATAAACAGCAGGACTGCGCCATGCCCCAGCTCAGCCCTTAGACAGCTGCATTGCCTTGGGCAGGTTAAGCCTGCTTAAGGCAAATTTCTCATCTGTAAAATGGGAGAAGTCCACCTGCTTGATCATGAAGATGAAATGACCTTTATAAAATGTAAAGTGCAAAGAATATGAAGTGTAAACAATCATGATACAACATGACACACTTCCCCTGCCCCAGAGAAGTGTCTCATTTGGGAATGCTTTAGAAAATAATCTGGGGTACCTATCTGACAAGCATCACATTCTCTGTAATTTGGGGAGATTTTATGTTTCACCCTGCCAATGGAGATGAAGCTGGCAGTCAGTCCCAGTCCTCAAGTCCAGGAAGTTGCAAGAAAAGGTGGAGTGAACACAGAAGAGTAGCCAGGACCCACCTGGCCCTGGGTCAAGCCTGGATTGAATGGATGAGCCAGAAGGGACCCAAGATTCCAAGGGGAAGAGAGAACAGCAGCACATGTGCTCAATCAGAAACAGAGCAGAACCAAAATTTCTCTGAGGGCAACAGGATTGAGCCAGCCAGAACTGCTCACACTCCCCTCCCCACACACATTTCAGACAACGTTGGAATTTACTGTTCATCGCCCGACCCTCCTCTGTGGACAAACTGTATTCTGTTTCTCCAGAGAGGGGACCGTTTCTCAGGCTGTGGCAGACTGGCCAATCAGCTCTTTGTCTGGGTCTTTCCCCAGATACTAAGAAGGAGAACTCCTGGAGCAGCTTTCCCTGAGGTCCAGTCAACCCCTTGTCATCCTGCCATTCAGGACTCCCGTGGACTCCTCACCCCACGTGATCCCTCAGCGCCCACCAGGCCAGCTGCCAAATGCCCTGACACGCACGCTGGCTGCCCCTCCGCTGGGGCCTCCACCCATGCCCAGGTTTCTTGGATTGGGTCCTGATGCTCTCCTCTCACACTCACCTTCATCCTCCCTCCTCCCACAACTAAACTGAGCCTCTTCAAGGCCCTGCCTAGGCTCACATGTCCAGGGAAGCTCCCAGAGAGAAGGGTGAGTTTTATTCATCCCTATGTTCCTTCTAACTCATGGCTTTCTGTGAGTTCTTTGCCCTCCTGTAAACACAGATTTATGGTCCCAAAATGTTCTCTGATTGCTGTATACAGGAGCAGAGCAGAGGAGGAGGGAGGAGGGGTGCCAAAACGCCAGACTGGAAGTCCAGGGCCTGCATTTCGATTCTCCATTGGACACCAGTGAGTCCTGTCACCTTGAGAAAGTATCTTCAGGCCAGGCCTCAGTCTCCCTGTTTGGCAATGAGGGGTTTACTCTAAACAACCTTTCTAATTATAAGGTTTGACATTACAGAAACCAGGCTAGCCTGAGACACAGAAGACCTGAGTCCTAGGCGCTTATTAGCCTACCACCTGTGGCAGGCTATCCGACTCCTCAGACCCCAGCCTCCACATCTATAAAATAAACGAGGATAATATGACCACCCCACCCAGGGCACAAGGTTCCCATGGAACACTGCCCGTGATAAAGCTTTGTGGACCGTAAAGCCCTGATCAAACCTCAGGGGTGAGACTCCTTGAGTCCACAAACAGCTGCTGGTCCCCTGTGATGTGCCTGGTACTGTACCTGCCGAGAATTGCTGCCTGGCTCAGACAGGAAAGCTAGAGTCTGGTTCCTTGCCCTCAAGGCTCCCTCAGCCGGTAGGTGGGACAAGCAGATGAACGAACCTTAACTCAGTGGTGTATCTGAGGCATGAACACAGTGCTAGGGGAGTGCAGAGGAGGCGGTGCTGACTCAGAGGGAACAGCGCGCCCTGGGCATGGCAAGCTGCCCCAGGATGGTGGGAACATCCCACACTTTCCTAAGCCTAGGACCAGCCCCCAGGAGCTACTCCATGGTAAACAAGATCTGCCACTGTGACTTACTCACTGGATTCTCAGGCATCACAGTGGTTAAAGTCTCCTCTTTCTGGGATGAGACACACACAGGTTGCCATCTTCCTTTAAAAACAAGAGCCCAACAATTAATGTCAGTGACATCATCTTAGCTTACACCTCCTTTCTAGTCTCCTCCAAGAGGTCGCGCATGCTTGTGCACTTTGCCTTGTGGGACACTTCACCCAGCAAGAGGAAATGGACAGAGAATCTCTCTCTGTGCTCCAACAAGTTTTGCACATGAAGAAAGGCATAGCAAGATGGCTAAACAAATTCTATTGTTGGCTGCAGTCAGGGCACCCTAAGGGCTTATCAGATCTCTACACAAAGACTTTGCTGAGGAGTAGGAGGGATCTGGAAAACAATGCTTTATTCGCTGCTTTAGTAAAAACAGAAAGTGTCAGAATTTCTAAGCATGAGACACAATGAAAGTAAATCGAGCAGGTGTAAAACTTGATAACAAGTCCCCAGTGTGAAACTGGTCCCATTGTCTAACGCTGAGTAAACTAGGGAGTTATGAAAGTGCACCAGCTGATCATGGCTGAGTTTCCTAAACCAATTATTCTCTTGGCTTCTAGTGACGACCCACATTATCTGATGACATCCTATTGCTTCTGCAGAACATACCTCTACACCTGTTTGGAAAACAAAGCCCAGAGTTACAAAATATTTCTAATGATTTACCTCCACATTAAAAAATAAATCAAAATATTTAAGAAGTAACCTTAAGGGGACAAAAACTAACACAGTTGTGAAATTTGACATCTATAAGAGGCAATACTCATACTCCAGGGAGGTATACGTGCACTTTGCTCAACAGAGTGGTGCCTCCACACACACACACATATACTCTCACACACACACACGCTCTCTCTCTCTCTCTGGCACATAAAGAGCACATATCGTTAGAGTGCTGGGAGATGGGATTCGATTCACTGTTCAGAAATCTCAACCTGTTAATGGGAGAGAGCCTACGAAGTGCTGTGTACCGGTCACACATGGAACCATCAAGGGTGGAGACTAGACCTGCTTTATCTCAGTGGCTCCTCACAGACAGCAAACAGAAGCTTGCAGAACAGATGGCACTTGCCAAGGCCCCAGAGCAAGGCAGGATTGGAGCCCAGGATCGGCTGCCCCAGTGCTCATGGTTTTTCCCACCAAGCTGAGGGGAAGGTGTCCTGGACATCAACTCTGAGCATAGCCCTGGTGGGCCCACACACTGGGCGAGCCTGGCAAGTTCCAAGGGCGGCCACCTGGGCAGAAGCGGCAGCCCTACCCGCCCGTCATCATCATTATCAAGCCCACACCCCTCGGGGCCTGTGCCAGCTGACAAACAGGCCGGCTTGCCTGGGCCACATTCTATCAGCCTGAGCTGCAGGCTCTGTGCTGCTGCTTCCAGCCAGAAGTCAGAGTGGCTAGAGGCCTTGACTTGTCTACCCCCTGCTCCTCAAGGGGAGCTTCTGAGAGCCGTGGGTGGGGAGCTGGACATCCTGGTACAGAATTGCATCATTGGTCCAACCGGAGTTTCAGAAGCCAGGGACCCTGTCAATGCTTTCTAGATCTCAGGAACAGAAGTGCCTGTCCACGCTAGGGCATTGTGGAGACAAGCAGCAGGGACACGGGGCTCTCTAAGGTTCTGCTTGGGTTGTCTTCATGGTGGGTTGGAGGTAGGTATGACTGGACCAGGCTACAAGGGCTGACCACCAGTCAGATGCTCACAGAGGCCTGGGCACAGTGTCCGGCCACTCGAGGGACCAACTCGTACCCTCTGTCTGACCAACAGCCAAATACACTTTGAGCTCCCTGTAACACCAACAAATAGAAGGTCCTAGAGTCCAATACTTTCTGGCCTTTGAGCGTCAGGGCCTCTGTTCCTTCATCTGTAAAATGAGGAGCTTGATACAATTGGTGATTTCCTCACCTGGGACCCCATTCAGTGGCCCTGCTCCAGGTACCCTGACTTTCAGAGACACCGACAAAACTACTTAGTTGTTGTAAGAGGGAGGGATTAACCTGGGCACAGGTATTGCCTTGGGTAGTTAACACTGCTACCTCAGCTAATACTCCCAGCAACCCTGTAAGACAGGTAGTACAGTATCATTACAGAGGGGGAAACTGAGGCATGGCCCAGCAAAGTACCTCACCCAACGTCTTAATGAGCAGAGACCACAGCAGCCCTGGGACTACCAATGGAGCTGGCCTGAGTCCACACCCATGCTCATTCCCTGACACGATATTTTCCTTTGTAATCAACCAGCATGAAGAAATGCCATCTCTCCTTGGACTTGCCATCAGGCCAGTGTCGAGCAAAGAAGCATGAGGCCTCTGGTCCCTCGTGGGCATGATTTGGGTGATACAGGGAAGGTTTCCTGTGAGATTAAGTGGGACATGACAGGCCCAAGTGACAGGAACTCCGGGAACCTTCCTCTTGGATGTTTTTCAAGTCTAAGTTCTTCCCTGAGGGACCCCAGCACTTGGACAGGGCCTGGAGCCTCCAGGCACTCAGTAAATATTTGTTGAATGAAGAAATGAATAGTTTCAATGCACTAAAGACTTGTTCAAGAACCATCTGGTGTAGGTCAGTGTGAGATATATCAAGACCAGCTAAAACCTCACAGCTGACCCCTCAGCAGCATGCAGCAGGTAGGGGTCTCCACATCCCAGCCCCTCCCCAGACTGTGGACAAAGACTCAGGTGCTGAGCCAGACCAGGGGAGCTTCAGACAGAACAAGAGAAGTGTTACCCAGTGAGGCAGTTAGGAACTTGGGCCCTACCATCAGGCAAACCAAGGGTCCTATCCCAGCTCTGTCATTTTAAATTAGTTGGATGGCCCTAGACAAATCACATCATCTCTGTGAGCCTCAATTTCTTATTTTAAAATGTGGATGATGTTAGTACCCACTTCATAGGGCTTCTCTGAAGATTAAATGAGATAATGCTATAAAGGACTTAGCACGCTGCTCGCTCAGAGCAGGTGCTTCGAGGTGATATCTGTTATTATCTGCATCAGAGTGGGTGGTTAAGGGCACTTCTGGAGCGCTCTGCTTGGATTCAATTCCAGCTCTCCTCCTAACTAGCTATGTGACTTTGGGCAAATGGCTTAACTTCTCTCTACTTCAGTTTCCTGGTATGTAAAACAGGTTGACGGTGAAGATTAAATGAGTTATGCAGGTAAAGAGCTTAGAATGTGTCTTGCAAAGTAGTTCAAGAAAAGTGAGTATTATACTTAATTATTAATATTACTAGTATTCTTCTCTTTCTCTCTCCTGATAACAGACTCCACCCCATCTCCCACTCTCCAGCCAAAAAGGAGGGTATAGGACTCAAGGTGGGCTCATGGGAGTATCTTTTCTCCTTAGCAATGGTACGTGGGGTGTGCACATGCTCCAGGCCAGGCCAAATTCCAATCTGAAAACTCCTGGGGAAGGCCTGGTCCTCTCAGGTTGGCGGCAGGGCTGTGTGTGGCCAGCTGGGAGCTACCTACAGCCATAGTGCACTGAACAGGGGACTCTGGTCTGCGGATGCTGGAGGTCACATGCTGCCTTCCTGGGGCTTGATTCTTCCGCACCTCTTTCGAATCTTTGAGCCTCCCCGAAACCTTCCAATGTATCCTTTTTAATCTAATTTTGTGTGTGTGTGTAGAGACAAAAATTTTAATCTAATTTTTTTTGTGTGTGTAGGCCCTTGCTATGCTGACTATGCTGATCTTGAACTGCTGGCCTTGAGCGCTCCTCCAGCCTCAGCCTCCCAAAGTGTTGGTATGAGAGGCATGAGCTATGCATCCCATTTTTGCTTAAGCTCATTCAAGTTTGGTTCCTGTGCCTTGAAACCAAAAAACTCTCAATTAATAATAGCCCTCAACAAGTGCCTGCTTTATCATCACCAAATCCCACCCAGGAAGAAAAGCCAGCTGCACACCTGGTGAGACCCAGGCAGCCAAGCGAGAGCAAATATGTACAGCAAGGTATCTACAGACTGAAGTGAGGGGAGGCCACTGCAAGCCCCTGGACCAGGGCCCTTCCTGGGAGAAGAAGGTACTGAAACCAACAGCAAGCAGCCCAGCCCTGTGCTTCCTGGCTGAGAACCGAGCCTCAGACCCAGCCCCGGGGCCATGCCTATTATGAGAGGGGAAGAAGAGAAAGAAGGAAGTTAAAACTGATTTCTTTGACTTTGAAGTGGTGCAGAAAAAAAAAAAAAATCCAGACAGCTATTTAAAACAACTCTTTTTAGAGGAGGAAGTAAGGAAGAAAGCAGGGAGCATGGATAAGTGAAGAAAACTTGCCTTGTTTGAGTACTTAAATGTGCCATGCACTGTGGGTCACACTCTTTGAGTTGTATAATCTTGTCTAATATTCAATGAAACACTGGGAACTGGATGATCATCCAGCCCATTTTCCAGGTGAAGAAACTGAGGCTCAGAAAGGTCAATAACGAACTCACCAAGGTCATGCCACTAGTGCCTCGTGCCTGTTCCACCCAATGCACTCCACCTCCTCAGTACATTCTGATTTCAATGGAGCCTGAGGTCTTTTTCTCACACAGCCCATTTCTACTGTCACTCACATCTGTGCTCAGATCCCTCAGAGGTGATGGCAATGTCCTGCTGCTCCTTTATTCATAACTACTCAGAGGAAAGGGCAGCACTGAGACACAAACAGGAGAGGCAGTATCTTGACAGCCCAGGTACATCCTTGGGCAAGTTTCCTTTTTGAGACCTTAGTTATTTCAATCTCAAAGAGCTCTAGTGTGATTTTACTGGATGGCATGTATCAGTGGGTTTCCTGCTCTTGAGGGCAAGATTTGCCTATGGCTGATAAGCAGCCAACAGGCTGTAAAACATCATCTCCCTTGCATGTTTTTTGTTTTATTTTTGTTTTTTTTCTCAGTCACCTGTCCCAAGAGATTCTGACTTAACAGGGACGACTATAGTGCCTGACGCATAGCATTGTGCTAAACAATATTATCTTTGCTTGTCTCACTTACTCACTACTTTCTGGACCGGCACCCAAAGATGATCTATTCCCGTACCCCATGCCTACTAATAGCACGAGTTTAATTTCCTTCAGGAAAAGAAGTTGCACCTTCAGGTGTGTTTCTAAAGGGTTTTAAAGAAATGGAAAAAATGGCCAGGCATGGTGGCTCATGCCTGTAATCCCAGCACTTTGGGAGTCCAAGGCAGGCAGATCGCTTGAGGTCAGGAGTTTGAGACCGGCCTGGCCAACATGGTGAAACCCCATCTCTACTAAAAATACAAAATTAGCCAGGTGTGGTGGCACATGCCTGTAATCCCAGCTACTTGGAAGGCTGAGGCACAAGAACCGCTTGAACCCAGGAGGCAGAAGCTGCAGTGAGCCGAGATGGTGCCACTGCACTCCAGCCTGCGTGACAGAGCAAGACTCTTTCTCAAAAATAAAATAAATAATACAAAATATAAAGAAACAGAAAAAAAAAACCATGGCCTGGTAGCAAAAACTAAGAACCAAAACATGCCAATGACCGCCCATCTCTCCTGCAGTATGGGCCATGAGATGAACACACAAAGGAGCACAGGCAAGCGCCTTCCTCCACAGGCCCCAGGGAACACAGCACCAAGGTCTGCACAGGCATAAACTAACCAGTGGAGCAAGGAGTAAAGACACAAGCATCAGTTGGTACAAAAGAAGACATAGCCAAGATGGAAGTGGTAGCCTCTAGTGTTTGCTGGAGAATTAAACTGGAAACTATGATCTGGAATGATATGAAAATCTTCCTTACAACAATCATGTCAAGAAGAAAAGCCCTTGGCAGGGCCTTGGCTGTATCTGTGGGTATAAGGAAAGTCAATAAGCCATCCCAAGCAGAAAGCCTCACCTGCTGACCCTCACAGGACACAGGCTTCATAATGCCACAAGCTGGCAGCTAATGGCTGTTCTCTTGTTTTCCAGCTGCCAGCTTCAGACAGTGGTTGCCCCAGTCATGGGGGATTATCCAGGCAGGTATTTCCCTTACTTTTCTTTTTCTTTTCATAACTTTATTCTCTGCTATTTTAAAAAATAAAAAGGAACTGGCTCATTTTCCCTGAGCGCATGATTTGGTTTCACTCCTGGGTGAGATATGGTGCCGCACAGCATAGCACTGCCTGGTGTTGGAGTGGCATGCAGTACACTAGCAGGGATCCATGGGCAACTTGAACCACATAGAAATCTGAAAGAGGGTGGAATGTTCAAGGGGTCGCATTTCCTGCGCTCCCCCCGCAAACCTGGTTTCCCTTAAACCAGCCAGGAAATATTATTCAACCAGCATTTGCTGAGTGCCCTGGCTGGGACTGCGAGGAACACTAAAAAGCATGGGAAACAGGGGCCAGGACTCAGGAAGCAGAGGTGGTAGAAGGATGGGTGTTGCCTCACGGCAGCCCACCCCTAGGCTTGGATCCCAGCCTTGCTGCCTGTCTGTTGTGAGACCTCAAGCAAGTCATTTCAGCCCTAAGGCTCATTTGCTCCCCTTTGTGGAATGATACTTACCTTATAAAGCTAGGGTGAGGATTCAATGAAATAATAGCTATCAAAGAATAACAAAAGCTGCCATGTGTTAGCCATTTACTATGAGCCTGGACCTGTGTGCAAAGTGCTTTGCATGGATTATTCCATCCAATTCTTACAACTTCCCTCTGAGGTAGGCATCACATCCTCAATCTCAAATGAGAAAATGAGATTCAGAGAAACGAAAATACTTACTGAAAGTCATACAGCTCATAAAAAACAGAGCTAGGATGTACCCAGCCTCCATGCAACTGCCTGGAACATGGTGGGTGCACAAAACATGTTCCCTGCCTTCCCTTCACAAAGCCGAGAGCGTGAGAAAGAACTCCCAGGAAACAGGTAAATGCTGAACTGGGGGCTGTTGGTTCTCTGCCAGGCAAGCATATGGAGAAAGGAGAGGGAACTGCGTCTGAGACGGTTTAGGAAGCCTTTCTGAAGATGGCAGGGCTGAATCCAGACTTGGAGGATGGGGTGTTGAAAAGGCAGAGAAGAAGGAAAGTGCTAAAGAACCAAAGCAAAGAGTTGGGGCCAGGGATGGCCCAGGTGCAGAGGAGAGGAGACCAGCCAGTTTGGAGGATGAGAAGGGGGAGCTGGTCTGACCGAGGGATGGGCAGTTTGAGCCATTACCTTGGGGCAATTCTACTGGGATCTTTCTCACCTGCACCCCAGAGGCCCTCCTGCCTCTGCTCCTCCAGTCACGCGACCATCACAGAGGGAACTGAGAAGCAGTTCCGGATGCCAAAGCCCAGAAACCTCTCTCTTCCCGCAGCAGGATCAGAGTCCGCCTCCATAAGCAGGTGTGTTTGCCAATTCCCAGTGTGTGCTGCTCTGCAGACCTGCCAGGCCCTAATTCTAGCCCAAGTGCTGAGGTGCCAGGAAGCTAAAATGCTGCCATGTGCACTTAAGAAGCACCACCCTCAGAGCCTCCGCCCAAGCATTAAAAGTTGGCAGTAGGGAGGAGGAGGCACAGGTAAAGCTGAGGCTGTAGGACCTGAGCCCCTTGTGGCAGGGTCCCTATCTTGCTGGACTTTGTATTCCTCGCACCTGCTGGGACACTGTAGGTACTTCCTCAGTAAACTTTTGTTGGGCTGAACTAAACAGGAGATTCTTCTGCTTAAGGAACAGCTCCAAGGAGCTTAACAAGTCTGAATTATGGGTTTGAGCCCTGGGTTTAGTCCCATCTTGGCTAGAAGGATCATGTGCTTGTTTGCCTCCCAGGGAGTAAGTACTCCCCATCCCATCCCTCTGCCCTGTGGCCTCTGATTCGGCCCCTGCAGGCCCCTGGCCAGGCCCCAGGTGGTGACTCTGGGTTCTGCATCTCAGCATGTGCTCCTCGTCTTGCCTCCTCCACCTTCAGTTGCAGGGTTCCTCAGGGCACATTTATGCTCAGGACAATTTCATACTCAGACACTGCAAATGCTTAAAGCTACAATGCTCTCCCCATTGTCTCCCGCTCCCCACCAAGCTCCAAATGCGAGTCCCAGCCCAGACCTCAGATTCACAGAGAAGGGAAAATGGAGTGGGGATGATTTGAGCAACTCCAATCATCAATCAGCTCCACTCAAGGCCATCACCATGTGCTTAGTTTGGGAGTAACAAGACCTGGGAACAAAGGGTGAAAGTAGAATTGCATAGGCTGGCACAGTGGCTCTCGCCTGTAATCCCAGCACTTTGGGAGGCCAAGATGGAAGAATAACTTAGAGTCCAGGAGTTTGAGATCAGCCTGGACAACATAGGGAGACCCTGTCTCAACTAAAAAGAAAAAATTAGCCAGGCATGGTGGTGTGCACCTGAAGTCCTAGCTACTCCAGAGGCAGAGCTGGGAGGATCATCTGGGCCCAGGAGATTGAGGCTGCAGTGAGCTGTGATCGCACCACTACACTCCAGCCTGTGTGACAGAGTGAGACGCTGTCTCATATAAATAAATAAATAATAAAATTAAAAGAAAAACAAATGAAAAACTCTCCATGTAATTGAAGACCACCAAAAAAAGAAGAGGAAGTGGAAGAGGAAGAAGAGGAATAAGAAGAAGGAGGAGGAGGAGGAAAAGAAAGAAAGAAAGAAAGAAAGAAAGAAAGAAAGAAAGAAAGAAAGAAAGAAAGAAAGAGAGAGAGAGAGAGAGAGAAAGAAAGAAAGAAAGAAAGAAAGAAAGAAAGAAAGAAAGAAAGAAAGAAAGAAAGAAAGAAAGAAAGAAAGAAAGAAAGAAAGAAAGAGAAAGAAAGAAAGAAAGAAAGAGAAAGAAAGAAAGAAAGAAAGAGAAGGAAAGAGAGTATAAAGGTTGGCTGGTCACATGACCTCCCCCAATCCTCTTTAGGAAAAGGGCTAAAGGGGAAATGATGAATGGCTTTAGGGGAAGAGTCAATCTGAAACTCCAGAACAAAGCTTTCTGGGATAGGAAGGGGGGTGCCTGTTTCATTACTTTCCACCTGCAAATTTTTCAACACTGCAGAGTCTCAGTCTCCTGACCTGTTCACTGGGGAGAGTACCCAGTAACCACACAGGGTAACTGTGAAGACCAAATGAAATATGAATGGGAATGTGTTTGCAAACTGTAAAGCACCCTTGGAAATATCAGACATTTTCCAGATCATGGGAGGTGGGATCTTCAGGTTAGAATAAGTGGCTTGAAGGGTAAAAGGAAACCAAGAATCACTTCTTTTGGCGCAAATCTCTATTGACAGCTTCTAGGACAAGGCACAAGTCTTCAGGGATTTTAGAAAGATGCTGATTGAATTCTATTCATAGTCTTGTAAAGGGGAGACCTACCCCCACATCTATGTAATAAGGTGAAACAGAATGTGTTACAGAATGATCCTGCAGAGATGGGACATTCTGTCCTGACCTCAGAGATTAAAAAGGCGTTTACAATAATATTATAATATAAAAATAATATAAGAATTGTTAACATAATAATAACTCTTTCAGAGTATTTGCTATGGGCCAGACACTGTTCTAAGTGTTCACATAGCTTCTCTGATATTAATTCTCATAACAACCCTATGAAGCAAGTTTGCAGATGACAAAACTGAGGCACAAAGAAATTGACTCCTATCTTGGACTTACACGGCTGGTAAGTGATGGAGCCAGGATTTGAACCTGTCAGGCTCTGCTCCTTTTGGGAAACCAAAATGGGTTCCAGATAAACTCTTAGAGGGTGGCTGAAAGGCTCTGATAAGGCCTGCAGGGCTGAGTCACTGAAGAAAGGTACTGCCTCACACACACTGCCTCCTACCCATGCTTTCCCCTCTACATTCACACTGCCCTGATCTGTCCTCGAAGTTGGCCATACCTCTGCTCTCCCTGCACCTCTTTGTGGGTACCTAATACCAAGGGAGACTGATATGAGAACCTATATGTCAATGTTTACATTTACACAGTGGATCACTCATGGATTAATCCCAGCTCTGCCATTTACCGGCTATGTGACCTTGGCAAGTCTTAGTCTCTCTGGGTCTCTGCTTCCTCATCTGTAAGATGTGGTTAACACTGATTATCTTGTGCAGTTATTACAAAGATGAAATGGGATGATATGTCTAGTCTAGCACCTGGCATGTTGCAGTCTTGATAAACAACTGTTAAATAGGAAGACTTTACAAAGGATTTCCATTGCAAAATCATTTTCTTCAAGGTAAGATCTGGTGATAATAGTAGTACTTTTAACTAGTATTCACCTAGTATTCATCTGCCACTAACCTAGACCCACTAAGTGGATTATCTCATTTAATCCTGAAAAGCATCATTATTTTCTTCATTTGACTTGGCTTTAGGACAAGAAAGGATGTCCCCAACACATTAATTTTACACACACATACATATATACAGACAGAGGGACAGATAGTCGAGCAAGACAATATTTTTAGGCACTTATTATATGTCAGGTGCTGTTCTAAGTATTCTACATTCAGTAACCCATTTCATCCTCTTAAAAACGTGCCTATATGGTAAGTACCATTTTATCTCCATTTTACAGATGTGGAGCTTGCAGCACAGTGAGGAAAGTGTCAAATAAGTAGACTTTTTTAGTCTACAGTGGTCATCTCCTCCTGAATCTCTGCTCCCCTGTCTCAGCCGCCTATATCCTGTCTGCTACAAAGCCACTAGGGAGATCTCCTCACACATGTCACTCCTCTGCTCAAGAGCACTCAAAGACTCCCAACTGCCTAGCCGAAGACCCCCAACAGGTTGAAGAGGATCAACTGTGGGTTCAAGATCCCAGTAGGATCTGGCCTTGCCTCCTTCTCTATGGTCCCAGACAAAGTCCCAGTGACAGGATGAGTCAGTGAAACCTTCCCTAACCACTCTATTTAAAATTACAGCCCTCCCCCAGCTGCTCCCCTCCCCATGCAGCACACCCCATCTCCTTCCCTGCTTTGATTTTCCCCCACGCTACCTCTCATCACCTGGCCTCCCACGCATTTAGCTCACTTGTTTATTGTCCCTCTCCCCTTCTGGGAATGTGGCAAGGGATGTTATCCTGTTTTATTTTTTTCCCTGCTGCAACCCAGCACCTAGAACAGTGCCTGCCACAGAGTAAGAGCTCATAAAAACCTGCTGAATGAATGACTGAGCAGACATGTAAAATGCCTAAGAAGAAAATGTCCCCACAGAGCAATGGTGAAAGAATGGCTAGCATGCCTCCAGCTTCCTGGAAGCTAGAGATGCCTAGACTGAAATGTTTGGGGGCTAGATCCTTTCTTGCCTATCTTCCTGAGATTTACAAGAGTTCCCTGTGAGACCCTGGGCCTTCATCCTCCCATGCCTGTTCTGAAGTTAAACACACTCCAACTCAATCTCTCTCTCATTAAATCCTCTTTGCGTCTGTCCTAAACTCACCTGCCTAGCCTCATCTCCCTCTGCCCACCTTCAAAGCAGGCAACTCCTCATTTCTCCTGGCCTCAACACCCACTAGAGATGCTCTCTTCTTACTCCCAACTTATCCATCTGCACTGCAACTACCCATCAGGATCCAGGTCAAACGCTGCTGCTGCCGCCACCTCTGCTCCCTCCTCCGGGAAGCTTTCCAGGCCCTCCCCAGCCCACAGAAAACACTCCCCACACCCACCGCTGCCTCCTCCAGGCAGATGGACATTAGTCACGAACTACCTTGTGGTTTTTCTTCTATGATTGAGCTGAACTGTTACGAAAATCTCCTGTTACTCCATTTTTTTTTTTTAACACACATAAGCCTTGCTTTCCCAAGCCCACTGTAAATACTTTAGGAGAAGCTGAGCCTTATCCATCTTGTCATCCCCACAGCACAGAGCCTATGACACATAGTAGGTGTTCAATAAATGCTTCTCAATTGCCCAGGGTAAATAAGTCACCTCCCCTATCAGGTCACTTCCTCAATTATAGGTACCCAAGAGGCTGCATTTTTTCCTCAGAGCCAGCTGTGATCTTGGCTACCTGCAGACCTCACCATGGGCCTATGTTTTCAAAGGATGTTAGACCTATTTTAATCTCACTCCACTGCACTGGGCAGACGAGATGATTTGTAAAGCATCTCAGGTCTGGCAAAGGAAAGTACATACTTCTTCCAGGCAAAGCCAGAGATTCAGAGCTTCCAGTCTCCTTAAATACTGGAGCTCACAAGATGAAAAAAACCATGGTGTAAGTTTTAAGCGATTGACAGCAGAAAACCAACATGAGGCTCAGGTGTACCCTTTGAGCACCAGCTATCACTAAACTGAGATTACAGTTTACTGCCATGGTCCTAAAATCCCAAATGACTTCTGAGGGAGGAGGCCCTGTTTACTGCAGACCCTCCACATGCTGGCCTGTGCCACGCTCCAGAGGAGAGCCTCCCTGTGTCCCCTCTGCAAGGTAAGTGGGCTGGGACCAGCCAGCTTTACACCTGAGGAGCTGAGGCCCAGGTAGGTAGGAGGCTGCAGAGCCCTGACTCAAGCAGGTGAGTCACTCATTCCACATGGCCTCATCAGTTCACATTAGCCAATCAGGCATCCCAGATTATCTGTTATTTAAAGAAAAAAAAAACTGAATAGGAAATACTTGCACTGGATTCCAAAGTCAAAAAAATACAAAAGTATTCAGAAAAAGTTTCCCTCCTACTCCTATCCCCATCTACCTACCATGTCCCCACTCTAAAACAGGTCACCACTATTATTAGTTGCTTGTGTCTGTTTCCTGACCATGATTATGCATATACACACAAATATAAATATGTGTCCTTTACATTAACCGATAGCAGACTAGACACACTTCTCCGCACCCAGGTTTTATCTTTTAAAGGACTAGACTTGAGACAGGGCAGAGAGATAGAGTATCTCTACATAACAAAAACAAACAAAAAAAAGATATTGGGCACGGTGGCTCATGCCTGTAATCCCAACACTTTAGGAGGCTGAGGCAGGCAGATCACAAGGTCAGGAGATCGAGACCATCCTGGTTAACATGGTGAAACCCTACTAAAGACACAAAAAAATTAGCAGGATGTGGTGGTGCACGCTGTATTCCCAGCTACTTGGGAGGTTGAGGCAGGAGAATCGCTTGAACCTGGGAGGCGGAGGTTGCAGCGAGCCAAGATTGTGCCACTGCGCTCCAGCCTGGGTGACAGAGCGAGACTCTGTCTCAAAAAAAAGATGCACAGCTGTGTGAAAAGCCCATGAAGTAAAGAGAAATATTCTGAAGAACACATGGGTAAAGAGGGAAGAATGAGGCATAGAGATACCATGGAAATGGACCCCACTGGGCTGCTGCTGATACAAATCCCAGACTAGCCAGAAATGAGCTCTGGCGGGTAGGGCTGGGATCAGACACCCTGAGAGCGCAGGAAGCCCCAGTGGCTAAAGGCTAAGCCTGGCCTTGCAGAGACTTTCATCGTCTAGAAAGAGAGGATGTGTCCATAGAAACGGGGACTAACCTAGTTCCCTAATTCCCATGACAGTGGTGGAATGGGTTAGTGACCAGGAGGACACAGGAACTGTGGAGGAAAAACAATCATTTCCTGTGAAATTAGCAAAAGACCAAGAAGGGGGAAGTTGGTGCTGGAGACTCAAAGAACACAGACTTTAAGTGGCTGGGAGACCAGAAGAGCTGCTAGATGCGAGATGGAGGAAGTTAATGACTTGGACTCTGAATGTAACTCCAGTCAAACAATTGAGGAGACCGGGGCAGGGGAGCAAAGAACCAACACTGGAATAAGGAGCAGAGAGGAGATAGGAGTTTAGTTTTTTTGTTTTGTTTTTTAAAAAAGATATTTAGACATTTGCAATGACTTCAAGTCCCCTGGCCCGGGACAGTGACCTCCCAGAGCACTGAAAATGTTCACAGACAAGATGCTAAGCTGCCTAGTGCAATCTCTGGGGAGTAGCCCAGGAACAGCTGAAAGCAGCCTCGGAGCCCTCGAGGAGCTGAGAACACGTAACATTAAGGCTGTTCATGTCTTTTTTTTGATGAAGCACTTAATAGCAGATGCAGAACTGCAATGGGCATGGCATATCTAGCTTCAGAAAGGCGGCTTAGGTCAGAGAAGCAAAAGGGCAGAGACTAGGCTAGGGGCGGCTTCAATCACTCTTCCCAAAGTAAGCCGGTCAAAGATCAGAAGTCCACTGAGGGAAGGTCTCCAGCAGTGTGACAGAGAGATCCCTTCGATAAGCATTTATCATGACTTGGGTGACGCTGTGGAACGCATACTTAAATAGGATTCTGATCCACGGAACAGGGCTGCGCTGAATTTAACAAGTTGAAACTTAACAGGAACAATCATTCTGAATTAGGCAGAAGCAAAATAGGAAGGTCTGCCTTTAAATTCTAAAGCCACACAAGTTTAGGACAGGGGAGAAGCAGCGTAGCAACAGCACATGTTAAAAAGACCTGGTCAGCAGTAATGTCCGTGATGTGATGCTACTGCCAGCAAAGCACACAGAGTCTTGGGTTGCATTAAGAGAAGAATAATGTCCTGAACTAGGAGGTGATAGCTCCCTTCTTCTGCTGTCCTTATACCATAAATACAATATATGGTCTGGACACTGCCTTCACTGTATAAAAAGATCTGAACAAATTAGGGCATGTTCAGAGGAAAACCACAGAGAAGGTAAAAATCCTGAACCCACACTGTGGGTTGTTAATCTGGAAGAAGACTCAGGAGAGAAACAGAAGGCTGTCTTTAAATAACGTATTTCACTGATTAGAAATGCATTTTTCCCATTATAAAATGTCTGAAAGTAGAATGTGTCTAAAATCCCCCAACATCTAACGGTCTCTCCCGGGATGCAGCTGTGGCATAGCTGTCACCACTTCACATATGGAAATTTGACTCATTCCTGGTGGCATATCTGAACAACCATGATCTAAAGCATTTCAGGAGCCAACACTTTTAAGAACCATTTAAGGAAGAAATGTGAGTCCTGGTTGTTAACAAAAAAACTTTCATTGATGCCTTCTGGTAAAATCAAGAAAACACCAGAACTGACATAATGGGTGTCAGCAGCTGGAAAAAAAATTCCAGGGACAAGAGAGATGAAGAAATACGTCCCCACTTGACTAGAAGATAATAATGAGTCAGAAAAACATGGACATTGATCAATCTAAGTCAAAAAGTGATTCAGAAGAGTTAGATTCTGAAAGTGAAGTTTTAGAAATGCCTTAACCAATTTACTTTTGTATATATGCAAGAGTGATATAAAATAAAAAAGTATGTCTAAAATCTAAAAAAATTCAGAAAATATAGAATAAAAATTTTAAGTGATGGCAAAGCATTGTGCCACAGTTTAATTGGAAGCTCTTTTTCTTTCTTGAGGGTACATGAAATAATGGTACATCTTTCAGTTGATGGTGTTAGAGATTTGATTTAAAAAAAAAAATTTTCTGAAGAGCTATTGGGCGGTAGACAGATTAGACCTACTGTCCATGGCACCCAAGAGGAAGAACTGGGACCAAATGCCAGAAGCTATAGGAAGCCATCAGGAGGAGTTCAAAGACAAGATGGATCACCTCCAACCTACAAACTCAGGCTAGACTACCACAGTGGAGTGAAAAGCATCCAGTGGGGTTGATGATAAGGCTCTCCCAGCCCTGCAGTTCCAAGGTATGAGAAGACCTTCTCACCAGGAAGAGAAAGGTGTCCCATCTTTCTTCACTGCACACACAGGTGCTTTGACTGAGCCATTCCCTTTAAAAAGTCATTAAAGGCAGGCCAGGCACAATGGCTCACTCCTGTAATCCCACTACTTTGGGAAGCTGAGGCAGGCAGATCACTTGAGGTCAGGAGGTTGAGATCAGCTTGGCCAACTAGGAGAAAGAGAAACCTAGTCTTTAGTAGAGACTAGGAGAAACCTAGTCTCTACTAAAAGTACAAAAATTAGCCAGGCATGGTGACAAATGCCTGTAATCCCAGCTACTCGGGAGGCTGAGGCAGGAGAATCGCTTGAACCTGGGAGGCAGAGATTGCAGTGAGCTGAGATTGCACCACTACACTCCAGCCTGGGCGAAAGAGCAAGACTCTGTATTTTAAAAAAAACAAAATAAAAAGTTATTAAAGGTAAAAGGCACTTAGGGGCCAGTACTGAATGCGAGGCCTGTGGCAACAAGGAACCCTGCCTGCATCTGTGCTCCAAGACTCCTGTGGGCCAATTCAGGAATGAGCCAGAGGGGAAGAGCCCACCCACATGCCACTACGTGCCAGTCACCATGAGAGGTGTGCTACGCCCATTACCCCCATTTAATCCCCACAACCTCCCTGTGAGGTAAGTAGCATCACTCCCATTTTACAGAGGACAAACCCAAAGTTCAGAGATAGTATGTGTGTGGCTTGTCCAATGTTTACAGTGACTGAAAACCCATGGTCCATCTGTAACAGTATGCTTCAATTTGAGAGTACTCCAAAAATCTTGGTTGACAGAATGAATGCACTGAGCGATCAATTTGTCAATCAGTGAACAAATCAGCTTGTTCTCATATGGGTAGCACTGATCCTAGGACAAAAAAGAAAGCAAGCCGATTTCAGTGCCCCACCACAACCCCATTAAAACCTCCCATCAATTGCACTAAACTCATTACAATTGCTGCTTGCAGGAACAATTTATTCCATCACATAAAGCAAGAGCTTCTCTGAGACATACATGGTACAGAACAGATGCCAGCCCCACTCAAATGTCAAAGCTGAACATGCACCAGGTTGTGGTGCCTCCCACCTGCCAGGTTAACAAGGGAGCAGGCAGAAGTTGAGTTCAGCCTTTATCCACCTCCCTATGGCCAGGATGGCCAGAGGGCTGGGAGGCAACCAACCCTCTACCTGCTCCACCTGGCCAGGCCATTCAGTCCAGCTCCAGGTTTGCCAGCCTCCCAAAACTCCCTCCTCAACTAGAGAAGGAAACTCAATGTGCACACAGGAAACCCAGGGCAGGAGGCACTTGAAGGGGATCTTCAGGTGATTGTGAGGCTGTGCAGGGGAGAGAATCAGCATCATTCCAGATGATGGTACAAATATTTTGAGAGCCACTGACTCCTACAGAGCCAATTCTTCCAAAGGCGCTTTCTTTGGAGGAAGTGGTCACCTGGGTTCCTGCACCACCCCAGCTCTGCTGCCTCCCTCACACACAGACAGAACTCCTGCTCCTGCTCCAGGAGTAGCCCCCAGAGGAGCTCAGCACCTTGACTGCCCTATTTATTCCCTTCAAATTGACCTTGAGGCAGGAGAAGGATTGGCGTGAAGGGCTTAGCCTGCAGCGAGGTGGTGAAAGTGGAACAGATGCTGTTTGCTACACAGAGTCAAGAGTCACCAAAGCTCACACAGCCACACTTGGGGACACAAGCTGCAGAACGTGAAGGATGTCCCATATCCTAAGACCCTAACCAGGAGTTCCAAAAAGGGCTGCCCTCCTGATAAACCAAAGACAACACTTCGCATGCAGACTCCCTTCACAAAGAAGGCTGTGGGTCAAAAGCCACGATACAGACAAAGTAGTTTTGGAGGCCCAGTCTTGCTGCCCCCCACCCTGTTCTCCACAGCCCTCCTCAGTCCAGGGGAATGGCAGCTGTCTGGCAGTGTGCACCTCCCGTGAACGGAGGGCAGGGCCCTGAAGGATGACTCGGACTATCCCTCTCTGACAGCTTCCCACAGTCTGCTGGGTTCAGTCCACACCCACACCACCGCCAGAACTCAGGTCCCTCCATGCCTCAGAGCAGCCTGATTCCAGCCTCAGCTTCCCTAGGCAGCCCCGTTTCTACCACGTGGTATCCTGACTGTGCCCTCACTTTTCTACATCTCTTTGTGCCGTTACTTCTGCCCATCTCTGCCTATGGAAATCATAACTATCTTCCAATACCCTTCTCAATCTACAAACTCCACCTCCTCCAGGAAGCTTCCCCTGGCTCCCCCACTGTGGGACTCTGTGGACATTCCATACTCTGTCTTGGTGTTCAGCCCCAGGTGAGCTTGTCTAACGCACCTCCCTCCGTGAGTTAGAAGAGCAGGCAGCTTCCAGCAGTCACCACAGGGACTCTAGCCCAGCAGCTGCACACTGAGCTCCGAGCCTGGGCCTATGGCCATTGATGCCCCTAGCACCCTATCTGCCGTCTCTCAGGATTCCCTCCTCCTCCTGTTCCCAGCTGACTCATCCTACGCCCCATCCTCTCAAGGTTCAGCCCTTGGATGACAGCTAATCAAAGATAAACTCATCTCTGTCAACATATGGTCCTTCCCAGTTAAATTCTGTATTTTTAACAAAGGGCCTCTGCAGACAAGGGCTGGGAACAAAGGTGGGAATTCTAAGCCCCAAGGCTCTGGGGGAGGTGTTTATGATAAGAAAAGATCTTGGGACTGAGACCAGCCAGTGCTACAAGTGTACACAGCATAAATTCAAAGAATGTGGGAGGCTTTAGAAAGGGAGGATGAGGCTCTGTCCTTCAGTCAAGGCAGCCAACTGTGAGCACAGCTGCCTTAGACTGATCAAGGACCACAGCCTGGTGGGAAATGGTAGATGGAAAAGAGACCTGACTCTGACCTGGCTGGTTGACCTTGAGCAAGAAACACACCTCTCTGTACACTCAGCATCAGAAAGCATCCAAGTGTCAGTTTCTCCACAGGTAAAACAAGGTGGCCAGGATGAGAACTAGACGATCCCATGAGGCCCATCCAACCTGACATCCCAAGGCTCTGTGACTCATGGCCTCTGTGGCCTCCTCCCTCCTGGGAGGTCAGTGTCATTTGAAACTACACCACTCTCCTGTCATCTCAAGCCCCACCTGAGTCCAAAGGGAAAGGGAGAGCTAGAGATCTCCCAGCCAATCTGCAGGCGGCATATGAGGGCAGGCCTCAACCACTGCAGGTGGAAAGAAGGGGCAGAAGTTGGGGGAGGGTGTTGCATTCTATGCTCTCATTCATGCCATCTGTCTCAGCCTAGACAAAAAACAGTCAGCCGGTTGCCTTCACCTCCTTGGCCAACCTTTTTTAGAGATTACAACTATCTGCTAAATTTAAGTGCCGGTCTAAAATCAGGACATATAAGGTCTCTAAGGCTGGATTTGAAGGGTTTCATAATGGATAGAGCATAAGAGCGATGAAGAATTAAACTTGGAGGCAATCTAAGCTGTATTGTGCAGCCATGCCAATTAAAGATCTTTAAAAATAGCCTCTCTCCTCTCATGCTGTAGATGAAGTTTCAGAAATAAACAGACATCTGCTAGGAGCTTCTGAAGAGATACAACATAAACACCCCAGAAAGCAGCCATAAACAGCCCACAGCACTCTCCAGGCAGCAGGCAGCGTCCTGTTCACGAGGGGAGGAGGGGGGAACCCAGGGCCCAGGGAAATGGAGAGGAGGGTTCAGGGGTCAAGGGCAGAGGAGGAGGTGGTGTCCAGTGGCTGGGGTGGATGGAGGTTGGCTCCCCACAGGGAGAAGGAAGTAGTGGGGCCAACTGAACTTGGTAGAAAATGGAGAACTGGCTGCCTTCTGCCAGGAAAGAAAAACTCAGGAACTCACCTAGAGGATTTTCAGAAAGCCATCCAGAGAATTCCATACCAGTGTCATTCATTCTGGCAATGGGTCACTCATTAAATGTGAAAAAACAAAACAACAACAACAACAAAAACCCTGACATTTTGGAGTGCATATCCATGCAAGGTACTTCACAAATATTTTAATTTCATCTCCAGATCAAGCTCTTGAAATAGGTATAATTACCTCCTTTATGTAAACTAAAATACTAGGATTCATTAACTTGCCCAAGGCCACATGGCTCAGATTTGAGCCCAGGTCTGTCTTAGTGCTTTTTGTTTTTGCCTATATCACCTGCATCCACAACATGCCCCTGAGGTTTATTCTCAGAGTCCAGGCTCTTTGAACCCCCAAATCGAACACAAGGGGATTCCTAAAGGAGATAGCTGGCAGAGTAGGGTGGAAGGGGTAATAGTTAGGCCTTGGCCAAATGAGACAATGGCCAAGTCTCTGCAGCCTTGTGGGCCCTGTCTCTTTACAACCTGGTCACTTCTTAGCAAGCCCCAGGAAGAGCAGAAGGGGAACAGGCACCAGGTCATGCCTAGACTATGTCTGGAAGGATCCACAGGGGGCTGGGGACAACAGCTGCCAAAGAGGTAAGAACTGAGGGCTGGAGGACAGGGAAAGAAGGGAGATGTACTTTTCCTTCAATTTCCTTTGTACTGAGTGAATATCTTACCATGCATCTATGTGTGTGTGTGAAGGTAAGTCCTATGCATCTATTCATGTGTGGGATGAGTACCACACATATATGTACATATGTGTGGGTAAGTCACTTTTAAGAAAGTCCAAGATACAAGATAACCAACACACCCAAGTAAGACCTTCTAGGTCCTCTTGTTGGGGCAAACCTCGAATCCAGAAGAAGCCTGAAATTTCACACAGTGCTTCTTCCTCCTCCTCCTCCTTCACAACAGTAATGTGTGGCAACTCCAGGCATGTGGCCGGGAAGCTCTCCCGACATGGACCCCATGGTCCCCAAGGCTCCAACTGCACGAGCCTCACAGGACATTCCCTGATGAAAAAGACTGAGTGAATCCTCTCCCTGAGTATCTGGAAAGAGGTCAGAAATTCCTCTGTGTGTTTCTCTATTCTGTTTTCCTTTCATTTAGCCATCAGATACCTCCTTCCTACAAGCAGGGAAATCCTGATCTTATTACCTTTGCATCAAATTGTGCAAAGCCTGGCTGTCCTGATACACGGAGCTGACTTGACAGCAGCCACAGACTCTACACACAGCACCCAACCCCCATTCTGCTCCTTTCGGATGAACAGTTGTCCAATGAGGGCTCAGCAACCAAGCTCCTGGCAGACCCTGGGCCCACTTTGTTTCAGAGGGCAGCTCTTGTTAGTGAGAGCTGCTTCTTCATCCTCCCCTACACCTCATTATCCTGGCTCCAACAAACTATATACTGAGATCCCACAAAGCTTCACCAGATAAGTCAGTATTCAGATATGTGGCCTGGGCCAGCCATTCAGAGTCATGGGAGCAAAGAAGTAGTTTCCGCACCTCGACATGTTGGTACTGCTACAGCAAGGCCAGAACAGGGCGTTCTTAGACTCCCATTCGTGTCTCTGGCATGTGCTGAGCTTCCAGGCTGCGTGCGTCAGGACCTTGGGTCTGGAGATGTCCCACAAACCAGCTGCTGCAATGGCTCAGGGGCCAGGGACCACTGTCCAACCCCTTGCTGCCAGCAGAAAGAACGTCTGCACTAGACATCCTCTCCTGCCCAGCGAAGGAGAAAAACCTGAGCCCCAAACCAGCAGGAAGCACAGCTCCTGTTCTTGTGCCTGCCCTTACCTCTGTCATTCATCAAAAGAAATCTAACCAAGCCTTGGAAGGAATGCAGGTGCACCAAGGTATCAGAACAGCCACTGGGAGGTGGAGGTGGGGATTTGAGAGAAAGAGGAAGGCAGTGAAATTACCCTGACCCTCAGGGGAGAGAAACATTAGCTCAAATAAAGAACAAACTAAAATTTTCAACTCTAAAAACACCAGCACTATCCGCATACACACAGCTCACTGCCAGACACCACTGAGATGGGCAGTTTGTGGTGTGATGACGGCAGTGATGTTTAGATGCAAAGACAGGTACAGTGCAGTGGCACTTCAGACACTATTCCATACATGGTCATCACAAAAGGCTCTTCATTTGAGACATGAGCAGCTGACAGAGAAGGGAAGAATCTCCAAATCAGACCCCGTGGTTGGCCCAATCCTGCAATGAAAGTTTGCTCGTGAACAGAGGGCCGGAGTCACCTATCACTCCCACCGGCTCTGAATTTCTGAGGCCATGTGATCAATGTTTTAGGAAGAAGAAGTCTTATCAGCCCAGGCCAGCCATGCTGTCTACCTTTGGGGAGGGTGTAGGGAGGAAAACAGAAACTGGAGGAGGGAGGAGTCCAGACACCCCAGAGTGAGGGAGCAGGGTGTTTGGTCACTGGGCACTTTCCTGAGAGGACAAGACAGGCCACTGGAGCGTGGAACTTTGCCCTGCCTTGTCTTGGCAGTCTGCGACAAGACATTTTGTCTTCCCCTGAGGGCTTAACCTTCCTGAATAAAAAAAAAAAAAAAAAAATCAAAATCAAGAGCCTAACATTAGAAAGATTTCATCTGGGGGATAGCAAAAGAAGAAGTAGAAAGGGAAAGAGGGGCCGGGCACGGTGGCTCACGCCTGTAATCCCAGCACTTTGGGAGGCTGAGGCAGGTGGATCATGAGGTCAGGAGATGGAGACTATCCTGGCTAACATGGTGAAACTCGGTCTCTACTAAAAATACAAAAAAAAATTAGCTGGGCGTGGTGGCGGGGGCCTGTAGTCCCAGCTACTAGGGAGGCTGAGGTAGGAGAATAGCATGAACCCGGGAGGTGGAGCTTGCAATGAGCCGAGATCACGCCACTGCACTCCAGCCTGGGCAACAAAGCGAGACTCCATCTCAATAAATAAATAAATAAATAAATAAATAAATAAATAAATAAAGGAAAGAGGGTAGGGCTACATGGGTTTCATAGCTTCCTGTCTCCCAATCCTGTTTTCTTTATTTTCTAACTTTTAGAAAGTCGGGTTATGTTCATTGTGAAAATAACGATCCAAGCAGATATCGAAATCCCAATAGTGCTGCCTGTATAACTCCAATTACATGTACAATTCTGTCTACCTACTTCAAATTAGTTGAAAGAAGTCTTCTTTTTTAAGAAAATAAATATTTGGATTTTCCGTTATAAAAATAAAATATTTGTCTTACAAAAACTTTGAAAAAAAGTACTAAAAAGCAAAAGATAAAGGAAAAAGTCAACTCTAACACTGCCATCCAGAGTCAGAAGACTTAAAATTTCATTAGATTTTCTCCTAGGGCAAAAGGCTGGGCCAGGCATAGTGGTTCATCTGTGATCCCAGTACTTTGGAAGGTCAAGGCAGGCGAGTTGCTTGAGCTCAGGAGTTTGAGACCAGCCTGGGCAATATAGCAAGACTTTGTCTCTACTAAAATTAAAAAATAAATATTAAAAGCCTGCCTGTGTTAAAAAGGAAAAAAAGAAAAAATGTCCCAAACAAACCATGTATTCATGTTGAGGGCTGTTTGCAGGGAAGGGCCATTACTGGATGGGTAAAAGATGTCTATCAAGGTGTCCAGCACCCCTAAGGACATTTGGTGAGAGAACCAGGTGTGAAGTCCATTACCAAGAGAAGCAGGTACTTCTCCTGCCCTCCTGAGCCTCTGGTCTCCTTCATTAGGCCACCCACAAAGGTGCCAGTGGTGGTACTAACTCTATAGAACAAATTCAGACAAGACACTTGAAGGTTATAAACACTTATTTTCCATCAGTACCTGCCCCAGTTGTGGATGAATAGTGATTTGAAGAAGGCACCACAACTTGCCCAAGAGTAAGGCAGGTTAGAGAAGGCTCTGGAAGGCATAGGAGAAGCAGCACTGTCCAGAGACAGAAGAAAAAGTGAGTGGTCTCCACCAAGCCCAGGGCCAAGTTTCTGGGTCGCAACATGGTCATTCCTGTGGCGGAATTCAAAGCTTGGACAGAAGTGACCTCAGTCTCCGTCAGCCCCACATGTGACCTGTGGAGGCCAGTTGCTGATCAAGGCACAAACGCAGCTGTCTGGGTTCCCCACCACAAACCAGCGCGGTGAGGGGGAGCAGCAAATAGTTCTTCTATTATTTTAGGATGTTTACAGACTGACACGTGCTGAGGAAACGTCCACATGTAAGCAAGTCATTTTTTTAAAACCTCTTATCTAAGCACGTGCACTGGTAGTCACACAAATCCATGACTGGGTTCATTAATTCAAAGCACATTTCCTGAGTAGCTATGACACAACTGGACAAATGCTTATGGAGGCTCTGCGTGTCCCAGACACGGCGCTCAGTGCTAAGGATCCAGCACAGCAAAGAGATGGGCTCGTCTTAAGGGACTCCCTATGTAGTGGGGGAGATGGGCAGTTAACACAGAGGGTAATGGCTAGTTAAAGAGGGGGCGCTTCTCCAAACTAAAACCAGGCATAAAAGGACTAATGGCCTAATGCGGCATACAGACTGGATCCTCATTCGAACAAACCAACCCTAAAGGTCATTTCTGACACAATCAAGGTGGACAGGTGATGTCTAAGAAGCACTGTTAATACGTGCAGTAGTGAAATGTGCTTATGCAAGAGAATGTCCTTTTTAAAAGAGTTGTGTACTAGATTATATAAAAGCAAAATGACATGACATTAGACATTTGCTTTAAAATATTTCAGGAATAAATATTCCTTTCAGAGGGAAAGGGAGAAAAAGAGAGAGAGGAAGCCAGCAAGGCATTATCTCAATAACTGTGGAAGCTGGGCAATGAGTACATGGGGCTGATGAAGCTATTATGATTTTGTGTATGTGAAAATGTTTGTAATATTTTTGATGAGAGGACTGCGATACATTCTGGTAGATACCCTCATGGACATAGCTCAAATAAAGGCTAACAAAATACAGAGCAAAGAGCACAGAGGATTTGCAAAACCAGAAAATAAATCTGCCAAGTTTATGAGTGTTTTAAATGCCATTTCATAGTGAGGTGAGAAGACATGTTCATAAATAATTACAATATAGGGTGAGAAAGGGTAAGTACTGTAGCCCCACTCATCTCCAGGAGATACATCCCAAGACCCCCAGTAGATGCCTGAAACCTTGGATAGTACCAAACCCTATATATGCTGTGTTTTTTCCTATACATACAAGAGCGATTAAATTTTCTTTACAAATGAGGTACATAAAGAGATTACAACATTAATGATAAAATAGAACAATTATAACAATATACTGTAATAAAAGCAATGTGAATGTGGTCTCCGTCTCTCTCAAAATACTATATTTTCAGACCATGGCTGACTGTAACTGAAACCTCAAAAGGTGAAACCGCGGATAAGGGAGATGACTGTGCAGCAGAGGAGCTATACCTGCCAAGCCTCCAGAGTTCAGAGACAGCCACAAGCTTTTCCTACTTCCCATAGCATTTAATTCTCCACACTCAAACCTCACTCATACACCCTGTGTGATGCAGGCAAGTTGTAACCTTTTTTGTTGTGGTCATTACTAGAGACAGCAGTCTTGCTATGTTGCCCAAGGTGGTCTTGAACTCCTGGCCTCATGGAATCCTCCCACCTCGGCCTCCAAAGTGCTGGTTTTACAGGCATGAGCCACCACACCCAGCCAAGTTGTAACCTTTCTGGGTCTCAGCTTCCTCATCTGTAAAATGCAGTTAACCCCACTTACTTCTTCAGAGGTGAAATGAAACAATAGAATGATGTAAAGAATGAAACATCTCAGCATGATGAACAGTATTCTCTTCTCTCTTTAAAGAACAGAGACTATTAGCCCTCAGAGGGCGTCTAGGATTAGCAATGTTCCACCGAGTTATTCTTTTACCCATACCACGTCCCGTCCTGCCAGAGCCAAGGCTTCCACCAAGAAGATAAGACCTCTACACTTCAGCAGTGGGAAGCAAAGGGTGCAGGCCCATGGCTGGGAGGCGAACCCAGGTATGCGTGTAGACATGGGTGGAGAGAATAGAAACATACCCCAATTATAGGCAGAGAAGGAATCTGGGATCATATGGCTGCTCCTTGTAGCCTGGGAGTGGGCCTCCAATGGCCACAGCCACAACCAGGCATAGTTCTTAAAAGCTGACTTATACTAAAGTATAATTGATTAGTATCAGTTTTCATGATTTTCATGACATCATGAAAATAAGTCATGAAAATCATGACTTATCATGATTTTCTTTTGAAAGAGGAGATGAGCAGAAAGCTAGAGCCCTAGGCCTGAAGGAAGAGGGGGGTGGAGATAAAAGTGATGTCATGTTTTTATAGAGTATGTTCAAACTGTATTTCAATTACTCCACAACCATAACACTATACCCCAACACCAGTGCCCCCACAAAAGTCCCACAAAACTAGAATCAGTCCCAAGGTAGAGATTATTTCAGCTAACACAGTCCTCCTAGACTATACCAGAAGCCAGCTTCTCAGAGGTGAGGCCAGGTCAATGGCAGAAGCAGGCTTGCTTCCAAAATAGCACCCAATCCCTCCCCATAGCAATCTGGCCAACACTATCCACTACTCTCGACTAGGGGGAGGATAAGGGGTTTGCAGGTTGAACAACTTGGCTAACCTAGTTCACTTCAACTGTTTTGCCAAAGAAGCATCCCCTGAAATCCTGGTGGAGAGCATCTTTCTGAGGCTGGGAGGCTCTAGTCAGCACGCTGTGGGGCCATAGTCCTGCACACAGCACACCACTTCCCACAGCCATGAAACAAGAGCACTCGACTTACAATGACAGGGCCAGGACCTGGCTCAGACACTTGTTGTGTGACCTTGGGCACCTACCATACCTGAGCCTCTTTCCCCATCTCTAAAATGTGGAGGGCAAAACTTTTAGCGTTTTTGGAGAATAACCATGAAATTGGCTGCAAAAGTGCCACAAGACAAGACCTATTGCCCAGTAAGCACTTAATAAATCCGCCTTCTCTCTGCATGAAGAAAAGTGAGTTCTTATTGTATTAAAGTCTCCACGGCATCACGCAGGGCTGCCCTGGAGACTGGAGGCCCACTTGTTAGGTCGACTGCCACTGGAGAGGGGGAGCAGGGCAGAGTAGGTGCAGGGGTCAGGGAACCTGGCACAAACATTGGAGGGCCAATTCGCCTCTGGCTTTTCTCCCGTGGGACCTGCCCACAAGGGGCCTGGCTAGTGACTTTATTCTTCACCAAAATCATTGTAGATTGTAGTTAACAGGCGACAACGACAGCAAGAGAGCCGGCACACTGCTCTAGGCCTGGCAGGGCCCTACAGGCTTCCAAATAAAAGTTCTTTCCGCCTCAAAAACCCAGGCCTCAGAATAAACAACGTGGAAGGAGACATACGTTTACTCTGGTTTCCACATCCCCTCATCCCCATCCAGTAAAGGCTGTTCCCAGCTCTGCCAGTGAGGATGGCGGTGAATAAAAATTAACCCCACCTGCCCCGTCTGGTCCAGCAGCGGCTTAGACGCTGTGGGCAAGATTCCACCTCTCCCCGGGACCAGCCAGGCACCCACAGGGCGGGCGCCGCGGACACCCTGTGGGGGTGCTCCTGTGCCTGGAGCGAGCGCGGGCTACTGGGGATGCAGGGGACGCGATGCAGAGCGGACAGTGCCGCGGCCCCTCGGACCACCGCCACGACCCCATCCCGACTCGGCTCCAGATCGCAGCCTGCCAGGCCACTGACATTTGGCCCAAGTTAACTTCCTGTTACTAAAGAGGGAGGGGACAAGGGAGGGGAAAAAGGGCGCCCAGTGAAGAGCTGGAACGGGGGCGTGCAAGGCTCGGAGCCCCAGTCCTGGGAAGTTTGGGGATGGTCTTCTGCCCGGTGACAGGCGGCACTGCAGGCGCGTCACTCCCACCCCGTTGTGGCGCTTGGGATTTTCTAGGCTTGGAACTGCAGGGTTTGGGTGTTGCGGGGCGGAGTAAGGTAGTTCGGCGTGCCGGTGGGAGGCTTTTATTGCGTTCTAATTGGTTCAGAGGCCGGCCAGGGCCGCCCCGGGCTTCCCGGCAGCGCCACCTGCTCGCTGTGCGCCCCGCCGGGTGGGTTTGAGGCAGGGGATGCTGCGGCCGCACCTGACCCTCCCGGGCGTCGGACAAGCCGCAGAGTCCAGCCGGGGCTGGCACGGTCCCCACCCGCGCCCGCCCGCCCTCCCCACCCGGAGGCCAGCGCCGCCCCCGCCTTACCGAAAGTCGCACTGGCTGCCAGGCTCCAGGTCAGCGCCTGCCTCCGCCCTGGCCGCGGGCGCAGCGATCGGGCCCCGCGGGCCACTGGCGGAGCTGGGAGCAAGCGAGGCGGCCCCGCGCAGGCTTAGCCAGCCGAGCGCCTGCGGTTCTGCGCCGCGCGGTGGACCGGGCTGGGGAACGCCCCCGACAGCGGCGCGGCCAATGACAGGACAGCACGGAGCGCGCCCCGCCCCCGTGGGGCCGGCTGTCACCGCCGCGGCCGCCGGCGCACGTGGGCTGTAGCCCGGCCCAGAACGCAGGGAGTGGCCGGGCGCTCCCACCCTGACACGCGCAGGTCGGAGACCAGGGGAGGGCTGCTGGGAGCGAGGCGTGGTAGCGCTGCGAGATGAAACCCCGGGTGTTGGTATGCGGGTATCAAGGGAGCGGCGAGGGCCTGGGCCTCACGCTCCTTGGTCTAGGAAGCTGGAAAGCAAGCCACCGCATCCCCTTTTGGACATGGGGGAGCGGCATGGCACTTCTAGTACCGACTGTGTACGTCCTGTGGACCTCCCTCTTTACTTGGCTCCTTGACCACCCTGAGCTTCCGCAAACCTCCTTGCTCACTAATAGGATCTTCCCCTTACCTGGCCGTGCTTAGGCTAAAGCTAGTGGGAAGGGGGCGGTGGTGCAGACTACCTGTGTTACCCTTGGTCAGATCACCTAAACACCCTCTACCTTTGGCTGTCAGATCCCTATCTTAATCTCTGCTCTGCCCACCTTCCCGGGTTACCCTTACCTCCCACAGCTCCAGAGAGCAACATTCACAGACAACACAGTGTGAATGGAGTGGGGCCTAGTGAACACTCGGAAGCACTCTGTAGACTACAAATACTATAAAACACCTTCTGTTTAAATGGGTCTTGTAGCAGTTATCATGAAATGGGGATCTCCATGGGCAGAAGCCATGTCTGACTCACCTCTGGAACCCAGGGCACAGGGCTTGACCCAGTGTGAGCATCAGTAAGTGTCCTTTGAACTGAGCTACCTAGGCAGAGGAAAACAGGCAGACTGGAGCACTGAGAAACAGTATTGTGGCTGCAGGCTGCTGGAATTTCCCCAGCACAAGGCCACCTCCAGGAGACACCACGTTCCCTTGCCAGACAAGTGCAAACAGGAAGTTTGCCTCCCCAAACCTGCAGCTTATTATTATTATTTTTTCTCTACTCTACTTCTTGCCATGTAATCCTACTCTCAGCCATTTGGTGTTTACCAGGGATTGTCCTACCTGGCAGCTCTCTTAGCTCTCTCTTCAGAATTCAATCAACTTCCTGTAGATGAACTTTCCAGCAAAAACTGTTCCTGCCCAATTTGCAAGGCCCAGTCAGCTTGTACTCTCAGAGGGCCAGCACTCCAGGCTGATGGAAATCTGCCTGTGATGCCAGCTTGGGTAGTGCCCTTCACATGTGATCTCATCTAAGCCTGGCTTGACAGGTGTGTATTTTATCATCATCCTGTTTCACAGATGTGGAAACTGAGACCAGTGAGGTAAAACAACTGGTCAACGTCACATGGTTAGTAAGTATCAGTCTGGATTTGAGCCAGATCTGGCTCCAGAATCTACATGCCTAGCCACTATGTACTGGGGTCTCTACAGCACTGCCCATGCCTCTAGGGTACTGGACAGGTCAAGTCTAACCCTGAAAGAGCTGCTCTGGGCCTGACCCACTCCCAGTCTATTCAAACCATCTGTCGAGCTCAGGCCAGGGCACTGTAAGGGAGAGGAGACTCCACTGGGCTGGCCCTACCTTATTTGGAAGAGTGATATAGAAAATACAAGGCAGTGAGGAACTTCAGGAAGCAGTGTTACATCTGTCCCTACCTTGACTGCACTGGACATAAAGTCTCTTGCTATTGACCTGTACCTGAGACACCCATGTTGTGGATAGAGATGGAGATAGAATCATTCATTCATTTAACAAACCCTTCTGCAAACCAAATGTGGTCCCTGCACTCACGTAACTTATAATGCAACAGATGAATAATCAGAAGTATACAATGCTGGCCAGACGTGGTGGCTCAGATCCGTAATCCTAGCACTTGGGAAGCTGAGGGCAGATCACCTGAGGTCAGGAGTTCAAGACCAGTCTGGCCAACATGGTGAAACCCTGTCTCTACTAAAAACACAAAAATTATCTGGGCATCATGGCACATGCCTATAATCCTAGCTACTCGGGGGACTGAGGCAGGAGAATCACTTGAACCCGGGAGGTAGAGGTTGCAGTGAGCTGGGATCATGCCACTTTACTCCAGCCTGGGCAACAGCTAGACTCCATCAAAAAAAAAAAAAAAAGAAGAAGAAGGAGAAGGAGAAGGGGAAGAAGAAGAAGAAGAAGAAGAAGAAGAAGAAGAAGAAGAAGAAGAAGAAGAAGAAGAAGAAGAAGAAGAAGAAGAAGAAGAAGAAGGAGGAGGAGGAGGAGGAGGAGGAGGAGGAGGAGGAGGAGGAGGAGGAGGAGGGGAAGGGGAAAGGGGAAGGGGAAGGGGAAGGAGGAGGAGGAGGAGGAGGAGGGGAAGGGGAAGGGGAAGGGGAAGGAGGAGAAGGAGAAGGAGAAGGAGAAGGGGAAGAAGAAGAAGGAGGAGGAGGAGGAGGGGAAGGGGAAGGGGAAGGGGAAGGGGAAGGGGGAGAAGGAGAAGGAGAAGGAGAAGGAGAAGGGGAAGGAGAAGAAGAAGAAGGAGAAGGAGAAGGGGAAGGGGAAGGAGAAGGAGAAGGAGAAGGAGAAGGAGAAGGGGAAGGGGAAGGGGAAGGGGAAGGAGAAGGGGAAGGGGAAGGGGAAGGGGAAGGGGAAGGGGAAGGAGAAGGAGAAGGAGAAGGAGAAGGAGAAGGAGAAGGAGAAGGGGAAGGAGAAGAAGAAGAAGTGGTGCACAATGCTTTGGGAGCTGTGTTCTTTATTACTCATATTTTTTTCTTTTACAGTTTTATCACCTTACCAATAGCACAACATTCTCCCTTGGTATTAAAACAAGCTTACTGCTATTTCAGGAACACTGTGGGCCAACCAAGTTTAACAAAGATAGCATTGCTCAGCACAGAAGTTGAAGCAACTTAAAAATTAGAAGTTACCAATGCATTCCCAGAAACTTTGCCTCCTTTCCCCTACCCTACTCCCAATCTTTTTAACTCAGGGGGCTCAGATAAGAAAGACTCTTGCTGGGTGGGTCTGAGGGCTGAGAGGTGAGCTTTTCCTTGGATGCAGGGCAACCTGGGAACTGAGAAGGGCTAACTGTATGGAGGGAAATAAAACCTGGGGACTTCTTGAGCCAGTGGCCAGAGCCACTCACCACCTCACACAAGCCACCCTTGCTGACCATCTTCCTGCAGTGTGAAGAGGAGTGGGTTAAGGATGTCACAACTCACCTTCCTCTGGACTAAGCAGTCACCATGTGATATCCTGCTGGGCTGTGACTATGTCTAGGAGTTATACAACTCAGCTCTTCAAATCTAAAGTTAGGGCAAACTTTAGAGGAATATTTATCTAATCCTTTACCTGGCAAATGAAAGAAAAGAAGAGGCCAGGCGTGGTGGCTCATGCCTGTAATCCCAGCACTTTGGAAAGCTGAGGTGGGTGGATCACCTGAGGTCAGGAGTTCAAGACTAGCATGGCCAACATGGTGAAACTCTGTCTCTACCAAAAATACAAAAATTAGCTGGGCATGGTGGCACACACCTATAATTCCAGTTACTTGTGAGACTGAGGCCAGAGAATTCTTGAACCCAGGAGGTGGAGGTTACAGTGAACCAAGATCACACCACTGCACTCCAACCTGGGTGACAGAGCAAGACTCCTTCTCAAAAAAACAAAAGAGTGAGAAGAGAAAAGAAGGAGGGAGGAAGGAAGGAAGGAAGGAAGGAAGGGAGGGAGGGAGGGAGGAAAAGAGGGAGAGAGGGAGCAGAGGAGGAAGGGAGGAAGAGAAGAAAGAAGAAGGAAGAAAGGAAGAAAAAGAAAAGAAAAAGAGGCCAGGTGCAGTGGCTCATGCCTGTAATCCCAACACTTTGGGAGGCCAAGGCAGGCAGATCACCTGAGGCTAGGAGTTTGAAACCAGCCTGGCCAATATGGTGAAACCCCATCTCTACTAAAAATACAGAGCTTAGCTGGGCACCATGGTGCGGACCTGTAATCCCAGCTACTCAGGAGGCTGAGGCAGGAGAATCGCTTGAATCCAGGAGGTGGGAGTTACAGTGAGCCGAGATCACACCACTGCACTCCAGCCTGGGCAACAAGAGCGAAACCCCATCTCAAAAAAAAAAAAAAAAAGAAAGAAAGAAAGAAAAGGAAAGAAATGGAGGCCCAGAGACAGAAGGACACTTCTGATGGTCACAGAGTGAGTGAATAAGTGTGTTCCAGGCATGCAATGTCCCTTTCTCACTCTTAGCATGACAGACAAACTAACTCAATCTCTTTATGCAGCAGGCTCAATAGTCTATATTTAATAGCCACCTCCTCCCCAGGCCACTTTTCCAGGATGCTGCTTGTGGAGGTTGTCTGGGAGATGCAGATGGCCACTTAGCATGAGAGGGAGGAAGGGAAGGAAGGCCCAGATTCATCCCTAAATATAGTTTCATCTCAGACGGAAGCAATGGCCTCCACAGCACTATGCATGCCTCCCCCTGAAAAAACCCAGCTGGTGCTCGAGGGCACCATCGGTTATCCACCTGATGGTGTTCAGAGGACTGTGGGGGTGGCAATTCTGGCTTCTTTTGATTTCCAGCCTAGCAATATGCTTGAAGAAAGGTCAGAGTTGAACTAAGTGGACTCCTGATGAGAGATTTTCTGTAATGAAGCCAGGGTGCCTCTCAAGACGTTTGAATGGCAGAGAAGACAGTTGCACCAGGCTCTGGATCTCTTCCTAAATGCCATAGATCTCGAGAAGGGCAAAACAATGAGTGTGGTTCTCACTGGCTTCCTCCCCAAGCTGCTATCAAAGGGCTTTGGTCTTTCAGAAGGAAGAGGAAGACTGGTATCTGGACAGAGTCCAGTGACCTTGTTAAATGATGAGAAAGGGCTGATTGGCCCCAGGAACCTTGGGAGCTGTCTGTGGAGGATTTTCTAAGCCAGGAAGTGGAAACATTTGTATCTCCCACAGACAGACTCAGCAGTGTGTGAGAAGCAATATCCCTGGGGCCTTGTTCTAGCTCTTTATCATCTTCATAGACCTCAGAACAAACTGCTTGTTCATGGATAAAACATCTAAAAGTTTTCAAGGTCACTAAAAACTCATCAAGCCTACCACACTTTAAGTGGCTTTTCCAGAGGTGGTTTAGAGAAAAATGGCACCGGTCTGGGACCTGCTGAAGTCAGTAATGCCCTTGGAGGCACCCCATCATGTTGGGGAATGTGTGCACGTTGCCAGCAATGGTGAGAAAGTCAGTTCTGGAGAGCAGAGAGCTGTGGCTGCAGGCAGGAGGTGACATCCCAGCCAGATACAGCAACCAGAGCAAACAGAGACAGAGCGGATGTGCAGAAAAGAGGGGAAGAAACATAGGGTCATGTAAGTAGTCTGGCCTTAGCCCCAGATAGACTGGGGATTCACAGACAATTGTGAAATCCAGGGGCATAATATAATTCTGACCTCTAGAGATCAAACAATGCCACAAAACCCAGAGCACCCTCATGGCAGGCTGGGCCATACCTGCAGCCTGGGCAGATTCCTGGCCACATAAACCCAAGCCCATTCCAGAACTGCTGTAACTGATGGAGCTTGGGAGACAGCTTTCAACTTGTACTTCCAAACCCTCTCCAGAACAGCTGGCTAGAGGCAAGGACAGGAATATTCTTCTCTGTTCTAATCCAAGGAGGGAACTCAGTCAAGTTCATCTGTCTATCCACCCATCATGTGTCCACCCCAGAAATATGTACAGTACAGTTAGGCTGCAGGTATCATAGCCAAGTCATTAATAGCACAGGCTCTGAAGTCAAGATGACTGGGTTTGAATCCCAGTTCTGCCACTTATTAACTGTGTGACCTTGAGCAAGTGACTTAACCTCCCTGCACAGCAGGCAGTAGGGGAATAGTAATGGGGAGATGCATGCTAGAACAGTGCCAGGCACATAGTAAATGATATGTAAGGGTTTGAGTAAATAAACTTGGTGATGATACCACTAAGGGTATAGAGAACTAGAATCTATAGGAGGCATCAATTCTGTAAGCAAATTCTGGTCAGGGACTTGCCTAGTCCCCAGCCGCAGACTTGTGTATGTGTTATAAAGGCAGGTACTATTTTCATTCACTCCTTAGAGATGAGAAAATGGGATCTTGGAGGAGTGAAACCCCTGGTCCAGAGTCTCCTAGGGGCCAGCATCCGGCAAAATGAATCGAACTGGTGGACTTCCAAGCCAGTGCTCTTTACACTTCCCAATACTGCCTCCCCAGATCTGTCTGGGGTACTGGGGGACAGCGAGGAGGCTGAGGGGAGTGGGAAGACTTCACAGAGATGGCATTCCTTCCACTGAGCCGTGAGAGATGAGTGGCAGGCAGATGGGAAGGAGTGTGGTGAGTGCTCAGGACAGGCAGCAGCTGAAACACGGAATCAGAGATGAGGGGCAGAGCAAGGAACTGCAAGAGATTCCTTCATTCATTCATTGAGCAGATGCTGATTGAGTGCCTGCTGTGTTCTACGCACTCTTCTTGGTGGAGGGGATGCAGCAGGGAATAAAACATGAAAGCAATCCAAAATGAAGCTAGAGAGGTGGCAAGAACCACACAGGGGACTGTGGAAGCTAGTTGTTGTATGTGGAGGAGGGAATTAATTGGCCAGCTCCTCCATTCCTGCTTGTTTTGGTAACATCCCTGCCCTCCTGGCTACAGAAATGGACACAGTTCCCAGGCCTGGTCAACCATCAAGCCCCAGTGGTGATCAGTCCAACAGCCAAGCACCTGGTCCAAGCGGAATTCTTTAAGACCAATGTATAGATACAGAGTGAGAGAGGCCCTCTTTCCATGAAAGTTAGGGCTACCAACAATTGTGTGCCATGTGCAATGGACCACAAACCTGACCACAAGAAGAGAATGAGAGAAAGAGACTCCTGTAACTGAAGACTGCAGAGGTGAAAGCTCCAGCCACCTTTCTCTGAGGTTGTCTCAGCTCTGCCCTCCTCTCTGTTGGCTTCTTTCCAGACTGGTTTTCCTCATGGTAGCAAGTGCCATTGCTCTCATTGCTGAACGCTTCCTTATCCACAAGAATATTTCTGGCCCAGCATTCCAAGCATGGTCCTGAGCTTCATCGGATTGGAGTGGGTCACATGCCCAGTTGAACTGGTGCCATAGCCAGAGGAATGGAATGTGCTGATTGCCCATGCAAGTCAAGGTCCCCTCCTAGAGCTGGGGTGGGCTCAGCTTCCCTGAGACACCTGGGGTGCATGGGAAAAGGGGAACATCTGAGTGAACGCTGAGAGCAGTTAGGAAGGAAGGAAGGACACATGGATATATGTCAGGTAGATCTAGCACAGGCAGTTGGTTTGCATATATGCCACTGACTTTCTAATGCAAACATCTCGGACTCTGCCTGAGGGCTCTCCCCTAGCTTCAGCAGCGAGCTCAGCCAATGCACCGGGCAGACCAGAAATACAGGTGATTTAACGCCACAGGGAGCAACCTTCAACACAGTGTGGGCAAGGGTTTGTGGATGTATACCCCTAGTTTCTCACCCCTCAGTGTGAGAAATCTTAAAGGTGGGTTCTCTATCTCTACCTCTGTCTCAGAGAGCCCCAGCAGGACTGGGCCCCACGTGTCACAGCAGTAACCTGTATTGGCTTTCTCCCTGTCGCTTCTCCATCACACTTCCCCGGTCCCTTACTGGTGCTTCCTGTGGTTACTTCCCAATAAACTGCTGACATTCAGACTCTTATCCCAGGGTCGGCTTTTGCAGGAACCCACCTGAAGATAGGAGCAACTCATCTGTGCCCCTGACTTTAAAACTCTTCAGGAGGCTGCTCTGTGTGGTGTGCAACATTGTAACCTCAGTGCACACTGCTTAAACAGCACCAGTGGGCGCCACTGCATCCAGCTAACTTTTGTATTTTTAGTAGAGACAGGGTTTCACCATGTTGGCCAGGCTGGTCTCAAACTCCCGACCTCAGGTGATCCGCCCGCCTCAGCCTCCCAAAGGGCTGGGAGGTGTCAGGAAATGTTTGTTGAAAGAATAAAAGGAAACTATTTAAAACAAACAAAAAATAGACTAGACAAGTGCTTGTACAACCCAGCCACTACTTCTCTAATGAGTCTGAGCCCTAGTTATAGACCTGGGCCCATATGAAATTTCAGAAGAATTTCTACTTTTTACCTCTGGGAAAGTTACATCATCCTGACCTCCTCCCCTATTATCCCCTCCCCACCCCTACTTTCACACATCAGCCCTCACAGTAAGCTTCTAAGTGCAGTACATTTTGTAGTGGATTAATACTTTTAAATGAAAATTAAGTTCCTACCTAACTACTTTTCTCTTAAAAGCTTTCTCCTAGGAACAACTCAGATGCCAAGAGACAACCTAGGGCAGCCCTGGCTCTGATTGGTTCAGAGGGGTGTTCTCCTCCTTTTCAGGTGAACGAGGTGCACAGGGCCATTCCAAGCATTGCTGTGATGGAGCCAAGTCCCCAGATAGAAAAGCCCAAACCAGCTTCACTGGTCAAACTCCCGTGAAAAGAGTTCAGCCTCCAGCAACCTGGATTCCGACCTATGTGCTCCCTAATGGTGTGACATGGAGCAAGCCAGTAGATGGAGATAATAATGCTGTCTTTGGAAGATCAGAGCACAGATCAAATAAGATGGCATATGTAAAGGCTCTCAATTAATGTTACTTGCCTTCCCTCCTATTTATAAGTGTAGTGGCTTTGTATTATAGCAACTTGCTAAGCTAGACCTGTTTCCCAGAATTTCCTTTCCTGGATGGTTCTGAATTAGGACTGGCCATAAGGGATATTTGCATGAAATTAGGAAGGATGTTTTTTTCTGGTTTTTTTTTTTTTGTTTTTTTTTTTTTTGTTTTTTTTTTTTTGAGACTCCATCTCACTCTGGTGCCCAGGCTGGAGTGCAGTAGCACAATCTCAGCTCACTGCAACCTCTGCCTCCCAGGTTCAAGCGATACTCCTGCCTCAGCCTTCTGAGTAGCTGGGATTACAGGCATGCGCCACTGCACCCAGTTAATTTTTGTATTTTTAGTAGAGACAGGGTTTCACCATGTCGGCTAAGCTGGTCTCAAACTCCCGACCTCAGGTGATCCACCCGCCTCAGCCTCCCAAAGGGCTGGAATTACAGGCATGAGCCACTGCGCCCAGCCATAGGAAGCAATCTTTGTGCCAGGTCAGCACAGGTCACCAGGCAACACTGCCGCTCACGTATTGCTGGCATGGGGCAGTTGCCAGGCTTCCAGCTCCTGCAGTTCATGCAGATTCTCCTCCTTCAGCTTTGCTGAATCTAGGGCCAGGTGCGGGTTCACTTATTTGGTGAAATGTGCAACCTTCTTCTAAGGGTCACCACATTGTCCAAGTCAGAGGTGATGAGAAATAGACAGGAATTCCACCTTCTCCTCAAGGGATCCATTTGTCCAAGTTTCAGCTGGCTCTTGATTTGTCCCTCTTCATATTGGGTTTTCTTCTCACCTGATGACCCTGTGGATCTATAGCAATCCAAGTCCACAAGTAAACACTGAGGCAACAGCTTTCTGCAATCTCTTTGTCAGCTCCCACAATTATGTGAACTCTAATTCCTATAGTAATTCCCTCTTCTACATACTAATGATCTTGCTTCCCTGATCAAACCTTAACTGATACAATAGGTAAATAGAAACTGCCATTTTTCAAGAGCCTACAATGGGCCCATATATTACCTTATGTATCTTCACAACATCCATATAGCAGGCTGAGATTTTTAACCCCATTCTACACTTGGAGAAACCAAAGACCAGGGTGGTTAAGTCATAGGAACAGGCAGAACTAGGATTCAAACCCTGGTCTGTCCATCTCCTGAGCCTCAGCTCTTGTCACTTCATCACTCTGAAACATATCACAAGTACATATCTCATTAGCAGTAAAAATGCTGCAAATGTGATACATACTTATTAGAAATAGGAAAAACTTTTAGATATATCCAAAGACATTACCAAAGGAGTGGCAAAAAAAAAAAGGAGGCTATCTCCCCCACAAAAGATAGTAAAACACTGATGAAAGGAAATGAATTGTAGACTTGCTGGTCATCAGGTAAGTGGCAGATTGGGCAAACTGGTTTAGGCAATATCTCAAGTGCAGGGGTCTGATCCTTCTGTGTAAGGCAAGGCTGAAAAGAAATTTGACTTCTGGCAGAAATGCAATAGTTGTTTCTCTGCACAGTTTACCACTCAGCATTCTTCCCGCTGGCCAACAATCTCTGACAGTCCAACTGGGAGAAAATCAAAGAAGCCATTGAGTGAAGGCTGCGCTGGGTCTGTGCCCGAGAGTCACAGGATCCCAGAACAAAGTGGGAAGGCACGAGCCACAGCGGCCTTCTAAGAATGCCTGAGCGGCCAGCCCTCGAGGTTTTCTATTTCCCTAAGGACCAAGGGAAGCATCTTAGAACAAGGCTATAGCTGCTCTGTTGACCACAAAGAGCAAAGCAAATTTATGTTGCATGGCTCACTCTGGGCAGAAGATGGGGAATGGGAACTGGAAGAGGGGCAGAGGGAGGACCAGGAAGGAGATAGCATGAAACATCACCCTATGGATCCAACCTGTCTGTCCATTCCTCCCCTATCCCTCCTGAGCTCGGCTTCAGGCTTAGTGCTCCCCTTGTAAAAGGCCCGCCCTGTTCCTTTCCACCCAGTGAGAAGACTGTGGTCACCACCTTGGAAAGTCTTCCTTATTGCCCCAGTTCATGCTCCTTCCACATTCTGCAAACAGACTCACCCATGTCCCCGTGAAGTTTCACATCCTCGCTAGTGGTAGCTTACATGCCTATGACATCTCCTTCAGAGAAGCGCCCTATCTCTAACATCTTCTCCTCCTTGTATTAAACATAGGCTTTGTCTTTTTTATAATCAAAGCTGTGCCCAATTAAAAAGGTCAATCTAAAGGAATAAGGTAAAAATTAAAAAAAGACATTCTCATTATCCAGGGATTGGGGCCATTACACCTTGGAGAATATGGATCAATTCACATTATCAACATATGCACTTATGAAATCTTGTAGTTGTAGAGGCCAGATGAGAGGGCTAAGGGTTTGGGTGTTGTAGTTAAACCAGCTTGGGGTGAAATCTCAAATCTAGCTGTATGACCTTGGATAAATGAGTCTCTGATCCTCAGCTTCCTCTTTCATCGAATGGGGTAGTGAAGTTGTTATAAAGTTGTCATAAAGTTGGCCAGGTGCAGTGGCCCACGCCTGGAATTTCAGCACTTTGGGAGGCTAAGGTGGGCAGATTATTTGAGGCCAGGAGTTCAAGACCAGCCTGGCCAACATGGTGAAATCGTCTCTACTAAAAACACAAAAATTAGCCAGGTGTGGTGGCACACACCTGTAATTCCAGCTACTCGGGAGGCTGAGGCAAGAGAATCTCTTGAACCTGAGAGGCAGAGGTTGCAGTGAGCAGAGATTATGCCACTGAACTCCAGCCTGGGTAACAGAGCAAGACCCTGTCTCAAAATACAATAAAATAAAATTCAAAGTAAATTCACAGTGTTGTACAACCACCACTATCTGGTTCCAGAACATTTTTCTTTCTTATATGGGAGCTGCTTCACACATAATTTCAGAACATTTTTATCACCCCAAAAGGAAACCCACGCCCATTAAAGTCACTCCACTCCCCCTTCCTCATAGTCCCCAGCAACTGCTAATCTGCTTTCTGTCTCTATGGAAAAATCACTATCTTTTATCTTCAGACTTTCTCTCTCCTTTAGTTTTTCCTGCAGCATTAATTGTAGTCAAACTTCTCTCATCAAACCAAACTAAAAAAAAGGAAACAAATCACAAAAAGAATGAAAAAAGATTTGACACATCTACTTGAGCCACTGCCCTGTCTCTTACCATCAAACTTCTTTAAGAGTGATCTATCCATACTTTTTCTCTCTGCGTCTTCCAGTTTCACTCACCCTAAACCCCGTAAGTTGGCTCTTGTTAGGATGACAGAGCCCTCCTAGTGGTCAAATCCCTGTTAGAGAGCCAAATATACTTTTGGCTTTTAACTTCCTTAATTTCTTTGCATCATAGGACATAGCTGACCACCCCTCCTTGAAACTCTCTCTTCCCTTTCTCTTTTTTTTTTTTTTTTTTTTTTAGAGACAAGGTCTCACTCTGTCACCCAGGCTGGTGTGCAGTGGCGCAATATCAGTTCACTGCAACCTCTGCCTCCCCAGCTCAGGAGATCCTCCTACCTCAGCCTCCCAGGCAGCTGGGACTACAGGCATGCACCACCACACCTGACTATTTATTTTTTTTATTATTTGTAGAAATGTGGTTTTGCCATGTTGCCCAGGCTGGTCTCGAACTCCAGAGCTCAAGTGATCCTCCTGCCTTGTCATTCCCAAGTGTTGGTATTACAGGAGTGAGCCACTGTACCCAGCCATCTTCCTTTGTTTCCCAAACACCACCGCTCCACCTCAATTTTCTATGCCATAAGAGCTTCTCTTCCTGCTCTTCTCCCTCGATGTCTCTCCCTGGGTGACCACATTCCTCACCCCTGTCTCAGCTATCATATGGGCACTGGAATTCCAGCTGTCTCCCAAATTCCAGATTCATGTTCATCTGCCCTTGGATGTTGCTTCCTGGATGCCTTCAACACATCTCAAAGTCAACCTGTCCAAAGTGAATTGTTCAAAACCCTCTTAATGATCTACATTCCAAATCTCACTGATACTATCACCACCCACCCCATTTCCCGAACTAGAATTCTTAGTGCTTCTTCTGTGGTTCTGTGGTTTCTCTCTTTGCCTAAATCTTCTAAGAGACTGAGTTGCATTCTGTAACCCAGGCTGGAGTGCAGGGGTGCGATCATAGCTCAATGCAGCTTCGAACTCCTGAGGTTCAAGTGATCCTCACGCCTCAACCTCCTGAGTAGCTAGGACTACAGGCATGAACCACCACATCCAGCTAATTTTTTTCTCTCTCTCTTTTTTTAATACATAGGGTCTCAAACTCCTGGGCTCAAGTCACACTCAGATTGCTCCTTCCTACTGTGCTATCCCTAGCCTTTTCAAGCAAACCTCCATTTTAGCATTTGTCACACAGTATGATCACTTACCTGTCTCCTATCCTCTCACCTTGGCCTGCAAAGCACTGGGATTACAGGTATGAGCCACTGTACGCAGCCTATACACCTTTTAAAAAAATTCATGACCAGGTGCAATGGCTCATACCTGTAATCCCAGCACTTTGGGGCTTAGGCAGGAGGATGGCTTCAGCCCAGGAGTTCAAGATCAGCCTGGCCAACATAGCAAAACGCCATCTCTATTAAAAATACAAAAAAAAAAAAATTAGCTGGGCGTGGTGGTGCATGCCTGTAGTCCCAGCTTCTCTGCAGGCTGAGGCACAAGAATCACTTGAACCTGCGAGGCAGAAGTTACAGTGAGCTGAGATCTTGCCACTGCACTCCAGCCTGGGTGACAGAATGAGACTGTGTCTTGACAAAAAAAAAAAAAAAGAGTTACATATGTTTTTTCCATAACTGACAGAGTGGTATTTTAAAATACGAAAGTCATCTTATCATTCTCCTATTTAAATGCCTCTACTCCTAGAAAATACAGCAACTCTCCTCTGTATAGCCCTGACTACCTCCTCACCCTCATCTCCCTACAGGATCTGTTACAAATCCTCCATTCTCTACCACAGGCTTCTAGGTGAGGCTGCCTCCAATTTCTGGCCCCAGAGGCCGGACACATGACTAGATTAAACCACCAGCAGTCTCCACCTCTGTGGCCCCAGTCATTGGCTCAAGCCCAAACCAGAGCCAATGAAATGCAATGCTGGGTTTTTGAGATATAAGAACCTCAGACCTCTTCTTTGCACAGGATGTGAAGGAAGCAGGAACAGAGATTGGAACTGCTGCATCTTGCAACCAAGGGGAGACTTAGAATGCAGCCATCACTGGGAAAAAAAGAAAACATTATCCTGGTAACATCTTTTGAGACCTGGATCAAACCCTTTCCGGAACTATATAGCCTTTGGCCATCTTTTAAAAATTTAATGTAAGCCAATACACAGCTCCCCTGCTTTATGGTAGATACATCGGTGCATGGTAGATGCCTGACAGTGATAACTTAAGCCTACCCTAAGAATGACCCTGTGAAACAAACGCATCTGAATGTGTGTTTAGAGTTCTGAGCTAAGGAATCCCAGAGTGGCCAACCCAGAGATTCATTCCTTATCTATGATGAACATCTGAGGCCCCCAGCCCGGCTACAATTCCATACACGGGATCCAGGCCCATTTGAGGGGTTAAATGAAGTTTGTCAAGTGGAGGTTGTTAGGGGGAGGGTGTTAAGTGAAAATGCTATGTAAACGGCATGGTTTTGCTGAGGCTGGTGCTATCTCTCTGGGAGTCGATAGGGGTTTGACACAACACCTCCTTACCCACTTCATTTTCTATTCTTAAGACAGTTTGAGCTGGGCTTTGTGTTGTTACCAACCAAACTCCCTACTCATTACCCTTGAAGCCAGTGTTTCCCAAATTTTGCCGAACATTAGAATCACCTGGAGAGCTTTTACATCCCTCCGCCATGTCAATTAAGTCATAATACCTTGGGGTGGGAGTCAGGAACTGGTAGTGTTGAAAGATCTCAGGTGATTCCAATGCATGGTGAAATTCAGGAACCACCACTATGAGTAAAGTGAGCTGCTTCCTCTGGGCTTCCCTCGCCCCCTGCCCACCGATTTACCAGAGCTCTTCTTACACTATATTGCAGGCCTGCCTCCCCTTTTGGACTCCGAGCATCTCAATGGCAGACTCATGTCTCTCTCTTGTCTTGCACATGGTAGACCTCCAATAAGTGTTAAACAATGAAGAAATGAATGAATCAATAAATGAGACAGGTCCATGCAACGTTCTTGTGTATTTTTTCATTCAAGTACCTTGTAATGGGCATAAGGTGGGGAAAAAGCTCTAAGAGCGTACCTTTGCCCAAATCCTGGTTATCCAGGGCAAATACTCTACTGTTCAGTGACTCCTTGTCCTCGTCCATAAAATGTAAATAATAGCACTTACATCACAGTGATGTTGTCAGGCTTCCATAAGTCAATACATGTAAAATTCTTAGAACGTTGTTTGCTATGTAGCAAGCAATGAGATGGTAGAGACTGAGTATAGCTGGCTCCTTGCAGAATCGCTTATGACTGGAAAGGGACACAGTGTGGGAAGAAGCAGAATAAAGAGTAGTTTGCAGTATTTTCATTTGTAGGCTGCAAGCCTTGAGCATGTTTAGAAGCTAAAAGGAAGAGCCAGGTGAAAGGGGGAAACAGGTGTGGAGAGAAGCAGATTCAATACCCAAAAGAGCCAGACCTGCAGTAGGTGGGGAGATGGGTCAGGAGCAGAGGGGACAGGATGAACCAAGGACCAGAGGGGTGTGGAAGCCTCAAGACAACAGGAATCACAGAGAAGACGGATGCACAATATTCACACCTGTGTGTGCTCTGGGAGTTGTTTTGCTTCTCACGCAGTTTTTTAAGTTAGGTGAATTTCATTAAGGTGGCTATGAGTTTACTGCACTGGGGTGGAGAACAAATTACTGCTTGGTGGCAGAACAAAAGACTTGTGAAGTTCTGCTGGACTTGCCCTGCCCACAATGCCGATAGCACACAACCAGGTGCTTTCAGAGCCCCTCAATAGAGCCTGTTATTTGGACCCAGGACAGGTGAAGGGCTTACTGTTTCGTATTATTCATCACAGAGCATTTCGATCTATTTTAAAGGAACTCTTCCTGCCTGAGGAGAGAGGAAAGCACTTCTCTATGAAGAACACAACTTTGTAACAAGATTCGTTGTCATAGAGCTTTACCTGCAGAGTGTTTGTTATTCAAAGCTTATGTGCTTATAAGTTTGTCAGCAGAATGGTTAGAGGCCTCTTTACTATTTTAGATAGTAAGTTTCCAGCCAAGGATGTCCTTGAACACTCCTCCACCCGTCCCTGCTCTGTCTCCTTATCTGTAAAAGAAGGGCATGGGCCTGCCTGCTTCCTTCCTCCCTCCCTTCCATCAACATGTATTTGTTTGTGCTCCTATCATAAGCAGGGAACAATGTAGGTGCTCTGGAGAGACCAAATAAAAAATAAAAAAAATAAAAACCTGATTCAGCGCTTGTCCCTCCCTCAGAGAATCTGCAGTTTTGCAGGGAAATTATAACCAAAGTCACTCCGTTGTAGCTGAGTTTTTTTCTTTTCTCTTTTTTTTTTTTTTTTTTTTAAGTTTTGCTCTTTTGCCCAGGCTAGAGTGTAGTGGCATGATCTCAGCTCACTGCAACCTCCACCTACTGAGTTCAAGCGATTCTCCTGCCTCACCCTCCTGAGTAGCTGGGACTACAGGTGTCCGCCACCATGCCTGGCTAATTTTTTTTTCTTTTTTCTTAAGTAGAGACGTGGTTTCACCATGTTGGCCAGGCTGGTCCTGAACTCCAACCTTGTGATCCGTCCACCTCGGCCTCCCAAAATGCTGTGATCACAGGTGTGAGCCACCGCGCCTAGCTGTAGCTGAGTTTTTCATCACTTCTCATTTAAATTCACTTTCAGTAGATTCCTAGTCCATCACTCTGACTTCACTCATTTTTCTGCCCACTACCTGCCAGAAGGATCTTTCTGAAGCACTTGTCCCGTGTGAATGCTGCCCTCCAGCCCACAATATGACAGTTCCTTTGTTTTCTTTACTCACGTGCTGCTCTCCTCATCCTTCAAGCCCAATGCCATGCTTTCTGAGTACTCACACTCTCAGCAGAATGGATTGCTCCTTCCTCCTGCGCTGTCCCTAGCCTTTGCAAGCACATCCCCGTTTGAGCATTGGTCACAGTATGATCATTTACCTGCCTCCTAGACTGGGGAGGACTGGGCCTTCATTAGTCTTGGTACCTCAGTGCATGACCCTTAGTGAGTGATGAATTAATGATTGTGAAGTCATTGAGTGTCATATGTGAGAAATAGACAAAGACACCCCTCCTTTTCCCCTCCCAAGCCATAATCAGGCTATTGGGGGAATCCTGCAGACCAGGGACATGGAGGATTTTTTTTTCCTTAATATTTCATTTTCTTTTCTTTCTTTCTTTCTTTCTTTTTTTTTTTTTTTTGGCAATGAGGTCTCACTATGTTGCCCAGGCTAGTCTTGAACTCCTGACCTCAAGTGATTCCCTCTACCTCAGCCTTGGAAAATGCTAGGATTACAGACGTGAGCCACCATGCCTGGCCATGCTAATATTTCAAACAAAAGGAAACAAAGTATGACATTGCAAACGCTCATGTGCCCACCATCCAGCTTTCATGAATCTTCTCCATTTGCCATATCTGCTTCAAATATTTTCTTCCTTTAAAGACATAAACATAGTTAATGCATACTCTGTGTCCCACAGGGATCCATTCCCTTTCTCTGGAATTTGGTGTTCATCATTCTAATACATGTTTTTATGCACTCACTACAAAGGCATATGTTTCTAAACAATGTTTTATACTTTTAAAAATGTTTTTAAACACCTTACCTTCACGAAGACTCCTGTGCGTGACATTACAATTTGTTTTTCCTGTCAATGTTACCCAGATACAGGTGAGCTTCTTTCTGTTCCCTATCTTCTGCTCCGTTGTCTGTTTGTCTATTTGTGAGATGATTCTTTAACATCAGTGCCTTTATAATGTATTTTAATAGCTGGCAGGCCAAGTCTCTCCTCCTTGTTCAAAGACATTTAAGCTATTCTCTGACCTCTCTCTTCCATATGAATTTTAGAATTAGCTTGTAAAGGTTTGTGAAATTCCTTATTGAAGTAGGCATTTCATTCAATGCATGTATTACTTTGAGAGGAATCCCCATCTTTACGGTACCGAGTCTTCCCCTCCATGCACCTGGTAAGGCTCTCCAGCTATCGAGACCTTTTGTGTGGGATGTGGCAGTGCACCCCAGGGCATCATTCCCAAGGCATTCCCAGCAGCAGAACAAAGAGCCTCTGAGAGACTTCTCACTGCGTGTGAGCAGAGACTAGCCAGCACTCCCCATCTCCCCATCTCCCCATCTCCCCAGCTACTGTGGAGCCTAGCCAGCAGGAACCAACTGCCAAGGTGAGGCCAACCCAGAGATGGCAAATAAGCTGAACGCTCGACTTCTATCGCCTCCAAATTCCACTTGCGGCAGATACTGCTAATCCACCCTAGTGCTCTCTTCCTCCAGACCCAAAGGCCTCAGCCTCCTTTCTCACATGGCACTTCAGGCAGCCCCCTGAATGAGTCAGGCACACCAAGTGAAACCTCTGTGAACCCAGCCTAAATCTCACCAAGCAGACAGGCATTTTCTGGGACCCTATGACAACCCATTACTGGTGGCTCTGAGGGGACTTCATGGGCCTGCACGGGGCTCTGAGCCCACCCTGTTCCACAGGCACACGTGCAGGCCCATCAGACGCATACTCCCCTCACCATTTTAAAGATTGCTCCCCCAGGGAGAAACAACTGATTTCAGGCAAACCAACGAGCTGAAAAGACTGAATGGAGCAATATTTTGCTGGGGGAACTGGTGTTGACTTTTCCTTCCAGCCACTAGGCTACTCTGTGTTTTTCAATGTGCAGAAGGCCTTCACAGCTGGTGCCTGAATGCCTGGTGGTAGATGCTATTTATGTCTCCTTCCTCCTCTTTTGGAAACAAATAATTACCATGTATTACAACAAAGATCACAACAGAGGTCTGTTTAGGGATCTCTGCCTTGCTCCCTTCTGTACCTTTTGTCCCAGCACCCAGTAGACACTTACCACATCCTGATGCAGATTAGAGCTCAGCAATGTTTGATGAGTGTCATGTGTCAAGCCTTAGGTTAAAGGATACTTTGTCCTACTTTGCACCACAGTGGTGGGTAAAATCTCCATTTTGCAGGTGAGAAACAAAGGCTCAGGGAGCTAAAGTGACTCCTCCAATCAGGGCTATGTAGCTAGTCAATGACAGGATTGTGAACCAAGATCTACCCACCTGTGACGGTGGAATCTAAGTTCAGTGCCACATGCTCATTGCTGCCTGCTCTGGAAGGGAGAAGAGAAGGGAAGAAGGGAATGAAAGGAAGAGGAGACACAGGGGCAGGGAGAGACCATGGAAGGAAGAGAGGGAAAGGAGGAAGTTGAGAAAGAGGGGAAGGGAGAGAAGAGGGCGTGAGGGAAGCTGGTGGTGGTGGAGGCTCCAAACCTGCCCTCCTCTTCCCTCTCCCAGAGTCTGTGTCCTGGGGGAGGTCCTATGAGTCTGGAAGCCCATTCCAGACTGATCTTGTATTTCCCTTGCAGTAAGAAGAGGAGGAAGAGGAGGAAGGTTAGGAATCCTCTCTGAAGAAGACATGGTTCTTGGAGGCCTGATTTGTATTGGGGAGAATCCTGAAACTAATCACTGAGGGAGCACTACCCTTTATGATGGGGACAGAAAAACCACAGCAACCCTATGGCCTCTAGTTTTGGAGATGGACTCAGCTAAAGACCAAAGGAAGCACCAGAAAGATGAACTGAAGAGTTTAATTTGGTTAAACATAAATAAAAATGAAAACCTCTCTAGAATATAGAAACTATCTCTAGAAGGCTGGGTGTCATGGCTCATGCTTATAATCCCAGCATTTTGGGAGGCTGAGGCAGGTGGATGACCTGAGCTCAGGAGTTTGAGACCAGCCTGGGCAATATGGCAAAACCTTGTCTCTGCCAAAAATACAAAAAATTAACCAGGTGTGGTGGTGTGCACCTGTTGTCCCAGCTACTCGAGAAGCTGAAGTGGAAGAATTGCTTGAGCCTGGGAGGCAGAGGTTGTAGTGAGCCAAGATTGCGCCACTGCACTCCAACCTGGGTGAAAAAAAAAAAAAAAGAAACTATCTCTCGGGGTGGAGCTCTGGGGAATGTTTTCTCTGTTCAAATGTTCTACCAAGCAGATGTATTACAGTGGATGTGATTCCCTTTATTTTGCTTGATTTGCTGGACATCGTTCAAAGGTCATCCCCAAGTGTCAGTGGACAGATAGGAAGGAGAGTATGTGCACTGAGGGCGTGGCTGTGGGCCCTGCAGGGGAGGCACTGCAGGGAAGGGCTGGCACTTCTGTGGGCTCAGACGCTCAGGTGAGTTGCCCATTACCTAAGGTGCATTGCTAGGGCATTCAGCCAGGAAGGAACCACTCTGGACTTGCGACTTCACTTTCCCCCCTCCCTCTCTCCTGTTCCCACCCCCAACCCGGCCCCCTTCTTTTTTTTATTTTTTTTATTTTTTTTTTAAGACAGAGTCTTACTAGGCCAGAGTGCAGTGGCACGATCTCTGCTCACTGCAACCTCCGCCTCCACAGGGGCTCCTTCTGATAACTACTGAAGGAATTCTATGAGGCTATCTCTCCCCCAAGCTCTCTGGGGAATGGGCTTAATTAAAAACCAGTCCAGTTTGCCCCTCAGTAGGAAACAGGGCAGACAAGATGTTGGTACCAAAGCAAGCCAAAAACCTAGTCAGTATGGGAGGCATCTGCCTTCTTCCTGTTGTAACCCTCTGGGCTCAGCTCTGAGACATGCCGGGACAGGAGTAGCGGGGGCCAAGGGCCCTCAGGAGGGTTAACATACTGGCTGCTGACCTGGCAGGGGCTCTCAGGCAGGTGGGCAGGGCTCTGACAGGAAGAGTCTCTGACTTTTGCCAAAGATACTTGTTTTCAGGTGGGTAACAGCATCTAGCTTCTGAAGGAACTTCCTGTTGGAAACAGGAAGTGGTTTTGGATTCAGGAACAGGGTGTGGTCTAAAAGGAAAAATGATAGGGGAAGTTGGCAACACCATAGAATCCCAGCTGAATGGGGTTGAGGGGACTTGTCACTCACTGGAAAACCTGGGGCAGAAGCTCAGTTACCCAGATTGCTCTGGGGAAAGGCTGGAGCTGAGAACAGAGGTGGAGGCCCAAGGCGGGGAGCCTCCTCAAGGAACCTTGGGTCATAAACACAGATCTTTTTCCTTTTTAATTATTTTTCAATTTTTTTAGTTTTACTTTAAGTTCCAGGATACATGTGCAGAATGTGCAGGTTTGTTACATAGGTAAACACGTGCCATGGTTGTTTGCTACACCTATCAACCCATCACCTAGGTATTAAGCCCAGCATGCATTAGCTATTTGACCTGATGCTCTCCCTCCCTCTGCCCCTGCCACAGGCCCCCAGTGTGTGTTGTTCCCCTCCCTGTGTCCATGTGTTCCCATTGTTTGGCTTCCACTTTTGAGCGAGAACATGCGAGGAGCACAGATCTTAACCCTTTTTCTCCCACTGCCCAGATGGGGTTCCCACTACAAGGCCAGGTCTAATTTCAGCAGCTCCTGGGCCTGGGTGAAGCTAAATAAGACAGCTAAAGATCTCTAGCTCCTGTGGGTAGGCCTGGCTGGGGAGAGCAGAAATTGATACCTTTAGTCTCACAGTGTGAGTAATAAGGTGAGAATCTCAACTTGAACCTGTGAACAATCTATTTTTTTCCTCCACAGCACCTAGTACTGGCAAAGCACTTGGCTTGCATTGCCTGGATCCACTCACTAATGAAATTAGACAATTGTATTTCCTCATACCCATGCTGAAGAATCCTTAGAAAAATGTGAAAGAGGAAACCAAGACACAGCGAGGTGAAGGGTACAAGCTCATTCATACCAGGGCCTTCCCACCTACTCCTGGCCCTTGAGGCAGTGATCACTGGTCAGTCACTGCATTCTTTCCTGCTGAGCCAAGAGCTGGCGACAAAGCTCAGGAGGGCCCTGCAGGCCTTCCTCTCCAGCTGCTCAGTGTTTGCCATTCCCTGTGTATTATGAAGTGGGTAAGCAGGGAGGCTGGACGGAAAGCAGTGCTGCAAGGAAGAGGGAACCCTGGAAAATAAAAATGTCTGTCTCTGTTACTCATTGCTTCAATAATGCTATGCAACTGTGGCAGACTGTGTTTTCCAAAGATTGCCCCAACAATATCTCCCATCCTATATTCTCTTTTGAAATGTGACCTTGCTACTTCCCTATCAAGAAGTGACATCTGTGTTTCCAAGGGTCGATGCTGTGATTTTGACCAATAGAATAGAAAGGAAGTGATGCCATGCCAGTGCTGCCACAACTCTTACCTGGCCTAGCATCCTCTTCCTGCCTTGTGGAACCCAGCACCACGATATGAAAATCCCTTGCCCATGCAGAGGCCGTGTGCAGTCAACAGCCCAGCTGAGTCCAGCATGACAGCTGGTATCCAGTGCCAGCCACCTGGCTGAGCCATCCCAGGCACCCAATCAAGCTGAACCTTTCAGATACCTGCAGCCCCAGTCGACATCTGACTGTAATCATCTGAAAGCCCCCAGGTGGGAATTGCCCCACTGAGACTAGTCAATGCATAGAACCTTGGGAGACTGTAATAAATGAGTATGTAATACATTGTTTTAAATCACTAAGTTTTGGGGTGGTGTGTTACTCTACAATAAGTACTAGAACAGAAATAGACTACCCCAAAACATATGCCTTAAAACAACATGTATTCTTTCTCGTGAGTCTAGTTGCTCATACATCTCGGGTCTGCTGGCGGGTTGGCTGGAGTCTGGCTGGCCTGGGGTGGCCTCTGCTGGGACAACTCAGCTCTGCTCTGTGGGATCTTTCATTTCCCATAGGCCAGCCCCAGCTTGTTCTCATGGCAGCAGGAGGGGTTTAAGAGAGACAGAAGACACAAGGCTTCTTAAGACCTAAGCGTGGAGCTGGCACACTGTCACTTTCAATAAACATTGTTTAAAGCAAATTTCAAGGCCGACCCATATTCAAAGGGTGGGGAAATGGATTCTGTCTCTTGATGGGAGGAGCTACACAGTCACATTGTAGAGGGTGTGGATTGAGGATGCAGAGGGTGTGGACTGGAAGGGATGGAAGATTGTGGCTGTTTTTGCAATCAATCTATCACAATAACTAATGAGGACATTAAGAAGTTTGCTAGGAGCCGTGTGTGGTGGCATGCCTCTGTCATCCCAGCTACTTGGGAGGCTGAGGCAGGAGGATTGCTTGAGCCCAGGAGTTTGAGGCTGCAGTGAGCCATGATCATGCCACTGCACTCCAGCCTAAGTGACAGGAGGATGCTGTCTTTTAAAAAAAAAAAAAAAGAAGAGGAAGAAGTTAGCTGGGGAGTGTGAATTACAAGTTCCTGCTGTGTTTTGACTGACATCATTAGTTAAGCCTCCATTGCTCAGGGTTACCTTTCACTGTTTTAGCTTTCCAGCCTCTGTGGAGAAAGGAAAGACAGAAGGAAACTGTGAGGAGTTGTGTTTGGGTGGCCAGCCAAACTTGCCAAGTGCTCCAGTCCTGTGGCTTTCAACAGTGCTGGGCGACGCCCTGGTGCACTGTGGCAGTTTCTCAGGGCTACCACACGGGAAATGGTTGAGTATAAGCGTGAGAAAACCTGAGTCCCCACCTTAACCAGGGCAGCACTGTTCTTCCCTTGTGATTTCCTTTGCAGAAAGGTTATGCAGCTTTGAAAAATAAAAAGATTTCAAATCCAGTGAACTAGTCTAACCTCTCAATCTTCTAGAAAAGGAACCAGTCTTAGTGAAAGGGAGTGTTTATTCTACATTACTCTGCCACTGAGTGTCTTGGCTGGTGTCAGACTCCAGGCTGCTGACGTGCCATCCTACCTGAGCTCGTTCTTCTGCCTGATTCACCCCTCCCCTCACTGGGTTCGAGATGACAGCAGATTGCTGAAGCCCAGAGAACAGGAGATAACTGAGGAACATCAGAAGGGATGTCCCTGACCTGTCATTGCTCCAATTCTCTACTTTCCCACCATGGTCCGTAGTCCTTGAACCCCGAGCCTCAGCCACCGCCATTCTGCACATATACACCCTTACATGATGATCCTGACAAAGTTTGGTCCTCAGAACCACAGACAATTCCAGGCATCATATTGGCAGGCAGGCTGAGCTGGCTGGTCAACCCCAGGGTAGAGCAGGGCACACTTAGGGGAGCTGATCCTGCAAGGGTAGATGGAGCTCCATCTGGGAGAAAAACTCATCTCCCAAGAGAAGGCTTGGTCTTGCTTGAAGCCTGTGATCTCCTCGTTCTCCTCCAGGTTCATTCTCCTCCCAGTTTGTTAATTCTATTTCTTCCCAAGTTCATTTTTTTAGGACATAGGCTATTTATAGTTCCTCCTAAGTCCTTTCCAGTCTGTTTCCTGTTCAAGTATACTGCATTAGTCACCAAAGAGTGTCTCAAGCAATCTCTGTGTCCCTGCCTGATCCCAACCACAGGGAACACAGGGATGCTGGTCAGACTCAGGGCGGATCCCCTTGGAAAGATGGGAAGCAGGAGGCAGGATGCTGGCTAAGGGGGCTCATGAGGGCAGAAGGAGAATCTCTTATTCCCCATCCTCTGTGGCATCAAGCCCTGAGTCCTTCCTGGAGTTTATCTAGTCCTTAGAGACACTGAAACTGCAGCGGCACCTCCATTTGGCTGCATATTTTTGCCATTACTTGATGACCTATTTGCATGCAGCTCCTTGCAGAGAATTTCCTCTCAAGCCATATAGGGTGATTTCATTGCACCACATGAAGCTTTGATTTGCAGTCAGTGATCAAGGCTCCTTCCTGACTTCCTCCTGCCAGTCCCACATCCCTCCTGTCCACTGTGACCTGCCTAGGCTGCTCTGAGTTCCCTGCAAGCTTGGTTCTCTCCAAGTGTGGTTGGTCCAGGAAATTGCCAGCTTCATCTGAGGAGTGGGAGCTGGAGATCCAAGCTGACTTTTTGTATCAGCAGGATGCCGACACTGCCCGGCAGCCCTGGCCACCTTGAGCGCTTCGATCAGCCTCCACAAATCCCTAGCAAAGGAGTTGAGTGCGGGGTTTCTGACCCTGAGCTTGCTGACCCTGAACTTTCTGGGGATAAAGGAGAGAAAGGTGGAGGGAAGTCCGAGGTTGTTTGCACAACTAGTCATCAAACAGCCTACATCCCAGAGACCAACATTTTCCCAAACTGTAGTCTCAGTACTCCCCAGCCCCAAACAAAGGGACTTAATGTCCCTTGAACAAAGCTTCTGAGGGCCTCAGAGATAACTTGCTCTAGGCTCTTCTTAAGGGTTAATGACCTCCTTAGTCCCACCCTCAGTGTTGCCCAACTCAAAGCAGCAAGGGACCAGCTGATCCCCACTGGTCACTGGGCACCTGCTTTATGCCAGGCTGCCTGCCAGGTGCTTCAGAAACAAGCCCTCTGAACTCTCCGAAATAGTCTTGATGAGAAGGTGCCTGAGCTAAACGCAATCTTCCTGTCTCACTCAGAGAGCTGACATGCACACCAGCACCCTGAGCGGAGGAGGTGGAGGAAATCGGGCATGCAACATGGATGCCAGGTTCCAGCCCAGGCCCAGGCATCCCAGGGCTACTTCTGAGCTGTGATGCACACCGACAATCTGGCACAACTATTTTTATTTCCACTTGGTTTCCAACTGAGGAAATCATGACAGACTGTCTCCCCACATAGCACACTCAATTACATCCTTGGGAGCACAAGAGCCCAGAAGATGCCGTCAGGGATGGCTGAGTCAGGTGCAGTCAAGGATGAGTTTGCTTCTGACAGTGCTGGAGGTCTCAGGACTGATCCCCAGGGGATGGGGGATCCAGGAGAAGGGTGGGGACATGAGCACCAAGCAGGGACTTCTCTTCTGGGACCACAATGGTAAATTTGGAAGTGGAAAGAAAGTGTAGGGTGACACTGTCATCCAACCTCCTCTTAAAACAAGGCTGCCTTCAACTTCTACCTTTTAGATTATGGAAATGAATGCACGTGCAGAAAAGTGCATAGAAAATTATACATTCTAATAAATAACTATAAAGCAAACACCGATGTCCTCACTACTCATGTCAAGACATAAATCATTGGCTGGGTGCAGTGGCTCACCACTGTAATCCCAGCACTTTGGGAGGCTGAGGTGGGCGAATCACCTGAGGTCAGGAGTTTGAGACCAGCGTGGCCAACAGGGTGAAACCCCATCTCTACTAAAAATACAAAAAATTAGCCGGGTGTCATGGCACATGCCTGTAATCCCAGCTACTCGGGAGACTGAGGCAGGAGAATTGCTTGAACCCGGGAGGAGGAGGTTGCAGTGAGCTGAGATTGCGCCATTGCACTCCAGCCTGGGTGACAGAGTGAGACTCCATTTCAAAAAAGAAAAAAGAAAGACATGAATCATTGCCAGCACCCCAAACTCCTTGCATGGCCCTATCTGATCACACTCATCCCCTGTCCCTTAGAATTTGTGGTGTCTCCTTCTTTTCCCTTTAGTTTTACCACCTGAGTTTGCATCCCTAAAGAAAATAGTTTCATTTTACCTATTTTGAGATTTACATGAATAGAATCACATTATGGAGTTTATGGGGTTTCTCCATATCTGGCTTTTTTTGCTCAATTGTGTCTATGAGATTCATCCATGTTGTTGTGGTAGCTGTAGTGAATTAATTTTCATGGCTGTATAGTATTCCACTGGCTAAATATGCCATATTTATTTATCCATACTACTATTGATGAACATTTGGGTTGTTTCCAGGTTTTAAATACTATGAGTGATGCTGCAATAAGTATTCTTGGTAGGTATATCCTGAAGCAAATATGCACATATTTCCTCAGGGTTTATACCTAAGAGTGGAATTGCTAGGTCACAGGATGTGTTTCTTCACCCTTACCAGATAACAACACTTTGTTTTCCAAGTTGTGGTGCCTTTGCTTTCTTTGTTAGACAACTGTAACAGATACTTTGGGAAGGAGACCACAGGTCTAGAATTGCTCAACCCGCAGAGATGCTTCAGGTGGAAAAACTTCTCGGAGAAATTAATCTGTATGTGCCTTTGTTTCTCTCTCTTCTCACTGCCTGTCCCTGCCTCATTGTTCCAGACTCTGCTACTGCAGTCCTCCATAGCTGAGCCCAGTACTCCCTGACCTCGAGTTCAGTTCATTGTGGTTTCCAGACTCAATTGGTTAAGGACATGGTGAATAGTTGTCATGTGAAGATTAGTCCAAGGGTAGTGGGATCCCAGCCATCAGACAGGAAGTCAGAGGAGACGACTCAGGATGGGGGCTTGAGCAGAGCTGTTAGCAGGATGGCACTACCAACTCTGGAACCTGAGGCATGATGGTTCTGCAGGACAGCCTGGGACAGCACGGGGAGAAGATATTAGGATGCTCACTAGGCCCAGAGACCTGGAATAGACCCCAAACTGCCTTCAGCACAGCACTTACAAATCTTTCTATCAAGACCAAAAACTTACATAAATAGTTTAACAAAAAAGGAGAATCTGTAGACTTGAAACAAAATATAATGATAGGCCTGCCTTTAAGAGAAGCTTGATCTAGAATCTCAAACGATATCATCAGACTCAGGTTCTTGGAATATCTTGTCTCTGCTGTAGGAGAGTCAGCAATCACCAGGAAAAGGTAAGATGAAGCTGCACAGAAAAGATGAGACCCTGGAACAGGAACGGACAGCAGCAGTCCTGTCATCAGCAGGATCTATAACTGGGGACAACTCAGAAAGTATCCCCCCATCTCTGGACACGGTGGGTGCCCCTGGTGATCCTAATACCTGGGGAACCACTCTCTTAGGCTTAGGGGTTGGCAGACACACACAACCCTATAAAGGCATGTTCACATCCTCAGATTCCTAAAACTGTTCATCTATTATTATTCTGAGCATTTGGAGAGGGCTCCCAGAGAGGAAAAAAAAAAAAAAGGAATGTTCTTATTAAAGAAAAATTTTGAATATATTTTCTATACTAGAAATTGGAAACTGAGGTCTGATTTAAGATTTGGTGGTACTTCCAGATTGGGGAGGAAGTTTTATTTCTAAATGTTGTTAAAATTCCTGGAACATTTCTTTAGTGTATGAGATCAAAGGGACAGCATATTTGAACTCAGGGCTGTCTTGGAAAATCCTAGAAGTACAGTAGCTGCATTGATTTTAAATAGTATTTATTACGTTTGTTTTTTTAATTAAAAAAAAAAAAGTAAAAGCTAAGTGGCCCAAAGTCCCACTGATGAGATAAACTCCTTGGCAAAAAAAAAAAAAAAAAAAAAAAAAAAAGAACCTCATGCATGTTATTTATAGAGAAAGGTATAAAATGAGAAAAAAATGAGAAAAAGCTAAATCCTCTTCCTTAGCCTCCCTTTCCACAGGGACCCACTAATCAGAGTTTCTTACTTTCTAAAAGATTATTTCTTTAGCCACCAGACCCGGAGCAAAGGAGGATTGGAGAATTGCTCTGTTAGAGGTCCCACCTGAATGAGGACAGACCCAAAACATTCCAGGCCTTCTGACCCCCTCCCAAGCATGCCTCCCTGCCCTGGCTCCAAGTGCAATCTTGCTAATGGACCTGGGCTGCCTCCCACTGCCCCCAGCAACTCACCAGGGCACCGCCTCTTGGGGAAGCTCACAGCAGAGGAATATTTACTCAATGAGAAAGCCCTAAAGGGAAGAATTTTCCCACTGATTACATGTCTGCTGCTTGAGAACATTCACTCTTATTTTTTCCAACAGTGATTCATCCAGGAATCATCAGAGACAGCCTGATGGAGATGATGACGTTCTTCCCTCCCAAGCTTTGATTAAGGTTATATAACTTTGTGCTGGTTTGTGCTTAGAAGCCTCATTTCCCCTTTGCCATTCAGCCCCAAAACTTAGGGCAGAAGACTGTGTAGTGCCTGGGGTTTACGTTAGTACAAAATCTCTTTCATTAAGCATCAAGTCCTGTATCCATAAACATGCCTTTACATGATACCGGACATAATGACACAGAACCTGAAGAAAAGGACAAGGCACTCGATAATTTTTATTTATTTATTTATTTATTCATCACATATGTAGGGACTGAGAATTTGCCGATTACCAGGAACTGCCCTAGACATTTAACACTTTTGTGTGAGGCCTTAAAAGACAGACACTTTCATGTCCTTTGCCTACTTTTTAATGGGATTTTTTTTTTTGTAAATTTGTTTAATTTCCTTGTAGATTCTGGATATTAGACCTTTTTCAGATGGATAGATTGCAAAATTTTTCTCCCATTCTGTAGGTTGCCTTTTCACCCTGATGGTAGTTTCTTTTGCTTTCAGAAACTCTTTAGTTTAATTAGATCCCATTTGTCAACTTTTGCTTTCGTTGCAATTGCTTTTGGCGATTTTGTCATGAAAGTTTTGCCCTTGCCTCTGTCCTGAATGGTATTGACATGCACAGACACTTCTCAAAAGAAAACATTCATGTGGCCAACAAACATTATTAAAAAAAACTCAATATCACTGATCATTAGAGAAATGCAAACCAAAACCTCAATGAAATACCATCTCATGTCAGTCAGAATGGCAATTATTAAAAAGTCAAGAAACAACAGATGCTGGCAAGGCTGTGGAGAAATAGGAAGGCTTTTATACTGTTGGTGGGAATGTAAATTAGTTCAACCATTGTGGAAGATGTTGTGGTGAGTCCTCAAAGATCTAGAACCAGAAATACCATTTGACCCAGCAATCCCTTTACTGGGTATATACCCAAAGGAATATAAGTCATTCTGTTACAAAGATATGTGCACACATATGTTCACTGCGGCACTATTCACAATAGCAAAGACGTGGAATCAATCCAAATGCCCATCAATGATAGACTGGATAAAGCAAATATGGTACATATACACCATAGAATACTATGCAGCCATTAAAAGGAATGAGATCACATCCTTTGCAGGGACATGGATGGAGGTGGAAGTCATTATTCTCAGCAAACTAACGCAGGAACAGAAAACCAAACGCCACATGTTCTCACTCATAAGTGCGAGTTGAACAATGAGAACACATGAACACAGGGAAGGGAACAAACACACTGGGGCCTTTCAGGGAGTGGGATGGGGGAGGGAGAACTTTAGGAAAAATAGCCAAAGCATGCTGGGCTTAATATCTAGGTGATGGGTTGATAGGTGCAGCAAACTACCATGGCACACATTTACCTGTTTAACAAATCTGCATGTCCTGTACATGTACTTCGGAACTTAAAATAAAAATAAAATTTTTTTAAAAAGATAACCATGTTTTCCTGAGGCCAATAAATGGAGAAAGGCAGCTCAGAAGTAAGGCACAGTGTGTGCAGAGGTGCAAATGTCTGAGAGGAAATGCAAATGACTCACTATGATTAGATTCTGGAGTAAGTGAGGGCCAGTGGCAAGCATCAAGCTGGAAAGGTAACCTGGGGCTGAATGCTACAGGGCTTTCAATCTCAAAATCATCAATGGGAACTTGACTTTAATTAATTAATTTATTTATTTATTTTTGAGATGGAGTTTTGCTCTTGTTGCCCAGGCTGGAGTGTGATGTTGCGATTTCAGCTCACTGTAGCTTCCTCCTCCCAGGTTCATGTGACTCGTCTGCTTCCGCCTCCCAAGTAGCTGGAATTATAGGCACCTACCACCATGTCTGGCTAATTTTTTTGTATTTTTAGTAGAGATGGGGTTTCACCATGTTGGCCAGGCTGGTCTCGAACTTCTGGCCTCAGGTGATCTGCCTGCCTCTGCCTCCCAAAGTGCTGGAATTATAGGCATGAGCCACAGTGCCTAGCCTGGGACTTTATTTTAAAGGCCAGTGGGTACCATTGAGGGTTTTGAGTAGGAGAGCTGAATCACTCAGGGACCCAGCAGAAAGAGATGACACATTCAGACGAGGGTAATTTGAGGAGTCTTATGAAGGGACTATTTACTAAGGTTTGGGCAGCGTGTAGTACCACTACTAGGTGAAATGCTCTATGCAGAGCAAGTGGTGTCAGGGCTACCGAGCAGGAAGGGATCTGGAAGGGGCAGTTCCTAAAGTCATGTGAAGGTCGTCACTTTGGAAGCAGCTGTGGCCTTTGGTTGCAGTAAGGAAGCTAGGGCATAAATACTCTAACCTCACTCTCCCCACCATCTGACCCCCTGCAGGTTCCCCAACACTGGCCAAACCGAACAGAAGCCAGAGGCCAAGGGAGGCCATTGTCATGGCCCATATGGGTCAGCCTCCCAGGGCAAAAAGCAGGATAGAGAAGGGCAGAGAGTGGATCAGATGCGCAAATGAAAGACGTCCTGCGTGAATGGTGTGATTGGATGAGCTGTTCAGCAAGACCATCTGGGCAGAGTGGAGAACGAAAGAGACAGAGGGAGGAGGACAGGAAGAGGGTTCAGGATCTGAATTAAGCATCATCATGGAAATGGGGAAGAAGAGAAGGATTCGAGGTACAACAGGGATGAAGGAGGAGGGAGGCTGGATGGTGGCACCATCAACTAGCAGAGGGAGCCTCTAAGAGAAGGCACTGCTACTGGACAAAGAAATCACTCTTTTCCAGCCAGCAAAGGTTGCTGTAGGTGGGAGGACAGATGGCTTCCCATGTCCCTGTGCTGGGCAGAATCATAGCGGTTTCTGCTGTCCTTCTCCTTCCACTTCTGTGCCTTTTTCTCTACCACTCAGCAGCTCCTGAGTACCCATGTTAGTGTAGGTCTGCCCTCCTCAAGGTTCCCAGGCTGCAAAAAGATTTCTCTGCCCCACTTCTCTCCCCTGTCCATCAGTCAAAACACCTGTCCTTGAAAGAAAAAGCAATTCCAATAAAAACTGAGTGACTGCTAGCTCTCTGTGGATACAACTGCAAATTTTAAAGGATCTACTATGATGAATCTCTAAAAGACTAAGATAAGGAGGTTTTTACTTTTAACTGTAGACATTCCCAGGGGCACTCGGAAGTCCCTGTTCCTTCCTCCTCAAAAGAACACAGTGCCTACTCAAAAATGTGGCAATCCCTAATGTGGCATTATGTATTTACTCAGAACTTTCAATGGTGGGTGCAAATTTTAAGTTTCGCTTCTTAAGAAGTGCATAGTACATTTGGAGACAGGGTAGACCTAAGCAGATTCTAAAACAACAAGGCAACTTCAGTAAGCTTTGACAGTAGGGTCTCCATGGGTGCCCTCTCCCTCCCCCAGTGAAATCTCGTTTTTCCACTGGCGGAGCTGCCTTAGGGTAATGGAAGGTGCTGGAGGGGGAAGCCGTGTTGCTAGGTAGCCATCTGCTGTCCTGCGGTTGCCCTGGTGATGATGGTTTGTGTGTACAAGGGGGTGCTTGGCGGTTACTTGCTGAGTGTCTGTATAAGCAGGCTGGACTTTTCCACCACGATACATTCCATGAAACCATGTCATAATGTGGTTCGTCAAAATTCCCCAGAGGAGCAGGATTTGTTCTCCTCGAGGGGTTGTGTTCCTGCCCAAAGATGCAGCCAGAGATAAATCATAACTGTGATCAACAATCTGTCATAAGCAGAAGGCACAAGTGCCCAAATATCCTCAGTGAGTTCCAGGGCTAAAATTATACTCCAAGGCTCACCAGAAAGCTATCGCTTGACTCCATGTGAAGCCCTGTGTACCATGTTCACCCATTCACTCACTCATTGACTCATTCGGTGGCTGTAGGGGTCACCGTGGTTCTCTCTCAACATCTATTCCACCTCAGATGATTCATCTTCTTAGCCAGGATAATGGGTTGAATTGTGTCCCTTAAAAAAGATATGTCAGCATCCTAACCTGCAGTGCTTCAGAATGTAACCTTATTTGGAAATAGGGTCTTTACAGAGAAGATCAAGTTGAAATGAGGTTATTTCGGTGGGACTTAATCTGACTGGTATTCTTGTGGAAAGGAAAAATTTGGACCCAGACATGCAGACAGGGAAGCTGATGTGAAGGCACAGAGGGAAGGCCATGTGAAGACAGAGGATTGGAATCATACATCTACAAGCCACAAAGGCCAGGACTTGCCACCAAACCACAAGAAGCTAGGAAGAGGCAAGGGAGGATTCCCCTCCAGGCTTCAGAGGAGGCATGGCCCTGCTGACTCCGCAAGTTTGGACTTCCAGTCTCCAGAAGTGTGAGAAAATACAGTTCTGTTTCTTCATGCCACCTAGTGCATGGTGCTTTGTTACACAACCCTGGGGAACCATATAGCCAACCATGGTAGTACCATCCTGTTGGCCCAGTCCTTGCCAAGGAACCATAAGAGGAAGACTGCTGGGCTGGATTCAGAGAAAGGTTTCTGCTCTTTCCCCGACCTGTGCCTAGATGTGACTCTGGTAGTTGCTGCAGTCATCTTATGAGAGCCTAAGGGACAAAGCCCTTGCCAAAAAGGACAGAGAATGGATGGAAAGAACCTGGTGGCAGAGGACCTTGCTGAGTGGCCATTTCAGCCGAGCTGCTTGTCCTGCCTTTGCACACCCTGTTATGTGAAACAATCCATTTCCTTGTAGTGTAAGCCAGAAGTTGGAGTGAAGCCCCCTGACACATGTCTGTGGATTGACTGCATGTGCCCAGCAGTTCTTCCTGCCACCTCCGTCTCAGGCTAACTGAGCCTCCACCCTTTCCCGACCTCTGGCCTGCATTTCAGTTATTTCAGTTATTGATTGTGGGAAACTTTGCAAAGATCACTGTAATGATTTCTCCTATCTCTGTGCACTTTGCGATATGACTTTACTGTTTCTCCTACCAAGCAGTGGAGTTAATTTCTTCATCCCTTGAATCCAGACTTGAATCCATGTGACTTGCTGTGGACAATAGGAAATGAGCAAATGAGACACAGGTAGAGGCTTAAGAAGCACCCACTTATCAGGGCTTGCTCTCCTGGCTACAATGGGAGCCCTGAGGCCAGGATACGAATAGGCCTGAACTAGCCTGCTGGACAGGCCATGTGGACGCCAACCAAGGCGTTCCAGCTGACCGTCAGCACTAACTGCTAGATGCATGAGTAAAGCCACCTCAGAAGACCTAGCCTTTGCCACACTGCCAGGAATTGCAACAGCATGAATGATCCCAGGAGAGCAGAGCCCAGCTGAAATCACAAAACCCACAGCAAATAAAATGGCTGTTGTCTCAAGCCACAAAGTTTTGGGCTGGTTTGTTACACAGCAATAACTATTGGATACGCTGACAATCTGACACAGCCCTCTCAAGTTCATTCACATGCCAGGCACTGTAGGACGCACTGTGGATGCAGCCGGGAGAAAGAATACACATGAGCTCTGCTGTCTTAGGACACTTATGACGTTATCACATACCAGGCACTGTGCCAAAGCCTTTCCAAGGCTTTCTCATTTTTAATCCAGATGAGAATGTTACAGTATCACCACCATCTTCTGATGAAGAAACCAAATCTCAGAGGAAGTAAAGAAATTGCCAAATGTGGCAGACTGTATTCTCCAAACGCCGCTGCAACAATATCTGCCATCTAATATGCTCTGCCTGGACCATGCCAGGGTCCTATTAAGAGGCAGAGTATAATGCCCTTCTTGAATCTGGGTGGGCTTTGACTGTAAACCAATAGAATGAAGCAGAAGTGACCTACCATGACTTCTGAGGCTTAGTCATAAAAGATGCTACAAGTTCCATCTTATGAGCTGGGGCACCCGTCTTTTTTTTTTTTTTTTTTTTTTTTTTTTTCTTTACATGGAGACGGGATCTTGCTGTGTTGCCTAGGCTGGGCTCAAACTCCCGAACTCAAGCAATCCTCCCTCCCCAGCCTCACAGATTGCTGGGATTACAGGCATGAGCCACCAATCCCAGCCCGGCACTTACCTTTGAAGCCTGGACTTCCAAGAAAGAAGTCTGGCGACCCAAGATTGCCACGCTATGAGAAATCCTAGCACACACAGAGAGCTCACATGTAGGTGTTCCAGTCTAGGTGGAAATCCCGGTGATTCTAGTCCCCAGCTGTTGAGTCATCCCCAGACATTGAACCTTCCCCCTTGAGGCCCAGATATCATAGACCAGAGAAATCCTGTCCCCACTGTGCCCTGTCCAACCCACAGAATGAGCATAATGAAATGGATGTTTACTCCATGGGGTTTTGGGGTGGCTTGGTACACAGACAGAAGATAGAATACCTATGTTTACATTGCTAGGTAACAGGAAGGGGAATGAAGACAGACTTCAAACCTAGCAGTTTCACTCCGGAGTCTGAGCTCCTAACCACTCCCCTGTTCTCTCCCCCTCCCCTCTGTGATCCTTCTGCTCCCACACTCCTCCCTCACCAGAAGAGAAGCGTGGCGCCCCTGATGCCACCACATCATCACCAGAAACCACTCCATTCCCCACACACTGGCACAAAGAGGCAGGAGCAAAGGAAGAGGTGTGCTTCTTACTCTGCAGCTTCCAGGACACCACCCTCTGTGGCGCCTCCTTTTTGCAAGTTCAGTCACCCTCTCTTTTTTTTTTTTTTTTTTTTTTGAGACGGAGTCTCGCTCTGTCGCCCAGGCTGGAGTGCAGTGGCTGGATCTCAGCTCACTGCAAGCTCCGCCTCCCGGGTTCGGGCCATTCTCCTGTCTCAGCCTCCTGAGTAGCTGGGACTACAGGCGCCCGCCACCTCGCCCGGCTAGTTTTTTGTATTTTTTAGTAGAGACGGGGTTTCACCGTGTTAGCCAGGATGGTCTCGATCTCCTGACCTAGTGATCCGCCCGTCTCGGCCTCCCAAAGTGCTGGGATTACAGGCTTGAGCCACCGCGCCCGGCCCAGTCACCCTCTCTTACCTTGGCTTTGTGAAAACACTCTCCTAACTTTTAGAACATGGTACCCCCGTTCCTCCATCGTTTCAGTTCCTGCTTCACAGGTGCCCTTTGCTCCCCCACTGAAGCCCACGTGAAAAAAATGTGCCTACTATGTGAACCTCCAATGGATCAGGCACATGGTAGGGATACAACATTGAGTGAACTCCATATCCATTTCCTATGGCTGTTGTAACAAATTGCCACAAACTTGGAGTTTTATAACAATGCAGATTTATTGTCTCATAGTCTTAAAGATCAGAGGTCCAAAATGGGTCTCACTGTGCTAAAATTAAGGTGTTGGGAGGGCTGCGTCCTCCTGGGATTCATTCCTTCACCTTTTCCAGCTCCCAGAGGCTGCCTGGGTTCCTTGCCCTTTCCTCTACCTTCAAAGCCATCAGTACAGCACCTTCAAACCTCTGTCTGACTCTCCTGATTCCCTCTTCCACTTCTAAGGACTTTTGTGACAACACTGGGCCTGCCCAGATTATCCAGGACAACATCCCCATCTCAGGATTCTCAGCTTAATCCCATCTGCAAAGTCCTTGTGCATGGAAGGTGATATAGTCACAGGTTCTGGGATCAGGATGCGGACGTCACTGGGGAGACCATCATTCTGCCTACCGCAAGTTTTCTGATGAAGCACCCCCTTGGGTGAGGTTATATATTTACAACCGAAACTGCCACTCCTCAGCTGCATGTTTCTTCTCTCTTTTCTGGACACACACTCCTTTTCTTGCAATCAAGCACTATAACGACACCACTGTTTATCAGAGAACAGAGTGCTGGCCAGTGGGGTGTGGGTGTAAGGGATGGGCAGTGCTTGCAAGCTCACACAGTCTTACACAACCACCTCAGATGAAAGCTTCCTTTTGCCCATCCATAAGTTGAGTGAAGAGGACCCAGAGGAAGGTAGAAGCACAGGATGGAAGAAGTCAGGGTCCCTGAATGACCCTAGAACAGTCTCCCTGCTCAGTCACTTTATATTTTGATATGAAAGTAAAATATTAAGACATTGACATTTGAAGGTTGGTTGTTACAGAGGTTAGTCTACACTGGCATTATGCAAGTATAAAAGTGTACTTTAAAAGAATTTGCAGGCAATCAAAACCACAGTGAGATACTATCTCACACCAGTTAGAATGGCAATCGTTAAAAAATCAGGAAACAACAGGTGCTGGAGAGGATGTGGAGAAATAGGAACACTTTTACACTGTTGGTGGGACTGTAAACTAGTTCAACCATTGTGAAAAACAGTGTGACGATTCCTCAAGGATCTAGAACTAGAAATACCATTTGACCCAGCCATCCCATTACTGGGTATATATACCCAAAGGATTATAAGTCATGCTGCTGTAAAGACATATGCACACGTATGTTTATTGCGGCACTATTCACAATAGCAAAGACTTGGAACCAACCCAAATGTCCATCAGTGACAGACTGGATTAAGAAAATGTGGCATATATACACCACGCAATACTATGCAGCCATAAAAAAGGATGAGTTCCTGTCCTTTGTAGGGACATGGATGAAGCTGGAAACCATCATTCTCAGCAAACTATCGCAAGAACAGAAAACCAAATACCACACGTTCTCACTCATAGGTGGGAATTGAACAATGATATCACTTGGACACAGGAAGGGGAACATCACACACCGGGTCCTATTGTGGGGAAGGGGGGTGGGGAGGGATAGCATTAGGAGATATACCTAGTGTAAATGATGAGTTAATGGGTGCAGCACACCAACATGACGCATGTATACATATGTAACAAACCTGCACGTTGTGCACATGTACCCTAGAACTTAAAGTATAATAAAAAAAAAAAAAAGAGAGAGAGAGAATTTGCAGGCCAGGCATAGTGGCTCACGCCTGTAATCCCAGCACTTTGGGAGACCAAGGCAGGTAGATCAGGAGGTCAGGAGATTGAGACCATCCTGGCCAACACGGTGAAACCCCATCTCCACTAAAAAAATACTAAAAATTAGCCAGATGTGGTGGCGTGTGCCTGTAGTCCCAGTTACTCAGGAGGCTGAGGCAGGGGAATCACTTGAACGTGGAAGGTGGAGGTTGCAGCGAGCCAAGACCGCGCCACTGCACTCCAGCCTGGCGACAGAGCAAGACTCTGTCTAAAAAAAAAAAAAAAAGAATTTGCATAAACATACTTCATAAATGTTACATGGTACTAAATTTTGTAAGTAAATACAGCATTGCTTATTTTCATAATAAGTTGGTCTATGACATAAACTCTATGTGAACAAGAAGTTTCCTTGACCAACAACAAAATGAAATCAGAGATTCTGCTACTAAGCTGTAGTCTGCCCTCTGTATCTGATTTACCTCTGTGTTTTGTATTGGCTGCTTACACAGTATTGAAGGAGTTCTGATGAACATAAATTAGTAACCACACATGGTAACAAGTATTTTTTAACTTATTGTAAGCTCCAGAAACTCTTCAACAAACAGATTGTTAGAAAAGGTTGATTCTGAGGTCGACACAGAAACTAGTTAACTGCACAACAGGAGTTAATGTTTGAGAGAGCTACTACACAGATTTATTTTCTCATTGTTTACTTTCAAAAAGATCAACGATGATTTACCCAAAAACCTGCAGGAAAAATGAAACCAAACCAGGCAAGCAAGAACAACAAGATATGAGCCCAATGGTCAAGCACCTGGAGTTAGGGATTATGTGGGCCAAGGTGCAAGAGAGAGGGAGAGAAAGAGGTAGGGTAGGGGGGTGCTCGGGGAGGTGTGGGCAGAAACATTCCCTGTGTTCTTGGAAATGTCACATATTCTCCAAAATGGTCCTCATAAGCAAATGACCAAAGGCCCTTACAACTAGATGATCATGTGTCTGGCTAGAGTAAGAGCTAGCTGAGGGTTCCTACTGTTGTTCATCAGAGTCTGGGCCCCCCAGCTCTGGTACATACAGATGTGGAAAGAGAGGCGGGGGAGAGCCTGGGACCCCAGAGCAGTCCCTTCAAGGCAGGGATCAGCATTGGTACAGGGATTGGGTGGAAGGCAAGTCCTGAGGAGCCCCTGTTCCCTCTGCTGCCAAAAACAATAGAAAGTTCTGGAAGCCCTGCCAATGGCCAAGCAACACAAGTCTGAGAACTGGCCCCACTGTGGAACCCAGGACTGCAGGAGAAACCACTTCTTCCAGACTGGCCTGGGCAGCTCACACCTGCCGAGTCTCTGCTGCACTAAGAAGGAAGCTGGTAGGAAGGAAGGCCACTCCCATTAACCAAGCACCTATTTTGTGCCAAGTAGCGCACTACTCTCACTGCACATATTTCAGTTTGAACAGCAACACTGTGTGTGTGGTAGGTGCTTTTAACACCTGATTGAGAGATGGGGTGCTTTTAACCCCTGATTTGAGCCTCAGCAAGATTAGAGAAGTCAGCCCCAAGAGCATGTGGCCATTCATGGCAGAGCTGGGATTCGAGCCCGCACTGCCTGGAGCCAATGCCCCTGTGCTCAGACAGCTGCCAGGAGGCTCTAGCTGCACCTTTCAGGCTGCACACACCACGACTGTCAGGTCACCTCCTCTTAACTTGGCTCTGACCAGAGTGCGGAGGCACTGTGGCGCTCGTGTCACAATTAAAGCTATAAATGTTCTGAAGGTGGGGGGTTTAGAAAGCCAACCTTGGCTGGGAGTGAGTGAGATGTCTGAGGGAGCTGCAGAGCCAGGGTACACGGCGTGCACACCAGCGTGGCAGGGGACAATGTGCTCCCATCTTCAGAGGCCCTTTGGTCCTCAAATTTCATAGACCCAATGACACAGACCTTCTGGAACAGCAGGAGGCTCCTCAGAACACTCTGAACCTCTCATTGTTTACACAACAGCAGCTTCTATGAGATTCCCAGAGCTAATCCTTGTGCAGTGACCCATGTTAGAAGTGGGGAGACTGAGGCACAAAGAGATTTGCACCTAAACTGGGATTCAAAAACTGATGAGGGCTGATAAGTGGGTGGGCTATGGTCCCCAAGCATGTCCATTACAGGTCTGATGCTCTGATGGTGGGTTTCAATTAGTAGCAGCAGTAAACATCTCCAAATAAAATTTTGACTTTACCTCTGTGTTGTGGGCCCTGCCATTTGTGAACCAGATGGGCAGTAGTGGATGGTGGTGCTCAGAGTTCTGGATGCCAGGGGGTTGATGGTGGTAGAAGCGGCCATCAGAGCAGGCCCCCCACGTAATTCCCCAGCCACATCCATAGAATGGGGCTTCTTTCATCATTAAGACAACAGATATGAGTCTTCATAAGGCCCCCAAACAACCAGCCTTTTCAATTTTGTTATTTGTTTTGTGACAGTATATAATCCTAAGTCTCCCTTCTAAGTGACACTGACAGTTACCTGAATCCCAGCAGCCCAACCAGAATTCCATGGATAATGAAACCCACTTTGTCCTTTTCTTTAATAAAACTGTCACCCAAATTCCTGTCCTCTCAACTCTCCACTATAAAATATATAAGCCATGATTATTTTTCCAAATGAAAAGTGCATAGACTTTCCATAAGAAATGACTCAGGGTATTTTATTCGGCCAGAAATGGATAGAAATGTGGATGTTTCTACAAAACTCTAATTTGGGTACTCTCTTCTTTAAAATTTTTTTTCATGAAAATTAAGCAGCATTTTTGCATGATTGAATGTTCCTGGGCATTTAGTTTTTTATGGTTGAATGTTTTATTTGAAAGTCTCCATAAATTCCTTTGTGAAGGCAGGTGGAGCAGCAAGAAGAGGAAAGGAGGAGAGAGAAGCGAGGCGCAGGGCCTGGCTGCATAGGCCCAGAGCACGTGTCGGCTGGGCAAGGGAATGGGCAGATGAATGAATGGAATGATTGTCAAGCAGGGGACATATGTAATCATTGCTGCTCCCTGTCACCTGCAAGATCATCCAGAAATCTCTGATAAACAAACACCGGCCTGTTCAGGGCTCAGGGCCCTCTTGAGAGATTGGAGACTACCTGGGACCCAGGATAGAGCAGTGGCTAATGAGTACCAGATGCCCTGAGGCAACACCTACCCTTCCCTGCTGGCCACTTGCTAGTTTATCAAGCCCTTCCATGGGGTTTCCTCCTGGGAGGAACACCCCTCCAAGGAGATGGAGCAGGGATCATCCTGTTGTACACTTGGGTTCTGCACCTGGAGCCAAAAGGAGCACTGTGCCCAGCTGGAAGAGGGGGAAGTCAGAATCAACATGCAAGTTGGATGTCAGTGTGGTGGGGCCACTCTAAGCACAGGAGACCTGACAGGTGTCAAGTCCCAGCCAGTGTCCCAACCTTCATAAACCTGCATACTTAGCTATCTCTCCCCACAAGGCCACAAAATTAAATTTGTGGATTAAATTGTGAGAATAATAAGAATATCATATGTCCATTTTCTTTTTCTTTTTCTTTTCTTTTTTTTTTTTTTTTTTTTTGAGATGGAGTTTTGCTCTGTCACCCAGACTAGAGTGCAATGGCACAATCTCGGCTCACTGCAACCTCCGCCTCCCGGGTTCAAGAGATTCTCCTGCCTCAGCCTCCCGAGTAGCTGGGATTACAGGTGCTCACCACTGCACCTGGCTAATTTTTGTATTTTTAGTAGAGGCAGGGTTTCACCATCTTGGCCAGGCTGGTCTCAAACTCCTGACTTCATGGTCCACCCGCCTCAGCCTCCCAAAGTGCTGGGATTACAGGCGTGAGCCACCGCGCCCAGCCCATATGTCCATTTTCAAACAGCACACCCCCTTCATCTCAGACTCTCGAAAAGTACCCTAGGGGTCCAAGGCCCCACATGCTCCACCCCTCCCAAGTGAGACTGCCCTTCAGTGAGAGACAGGGAGTTGGTCCCCTCTTCTCTGTAGGGTGGGACCATGAAATATTTCTGGTATGGGGGAAACAATAGGGCCATTTGACCCCAAAGATCCAGGGGCCCCTACTTTTGGCTGTTGTCCACTAGAAAATCTGGGCAAAGAAACAGAGAGAATTGGTTAAAAGCACCAATCCTCAATTAAACCCACTGACTGTTTTTCTACATCAAAAATCTGAGCATGAAGAAGTGAACTAAGTGTTGAGTGGGAAGTGTCTCAAAATCTGCAGACTGCCAAGACCTACTAAGAATCTCAAAGACTTAACCTAACTTATTGAGGGGCAATGGCTCACTAGAACCCTCCCGAGGATGGTGAGTAGGATGACAATGACACATCAGAGACAGCTAAAAGAAACAAGAGACATTCATCTTGAAAAGCATGCAGCCACTGTTTTTGAATCTCTGGGGTCTCCAAGAGGAGCAGGCTAGTTCAGAGTGGCCTTACAAGTGAGGAAAATGAAGGGAGGTACACACAGGGAGACAGCAGGAAAAACTGAGGAGGGGCCAAGAGTCAGAGCCATCAGACCGAGGCTGGGCTGACCCGTAAGGCCCTGAGCTCTCTGCCCCTGGCAGAATCACAACAGTCATTAATTCATTCATTGAATCAACCTGTCAAGGTGAAAATCAGTGTGATGAGGCCACCACTAAGCTTAGGAGACCTGAGCAGGTACAGTGGTAAAACTGTTCATTCAATGAATGAATGAATATTTGGGTACTGGAAGCAAGGCACTCAGGACCTTACAGGCCAGCCCATCCTATGTCTGGATGTACTGAGGTCTAGCAATGATTTGAATGCCAGAGGTAAGCCATGAAAAAACTAAAAAGTATACATACACAGTAGAGATAGGGTTATGCAAAAAAAAAAAAAAATTTAAACAGGATTATGGGAGAGGGCACGCTTGTGTTTCCTTTGGATTGGGGAGTAGGAGTTAGCTTTTAGCTAGGAAGGTGGGAGGGGAGCATCAGGAGAGGACGGGAGAGAGTGACCTTTGAAATTCCTTCCTTTCTGAATCCACAGTCTCACAAAATACCACTGCCCATTTGCTTGCTAAGATCTGCAGAGTGAATGCAGTGCAGTGAATACGGCTGAGGCAACTTTGCACTAAGCCCCCAGTGGGTGTTTGAATAGGGCCAGGAGTCCCGAACACGGTGAAGTGGCGGCTTCTCCTTCCTCCTAACCGCCGTCCCCTGCACGTTCTGCCTGCCTGGCAGGCTGGGTTGTGTAACTGCTTGGGCTTGTGTTAAGAGCCTAGCTCAGCATGAAGCTTGTAAATCTTCTCTCACATCATGAAATGCCAGCAGTTTCACAGCCAGGGATTCCTGTTCTCATAAAGTCCCCACACCAGCAGACTTACATCTAAAGTGTCCTCTGGAATGACAGATTGATGTCAGAGCTGCCTGAAGCCAAACACCAGGGCAGGCAGCGTCGTGGCTCACTCGGAAGGAAGGGCTCCTCTGCAGCCCCTGGAATTGGATGTCATGATCGCCAGGCCTGGTTGGTGGGGCTCTGCCTGCAAAGGGACCCTGAAACACAGCTTCCTGAGGAGAAATGGAAATGATGGCCCCACACTGAGAACCAAGGACCTGGAACACATTTGTGTTCAACACTATTTGAGGGGATAAAAAGAAAAAAAAATGCTTCTAAGCATATATACAGTTGTAATCCATATGGGAAATACTCACTTATAAGTGACTCTTAACTTTGGCTCCCATTAGAATGACCTGCAGAGCTTTTCAGAGATAAGCATACAGAGAGCTGCAGTTCTCTGGAGATCCTGATTCAGTAGAATCTAGAATCTAGAAAGGGGCCCCTGCATCTGTGGAAAGAGTTTCACAGGTAAAGATTTACCACCCAATACATAAAAATAACAAAAGATGAATAACAAGAAGGACATCGTAGCAGCCTTCTAAAATGGTCCCTAATGACCCCCACCTCCTGGTATTCAGCACTTGTGCAATCCCCTTCCCTGGAGAATGAGCTGGACCTGATGACTCACCTCTATGCATACAACGAGGCACAAGATGAAGGAATGTCACTTCTATGACTAAGTTACAAAAAGGGAGTGGCTTGTTTGGGTACCTTCTTGCCTGCTCTTGTTTGCTTGCTCTCAGGAAAGCCAGCTGCCATGTTGTGAGTTGCCCTGTGGGGAGACCCACATGGCAAGAAATCGATGCCTTCAGCCAACAGCCAGTGAAGACTTGAAGCCTGCCCATAGCCACGTGGGCAAGCTTGGACATGCACCCTCTCCCGGTGGAGCCTTGAGATGATGGCTGCCCCAGGGGACACCTTGACTGCAGCCTTGTGAGTGATCCTGAGCCAAAGGCACCCAGAAGAGTGCTCCCAGATTCCCGATCCACAGAAGTTTTGAGATAATAAATGTGTTATTTTAAGCTGTTACATTTTGGGAATAATTTGTCATGCAGCAATGGGTAACCAATACAGACACGTATAACAAAACATGAATTTTGGGGCAGGGAGGATTACGAGTGATCTGTAACTTCTTCCTTTTGCTGATCAACATTTTTTCTTTTCTCTTTTCTTTCTTTCTTTCTTTCTTTCTTTCTTTCTTTCTTTCTTTCTTTCTTTCTTTCTTTCTTTCTTTCTTTTTCTTTCTTTCTGTCTTTCTTTCTGTCTTTCTTTCTTTTCTTTTTTTTTTGAGACAGGGTCTCAATCTGTCACTCAGGCTGGAGTGCAGTAACATGCTCACAGGTCACTGTAGCCTTGATCTCCCAGGCTCAAGCAATTGTCCCACCTCAGCCTCCCAAGTAGCTGGAACTACAGGCATGTGCCAAGATACCTAGCTAATTTTTTTTTTTTAAGGTGGAAAAGGAGCCTCGCTCTGTTGCCCAGGCTGGAGTGAAGTGGCGCCATCTCCGCTCACTGCAACCTCTGCCTCCCGGGTTCAAGTGATTCTCCCGTCTCAGCCTCACACATAGCTGGGACTGCAGGTGCCCGCCACCATGCCTGGCTAATTTTTGTATTTTTAGTAGAGACAGGGTTTTACCATGTTGCCTAGGTTGGTCTTGAAATCCACCTGCCTCTGCCTTCCAAAGTGCTGGTATTCCAGGTGTGAGCTACTGTGCCTTGTTTATATTTTCTATTTGTTTTCAATGTTATTATAGTTTACGTTCAAAATGAAAAATTATTTTAAAATTGTATTTTAAAAACTTGGAAAACATAGGAGAAAATGTTTCTGACTCTGTTAGGCAAAACTTTCTTAGACAAGTCACCCAAAAGGGCAATCTAAAAAGAAAAACAAGATAAATTGGACTTTATCAAAATGAAAATATTTTGCTCTTCTAGAAATACCATTAAAAATATGAAAAGACAAGGCTAGGCATGGTGGCTTACGCCTGTGATTTCATTACTTTGGAAGGTCGAGGCGGGTGGATTGCTTGAGGCCAGGGATTTGAGACCAGCCTGGTCAACATGGTGAAACCTCATCTCTACTAAAAATACAAAAATTAGCTATGCGTGGTGGTGCATGCCTGTAATCCCAACTACTTGGGAGGCTGAGACACAAGAATCGTTTGAACCTGGGAGGCGGAGGTTGCAGTGAGGCAAGATCGTGCCACTGTGCACTCCAGCCTGGGTGACAGGGAGACTGTCCCAAAAACAAACAACAACAACAAAAAAACCCCGAAAGACAAGCCACAGACCAGGAGAAAAGAATTGCAAATCATCTATCTGATAAAGGACTTGTTTCCAGAAAATGTCAAGAACTCTGACAACACTAAGACAATCAACCAAATTAAAATTGAGAAAAATATTTGAACAGACATTTCTCTGAAAAAGATACACAAATGGCTAATAAGCACATGAAGGACATTCAACACCATTAGTCATCAGGAAAATGCAAATCCAACCATGAAGAGGTACCACAGGATGTGAAGAAAGTGGAACTCTCATACGTTGCTGGTGGGAACATAAAATGGAGCAACCACTTTGGAAAACAATTTGGCAGTTTCTTAAAAAGTTAAGTATAAACTCATCATATGACCTACTCCTATGAATCTAACGCAGAGAAATGAAAACATACGTCCACACAAAGACTTGTATGCAAATATTCACAGTAGCATTGTTCTTAATAGGCAAAAACTGGAAACAATCCAAATTTCCATTGACAGGTGAATAAGCAAAATGTAATAAACGCATCCAATGAGATAGTACTTAGCATAAAAAGAAAAAAAGTACTAATTCATGCCACAACATGAATGAACCATAAAAACGGTATACTAAGGGAAAGAAGCCGCACAGAATACATGTTGTATGATTCTGTTTATACGAAATGTCCAGAAAAGGCAAATCAATAGAGGAAGAAAGTAGATTTGAGATTGACTGGGTTTAAGGTAGGAATATATTTGACTGCAAATGAGTATAACATGAAATGTTTTGGGTTGATAAAAATATTCTAAAACTGATTGTGGACATGGTTGTAAAAGTATATAAATTTATTACAAATCATTGAATTGTATATTTACTGTAGGCAAATTTTATGTTATGTAAATTATACCTCAATAAAGCTGTAAAAAAGTTATATTCTGACTGGGTGCAGTGACTCACACCTGTAATCCTAGCAATTTGGGAGGCTGAGGCAGGTGGATTGCTTGAGTCCAGGAATTTGAGACTAGCCTGGGCAACATGGCAAAACACTGTCTTTATTAAAAATATAAAAATGAGCTAGGTGTGGTGGTGCACGCCTGTAGTCCCAGCTACTTGGGAGGCTGAGGTGGGAGGATCTCCTGAGTCTAGGAGGTCAAGGCTGCAGTGAGCTGTGATTGTGCCACTGCAAGGCTGCAGTGAGCTGTGATTGTGCCACTGCATTCCAGCATAGGTGATAGAGTGAGACCCTGTCTCAAAAGAAAAAAGGTCATATTTATGACCTTGAACCCAGTGAGTCATGCTCAGGGCACCATCAGCAATGTATATAAAGGCTCACATCAACTGTGCTCGTGAGAGTGTGTGTATGTGTGGTTTTTGTTTTTGAGTTAATGAAAAACTGGAAACAACTTGAATGCCTGGCAACAGAATAATGACTAATAAGTAGTGATCCACTTGATAGAATAGAATGTAGCCATATTAAGTGGTACATACAAATAATTTTTAAGGACCTGGGTTAATGCTTAGGATAGAGTATCAAATTGTTATTATGGCCACATTTCTCCAAGAGTAAAAAGAGCTTATATATAAATGTTTATTTTTAAACACAGTTGAATTTGAGCTGTGAATGCATGACTCTCTATATATAATATAACCAGATGCATATATGAATATAGCTTTTTTTCCTTCTGGACATTTATACATAGTAAACTGCTGGTGGCTATGTAAGTAATATCTGTTTTCTTCTTTGCTCTTCGTTATATTTTCTGATTTTTAAAAACATTTTGGCCTGGTGCAGTGGCTTATACCTGTAATCCCAGGACTTTGGGAGGCCAAGGCGAGTGGATCACTTGAGCTCAGGAGTTTGAGACCAGCCTGGACAACATGGCGAAACTCCATCTCTACTAAAAATACAAAACAATTAGCTGGGGTTGGTGGCTCGTGCCTGTTGTCCCAGCTACTCCGAGGCTGAGGTGGGAGAATCATCTGAGCCCAGGAACTTGAGCTGCAGTGAGCTGTGATTAAGCCACTGCACCCCAGCCTGGGCAACGAGTGAGACCCTGTCTCAAAAATAGTAATTTTTTAATTTTTAAAGATGGGGCATCACTCTTTCTGCCCAGGCCGGAGTGCGATGGCATGAACAGAACTCACTGCAGCTTCAATCTCCTGGGCTCAAGTGATCTTCTGCCCAGGTAATAAAAACATTGTTTTTTGTAGAGACAGGGTCTTGCTCTGTTGCCCAGGCTGATCTTGAACTCCTGGCCTCAAATGACCTTCCTACCTCAGCCTCCCAAAATGCTGGGATTACAGGCATTAGTCACTGAGTTCAGCCCGATTATTTTTTTCCAAAAAGCATGTATTTGTTTTTAAAATGAAATAAAAAATTTGTTTAGAGAATAAAGAAAGCAAAGAGATGGTAGATCTCCCCTCTCCTGGTCAGATGAGAGGCTGTGGTTTCTTCCACGAAGGGTACACCCTGGGCTCAGTGAAATGATGCAGAGGGCCTCTCAGCAGTTGCAGACATCAATGGCAGTGAGCCCACCTGGAAACAGTGGCCTGAGTCCCACTCATCCCAGCTTGGACTCCTCGGTCCGTTAGAGATTCTGGTACAAGGCAGCCTGATGCAAGGACACTTCCCTTCTCAATGGCCAAGAGGAAGAGAGAATCCTGCATAGAGAGGCCTCCAGGGCTGGCTTGTCACTGCCAGGTGCCAGGCAGGAAGGGGAGCAACAACTTTGGAAACAGACACCTGAGACTCAATAGAAAGCATGGAAAGCCTGGGTCTACAGGATGTAGCTGTGGCACCAGAGAGAGTTTAAACAGTGGGGACTCAGAGACGTAACTGCTATGGAAGCCACACTCTGTGGGGCCTGAGGCAAGCTACTGATCCTCAAAGAATCTCAGTTTCCCCATCTGTAAAGTGGGAACAACGACACTGCCTAGTTTCAGAGTGGTAACCTGTATCACTGGTTAATAGGATTCAAGGTGTAAAGGGGTCATATTAGTTCCCGTGGGTGCTGTAACACATGACCACAAGCTGGGTGATTTAAAACAACAGAAATTTATTTTCTCAGTTCTGGAGCTAGATGTCTAAAATCGAGGTGTCAGCCAGGCCATGCTACCTCTGAAACCTGAGGCGAAAGCTCCTTTTTTGCTTCTTCCTAGCTTTGGGGGTTGCCGGCACCCCTTGACGTTCCTTGGTTTGTAGATGAATCTCTTCAGTCTCTGACCCTCTCATCACAGGGCCTTCTTCCCCATGTGTCTGTTTTCTCGTCTTCTAAGGACATCCGTCATTGGGTTAGGGCTCCCTCTACTCCAGCACAACATCACCTTGATTAATTATACCTGCAAAGACTCTCTCCAAATAAGGCCACATTCCGAGGTTCCGGGTGGACTTGAATTTTGGGGGGACACTATTCAATCTAGTATAGGGGCATTTGGGTGAAATAAATTTGGGGGAAACTGCCTATCATAACCTCTCCCTTTGAGTTTCACGATGCACATTAGGCTATTAAAGGCACTGAACAAAGAACTATAGCATTTCCCAAAATTGCACACAGAACCTATTAACATCTGGAAAAACTACCATGTCTCAGCCTAGGGGAGCCTGGTCTGCATTATAGGGCAGTTGGGGATTCTGTGAATGTAGCACACAGTAGCAGTCACACTATAGGAGCTTCATCAATTTCCCTTTCTTCCCAGTAGCCACAAGTCCGGACTTGGGGCCATGCCCTTGACTGCTACCCGTCTCTTACCAATGGCTTCTACCACATGCTACATGCTCTGGCTTCAGGAAGATGGAAAGGGGCCACCACCCCAAGGCTGAGTAGGGGAAATTCCAGCCTTATGGTTGACACCCAGAGATAACACTGCTGAAGAAGTAAGCTTCTCTTTTTTTAGGAAGAGAACTCTCCACTGAGCTCTTGGAAGGAAAAGTAGGGCAGGAAATGAAGTCTCTGGGATACCAAAGCAAGCACCTGATGGAGAAAGCAGACGGCTTGGAGGCAGGTATTGGCAAGTGCACCAGGAAGTCATTGGGCTGTTCCCCCTCAGCAGGCAGCTCTGCACAAGGCCCTCTAGGAGCAAAACTCAGGAAGCTCTGGATTCAGATGCCACTACCAAGGAACAGTCCAGGTGCTTCTCCAGACCATGAGCTCCAGGAGGACAGGGACCCTGTCTAGCTTGCTCATGGCAGTGAGTAGACCGGTAATTGGTACATGCTATGTGCTGAATAGAATTTGTATAAAGAGCTAACTAGTTAATAATTTACAGGACAGTTGCCTTAGCCTGTTGAGGCTGCTATAGCAAAATATCATAAACTGGGTGGCTTAAAAACAACAGGCATTTATTTATTTATTTATTTATTTATTTATTTATTTATTTATTTATGGAATCTGTCTCTGTAGCCCAGGCTGGAGTGCAGTGGTGCAACCTCAGCTTGCTACAGCCTCCGCCTCCTGGGTTCAAGCGATTCTCCTGGCTTAGCCTCCTGAGTAGCTGGGATTACAGGCATATGCCACCATATCCGGCTAATGTTTGTATTTTTAGTAGAGACAGGGTTTTGCCATGTTGGTCAGGCTGGTCCTGAACTCCTGACCTCAAATAATCCACCCGCCTCAGCCTCCCAAAGTGCTGGGATTACAGGCGTGAGTCACCACACCCTGCCTATTTCTCACAGTTTTGGAAACTGGAACCCCAAGATCAGGGTGCCAGCATGGTTCTGTTGTGGGCCCTCTATGGCTTGCAGACTGCCAACTTCTTATTGGAAAGAAAGCACAGAGCTCTCTGGGGTGGTTTATTTGTTTATTTAGAGATAGGGTCTCACTCTGTCACCCAGGCTGGAGTGCAGTGGTGCAATCACAGCATACTGCTGCCTCTGCCTCCTGGGCTCAAGTGATCCTCCCACCTCAGCCTCCTGAGTAGCTGGGACCACAGGCATGCACCACCATGCCTGGCTAATTTTTGTATTTTTAGTAGAGATGAGGTTTCACCATGTTGCCCAGGCTGGTCTGACTCCTGGACTCAAGCAATCTGCCCATCTCTGCCTCCCAAGTGCTGGGATTACAGGCATGAGCCACCATGCCCAGCCTGGGGTCCCTTTTATAAGGCTACTTATCCTGTTTATGAGGGCTCTACCATCATGACCTAATTACTTCCTAAAGTCCCTACCTTCTCATACCATCACCTTGGGATTAGAGCTTCAACATACAAATTTTATAGGGACACAAACATTTAATTCATTGCAGCAGCACTTTCTTTTTGTTTTATAACCTCTTTTCTCCTGAAATAAAAAAGACATGTATCCATGTTATAAAACATCAAAAACACACACAAACAGAAAACATCAAAACGTGCTAGAATCAAAAGATCTTTACGTGCTGGGTGTAGTGGCTTATGCCTGTAATCCCAGGACTTTGGGAGGCCAGGACAGGAGAATCACTTGAGAATGAGAGTTTGAGACCAGCCTGGCTAACGTAGTGAAACCCGGTCTCTACTAATACAAAAAATTAGCCAGGTGTAGTGGCGCACACATGTAATCCCAACTACTTGGGAGGCTGAGACAGAGAATCGCTTGAACCCAGGAGGCAAAAGTTGCAGTGAGCCAAGATCATTTGATGAAGATAAAATGGTAAGCATAATAACCTGGTTACAAAATGTGTTTATAGTATGATATTACTTTTAAAACCATGAATACGTAAGTATTGACAGCTACATGCAAAAACAGCTAGGTGGGGTGACAAAGTGAGACTGTCTCAAAAGAAAAAATATACTTTTTAAAAAAGAAAAAATTTTTAAAAATCTTTCTGAAGATCTTTTGAATTGTTACATATTATTTGACTTCGTGGATTCCTTGGTTGCATAAATGCAAGGAATGACATTTTGAAATGGCCAAGATTCCTCCCCTTCTGTATTTCCTTCTTCTAGGACCCTTCGCCCAATCAGATGGCAGCTAGACTGAGCTGCTGCCATCACCTCAGGAAAGTCATGATGTAAGAAATACACACATCTGACTTGCAACTTTTCAGGTGGCAGAAAATCTATTTTTTCTCAGCGGGTATGACAGATTAAAGATGACTGTGAAGGCCGGGCACGGTGGCTCACGCCTGTAATCCCAGCACTTTGGGAGGCCGAGACGGGTGGATCACGAGATCAGGAGATCGAGACCATCCTGGCGAACACGGTGAAACCCCGTCTCTACTAAAAAAGTACAAAAAAACTACCCGGGTGAGGTGGCGGGAGCCTGTAGTCCCAGCTACTCGGGAGGCTGAGGCAGGAGAATGGCGTAAACCCGGGAGGCGGAGCTTGCAGTGAGCTGAGATCCAGCCACTGCACTCTCGCCTGGGCGACAGAGCGAGACTCCGTCTCAAAAAAAAAACAAAAAGATGACTGTGAATTCTTCACCACTGCTCCCATTAGGAGGCGGGGTCCATGCCCCTTCCTGCTGAAGCCAGGTGGGTTCTGTGATTGCTTGAGCAATGGAATAGGGCGGAAGTAATGCTATGCCAGTTGTCAGGCCCAAGATTAGAGACCGGCAGCTTCTGCCTCCTGCTTCCAGAGCCAGGCCCCGGGCCTCCGTGTGGGCGGTCTGACTTTCTGCAGCAGCCACGCCATGAGAATCTCGAGCTGTGTGGAGAAGCGCTGGAGATCAGACCTCATGTGAAGACAGGGCAGGAGGCCGAGGAGCACCCCAGCACCCCAGACATGTGCATGAAAAGCCTCCTTGCAAGTGAATCTCTCGGCTCCCTCCAAACGCTTCCCAAACTCTTGACCCACACTGCTGCGACCAAAATAGGGTTGCTAGAGTTAGCAAATAGAACTACAGGATGTTCAGTCACATTTGAATTTTAGATAAACAAGGAATTTTTTTTAGTCTAGGTATCTCTCAAATATTGCATGGGATTGCATGGGACATATTTACACTAAAAAATTGTACGTTATCTGAAATTCAAATTTAACTCAGGTTAAATTTTTATCTGTGTAGTAGAGATAGAAGTTAATTTTTTAAGCTTGAAGATAAAATATTTACAGTATTTACAGGTAAAAGATCTGCAGTATTTTATCTGGCAAGCGTAGACTAAAATAATATGTGTGTTTCATACCACTAAGTTTCACTGTTTGTCATGTAACAATAGACAACTAGGATAGTGGGGACAGAAAGGAATCTGGGATAGCTGATACACCAAATGTGGAGGTATACAGTCCCTAGACAGAGCCATTTTTTTCACCCTTGGAAGCAAAAATAGAAATAAAAGACTTGGTGCCTCCTCCCCTTGCCTCCCTCTCCCAGGTTGAGTCTGTTCCTGTGGGGTGGGACACATGGCACTGCAGAGATGTAGGGAGTGACCTCAGAAAGCAGAGGGCAACTGGGTCTTTCAGCACAGCCAGTGGCCTGAGGGTGATGTCCCTGCATTCCAAGAGGGCATGGAAATGCTATTGTAGAGCCAGTGTGCCCAAAGAAGACTCAGGGCCAGGGTGAGGATGGAGGTGTGGACCATGACCCAGTAATGAACGGCAAGGAGTTCATTCTCACATTCTCACACTGCTGTAAAGACATTCCTGAAACTGGGTGACTTATAAAGAGGCTTAATCAGCTCACAGTTCCGTGGGCTGTACAGGCTTCTGCTTCTGGGGAGGCCTCAGCACAGTTACCATCATGGCAAAAGGGTAATGGGGAAGCAGGCAAATATTCACATGGCCGGCAGGAGAGAGAGAAAAGGGGAGGTGCTACACACTTTTAAACAAGCAAATCTCAGGAGACTTCTATCATAAGACAGCCACAGGTGGATGGTGCTAAATCATTAGAAACCACCCCCATGATCCAGTCACCTCCCACCAGACCCTACCTTCAACATTGGGGATTACAATTTGACATGAAATTGGGTGGGGATACAGACCTAAACCATATCACCCTTTCAGCGTGGACGCCCTTCCACCACCTCACTCTCACCATGTTTGGTACTAAACACCATCCTTGGCCCTGGGAAAAAGCCAAGGCAGCCCTCACATGGATTGAGATTAATTTCCTTCATTCAGTGAGGTGTGTCTCAGAATAAAAACTCAGCTCAGGTCACAGAAAATATGAAATGTATGTTTCTAGCCCAAATAAGTTCATAACATTTCTACCTGCCGCAAACCATTTTATACCACGCTGCGGTTATATTCAAATTGGACAAAAAAATCTACATTTGTGTGCGTTATTACTGACACCCCTAAGTTCTCTTTCACATGCCATGTTCAGGCTTCCAAAGTCAGTTGAGGGACCATGTCAAACAGTCACATTGCCATTGCAGGGCAGGCTGATTAAGAGCATGGACTCTGGGGCTAGACTGCCAGGCTCTGTCATCTAATGGCTGTGTGTCCTTGAGCTAATTACTTAACCTCCCTGGACCTCCATTTCTTTAACTGTAAAATGGCAATAACAGTAATATTTACCCCAGAGCATTGCCATTAGAATGAAGCAAACCTGGCTTATGGTATGTGTTCATAAGTCTTAGCCATTGTTTTTTCTTTGAGGACTTACATGGAGATAACATTTCTTATTATCTATCTAGTTATTGTTAGAGAGACTGGGTCTTGCTGTGTTGCCCAACTGGTCTTGAACTCCTGGGCTCAAGCAATCTGCCCACCTCAGCCTCCCAAATATCTGGGACTACAGGTGCACACCACCATGCGCAGTTTCTTACTGTTTTATAAAAACCAGTGGAAAATGGAAATGTAGAAATGTTGCTGCCTATGAAAATCAAATTGTGACAAAGATAGGAAATCATGCATACCAGAGGCAGGAAATCTTTATCCTCAATGAATACCCTCTGGATTTGTCTGTCACCTGTAGGTTCAATTGTTAAGGGAAAAAAAAAAAGATTAAAGAAAAACATACAAAATCTAGAAACACACTGTAACAGACACTATCAGTGCCCCTCCTTGTCACCTGTACCACATTCACTATTTCTGTGCACTCAAGCCTGGCCTCGGCTGCCTGCCTCTGGACTCGCCTCAGGACTCCCCCTGGGCCCTGGGGCCTGCTGTGTGTGTTCTGCAGGACCGCATTGCCAAGTGGTAATTTGCTTGCTAAATCATCTTTCATTAGCTCCCTTTCTTTTTTAGGGGGTAGGGGGCAGGGTTTTACTCTGTTGCCCAGATGGAGTGCAGTGGCATGATCATGGCTCACAGCAGCCCTAGACTCCTGGGCTCAAGCAGTCCTCCTGCCTCAGCCTCCCAAAGCGCTGGAATTACAGGTGTGAGCCACTGCACCCAGCTTATTATAGCTTTCTTTATATCCTTTTCTGTTTTTCTCTCTTTCCTCTACCTTGTCAGCATTTCTTGGAATCACCCCAAAAATAAACTACCTGCAATCAGATTTTTGTCTTAGATGTTACTTTTGGGAAAACACAAACTAAGACACATATTAAAGATTATATCTAAAAGGTTAGGCACAATTTAGTGATTTGATCCTGTTATTTGCAACAACATGGATGAACCTGAAGGACATTACACTAAGTGAACAAAGTTAGGCACAGAAAGACAGTGGAATTGGCCCTCTCTACTCATGAGTACATCCTTGGATTTAACCGATGGTGGATTGAAAATGCAGTCAGGCCTATGATGATTGTGACTTTTCTTGTCATTGTTCCCTAAACAATACAGTATAACAGCTATATACATTGTGTTAGGTATTATGAGTAATCTCAAGATGATATCAAGTTGGCCAGGCACGGTGGCTCATGCCTGTTATCCCAGTACTTTGGGAGGCCGAAGCAGGTGGATCACATGAGGCCAGGAGTTTGAGACCAGCCTGGCCAGCATGGCAAAACGCTGTCTCTACTAAAATTACAAAAATTAGTGAGGTGTGGTGGTGGGTACCTGTAATCCCAGCTACTTGGGAGGCTGAGGCAAGAGAGTCACTCGAGCCCAGGAGGCAGAGTTTGCAGTGAGCCAAGATTGTGCCACTGCACTCCAGCCTGGGCAACAGAGTGAGACCCTGTCTCAAAGAAACAAAACAAAACAAAATAAAGATGATGTAAAGTATATGGGAGGATGTGCACAGGTTATAGGCAAATACTATGCCGTTTTATAGAAGGGACTTAAGCATCTGCAGAATTTGGTATCTGCAAGGGTAGGGGTGGTATGGAGGTCCAGAACCAATCCTCCGAGGATACCGAGGGACAACTGTTTTGCCTGATCCCACTTATATATGGCAGCTGAAAAAGTCAAACTCAGACACAGAGAGTAGAATGTTGACTGCCAGGAACTGGGCAGCAGGGGAAGAAGGGGATATGGGGAGATGTTGGTGAAATGGTACAAAGTTTCAATTATACAGGATGAATAAACTCTGGAGAACCAATATACAGCATGGTGACTACAGTTAATAATACTGAATTGTATACTTGAAATTTGCTAAGAGGGTAGATCTTAAATGATCTCACCACACACAAAAAATGGTAACTATATGAGTCATGGATATGTTAATTAGCTTGACTGTGATCATTTTACAATGTTTCAAAATCTTTCTGTAATATCAAAACATTACACCACATACCTTAAATATATATAATTTTTATTTGTCAATTATACCTCAATAAGCTGGGAGGAAAATAATTAGTGATTTAATAACGTTTTTAATTTGGGGGGGTGGGATGTAAATATCTCTCATAACTTTAAAAGCTACTGTCAGGTTTTTTTTTTTAAATAAATTACATAAGTTTCAAACCTCTGACTTCTGGGCAGATTTCTAGGAACATGAAGCACTGCTTTGACTCAGTCACTCCATCCCTTGATGGACACTTGGTTTATTTTCAACGGTTGCTAACACAATGCTGCAACAAACATCCTTTTGGCAAAATCTGTGCACACATCCTTGATCTCTTTAGCACAGATTCCCGAGAGGGAGGTCACTGTGTTGAAGGATGTGCATTTCTATTGCCAAACTCCTTATTCTCCCACCGCCTCGCTAGGCCTGGGTCACAGTGTTTTCCCAGCTCAGTTCTCCACTTGCCTGTGTCCCTCACTGAGGGGCAGGTAGCTAGTTCACAGGGCACACCCAGAGGGGACATCCAGGGGTGGCACAGGCCTGTGTCCAGTCCCAGCCAGGAGAGACTAAGAGTCAGATGCAGGCTGACCCTGGGAACAAGGTTCAGGCCACTAGAGAATGGAAAGTTTACCCAGGGAAACCCAGGGTGGGGCTCCACCCTGCAGATGGCAGCTGCAAAGGCTAGCTGGCCCGTGTGGCACTTGTGTGCAAGTTAGGAAAGGTTGTCCCTTCCTCAGGTAAAATAAGAAAGGTCAAGATAGTATAAGCAGCCCTGGCTGTGTCCACACACACCACAGCCCACTCATGGTAGCCACATGCACACACACACTGGGTGCCACCCTCCCCACCCCCCACAGCCCCTCCAGGTGAGGTAGTCATGTCAAAGTCTTGGAGGCCTTGGAATCAGGCCTGAAAGGGTATCGAGCAGTTGGAGTGCAGATGGGACAGAGGCACACAGGTGTGCAGACAGTTTGTGCACAGCCCCAAGAGCCACTGTGAGTTTAGGTCAAAGGGTGTTCTCCCCAGCTACCTGCCTAGAGACCTAGTCAATCTGCCGTCCAGTGTGCTCATGTAAATTAGCATGTCTACCATGTGGATGACAACCCTTAGATGTAGGTGCCCTTGAGCAGTGCTCAACCTGACTTCCTGAACATGGGCCACAAGGCACCATCCTTTCAAGGTCTATGAGCTGTACCTGAGTGGCAGACCCCACCTGCTGGTAGGCTTCAGCTCCTCAGGCAAGACCTTCCAGCCCTGCTCAGCAGAAGCCCAGGGATGCAACAGAGACTTCAGTGACTTGAACAGGGAGGGACTGAGAAGGCAGGATCCACCCCAGGCCGCAGCATCTCCAGAAGTAGCTCCCTGGGCTCAGACCAGCAAATTAAAGGCACTGAAGATAAAAGAGGGAGGCTTCAGTAAGCAGCTAGGCAAAATGAAAGCCCAAGGGCTGTTTTATGGCCTCCTAATGGGAAGATTCTGATGCACCTTATTATGCGCAATCAAGCGCTTATCATTACAGAAACCCGGGAGACTCAGAGGCGGCCTCCTGGCTTTGGCTTTCACTCCCAGCTGGCCTTGACAAATCACGATTTCTCATCTCCTCGCCCACAGGAATCTAGGAACATGCTAATTGCCCCAGATTTTGGCAGCAGGCCCCACCCACTCCTGGGCTAGACACCGCACACCTGCCCCTCCCCAGCCCAGGAGCTAGCGAGCTCTAGCAGTGTGTGTCCAGCCAGAGCCTGGAAGCCTCTGGGTAGGGCAGCCCCCACCCTTCCGCCATGGGTAAACAGAGGGACACTAGGAGTGGGGGCGGCCATGGTTAGCGGGATGGCCAACCTGGAAGGGCCAGTCCGACTGCTGCTGCCTGCTGCACACTGCATTTTGTTGATTTTATTGTTGAGCTCCCCCTATAAAAATAAGAGCTCCACGAGGAAGGGTTTGTATTCGTTTCCCATTGCTGCTATAACAAGTCCCCACAAACCTAACTTAGTGGCTTAAAACACAGAAATGTATTATCTTACAGTTCTGCAGGTCAGAAGCCTGACTGTGCTCAAATCAAGGGCAGGGCTGCATTCCTTTCTGGAGCCTCCAGAGGGGACCCCAGTTCCTTGCTTTCTCCAGCTTCTACAGGCCGCTTGCTTTCCTTGGGTGGTGGCCTCTTCCTGCATCTTGGAAAAAGCCAGGAATCACATCACTTAGACCCTGGTGTCCATCCTCGCACCTCCTTCTCTGACTCTCTTGCCTCCCTCTTCTAAGAACGCTTGGGATTACATTAGGCCCACCTGGATAATCCAAGGCACCCTCCCTCTCTCCCAGTCAGCTGATGAGCACCTTAATTCCACCTGCAACCTTAAGTCTCTCTTGCCATGTAACATAACATAGTCAGGATTGCAGGGATTAGGGCATGGACATCTCTGGGGGCAGGGAGGATCATTATACCTACCATAGGGCTAGTGTCTCTTGTTCCCTAGCCCCAGTGACTAGAACAGAGTCTGGCTCATAGTAGGCCCTCAAGAAAGACATGTTGAATGAATTCATGAATAAATGCATGAATAATTAGAAATACTATTTAAGGCTGGGTACAGTGATGCACTCTTATAATCTCAGAACTTTGGGAAGCCGTGGTGGGAGGACTGTTTGAACCCAGGAGTTCGAGGCCAGCCTAGGCAACATAATGAGACTCCCAGTCTCTACAAAAATAAAAAATTAGCCGGGTATGGTGGAGTACACCTCTAGTCCCAGCTATTTGGGAGGCTGAGGTAGAAAGATCACTTGAGCCTGGGAGGTAGAGGCTGCGGTGAGCTATGATCATGCCATTGCACTCCAGCCTGAGTGACAGGGTGAGACCCTGTCACACAAAAAAAGAATAAATGCAATATTATAGCAAACAGCTATCATGCTTACTAAGTACCAGGCACTGTTCAAAGTGCTTTACAAATATTTACTTATTTAATCCCCAGCAGTTCTATGATGTACATTTTGTTATTATCCGCATCTGTAGATGAGGAAATTAAGGCACCAAGGAGGAGCCCACCCAAGGTGCCACAGCTAGTGAGTGGTGAAGCTGGGATTTGCTCTCACATTTACTGAGCCTACCTATTGTGCATCCAGCCCTGGCTGAGCATGTTACATTTCTGATCTCATTTCATCCTCAGAGAGGCCATAAGGGATGTGGGTGGAATAGGAACAGAATTAACAGGGACAGAATTAAGTCACTGGAGCAGCTGAGGAATTCTGAGACATTCTGTGGCTCAGCTGGGGCATTGAATTGTGTATTGCTTTTTGAGTCTCCTTTGCTAATTAGACCACGACCCACCCCCCACAAGCAGACCACAGGTGTCTGGGTTCCCACCATGATGCGGGGCGCCTGCCTCAGCCCTTGCTCCCAGCTTCTGCCCCTAACCACTGCAACTAGTGCCCAGGCCCCTGCAGACGGCAGCAGGCCTTGACCTTCACCTGAAGCTGGACCTGGCAGGTCTGCCTCCGGGAAGGCTCTTCTCCAAGGGCACAGGAACTGGCTTCAAACCTCACCCAGAGCTCAAGTTGCTTTGCCCGTTTCCCTGATGACAACCACGGGGACCCCCATAGCTGGGCCCTATTCATGTTTTGCACATCCTGGAGCTGTTTGTTCTCTAGATGCTGGTCTCGGCCACCAGTCCTGTGACAAGCTGCCCCTCTGTGATAAGCTCCCCGCCGCCCCCAGAAGCATGCCGCAAGCACCAAAGACCACAAGCACCAAAACCTGCAGGAAGCCCCTAAACATGGCGCCCAGCTCCCTCCAGCCCTGCAGGGAGAGCGCTGTTCAGGCAGGGAGGGGGAACTGCGCTCTCTCACTCGCATCTTAACCTTTGCAATCAAAGCCAAGAAGAGGGAAACTCTTGTGCCTGCCAGCACAGTGGGGCATCGCATTTTCTGTTCCTGCCAGCACATTTTTCTAGGTCAATGTCAGATCAGGGAAATCCAATACTGCATGTCCCAATGTTTTATTTGAAAACAGAGAAGTTGCTTTCCAAAATAAATAGTGTTTACAAGTAAAGCCTGGAGAAGCCTCCGTTAGAAATGGACTCTGGGCCCAGGCAGGATAGACGTTTCCTGGAGGCTTTGATTGATGTAAACCCGACATCAGCCCCAGCTTCAGGCCTAAAAGGAGAGGCTGGGCTGAGGAAGAACACGTGTATATATGCATATGTATCGATGTGTGCCCGTACATGGGTATGCGTGTGCATTTGCACAAGTGTGCATTTGTATGTAGCCTTAAGGGTCTCTGGGTATGATTAGCACGAATAGTAAGTTGGGGGGGGGCTGATACATGTGTCCTTGTATGCATTTATGTGTACAGGCATGTGAATGTGAGTGTGTGTGTGTATGTGTGTGATGTGACACTCAGCCCTGTTTCTCAGACACCCAGTCCTCTTTCTGGACACTCCCTTCTCCTCCTTGTACCTGTTCTTTTTCTTTTTTCTTTTTTTCTTTTTTTTTTTTTTTTTTGACACAGAGTCTTGCACTGTCACCCAGGCTGGAGTGCAGTGATGCAATCTCCACTCACTGCAACCTCCGCCTCTCAGGTTCAAGTGATTCTCCTGCCTCAACCTCCCAAGTAGCTGGGATTACAGGTGTCCATCACCATGCCCAGCTAATTTTTCGTATTTTTAGTAGAGACAGGGTTTCACTATGTTGGCCAGGCTGGTCTTGAACTCCTGACCTCGTGATCCGCCTGCCTCGGCCTCCCAAAGTGCTGGGATTACAGGCATGAGCCACTGTGCCCAGCCCCTGTTCTTTTTCTTAACTGATTGAGGGGCTGGGGCTCAGATCTTGACACACTGTGACAGGCACTTCCTCTGCTATATCTCTTCTTGGTGCCTACCCACTGCTCCCTCCCAATTTGATGTTAACTTGTGTAGACTAATAGAGTCCAGTTTCTGGTTACTGCGTTAGGACCCAGCAATTTGAGCCCAGGCTATGTTAACAGCCCTCTGTAAATGGTACCATGCACTGCCCCGGAAGGTCTCTGGTGTCACTGCTCGCTGACGTCACCCTGACTGCAGGATCTCCCTCACAGACCTCCTACTTCTGCTGTCAGTGCAATCCTCCCCCAGGCCTTGCCAATTTCCATGCTCAAGCCCCTGCCTGCCTGATGACCGCTTGTCTCATTAACCTCAGGCAACTCAGCCTGGTTTCCAAGATCTGAGTGATCTTCTTAGCAAATTCTCTTCTCGGTGTGTCCCCTTCATGAGCACCTTGGCCAAGTTGCCCCATGCTGTGTTAGCTCTGGCCCCTCCCTTACCCACCTCTGAGCATTTCTTTGCTCACACTGTTCCTCTATCCTAACACCATTCCCTGCTGCCACTTCTCTCTCATTTGCTCTGCCGGTCCAAACTCTATGCTGCTTCAAGACCAGTTCTAATCTCACCCACTTTCTCTATGAGGCCTTAGAAGAGCCTCCAGCCCCACACAACTTTCCCATCAGACTGTGGCTCATGGGACGACACACTGCCCTGTGTGTTGCCTAAGAATTGTTTTCAGTTTGCTTCACGGGCTTTATCTCGCCTTCTCACCTAGATTGCAATCTCCTTCTAGGCTAGAATTGAGCCCGGTGCTGCCTTTGAACGAGCTGTGGAACCCGACACAGGTCTGGACACAGTATAGCCAGGGGATGAGGGCTTGTGGGTGAGTGCACGCGGAAAGGCATACTTGGCTGAGGGTGGTAATGCCGCAAAACTGTGTCCTAGGCACTGTGTTTTGTGATTTATCTGCCCTAGCTTATCTAATAATAACTGTGGCGGCAGAGTAGTATTACCCCCAGTTTAGAGATGAGAAAACAGAGGTTGAAAGAGATCAGGTGACCTCTCTGAAGCCACAAAAGTAGTCCAGTTGTCTCTTGCTAACTATGGGGGTTTGGCTGCCTGATCCCCTTGGATTCCAAAGTCTGAGGATGCTCAAGTCCCACAGTCAGCCCTGCAGAGCCCTTGAATACAGGACACTTTGCTTGTAAACAGCAAAATCAGGGGTTAATCCTAGGTGTGTCTGACTGCCTTTCTCAGAACCTTATAACAACCGTATCTGTGGGAGGCAGCGTGCTAAGAGTGAACTCTGAAATTCTACAGCACACCCTACCCACAAGAGATCAGAGTAAGTTCTAGGGTGGCACTTTCCAACAGAACTTTCAATGATGGAAATGTTTATTTCTGTGCTGACATGAGAGCCACTGGCCACGTATGGCCATCGAGCACTTGAAATGTGGCTAATGAAGAACTGGATTTTAAATTTTATTTTGTCTTAATTTGTTTGTTTGTTTGTTTGTTTGTTTGTTTGAGACAGGGTCTCGCTCTGTCACCCAGGCTGGAGTGAAGTGGTGTGATCTTGGCTCATCGTAGCCACAACTTCCCGGGCTCAGGTGATTCTCCCACCTCAGCCTCCCAAGTAGCTAGGACTATAGGTGCGCACCACCATGCCCGGCTACACTTGTTTTTGTAGAGACAGGTTTCGACAAGTTGCCCAGCCTGGTCTCAAACTCCTGGGGTCCAGAGATCTGCCCACCTCAGCCCCCCAAAGTGCTGGGATTACAGGTATGAGCTACCACCCCCAGCCTGCTTATTTCATCTTAATTAAAACTTAAGTACTGTGGTCACATGTGACTAGTGGCTTCCATATTGGACAGTGCTTCCCAACCACGTCCATGTCAAGTTGACATAGAAAATACAACTTATGCAATAATGAGGCTGTTTGCTGCCAGAGGCAACTGCCTCAAGGGGTGCTGCCTTCCTGGCCCCACCCAGCCTCCCTCAACAAACCTGTAGGCCACTTTAGGCACACTAGCTCTTCACAATGGTCAAGCTGCCTGCCAGCTCCCAGCCTCTGGGTCTGGGACACCAAAGTCATTGTGATCGTGAGAAATGCCAGCATAGGAGATGTGCAGGACTTTGTCAGTTCTTGTACGGCGTCCTTTCCTCCATTCCACACACAGTGCCTGGCCCTGGGCCGGGGCTGGGGTAAAAAGAACTCAGAGCCAGCACTCCTACGAGGCCCTCTGAGTCATAGGCTCCAAAGTGTTCTTTTTGGTAGTACTTTGGCGCCCCCTCCTGGGCATCCTGCAGAGTTCAGGTGCACATAAATTTGCCAGGGGGGGACAAGGACTTGGCCCCGGGACTGACCACAGGGCTGTCAAAGACTTCCAGCCCAGCTGGCCAGCCAAGTGAGGGAATGCTTGCCCCTTGTCCAGGCCCAGCTGGGGCAGCTCTTTCTCCTGCAGGGAAAAGGCACTTTACCGGCAGCGCTGGGGAAGAGGCAGGGGACGCAGTTGAGTCTGGAAACGGAAGCGTTCCAGAGCCCAGGTGTCTAGGCCCCCGTGGACTCATCACACTGTGCCAGCCCTGGATTTGCAGAGAGAAACCAGAGAGGATGACTTGGTGGAGGCCCTTTCGGAAGTAACTGGGAAGCAGGCGAGGATGTGAGGTCAAGGCTGGTCTCTGAGGTGGAGGAGTTGGCCACAGGGAGAGAGAGGATAGGAAAGGACTTTGCAGTGAAGGGGGCAGCCGGGGAAAGCCCTGGAGGAGAAGGGGAGGATGGTCACCGGGGCATTAAAGCGGTCAGGGTGGCCAGAGTGGGGAGGATATGTGGAGAGGAGGGGGATGGTGAGGGTGCTGAGGTGAGGAGGCTGAGGTAGGAAGATCGAATGAGCCCAAGAGATCAAGGCTGCAGTGAACTGAGATCATGCCACTGCACTCTTGCCTGGGAACAAGACCCTGTCTAAAAAAAATGTGAAAACCATTCTTAGCTCTCAGGGCACACAGACACAGGTGGCAGGCAGAGTTTGGCTTGAGAGCTGTAGTTTACTCACTCTCATTCTATCAGAAGGTGCCGGGATGGTGCATGGACAGGCCAAGCCATCTCCCACCCTCCAGCCTTTCCTCATCACTTCACTTTCAAGTCTCAGGAAGCCAGCAAGCTGGGTTTCAACAGCACCTCCTCCAAGAGGACTTTTCTGACCTTGCCAGTCCAAGTTAGCCTCCCCCACTGTATTACTCCATTTTCACACTGCCGTAAAGAACTACCTGAGACAGGATAATTTATAAAGAAAAGAGGTTTAACTGACCCGCAGTTCCACAGGCTTAACAGGAAGCATGACTGGGAAGCCTCACGACACTTACAATCATGGCAGAAGGCGAAGAGGAAGCAAGGACCTTCTTCACATGGTGGCAGGAGAGAGAGCAAGGGATCTACCACGTGCTTTTAAACCATTAGATCTCATGAGAACTCACTATCATGAGAATGGCAATGGGGAAAACAGCCCCCATGATCCAATCACGTCCTACCAGGTCCCTTCCTCCACACGTGGGGATGACAATTCTAGATGAGATTTGGGTGGGGACAGAGAGCCAAACCATATCACCCGCCAACTTTGTGCCCCTTATAAAGTTACTGACCAGTAACTTACTGACCTCTGTGTGTGTATATGTGTGCGTGTATATATGTTTTTTTGTGTGTGTGTGTGCATGTGTGTATATGCGTGTGTTTGTGTGTATGTGTGTATGTGTGTGTATGCATGTGTGTGTGTGCATGTGTGTTTGTGTGTATGTGTGTATATGTGTGTGTATGCATGTGTGTGTATGTGTGCATTTGTGTATGTGTGTGTATTGTGTGTGTGTGTGAACTCCCTTCCTTGCACCAGCCCTGTGCTGTCCAGTGCAGGAGCCCCTAGCCATATGTGGCTATTTAGTGCTTGAAATGTGGTAAGTCCAAATTGAGATGTGCTGTGGGTGTAAAATACACACAGAATTTCAAGCAGCACAGAAAACAAAAATATAAAATATTTCATTAATTTTCCAGCTCTTAGGGAAGTTGATGAATTTTATTTTAATTACTGAATTTTATTTTAATTACATGTTAAAATGACAAGATATTGGATATATTGGGTTAAATATATTATTAAATGTATTTTTATTTATTTCTTTTTACTTTTTTTAATTTTTTGAGACAGAGTCTCACTTTGTCCCCTAGGCTGGAGTGCAGTGGCATGATCATGGCTCACTGCAGTCTCGAACTCCTGGGCTCCAGCAATCCTCCCACCTCAGCCGCCCGAATATCTGGGACTGCAGGGCGCACCACCATGCCTGGCTAATTTTTACATTTTTTGTGGAGACAGGGTCTTGTTAAGTTGCCCAGGCTGGTCTCGGACTCCTGACTTCAAGTAATCTTCCCACTTCGGCCTCCCAAAGTTCTGGGATTACAGGCATGAGCCACTACACCTGTCCTTCTTATTTTTTATTTTTTTGAGACAGGGTCTCGCTCTGTTGCCCAGGCTGAAGTGCAGTGGTGTGATCACGGCTCACTGCAGCCTCATCTTCCTGGGTTCAAGTGATCACTACCTTAGCTTCCTGAGTAGCTGAACCTATAGGAGCATGCCACCACAACTGGCTGATTGTTTTTTATCTTTTGTAGCAACGGGATCTCCCTATGTTACTCAAGCTGGTCTCCAACTCCCAGGCTCAAGCGATCCTCCCGCCTCAGCCTCCCAAAGTCCTGGGATTACAGGTGTGTGCCACCACACCCGGCCAGGCTGTGAGTTCTGACAGCAGCTGTGCTGGGTTCATTATTGTCACTCCAATGTCTAGTGCACAGAGTACAAGTGGGAGAGGACAAGCACCGGGATGTCTGAGGGCTTTCCCATGCACCGGGTGCTGTGTTAAGCCTCATCCATCTCGTTTTATCCTCCCAGCAACCCTGTGCCAGGGATGGTGGCGTGGCAGGGAGGCAGGGAGCAGGAGGGCTCATTCAGGCCCCAGGCTAGGGTCAGGGGTGAAGGGACAGGTGGAGTCCTCCCTGCTTTGTAGGCCTCCTGGGTTTCTGGACAGGAGGGCACCACCTTCCTGCCCCCATTTGCATACTTCCTGGGTCACTGTCTTCCCAGCTGGGGTCAGCCATGGCCATTGTGAAATTTGTTCTGTCTCCGCTCAGACTCTGCCTCCCACTCCCACACATATCCAGACACGGTCCTGCTGGTGACAGCCACACGACCCCCCAGTAACCACATGCCCAGCCTGGCAGCCTTCCTGGGCCTCACGTGTGGTAGCTTTGGAGAAGGGCTTCTGACTCAGGCAGCCGAGCTTGCTGCCAGGTGGGAACTGGCTCTGGTCTCAGTGTGTCTCTGGACCCCTTCCCAATCCCAAAATGAAAGTCCCCATTTCAGGAGTGTAACCATCCTGGAATCTGCCCTCAGCTCAAGGAGCACCGAGTGTCTGCTAATGAAAATGGCCACAAGGTGGCACTGTTCCCACAACCACTCCCTTCCCCGACGGCAAGATCACGGCTCACACCTGCATCCAACAAAAATGTTACAGCTTTTGGAAGAGGTTTTCCCTGGACTGGTTGGTGAATTTCGTTCTCAGTCTTCAGCTGCCAAAGGTTGTTTGGACTTGGGAATTCTGCTATAAAAAACGGTCATCTCTGATGCACACTTAAAAGTCAAGCAGGTTATGACTCACTGTCAATTCCACTACAAAGGAATTCTGTCCTGAGAGGCCCCGTGCACGCCTGACACATACAAGAGGAATGCACACATGTTAAGCAGGAAGCACGTGGGCCCTCCGTGTGCAGACACCAAGGCCGGGCAGAATGGGCCCTACAGGTGATCTAGCCGTGTTCTGGTTTTCTTTTTTGTTTTAGCCTCCGGATTTTTTATTTAGGAAAAAACAAACAAACAAAAAAACCGCACTGCCCTGCCTATGGAGTAGCCATTCTTTTATTTTCTTACTTTGTTAATAAACTTACTTTCACTTTAAAAGAAAAAGAAAACCAAAAAGATTTCACGTAGAAGCCAAATAAGTAAAATGAGGGTAAAATTTGAAAAATAAATGGCGGTTCTCGTTGCAGATGTGGGGATAAAAGAATCTCTTCCCAGTGAAGAATTTCCTAGAGCAGAATTTGAAATGTATCCATCTAGTCTCACTGGCTTATTTTATAGGAGAATAAACGGAGACTCACAGAGGAAAATGTCTTGTTCAAGATCACATACTACTTTGGAATGTTTTCATTTTAAATGAAAGTCTCAAATTCAGGTATTTTCACTGAGAAACAAAAACAGTTTTATTTTCTCTGACATATGTCTAGATGCTCTTCAACTTACAGTGACCCGGGGCAGAGGAACAGTACTGCCCGACACTTCTACAGAGCTCTGTTCATTTCAATGCTTTCAGCATCTGTTGCCCTGTCTGGCCCTCAAAATATCTCTGAGAGTTTGACAGGGCAAATGGATACCCTGTTTGCTGAGGCGAGACCAAGGCACAGAGAAGGAACTGGGCTTGCTTTAGGACACAAAGTGAGTGAGTGTCACTAAAAAAGAAAATGAAAGACTAGCATCCAGGACTTCAGCGACAATCCTACACAATCGTCTAGAGTTACGTTTATGCTATGTTTGGGGGGAAACAAACAAGCAAAAAAAAGGAGGAGGCTGCTCGGTATTGGTGCTCAGGTGATGAAAAAGAAAAGTGAGGGCAGAGACTCCCTCACTGAGAATAGAACCCTGCCTTCTTCAGTTTTACATTTCATGATGAAGCATTATAGCTGGTATATTGCAGGATTCTGAACATTCATTGAATGAATACATAATCATGACATGGATACATACATAAATACATTTAGCCCCTGAGACAAGTAATTAAAATTCTGTACGAGTTAACACCATTTCCATAACCCACACAGACAGAAACTCTTGATAGATGTCTTGGAGGAGAATGGCTGTCACGGCATGGGCAGATGTGTTGGTCTCTCTCTCCTGTCTTTCTGAACAGTAATCTTCTGGAGAAAGGCAGGCTTCAAACAGTGCTGGATTCCTGAAGCATTTTTATTGTTGAAATCTTTCATTTCTTCCCACCTACTAAGGATTTCTGTACATTAAGTCTTGAGGAGTGTACTAAAGGGAAGTCAGCATATTTACTAATATAATATTTCAGAACTTAGACTTAAAATGAGAATATTTAAAGGTAGCCGTATGATGTTGAACAAGTTCTGGTTTGTAGTATAGGTGAACAAGTAGGGGAAGCAATGATTAGCAATTCAATTCTGCAAAACTTTACTAAACCCTCACATCCCCAAGAATAGATGCTGTGTAAGTGGGGAAACAAGGATGAGTAAGACAAGCCAATGGAGTTTGACAGATAGATGGGACAAGACAGGCACATAAATAACCACAAAGGAATGTTGCAAGCCTACCCATTCAGAACCATTAATGGTTTGGTATGTTTCCTGTTTTTTACTCATGGTTACATCATCAAACACATTCTCTTTATACATACAGTGCATCATTTTTCCCACAATGAAAATGCAACCGTGTTATGCATATCTTTCTATAATCTTTCTGTGATATTAATGCATTGTGGGCAGCTTCACTCATTTTTTTTTTTTTTGTGGCGGGGGGGAGCTTCCGTACTCTTTTCCACAGTAGCTGTAACTTTTTACATTCCCACCAACAGTGTACAAAGACTCTAGTTACTCTACATCTCATATGGTTTGGCTGTGTCCCCACCCAAATCTCATATTGAATTGTAGCTCCCATAATCCCCATGTGTTAGGAAAGGAACCCTGTGAGAGATAATTACATCGTGGGGCCAATTTCCCACATCCTGTTCTTGTGGTAGCGAATAAGCCTCACAAGATCTGATGGTTTTAGACAGGGTTTCCACTGCCACTTGGCTCTCATTCTCTCTTCTCTTGCGTGCGGCCATGTGAGACGTGACTTTCACCTGCTATGATCATGAGGCCTCCTCAGCCACGTGAAACTATGAATCCATTAAACCTCTTTCTTTTGTAAATTGCCCAGACTCAGGTATGTCATTATCAGCAGTGTGAAAATAGACTGATACAGTAGTATTAGTCTGGTACTGAGAGTGGGGCACTACCATAAAGGTACCCAAAAATATGGAAGCAACTTTGGAACTGGGTAACAGACAGAGGTTGGAGGAGTTTGGAGGGCTCAGAAGACTGGAAAATGTGGGACAGTTTGGAACTTCCTAGAGACTTGTTGAATGGCTCTCACTAAAATGCTGATAATGATATGAACAATGAAATCCAGGCTGAGGTGGTCTCAGATGGAGATGAGGAACTTGTTGGGAACTGGAGCAAAGGTGACTCTTGTTATGTTTTAGCAAAGAGACTTGCAGCATTTTGCTCCTACCCTAGAGATTTGTGGAACTTTCAACTTGAGAGAAATAGTTTAGGGTATCTGGTGGAAAAAATTTCTATGCAGCAAGGCATTCAATAGGTGACATGGGTGCTGTTAAAGGCATTTAGTTTCATAAGGGAAGCAGAGTATAAAAGTTCAGAAAATTTGCAGCCTAACAATGTAATAGAAAAGAAAATCCCATTTTCTGAGAAGAAATTAAAGCTGGCTGCAGAAATTTTTTTCTTTTCTTTTCTTTTCTTTTCTTTTTAAAGACAGAGTCTCACTTCTGATGCCCAGGCCAGAGTGCAGTGGTACAATCTCAGCTCACTGTAACCTCTGCCTCCTGGGTTCAAGTGATTCTTCTGCCTCAGTCTCCTGAGTAGCTGGGACTACAGGCGTGTGCCATGATGCCTGGCTAATTTTTAGTAGAGGTGGGGTTTCACCATATTGGCCAGGTTGGTCTCAAACTCCTGACTTTGTGATCCACCTGCCTCGGCCTCCCAAAGTGCTGGGATTATAGGCATGAGCCATCGCACCTGGCCCAGAAATTTGCCTAAGTAAGGAGGAGCTGAATGTTAATCCCCAAGACAATGGGGAAAATGTCTCCAGGACGTGTCAGAGGTCTTCAGGGCAGTCCCTCTCTCACAGACCCAGAGGCCTAGGAGGAACAAATGGTTTTGTGGGCCAGACCCAGGGTCCCTGTGCTGTGTGCAGCCTACGGACTTGGTGTCCTGCATCCCACCCATTTTAGCTGTGGTTGAAAGGGGCCAACATAGAACTTGGGCCATTGCTTCAGAGGGTGCAAGCCCCAAGCCTTGGGAGGTTTCCTGTGGTGTTAAGCCTATGGATGAACAGAATCCAAGAATTGAGGTTTGGGAACTTCCACCTAGATTTCAGAGGATGTGTGAAAACACCTGGATGTCCAGGTAGAAGTTTGCTGCAGGGATGGGCACTCATGGAGGACCTGTGCTAGGGCAGTAGGGAAGGGAAATGTGGGGTGGGCACCCCCACACAGAGTCCTCACCGAGGCACTGCCAGTGGAGCTGTGAGAAGAGGTCCACTGTTTTCCAGACCCCAGAATGGTAGATCCACTGACAGCTTGCACCATGTGCCTGGAAAAGCTGCAGACACTCAACACCAGCTTGTGAAAGTGGCCAGGAGGGAGGTTGGAACCTGCAAAGCCACAGGGGCTGAGCTGCCCAAGACCATGAAAACCCACCTCTTGCAGTGTAACCTGGATGTGAGACACGGAGTCAAAGGAGAGCATTTTGGAGCTTTAAGATTTGACTGCCCCATTGGACTTCACACTTGCATGGGGCCTGTAGCCTCTTTTTTTTTTTGGCCAATTTCCCCCATTTGGAAAGGTATATTTACCCAATGCCCGTACCCTCATTGTATCTAGGAAGTAACGAACGTGCTTTTGATTTTACAGGCTTATAGGTAGAAGGGACTTGCCTTGTGTCAGATGAAACTTTGGACTGTGGACTTTTGAGTTAAGGCTGAAGTGAGTTAAGACTTTGGGGGACTGTTGGGAAGGCGTGATTGGTTTTGAAATGTAAGGACATGAGATTTGGGAGGGGCCAGCGGCAGAATGATGTGATTTGGCTGTGTTCCCACCCAAATTTCATCTTGAATTGTAGCTCCCATAATTCCCACATGTTGTGGGAGGGACCCAGTGGGAGATAGTTGAATCATGAGGGTGGTTTCCCGCATACTGTTCTTGTGGTAGTGAAGAAGTCTCACAAGATTTGATGGTTTTATAAGGGGTTTCTGCTTTTGCTTGGCTCTCATTCTTTCTTCTCTTGTCTACCTCCATGTGATATGTGCCTTTCATCTTCCACCATGATTCTGAGGCCTCCCCAGCTATGTGGAACTGTGAGTCCATTAAACTTCTTTTTTGTGTAAATTGCCCAGTCTTGGGTATGTCTTTATCAGCAGCATGAAAATGGACTAATTCAACATCCTTGACAACACATTATTTTCTGGGTTTTTCTGATAGAAGCCATCCTAAAGGGTGTGAGATGGTAACTCATTGTAGTTTCAAATTACCTCTCCTGAGTGGTTTATTCTAATTTTTAAATTTTATTTTAGATTCAGGGTACGCATGAACGTTTGTAAACTGTGCATCATAGGGGTTTGGTTTATAGATTATTTCATCACCCAGGTAATAAATGTAATACCTGATAGGTAATTTTTTGACCCTCAGCCTCCTCCTACCCTTCACCGACTTTCTACCCTCAGGTAGGCCTCAATGTCTGTTGTTCCCTTCTTTGTGTCCATGTGTACTAAATGTTTAGGTCCCACTAGTAAGTGAGAACATACAGTATTTGGTTTTCTGTTCCTGCATTAGTTCACTTGGGATAATGACCTCCAGCTCCATCCATGTGCTGCAAAGGACATAATCCTGCTCTTTTTTATGGCTGTTTAGTATTCCATGGTGTATGTGTACCACATTTTCTTTATCCAGTCTACTATTGATGGGCATTTAAATTGATCCCATGTCTTTGCTATTGTGAATAGTGCTGCAATGAACATACACATGCATGTGTCTTTATGGTAGAATGATTTATATTCCTGAGTATATATCCAGTAATGGGATTGCTGAGTCAAATGCTAATTCTGTTTCAGGTTCTTTGAGGAATCACCAAACTGCTTTCCACAGTGGCTGAACTAATTTACATTTCTACCAAAAATATATAAGCATTCCCTTTTCTCTGCAACCTCACCAGCATGTTATTTTTTTACTCTTAAATAATAGCCATTCCAGCTGGTGTGAGATGGTATCTCATTGTGGTTTTGATTTGCATTTCTCTAATGATTAGTGATGTTGAACATTTTTGTGTATGCTTGTTCACTGTGCGTATGTCATCATTTGAAAAGTGTCCATTCATGTCTTTGCCCACTTTTTAATGGGGTTTTTGTTTTTGTTTTTGTTTTGCTTGTTAATTTGTTTAAGTTCCTAGTAGATTCTGAATATTAGAACTTTGTTGGATGCTTACTTTACAAATATTTTCTTCCATTTGGTTCAGTTGTCTGTTTACTCTGTTGTTAGTTTCTTTTGTTATGCAGAACCTCTTTAGTTTAGTTGGGTCCCATTTGTCAGTTTTTCTTTTTGTTGCAATAAATTTTTGTGTCTTCATCACGAAATTTTTGCCACGGCCTATGTCCAGAATGGTATTTCCTAGGTTAACTTCCAGATTTCTTACAGTTTTGTTTTGCATTTAAGTATTTAATCAATCTTGAGTTGATTTTTGTGTATGGTGTAAGAGGAAGAGGTTTTTTCTTCTGCCTATGGCTAGCCAGTTATCCCAGCACCGTTTATTGAATAGGGAGTCCTGTCCCCATTGCTTGTTTTTGTAGACTTTGTCAATGATCAGTTGGTTGTAGGTAAGTGGCATTATTTCTGGGCACTTTATTTTGTTCCATTTGTCTTTGTGTGTGTGTTTTGTACCAGTACCATGCTGTTTTGGCTACTGCAGCCTTGTAGTGTAGTTTGAAGTCAGGTAATATGATGCCTCCAGCTTTGTTCTTTTTGCTAAAAATTGTGTTGGCTATTCAGACTCTTGTTTGGTTCCACATTAATTTTAAAATAGTTTCATTCTAATTCTGTGAAAAAAATGTCATTGGTAGTTTGATATGGATAGCATTTAATCTGTAAACTACTTTGGATAGTATGGCCATTTTAACAATATTGATTCTTCCTATCCATGAGCGTGGAATATCTTTCCATTTGTTTGCATCATCTCCGATTTCTTTGAGCAGTGCTTTGTAATTTTCATTGTAGAGATCTTTCACCTTCTTGGTTAGCTGTATTCCTAGTTATTTTATTCTTTTTGTGGCTATTGTGAATGGAATTGCATGCTTGATTTGGCTCTCAGCTTGGATGTTATTGGTGTATAGAAGTGCAACCAATTTTTGTTCTTTGATTTTGTATCCTGACACTTTGCTGAAGTTGTTTATCAGATCTAGGAGTTTTTGGGCAAAGACTTTGGGGTTGTCTAGGTATAGAATTATGTCATCTGCAAACAAAGATAGTTTGACTTCCTCTCTTCCTATCTGGAGGCTGTAAATCCATCTGGTCCTGGGATTATTTTGGCTGGCAGGCTTTTTATTACTGATTCAATTTCAGAACTCCAGATTATTGGTCTGTTCAGGGATTCAATTTCTTCCTAGTTCAATCTTGAGAGGCTGTATCGTTCTGGAAATTTATCCATTTCTTCTAGGCTTTCTCATTTGTATGAATAGAGGTGTTTATAGTAGTCTCTGTTTTTTTCCATTTCTGTGGGGTCGGTGATAATGTCCCCTTTGTCATTTCTGATTATGTTTATTTGGATTTTCTTTCTTTTTTTCTTTGTTAATCTTATTTCCTTCTCTTGCCTGATTGCTCTGGCTAGAACTTGCAGTACTATGTTGAATAGGAGTGGTGAGAGTAAGGATCCTTGTGTTGTTCCAGTTCTCGAGGGGAATGCTTCCCATTTTTGCCCATTCAGTATGATGCTGGCTGTGGGTTCGTCATAGATGGCTCTTATTATTTTGAGGTGTGTTCCTTCAATGCCTGATTTCTTGAAGGTTTTTAACACGAAGAGATGTTAAATTTTATCAAATGCCTTTTCTGCATCTATTTAGATAATCATGTAGTTTTTGTTTTTAGTACTCTTTATGTGATAAATCACATTTATTGATTTTTATATGCGTGGAACAAACCTTGCATCCCTACTTCAGCAGGGAGGATTTGCTTTTTGACGTGCTGCTGGATTTGGTTTGTTAGTATTTTGTTGAGTTTTTTTTTTTGTATCTATGCTGATCAAGGATATTAGCCTGAAGTTTTCTTTATTTGTTGTGTTTCTGCCAGGTTTTGGCACAGAATGATGCTGGCCTCATAGAATGAATTAGGGAGGATTGCCTCCTCCTCTATGTTTTTTAGAATAGTTTCAGTAGGAATGGTACTAGCTCTTCTTTATATATCTGGTAGAATTTGGATGTGAATCCATCTGGTCCTGAGCTGCTTCTGGTTGGTAAGCTTTTTATTACTGATTCAATTTTGGAACTTGTTATTGGTCTGTTCAGGGATTCAGTTTCTTCCTGGTTCAATCTTGGGAGGTTGTATGTTTCTAGAAATTTATCCATTTCTTCTAGATTTTCTAGTTTGTGTGAATAGAGGTGTTCATAGTAGTCTCTGAAGGTTTTTGTATTTTTGTAGGGTCAGTGGTAATATCCCCTTTGTCATTTCTGATTGTGTTTATTTGATTCTATTCTCTTTTTTCTTTATTAGTCTAGTTAGTGGCTTTCCATCTTACTTATTATTTCAAAATACAAACTCCTGGATTCATTGTTCTTTTGTATGACTTTTCACATCTCCATTTCCTTCAGTTCAGCTCTGATTGTGGTTATTTCTGGTCTTCTGCTAGCTTTGGGGTTGGTTTGCTCTTGTCTCTCTATTTCCTCTAGGTGTGATGTTAAGTTGTTAATTTGAGATCTTTCTAACTTTTTGGTGTGGGCGTTTAGTGCTATAAACTTCCCTCTTACTTTAGCTGTGTCCCAGAGATTCTGGTATGTTGTACTTTATTCTAATTAGTTTCAAAGCATTTCTTGATTTCTGCCTTAATTTATTGTTTACCCAAAAGTCATTCAGAAGATTGTTTAATTTCCATGTAATTTTATGGTTTTGAGCATAATCTTATTGATTTCTATTTTTATTGCACTGTGGTTCAAAAGTGTGGTTGCTAAGATTTTGGTTTTTTTTGAATTTGTTGAGAATTGTTCTATGGCCAATTGTGTAGTCAGTTTTAGAGTATGTGCCATGTGATGATGAGAAGAATGTATATTCTGTTGTTTTGGGGTGGAGAGTTCTGTAGAGGTCCATCTGATCCATTTGGTCCAATGTTGAATTCAGGTCCTGAATATCTTCACTAATATTCTGCTTTGATAATCTGTCTAATACTATCAGTGGAGTGTTGAAGTCCCCCACTATTATTATGTGGGGGTCTATGCCTGTTTGTAGGTCTCTAAGAACTTGCTTTATGAATTTGGGTGCTCCTGCATTGGGTGTATATATATTTAGGATAGTTAGGTCTTCTTGATGAATTGAACCCTTCACCACATGTATTGCCCTTGTCTTTTTTTTTTTTTAATCTTTTTATCTTGGTTTGAAGTCTGTTTTGTCTGAAATTAGGATTCCAACCCCTGTTTTTTTCTGTTTCCCATTTGCTTGGTAGATTTTTCCTCCATTCCTTTATTTTGAGCCTATGGGTGTCATTATATGTGAGATGGGTCTCTTGAAGACAGTATACTATTGGGTCTTGCTTTTTTATCCAGCTTGCCACTCTGTGCCTTTTAAGTGGGGACATTCAGCCTGTTTACATTCAAGGCTAGTATTGATATGTGTGGAATTGATCCTGTCATTGTGTTGTTAGCTGGTTATTATGTTTGCTTGTTTATGTGGTTCTTTTATAGTGACACTGGTCTGAGTGTTTAACTGTGTTTTTTTATTAGCTGGTAGCAGCCTTTATTTTCTATATTTAGTGTTTCTTTTAAGGTCTCTTGTAAGGCAGGTGTGGTGGTAACAAACTCCCTCAACGTTTGCTTCTCTGAGAAGGATCTTATTTCTCCTTCACTTATGAAGCTTATTTGGGTTGATATGAAATTCTTATTTGGAGTTTCTTTTATTTAAAAATGCTGAATATAGGCCCCCAATCTCTTCTGGCTTGCAGAGTTTCTGCTGAAAGGTCTACTGTTAGCCTCATGGGTTTCTCTCATGGGGTAGGTGACCTGCCCCTTCTCTCTAGTTGCCTTTAACATTTTTTCTTTCATTTTGGCCATGACAAACGGATGACTATGTTTTTTGGGGATGGTTGTCTTGTATATTATCTTGCAGGGGTTTTCTGCATTTGAATGTTGTCCTCACTAGCGAGATTGGGGAAATTTTCATGAACAATATCCTCAAATAAGTTTTTCAAGTTGTTTGCTTTTTCTCCCTTTCTTTCAGGGATGCCGATGAATCAAATATTTGGCCTCTTTACATAATTCTTGATTTCTCAGAGGTTTTGTTCATTCTTCCTTTTTTTTGGTCTGAGTTACTTTAGAGAACTGGTCTTTGACCTCTGAGATTCTTTCCTCAGCTTGGTCAATTCTGCTGTTAATACTTGTGATTGTATTATGAAACTCTTAAAGTGATCTTTTCAGCTCTGTCAGATCAATTTGGTTATTTCTTAAAATGGCCATTTATCTCCTGTGTTGTTTTATTGTATTCCTTAGATTTCTTGGATTGGGTTTTGACTTTTTCCTGAATCTTGATAATCTTCATTCCTGTTCATATTCTGAATTCTCTGTCATTTCAGCCATTTCAGCCTGAGTAAGAACCATTGCTTAGGAACTAGTGTGGTTGTTGTGGAGGTAAGAAGACACTCTGGCTTTTTGAGTTGCCAGAGTTCTTGCACTGGCTCTTTCTCACTTGTGTGGACTAATGTTCCTTCAGTCTTTGAAACTGCTATCCTTTGGATGGGAACTTTTGCTTTTATCTTTTCTCGATGCTGTTGGGGGTTTGATTGTGGCATATGGTAGGTTCAGTCTACTGGTTATGCTATGGTTCAGTCTAATGATTATGCAAGATTTTAGGGGGCCAAGGCTCAGCACACCTGGCCTGTGTGCTCTATCTGGGGGGCTGGCACCGGCCCCCAAGCTTTGTTTTCTGGCCCCTTGAGGCTAGAAACTTGCTACACTGGAGGGGTCAAGGTGTTCCCAGTCCACTGGCCACAACATTCCAATAGGTGGTGCCAGCTAGAGAACTTCATCAGGGTGATGGCAGTAGGATCCGTGCTCGGTCACATGTGCCAGCAGTCATGGCAGTGCAGCAGGGTGCATATGTCAGCTAGGGTCGGGCACTAGTGGGAGTAGGACTGCCGCATTCCTGCACATGCTCATTGCAACAGTGGTGGCAGCATGGTGGGAGCAGGGTGCTGGTGGAGGTGAGGTTGTCAGTGTCCACACTCACACCAGTGGCAGTGGTGGAAGGTGCAGGGTGCTGGTGGGTGTGGGCCTGCCAGCCTCCATGCATACATTCACTGGCTGCATTCATTCTGAAGATTTTCCATGCCATTCATCCTTCCAATACTTCCTGAGTGCCCACCATGTACCTGACACATGCTATGTGTCATGTGACAGGGAATAAAACACAGTCCCTGCTTGAAAGTAGCATAAACCATATGAATGTGCCATAATTCAGTAAATCATTTCTGTATTACTGGACATTTCAGTTGTAATACTTTTTCTCTGTTGGTAACAATAATTAGAGTTAAGATTTATTAGGCACATACAAGCATTTAATGTAGATTATTTCATTAATCTTTGTAAATAGCCCACAGGGGTAGATCTATTATGGATGAAGAAATGGGAAATAACAGTTAGTCATTTACTCAAGCACATGCAGCCACTAAAGTGGCAGGGCCACGATTCAAACGTGGGCAATTTGACTTCAGAGCCCAGACTCTTCAGTAAGAACTATAATAAATATATTTGTTTGGATTTCTTTTGGCATTTATGTAAATATTTCTCAAGAATAGATTCTTAAAATTGGGATTAGTGTGCCAAAGAGTATACAAATATTTTTTAACATTTTAAGAGGGAAATGAAAATATCTGTTCTGCATTGTTGCAAGATCATTTTTGTGACCAATCAGCCTGTGCTGTTCAGTAGGGCAACCCCCAGCCACATGTGGCTACTGAGCCAGTGAGAATTGAGATATGCTCTATGTGTAAAACACACATGGGATTTTGAAGACTTAGTATGAAAAAAAAAGGAATGTAAAATATCTCATCAATAATTTTTCTATTGCTTACATGTTGACAGTATTCTGTGTCCATTGCATTAAATAGAATATAATATTAAAATTTATTATCCTGTTTCTTTATATTTAATGCAACTACTAGAATGTTTAATGTTTCATTTTTATCAGACAGCACTACTGGATAAGAGGCTGGATTCACTGTGGGGTGAGAGACTGGAGGCCCCTTTGGAATAATTCAGGTGGCACATGATGAGGACAGGCTTGGAGCAGAGGCCTTGTGAATAGGCTGGAGCTGAGGGCCTGCCCCAGCAGGGTAATGAGGTTTTGGTGCCCAGGAAGATCATGGTTGTCAGACTCCTGGTTCCTGCCTCTGCAACAAACTCCCCTTCTCCACTTCGATTTCTCCACAGTCTTCTTTCCTCAAAGCAGAACTGTTTCCCCACCTGCAAGGCTTGGCCAGTTTCCCACTTTCCAAGCCCAGTCCTAACTCAAAGCAATGTACACCAAAGTCCTACCAAGCCCCAGATAGTCTAGTTGGCATCTAGTTGTTGCTCTGTTTTTTAACCAGTTCAGAATTGTTTTTCCAGGTCGTATAACTGGACTTCTGCTGAGGTGTCTGGCTCTGAGTTGCTTTACAGCAGCCACCTAGAGCTCAGTCCTTGGGAGGGCCAGGTCCTGTTTGCAGCCTGGAGACCAGGGCTCTATGTCCCCTAAAGGACACAGAATGGGAGATTTGCCCAGTGTGGAGATGCCACTGCTGGGCTATGTCCTTCTACCATCTGTCTCACTTTTGCCTGCCAGTAAAAAGAGAAGATGCAGTCAAGAAAGGTGGGCTCCCTGGAACCAGCAGGGAGGGAGAGAGAATGCCGCCTCTGCTCTCAGGAATTTTCTGTTCCCTGTTGCCCTCTCCTTGGGCTTAACCCATGGCCCATGCCTCTCAAACCTCAAAGACGTGGGGCTGCCTGCTCTCCTCCAGAGACGGGGCCCAGAAGCAGCCCGAGGAAGACCTGAAAATGGAGAATGGCCACCTTGACCCAAAAGTGGCAGGACGTGTGTCTCTAAGAGATGTAAGGAAGGCTCATTTGAAAGTGACAGGACTTGTGAAAGAAAGAGCAGATTCAGATTTGGATATTTTCCCCACTGCTTAGACTTACTGATTAAAAAGCCACTGTACTTTCTGTGGAGGAACAGTCTCTTCTCATAATAGGGACAAGGTGGTTCTTGTTGTTTTTCTCTTTTGATAGAGGTGAAAAATGAAATGTGGCTTATCTCATTCTTGTTCTCATTCCTATTCTTAGATCTCATTGTTATTCTCAGGGAATGTTTAAGCTTCCACTGTCTGACCTCTGTATGATGATACAATCTATTGCAAATTTAAGCTTATTTGTCAAAATGTGGAAAGGGAGAATTATTGGGAAAATTTTTATATGAGGGGGGAAAAAACAACAAAAGCCTAGACTGTAGGCACTAAAATCTATTGCAGCAGAATTTCTGGATGTGAAGATCAGACACTGATAGTTTAAAAGCTTCTCAGAAAATTCTACACACATCTACTGTTAAGAAACTGGACAAAATTAAATATCAATGACTAAGGCCACTACATATTACTTTAATTTTGAGTAACTTTTGAGTAAGACCTCCTCCTCCTCCTCTTTTGGGTTACACACACACAAAAATGAATTTCCTATGAAAAAAATCACCATTTCTGTTGCATCTGTTAATGTATAGTGAAGGTTGGTGTATTAGTGTATTCTTGTACTGCTATAGATAAATACCTGAGACTGAGACTGGGTTATTTATAAAGAAAAGGGGTTTCATTGGCTCACAGCTCTGCAGGCTGTCTAGGAAGCATGATGGCTTCTAGGGAGGCCTCAGGAAACTTACAATCATGGTGGAAGGTGAAGGGGAAGCAGGCACATCTTCCATAGCCAGGGCAGGAGGAAGAGAGAGAGGGACGAGGTGCCTCACATTGTTCAACAACCAGATCTGGTGAGGACTCTGTCATGAGACAGCACTAGAGGGATGGTACTAAACCATTAGAAACCACCCCTATGAGCCAATCACCTCCCACCAAGCCCCACCTCCAACATTGGGGATTATAATTCAACATGAGATTTCGGTGGGAACACAGACCCAAACCATATCAGTTGGCAAAACTAACTGGCCTTTCATTTCTCTTTCCACAAAAACAAGAACTACGCTCTTTCCTCTTAGAATAAGCATGTTTAATCTTTGCTTCTGATGTATAATTTTGGCCTGGAAGATAATTAAAAATACGGTATTGGTGAGTTTATATATGGTGACAATAGAAACTCATGAAAAGGTGGCATCATATTATTTTCTTACTTGCTGGTTTTCCAAATAGTCATTGAATATATGCATTAAGGTATGACTTGTGTTCCATGAAATATTTTAAATCCACTCTAATTACACTTTACTGGGTCTGCCTTTTGCCCTTCCATGGGTAAAAGGGTGGTTTTGTTTGACAAGGCCTTAGTGTGACACAGGGGAGCTGGGCAAGCCATGAGCCGCAAGGAGGTTCCAACCATTGCCATTCATTAGAGCTGGGACCTCCAACAGCAGAAATAAGGAATGAATTCAGAATTCCAGCAGGGTCAAAGAGGTTATGGATGACTCACAGATGAGTGTGAAAGATCAAATAGAATAGCACCAAATTTAGGGTAGCTGGGCAAATATTTAAATATCTTAAGAACCAAAGAAAGGCAGACTTAAGGGAACACTTTCCATTATCTACACATAGCAGCACAACCATCATCCCCAGCCCATGGCCATGTAAAGGTAGGCATTGCCACTCTCAGTTACATACCCAGCGCTCAGGAGTGGCATTGGAAACAGTGAAGCATGTCAGCTCCCATCTCCGCGTCAGGCCTCAGGCTTCCATGAGCAGATATAGTGCATAGGATAGAGCAATAGCATTAGAAAGGCTTTTGAAAGAATCTTTATTCGTGATTTGAATGAGACAGTGGGAAGGTTAACTGCCTATGTGTTAGAGCATTACTTTGATTTAGCGAAGGCTTGGGAGCAGGGGGTGTTAAAGAAAAAATTATTCATGACACTTTTTAAAGAACAGCAAGGCAGGCCTAATTCAGGGGAACTATTGCCAGAGGTATAGGGGGCTTCTGCGGTGGTGTTTGGCAGTGGGGCAGAGAGATTGGGCTCAACTCTGAATACAACAAGGAAAAGTGGGAATTTAAAGTTAGGGAGCAGTGTAGGATGTCAGGCGTGAGCAGTGGCTATGTAGGCCAGTGGTGTGGGGGTAAAAGAATTTACCAACACAGTTGTAGATAAAGAAAGGCGGATTTATTACAGAAAGTATAAAAATCCATTGCCAGGGAGCAACAGGCAGCCAGTAAGAGAGGAACTGACTGCAAAGAAACAAAAGCTTTCTGGGGATTTTACAGAATAGTTCTTGGGTTACAGGGTGCTATGTGCTGTACTGATAATGCCAAGGTTGCAGTGAATTAACTTGGAATTTTTCGTATCAGCCAAGGGTCTGGTGACAGCTGGGCGCAGGAAGATTGTGAGTTATTTGTGTCCTGGACCATGAAGAAAGGCAGACTTGTAGCTTATCTGCTTTTTCTGTTGGCTTTCCCCTGGTCACACCAGCCTGATTCCTTTTCCCTAATTAGGACTCCACATAGGTGTCACTGGATGGAAAACTATCAAGTGGAAACATTGGGGTATGAGGGAATTCTGGCCAAACAGACCCAACCCATTTCTTGCTAAAGATAGGCCAAGGTGTTTGGACATTGCCTATGGGATAGTGGATGAGGAACCTGACCAGATATCGAGGGCGAGGGGTGCACATTACAATGATGTAGCAGGATCCTTACTAAAATTGGATAATGCAGAAACAAACACAGAAACCCAAAAGTCAGAGCCTAGTTAAAAACAGAATTTGAAAGACCGACTAAAGTTTAATCAAGGAGAGAATCTTGGTCAGTGGTGCAATGGAGCTTTTAGGGTAGGCCTGAAGCACACGTCTCCGAGCTGCCTCTCACTCGTCACTCCTCCACCAAAGCTACCTCTTGGCCTTGCCACATCTGGGAATGTGGTACTTCGTGACTGAAGAGGAGGAAACTGGGGTGGGGGAATGTGCGGGTGCCTGACAGCTGCAGAAATAATTGTTTTTTTCTGAGATCTGACACGGAGTGATGGGGCACAGAACCAATTCACCTATTTATTCCACATTTACTGGGAGGTATTGTGCACCAGGCCTTCTGCTAAATGCCAGTGCTGAGATTAATTACACGATGTCCTGGACATCCAAAGGCTCTCAGACAAAGATATGATCATAGAACTGTAAGGGGAAGGGGACATGTGTAAGTCCCAGGTGCCATAGCAGCACATTGGAGGGGCTCCCAACCCAGGCTGGGGCCGGGGGGTCAGGGAGGATGAAGGAAGGTCCAGGGAGGCACCAGAAAAAAAGGAACAAGGTGCTTTGTGAGAGCTTGGAAGAGCTATCATGGAAAGAATCAGAATTTTTGTGTCCTTTCCAGTTCTTCTTTTTAAACAGGTTGATCCTATTTGTATTTGATTTGCATTTGGGGGCTACCATTATTCTCACCCAACTCTGCCTCTCGAAGTTAATATTTGGAAGGCCTCGGAACCCTCCTTCTGCCTACCTCACTCCTGCCCATCCTGGCTTGCACAGAGTTTGTTTTTTGTTTGTTAAACAAAGCCAGGAATGTGAATGAAATGTGCAACTGAGGGGTTAATTTGATCAGGTCTGCCTGCCATGCTTGTTTTTCGTTATTTTTTTTTTCCCTTTACCCATTAAGCTGAAGACCAAGGTAGCTGAAGGCTGTGCCACTGAATGCAGAAACATAACCTTCACTGGCTACTTCATAGGTAACATTCACAGGCCACCATGGCAATGCTTGAGTCTGTTGTTTTTCAGAAACTTGGACCAGTTTCTGCCCAGTTCAAACTGGTTGAGACCTCCAATCCTTCAACTGGGCCTGGGCACGAGCCTGAGAGGTGGCCTTTTATGTTGGAGGGCCAAAAACCCCTCTTTCAGATCACGCTAATGCTGTCATTTTCTGTACAATTGTCCTATGAAATGCCATGAACTCCAGCTATGCTTCTGTAGAACGAACCTGTTACTTCATTTTTATCCACTTTCAATAGTCTTTCTCCATGCCTTAACCACCCCACTTCCCTCACCCATGCATATCCCTAAGTCTTATCTTCCGGGAGGCAGATTTGAGAGCTGTTCTCCCTCCTCCTGGCTTGGTGCCTTTGAGAATATATCTTTTCTCCTTTGCAAAATCCATGTTACAGTGATTGATTTACTGTGTGCGTGGGCAGAACAGACCTGGACCTGGCTGGTAACAAAGGAAGTCTCCAAAGTTTTTCTCTCTGTGTAAGCTGGGACTCTTCAATCCTAGCTGTAACATAACCGATTTGAGCTAATTAAAGCAAAAAGAAGAATTCATTCTAAGGTGGCAGGAGTGCCTCATGGATCTCAAAGATGTGGGGAGGCAGGCTGCCTCTGGAAGGGGCAGGAACCAGGGACAGGAGTGCCACCTCTGGGCCTGGCCTCTGTTTCCCCCGTGTGAGGGATTTGTTCTTGCCTTCCTCTGCTTACTGGTTTTCTCTGTGTCTATGCATGTGGTCAAACTCTAACCTGAAGCCCAAACAAGAATACACTTGACTTCAGTGTGCACTGGCAGCCCAGTACATTGGCTGTGGTCACCTCTCTCAGACTTGGAGTGTTTGACTGGGGTGCCTGATGCATGTGAAACTGGCCCAACTGTCCCACAGAACTGTAGTTTCTGTGGTTTCTATAGTTTCTTTTGAATAAACATAGAAATTGATCCCCCCAATGTTAAAACTTAAGGAAGTTACATTTCTTTTTTTTTTTTTTTTTTTTTCTTGAGACGGAGTCTCGCTCTGTCGCCCAGGCTGGAGTGCAGTGGCGCGATCTCGGCTCACTGCAAGCTCTGCCTCCTGGGTTCACGCCATTCTCCTGCCTCAGCCTCCCGAGTAGCTAGGACTACAGGCGCCCACAACCGCGCCCGGCTAATTTTTTGTATTTTTAGTAGAGACGGGGTTTCACCGTGGTCTCGATCTCCTGACCTTGTGATCCGCCCGCCTCGGCCTCCCAAAGTGCTGGGATTACAGGCGTGAGCCACCGCGCCCGGCAGGAAGTTACATTTCTTTTATCTGAGTTCTTTTCTCAGGAAACCAACCATCAGGCCTCCCAGATGTGTCAAGGAACTGAAACGTACTAGATCATCACATCTGGACAATGAGATGCCAGATCCCTCACCTATCACAATTGCCTAAGTGACCCCTTGCTTCCTGTTGACCAACTCTTCTTCCTTGAACTTCCCTAATTCCTGTTTTCCCGCATGTAGTTACATTTCTTCTCTACCATATAAACCTCTGATTTTAGTTGGTCAGGGAAATGGATTTGCGACTGACCTCCTGTATCCTTAGCTGCAGCACCCAATTAAAGCCTTCTTCAGTGATTGGCTTTCTGTGCAGTGAGCAGCAGGACGTAGATTGAACCCTTGGTGTTTCGGTAACACATGGCCTTGCTTTTACCGTTGGTTTGCAAAACCTCAAGGCCTCTTACACCATTGAAAATGAAAAATCATGAATGGATTTGGGAAGCAGGCTTTAAATTGTGTTCTTCTTGCTTTCTCTTTTCTTTCTTCTTTTAAGGACCTGGCTAATAACAACCTGTGGCACAACTGGGAAGTATATATTTGGACCTTGACCCTGATTCCTGACACACAGGTCCTAAAAATCCTTGGAATATCTGGAGTGATAAGAGTGTCTTTTGTATGCTAATGAGATGACTGGTGGCTGGGGGACACTGCATAGCTTCAGGTCTGAACACCAGAAAGCCCAAGGTATGACTAGAGGACTAGAACTTTCAGCCCCAACCCTGACCTTGGGAGAGGCAAAAGGGGCTGGAGATCGAATTCATTACCAACGGCCAAGGATTGGATTCATTATATCTGTGTGTTAGAACCTCCATAAAAACCCTATAAAATGAAGTTTGGAGAGCTTCTGGGTTGGTAAATACCTTGGGGTGCTGGGAGAGTGGTGCACTTGGATGGCACATGGAAGCTCTGTGCACCCTCCCCTCACACCTTGCTCTATGCGTCTTTGCTGTTTGGTTGTTCCTGAGTAGTATCCTCAATAATAAACTGGTAGCAATAAGCAAAGCACTCTTCTGATATTAATAAGTAAAGTAAACAAATGAGCAACAATGAGTGCTTTTCTGTGAGTGATTCTAGCAAATTATTAAACCTGAGGAGGGGTCCATGGGAACCCTCCATTTATATCCTGTTAGTCAGAAGCACTGGTGACAAGCTGGGACTTGCCATTGGCTTCTGAAGTAGGGGCAGTCTTGTGGGACTGAGCCTTTAACCTGTAGGGTCTGCACTACCTGTGAGAACTGAATTGAATTCTAGAACACCCAGTTGGTAGTCAAAGAGTTGGAGAATTTGTTGCTGTGGAGAAAACTCACATATTTAGTGTCAGAAATGAGAGCAAAAACTATCCACAGCCACTTAGTCAGCATTCACTGAATCCCAAGCACTGTGACCTTCACACACACAATCTCATTAATATACTTGACAACTGGGAAAATAGGTAGAATCATCACTCCACATTACAGATGTGGAACTCACCGCTGAGAGAACTCGAGCAACACAAGCTCAGCAGCTGGGGAGGGGACAATCTGGAGCTTCAACCCAGGTCTGACTCTGAAGTTAGCACTGGTCTTTAAAAATAATTAATTAACTTCTAATGTTTTGCAAAGGTAATAGATGCACCAAATTTCATCAGGTCCAGAAAGGTAAATCATAAATAGTGGAAATTCCACGCTGATATTTGCATGGTAATGCACTGCACTGTGCAGTACACTGTACAGTGTTTTGCACTTCTTTTTTGCCTTTGAAATTTGTCTTGGCATCATTCCATGCCTCACTTTTTTTCTAGTAATTTATTAAGGTGAAATTCACATAACATAAATCGTTTTAAAGTGAACAGTTCAATGGCACTTAGTACCTTCACAGTGCTGTACACCTCACCACCTCTATATAGTTTCAAAATAATTTTCATCACTTCAGAATAAAACCCCACACTGATTAAGTAAACAGTTTCTCCTCTTTTCTCCCACCCCTTCCCCAGCATAGGGCAATCATGATGAATTTATCTATTTTGGATATTTCATATAAATGAAATCATACAATGTTTGTCCTCCTATGGCTAGCTTCTTTCACTTAGCATAATATTCTGGAGGTTCACCCATATTGTAGCTTATATCAGCACTTCATTCTTTTTATGGTCAAATAATATTACATTGTATGGATATGCCACAATTTGTTTATCCATTCATCTGTTGAACATTTGGGCTGTTTCTGCCTTTTGGCTATTATGAATAGTAGTACTATAAACGTGTGTATATGTACTTGTTTGACTCCCTGTTTTCAATTCTAGCAGTAGAACTTCTAGCCATATGTTAATTCTATGTTTAACTTTTTGAGGAACTGCCAAACTGTTTTCCAAAGTGACTGAAACATTTTTATATCCCTACTGTATTAGTCCATTCTCACACAGCTATGAAGAAATACCCAAGACTGGGTAACTTACAAAGGAAAGAAGTTTAATCGACTTACAATTCCACATGACTGGGGAGGCTTCAGGAAACTTACAGTCATGGTGGAAAAGGCAGCAGACATGTACTTCTTCACATGGCAGCTGGAGAGAGAAGTGTCAACAGGGGAAATGCCAGACACTTATAAAACCATCAGACCTCATGAGAACTTATGCACTATTATGAGAACAGTATGGGGGAACCACCTTCATTATCCAATCACTTCCCACTGGGTCCCTCCCATGACATGTGAGGATTATGGGAACTACAATTCAAGATGAGATTTGGGTGGGGACACAGTCAAACCATATCATTCCACCCTGGCCCCTCCCAAATCTCATGTCCTGACATTTCAAAACACAATGATGCCTTCCGAACAGTCCCCTAAAGTCTTAACTCATTCCAGCATTAACTCAAGTCCAAGTTCAAAGTCTTATCTGAGACAAAGCAAGTTCCTTCTGCCTATGAGCTGGTATAATCAAACAAAAATTAGTTCCTTCTAAGATACAATGGAAGTACAGGCATTGGGTAAATACACCCATTTCAAGTAGGAGAAATTGGCCAAAACAAAAGGGCTACAGGCCCCATGCAAGTCCAGTATCCAATAGGACAATAATTAAACCTTAAATTTCAAAATGATCTCCTTTGGCTCCATGTATCACAGCCAGGTAATGCTGATGCAGGAGGTGGGCTCCTGCAGCCTTGGGTAGCTCTGTGCCTGTGGCTTTGCAGGATATAGACCCCTCCTGGCTGCTTTCATAGGCTGACATTGAGTATTTTTGGCTTTTCCAGGTGCAAGCTGTCAATGAATATACCATTCTAGGGTCTGAAGTATGGTGGCCCTCTCCTCACAGCTCCACTTGGCAGTGCCCCAGTGGGAACTCTGTATGGGGACTCCAACTCCACATTTCCCTTCTGCACTGCCAGAGCAGGGGCTCTCCATGAGGGCTCTCTTCTTGCAGCAAACTTCTGCCTGGACATCTTGGCACTTCCATACATCCTCTGAAATACAGGTGGAGGTCCCCAAACCTCACTTCTTGTTTTTTGTTTACCTGCAGGTTCAACACCACATGGAACCTGCCAAGGCTTGGGACTTGCACTCTCTGAAGCAATGTCCCGAACTGTTCATTGGTCCCTTTTGGCCACTACTGGAGCTGAAGAAGCTGGGTCATAGGGCATCATGTCCTGAGGCTGCACAGAGCAAGGGGGCCCGGCGGGGCCCAGCCCACAAAACCATTTCCCTCCTAGGCCTCCAGGCCTGTGATGGGAGGGGCTGCCATGAAGGTCTCTGACATGCCTTGGAGATATTTTCCCCATTGTCTTGGTGATTAATATTCAGCTCCTCATTACTTATGCTAACTTCGGCAGCTGTCTTGAATTTCTCCCCAGAAAATGGGATTTTCTTTTCTGTCGCACTGTCAGGCTGCAAATTTTCCAATCTTTTATGCTCTGCTTCTTCTTGAATGCTTTGCCACTTAGAATTTTTTCCCAACAGATACCCTAAATCATCTCTCTCAAGTTCAAAGTCCCACAGATCTCTAGGGCAGGGGCGAAATGCCACCAGTCTTTTTGCTAAAGCATGCCAAGAATGACCCTTACTCCAGTTCTCAGCAAGTTCCTCATCTCCATCTGAGACCACCTCAGCCTGTACTTCACTCTCCAGATCACTACCAGCATTTTGATCAAAGTCATTCAACAAGTCTCTTGGAAGTTCCAAACATTCCTACACCTTCCTGTCTTCTGAGCCCTCCAAGTCTCTAGAAAGTTCCAAACTTTCCCACATTTTCCTGTTTTCTTCTGAGCTCTTCAAAGTCTTCCAACCTGTTACTCAGTTCCAAAGCCACTTCCACATTTTTGGGTATCCTTATAGCAGTGCTCTACTCCTGGTACCACTTTACTGTATTGATCTGTTCTCACACACTGCTATGAAGAAGTACCCAAGACTGGGTAATTTATAATGGAAAGAGGTGTAATCAATTCACAGTTAAGCATGGCTGGGCAGGCCTCAGAAAACTTACAATCATGGCAGAGGGGGAAGAAAACATATCTCTCTTCACATGGCAGCAGGAGAAATGCCAGCAGGGAAAATGTCAGACACTTATAAAACCATCAGATCTTGTGAGAACTCACTCACTATCACGAGAACAGCATGGGGAAAACTACCCCCATGATCCAGCCACTTCCCATAGGATCGCTCCCAAGACGTGGGGATTATGAGAACTACAATTCAAGATGAGATTTGGGTGGGAACACAGCCAAGCCATATCACCCACCAACAATGTATGAGGGTTCCAATTTCTCCACATCCTCACTAACATTTGCTATTTTCCATTTCCTTTTTATTATAGCCATCCTAATAAGTATGAAGTGGTATCTCATGGTAGTTTTGATTTGCATTTCCCTAATGACTAATGATGTTGAGCATCTTTTCATATGCTTGTTGACCATTTATATATCTTCTTTAGAGAAATACCTATTCAAATCTTTGCCCATTTTTAATTTTTTTGTCTTTTTGTACTTGAGTTATAAGAGTTCTTTATCTATTCTGGATACCAGATTGTTATCAGACACTATCCCCTCACTTTCTTTGTGTCTTTGCTCAAATGTCACCTTATCAGAAAAGTCTCTCCAAAGTACTACATATTTTAAAAGGCAACTCTTCCTTAGTCTTCTCAGCCCTTTTTCTGCTTTATTTTTTTCATAGCACTGATTACCACCTAAAGTATTATTTATTTCTCTCTCTGTGTGTGTATGGGGGGGGGGTGGTAGTATTAAAACAGGGTTTTGCTGTTTTGTTTGTGTCTGTTCTTACACCTAGAACACAGCCAATGACATTTAAGCTCCCAATATACAATTGTAGAATGAATGAATGAGGATAGAGCTGCCTAATTCTTTTGATAGGTGAAGACAGTATATCATTGTAGTTTGATAAAATGTGACCCTTTAAACACAATTTCTCGGTCATCTAATGTTTGTTTTAAGAGATACGAAGTCCTATTTGGTCACTTAAACTATCAGCTGTCCTCTCTGAGATGTATGCAGCCATCAGCTGGTAAAGGCGGACTTCTCTTCAATGCCTACCTGTATTAGTGTGTTTTCACACTTTATAAAGAAATACCCAAGACTGGGTAATTTATAAAGGAAACAGGTTTAGCTGACTCACAGTTCCACATGGAGGAAGAATTCATGTGGGAGGCCTGAGGAAACTTACAATCATGGTGGAAGGCAAAGGGGAAGTAGGCACCTTCTTCACAAGGCAGCAGGAGAGAGTGAGTGCAAGCATGGGAAATGCCAGATGCTTATAAAGCCATCACATCTCTTGAGAACTCACTCACTATCACAAGAACAGCATGGGGGAAATCGCCACCATGATCCAGTCACTTCCCTCCCTCGACACTTGGGGATTACACTTCAAGATAAGATTTGACTGGGGACACAGAGCCAAACTGTATCACTACTCTTTATATACCTGGGCCTGAACCACTTATGCTAACATGTGTCAGGCACCATATCCAAACCAGTTGCTAATCTGCTCTCTTTTCATCTTCTTGTTTCTGACCTCCCTTTGCCTTGTATGTGAAACTCAGTGTGTTTTCTTCAGTTCTGCTCTTTGAATATCAGCAGTGTTTTGTAAATATCACTTTTTGTCCTCCTGCGTTTTAGAACTCTCTACATCAGTTCATTATCTTAAGCAGATTTTTACCAATTTCTCCACTCTTGGTCCTATAATTTGAACCCAATCAAGCATGTTTAGGGGTAAACTTCTGGCAGAAAGTAGAAAAGTAGAATGTAAAGCATGGAAAACACTTCAACTTTTAACTTTATCTATAGTCTAAATCTCTCTTTTACTTGGGGTAGAATGCTACCAGAAATGCCTGCACTCCTACCACCAGGGGAAGCTTGTTTCCCCAGTACTAAAGGTTTGGTCCCTGGACCAGTAGTATTAGGATCATCTGGGAACTTGTTAGAACTGCAAAGTCTGGGGCTCAATCCAGAGCTTGTGTTTAACATCCACTCCCTCTGCCCACAAGTGATTCTGACACTTGCTGAAGTTTGAAGAAGATACATGTTGGTATGTGTTCCTGGCAGTGGTTGCCAGTGAGTGAATTTCCAAAGCAGCCCAGCCAAACAGGCAAGAGGTTATCATCTTGCAGAGATATGAAGCAAATGCACCCACTCCTGGAAAGGAATAAATGGAGCATGGAAATGATAGAGGAATCAAAATGAGAAGATACAATTTTAGCAGTATCTATCCAAACTGTTCCAACCCTGTGAAGTCTTTCCCTTGTTACCAGTGGGACTTTAGACAAGTCCCTTAATTCGAAGCTTGTTCACATTTCATCAGAGGTCCAAAGGGAAATCATATCTCAGGGAGAAATGTGGAGCTCCTGAGATTTCGAGGGAAAAAAAGGAGTCTAAAATATGAGCGCCTCAGCCACAGGACCTAGGCGTGGACGGGAGCGTGTTCTGGGTACAGAGCATGTTTATTATGTGAACTTCTTTTGACCCAGCCATCCTGGCAGCATTGTGCGCCGAGGCTGATAAAAGGTTTGCCTGCGTAAACAGAAAGAGCTGTCTGCTCCAAGACCCTCCATAACCCTTTGTGGTCTAAGCAAAATTGCTGCGGACACTTCCCTCTCCCCGCCTTCCCATGAGCCCCAGCTGGGCACACACAAAGGGAGCTCTGTTCCTCGCTCACTTTGCAAAGCTTTGTTGGCTAGGCCTCATAATGATGTGGATGCTGATAGTATAATAACAGCTAACATGCACGAATGCTTACTCCTTGCCAGGCATATTGCTAAGTGTTTTAAGGAACCATTTCTTGTAAGACTCATAACAGTCCCAGGAGACAGAGACAGTTCCTGTCCTCCTTTTTCAGATGAGAAGAATGAAACTCAGAGAAGTGGAGAAATTTGTCCAAGTCACCTGGGCAAGGAGGAATGCAGAGCTGGGGTTGCTCCCAAGGCCCTGATTTTACAATTAAATTGCATGGCCTCTCAACATGTATCTGTTTAATAGTAGGCTTTTATTATTCTCAAACGAGAAACTACATAAAAGATGAGAGAATTAATGTTTGGAGATATATATTAGTTTATCCAATATTGCAAATCTAGAAGGTAGCAAAACCATGACTAGAACACAGTTCCTCTCCCCACAGTATGATGCTCCACTGCTTGCTTCTTTCTCTGACAAACCTGACCACAGACAAAGCTGCCTTGCCTAAGAAGTGGCCCTTCTCCCCTGTAGAGCTGACTGAGGGTTTTGAGGGGTCAGGGGCCAGGAGCTGGGGGTTGAACACACCTATTTGAATCCCTGGCTCTGATCTTGGGCAAGTAACTTTACTTTTCTTCCATTTTATTTTAATTTGGGTATAATTTATATACATCAAATTCAATATTTTTAGTGTACAATTTTATAAGTGTTGACAAATGTATACCAGTATCATGTATCCAACACCACAATCAAGGTATAAGATCCTCCAAATGTTCCCGGGCTCCTTTATAGTCCACCTATAAAGGACTATAGCCTCTGGCAACCAGTGATCTATGTACAGTCCCTATAATTCTGCCTTTCCTATAACATCATATAAATGGGATCAGCGCACAGCCTTTTGAATCTAGCTCCTTTCACTTAGCATGATACATTCAAGATGCATCCACAGTGTTGTGTATACAAGCGGTTAATTGCTTTTCACTGCTGACCTACAAGGATCTTAACATAGTAAAAAATCAACAGAAGCTGCCCCACCTAACTGGAAACACCCTAAGAGCAGCACCTGTGAGTCTTGGCTTCTGTCTTCAAGATGGCACAACTCTCCTGGAGATAGTGGGAATGAAGGTGACTGGAAATCTTAAAGGCACAAACACATCCTGTGCAGCTATCCTAGATGGCTTGATTGACAGCTGGTGGGGGCTAGCAGCCCTGTGGTTTGAACTGGAGAGCCCTGGGATAGGTAAGTCATGGTAGGTAGGGTCAGAGCCAGAACCCAAACCTGGGCATGTTTAGTCCAGGTTCAGCTCTTTCCCTTACTCCAGCAGCTTCCAACCACAACCACAGGAAGGCAAGCACTGCTGGGCCTGACCAGGCTATTCATAGGTTAGAAGAGAGATTGATGGGTGGGAGGAATTCTTGGTAGTGAGGCCTGATAAGAGACTCCTCAGCAAGGATCTTCCCTTACAGTCTGCAGAACCAGGACGGGGTCACAGCATCACGAGGCCCCATCTCATACCTACTGAATCAGCATCTCTACATGCAGCACCCAGGCATCTGTATTTTTTTGTCAAACTTCTAAAAAGATGATGCTATCATGCAGCCAGTATCAAAAACTGCTCTAGAGAAGAAATAAACATATCATTCTGTCCCAAGCGGTGGAGAGAATTGGGCAGAAACACATTTCTAGATATTCTTCCTCTGAAATTGTCTAATAACTTCAATTATTTGCTTTTCCTTTTGTGGCACTGATTCTGCTAAAATTCTCTTGCTCCTCAGTCATCCTCCACCTCAGACACACATGCAAGAAAATACAGAGCACATGCATCCACCTGCTGAATAAAAAAGCAAGACAGCCAGGCTTGAGGCTTGTCCCTCCTATGCTGTGTTTCAAGGCCAGAACATGGTCCTCTGGGTCTCTTTTGCTCACCCACCCACAGAAAGTTGGCAAATTAAATGTATGTTTTGGACATTCAGTAGCTGTTACTCATGGAAACCCTGAATCTACGTGAACACTCTTTCCAAAGCCAGATGGAATTTCCACTCAGAAAATCTTGGCACCAATTTCTTTGGAACAATAGCAAATTACAGGCAGGAACTGGGAAACCTCCATTATATTAGTGGCTGGCACTGCGGGCCAACGAGGAGGAGGCGACCCTGGTGTCTTCTCCCTGTTCGGCAGGACCTGGTGGCCCTTCGATTCCTACTCACGGGTCTCAATGCAGGATGGCAACTTCTTCTAAAGGAGAACTTCTTCAAAGAGGAATGCCTCATTAAAATATAAGCAGCCCCAACAGAAACATGTGTAAGAATGATCAGTGTCTAAATTAAGGCAGTTTGATAGACAGTAACAGAAAGCCATCAAACATAGCTCAAACCAAAAGGGAAGTATACAAGAAGAACACCAAAAGCATCTTACCATCCTTCAGGGCTGATGGTGCAGCTGGATGTCAGAAAGGCTCATGCAAGGCTGGAACCAAGAACAACAGTGACATTGTGGAATGAAACAGCTACTCACTTCCTCCCACTCTCCCTATCCCCCACCACGCCCAGGTTCAAGGACAGTGAAGTTTTTCTCTTACTCACTTCAATGGTTTCTCCAGCTTCAAAGTCCAAGGAAGAATTCTGATGGGTCAGGCTTTAGTCAGATCTTCACCCATGGTCCGGTCAAGTGGGGCACTCGTCCATGCTGGTACCTTGTGACCTCCCGCTCCCATTATAGTGAGACCAGGGATAGGCGCCCTTCATGGGCATTCAAAAAAGAGTCCACTTTTATTATTTCCTTCACCCTCCCTTCCTTTAGTTGCCAGTTTCTCCTTGTCCATTCCTCCATCTTACTGTCTCATGATTGCCTATTTACCTGTTTCTTTGTTACACTGTAGATTATTTGAGGGCTAGGATCTCAGCCCCTGGCAGGCCTGCCTTTATTCAGCTATCCATATTAAGTCCTAATTCTCTGCAGGCCCTGCGCTGCCCTTGGGATGGCTGCAGGGACCAGCATCATTGCAATCTCATGTGACTTACATTCTAGCAGAGACAACAGATGCTAAATAGTCATGCAGGCATATTCCCTCTGATCACAACTCTTCACATTTTTTTTTCTCAAGTTATGGTCAGTGCAGTCTGTCTAAGATGGAAAAGAGGAAAAAAAGGAAAGGAAATATATAATAAACTCTCCCCTTTTCTAATTAACCATTCAGAATGGTTAAAGTTTTACAAATCATTGAATAACGGTCATCTATCCAGACTCAGTGCCCTTATGTTCCAGATATCTGAGGTTTCCTTGTTTGAGGAGTGTTCCATCCCTGCGGGGCTGAGGGGGAAGAGACAGGTAAGTCCCATCTATTCCCCTTTCCTTACCACATCCCCATTCACAGCAGGAAGAACCTAACTATTCAGGCAGACAGGATGCCTTTTACTATTGTTTTTTAAAATTATAGATTCAGGGGGTGCATGTGCATTATGCTGGGCTTTGGTCTTCTAGTGAACCTGTCACCCAGGTAGTGAGCACAGTACCCAATAGGTAGTTTTTCAACCCTTGCCCCCTCTTTTCCTCCCCACTTTTGGAGTCTCCAGCACCTGTTGTTTCCATCTTTAGGTCCATGTGTACCCATTGTTTAGCTCCACTTATAAGTGGGAACATGTGCTACTGATTTCCTATTTCTGAGTTATTTCACTTAGGATTATGACCTCCAGCTACATTCATGCACACATCTCAGGTATATTTACCCAAATGCCTGTACCCCCACTGTGTCTTAGAAGGAAATAACATGTGCAAAGGACATGATTTCATTCTTTTTTATGACTTTTTAATGGCTTTTTTATGCCCGTTCTTTTTTATGGCTGTATATATGGTACATATATATATATATATATATTCTATGGGGGGTGTGCGTGTGTGTGTATATATATATATCACTTTTTAAATCCAATTATCTGTTGATGAACACTTAGATTGATCCTATGACTTTGCTATTGTGAACCTGCTGTGAGTGCAGGTATCTTTTTGGTAAAATTATTTCTTTTCTTTGGGTGTATACCCAGTAGTGAGATTGCTGAGTTGAACGGTAGTTCTATTTTTAGTTCTTTCAGAAATCTTCATACTGTTTTCCACAGGAGTTGAACTATACATTAGACTGTTCTCACAGTGATAATAAAGACACACCTGAGGCTGGCTAATATATAAAGAAAAGAGGTTTAATTGACTCACAGTTCCACATGACTAGGGAGGCCTCACAATCGTGGCAGAAGGTGAAGGAGGAACAAAGTCACATCTTACATGACGGCAGGCAAGAGAGCACGTGCAGGGGAACTCCCCTTTATAGAACCATCAGATCTCATGAGACTTATTCACTATCACAAGAGCAGCATGGAAAAGATCCACCCCCATGATTCAATTACCTCCCACTGAATCCCTCCCATGACATGTAGAAATTATGGGAGCTACAATTCAAGATGAGATTTGGGTGGGGACACAGCCAAACCATATCATTCCACCCCTGACCCCTCCCAAATCTCATGTCCTCATATTTCAAAACCAGTCATGCCTTCCTAACAGTCGTCCAAAGTCTTAACTCATTCTAGCATTAACTTAAAAGTCCAAGTCCAGTGTCTCATCTGAGACAAAGCAAGTCCCTTCTGCCTATGAGCTGGTAAAATCAAACACAAGTTAGTTCCTTCTAAGATACAAATAGGGGTACAGGCATTGGGTAAATATACTCATTCTAAGTGGGAGAAATTGGCCAAAGCAAAAAGGTTACAGCCCCATACACGTCCGAAATCCAATAGTGCAGTCACTAAACCTTAAAGTTTCAAAATGATCTCCTTTGGCCCCATGTCTCACATCCAAGTCATGCTGCTGCAAGAGGTGGGCTCTCACAGCCTTGGGTAGCTCTGTCCCTGTGGCTTTATAGCCCCCCTCATGGCTGCTTTCATTGGCTGGCATTGAGTGTCTCTGTGGCTTTTCCAGGTGCACGGTGCAAGCTGTTGGTTGATCTACCATTCTGGACAGTGCCCCTCCTCTCACAGCTCCACTAGGCACTACCCCAGTGGGAAGTCTGTGTGAGGACTCCAACTCCACATTCCCCTTCCACATTGCCCTAACAGAGGTTCTCCATGAGGGCACTGTCCCTGCAACAGACCTCTGCCTGGACATCCAGGTGTTTCCATATTTCCATACATCTTCTGAAATCTAGGTGGAAGTTCCCAAACCTCAATTCTTGTCTTCTGTGCACCTGCAGGATCAACCAACACCACATGGAAGCTGCCAAGGCTTTCGGCTTCCACTCGCTGATGCCACAGCCTGAGCTGTATGTTGGCCCCTTTTAGCCACAGCTGGGGTGGCTGGGATGCAGGGTACCAAGTCCCAAGCTGCACACAGTAGGGGTGCCCCAGGCCCATGAAACCATTTTTCCCTCCTAGTTCTCCAGGCCTGTGATGGGAGGGGCTGCTGTGAAGGTCTCTGATACAACCTGGAGGCATTTTCCCCATTGTTTTGGTGAGTAACATTCTGCTCTTTGTTACTTATGCAGATTTCTGCTGCTGACTTGAATTTTTCCCCAGAACATGGGTTTTTATTTTCTACTGCATTGTCAGGCTGCAAATTTTTCAAAGTTTCACACTCTGCTTTCTCTTAAATGCTTTGCCACTTAGAAATTTCTTCCACCAGGTACCCTAAATTATCTCTCTCAAGTTCAAAGTTCCACAAATCGCTAGGGCAGGGGCAAAATACTGCCAGTCTATTTGCATAGCAAGAGTGACCTTTACTTCAGTTTCCAACAAGTTCCTCATCTCCATCTGAGACCATTTCAGTCTAGACTTTATTGTTCATATCACTACCAGCCTTTTGGTCAAAGCCATTCAACAAGTCTTTAAAAAGTTCCAAATTTTCCTACATCTTCCTGTCTTCTGAGCCCTCCAGGTCTCTAGGAAGTTCCAAACTTTCCTACATTTTCCTATCTTCTTCCGAGCCCTCCAAATTCTTCCAACTTCTGCCTGTTAGGCAGTTCCAAAGTCACTTCCACATTTTCAGCTATCTTTAAAGCAGTGCCTCACTACCCGGCACAAATTTGCTATATTAGTCCATTTTCATGCTGCTAATAAAGATACACCTGACACTGGGTAATTTATATTTAAAAAAAGGTTTAATTGCTTCACAGTTCAGCATGGCTGGGGAGGTCTGAGGAAACTTACAATCACAGCAGAAAGTGAAGCAAACACGTCCTTCTTCATGTGGCAGCAGCAAGGAGAAGTGCAGAGCAAAGGAAGGAAAAAGGCCCTTATAAAAACATCAGATCTTGTGAGACTTATTCACTACCATGAGAAAAACATGGGAAAGATCTGCCCTCATGATTCAATTACCTCCCACAGCGTCACTCCCATGGCACATGGGGATTATGGGAGCTACAATTCAAGATGAAATTTGGGTGGGGACACAGCCAAACCATATCAAACTAATATACATTCCCACCAATAGTGTATAAGTGTTCCCTTTTCTCCACATCTTTGCCAACATGTTATTTTTTGACTTTTTAATAATAGCCATTCTGACTGGTATGAGATAGTATTTCATTGTGGATTTAATTTGCATTTCTCTGATGAATTTAGTGACAATGAGCATTTTTTTCATATATTTGTTGCCCACTTGTATGTCCTCTTTTGAAAAGTGTCTGTTCATGTCCTTTGCCCACTTTTTAATGGAGTTACTTGGAGTTTTTTTTATTTGTTCAAGTTTCCTATACATTCTGGATATTAGTCATTTGTCAGAGGCAGAGTTTGCAAATATTTTCTCTCATTCTGTAAGTTGTCTATATACCCTGTTGATTGTTTCTTTTGCTGTGCAGAAGCTTTTTAGTTTAATTAAGTCCCATTTATCTATTTTTGTTATTGTTGCATTTGGTTTTGAGGTCATAGTCATAAATTCTTTGCCTAGGCCAATGTCCAGAAGAGTTTCTCTTAGATTTTCTTCTAGTATTTTTATAGTTTCAAAGCCTACATTTAAGTCTTAATCCATCTTGAATTAATTTTTATGTATGGTAAGATGTAGGGGGTCTATTGTGATTCTTCTGCATATGCCTAGCCAGTTTTCCCAGAATCCTTTCCCCATTGTTAATTTTTGTTGACCTTTTTGAAGATCAGTTGACTGTAGGTGTGTGGCTTCATTTATGGGTTCTTTATTCATTCCATTGATCTATGTGTCTATTTTTGTGCCAGTACCATGCTGTTTTGGTTATCATAGACTTGTAGTATTGTTTGAAGTCAGAAAATGTGATATTTCTACTCCAGCCTGTTGTAGATGCCCTTCCTCACCTCACAGTAAAGGAGGCCACTGCTGGGCCTTGGGGAGGTCAGCATTTTGTCAAGAACAAATCTAAGAAAAAAGTCTACTTGACTACAAGAGATTTTATTGAGTTGTTTTTGTTTTGTTTTGTTTGGAGGATGGTGCCTTCTGCTTTTATTTACCAATTTATTCACAAAACATTTAAAATATACCAAAAATAATCAAAAAGAACCAGCTACACCCATGTATCCTGATGTAAATAATCATGGTTGATTAAACAGATGTGAATATTTGGAAACTTTTGTTTCAGAATTCCTCCATGCTGGTACACTCCCTTTCTTGAAGAAATAAAATGTTATGAATACAACTGAAGACATCCTCCATCCCTTCCTTGCCTCCCACCTCAGAGGTAGCCTGCACATTTCTATATTTTTATTATATGTGAGCATCCATAAACAATATATGCTATTTTTCTGCATTTCTAAGATACGCACAAATTGTAACCCATATATGTCATTTTGCAAATTGCCTTTTCTACCTCATATTATATTTTTGAGAGTTGGTGATGTTGCTGCCTATAAATGTTGTTCATTATTCTACCTGCTGTACAGTATTCTATTATTGTAGAAGCCCTGGTCTATCCATTCTCCTGCTGGAAAACACGGGCAAGTAGTTTCCACATTTTTTGCCATTGTAAATACTGCCTCAGTAAACATCTTTATACATGTCTTCTTTTGCACGTGGTCATGAGTTTCTGGAGGGTGGACAGCTAGATGTGAAATTGCTGTATGCACTTTCTAGGCAATTTTCAGCAAGTTATATCTGCCTTGCTGCCATTTCCTTAACCATGAAATGAGAACCCAGTTTATGACTTGGTAGCTCCCTCATAGAGAAAATGTGAGAACCTAAAATTTTAAATAATAATTCCAGAAAGTGTTTCCAATGCGTCAAAGGAAAAAATCATCTGTTCCTAGTGGATACAGAGCTTAGCCAGTGACACAATGGGAATTGCGGAAATGTAGAATGTTCTCTACTCTACATATGATTGTCCTGGATGGCTCTGCACTCTCTGCCTGCTCTGTGCCCCTCATCTCCCAATGGCCATCCAGACTGACCCTTTCTCCAACAAGTCCCTGACCCCACTGGGCTCCCCAGTCTGAGCTCTTTGGAGCTGACACTCCCTGTCCAGATCTGGTTTGGGCTCAGCTCCGCAGCTGGGCCTGGGGCTTTTCCTTCAGGTCCATGAACGTCTCAGGCTGGTGAGAGGACTGGCATGGAGCTGGGCAGGAAAGCCACTTATATTTGAGACCTGTAGATTTTCTTACCGTTTCTTCTCTCTCTTTTTCTCTCTTTCTCTCTCCCTCCCTCTTTACTCTTTCTCTCTCTTTCTTTCTTTCTTTCTCTTTCTCTCTCTCTCTCTTTCGCTTGTAGTGTAACCTAATAATTGAACTGTTGATAAATTATTACATTTGGGAATACAAAATGTTGACTCCATACAAGAAAACAAGTGTCCCTTTGCCTGACACTTGAGGCACTTCAATATATAGAGATTTTTAGGTTCAGTCTGAAAGTCAAGACCTCTAGACTGCATGGCAAAAGATGTAAGGCAGAAGACAATCTTACTGGGGAAATTCGTGGTCTTTAAGCCAGCAACATGAAGGACTGGAAGACCATGATGTGCTCTGTAAACCCGCACCACTGCAATTCCTAGCTCGGCCCCACAATATGCCACCACAGCACCCTCCAGTTCGGCACTAGTTTCTTCCTAACGTCCACCCTGCCTGAAGTGACATGCTGGGGCATGTGGATACTCAGCTCCAGGTTCCTGGACGGGCTCAGCCACCCCCAGAAAGCTAATGAATGCTCAGCCAGGGCTGCCAGATGCCCAGGGGACAGAGCAGGAGATGCCGCGAAAAGGGGCTTTCCCTGCAGTTCAGGAGGGCCCTGTCCCCAGGCCCAGAAGTAGAAGGGAAAGCGGCTGGAAGCTGTGTTTTGGCGGTTAACAGTAATGTGGGTAGTGCTGCAGAGAAAGGCAGTCTTGGGGCGTCAAGCTGGAGAGCACCAACTGCAGAGTCAGCTACACTCAGGACCTCTGGCCAGCCCTGCCTTCACCTGCTGTTTGGCCTGATGGTCTAACTTCTCTGATTCTCCACTACCCACTCCATATTACGTTTTTGAGACTTGTCAATGTTTTACATTAGGGCTAACTGGGACGCACACAAAGCTGGTAACTTGGCCGGGGAGGGAAGGTAGGAAGGAGCAGAGCTGGCTGCAGGTGTCTGGTCCTGACCACTCCTCTATGCCACCCTTGAAGAGCTTGCTGACTTTCTCATGACGTTCTCCCATTCCAGGAGTTGCAAGTGCGTTGTCCTGGCTGGAGCACGGTGTCAACCATGGCAGACTAAGGCCAGCAGTGATGGCTTGAACGCCAGGCTGGGGGGCTGGGAATTTTCCTGAAGATTGCACAGGATGGAGGTTGGCTTGGAAAGACCATGGTGGGACTGAGGAACAGTCCTCCCACACACAACCTCGATGGGCTGTTGCAAGCCTGGAGGCCAGAGAACACAGGGGCCTGGGATGCCTCGGGGGCAGGGGGAGGCAGTGAAGGAGATGGCTGCCTTCCGTAGAGCTAGTCGCGGAGGCAGAAGAGGAGGGTGTGGGGCGTGAGGTGGACTGCGCCCCGGCTGGCCAATGGCCGGGCTGCGGCCCCTCCGCAGGGCGGGGTGGGCCTGGTGGGCGGGCGGGGCTCGGAGGGGGGGGCCTGGTGGGCGGTCAGGGCGCGGGCTGCGGGCTCTCTCGGGTACCAGCGCTGCCGCACCCTGCCGCGCTCCCGCACCCGCGGCCCGCCCACCGCGCCGTTCTCGCTCCCGCAGCCGCACCCGCAGCCCGGCGGCCTCCCGGCCGGAGCGAGCAGATCCAGTCCAGCCCGCAGCGCAGCTCGGTCCAGTCGGGGTGGGTGAGGGGCGGCGGTGGAGGAGGGGACGACTTGGCTGAGCTCAGCCTCCCTTGGGTGGGTGTGGGGCGGGGCACTCGAGTAGAACCCGACGCCAAGGGGAGGGGGCTGACCTGTGCTCTGCCCACCCCAGGTAGGGGTTGAGAGAGGATTGGGGTGGAAGTAGGGGTCGGGCACTCTGACTTGGTGGAGGAGGGGTTAGGGTTTGAACCGGGGACTAAGTCGAGGTGAGCTGGGGCTTGGGAGCTATTAGCGTAGAGGATCCGGGTTCGGTTGCTCTGGCTAGGGCTCCAGCATCGCAGGTGAGAGGCAGAGCTCAGCTTGTGCTGGAGGATGGGGGTGAGGGGTCCTGGGGCGATCCGGGCTCGGGCTGGAGCGGGTGGGGTCGCATCTTTTCGGGTGTAGAGGAGCTGCGTTTTCAGTGGCCTCAGTTTCCTCCTGTCTCCGGGCGGGTGCGGGAAAGAGGGGCGCCAGGGGCGGGCGGCTGGGCGGAGCGGGGCGGGGCGGCGGGCCAGGCAAGGGGGGTGGTCCGCGCGCCTCTGATCGCGTTCCGGGACACACAGGCGGCGGCTGCGGGCGCAGAGCGGAGATGCAGCGGCTCGGGGCCACCCTGCTGTGCCTGCTGCTGGCGGCGGCAGTCCCCACGGCCCCCGCGCCCGCTCCGACGGCGACCTCGGCTCCCGTCGAGCCCGGCCCAGCTTTCAGCTACCCACAGGAGGAGGCCACGCTCAACGAGATGTTCCGCGAGGTTGAGGAACTGATGGAGGACACGCAGCACAAATTGCGCAGCGCGGTGGAGGAGGTGGGTGCGCGATGGCGGCGCGGGGCTCTGGGAAGAGCCAGGCTGGGGGCAGCGAAGGCTGGGAAGGCGTGGAAGAGCGCTGGCCAGGGACCTGGGGTCCCGAGCAGGGGCTGGGAAGGGCCCACAGCCGATGCAGAGTGGCCTGGAGGCAGCGCAGGGTGATCCCTACTCCCGCCTCGTTTTGCCTCCTTGCCAAAAAGTCTGGATCTGAGCCTGTGCACCGAGAGGCTCTGCAGCTGGACCCTCCCGAGGTAGCTGGGGCCACCTGCCTGCAGTTGGCGTCAGGCATGCCGTTGGCCTTCCCTATTGTAAGCGAAGGTTTGCAGGGCCCCTGGTATTCCAGTACTGTGGTTTCACAGAGACCCGGGGCAAGCTCCAGGCATCGCCAAGTTCTAGCTTGTCTGTTATGCTTTGAGCTTGTTAGGATGCCACGCAGGGACAAAGAGGCAAAGAGCCCTGAGCTTTGCTGGCAGTCTGTCTGGGCTGTCTTGCTTCTCATGCAATGTGGGGGCAGAGAGGGAAGATGGAAATCCCAAATCTCAGCACTGTATGAGTGGCGGATGAGGATGTGAGAGGCAATCCCCCTTCCACCCAACAGTGCTTTGCAGTTGTCCTGGGCTCACGTCCTCCTCTGCCACTCAGTAACAGGGTGACATTGGGCAAATCATTTATATCCTGCACCTCAGTTCCCTGTGAGAACTAAATGTCGTAAGTGTGGGCATCTGGCAAGTAATAAGTGCACAGTATTTAGCAACTATTATTATCAGATACCACGTACCTTAGCAAAGTTTTGCCTAGCTTCTGCCCTCCATCACCTCCAGGTCTAAACACTGTGGGTGGCGTCTTGTTCTGTCCTCTGTGATGGGCACCCACGCATGCCAAGGGCTGCCTGGGAAGAAGATGTCACTGACCCTGCCCTCTCCATCCAGGTGCGGGGAGCTGTCCCTGGTGCCTGAGGTGGGTAGGCGTGGGCGCTGTTGGGCCGGGCTCTGTCTGTAGCCTGTGTCTAGAGAGGAGCCAGCCATCCCAGTGAAGGAGCCAGCAGGAAACTAATGTCCAGGCTGGTTAACCCCTGGTCTGGTTTCACATCCCTGCTCTCTCCAGCTTGGTAGCCCCCTTGGACAAAGCCTTAACTGCTGGCCCTCGTCTCCAGGGAGAAGTTGCTTTCTCCTCGCAGCCCTTTGTAGTTTGGGGCTATTTCCCCTTCCACTCCACAACAGTTAGCCTGTGGAGTTTGCAGTGAAGGGGACACTGGCTTTGGAGGCAGTGACTGGGGCAGCTGTCCTTGAATATCCACTGGACAGGCCCAGATCCCGAGACCCATGATCTTTCTGTTTCCTGTGATTGCAGAACGATCATGACATGGAGCAATTAAAGGCTGAAGGGATTCAGATAGGCCCCCATGTCTCTTAACTCTGAAGCTTCAAATTAAATGGGGTTCGTGATGCCTCTGGTTCTAGGGCAGGCCGTCTGCTTTCCTTATACAGGTTCTAGAACTTTCCCTCCTGCACACAGATTCCTAGTAAGACTGAGTAAGTCACCTCTATGTTTTTGTGCCCACCACTGTTCAGAAAGTCTGCAGCCTGGTCCTCTGACGTTAGCTTCTGGTGAGGCAGGAGAGGGAGCAGCAAGGGCCTCTTCAGTCTCTTCTTTAGCAGAGCGGTGTGGGGCTCTGCGGGACCTAGTGACGGGGTCTTCTCCATGGGCGTTATCCACACTGGGCTTTGCCAAGACCCCAGCTTTCCTCCCTCTAGATGTGGCTCTGTGTAGGTTGGGGGTTGAAGTTTGCCACCAGAGGAGATGCTGTCTCTTCTATCCCACTGTTTCCCAGAAGTGTCCTCGCTGGCCGTGGGTACAGGATGAGAGAGGTTGAATACCATGGCAGGAGAACAGGCAGTGGGGACTGACCTTCCCTCATCCAGTCCCTGCTCTGCCACTTACTGGCAATGGCATCCTGAGTCTGAAGTGGAGAAATGTCCACCTCTTAGGGTAAGGTGAGAATTCAATGAGATGATGCAAATAAAGCAAATCAGTGAGTTGGGCAGCCGTCCTTGAATATCCACTGGTCAGGTCCAGAGCCCAAGATCCATGATCTTTGTTTCCTGTGATTGCAAAACAATCATGACATGGAACAATTAAAGGGTGAAGGGAGTCAGATAGGCCCCAATGTCTCTTAACTCTGCAGCTTCAAATTAAATTGAGCTTGTGATGCGTGTGGTTCTCAATAGAATCTATCTTTTAAAATATCTTAAAGCATTAAAAATTAATCTTAAAATGTTAAAAGTATCTTTTAGATATCTTCAAAAATAGAATACAATAGATTGTTAATAGACTGTGGTTATTAGTATTAATTTTTTGTAAAGAGACTACCAGAATGCCCCTTAAATCTCATAGACACAGGATAATTGGCATTTAGTCATTGTTCAGGGGAAAAATAAAAAAAGACCTGGGCCAGATGCATTATTTGTTTACATAGTTGCATCATGAATCTGCTTTCAAGAAACTTCCTGGCATTATCAATGTTCCAGCTGGCTCAAGCTGTTGAAGTTTCTTAAGGGGAAGGACAAAGCAGGTCTAGTTGTACAGCCATTATTGGGAAAAGCAAATCTTCAAATGGCTTCAATCAGGGATATTACTACTTCCTACATTACTGTTCTGTATGCTACCAATGTATTCTGAAGATATAACCACTCTGTTTCTCCTCCCCTTATTGCTAGCTCTGTAACTCACTAGTTTTAGAATGTTCTTACTGCCTCACCTATTCTTAGCAAGAACTCCAATACCAAGCCTGGATTCATCTCTTTAATTTTTCCTACTATACCCCTTTTGCAGACACACAGATTTAACTCACTATAAATGCCATTTTTAACAGCATTCACATTCCTCCTCTATGAAACAGCTCCTTTTGCTTCAGACTTAAGTTTCTCTTGCTAGTGGCAATAATAGTTGCGGTTGAAATTTCCATTGTAAACTATACTTTTAGTTCATGGTGCCATTTAAGAACCGTTAGCTCATTCTGTTGAAATAACCAGTGGCTGAGCTGGGGGGAAAAGTTTTATAAAAAGACTATCTGCTCAGCCTAGAGGAAACTCTAGGTTTGGCAACTTGTCAATTATTTGAAAGCCAAACTGATCCCTATGGGAATTTAAAAAACACTAAAACATTCTCTTCTGGGTGGATCCTCTCCAGCACCTTCAGTCTTCTCTTCCCAGCTGTATCTTTTCTGTCACTAACCAGAGTGGTAACTGAGGGCAAGGTCCTTTGCTTTTAAAAAAAAAAGGTCATTTTCTTGCCCATTCTGTCTTCTCTCTCAGCACCGTTTCTTCTGCCCTTTGTTGGCAAGCTCTTCAAACACGTGATATCAACTGTCTGCTCTTCCTGCTTCTAGCTATCCATTCCCTTCAGAACTCTGGCAAAACAAACTGGCTTCTTTTGAAACTGCCTTCTTAAAGGGCAATATGATGAAAACAGCTATGAATTTCATCTTTGCTGTGTGGCAGGTAGTGTCTTTCATGCCTTAATTCTTGTATCTACGTCATGGTCCTTAATTCTTATATCTACTCAACAAAGTAGTACATCCCTATTTTACAAATGAGCAAGCTGAGGTTTAGTGGGATTTGGTATCTTGTCCAAAGTCATACAGCTACTTTGTGGCAGAGCCAGGACTTGAACCCACCTTGTCTGACTCCAGAATCCTGGTACTTTCCACTGTGTTCCTCTCTGAGGATGCTGCAGGCAACGACTTGACTCATCCAGTGGCCATCTCTCAATGGCTTGATCCTTCTAGACTTACTTAGAGTCTTTCCCACCTAGAAGGCCCCTACCCAGATGTAGCTCCCATCTCCTACACCTAATTCTAGCCAGTTCCCTGACTCCCCTCTCTTTCTGGTCTACTCGTTATATTATTTTCCCTCTAGCCTTCTGGAACTTGCTGTAGCTCCCTATTGCCCGGAACAGAGATTCTTAACTGGGGGGTCAGAGGGAGGGGAGGGAAATCCTCAGAATCATCTGAGAAGCTCAGTAACATCGGGGGTCTCACCGCTGGAAATCCCAATTCAGCAGGTCCATGAAGGGATCCAGATATGTCTATTTTTTTAACTTTTGGACGTGACTCTGTAATCACAGCTTTCCCATTAAGATTGCTGTGAATATTCAGGGCATCTGGTGCAACGGCTCAGATATTGTCAGTGCCCCAAACATGGGGGCTATTCTTAGAATTATTGTTGTTATGAAGCCAGTGATCAAGTTTCAAACATCTCAGCAGCCATCTCAGAATCCAGCACAGCACTGTGTACATGGTGGCCACTGACTAAGTCCTTGTTGAGCCTTTCTGCCTACCAGGTTTTCTTCACACTTCGAGTTTAGTGTTTTCGTGTTGCGTTGAGACATGAGGATTCTTTCCTTCTATCCTCCTCAACTCAGCAAACCTGGTGATTAAAGCAGGGGCTCATCTAGTACTTGAGGGGATAGAGGACAGTGATTTTTTAAAGAGGAAAATATTTTTTGAGCATTCTTTTTTAAAATAAAAATAGCCCACAGTCAAAACTAGCAGTGTAGAAAAATTGCCATATATCAAGTAGAACTTCTCTTTGTGTCTCTCATTTTAAATTCCTAGAGAGAGTATCTGATTGGCTCAATTAGTCTATGATGTGGCCTCCCTTTGGGTCCCATCAGCTGTGAACAGGTGACATTGTCAACTGCCCGCTCATCAGGGCTAGGACAGGGTCATAATCTGGAAGGGGAAGTTGAGTGCAGACATGAAGTCACTGACGTATCTGGTATAGATGTTATGGAGGATCATGAGACTGGAGGATTTGAGGACAGTGGCCACAGAAACCTGACACCAGAGAAGAACATACGTTCAAGAAGACCAGAAGGGGTGTGGACCCCGGGAACTGGTTAACTGACCCTCTACAAAGGTCCCTTTCCAAGGATTTCCTACAAGGGTACCCAAGAGGTAGGGTGGGGAAGGAGACACAGCTGTGGCCCTACCTACAGGGAGTAAGTTTAGGTTCCCTCCATCCCCTGCCCCTACCACCACCACCAGCAGGCCCCACCATAAGGATTTAAGAGCAAATAGTGTATTTGGGATGTGTTCCCAGAAGACACTAGCAGGAAGTGGGGAAGTGAGATAAAAGAAAAGAAAGACAATCAACGGTATGCCCACAAGCAGGTTACTGCTCCGGGCATCTAGAGCTCCATCCCACTGGGGGCCTCAGAGGGAGACTACGTAGATTCTATATGCTTTAGAATTGTCTAGCGAAGGGAGAAGCTGGAGTGCTTACCTTCATAGCCTGTCTGTCACTGCTAGGATGTTAACTCCCTAGCACTTGGGGCCTGTGCAGACTGAGCATACTTTGGTGACCAGAGAATGCCCTCGGAGAGAGACAGAGTTGGTTGTTGGCATGTGTGGGAACTGGAGGCAGGTGACCTCCAGATTAGGCCACCAGGAGATGGGCAGGGCATCAACAGCATTTATACAGGGAGCAAGACTATCTAATGGAAACATGTTCAAAATCCAGCTCCACCGTTTTCTGGGAACCTGGGGAATTTATCTAGTCTTCCTGAGCCTCAGTTTCCCTATTTGTAATACGAGGACATTAACACCCACCTCCCAGAGGGGTTGTGAAATTTCAGTGCTGTAATATATATAAAACATTTAGTATAATATCTTATCATAGTGAGTACTCAATTAATAGCACCTATCATCATCATGATTCTTTGTAATTGCAGAAGAGGAAAAGAGATTTTTTTTTCTAATAGACTCTCATTTGTAACAAGAGAAAATAATTTTGCTCATTAAATTCATCGATTTAATAGATGGAGGCAGAAGAAGCTGCTGCCAAAGCATCATCAGAAGTGAACCTGGCAAACTTACCTCCCAGCTATCACAATGAGACCAACACAGACACCAAAGTTGGAAATAATACCATCCATGTGCACCGAGAAATTCACAAGGTAAGTCGTGGCCAGCACTTCCTCCTTTCTATAGTGTCCAGTCCCATCAGAGAACTAGGCTTTTTTTTTTTCTTTTTCATATGTGACACACAAGCCCAAAATACAATTGAGAATCATAAAATACAGATTGAAAACCAGAAGCAGTAATGTTACTGTTTAAAGTGGAGAGACAATGTATCAGGATCCTAAATTGCTTTTACATTTATGCAATATATTTAACCCTAGGCTTCCTGCCAGTCCAGTTGCAAAGGAATGTCCAGGGATTATCATTTGAAAAAAGAAGCAAATGAATGTCTAAAAAACACCCTTTCCTAGCATTACATTTGTGGAATTGATCTATCTCATAGGTTTTTATGTATGTCTCAGTGGGGATTGAACTAGAGATCATGTTACGGTGAATTGACCCACGCTTTTTTTTAGGAGGCATGTAAATATTATATACCCCATTTCCAAAAGAGAAACCCTCTATTGCCACAAAATTAAACTCTCATCCATTTGCTGGTTGTGCGTTCAGAATTCTATAGCAGATTTTTCCCCAAACTACCACCTGTCTGAGTGCCTCTTGGTCTAACATCATGCATGAAGAGCAACCAGGTTCATTCCCATTCTGACCTGATGAAAAAAGCTCTGCAAATCTCGAGGAACATAGCACTAGCTTGCCCCTGGTGTGCAATGTCTCTGACATGATTTGGCAGGACTCTGAGAGCAAACTGCCTAAGACTGTGTGCTGTGCAGATATTCAGGATCATTGTTAGCATCCCATTGTGAATATCAAGGAGTTTGCCCCCTCAGCTCATCGCAACTCCTGTATGCAAGGCCACAGTGGCTTTCACAAAAGAGCCTCACTTTTGTTCAAGTGCCCAGATAATTACTTGGTTGAAACAACAGTGTTTCTGTGCCACAGAGCATAGGGGATCAATTTTCACGTGCCATTGCCTTGACTATAAAGTAGCTTTTGTGTGGCACTTCTGCCACTGCATAGTAATGGGTTCAGTTAGATGAATCAGCTACAGAGTGTATCCTCCAGGTAAATGAATGAGTTTACCTGCAGAACACAATCCTTTGGCATTGCTCATCTGTGACTGGAGAATGTTTTCAAGGTGATTGTTTTATTCTTGTCAAACCCAATATCAAGCCATCCTTTCTGACAGTAATTAACCAACAGGTTTGGTTGCTTCTTAAAGTTGCTTCTTGTAAATGTCAGAATACCTGAGTGTGAGTCCTACCAGTCTCTAGTGTGATTTTTGAAAAATTACTTAAATGTCTTGATTCTCACTAACTGCATTTATGAAATAAGGAGATCAACATCTACATTACAGTATTGTTCAGGTCAAATGACCTAAAGTATATGAAAGTTCATTGTAAACTATAAAGTGCAATGCAAAAACCAGTATTCTTATTATTACTGTTATTATAATAAAGTTATTTTATCAACACAGTGCAGTAGTTCTCAAATGGGTTTTATAGAACACTAATCTTCAGCCGGGTGTGATGGCTCATGCCTGTAATCCCGGCACTTTGGGAGGCTGAGGTGGGAGGATCACTTGAGGTCAGGAGTTCCAGACCAGCCTGGCCAACATGGTGAAACCCCATTTCTAATAAAAATACCAAAAAAAAAAAAAAATTAGCCTTAGCCGGGCATGGTGTCACGTACCTGTAATCCCAGCGACTCGGGAAACTGAGGCAGGAGAATCACTTGAACCTGGAGGCAGAGGTTGCAGTGAGCCGAGATCACACCACTGCATTCCAGCCTGAGTGACACAGCGAAACTGTCAAAAAAAAAAAAAAAAGACCAGGCACGGTGGCTTATGCCTGTATTCCCAGCACTTTGGGAGGCCAAGGCGGGCGGATCACCTGAGGTCAGGAGCTTGAGACCAGCCTGGCCAACATGGCGAAACCCTGTCTCTACTAAAAATACAAAAATTAGCTGGGCATGGTGGCACACACCTATAGTCCCAGCTACTCGGGGAAGCTGACGCAGGAGAATCACTTGAACCCAGGAGGTGGAGGTTGCAGTGAACCGAGATCATCGCACGACTGCACTCCAGCCTAGATGATAGAGCAAGACTCTGTATCAAAAAACAAACAAACAAACAAAAAACACTAGCCTTATGCAATGCTTCATAAAAGAAGGACTCAGTAGTAGTGATACATATTTGGAAATCATCTTATATATTCTTCTTCTGGAGATATATATATAAAGAAAAATATAAATTGTTATAATAAAGGTTCTGATAAGTCATGCAACCCATACATACAGGCTTGTAGAATTTTTAAAAATATGACATTGGTTAATTCTATAAAAAGCTGGCATAAAGGAAGAGATCATTTCTTTTGGGGAGAGGAATTATTTAGGTAAAAATGTAAAAGCATGGTAATTAAGATGTGGTCCTTACCTTCTCAGAACTAGAATTTGATTCCCTTCTGCAAATTAGTACAATAGTTTCCACTTTGTCCTGGCTGCAGATTCCTGTGATATTGGAGCTGGCAGAGACCTTAAAGATGATGTAGAAGTGAGGACATCTTGAATCAGAGAAAAGATATGATTTGTTCCAGGTGACATACTAGATGGTTACTGGCGACTGAGCCAGAGCTCAAAGAATACACATCTCCTAGCTCCTGAGCCAGCATCTTTTCTTTTCTTTCTTTCTGTTTTTGTTGTTGTTGTTTGTTTGTTTTTGAGATAGAGTTTCACTCGATCGCCCAGGCTGGAGTAGTGCAGTGGCACGATTTCAGCTCACTGCACCCTCTGCAGCCCAGGTTCAAGCAATTCTCCTGCCTCAACCTCCCACGTAGCTGGGATTATAGGCACCTGCCACTCTGGCTAATTTTTGTATTTTTAGTAGAGATGGGGTTTCACCATCTTGGTCAGGTGACCAAACATCTCTTCTATCCTTCATCACCAAACCAAACATTAGACATGACCTTTCATGGGGCAAGAACAGCCTGGGTTCTCTGTTAGACTTAGCTTTGAGATGCCTGCACCTGGTTACAGAATCAGAGGCAGACAATAGATACAGCAATGTTGGAACAAGTCTCTCATTGTACTTAAGCACTTTCTTGATGAAATGAAACCATTCACTCAAATCAGGTAGGGCTGCTAGAGCTAAAACCTGCTTGCTTTTCATGAAAGATGTTCAACTAAACACCCAGACTTGTAATTTGTCAAAAATAAAGTTGACATTGAGTTTCAAGTGATGAGCCCCAAGAATGATAGAAAGAGCTGACATCTTTGAGCATTTTGCTGGTTGTCAGGCGCTGTGTGGAGTGATTTCTCCGGATCCCCTCATTTCCTCCTCATAGCAACCCTATGAGGCTGACTCTTAACATCTTTTATCACTGTGCCCAGGGGAAGCTGCCCATCTCACAGCTGCCGAGGGAACTCAGAAAGAAAGCGGGGTGGGCATTTCGACTCCTATACTGGATGCCGCTGCTTCAGAAATTGGAAAACAAAACACAAAAACAACTTGTGGAATTTGTCCAGAATTCCTTCTATTTTACTTTCACTGTACCTGTTTTACTACAGATAACCAACAACCAGACTGGCCAAACGGTCTTTTCAGAGACAGTTATCACGTCTGTGGGAGATGAAGAAGGCAGAAGGAGCCACGTAAGTTGTAATTTCCCCTGTACTTGCACCCCAGTACACTCACTTTCATTCAGTTTGCCAACGGTGACTCAGATGCAGACCATGGGCAGGAGGGAGTGGAGTCTCCTGACTCATTTCTACCAAGATCCCTCAATGCCGACATTTCTGACCAGACTGATGCAGTCCAGTAATAGGTTACGCCTTCATGCACTTGGCATCAGAAACAACAGAGAAATTAAATTGAGTGGTCATTTGCATGGCCCATGTCAGCTTTGAAAGGGGGACAAGCGAGTACCAGACATGTTGACTGGGACTTTGGTAACAGACCTGGTGTATCAGGTGGTGAAATCCCCAAAGCGTCTGGGATGGCCACCCCTTTTGTAATCCCACCTCTGGTCAGGCAGTTTGAGAACAAGAACACCTTATGTGGAGCCCAATGGCCTAAAGGGAAAAAGACTGTTGGTCCATTCCAGGGCTAGGCTCTGGTCCCCCGTGATTGCTTCTGTCAGTTGCCTGTTGCTTAATCCAGAGGCAGGATGGATTTCACAGAATTATAGAGTCCTAAATTTGGAAGGGGTGTGATTTCACAGAAGGAAGACCTGGGCATAGGTCAGGGGATGACCCGGTTGGAGTCATTGGTCTCCTAACTCCCAGACCAGAGGTGGCTCAACTGCACTTCATCTTCTCAAAGAGATGCTGGCTTCGGATGCACACGCCTGCTGAGGAGTGGCCAGCAGGGAAAGTGTGCCTTTTTCATGGAGACTGCAAGCCAGCCCCTCTGTATCCAGATGGCTTATGCATCCTCAGCCTTCCCAGGGCACTGATGATTTTCCCCACCTCTTTTGGTCCTATGGCTGGAAGAGAACCAGTGTACTGATGACAGTTAGGAAGGTGGTGTTATCTTGGTTAGTGGCTGATGGATTTTTTTCTTTGTTTTTGGCACAGTGCTCAAATGTCGGGAGCTGGCCAACATTTACAGCAGGCTGGGGGTCCAGCTGGCTGTGTGCAATGGTAGTGGACCCACCATCCAAGGGAGCCTGGGGGTGGGGGTGAGGAACTGTGCAGTGAAATGGAAAGGGCACTGGCTGTGGGGTCTAGAAGCCTCACTTTGTCCTACCAGTCAGGACACCTCGGTTTCCCCATCTTCAAGTGAGGTAACAATGTCCATCATCTCTCCCAGCCATGGCAGCACAGAAGCCTCTGAAACAAAGACAAGGTTGGCCGGGCGCGGTGGCTCACGCCTGTCATCCCAGCACTTTGGGAGGCTGAGGCAGGCAGATCATGAGGTCAGGAATTCGAGACTAGCCTGGCCAACATGATGAAATCCTGCCTCTACTAATAGTATAAAAATAGGCTGGGCGTGGTAGCACATGCCTGTAATCCCAGCTACTCGGGAGGCTGAGGCAGGAGAATCACTTGAACCTGGGAGGAGGAGGTTGCGGTGAGCCGAGATCGTGTCACTGCACTCCAGCCTGGGCAACAAGAGCGAAACTCTGTCTCAAAAAAAAAAAGAGAGAGAGAAACAAAGACAAGGTTAACTAAGGCAGGGATGGAAGGAAGGCCAGCTTCCAAAGATGGGAGAGAGAGAAGAAAGCAAAACAAAAACCAGCCAGCCATAGGATATGATCATGGTTCTAGAGGGAAGCGGTTTAGAGTGTTCCAGATCTCAGGCTGTGTTGGGGGTTTGATGAAGCATTGAGGCCCGAGCAGAGTTGTGGAATGAAAAGGGCAGGGGAAACAGAACTCACAGGGCTGTGAATTAGGAAAAAATCTTTTGTTCTCAAGTAAAAAAAACTTAATCTATCATTGCACAATGGTACAGCTGTGCTCTGGGGAGGGCAGCAGCCATGCCTGTGAGCACACCTGCACCTGCTGGAGGACCAGGTGCACATGAGGCTGCCACACCTGCATCCCTTGCTGCCCCCTCCACCCCTTCAACAAGGCAGCTGTGTCCAGTTGGTGCCTTTTAGTCAGGGGAACTGAGACTCTGAGAGTGGGGTGGGGAAGAGACAAGATCTTGAACATGCCAAGGGCATGCTTGGGGCAGAAACTGGTTGCCTACACTTTTGTGCTGTGTGTCACTTTTCCCAAGCATGCATGGCCTTGTGTGCCCCTGTGTACTCTGCTTCAGATCTCATCTGGGAGGCCCCGAATCTCCACAGCTGCCCATGCAGTCTCCTCTGGCCATCGTGTGATGGAGAACACACCTTGGCCCCCTTGTGCAGGGCAGAATCTGAACCCCCATATATGACAGTTCTGAGAATGCAGGAGGTTGAGGGGAGAGCAGTAGATCTAAGAACCCCACATGCTGGAGGCTCACCAAGGTTGTGCTGATGCCTGCTCAGACCCACGGGATGTGAGTGTATTGGGTTTCTATATGAGAATAAATTCCCATTTGATTAACTAGAAGGGAGACCTGGGGCATTTGATGCTTGACTGGCCAGCATCTGGAAGATCGCGCAGGGCTTTGGAGAACAGATTGGAGACTTTTCAAGCCACCTGTGAGAAGGATGTCATATGGCAGAAAAGGTGGCATGTGTGCCTCACTACAGAGCTGCACTCATTGTGGGAGTGGCTTGCCCAGAGTCAGGGAAGTGAGATCTCGTTTCCCGTGTCCACAGAATTCTTTCATTCAACCGCCTTCCTATTCCTGGGCTCACCGTCGTCCTAACACAATTGATCTAGGGCTTCAGCAACGTCTTTACAGAGACACGGAGCTCCTTTCTCTGAATAGAAAGCGATAAAGACTAGTTTACTATCAAAGGAATGCAGGGGGCTCTGCATTCTCACCACTGTCCTGTTCTATCATTTTGCAATTTAATGATTTTTACAGTTGACTCTGAAATGCATTACACACTACAGAAACTTTCTCTCAGAGGGAAAAGGGAGATTTGCCATGGCAAAGGACAAATCATATGCTGTGTAAACCTTAAAATACTACACACAGGAGCTGAATTTTCAGGATTTAAAATTTCCAGATGAATTCAATTAAAAGTAATCACCACGCACCCTCTACTTTCCTTTCTTCAAATGCTGGAATGTGTATTAATGTGTATGGTAACCCGAGGAGACTCACAGAAAGTTACAGAGAGTAACACTATATGCCTGTCTAGAAATTGCACGCAGTATGTGCAAGGCCCTGGTCTGTTTTTACACTCAAATGTGAAAGGGGAAAAGGACGCTGCAGCTTGTTATTTCACCTGAGCACCTCGGCTGCTGGAGATGTGGTCTGATGTCTTTGTTGTGAGGCTTTTGTGCTGCACTTGCCGCCTGCCCCACTTCACAGGTCAGTGGCAGACGCCCTGATGCTGCGCTGCTTTTGCGCAGCATGTGGAAGCTAGAGCATGGGCAAGCCATTGTGCATTAATAGGACACTTTTATTTATGGAACTGTGTCCCCACATAGGAAGAGTCTGGCCCAATTAGCCAAGGCACCCTTTTTGTGGGATGCATCCTCTTTAAAATCTAACTCACAGCTCCAAGGCTTAGCACATCCTGCATGTTTTGTCCTTCTAGTTTCACATTAGAATGTAATGTTAAAAAGTGAGCTGGGTTGTATCTAGGTGAACGCACCTCGTTTGAAGCTATAGGTTCAATCATATACAAGCAACTCCAAGATACTGGCCAAGACTTCTGAGAGGGTGAGTACAGTGGCACATACCTGTAGTCCCAGCACTTTGGAAGGCTGAGGTGGGAGGATCACTTGAAGACAGGAATTCAAGACCAGCCGGGGTAAGAAATTGAGACCCCTCTACAAAAAATAAAAAAATTAAAAAAATAGGTGGGCCTGGTGACACGTGCCTGTGGTTCCAGCTACTCAGGAGGCTGAGGCAGGAGGATCGCTTGAGCCCAGGAGGTCGAGGCTGCAGTGAGCTATGATTGCATCACTGCATTCCAGCTTGGGTGACAGTGATACCCTGTCTCTAGAGACAAACAAACAACAGACTTCTGAGGCCACAGGTGGATGCATTTCCTGCCCAAAGCACCCAGCTTGTAGAGATTTGAGTGACCCAGGGACTTCCTTGTTCCAGTGCTGGTGGTGGCTTTTTGACTGGGACAGCAGACTGAGGACAGTGACCATGGAGTTCTCGACAAGTGTGAGACCGCTTGTTGTGAGGATACTTTGCCTGTTAAATGTGTTGGAGCCTGGGGAGAGTGGGATGTTAAACCGTGGCCATCTTTTCCCATGGAGTAGTGAGCACCCATCACCTCCAAGCCCAGAGAGACCAAGCGAGAAAGTGGGAGAGGAAAGTGTGTGGAACAAGCCTTTCTCCCTCAGGCCTCAAGTTCTTCCCTGACCCCAACTTGTTCATTCATTCCAGAGTGGACAGTGGGGTGCTGGCTTTGTTTTCTCCCTGCGCCCTGGGTTTTGATGCTGAACTCCATTCATTTAATAGAGTGTCAGAGGGTACCATGATGAGGAATCTCTGGGGGCTTATTATTTTAACGGAATTGCACCAGGGGAGGGTGGGGCACCTCTAGAGGGACTCAATCAGTTCCCAGAGGATCTGCCTCCGGGGGAGACCTGCAAGGTCCAGGGAGGCTGGGGTGGTGGCTGGGTCCCAGGAAATGCAGCCCTTCCCTTCTGTCCATTTTGAGGCAGAATGAAGAAGTTTGAAGAAGGCGAGATGCAGACCTCGGTTCGAGCCCTGCATTGACTTTTGCAAGCTCTGCTCTCTGTGACTCGGTTTCTTCAACTATCAAATGGGGCTAATGATCCCTCTTTTACAAGACTGAGTGAGAATCTAGTGTGGCAAAGTTAATAAAAGCTCTTTGTGTGAGGTTCATTATTACTGAAGAGTAATTAAAGCTGGGTTCTAATTGGCTGGTTCCCAGCAACTTTACAGAAAAAGGAATGGCATGAGACTGGGGGGAAACGCGGAAGGCCTCCACAGGCACAGGCATCTTTCTTCTGACGTTTGTAGCCTCCAGCTCCTTTCATTCTGCAGCAGCCTGCCTCGCTCTCTGAGTGACGTGCTCTGCCAGAAGCTCTGTGCTCCTGGCCATGAGGCTGACTCATCCCGCTGCTCTTCCTAACGGTGCCTGTCGTATATGTCTAGGTTGGGGATAGGTGATACAGACAAAGGGAAGGATAGGTCATAATGAACGACCAGGGGAATAGGCGATGGTTGGGTACTGACAAGTTCCAAGTTGGGGCCCCAAGTTGGCAAGGGGAGATACTGGTTTCTGCAGAAAGAAACAGACTTATTGTCCTGAGATTGACAGCATAGGCTTGTGTGAATGTTTGGTTCCATAGTCTGAGAACCACACAAAGTTTGGGTGCATTTGTGTTTCGAGATTTATATTTTGTGTTGACTTTGTGATTTATGGCTAAATATAAGGCCCTCATGCCTTATTCAGTAGGAAAATATATATAAGGAAAATTGAAGAGTTCTGTATCATTCTCAGAAATGGGTAAATAATTCCCAAATAAATAAAGTTGATGTGGGTGAGCAATTTTTATGGGGTAGGCATTTCTTTCTGTGCCGTTACCTGGTATATTAAGTTGCACTTTCCTCAACCTCAGTATCTTCCAAGAAGGAATTCATTAAATAGAAGTGATTTCACATCTAAAATCAAAATACTGTGGAGTTAATACTGTGGAGATGGTATAAAAGGTTGTTTTCAATCAAACATTAAGTGAAAAAAAATTGCAGAACAGTATATATAATATTTAAAGTATACAAAATATACATATAAGGTGTATGAAATATTTTTAGAAAAAAGTATGCATAAAAAATCCTGGTAAAATGTATATTAAATCATTAGTAGATCTTTCCAGAGGATTTTAAGCTTGCAGAGACTTTTCCTTTATAGATTTATTTCTTTAAAAAGAATTTGTGAATTTACAGTTTTGGTGTAAACATCTCTCTATATTTTTGAATGGTTTTGCAAATATTTTCAGTGTAAATGCTAGAAATTAAATTGCTAAGTTAAAGGGTATGCATATCTAAAATTTTGAGAGATACTGACAAATTTTCCTCTAGGAAGACTACACCCATTTTATTTTTAGCATCAATTTCTGAAGCTGTGTTTCACCAGCCCTCACCTACAGTGGGTGTTAACAGTGCATGAGCATATGACAGGCAAAGAAAAAAGATATCTTCTTTTTGTTCATATTTCTTTGATTATTAGGTCAAAGAACTATAAGCAAGGGGGATGGCTGTTTGAGAACTCTAAGTTGTATCAAATGTAGAGTCTGCAAATTTATCTTATCCCTTCTTTTCTTTGTCAGGGAGAAAGGTCAGTTTTGCATTCCAGGCCGTGCCCAAGACCAAATACCATCTATTCCAGTGTGAGGTGATTAGGGAGGTGGGAAGTCCTAGCAGGAACATTTGAGTGCTCAGTGTCTATGTGAGGCGGCTGATGGGCTGAGTCACAGGGGGTGGGTGGTGGGGACATGCAGGCTACTGCCTCCACCCCTGTGAATACAAACAAGATTTAGATGACTGCTGATAGAAGCAGCACTTCAGAGTAGTTAACAGCTCGGGCACAGGCAGATCCAGTTCAAATGGCAATTCTATTACTTCTTAGCTGTGTGCCTTTGGTTAAGTTCCTGAACTGCTCTAAGCCTTAGTTTTCCTGTATGTAAAATGGGCTTAATAAAAGTACCTTCTATATAGTATTGTCATGAAGATAAAATAAAATAACCCAGGTCAATATATTATACAATACCTGGAACATAAAGAATAAGAAGTCAGTAAATAGCAGGCATTTGTTATGTTTTGATTATTTTGGTAGCCCAATCCATGGCTGTCAAAATTATCAGTATTAATTCATTCATTTATTTGCACATTCTTTGAATACTTGCTACGTTTTTGGCAGAGAAATGTAAAAGACAGTCTCTAACATCAGAGACCATCCAGGCTAGTAGTGGACAAAAAAAAAATAAATAAACAAGTCCTTACAATACAGATGCACAACTTTGAAAGGCAAAGGTTGCACAGGGCATTGTGGGGGCATGGTGCAGGGGCAAAACCAGGTAGCCACGGAAGACTTGCTTGGGAGAGAGTTCTTTATGGGTCTCTTGTTTCTGCTCATTTTATAAGCAAAGGCACTTCTTAGTCCATTTGCATTGCTAGAAAGTAGTACACAAGCCTGGGTAATTTACAAAGAAAAGAGGTTTATTTGGCTTACAGTTCTGCAGGCTGTACAAGCATGGCACCAGTATCTGCACCTGGTGATGGCTTCGGGAAGCCCCCACTCATGGCAGAAGATGAAGGTGAGCAGGCGTCACATTGTGAGAGGAAGCTGGGGGAGGGAGGGGGGAGAGAGAGAGAGAGAGAGAGAGAGAGAGAGAGAGAGAGAGAGATGCTAGGCTCTTTTTTGTTTTTTGTTTTTGTAGAGACAGTGCCTCACTCTATTGCCCAAGCTGGTTTTGAACTCCTGGCCTCAAGAGATCCTCCCACCTCGGCCTCCCAAAGTGCTGGGACTGTAGGCATGAGTCACTATGCCCAGCCTCTTTTTAACAATCAGAACACATGGGAACCAATAGAGTGAGAACAGTGTCAAGCCACCCATAAGGGAGCTGCCCCCATGACCTAGCTATTTTCTACTAGGTCCCACCTCCAATGCTAGGGATTGAATTTCAACATGAGATTTAAAGAGGACAAATATCCACACTATATCTGACACTAATTGACCTCTTGTTCCAGACCCTCTTTTCAAGGATGTTTTATAGGCAGTGGCCTTGAAAAACAGAGGTAGCTCTCCCTTCATGGCAGAGGGAAGGTTTTCTTGCAGTCCATTGTCAAAGGTTTGGGTTCTCTGAGCTTGAGATTCCTTAGGTGTGCTGTAAACCCTATGCACATGCAGCATCCACCTGGACTCCTCCATGTGGCAGTGTGGAACCTACAGACAAGGAGAACTGATATAGACAAGAGGCTTATGCTGTTTTTGTGTTGCTGAAATAAAGCCCTTTGTCTCTGACCCGGAAGTCTCATGTCTTCTGCTAGAAGCCATGAAACTGTGGCAGGCACATGTATCATCTTGCAAATAGAATAGAATCTTAGACCCTTCACACTTCTTGACAGGCTCCCTGGAAGAGGTGGCAGTTGAGTTGTATTTTGAATGATGTCTAGGAATTCTTAGTTGTGGGGAAGAAGGATATTCCTTGAAGAAGTATTTCTTCTTCAAAGTCAAGGAGACATGTGGAAATAAGAATATGTTGCAGGAACACTAAACAATTTAGAATGCCAGAGCTGGAGATGTGCTTGGGGGAGCAGAAGATGAAGCTGGGGAGAGGCAGGGATGAGATCAGGCAGGCCTTCAAGAGCCATGCCAAGGAGTTAGGAATACATGCTGAGTTAGGAACAGATCCTGCATCTGCAGTACTTTACCATGCCCTGTGCTGTATACTGTAATGAGCCTTCATGCAGTCCCTAGAGGAAAGAGCCAGGAAGACATGGTTTGGAAGACAGACATTAGTGGGGATGGAGCTTTGCTTAATCCTGCTGAAGCTGAAGGCTTGAGCCCCTTTGGGCTCCAAAGCCTGTACCCTGCAAAAAACCTGGCTTCCGGCCTTGAAATCTGGAAACTGTTACTTAGAAATGGAGCACTCTGCTTTTGCTTGGTGCCAGTAGACAGGCCAGATAAGTGACAGTGATTGAACTTGAAATCTCATTAGGTTGATGGTGTTGGCTGCAGAACAAGCTGATTTCTGTGGTCTCTGAGTAGCCTGGGCATGTCGGGCCCAACAGCTCCTCCCTGCAGGTGTGTGGCTGTCCACTGCTCTCAGGACCTGGGGATCCTTCCATACCATCCTGGATAACCTTCACCATAGAGTCTTTGTATCCTGACTGCCAAATATGTGGCCCTGTCCTTCTTTACCTGTTGGCATCATTCCAAAAAACTCATTGAGTCCATTTTGTTTTGTTTTTAAAATAACATCAAGGGCTACAACATTTCCCAGTACTCCCTTATTTAGTCAGGCACTGTGCCAGGGATCTGATTTGCATTCCTTCACATGATCCACATGACAATGATACAAGGCAGACACCCAGTTGACCCCATTTTACAGATGAAGTAACTGAGGCTCAGAGAAAATTATAAAACAGAACTCGTAGGTGGCTGAGACAGTACTAAAAAAGAGAAATAAAATGAAACACTTAGGTCTTGTTGATTCCAAAACTTCCAAGACTCGTGTTCTTAATGGAACATATAAAAATTGTGATGAAATGTATATAAGATAAAATTACCATCTTAACAATGTTTATGCATATAATTCAGCAGTGTTAATGAGATGCTATACCCATTAAACAATGCCCGCCTCCTCCAATCCCCTGGCAACCTCCATTCTTCTTTCTGTCTCTATGATTCTGACCACTCAAGGTACCTCATATGAGTGGAATCATACTGTATTTGTATTTTTGTGACTGGTGAATTTAACTTAGTATAATGTTGTCAGGGTTCATCCATGTTGTAGCAAGTATCAGAATCTCATTCCTTTTTAAGGCTGAATGATAGTACATTGTGTGTGTATGTACGTAGCACACCATGTTTTGTCTCTCCATTCATTTGTCAATGCACCTTTGGGTTGCTTCCACCTTTTGGCTATTGTGAATAATGCTGCTATGAACACAGGTATGCAAATATCTCTTTGATATTCTTTCATATCAAATGCTTTCAATTCTTTTGGATATATACCCAGAAGTGGAATTGCTAGATCATATGGTTATTCTATTTTTAATGTTCTGAGGAACCAGCATACTGTTTTCCATAGTGACTGCGCCATTTTGCATTCTCAGCAGCAGGGCACAAGGTAAAAGTTTTTTTCAACCTTTCAGTCTTCATGACTATAGGCACTAGAGGACATAAGTGCCCAATGTGAGCTGAAGGACTGTCTCAAAATTCCTGGCCCCTGCTGCCCTTGGATAAGGCAGTGCCTTCCCCAACTCTGCTTCCAGCAGTTGCCGCTGTAGTGTGGCAGCCATAGTCTCAGGGAGTGTTTTTAAAGCTTAACTGATGCCACTGACCTGAGTTTCTCACCCCTCACCCTGGTATATAGCCAACATGCTGAAAACTTCCCCTAGGCCTGGGCGTATGCAGGCTCAGGCTGCATCTTGGAGATTGTGGGGATCCAGAGATGTGATTTCCTTGACCATTCAGGAATTAACACCCACTCCACACCCTCCTTTATGAGCCCCGCCCTCATCTTCTCCATGTTGTCCTCAAAGACTCCCCAGAGGCATGAGGGGCCTCCCACTTCCCTGTAAAGGGGCTCCAGACTCCCAAGAGGTCCTATGGGGGACTCAGGCCTCCAGGGAGGTTTTGTGGTGATGATGGTTGTTTATTAATTCCCACCGGTGGTAGTGAGGGCTTCCCGGGAGGTAGGCCAGGGGACAGTGCCAACAGAGGCCCCGGTCATGCCATCTCCTCTTTCAGGATCAGTGCCAGGAGCAGTGGAAGGGAACTGGGTCAGGATGGGAAGTGGGGAATGCAAAAGGACATGTTTAATGCTCCCAGGGAATTCACAGTCATGCCCCCAAATCTAATAAATGAACTGGTCTCTCAAATCAGGCAGGAAACCTCTACTCTTGGTCACATCCCCAGCAGACTGTGGGAAAAAAGACGGATGGAGATTGAGTCATCTAAATGTTTGCTCAGATCTCATTGCTTGGTCTACTGTCAGTTTCATTTTTCACCTCCACCTCCTGGAAGAGAAAGAATAAACAAGATATTTGGGTACGTTTTAGGGGAACGTAGTGTGGTAGAATTTGGAATCCAAACTGCTGCAAGTTGAAATCCCTGCTTCTGGGGCAACTTCCCTCATGGCTGTGAGCATTGGTTCCTGCTCTGTGAAAGGAGGATTTAATGACTGCTCGAGGAGGGTGTTTTACAAGTAGGAGGCAATGTCTGGAAAACAGTGTTTAATAGATGCTGAATAAGTGTGAATTCTCCTTTCTGACCTAATTTCCTGGACCCCTTGTGGCAGGAAGCAGTAGTTTACTGAATATGAGTGTGATAAATCAGTAAATATGTTTATTTTATTGTAAGGTTGCTGTTGCTTTGAAACAGTAACTGAGGAGGCTTCTGAAAGGTGATGGTGGCTAAGGTGCTAGACCAAACAGATGAAAAAGCTATTTGTGTAAAGACAGGCCTCATGCCAAAGATAAAGTAAAACAGTATTTCACTGAGTCACGCAATTGTAAATGGTAGAATTCACAGGGTCCCCCTAACTCCTCTAAACCAGGAAGGAACACATGTGGCCATCCACTGCCATACCGCACTGCCAGGCACATGGCAGACATTGCTAATCAATCGCAGAGTTGTTTCCTTATGAGCCCAGATAATCTCAGCACTTGAGGCGGCACAGCACCTCAAGCAGCAACTAACAGTTGGAAAAGGACTATCCTTGAAACCTATTTTCCACCCCTGCTTCAGACCAAACCTCCCATTTTGCAGATGAGAAAACAGAGATGGGGATATAATTTTCTCCAAATCATGCAGCCATCAGATCTGGAACCTTATTTCCAGTTCAGTTCAGCTTTTAGTGCATGGTGGACCTGGAATTTCCTTTTTCAGGAAGCAGGGTCTTGGTGCCCTTGTTTTTGTCATATCTCAACAAATTAATAATTGAGAGAATGGGCCACCTAATGCTGAGAAAGATGGTGAAGACCAGCCAGGAAAGGGTGTTCTCAGGCCCAGGGAAAAAATGTAGAGGTTCATAAAGAATTGTCTAAAGACTGAGCTTGGGAAGGCAGGGACTTCACCTGTCATGTGTCATCTCTGTATCCCTATGTCTGTGCTGGACATGGATAGGCATTCAGTAGTTGAATACATAGTTAGTAGATGAAAGCTGTGTGTCCTTGGTGCAAATTGGGGAATAGAAACAGAAGTAAAAGTCCTTGAAGATAAGATTCTGTAAAGAGCTGTAAGTATGTAAATGAGTTTGATTTGTTTAAAAAAAATGAACCTCTGTTTTTCTTGCCTTTGTTCACTCATCTACATTATTGGACACCTACTGTTTGTTGGGCTGTATACCCAGTGTTTTACATGTTTTATTTTCTAATTCTTAAAACACTATGAAGTAGATATAATATTATTTTATAGATGAGGACACTGGAGTTTAAAGAAGTTAAATTCCAAAAGTCATGGCAGATGGTAAAATGGTAGAACTGGAGTATGAACCCAGATGTAAATTTTGGCCATTTCAATAAAAAGATATATTTCTGATAAAGTCATGATGGTTTGCAGCCATAATGTTGGGTTGTTTTGATCCCCAACTTTCCATTCCCGAGTTACAGCTTGTGTCATTGAGTCATTGAGCTCAAGAGTCATTGAGCCTCTCCCCCTTCCAAAGGCCTCAGATGGAAAACCAACATCACAAAGGACAACTGTATGGTTTTCCCCTCCCAGGGATGGCAGAGCCCCTTGGGCTCAGGGGAGAAGATATCAGTGGAAGATGATTAGGAAACTGTGGAATCTCACACCCACTTCCTTTTGTTCTCACCACTGATGGGATGTCAGACTTGCTGCTGCTGAAAAGGAACATTCTAAACCAGGAGAGGGGCATTTTAAGTGGGTGGCATGCTTCCGTGTCTGAAGAGGTTGGCCATTGACACATTTCAGTGATGCGATGTGGAAAATACAGCCACAGGGAAAACAGCCTGAATTTTCCATAGTCTCATAATTCAAGCCCTCCCAGAAAGGAGGCAGGAACAAAAGAGTAGTGGCTAGGATAGAAAAACACCCCGGCTTGAAGATGGCGGAGGGGCCTGCCCACTAGGCCAGGGGTCCCCGGGTGGCTGGGATGGGCAGAGGCCAGCAGATTCTATCCTTCTAATGCCTGGCAAGCAGAAGAACTTAGGCTCAGCCCCACGTACATGAGATTCCTAGCAGCCTTTGCTTTTTCCATTGTTTCCAGGGTCCTCCTTTTTTGATTAAATCTGTGGGGACCTCCTTCCCCAGAGAGAACACACATCCTGTAGCAGAAAGTTCAAATCAAAGGCCAGAAGTCATACTCAGTGCCTGCTTTGTGCAGAGCTGCTCTCCTCTCCCTGCACCCCTATGGTTTTGCTGGGATTTGGAAGGTGAGAGGAAGGAAAGAGAACAAAATATTCATTAAGCACATACATTAAGATGCTGTGTGATCATTTCATATGAGCTATTTTCCTTCACTCTTACCAAACCCACCTACAGCATGATGTACTAGCCCTGAGTTAAAGATAAGGAGTGAAAAACTCAGAGTGACTTGCCAAGGTCACCCAGCTAGTCAGTGGCAGAGTTGGGATTTATAATTATTTCCAAATAATCTGTCTTACTCCAAAGCCTCGACTCCTTCTAGTACATTGAACACTGCCTTGCAAAATGATCAGATGGTGGGAAGGTCACTAATAGTAACAGAATGTCTGGTACATGCCATGAAATGTGGTCCTACTTATCACCCTTAATCTTTCTGACAACATAGCTTGTGAGGTTTTATCATGCCCATTTTACAGATGAGGAAACCGCAACCCAGTGAAGTTAAATGACTTACCCAGGCTTGCCCAGCAAGAACTGAGGAAGACAGCAGGCTTTGGGAGCTCACTGTAGAGGGAGTTGGTCATTTTAGAGCCTTTTGTCTGAGTCTTGGTTTGGAGAGACGGGGCAGCCCTGGTGGTGTGGCTGGGCTCCTTGGTGCTGGAGCACAAAGGAATCTCCTAGCTCCAGCCAGAAGAAGCACCAAGGCCATTATGAGGATGGGTGGCTCCAGGGTGTCTGGAATAGGAAGCTTGGGTGTGCCCAGACCTCCCTCCCTAGACCATCTGCACATGGCCTCCTCCTTGGAGCTGAAGCTTTCCATGTTTCTTGCCATCCCACAAAAGTGAAGCAAAATTTGACATGGCCTTTTGTGAGCAAAATGAGGTCAAAGCATATGTTTTTCCACCACTGAAATAAATTAAAGTTTTTCCCAGGCTCATTAGCATAAATGGTTTAACTTGAAAGTTAAAAAATTCTGGGAGACCCCTTTCCATCCTCACTGTGGAAGAACTTTGTGGGTAGTGTTGGAGGCGAAAGAAAGAATAATTCCTCAGGGCAGGGAAGAGGCTGGAAGGCAGAAGATTGGACGCTCCTTAGAGGCTCGGCAGGGAATGCCAGGTGCGGTCCCCCACCCAGCAGCCCTGCCAGGGGGCTGGGGAAGTGACCTTTTTTCTGCCCAGGGAAAACAAACTGGTTCTGTTTTTGTTCTGCTTTAGATTTTCTTCACCTTTTCCTTTTTTTTTTTTTTTTTTTTAAGGGAATTGAGCGAATTCTTTGAGTTGTATTTATAAAGAGGGCAATGGATTAGGGGCACTGAAGCAGTGGTTCTTCACCTTGGGCATATGGCAGAATTATTTTCTTAATCTGGATACAACTCACAGGAAAAGTAATGCGTTTTTATTTTCACTTACTTTTAAATTAAATTGAGCACTTCCTTTAATCTGAAATGTGGACAACAAACCACAGTATTATTAGCAGTACTTCGTACCAGTAGCAATCACAAATATTTTTATTTTCTCTTACTGTTGTTATACATATCTTAAAATAGCATTTATGCTCAGCACTTAGAGATGAAGAGAGTTGTCAGAGTTGCCGATAGGTCTTGCAATCCAGTGTGTTCATAAGAAGCCCATAAAATACTCTCTCTCAAAATATTCTGATAACTCGATTTCAATGCAACCATTTTTCTTTGTAATCCTGTATGTTTACCTTTATTCATCTAACTCTGTTATTCTGAGAACAGGAGAACAGGCTTCATCTAGGTGTTAAAGGGGTTCCTAGGACAAAAAAAAGTTAAGACCCCTTATTTTTAAAAGGCCAGTGTCCACACTGGGGCCTCCTAGTCACTCCTAGTCACAGATATAGATATGGCCTAGTGGGCAGCAGGGAAGCTGTAGAAGGATCTGTCTGTTGCCTTCATTGAAGTGACATCCCCACCATCATAGATAAGACTTAACCCTGAGGTTCCTCGAGTCACGCCAGCCTCCCCATTCAGTTGGTTTGAATCCTAAAGACTACGAAGAGCCATTTTCAAGAAACTGAAGATTGAGAAGATTCTGATTACCAGCGTTGTTGGGTGGGTGGGGGGGGGGGGGTCTTGAAAATGCTGGGCCTGGGCTCCGTCTCAGATGTAGGAGTGCCCAACTCATCCTGGGGATCTCCCAGATGGACCGTTTGACACCAGGGTAGCCCAGATAGGGGCCTGCACTGACTCCTTCTGCTCACAGCTGCAGCCAAGGCTGATCTTCGGTGGAGAAGGCCCCTGGCCCGTGGCCTCAGCTTGGCAGCCTCAACTGCTGCGTGAAGCCTCCTCTGACTCCCTTCTCCCTCTGCGGCCTGTCTTACCCATGGCGTAGCTGGAGGATGCAGACATGACATCCAGTGGAGATTTGTGATGTCAGGAGGGATTACAGGCCACAGCCCCCGGAACTTTGTTCTTCCTGAGAGATTTCACCTGCCCCATGGAAGGCTCCAGCCCTAGGCCTTTGGGATGGACAGAGAAAATACAAAAGATGATGCAGTTTTCATCACCTCCCAGTTCTCTCAAGGACACGTGCCTAGGGACTGTGTCTCAGAAGCACTGTCTCTTAAGGAACCAGCTCTTGCATAGGCACTATCTCCAAGTGCTGAGAGTGTGGAGGGACTTGGCACATTTATTACTTCCTTCCCAAGGCAAAGGAAAACCAAATTTAAGAGACTGAGCTAGGCCAAGTCAGCTCACTGACTCATCTAAAAAGAGCAAACAAGAAACCAACTGAGTCAGTCTGGAGAAACTCTATCCATCCCCAAAGGCAGGGGGAGTGTCCTGAATGTGATCAAAATGAGGCTGGGCAGTGAGGACACTCTCAGAGCCTGCTTGGCTTTCTGTAATTACCGAAAAGCAGAAGCATGTACTCCCACCCTGTCCCTGAATCCTGTTCAATTCCTAGCCCTCATCCCCTGCATCATTCCTTCCCTTGCATGAATGAAGGAATAGCACAACCAATCCTGTGAACACTCCCAGGCTTAACTGGGTGCAGGTAAATCATGCGACTCACTCTAAACTTAATCTTATTAATTGCCGTGTTTGAGAGAAAGGGGATTTCATTAGGGCCTCCAGAGGAGTTTTCTGAGGAAAGAGACACAAACTCTGGCCACCCAGGAGGCCCTGCCTGGACCCTGCCCACCACGGTTGTGTCAGGACATCATCCTCGATTGTGGCCTGAGGACTGGCCATGGTCTCCCTGGCCCATGGAAGTGAGAAGGCCCAGAGCCCTGTGGCCACGGCAGGGCGCTGCTCCCCGCCATGGCTCAACATTATTAGCCTGGGGCAGATGCCAGCTCTGAGGGGTCCGCCAATTCTGGTATGTCCCAAAAAGTGGCTGAGACTGGAGACAAGGAGATGCAGGCTATGGATGAAGCTGTGAGCCAGAGTGCTGTTTGCACCCCGAAGCCAGAAAAGGAGGAAAAGGTGATGGAGATTTGTGGAGGTAGCTGAGTGTGTGGAGAGGCTGGGGTAGAGCAGGTGCCACCCTTCAGACAGCGCCATGTGGAAGCTGGTGGGACATGTTTCTGCTAACTTGCCAACTCCCAGGAGACCTGGCATGTCACCCAGACCCTTTACCCAGCAGGGCCTGTCATCTCCCCTAGGAGGGCTTGTTACGATTCCCCAGATCTCTCTCCTCCAGCATTTCTTCCGGGAGGGCTATCCTCACGCCTCTGACACATCATGGTTGAGGCCCCCATGACTCCTCCAATGACCCTGGAGCACCCACAGCACTCCCCAGAGGCAGCTCCAGATGTCTTGCTGTTCATTGCCCTGAACATTTATTTTAAAAAAGAGGCCCTCACCATGAACTTCCAGCATCACGGGGGGCAAGGCTGGGGATGGGGGTGGTCCTTTCCTCAGAGACCAGCTAGGACCCTGGGGAGCACCTGCAGCAGCTGATCCAGAGACCAGGACATCCACACGGACAGATATCTTATAAAAAGTCCTCGGGTTCATAGGAATGCAAGCTCTGCTGGGGGCGGGGAGCTGCTAGCCATGGATGATAATATCAAACCTGTTTGGCCTGGAGAGCAACCAAGAAGGCCCAGGGGTCCTAGCCAAGGCCAGGCAGGGGCAAAGTGGAGATGGAAAAGTTGCTGACATCAGCTACGGAGCTGTAAAGTGGAGGGACAGAGAGAAAGATAAGACAGAGGGATATGAGACAGGCCTCTTTTCTGTAGATGACTGTGTGATTGCTGAGGGCACAAACCCCACCATGATTTTGCTTCTGGTTAGCCTTGCTGCAGGGGAGCAGCACCCCCACCCAGCCCCATGGGCATCGGTGATACCTGCCGAGCCCTGAGATCATCACCTTCAAAGTGCCCAGCAGGAAGGCTGGCAAGGCAGAGGGTGAATTTGAATGCACCGTGTTCTGGGCGTCTGTTACCCAAACTTAGCGGTAAAAAAACCACCATTTATTATGTTCCTGGATTCTGTGGGTTAGGAACTTGGACAAGTACCATGGGGATGTTTGTCTCTGCTCCGTAATGCCTGAGACCTCTGACTTGAAGCCGGGGAGACTCAATGACCAGCGCTGGAGACATCCAGAGGCTCTTTTCACCCAAGCTCCTGGCTGTTGCCTGTGCTGTTGGCCCCGCCATGTAGCCTGGACTTCCTCACAACATGGTGGCTTGGTTCAAAGGGCAGGCACCTGACGAGGGAAAGAGCCAAGTGGAAGCTGTGTTGCCTCTTAGAACCCAGCCTTGAAGTTATGCAGCATGACTTCCTCCATAGTCAGTTCATTAGAAGTGAGTCGTTAGAGCCAAGTGCTCTGCTAGGATAAGGACGGTATGATTGAGGGGCTGGTATGCTGCCTTCCAACCCCCTACTATTTTCTGTTTCTAGAAGCAATCCCTTAATCAAAGAAGCTATGAGTGTTCTAGGTGGAGAAGAGACCAGTGATTTCAGTGCAGGTCTTGGGGGCTTTAGGGACTGAGGCATTTCCCTCCTTGGGTTGCCTGGAGACACCAGTGATCAACCAGCCGTGGGTCGCCTGGACAGGGCCACCCCTCAGAGAGAAAAACCAACTGTGGGCACTTACAGCCCTCCCATCTGAATCTTGGCTTTCCCAGCATGAGTCTTGGCATGTCTTATAACCACCTGTTGGTCCTTGAACCCTGAACTATTCCTCCCCTTGTCACCCCAGCCCTCAGTACCCAACTGGGGTGGGTACTCAGGGCTGAGGAGCACCCAGGAGAGAGGCGCTAGCTGCCCGGTGGGAGAGTCAGGGAAGGCTTCCTTGAGAAGGAGACATCTGTGCTGCTCCCTAAAGATTAATTGACAGATAAGGGAGGCAAGGGCATTCTAAAAGCATGGGCCAAAAATCTGGGTCCTAGGGAGGTCAGAAAAATCAGACTGGAAAACAGGTTGGGAGCTAACTTTGTATACCTTGCAGTTTGGACTCCAGGTCATGGTTGCCGGAGAAGGTAGAGAGACAATCAGTTGTGAGGTAGAATGTGCTCAGGGTGACAGTCTTATGGGAACTCATCAATTTGCTACAGTCCAGAACCCATAAGCCCTGCAGATTCAGAGACCAGACCTGCTCAGCAATCTTGCTCACTTAATTCCGACCTCACTAATGTGTAAACCAAAAGCACAGGTTATTAATTGGCAGGGGTGAGGAACATCTCATTCCAGTGGCAGGAAAGTGGGGACTCCCACCCAGGATGCCCCTTATGTGGTGTCAGCATCCTGGGGGACAAGTTTGGTTTTCTGTAGGTTGCTGGGTGAGAGAATTAAAGCCAAGGGAGCTTGAGATCGCTGAAGGGACGACATGGGTTCCAGGGTGCCTGGTGCAATCAGAGCAGAGAGCTGCCACGGAGCTCCAGGCCTCCCTCTCCCCGGGTCACTGGGGACACACCTTTTGTTCACTCCCTCTCTCCTTGTCACATTCTTTTATGATGCCGGAATCACAGATGCGGGCTGACTATTCCCAGGGCCTGCAAGGCGGGCTGTCTCCTCTGATTATGTGTTGATTGAATTTGTGCAACCCTTAGTCTTCTGCAGGGCCCCTCGGCTGGAGCAGCTTTCTGAACAATTATGATCAATGATGTGCATAATCAAGTTTGTGTTTTAGGCAGATAACTGGGGCTGCAGAAAGGAGTCTGATGGAGAGGGAGGCAGGCTGGTGGCTGGACGCTGGCCTCCTTGCTGCCACATTGTGCGGAGGATGAGGTAGGACTGGTGGGAGCATCTGTGAGGGTAGCCAAGGCCCTTCCCTGCCTGGGAGGAAACCCCAGGACAGTGAGCCCCAAACCACCAGAGCTCCTTTCCACCAATTTCCTGGCCTTAGCAGGAGCTGGGCAGGAATAGAGACTTCTCAGGAGGGTAGAGTTAGGAGTGAAACCAGCTTCCTTTCTCTCTGGCACTCATCTCCTGGGATCCACATCCAGATTCAGTTCCTGAGAACCTGGTGAGAACTTGGCTACCCGCCTGTGACCGGAAGCATTTCTCTCCGAGTCACGTGGGGGACTTCACACGGACCTGGGCTGGCTCTCCTGTGCTGCATCCAGACACTGTAGGCCCTGTGGGGTTTGCAGCCTGGAGTTTGCAGCAGCTGAAAGGCCTGTGGGCCCTGAGCATATACAGCAGCAGCTGCGAGGGGCTGCTCCTGCCAAGGCTTCCCCGCCCAGCCTCCATTTCCTGACACAAGGGTCAGACAGTTGGAGCTCCCTGTGGGTTGGGGAACAGAGTGGATGGGAAAAGTTAGGCTGAGTGGATGGGAAAAGTTAGGCTGGGGAGAGTCTGAGGCGTTCACTGTCATGATTTGTGCCTTTCCTTGTGTCAGTGAACCTGTTCCCCACCTCTGTAGCTGCTCTTGTTACCTTGGGATACTCAACCTGGCCATATTTTTGGTTCCCAGCCCCCATGTGCTGCCTGACCTAGCAGGAGAGCCAGCTGCTGCTTCACATCCTGGCTCCAGCACTCACTAGCTGTGTGACTTTGGCAAGTTACTCAGCCTTTCTGTCCCTCAGTTTCCTCGTCTGTAAAACAGGAATAATAACAGTCCTCTCTCAGTGGATTGTTTGGAGATCACATGAGTTAATGCTTAGGATGCAGGACAGCTCTGGGAATAATATCTAAGAAGCAATATAAATGTTGGCCATTATGGCTATGATTGTTTCATGACAACCCCTATCATCACACAGAATCCAGAGGCCTTTTCTCCAAGTACAGAAGCTGCACCTGAGCATGGTTGCTCATACCTGTAATCCCATCACTCTGGGAGGCCAAGGTGGGAGGATCCCTTGAAGCCAGGAGTTCAAGGCCAGCTTGGGCAACATAGAGACCCCATCTCTACAAAAAATAAAAATAAAAGCAAAACCAAACAAAATGTTTAAAAAAAAAAAAAGAAGAAGAAAGAAGAAAGAAGAAGAAGAAGAAGAAGAAGAAGAAGAAGAAGAAGAAGAAGAAGAAGAAGAAGAAGAAGAAGAAGAGGAAGAAGGAGGAGGAGGAGGAGGAGGAGGAGGAAAGAAGAAGGAGGAGGAGGAAAGAAGAAGAAGGAGGAGGAGGAAGAGGAAGAGAAAAGAAAAGAGCAGAAGAAGAAAGAAGAAAGAAGAAAAGAAAGAAAGAAGGAAGAAGAAGAAAGAAGAAGAAGAAAGGAAGAAGAAGAAAAGCTGCACATGCTCACAGAACCGCTGAAGCACAGGCCAGAATCTGGGTTGGTGAGTGGGTAGGGGGAGGAAGGCTTCCTGGCCTCCTCCCTGGAGTGCTGTGTCATCTGCTCCTGTCTGGGGTCAGGAGCAGGCACCCCAATGTCCTTGTTTTCTTATCTTCATGGATGTCTTTGAGGCCACCTCTTTTTCTGTGGCCACCAGCTGCTCTTTCTCAACCTTCTCCTGCTTAAGGCCCCCACTCTCTCTCTTCTAAGAAATGCACCTGTTGAATCTTCACATTGATCGGATTGGCACATAAAATACAAGACACCCTATAGAATACCAAAATAATTTTTGGTATGAGTCTGTCCCGTGTAATAATTGGGGCATACTATATGAAAATACTATTCATTGTTTATCTGAGATTCAGCTATGGCTGGGCATCTTGTAATTTTATTTGCTAAATCTGGCAAATAAAATTTAGCTAAATAAAATTTACTTAGCTAAATTTGACTAAATCTCCTTTAATCTGTCCAATAACCTCATGAGGTTCCCCACTTTGAGGCCCCTAAATGAAGAGGTCCCATGCAAGTGGAATAAGGAGCCATTGAGGAGGCAGCGGGTCTGGGAGACCTGGAAGTGCTGCTGGACTTGTCAGTGCATTTGGGCCTGAAATGCCCGTCAGCCTCCTGATCTTCTGCATGTGGAGTGCCAACTGTGGACTCGGTGTGTCTGGGGAAGGATAGACCCAGGTCAGGCTCAGTCGCTCCACCCACACAGCGTGTCTTTGGATAGGTGGTGGGGGCTGTGCAGACCCTAAGTCCCTGGAGAAGTGTTGAGGGGAGTGGGTAGAGAGGGCTCTCCCCACAGCTGCCAACCCAGGCGAGATGACAGGCACTTGGATGAGTAGAGACAAGCCGCTTCCTTTGGAGTTGAATATGCATCTGACTTTTCCAGAGGAAATGCCACTCAGACTGAAAGAATGTTGGGAGGCTCTGTGTGTGGAGGGCTGGCTCTCGGTGGCCTGGCAGCAGGACAAGAATCCTGGAGGAGGGAACAAGCTTTTCCAGGGACCGGCAAAGAGTGGAGGCTCCCAGAGGAGCCCCAGAGGTGGGAGCTGTATATATTGGAAGGGGAAGAGGGAGGATAGGAGGAGAGAGAGAACTCCAGGACTATTTCCTGAATGAGCAAGGCATGACAGGCACTAAAGGGTTAGGAGCAGTGTTCTCCACTGGGGTGCCAAGCTCTGCTCGGGGTGCATTTTCCTCTTTCCTAGGCTGTGTGACTTAGGGAAGAAAATTAGTGGGAGCAGCCCCAGGCGAGCCAGGCCTTTGCAGACATTAGCACTTCAGAATAATAATAGCTGGCACCGAGGGGCTCCTGGCTCCTGCCTGGGTTTTTCCACAGGGCAGTCTCTGCAGTGGGTCAGGCTAGAGCCCCTCAGTGAGGTTTGCAGCCCCCACCTCCTGGGCTGGCTGAGAGTTTCCAGTGTAGCATCCAGGAAAGACTGGAGGCGCCCTGTTGTGTTCCAGACAAATGTGCATCTTACAGGCTTCTGTGACTGGCCTGGTTTTAAGGTCAAAAAAGGACTCTCAGGAATGGGGAAAGCCTGACTTGGGAATCCTGTAGGATAAAAGGGAGGCTGCCTGCTGCTCTTCCTCAGGGCACTGTTCCTAATCCTGCAGTCACCTTGTGCCAGGGCCAGCCTTGTGGACCCTGCCCTCCTGCAGCAGGCACAACTGGCAGTGCTCCACCTCCCTGAGAGTTCCAGAGCTCCCTCCTGCCTCACACTGCCACCTCCTGCCTCACGCTACCACCTCCTGCCCCCTGGCTGGGGCCCTGACCCAGCCCACCCACTCCCAGAGAGAGCACCATAGAGCACTGGGTTGCAGTTGAGCAGAAGTTGGCTTGAGTGCAGCTCTGCCACTTCTTCTGATTTTGGCAAGTGACTTCATTGTACTGTCTCAGTTTCCTCATCTGTCAAATGGGGCTTCTCTTGCTTACTTTGGAAGACAGGATAGTGTGAGGATGAGCTGAGGCGATGGATGCCCGGGGGCCTAGCCCCCAGGGGTGATTGAATTGTGTCTATTTTTTTTTTGTCCCTTGCAGTCTCCTTGTCCTTGTTGGTAGTTGGCCTATCCTGGGCCCTCTGTTGGTTCCATTACAACTGTCCTCCTTCTTCTTGTCTTCCCCTCCAGAGCAGAGGGCTCTAGGATGAAGCAGGAAGTTGTACTGTTGGTAATGGGCAGGGCACTGGCTCAAGCCTGATGTTCTGGGCCTTTTCAGTAGAAATGTATTCATTAACAAATGGACCCATTGGCCCACACTTAAGCTCAGGAGAGGCCATCCTTTGAGCTCCTGCCGTGAGTTAAGCACTGCAAATAGAGATCCACTCTAGGGGTAGAGTGAGTGGAGGCCACTAAGCACTATGCAGCTGTTATCTCCTTAATCTATCCAGTAACCTCACGAGGTTCCCTGCTTTACAGATAAGACCCAGAGAGACTCAGTAATTAGGCCAAGATCACCTAGCTTGTAAGTGAACATGTATTAGAACCCAGGCGTGTGTGCAAAAGCCTGTCTCAGCCCTACATGGCCCCAGATACACTTGTGCCATATGGTCTTGACTTGTGACTGAGCAGTATGGCAAGTGCAGCGACAGAGCCTGTAGAGGGGAGTATGGGGGCCCAGTGGGGAGTGGGGAACTGTGCCTGGACTCTCCCAGTGTTGGCACTGCAAGTCTGGCATCCCAGGATGCCCCTAGCCCTGGGTGAACCAGGACCTTGGCCACTTCACCCACACTGCTGGCTCTTTACCAGAGGACCACCTCTGCTCAGGAGGGTGCCTGGGCCAAGCTGCTTCCCACCCATGGGTTCTGGGAACAGTCCCACATCCAGAAGAGGATATTTGTTTATCTCACAAATTATACCATCTGTTCATCCTGGGAGCGCTCAGGGCCTGGCATGACCATGCTACCCCCAGGGTGCCAGGAAATGGTAATCCACAGATAACATGCCCCACCCAAACCTTCAGTGACCAGAATGTGTACGGGGCTGGGGCGCCAGAGCCTGGCTCAGCCAAGAGACCCTGTTCTGGTCCCTGTGGCTCAACATCCTTTGGAATGCACCAGTACCTCCCCACTGACAACCCCTCTGTCACCTTCTAGCAATAAGATGCTGAAGGCTTAGGAGCAGAGCTGACTGTGCATGGAAAATCTAAAACAGAGGAGACTGGGGCTGCCGGCTTGTATGGAGGGAAGCCACATGTACTAGTTTGCTAGGGCTACCATCACAAAGTACCCCAACCAGGATGACTTAACAGAAATCTGTTCTGTCACGGTTCTGGAGGCTGGAAGTCTGAAATCAAGATGTCAACAGGATTGTTTCCTTCTGAGAGCTATGAGGGAAGGATGTGTGCTCTTATAGATGTGTGTGTAAATTTGAGCTTTTCTTCCATCAACACCGTTGGGCTCTAAGGCTCTATGACCAGTGGTTCATCTACTCATCAGTTCATTATTTCTGTTATTTTTTTTTTCCAAGATGGGGTCTTACTGTCTCACCCAGATTGGACTGCAGTGGTGCGATCTTGGCTCACTGCAACCTCCACCTCCCAGGCTCAAGCGATCCTCCCACCTCAGCCTCCCACGTGGCTGGAATCACAGATGCATGTCACCATGCCCAGCTAACTTTCTGTTATTCTTTTCGTGAATGGCAGCTGTGAGTCAAGCACATGCTGGGGGAATTAGAGTCAGAGACTGCTCCAGAACTCATGTTGAAATTCAATTGCCTTTTTAACAGTATTAAGAGGTGAGACCCTTAAGGGTTATTTAGATCCTGAGGGCTCCGCCCTCAGACATGGATTAATGCCATTATTGTGGGAGTTGGTTTCTTATAAAAGGGCAAGTTTGGTCCCCTTTTCTTTTGCCCTTTCTTGTGGCCCTTTCACCTTCTGCCAGAAGATGATGTAGCAAGAAGGCCCTCACCGGATGCTGGCTCCTCAATCTTGGACTTCCCAGCCTGCAGAACCATGAGCCAATAAATTTCTGTTCATTATAAATTACCCAGTCTCGGGTATTCTGCTATAGCAGTAAAAATGGACTAAGATGGTGACTGACCTCACAGGGTGGCTGTGAGGATCTGAGAGGCGTACTGTACTTAAAGCCTGAAGCAGGTGCATGCAAATGGTTGGCACTCTCTAAACCTCCACTCTTGTCCTCCCCTCCTGCACAGTGTGCAGAGCTCTGAGGACAAGTGCATCCTATTGGTGGAGGACCTGAGCCTCCACTCTGCGTGCAGTTGACCCTCACTTCTTGCCCTGAAGATGTTCTCTCCAGAGCCATGAGCTTGAGAGGAGCTAGGGGAAGGCCCTGGCCCTGGAGGCATCTATCCCCGGCAGCCTCTTCCTTTGGGCCTCCAGTGAACAAGAATGTCTGGGATTCCAGAGAAGTGTGGGAAATCCAAGTGCCCGGCCACTATGAGGAGTGAGGTGCAGTAGCAGAAGCGTCCCCAAGAAGCGGTGCCTCTGCGGGCCCCACACAGACCCTGGGAAATCCTCTAGGGACTCGCTTGTTGTCTGCTCCCTCCTCCAAGTTTTGACTTCTGCTCTCTCAGAGCCTCTCTCCTCTGATCAACTCTAAACTGGAAAATCGAAGACTCAGAATGACTCCTTTGCCATTTTCCACTATTTCATGATAGTGTCAAAGCACCGGGGCTGCTTCCAGCCCAATGTTTCTGCCAAATCTATGCCGTGTTCCCGGTCAGCCCTCTCTCCCACCGGCTTCTGCGCTTTCTAAATATAGTTCCCTCCTCGGGACAACAAAGAAGCCATCCTCTGAATGACTGCATTCCCCACAGCCAGCTTCTGGGCTGTCTGTCAGATTTCCCCAGCAGGATGGGAGGGAGGAGTGGGGGCAAACAGGAGCGGCCAGGACTGGAGAGGAGCTGCTGAAGTCCATGCAGCAGGGTGCTGTCTTCCAGCCATATGACATTTGGGCCCAGACGCCCGGTGGCTATGACCTTGACCGTGAGTTCCTGCCTTCTGCCTCTGGGGATGCATGAGGCCCAGGGCCCTGTCCTGGGCAGGTGCTACTAAGTTGTGACTGAACAAGAGGAGAGAGAAATGGTGATCTCCCCAGCAGGAAATGAAAAGAGTCTGTTGCTCCACTCCCGTCAAGCTGGGTGACCTCTTGGCAGATTCTTTCCTTCAGTCTCAGTTTCTACATCTGTGAAGTGGGGATAAGGACTATGTCAAGGAGACTAGAGAGAAATTGTGCCAGGTGGCAGGCACTAGTGGTCCTATCTGGCCAGGGCTCTGCGTGCATGTGATGGGTTGCAGGCGTAGCCTCTGAAGTGCTTTTTGGTGCGCCTTTCACTTTAGCCCGGTGCAGAATGGAGTCCTTCTTCCAGTCCCAGAGCTAAGACGTAGAGGCCCTGCAAGGTACTCATTCCTTACTAAAACAAGACCCCAAGCCCAGAGCCCCTGCCTTCCCTCCCAGGCCTCTTATTTCTGATCTCAGCTTCTCAGCCATCCAGAGCCCAGTTGGATGCTGAGGCCCCTTTAACACCTTGGCTCAAATGTGGACAGAACCCTTGAGCACAGCTAAGAGCAATTATAATTATTGAAAAGAATAAAATCTGGATTTCTCAGCTGTGGGCGTGGCTGTGCTTGGAGGGCACTGACACATGTCCTCTCCACCCACCCACTCAGTTCTGCTAAGGGTAGAGGGCCTGACCTCCTCCTCAGGTCTAACAAACACCGGGAAAGGTGGGGCCAGCCCCTACTGCTAGCGGTCCTCAGGAGAGACTCAATGCAAACAGCTTTACTGGATGGAGATCCTGGCCTTTGTACAGTAAAAGGTCACTCTGCCCTGGGACTTGCCTGGGGTGGACATACAGGCCGCTGCCCACCTGTTTGACACCCTCAGGATGTAGGTAAGTCGGAACTAGATGTCTGATCCCCAAGTGCTGACCAGGACAGAGATGTCAAGTTTTGGTGGATGCCTTAGGGCCCTGTTGATTTAGACCTTCCTTTCTGCTCATAAGCTGGTCCCCTGGCAGGGGTGCACCATGGCGGGATCAGGCATTGGATATGTGGACGAGCAGATGCATCGCTATCTGTTGCTATGGCCACCGTTCACCGAGCATGAACTCCATGCAACAGCCCTGCAAAACAGCTCCTGCCTTCATCTTTGTTTTTAATAGAGGTAGAATCAGCAGCCCAAGGTTTCACAGCTGTTAAGTGGCAAAACTAGGATTGAGTTTGTGCGCCTTCGAGTCCCGAAGTTTCTAGTATGACTATAATTCTTAAAGAGTGTGTTCCTGCTGGGAATGGCAGTTGCACATCCAACCAGACAAGCTGGTGGGCTTGATGATAACAAAAGCCTCAAGCTTTCTTGAGGGGAATCATGCGGAACTAACCTACCAGTGCTCCTTGCTGATACCCCAAAGGAAACCAGGAGCTTTGGCATATTTAGATTTTTCAAAGGTCTTTGGCAAAGTTCCATGCCAAAATTTTTTTCCTTACCTAGAAAAACAATTAAGTTTGAAGGGAATGATTTGTCATGCACAGGAGCCTGCTCAGGGAAAGGAAGATATTCCTAAGGATGAAAATGCACTTGTCTTGATGGATAATTGTAAATCTCAGGGTCTTACAGGAATTGATGCTGGAAGAGTCTTAGCTCATATTTTTAATTAAAGATCTAGGAGAGGAAATGTATAGTGAAAATCCCAAGTCTACGAAGGCCTTTTGGGGTAATGAGAAGCCAAGTTAATGGAATGTGTTTTTTGCACTAGTTCTCAAATCATTGTTGACGATCAGCATTTTGTTAGCCTGTTTGCCACAGTAAGATCCAAGTGCTTTCACCCACTCAGCACGGATTTATTGTGTGCCCATGATGTTCCAGGCACAGTGCTGGGCATAGGCCTGAGTGTGGTGTTATTCTGCTTTACAGAAGGGCTTTACAAAAGCATATGGTTTCATCTTTTTCCTGCTTTTGTTTACGGTTCTAACCCTTGCTTGTTTTAGAAATCATTATGCAAAGAACAACTGCATTCTTTTTAATGTCTGCACGGAGGGATTTTTCTGTGAAATGACTATACAATAATAAGTTCCCTCTTGTTGGACATTTCTGTTATTTCTGGATTATAAATAATATAACAATATAGCCTTAAATACCCTTGTTCTCAGATATTTACATATATGGACAAGTGTTTCTGAGGGTAGTCACCAGGAAGGGAAATTATTGGGTCAAAGGACCTATACATTTAACTATTTCATAGATGCTGATGGATTGCCTGCAAAAAAAACAAAACAAAAAAAACCTTCAATTTTAATTACCCCAAAGCATTTGGCAATATCTGTTTCCTGAAACTAACACTGAATATTTTATTAGTTTCCTATTGATGCTGTAACAAATTACCACACATTTACTGAATTAAAACAACACAAATTTATTATTTTCCGGTTCTGGAGGTCAGAAGTTCAACACAAGTCCCACTGGGCTAAAACCAAAGTGTGGGCAGGGCTGCATTCCTCTCTGGAGGCTCTAAGAGAGATTCTCTTCTTGATGCGTGGCCCCCTTCCATATTCACAGCCAGCGATGGCCAGTGGAGTGTTTGTGACATCTTGCATGATATCACTCTGACACTGACTCTTCCTCTATTCCCTTTTCCATTTTTAAAGTCCCTTGTGATTCCATCAGGTGCTCCTGGAAAATCCAGCGTGCACTCCCGAACCTTCAGGTCAGCTGATTAGCAGCCTGCATTCCCTCTGCCTCTAATTTCCCCTTCCTATGTAACATAACATACCCACAGGTTCCAGGGAATAGGATGGGAACATCTTTGGGGGTGCCATTATTCCTCCCACCATGGAGACATTCAGCCTTTCTAATTTTTCCATTCTAAGTGGAAAAAAAATGATATTCTGCTCTTTTAAGTTGCATTTCTTGATTGATTTCATTGGTGAGGTTGAATGTCTTTCTATTTGAAGAGGCAAATTTCTGTTATTCTAAGTTGTCTGTTCATACCCTTTGTCTCCTTTACTACTGGGTTGCTCTTTCTCTTTTTCTTTTTCCAATTGAATTATGAATTTCTTAAGGGCAGAGGCCTCCTCACATTCACCTTTGTGTCCCCAGTCCCTCAAAATATAGCTGGTTCAGAGAAGGGATTCTGTGCCTCTTGGCCCTTCCTTTCTCCCAAATGTCATCCCTCCCACTCCATCTTGCCATTCTGCTTTGGAAAGAATGTCAGGAGGCTTCCGGCTGAACAGCCTGAGTTGTGTCTGTTCACAGGAGCGTGTGCTGGGCTGAGACAAAGCGCATCTGTGATTTGCTGTTAGCCCTGGGACTTCTCTGGCCATTGGGGTTCTGGCTCAGACTCAGTCCCTTCACTTGGGCGGCCGTTCACCCTACTCAGAGCCTCGGTTTTCTTATCCGTAAAAACAGCGATGGTGTCGTGCCTGACATTTGAGGGGTGCTGGGAAAGTAACTGAAACAAAAGTATCAATGCTTTGCAAGGGAGCGCCCTGGTTGCTGGGCCGGCAGCACTTGCAGTGTTGATCAGAGCAGCAGAGTCCCTGGAAGGGGACTGGAGGCAGCTGCCGGAGGTCCAGGCCTGCCCAGCCAGGCTCTTCCAGGTGGGGCTCCACACCGGCATTCAGGATGGGAGGATGCTCTGTGTTAGAGGGGGCAGCTGGTCCTTCCCTTCCTTGACCCTTTCAGAAGGTCTGCTGGGCCCCAGAATACCAGGCCTCAGGAGGGTCGTTCTCACCTCTGGCTGCTGCATATGGAGCCCTGAACCCCCTTGGCTCAAGGGCTGGTGGTGGAAAGAGACTGTCCAACCTGAACTAGTCACATTATCTTGGAGGGACTTCTCTGCCTCCATTTCCCGGCTGGCAATATACAGAAGGCAGTCCCTACCTGCTGCCCGCGGGGAAGAGTCACTGAGGGAGATCAGGGCTGTCAAGCCTGATACCTCAAAAGGGCGATCAGTGGCCATTCCTGTCATCACGTTCCCTCCTCCCCTGCCCTCCTTCCCCTGCTTTAAAGCTGCCGGTTCCTAGGCCTGAGCCTGACAGCAGGTCCAGGAGCTGAAGTAGCCCTGCTCCTGCCAGTGACCGGTGACCATGGCAGGCCACAGTGCCTTCAGCCATGCCTCCCTGCTCTGTGACTCAGGCCTTGGAGTGGACAGATTCCCCCCACTCCCTCTCTCCCTATTTCTCCAGCCAGGCAGGGCTGGCAGCCACGAGGAGACAGCACCTGGGCTGGGAGGGCTGGAGTCCAGCCTCTTCTAATTCATTTCCAAGCTGGCAGCTGCCTTTGCCTCTTGTGGGGACCCTAGACCCAGGACCCTGAGGGCGCTCCCTGTGGGCAGGGCTGTGGCTTTGTGGCAGGGTCCCTGGTGATGCCCCTCTGCTGCCTCCCAGTCTTCACAGTCAGCAGAGCCCTTGGCGCCTGGCTTCCAGCCTTTCCTGTGCAGTCGGGCGGGCCTGGACCTCATTAGCACTTTTTATTAAATCCATCTGTTCTGTGTGGAAGACCAGCCTTGAGTCCCTGTGCTCCCGCCCTGGGTGTGGGCAGGGGGAGAACTGTGCACAGATGGCGATTGTGTGAATTTGGTGTGGGATCCTCCAGGCTCTGGGCCGCCAAGCCTGCTAGGCATGGAGATGCTGAAGGGCAGTGTGGCCACGCAGGGCTCAGGAGCACCTGGAGTCTGGAGGCCTTTCCTGACCCTCCTGAGCCTATGGGGTCAAGAGTGGGGAATGGAAGCGGCCTGGCCCTTCCTGGGCACTGTGGGCCTGCTGCTGTGCTCCCCATTGACACATCTGCTCCCTGTACCCTTCCCCAGGAGTGCATCATCGATGAGGACTGCGGGCCCAGCAAGTACTGTCAGTTTGCCAGCTTCCAGTACACCTGCCAGCCGTGCCGGGACCAGCGGACAGTGAGTATGCCAGGGCCTCTGGGACTGTGGCACCTGGGTCTCGGGCACCTGGGGGAGAAGGCCAGGGGCCCCAGGGTTCCCAGCTGGGCTTCCCAGAAGAGCCTCACCATGATGGGGAGGACCTAAGAGGGCTCCCCAAAGGACTGACTCCTGGAGTGAACAGGAAATCGTTCCAGTCTGGGATGACAGGAAGCCATCTGCAGACCCAGGGCCACTCCCATCCCACCCCATGTCCTCCGGTCATGTTGTTTGTGTCACTGATGGCAGAGAAGAGGAGGGACGGCCAGGCACCGTGGCTACACCCATAATCCCAGCACTTTGGGGAGACCAAGGCAGAAGGATTGCTTGAGGCCAGGAGTTCAAGAAGGGGAGGGAAGGGAGAGGAGGTGTCCCTACACCTGTTCCTTCCCCTGGGGATGACCCATCCTAGTAGACAAACAGAGACATTCCTGCAGCCCCCAAGCAGGGAGAGCGGCAGCTGCTCTCCTTCTGGGCCTGCACCCCACCCGCCAGATCTTTCTCCCAATCTGCCAATAAGAGAGGGCAGAGGGACGGGGCAGGAAGAGGCCAGGGCACTGCTCCAGTGTAGGTTACACTGGGAAATGTGAAGCCAGGGCAAAGGAGACTCTTCCTCCACCCAACAGGCATTTTGGACGAAGCCACATGGGCTCGCAGACTTTTCCTCATCATTTTTCCTTATTCAGACAATAACACAGCATGCTAATAAGTTTGGAAAGTCAAGCAGTTCTTATTACCTTACCCGGCTGTCTGTGGTGAGGCCACTGCTGTTGCATCTCCCAGCCAACCTCACTCAGTGCCATCAGTGGGCACAGCCGTGGGGACCTCACTTTGCTCTCTAACTGCCATGCCCTGTGTGGCTGCAGGACCCTGGCACCCACCGGCCATCCTCATCTTGGGCTGGCTTGGGCCTTAGTTTAATCGGCTCATCATTGGGCCTTGCCTCTTTGGGCCTGGACCTAGGGACCTAAGGAAAAGACAGAAGGGCACAAGTCTGTGGGGACCACAAAGATCCCCTGCTGTTCTTTGCAAAATCTTAAGCTCCATGAGTCCTCCTGGTATCATTTTTCCAGTGTTCTGACCCCATGTCTCTCCAGCCAAGCTCCCACCTCTGTCCCGTTGACTTTCACTGAAATCTCAGGCTGGTCTACCTGTCTCTACGAGGGAGGATGCAGGTTGGCCCATCTGTGGTATCTTCAGGCTGGGCTCTCAGCAGGCCCCCAGTCCCTGAGCCACCGGCTCTAGGCTCTTCCCACCTGTCTGCAGCTCTGCACCCGGGACAGTGAGTGCTGTGGAGACCAGCTGTGTGTCTGGGGTCACTGCACCAAAATGGCCACCAGGGGCAGCAATGGGACCATCTGCGACAACCAGAGGGACTGCCAGCCTGGACTGTGTTGTGCCTTCCAGAGAGGTGAGTGGCTTCCCCTCAGATGCAGGAAAAACCCTGTACCAAGCTCAACCAGACTGGGCCTCCTGGGGCCACGTCCATGCGAACCACATGGGTTCGCGTCCCACATCTTGGGTAGGCTCCCAAATGCTCATCAGTGTGTGCTGCACTCCCACAGCCTCTGCCCAGAGTGGAAAGACCACCTCCTTTTTTTCCCCCAGAAAAGTTAAATGACTTCAAGATGCAGAAGCCCAGTCTGGAAGGAACCCCCAGATGGGTGGGACTAGCAGCCCCCTCCCTCCCACCACTCCTTATTTCCCAGGTTCCTTTTCCTGTGAATCACCCACTTCCACTCCCATCTTCCATCCTCACTGCCTCTCCCAGGTGAGGTCTGCTCAGGCTCTCTCTGCCCCCATAGGGCTTTTGAAAAATTCTCATTTGCCACCACCCCAGCTCTGCATCCCCAGCCCGCTAGTCCTCCCCATACCTGCCGCCTGCGTGATCTTCCTAAAGGGCTGCTTTTTGGGTGTTGCTCCCCTGGGACCTGCAGCAGCTCCTGTTGTCTCCCACGTTGTTCCGACCCCTTAGGCTGTCTTGCGAGGCCTCATGCAGCTCCAACTTACTTGTCCTCCTTTTCTCTCCACTACTCCTTGGCCTATTTGGGAATTTCACCGGCCCTGACATTTTCCACTGAGCTCAAACCCAGGCCTTTGCTGGTGCTGTGCCTGGGCCTAATGCCTTTGCCCCACTCTTAATTTCTCCAGACTTTCTGGCCCTCAGGCTCTAGCAGAAGTCCACTTCTTCCAGGCAGTCCTCCCTGCTTCAGCCCTACCAATCATTCCCTACTGAGCCCAGGCTGCCATTCTTGTTTCCTATCATTCCATGTCTTCAAACCTGCACTTTGGGGTTGACGGTGGGAGGTAGGAGGTTGTGCTCCATTTCTTTGCCCCTCCCCTCGGAGCCCTTCTGCCTACACTGGGCACACAGGGGTGACTCTGGGCTGGTTCCAGGCCTGCTGTTCCCTGTGTGCACACCCCTGCCTGTGGAGGGCGAGCTTTGCCATGACCCCGCCAGCCGGCTTCTGGACCTCATCACTTGGGAGCTGGAGCCTGATGGAGCCTTGGACCGATGCCCTTGTGCCAGTGGCCTCCTCTGCCAGCCCCACAGGTGAGGCCCCCTTTCCCTCCCTCTCAGGGAGCCAAGGGCTGAGGAGGTACCATCCAGCAGGGGCACAGGAGCAGAAGCAGGAGCAGGTTTGCCCCGGGAGAGATGTAGATTCCCTTTAGGATTGGTTTGAGGTCGTTGGGTCATGCAGACGGAAGGGTCCAATCGGCAGTCAGTTCTGGGGCTCTGGAGCCCAGGCTGTCCAGGAGGCACAGATCTGGGGCTCATCCAGCTGGTGGCTGAAGCTTCATGAGTGGATGGCCCAGGGAGAGGGCATGGAGGGAGAAAAGCCTGGGCTCCCTCCCCAGACCCATTGCAATGACAGATACACAGAGAAAAAGGAGCTGGCAGAGAGGCCACAGGGAGGCCAGGAGTGGCCACCAAGGTGGAGGGCACAGCCCACAGTGTCTGAGGCTGCTGAGACTCCGTGAGGCATCAGGCTCAGGCCTGGCCAGCTTCTCAGGGCACATCTCCCTGTCCTCCCTGCAGCCTCTACTCAATCTTCTCTCCCAACAGAATCCAGGGCTGCTGGGCAGACAGGCAGAACTCCCATTCCCCATGGCTGTGTGCAGTGGCTCACGCCTGTAATCCCAGAGCTTTGGGAGGCCAACACAGGATTGCTTGAGGCCAAGAGTTCAAGACCAGCCTGGGCAACATAGATCCCATCTCTACCAAATACATTAATTTTTTTTTAAAAAAGGAATTCTTCCTCCCCACTCCCACAGAGGTCCGTGGCTCCCTGCATGTGGCTAGACTACACCCCAGGGTCAGGCTAACTCCTGCCTGGAGGCCCGAATGGGCCAGGGTCTTTGAGGAACTGTGGTGCTGCTATACAGCCCTCGGGTCCTGCCCCTGGGCTGTGAGGCCTGAGAGTCACAGGAGGTCAGGCCTGCGCTGGAGGAGGGAAGCTGCCCCCCACAAGCACATTCTCCCAAAGTGAGCCTCCCTCAGCCATCATTTTAAGATAGATGTTGATGGGAAGTGAAGTGTCTCTGTTGAAGAGACAGGAGAGGAGGGGGTGTAAAGGTGAGGCTAGGAGCCCCACAGAGTCAGGGCACCTTAGCTTTGGGCCTGGGCAGGCTCCCATGTTTACAGCCTGGCTTTGTCCCATCTCTCCCCAGCCACAGCCTGGTGTACGTGTGCAAGCCGACCTTCGTGGGGAGCCGTGACCAAGATGGGGAGATCCTGCTGCCCAGAGAGGCTCCCGATGAGTATGAAGTTGGCAGCTTCATGGAGGAGGTGCGCCAGGAGCTGGAGGACCTGGAGAGGAGCCTGACTGAAGAGATGGCGCTGGGGGAGCCTGCGGCTGCCGCCGCCGCACTGCTGAGAGGGGAAGAGATTTAGATCTGGACCAGGCTGTGGGTAGATGTGCAATAGAAATAGCTAATTTATTTCCCCAGGTGTGTGCTTTAGGCGTGGGCTGACCAGGCTTCTTCCTACATCTTCTTCCCAGTAAATTTCCCCTCTGGCTTGACAGCATGAGGTGCTGTGCATTTATTCAGCTCCCCCAGGCTGTTCTCCGGACGTCACAGTCTGGTGCTTGGGAAAGTCAGGCAGGGTTAAAGACAGGACCAGGCTGCCACCCCTGTCCAGATTATTGACTGCTTTGCCTCTACCGGTTGGCAGACAGCAGTTTGTTCTACATGGCTTTGATAATTGTTTGAGGGGAGGAGATGGAAAGAATGTAGAGTCTCCCTATGATGGGTTTTGGGGAAATGTGGAGAAGAGTGCCCTGCTTTGCAAACATCAACCTGGCAAAAATGCAACAAAGCAATTTTCCACGCAGTTCTTTCCATGGGCATAGGTAAGCTGTGCCTTCAGCTGTTGCAGATGAAATGTTCTGTTCACCCTGCGTTACATGTGTTTATTCATCCAGCAGTGTTGCTCAGCTCCTGCCTCTGTGCCGGGGCAGCGTTTTCATATCCACGATCAATTCCCTCTCTCAGCACAGCCTGGGGAGGGGGTCATTGTTCTCATCCATCGGGGATCTCAGAGGCTCAGAGACTGCAAGCTGCTTGCCCAAGTCACACAGCTAGTGAAGACCAGGGCAGTTTCACCTGGTTGTGACTCCAAGCTCAGTATTCTCTCCACTACCCCATACCAGCTTTGGTGCCACCAAAAGCACTCCCCAAAAGGAAGGAGAATGGGACTTTTCTTTTTTTTTTTTTTTTTTTTTTGAGATGGAGTCTCGCTCTGCCGCCCAGGCTGGAGTGCAGTGGCCGGATCTCAGCTCACTGCAAGCTCCGCCTCCTGGGTTCACGCCATTCTCCTGCCTCAGCCTCCCGAGTAGTTGGGACTACAGGCGCCCGCCACCGTGCCTGGCTAGTTTTTTGTATTTTTTAGTAGAGACGGGGTTTCACCGTGTTAGCCAGGATGGTCTCGATCTCCTGACCTCGTGATCCGCCCGTCTCGGCCTCCCAAAGTGCTGGGATTACAGGCTTGAGCCACCGCGCCCGGCCAGGACTTTTCTTTTGAGGCATGCACATCTGGAATTAAGGTCAAACGAATTCTCACATTCCTCTGAAATTAAACTTCTGTTAGGAACAGCAGTGTTCTCACAGTGTGGGGCAGCCATCCTTCTGATGGAAACAATGGTTTTGACACTGTCCCTCTTTGGTAGTTGCATTAGTAACTTTGAAAGGTACATGACTGAGCATAGCATATAGGTTAACTTGCAGAAACAGTACGTAGGTAATTGTAGGGTGAGGATTATAAATGAAATGTGCAAAATCACTTAGCAGCAACTGAAGACCATTATCAACCACGTGGAGAAAATCAAACTGAGCAGGGCTGTGTGAAATATCGTTGTAATATGCAGACTGCGAACACTGAACTCTACGCCACTCCACAAATGATGTTTTCAGGTGTCATGGACTATTGCCACCATGTATTCATCCAGAGTTATTAAAGTTTAAAGTTGCACATGATTGTATAAGCATGCTTTCTTTGAGTTCTAAATTATGTATAAACACATGTTGCATTTAGAAATCAAGCATAAATCACTTCAACTGCTCTTCTGTAGTTCTTGGATTTCTTTTCCCTCTTGACTTTGAATAAATGTAAAATCATTTCAGCCAGAAAAAGTAAAATAGAAATGACCTGTATTAAAAATTCTTCCATAGAAGCAAATTTTCCACACAACCGAAGCACACCTCTTTCAGCATCAAAATATTTTAGAAATCTTAACTATTTTTGGATGGGAATTTGTCTTAAAGACTGGAAATGCTTCACTGCCTTCTGAAAGGACAAATGGAATACGTATGACCTTTTTTTAGGGGAGCCTTCTTTAATCAAATGCAGTTTTGGGCCATAACACAGTAAGATCCTCAAGGACCATAATATTAGAGCTACTATATTGAAGTTAGCTGTGTGGCAAGTGCCAGATTACCTATATTCATTCATTTAATCTTCACTGAATTCCATGAGCATTTTCTTCATTTCATGGATGAACAAATGGAGTTGCAAAGAGATGGACAGAATAGAAGTCAGATGAAAACAGCATGTAGTACAGTATGTCCAGGTTATAGTGATTAAGATCAAACAGGGAGCTGTTTCCTATTCAATGTCAAAAACCATCAGGACTACCCTACATTCTTATTACTTAACAGATATCTACTGAGAGCCTCCTCAGAACCAGGTGCTGTGGTACGCTCTGCGGTGCCAAGCTGACCCAGATAGCGTCCCTACCTTGAAAGCATCCCAGTCTAATGAGGGAGACACAGCCAGAGCAAGCAACGACAAAACAAAGACAGTCAACCTGATGTGGGAACAAAGGTGTTACGGGAGCCTCAGTGGAGCACATGGGGAGAGCTGGCATGGGAACCGGCTCTTGAAGATGATAGGAGTTTATCAGGAAGCCAGAGGGCACAGGAAAGGGCTTTCTGGACTGTGGGCAGAGGGAGGGAGGCACAAGGGTCAGGTGCCATGTAGGGGAAACTGCAAGTCATTTGCAGTGGCTGGAAGGCAAGGAAAGCTTGAGGAAGTGTTTGGAGAAGAGGCTAAACATTATGTCACCCAAAAAATGAAAACATTGTGGTAAATGAGATAAAACTAGGTTCCTCCATAGTTGTATATGCAGGTATAGTAGGCTGCTCCATTTTGTCATGATAGCCACAAACTTTTAAGAACATGAGAGGCTTTTCAAAATGCTTAGCTGAAGCCAGCATCTGAGTAGTTGGAGTGTCTCCTTTACTCAGTCTTCAGTGAAATGTGGGAGGGGCTGGGTGGAGGTGGTGCTTGAATATCTTGCTGCTGCTCTCTCCCAGAGCCAGAGTTCCTGCCAAGCCATGGCAAATGCTATCAGGTAAACTGCTCAACAGCTGTTCCCAGTCCCTCCAGCAGCTAGGGCTGGCCCCATGGTCATGGAAATGTAAGGGGAGGGCTACCAGAGTTTCTAGAATTTTTTCCCAATTGACAAAAGGAGTGGCAAACAAGAAGGGAGCCCCTGCCCTCCATCCACTTCCCCTGCCTTTGAGTATGGTGCTCAGGAGGTGACATTTGGCTCTGGGGCAGCCATCTGGTGATCATGTGATCAACAGGGTTGCACTCCCTAGGTCACTGGCATTGCTTGGCTCATGGCCCCCTTCATCTTCAAATCCTGCAATGACAGTTCTGTCCTTCTCAGGTGCCAGCTCTCAGGCTTTCTACAGCTGGGAAGGGTTCTCCACTTCTGGGGACTCATGTGATCAAATTGCGCCCACCTGGATAATCCAGAATAATCTTCCCATGTCAAGATCCTTAACCTTAATTGCATCTGCAAAATCTCTTTTGCCCTGTCAGGTAAATAATCACAGGATACAGGGTTTAGGACATGGCCCTACCACAAGAAGAGTCTGAGTCCTCGACATTGAGGAGGAAATCAATCCTGGTCTCCACCATCTCTGGACACCTTAAGTAAACCACCGATATTATTATTGATAAAGCTGGTGTTAGCTTTTCTGTTATCTGAAGCCAAAAGCATTTCTGACACCGGAGCTATTTGCATGATGAACCATAGCCTGCAGGGGAACAAAGCCCAGCTGGTTCTCTGGGCCTGTGGGGAGGGAGGATGAGGTTGAAGAGGGAAGGGAGGGGCCTGCTGTAGTGTGAGGGATGAGGACAGGATGAGAAAAAAGGCATTAGGTATTCCTGTGGTCTGCGCATCTTCACCAGATAAGAAATGCAATTCAGCTATCTGGAGATTACTTTTTGATAGCTATGCTTGGTTTCTAAAATCAGGACAAACAGCCACGGAGCTAGGCCCCTGCACACAGGGTTTGCTGAAAGTGGCCACCTCAGCAGCAGCAGCACAATTGCCCTGCGTAAAGATGACCAAGGGAGGATGAAATCCCCTTCTGGGAGACTGTGGTGTTTGGAAAACAGATTCTTCCCCTCCCTGACACTCCGTTGAGGAAGGAGAGATTAGATTTTATTCCCTTGGCTGAAATCTCTGAGGGGAACTTTGAGACACTTATGGAAGATCAAATTGAGGGTTGAAGACTTGGTAGGGACTAGTGCAGCATGGGATAGTGATATGCACTGCAGAGGAGTGTCTGCCAGCAGAAGGTTTACAAAAGACGCAGTCAGATTTCGTAAGGGACACCCAATGCTGTTAGGAGTTGGGTTCTTTGCTGATAGGACCCGCAGGGCATCTACCTTCATGTCTACAAAAAAGTTACTAGTGACCAGGCAGAAGGGGACAGTAACCTCACCAGCCCCACTGCCAAGAGGTGGTAAGCACATGTCTTTCCCCGGCTCTTCCTGGCCTCGTCCACCACCAGTCAAGCTAGTGCAGGAGCTGCCAGGGACAGCACATCTCGGAGGCACTATGGAGGTTCAGGGGAGCTTTGAATGAAACCACTGAACTTTAAAATCAGATTGTCTTAATAATGCAAAATGACTTAAAAGTTACAGGATTGCACTCAGCGCTTGAGTGCCTATACAGTATACAGCACTATACTGCCCAGTGCATGTATACAAATGCATTTGACAAAACAATTGGCAGAGTTATGAAAAAAATGTAAGCATTGGGTATTTCTATCTCCATAAATCATACTCTTCAAGCAGGTGACTTAAGCAGTATAAAAGAGGCTGAAAACAGGTGGGGCTGGGAAACATGGAGAGCAGAGGGAAGGGGAGCTTGGTGCCCACCTGTGAGGCAAGGTTTTAGGGTCCAGTAACAATTTCCGACCTGGTGAGCGGACACTCACAGTTGAGACCAATTCTCTTGTGCAGGTGAGCTGGTGAGGAGGTGGAAAGAAGCAGTGCTGTCCTGGGGAAGGGGCAGAGCATTCCTCTCAACTCTCTTTTGCCTTCCTAGCTTGACCTACTGATGGCTGCACTCTTTCCTAAATAGTAACACATGCTCCAATGCATGCTTGAGTTTGTGCAGTATTCTTGTTTCTGAAAGTCAAGTTATGACAATTAATGCTGTATCTAACCAAATGATCACAGCCTCCCTCTTCCCCATGGGAACTACAATCAAGGAGAATCTTCCAATTTCATGTACACTAAACCTAGGTGGCCACAAGATTCATTTGGGCCACAAACTCCTTTGAAACCCTCATAAAAACTGTCCTACTATCTCCCTGGTAAATCACACATACACACAGTTTTGCCTTTCAGGACATATGGCCTTATAAGATTTTGACTACTAGTGACCAAAATGTCGGTGTTTTTCAAAAATTACACAGGATTAAGATGGAATAGTTTTATTTAGCAAACAAAAAACTTGCTAATTCAGAGTATCCTCTAGTCCATGTACTGTGGTTTAGACTACATTTGCAAAATTAGGGCCTTGACGCTGAACAAAATAAAATCCAGAGGAAGAACTACAGTATCCAATCAAAAAGGAAGTACTAGCAAATGAACCAGAATAAAATATTTTATTGTATTCCATACATTCACAGATCACTTCCAGATTTAGTAACAACACTGCAATGCTATGATGCTCAAACCACAGTGTAAGTTGGTAGCTCTCTCCTGCTCTCTTGGCCTCTAGATGTATCACAATACAACTACTAACTGTGGCAACCAATGCCTATTTCATTGGATTATTTTCTGACTGGAGCCTGGGTTCATCGCTTTAATTCTGGGAAGAATTTTAAAGTACCTTCCCTTACATTATAAGAGATAACCAAACACTTTAGTGTGAGGGCTGCTTCACACACAGTTTTTATCTATCACTATCATGACTGCTCTTCCTTACATACACGTCCTGTACAGACCAGCTACATACGGCATGGTCCTGAGACCACAGCTTTTGTTTCTTTGGCCAGAATGCACCCCTCACCTTCAGTGCCCGCCTTAGAAACGCAGGTACTTGGTTCTCGTGCATGGTTGACACAAGTTCATCTGCCCCATGGTAAAAGCTCTTCAAAACCTTTGAATGACTTGTGGGGAGCAGGGTCACAATTTGTTGCATGTGACCTACCTCAGCCTCAAAAGATAAGAGATCATGAGCCTCCACTGCCCCTGGGCTCAGGGAACTTGATCCACATTGCTAGGGCTCTGCCTGTTAGGTTATGGGTGCTCACCTGACTCTCTGAAGCAGAGGGAGGCTGACACAGATTAGCTTTTATTGAAATTGTTAAAGTGCAACATTGTGTTTTCACTCTATCAGGCACTGAAAAGCAAGAAGCTTTTAATGTCTTCTTTTCTATAATGAAATATATTTTCTTTACTCTTATTTGTATCTGTAATACACCTGCAATTATAAGCAGCAGTTAAACATAAAACAAACAAGAACAGAGCAGAAGGCACAGTCTAAAGAGTGGGTATCAGAAGAATTTTACCATTTACGCTCAGGAATACTAAACCAAACCCAATCAGACCAAACTCCAAAGCCCATTTTGTTACAAATCTGCCTCTTCTGTGCGATAGCAAGTCAGTCCTTTAAAGCAGAAACCCCATTTACTAATCCTATATCCCAAGTAAGCAGGCCTGTATTAGAACCAAATAGCCGTCCTCTTACATCAGAAAATCTAAGTGATCTGAAAGACAATTCATCACAAGTGTTTCCAATTTTCTTCCGAGACCATCACCAATCCCACTAATGCAAACTCAGAACATTACTTCAGTCAAGTTTAGCTAAATGCTATAGCTTCTTTGAAATAAAAATTGGCCAGAAAAATACCTAGAAAAGATTTTTTTTTTTTCATTGTGGATTCCAGGAGACTTTTAAGACATTATGGAATTCTCAGTGATTATATTCAAATGGCAGAGTCACATTTGCTGACAGTATTTTCTAATTTTATCTTTCTTATAAGAAAAAAAGGGTAAAAATCGGATCTGAAATACAGGATTCCCCAAAGTTAGATAATAACACATCTTTTCATTTCTCTTATGAGAACTTTACGGTAAATATACCTTTATCGTAGAAATGAGATATCCAATACACATTACAAAATGTTATATTTAAAGATGACAAATCTATTCTTAACCCAGATTCTTCATCCACAGAAGTTTAATGACTAAAATAACACAACAGAATGAACAAATGTTTTATTGGCATGTTCATTGTTGTAAACAGCATCTGGCATGAAAAAGTTTTACCAAAACCTTTTTTTACTGATTTTTATAAATTAGATGGTATTTCAAAATGTATGTAGAATTGTGTTCATTGAATACTTTTATTTAGCAAAGCAAAAACTTGCTGATACTAATAGACTCTGCAATGAAATCATGTTGACTGCATCAGTCTGTACCATGACCTGACCTCACTAGCAAGTTTATTCAAAACAATGTTAAGACGTTTCCCAAAAGTTAAACTACATGTAACTACAAATTGACTCTAAAACTTAAAACTGGACTTACAAGCATTCTAGAAGATTCAAACTTGAAGTAAATCTTCAAAACTAGATGTACAAAGAGAAAAACATTGAAGCCGCTGAACAGAGAAACCTCATTAACAAGGGCAACAACAATCCTATGGGACCTAGCACTGAAGGAACCTCACTGAGGATTACATTTACACAGATTGCTATACTTCTCAATGTACACAAATGTACAGAATGAATGATACGTGAAAAGAATAACCATGGGAGATAGTTGAACTGCAATTATGATAACTCAACAGGATCAATTTTATTTACATGCTGAATAAATGAATGAAACATATTCTCTACATCCATAACTTAAGTACAATCAGTTATAATTACAACACTGCAGCAATCTGAGCTGCCACCTGCTGGGAGCGGTCTAAGGGAAACGTTTTGATGTTCCAGAATAATGTTCTTAATACTCTGCAAAAAATGAAACAAAATAAAAACACAACTTCACAATTCCTTACTGGGTTACGGCTGGTTCTAAGAATTTCCTTTCTTCAGCTCCTGTTTTTGCTGCTTTCCAAGAGTCAACACATGTTGGATTTACTTCTGAATTGTCAATGAGGTAATGTGTGTATCAGTGAAATAAACAGAAAATTCATTCATTCATGGCCTTTGCACAGCTTTTATTATTAAGCTATGAGCATCCTGTTTGAGGCTAGTTTTACTAGCGGCTATGTGCACATTTGTCCGCAATAGAAGAAGTTTACTCATTCCCCTGTCCCCTTTTCTAACAGAAGGTTTGCTTTTTTTGTTTTTTTTTTTTTTTTTGCACATCCCTTTTCACTTTACAGTACATTTGACTATAGTGCACAACATGATTCCGAGTCAAAACAGTGGCCCATTGGGCACTGAGCTTCTGATTGGTGTAGGGCAGTCCAATCAGTGCTGGTGTCACCGGGTTACCCCAACCATGTCCGGCCAAAATGGCACTACCCAGTGGTAGTAAACCATCTAATTAAAACCAAAACTCCCCCAGGGAAAATGCTACACTATCAGAGTCAGTCTTGAGTCAGATCTTTATTTGGTGCTCCATCCAGATATATTTTTAGTGCTTTCTCTTTACGAGGTGAGTATGTTACACGATGTCCAGTCTTCTGGAGTCGGCTGCTTTCTTTTTTCATCAGTTCATTTCTTTGCTCATCTGTCAATTCCATTAATTCTTCTGTTTTATCCCTACATATAAAATATTAATCACATATTAGGCCAGTAGAGCCTGCCACCTCTATTAATGTATGTTGAATGCTATGATGCTACTCAGCAAGATAATGAAATCTGTTACAGGTGAACTAATATTATTTTATATATTGGGATGTCCCAGATTTCTAAGGTGTTTATCACAGGAACGCACTGCTTACTTCTAAAAATGGCAGAGAATAATCTCCATGTTATTAGCAGTAGTAACAGCTATCATTACTGAACATCTATTTATAACAGGCACTGTGCCAGTTATTTTACATGCAATAGCTCTAATTCTCATAAAATCCTGCAAGGTAGACATCACTGTTGCAATTTTATAGATGAGGAGCTAGGTAAATCAGAAAGCTAGTTTTGAACCCAGATCTCTGAGGCTCCAATGAGCATTCTTTTTCCTCTACATCTGTGCTGTCCAATACAACAGCCATTAGCCACATGTGGCTATTGAGCTTGTGAAATATGCCTGGTTCATATTGAGATGTGCTGGAAGTATAACAGACATACAATATTTCTAAGACTCAGTACAATACAAAAATGCAAAATATCTTATAAATGATTTTTTATACTGATGACTTGTAATGATCATATTTTGGATATACTGGATTTAAAATATTTTAAAAATTAATTTTACCTGTTTCTTTTTATTGTTTTTAATGTGGCTACTAGAAAACTTCAAATTATAATCATGCTTGGCTGTCACGGGTGCTGCTCCATATCATAAAAACAGTAAAGATATTTATGGAAAATAAGATATTTATGCACACCAAAACTGTATTACTAACAGCAACAAAAACATTGTGAATGTTACCTATAAAATATGACTGCACCATCATCACAGATATAAAGAGGCCAGACATTCAGGGTAGAAACTTTGGGATTCCAGTCTAAATCTTGATGAATATCAAGGACAGAAATATCACAGGGAAATGTTCCTCTACCCTAAAAAGAAAAAGAGTGAATGAATAAATCATGCCACTAGCTGTGTTTATCATGCACAATACACAGATGCAAACATTCTTAGGGCTTTACCTTAGCAAATTCAATATCTTCCAAAGGAATCCCACTGATTTCACTAAGCTGTAAAATAAAACATTTTATTTGAGTTCACTTAAAAAATAAACTTGCCTAGAAAAGTTATTTTCCTTTTACCCCACCAATAGAAATAGCTCAGTTTAAAAACTGTTTGATATAAAAAAATTAGAAGAAAAAGCTGGAAGCGGCCACCCTGCAAATACTATGTCCCAGAAATACCAAGTTAGTATATTCCTTCCAGACTTTTTCCTATACATATACAAACTACACCCACATGTTCCAAAAACATGTAAAATTAGATTAATATCTCTATATAATAATTCTGTTCCTAGAAGAATAGAATACAAAGTGACCACATGCTCTTCAATAACTGAACAATATACATTTTATCTTCTGTGGATGGACACTGAGACTGTTTTCAGTTTTTCCCAGTTACAAAGCTCTACCGTATACTTCCATGAATATATCCTTGCACATGGTGAAACTCCCTCTCTACTAAAAATACAAAGAATTAGCCGGGTGTGGTGGCACGTGCTTGTAGTCCCAGCTACTTGGGAGGCTGAGCCAGGAGAATCACTTGAACCCAGGAGGCAGAGGTTGCAGTGAGCCAAGATCGCGCCATTGCATTCCAGCCAGGGCAACAAGAGTGAAACTCCATCTCAAAAATAAATACATAAATAAATAAATAAATTATTTTTTCTTGAGACAGAGTCTCACTCTGTCACCCAGACTGGAATGCAGTGGTGCAATCTTGGCTCACTGCAACCTCTACCTCCTGGGTCCAAGCAGTTCTCCAGCTTCAGCCTCCTGAGTAGCTAAAATTACAGGCATGCACCATCACAGCTGGCTAATTTTTGTGTTTTTAGTAGACACAGGGTTTCACCATGTTGGCCAGGCTGGTTTCGAACTCCTGAACTCAAGTGTTCTGCCTGCCTTGACCTCCCAAAATGCTGGGATTACAGGAGTAAGCCATGGCACCTGACCCGCAAATACTTCTATAGGTCAAATTCCCAGATGTTTAATTGCAAATCTGAAATACTGACAAATGATGCCAACCGAACTTGAAAAAAGTCACATCAATTTATACACTTATCAAAGGTATATATTGTCTGTATCCCCTAAACCTTGAGAACTCTAGGTATTTTTCGATTTTCTAAATCTTCACCAATTTAAGAAGTGAAAAATAACGTTATTCTTTCAATTTGTGTTTCTTTTTCTATAAATTGCCTATTCATGCTGTCTTTCTTAAAATTAGATTTGTTCCATCTTTTTCTTAAGGTAGTAGCTCCTTATAAATTATGGATAGCATGTTTAATATATGTTTCAAATAATTTCCTCCTAGTTTACTGTCTTTTAGCTTTATGAGTTGCTTTTTAAATACCTTTTTCTTTGGCTGTGCTGAGGATAGGTTTGTATGTGGTCTATAGTTTCTTTTTTTGGCTTCTGGTATTATGCTTACAAATATCTTTCTCCAGGAATATGAAAATATTTTTAGTATTTAATATTTTACATATTTTCACCTAGTACATTTACTTTTTTAATATATAAACTTAATATATTTAGAATTTATTTTTGTGTTTAGTATGAAGTATGGAAATAAATCTTTTTCAAAATCCTCTTTGTGCTGGTACCACGGATTGACTAATTCACCCTTTCCCCAGAGATCCTTAGATATTCCATCTTAAAATGCAAAACAGACCTTTATCTGGATTCTCTACACAATTCTACTTCATTTGTTTTTTTGAGACATAGAGCAATTCAATCTAGTAACTTCTAACTAATTCTAACTTCTTAGGACAAAATTGGTCCAAGCAACAGAAAGTGAGGATCCACTTCTGAATGGCCAGGAGCCAAAGTAATTTTTCAAAGAATCAAGAGCCTAAACAACCACAGTGTGCCACAAGGTGTGACAGAAACCGAAAAGAAAAGTTGCTGCATCAGTGTTTGGTACTGCTTCCTAGGGTTTTCTCTTAGGCAACACAGGAAAAATGTATTGTTTATATATTTTATAAATATTATGATATATATATATATATATTCAACATAAGATACATGTTTTGTTTAAAATGAACTTACCTTCTCTCGCAATTCGTCAACACTACTGCTTTCCAATACAACCTCCTGGAAGGGATCCAACTTCATCTCTGAAGGCTTCCACCGTCTTGACAAAACTGCAAGCTGTGACATGGACTTCATCTTCTCTACCCCTAAGAATATGCAAGATTAGGCCATCATTCTATTTCCTCTGAAGGTTCATAAATCGACTTTTCCCTTAGTGCCTGACTAAACAAAAAGATTTACTTCAAGTGTTACTCTTAAAAAGTGGGCACAAGAAAAAGCCCAATTATCCCAAGGAGTTTTTGAGAATCAAATATTTACTCTCTTCTCTCCGGTCTCAGAAGATAATTCCTCTCTTCTTCAAACTATTGTTCAGCCAGTACTCCTAATTGCACTCCCCCGTGACTCCTGTTGAACGCTGCATTACCAGTTACTCTCTTCTCTGGATCTCCAATCGTCGTTTCTCTATTGGCTACTACCCGTATCTAAAATCATAATCAAATCGACTTCACTCTATCCTCTTTTTTTCACTCAAGCTATTATTAATTCTTCTCTTTCCAGTTAATCCCCAATTTAGTGATTCTTCAAAATTGTCACTTTTACATTATGTCACTTTTCAAGCATCAACTCAATTGTCACTTTTCTCTCTGGTGTACACAAGAACAACTTCTACTGATTCAGTCCCTTAGTACCTATTATTTTAGAATGACAGGTTTGCAGTTCTGTTTCTTCCACAGATTGTGTGTACCTGGAGGGCAATAAGTGGTTCTTACTCATTTTTGTAGCACAAGGGATTGCAGTGTCTGGCAATTTACAGGTCAATAAATATATCTTGGATTTAATCACATGACATTTCTTACTCAACTATCTTGATGTGAAAATATGCTGAAATAATACTGATGCAGGCACCCACCATCTAGTACCATTTTCAGATGAATCCATCTCTGCTAATATACTTAATCCTTACAAGGGTGACTTCTTTGTCATTTATGATCTCTTCCCGACTTACCCAGGCACAGTGATTATTCCCTAAGACTCCAGATACTCAAAGAAATCACAATCTGGAGCACTTGCCTACACACCATAGTAGATGGTATCCTAGTTGTTCCTTACCTCCCAACTTAACTTGTCAATCAGAATTTCAACCATTTAAATTTATGGTTGAATTAGACCTGAAGCAGCCTGAAATACATGAGGTGTTAGTATTATTGAGCCCTCTAAAAACTAGCATAATCTTGTAACAAAATATCCAGAATTGACATTTTACTTTCTATAGAAGAAAAGGAAAATTAAAATTTTCCTAAGCAACAGCAAAAAAAGAATATAGAACTAGCTGTTTACCTTGATGTGATCTTCTAAAAGCCAACTTTCCTCCCAGAGCCTCCCTCCAAAAACCAATACTTTCAATGTACCAATGTTGATAATGAAAACTGGGAGGTGCGACAAACAGGTCTGCTACTTGGACCTCCTCAAGGTCACTATTATGGGTTGAAATGTGCCCCCCACAAAAAGACATGTTGAAATCCTAATCCCTTGTACCTCCGAATGTGACCTTATTTGGAAATAGGGTCTTTACAGTGATACTCAAGGTAAAATAAGGTCTTCAGGGTGGGCCCTAATCCAATAGGACTAGTGGTTTATGAAAAAGGGGAAAACAATACAGACAGACAAGCCCACAGAAAGAACACCATATGAAGATGAAGGCAGAGACTGGGGTGATGCATCTACAAGCCAAGGTTGCCAATGATAGCCCAAAACCACAGAAGCTAGGAGAGAGTATGGAACAGATTCTCCCCCACAGCACTCAGAAGGAACCAACCCTGTTGACAGCCTGATCTCAGACTGTGAGACAATACACTTCTATTCTTTAAGCCACCTGGCTTAGGACACAAATAGTCATTGTTCTTGAGTCTCTGATAAATTATCAGTACCATGTCCTCAATACAAAATAAGCCATAATAATAAAAAAGAAACTAAAGAACAAACGTGGCTAAAAAAATAATAGCAGAGTTTTCTTAAAATGTATTAAAAACCTAACTTTGTAATTTCCTCATAAGGGGGAATTAATATTCTCAACATTCAAAAAAAGAATACTTAAAAGGCAAATGGCAGCATTTGATAGGAGAAAGATAGAAGGCTGAAAAACACCGATTATTCTTTCACAAACAACTTAAGCAGTTACACAAGGACACAGGGGAAGAAAATAAAACTTCCAGGGATAAGACGTAGGTAGGAATCACATCAATCCACGATAAGGATATCGTTATGCTTAATATAACACAAAACACTATAACGTATATTAGATTCCTCGTAACTCATTATTTGATTAAAAACTATAGGCTTCTATTAGAGCTCTAGAGTATTTCTAACTGATACTTCCCCCCAAAAATATTGAAAATACCATCAAGAACTTCAAGGAAAACCTCCCAGTTGCTGGAAATATTAATATCTTCTTCATAAATATGATAATCCAAAAAGACAGTGCCAGGATTCTTCCACGTTTTTTTCCTCAGACGAAACCTACAAACGTGACAAGACATTTAAAATGACTATAATTTGAAACTCTCAATTTAAAGATTGACACTAAACTGACACCAAAGAAAAATGAACTATGTTCAAATATAAAAGTCAAATAATGAGTTGTTAAAATTTGGGGAAATAAAGAAATGTTCCTAGTAATTCAAATTTAGAATCCTCTATAGGAAACCCAAACAAAATTTTAATACTCTTGCTTAGTCCTTGTAAACTAATCTGTCGTACTAAAATTCCGAATAGTACAGGAAATTTTAATTCTCCCAGTTTTAGAAAATCATACCAGTTCATTTCAACTGACCACACAGTCTTTCTTCAAATCACTGATGACATTAATTTTACTTTACCTGTCAATACTGAGCTCTAAACCACATTGCTCCCTGAGCTGAGGAATTAATTCCTCTTTTGATTGCCGTACAGTCATTCCTTTAGCAAACACAGCATCTAGCAGAAACTTGCATGGCTAGAAATGTAAACACAAACAATCAGAGCGTGAATTACACATTAATTAAATACATTAATATTAACACATTAAAATAAAAATTACCAAAACATTTTATTTGCAATTAAGGGCCTGAGTTTCAGAGTCTATCTCCCTTTTCTGAAACCTTAGCTCCACTATTTATGAGCTCAGCTATCTTCAGCAAGTTTACTTAAAATCTGTCTCAGTTCTGCAAATTGGGAACAGTATCTTTCTCACTGAGTCATTGTAAAGGTTAAATAGGATAACACATTTGTATTTTCCTTCTTATAATAGTTATAATTTTGAAAGCAAAACAAACCACTTTTATAGACTAAAATGAGGGAAATGTATACTAATTCTCCAAATACATTAACCAATTGTCTCAAAAGAGACACAGTTTCCACAGACTCAGATGAAATATGTAAGTCAAAATGACTGTAATGGGTCACATTAAGAGAAATAACAGGTGCCAGCTAAAATATCTTGTATGAATAAAGGCATTTTATGATAAATTTATGGTTTTCACATTTGTTTAGTTGTTCAATAGGATAACATGTTATAACAGAATGTTGTAATAGTAGGATGTTATAACCTTCTGAAAATATGATCTTTGCCTTATTCTTTTGGGTATTTGTGGTAAGGCTAGTATACCACAGGGACTAAAATATTTTATTATTCCTTAAAAAACACAGCCTGTTTAGATCATTAACCCACACCGTTTACAAGTGGTGACTTTGACCAAGAAATACTTCTTTGTGCCTCACTTTCACTTTCTTCATCTATAGAATGAGAATAAGAAATACTGCTTGTATCTTAGTTAATTGATGAGGATTAAATGAGTTAATATTTGCAAGCACCTAAAGCACACAGTAGATGCTATATAAATGCTTGTTACATACTAAAATGACTTTCAACTGCTATTCACCTGTAGCATTATGATTGTTTCCAGAAAGCAAGCACAAAGAAAAAAAAATTTTTCCTTTTAAAAGCAGGAAAATTTTGTCTCATTTCAGCATTTGCAGCAATACTTTAGAGCACAGGGATGACAAACAGTGGCCTGAGGGCCAAGTTCACTGCTGCCTACTTTTGTAAATAAAATGTTGAGACATAGCCACCTCATTGGTTTATTATTGTCTATGGCTCCTTGTGCTAAAATAGCAGAAGTGAGTAACTGCAGCAGAGGCAGTATGGCCTGCTAAACTACAAGGCCCAGAAAAAATCTGCTGACCTTTGCTTCAGAGAAATAAAATGACTATGAATAAAATCTCTACACTGTATGTTTTTAGTAACTGTAAAAAGTAACCTTATATTGTTCTTAAATGTGTTACTTACCTCTTGTTCATTGACCAAAAGCTGGTACACTTTAACTCTGTATTCTCCTTTTTTAAGTGCTCTCCCCAGTCTAATTGTAATCTATAAGTTAAAAACATTTTTTTAGACATGCTGCCTCAACAGAATAAATAACCCATTCTCATCCCATTTTTAAACTTTCCAAAATTCTCTAGATTATAGGCTCTCTGAGAAAAGGCACATATTTTACCTCTGAATCCCCAGCACCTAGAATAGTAACTGACACACAGTTAACATTTCACAAATGTTTGTTAGATGAGGGAAGAAAAATAACAAAAAACCCCCCAAATTACCATTAATCATTAAAAAAAAAAAAAATCCTTCCAGTGTATCTACTTCACCTTACTTGGAAGTAGTAAAAGCTGTTCTCCAATCTATCATTTAAAATGGACTCTAACTACTCAAAGATTATTTTAATCAACCTTATTGTCATCAGAAAATGATGAAAGTGTCTCATTCAGCCGGACGCTCTCAAACTCCTGATTGCTGGCATACACTCGAAAGACCTTGAAGTGAGAGGACAAAACTCCAACAAAGGGCTCTAAATGTTGTTTGAAAGCTGCCAGAGTAATTCTTTTATCAACATGCACCATCAACCCTAAGCATAAAAAAAAACAAAACAGGAACAAAAATGTGAAAGAAACCTCTGAGTATAAATAAAACAGATCATATACTTTTTACTATACTGTATGCAGGAAAAAGTACCCCTTTTCAGTTAGACTTTAGCTAATATACCACACTGAATGGACAAAAAACATGGACACAGAGTTTCTGATAGGTATTATCTGATAGCTTAAAATGTTCTGAGCTATTTAAGTGCTTGTTTGTTTAGGTTGCCAAACTCAAAAACAAGCTTCTAGGAATTCTTTTAAAATACATACACTTCTAGCTCTACACAGTAATAGTGTAAGCACTGGTGGTTCCAATCCCACTTCTTCTGCTTACTTATTATATGGGACACCAGCCTCTGTACCTCCATTTCTTCACTAGAAAAATGGAGATGATAATAGTGCCCACCTGAGTGTTGCAATGTGAATTCAGTGAGGTAATTCATTTATCATGCTTTCAGCACAGTGCCAAATACAGCATGATTGCCTCAACAACTGTTAGTAATATTATTTAATTTTCAGATTTTCATTAGAAAAAAATGTCACAACTGGCATACTAAGATGTCTGATTTATCATGTGGTTGGGCTGTAACAGGAACTGTATTTAAATGGATCAGAAACTCTTACCTCTTCCTGGCTTAAATTTAAGCTCTCTTGGTATTGTAATAGGATTATCTTTGATGAGCTTTGTTTTTCTCTAATGCTTATTATTTTAATCTTTTGTCTCTAATTTTATAAGCCACTCATGAGGACACATCTGGAATGCTTCTATTGACTGTGGTCTTCATATTGTAGCAGAAAGCAGAAACCGGACTCTCAGTTAATAAGGCAGGGCTGCCTTGCTGCCTCCGGCCACTGGACCTCCCTGGCTCTAAGGTTCCCTCCATGTTAGGTCTGGTTTTTCTGCTAAAGCTACACGGAAGGTAAAGGATGAGACCTTAAAATACTCCTGGTTTACATTCCCATGTCATAGCAACACTTGGGTTGAATTTTTCTCAGATGACTTTTTGAATAAATTAATGTTGATTGTTTTCCTAGCTATAAAATATAGGCTCATTAATAGAAAATGTGACAAGTACAAATTAGAAGAAAATATGAAGAGGGTGATGAACTTTATTGACTATCTACCTTTTGAGTTTTGAGACAGTTTTTCTCTTAATTTGTTTAAAATGTCACTTTTTAAGCTTTAAGGAGTGCCCCTCTCTCTATGTCAATAATCCAGCTTATGGCAAACAAGCTTGTCTATGCTATCCAACAAGGTACTACATTTCTTAATAGAAGGGTGTAATGCAAAAATTACTTGATTAGAAATGGAAAGCCTATGTCTAGATTTCAGTTTTGTCACTTTACTCCGATAAATGGCTGTAGGCAGGTCATCCAATCTCCCTCAGCCTCAGTTTTCCCATGTGATCATAACATATTGTTGTGACAAATGTAGTAAAAGTCTTTTCTAAAGCATTACTCAAATACAAGCTTTTATTGCCATTTTGGTTTCTTTCCTAACCTCTAGTAGTGTCGTGTCATAGGAAGACAAAAATGTTTGTTGGTTATTGGTATAGCTTAATATGGTGATTACGACCAACTGGTTCTGGAATTTGATGGCCTACTCTGAATGAATTCCTGGCTCCTCTTCATATATTAGATTTGTGACTCTGACTTCTCAACTTTTCTGTACTTAAATTACCTTTATTATAAAATGGAGATAACAGTATTTAAATCTCAAAATTGTGTTCTGGGGTCAATACATGTAAAATGTTTAGCATAGCTTTGGCAAAGAGTGTTAATTTATTGGCTATAATTACTTTGTAGTTTTAGATTACCATTGCACCAGTTTTCCTATCTACCTCTTCACACTGAAGAGTCTGTCTTCACAGAACAACCTTAAAATATATTTATGATTTTCCTTTTTCTGTCCTTTCTCTTACGTATTTCTTCTTTTATTCTTTTTCCTTTTTTTTTTTTTTTTTTTGAGACAGGGTCTTGCTCTGTTGCCCAGGCTGGAGTGCAGTGGTACGATCATAGCTCACTGCAGCCTCTCCCCTCTGGGCTCAAGTGATCCTTCCATCTCAGCCTACTAAGTAGCTGGAACTACAGGCTAATTAAAATTTTTTTTTTTTTGGTAGAGACGGGGCCTTACTATGTTGCTCAGGCTGGTCTCTAACTCCTGGGTTCAAGTAGTCCTCTCACAGTTTGCCAAACTGCAGGGACTACAGGTGTGAGGCACTGTAACACTCCTGGATTATAACTGCTATCTTAAGGACCATCATTTTAAATACAGTTTGATTACTGCCTGAGTGAACTGCCTATACTGTGCACAGCACATCATTCTTCAAATATCAAATTCATTGTCTACATGTTCTTCCTTGCCATTTTATCACTCTGAAGAATGTGTATTATTACTCATCATCCACATGTTTTCCCAGGGACCTACTTCCAGATGACTGAGGAGCTGCAATGAATCAGTCTTAGTACAGACTCAAGAAAAACCCGGTTGCTAGTTGCTATCCCTACTGCCCTATCTCCAAACCAGTTTTCTACACATGAGAAGGCATTTTCCAGGGTCACATTTTCTTTTCAAACAAGACCTTTTCTATGGCTTCTAAAAGCCCAAATACATAAGTTGTAGTGAATGGTTTCTCTTCTTCACCATGTTTACTATTTCAATGAACACTAGTAAATTAGCTTAGTATGAATTTACAAATATGGCCAATATTCTCCATTTAAAAGATTTTATTAACTGTTCTAGGATGGAAATGAGACTTTTCAAACTATAATTCTAAGTATTCCCATTGAATTCTTCCTACGGTTGAGACCATCACCCAGTCAAATTTTTAGCACACCATTCTAAAACAAAGCAATTAAGAGAAATTTCCAACCTTTTTTACTAAAGAGGAACTACTTTTAATTTTTCTAATATCCTTGATGGGTTGAGTATGGTAAAAAAGCAGAGTAGTTACTACTATTTTTCCTTTACTAAAATGGCAAGGAAAGAACAGTGGTAGCAGCTATGGGGTGGTGGCTCATGATATCTGAGTCTCACTCTAGCAGTGTGAGCGACTAGCTATGTGACTGCAGGCAAATTACTTAATCTGTTTGACCAATTTTGTCATCACTGAAAATGGTCTAACAATATCAATTTCACACTGCTGTTAAGAGAACTAATAAAATAATGTAAGCTAGTGAGCCTTATGAGGTAAATGCTCCATAGAAATTTAAAGCATTATTATAATATGATTTCGCTCTATTTGGTTCTGCTAATCCACATTTTCACACTTGAGTTTCTGCAAGATATATGTATGAAAGTCATATGATTCCAGTGTTATTTAACCCAACTAGTTAAAAACACAAATTTAAATACTTGTATTATTTCATAATTTCTACTACTTCCTTTTAGCAGATAGAATTTTGAGACTACAAGCATCACAGCACTTAACTTTTAGAGTGGGTGACTGTGCACCTCCTCCCCATAAGATGAAGCATAAGGCTGCATCTCAGTCATCTCTACTGCTAACAGTTACATAGGGCCTGGCATCTAGTATGGATTTAGAAAATGTTACTTGGATGGATGGATGACTGGATGGATAAAGAGTGGTACTCTCTTCCAAAGGTAAAAGGAACAATTAGATGCCTTCAATTCTAGTAACGGTCCCACTTAACTAGTTATATATACACTTTTGGGCAAGTCACTCATCCTCTATGAGCTTCAGTTTTCTTATCTGTCATATAAGGATACTAATGTTTGCTTTATGAAGTTTGGAGAAGCTTTAAGTGAGAACGAATACGTATTTTGAAAACTAAAATATAAAAGTATAAGGAGGTAATATTAATATTTTCTTTGTTAGAACTAATGCAAAGTATTTACATTTTCAGCTACTTCTCTTTTATACTCGAAGAAAGATTTTATATCTTAAACCTGGTTGTCTTGCTAATTATTTGGCTGGTCTTAGTCTAAGGTTTTATAAAGGTTCTTTTATTTTAAGTCTCATACAATGCTGTAATGTTTTTGTTGTTACTGCTTATGCCAAATGCCCAAACTCTCAGATCTCTTCCATCTTTCTGAGATTATGCATTGGAATTTCTAGTAACTCCTTGCTTTGGAGTTACTTCAAAGTAACAAAAAAAATTTTAAGAGTACTTTTTCTTTCTCTGACTTTCCCAGTTAATTATGGACTTTTTAAGGGTATATAGCAAGGGAATTGTTGTTTGCATTGGAAATGGAGAGAGGGAAGAGCATGTAGAAATAAAACATTTTCCTGGGCATTGAATATCAAATTTTCTAAAGTGTCTCAGCTTTTAAAAAATATTATTTACTTTTTAATATATTCCCTAATTTTTTACTTAGTAATTATATAATAATTCCTTCCTAATATTGAATACTATTTTTTTTTTACTTCTTATCTCAGAGTTCTGATATAATTACCATCTAATTTATTGCACAGGTCTAAGAACAGTGTTCATTATAACTGCATTGAAAATCAAAGTCAATAATCTTATAATCCAGAAAGTTACAAATGATCTTAGAACTAAGTACCTAACGCTTAACTGAAAATTTAAGTAAACTGACAGAAAAACTGATGCTGTTACAAGGACCGTTTTTCTTTTGAAGTACATACATTTATGTCCTTCCCCAGAACCTTCATCTGCAGCATAGGGTTCAGCTTTGAAATACATGTACTGCATTTCTCCCCTACTCTTGCCACTCTCATCATATTCACTATCAGTTCCAGAGTCTTCTTCTGCTGTATCCCATGTTTCTTTTTTCCCTTCATTTGCTTTAGTTCTTCTACTACTTGTGATACTGTGAGAGTCAAGTCCATTAGCCAAAGGGATCTGAGCATTGTCTGCATTGCACAAAGTATCACTGCTATGACTGGAGCTAAGAATATCACTGTCCACTGAACTTGTACTCCTGTCATTATTCACATCTGAGTCTGATCGTTCTTCGGACTGAAAATTTTCTGGATCAGAAGTCTGAATATGTTGTTCAAGTTCTCTATTATCTACTGATGCTGAAGAGTCCCTCTCATTGAGAGGTGATTCGATGTTTTCAAAGTCACTTGTCTCAGTACTTTTGCTGCTGTCCCCATTATCTCCATCCTGCTGTTGCTGCAGTGACAAGCTTTTGAGTTTTTCAGTGCTTTCTTCTAGAATAGCTTCCACAGACTTTAGGCTTCCTACAGGTCCTTTGACTCTTTCACAATCATCATCCACATTACCAGAATCGCCTCCAGCTTTCTGGTATGCTGTCCTTTTGGAATAAGATCCTGGGGATTGTTCAGGTAGCAAAACAAATAATCTGATTGTATTTGCATGCCGATCCAGGAGTTTCCATAAATGAGACTCTGCAAAGGCCATCTGGTAATCCAAAGTCTCGGAACTCTCAACAAACACCTACATGGTAAGTCACAGTTTTATTATATATTAATTTTAGTGACATGCTCATTCATCATCGTTATATTGCATTAAGACAAGACAATACACAGTTATGTTACAAAACGTGTGATGATAAAGTTTCTGAAGGACACTGTATTGTTTTGCAGACTGAATAAAATAAATATTAGGCTCATATGTCTTTGTAACTAGCCAGAAGACTACATTAAGATAGAGGGCATGGACATACACATACACATAAACAACTTGTTTATTGGGTTGTCCAATTTCAGAAAGTTGTATTATATATCCTTCTCTTTAGGAAATTAATGCTCTGGTTTTTCTTTAGATTGTATAAATCTTTCACCTTTAGGAAATCCAAGTTTAGCCTGAATTACAGACACAGGAACATGTGTAAAGACACCCTGTGAATATAATACCAAAATCCAGATCATGGAAAAATTTAATGGGCAAATGACCTGGCTTTGTAATAAATAAACTGCAAGGAAGCAAACAAAAAAGACACAGGAAAATTTACAGAAAAAAAATTTTCTAAGATGATCAGAGAAATCTGAACACTGACTAGATATTGGCTGATATTAAGGTATTTCTTAGGTATATAACGTAATTGTCATTTTTTTTACAGTTCTCTTCATTTAGATATATGTTCATATTATCTATAGATGAAATGATGAAATGATCTTGGAGAAGTTTATCAAATAATCTGGGGGAAGTAGGTGGTTAAATTATAGATGAAACAAGAGATGATCACTCTAGAAGCTGAGTGATGGGGATGTGTGGGGGGTCACTCTATTTTCCCTATTTTCTCTATTTTTGTTTATGTTTGAAATTTTCCATAATACATCTTTTTTTAAAATGAAATTCATATTTGGCATAAATTTGGCAATTATAAAGAGCATGTTGGGTGTTGCATAAAAGGATAACACTATAATTATCCTATTCAGTAAATGTTACAAATTGAAACCAGTACGCTAACCATTTAAGAAACAAGAAAAGTTAGATCCCTACGGCACTTCTTACCCTAAAGTAGTATTGGAGGGGATTAGAGATTTTAAAGTTTTACATATACACACACACATACACATACACATACATCCCCCCTCCCCCACCACACAAAAGTTTCAGAAGTGTAGGTGAATAAAAATTACATATTATTAATAAAATAATATTAAAAAGTTAAATGAGATAAAAGACTAGACTGTACTAAGATGAATGAGACTAGAAAGTGATAAAAACATATATGAAAAATGATAAATGATGAAACACATAATAATAGCAAGACAAAAGAAGAGGACTAACATGAACTTTCTCATTTCCAACAGAGAAAAATGAGTAGGCAAAGGGAATAATGTTGGGTGAACTCAAGATTATAATTTTCTCTATACCAGGTATGCCTCTTACCCTCACAACGAAGCACTGCTTTATGGGACAAGCTCAAGAATAAACAAAATCCAGGGGACATAATCACTGTGGACAGAAATGGTTATGAAGGCTTCACCAAAGAGGTAGGACTAAACTGGAGACTGAAAACAAAAAACAAAAAACAAAAAACAAGAAAATACAGGGAGAGGAGGAAGAACACTCCAGGTAGGAGTGCATATGAACAAAGGCAAAGAAGAGGAGAACCAGTAGGACTGATTCACAGGACAGAAAGGAGGCTAACCTGACCTGACTACAAAGGAAGGTAATTATTGGGTTGAGAATTTTAAATTAAGTTCCAGACAGATGTTGAATAGCTGTGGAGGCCAGGCTTATAATGAAAATAGTAATTAAAAAATAAATGACATACCTTGTTACTTCTAAAAAATCCTTCAGCTTTCAGGGTTTTACTGGAGACACTGAGAAGACGCAAATCATTATAGCAGCGTTCGAGCACTATTCTCATTGTTTCAGCAGGTAAATGGATGGCCTATAATGAAAGCAATTTAATAAAAAGTACTCTTTCAAAAATAATTCTGCTTGACTTAAAAATATGGGAAAGCAAGACACTGCTGAGTTCTTCTCAAAAGCAGCAGAGAGAAAAATAATTTTAGTAGAGGTTTTAAAATTTTTGAACAATTGAAGGGAAAAATTAGTTATAGCCATAAATTATGCTGCAAATCAGGAGAACAAAGTACCACTGATAAATATATGCTCTGAAACTATTTGAAAGGTAAGGATTTTCTCCTAGAAACTCTATTCCTCTCAAACTTGCCAAGTAAATGAGTGATATGATTCCAAAGAAACTGTATAACTGACTTTTTGACTGCTGGTATCAAAACGTTGAACTTCTTGGCTTTTGACGGGCCCTTCTGTAGTCTGTGAATAGTTGTCAATACTTTTATCAAAGCAATAAGCAATTTTCCTTTGTGTAAAATGAGAAGATTAGTAGGTAAAATTTTAAGTTATTCTGAAAGTCCACATCTTTAATTTTTGGAGTCATTTTATAAATTTTACATGAAAGCAGCAGACAAAAATACATCATTTAAAAGAACACTATTTTCAATGCAACAAAGGTCATCAGTTATAAATACCTAATTCTTAAGCAGGCTGGTTAAAAATACTGTATTTGTTCACATGATGTTTTGTGACTGCCTTTATTCTCTATAGACATATTTTTCTCAATAAGATTATTAACTTCTTGGGGAAGAAACTATTGTATCTCTTTCTTTTGTATTATGTGTGAGTGCTCATTAAACTAAATTTTTTTACATTTGGCATTCATATTTTTAAAATGTAATATACAGTATATTATCACAATATAGTATGCATTTACAAGCAATTTCATCACAAAATTTCAAAAAATGATTTGTTTCCTGGTTACTACTTTAGCAAAATTGTTAGAAGTCATATATAGAAGTCAAAATACAGACTTTTTTTAAACATAATAACCACCAACTCTTACATGATACCTTACAATTTTTTTCCACAGAGCATTTATTTATTTTTCATTAATGTTCACTACAACTCTGTTAAACAGGTATTTACAACCCCAGATAATGAGATGAAAGACAAGACTACCATAAGATGAATGACTGAAAACTGGACTCGACTTGTAATTATGGAACAACTTCCACTACACCAGGGGATATTAACCTATGGTTCGAGAACCCTGCAAAATTTGCTGGTTTGTATGCTCAAAGTTCTGCAGAGTATAGGACCCTTGAAAGGATGATAATCATTTGTCTGGTGTGGACTAATCCTTTTGCCCTCCAAAATTTGAATGTTTTCATTGTTATATTTTTCCAGCTCAAAATATCTGAATGAGCCTATTTTCTTTATCACTAGCTCATATAACGGTGCCAGTATTTAATTCATCACCTTCCCTGTCAAGTCTACACCCTCACCTTCCTCCTCTATTTCTATTAAATGTATCCCTACTTTTCTGGTTACCCAAGTTTGAAACCCCTGGCTCAGGTCATTGGTGCATCTGCTTTACCCCAACATTTAACAATTACAAGTCCTACAGATTCTCTCTCTCTTGGAATCTATGCCTTCTCTCATTTCCAGTCATACACCTGCACTTGAATTATTTCAACAGTTTCTTCCTCTCCATTCCTGACTCCCCTCAAGGCATGTGGAACACTAATCTAGTGTCACCAGACACTAAATGCAGCATTGCCGTGCTTAAAAACAACGAAAACAAAAACTCGACTTCTTATTGCCTACACCAAAAAGGAACCCAAACTTTCGTGTTTACTGTTTAAAGCTCTTCATGAAATAAACTGTATTTATATTTCCAGTCCCGTATTTTATGATAATCTAGCCAACACATGTAAGTTGTTATATGTACTTGCCTCACACTTTCTTACCTCTACACTTTACTCAATCTGTTTCTTTTAACTATAGTTGTCTCCTAAATACAAATATTAGTTCCTAGAGGTAGAGCATGTATCTTATTCATAACTATCACACAGTGTCTTGTACACAGCAGGCACTCAAAAATGTATTTACAGACCTCTTTTAAAACTTACCTTTGAAATCAGTTGTTTGAACTCTGTAACTGTCTGATTTAAGTAAGCACGAACAGTTATAGGAGCAGCTACAGATTCTGCCTTTAGGTCAACAACATGAACTTTCACCATCACTTCTGTCACATTTGAAGACATAAACACATAATTGGAGGTTATTTTTTAATGTATTTCACATGAGTAATGCATTCTTAAAGTGTTTCTAATAGATGAAAAATCCAAACTTCCAAGTACAGATGAAAACAACAACACTGAATAAATATAAATCACCAGATACTGCAAAACAAATACTAAAGGCAACATAGCACTCCTGCTTGCTTTTGAACAAACCCCTTATTAAGTCACTCAAGACCTTGTTCATCATCAAAGACTTCCTATCCTCAAAATAATATTTTCTATATCCCAAGGAAAATTCCACACAAAAACTGTTCTGATTATGCCTTTGTTTTCTCACTTAAATCCTTTATATTGAAATTTAATCCCAAATTCTTCTCTTCTGTTTTCAGGAGGTTATGTTTATAACTAAACTCTTAATCACTTGAAAAATAAATGATCTTCAAACACTGTATTTCATACATAGTTATTCTATATCTGTTTTAACCTGTTTTATGTCAACCCTCAGTTTTTTTCCTACGTTGTTAATCTAAATTTGACAAAATATTCCACTAAGATCTTGATTATTAATGAATAAAGACTACTTTATAAGTCTTACAATCCACACTAGCATTTAGAGTTCTCTTTCAAATAAGAGGTATTACTGCTGACTCATGTTATATCTTAATCATTCTTCTCCCTGTCTAGCAAAAAGAAAAAAAAAAAAAAAAAAGCAAGGAAATGTCCTTATGGGACTCTTTATAGATAGGGTAGAGTCTTAGAAGTTGAAGTAGGCATCATAAGGTTTTCAGAAATAAAATTTTCCCACTTAAGAGAGGTAGACTCCTTGAAAGAATACTATATCTAACCTACTCTGTAAAGAGAGGCCTTCATTTAAAAAGGAGATATACAGGATCCACAGATGAATATTATTGTAAAAGGGCAGAATAAGGTTTTGTAAGTTCAACTTTTAGGAAAAAAACACAGAAAACCTAAGTCTGAATTCTGACTAACCACTGATGCAAAGGAGTTAGGGTCAAGACACAACAGTAAGGATTTTGTAAAATTATATAAACATTTTGCTTTTCTTCTATTTGTTACAATTTACATATGGTAATTATAGAAAACTCTGGACATGAACAGACCATGTAACTGTCTACAGGGAAACTGTCTCTGGGAAAACTAGGGGCATGATATTCTAGTTTTCCTAAACAGTCTCAAAGGAAAAACAAACAAACAAACAAACAAACAAAAAACTCAATGTGCTGAGTAAATGTGATAGATTTAATGAAGAAAGAAAAGCTGAAGTCCCTGGGACCTGTAGAAATAGAGAGGATGAAGAAAAATTTTAAATGCTGACAATGATGGGATAATGAATCCACCCTTCCAAAGAAATCCTGAAAAACAGCCTCGACTTCTAAGACTTTATGGGAATATACTTTTTTTGGACGAAGGTCTTCTCTATAAAGAGAAAGAAAGAGAAAGAGAGATCTTCCTAAGAGAGCAATTGATAACTTTAGGGATTGACAGCATCCAGAATGATTCTGTACTGCACACTGGAGAAGAAAAAACCCACTGAAGACCATAAGCTAGAAGTTTTGCTGTTTTTTTGTTGTTTTTAAAATTATGCATACAACTCTTTGCAAGTAATCTAGAACTTAATTCCAAGCTGTTTCTGAGTACTTCTCAACCTGTCAAAATTATTCTACATTTTAAGACCATATGAAAAATTTAAATTATGTTCATTTCTACAATAAAAAAAAAAAACTTTCTCATGAACATTTTAAGTACAGTAAAACTAAAAATAGTGTAAAACTGCTCACCTCCAGGTTTATAAGACTGGAAAACCTGATCAGGCTTTCTCGTCTCCAGCAGCAAATCAAACATATATGTTGACTTGACGCCACCTAGTAGAAGCCCCATTGGTGTATCTTCTTCTCCTTCATATGACCGTTCTAGATAATCATGAAACTCATCATATTTAACAAGGCGACAGCAATCCAGGGGTATTACCTCTTCTAAATCCATCATCTAAAAGAAAGTAATCCCCCAGAAAGAAAAAATATATATACATACATAAATACACAGTGTTCTAGTCTGTTGGGTAATAACACTACAATAGGCCCTAACAAAATCCACACATTTATGATTTGCATCAAAGACATCAAAGTTACAGGCACAACTTAAATGTTATTTTTAAATAATTATGTTTCATTACCCCTCAAATCATATAAAGCATGTACTAAATACATTTTTGTTTTTAAAAAGTAAACTTCATAAACTTTAGATGTAGAAACAAAATCAATGTATTATAACAATTGTTCGTAATCAACTAAGCTGGAAACACAGAAGAAAACAACCGAACAGCCAACTAGAATATGCATCTTTTGTTTTCTTAATCCAATCTGGAGTAGAATTGATAATTCATGTATCTAGTAACAATCTAAGTACAGGAGGACAGCATGTCTCATAAAGCCATCACAAAGGGTATGGCTTCTGTCTCTCAGGTGCCACCTCATTCCTCTCCAGATATCCCCTTTCAATATTAGCCTCCAGAATACTTACAGCTCATGGTATAGGAATTTCTATCATAAAATTTCCTTCTAGCTTACGTCACTAATAGATGACATACCCTGGTTGCAACAACTCTCTTGATAGGAAATAAGCCTCCTAGAGAAACATAGTAGGATTGCTTAGAAGTATTCAATGTTCATTTAAGGTTGTGATTACGATTTTCAAGAAGGACTTGTAAGGCTCAGTGTATCCCCATTGATCTCTACTCCTCCCCAACTCCCACCCCTAACAATGAAGCTCTAGTTTTGGCATATAAGATTGACTTATTTCTCTCTTCTGTTTGTTTCTTTTTATTTGCAAACTTTCACACTTCCTATTTTCAAGACTAATGCTTGCAGTCCACCATTATATTTAAAGAATTTTTACCAAAATGAGGCAAATCCAGAGCCATCCATCCATCTTAATGTTTGTTCATTCATTTATCCATTCAACATACCCAACCATTTTTGACTTTTCTATATACCAGGGAAGAATACTAAAAATAAAATTATGAGCAAAACCAGAATGGTTTTTGCACTTGTATGTGCTTATAGTCTAGTGAGGGACAGTAATATTAATTAAAATAGTCAAACAATTAAATGTAAAATTTCAATACTGATAAGTGCTATGCAGGACCAGATGTATAATATAAATGATTCTCAAACTTGACTATGTCTAAGAATCACCTGATATATGTGTTAAAATGCCTATTCCCATGCTCCAACAGAGAAATTCTGATTCATCTGCAGCAATTAGCATTTTTAATAAGAATGTGACTCTGGTGCAGATTGTGCTGGATCACACTTTGAGAAACAACGTCAGCTATCTTGTGTGTTATTTTTAGTTATTTTATTGGTTCCATTATAACTACACACAAAATGATGTAGTATGCAATTTTTTTCTCTAGGTAATGATGGTTTAATTTCAGTCATTCTGTTAATGCTTATATGGAAAGGGGAAAACTTTAATTTGTTAAGTATCATAAATGACATTTAGAATGATCTGGTGAAACAGCGTGACCCCATTTGCCTTTCAAACCTCATTAATAACTTTCCACTACTCTTAGAGAACAAAATGCAAACTTCTATTTCACAAAACCTCTAATCTCATTTTATGGTACTCTGTGCTCACTTAAAACAATCTAAACATATGGCTCCTTTCTTCAGTTTCTTAAACGTGCCAAGCATCTCCTCACCTCAGCACTTTTGCATATGCTGTTCACTCTACTTAGAATATTCTTCCTTGAGCACGGGCCAGTGACCGAGTGGGTAATGCATCTGACTATGGACCAGTATATTCCTCCTCAACTTTTTGCATCACTGCTTCCCTTTCTCATGGTTAAAGTCTCAAAATAAATTTTCTCAATTTAATACTAATGTATTTACAGCATCTAAATAATGAAATAATTGCAAATTGTGATGTTTACATATGTTTTGTCTGTTCTTTCCAATGGATTGTAAACTCCATGAAGGCAGTGACCACGCCTTGTTCACTTTCGTATCTCTAACACCTCATGTTGTCTTATTCACTCTAATATCGCTAATGTTTCATACAGTAAACACTCAAGAAATGTATGTTAAATGAACAGAAAGAGCAAATAAACATTCTGTTTCTAATTTTAACTCTGGGATCTAGAAAGTTTAAATGGCTTCCAGAGAGAGAAAATTTTCAAAATCAACTGACTATGCTCCAAAGGAGAGGTATAAATATACTCAGTAAGAGATAAATTAACTGGTTACCAAGGTTACTGCCAGTGTTTATATAACTACTATCCATAATAAAAAATTGGGAAATTATGTTAATACTGTTGTATTAGTAAGTAAATGCCAATGATGCAGTTAAACATACCTTATAAGCCATTTCTACTGCTTCCTTTAATGTCTTATCCTTATGAACCTCCAATTTATTTTCCATCATTACTTGTTTTGTAGGATGCAAACAGAATAATTTTATCTAGAAAATGTAAAATATCATCATCAACTCTGCAGTTCAAGAGTCAAAGTTCAATTCTTCTGTAGACAGCATTTTTTCCTAATTGTCAAAGTACTCTAATTTTTTAAAAGAACATAATTGAGATCATTCTTTCTTCTATCCTTTCTCACTTAGTACTTGACACTGATTATGTCTCACACCATACAAAAATTCAAAAACATTAATTTTAACAACTGTATGTTTCCTTATAGGCATGTATCATGTTTATATAATCATTCCCCTACTGATATACATTTGGGTTGTTTCCAATTTTTCCCTAATTTGGAAAATGCTATAATGAATATCCCTGTAATCAAAGTATTACAGTAATTATGATTATTTCATTAGATAATAATTCCATAAGAGAAATTATATTTTAAAATATGATTTTGCTTAAGGTTCTTGATAAATACTACTCAATTTCTATCCAATTTTTACTGATTTATTTTCTTTTAGTAGGATAAGAGAATGTGTCTACCTCAACTGTGGCTTCACCAGCACTGAGCACCGTCACTACGTGTTTCTGGGTTTTTACACATCAAATCAAATCAAATCAAATTTTACCTTTATAGTATAGTTGGTTACATTGTTCAATGATCATGATAGCATAACTGTCTACAGAATCAACCCAGTGAGTCAGTCATTAGAATTGCAGTTAACTAAGCTTAAAGATAGCACTTTCAATTAAAAATAAAATGATGGAATTCAACCTTGCATGTATTGCGCTCAATTTCTCGTTGTCTCTTTTCTTGTTCTTCCAACTCTCTCTCTTTCTGCACCAAGTTTTTAATATGTTCTGGGTATTCATCCACTTCTAGAAATTCTATTAGTAATAAAAACAGGATAAAACAGTGTCACTGAAACTGAGCTCCCTTTATTCATCCTGCTTCACTATGCTCTCATGGTATATACTTCTACTATAGCACTCACAGTGATAGATCTCCATTATATCCCTCTCTCAACTTGGATAACAAGCTTCGTCCAGAAAAGGGTTAAGAGATAGTTAACAGGGACACATGGTTAGGTCTCATATTTTAAAGAGCCATGTATTTATTCAAAATGGCTCTTGGCTCCAGAGCAACTCCAATACGTGGATTAATATTTTAGAATGAAAAAGCTCGGGCCGGGCGCGGTGGCTCAAGCCTGTAATCCCAGCACTTTGGGAGGCCGAGACGGGCGGATCACTAGGTCAGGAGATCGAGACCATCCTGGCGAACACGGTGAAACCCCGTCTCTACTAAAAAATACAAAAAACTAGCCGGGCGAGGCGGCGGGCGCCTGTAGTCCCAGCTACTCGGGAGGCTGAGGCAGGAGAATGGCGTAAACCCGGGGGGCGGAGCTTGCAGTGAGCTGAGATCCGGCCACTGCACTCCAGCCCGGGCGACAGAGCCAGACTCCGGCTCAAAAAAAAAAAATAATAAATAAATAAATAAATAAATAGAATGAAAAAGCTCTCTGCAACTTGAAAATAGAATAATTTCTGACTTCAAATCATGCCATCCCATCAAACTGTGTGACCTTGGGCAAGTTTACTTCTCCAACATAGGTCTCTTCAGCTTATTAATATCATCTACCCCATAAAGTTACTACCTGAGATACAACAAAACTTAATAAATGCTGCTGCTGTTGCTGCTACCAAATACTACCTATTTGTTTACTATTATCTTTCCCGTGTTCTCAAAGCAGTGTTTACCTGCCTCCTAACCAAAGAATGCAGAGTCATAAAACTCACACCTTCATCTACTGGATTTCTCTCTATATGGTCAAGATTCATTTGAATACAAAAAGTGATGATTATTTGTGATATAGTTTGGACATCTGTCCTCACCCAAATCTCATGTTGAATTGTAATCCCCAATACTGGAGGTGGGGCCTGGTGGGAGATGTCTGGGTCATGAGGGTGGATCCCTCATGGCTTGGTGCTGTCTTTGTGATACTGAGTTCTCATGAGTTCTGGTCATTTAAAAGTGTGTGGCACCCCTCCCCCACACCCAGAACTTGCTTGCTCCTGCTTTTGCCATGTGAAATGCCTGCTCCCGTATTGCCGTCTGACATGACTGAAAGCTCCCTGAGGCTTCATCAGAAGCTGAGCAGATGCTAGCATCATGCTTCCTGCAAAGCCTGCAGAACCGTGAGACAATTAAACTTCTTTTCTTTATAAATTACTCAGTTTTGGGTATTTCTTTATAGCAATGTGAAGACAACCTGATATAATTTGTGAGGCTACTTTTAAACAATTAGTTAAAAGAAAGAATTACATGCAAAAAATGATTATTATAGACTCACATATAATCATTTTTACAAAAGTTTTTCTTAATAATCACAACTTCATATGTAACTCAAAGTATTCAAAGGGACAATATGAAATGATGACATCATTTGATGAAGCCAATGATTATTTGGCATGAAAAAGGGAAAATAATTTTTATCAAAAATAGCATGTGTCTGTAAAAGGTAAAAGCTGTTGCTTCTAGGAAAGAACTCTAATTTAAAAAATATTCCATATCATATAATACAGCGCCCTCTGGTGCTTTATAACAAAACTAGAGTTGGAGGAGTAAAGGAAGGCTGAGTTACTGCGTTATTGGAAGGCTGGGTCCACATGAGGGACATGAATTATAATACTGTCTCTACTTCCAGATAGCTATGACCTGGGACAGCTTACTCTTTGGGGTAGTTTCTTTATAATACAGTACAAATGACTACTTCTGCTCTTAAATCTCTGTTCTGAAATGACTTACATAATGTCCAATTATTTTTTCATTAATTCCATAGTAAATTATTGAATGTTACTATATGACAGATCCTGAAATATACTTTATGTGAAAAGATGACTAAGTCCTAAGCCTTGTACCAACTGAATTCACCATCTAATGAGGGTTTACAAAAATGTGAATAAAAACATAATGCTTGAAACAGATTTACTAACAGCAACGGTAGTTTCTAAACAAAGGAAATATATTGAAATCAAAGATTGTGATTACTTTTTTAACTATGAAAAGACTATGAGCAAACACATCACCTGTATATATATCTGTACACACCCCCCATACATTTGTAATACAGCCTGAGTCAAAATTAGCAAGAAAAAACAAACACTGCAATATTTTAAAAGCAATAATTCCAAATATGTTATGATCCCTACATCAGACTGCACATAATATAATCTTACTACTAATAAACATTCAATTTATTTAATGTAGTTTTGTCTCTTCATATATTAAAAAATAATTCAACAACATTTTTTTAAGGTCTTTACCAGTTGGTATTATTTTATCACAGTCTTTGTAAAAAATTCTTCCAGGCATAAAACAACTTAATTATCTTATCATTTAAAAGTAGTTATCTGGGTTTGCATACTTAGAAAAGAAATTAGTTTATAACACAAATTAAAATCAAATAACTATAGGTAAACATACTTGCATTTCTGGCTGGATCCTTTAGTCTATAGATCAGCATATATGCATTTGTGGAACTAGCAGAAACATAAAAAAGATTAATAGGGATAAAAAGTAGATTATAAAGATTCCACTTCTAAGCATGAAATATTTACTTTAAATCGTGATTTTTAAAAAAAAAATTAGAAAATCATGCCACTGTTCACAGACACATTCAGATTTAAAACATTCCAGATAAGAGGAAAATCACATTTAGAGAAGATTCCGTATCTCTTCTTGGTAATACAGTAAAGTCTTTAACAAAATTGTGTACTGGAATGTCTACATACAACAGTTAAGTCAGGGGCCAGCAAGTTTTTTCCAGCAAGGACCAAAGAGTAAAAATTACAGGCTTTGCAGGCCATATGGTCTGTGCTGCAACTACTCAACTATGTTATTATAGTGTAAAAGCATTAACACATAATATAGAAACAAATGGCTATGTCAGTGTTCAAACTTCATTTCCAAAATGTGGAGGCAGGTTGGATTTGGCTCATGGGTTGTAGTTTGTCAATCCCTTGGTTAAATCTTTGATGATAAAAAACACTGAGAAGCTATAATTAATTCTAACTTTTAAACACTGAAAATTAGGAAATTGCTTACCTTGCGAAAGCACTGGAATAATATCCTCTGCTTCCTGAAGATCCGCCATGTGTTTTCTTAATGTCCTCTTGTGTTATCTGAAAATGTGTTACATGATTTTTTTTTTGCAAATTCTATAACACTATCACATTAATGTCAATATGTAACTCAATCTTTAACCTCAGAGTTAAATGCTTTGAAAGACCTTCATGATTGCTCACACAGCTACCAATTCACAAAATTTAATCATAATCAGTGGCTGCTTACCAGCCAGTCAGTTCTAGCATTCCTGATCACACGTGAAGCACAAGTAGCACCTATGAAGGCTCAGGCCCAGAGGAAAATTGGTAGTCTATCTCTGGAGATATTCGGCAAGCCCCAAACAAAACAAAGCAAAACAAAGAAATAATAAACAAATGCAAGAACTTTCTAAAAGCAAAAATTAAAGACAGATTTGATATGGGTCTTAAGATGTACCACCAGACAGATTCACTCATTCTTAATAAAACTCACTGTTGTTTAGAAGCATTCTTACTCCCATCTTGCAGAGTAATAATCTTAAAGGACACCTCCTTACCCTGCTGACATGTTGATCATTGAAGCTGTACCACTGCTCATCACTGAATGACTTTATACATGCATAATAATGACCACCAGCAGCACTCCCGGAATGAACCATAACAGAGAAGAGTTCATAGATCAAGGAATTCTAAGGGGAAAAAATAAAAGTAACTCAGAGGAGAAGAAAAACACAACCCTTATTTGTGTATTTCCTATTCTCTGTTAACATGCAGAGAAGTAACATGGTTAGTTGTCCTATATATTATAGGTCAACTTTCCCCTAAGGTAAAACAAAAATGGCAAGTTATAAAATAACTGTATATACCACAAGTTACACAAGTTTCATCAGTGCATTCTTTCACATTTTAATTATGCTATAACCTTTGAAACCATATATATCTGTAAATACAAACTTACATATGTAAAAATTAAGTAAGTCTAACATTTCAGAAGCAGATGCTAATTACAATGCTGTTCTAAAATGCACAGTCGATAAAAAAATTCCCATGTAACATACTGTTTCTTATTCAAATTTTATTTCCTTTACAAAAGAGCTGAGGAATATAATTATTTGGAACATCTTCTAATGCATTTATGCATTATCTGTGATACCATGATCTACTGATTTATCTCTCTCTTATATTAAGAATGAATCCTGAATTATACTATATCTACAGTAAATTAAAATTGTTTCTTTAGCTTCCTGTACTGCAAACAATTCTTTAAAGTTTGGAGCTAAAGATTATTTTAGGGAAACTTAAGTATTTGTGGAAGAAAATCAAGAAAAGAGGCAACTTGTTTAAAAAAATGAGGTCATTTATAATGACTTGTTTTTATATTTAAGACAATCTTTTCTTTCAGAAGCCCACGCACTTCACAACTCCTAAGACAGTTTGAGATACTGGAGACTTTGCAGACCAGTAACTCTATCACAAAAAAAGAACAGGTAGGAAGACAAAAACAGAGAAGGTAAGGAGGTTAAAAAGGCAGTCTGACATCAGAAGATTACCAGTTTATGACGGACAAGCTTTATTTTATTTACTTTTCTAAAGCATTTTAGAGCCTTCTATAATTTTTAAGAAATTCTAATTTATCTTAAAATAACTTTAAACTGACCACAATATACTGTTAATTAGTGAAATTTCTAGAACAAATTTTGAAAATGTCTGAAAACTTGTTTATGTGGTTCAGATTTTATTTCTACAACTAAAATTAATCACAGTGGTGATAGGAAGTTTCAGAATTTATTTGCAATCCAAAATGTGTTTAAAGCATTGAACACCTTATGAAATGTGGTAACTCCATGTTATTAAATTAAAATGCTTTGAATGCAGTAAATACACTAGACAAAATTTTGATATCACTGAATGATATGAACAATATCTTATGATAAGCAGTCTCCCCACTTAGAAAAAAAAAAAACACAGAAAAAGCCTGCCAACCAATAGCTATACATTTTTTAAGTTTCATCACAATGATCAAAGCCAACATAATTATCTTCCTGGAAAATTCTAATAGTAGCAACTTCTAGACGACAGTAATGGTGATATATTCAGAAGACTGAAACACCTTCCAAATTAGAATTGTATATATCTATTTTAAAGCAAAAGATAATACAGTCATGATAGAGTAAGGGTTCTAACGTAATTTTTTAGTTTTGTAAACTAAAACAGTTTCAAATCAAATACACTGCTAAAAAGTAGTAAGGAAAGTAAAGTACATTTATCCAAATCTAGCATAGTAATTTGTAAATAAAATTACCCAAAAACGTGTCCTAACATTTTCTTCTCTTTTACTACTATTTAACAAAGTAATATATTACTCTTAATAAAAAGAGGATACATCTTCAAACACAGTACTAGCAAATAGAATTACAAATTTCTAAATCTGGGTAGAACAGAAAGCAACTAGTCCAAATTCCTCCAAAATGTAGCAACTGAAAGGCACACAGATTAAATGATTTGCCCAAAGTGATACAGTTTATTAATGGCAAAGTAAGAACTAAAATCTAGATCATCTGGCTCACTAATGCAAGGGTCAAAGAGTGAATATTTTAGGCTTTCTAGGCCATACGGTTTCTGTCGCAACTACTCAACTCTGTCATTATAGTACTAAACCAGACATACACAATATGTAAACAACCAGAGTGACTGTGTTCTGATAAATCTTTATTCACAAAAACTGGTAACACTCAGCAACAGACCTGGAAGCTCAACACCAAACAATAAATACCCACCCTGCCCAATAAACCAAAAACCAAAACAACAACAAAATACAAAAACTCCCATGTTTAGGCATATCATGTTCAAACTGAACAAAACCAAAGACAAAAAATCTTCAGGGGAGGCAGAGGGGAAAAACACCTTACCTATAGACGAACAAGGATAAGAATTATAGCACACTGTCATTATAAACCATGCAAGCAAGAAGAGTGTAATGAAATATTTTGTGTTGAAAGAAAAATACCACCAACCTAGAATTCTATAGCCAGAGAAATAATCCTTTAAAAGTGAAGAAGAGAAACTAGAAATAAATAGCAAAAGGAAAACTGGAAAATTCACAAATATGTGCAAATTGTTTTAAACAACACATTCTTGAACAACCAATGGGTCAAAGAAGAAACCACAAAGGAAATTAGAAAATATCTTGAGACAAATGAAAACAAAAACATAACATACCAAAACTTACGGAATGAAACAAAAGAGGAAAGTTTATAGATGTAAATGCCTACATTTAAAAAAAAAAAAAAAAAAGAAGAAGACATCTCAAATCAACAACCTAACTTTATACCACAAGGAACCAGAAATAGAAGAACAAACTAAGCTGGGGAGGGGGGATGAAAAAAAAAAAAAAAAAAAAAGACGAAAAAACTAGACTCAGAGATAGCAGAAGGAAGGAAATAAAGATTAGAGCAGAAATACAGAATAGAAAAAAAAAATGAAATTAAGAGCTGGCTTTTTGAAAAGATCAACAAAGTTAACAAACCCTTAGCTAGGCTAAGAAAGAGACAAGACTCAAATAACAAAAATCAGAAATGAAAGAGGAGACATTATACTGAAGCCACAAAAATAAAAAGGATCATAAGAGACTACTATGAACAATTATACACCAACAAATTGGATACCCTAGAAGAAATGGATAAATTTCTACAAACATAACAGCTTACGAAGGCTGACTCAAGAAGATATAAAAAATCCGAACACATCTATAACTAGTAAGGAGACTGAATCAGTAATCAAAAACCTCCCAACAAAGAAAACCCCAGGACCAGGTTGCTTTGCTAGAAAATTTTATCAAACATTTAAAGAATTAACACGAATCCTTCTCAAACTTTCTGAAAAAGTAAAAAGGAGAAAAACTTCCAAACTGATTCTATTAGGTCAGCATGACTTTGATACCAAAATTAGACAAAGATACTAAAAACTATAGAACAGTATCTCTTTGATGAATATTCATGCATAAATCCTTAACAAAACACTAGCAAGCCAAATTCAATAACACATTAAAGGATTATACATCATGACTAAGTGATCAATGTAATACACTACATTAACAGAATTAAAAACAAAACCACAGGATCACTTCAAATGATAAATAAAAAGTATCTGACAAAATGAAACATTCTTTCATGATAAAAACACTCAACAAACTAGGAATAGAAGGAAATTACCTCAACATTATGAAAGTCTTATACGAAAACCCCACAGCTACCATCATATTAAATGGTGAAAAACTGAAAGCTTTCCCTCTAAGATCAGGAACAAAGCAAAGATGCCCATTCATACCACTTCTATTCAACACAGTACTGAAGTCCTAGCCAGAGCAATCAGGCAAGAAGAAATAAAAGATATCCAAATAGGAAACAAAGAAGAAAAATTATTTCTGTTCACAGATGACAGTCTTGTATGTAGAAAATAAAGATTCTGCATTAAAAAAAAAAAAAAAAAAAACCCTAACAAGTAAATTCAGCAAAAAATGCAGGATACAAAATCAACACACACACAAATCTGTTGCATTTCTAAATACTAACAATTTATTGTTACACTAACACTAACAATCCAAAAAGAAAATTAAGAAAACAATTCCATTTATAATAGTATCAAAGAGAATAAAATTCTTAGGAATAAACTTAACCAAGGAGGCAGAAGACTCATACACTGAAAAACCTTAAAACATCAAGGAGGCCGGGCGTGGTGGCTCACGCCTGTAATCCCAGCACTTTGGGATGCCGAGGTGGGTAGATCATGAGGTCAGGAGATCAAGACCATTGTGGGTAACACAGTGAAATCCCATCCCTACTAAAAATACAAAAAATTAGCCGGGCGTGGTGGCCGGCGCCTGTAGTCCCAGCTACTCAGGAGGGTAAGGCAGGAGAATGGCATGAACTTGGGAGGTAGAACTTGCAGTGAGCCAAGATCACACCACTGCACTCCAGCCTGGGCACAGAGCAAGAGTCCGTCTCAAAAAAAAAAAAAAAAAAAAAAAAAAAAAAAAAAAATCAAGGAAAGAAGTTAAAGACACAAATAAATGGAAAGACATCCCGTGTTCATGAACTGGAAGACTTAATACTGTTAAAATGTCCAAACTATACAAAGTGATCTATAGGTTCAATGCAATCCTTATCATTATTGAAAATAGGAGAACAACAGAAAAAGTGAACAAAACCAAAAGATGGTCCTTTGGAAGAAAAAAACCCCAATACAATTGGTAAATCTCTAATTAGGCTAACCAAGATTAAAAAGAAGACACAAATTGCCAATATCTGAAATGAAGGAAGGTTCACCCCGACATTAAAGGACAATTAAAAGGACAATAAAGGAATACTTTGTACAACTCTATGCCTCCAAGTTTGATAACGCAGATAAAATAGACCAACTTCTTAAAAATCATTAACCACCAAAACTCACAAAGGAGAAACAGGTAACCTGAAAAGCCCTGTATCTATTCCAGAAATTGAATCAATAATTAATCACTTTCTAAAAAAGAAAGCACCAGGTCCAGATAATTTCCCTGGTGAATTCTACCAAATATTTAAGAAACAATACCAAGTCTCCACAATATCTTCCAAAAATAAAGGCAGAGGGAACATTCCCTAACTTATCACATGAGCCCAACATCACCAAAAGCAGATAAAGACACTATGAGAAAGGAAAACTACAGATCAATGCATCTCATGAACACAGATGCAAAAATTCTCTGCAAAATATTAGCAAATCAAAACAACAATGTATGAAAAGAAATACACACCATGACAAAGCAGGATTCATTCCACATATGCAAAGACAGCTCAACATTTGAAAATCAATCTATGCAACTCAGGCTGAAGAAGAAAAATTACATACATGATCATATCAACTGACATAGAAAAAAAATCTGGAAAAATTCAATACCCATTCATGATAAAAGTTTTCAACCAAGTAGGAAAAGAATATAAAAAACTGGAAGTCAACATTACATTCAATGGTAAGCAACTGAAAGCTTTCCTCTGAAGACTGGGAACAAGGCAAGGATGTTCTCCCTCACCACGCTATTCAACACTGCATTGGAAGTCCCACCCAGTGCAGTGAGACAAGAAAAAGGCATGCAGATGGGAAAGGAAGAATACTGTCTTTATTTGCAGATGAAATTATAGTGTATGTAAAAACACAGGCGAGGGCCCAGGTTCGGCTCTTGAGCCATAGTTTGCCAACTCTTGCTAAAATGCCATGTTTCTATACTAAGTTACAATATACTTATTACACAGCAATCCCCGCTCAACTGTCTGCCCTGAATGAAACAGATAATTTTAAAAGGTAAAGGGTGATGGTGATAATTAGAAGAATGGCCTTGGTCTAAAAACAGACTTTATGAAAGTAAAACTCTATTTTGAAATATTGCCTTAAAAATCCCTATATTTAATGACTCTGTAATACTTGGGTTAGTGATCAGTCTTCACATTAGTGGTTTATTAGTCACACCATGCTCAAGACATTTTATCTACAATCTTTCCCTCAATAAAACAGAATATATGTGGGAAAAAATGGTCTAAAATAACCCTTAAAGTTATTGATACCGGGGCAAGATCCTATCCCAGAGATTATGCAATTCTGTGGTTTTCAAATGATAATCCATGGAACTATATTATTTTTCAAAGTGTCTTGAGGACTATTACAGGACAGGGGAGAAAGAGTGGGGGCTTTGGCATTTCCCTACTCAGAAAGATTAGATCTATTATTAATTGTCTCATAAAGTGTTCCATGGCCAGACTTTTAAAAATCAATGACTAATCCAACATTTTACTTTTCTATATAAGAAAACTCAGGCAAAATTTATAGATACTTGCTGCAACCTTAAAGGCAGAGGTGCCTTTAAGAGTAGAATTTTGGTTTAGATATTCTTAGAATAAGAATATTCTAAACCAAGAATAGAATCTTGGTTTCTTAACTACTAGGCATCCTTTCTATACCATCCAGCTTGCTTAGACAGTTACAGTATGGTCTCCCAAAAATTAATGTTCCTACCTGTAAGCAGTTTCTCCTGAAGTTTAATTATAGTCACATATATATACATATATATGCACAAAAAAAACTATACTTGAGAAGTCTTAACTTTCAGAAATTAAGTTTCTTTTAAAGAGAACTTTATCAGTAACAACAGCTATAGAATTATATAGCAAGTCAGAGATTATCCTCACTTTCAACTAAAAAATGAAAACTATAAAAGGTACCTTTTCAAGTCCAGATTTTGAGATCTTTTCGGTTCCACTATTGGTTTCAAGGCAGATTCCTTCATCAACACCATCATCATTGGAGAAATCATTGCTCATCTGATCGCTGTGACAACTACCTTCATTTTCTGCTCCACTGTCAGTGCAACTTTCAGTCTGAGGAGATTTCTTAATAAGACATAATTATCTTAGTTATAAACCAAATACAGAGAAAATATGCTCAACAAAACTTTGCACCTATATACTGCTAATATTTTCACACAATTTAACATATTACCAAAAATATTTTAAGTATATTTATTTTCTCTTAAAAAGTGAGACCTTAAGTAAAATTAAACAAGCAAAAGTATATTTTAAAAACATTTCTATCATGTCCTTAAAATTCTAATACAACAAATTAGTGATTCAGAATTCTATTAAACCTCATTTATGTTTATTGTTACAATGTAATGGTTGAAATTATCATTTCTTTTAGCAAAACCCAAAAAATCAGAGAAGCTGAGCTCCAAAATGAGCTTCTGGTGTTCTCAAATCATGAAAGAATATCATTTATTTTCTTGAACAAAAAGTTCAACTCAGTTTATCAGTGCATTAGGTATTATAGATAATTAGAAAGAGAAACAAGACATTGCATTTATCCTTAAGAACTTTACGGTCTTTTTACAGGAAGCAGAAATATAATGGTTATAGCACATTATGCTTTTCTACTTTATGGTTTTTAAACCACAGTCACACAAATTTAATTTGAAGAATTCTCTTTGTTAGAAATCCCCAAACAATTCTTTCCCCTCTTTCACACTTTATATACATCCCTAAAAATGTTTTTATTTAAATAATTTGATAATTTTCTAAGATGCAGGCTTTTGAAATGTGTAAGGCATTGCATAGAAGTTCTTGAGTGAAACCAAGCAATACACAATAAGCACAAACTTTTTGCCAGGAACTCTGTTGTAGGTACTACATCTAATATACAGTCTTCATCTCTCAAGAAGGTTAGGTTCAAGGAAAAATGGAGGTGAAATCCAGCTATAGAATTAAGTCTAGAGAGATATAATTCCTGAAACTCCTTAAGCTGAGCCAAAACATTTCTTGTCCCAAGAACTAAACCTAGAATTCTCTAGAAAGTTTGTACTAAGCTTCGTATACAGGTTTTCTTTCTTTGGAAAAAATTTTCCTTTATGAGAAATGTATTAGGCATATGCAGAAGACCAATCTACTACTGATCTCTATTTGAGTAGAAATCCTATAAAGATTATCTCTCCTCTGAAAGTCTGGCACACTTTGGGTAGATTTCCTAGCTTAAGCACAAGTATCTGAGACATTATTTTAAATTAAACTTTTCAAAATGTTATCGGTCATAGTTACCATTCAATTAATAGCTACTTCATCTAAGGCACCTGGAAATGAGGCTCAAAAGGTTATATGAATTATCCAAGGTCAAGAGGCTAGCAAGTAGCAGGACAAGAATCTGAATCCACATCTAGCTAGGCCTAAAACATGTGCTCTTCTACACCAAACTGCCTCACAGTACTTAATAGTACTAAATAAAACTTGGTGAATGTTTAAAATTATTTTTGAACTCCTGGGAAAAGGCATTTTTTATAACTATAGCAATCAGTTTCAGTAAAAAAAAAAAAAAAACCAAAAAAAACGCTTCAGGGTAATTCTGAGAATAATAAAGATTTATCACTTTGAAATAATTAGCCTAAGTGATTATAAATATTCCACATAATAAAATCAAAAGAGTTTCCAAAATAATAGAGTGGAATATTATAAGTCTTTCATTGAATAAGGGTAGAGGAACCAGAGAATTCTGGGAGGCCAAAGTGCGGGAAGAAATTGATATGCATTACATCATATGTCACTCAAAATCCTATGCTTAAATTATTTAAAGTTTCAAATTAAAAAAAGTAAAAAAGGAAAACAGACAAAATAGTAAGTAAATACAAAATAGCAAGTAGGTACAAGAAATTCAGCCCATGCTATTCAGTTGGTTCATTCATTCCATCATAGGCATTGTCTGCATTTATTATGGATCAGAAACATGAGTATGGCTTACCTTCAGGCTGGTTTCAACAATGACGAAATTATAAAACATAAGATTATCACTCAACTTCAAGAAATAATTCCAAAGCTGAGTTCCTTATTGTCTTTTCAAAGAGTATCATAAGTTACTCTGATCAAACAAGAATATTTAAAATATAATTTATGCAGTAAGGAAAAGCTTATACAAAGGTAAGTCTTTTATTGAACTCCGCATTAGAAAATAAGAAAAAGTTTCCATCAAGAAGACAGTCTAAATGACATCAGTGCTATTACCTCAAACAGCTCTTTCAAAAACATGACTGACTAATGTGGATTAATGAAAAATACTTTAAAATAACAAATATTTACCTCATCTTCAACATCAATAAATGTACTCATATCTAGTTCCTCGGGAAATGTCATTCGATCATTCAGTTTAATCCTATGCATGGTTGTATAATCAAAATCAAATCTTTTCAGCTGTAAGGTCAGCAGATAAGGAAAATGCAAAAACCGAAGGCCCTAAAAAACAAAAAACAAAAAGGGGGAGACCCTATAGAATATGGAATATTATCTCAGATTCCTAAGTATTAATCTGTACATGGCATTTACCTTCCGTGCATCACACTTCTTCTTACAACGTTCACAAAAATATTGATTTGGGCCATCCAAAATCTCTGGCTGAATAAATGCATGTAATGCTTCTTCCTAGTTAGAAAAAAATGTTTTATAATTACTTAAAATATTATATTAATGACAAAATCCTGAATAAAAAAGACTGCAATTACTAAAACAGTTATAAGTAGAATGGTTAGAAATTTAGAAACTCAAAATGTACCAAGGAATCACTATAAAAATTAAGCAAAAAAAATTATTTCAGTCTACACAAGATTTGTCTTTCTTAGTATTGCAGTATCACAGTCACTTCAACCTGATTTTCATTGACTTTACATTGCAGTGTTCGGCTAAATAATCTCTAAAAAAATCCTCAGTCCTTAGATAAAAAGTAATTCCACACTTCTAAGAAAAGCAGTTGCATGCATCATTTCAATCTTCTTATAAAAGGAAGCATTTAAAACTGTACAGTAAATATCAATGCTCTCTAAAGAATTCACACTTTTCATACACTTAAAAATCATGTAAGCATCCTTAATTGCCATAGTTAGGATCAGTCAGTAATCTGCCAGGTTGAAAAACACTGTGCAACCTTCTCAGTGTGTGTGAGACATTGCTCCATTTGGAAATGTACAATGAGGCTCCTGGATTGTTAATTTGGTAGAACCATGTGGTTCTCTTTTCTCCATACAGCATTACAACAGAAGTAAGAAACTTCATATAAATATTATTAAAGAATCAGTGGCATAAAGTTAATTTTTATTTTAATAATTGGTTTTTCACAATTAAAAACTAGTTAATGTAGCATATAAGATTGGATGCATAATCTCAAATTTCATCTGATGTGTTCTCTCTTTTCTTCACACATGGGCTAAGCAGAACTACTGAAAATATTACACATAAACTAAAAGAAATGGAATCATTAAGACAAAGTATCTTCAAATATTTTCCTTTTGATATAGGACAAGCTGTTCCTCAAAAGATAAAGGAGCTTAATGGTCATAGTTGCAAAATAGCTGGCAAAGCTTAGAAAACTACTGTCCACATAATGTTTGATAGAGCTCACTGTGGAACAAGATAAAAATAAGAAGACATAGATATTCAAAGGTGTCTAAACCCATCTGATCCCCTATTTTGTTCTCAGAACACAAGGAAACACGTGGGGAAGAAACCAAACAGCTGGGTTTTTTTCCACATGACCATGCATTTTATTGGTGGTCAAAGGACACATTTAGAAAATGGTTTTTTTTGTTGTTTGTTTCTCTCAGGCATATTTTAGGGGAAAAAAGGCAAGTTCTATAAAAACACAACAGAAAAACAAGCTTTAAAAGAAATTACATCTATAGCTTAACACAGACTGATACTAAACGTCAGGCTTTCCAAATAGTGGTAATTCGAACTGGTAAAAACTCAATATTCAAAAAAGGATGGGGGGAGAGGGAGAGTGAGACAATTATGTAACTCAAATTCTACTTTGGTGAGTGTGTATTGGTCTCTGGCTTATAGTTAATACCTAGAGATCTTTTAAAAAAATTTAAAACTTGGAAAAAAAAGTTTAAAGAACAGAGAACTGTCAAATACTTTACTCATATTCATCAACTTTTAAACATTTTTGCCAACTTTGCTTTTATCTCGTCCAACCCAACACTATTATCTTTGTTTTAGCCATTTGAGAGTAGGTTTACACCTTATGCTTTGCCTCTTAACTTCGATATAACTTTTTAAGAATAGATATTCTTAAACAAACAGTAATCAAACTCTGGAAATTTTAATACTGATAAAGTACTTTCATCATCCATATTCCAATTCTGTCAATTACCTTAATAATGTATTTCTCTCCATTTAGTACACAATCTATCCCAAGGCCACAGATTTTGTTTGGTCTTTTGAGATTCCTTTAATCTGGAGGTGTTCCAGAGTTTGCCTTTCTTTCATAACACTGATATTTTTTGAAGAACAGAGGCCACTTATTGTATAAAATGTTCTGCAATTTGGGTTTGTCTGATGTTCTTCATTATTAGATTTATTTCATACATTCCTTGCTAGGCTACTACGATATTAGCAAAGATGTGCCCTTCTAAGGGTAGCACAGTCACAGGCCATGATGTACCTAACTTTCTCTTTAGCGATATTAGCTTTAATTATCTGGTCAAGGTATCGTCCAGTCTCTCTACTATACAGTTATTATTTTTACCCTTGCGGCTAATAAGTAATCTGTAAGGAGATACTTGGAGACCATGTAAAAATCCTGAGCCTTACTAAATCTTCCACCCTTGATTTTAACATCCACTTAGATTCCTGCCAAAACCAAATTTTAATGTTTGCTTTCTGAACCAACTTGAAAATCTTTTTAATAGGCTATTTAAACCCACTGATATTTGATATGACTGACATGCTTGGTTCTATCTCGGTCACTACTGTGTAATTACTGTGTGTATTAGGTAATATTTATTGTGTTCCTTTGCTGTTTCTTAAATTTTCTTTTGGTATTTAGCAAGGTTTGTAATTTTATTCTACAGTTACTTTTGCATTTATAGTTTTGTTAGTGCCCTTGGACCCCTTTTTTTCCCACCCACCCCCACCCTGTTTACTTTCTTAAGCTTTCAGTGTCTGCCAGTTTTAAATGGTCTCCTTTATTTCCCACCCACACAATAGTCTGTGATCTTATTCTGCTTTCCCTTTCACTCCCCCTTCTGAAAAGTGGTATTATTTGTACTTTGTCTAACATGTAACATTTCATACTATTCTGCTACCCATGTTCCCACCCGTGTATTTAGGCCTTAATTTAATACAGTAAGTGCTCACAGTTCTTTTGCTGAAGCTGCCCCAGTAATTTCTTGGTTGGGTTGAGCTCATCCTCTAATGAACTCCTCAATGGCTCATGGATATAATATCCAATGAGTTCTTGAATATTCAAACTTGTCTTTTTATGGCTGTCATAATTAAGAAAAACTTGCCTGGCTATCAAACCCGTGGCTAGTACTTTCTTGATTTTCTGGAAATTGCTACTCTGTTGGCAGGATTTGCATGTTGTTCTTCTGAAATGTGATACCAGCCCAATTCATCTATTTTTTCAGAGGAGGTCTTGCTATGTCACCCCGGCTGGAGTACAGCGCTGTGCTGGCTCACTGCAGCTTTGAACTCCCTGGCTCAAGCAATTCTCTTACCGTAGCCTCCTGAATAGTTAGGACCACAGGCACATGCCACCACAACTGGTCACTGTTTTTTTTGTTTTTTTTTTTTTTTTTTGTAGATACATCGTCTCAACATGTTGCCCAAACTGGTCTCAAACTCCTGGGTTCAAGGGATCCTCCTGCCTCAGCCTCTCAAAGTGCTGGAATTACAGGGAGCCACTGCGACTGGCCTTAATTCATCTTTAATAGTTTACTAAAATACATCTCAGAGTTTATCATTCCAGGTCCTTCAAAAGGTAGACTTAACATTTCCCTTATTCCCAGAAAGTTTCTCTGAATTATAGTTTATCTATTAGTTCTGTTGCACTGTTTTATTTTTCTTCTTCACAGACTCCAATTATGTTGGACATCCTTTGCTGGTCTTTTCTTTCAGTATTTTTTTTTCTGAGATCCTGCTTACTTTTACAAAAATTTCATTTCCATTCAGTGTCGTTCATTAGATTTTCATTCTTTCTATTTTCTCTTGAGCATTTTGCAATTTATTCTTCACTTCTAAGATATTTTTGTCTTTTTCTTCTGTTTCTTTCCTGAATTTGATGAACTCCCACTTCATTTCTTCCAGCATTGTTTTTGTTTTTTAAATCTATTTCTTTGCTTAAGTTTTTGGATACCAGCTTTTGTTTTGCTCATTTGAGAGTATTTAATTCAGTCAGAGTACCATGTTGATAATTCCAGAGTGACAATAGTTTCATATTCTAGATCTTACTGCTCCCCATATATCATGCAAAATGTAATTCTGCAAATCTATTTATTTATTTATTTAATTTGAGACAGGATCTCACCACATTGCCCAGGCTGGTCTCAAACTCCTGGGCTCAGACAATCCTCTGCCTTGACCTCCCAAAGTGCTAGGATTACAGGCGTGAGCCACCACGCCCAGCGTGCACATTCTTTTACACTATAATTTTCAGAATTCAGGATAGAACATAAAGAATTCTTACATCCTTAGTTCTCCAACCAAAAAAAAATATTAGTTATCCCAATTTTAGTGTTAATGCAGATAATCTAGGCACAGTGCAATCGAAAGGTATATGCAAGGAATGGTATTGCCTACAAATCCTTTTTTAATCATTTATATGTATATATGAATTATTCATCAATTAAAATCTATTTAATTTTGAATAGAGAAATGAGTGTTAAAACACCACACTTCAATTTTTATATGAAAAAAAAAAAGAAAGATCCACCACTGAGAATTATTTCCTGATTTTGATGTACTAAGCAATTTTTGTGCTACTGATATACAGGAACATGATGTTTGCCTTAAAAATATATTCAACTGTCTTTCCCAGAATATATACTTTAATAGTACTCTTTTTTAACTAGGAAAAGGGCTATATACTTTTACCTAAGCTGTCATTTTTTTTTTCATTGAAACTTTTGAGACAATTGTAAATTCATGCACAATCATAAGAAATAATATAGAGACTTCTTGTACACTTCCCCCAGTTTACTGGAAACATTTTGCAAAACTATAGCATATCATAACCATGATACTGACATTCACACACCTATCTAATTCAGATTTTCCCAGCTTTAGTGCACTCATTTGCCTGTGTATATGTGTCTATCAAGTTCCATACAATTCTATCACCTGTAGAGGTTCATGTATCCAATGCCTGTCAAGAGACTGAACAGTTCCTATGCATGGGTATAACTTGTAGCCACAACCACCTGCTTTTCCTCTCCCTGCTCCCACCAAATCCATAAGACCTGGTAATGGTTAATCTGTCCCACAGTTCTAAAATGTTGTCATATCAAAATCATAAAGTATATAATAACCTTTTGGGACTGGTTTTTTTTCACTCAGAATAATTCCCTGGATATTCTTTCAAGTTTTCGTGTTTATTAATAGTTTGTTCCTTTTTATTTCTGAGTACTATTTCATGGTTTGTATGAACCACAGTTTGTTAAACCATTCACTTACTGAAGCAGATATGGGCTGATTCCAGTTTTGAATATTAAAAACAAAGATGGAATAAATATTTGTGCACAGGTTTTCATGTAAACATACATTTCAATTTTTCTGGGATAAATGACCAAGAGTTCAACTGCTAGAGTTTATGGTAATTGCATGTGTCATTTTATAACAAACTACCCATAACATTTCACATTCCCACCAGCAGTGTATGAGTGATACAGTTTCTCTACATAGTCACCAGTTTTCCATGCTATCATTATTTGTAGCCATCTGGCAGGTAAAGAATAATATATTCACTATGGTTTGAATTTGCATTTCACTAACAGCCAGCAATGTTGAATGTCTTTTCTGTATTTGACATTTGTATATCCTCTTTGATGAAATGTTATGCCTTTTGCCAATTGTCTAGATGAATTTTTCTAAACTGATGTTTTGAGAGTACTTTATACATTCTAGATATGAGTCCTTTGTCAGACAGACAGCTTGCAAATGTCTAGAGCTTCTCTTTATCATATGGGGTTTCAGAGAGTAAATATTTTTAATTTTAATGTTTGCTAATTGTCCTGTTTGTAGACTATGCTTTTGATAGAAAATCTAAAAACTCTTTGCTTAGCCCAGATCTGGAAGATTTTCTCCTATGTTTTTTCTAAAAGTTATATTAGTCTTACGTTTTACATTTATGACCCATTTTGAGTTAATTTTTGTATAAAGTTATTTAAGTCAAGGTTCATTTTTGTGATATGGATGTCCAGTTGTTCTATCACCATTTGCTGGAAACACCATTTTTCCTCCATTGACTTGCCTTTGTGTCTCAGTCAATAATCAGTTAGGCATATTTGTGTGGATCTATTTCTGGGTTTTCTATTCTATTCCACTGATCTATTTGTCTACCCCTCTGCCAATATCACATAGTCTTGATTACAAGAACCATATAATCCATCTTTTTGGCTAAGCAGTATTCCATTTCAAATCACGTAGATTGATAACTTCATTTTTATTTTTGAAAACTCTTAGCTATTCTAGTTTCTTAGGCTTCCATATACATTTTGGAATAAGCTTGTATACGTCCTCAAAAAATCTTGCTGGACTTTGACAGGAACTGCATTAAGACTATGTAATTATCTTTACTATGTTGAATCTTCCAATTAATAAGTACAGTATGTTTCTCCATTTACTTAAATATTCCTTTCAATGTTTTTTTTTTGACACATAATACTGTAAATATTTATGAAGTACATGTGATACTTGACACATGCATAGAATCAAGTCAAGGTATTTGGGATATCCATCACCTTGAACATTTACCATTTCTTTGTATTGGGAACATTTAAAATCTTCTAGCTATTTTGAAATACACGATATGTCACCCTATTCTGCTGTCAAACACTAGAACTTACTGCTTCTATCTAACTGTATGTTTGTACCTATTAACCAACTTCTCTTCGTCCCCATCTCTCTCAAACACACTGTTCCCAGCCTCTGGTAACCATCATTCTACTCTCCACCTTCATGAGATCAGCTTTATTTTTAGTTCCCACATGTAAATGAGAACATGTAATATCTGTCTTTCTGGTCCTAGCTTATTTAACAAGATCTTTTCAAAGTTTTGTAGTTTTGAACACATAGGTTCAGTACATTTTTTGTTGGATTTCCATCTTTTTTCTTTTTTCTTTTTTTTTTTTTTTTTTTTTTTGAGACGGAGTCTCGCTGTGTCGCCCAGGCTGGAGTGCAGTGGCCGGATCTCAGCTCACTGCAAGCTCTGCCTCCCGGGTTTTTACGCCATTCTCCTGCCTCAGCCTCCCGAGTAGCCGGGACTACAGGCGCCTGCCACCTCGCCCGGCTAGTTTTTTTTGTATTTTTTAGTAGAGACGGGGTTTCACCGTGTTAGCCAGGATGGTCTCGAACTCCTGACCTCGTGATCCGCCCGTCTCGGCCTCCCAAAGTGCTGGGATTACAGGCTTGAGCCACTGCGCCCGGCTTCCATCTTTTTTCTTTTTGCAAAATTATAAATGGTATTGTACTTTAAACTTCACTTTCTACATGTTTATTGTTAGTATCTTGAAATACAATTTATTTTTTATGTTTATTTTTATCCTGCTATCTTGCTAAACTCACGTATTGGTTCAGGGTTTTTTCTTTTTTTTTTTTTTTTTGGTAGAAGCCTTGGGATTTTCTACATAGATAATCATGTCACCTAAAAATACAGACAATTTTATTTCTTCCTTTAGTAGTGTTGTTTTCTTTTCTTTTTTTTTTTTTTTTTTTTTTTTTGAGACAGAGTCTCACTCTGTCTAGTAGTGCTTTTCATTTCCTCTTCTTATCTTACTGTGTTGGCTAGGACTTCTAGGACTATGCTGAAAAGGAGTGATAGGAGCAGACATCCTTGCCTAGACAAGCTTGCCATTCCCTAGGAAGAAGGCAGTCTCTCACCATGAAGTATGATGTTAGCTATAGATATTTTAGATATGTTTTTTAATCAAGTTGAGGAAATTTCCCTCTATTCCTAGTAATGAGTTACTATAAGTGAATTTTGAATTTTATTAAGCGCCTTTTCTAAATCGATATGATCATGTGAATTTTCTTTTTTTGCCTGTTAATATGGAAGTTTATACTCATTGATTTTTAAAATATTGACTAGTCTTGAATCCTGGAAATCAACCCCACTTAGTCACAATGTATAATTCTTCTTATAAATTGCTTAATTCCATTTGCTAATATTTTGGAAAGAACTTTCCCAACTATACATATGAGGGATACTGATTTTTTTAAAGAACTATCTTGGTTTAATATCAGGTAAGAATAGTGTCACACAACTATGGGTTTCCTCCTCTTTTTTTCTTTTTTTTGAAAAGAAATTGTATAGACCTGGTGTTCACTATTCTTCGAATGTTTGATACAAGTATCCACTGAAACATTCCAGACTCGGAGATTTCCTTTTCAAGAGGTTTTAAATTGAAAATGTAATTACCTTAACAGTTACAGGGCTATTCAAATTATCTAATTCCTACTGAGTTCTTTTTTCAAAGAATTGGTTTATCTAAGTTGCCAAATTTACGTGTGCAGAGTTGTTTGTTGTGATCCCTTTGGTATCTGCAAGATCTATAGTTATATCCTTTTCACTCCTGATACTGGAAATTTTTGTTTTCCCTTTTTCTCTATCAGTCTTGCTATTTGTCAATTTTATTGTCTTTTCAAGGAGCCAGCCCTTTGTTTTGTTGACTTCCTCTACTGTTTTCCCATTTTCAATGTTACCCGATTTCTCTGCTTTTCTTCATTATGTCCTTCCTTCTGCTTGCTTTGGGTTTCTTTTGCTCTTCTTTTTTCAGGTTAGGTGGAAGCTTAGATTACTGATTTGGCCCTTTTCCTGTCTTTTAGTATAAGCATTTAATACTGTAAGTTTCCCTCTCGGTATTGCTTTAGTTGTGCCTCAAAAAAATTTGGTTATGTTTTAATTTTCATTAAGTTCAAAATATTTTTAAAATTTCCCTCGAGACTTCCTCTTTGGCCCATGGATCATTTAGAAGCGTTATTTTCCAAGTGTTTCGTGATTTTCCTGTCCGCTAATCTGATTCCACTGTTGTTGAAAAAAATCGCACATTCCATGATTTTAAATTTTTTGAGGTCTTATAGTCCAGAGTATATGGTCTATCCTTGTATATATTTAATGGACACTTGAAAAGGACATGTATTCTGCTGCTGTTGGGTGAAGCACTTTAGCAATGTTCATTAGATCTGTTGGTTGATGGTGATGCTGAGTTCTACATCTTTGCTATTTCTGTCTAGTTGTTCTACCTATCAGTTAGTAAGACAGGGAGGCATACTGAAGTCTGCAACTGTAATTGTAGATTTGTCTTTTTCCTTTTAGTTCTGACAGTTTTTCCTTCATGTATTTTGGCAGCTGTGTTATTTTCTGCATACACATTTAGGATTGTTGCCTTCTTGGTTGTTTGACACTTTTATTACAATATAATACCCCTCTCTGTCTCTGGTAATTTTCTTTGCTCTAAAGTCTTCTTTATCTGACACTAACATGGCCATTCCTGATTTCTTCTGGCTTACTTTGTTTGGGGTTTGCTCAGCTTCTCAGATCTGTAGGTTTATGCCTTTTGCTACATTTGGAATATGTTCATCCATTATTTCTTTGTACCTGTCTTCTTTTTCCTTTTTAATCTCCTTCCAGGACTTTAATGACACAAGTGTTATACCTTTTGCTCTCCTTCCAGTATTCCATCACACAGTGTCAAACCTTTTGTTATAGTTCCATAAGTCCTTGAGGGTATATATATTTTTTTTCAGTCTATCCTCTCTCTGCTGTTTAGATTGGGTAATATCTATCGTTCTATCTTCAAGTTCACAGATTCGATCTACTGCCTCTTTCATTCAGCTGTTCAGCCTATTCACTGGGTTTTCAATTTTGCTTATTGCAGTTTTCAGTCTCAAAATTTCATTTCTTTATATCTCTGATTCCCTAAAATGTTCTACATTCCCATTGTTTTCAGTGTGCTTAGGATTGCTCACTGAAGTGTTTCTATGATAGCTGCTTTAAAATATTTATCAAATAATCCTAACATCTTTGTCACTTCAGTGTTTATGCCTACTGGTTTTCTTTTTTAACTCAAACTGAGATTTGTGATTTTTTAATTGAAACCTGGATATTTGGGGTGTTATGAGATTCTGGACCATATTTAAACCTTCTAGTTTAAATGCTTCCTTTGACACTGTACCATCTGGGGAAAGGGCTCTGCCATATTAGTGCTAGATGGCATTAGAAGTCCACGTTTCCCACTTGGCGTATGTGGACATCTGAATGGAGGAAGCTCCTTGTTAGTGCTGGGTAGGGAAAGGAATTCTGGCTGTTCAGTAGGCCTCTGCTGATATAACCTTGGCTGTAAGGGGCAGGAGTATCTCAGTACTACACCCCAACACTGACACAAGCAGGAGGGGCTCACCTCCTTACCCCTGGGAGGTGGTGAAGGAACAGAGAATCTAGGCTCCCCACTCAGCACTGGCAGGCACAAGTTGATGTAAGGCCATTTTTTTCTGTGGTGTTTGGTTAGAGCACAGCAGTTATGGTCTAAAAGTTTTCTGGCTTGCTAGGCTTTTTCCTCCTGGTCCTTCAGTTAAAAAGAACAGAGTTTTTCAGTCTGTGCCCATTGTTGTTTCCAGGCTGCCAGTTTCTTCAGTTCCAAGTCTGGGATATATTAGGCAAAAAGAAAACCCACGGAACTCACCACCGTGCTATTCCTTGGGTGCTGAGGTCCCTAGTGTGTATGCCTTCTCTCCACCTTTCAGTCTTCTTAAGTTTTTTTTATATATAATGCTCAAGGTTTTCAGCTGTTTTAGTGGGAGGAATAGGGATTGCCTCATCTTCCTGAAAGCAGAAGTCCCCACTGTTTAAACTTGTTCCCACTATGTCCAACCATACACATTCCTGGAAAAATGAGGGTACAGTCTGTGGAAGAGATTTTTCTTTATCTGATGCTTACATATTTGGACAAATCTGGACCACTCCTTCACCCAAATGAGTTCTGTGGCTGAGTCAGCCATATAAGAATGTCCAAACCACCTGTTATGTCAGGGTAGGACTTATAATATAAACTTGTGTAAACAGTTGAAATGCTTTTGATTTCATAAATACTTACTAATTTAACAATTTTCCATTCAAAACTTTAAAACAATCATTAAACTATGTTTACTTAGGGAACAAGTCTTTTATATAATCTTATTTCTCCAAAGGCACTATATGAAATTAAGCAGCTAAACCCTGATCAAACTTTTGAACACATTTTTTGTCATAATAAACAGGTATTTAAATGTACATAATGAATAACAGAATAAAAGTATCCTAAAAGAAAATGTCCTAGAACACTGTCTGCCATAGAGTAGGTACTAAATAAATGTTGTATGACAAAATATACCAATAAAAAGACAATGTCTAAAATTTTACTGTTAAATAAAAAAGCACTTCCCTAGATAATGTCAAACATGAGGCTACATCGTTTTTCTTTAATTTATAAATTATGCTTTCATAATTAACAAACAAAAAGTTAATATATCTAATTTCTATGTATTACTAGAATGTACTTAGAACTATCTCCTTATTTAATACATTCTCACATGAGGTTGGCAATAAGCACAAAGTTACTTTGATCTAGTCAGTGAACATAGAAGGTTCTGTCTAAGAAGTCATTAAGAACAAAATTATTTAAGGATTACTACAAGTAATTCTTCAGCTGATATTTTCAGGATTAATAAAAAATATGTAAAACAACAGAAAATTGTAACACATATTTTAGTATTCTCACTCCCTCTCAACATCCCAAGGACACAAATATAAACAAAGTAGTGATATTCTTAAATCACCTTAATCTAATGTAGAATGTAGAGCTTCCCATATTACGTTCCTCAGAATCCTAATGTCTCTTGAAATATTAACAGACATCCCACAGAGAAAGAAAATGCTAGGTTAAACACATTTAAACAAACTTCTCAACTACAGGAATCACTGGGGCATTTACAATATAATATGCACTGTGGTATTTCCAAAGAGGATTATTGTTATAGTTTCCCAAATCTATTTAATCAAGGATACCTTCCCCAAAATATTTACTAAATCCTTTTACAGACTAGTATTCAACAGAACTCAATCTGAGATATACAGAATGGCAGAATAGCCTTTCGATATTGATTCCCTACTTGGGTGAGTAAAATGAAGATCAGAAATCTAACAAATATCAGTTATAATAACTAAAAATCTATTGAATAAAGAAAATATTATTTAAAAAAGGCTTTTTTTTGGCCTCCCTACTTTACCAGAGCTTATTTTTAAAACTGCAGAAGTCTCCCAGCATTCATTATAAAAATAATCTATTATCATACTAAAAAAGTCCCATGAAAATTGATTGTGGATATTATAATAAATTAGATGAGTGCTAATTTCAGTCCTATTTTAATCCTCCCTGTTATTTGCAAGTTAATTTATTTGACCATAAAGATAAAACAACTCCAGAAATTGGACATTTTAGATGAAGGTTTAAAAAAGAAAATCCCTGGCTGGGTGTGGTAGCTCACGCCTGAAATCCCAGCACTTTGAGAGGCCGAGACAGGAGGATTGCTAGAGACCAGGAGTTTGAGACCAGCCTGGTCAACACAGCAAGACCCCATCTCTAAAAAATAAAACAAATATTTAATCAATTTTTAAAAAGAGAGAGAGAGAAAAAAGAAAAACCCTTCAATTTTTAAAAGACCTCACTCTCAATTATCTGAAATTAAACCCATAATATTGTGGCACACTAAATGAAACATACAATAAACAGAATATATAACCATCAATGTGTATGCGTGTGTGCACATGCACGTGCTAGTGTATTATATCTATTTTTTTTTTTTTTTTTGAGACGGAGTCTTGCTCAGTCACCCAGGCTGGAGTGCAGTGGTGCAGTCTTGGCTCCCTGCAATGTCTGCCTCCTGGGTTCAAGCAATTCTCCTGCCTCAGCCTCCTGAGTAGCTGGGAATACAGGCATGCACCAACATGCCCGGCTAATTTTTAGTAGAGATGAGGTTTCACCATGTTTGTCAGGCTTGTCTCGAACTCCCGTCCTCAAGTGATCTGCCCGCCTCAGCTATCTAAAGTGCTGGGATTACAGGTGTGAGCCACTGTGCCCAGCCTACATCTATATCTAATATATTAAATAAGACAAAAATACCAGTCCACTAAAAAAGGTAGAATAATAATTTTAAGAGTCCAGTTAAAATTCAGGCCAATTTTATATAATCTGAATGAGTGATTTTTATGATACCTCTTTTAACTAGATTTTTGCATTCCATAATTCCAATTCTTTTTAAAACATATACAGTCCACAAAACACAAAATGGCAAGCAGTCACATATAACCAATTTTAGATGCTGTATGATGATATTTGTGGACTAAGAAGAGTTAGGCTATAGATTTGAATTCAGAAAATAATGAGAAATCACTTACCTCTAACTAAAGTTCTCCGAAGGTAGTATCCTCCTTAGAACCCCTATCTTGGGTAGTTTCACCTGCTGTAATTTCCCTCAAGAGATTCCAGCAAAGTCTAGAAAGTTTTAAGTTCTCTTCTGCAAGCCCTATTAGCGCATGTGTGTTATAAACCTGCTCACATACTGCTTCATAGCTGCAACTTCCAATTCCCACTGAACCACCACCACTACTACCACCTATGTATCATCAGTGGAGGATACTACCTTTGGAGAATTCCATTTAGAAATGTGATATTGTTCACATCCCCAGAAGTATCCTCCAAATCACTCCATTACTTTGTCTATTAATGTACTTAAGAGAGTGGTGGCAAATCAGCAGGTGAATACGTAATGACATAAAGATTTAGCTAAGCAATTATATTCGCTGAATACTCAAATTAATATGTTAAAAACTAACCTAAATGTATATATGGAAAATTTTTCATAAAAATACTTTAATAAATAAGGTAGAAAAAATAGTCCATATCACTTGGGACTACCGAATATTTCCCTAGTATATATGTCAGAAAAATGCGAGTATTTAAAAATTAGTGGAAATCAGTCATTGAAAGACAAATGTTTATTTTTCAATGATTTTTTCAGTATATCATTTCTACTTTGAACTGCCAAATTAAAGTAAAATAAGGTTTAAAAAATAAAAACCAAAACTAGCCACCCAAACGAAAGCTCATTTAACACACCTAGATGGCCATTTAAAAAGGTAGTACTAAACATCTAAAAAATGTGTCAAATATACTCAGGAAGCTGACTATGAAAAACAGTAGCGGAAAGGAGACTTGATCTTACACTACCCAGAAAAGGTCTTTTACTTAGATGTTTGCTTTGGATCCCCATTGACTGATTCCATAATTTATTGCTGGTTATTTCCTAATAGCCACATAAAGGTAGGAGAAAAAAATCAAAAGGAATCAATCGTCCTAGAGGCCAGAGGACTAAACCATATTTGTAGCACTATCTTAGAAGTATAGAAAAGCTTTTAAAAAACTGATTTTTAGCTACAAGCCACCATCAGTTTAATAACAACATAAATAAGACCAAAACATAAAACATAATGAAATTCTACTTCTTAAAGATATCTTGTTCAGCTTTGAAAGCTTCCCGTGGCACATGGTAGGTTCAAATAAATGTTTTTGAGCACTTTACTTTTAAATATCAACTTAAGTCTTTCCATGATTTTCCTGTCGTATAAGTAAATACACATACGTACAGATAAAATACAATTAAAAAATTATTAAAAAGCAATTAAGAAATGGATGACAAGCAGAATGAGAAAATCTCAGCTAATCCCCCAATTAGATACTCAGTATGTGAATAATTAAGGTGATTACAGTTTTGATTCTTCAAATTATCTGTGCTACTACAGTGTATGTTTTTTAAACTAAATATTTAGAGTAGGGATGCTTCTTTTAAAAATACGGACTGTTTGTCATAAAAACCAGAGGTGCTTTTTCCAATTTTAAAAGTGTGTGGACCAAAACAATCCCCCCAAAACAAAAAAGTACTTTCCAATGCAAAAGGTGGTCATAATAACAGCATTTATAACATAGACTGTTTAGAGGTGAAAAAAAAGATAAAAGTGAAATCATCTAATCACCTCTCCAAAAGAATAAAACACTGAACCATGAGGCAGTACATTTGCATTCACTTTTTCTCTTATAATACATGCACTATTAGGACTCACTGAAGGGTCAAAAATCTTCTAGATCTTGCTAATTTAAATGCAGGAATGACTAACAACCCAAGAAGGTGTATCTAGGATGATACTTACCTTACAAGAGATTATACCACTGTGCTATTATGTATTCTGTGTAAGGATACACAAGCAGTCAGGTGAAAGGTACACACCACACTAGCAAATGCTTGGCTGGACCCATAAGGTCGGATGACCAACGGAATATCAAGATATGTGTCGATTCGCCAACCCTCATAACCACATTCCAGACATCTCACGTAGTCCTTCAGCTTGCCTTGATATAGTTCATTTATAAGATCAGCCTAAAAATAAAATATTTACATTTTTAAGTGTTCCTTAAAAATAATCTTTAAAATATATAACAATCTACACTTTTTAGATTGGTTTACAAAAGGATATTGATATTTACAGCTAAAATCTTAGAAAACATTAATATTTATCTATAATTATTATATATTTAATATTTAAATTTATCTAAAATTTTATAGAAAAAATTAAAAAACACAAATCACCTAAAAATATCAATAAAATTAGATTAACACTAACTTGAGTCAGTGTGCAAAAATTAACGATTTCAATACTCATCATGAGAAAACCTATTAATGTAAGTTTTGATGAAATTAGTTACCAATTTATTATACCATTAAGCCTCAAATTATCTTTACATTAAGATGAGAGTAAATCCTAACCTATCACTTTAGGCATGTTAATAATTATACAGCTAAACAACTGGTTGAGTTTTAATAACTTACATATGTCTATCACCACTTCTCACAATAATATATTCTGATGTATAAATCATATCCTCTAGCTCAAGATGCAAATCAAACCTTTTAGCTTTCAGTAATATACATAGAACAATTTTATGTAGAAATATTACACAACAATCTTTTAAAAATGTATGGAAATTCAAAAAAAATCTTAAAATCCACTTCTCTCAAAATATCCTCACCTAAAAGAATGGATCTCTCACCTAGGCCCCAAACTTAGTTAACTAGGGCTTTTCTGACTCAAAGGCAGCAGGTAACTCCCTAAGTAAGAACCAAAGAGTCTTGTTACAAAACTTAGGAACTCAGTAGGAATGCCCCAACTGATCTTAATGGAAGTGTTGACCCACAAAAAGGGATGTAACAAGGAAGAAGGGTAACTTCAGACCTATGGAAAAGAAACAGCCCCCAATACCATCTACATAGTTACTAAAACACAGCCCCATAAGACTATGGAGAGAAACTAGATCATTAAATGAACTTAAATTTTTTTCGTTATCTCCTAAGTAAGAATAGGCATGAGGATAAGTGTACTACATTTTGCCTCTTTCATAAATTTACATTTCTTCAAACAAATAGGATTTATAAGCCTTTAAACTGGATTGACCATCACTGTCTACACTAATACCACTTATTTAATGAAGCCTTCTTCATTCATCAGCATCAGTCATATGTGACGGTCTTCTTCACCTAGGCCAGCCTTTTGAAGTGGTTCAAACCAGTGTTTTTCAAATACTGAATAGCAAATCACCATAAGAAAGTAATTTACACTGCAACCCAGTGCACGCAACTTCAACAAAAGCTTCATAAAATAATACTTACTCTAATGTGATGTTCTCTTGTGCTCTATTCTATTCCATTTTTTGAAAATGCTGTTGTAGGTCTAATAAACTGATTTTATAAGCCGTGAATAGATTGTAATCTACATTTTGAAAAACTCTGGTACAAGCCATCACAGTACTTCCAATCAGATATCAGACCCTTCTAGCTACCTTATATACTCTTCCCCTTTTATCCCTGTGACCTTCTTTTAGTATACCCAGTATAAATCCTCCCATGTACTGAGCCCCATCCCATTCAGCCTTACTCCTCATCCTAATATCTAATGTTCTTTCCACTCCTAACCTGCTCTTCTTTCCATTACATAAGAATAGGGTCAGATTAATGAGGATCCTAAATGTCAAATACATAAGACTATACTTCCATTGGTCAAAATAAAAGTAATGCTTCATGACTAGTGTTACAGATTACAGGACATATAATTTACCTAATTATCTGAAAATGCTGTTCAAAAATCATCCCCAAAACACATATATACAGCTTTTAAATGTATAATTTTCAGAGCTAAAAGACAGCTCCCAGGTTATACAGCCCAATTTCCTTAAAGATGAGAAAACTGAAGTCTAGGGTGGCTTAATGATGCTATTTATAATTCAGTTAATGGCTAAATGAGAGCTCAGTACTTTCAATTCCCCATTGGGTACTTTAACCAGGAGACTAATCCCCAAGTTCCAAAACATTCCAATGGAATAAAAGTCATTTAAGGTAATGAGTGATTTATTAGGAAACAGTCCCCTGGATTTGAGAGATGTAAATTACCTGTTCTGTTTGCTTCCATTTCTGTTCCAAAGCATCAAACATGACTCTGCATAGTTCTTGTACATCATGCTGCTGCCAAGCTATTTTAAGATAAAATTCAATTAGAAATAGCAATAAACTTAATGTAATGAAACAATCTGTTGTTTAAAAGCAAATAGGCAGAAATATTGAAAAGTCTACTTTAAATAATGCCAAATTTAAAAAAGAACACAAAAATACATATGACAGTCACGAAAAGGCATTCATACACCAGAAAATAAAGAGATTGCAGCATTCTACAAATAGTATATACTTTATGGTGCTACAATATTTGTCATGTTTGTTATTTTTCATTGTAGAGTTATGAAATGTGTTAGAAAATCTAGGACAACAAACTTGCAATGAAAGGTTTAAGATAAAGGTAATTAAGTTATGTGTAATGTGTTTGTAATATTATTGTCTCCTAGAATTGTCTGAATATTAGAACACTTATCATTACAAGAGAATTAGTACCCTCACTACTATCCCATCCAAAGCTCCTTGTAACATCTGTGGTTTCAATTGCTCTCTTTTTGCTGGTTTGTAACAAAACAAAAAGCCTTTGAAGTTGGTATGGAATACTTGTCACTGGATCTTCTTCAGATTCTTCAAATTCCCACCTATTAAAACAAAATGTTAATAAATTATTTATAAAATAATTTTATTATTTAAAAGCATAATTAATATCAAAATCATAATAATTTAAGATTTTAATCCTGGAAGCTATACAGAGTTTGAATGCTAATTGAAACGAATAATATCTAATGAAACATTAGTGTTTCCCTAATTCATAAATTCAGAAGAACTTTTGATTTTAATAAGAAAAGGCGTAACAAGGCAAAAGTTCTCAAGAAAAAAAGGCAAAGCTCATTTAACTGCGGCACCTGAATCTGACCATAACCTCTGTCCTAATTATTAATTCACAAAAATACAGGAAACAGAAGAATACTATTACATGAGATACTACAGCATACAACCACCAAAACCCAAACTGTGGAAAACTACAGGATAGATGACATCAGTTTTCTTTCTATTTTTTGTAGGGAATAAATTGCAAGGATGAAAAAAGATAAAAGAGGATTATAAACAAATTAAACAGATTAAGAATTTTATTAATCGATTGCAACATACAGCTCATATGGATCCCGATTTAAACAAACTGTTAAACAAGGCAATCAGGGAAATCATAGCCCTGACCTGAGATATAATTTACAGATGATATGATGGAGGTGTGCTTCCAAATAATCAAGTTGGAGGGTATAGACAAAAACGATTGATTATGAGTTGATATTAATAACATTCAAAGCTGAATGATTGGTGAAGAGGGATTCATTACACTATTTTTTTTTTTTTTTTTTTTTGAGAAGGAGTCTCGCTCTGTCGCCCAGGCTGGAGTGCAGTGGGACAATCTTGGCTCACTGCAATCTCTGCCTCCTGGGTTTAAGCGATTCTTCTGTCTCAGTCTCCCGAGTAGCTGGGATTATACACATGCACCATGAAGCCCGGCTAATTTTTGTATTTTTAGTAGAGACTGGGTTTCACCATGTTGGCCAGGCTAGTCTCAAATTCCTGACCTCAAGAGATCCACCCACCTCTGCCTCTCAAACTGCTAGGATTACAAGTGTGAACCACCGCACTCAGCCTACTTCCCTTTTTTTGAATGTTTAAAATTTTCTGTAATAAAAAGATTTTAAAAGGGAATACAAGAAAGTAAACAAAATAATAATTCAGGTAAGATTTTCACCCTCACAAACTTACGATAAACAGCAGTCTAGCCCTAGCTACAGCTACTGTCTCAATAACAAGTGAATTCCCAACTGAAGAACTTAAGATCTCATGGAAAGAAATAAGATTGAGGTACTAAAGTTAGTAATGTACCCACAAAAGTCTTTAAAATAATTCTATATTCATAATATACATCTAAGACAAAATATTAAGTGACAACAATATTAAAGTTATTTTATATCTTAAGTTAGCATTAAGATTGCTGTTTCCCCACTTTTTAGTTTCAAAAGGAGGTTTGAGCTTTAATTCTTCTCTGTCACACTTTACAGACATACTAAAAGGCTTTTTTCTTTTTCTTTTGGGTATGGCTTTCTATTAGAGTGTTCAATATTTTTCTTACTTTAGGACTGAGAAGTCACACCTCTGTTCTCATCTTCCATTTTTCACACACTGGCACTCCCTTCTGCCTCACAGAAGTGAATGAAGTACATTTCACCTTTTTCTTCTTAAGGCTTCCCTGCAAACACCTCTATTCAATACCTGACTTCTGCTTTAATCCTCCACTCTTCTATTCTCAATCCCCAGCTCCCTTTTTTCTGGTTATCTTCAATAGCGGTTACTTATAACTGGCATTATGAGATCAAAAATTCTCTTGGTAACTGTGAGAAAACATTAGTTAAAACAGAAAATGCTCAAATTTCTTGTGTGGGAAATTCACTAATAGGGAGGAATTACTGTAATAAGACTGAATTCTCACCTGTCCTTTAGTCCTGGTACAAATACCTAAAAAGGTTTTAAATCTTGCTGGTACTTGCCGTTACTTTAGTCACCTAAGTTAGAAACTTTGGTGCATTATGTGATTCTTTCCTTTCCTCTACTCCTAAGTATAATTTGTTACTAAGCCATGTTAGTTTTCAATCTCAAATATAACCACTGCCACCATCATCATTCTGACTCTAATATATCCATGCCTGGTTTAATAACAGATTCCTCCAGGGTTCTCTGTCTTTCAAATCAATCCTGCACACTGCACTATATAAATTTCCCTAAAACAATGTATTTAACACATCACATACATGACTCCAAATCAAGTGGCAGGTTATCTATTGGCCTTCTTCACAAAAAGTAAAGAAAATAAAACCCTATCCTTTTATGCTAGCGCTACTCTCTGGATAGTTTATCCTTTTATGCTAGCGCTACTCTCTGGATAGTCAATTCTTTTACACTAGCGCTACTCTCTAGTCTATCCTTTTACACTAGCACTACTCTCTAGTCTATCCTTTTACGCTAGTGCTACTCTGTGGCTAGTCTATTCTTTTACAGTAGCACTACTCTGTGGATAGTTTATCCTTTTACACTAGCACTACTCTGTGGATAGTTCAATGAGGTTCTTAGTTCTACATTAAGAAACATCATGAGTGCTCTCAGGCTTTGTTTCCCTACCTGCTATAAACTTCACTCTATTCTCACAATCTCAAGGCCTTCCTTTCTGTTTGACCTCATGTCTAGCTCCCACTTCCTTACTCACTGGGATTGTCACAATGGATTTCTAGTTTCTCTTGTTCTTCAAAGACCTTCACACTTCTGGCTTCTTATGCCTTGTATGCTCTTACCATAAACCTTTAGAGGGCTTGTTCCTGTGAAGTTCCTGGAATGTCCTCAGGGAGGCCCTTACTGTCTACTACCTGAAGCTGTGACCCTCCCCGCCTCTTCTCCTGACAATTACTCCTTCCACATTATTCTGCTTTATTTTCTACCTACCATATATGATTCTGTGAAATGAGCTTATATATAGTTTTATATAAGCTCTAAATGAGGTACTTTGTCTTACTCATCACTCTAATCCTTATACCTAAAAAGAATGCCTGGCACACAATAAGTGTCCAATACATGTTAGATGATGAATAACCCTGGCTATGCTCTTAATTTCCCCTACAGTGCTGTAAATTTACAGTCTACTTTTCAAGTATTAAAACAGATGGTTAAACAAGTGCCCATGATCCCCGTTCCTATGCATACTCTCCAAAACAGGCATATCATCCAACTATCTGGTCTGTGCTAGTTTTGAGAGCAGGCTCTGAACTCTATCTATTAACCTCATCCTCCAGTTCTCTGACAAAACTCTGGTGATGATCTCCTGGACCCCCCTGCAACACACTGTGCTTGTTGGCATCAGCTAGTGTACAGGCAGAATAGGGTAGTGAATCCTGGCATCTACTAGGTGCAACTTCTAGCAGTGTGCTTTCAGGCAAAGCTATTTCTCTGTGCCTTCAGTTACCTTCTTTATAAAATGCTGATAGTAATAGCATAAAATTCATACAGTTACTATGAGAATTAAGTGAGTCTATATATAAAGTGCTCAGAACACTACCAGATACAAACAATAACTAACACTCAGGTAGCTCTTACTATTATTTACTTTCACTTTTGACAAGCCTCCTATCTGCACAGTGTATTCTCTTTCTTCTCAACCTGGCCAAACTATACCTAGCTTCATGACCTACCTGAAGCTTACTTTCTTCTCCAAGTTTCACCAACCTTTCTTCTCTTTAAGCTCTAATGGTATTTGGCTGTCTTTAAACGTTATTTAAACTATTTCAAACATACACATATTGCTATTGTAGAAAGATTTATAAATTACTCAAGAACAAAGATCTTATATCTAATTCCCTCTCTATCCACCAAGTGCCTAGCATTTAAACACTACAGGGCGATACATGCATACGGAATGACATACATCAACTTTTACAAGTTAAGTTCAGATGACAAGCTGATAGATGAATCTAATGGTGATATAATGTTGTTGAGCAATACAATCAGCAATATTAAAAGTTCCAAAAATAACCTATATACATATTGACAGTAATTTAAAGATGTTACTGGAAAGTAACACAAAAAAAGGAAAAAAAAATCAGTTTACTTATACTTAAAAGTATCCTTAAAAACTAAAAAATTATGTGTTTATCTTAAAAAAAATATACAAAGCAAAGGTGTGTTAAATGTGTCATAATAGGATATTCATAAAAATAAATGTCTGACTTCAGGGTTTACTTAAATATAGACTTCCTCCATAGAGCATTTTAAACCATCTGATGTATATTTTAGAAACACATACACACATGCACACGCACACACAGGTACATGAAACAAGCTGTAAATATTATATTTTAATTAGAAACAAAACTTGCAAGTTAAAAAAAAAAACCCCTCTGCATTCTTAAATTGACAGGTGGAAGGAGAGTATGGATTTATATATTCAAATTATCTCAAAAGCAGTCATTTATTTCTTCATAAAGGGTGTTAAGGCTACGAGAGAGGGAAGATTTTTACCCTATATGTAAATCTTATCAATTTTATCCTTTTGCTCTCTATATACTTCTGATTCTCTCTTTGCACACATTTTCCATATACCTGTTTTTCACAAGATCTTTGTTATTATGTAAGGAAAGAAGTTATATCTTATGGTGTGAGAAATGCCCCAAATTTTAAAATAACTGCAAGAAGATAAATTTTGTTAAAGGCAATATTTTCATTCTTAAATCAATTTTATTTATAAAATTTTTTGGAATACTCACTTATATAATGCATTCCTAAATTCAGGAGTCATAAAAAGTGTTTGCAAAAGGCTATTCAAATAGCAAGTCATTGCTTGGTTTACTAGTCCCACATATCCTTTAAAGAGAAAATACAAATATACATTAATCAGCATTTACATTAAAAATAACAAAAACATAATAAGAATTTAATTCATAGTAAAGATTCAGAGGTTAAAGTTACAATTCATTTGGAAATTATTTCAATTTGTTCAATAGCACCTAAGAAAAGATCCCTTTTCTAATATGTGCTCTAAGTAGGCTTTGTTTTGCAGAAAATGTCAGGATACCTTGTTATAGATATGTCCAGAGATACACATGGAGATTATATGACATTAAATAACATTTTAAGGGTAATATGTTTAGTAAAGTATGTGTTACTGGCATAGACATAATCTTTTTCCCCCAAATCTAAAAGTTTAAGCATATTAAACTTTTAAACGTATTAAACTAGATTATAATGGAAAAGTATAAACATATTCACTTTAAATAGCATCACACACATCCAATGTAGAAAGACTACACAGAACCAGTTATCCCTGTCATTAAGTCCTATAAACCAATTTCTGTAAGAATGAATAACATACAAGATAAATTCACTACATGCAAACTCACAAAAGCTGAGACTCTAAGTAATGCGGAGTGACTTCGTCTGTTTCGACAAGCCTGTCAATGAAATTCTATAGATCAGCATGCTGTGCAAAGGGTAATATGGATCCCACACCATCTGTACTTGTATGATTCCAAGAAAAGACCAAGTATGGTAGCTATCTGCTTTTCACTTTGTACTAAGGTTCAAATTTTTATTTTTTTCATCTTTATTTTAAGAACCGTGTATGCGTGGGTGGTTTATATCTTAATCTACATCATTGTATTATTTTAAAATGCTTCTATTCCAGACTACTCCCCACTTGAGTTGTTCTCATAGGATCCTATATTTAATCCATATTAGAGCCTTTATCTCACTGTTTTGTAATGACCTGTTTGCTTATATGTCTTCCCCATCAGACTGTGAAAGCAGGGGTTGAATCTGATTTCTATCTCTCCTATTACTTAGCACAGTAGCAGATGCACATGAGGAGGCAATGTGTATGACTTACAAGTAACCCAAGTTTGTATGGTATCTAACCTGATTATTAATAATAAAAAACACTATTTCATTAGTTCATACAAACAGATCCTTTCCCACAAACAACAGCACTTTGGACAGGAGACCAGGTTGTTCTGTATCTTCTTCTGAGCTGAGGCTGCCCTGGGATTTCCCTTCTTCTCCATCCTCCTCCTCCCAATTCCTCAACAGTTTGGGGTAGAACCAATCTACTTGGAGCCTTACAAGGTAAATGAATACTATTATCATCCTTTGTCTACATACACATCAATCATGTATCACTTGTTTGTGACCTTGTTTCCCTTTACTGGGCTTAAAAAAATGTTTCGCGGGTAGGCTTGAGAAGAGAAGAAGAGAGTAATGGCAATTAATTTTTGCCATAGCTCTTTATTTTACCATTAGCTATAAAAATCATATATAACTCTATGATCTTTTGTACTTCATTTGGCACCATATTTAAAAAGAATGAACATTGTGTCACATAAATGTACTATTTTCCAAAAGTATGAAGATTTTGGCGACACTATTAAAAGTGCTAATGAATTAACAGAAACCTTTCTCATTAGGCATTGTCTAAATCAACAAACTTCAAATGGCAGCTATTAACAAGTGGATTCTACATCTGACATAGTTATGAATCAATATTTTTAGTATAAGTCAGTAAGCGAGAAGAATATAAGAACATATACCATCCAGTAGAGGGCACATGCAAAAAGAAATCCTAAACAGAACCAATCACTAGGAAAGGAGAAATCAAACAGGCCCAGTGAAGTAGAATCAAATACGCCAACTCTTGAAGTAGATAAAAAGGTTGTTAAAGAAACTGGCCAAAGACAGGTATCATGGATTTAGTTTCTAATCACTTGTAAGTTCACATTAGCCTTCCATCTACTCTTTATTTCTCTCCCACCCACCATCTCCTATCAACAGTGGCTGCCAGTGGGACGTGGTAGGAAAGAGACAGGAAAGAGTATGTTGAGTACCCAAACCCATTGCTTTACTGAAAAATGTGTTTCTAGAGCCCTAAGTTAAAATCATGAGAGCACTGTCTAATAGGAAAATTTCACACATGGTGCCAAAATTTATAACAATTTCTTAAGGAAAATGCAAACTCAGTACTTTGATAAAATAATTTTATCTGATAAAATAATTTCTGAACACAACCCTTGATAAAATAATTTCTGAATATAACCCCTTTGGAAGCTTATAGAGTAACTCAGAAAGGCGGGACCTCTAGAACACTGCAGGAAAACGTACAGGTAGGGAAAGGGAGTGAAGCAGAGGTGTGTGAGGAATAGTAAATGTGAACAAAGACTATGATTACATGGCAATGTATAGCAAAGACTTCTAAAAATATTTTTTAAAGTAAACTTCAACTTACTAATATAATTTCTGGGAATTTTTATCTTTAGGAAATAATCAGAGATGAAAACAAAAATGTATGTATAAGAATGTTCATAATAGTATCAGTAATATTAATAACTATAGTTTAAATATCTAAACCTATACAATGAAACTATTTTTCAGCCATTTAAAGCCCCATATTAAAATACTATTTAATAACATTAAAAATTACTCCTCATATAGTATTAAGTGAAAAACATTGATTAAAAATCTACTCATGATTCCCCCTTTTCTGAAAAGTACACATATAGAGGAAAGATAAAAATATGCAAAATTGCTAGAAGTGATGCTAGTAACACTGTAAATTATCTTCACTTTTTTATTTTATAGTAAGACAATGACATGTATTATATTTGTATAATCAAAGAAAGAGCGTTTTTAAAAAGCATGTCTTAGTCTCAAGGAATTCACAGGCCTCAGAGAGCCACAGGAAGTTGAAGTTAGTACACAGCACAAAGTAGGAGTTCTGTAAATACTTGGTGCAAAAATGACTGAATCAATTGTCAGAAGACAAGGCAAATATCGCAAGAATCTTGATGTGTTAAATCTGGAACTCTCTCACAGTGTTTCAGTTATCTCAGAATAATCTAGGGTGCTTATTTAAAACAAAATGGAATTTCTTCCAGGCTCCTACAGAGCAGCTGTATTAGCATTTTGGGAAGTAATGCCTTGGAACCTACATTTTTTCTTTTTTATTTTTTTGAGACGGAGTCTTGCTCTGTTGCCCAGGCTGGAGTGCAGTGGCACAATTTCAGATCACTGCAACCACCTCGTGGGTTCAAATGATTCTCCTGGCCCAGTCTCCCGAGTAGCTGGGATTGCAGGCACCTGCTACCATGGCCAGCTAATTTTTGTATTTTTAGTAGACATAGGGTTTTACCATGTTAGCCAGGCTGGTCTCAAACCCCAACCTCAGGTGATCTGCCCGCCTCGGCCTCCCAAAATGCTGGGATTACAACAGTGAGCCACTGCGCCCGGCCGGAATCTACGTTTTTAACAAGTATCCCCAAAATTAATTTTTAAAGAAATTAAAATCTGAGAATCACTACTCTACATAGTGTAATGGGAAACAGTTTTATTATCTCCTATTATCTGAAATCAAAGATAATTTTGTATTCTTTTTTATTGCGGTTGTTTGCTACAAAAAGTTCTACTGATAGAAAGGATCCTAACTACCAAACATAATCAGGTTTTACTATTATTTCCAGAACAGATAAACCATTAAAGCTGCACAATAACTAGATATGAGGAAATTATTCTAAATTCTAATTACAAAATATAGTAAATGAAAGATTACAGATGACATTAGAACAAAATCTGGAGTTGGGCACCATGGCTTTTACCTGTAATACTAGCTACTTGGGAGGCTGAGGCAGGAAGATCACTTCGAGACTAGCCTGGGCAACACAGTGAGACCTCGTCTCTACAAAAATTAAAAAGCCAGGCATTGTGGTGCACACCTGCATTCCCAGCTTTGGGACGCTGACGCAGAAAGATTACTTCAAGACTAGCCTGGGCAACACGGTGAGACCTCATCTCTACAAAAATTTAAAAGACAGGCATTGTGGTGCACACCTGTAGTACTAAGCTACTTGGGAGGCTGGGGTAGGAGGATCATTTGAGCCTAGGAGTTCAAGGCTACAGTGAGCTATGATCTTACCACTGCACTCTAGCCTGGGTGACAAAACAAGACCCTATCTCTATAACATAATAAAATTAAAAATAAGAAATCTGCAACGTAACACTATAGTGTTCTTTTTACACTGATATTTGTAATGTAATATTTAAAATCACCTCTGTTTTGAAGTTCTAAGAGTTAAGTTTCTGAAGCCACACTTAGCATGAAACACCATTAATGAGATACACAATCAAAGGCTTCTCTGAACCCCAGTTTCCATTTCCTTCAACATAAAACATACTATCTATTATTTTATGCATACTATCTATTGCAAAGATGTGTTTTAAGATGAAATAATATGTAAATTTATCAAGATTTATTCATTAAGCGATTACACAATCTTATATGTAAATAAACCTTTGCATAAAAAAGCCATTTTACTTGCTCAATAAAGTGAAAAAATTGAAAAATGTAGGCTTAATCATATTCAGAAAAAAACAAATTTCAAAATGATATGATTCATTTCAAGCACAATTAAACTAAAAGATAACACAACAGAACCATAAAATAAGCATGGCCCATGTGCTTCAAAATGGATGTACTGTTAAAAGTAGACAACACAGACTTTCCTTTCTGGAGGAAGTCTACTTTAAAAATTTAAGAGTATAGTCAAAATAGAAAATTATTAAAAAGAAGTCTTGAACTTTTTTTCTTTTTTCTTTTTTATTTGAGACAGGGTCTCAATCAATCACCCAAGTTGAGTACAGTGGCATCATCATGGCTCACTGCAACCTAGACCTCCCGGGCTCAAGCAATCCTCCCACCTAAGCCTCCTGAGGAGCTGGGACTACAAGCAACAGTGACCACGCCCCACTAATTTTTTTATTTTGATTTTTGTACAGATGGTGTCTGGCTAGGTTGCCCAGGCTGGTTTCCAACTCCCAGGCTCAAGCAATCCTCCTGCCTTGGCCTCCCAAAGTGCTGGGATTATAGGTGTGAGCCACTGTGCCTAGTACACTTATAATCCCAGTTACTTAGGGGACTGAGGTGGGAGAACTGATTGAGTCCAGGAGTTCAAGACCGCAGTGAGCCATTATCATGCTTCTGTGCTCCAGGCTGGGCAACAGAACAAGACTCTGTCTCAAAAAAAAAAAAAGAAAAAAGAAAAAAAAAAAGAAAAGTCTTCCTTCAAAACATAATATTCGATAATGTTTCTGTTATTATTAAATAGTTGCAGCAGCAATATAGTAGAAACAACAATGGGTTGAAGGAAAAGTAAACCACATACTTTTCCTAACTTTGTGGCTGCTAGCTAGTACTCCTGCTCTGGTCTCAGTTTTCTTATCCATAAAGTAAGAGGATTAGGCTTGAAATTGCTAAGATTACTTTGGAGCTAATGCCCTATGATTTTATGAAAACACAACAACAAATCTTACCAGTTTCTGATTTATTCAAAATAGATGAGTAGGAGTAGCTTTGGCTGACATAATCACTGGTAGAACCCACAGAACCTTCTCTTGGAAGCGGACCTATAAACCTGTCATGAACACTGTCTTCCCCAGCACTGGAATCCTCCTAAAATGCAACATATTCAAATAGTTAGTAAATAGCAAATCTTGCTGAAACAACAGCACTCACCATTTCCTGTAGGAAGGTTTGAATGATGCCTGATACAAAACACTTTGGAAAGTTGCTCATGTCCCCTTCCAAAGTGTTACTTTCTAAATTTTCTTTCAAATTTTCTGTTTACATGAGAGAAGATTTTTGGTACTAATAAGTCAAAAGTACCATTGTACTCCCTGATGACAGTCTATCAGTCATTTTTATATCATCCTTGCCAGGTAGGCCTAGCACACAGGGGACACACAATTATTGTTGGATGAGATGGATAGCTTCCTACTGTCTCTAACAAGAAACTTCATTTTAATAAGGAAGATGCTGAAAAGGATTAAGGGACATAAAAACGGCACAAGCAATTGGGACAGAATTGAAGAATTTTTATGCATTTAAAAACATGAATCCCTGTATTGTGAATCCAGAGTTCCCTAATTTAATAGTTATTTTAGATTTCAATGTCACTTGGACTAATCAAAATCTTCTCATGATGTCATAAAAATAAATGATGCAATTAATGAAGATCAGAGAGCATGTTCTGTTACTGCTTCAGTACAGATGGACTGTGTTTAATTACTGTCTAGTGTCCAGACAGGCATTGTTATTCACAATAAACTTCTAAATGAAAAGCATCAAACAGAACAAACTTTCCTGAGCAAAGTGTCATTAAACAGAAGGATTCTGAAAAAGTCCATAAAGCCTTAGATTTCTCAGCCTGTAAAAGAGTGAGGTAAATCAGACCAGGTTTTCTTAATCTTTTTTGGCATTTTGATTTTTTAAATTTTTATTTTTTTCAACTTTTAAGTTCAGGTGTACCTACGCAGGATGTGCAGGTTTGTTACACAGGTAATGTGTGCCATGGTGGTTTGCTGCACAGATCATGCCATCACCTAGGTATTAAGTCCAGTATCCCTTAGCTATTCTTCCTGATGCTCTCCCTCCCTCCCCAGTGTGTGTTGTTCCCTCCCTGTGTCCATGTGTTCTCATCATTCAGCTCCCACTTAAAAGTGAGAACATGTAGTGTGTGGTTTTCTGTTCCTGTGTTAGTTTCCTGAGAATAATGACTTCCAACTCCATCCATCTACCTGCAAAGGACATGATCTCGTTAGTTGTTATGGCTGCACAGTATTCTGTGGTGTAAATGTACCACATTTTCTTTATCCAGTCTATCATTGATGGGCATTTAGGTTGATTCCATGTCTTTACTATTGTGAATAGTGCGGCAGTGAACATATGCGTGCATGTATCTTTACAACAGAATGATTTCTACTCCTTTGCCTATATACCCAGTAATGGGATTGCAGGGTCAAAGGGTATTTCTGCCTCTAGGTCTTTGAGGAATGACCACATTATCCTCACAATGATTGAACTAATTTACTCTCCCACCAATAGTTTAAAAGCATTCCTTTTTCTCCACAACCTCGCCAGCATCTTTTGTTTTTTGACTTTTTAATAACTGCCATTCTGACAGGTGTGGGATGGTATCTCATTGTGGTTTTGATTTGCATTTCTCTAATGATCAGTAATGTTAAGCTTTTTTTCATCTTTGTTGGTTGCATGTGTATCTTCTTTTGAGAAATGTCTGTTCATGCCCTTTGCCTACTTCTTAATGGGTCTGTTTTTTTCGTGTAAATTTATTTAAGCTCCTTGTAGATTCTGGATATTAGACCTTTGTCAGATGGATAGATTGTAAAAATTTTCTCCCATTCTGTAGGCTGTCTGGTCATTCTGAGGATAGTTTCTTTTGCTGTGTGGAAGCCCTTTCGTTTAATTAGATCCATTTGTCAATTTTCGCTTTTGGTGCAATTGCTTTTGGGGTTTTCATCATGAAATATGTGCCCATACCTGTGTCCTAAATAATATTGCCTAGATTTTCTTCTAGGGTTGTGTATAGTTTTGGGTTTTACATTCAAGTCTTTAATCTGTCTTAATTTTTGTTTATGGTGTAAGGAAGGGGTCCAGTTTCAATTTTCTGCATATGGTAGCCAGTTCTTTCAGCCCCATTTATTAAATAGAGAATCCTTTCCTCATTGCTTTTGTCTGGTTTGTTGAAGATCAGACAGTTGTAGATGCGTGGGCTTATTTCTGAGTTCTCTATTCTGTTCCACTGGTCTATGTGTCTGTTCTTTTACCAGCAGTATGATGTTTTGGTTACAGTAGATTTGCAGTATAGTTTGAAGTTGGGTAGCATGATGCCTTCAGCTTTGTTCTTTTTGTTTAGGATTGTGTTGGCTATTTAGGCTCTTTTTTTGTTCCATATGAATCTTAAAATAGATTTTTCTAATTATGTGAAGAATATCAACGGTAGTTTAATGGGAATAGCACTGAATCTATAAATTACTTTGCGTAGTATGGCCATTAACAAGATATTGATTCTTCTTATCCATAAGCATGGAATGTTTTTCCATTTGTTTATGTCTTCTCTGATTTATTTGAGCAGTGGTTTATAGTTCTCCTTGAAGGTGTCCTTCACTTTCCTTGTTAGCTGTATTCCTAGGTATTTTCTTTCTGTAGCAATTGTGAATGGGAGTTCATTAGTGATTTGGCTCTCTGCTTGCCTGTTGTTGGTATACAGGAACGCTAGCAATTTCTGCCACTGAATTTGTATCCTGAGACTTTGCTGAAGTTGCTTACCAGCTTAAGCTGATTTTATGAAAATACATCATAAGACAATGGGGTTTGCTAGATATAGGATCATGTCATCTGCAAACAAAGATAATAATCTGACTTATTCTCTTCCTATGTGAATATCTTTTATTTCTTTTCTTGCCTGATTGCCTGGGTCAGAACTTCCAATACTATGTTAAATAGGAGTAGTAAAAGAGGGCATCCTCGTCTTGTGCCAGTTTTCAAGGGGAATGCTTCCAGCTTTTGCCCATTCAGGATTATATTGGCTGTGGGTCTGTCATATTTATTACTGCCTCATTTTCAGAATTTGTAATTGGTCTATTTAGAGACTCAATTTCTTCCTTGTTCTGTCTTGGGAGGGTATATGTGTCCAGGAATTTATCCATATTTTCTACTTTATGTGCATAGAAATGTTTATAGTATTCTCTGATGGTTGTTTGTGTTTCTGTGGGGGTCAGTGTTGATATCCCCCTTATCATTTCTGATTGTGTTTATTTGATTATTCTCTCTTTTCTTATTAGTCTAGCTAGCAGTTTATCTATTTTGTTAATTTTTTCAAAAAACCAACTTCTGGATTTGTTGATTTTTGAAAGGTTTTTTGTGTCTATCTATCTCCTTCACTTCTGCGCTGATTTTGGTTATTTCTTGTCTTCTGCTAGCTTTGGGGTTTGTTTGCTCTCGGTTCTCTAGTTCTTTTAGTTGTAGTGTTAGGTTGTTAACTTGACATCTTCCTAGCTTTTTGATGTGGCCGTTTTTAGTGCTATAAATTTCTTTCTTAACCCTGCTTTAGCTGCATCCCAGAAATTCTGGTATGTTGTCTCTTGGTTCTCATTAGTTTCAAAGAACTTCTTGATTTCTGCCTTAATGTCATTATTTACTCAACAGTCATTCAGGAGCAGGTTGTTCAATTTGTAGTCATGTGATTTTGAGTGAATTTCTTAATCTTGAGTTCTAGTTTGTGCTGTGGTCTGAGAGACAGTCTGTTGTGATTTCAGTTCTTTTGCAATTGCTGAGGGGTGTTTTACTTCTGATTATGTGACCAGTTTCAGAGTAACTGCCGTGTGGTGATGAGAAGAATGTATATTCTGTTGTTTTAGGGTGGAGAGTTCTGTAGATATCTATCAGGTCCACTTGATCCAGAGCTGAGTTTAGGTACTGAATATCTTTGTTAATTTTCTGTTTCAATGATCTGTCTAATACTGTCAGTGGGGTGTTAAAGTCTCCCACTGTTATTGTGTGGCAGTGTTAAGTCTCTTTGTTGGTCTCTAAGAACTTGCTTTATGAATCTGGATGCTCCTGTATTGGGTGCATACATATTTAGGATAGTTAGCTCTTCCTGTTGGATTGAACTCTTTACTACTATGTAATGCCCTTCTTCGTCTTTTTTGATCTTTGTTGGTGCAAACCCTGTTTTGTCAGAAACTAGGATTGCAACTCCTGCTTTTTTCTGTTTTCCATTCGCTTGGTAAATTTTCCTCCATCCCTTTATTTTGAGCCTGTGTGTCTTTGCACATGAGATAGGTCTCTTGAGGACAGCATACTGATGAGTCTTGACTCTTTATTCAGCTTGCCATTCTGTGCCTTTTAATTCAGGCATTTAGACCATTTACATTTAAGGTTAGTAATGTTATGTACAAATTTGATCCTGTCATCATGATGCTAGCTGGTTATTTTCCCAGCCTGTTTATGTGGTTGCTTAATAGTGTCACTGGTCTGTGTACTTCATTTTTGTAGTGGCTGGTAATGGTTTTTCCTTCCCATATTTAGTGCTTTCTTTAGGAGCTCTTGCAAGGCAGGCCTGATGGTGATGAATTCTCTCAGCACTTGCTTGTCTGAAAAGGATCTTATTTCTCCTTTGCTCATGAAGCTTAGTTTGGCCAGATATGAAATTCTGGGTTGGAAATTCCTTTCTTTACGAATACTGAATATTGGTCCCTAATCTCTTCTGGCTTGTAGGGTTTCCACTGAGAGGTCTACTGTTTGTCTGTTTGTAGGTGACCTGGCCTTTCTCTCTGGTTACCCTTAACATTTTTTATTTCACTTTGACCTTGGAGAGTCTGATGATTATTGTCTTGGGGTTAATCTTCTCATGGCATATCTTACTGGGGTTCTCTGCATTTCCTGAATGTGAATGTTGGCCTGTCTTGCTAGATTGGGGAAGTTCTCCTGGATGATATCCTGAAGTATATTTTCCAACTTTGTTCCATTCTTCCTGTCTCCTTCAGGTACTCCAATCAGCTGTACGTTTGGTCTCTTTACATAATCCCATATTTCTTGGAGGTTTTGTCCATTCCTTTTCATTCTTTTTTCTCTATTCTCGTCTGCCTGTCTTATTTCAGAAAGACAGTCTTCAAGCTCTGAGATTCTTTTCTCTACTTGGTCTATTCTGCTATTGATACTTGTGATTGCACTGTGAAGTTCTTCTAGTGTGTTTTTCAGCTTCATCAGGTTGGTAATGTTCCTCTCTAAACTGGCTCTTCTGGCTGTCAGCTCCTGTATTATCACAATTCTTAGCTTCTTTGCATTGGGTTACAACATGCTTCTTTAGCTCAGCAAAGTTCGTTATTACCCACCTTCTAAAACCTACTTCTGTCAATTCAGCCATCTCAGCCTCAGCAGTTCTGTGCCCTTGCTGGAGAGGCACTGAGGTCATGTGGAGAAGAGGCATTCCAGTTTTTTGAGTTTTCAACATTTTTGTGTTGACTCTCATCTTTGTGGGCTTATCCACCTTTGATCTTTGAGGATGCTGACCTTTGAATAGGGATTATGTGGGGTCTTTTCTGTTGATATTATTGTTATTGTTTTCTGCTTGTTTTACTTTTAACCGTCAGGCCACTCTTCCGCAGGGCTGCTGCAGTTTGCTGGGAGTCCACTCCAGGCCGTAGTTGCCTCAGTTTTTCCCATACCTGGAAGTATCACCAGTGAAGGCTGTGAAACAGCAAAGGTGGCCATCTACTCCTTCCTCTGGAAACTCTGTCACAGGGGGTCCTGACCTGTTGCTGGCCTGAATGTACCTGTAGGAAGTTGCTGGAAACCCCCGTTGGGAGGTCTCACCCAGTCAGGAGGAACAGGATCAGGGACATGCTTAAAGCAGTCTGGCTGCCTTCTGGTAGAGAAGGTGTGCTGCATTGTGTGGGGACCCTTCCTCATTTGAACTGTTTGGACTCTCCAAAGCTGGCAGGCTGGATGGCTGAGTCAACCAAACCACAGAGACAGTGGCCTCCCCTCTCCCCTACCCAGAGCTCCATCCCAGGGAGAGATTAGAGCTCTGTCTGTATAACCCTGGCTAGAGTGACTGAAGTCCCTGCAAGGAGCTCCTAGCCAGTGAGGGTGAATGGATCAGGGTCCAGCTTAAAGAGGCAGTTTGGCCACGATCTGGCAAAGCAGCTGTGCTGCACTGGGGGGAATCCTTCCTGGTCCAGACCATCTGAATCCTCCAAAGCCAGCAGCTGGAATGACTGAGTCAATGGAACCACAGAGATGGTGGCCACCCCTCCCACCGGGAACTCCATCCCATCTTGGGCAGACTCCAGCCTGTTGCTGTTGAATTCCAAGCCAGTGAGTCTTAGCTTGTGAGGTGCTGTGGAAGTGGGGCCCGCAGAACAATGCTGCTTGGATCCCTGGATTCAGCCCCCTTCCTAGGGGTATATATATGGATGGACTTCCCACCTTGTTGGGGATCCTGGGGTCGGAGTGTGTAAAACTCTTGGGTCTTTATGTGTGCCCAAGTGGCTGCTCTACCAAGATTCCACACAGCTCTGTGTATAGGACCCAAGACCCTGGTGGCGTGGGCTCCTGAGGGGATCTCTTGATCTTAGGGTTGCAAAGATCCATGGAAGTAGCGTGGTTTCCCGGGCAGAGTCATACAATCATTCACAACTTCCCTTGGCTGGGAGTGGGGATTCCTTTGGCTTTGTGCCTCTCCTGGGTGGGCCATCGCCCCACCCTGCTTTTCTTCATTCTCTTTGAGTCCAGTTGTTTGCCTAATCAGTTACAATGCGAGAACCTGGATATTTCAGTTGAATGTGCTGTATTCACTCGCCCCTTTCATTCCTCTCCATAAGGGCTGTGGACCGCAGCTGTTTCTAATCAGCCATCTCGATCCCTCCCTCTTACTCTTTTTTAACTCATGTCCTCTACAATGGACTGAGAGAAAAAAAAAAAATCTCTGGTGGAATAGCCCTCAAATTGGGAGTTATTGCATTAGATATCTCTAAGACAATTGGGCTGAACAGAAAAGTCTATTCACTGAAATGTGAATTGGGATAAGTATTAAAAGAATAGAAATGAAACATGTAATGTATACACCAATCATTCCAAAAAAGGTGGCAGGTTAGGCAGGAAGTGAGAATGGAAATGACCTTCTCATAGATACTGAAAAACCAGACGAAAACCACCGAAGATTTACAGCAACCAAGCAAATGCTTAAACAAAGGAAGGGTCACTACTGAAACACAGGAGATCCTTGTGGCACTCTGACTTATCCTAGACCCACCACCATCCCTGGTGTGCCAGTGGTCTTGAAGATAGCAGTATATGTTAAATCCAACGTGGCAAGAGACTACAGTCTATATACAGTCTGTATACACAAATAATGTTGCTATGGATGTCCAGTGTAACTATGTTATTCTACACACTTATAACAAACCAACAGAAAATTAAAAAATATTAATATATTACACAAATTACAAAACACATCTTATTTCCTTCAGGAAACTGCCTCCTCAAGTAGTAGGTGACAGTGCATAAAAATTATAAATACAGGGTTTTCTAAGTAGCTTACCAGCAGTATTTGAGGTTGTTCACCATCTTTATCTGTCAAATGCAGAAAGTTCTTCTTTCCTGGCTCAAAATTAGCATCAAGAAGTGACTTGTCACTGGTATGATCCAGTGGCGCCTATGGACATAAAACATAATATTTCAGATTATGAGAAACATAAAATAAGTAATCTATAAATGGACACATATCTACATTTAAATAGTATTTGTTTAGCAATGATCTGGTAAAATTCTGTTCATGTAGGCTTGGAATTAACTCATTTATTCATTAACTGGGATAGCTAAGCCCAGTAACAATGCATATACTGATAGGTATCCCAGAGACTCACATTCCCCAACATCTAAAAAACTAAAAAGAGAAAAGGTGAAAGTTAAGAGTGTTAAGTACTACATACACATAAAAAGAATCTATAAACATTTCTCTCCATGTTCTATACAATATATGCAATATGATATTTAATGGAGTTTCATGAAAATTGACCAAAGATAATTTTACATAACTAAAAACCAAAATGTTTTGATATATAAATATGATGAAAAATACCAGATAAGCAACATACTAAGCAACGCAACCAAAATAATTATGTAACATAATTATGTAATGTAACAAAAATATAACTAATGCAGTATATATTATAGCCTTTAGAAAGACTCCTTAAGGAAAAGCCTCTCCTAGTAAATGATACCTATTTCAAATGTACCACTAGGATTCAGAGGACCCAGGGGGTATGGAAGTGATTGTGATCAGACCTTTGAAAATTAAACATCTAAGATTCAAGTCTTCACCTAACTTATATGGTAGGGCAATTTCAACTCTAGCTGTCATTCTAATATACTCTAGTTGGTGGATGAGAGAGGAAACTCTCTATGCCCCAAGCTCTATTCACTCACTCCAGACCACTATACAGAAAAATGAGGGAGCAGAGGTAAATATCTTTAAAACTATTTTGTTGCAGTAAGAAATGTTTTTAATGTTTCAAAGACATGGGCAGAATCTCCTTATACTCATTTTATGAAAATGTCTTTATTTCTTAGGAAATTAACACTAATTAACATTGTATAAAAGTGCAGGTACTGAGGACAAAAAAAATTAACCGTAAGAGATTCCGCTACTTACTATCTAACTTTGGAAAGTTATTTCACTTCCCCATGACTCAGTTTCTTCACCTATGAGGGTGTGGTAGCACCTACCTCATAGAGTAGTTAATAATATAAGGATTAAAAAAGATTGCATTTGTACAGAGCTTAGAATACTATAAACACAGTGCAAAAGACGTGTTAAGTAAATAAAATAGCGAATATATGTTCTACCTATTAATTTTGGCTAACATCTATCAATCCACAAGAAAAACAGGACACAGAAAACTGGAAGCTGAAAGAAGCCACATGGAAAGAAGAAAGGGATTGCTGGGTTCCTTCAAGTCACTGGTGGGACATGATCAGATGATATAGCTGAAATACACAGGGGTTTTACCTCAGTAAGTGTCTGTATACAAGGTGGTGGGTAGCTAAATGGGCTTAGTTTTCTGAGGGTATCCATTCAGCACTATGCAGTAAGCAGGAGAAAGTAGTCATATTTGTAGAAATGTACAGGAGGCAAATAAAAATACAGAAATAGAGCTCTTGAATACAGTCATAGCTAAAGAAAGAGTAACAGGTAATCCTGACATACAGCTATTTAAAGCTATTGTGGAAGATAATTTAACAAATGCTTTTTGAATGCCTAGAAGAAATGTTTATGGAGGATACGAAATTTACACGAGGTTCCTGTCATGAAAATGCTTACATTGGAAATGGAAAGACATAAATGAATAATACCTATAACAAAAAGGAACTATGATAAGTGGCTCAGCCAAAGGGGATAGGAGGTCAAAGAGAAAACAATTACATTTAAAGCAGCATGAGGAAACATCGAGTAAAGCTTTTTAAGGGTAAAAGATGAACAGGACCTGGGAAGACACCTAGGACAGTACAGAACTATCCTTTAAACTGAAAAAGGACAACACTAGAAATTATGTGGTGATGTACCAGAAACTATTCAAAGTCTCAGATTAAATATTGTTTATCTTTCTATGCCTTGTCTGACTACCAATTTTACTGGTTAATTTCAGTTTAAAACATTAGTTCTATATTTAAAAAAAAACAAATATATTATGGAATAAAAAGTATAATATGATTTTAAGGGCAAATCAGGCAACATCAAACATCTCTGATTCTCCTGTGGAACCAACTTAAAATATGTACTCCAAATACCATAGGGATACACATTCAACTTCATTGACTGTTAGAGGTATTTTCCTGGAAAACTTAAGACAGAAAAATATGGAAATCTATGTTAAGAAAATAAATCAATGCAGTATCTGGGATTTCAGAGTATAAAGCAAAGCCTTACAGAGCCAATAGTAGCTTGTCTGAGATTTTTAATCAGTGGGCAATGAACAGTGATAGACGGTTACTGAACTAGAAGGTGATGTAAGTGCTACAATTTTGGATGATAGAAAATAATTCTAACTATTATGTAGGATGGATGGAGAGAAAGGAAACAAAAAAGACTATCTAGAATATTATTCTAATAATGCAGATGAGATCCAACTCAGTGGTCTCCTTCCTTAACCACAATCCCAGGCAAAAATGATCAGTGCCTCTGCTATGTTCTGAAGATTTATGTCTCCCCAAAATTCATATGCTGAAACCTAACCCCCCAATGCAATGATATTAAGTGGTGGGGCCTTAGGAGCTGATTAGGTCTTAAGGGTGGAGCCCTCATGAATAGGATCAGTACCCTTATAAAAATGGCCCAAGGAGAGATGTCTATCAAGGATTCCTAGAAATTTTTTTAGTAATTGCAATTGTTTATTTTGGTAGTAAACATTAATACAAAATTAGGTCAAATGATGACCTAAGTACATGTCTCCCAATAATCCTCCCCAAAAGTCCATAAAATGTCAAAAAAAAAAAAAAAGCATGCTTAGCAAATCAAAAATTTTGAGAAATTAAAAAACAGAAAACAGACAGGATCAGATCTAAGGAAAAATAAAACTAAAGGGACCCATAGCCCCAAGATCCTATAAGAGAAGACTACTGTGGGGATAAAGGTAGTAAGGAACTTCAGACTAAGGTCAAGACGTAGAGGCCAGGAAACAGTTAAAAGTGAGCAAGTGGGAAAAGGCATTCTGATCAGTTTGGTATCTCCTCTCTTTTTCTCCTTGGACTATGCAGCAGACAGCAGTGCCTATTTCCTGTCAGGGTAAAGAGTGGGCACTGTGACCAGAGAGGCAGTGCAGTGCTGTCTAACTAGGTACTGATCAACTCCTAACCCTAAAGAGTCAGAAACCGGCCGGGCGCGGTGGCTCAAGCCTGTAATCCCAGCACTTTGGGAGGCCGAGACGGGCGGATCACGAGGTCAGGAGATCGAGACCATCCTGGCTAACACGGTGAAACCCCGTCTCTACTAAAAATACAAAAAAAAAAAAAAAACTAGCCGGGCGAGGTGGCGGGCGCCTGTAGTCCCAGCTACTCAGGAGGCTGAGGCAGGAGAATGGTGTAAACCCGGGAGGCGGAGCTTGCAGTGAGCTGAGATCCGGCCACTGCACTCCAGCCCGGGCTACAGAGCAAGACTCCGTCTCAAAAAAAAAAAAAAAAAAAAAAAAGAGTCAGAAACCAGTCAACCCCAGAACAAATTATAAACACATCACATCTAGCAGCATGTCCCACCCTTTTTCCACAACCACCAAGAACTGAATATGTTAAGTTCAATCAGCATCCACAGAGAAGTATATCAAATCAAATATAAAAATGAGTAGAAAGTAAGAATCACTAAATATTTAAAGAAATGCTACACCATGAAAGAGAGAAACTAAATACAATGGATAAAGGATAAACACTTAAAGAAACAGTTAATAGAACAGAATACTAAAATTAGAAAGTATACCCTCAAAGAGATCTGAGAAGACTGTAGTCGTTAAAAATGTTTTTAAGCTTGAGAGTCAAAAGTCAAAAGCTATACATGTCCATACAAAGAAAAATAAACATATAAAAAAAGTTGCCCAGAAATACACAGACACACAAATAAAAAGAAATAAAAGTCAGCAAGAGATAATCTTGGTTAATGTTGGAATGTATGAGGCATATACGATTCCATTTTTCTTACTATGAATATTTTTTCTTCTTTTCCAAAAATCAGATCATAAAATATGATTTTACAATCTTTTACCATGGAAAAACATACGATGATCATCATTCTGCTCAGCAAATACAGACAATATTACTGAATATTTAGTTGAGACAATATTATGAGAGTCACCTTTCATGAATGAAAAAACTGACGAAATGACATTATGCAAACTTTAGGACAAGCAAATGTTAAATCCAGAATGGAGGCAAAGGAAGACGAAGGATCCAATTACTGAGCTGCACACAGGCTCTTACTGTAGTTGTTATACTTTTGTTTATGATTTAAAAAGAGTTCCAGGATTTAACATTATCATTAGTAGCAACAACAACGGCTATAATAACATTTTTAGAAGCTTAAGTCTAGGATTTTACCATATCAGCAGTATTGATTCCATTTCCCCACACCAAATCAAAGGTTCCATTTATGTAGCCTACTTTGTTGGCCACATCTTCAAAGAGCTTTCTGACTGGAGTAGATGCTGGTAAATTTAAAGTGATCCGTTCATTCACTGTCTTTGAATTAGTAGTATCTTGTATTATACATAAGACTCTAGGTTCTTCAGCAGCATTTTCTATCTGAAATTTTAAGAAAAATAGGACTTTATATATTATCTTCAAGGCAAAACAAAAGTATAATTAGCCATAAAATTTTATGATTAAATGTAAAAGACCTCACAAAATATTAAGTATTTTCTCTGTGCTATTTTCTCTGTTTTATTGTAGCCTGAAACACATTCTAATGGATATGTCATACATATAAGCACCATGTAAGTTTGTTTTGGAAACATCGGGGCATATTTCAGAATCAACAATCATTCTTGGAGACATTTGCTTTCACCTTTAAGACTGTAAATCCATGGTCAATAAGCCATGAAGATAGTAATATTTAAGCAATTTTAAGTTAAAAATTATAAAATCTGATCCTTAAAAATGTGTCATTACCATGCTAGCCACAGTCAAATCAAGTATTTCTGGGTCCCCCAAGAAAACAATGGGAATTGTGCAAAAATGCAGTAAGGATTGTCTAAAGATTACAAAATCTGTAACTAAGGGATACAGGCTACCACATCTCCTGATCTTTACGCTGCTGTACCCATAAGTCCAGATGTCCAAAAAGCTCCATTTATTAATGTGTTGGGAGCTGACAAGCTTATCCAAACAGATGAGCCAGGAGGAGCGGGAGGGAAAAACAAGGAAACAGTTTCAATTACCAATACAGAAAGGAATTAGGGTCACGAATTCTCCTTCCTGCTTAAACTTTCTCAAATAAGCTATGCCCTCCCTCAAGCTGTTAAGGGACAGCACTTTGTTTCCACTTTCCACAGGGGTAAAACACTACATCAAAGATACTTTATTGGAAGAAATTCCTTTCCCTTCTTCTATAATGGCTATCTCAATGAATGGCACCATCATCTGCCTAGCTGCTGAAACCAAACAGCTGAACTGAGCATCTTCCTCATCCTTCCCTCTTTACCTCACATAGTCTCCAAATCCTGTCAATTCTACCTTTTGAATATCTCTTGACCTACCTCCTTCACTTTATTCCTGCCTGCAGCAATATGAATATCCTACAACAAAATTATGGAACAGCTTCCTAAGAAGTTTAACTTCTTCCAATCTTATATTCCTTTAACCCAGAATAGTATTTCTGATACACAAATCTGATTATGTAAATCTCTTGCTTTCCCTGAAAGTCAGGTGTGGCATTAAACTGGGAGATGTCTCACCATCTCCATAATGGGCTATTCAGAAATATGATCTTTACAAACTGGTGGTTTACACAAAAATTTATTTCTTCCTTAGTTTTTACAACACTATCAACCCCAACCTTTTGTTGCTTCTATATTATCCATTTTTAAATAAGAAAAATTATAACTAGCTAGTACTGAAGATGGGATAGCCACAAAGTTTTTTGTTTGTTGAAGTAATACAATTATCATCTGTTTCTGTGACACACACTTTTGGGTTTGCAAGAGATCATTTAAAGTTATTCCAATTAGTTTAGAACAAAAGTAAGTTGATATAAAAGTATAATATTTAAAATAAATTGTGTAGCACTACAATTCAGACACACCAAATATTTAATTACCAGTAACTTAGTTAAAAAATAAAAAGAAAATACATTTCTGTAAAATAAAAGAAACAAAAGAACATTATCAATATACATTTCAAAAGAGATAAAAAAGCCTTCACCTGTACATTTTAGATGTTATATTAACACATTTAATAGATCATTTTACACATTTTAACTCTAAACTAAAAAACATAGATCTTTTTTAAAATGCTGGTTTATGATGAAAGAGTAAATAACTCAAAATAAATTTCAACTATAAAAGGTACACTTTTATAGATTCAATAGTATACTTCAGGGATAGCTCAGGTCTGAATGATTCAGTGTTCCTGGTATAAAATACTGTAGTAGCCAGATTTTAAAGCCTCAAATAGGCTGGAGTTGATGGTCAAAGGAAGACAACTCTAAGAATTTAGAAATCAAAAGTGCTGTGATAGTAATCATACATAAGAATAGTGATGTGGCAACATCATATGGCCAGACACTAGCAGTTCCTGGTTCTTTCCCTAAATATATGAATGCAGGGTCCAAGCACTCCAGATGCCTCTCCTTCCATGTGGGAAAATTATCCCTCAATGGAAACCTATCTGAAGACTAAATGTATTATACATATAAAAACAAAATTCAATCTCATGTGTGGCTTATATTCTTTTTAGTAATAGCCCTTCTTTTCCGTACATATACATAATTTTGCTTTTTAAAAAATAGTAGGAGTATAAAGGAAAAAATGGAAATAATCTGCAACTCTATAACCCACAGATAACTATTAGCATGCTGGCATATATCCTTCCAAGTGTCTTATCTGCAAACACACACATACACACACACACACACACACACACACACACACACACACACACACACACACACAGAGAGGCTATGCATGCATGCTACATAATCACAAACACTGGATTAGAATACACATGCTGTTTTCTAACATCTTTCTTATATCATGCAATCTTTCCCTGTAAAGCTTTTCCTAACTCATCATTTTAACAACTAAGTAGTATTTGTTAGTACATGGATTAATAATAATTTACTGAATATTTTATTGACTCAGACTTTATTATACTTTTACAAATAATTCTGTGATGAACACCTACATAAAACTTCATATACTTTGTTTCCTTAAACTCCTTATACATAGAATTTCTCAGCAAGTTACATTTTCCTCTTGAATTCTGTTGTAGGATGATTTATACAGATAAAAAGCTCTGCTCTTCTTTAAAGCTCTAAGCTAGCCACTGCTAAATTCTACTTTACACTCAACTTTCTGGGCCCATTCTTATTTCACCTAAACTTTAATCTATTATGTGGACTTCATCTGAATTTTAGAATCACCATTGCTAATAGTAATCATACTAAAGTAAAATTTCTCTCCTCCTTTCCCCTCTCCAATTTGGGAACTGAGAAGAAAACAATTTTTTTGTTGTTGCAATTTTAAGATACCACCAATAAGATGTGGCAATAGATTTTTTTTAATAGCTTTTCAAGAGAAAAAAAAACCCTATACATTATAAATTAAACATGTAAGAAACATTTCCAAAACATTTAAATGTAAAAAGTTTTTTTTGGAAATGGGAAATTAGGGCAGCTACCTTCTTAATTTCTTTGTGGCTCTAACCAAGACTGATCCTACTTATGCCCAAAGGTAAAAACAATTATGTCTTGAGATGAATTAAAAATAGCAAAAAATTCTTTGCCATTCTTTTTCCTTTTTCCTTTTCTCAAGAAACTGACCTGGCCACGTGACCATCTAAGACCAAGAGAATGTGACAGAAGTGACACTGTGTAACTTAAGGCAGGGCCTTAAGAAACCAGTAGTTTCTGCTTTTGTATTTCTTGGAATATTCCCTCTTATAACCCAGCCACCATGTAAGAAATCCAGTTACCCTGGGATCAGCATGCTGTGAGGAGGCCCTAGCAATCCACATAGAGAGGAAGCGGCCACTTGGTGGAGACACTGAGGTGCCTGATGTATGAGAAAAGCCTTTTGGACATTCCATTCAATGACTGCCACCAACTTAATGGAGCCAAGTAATTCTAGATGATGCCACCTGGAGCAGAACCGAATAGTTGGTGAGCCCTGGCCCCAATCCCATCCCGCAGAAATCTGAACAAATAAACGAATTGCCCTATTAAGTCACTAAACTTTAGGGTCCACTGTTACATAGTAATAGATAAAAAATAAATATACCTAAACACCTTCAAGCACATCCAAGTTCAAGCGGGGAAAGTATGATGATGGTGCTGGTAGGGAGGGAAGGGTACTACTTTTCATTTAAGTACTACATCTAACATTAAGAAAAGGCATCTGAGGATATATCACGATTGAGGGAAGGGAGCAAAAATTTTTAGTTAAAAGAGTTCTCTGATGAACCTGAGGTAAGAGAAAACAAGTGCAAAATTCCAGAAAAGCCTAAAACATGTTCCATTTAGAAAAACATTTAATGTAGTTTAGATGCGCTATTTGAAGAGCACAAAGTTTTCTACACAGAAAATCTAGCCAAGTACAAAAAAAAGGTATAAATCCTAAAGTTGAAACTACTTATTTTACAGACAACTCATAGCAATATTACACTTGTGAGACTAGGGGGAAAGTCAACAGCAGTTATAGTTACTCTATAGGCTAATAGAATGCTCGGTGTCTATGTTCATTGCAGAAACAAAGCTAGATTTCCTAGCAAAGTCTGAAGAAAAAAAAAACCTTTTTAAAAAAGTAAAAAGGGCCAGGCGAGGTAGATCACATCTGTAATCACTTTGGGAGGCCGAGGTGGGAGGATCACTTCAGGTCAGGAGTTCGAGATCAACCTGGCCAACAGGGCAAAACCCTGTCTCTACTAATAATACAAAATTTGCTGGGTATGGTGGCACATGCCTGTAACCTCAGCTACTCAGAAGGCAGAAGCAGGAGAATCGCTTGAACCCGGGAGGTGGAGGTTGCAGTGAGCTGAGATTGTGCCACTGCGCTCCAGCCTGGGTGACAGTGAGACTCTGTCTCAAAGAAAAAAAAGTAGAAAGAATAAAACCATAGCCTTGTTTATAAAAGGTAAAACATATTGGGATAAAAAACACTGAAAACAGTTTTCTTCCAAAGATACACAACTGCTAGAAACATCTAGAAGTTGTTGGCATAGTTCTAAGACATTTTAGAGCCCGCTGAAGGGATCTTCGCCTCTTAAGTCATCTTGTCTCCTTTTCTTGACATTCCCAATAGTTTTAAGTTTAAATCTGAGTTCTCTGATAACATCATAATTTTTGTTTCAAAAAAATACTTCCTATGTGTTTCTTATTAAAGAATACAAACTGAGGTTTAAAATTGATGGTATATGTTCAGAATGGCATCAGCGTATAGAATATAAGCTAATATCAAACAAAATTCAAAATTATCAAGATTTAAATATTTCTAAGAGAAAAAAATTAAGATAAAGTATTTTTAAATTATGAAGGTACCTCTTTACCTCTAAATTCAACCTATGCTCTCTAAGACTTTCTTCCTTTCAATGTTATTGCGAAGAATAATATGGTTACAAGTTTTACACACACACACACACGCGCGTACAATAAGTCCATTTTCTCTCCCTTTTGGTACAGGAGCTGCCATAAGCTAAGTAATAAGGCCTTAGAGCACTACCCATCTGGGTATCCAGAGTTCAAGATTAATGTATTGCCACAGATTTTAAAAGAGAATTGATGGTATGAATATTTTTGCTGGTTGAAATTTATAAAATGTATCAGCTGCCAGGCGTGGTGGCTCACACCTCAGCACTTTGGGAGGCCAAGGCGGGTGGATCACCTGAGGTCAGGAGTTCAAGACCAGCCTGGCCAACATAGCAAAAACCTGTCTCTAGAAAAAGTAAAAAAATTAGCTGGCATGGTGGTGCACACCTGTAATCCCAGCTACTCGGGAGGCTGAGGAAGGAGAATTGCTTGAATCCACGAGGCAGAGGTTGCCATGAGCCGAGATCGCACCATTGCACTCCGGCCTGGGCAATAAGAGTGAAACTCCATCTCAAAAAAAAAAAAACTATCAGCTTCATTTAGACTCTGCATTTTTATTTTAACAAGTAACATTTCTAGGGCTATTAATGAAGGTCCTAACTTACATTTGAAAAAAGAGATTTTATTTTTAAGATCCTCCCTTCACCCCACCTCAAAACCGCAGCCAACTCTGATGTTATCTACGTGATCTTTTTCTAATTGGTCTCTTGCCACACTTGGGAAGGATAGGAGAGATTAAATGAGCAACTCCGGGGAAAAAAACAGAGCAAAGGGACTGAAGGAAAAATCAAGTATCAAGTAAAGATTATACCAGAATGCTACATCACATGGAAGTTTAAGTCTGTAGTGCACACAGGCTCTCAGAAATTTAGTAGTAATAGGATTCCTGGATTTTGACTTTGTATATTTTTAAATGATTTAATTTCCTACATTATTAATATCTCAGAAAATAAATATATCTGGGAAAATAGGCAACTATCATACCCAACATCATAACAAAGGGTTCTTTAGTTTTTCCATCAGTTTTTTCTCCCTCATTCACTAGCTAAAAACAAGGTACTATCAGACACAAATTCATTTAAGGTGACTTTTTTATTATTAAAATTAGGTAGAAATAAAATAGCCAAACAAGCATAAAACATAAGACATGCCTTGATATTAAACAAAAATACTAACATGCTGTTACTTGCTCTGCTGATTATCACACTAAGGCAATTACATCAGCAGTCTACCTGTAAAAATTTCTTCTTCATTTCATCAAAGATATTTTGTCTGCATCTCCAAAACACATCCTATGGTATATAAGAACAAAATGAATTACAAGTTATTTATATAAAATAAAGGGAAAAGACAGTGAAATGAGAACAATTAACCTAAAAACATTTTTGCAATAAAATATTAATTAAAGTATTAGTACATCATCTAGAATTTTATTCATGAATGTGCAAAGTTACTAAAAATCTATGATAAAGAGGTGATAAAGAATAAGATAAATATGGAAAATAGCCACATTTTAACAAAGAATGATAGCTTAAGAATTGTGTGTAAATCAAATGTTGTAAGTCACATAATATTTTGTGTCCAGTAAAGAAATTCTGCAGTTCTCTGCACTAAAGGAAACCAAGAGAGCTCTTGATTTTGCTAGTCTCTAAATTTAAATTTTTCACATGATAGCTACCCTTAAAACAAGGCTGCTTAACAATATCCTTCACAACTATTTTATTTTAATATATATCTCCTTCTTATGAGTTTAACAATTAAATTACAATTAATACAACAACATATAAAAGGAAATAAAAGTAACCTATAATCAAGAGATCATCTCTTGAAAAACTTTGATTTTACATCACTCTACACTTTTTCTGTACATATTTTGTTTTATTCTCCCTTCTTTACTTAATAAAAAGAAATCAACATATTCTTTTAAAAGGTGCTTTTACTTTGACAATAGAAATATATTTCTGTTATAATAGCAACATACAGTTTTCTGAAAAGCAACTCTAAAATAGCCACCATTGCTCTCATCTCATCTTCTCCATTCTATGCACATATTATATAGAGAGAGTACTTTTAACCAAATAGGACAATTTTATATACCAGTATTTGAAATCTACTTCTTGTCCCTCAATACTCACTTATTTTTCTGTGCCAAAACATTTAGTTTAAAAACTGCAGTGTTCCATTATATAGACAAACCATAATTTAATTAATCTGCTATTAATGGGCATTTAAGCACCTCCAAATACATTGCTTGTTTGTATACTTTTTCCTTAAGATAATTTCTTAAAGAAAGAATTACTAGATCAAAGTATATGTACTCATTTTTAGAATTTTTAATACATGATGCCTTCAAAAAAAAATTGTTGAACTGCAACTATCTTTCAACACTCTTCTCCCAACACTGTTCACCCTGCCCTCAAGGAGGTGATGTTGTGCAGTGGTAACTAAACTATAAACAAATCTAAACTATCAGGCATCCACTATCCTTCAGGGTCTTTATGTATCTGTACCATGTACCTGGAATACTTTTTCCTGGATGTCCTCACCTCCTTTGCTCAAGTATCACTGCTTTGGGACTTTAAAACATGTCCAGAAATTCTTTGACTTGCCTCCCTACATAAAGTAGGAGTCTAACTTGCCTCCAGCAAAAGTAGGAGGCTAATTCCAGTCCCCTTCAATACAGACCAGCCTTAGTGACTCCCTGTAATACACAGCATGATTTTCAAGGCTGGATTAGAAAAGGTGTAATAACTTCCTCCTGGCCCTCAGATCCTCATTATTAGAACCCAGCCTCCATGCTGTGAGGAAGGAAGCCAAGCAGCCACTGGAAAGACTCTGTGTAGATGTTCCAGCCACATCCCAAATGAGATCTCAGCAGACAACCAGCATCAACCACCTACATGTTGAGTGAGGAAGCTTTCAGACGATTCCAGCCCCCAGCCTTTCTGCTGCCCCCAGCTGATGTCTAGCAGAGCAGAAACAAGCTGTTTCAGCCTAACCTTACCCAAACTGCACATCTATGAGAAAAGTCACTAGATCTGGGGGCAGATTGTTATATAGCAAAAGATAATCAGAATAGTTAATTTCTCAATCAAGTCCTTCTCTCACCATCTTATCTAACATTCCAATCCTGTTGGTGCTCCTTATCTCCCAATGTATGAAACAATGATTTTCAAACACTGAACAAGAGGCAACACAGGTAATGACCCCTGTGAAAGCAGAAACAAAAATGGTGAGCCACCTTCTAGGCTGCAGTGCAGGGAGGGAGAACGCAGGTGGAGTCCAGCAATCTCCCTGAGTTACAAGATAGAGTTGGGAGTTCAGGGGGTGGAAAGAGCTACAATTCGCAGGGCAGGATACAGGGCAGAAGAAAGCTGGACTCTGTGCAAACAGCAAGCTCCAAGAGACCTACAGTGCATCCCCCTAGAGTGTTCGGCTGATTTCTCATCAGCATATGTGTGTAAAGAGAGTGCCTGAGGCAAGGGAAAGAACCACAGGAAAGAATCCCTGGTTCCACAGGAAAAAGAACCACAGGAAAAAATTCCCACCAATCAGAATTTTTTTTTTGAGAGAGAGAGAGTCTCGCTCTGTTGCCAGGCTGGAGTGCAGTGGTGCGATCTCGGCTCACTGCAACCTCTGCCTCCTGGGTTCAAGCAATTCTCCTGCCTCGGCCTCCCGTGTAGCTGGGACTACAGGCATGTGCCACCACGCCCAGTTAATTTTTGCATTTTTTAGTAGAGATGTGGTTTCACCATGTTGGCCAGGATGGTCTCAATCTCTTGACCTCATGATCTGTTCCGCCTCAGCCTCCCAAAGTGCTGAGATTACATGCATGCGCCACTACACTCAGCCGCCCACCAACCAGAATTTTTTAAATCTCGTAATACACAGGGCATCAGATAAGGGTACTCAAGAGGGTACTGTCTTAGTAGTGGGACCAAATTAGACCTAATCTAAAGACTACTCTGGTCCAACCTTAGAAAGCTTAAAAGCAAAACTCAAAAGGATCAAACTGTTAACAAATAAACCATCTGCATCTAAGAACAAAACTCAAGAATATTTGCAGGAATAAAAAACATCCAGGACCCATCAAGGTAAAATTCTCAATGTTTGGCATCCCATTGGAAAAAAATAAACATGCAAAGAAGCAGGAAACTATGACCCACATGAAGAGAAAAAAAATCAGTATCTAAGATAACAAATAACATTGGATGGTATTAACAAATGTAAGCACTGATGAATATGAATGAATGAATGCTTAAGACACAGCACAAGAAACTATTAAAATTAAAACAAAGAGAGGAAAAAGAATGAAAAGAGAAAGAACAGAAAAGCAGGATAATTTTCTTACCAGAAACCATGGAGGCCAGAAGGAAGTGGCACAGTATTTTTCAGGTGCTTACAGAAAATAACCGTCAAACCAGAATCCAATAACCAGCAGAAATGCCCTTCAAAAACGACCCAGGAATTGCTTTAATAATCAAGTGGAACTCAAGACATTCTCAGATGAAGGAAAACTCAAAAGAATTTGCATCCAGTGGCACTACCCTACAGGAAGGAACAGCTAAAGACAGTTCTTTAAACAAAAGAGAAATCATCAAAGAAACCTTAGAACATCAGGAAAAAAGAACACAGAAAGTAAAAATACAGCTAAATGTAATACATTTTCCTTCTCCTCTTGAGTTTTTGTTAAAGACTTGACAGTTGAGGAAAAAACTAAAACATTGTCTAATGTGGTTACAAGTCAAGCAAATATTTAACACAATTATAAATAGAGTAGGGTAAAAATACATAAAGGGAGATAAGGTTTCTACATTTCACTTGAACTAGTAAAATAACACCAGTAGACTGTGATAAGTTGATATACGTTGTGTCATACCTAAAGAAGTCATCAAGAAAGCTATACTAAGGGAAACAAGAAAAATACTACAAATTACTCAAAATAGAATTAGACAAATGTCAAATAACCCACAGGAAAACAAGAAAAAGACAACAGAGAAAAAAAAAAGAAACAGAAAACAAAAAAAAAAAATGTCACACTTAAGCTCTAATATAATAATCATTACATCAAATATAAATGATCTAAATACACCAATTACCAGCATGGAAATTGTTTTGGCTCACAGTTTTGGAGACCAGGAAATCCAATATCAAGATGCCAGCACCTGGCAAGGGCTTTCCTGCTACATGGTAACATGATGAAAGGCATCACATGGTGCAAGAGCAAAAAGAGGGTGAAAGAGAGGGTAAACTCACTCCCACAATAATGAACCCACTCCTGTCCATTCATGAGGGCAGAGCTCTCATGATCTAAATACCTCTTAAAGGTATTTGACATCTCTCAATACTGTCATAATAGAAACTAGATTTCCACATGAATTTTGAAGATGACAAATATTCAAACCATAGTAAAGTTTGATGTAAATCTTATCAAAATCCCAGCAAGACTTTTTGAAAATTTTGATGATTATCCTGAAACTTACAGGGAAAGGCAAAGGAATCAGAATAACTAAAAGGATATTGAAAAAGAATAAAGTGAGAGGTCTCAGTTTACCTGATTTTAAGATTTAATATACACCAACAGTAATCAAGACTGTGTAGTATTGGTAGAGAGATAAACAGATCAATGTCACAATAGAGACCTACACAAATATGCACAACTGATTTTTGCCTAGGTACAAAAGCAACTCAATGGAAGAAAAATAACCTTTCCAAAAATGATGCTAGAACATTTCATTCAGACATCCAGAAGCAAAAGAAAAAAAAAAATTCTCAACCTAACTCTACATCTTATATTTAAATTAACATAAATGTGGACCATAAACATAAACGGAAAACATAAAACTATAAAACCTTTAGGAAAACACATAGGAGAAAATGTTCTCCGAATACAGGCTAGGCAGAATCCTTAGCCTTGACACCAAAATCATAATCCATAAAAGGAAAAATTGATAAATAAGACTTCATCAAAACTTAAAATGTCTACTATGCAAAGATTATTTTAAGGATTAAAGTTACAGACTGGGAGAAAATATTTCAAGCCACATAATCAACAAAGGATTAGTATGTAGAATATATAAAGAACTCTGAAAACCTACAGTAAAAAAGTAAACAATCCAATTAGAACATAGACAAAAATCATGAAAAGACATTTCAATGAAGAGTATAAACAGATGCAAATAAGCACATAAAAAGATGTACAACATACTAACCATTAGATAAATGCAAATTAATACCACAATGAAATATTACCACATAGTTTTCAGAATGGTTAAAAAAAAAATAGTGGCAACATCAAATACTGGCAAAGAAGCAGAGAAACAATCTCTCATGCCTTCCTGTAAAATGGTACAGCTACTCTGGAAAACAGTCCGGTAACTTAAAAAAAAAAAAAAACTATATATACAACTTACCATACAACTTAGAAATTGCACTTTTCAACATTTATCACAGATGAAATAATTATGTTCACACAAAAACAAATACAGGAATGCTTATGGCAGCTTTACTCACAATAGCTCAAAACTGCAAACCCAGATGTTTTTCATCAACTAAATGGTTAAACAGATTACAGTACATCCATACCATGGAAAACTACTAAGCAATAAATAGGAACCAACTATTGATATATGTAACAACCTGAATAAAATTCCAGAGAATTATACTAAATTTTAAAAAACCAACCCCAAAAGACTCTACAATCTATGATTTCGTTTTTACAACACTCTTAACCAAGTATAGAAATGGAGAGGAGATTAGTGATTGCCAGGTATTAAAGAGGGAATAGGGAGTGAAACGGAAGTGAGTGTAGTTACAAAGGGCAACATGAGGGATCCCTGTGGTGAAGAAAATGTTCTATATCTTGACTCTACCACTGTCAATATCTTGGTTCTGATACTGTATTATAGTTTCATAAGGTGTTACCATTAGCGTAGATTGGGTGAAGAATACATGAGATATCTCTGTTTTATTTCTCCAAACTACAAGTAAATGTACAATTATCTCAAATGGAAAGTTAGTTAAAACATTGTCTATTCCACTATTTTTCAACCTCTCCTTCCTGGAGACTGAAAGAGGACTGCCTGTTTAAAACCTTGGAGCTGATGAGAGGAGGGTACTCCTGAGAATTTGCAACCACATGCTGGTCTTCATGCTGATTTGCAGCCCCAATTCACACCATCTAGTGGTAAAAAAAAACTCCAAGCCAAGAATTGCTTGGAAAATGGTTCTAAAATAGAGATATTCCCAGGCACCTGGCAGAAACAATCATAAATTCTTCCTGGAAGGAATCACATAAGTGCAACTAATTTCCACAAAAAGTATTTTCATAAGAAAAATGAACCGCTCACATTTTTAAAAAACCACTGTGTGCATACGTAAACATGATACCATTTTAAAGAGAATCAGCTAAGAATAAAATACAGTAGATGACATCCACAAAAACTTCAATACTGAAACTGTTACATTATAAAATAAATGTTTAACATGCTTCAAGAAATAAAAAAGTGGGTTCAAAATTGAGTCTTGAGCAGAATTCCTAGAAAATAATAGAAATTAAAAACACAAAATTTAACAGCATATTTAAAATATATGAAAAAAGAATTAATGAACTCTATGTAAGAGAACTAAAGACATTTTCTAAACTTCTAGTGACAAAGAGATGTAAAACATTAGAGCATTAAGAGACATGAAGGATAGAGTAAGAAGACCTAATATCTATCCTGAAGAGAGAGAATGAAAGCAGAGGGAATATTTAAATAAATAATGGCTTAGAACTTAGAGTTAAGAATCTCAACACATCTCAAGCAGAGTAAATAAAGGAAGAATAATTTATATGTAGTCAGAGAGGGCCAGGCACAGTGGCTCACGCCTGTAATCCCAGCACTTTGAAAGGCCCAGGTGGGCGGATTACCTGAGGTCAGGAGTTCAAGACCAGCATGGCCAACATGGTGAAATCCCGTCTCTACCAAAAATACAAAATTAGCTGGGTGTGGTGGCACACACTGTAATCCCAACTACTTGGGAGGCTGAGGCAGGAGAATCACTTGAACCCTAGAGACAGAGGTTGCAGTGAGCCAAGATGGCACCACTGTACTCCAGCCTGGGCAACAGAGTGAAACTTCGTTGCAAAAAATAAAAGCAAAAATTAAAAATTAAAAAAAAAATGCAGTCAGAGAGAAACAACAGATTACCTTAAAAGAAACAACTAGACTAACACCTAATTTGTCAATAGGAAAAAATGTGGGTCATAAGACTGGAGCATGATATTTTCATTGTTGTGAGAGAAAATAACTGTTATCCCAGAAAGCTACAAACAGCAAAAATATCTATCAGGAATGTAAAAACAGAGATTTCTGTCACCAATAGATTATCATTAAAGAAACTCCTTAAAAAATGTATTACAGGAAAAAAGAAAGTGACCCCAGAAGGAAGGTGATGAATCCTGACCTAGCCACCCAGCCTGATGACAGTGAAGCATGCCTGATTTCTATTAAATTACCATAGTGCCATCTTCATCTAGTACTATAATCATGTTCATCACCATGACAACTTTCTAGAAGAACCAACACCAACTCAGGGGAACACAATGCCTAAACAATTAGCTCATCTATGCCATCTAATCAGGCACAGACAGACTTTGCTTATCTGATATGAAACAAATTGTTCATGGGTTTCAGCTCTAAAAACACCTATCACTTTCCCTCTCCTGAGCCTTGAGTCTTATCCTGACCACCAACCCTTTGTTATTGGATCTAGTTCCCAGCTTAATAGTAAAATTGTTACTCAGTGTTCAATCTTTGGTCACGAAGCTTTTATTTTCTCTTTAACAAAGGAGATAGGAGAGAAATGAATAGCTACAAAGATTAACTCAAAATAGATAAAGACCTATATGTAAGAGCTAGAACTATAAAAACTCTTAGAAGAAAACAAATGGGAAAAGTTTCATGACGTTGGATTTGGCAATGATTTCTTGGACATGATACCAAGACACAGGCAGCGAAAGAAAAATAAATAACTTGGACTTCATCAAAATTAAAACATTTGTACATCAAAGGGCAGTATCAGAGTAAAAAGACAACTCAGAATGGGAGAAAATATTTGCAAACCATGTATCTTATAAGAGATTAATATCCCAAATATACTCACAAAATTAAACATAGTATTACCATAAGATCCAGCAGTGTTTCAACAAGCAATTACTAACATACATGAAACGCCTGAAAAAAACAGAAAGTCTCAGCAAATAAATAACAGATAAAACTGAAATGAAAACTAATTAGGTGGGCTCAATAGCAGAATGAAGATGACAAAAGAATCAGTGAACTGAAGATAAAAATAATGGAAATTACCCAGTTTGAACAATAAAGAAAAAAAAACAGACCCTAAAACAATGATCAGTGGCAAGCACCTGCATGACTGTAACAAAAGATCTAACATTCATGTCATTCAAATCCGGGAAGAAAAGAAGAAAGAGGGCAAGTTTAAAAAGTACTCAAAGAAACAACTGCTGAAAACTTCCCAAATTTGGCAAAAGACATTAACCTACATACTCAAGAAGTTGACCAAACCCCAAATAAGGTAAACCTAAAGAAATCCATCTCAAGATGCATCATAATCAAATCCTTTAAGAACTAAAGACAGAGAAAGATTTTTTCAAGTATTTAGGGAAAAACCCATCTTAACTATAAGGGTAAAACAATTCAAATGACAGCAGATTTCTCTGATCTCATCACAACAGAGGCAGAAGGAAGTGGCACAACACTTCAAGGGCTGAAAGAAGAGCTGTCAACCCAGAATTACACATCCAGTGAAAATATCCTTCAGGAATCACAGAGAAATCAAGACATTCTCAGGTGAAGAAAAACGAAGAGATTTGATGCCAGCAGACCTAACCTAAAAGAAAATGGTTAAGGAAAGTTATCTAAATAGAAATAAAAATGCTAAAAATCTACTTTACATTAAAAATAAAATATGATTATTATATTCTATGATAATGTATAAATATGATATACACACATACACAGTTTCAAAAAGGAATGAAATCCTGATACAATTCCACAACACGAAAAAACCCTAAGGACATGCTAAGTGAAATAAGCCAGTCACAAAAGGACAAATACTATATGAGATACCTACACTAGTCAAATTCATAGAGATAGAAAGTAGAATGGTGGTTGCCAGAGGTTAGGAGCAGGGAGGAATGTCAAGTTGTTTAATAGGTACATGGCTTCAGTTTTGTAAGACGAAAAGAGTTCTGTGGATAGATGATGGTGATGGTAGTACAACAATAAGAATGTACTTAGTACCACAGAACTGTACATACTTAAAGACGGTTAAGATGGTAAATTTTATGTTATGTGTATTTTACAATTTTTTAAAAATAAATTTTTAAAAAATAAATATCTTAACTCCATAAATTTGTGGAAGAAGCAATACTGCCAGCAGACTAGGTTTCCAACATGTCTACATTACAAACACATACTATATATAGGCATATTATAAATATGTATAAATATATAGAAGCATAAATAAATTCCTACATTTTTCTTGTAATAAAAAATTTTAACTGTTTATTAAAGAAATTAATATAATTTGAGTGGATATATCCATACATATATAGAGAGAAATAGATATAAAATAAATACAGCTCTTACTCATATATGTGTTTGTGTGCATATTTTCTAGCTCCTTCCACTGAAAGGACTAGAAGCAATGATATCACTATAACAGTAGTACAATTAGAACCCAGATCTCAATTTCTAAGTATCATTCTTCAGAAAAAGAACCTAGAGGTCTTTGCAGAAATGGCTAATCTTAGAATTAGGGCTGAGAAATTACAAGAATTTGGGATATCTTGTACTGCCAGAAAACAAGCACTCGAAGAATGGCGTGTGTATGTTAAGAGGTCATAAAAAATCAGGTGAAAGGGTTCTCACTGGCCAAATGTGGAAAAATTTAAACATTAAAATAAATAAATGATTTATTCAATGTAAAAGTTAACGTTAAAAAGATAGTTACACAGCATAAGAAACAATCAAATAACAAAGAATGTATTTGTAGGTATTCTGAAAATTTAAATAAACATGTCTTATTTGCTAAATAATACTAAAATACTGACAGTGGACAGTAAAGATTAAAGAACAGTTATAATTGGCTTATTACTCAAGGATCCCTTCAAAAAATTTACTTTCAGTATTAAAATTCACTTTGCTTACTTAAAATCTAAAATGTTAGCTATAGAAGCTAAGTGGCAGAAAGCTGTGTTCTTAAATTAAATATGACAAGTCTGATCATATTTTTTAAAAATCTGACTTTTTACTCAGTGTATTTCGATTTAGGAATAAATGTAAATAAAAGAGAACTAAAAGTAAAAACATCAAATTTGACATTAATCAAGTTATAATTTTTTAGCATTTTCTCAATTTCTAAGTTTTTGAGCATCAAATTGCTTTTCTATTTTTGTGATTTCATGTTTTGAATGCTTCCATTTTAAAGTGAATGAAAACTGAAGCTAAAGTACGTTATTAAAATATACCACATTTCCCATGACTCGTCAATTTAAAAATCAAATCTCAACATTTCTAAATAATCAAGCCTTTCTAATAAACATCTCTAGAAATCACTATATCAGAAAATAATGCAAACTATACTAACATAAAAATTCAAGACTTTCTTAGTATCCACTTTATCGTCAACTCCATTCCCACTAGTATCCCTCTACAATTTCCCCTAAATGGCTCAGTCTTCTTAGCCCTAAGTGGATGGGAGGTGGGTAGATGATGAGAGATTACTTAAAGGGTACAATATATGCTACTCAGGCAATGGATACCCTAAAATACCTGCCTTCACCACTACACAATCTATGCACGTAATAAAATTACACTTGTAGGCTGGGTGTGGTGGCTCATGCCTGTAATCTCAATAATCTGGGAGGCCAAGGTGGGAGGATCACTTGAGCCCGAGAGTTCGAGACCAGCCTGGGCAACATGGCGAGACCCTATGTCTAATAAAGAAAAAAAAAAATTATACTTGTAGCCCATACATTTATACAAATTAAAAAAAGAGAAAAGTCTTCTTAGCCTTAGCTTTTCTACCACTGTCAAATTATATCCAGAATATCTAGCTGTAGGTTCAAATTTCTCAAAAAATTTTATTTTCTTTATCTAGGATTTATATCAGTTTTTCTAAAAATGTGTAATTTATTTCCTCTTGCTTATATACTCAAGGAAAACAAACATGTCAAAGGATGTGAGGAGACTTGTCAGGAATACACAAACACTTCAGAAAATCATAAAGACACAACAAGAACATGAAAAAAACCCACAATGTATATAAGAAGATAAGTAGATTCTTACGCACAATTCTGCTTAGCTAAGAAATGAAAACAGCTATTTTACAATGTTTACTAGTAAAAACAAATCACAGAATTAGAAAATCTAAGTTCTACACAGAATTCTGTAAGCAAAATACATTCACTCAGAAAAATAATTTCATAATGTGTTATAGCTGAAGCTTTTGGAAGCATAAAGTGTGCTTTAAAAAATTCTAATTTCTAGAAACTGATTTTGAAACAGAAAATTTTGTAATCTCACTTTAAATTGTGAATTTTTTTAGTGCAATAAGGGCTTTTACTACTGAAATGAAGTTTGATGATAATCACACTCTGTTTTAATTTGCTTCCTAAATTCAAATCCTCCTATGTGTGTTTTCCTCAAAAAAAAAAAAAAAAAAGACTTTGTACCTGTTCTAAAAGCCTAAAGCAGTAAAGAAATTATAAGTAGATTTGCTTTATTATTCTAGTTAAATACAAATTCTGTGATAAAGTAATCTGTTTTAGCACGTGGTATGAATTTTCTGAATTTAAATTAATAAACATGTTATAAATTACATGTCACTATATGACATTTGTTTCTAAATTATATACCATAAAAACACTCAAGTAATAAAACATAACTAGGCTGACTTGGATAAAGTATACTTTTAAAATTTTGTAAAAATACTTATTTTCATACCTGCCCACTGTGCTCTAGTATTAGGGTGTCCCTCAGGTAAATGCATTCCATTTTATTCTAAAACAGTCATGAAATAAGCTCCCACGACCCCACAGTATTAAAATTAGAAAATAAATACAACTCTTTTGATCCTATGTAACTTATTTTTAGTTGTTGCAACAAATTACATCAAGTACTCATTCAATTAACAGGAAACTAAAAATGCAAAGTTTCAGAACTTAAAAAGAATAGTTTACAATCCATTTAACTATGATTGACCTATTTTGACAATTAAAAACCAACCAACCAGATGGCTCATCACACTCAACATAGCTGTATTCAAAGTTGGATGGGGCTGAGTGTGGTGGCCCACACCTATAATCCCAGCACTTTGGGAGGCCAAGGCGGCCGAATCACCTGAGGTCAGGAGTTCGAGACCACCCTAGCCAACATGGTGCAACCCCATCTCTACTAAAAAATACAAAAATTAGCTGGGCGTGGTAGCACATGCCTGTAATTCCAGCTACTCAGGAGGCTGGGGCAGGAGAATCGCTTGAATCTGGAAGGCGGAGGCTGCAGCGAGCGGAGATCGTGTCACTATACTAAAGCTTGGGCGACAGAGCGGGACTTGTCTCAAAAAATAGATTAAGATAAGATAAGATAAGATAAAATAAAAGTTGGATGGACCTTTGAACATCAGATGAGGCTCCTTATTTTACAGATGAAGACAAAGAAATTGGGAAACCTTAAGTGACTTGCCCAACATCACATTTGAACACAGGTCTTTCTAAATAACAGAGGCCTTCTGATGACTGTAAAATGCTGACATGTTTGTAGCATTAAAATTGTGATGTATTACTTTTCCTCTCACTTTTATCCTAATATTCTTCCCACTCTGCCTTGCTTCTTTTAATAATAGAATTGGCCATGGGTAACTCACTAATAATATACTGTAGGTATCTAAACTTAGAAACCAAAACTATTCTCAGGAGGCAAAATAAAACATCCTTTACTATTTCTGTTATCTTTACTTTTGATTACAGCTAAGATTTCCTCTGAGAGTAGGCTGTTGTTGAGAAGCAGTGACTCAGCTTGTGAAATTACTGACTTGTTTATAGGTTATGAACATTCTACTCATTATTACTAAATCAAGGGAGCTTGTTTATATTATCTGTTACCATGCATTTTATTTAAAAGCATGGATAATTCTTAGAATATTAAATTGTTTTAATACTTTAAACATGAAATTATACATCTAAAAAAAATGTTAATGCTACTTAACACTTTTTAAAGATTGTTTATTTCCTATTAGAGTGACCTATGGTACAAGAACAATGGACTGCAAAGTCAAAAGATCTAGACTAGACTCCTTAAGTCAAAGTGGCTACTTTTCATCTAGCTGTGTAATCCTACACAAATCATTTAACTTATCTCTCACTCTCAGGGTCCTAAAAGTAAATATATCCTCTGCTCAGTGGTAGGCTGGGCAGGAGAATCACTTGAACCCGGGAAGCGGAGGTTGTGGTGAGTGGAGATTGCACCATTGCACTCCAGCCTGGGCAACAAGAGCGAAACTCCGTATCAAAAATAAATAAATAAATAAATAAATAAGAAAAGAAAAGAAACAAAATATATCCTCCACTCAGTTTTTCCTTTTTTTTTTTTTTTTCCCTTCTGTTGACCAGGTTGGAGTGCAGTGGCGCGATCTTGGCTCACTGCAGCCTGCACCTCCCGGGTTCAAGCAATTCTGTCTCAGCCTCCCAAGTAGCTGGAACTACAGGCGTGTGCTACCACTCCCAGATAATTTTTGTATTTTTAGTAGAGATGGGATTTTGCCATGTTGGCCAAGCTGGTCTCGAACTTCTGACCTCAAATGATTCGCCTGCCTCAGCCTCCCAAAGTGCTGGGATTACAGGTATGAGCCACGGTGCCCGGCCATCCACATAGTTTTTCTATCGAAGGGGAGAACTTCTTGAAAATGCTCTATAAATTATAGTAACACCATACAAAAATAAGGTATTATTATAGAACTATCAGTTACTACCCTTGAGGAACATCTGCAAAGATCTTTTGTTTTCTGACCGGCCTTCTCACAAGGTTTCAAAACCTGCATGGAAAGAAAAACTATGTAGATACAGAATTTAGAGACAAAATTTATACCTTATGTGGTCTTACTCATTCATTTAACAAATGAAAGAATAAAACAAAGACCAGAAAGGTTAAGCAACTAAGGTAAAACCAAACCACTGAGTTTTCTGATTCCCAAACTACTGTCCTTTCCACCAGGTCAGTTACTATGTAAATCCCTTTCTCAAAAAACCTACCAAAATTATAACTAGCATCATGCTAACATTATTATCGGTTTTCCCTATATAAATCACAAACTCTTTGATGATACTCTCCCTCCTATCAGTACCTAGCAAAACCTTAAATATGTAATACATAAATAAAGGACGCTGGATTAAGCTTAATAAAAACCAGTATTAAGCACATGAAAAGATGCTCTACGTTATCAGTCATTAGGAAAATGCAAACTAAAAGCACAAACAGATACCACCGCTACACACGTATTAAAATGGTTAAAAAAAATAATAAACTTAAAAAAAACCCTGACATTGCCAAGTAATAACAAAGATGCAGAACAACCAGAATTCTCAGACATTGCTGTCTAGAATGCACAAACGTTACAGCCATTTCAGAAGAAAGTTTGGCAGTTTTAGAAAGTTAAACATACACTTACCGTATGAAGACATATGTCCACCCAAAAACTTGTATACAAATATTTATAGTAGCTTTATTCAGAATCAACAAAAACTGGAAACAACCCAAATGTTTATCAGCTGGTAAATGGATAAACAAATTGTAGCATTCAGCAATAAAAAGGAATAGACTACTGATAGAATCAACAACATAAATGAATCTCACATGCTTTATGCTAGATGAAAAAATTCCTACCCAAAACGCTACCATACTATATGATTCCATGTACACGACATTCTGGAAAAGGTAAAACACGAGGTCAGAAAACAGATCAGTGGTTACCAGAGCCTGGAGGAAAGGGAAGGGAACTGATTACAAGAGACAACAGAGAACTTTTTCGAGGTGATGAAGAGACAACGGAGAACTTTTCTGAGATGATGGATATATTCTATATTTTGACTATGGTAGTGGTTGTACAACTGTGTAAGTTTCTCAAAACTTATAAAACTGTATACTTCAAAAGGATGAATTTTTCTATATATAAATAATACCTCAGTAATACTGATTAAAAAAAAAAAATCTCACTTATGCCCTTTCATTACCTGAGACCCTAAGTAACTTATTGAGTTTCTATGGCCTTTATAGTTTTTCTTACCGAGAAAATGGAGGGGCTATAACATTAGTATTTAACCGTCACCAGTGGAGCATGTCCAGGTTCTTGGCATTTTGAACAAATAATTGGACAAAATGCACTAACAAAGCAAGGAAAAGAATGAAACAAGAACAGAGATGTACTGAAAACCAAAGTATACTCCAAAGGGTGGGAACCGCACCAGCAACAGCTCAAGGGCCTGGATACAGAATCTTCTTGGGTCCAAATACCCACTAAAGGTTTCCCATTGGTCACTTGGTATTCACCTCAGGTAAATGAAGTGGTGCCCAATAAGAGGCTGAAGTGAAGCTACAAAGGTCACTCTCCTATGCAAACATCTGATTGGTTGTGGAAAGCAACCAATCAGAGGCTGAAGTGAAGTTGCAAAGTCGCACTTCTATGCAAACGAAGATTTGGCCTGCAATCAGTCTGTGCGCCAACAACCAATCAGAGACTGAAGTGAAGTTACAAAGTTACACGCCTTTGCAAACGTCTGATTGGTTGCTTTCTGCAACCAACCAGAGGTACTTTCAATTTTCCCTCTGCCACGCAGAAAAGGTAGGGATCCGAAAAGGGAGTAGCCTCCGGCTCTTTTGTTACTTAAGCATGGAAAGTAAGGGTTTTCCTTTCAATTTAGTTCTAAGAAGTCAGCGTGAAATGGCCTTAAGTTCCCTGAGTCCAGATTCTATTCTCCTGCCTCATAACTACTGCCTCCCTTCCAGTGTTAAAATCATATTACTCAACTGTAGAAACATTTTTGTATCCTGTCTACTTTTCCTAGAACTCTTAAAATTACATTTGTGTTGTGTTAATGGTAACTAAAGGTAAATAAATATTTCAAGACATATGAATTTAAAATGTCAAAATTAAAGCAATATTTCTCAGATATATTTTAATAAGATGTGGTTGTTAAACATAATTTTTCACCAATTCTCTTGTTATCACAAAGTACTATATATAGACATAAAATAATAGATTATATAAACTGGTGTAAACTTAAAGGCAATACAAGTAAAATATCTAAACACATAAAAGGACAGACACTATAAAATGAAGGAAATGTATATAAATTCATTGATAGCTTATTTATATTTACGAAAGCAACATGCTGCATCTTTCTGGAGATGAGTCATACAAAAATTCTACTTATTAATGCAACCTGGAACTAGGTTTATAATCCAGAGCTTCTCTTGATTAAATATTTTATTTTTATTAAATATTATTTGGAGCACTGTGGATATCCTTAGTAAGATTCCATTAATTCTCAAATTAAAGACATTACTTATGTTGTTCTCAGTTACTGCACTGTGACTGCCACCAACAGTCATCACTGCCTAGCACGGTGTCACTTTTAGCTTGCAGAGCTTCAGCCAAGAGGAGAAGTAAATAGGGAGTTCTCTATGCTACAGTTCCTACCAAGCCAAATGCCCACAAAAAAGCCAGTGGTAAAGCACACAGGAAGTAACTAGCTACAAAAGCCACTCACAAGAATATGTTGCATACTAGAAAGGTTAAGAAACCACATCATTATAAGCCTTGTACTGTGGCTCTCAGTGAAAATCAGAAGTTATCAAATGTACACTGAACTTCTCATTTGCAAATTTCCCTTCCAGCATCAGCTGTGAGAACTTCAAAACAGATCTACACTTCCAGAGTGCAGCCTCTGACACTTTTCTAAAGGCAAATGAGGCCTACCTGGTTAGCCTATTTGAAGACACCCACCTTTGTGTTATCCATATCAAATATGTAACAATTATGCCTAAGGACATCCTGCCAAAAAGTCTCGTATGTAGAAAATGTGCTAAAATGTATTATGAAAGGAAATTTTTATTCTTAAAAAACAAAAAAGTACCTAATTATGAGATTGCAAATGGGGAAAAAAATGGATGAGAGAATAAGGTATTAGCAAGTTTTTCCCCCACTTTGATTTGTATGCAAATTTTTGGTATTAATGTTGGGGACAAAAAACATTCAAGCAAGTAAAAAATGTTTACATGGACAAGTTTCAGCAACTAAATTTTATAATCATTGTAAACAAATCTGTTGACTTTTTCTGGGGAAAAAATGTGTTTTGCCCCCTAATGTCTACACAATAAAAATATAAACTCTGGACACACAAAGCCTTTGGAATTTTTAGACACAACCTGCCAGAACGAGGCGTCCCATGCGTCTACACTAAATTTTTTGCCACTTTCTAAAATGCACTACAAACTTTCTTGTTTTGAACACTATTCCTCCTTCTCTACATAATAATCAAGTCAGCCTTTGTGATTACTTTCTCACAGAATCCCCTAGAGAAAGCCAGCTGCTCCCCGCTCTATGGTCCCACTTTATTTCCACATTATATATTTGTCTGGTCACCTGTTTGTCTCTTCCATTAGCCTAGACTAGGATCTAGAACTAGGCCAGATTCCTTATTCATCTTTGAGTATCTCTGTAGTAGTTCTTGTTAGCTACTAACTCAATGTTTAACTGAATGAATTCTATAAAATCAGGAGCCATGGAAATCTACATTAAAAATAATGAAAGTGTATTCATTATTAAATACAAATAAGTATTTAAAACAAGAAAGGTATTTGTAGTAAACTAGAATGCTTTGGTTGTACTAAAAATTTTCACAGAGTTTGTAAATGAGGTTCATTATTTTCCTGAAGTTAAACCTATAATCTTACCAAAGGTATCGGATTCACATCTTTATATAGAAAGATTTAAGTTCTAGACCTTTTTCTGAATTATGTCACTTAGCCTTTCTTTAATTTTTCTCTACTAGAAAGCCACTTTATTTAATATAAGCATATTACACTAATATTTGAAAATTATTAGTATAGAAGCAGTCCACTACACAGCATCAAATCTAAAGCATCATCATAGTACCACTGATAGGGACAGTCTCTTCTATCCATGTCAACTAGTTCTACACCAGAGCTACAGAAAATCAGAATTATCAAACACATCAAGTTCTCTCAGAAACTTTGTCTTAATATGGATCCTGCTTTAAAATTTCGCACTGAATCCTACTAAACAAGAAATGTGTTAATCTAGTGAATTATTTTGACAACCACCTATATAAACCAAACTAATTTTTCTCAGAAGCTCATTAGCTTAACTCAAAATTTCTTTTACTTTTAATACTTTCACTTTGTTATGTGTTCCAATTTTCAAAGCTGTAACAGTAGGTCTTACTTGATCATATAAGAGAACCTGTCAAATCTAACAATAATTTAGGATTAGTGCTATAGACATTAAGATATGTAGCTGACAGGCTGTAATCAGAACTATAACTTCAAATGACTTGCATAACTAAAATATAATTTCATTTTCATTTAATCCACAAATATTTGTTGAATAACAACAACGTACAGCACATTGTGATGGCCCCTGGGGGAGGATATAGAAATGAAGGTAATAACAGAAATGATGGTAGTAACAGAAGGTGGTAATACCTAACATCTATTGATAGCTTATTGTGTGCATGACACATTACATGTATTAACTCACTTAATCTTCCCACGAATGCTAGGAGGTAGTTAGAATTATCCTTAATTAACTAAGGTACTGACAAGTTAAGGAATTTGTCCAATGTCAGACAGCTGGTATTTGAACCTAGGGATTCCAGCTGTAGTGTCCTGACTCTGAGGAACCTCCAATCTAATAGAAGGTATTAACTGAAATAACAAATAACTTATAATAAAGACGCGGAATTTTTCAAATGCCAAAGGTGCTGTAGGATTTTAGAGTTAAGAATACGCAATCAGGTTGAAAGAGGAGAATTTTCAGGCTGGATTTTGCTGGTTGGATAGGATTTTAAGAGCATGTTTTAAAGAACATCAAAACTTGAGACACAGCTCAGTAATTTTTACAAAAACTGTAATCTCTCAACAGCAGGTTATATCAGTAACAGTTTTGCATAAATTAAAACATTCATATACATGGACACTTTATGTATGCATGTTTCAGTTTAGTTTCATTAAATGAAAGAAGAGGGCAATTATTACTTCCACACCTAAGGACAAAGTAAATGGAAGTATGCAGTAAGGTACAGAGGACATATCTATTTACTCACACTACAACTACATCCGTCCTTTCTTACACTATACCAGTAAAAACCAGGCTCAGGAAAAAACATATTCTTTAAGAATGTTGATGTGAAAGATCACATCGTTTTTTGTCAGTCATCTGCCATCACTGCCAAGCACAATCATTTTGCCAAGTACTTTGTCACAATGGAGAATGTCTGTATGTTAGATTTGAAAATCTGTGTCATAAACCTCGTAACAGAATACGCCTCTGCATATCATGCCACCTAAGCATGCTGCCTGAACTGAAGAAGGTCCTTAACACCAAGGAATTTGTTCCAAAAGTAGATGTCTTTTGCAACTTTAATTCACAATAGGTATTTAAATATATATTTAATGCTATGTTTTTTGCAACCCCTGTTTTTGATACAATCTTTTCTTTCTAATTTGGGCTATCACCATACCCTACTATTCTTGAGATGCAGGAACTCCTCCTTTCCATTTGGCAAAAAAATTACAGTATCTGGGCACTAAGAGACAAAAAATTTATATGACTAATCCAAAAAAGAGAAAATAGAAGATAGGCAAGAATCCTAATTACTCAAATAGTTGTTTTCATGTAAAATCAAAGTCCACCCACTTAAAACTCCTTAAAAACTGGAGGACAAAAAGAAATACTTCATGGTATTCACTCAGGGCAAGGGTACAGAAGTGATACATGAACATGTAACAGCACATCTGGGGAACAGCAACTAATGTAGTGGAATGTGGTTTGTACAAAACTGGCTTGGGGCATGAGACAAAAACATTAAGAATCTCTGGTTAAAGAGGATAGATTGAATATAAGGATTTAGTTCTGATGCTTCCCAGTAAAGAAATTTTTGAAAGACTATTAACCCCAAAGAAACAGAAACATAATTTTAAAAGCTAGAAAACAGAATAAGTGGCAATGACAATTACACCTGGGAAGGCTGAATTCCACATTAGCCTAGAGGAAAGCCAAAGACACCTAGTTTATATCACATTGACATTTAGTACACCAAAAGACCTCTAAACTCCTTGGAGAAGTGTTGGGGCAAGGAAAACATAAGATGGGCTGAAGCATTATGTGGTGTTGGAAAGTAAAGAAGTGAGTGCTCAAAAAGCAAAGATGAGCACAGAAGCCCACCAGAAAAAGTGCCCCCTGGCCAAAATTGGAACAGCTTGATCAACAAAATAAATGACAGAAAACTGGATTATAATCCAAAGAATAAAATAAATATCCATAAGTCTACACTGATATAAATAAATAAGTAAATAAATGGGGGGGAGGGACAAATTCTCCTCACAGAAGAATTTCAATTAATAAATGTAGAAATAATGAGAGAAATAGAAAATCACTATTATTAAGCCTCTAATAATTGCTGCAGACAAGATCACAGATAGATGATAAAATTAGTGGGCAGAAATTTAGGGGGAAACAGGATATCTGCATGGTCTCAAAGAATTTGATTTTTAAAAGCTATTTTATTTTTAAAGTTTGACCCGCCTGGTTGAATAACTTTAAATCAAAGCATTTAATAATTATTACAGGGGAAAATAGTAAATTGACAGTGGAGAAACCTAGCAGACACCCTCTTACCCAAGTAAGTGATCAAGGGTAACATCATCAGTAGTACATATCAGCATCATGCCCACACCCCTACAACATAATGCACTGAAAGGAACACATCCCGTCTGTGAAAATCCTTCTTTTCAATTCATAACCTCAATCTATTCCTGAGAGAACACCCACAAACCCAAATTGAGAGCCATTCTACGAAATAACTGACCAGTATTCTTCAAAAGTGTCAAGATCTTGAAAATGAAGACTGAAAAATTATCACAGATAAAAGGAAACTAGGAGATATAAGTAAATGCCATGTGGTATCCTAAATTTGGATCTTGAAACAAACAAAAACTATGAGTGGGAAAATTGGTAAAATCTGAATAAATTCTGCAGTGTAGTTAATAGTATTATACTAAGGTTAATTTCTTACTTCTGATCATTGTTCTATGGTTATATAAGATGTTAAGATAAAAAGAAGCTGGGTGAAGAGTATATGGAAACTTTGTACTCTTTCTGCAATTCTTGTGTAAATACATTAAAGCAAACAAATAAAAAATAAACTAAGGGGCTCAGGAACTGGAAGTTTCAGACACTCTGGGAGTGAGAGTGGAGTCCAAACTAGAACTGACTGAAATCTAAGAAGTAGTGAAAACCCCCAGACCTCCTCTTCTACTCTTCAACCCCTTCTGATAAAAGACTAAACAATCCCTGGAGAGCATATAACAGGACATATCTAGACTAGAGGACAACATGCTCAATTGAATTTGAAGGGTGCCATAATGAAAACTGGGGAATTAGGTTAATCTGCATGCTTAAAGATGAGACCCATGTCCCCTTTTCCTACTCAGCTCTCAAGCTTATTCTCTCCTGGCAAAAGATGAGAAATTTTGTCTGGGAAAACAATCCAGCACAAGAGAAAAGATGTGTCACTGGGTGCCCTGGTCTAAATGCCTATGTCTCTTCACCCCAAAATTCACATGTTGAACCCTACTTACCAATATGATGATATTAGGAAGTGGGATCTTTGGATGGTGACTGGATCAAGAGGGCAGGGCCCTCATAAATGAGATTAGTGCCCTTGTAAAAAAGGCTCCAGAGAGCTTCCTTGTCTCCTTTCACCATGTGAGGACACAGCGAGACGGTGCTACTCTGTGAACCAGAAAGCAGGCCTTCACTAGACACCAAATCTGCTGGCACCTTTATCCTGGACTTCCCAGCCTCATTCACAGAAACTGTGAAAAATAAATTTCTGTGGATTACAAGCCACCCAGTTTATGATATTTTGTTTTTGCAGTCCAAATGGACTAAGACTGGGAGTCTGCAAGGAAATCATCCAGATTTACCATTCTACAGAGAAAACCATAATCACACAGAAGCAGAGCTTCCATTCAGCCTAGGGCCTCTCTCTTAAATAAGCACAGACTTCCAAGGATCATGAGACATCTAAGAAAAGCAACAAATATGAAAGATAAAGACCAAAGTAAACAAACAGAAAAAGGAAATTTGGAAGAAAAAGAATACGCAGACAAAAAAAAAAAACTACCAATATTTCCTAAGAGAGATAAGACGCTGCATCCATAAAACAAATATAGGATTTTTTTTTCAAAAAAAGGAATGGAAACCATACATATGACAGCAGAAATAAGGACTTAGTAGAAGAACTGGAAGACAAAGTTGAGAAAAATCTCCCAGAAAGCAAAGAAAAAAACATAATGAAAATAGACAAGAAAATTAGAGAAACCCATCAGTAGGCCCAACATCTAACAATAGGAATTCAAAAGAGAGAGGAGAGATAAAATGAAGGAGAGGAAATCAAAGAAATAAAGGAAAATTTATAGAATTTATGAGATAAATTCCAGATTGAACAGGAGTAGCAGAATGAATTTAAAAAACACACATATCTAACTACATAATACAATAATTTCAGAACTCTGGGGACAAAGATTCTCTCTCCAGCTTGCAAAGAGAAAAAAAGAAAGTTTCAAAATAGTTGAAAAGGATCTTCTAAGCATCTGATCTCAACATCAACACAGAAAAATAGAAGAGAGTAGAGCAATGCCTTCAAAATTCTGAGAAAAAATTATTTCTGACTCAGAGTTCTCTGCCCAGTCAAACTATCCATAAAACAAGAGGGGAGAAAAAACATTTACAGACACGTAGAGTCTTGAAAAAACTATCCCATCCAGAAAACAATTTAAAGTGGCCCTTCAAAATGAGAACGTAAACAAAGACAGCCAAAGATACCAGATACAGAAACAGCGGCTCCAAAACAAGACAGAACTGAGAGAATCATTAAGATGACAGTAAAGCAAGTCCAAGACAACAGCTGCACAAAAGTTCTAGCTTTAACGAGTTCAAACTGGAGCAGGTCAGAGGGCCTGGGAAAGAGCTTCTTATGAAGTCAAAATTGGTAGGTTTGAAGATAAGCCATCATACACTTGAGAGATAGTTTGGACTAAATCAGGGTTTCTCAACAACAGCTCTATTGACATTGCGGGCCTTTTAATTCTTGGTTACAGGAGGCTGTCCTGTGCAGTGCATAAGAATACTTGGCAGTATACCTGGCTTCTACCCACTAGATGTCAGTAGCACAAACCCACACTCTCCTCCACTCCCCCAACATTGTCAAATGTCCTCTGGCGTGAAAATGGGCCCCAACTGATAACCACTTGGCTAATTTAATAAGTATACAGAAAACTAAGCAAAGCAAAATTGTTAAAAATTACTAACTCTGGCCTGGCTAACATGGTGAAAATGGAGTCATTATAAACTTTGAAATACTGATGTATCCAGGCCGGGCATGGTGGCTCACACCTGTAGCCCTAGGACTTTGGGAGGCTGAGGCAGGAGGATTAAGTCCAGGAGTTCAAGACCAGCTTGTGCAATAATAGTGAGACCCCATCTCTACGAAATACTGATGTATCCAAACAACTTGCAGTATGACAATATTGGGAGTACTGGGCAGGGTTAAAAAGTGTGTTTGTGTGTTGTTGGGGATAGTGGTAAACCCTCATTTTTACTTAGACTGAAAAATACCTTAAACTGAAAAATCAAGAAGTAACACTATAAAAACGCTAGTTTCGGCTGCGCATGGTGGCTCACACCTGTAATCCCAGCACTTTGGGAGGCCGAGGCGGGTGGACCACAAGGTCAAGAGATCAAGACCATCCTAGCTAACACTGTGAAACCCTGTCTCTACTAAAAATTAAAAAAATAGCCAGGTGTGGTGGCGCGTGCCTGTAGTCCCAGCTACTCGGGAGACTGAGGCAGGAGAATCATTTGAACCTGGGAGGCAGAGGTTGCAATGAGCTGGTGTCATGCCACTGCACTCCAGCCTGGGTGACAGAGCAAGACTCCGTCTCAAAAAAACAAAAAACAACAACAACAACAAAACGCTCATTTCAAATATGGAAGTAAGTATCAAAAACCTGAAATGATGGGAAATTTGCAGAGACCTACTGTTTTTGTAAATACAGTCATGTGCCATATCAAGACATTTTGGTCAACAGTGAATCACAAATATGACAGTGGTCCCATAAGATTATAAATACCGTATTTTTACTGTACCTTCTGTATGTTTGAACACACAAAGACTTATGATGTATTACAACTGCCTACAGTGTTCCATACAGTAACATGCTGTACAGGTCTCTAGCCTAGGAGCAATAGGCTATGCCATATATCCTAGGTGTGTAGTAGGCTAAAGCATCTAGGTTTATGCAAGCACATTGTATCATGTTCAGATGATGTCTAATGATGCATTTCTCAGAATAGATCCTCGTCATTAAGTGACAAGTGACTGTAGTTCTGCAGAGCTATTTGACTCTTATAAATATGTGCATGTATTAAATATAACTTTGATAAAAATAAATTTAAAAAATCAACTGAGTCCATATTATCAAGGACTTTCCCACTGGTTAAAGCTACCTTGATTTAGAATCAAACAGCTATGTAACTTTGAGCAAGTTACTTAACATCTTTAAGCCTAGTTTCTTCATGTGTAAAATGGATAATGAAGAATAATAGCTAATACTATCATACTGTCAAATGAGATAATATATGTAAACTGGTTAGCATAGTGTCTAGCACATACTGTTTACAAATAGTACCTATCATTCAAATTGCAATCAGAGGGTAATAATTATAAACTTTAAAACAGGTAAATCTTAATCTCATCTGTTTTGGTAAGTAACCCTGGCAGTTGTGGGGAAGATGGTTAGGAAAGGAAAGGCCTTGGAAGCAGAGTGACCAATTAGAAAGGTTACATTGGAGAAAATACAATAATTAGACAAAGGCAGAGCCATGGATAGAAAGATAAGGACACAGAAATATTTTCTTTTTGTGTGTGTGTGTGTGTTGAGACGGAGTCTCGCTCTGTCCCCCAGGCTGCAGTGCAGTGGCGCAATCTCGGCTCACTGCAAGCTCCGCATCCCGGGTTTACGCCATTCTCTTGCCTTAGCCTCCCTAGTAGCTGGGACTACAGGCACCCGCCACCTCGCCTGGCTAGTTTTTTTTTTTTGTATTTTTTAGTAGAGACGGGGTTTCACTGTGTTAGCCAGGATGGTCTCGATCTCCTGACCTCGTGTTCCGCCCGTCTCGGCCTCCCAAAGTGCTGGGATTAGAGGCTTGAGCCACCGCGCCCGGCCCACAGAGATATTTTCTAAGTGGTGAACTACATGTGAGAAAAAGGAAAAGAGAGGAGTCAAAAACGGTTCTAACTTAAGCATATAAATAGATGGCGATAACACTAACTGAAACAGGAGAACACCAAGAATTGGGTTGCGAGAAGGAAAGGAGAAATAAGCTTGATATTACCTATATTTAATTTGTGGGTCCTAGAGTACAACCAAGTAGAGATATCCAGTATGCAAGTGGAAATCTGAATCTAGAAGGGCTCAGGGCTAGAGATATAAATGTGTAAATCACAATCAAAGGTTGAAGTTATACAAGTGGATCCGATTACTCAAGGCAAATACACAGAGTAAGAAGAGAGGGGAAATAGGAAAACTGTGAGCACAAAAAATTAACAACACTATGTAAATACCCCCGAAACTACAATCAGATCATCTTAATTTGTTTTTGAAAATAATGTACATGGTCATTTTTAAATATGAAAGTCTAAATATGTATCCCAATAATCCAGACATCCAGAAATAGCAACTCTTAATATTAGTGTATTCCTTCTAATCTTTCAATGCATATAACCCTAAATTGTTCATTTTTTCCTTGACAAAATTAGAATCATATACAACTCTGCATTCAGCTTTGCTTTCATTCATTAAATGAGCATTTCCAATGATATCTAAAATAATGACTTTAAAACACTCCAATTTGTTTACAACCCTGGCAGGTATAACTTGACAAACTTGTCTCTTACTGGTAAGAGACAGTCAACATTTGAAATTTAAGAAAAAGGCTCATTTTAAAAGAATCACTAAAATCAAGAAGGACAATTGCAGCACATTTCCTCAGGTAATTTAATTAGGAAAAATAAAATTAAAAGAACATGCATTTGATATGTTCTATAAAAGATACTGATGAATGGATTTTATAAGAAGTCAGACAATAGAAATAAAAACAAGTGGTTTTTGCTATCAATATGTCTTATATATGTACTCTGAGGTTGCTGTGAAGCTCAAATGAGTTAATACAAAGTACAACCAACAGTATCTGGTATATAAATAAATGCTCAATAAATACTGGTTATTACTATCATCATCATCATTAGATGCCAAAACCAGTTCCAGACAGAAGTAGTGATTGCATGAAAGACAGGAGAAAAAAATCCAGAGATAAAGAATTTACATTTCTACTCTTTTTCCTTCATTTTTTCCATTTTCTCTGGATTTACAGAGTCCATGAGCACTACTTTAAGTACTGCAGTTTAAGTATTATTTTTGAAGCATCAGTAAATGTGTACCTTATCCTTGATTATTCTATAAGATACTTGAGAGAACAAATTTTTCTATTCTCAGTTTTTCCTATTTGGCAGAATACAGTAAGATGCACAGTGAGTACTCAATGAATATTAACGACACACATCCTTATAAGAAAACAGAATAACAAAATAGCAACCAAACAATAATTAAAATTGGGATGATATTAAAAGAGACCTCAAAGCCAAAATCAATATACTACAATTCAAAGACATATAGCAGAATGAAACAGGTGAAAAGCTTTGTTCTTCACCACAATGAAGATACCACTCTCTTTGCTCTTTCTGGGTACAATTTAGGAGGAATACCAAAAACCCTGGATTATGTCCAAAAGAGAGGAACTAAGAAACAGTTAAAGAACTGAGGATGCTCGGAACAGAAGAGGTTAGTTCTCCTGCTGCCCTCTTCCATCTTCAATGATGAGAAAAACTATCCAATGGGAAATGCTTTAACATTTCTGTAAGGCAACTATCAAAAGATGGCAGCTATAGAGATCTAGACTTCTCTCAACTCAAAAACTTAAAAATAACATCTCTTCTAAGACAAAGATGTTATCAAAGATTAGTCATGAAAGTATGTATTAAAGCAAAAGTTGGAAAACAGCTTGCCAATGATGCTGTGGAAAACCTCCAAGGACAGGATAATTGGTTAGAATGCTAAATTTGCTTACAACCCTGTCACCACACCAACGAATATTTACTGAATATCTGCTCCAGGAAAGACGCTGTCTTAAACCTATAATACAAACCTACAAAAACGAAAAACAAAGAAAGAGAAACACACACAGTCTTTGTTGTCAAGGAATTCACAACAAATAATATATAAAATGTAGATTACAGTTGCAGATCATAATAGATGTCGCCAAGCACCATCTTGTAATTGCCAAATGAATTCTATTCCCACATAAAGGTCTTCTAAGAGTGAGAAATCTCTAAGGTTAAAATGGTCAGAAAAGGCTATTTAGAATAACTGAGATATGAGGTACTTATGGAAAAATGTGTATGAAGTTTTGAACAGGAAGGAGGGGACAGCACAAATAGAAGCGAAATGCAAGTTAGAGAGAAACCTGTTTGACTACATTAAAAACCTGTTTCATGGGAGAAGAGATAAGCTGGAAGGACAGGTTGTGGCCAGAATCAATTGTACTGGGCCTTGAATACCAACCTAAGTAATTTCAAATTTATCCTGCATAGAGTCTCTGTAGCAACTACTCATCTCTGCTGTCGTAGCGATACAAAAATACTAAATAAACAGCATAGCTGTTCCAAGACTAAAATTTGAATTGCTTATTATTTTCATGTGTCACAGACTATTATAATTCTTTTGACTTTTTTTCTTCAACAATTTGAAAATGTAAAACTCATTCTTAACTCACGGGCCATACAAAAACAGGCTATGAACTGATCTGGACCACTGGCCGTGGTTTGCCAATGCCCGTACTACACTAAGCTGTCTTCTTCAAGAGTCCTCTAAAGGTACACTTGTCCTTGAGTTTCAGGGACCAAAATATATTATTCACTGAACAACTATACACATCAACACATGCATGCACACGTGCCCACATCTAACCAAAATCTAAATCTAGTAGGGGTCAGAGGTTCCCTATACAAAGGTCCTCAAAAAAAAAAAATCTTTAGATTGATAAGTCATTAAAATAAATGCAACAAATTTTTTAATTTGCCATTTATTTTCACATGGTATATGTACTTAGAGTTACAAACTATTCTTACAGAGCCTCTAAATTACATGGAGGGCTCTGTAAAATAGAGTATAATCAAGGGAATAGTAGCAGAGGACGTGAGTTCTAGCACTAGGTCTGCCATTTACTCATTATTTGACCCTGAACAAGTCACTTTCAATCTTCTGGGCCTAATTCCCTCAACTGTGAAGTGGAGGGGTAACTTAGATGATGATTATGCTTTCTCTTAGCTTTAGCACTGTATGATTCTACTACTACTTAAAAAGACCTGTCCGGGAGCTTCAAGGATCACACAAAAGTGCTAATTAAGAATACAAAAAAGATGACAAAGGCCTTGAACAAATGAGTGGGCAGATAGGACAAACAGGTGGGAAAATGACCAGAAAAGTGGAGTATCACTAAAATAAAGAAATTGGTTTTTAAAAAACTATCAAATCCTGCAGAGAATTCAAAGAGCAGAAGAGGCAAGAAGGAAAAAAAAAAAAAAAAGCCAAAGATTTTGGTCATTTAAGAGATAACTGGTGACTTTCAGAAAGTTTCCAGTAATCCAGAAGCAAACATGGAAGTGGAGGCAATCACTTTAACAAAGAATGAGTGTGGCCATCAAAGAAGAAAAAGCTAGTTGGCTAGCTATAAAAGGTAAGAACCACAGATCATGCTTCCAGGAATCACGAAAGGAACCAGGGAAAAAGAAGACTAAAGATGAGACTAAGGAATAGACAATAAAGGCATACGGTCCATAAAAAGTAGAAAGGGGGGGAAAAAAAGTTGTGATGAATGTAAAGCCTCAGGGAAGGGATTTAATCTTAAAGGACAGGCATTTAATCTTTAAACTTTCATTGCTGCTATCACTTTTTACACAACAGATGTTTCTGCAAAGCTCGGTATCTATTATTATATCATGTTTTCTATAAATCAAGTTAATAGGGAAATAAATCTAATGTTGAGTTTTCTTAAAGCAGAGTTCCACCTATATGATATTTTTCTAACGATCAAAAAAATTGAGAAAGAATATTTTTATAAAAATGAAAACCAGCAATATGAAGCTCTAAAACGAAACACATATTTACACCTTTCTTACAGCACCTATCACTTCCTTCCTTGCATAATTACTTATGTGGTAAAGTACCTAGTCCCTAATTGGAGTTCAACAAACACTAGTGTTCCCTTTCTTAGTAGCTCAGAAAGTTCCCAAGGCAAGAATTCTGATTAACTCATCTGCTTATCTGCTTTGCACAGAGTTGGTGACGCTTGATGAACACACACTGACACATAACTCTCTGCCTTTTACAAAAATCGTCCTTGCAAAACAACTATCACTGTCCATCTGACAAAGCTGGGAAAATACCTGTATCATACAGGTACATAACTCCAATAATAACACCTTTGCATGGTGTCAGTGCTTAAGTAGCAAAGAATTGCTACAAAACAAGTAAAACAGGCACAAAAAAATTTAAGAATCTGTAAATGATCACTCATAAATTTCAAGATTCCACATAGCTAATTTAATCCAACACTTGTCTCTATTTAAGGTATATGAGAAATAAAAATCCAAAGCATTAGCCTGATGATCAGCCAGTTAAAAATACACGTTTGAATACGCCGAAGATATTTATAAAGCCAACAGAGATACTATTAATATGTTGAAATTCGCTGGCCAGTGCTGGATTCTACCCTTAATCTTCTACTACTATTCAAGAGAACCCAACTAGTCAAGGCTTCTCGTATCACTTAAGTCACTCAAATTGGCATACACAACCCAACCTCAAAAAGAAAAAAAGAGTTCAGCTCTCCATATGGTAATGTTCTCCTATCTCCTTCCTTTACATTAATGTCCCATGTACTACTTTTCCACGATCTTAAGTAGGCCTCATTTAAGCAGGCCAATAGTACTACCAAGTAACAGGAGTTGAAAAAAAAGTCGTAACAGTTAAGTCTGCCCTCCCACAGATCTCACTTGGGTGTAGATTTCACAAGCGCTGAAAGCTATACGCTGCCACTGTCAAACCCTGAAGCCGCACCGTCACCCTGCTGTGCCCATAGGCAACTGTTCCAGAATGTTTTCTTTGAAATGATCTCTCTCGGCTCGACACGTTAAACAAGAACTTAAAAGGCCACCTTCTCCCCTAAAGTAGAACCTGATTCCTTCCCGTCCGCTCCTTTATTCGTCCAGCCCATAAAACCCGAGGCGGGAGGTCCGCTCCCCGACCCCTAGAGCCAGCGGGTCTCCCAACTGCTCGCCGCACCCACCGTCCACCCCCGACTGCCTCACGCCTCCTCCTTCCCCCACGGCAGAGCCTGCACCCTGGCCGGGCCCGCAGCCGAACCCCGGCCCGGGCCTGTGTTGCCGGGAGCGGCCGCAGGCCTCAGGCCTAACCTCCTGTGGGGGCCCTCACCTCTTTCGGGACCAGTTGGTTCTCCTCGCCGGGCACCATCGCTGACTCCGGCCGCTTCTCTCCGCCCTGCCGGGGGAGGGTGGAGGGTGGCGGCGGCTCGCTAGTTCAAGAGAGAATGGCAACGGCAGTCATCCTCTCCACCGCCTGCGCTCCAGCAATCGCGGAGGCCTCACCCTGGGCCTCAGACACCAGCGCGCAGACACCTACCCAGGGCTCCGCCGCCGCCGCCGCCGCTACCACCGCCGCCTTCGTCGTCGGCCCCTCCCCCAGCCCGCTGCAATCAATGGAAAAATGGCGGCGGCCGCTCTCGCGAGAATTCGGCCCGTCGGGCTCCAAGCCCGGCGCCTGGCGCCCGAGGTGGCCGGCACTTGTCGCTCGCTTCTAGTCACCTTGGCTCTTCCTCAGTGCCGGGAAGTACAGAATTGGCAAGACAGCCATGCAAACGCTTTTCGTTAGAGGAGAGCTGGACGTTCCATCTCGGGACTCCCTCTGCCGGCCGGGGAAGGACCAGGCCCACTGTCCTCCCTGCCTTCTGGGGCTCTTCCGACTCTGCCCAGCAGGGAAAGACCAGCCGAAAGTTCCTTCTCTGACCCTAGCAACTCATACCCTTCTGGCTTCCCGTTAGCAAAGCGCCTGGACGTCATCCCCTCTTCAGATACCCCAGGCCTCGTCCTGGTAGAGACACCACCGCGGGTCACCTCCCGGCCCCCGCGCTTAGACACGGCTCTGGCCCTTCCAGTCGGAATGAACAGCGTTTTATTTGCTCCCGTTCACTCTCCTGACGTTCTTTTCCCCTCTCCCCACCCTCCTTCTCAACGACCCCCAGCTGGAGGGACCTCAGGGGCCACCCCCTGCTGGGGGAGGCAGCTACCCCTTCCTTTATGAAGCGGTGTCCTCACCGCCCGCCCCCCGCAACTACATTGGAGAGGCGCTCCCCTGCCCCCTTTCCACAGAACTTCCTTCTCCATCAGGGCCAAGTCTGAGACTGAGCTAGCCTCCAAGAGTAGAGCTGTGTATGCTTCAACCTGTGATCTCCGTTAACGTTTTTGGAGAACTTTAATCTTCTCTAGCAGTAAGCGTGGTGCTTTGTGTTACACTAAACAAAGTTTGCTGTAGTCATTTTTCCAAATCCTACTTCCATTATGGAGACTCAGCGGGGCTCCTTCATGAAGACTTTTATGGATGCAGTGATCTTACAGCGTGCTGAGATAATATAATCTTGTCATGTTCCTAACACCCACAGCATTAACTGCCTGCACTTGTGTTCTCCAAACTTTTTTTTATTGTAATCCCGTTACCAAAAAAAAACCATATACTTATATAAGTTTTATACGTGTCCTTCTGTGTGCAGAATTACAAAACATTTGTAAAATGTAAAAAGGCTAAGACAAAGATGAAATAAACATTTAAAATAACTGAGTTATTTTCCATATTAATGGTATAAAAATCTTTGTTATTCCCACTAAAAATATTTAGGGAAATCAATATGATTGACTAAGTTACATTAATTTTAAAAATAATACTTCGTGAAATAGTTATTAAAATGTCTGATTCAACGTCAGGTTACTTCTGTATTTGGTTTTAATGACTGTTATAAGCTGGAAAAAAAGGTAACTCACAAAGATGTAGATCCTAAAGGAAGAAGTACATCCTTGAGCATTCTTCCTAATGCATGTTAAGAAAGATTTAAAAAAAAGAAAGTTTCATTTTTATCCATTCCATCCACCAACCATGCAAAGGTTTTTCCTGAAATTCAACTAGTAGTGTTCCATCTTTCCTGATGTCAACCAGAAGACGTTGCATTTTTATATTTTTACAAATGATTCAAAGCTCTTTGGAATAAATTGCTTAGAAGATTTTTAAGAGGTTGAAAATTTCTGTCTTCAAGTTTTAAGCATTCATGTATGAGTTTTGAGGGGTTATAGATCTTGTCTTTAAGGTTTTGATAGTTTGATTATCATGGATTAAGATGAATTTTGACTTTTTAAAATATTGCATTAAAATTAGTTGTCTTGATTATTGAATTTTTGGCACCATCCCTTAAATTTTGTGCCCAGGGTGAATGGTTTTCACCTTGAAAACCATTTGCTTCACCATAGTTCCAGCCTTGGGTGGCTCACATATATCATTTTTGCATCAAAATCACATGATGGAAATATTTCCAAACTTCTATTTACAAAATGTCATCCCATGACTTAGTAAGGTGTCTTCTGTAGTGCTGGCCACTGCTGTGGTGCTCACACTAGAAGTAGAAATGTCATCTGTCATCATCTTTTTTGCTTATGCTTGCAGTATTGTTTCAAACTCATGTTGTCTTTCCAGAAATCCTTTTTAGCCACTTTCATTTTAGTACAGGTTGATATAATGAAATAAGAAGGTAATTGATAAATCTACTTAATTCAGCACACATAAACTGGAATAAGTCACAACATACTAAAAGAAAATGAAGGAATCTCTGAATTCTCCACATTGCAGAACTCACACTTTTCATTCAGGAATAGTGAGATGCCAGTGTTTATATATTCAATATAAGTAAAATTTAATTTTGTGTTTTTAGATTAAAACAAATAGAAAAAGAAAGTCTAACATTTTCTTCCCACAATCCCCCTTTTCTGATTGCACACTCTTTTCTTTATAGGCCACTGGCTTGACTATTGCAGGAGAGCCTAATAGGTTGGTAAGTATACAATGAATATTTGTGGAATAAGTATGTGGATTCATGAATGGATTAATGAATAAATGGACAAATACAAATATATGCCTACTCTTCCTAATATATTGTTACTGAGATTACATGGATATGTGTTGATTTACTTTATATGTGAATTTTATTTCTTCGGTCCTTACCTCTCCCATAGGCTGTAAACTCATACATCTACCTTTTTAATGGCTCAATACATCCCAAATTTAAACTTGACCTGAACAGAACATTTGATTTCCAAGCTTTCTCTACCTCCTGCAACATATCCTCTATCAGTTCTCCCCAACCATCATCAATTCAGTTTATCAAACCAAAAACCTGAGACTTACATTCTTCATCTTACATTCAGTCCTTTCATATGGGCTGTTGCTTCCACCTCTGAAACACATCTCAAATCCATCCACTTTTCTTTCTATCCACTACTGCACATCCCACTCGAATTACTTTATTCTTTTGCCTGAACTACTGCAGTTACCTCCTAACTGGGTTCCTGTTTCTAATCTTATCCCTCAACAATCCATATTCCATAGAGCAACCAGAGTGATCTTTCAAAAATATGTCATATCCCTCCCAAATCTTCCAAAGACATCTCATCCCTCTTAGAATAAAATTCATATTCTTTGCCATAGCCTGTAAGACCCAATGTAATCAAGCCCCTGTCTGTCTTGCTCCAGTCATCTGCCACTCTTCCTCTTACACTTAATGACCCAGCCACTCTGCCTTTACTGGGGTTTCTAAATACATAAAGTTTGTCTCTGCCCCAAAGCCTTTGTAGTAGTTATTTCCTTTCCCTGAAATGTTTTTCCCCCAGATCTTTCTCTTATCTAGTTTAATCTTGTCATTTGGGCTTCTCAAATGTTAAATCTTCCGAGAGACCTTTTATGATAATCCTGTCTAAACTGGTTGTCCTTAATGCATCCTCAATGTCTAGAACAATGCCTGACACATAGTAGGTCATTAATAAATTGTTGTTGAATTTAAAACAGAAAAACAAAAAACAAGACTGGTGTGGGTCAGAGGCTGATGATTTTTCTTTTAATTTCTTTGGGAATATTTTCCTTTTCCTTTTCAAATGAAAAAGTTCATAGTATAACCCCAGTCAAAGTATGAAAAAAAAAAAAATCACACAAACCCAGTTTGGAGGACATTCTACAGGATGCCTGGTCAGTACTCCTCAAGACTGTTAAGGTCATGAAAAACAATGAAAGAATAAGACACTGTCGTAGACCAGAGGAAACTGAGGAAATATGACAAGTAAATGCAATGTGGGACTCTGAAGTGGATCCCGAAACAGGAAGAAGCCATTAATGAAAAAAAATGGTAAAATTCAAATAACATCTGTATTTGGTTAATATTTATGTACTAGTGTTCTTTTCTTAGTTTTTAAATTTTTTTAAAAAAGTTAATACACTTCATTTTTATTATTATTATTATTATTATTATTATTATTATTATTATTTAGACGGAGTTTTGCTCTTCTCGTCCAGGTTGGAGTGCAGTGGCGTGATGTTGGCTCACTGCAACCTCCATCTCCTGGGTTCAAGCTATTCTCCTGCCTCAGCCTCCTGAGTAGCTGGGATTACGGGCATGCGCCACCACGTCCAGCAAATTTTTTATTTTTAGTAGAGACAGGGTTTCACCATGTTGGTCAGGCTGGTCTCGAACTCCTGACCTCAGGTGATCCACCCACTCAGCCTCCCAAAGTGCTGGGATTACAGGCATGAGCCACCACAGCCAGCTTTTATTTTTGTTCTTAACAGCAAAGACTATATTTAAATAGTAAATGAGAAGAAATTGTAATTAAACTTTGGTTTTTTAGAGCAATTTTAGGTTCACAGCAAAATTGAGCTGAAAGTACAGAGAGTTCTCATACACTTGCTGTCCCTACACATACACACCCTCTCCACTATTGACAACTGCCACCACAGTGGTACATTTGCTACAACTGATGAACCTACATTGATACATCATCATCATCCAAAGTCCATAGTTTACATTAGGATTCATTCTTGGTGTTGTACATTCCATGTGTTTTGATAAATATATAATGATATATATCCACCATTGCATTATCATACAGAATAGTTTCACTGCCCTCAAATCTGCTGTGTTCTGCCTATTAATCCCTCCGTCCCTCCTAACTCCTGGCATTCACTGATCTTTTTACTGTCTCCATAGTTTTACCTTTTCCAGATTGTTGGAATCATATGGTATGTAGGCTTTTCAAATTGGCTCTTTTGCCTAGTAATATGCATTTAAGTTTCCTCCATGTCTTTTCATGGCTTGATAGTTCATTTTGTTTTAGCACTGAATAATATTCCATCATCTGGATGTACCACAGTTCATTTATCCATTCACCTACTGAAAGATATCTTAGTTGCTTCCAAGTTTTGGCAATTACCAATAAAGTAAACACAACCATCCACGTGCACATTTTTGTGTAGGTATGAATTCTCAATTCATTTTGGTAAGTACCAAAGAGCATGACCGATAGATTGCACAGTAAGGGTATGTTCAGTTTTGTAAAAAAACAGAACAAAACAAAACAAAAAAACTGCATGCTTTACATAGTTTTTTTACATAGTTTTATAAAAAAAATTAAAATTAAAATTTAAAAAACTGCATAGTTTTACAAAACTAAACATTTCAAAGTGGTTGTGCCATTTTTCATTCCCACCATCCGTGAATGAGAGTTCCCATTACTCCACCACGTCTTTGCCAGTATTTGACATCATCAGAGTTTTGATTTTGACCATTCTGATACATATATAGTGGTATCTCTCGTCGTTTTAATTTGCAATTCCCTAATAACATATGATGTTGAACATCTTTTCATATACTTACTTGCCATCTGTTTATCTTCTTTGGTAAGGTGTCTGTTCAGGTCTTTTGCCCATTTTTTAAATTGGGTTGTTCATTTTCTTATTATTGATTTTTAATAGTTCTTTGTATATTTTGGATAACAGTTCTTTATCAGATGTGTCATTTGCAAACATTTTCTCCCTGTCTGTGCCTCATCTTCTCATTCACCTGACATTGTCTGTCACACGGCAGAAATTTTTAATTTTAACGAAGCCCAGCTTATCAATTACTTATTTCATCGATCATGTCTGTGGTGGTGTATCTGAAAAGTTATCACCGAATCCAAAGTCATCTAGGTTTTCTCCTTTGTTATCATCTAGGAGTTTTATAGTTTTAAAGTTTACATTTAGGTCTATGATCCATTTTGAGTTCATTTTTGCATGGTATAAGGTCCGTGGCTAGATTTGTTTCTTTGCATGTGAACATAAAATTGTTCCAGCACCATTTGTTGAAAAGACTTTTTTCTCCATTATATTTCCTTTGCTCCTTTGTCAAAGATTAATTGACTGTATTTACGTGGGTCTGTTTGTGGGCTCTCTATTCTGTTCCGTTAATCTATTTGTTTATTCTTTCACCAATGCCACACTGTCTTGACTACTGTAGCTTTAAAGTATGTCTGGAAGTCAGCCCTCTGACTTTGTTCTTCTTGAATATTGAGTTGGCTATTCTGGGTCTTTTTCCTCTCTATATAAACTTCGGAATCAGTCTGTCAATACCCTCAAAATAATTTGCCAGAATTGTGATTGAGATTGCACTGAATCTGTAGATCAAGATGGGAAAAACTGACATCTTGACCATTTTGAGTCTTCCTATCCATGAACATGGAATATCTCTTCCTTTATTTAGTTCTTTGATATCTTTCATTAGACTTTTGTCACTTTCCATGAATATATATACCTCATACATATTTGGTTAGGTTTATAGGTAAGTATGATTTTGGGGGGTTCTAATGTAAATGGTAATGTGTTTTATATTTGAAATTCCACTTGTTCATTGCTGATAGTTTCTTAGTTTTTATAAGTGTAACATGGTAATGTAAGATATTAGCAATGGGGGAAAGTGGAGGAGGTATATATAGACTCTCTGTCCTGTCTTCATAACTTTCTTGAAAACATAAAATTATTCCAAAATAAAAGGTATATTTTAATGTTCATGGCAATACTTAAGATTTTATTTTCTTTCTTTTATATTTCAAGACTCTTCATTGCACGAGTCTAAGCATGTAGTCAAAGTCATACTATGCAATTTAAGAATCAGTGAAAATAGAAGGTTAAATGTGTATTATAAAAATGAAAAGAAAATTTCACCATGACTATGTTTTAATAAGGTTAAGGAGAAAATCTTTAGTCAGTGTAATGTGGCTTTGGAGCCAGATTTACCTGTTTTGAAATCCAAGCTCTGCCACTTCCTCCATATAAGACCTGTCTGAACCTCCATTTTCTCAACTATTAAATGGGGGCAATAAAGTAGACCCTTGGCATTTATCAGTTTAACATTTGCCGTGTTGACTGGAAAAGTCCATGACATGTAGCACAATTGTTATAGAAAGGAAATTTGAACTTTATACGTTAACCAGAGTACAGAAGACCAAGGAGCTAAGTGTTTGAAAGAATAAGCTGAAAATACATTATTTGAGTTTGAATCCTACCTCTGTTATTATTAACTGTATGACATGCCTTGGGTAGATCTCTTAAATCCACCAAGCTTCAGTTTCTTATCTGTAAAATGGGGATGATAACAGCCTCATTTCACAAGGTTGTTGTATTAACTAGTAAAGAAAGTAATAATCACAAAACTACAACACTTAAGATTGGTTGAGGCAGGGCGCGGTGGCTCACGCCTGTAATCCTAGCACTTTGAGGGACCAAGGCGGGTGGATCACCTGAGATCAGGAATTCGAGACCAGCCTGGCAAACATGGTGAAACCCCGTCTCTGCTGAAAAAAAAAAAAAAAATGCCACACATGGTGGCAGCCGCCTATAATCCCAGCTACTCTGGAGGCTGACATAAGAGAATCGCTTGAACCCGGAGGGCAGCGGAAGTTGCAGTGAGCTGAGACCGCACCATTGCACTCTAGCCCGGGAGAAAGAGCAAAACTCTGTCTCGAAAAAAAAAAATTAAAAAAAAAAAAAAAAAAAAGATTGGTTGAATAACCAGGTATGGTGGCTCACGCCTGTAATCCCAGCACTTTGGGAGGCTGCCGCGAGAGGATCACTTGAGCCCAGGAGTTCAAGAGAAGCCTAGGCAACATCGGGAGACCCCATCTCTACAAAAAATAAAAAATTAGCCAGCTGTGGTGGCGCACCCCTGTAGTCCCAGCTATACAGGAAGCTGAGGTGGGAGGATCCCTTGAGCCTGGGAGGTTGAGGCTGAAGTGAGCCGAGATCACACAACTGGACTCCAGCCTGGGTGAGGAGAGAGACCCTGTCTCAAAAAAAAAAAAGGTTGAATATGTAGATTGAGTCCTGCTCTAGATCCTTCCTTTGCTCTTTTTTTTTTTTTCCCCTGAGACAGCGCCTCCTTCTTTTGCCCAGGCTGTAGTGCAGTGGCACGATCTCGGCTCACTTCAACCTCCGCCTCCTGGGTTCAAGCGATTCTCCTGCCTCAGCCTCCTGAGTAGCTGGGATTACAGGCATGCGCCACCATGTCCGGCTAATTTTTGTATTTTTAGTAGAGACAGGGTTTCACCATGTTGGTCAGGCTAGTCTAGAGCTCCTGATCTCGTGATCTGCCCGCCTCGGCCTCCCAAAGTGCTGGGATTACAGGTGTGAACCACTGCGCCCGGCCCCTTTGCATATATTTTTTATTCAGTTCTCTCAACAACTTTATGCATAAGTACTTCTAATATCCCCATCTTACAAGTGAGGAAATGCATGTAAACTGTTTAAAGCACTCAACACACACTGTCTGACAAATACTAAGCAATCAATATATGCTGACTCTAATTATCCTAGCAGTAGACTGAGTTTCATGAGGGAATGCACAGCCCTCACAATACCTGGCATATAGTAGGTGCTTTTAAATTCATGTTGAATAAATGAATAAATAAACTAGTCACTTAGCTAGTGAGTAAGTCTAGTTAATTGTATGGCAACTACACTTTGATATAGTTTCATTTCTACCTAGTCTTCTCCACTTACGTAGTTCTTCCATGAATTTTCTTTGTGGAAAATGACTCTGAAAAGAAATTCAATTATTAGTAATGAGATTGAAGAAATTATTAAAGTGATGGATCTTAGCCACAAAATAGGCCTTCTGTCTAAGTTAAAGAGTGGGATGTAAAATTAGTCAATGACTTATATTTATGGTGGAAAAGACACCATCAATAAGGAACAAGAAAAAGTAATTTGGGAAACTATTTAAATGAGTGCATCCACTAAGGAAAAAAAGCTCATCAATTAAGTTAAAAACCACTGAATATTGAAAAGATGACTAACTTTTGGTGTGAAGATGAGAATAGAAAAAATGATGCTCAAGAAAATGTAATCTGGGAGAAACCTAGGAACATTTGTATAAATATTTTCATGAGGTAAGCAAGTGAGGACATTCGTGGGGCTCTTAACCCATTGTGACCTCAAAAAAAAAAGATTGTTTCTGTGACCTAAAGTAGCATTTTTCTATTGACATTTTATAAAGATAAAAGTCACTGCCACAGAAGTGCTTTCTTGCCTCTTTCTAAGCTGAAGAAATTCATAAAGAAAAGGTTAATAGGTCAGTGTGTTCAACAGTATTAAAAAGAGGCTCTTGTCAACAGAATATGCCTTGGTAAACATATTGAAGGAGGAGAGGCAAATATCAGCGCCCAAGGCAACCAAAGACAAACTGACCACGATTCACTCAGCTTTCTTTGGGGTCAACAAGTGCCCAAATTTTAAGGTGCAAGAATAGGAAGGAATCTAGCAAAATAAAGTTGGGGTCACAGTGTTAAACTTTCAGAAATGATTTTGTAATGTCTTTGAAATAGAGTAATATTTGTAAATTTGTCATTTGAAGAGATCTCAACACTCCTTGAGAATGTGAAGGCTGAGTTGTAATAATTACTTGGCAGCATTGTGAGAATTAGAAATAATGTATACAAAGGTGAATATTTTATAATAATATTGATTTGAAACAAACCAAAAGCCAGAAGTGTAAAGGGAAAGATGGTAATTTAAAATTTTTAACTCATGTATAGCAAATATTAATATAAACAAAGTCAAAAGACAAAATATCATCTGGAAAAATATTTGCAACAAATATGCCAAATGGCTATTTTTTTCAGTGTAAAAGAGTGCTTATAAATCAATAAGGAAAAGATGAACAACCCAAGAGAAGAATGCTTAGAAGGTAAGTTAGCACCTCATAAAAAATGAAATATAGGCCAGTCACGGTGGCTCACACCTGTAATCCCAGCACTTTGGGAGGCCGAGGCAGGTGGATCACGAGGTCAGGGGATCGAGACCATCCTGGCTAACACGGTGAAATCCCGTCTCTACTAACAGGTACAAAAAATTAGCAGGGCGTGGTGGCGGGCGCCTGTAGTCCCAGCTATTCTTGAGGCTGAGGCAGGAGAATGGCGCTGACTCAGGAGGCAGAGCTTGCAGTGAGCTGAGATCGCGCCACTGCAATCCAGCCTGGGGGACAAAGCAAGACTTCATCTCAAAAAGAAAAAAAAAATTTAAAAAATGAAATATAAACTGTCAATAAATATCTGAAAAGATGTTCAAATGTACTTATAATTAAATAACTGCAAATGAAAACAATGAAATGATATTTTCACTCTTAGATTAGCAAAATTTATGGGGAAATAAAAGCTCTCATTTGAATTTGGTGGAATATGAGCTATTAAAAGCATTTTAAAGGCAATATGTCAACGTGTATAAAAAATTTCAAATGTGCCTATTCTTTGACCCAACAATTCTAAGATCATCTTACAGCACAAGTGTACAAAGACATATGTATATTGATGTTCGTTATAGCATTGTTTGTAATAACTCAAAACTAGAAATAGCATAAATATTTGTCAGTAGGATCATGTAAATTGTGGCACACTCATACTATATAATACTATGAAGTTATGCAAATAGAATGAGGTAGAAAAATAAAAACTGTTAAGGACTAAATACATGATGTGTTAGACTTGATCCTGGAACAAAAAAGAACATTAGTGAAAACACTAGTGAAATTCAAAGTCAGAGTTTGGTTAATATTAATGTACCAATGTTAATTTCTTATTTTTGACAAAAGTACCTTTGAGAGGTGAAGCCAGCTGGACTTCCTGGGTCCAGTGGGGACTTGGAGAACTTTTCTGTCTAGCTCCAGGATTGTACATGCACCAATCAGTGCTCTGTGTCTAGCTAAAGGATTGTAAATGCACCAATCAGCACTCTGTAAAATGGACCAATCAGCAGGACGTGGGTGAGGACAAATAAGGGAATAAAAGCTGGACACCCTAGCCAGAAGTGGCAACCCACTCGGATCACCTTCCACATTGTGGAAGCTTTGTTCTTTCGCTCTTCACAATAAATCTTGCTGCTGCTCACTCTTTAGGACTGTGCCACCTTTAAGAACTGTAACACTCACCACGAAGGTCCACAGCTTCATTCATGAAGTCAGTAAGAGCAAGAATCCACCAGAAGGAATCAACTCTGGACACACCTTGATTATGTAAAATGTTAATATGCAACTCTACTGTAAATCCAAAATTATGCAAAAATGAAAAATTTATTTTAAAAAGGTGAGATAGCTCAAGATACAATAAATAATAAAAAGAAATTTGCAGGATATTATGTATGGCATTTGTGTACTAAAAGATGGTGTTATAAATATGTGTACCAGTATAAGCATAGAAATCTCTAGAAGAATATGCTCCTTCCCCTTCCTCCTCTCCTCAAAAATGTTTGTAGTGATTATCTCTAAGTCACTGGAATGGAAATTCTCAATGTTGGTGGAAGTAAGGAGTTAGTTGGAATCTTCTCTTTTTCTTTCTTTTGGTTTTTTGTTTTCATTTTTGTTTTTGTTTTTGTTTTTTTGAAACAGAGTCTCACTCTGTCACCCAGGCTGGAGTGCAGGGGCGTGATCTCGGCTCACTGCAACCTCCACCTCCCAGGTTTAAGTGATTCTCCTGCTGCAGCCTCCCGAGTAGCTGGGATTACAGGTATGTGCCACCACACCTGGCTAAGTTTTGTATTTTTAGTAGAGACAGGGTTTCACCATGTTGGCCAGGCTGGTCTTGGACTCCTGACCTCAAGTAATTCTCCCGTCTCGACCTCCCAAAGTGCTGGGATTACAGGCGTGAGCCACGGTGCCCAGCTGGAATCTTCTCTTTTTCATTTTCACATTAAATCATACTGTATTCTTTTAATTCTTTTAAAATAATTCAAAGACAATGAATTAAATAATGTATGAAAACTTGTTAGCATAATGACTGACATAGATGCTCACATAGAGGCTCATATAAAAACTTTCATGTTTTCTTACTGGCCACTTTGGTTCATAACTTTTTATTATATCACTAATGACAATCACAAGTTTTTGTAGAGTACTTACTCTTACTATGATCCAGGCTCTGTATTGAGTATTTTATACACCCTATCTTATTACTCCCCATAACAACTTTATGATTTGGGAACAATTATTATCCTAATTTTCAGACAAGGAAACAGGAATTGAGAAGTTAAGTAACTTCCAAAGACATAAAGCAAATAGCTAAATGATGGAACTGGGATTTAAATCTAAGCAGTCTGACTCCAAACTCTTTTGTCATAGGTGAAGCCTTAGTTGCTTCTACAGATAGTCTTTAAACCTTCTGGTTGGTTATGTGGTAACTGCATCTACCAATAGTGGAAGAAAGCAATGTCTAATCATTTTCACTCTTTAGCAGAGTTGGATGATTTGAAATCTCTGGATCTTTCTTTAAAAATTTTAGCCAATGGGCTTTGTAGCTTGATTCTTTAAATTTTAAATGTTCCTACTTGTCTAATTGTTTGGTGATTTTCACTAAACTAAATGATCCCACTTCCTCATCATTTTTTAAGAGATTTAATTGTTTAATTCTTGTAGTTTCTTTTCTGGAAGACTAACAATCTCCTTTCCTAAAAATGAACTTTTTTTTTTTTTTTTTTTCCTTTTGAGACAGAGTTTCACTCTTGTTGTCCAGACTGGAGTGCAACGGCATGATCTCAGCTCACTGCAACTTCCACCTCCCGGGTTCAAGCGATTCTCCTGCCTCAGCCTCCCAAATTGCTGGGATTACAGGCATGAGCCACCACACCTGGCTACTTTTGTATTTTTAGTAGAGACAGGGTTTCTCCATGTTGATAAGACTGGTCTCGAACTCCCAGCCTCAGGTGATCTGCCCACCTTGGCCTCCCAAAGTGCTGGGATTACAGGCGTGAGCCACCGCGCCTGGCTGAACATTTTCTTTAAGAAGGTAATGAACAGTTGCTATTCCTTTCTTCTTCCTCTGTCTTCATCTGATAGATCAGGTAGTGTTTTTGCATAATTCCACCTAAACTTGTCAAAGTCTTTCACAGACCAGTACATGTTAGTAAAGGAATATCATCTTATCTTTTTACATGAGTCCTCTGGTAGAAAAAATTGAAAATGATACTTAGATGCTAGCTGTTAATGAAATTTTCTACCGGCACAGCTAACTAGGTCATCTTTTATTTAAAAATATTTCAGAAATGTTATCTAATTTTCTAATGTGTTGGCAGAGCATAGGCTTTTAAACCTAATTATCATCACCATCGTTGCCCATAATCAACACTTATTGGATTCTTGTCGCTTACATGGCACTGTTGTTTATGAAGAATCATAAATTCCTAGCCAGACTCAAAGTCTCATTTGATTTAACCACAAAAACTTTAAAATTTATTATGTGTGTGAGCACTGCAATTATACAGGCTTCTTTGGAAGACAAAATATAATAAATAAAATTTAGAAGGTAGATTGTAAAAATAGATCAGAAAATGTGATAGAAAGAACAGAAAATGAGCAAGGGTCATTTATCCTAATAAATTAATCTCCGCTAAATATCCCTAAGATGTTTGACATTGTGATAGATGCTTAAGAGAGCATAAAGTCAGTTTGGTGACTTATTGCCTGCATAATTGAATAAAGGAGATTAAAAATGATGGAGCATGTCAGAATTTTATGTTGGAAAATGTACTCTGAAATTCAATTCAACAGATATTTATTAAGAGTCTTCTGACAAGGCATGTTGCCAGGAACTATGTCAAACAGACGACTAAGAATGTTCTCTACTCTCAGGAAGCTCACAATTTAATGAGAACAGCGCTAGCCAATGCGAAAATTGGGGAAGGCACTCCAGAACTCACAGCTGGATGAGAACAGCTTCGGCTAGACTTGAACCTTCACTCACCCTTAGCCAGGCATCTGCGTACATTGCACAACTTGAACAATCACACACAGAAGCCCTAGCTATAACTACAACAAACAAACATGATGGAAAGATGGAATAATAAATGTGCACATATAAACCTGAGTGTAGAGAAATGGGTTCTGTGTGAACATGACAATTGAACCTCAAGATGATTGGTCAAATGTTTTACAGAGAGAAAGAAGGTCCCTTTTACCTATGATTGGCCCAGTATAGGTCATATGCCTCATGCAGTGGCCAAGACTGAACTGAGTGCTGATTGTCCCAATAGACACACAAGTGTAAAGACATTCCTGGCAGACAAAAGCAACGTAGGAATCCTGGAGAAGAGAATTACAAATGTCATGCTGAGAAGTTAGGCATTTTTTTGTTATTAGTAGAGAGATCTATTAGAAATAAATTTTGTCTTTATAAAATGTTTTATAGTAGTTTGGGAAAATTCAGTATTATTTAAGTCTACATGTAGCAAGTGGAATTTGAATCTTAAAACTGTTTTCAACACACAATCTCATTTTCCAGAAAGTAAATGCAATAAACATTTTGGAATGTAAGCTTCTGGACTATCACAGAAAGTTGTTTAGCTGTGAATTTTGGGGGCAGTGGTCTCCAATTTTTTTTGACCAGATGTTTATTTCATAAATCACTAATATATATTGATTAATTTGTTTATAAACTCAATACATGTCTTACTAGTATTGGCTAATGTCCTGAGACTTAATAAGCAACTTAGAGCAAAGTTCATCATTAAAGACAGTGGTGGCCACATGCAGCGGCTCACACCTATAATCCCAGCACTTTGGGAGGCTGAGGTGGGAGGATTGCTTGAGCTCAGGTGTTCGAGATCAGCCTGGGCAACATAGGAAGACTTCCATCTCTACAAAAACATAAAATAAAAATAAATAGCTGGGCATGGTGGCGTGTGCCTATAGTCCAAACTACTTGAGAGGCTGAGGTTGGAGGGTGACTTGAACTCGGGATGTCAACGCTACAGTGAGCAGTGATGGCACCACTGCACTCCAGCCTGGGTGACAGAGCAAGAACCTGTCTCAATAAATAAATAAATAAAGACAGCGATTGCAAATCCATATTTCAATATCTTCTTGATCATTTTGCAACACTTTGTTTTACTGATGCACTTGTCAGACTTGACAACACTGTCACAGATTTAGCTTCCTAAGATGGCCCCTGAGGTGTTGTACCAAGAGGAAGAGGAATGTTTGCTCTGCCATTTTCTCATCTCCTTGTGTTTACAAGCAGCATTATGTTGTGGTTAAGGCCACTGACCCCAGAGAGAAACTGCCTGGGTTGCATTGCAGCCCTGCCATTGACTAGCAACATCTTTAAGCTGTCTATGCCCCACTTTCCTCATGTTTAAAATGGGAATTAAAACAGTACTTTCCTCACAGGGTTTTTGCATGGATTAACTAAGTTAATAGAGATGAAACACTTAGGCCAGTGTCTGGCTGGTACTAAATGCCACATAAATATAATTGATCCTTGAACAAGGTGAAGTTTAGCTCCCTTCCCCTCCCCAGTCAAAAATTTGGGTAAAACTTTTGAGTCCCCCAAAATTTGACTGCTAATAGCTTATTGTTGACTGAAGCCTTCCAGATAACATAGTTGATTAACACATATTATATATTAACACATTATTATATATGTTAAATGTATACTATATTACTGCATGCATACTATATTACTTTATTACTAGAGCTACAGAAAAGAAAATGTTATTAAGAAAATGATAGCAAAGAGAAAATATATTCACTGTTCACTAAGTAGAAATGGATCATTATTAAGGTCTTCATCCTCATCGTCTTCACCTTGAGTAGGCCAAGGAAGAGAAGAGGTGGGGTTGATCTTGCTGTTTCCAGAGTGGCAAAAGCAGAAGAAAATCCACCTGTATATGGTTCCATGGGGTTCAAATCCATATTGATCAAGTGTTGACTACATTTTATATTGTTGGCATTATATTTAAGCTGTAGTGGTTTTTTTTTTGTAAAAATCTTTTAAAGTTACTTTTCTATTTTTTGAGGGCAAATTAGTTAAAACCAAATAATGTAATCTGTAACTCTGCCTCACTGAATCCTCAGTGGCCCCACCTCTTTGCTGTGAGAGCTCCCCTCCCCCACTTCCCCTCAGGTGACCTGGGTATGGTGTACACCAAGAGATCATGAGACATGCATGCCAAGTGGGGGAGCTGATGTTAGTCCACACATAAAAGGTTAGTACATTTTTCTTTTTCTTTTATTGATAACAAGTAAATATATATGTGTATGTATATATGCATATGGACATATATATGTATACATGTATATTTGTATATATACAGTCGTGCCTTGTTTAATGATGGCTATACATTTTGAGAAATGATTAGTTAATTTTGTCGTTATGTGAACATCATGGAGTGTACTTACAAAAGCTTAGATGTACACCTAGTAAACCTACTATACACCTAGGCTATATGATATAGCCTGGATATGGTTTGGCTCTGTGTCCCCACCCAAATCTCATCTTGAATTGTACTCTCATAATTCCCATGTGTTGTGGGAGAGACCACGTGGGAGAAAATTTGAATTATGGGGACAGTTTTGCCCATACTGTTCTCATGGTAGTGAATAAGTCTCATAAGATCTGATGATTTTATCAGGGGTTTCTGCTTTTGTATCTTCCTCATTTTCTCTTGCTGCCACCATGTATGAAGTGCCTTTTGCCTCCCACCGTGATTCTGAGGCCACCCCAGTCATATGGAACTGTAAGTCCAATTAAACCTCTTTTTCTTCCAAGTCTCGGGTATGTTTTTATCAGCAGTGTGAAAATGGACTAATACAGTAAATTGGTACTGGGAATAGGGCATTGCTGAAAAGATACCCAAAAAAGTGGAAGCAACTTTGAAACTGGATTACGGGCAGAGGGTGGAAGAGTTTGGAGGGCTCAGAAGAAGACAGGAAGATATGGGAAAGTTTGGAAGACAAGAAGATATGGGAAAGTTTGGAACTTCCTAGAGACTTGTTGAATGACTTTGATAAAAATATTGATAATGATATGGACAATGAAATCTAGGCTGAGGTGATCTGAGATAGAGAAGAAGAACTTGTTGGGAATGGGAGCAAAGGTGACTCTTGTTATGTTTTAGCAAACAGGCTGGTGGCATTTTGCCCCTGTCCTAGAGATTTGTGGAACCTTGAACTTGAGAGAGATGATTTAGGGTATCTGGTGGGGGAAATTTCTAAGCAGTAAAGCATTCAAGAGGTGACATAGGTACTGTTAAAGGCATTCAGTTTTAAAAGGGAAGCAGAGCATAAAAGTTGGGAAAATTTACAGGCTGACAATGCAAAAGAAAAGAAAATCTTATTTTCTGAGGAGAAATTCAAGTTGCTGCAGATATTTGCATAAGTAATGAGGAGATGAATGTTAATCCCCAAGACAATGGGGAAAATGTCTCCAGGGCATGTTAGAGGCCTTTGTGACAGCCTCTCCCATCACAGACCCAGAGGTCTAGGAGGAAAAAATGGTTTCATGGGCAGGGCCCAAGTTCCCCATGCTGTGTGCAGCACAGGGACTTGGTGCCCTGTGTCCCAGCCACTCTAGCTGTGGCTGAAAGGGGCCAACATAGAGCTTAGGCCATGGCTTCAGAGGGTTCAAACCCCAAGCCTTGGGAGCTTCCATGTGGTGTTGAGCCTATGGGTGCACAGAAATCAAGAATTGGGGTTGAGAACCTCTGCGTAGATTTCAGAAGATATATGGAAACACCTGGATGTCCAGGCAGAAGTTTGCTGCAGGGGTAGGAATCTCATAGATTCTCATAGAGAATCTCTGCTAGGACAGTGCAGAAGGGGGATGCAGGGTTGGAGCCCCCACAGAGAGTCCCTACTGGGGCACTGCCTAGTGGACCTGTGAGAAGAGGGCCACTGTCTCCAGACCATAGAGTGGTAGATCCACCTACAGCTTGCACTATGAGCTTGGAAAAACCACAGACATTCAATGCCAGCCTGTGAAAGCAGCTGGGAGACTGTACCCTGCATAGCCACAGAGGTGGAGCTCCCCAGGACCATGGGAACCCACTTCTTGCACCAGTGTGACCTGGATGTGAGACGTGGAGTCAAAGGAGATCACATTGGAGCTTTAAAATTTGACCGCCCTGCTGGATTTCGGACTTGCATGGGCCTTGTAACCTCTTTGTTTTGGCCAATTTCTTCCATTTGGAATGACTGTATTTACCCAATACCTGTATTCCCAGTGTATCTAGGAAGTAACTAGCTTGCTTCTGATTTTACAGGCTCATAGGTGGAAGGGACTTGCCTTGTCTCAGATGAGACTTTGGACTGTGAACTTTTGGAAATGAGTTAAGACTTTGAGGGACTGTTAGGGAGACATGATTGGTTCTGAAATGTGAGGACATGAGATTTGGAGGGGCCAGGGGTGGAATGATATGGTTTGGCTGTGTCCCCACCCAAATCTCATCTTGAATTATATTCCCATAATTCCCATGTGTTGTGAGAGGGGCCCATTAGGAGTTAATTTGAATCATAGGGGTGGTTTTTGCCATACTGTTCTTGTGGTAGTAAATAAGTTTCATGAGATCTGATGGTTTTATCAGGGGTTTCCACTTTTGCATCTTCCTCATTTTCTCTTGCTGCTGCCATGTAAGAAGTGCCTTTCACCTCCCGCCATGATTCTGAGGCTTCCCCAGCCATGTGGAACTGTAAGTCCAATTAAACTTCTTTTTTTCCCCAGTCTCAGGTATGTTTTTATCAGTAGTGTGAACATGGACTACTACAAGTCCATTGCTCCTAGGTTACAAACCTGTACAGCGTATTACTGTAGTGGATATTGTAGGTAGTTGTAACACATGGTAAACATTTGGGTATCTAAACATGTCTAAACATAGAAAAGTATGTTAAAAATATGGTATTGTAATTTTATGGGACCACCATCATATATGTAGTTCATTGTTGACTGAAATGTTGTTATGTGGTGCATGACTGTACATGTATATGTGTGCATGTGTGCATATATTATACATACATGTGTATGCATGTAAGCATATATATGTATGTTTTATATGTATATGTGATCTATATATGTATGTGTGTGCATATACATGCATATATATGTATGTGCAGCTAGGTATGTGCATATACATGTGCATGTGTATTTATGTATGTGTATACATACATACATGCATGCATGTATACATATGTTTGTGTGTATATATATTTGTGTGTATATATGCAAATAGCATATATATATCTGTGCAGAAATATATATATGCAAATAGCATATATATATCTGTGCAGAAATATATATTAGCAGATGTATATATTCTAATATTTTCTTCTTGAACCTCCGTAGACTTTCTAGGGTATTCCCTGTGATGTGTACACACCACTTTGGAAGCCCACAAGCTAGAGGATTCACTGCTGAGAACGGATCTGCAGACTGTCATGGACAGTGACAGCTATAGAAGCAGGACTTGAGCAAGACTGAGCCTTAGCTAGGAGAAAAATGTAAGGGCAGGAAAAGGCAGGTAGAACAAAGGAAACCTGGCAAAAGCCCAGGAATCAGATTAGCTATAGACATAATCTTGCTCTGAAGGCTCTTCCTTTGCAAGTCAGTGAGGCCTTGGATTTTCAGATACAATATATTTCAACAGTTCAGACATATTCATTGGGCAAGTATGAACTGAGCATCTACTATGGCTCAGCACTGTGATAAGGGTGCTGAAGGTATGTAGTCACTTAATCCATGATTTTATAGTCTTTGATAGAGGTGACTAACACCAACATACAGCTTCAAAAGGAATAATTTGTTTGTATCTGTTAATATATAAATATACACATAATTTATGAATAAATAGTATAGCCCAAAATGCTGTAACAAACAGAAATTTTCAAAGGAAAGATTTCCTGGAAGTAAGTGGTAGTGCCTGAGATAAGTATTGAAAGAACAAACTTTGTTTTATTAAATTGTGTGTGTGTGTGTGTGTGTGTGTGTGTGTGTGTGTGTGTGTGTGTAAAGACAGAGTCTTGCTCTGTCGCCAAGGTTAGAGTCCAGTGGCCCAATCTCAGCTCACAGCAACCTCCACCTCCCGGGTTTAAGCAATTCTCCTGCCTCAGCCTCCCGAGTAGCTGGGACTACAGGTGCATGCTGCCACGCCTGGCTAATTTATTCTGTATTTTAGTGCAGACGGTGTTTCACCGTGTTGCCCAGGCTGGTCTCAAATTCCTGAGCTCAGGCTATCCACCTGCTTTGGCCTTCCAAAGTGCTAGGATTACAGGCGTGAGCCACCATTTCCAGCCTATTAAATGTTAAGTAAACAAAGATCTTCTTTTAGCTGTTTATTAAAGATGCTATCATTAATGACCCAGGATTTGTAGAGAGCCACTATAGACACTAGAATATAAATTCTATGAGGTTTTTTGTCTGTTTTTGTTCACCACTGTGTGCCTCATGCCTGAAATAATGCTGGACACATAGTAGGTTCTCATTTGTTAATATCATTAGTGAATGATTAAATAACTGTGTATGTGAAATGTTGGGGAGGAGGCTTCATATTTCCTCTTTAAATCATAGAATGAGTATTACAGGGACCCAAGACTTAATCTAGTCCAAATTCCACAGTTGAAAAACTGAAGCACAGAGAGGCCAAGTAATCACCTGCTATGGTTTGAATGTTTGTCCTCTTCCCAACTCATGTTGAAATTAATTGCCATTGTAACAATATTAACAGGTGGGAACTTTCAGAAACAATTAGGCCACGAAGGCTCTGTCTTCATGAATGAACGAATGCTGTTATTGCAGGAGTATGTTTCTTACAAAGGGATGAATTTGATCCCATTTTGTCTCTCTCTCCACCTCTTTTTGACCTTCTGCCATAGGATGCTGCAGCAAGAAGGCCCTCACAAAGCACCAACTCCTTGATCTTGGACTTCCCAGGCCTTACAACCATGAACCAATGCATTTTTTTCATTATAAATTACCTAGTCTCAGATGTACTGTTATAGTAGCAAAAATGGTCTAAGACATCAACTCAAGGCAATCCAAGAGGCCAGGTATAGAACTGGAGTTAGAATTCATATTTCTTAACTCCTAGCCCATGATTTTTCTTCATAATCCAATGGCACCTCCCCAAAAGTACCAGATGGCCACAACTCATCTTTTGCTATTTAGACCTTCTTGAGAGCCAGAAATGAATGATTCCAGAAGGTTGAAGAAAATTAAGACACCTAAAGATTTTTATGTCCAGCTGCTGTGTTCTGTATTTGGCTTCACCTAAAACCAATAGTTTCCATTGTGATGAATCCCTTTCCTCTCAAGAATGAAGAAGAACAAAAAAGTAGCATTATATCTGTAGGTAAAATTTAAATTACATAATACAAACACATTCTCTAACTACTTCAATTATTTTCCAAGCAAATAAACCAGGCTAATAATTAACCAATGTGTGTAAAAGAAGTTAAACAGAAATATGACCTGAAGGTTTCACAGTTCTTCATTGTTCTTAAGGACATAATTTGAATACCCATCTATTCATAAGTATTATATGAACATATATTCAAATTTTATATAAATATATGTGAAATGACTGTGCGATCTATAAACTTATGTTTTATGTAAAATATATAATGTGTGTGTGTGTCTGTGTGTATCTCCAATAACTCAGCATTTTTGATTTAGGTTTTAGGCATGAATTTGACCTTGCCGTGTGACACCTTAGTCCCACACAAATGCCATTATCTCAAAGAATACTTCTGTGTCACCCTTTCTAAAATAGGGCAATAAATAGGGAATTCCATGATTCTTACTTAGTTGTTTTTCCTATTTTTTAAAAACAAATTCATATGTTAATTGTTTGACTTTTTAGGACTTAGCTGTTTGGCAACTCTAGCTCCTAAATATATATCAAAACTGCCCAAGTTTTTCCATCTCCACTGCCATAAGCTAGACCAACTCACTATCATCTCTCATTAAGATGAATGAAATAGTCAAATGGGGAGGTGGGTGCCTATAGTCCCAGCTACTTGGGAGGCAGAAGTGGGAGGATTGCCTGAGCCTGGGAGCTCAAGGCTGCAGTGAGCTATCACTGTGTGTATGAATAGTCACTGCACTCCAGCTTGGACAATGTAGTGAGACCCTGTCTCTAGATAAAAGTTTTTGTAAAAGGCTAATTAAATAACTTCTTACCTCTGCTCTCTTTAATATCTTTCCCACACAGCAGTTAGAATAATCTTTTAAAAAACATTTCATGTAACATTTTTGCTTAAACATCTGTGAATACTTCCCATAGCTCATAAGGTAAAGACCAAAGTCTTTAACATGGCCAAGAAAACTCCTCATGATATGGCTCCTGCCTGCTCACTAGCTTTCTTTTGGGCACTGTCCTTTTTGTTTTAGGACAAGTCTTGCTCTGTCACCCAAGCTGGGGCGCAATGGACTGATCAAGGCTCACTGCAGCCTGGACCTTCCAGGCTTAAGGGATCCTCCTGCCTTAGCCTCCTGAGTAGTTGGGACCACAGGTGTGTACCACCACACCTGAATACTTAATTTTTTTTTTTTTTTTTTTTTTTTTTTTTAGAAATGAGGTCTCCCTGTATTGCCCAGGCTTGCCTCAAACTCCTGGGTTCAAGTGATTCTGCCACCTTGACCTCCCGAAGTGCTGGATTACAGGTGTGAGCCAGTAGGTTTTTCCCTTCCCCCGGGCCCTTGCACATGCTGTTTCAGCTTCCTGGAATGCTCTCTACTATAGCACTTTCTCCCATTCCACACACCTTCTTTGCCCAGTTATTTTCCTTTAAAACAATCTTTTTTTGAGACAGGATCTCGTTCTGTTATCTATGCCAGAGTGTAATGGTGCAATTATAGCTCATTGCAGCCTTGAACTTCTGGGCTCAAGTGATCCTCCCCACTCAGCCTCTCAAGTAACTAGGACTACAGGTGCATGTCATCATACCTTGCTTGTTTTTTTTTTTTTTTTTTTTTTTTTAAAGATAGGGTCTCGTTATGTTGCCCAGGCTGGTGTTGAACTCCTAGCCTTGAGTGATCCTCCCCAAGTGCTGCAATTACAGTTGTGAGCCACCGCACTGACCTGCCCAGTTATTTTCTACTTACCCTCAGAGTTCTGCTCAATCACACTTTTTCAAAGAAGTCTTTCTCTCTGGATGTAGTCAGGCCTTGTCATATTCTCTCTTAACAATCTATTTTCCTCATTTTTAGCGCTTAACAAAACTGCAATTCAGTACTTACATTATTGGTTTTTCAATGTTTGTCTACCCCAATAGAATGTAAGGTCTTTAAGAAATGCCTTATTTATCACTGTCACAGCATTGGCAGGAACAAATATCTGTTTGAATGAATAAATAATACAAAAATAATTTTGTAAATGAAAGATTGTGTGTCACAACGAGGAAAATTTAATTATGAAAATGAATAATTGAACATATAGATAAACATAGTATAAATATATATTGAGAAACAGGCTACACATTGCTCTAAAATAAAACGCGCACACACACACACACACACACACACACACACACACACACACACACACACACACACACAGTGTACCTCTCAGAAAAGAGGTCAAGGGAAAAAATACGCAGCTCTAACTAGACGTGTCTTGCTAGAGCAGAAAGGAAGCGGGCAATGCCCTAGATCAGGTAACTTGGGTGGTTGAAGGACCTGGTTCCCAACTGAAGAAGACATAGCTTCAACCTAGTGGGGTCCACAGGGGCTCGCCTCCTCTGGGGAGTCCTCCATGCTGCCTGTCAGGGAGAGAGGAAGGAGAAAGACTGTGGACTTGATTGAGACAGGAGAGGCAGAGAAGCAGACACTCCAGGCTTCTGGGGGCAGGAGCAGGGAGAAAACCTGAGGCAAGGTACATGGGTAGGGAAAGGGTGCCTTAAGCAGCTGAGCTTCAACCAAAGGCCTATGACTCTTCCCTCTAGCAGTGTTGTACTGTGGAAGAGGTGTCTCTGGGTTTCAGAACAAAGCCACGTATGGGCCTCTGGTGGCTCTCGGTGCCCAGAGATAGAGCGAGGGGAGGGCAAGGATATCCTTCCCTGAGCTCCTAGTAGTTATGAGAATTTAAATAGACTAGAGAGGGAGAACGTTTTGGCTCAAGCTCCTCTTGTGTTCTTGGCTTCTTAAGTGTCATACCCAGGATAGCGGCTTATGAAGCTTTATTCTATTTCTCTTGACAATATTTCAATAAAGTTAATTATTGTTAATTTATAGCTATGTTGTAAATGAGCGCTATATGTTTATGATTGGCCATAGGATATTTGAATTACATCAATAGGATTACGTCACGCAACAGCACATGGGTAACTATTTATTAGAAATTCACATTAGAGAAAATACCAGCTGTTTATCTTTTTTTTGGTGTTTAGAGTTTTTTTTTTTTTTTTTTTAAACCTGTAATACAAGTGGGGTCATCTGGTTGGGTATTTGGAAGTTAGCTTTTGGCTAACAGTGAATACTCATTCTGACTGTGCTAACATCTGCACAATTATGCAAAATAAAAGACTGATAAATTAAAAGTTAACTAAAAGATGTCCATGTCAGCACATTTATAACAGAGCATCCCATCTTCCCGTCAGGACCATCTCATACATTTCTTTTTTTTTGAAACAGAGTCTCGCTCTGTCACCCAGGCTGGAGTGCAATGGTGCAATCTGCAACTTCTGCCTCCTGGGTTCAGGCAATTCTCCTGTCTCAACCTCCCGCGTAGCTGGGACTACAAGCACACCCCACCATGCCTGGCTAATTTTTGTAGTAGAGATGGGTTTTCACCATGTTGGCCAGGATGGTCTCGAACTCCTGACTTCAAGTGATCCACCTGGCTCAGCCTCCCAAAGTGCTGGGATTACAGGTGTGAGCCACCACATCTACCCCATCTCACACATTTCTGTGAGTGGCAACTGCCATACCTTTTGGGACTGAGGAGCTACTGGGAGCTGAAGAGCCCTCTGGCGTGGCTCAGTGCAGGAAGATGAAGGGAGAAGCAAAGAGAACTAGTTTTTGAGGAAACCATGAGGTACTCTTTGGAGACTTACAAAATAATTGTGAAGAGTCTTGGTATGGCTGGATTTTGGAGAGAAAAGAAGCAGGAAGACGGGGAGGGTTAGATTAAAAAATACATTGTTCTGGATCATGTAGGTTTTTGTGTGTTGTGTTTGATTTTCTTTTTATTTTTCCTGTTTTAAACTGATGTGCCCTCAATAAGAAAAGCTAGCTAAATTCATGTTCCCCAGTAAGTCTGGGTAGACACAGAGGGGCTGTCTGCATATTTACTGACTTGAAATAAATAAAACAGAAGAAACAGTTTCTGTCTAGAGTGCTTAATAATATATTCAAAACAGTAGCGGCTGTTGATTGAACTACATGTTTCATATTGTACTTGTTTCATATTTAATCCTCATAATTAACCACAGGTGAATGTTTTTAAGTTCACTTTTTTACAGAGAATGATACTGAGGCTTAGAAAGATTAAGCTACTTGTCTAAGTCATAGCCAGTAAGTGGCAGAGCCAAGAGTCAAATCAACAATTGCCCAACTCCATTGTTTGCAAATTAATATGTTCCACGTTCCCATGCTGCTCTGCCTTTCTGTGTTACTGGAGAATCAGAACTAAGGCAGTTTCCTAAGTGATAATAATCAGATTTCCTGTTGAATTATGATGTATGTTTATGTTCTCCACTGATGTGTAAACTTCCAAGGAGGACAGACCTATCTAATTCCTCTTTTTGTCCCAACTGCTTAGCACTTAGTTCAGAGTGCTCTATGTGTAATAACTTAATCCCTACAATAACATTATCAGATAGACAGTATTATTATCTTCACTCCACAAATGAAGAAATAGAACCACAAAGAGATTAAGTAATTAGGTCGAGATGTCATAGAGGCTTTTAGTGCTCACCCTCCCCTGGTTCTGCTTTCTTTCCAGACATGTGGGAGGATCACTTTTCTACCCTCTTGCAGTTAGAAGGCCTTGTGACTAGTAATGGTCAATAAGTTATGAATAGAATTGATATGTGTCACTTCTGTGCTGTGGACCACTTTTCTGCCTTAGCATTTAGCTGCTGATATGAGACCCTCTGGTGCTCAAAAGAGTTGAAGTGCATATATAGTTGCAAGACAATAGAGTCTCCATAATCCTAGATTCCTGAGTGATTCTGTGGAGCAGAGCTCCCTCTTCTCCACATGAACATGTAGCATGAGTAGGAAATAAACTTCGATGTTTTAAGCCACTGAGATTTGGGTTTTGACATGTTATCATAGCAAACCTAACTCATCCTGACTAATACACAGGATCAGAACTCTAGTAAGTGATGCAGTAGAGATTTAAACCCAGACAATCCGGCTCTCCAGCCTGTGCCTTAAATCATTGTCCTTTAAGTGATTAGTGAATGTGAATTGACTAAATGAACGAATCAATGGTAAGAGGCCTTTGTTATCCAATCATACTTAGCAATCAAGATCTGGTTTTGGTGAGGGTTGAATACTTTCCTTTAAAAAAAAAAAAAAGGATACCATCTCCTTTTTATCTTGCATTTGCATTGGACAATCTTGATGTTTATAGTGAGATGAATATATCTAATTACCACAATATTCAACTTGAGCAAGTCTTTTGAAGGTATTTTGCTAACTTAGAATTTTCAGATCTCATTAAAATTGAAACATTTGGTTGGCTTGATTTAGTCCCTTTTGACTCTGTGTATTTAAAATGACATAACTAGCAATCAAATGAAACTTTAATTACAATTGGAATTTTCAATAACTAATAAAAGACACTGTCAATTTGATAGTAAAAGATAGTTTTCCACAGAAGATACCCACAGGTGCTTTTGAATTTAGTTTTTAAAATTGTAAATAATAAAAAATAACATCTTGCAATATTCACAAAATCAAAATGTAGGGAAAAATTGATTTGCATTTCAACCACGTATTAGAATTATTTTCATTTTTACATTATCTTTATAGTTTTTAAGTCATGGTAATCAGAGAATGTTTTCTTTAACTTTTCACTTGATATTATATCACATATTTTTCAAAATTTCCTAAAGCAAAGTTTGTAGTGATATAGTCAAAGCATCATAATTTATCAGCCTTCCTTTCTTGTGCATCTGTGTAAGACACCCCATCTTTTTTATTTGTTAAAAACAAACTGATTTAATAGACTCACTGTATAGCTTTTTAAAGAGAACCTATGACTTTCCTGTGTGACATAGAGAAGGAGTCTTGTTTATTTATGTATTTATTATTATCTTGCAGTTTATAGGACAGGTAGACACCTAACCGAATCCTGCTGTCATCTACATTGACAAGCCATGGAAGGATATAGAGTGCCAGCAGCAGACCGTTTTCCTGACACCTGACTGTACATGTCTTAAGGGTGACTGCGTGGGTTATGTCTAAGCGTGCGTTAGTTTGCTCAGCTGTCATAACAAAATACCAGACTGGGTGGCTTAGACAACAGAAATTTATTTTCTCACAGTTCTGGAGGCTGGAAGTATAGGATCAAGGTGCCAGCATGGTCAAGTTCTGGTGAGGGCTGTCTTCCTGGCTTGCCGATGGCTGCCTTCTGGCTGTGTGTTCACAAGAGGAGGCCATTTGTGGGGCGGGATAGGAGAGGAAAAGAGAGAGATCTCTCTTCCTCATCTTATAAGGCCACAGTCCTTTCAACTTAGGGCCCCATGCTTGTGACTTCATTTAATTTTATTTCCCTCCTAAAGGCCTTATCCCAGAAACAGTCACATTGTGAGTTAGGGCTTTAACATACTCATTTTGATGGGCTACAATTCGGTCTGTAAAAAGTGTCACTAAGGTACCACAGTCTAATGGCCAAAGAGAATGGGACATGATTAAACTTTAACAGGCTTCTAAACTTCAATAGTTTGTTTTCCTGAAGGACCTCCCACATTTTCCCCTTTCTAATGACATAACTTCTGGTTATGAAGTTTCCCTCTGGGCCTTAGTACCAGAGAGCTCAGATCCCCAGTCCCATCCTAGTAACTAACGTGGTCCTTATTAGTGGAATTATTGCAGTCTGCCCTGTTTTCATTTGTTCCTTTTTGTTAGTCCAATCCCCTGATCCCCAGGTAAAGTAGAAATAAACAAATAGATAATTATTCCAGTAGTGCTTTTGGTTTCCTTTTCACATACTGTAAGGTTTTTGATTGTTTTGTTTTGTTTTTGAGATGGGGTCTCACTCTGTCACCCTGGCTGGAGCGCAGTGGCGTGATCTTGGCTCACTGCAACCTCTGCCTCCCGGGCTCAAGTGATCCTCCCGCCTCCCGCCTCAGCCTCCCGAGTAGCTGGGATCACAGGCACGGGCCACCACACCTGGATAATTTTTGTACTTGTGGTAGAGACAAGGTCTCACCATGTTACCCAGGTTGGTTTTGAACTCGTGAGCTCAATCTGCCTGCCTCGGTCTCCCAAGGGGCTGGGATTACAGGTGTGAGCCACAGCACCTGGCCTTACATACCACCAGTTTATGGTGGTACTATATGTATTTTTCACTGAAACATATTGTACTCAACAAAGAAACAGAGGCTGAACAATGTTTCTTCCCAATAGGTGCTTAATAGTTTCCCCATATAATAATATATTACTCTGTATGTGAGGATTTTCTCTTTTCTAATATTTAAATTACCTTAAGTACTGATTAAGTTTTATCAAACTTCAAACATTAATATTTCTTGAGTGAGAGACCAATATAAAAATAATTAATTCACCAAAAGAGAATGTGGAACTAAGTTAGATTGTAAAGTCCTGAAAATGCTGGATTATAATAAAAATATCTCCTTAACCATGACTTCAGTGGTTAAAATTTAATGAGACATTAACAGTGAAGTATGGTTCTTCAGTCTCTGCTTTTGCTTTGTGAACGTTCAGCAAAGATTTATGCTACAAACAGACTCTGTATTCATGGAAATGTACAGCTTAGTTTTTAAATATCCCTAGCACATAAAAAGGCCATTTGCTTTGTTTTATGTAATTCACGTATCTATTGGTTTGTAATAATAACCGTGACCTTCAGAGGCTGGACATTTGCTGGGAGCTAATGATCTGTCAGGGTTAGAGACCCAAAGCTTCATGCTGAGACCATTAATCAGCCCACCAGCCCATAACTGACGGGCAATACCATCTTGCGTCAGTCATTGTGACTCAGGTCCTCCAGGCCAGAGCATGAACTTCGGAATGCTTACGCTGTCAGCCAGCTTCGCTGAATACCACAGTACACTGCTAATCATACCCATGTAAAGCAGTATCAGAAACTTCACACTGCAGAGGACATATCTTCTATGATTGCCACCCTTCCAGGGCCATGAGCCTGTATCTCAAAAGATGAGAACACTGGACAGATCATTATTAACTCCCTTTTGGAAGCCATGGGTGAAGTATTATTAAAAATATTGCAAAATATTTTCATACAAATGAACTCTATTAAATTATTTATTTATTTATTTATTTATTTGAGATGGAGTCTCACTTTGTCGCCTGGCCAGGCTGGAGTGCAGTGGCACGATCTTGACTCACTGCAACCTCTGCCTCCTGGGTTCAAGCGATTCTTCTGCCTCAGCCTCCTGAGTAGCTGGGATTACAGCCATGCACCACCATGCCCGGCTAATTTTTTTGTATTGTTAGTAGAGACTGGATTTCACCATGTTGGCTAGGCTGCTCTTGAACTCCTGAACTCAGGTGATCCACCTGCTTCAGCCTCCCAAACTGCTGGGATTACAGGTGTGAGCCACCACGCCCGGCCTCCAGTGGCCTCTTTAGAGCTCTCATCCTCCACGACTTCTCCATGGCCTGTTGACCACTTCCCTCCTCTGGACACGGCTCCACCATGCATTCAGCAAGTCGTTATCCCGCATCTACAATGCACCAGGTGCTGGCGTCTCACTTGGCATCTGTGCTGTCTTCCTTTTTCCATTTCTCTGACTCCTCCTCTCCTCCTTTCCTGTTGTCTCATTGTCTACTCATCCTTGATGTTCCCAGGATTCCCTTTTGTTTCTCTTCCCTCTTGTAATAATTATTATTTGCAGTGTGTTGAGGTATACACAGCCTACCACAGAAATCACCCATTTTAAGAGTACTCCTTAATGAGTTTGGGTAAATGTGCACTGGGGATGTGTACAATCTCCATCATAATCAAGTTTTGGAACAGTTCCATTGCTCCAAAAAGTTCCTTTCTGCCCCACCTCTGGCCCTAGGCAACTTCTACTCTGTTTTCTGTCACTAGAGTTTTGCCTTTCCTAGCTTTTCATATAAATGGAATTAGTGTGTTCTCTTTTGTGTCCGGCTTCTTTCAGGTAGCATGGTGTTTTTGAGATTGATCCATGTTACTGAGTGCATCAGTAGTTCCTTTTTATTGTTGAATAATATTCCGTTGTACGGATATACCACATTTCATTTTTAAAAAGTCTTAAACTTTGTTTGGTTTTGTTTTGTTTTGAGACGGAGTCTCGCTCTGTCGCCCAGGCTAGAGTGCAGTGGCGTGATCTCAGCTCACTGCAAGCTCCGCCTCCTGGGTTCATGCCATTCTCCTGCCTCAGCCTCCCGACTAGTTGGGACTACAGGTGCCCGCCACCACGCCCAGCTAATTTTCTGTATTTTTAGTAGAGATGGGGGCTCACCATGTTAGCCAGGATGGTCTCCATCTTCTGACCTCGTGATCCGCCCACCTCGGCCTGCCAAAGTGCTGGGATTACAGGCGTGAGCCACCGCGCCCAGCCAAAAGTCTTAAACTTTTTAACCACCCTGTGTCTGTTTCCCAATTGTAAAATAAGGACAATACTGGTAACTTAACGTTTATGTGTAGAACACTTAGGACAGAGCCTGGCACCTGGTAGATACTGCACGTTAGCTCGTATTGTTACATGTGATTGTCCATGCACTAATAATGATGAGGCTCCCTGCGCCGGTTGACTGGGAGGGTGGGAAAGCGTGGGGTACCTGGGAGTGCAGGACAGCATGGGACAGGGGGCGTGGCTTAGCAGGTGGGTCTGCTCGGGTGCGGATGCATGGGAGGAAGTGGGTAGGGGCAGGAACTGGTGGAAGAGCGGACAGCACCGGATAATGGCAAAACGGGGGCGGGGCCTGTAAGGAGGGCGTGGCTTGCGGGCCTCTGGGCCACAGGGCCTGTTTAGGCGCCGCAGCGGAAGTCCTGGAGCAGAGGCTGCTTCTCCGCCCAAGCGCGCCCTGCGTGAGTCCATACCCATGGCGCGAGTGCAATCTTCTCCTCCAGGGAAGGCCGGGTCCCTCGCTGGGGTTCGACCCAACTCTGCCCCTCTACCCCTTTCTCCTTGTTCTACACCTAGCGAGCCCAGGCCCTCCGGAGGAGCAGAGAATGGAAGGAAACCAAGTTCTGTCCTGCGAGTCCTCGCCCTGTGCGGGAAGAAGATGTGGTGAGGCCAGTTTTTGCATATGCAGTTAGGCATCGAAGGGAAGATCTGCTGTACCTAAGTGGGGTGGGCGTTTCATTTTTAGGGAGCATCTTTGTTAAAATAATAAGTGGAATAGATAGAGCCAAAACCACTTCTTAAAATACACAGAAAGTATTTAGATGATATTAATTAATAATATCATCTATTATTGCGCCCTCCAGCGAAAGGGGCGCTGATCTGGCAATCGAGATAGTCCTTCCTCTATGACTACGGTCCTCTGTGATCTCGAATGAGTCAGTTTACTTTCTGGGTTTCCTGCATTCTGTCACCTGTAAAAGGAATGCTCCCCAACACTTCTGTTCTGCAAGTCTGTAAAGGGCAGTCTGGTGAAGCTGCACAGCTTCAGCTCCGGTATCCTTAATCACAGGATCGTGGCTGCAAACCTCCCCAGCCCTTCAGCACCAAACAGGTATTAAGGCAAAGAGAAAGTAGGCAAGATACTCAGGATTCTCGGGAAAGGAGGCAGCTGCTCTGTGTTCTGGCGCTCCCAGTCCGCAGGGAGACTGGAGAAGCCCACACTTTATTTCTAAGCCCTCAGGGTCCAAGAGACTGGATACTAGATGTGTAGTGACTGGGTATCTGGGCAGAGAGAGGTCTGTCGTTCTGAGGAGCAGGGAGGACTGGGAAGAGGGCACCCAGTGTACAAGAGCCAGGCTGATGTGGTTGGAGGGCGGGGGGCAATGTCAGGGTAGGAAACACTTTTGCTGTTCCGGGAAATAAACAACTATTCTGGAGCCAGGTCAAGCTCATCTTCTGTGGGTACTTTATGCCCAACCAGTTACTCTAAAAGAAGGCTCAAATAAGACTGCCTTATCCAAAAGCCCCATGAGATTGCAATGCACACGGGGTGAGGACAATGGGCAGGCAATGGTATGTGGACTCTTTCAAGGCTGTATCATATTCATTTGTTTCTTCAAAAATCCCCAGCGGAGAACCTTGAAAGCCAACTCTCATTTTTATTTTTTAAAAATTTAATTCCGGCCGGGCGCGGTGGCTCAAGCCTGTAATCCCAGCACTTTGGGAGGCCGAGACGGGTGGATCACGAGGTCAGGAGATCGAGACCATCCTGGCTAACATGGTGAAACCCCGTCTCTACTAAAAAATAACAAAAAACTAGCCGGGCGAGGTGGTGGGCGCCTGTAGTCCCAGCTACTCCGGAGGCTGAGGCAGGAGAATGGCGTGAACCCGGGAGGCGGAGCTTGCAGTGAGCTGAGATCCGGCCACTGCACTCCAGCCTGGGCGACAGAGCAAGACTCCGTCTCAAAAAAAAAAAAAAAATTTAATTCCAGAATCACAGAACGAAAAACATGGTGAAGCCCTCCTTCCTACGCCCATATGAAAAAACCCTCTGATAACACAACAACAACACAAACCCTTCTCTTGTTTTTGTGATCCTTGTGTTCTTTCAACAGTGGACAAAGGCTTTCATTCCATATATAGGCCATTCTTGCAATATTGTGTTCTATTCTGGGTGACATTTTTGAACAGCGACTTTGTTGAACAGCAATATGTTCAAGAGAGGATGACCAAGATGGTTAGGAGCCTATAAATCCTGTCCTATGAGGGCCAGTTGGGCATATTTAAACTGCAGGGACATAGCACTTGGTGGGGAGGACAGCTGCCTGCAAACAAAGTGAAAGGCTCCCAGGAGGAGAAGGACTTGTTTTATGTTTCTCAAGTGAGGAGAGACTGTAGGGGGCTAATTTTGGTTAGCACGACTGAGAAGATTTTAATGATTAGAACAATCCAGAAATGGAATGGTCTGCCCCAGGAGGCCTTGATTTACAGTCAGGGAAGGTGTTTATTCAGAGTCTGGGCTCCATGTGTAGGAATTATTATAAGAGAATTGATGCAGAGGGCGAAACATTAGGGGGAAAAAGACTTCTGAGTTCATTTCCGGACATCTGATTCAATGTGTTAAGTTCTTGTTAGGAATATCTGACCTCAATTGATTCACACTGAAGATCTTTTCCTGTTTCCAAGGCCTGGAAGTGGGGAGTGTGGATGACTGGGGTTGGGGTGGGGAGGACCAGAGAAAATAGGAGGATAGACAAGTAAGAAAGAGCCTAAGAAAGGAGTGACTCCTAAAGGAAGGTCGCCTTAGCCCCCTTCACTTCACAGGTTTTTGTTGTTGTTGTTTTCTGGGATCAGTTCTGTTTCCCTTTGTATAGAGTGATTCCACCTGGCTTAGTATGTTGGTGCATAGCTTTTTTCTCTCTCCTTTCTACTAGGTTCTTTTTGTAAATCACACTTTGTTGCCAACCCTGATGAGTTGGAGTGGCCGATTTAAAGGTGAAATTATAAGCAATTTAAATTAACTGGTGGAACCAGACTTATGTTCTATTTTTATTCTTTCCCTGGTATTGTGTAGGTCAGTGGTTAGAAGTGTGATTCAGATCACATCAGGATATGCTTCTCCTGCCTTGTCTTTTAATTGGTCTTGTCAGCCTTGTTTGATTTTGTTTTGATTGGAACCCAGCTTCATAGTCTGGGGTTTATCTTCACATAGCACAACGTGCCAAAGACAGAGCTATCCTGAACTGCAACCACTGCCTAATGGTCCAGACATTTTCTCCCTCAATTTACACTACAGCTGCATCGGGCACACTGCACAACATTCTTTTTCATTTATTGCTATGGAATGTGAAAACATTTTGAAAGCAGAAACACACTATACAAATGTAAATTGCTATTATGGATAATATGCAGTTCTTAGGGAAAAGTTTATGTAGATATTTACTTGTACCTTATCAGCAGTACATGGCTTTGTTGGTTTTATGATATGTTATTAGATAGATACAGCTGTTATTGTAAAATGGCTCCCTTAATTTTTTGTGACTTGTGTCTGTAGTTTTAAAATGGTTTTTCTCCTAGACATGGTCCCTAGATGAAGTTTCATAATTGATTCTCTGCTTTGCTACTCAAAACATTATATACCTTTTTGATGAGATGATACTGTCATCAAACGTAAGCATTCTCTTCTTTAAAATTCACTAAGTTGGCAACTTGGCAACAGAAACTTAAAAAAAATATTCTGCTTAAAAGTCAAATTGTAAGCTGTTTTTGATCTGACCGTGGTACACGCCTATACTTCCCAGCTACTTGAGAAGCTGAGGTGGGTGGACTGCTTGAGCCCAGCCAGCAATATAGTGAGACACCCTCTGTAAAAGAAAAAAAAAATCACATCACATTCTGTACTTTGTTTGGGGAGCATATGCATAAGAAAGTTACCATTTCTAACTAAAGTACATCTTGTCACTCCTAGTTACAGCTGAATCATCTTACAGTTTCACTAGACATATCCAATACTACTTGTATTACAGTCAAATTGTTGCACTATGTGTAATGTTACTAAAATAATATAGATTTACTTTTAGTTATAGCCATCTTTGATCTGACCACCTGTTACGTAATTGCTGACATATTGTCTTGATTTTTTCTTCCAAGGACCTATATCTTTCCTTCCCCAACTAAATTCCTTAAGATATTACAATAGATGACATGTAGTATAGGACTGTGTGCATATAGTGACCCCTTAAATGTTTATTATATGGAAGAATTAAGCTTGCTGTAGTCTGTCTTATTTTAAGTATCATCAGTTGCAAGCAGATAAGCACCAGTTTGAAAACTCTGATGTCTGTGAAGAAAAATTAAGAACAAATTACCATCAAATAAAAGATAAAGCTAGAAAATCACATGGATCATCAAAATATGCTTCAGCTATGTAAGAAAAATGAAGACATGACACTATATTCAGAAAACATGATGTTTTGAAAAAATCTCAAACATCCCAATGCCTCGTTTTATAAAAATAATAAAACTTCTAAAAACATCCTAAACATGACAAAAAGGATCTAGGCAAAATCAAAGCTACCAAAAAAGACATTCATCACAATCAAGATTTTTCTCTTTCATGTTCATTCTTGTCCATTATTGACAAGAAAGAAAAGAAGAGAAAAGCACATTTAAAAAGTTAAGACTCATTGTCAGACTTAACTTATAAAAGATTTTGCAGAAATCCCATTTCTCTCAAGAAAAGTAAAACCAAGATGAGGCTGAAAGAGCTGTGTATGTATTTATATATGCTTGTCTGCTGCAGTAAAGACAGTGAACACCAGGTAACCAACATTTCCAGAGATAATTGCAATGAAGATCTTAAAACTGCTTCATACTGTTTTGATGATGAGATTCTGGCAATTCCAAAAGCAAAAAAAGGCACACAAGGAAATCATTGTAGGCCTTGTATTAGGAGTTGCCCTCCCTGAAATAAACAGCTGTCCTCATAACATAGAGCCTCCTTTGTCATCCAGTCCATCTGTGCTTGAATTGAAAACATGTAACTCAGAAGATGAATTTTGGGTGGAGAGTCTGAAAGATAAGAGGGCTTCTCAAATAGGCATGATAAGCCCTGAAAAAAATGGGCAGCAGTTTTGATCACAGTCAAGAGATTTTTCTAACTCAAAAGCCCCTCTTTTTTCCCTTCTAAAATCAGGGCTTATTCCCAATAGTCACAGTAGTCACTGCAGTTATTTGTCTTTAGCAACTCCCAAATATGTCAGGGGTGGAAATGGAGAAGGAATTCACCATTTCAGTGATTCTGCAGAAGTTGGGCAGAGATCTTAAGTGGAGAAACAGTTTGACGGTACAGCCATCTTCCTCAGAGCAACTTCAGATTCTCCCAGAGAATCAGAAGCCATATGGGCACCCAAGAGGAAGCCAGTCAAGCAGAAGATTTCTTTATTTCTTCAGCCGTAGCCACCTCCTTGCTTTTCAGAAAGAGAAGATTTGGATGAACAGCCTCTGGGTTTGAGTTTGCCTGGAAGAAGTAGGTCATGGCTGAAAGGGGCTTAGAGTATATTTTGTAACATGCTGAATGCTGGTGATGAAACTCATGTGACTCCTAAAAATGTTTTGGAGACTGTGAGCCTTATAGAAGACAAAAATGAAGACTCAGGTATAGTGACTACCATTCTTGTGATAATAGCTAGAGGAAAAATATGTTTTTATCAAATTGCAAAAAACAAATGAGATAAAATATATTCAGACAAAATTGAATTCATCCTTTTTCTTAAAAAGTGGACATGATACTAATATTTTTAAAGAGCCTTCAGTGAAAGTAAAAACCAAGACAAAAGAAAAGGTTTAATCATAGAAATTACCCAGGAATATGAGCTAATCTAAATTTTAAAGCAGAGTTTTTCAGTTTTTATAGTTGTATTATTTTGCATTAAGAAAATAAAAGAAAATGGCACCATGTAAACACACAAGCATACACATACATACATAACTTTGAATTTTAGCATGTATTTTTGTTATAAAATTTATAAAATATGCTGAGGAAATGGAGAAACATCAGTTTATTATTTTTTTCAAATCACTTTGTAGAGGTATGATTGTCATGTAAAAAGTTATATATACTTAAGGTATATAACTCCATGAGTTTGCAGATAAGTATTGACTTGTGAAACTATTACCCTTCAAGGCCATAGACATATTCATCTACCTCCTAAAGTTTTATCCAGCCCGCCGTTTGTAATTATTATTTTTTGTGTGTGGTAAAAGCACAACATGAGATCTACCTTCTTAGAAAATTATATATGTATATTTTCATTTCTCTGATAATTAATGATGTTGAGCATTTTTTCATGTGTCTTTGTCCATTTGATTGTCTTCTTTTGAAAACTGTCTGTTCATGTCCTTTGCTCATTTTTTGCTGGGGTTGTTTTCTTCCTGTTGAGTTGGTTGGGTTCCATATACAATTTGGATATTAGTCCTTTGTCAGACACATAGTTTGCAAATATTTTTCTCCCATTCTATAGGTTGTCTCTTTACTCTGTTGATTATTTCTTTTGCTGTGCATTAAGTCCCATTTGCCTTTATTATTATTATTTTTAGTTTTTGCCGTTTACCTATTTTTGTTTTCTTCTTTTTCTGAAAAGCAAGGAGGTGGTTATGGCTGAAGAAATAATTACTTCTTCTCCCATTCTGTAGGTTGTGTCTTTAGTCTGTTGATTATTTCTTTTGCTGTGCAGAAGCTTTTTAGTTTAATTAAGTCCCATTTGCCTATTTTTGTTTTTGTTACATTTACTTTTGAGGTCTTAGTCAAAAATTCTTTGCCTAGGCCAACGTCCAGAAGCATTTTTTTCTACATTTTCTTCTAGGATTTTCATAATTTCAGGTCTTATGTTTAAGTCACCAATTCATCTTGAGTTAATTTTTCTATATGGTGAAAGTTATGGGTCCAGTTTCATTATTCTGCATGTGGCTATTCAGTTTTTTCAGCACTATTTATTGAATAGGGTATCCTTTCCCCCATGGATATTTTTGTTGACTTTGTCAAAGATCAGTTGGTTGTAGGTATGTGTCTTCATTTCTGAGTTTTTCGTTCTGTTCCATAGATCTATGTGTCTGTTTTTGTACCAGTACCATGTTATTTTGGTTACTATTGTCTTGTAATATAATTTGAAGTCAGGTAATGTGGTGCCTCTGCTTTGTTCTTTTTGCTTAGAATTGCTTTGGCTATTTGGGCTCTTTTTTTGGCTCCATATGCATTTTAGAATTGTCTTTTCTAATTCTGCAAAAAATGACATTGGTAATTTGATAGGAATCACACTATACTTGTAGATTGCTTTAAGGTCATTTTAATGAAACCACAATGAGATACCATCTTACATCAATCAGAATGGCTATTATTAAAAAGTCAAAAAAAAAAAACACAAAAAACAGATGTTGGCAAGGATGCAGAGAAAATATAACACTTACTCACTCTTGGTGAGAATGTAAGTTAGTATACCCTCAGTGGAAAACAGTATGGAGATTTTGCAAAGAGCTAAAAATAGAACTATCATTAGCTCTAGCAATTCCACTACAGAGTGTCTACCCAAAGGAAAGAAATCATTATAGAAAAGGACACCCGCAATCGTATATTTATTGCAGCACTATTCACAATAGGAAAGTCATAGAATTAACATAAAGTGTCCACCAACAGATGATTGGATAAAGAAAATGTGGTGTGTGTGTATATGCTGTATACATATGGAATATATGTGTATAGCATAGTGTATATGCTATATACATGTGGAATATATGTATATAGCATAGTGTATATAGCATGTACACACACCATGGAATATTACTCATCTTTAAAAAAAATGAAATCATGTCTTTTGCAGCAACATGAATGAAAACAGAAAGTAAAGGCCATGCATTCTCACTTATAAGTGGAAATTGACAATGTGTACACATGGCCATAGAGTGGAATGTAGGGGGTGAGGGATAAAAATTGCCTTTGAGGTACAATGTACGCTGTGTGAGTGATGGGTACACTAAAAGCTCAAACTTCACAACAACACAATATATCCATGAAACAAAACTGCACTTCTACCCCCAACTCTAAAAATTTTAAAAAAGAAAAAAGAAAATTGTAAGTATATAATAAAGTATTATTGACTATATGCACTATGCTATGTAGTAGATCTCCAGAACTTATTTATCTCGCATAGCTGAAACTTTGTACCCTTTGGCCATCACCTCCTCATTTCCCCCTTTCCACCATGCCCCTGACAGCCACCATTCTACTCCCTGCTTCTATGAGATTGACTATTTTAGATTCCACATATAAGTGATTGTCTTTCTGCACTTGACTTATTTCATGTAGCATAATGTTCTCTAGATCTATCCATGTTGCAGCAAATAACAGGTTTGCCTTTTTTCAGGATGAATTGTATTCCTTTGTATTTATATGCCACATTTTATTTATGTATCCATTGATGAACATTTATATTGTTTTATTTTTTTATTATTTTTATTATACTTTAAGTTCTAGGGTACATGTGCATAACGTGCAGGTTTGTTACATATGTATACTTGTGCCATGTTGGTGTGCTGCACCAATCAACTCGAGGTGTTAACACTGAATTGTCAGCTAATATAGATAAAGCAATGGTAGCTGACCTCCGTTTTGAGAAAAAGTAGAAAATACTAATGTTAGTTGACCAGTTTTCTAGAAAAAAGTTTTTAAGTCCAGGCATGGTGACTCACTCCTGTAATCCCAGCACTTTGGGAGGTCCAGGTGGGCAGATTGCTTGAGGCCAGGAGTTTCAGACCAGCCTGGACAACATGGCGAAACCCTGTCTTTACTAAAAATACAAAAATTAGTCAGGTGGGTGGCGCATGCCTGTAATTCAAGCTTCTTTGGAGGCTGTCACAAGAATTGCTTGAATGTGGGAGGCGGTGGTTGCAGTGAGCTGAGATTGTACCAGTGCACTTTGGCATGGGCAACAAAGCAAGACTCTGCCTCAAATTTAAAAAAAAAAAAAAAAGGTTTTTTAAAAAAGTAATAATCCTCAGTGTGGCTGTGTTTATTTATAGGAAATAGTTCAGTGAATAGTAAAAAATTGTTCATTGATAGTTTACAAAGAGGGATTTTTGACAAATGTAAAAATCACTATGTTTTGACTGGGCATGGTGGCCCATGCCTGTTATCCTGGCACTTTAGGAGCCTGAGGCGGGCAGATCATGAGGTTAGGATATCGAGACCATCCTGGCCAACATGGTGAAACCTCATCTCTACTAAAAACACACACACACACACAAAAATAGCTGAGTGTGGTGGCATGCACCTGTAGTCCCCACTACTTGGGAGGCTGAGGCAGGAGAATCGTTTGAACCCAGGAGGCGGAGGTTGCAGTGAGCCGAGATTGCATCACTGCACTCCTGCCTGATGACAGAGCGAGACTCTGTCTCAAAAAAAAAAAAAAAAAAAAAAAAAAAAACTTTAAATTTTTTTTTCCAAAAGTTTTGGTACCTCTTTCTTTTCGCTTCTCGGTTTCCCTCTTTTCTAAATTGTATCCATTCATTCATTACAATACAAAATATTTCCTGAGTGCTTATTATGTGCCATGGAAGAGGTGCACTATTCCTATCCCCAATTTCTCCCCAGTATCTCACAACACAGTAGAAAAAAATATCAGCGTAGTAGGGTTTTACCTTGAAATAAAGCTGCCTTCTATGTAGGGGCCAAGTATGCCAGGGCATGTGTGGAGGAGTGGGCTTATCTATTTGCACTAAGGTCTGAGGGAAGGTGTTCATCATAATGGAGATAATTTGGGTCAAAAACACTACCTCATCTGTGTAAAAGAAGAAGCATTTCTGAGTCCAGGATTTTCTTAGATTGTTCATGGACCCAAGCTTGCATCTCCAGGAACACTGAAAACACAAAGGTTCATTGCTTTGGAAGAATGTACAACGTGATGTTCTGAAGTGTGGTGCAGATCCCCTCCAGCCCTGCAGGCAGGTCTTACCTACAATGAGCACACACCCTGCTGCAGAGCTAGCCCAGGACCCACCTGTTGTGAAAGGCATGGTTAGCTCACCTGGCATCGTCAGTCTCTGGAAGTGCAATGAATGGAATAGGACTGCTCTGGGGACAAGTCTTGGTACGGACCTGTTCTTGGCGAAGATGGAGCTGCTGCCAGTGTGGCTCCAGGACTGATTTTCCAGTTAGCTAAGGACCTTCTCATGGTCTTGTTACCTTAATCTCCCCTTCTGACCAGCTTCTTATTCAGCTCTCTTATTACTCATTCCTCCCCTGCCTGTTCTTCCTCCGCAAAGAGTCTTCTAGTCCTTGGCTCCTCTTTTTGTCCCAGCCCACAAGTACTGCCCTGCATATTTTTCTTTGTGCACTCCCATAGTTAATTATCTGAGCCACTTCCTTGTCAGAACTCTGGGTTACCTCACTTTCTCTCCTATGGCTGGACTCATCCATCAGAAAACTAACTCTGTATCTATGAGACCTCTGTCTTCTCAGCTCCTACTTCTGGGCTGCTGCTGCTGCTAGAAGAAATGTAGATTACACATACTGTGCCACTGCGACCAGCTGCTCCTTCAAGAGCTCATTACTTGCCTTAGCCTTCACCACCTTCCTCCAGCCCTATACCACCCCTGAGTGCTCATCCCTGGCATGTGGTTTTTCCTCCTAAGGACATTGAGGCCATTTCCTTACCTCCTTTCTCCCTTTGATTTGCTCTTATTGAACTTTGTCCTTGCCAATCCCCTGAGATCTGTTTCCATATGCATTAATAGCATCCATCTTGTAAAATATGATGGTTGGTTCTCAGTCCTCTTACAACTTGAACTTTTAGTGGTATTTGACACAATTGGTTCCTTTCCCTTTCTTGACCACTTTCTTCATTTCATTATGGGGACATTGCAGAAGTCTTTGACTTCTTTTCACCCCATTGGCTGTTCCATCTTATCTTCTTCCCCAGCTCCTCTTTTTTTTTCTGACTTCCAAATATTTGAATGTCTCAGAGCTCACTTCTCAGCCTCATCTCTGCTCTTTCTTACTCAGTAAGAAATCTCAGCTGGTGTTCTGACTTTAAATACCAACTATAGGCTGATCATTCTGAAATGTGCATTTCTATACACAGTTTCTCTCCTGAATTCCAGACTTGTATTTCCAACTGCCTACTTGGCATATTCCCTTGGGTCTCTAGTAGACATCTCAAACTCCACACGTCCAAAACAAAGCTCTTGATTTCTCCCTGTCACATTGCTCCTCCATGGCTTCTCCATCCTTGTTGCCCAAGCCAAAATATAGAGTCACCCTTGATTCGTCTCTCTCACCTTCCACTTTACCAGAACAGGTCTGTAATCCATTTACTTTGCTCCAGACCACCATCATTTCTCAGTGGAACAACTACAAAAGTCTCCCTGCTTTCACTATTCCCCTGCCTTCATTTTTCATATAGAAGTCAGGGAGATCACTTAGCAACTTACATTAGATAAGGTCATTCCCTTGATTAAGACCTTCCACCATCTTCCCATGATACTTCAAATAAAATCTAGGTTCCCAAACCTTACTTCCAAAGTCCTGCGTGATCTGGCCACTGGCCAATCTCTCTGATCTTGCCTTATTCCCTTTTCTCCTTTGCCCATTCTATTCCAGCTTCACTGGCCTGCTTTGGATTCTTTCAACCCAATAAACCACTTATTTCCCTGATTTTCACATGGCCTTAGAAAGTCTAAATGACATCTCCTCAGAGAGGTTTCCCTGACCACTCATTCTAAAGGAGCCCAACCCCTATCACATCACCATATTTTAATTGTCTGCATAACACTTATCTCTGTTGGATATTTTTCTTGTTTATTTGGTATTGTCTGCTCCAACAAGAAGGTCATCAGAAACTTTGCTTTGTTTATTCATGTATTCTCTGCACAATTTGACGTAATACTCACGGGTCATTTACAAGATAATTGTATATGTGAGTCCAAGGCATGGGAGAATAGGCTGGAGATGTCATAGGCTGACACTTTATGTAATACTTCACCAAGACCCGCTGATTTTACCACCTAAACATTTTTCTATTCCAGCGCTGTCCCTCCATATAAAAGGGATGGAGAAGGCACAAAGCTGTCATCATTTCTTTATGACTTCAACAGTTTCCATCTGGTCTTCCTGCCTTCAGTCTTATTTTTCCCAATCTATTCTCTGCCACAGTTCCTAAAACATAAGTCTGGCATGTCACTCTCCTGTTTAAAACTCTTCAAAGCCTTTCAGTCATTGGCATGATCTGTCATTAGCCTAACAGTATATTCTGTGTCCTTCTTGTTTTGTTCTCCAAGAATACCCAACTGCTTGTAGGATGCTGTGAATACTTTGCTTTCCCTGTCTCTGTGTCTTTGCTCATGTGCTCCACTCTGCCTTGGACTGTCTGACATTTAGAAGCCATGTGACCTTGGGATATCACTTATTCTTCTGAATTTTAGTTTACTAATAATCATAATTCTTCACAGGGGCAACTGATATCATGTACAGAGAATAAAGTACAATGCCTGTTGTAGAGCATGTGCTCAATAAATTGCACTTGTATTTTTCTACAACGTTAATGTTGACACTAATACTATTAAGCCATAATATAGTGGAGCTAGTGTAAGATTTCTAGTTGCTTGCCTTGGGAGAAAGTAACGAGATCTGACTAAAACTTTGAACTACCAGCTCTGATTTTCCAGTCCTCCTTCCCTGCCCTGCCTAGAAACCTTGAAATCCACATAATTCTCACCCAAGGATTCTCAAATCTGCAGGGACAAGACAAGCACTTGATCCTCATTGGGACCTGGGACCCTCCCCGGCTGTGCTCTCGGGTAAGGGGGTCATTTGGGATTGTCCAGTATTTCTGTGCCTTGGGACTGGAGATCAAGACTTTGGAGTTTTCCTCTAGTCTTTCCCATAGACTTACTGAACAGCCAGGTTTCAGAGACATGCTGGAGCCCCCTGGTGGTGGCTTCTGGGCACGGGAATAGCCATAACTACAGGGTGAATGGAACCTGTGAAGTTCAAAGTACTTTGTCACTATGTTATCTTGTTATCACTGCAAGGAGGGTTAGGGATCTACCTGGCATCTTGTGGACTGACATATGAGGGAGGATAATGACTGACATATGAGGGAGGATAATGACATGTTCTAACCTTCCAGGGTGTGGTGGGAATGATGGGAAAACGCCTTTGGTGCCAATGGGATGGCTTAGCCTGGAGTGCTCCCCAGGGACAAAAAGCAAGGTTGCTGTACATAATGACAACCTTTGACTGGATCAGAATGAGACCCAGGTGAGCCAGGTCTCCTGGTGATTTTAATCTACTTTCAAGGTTTAGCTGCTTTCAAGGTTTAGCTGCTCTGAGCTCAGTGAATTTCAAGTAGTCCAATCGTCAGTTTGGCAAACACATTAATTTACTTAGAGACTTAACAAATTAAGCCAGTAAATACTTACCATACACTAGGTGTTAAGTGCTGTGGCAAGTGCTGTGGCAAATTCTGAGATGAATCATGGCCCCACCTTCCACAAACTCACGATCTGGTGGGGATTATAAGACTCATAGACAAATAATTGAATGGAAAAACATTCCATGCTCATGGATAGGAAGAATCAATATCGTGAAAATGGCCATACTACCCAAGGTAATTTATAGATTCAATGCCATTCCCATCAAGCTACCAATGACTTTCTTCACAGAATTGGAAAAAACTACTTTACAGTTCATATGGAACCAAAAAAGAGCCCACATTGCCAAGACAATCCTAAGCAAAAAGAACAAAGTTGGAGGCATCACACTACCTGACTTCAAACAATACTACAAGGTTACAGTAACCAAAACAACATGGTATTGGTACCAAAACAGAGATATAGACCAATGGAACAGAACAGAGCCCTCAGAAATAGCACTACACACCTACAACCATCTGATCTTTGACAAACCTGACAAAAACAAGCAATGGGGAAAGAATTCTCTATTTAATAAATGGTGCTGGGAAAACTGGCTAGCCATATGTAGAAAGCTGAAACTGGATCCCTTCCTTATACCTTGTATAAAAGTTAATTCAAGATGGATTAAAGGCTTAAATGTTAGACCTAAAACCATAAAAACCCTAGAAGAAAACCTAGGCAATACCATTCAGGACATAAGCATGGGCAAGGACTTCATGGCTAAAACACTAAAAGCAATGGCAACAAAAGCCAAAATTGTCAAATGGGAGCTAATTAAACTAAAGAGCTTCTGCACAGCAAAAGAAACTACCATCAGAGTGAACAGGCAACCTACAGAATGGGAGAAAATTTTTGCAATCTACCCATCTGACAAAGGGCTAATATCTAGAATCTACAAAGAACTTAAACAAATTTACAAGAAAAAATCAAACAACCCCATCAAAACGTGGGCAAAGGATATGAACAGATACTTCTCAAAAGAAGACATTTATGCAGCCAACAGACACATGAAAAAATGCTCAGCTTCACTGGCCATCAGAGAAATGCAAATCAAAACCACAATGAGATACCATCTTACACCAGTTAGAAAGGTGATCATTAAAAAGTCAGGAAACAACAGGTGCTGGAGAGGATGTGGAGAAATAGGAACATTTTTACACTGTTGATGGGGCTGTAAACTAGTTCAACCATTGTGGAAGACAGCGTGGCGATTCCTCAAGGATCTAGAACTAGAAATACCATTTGACCCAGCCATCCCATTACTGGGTATATACCCAAAGGATTATAAATCAGACTGCTATAAAGACACATGCACACATATGTTTATTGTGGCACTATTCACAATACCAAAGACTTGGAACCAACCCAAATATCCATCAATGATAGATTGGATTAAGAAAATGTGGCACATATACACCATGGAATACTATGCAGCCACACAAAAGGATGAGTTCATGTCTTTTGTAGGGACATGGATGAAGCTGGAAACCATCATTCTGAGCAAACTATCGCAGGAACAGGAAACCAAACACCGCATATTCTCACTCATAGGTAGGAATTGAACAATGAGAACACTTGGACACAGAATGGGGAACATCACACACTGGGCCTCTCGTGGGGTGGGGGAGGAGAGAGGGATAGCATTAGGAGAAATACCTAATGTAAATGACGAGTTAATGGGTGCAGCACACCAACATGGCACATGTATACACATGTAACAAACCTGCACATTGTGCACATGTACCCTAGAACTTAAAGTATAATAAAGTTAAATTAAAAAAAAGAAAAGAAAACAAAAAAAGACTCATAGATAAATAATTGAATTAGAGAGAGGAAAGTGATAATGATTCAAGTAGAAGTAAAATGTAAAGTGAGTTCAGAAGAGGGAGACATATCTAACAGTAAAATTTTATAGCAGGGAGCATTTGAACTAAAATTAAAGAATTCGAGTTGCAGAGGGCATCCCAGATGGAACCATGGCAGGAAAACCTGGGTGTGTGTGAAACTGCCAGAAGTTTTGTTTGGTGCATGGAAGATAGATGGAGGCTACATCCAACTAGGTCCTCCATCTGTGCAAGGAGTTTGGATTTGATTTCTTAGGCAATGAGCATAAGCTGATGAGATGAGTGTTTTAGGAGAATTCAGTGATAGGACATAGGATGGATGGGAGAAAGGAAGGATGCAATGTGGAGAGACAGTAGGTGACTATTAGGATAGTTCAGGCAGGTGGAATGGAGAGGAGAGGGCAACCTAAATAAGTGTTTCATCGTGAACATGACTTGGCAACTGATTGTAAGAAGGGGCAATGGACAGAGATGAATTTAAAAAATGCCATGACATTTCCAAACACTGATGGCTGGGAAGATTGTGAAACCCATAGCAGGTACAGAGGCAAAGCATATTTGAAAGGAAATGGGAGGTGTTCCATTTTGGTCAAGAGGAGTTTGAGATGTCTGTAGAATGTTCTGGTAGAAATTCAGGCCTGGAGTACAGAAGGGAAATGACTTGGAGATATAGAATATGAGATCAGTTCCACTGAGAAGACAAACGAATGGAATTTGGTAAGATTTCAGAGGAGGTGGGGAGATCTCTTATCTGTGCAGAAAAAATTGAGAGACAATGTGAAAGTAGCTTTGTTCTCAGAGTCAGACAGACCTGAGTTTGAATCCTAGCTCTGCCACATAGTCTTTGTGTGACCTTGGGCAAGTTACTTAACCTCTTTAAGCCTCAGTTTTCTCATCTATAAGATGGGATAGAATATAGCCTTTTCTTTGGAAGGGATTATGAGGATTAAATCAGATGACATATGCAAAATATTTAGATGGTTGCCCAGCATATGACTGCTTGATAAAAGCTACCATTTAAAAAATTATTACCCCTAATAATAACAATAATTAATAGTAGATAATAGTACAATGAAAATGATTAGTAGTACAATGATACAAAATTGAGGGCACTGACATTTTTGGGGGCTGGAGGAAAAGAAGTCAGAGAAGATAGAAATAGTGGAAGATGATCAATGAACTATAGCTTTGCAGCATTAGGCGAGAATTTCAAGGACTTGGTAGCCACTGTTATCAATTGAGGTGAGAAGTTAATGTGGATGAATATAGAGTAAATACTGTCAAATTTGGAATGGGAATATATTAGTTTGCTAGGGCTGCTGTAACAAAGTACCACAAATGAGACAGGTTAAACAGCAGAAATTTATTGTCTTCCAGTTCTGAAGGCTGGAAGTCTGAGCTCAAGGTGTCCCAAGGTTGGTTCCTTGTGAGGGCTGTGAGGGAAGGATCTGTTCCATGCCCCTCACCTCGCTTCTGGTGGTTTGCCGGCATCTTTGGCTTATAGATGCATCCTTTCAATCTCTGTCTTCATGTTCACATGGCATTTTCCCTGTGTGGATATCTTTGTTCAAATTTCCCCTCTTTATAAAGATACTGATCATATTGGAATAGGAGCCTGCCCTGCTCCAGTGTGACCTTGTCTTAACTAATTATATAATAATTATATTATTATTATTATTTTAGATAGAACATGATTTTAGATAGAAAATTGAGGACTCTGACATTTTTGGGGGGTGGAGGAAAAGAAGTCAGAGAAGATAAGAAGAAACAGCAGAAGAGGATCAATGCACTATAGTTTTGCAGCATTAGGTGATAATTTCAAGAACTGGGTGGGAAGGATCTGTTCCATGCCCCTCATCTCGCTTCTGGTGGTTTGCCAGCATCTTTGCAGACCAGGCTTCTGGTGGTTTGCCGGCATCTTTGCAGATCAGATTATACACAGATTATAATCTGTGGTCAAATTATACCTAGGGTCAGATTATACACAGATCTGTGGTCAGATTATACACAGATTTTTGTAAAAATCTGATTTCTTCAATTGACTGAGTCTTTTTATTTTTTATGATAATGTGCTGTCCCGTCCCGCGGGATCGTCAATGTGGACCCTAGAAGAGGGAGTGGGAACTCGGGGGGACAAGAGACACAAGAAATGGAGACAAGACAGTATCCTGATCAAGTCTCGTTTATTGGTGGCAGCGTAATGCCTTATATAGACCAGCAGGGGCGGAGGTTGGGCCAGGGCGATGATGGTGGCCCTGCGGTGGGCGTGGCCAGGTAGGTTTCGGTTTCTTCGGTCGGACGTCATGTTGCGCCTGCGCCTTTGGCTGGTAATTTTTCCCGGGCGCGGGATGGCGCCTGCGCCGTAAGTTGATCATCTTCCCGGGCGCGGGAAGATGGGTGGTGAAGAACCCGGAAGAGGGCCATTTTGTAGTGGCCTATGAGACAGCAGAACAGGGAAGAAAGTAAATCTAGGGAGGAGGCATAAAGTGGAAATGTACAGAGCTCAGGCATCAGTCGTCAGTTATTATCGCTATGGCCGGGCCACGCGGCTCCAGACAATGTGCTAAATTTTATTGATAATCAAGGAAATGCAAATTAAAATAGCAATGATATTACACATTCACTAAATCCACAAAATTTAAAAGATAAATCTGCTGATATTAACTATTGGAGTGAATATAGATCAATGGAAAACTATACCTTGCTGAGGGAACTATAAATTGATACAGCCATTTTGGAAATGAATATACTCCAGGACCCAGCATTTCTCTTTCTAGGTATATCCTAGAGAAACTCTTGTTTATAAACACCACATATGTGCAAAAATGTTCCTAGCAGTGCTGTTTGTAATAGAAAAATAATGGCAACATCCCAAATGTCCATCATCATGAAACTAGATAAATAAAATGAAATATTATACAATAGTGAAGATGAACAAATCACAGCAACACAGCTACAGCATGAACAAATCTTAAAACTTAATACTGATGAAGAAAAGCAGATCACAAAAGACTCCATACAGCACAATGCCATTTAAAAAAAGTTTGAAAAAAGCAAAGCTTAATTTAGTGTTTAGGCATGCATGTATATGGAATAACACTATAAGAAAAGCAAAGGAAAGATAAACACAAAATTTCAGGAGATTGATTAGTTCTGGTGGGGATGTGGAAAGAGGCAGATAAGGGGATAATAAAGGAGCTTGCAGGTTAATTCATGGACATTGGGAATATTCTAGTTCTTAGGCTAGGTGGTAGATTCATAGGATATTTATTTCATTGTTATGTTTCATAATTTACATAAAACTTTCTTTTGTACCTGCTCGGTATGACATTATTAAAAATCCAATAACCAGAATGATTTATAACTAGGGAAATTTGTAGTTTGTGGCTACTAGGTTGTAAATTCCTCAAAGATAGCTATTTGGCAAAAACAAAATATTCAACAACAATTGGACTCAACAATGAATGAAGAATGTTGTGATATGTGTGTACTGATGCTTCTGGAGTGCTTTTGAATGTACTTAGAAGAGACTGAAGATTGATATCATATGAGTCCCCCTGTCATTTTGCCTTTTTTTAAAAAATTAATTTTAAGTTCCAGGACTTAAGTCTTTTAAATCAAATCAGTCAAAATGATTTCCATTTATAGATTCAGGCTTAATTAGCCTCCAGGGGTGTGATATAGGAGCAGTGGCATGAGGACTAGGGCTGGAGGCAGAAAAGACTAGCATTCAATGCAGGTTCTATAGTAATTATATAATAATTATGTAATTAGTTAAGACAGATACAATGTTTTTGCAACTGTGACACAGTTCTCTCCATAACAGGGAAGGTGGTCTTTGGGAGGACAGTATCAGCAGAGGCCAGATTATACACAGGGCAAGGGAAGTAAGAAAGTGGAACCCTGAAATAGAAGGGAAATAGAAGAGCATGGGACAAATGGAAATACACTCACCATAGGGAAAGAGAAGACATTCAGACTGAGGACAAAGCAAAATGGATGGATGAGCAGTCATCTGTATCCTTGTCTGGATTGCAGCAGGTGGACTCTTCTGCACCCTCCTATTAGGCTCTGTATTCTTTTGTCTTCTTCTTTTTTTTCTTGGTATAAATTATATGAAGAATTGGTTTATCTCTCCACTTTGCTCATTAAAAAATTGTTAAAAATCGTCACAGAGCAAGCAAGCAAGCACATGCAAGCAACCCTGGTTGATATTGTACAATAGAAATATAATGAGGGAGGGAGGAAGGGAGTTCTCCTTAAGGTTCAACCAGAGGATATGTACTTGTAGAATTTCAGGGGTTTTTTTAACGAATTTTTTTTTCCATAGAAGATACATAGCTTAGAATGAAGACCATTTCCCTTGAGAAAAAGCTTTAAAGATAGTAATAATCTTGATTAAATACTCTTTTATATTCAGAAGGGAACAAAATTATAAATGTACATACAATTTTCAAGCATATGTTCTTCTTAATGATATTAATATATCCCTAGAGATAGTAGTAAAGCTTCTTCCTAATTAGGTAGTATTTTATTAAACTGAATAAAATCTCATGTTAGTTTGAATACCATTTTCAAGAATTAAATAACATTCAGATTCAGATAGATTTTGTTTCCTCCATGGAAATGATTGGTGCTGGGCAAAAACCAGTTTTAGGATCAAGAAAACAATGAATCTTCTTGTTAAATAAAAACTCAGATTTCCCAAGATTTTGCCAAGCATGGATATGTCTTATTGCTGATTCTACTTATGCCAAGACAGCTTTTTTTTTTTTAAGTAAAAATAAGAATAATTTGAACTTTGTAAAAATCTGATTTCTTCAATTGACTAAGTCTTTTACATCAAATCAGTCAAAATTATTTTGATCCAGGCTTAATTAACCTCCAGGGTTGTGGTATGGAGCAGTGGTGTGAGGAAGCAGTGGTGTGAGGAAGTGGTGTGAGGGCTGGAAGCAGAAAGACTAGACTTCAACACTGGTTCTATGATTAAAGAAAAAAAAGCAAACTATAAAATTAGAAATGATAGAGATTAAAATAATTGTAAGGAGTATTACATGCATAGTTATGGCTATACATTTGAAAACAGATACAATAGTTGATTTCGCAGCAAAAAATACATCTGCAGAAGGAGTAAGCTGAAGTGAAAAATGTGACTACTAATTACCACACAAAATGTTAGAAAAGTCATTACAAAGCTGTGATTGAAGAAAACAACAGGACCAGACAGATATACAAGTGAATTTCATCTCATTTTTAAAGAACAGGTAATTCAAATGTTTTATGCACTATCTGGATCATAGACAGTGATCACATGTTATTATAAATGTAAAATTTCTAAGTTAAATGTTACCAAGTAGATCCTAGTAATGTATCTAATAAGTATTAAAACAAGAATAGTGTACTTCAAGAATGCAAATATAGTTTCATATTAGGAAATTGACCAACGTTATTTATTTATTTATTTATTTAGTTTTTGAGACAGAGTCTCTCTGTATTGCCCGGCTGGAGTGCAGTGGCATCATCTCAGCCCACTGCCACCTTGGCCTTCCAGGTTCAAGGCTTTTTTGTGTCTCAGCCTCCCGAGTAGCTGGAATTACAGGCACGTGCCACCACGGCTGGCTAATTTTTGTATTTTTAGCAGGGACAGGGTTTCACCATGTTGTCCAGGTTGGTTTCGAACTCCTGGCCTCAAGTGATCCGCCCGCCTCAGCCTCCCAAAATGCTGGGATGACAGGTGTGAACCACTGCACCTGGCCTCGACCAGCATAATTTATTAATCAACAAGGTTAACAGGTTAAAGGAGAAAAGTCAACATATAAATTTAAAAAGATATTTGCTTAAATATAGCAATTATTCATAATAAAAACTCTCAATAAAACAAGTATTATTTACCAAAAATTAGTAGCAAATATCCTAAATGGTGAAATGGTAAAATCAAATTAAACCAAGAACTTGACAGGAAGGCCTGCTCTTGCTGTTATTAGTTAACATTACCTTGGAGGTCCTTGCAAATATAATAAATAAATAATCCAACTGGTCAAAATCCTGATATAAAGAGGAGAAAAATAATCTTTTTTTCCTGACCATGTGGTTATATATATAGAAAATCCAGGACACTATAGTAAAAACCTCCTAGAAGTAAAAAAAAAAAATTAGCTAGGTGTATAGATGCAGGATAAATATATAAAAATCACTAATTTTATCTATTATTTAAAAAACTACAAATGGAAATGTTAACAAGTATTCAATTGGTAACAACAAAATTATAGAACAGAAATTTAACAAGAAAGACATAGGACTTACATGAAGCAGATAATTCATTAGAAGTTATATGTCTTATAGAAGGACATAAAACAGGATATAAACAATAGAAACATTATATTTTGGATAGGAAGGCATTATTAAAAATTGTCAATCTTCCAAAATTTATATATATATATATGTTTTATGTAGTTCTTATTAGGATCCCAGTGGCTTTGGTATGGGGGGATTTGATAAAATGATCTTAAAATTTATATAGAAGAACAAATGCCCACAGATGGCCCCCCAAAATATGATAAAAAGACTAGAGGGAGTTTACAAGGTTTCAGAGCATACTAATAAATTAAATATTGTATTGGCATAGGAACAAGTAACTAGATCAGTAGAAGAAAATAAAGACTCTGGAAATAGACTCAGGAATATATAAGCATCTTGGTATTAAGTTCAGTGGGAAAGGATGTTTCTATAAGAAATGATACTGGCACAACTGGCTGTCTACTTGGAAGAAAAATTTGGACTCATATGTTATGCATATTAAAAATAGGTTAAATAGAGACATATAAACTAAATACAAAATATTAACCAATAATATCTTGCAGGATAATCTGGGGGACTACTTTCCTAGATTTTCTAAGAATGCAAGATGATGGGGGAAAACTCTTTTAACAAGAGGTTAATCACATTTAATCATATAAAAATTCACACCCCTGTATTGCAAAGATATCATAGGCAGACAATAGACAAACAAGTGATTTTAAAAAGAACTATACTGCAGGTGACAGGTAGAATATGTGTAATGAAAATATATCTGGGGGGCTCCCAAGATGGCTGAATAGGAACAGCTCCAGCCTCCAGCTCCCAGCGTGAGCAGCACAGAAGACCAGTGATTTCTGCATTTTCAACTGAGGTACCGGGTTCATTTCACTGGGGCATGTTGGACAGTTGGTGCTGGTCAGTGGGTGCAGCCCGACCAGCGGGAGCTGAAGCAGGGTGAGGCATCGCCTCACCTGGGAAGCGCAAGGGGGAAGGGAATTGCTTTTCCTAGCCAAGGGAAACTGAGACACACAACACTTGGAAAATCAGGTAACTCCCACCCTAATACTGTACTTTACCAAGGGTCTTAGCAAATGGCACACCAGGAGATTATATCCCACACCTGGCCTGGAGGGTCCCATGCCGGGCCCTGCTTGCTGTGCTGGGGCTGCATTCTAGATGCTGCAGACAGCCAGGTGGTGTCTGACATAATCCACGCCCCTGCAGAATGGAGGGCTCCATGCTTTGGTGGCATCAGCCTAAGCCAGGCGGGGGGCTTTGGGCTGTGCGTGACTCAAGCTAGGGAGTGTTTCCTTGGGGAAACAATGAGACTTAACTCTGCCTCCTTGGGTACTTCCTGAACAAACAGAAGGGATAGAGGACTGGGGCTCTTGCAATTTTGCTGGCAGTGACTGCAGTCCTGGAACTATTTGTTGTTAATACCATCCTAGCCAACACTTACTGAGCATTTACACTGAAATATCCTGCCTGCCTTTCTTAATTTTCACAGCAGTTATATGAGGTTGATACTTTTTGCTTTTCCCAGCTTAACATTTGAGAAATTGAGGCTGAGTGGTTAAGTGACATGTACAAAATCACACAGCCTGGCAGAGACACAACAATAAAAGAGAATTTTAGACCAATATCCCTTATGAACATCGATGCAAAAATCCTCAATAAAATACTGGCAAACCAAATCCAGCAGCACATCAAAAAGCTTATCCACCATGATCAAGTGGGCTTCATCCCTGGGATGCAAGACTGGTTCAACATATGCAAATCAATAAACGTAATCCAGCATATAAATAGAACCAAAGACAAAAACCACCTGATTATCTCAATAGATGTGAAAAAGCCTTTGACAAAATTCAACAGCCCTTCATGCTAAAAACTCAATAAGTTCGGTATTGATGGAATGTATCTCAAAATAATAAGAGGTATTTATGAGAAACCCACAGCCAGTATCGCACTGAATGGGCAAAAACTGGAAGTGTTCCCTTTGAAAACTGGCACAAGACAGGGATGCCCTCTCTCACCACTCCTATTCAACACAGTGTTGGAAGTTCTGGCTAGGGCAATCAGGCAAGAGAAAGAAATAAAGGGTATTCCATTAGGAAAACAAGTCAATTTTTCCCTGTGTGCAGATGACATGATTGTATATTTAGAAAACCCCATCATCTTAGCCCAAAATCTCCTTAAGCTGATAGGCATCTTCAGCAAAGTCTCAGTATACAAAATCAATGTGCAAAAATCACAAGCGTTCTTATACACCAGGAGCAAACAGAGAGCCAAATCATGAATGAACTCCCATTCACAATAGCTTCAAAGAGAATAAAATACCTAGGAATTCAACTTACAAGGGATGTAAAGGACCTCTTCAAAGAGAACTACAAACCACTGCTCAGTGAAATCAAAGAGGACACAAACAAATGGAAGAACATACCATGCTTGTGGATAGGAAGAATCAATATTATGAAAATGGCCAAACTGCCCAAGGTAATTTATAGATTCAATGCCATCCCCATTAAGCTACCAATGACTTTCTTCACAGAATTGGAAAAAACTGCTTTAAGGAACCAAAAAAGACCCCGCATTGCCAAGACAATCCTAAGCCAAAAGAACAAAGCTGGAGGCATCACGCTACCTGACTTCAAACTATACTACAAGGCTACAGTAACCAAAACAGCATGGTACTGGTACCAAAACAGAGATGTAGACCAATGGAACAGAACAGAGCCCTCAGAAATAATACCACACATCTACAGCCATATGATCTTTGACAAACCTGAGAAAAACAAGAAATGGGGAAAGGATTCCCTATTTAATAAATGGTGCTGGGAAAATTGGCTAGCCATAAGGAGAAAGCTGAAACTGGATCCTTTCCTTACACCTTATACAAAAATTAATTCAAGATGGATTGGCAACTTAAATGTTAGACCTAAAACTGTAAAAACCATAGAAGAAAACCTAGATAGTACCATTCAGAACATAGGCATGGGCAAGGACTTCATGTCTAAAACACCAAAAGCAATGGCAACAAAAGCCAAAATTGACAAATGGGATCTCATTAAACTAAAGAGCTTCTGCACAGCAAAAGAAACTACCATCAGAGTGAACAGGGAACCTACAGAATGGGAGAAAATTTTTGCAATCTACTCATCTGACAAAGGGCTAATATCCAGAACCTACAAAGAACTCAATCAAATTTACAGGAGAAAAACAAACAACCCCATCAAAACGTAGGCAAAGGATATGAACAGACACTTCTCAAAAGAAGACATTCATACAGCCAACAGACACATGAAAATATGCTCATCATCACTGGCCATCAGAGAAATGCAAATCAAAACCACAATGAGATACCATCTCACACCAGTTAGAATGGCAATCATTAAAAAATCAGGAAACAACAGGTGCTGGAGAGGATGTGGAGAAATAGGAACACTTTTACACTGTTGGTGGGACTGTAAACTAGTTCAACCATTGTGGAAAACAGTGGCGATTCCTCAAGGATCTAGAAGTAGAAATACCATTTGACCCAGCCATCCCATTACTGGGTATATACCCAAAGGATTACAAATCATGCTGCTATAAAGACACATGCACACGTATGTTCATTGCGGCACTATTCACAATAGCAAAGACTTGGAATAAACCCAAATGTCCATCAGTGACAGACTGGATTAAGAAAATGTGGCACCTATACACCATGGAATACTATGCAGCCATAAAAAAGGATGAGTTCATGTCCTTTGTAGGGACATGGATGCAGCTGGAAACCGTCATTCTGAGCAAACTATTGCAAGAACAGAAAACCAAACACTGTATGTTCTCACTCATAGGTGGGAATTGAACAATGAGATCACTTGGACACAGGAAGGGGAACATCACACACCAGGGCCTATTGTGGAGAGGGAGGAGGGGGGAGGGATAGCATTAGGAGATATAGGTAATGTAAATGACAAGTTAATGGGTTCAGCACACCAACATGGCATAAGTATACATATGTAACAAACCTGCAGGTTGTGTACATGTAACCTATTACTTAAAGTATAGCAATAATAAAAAAAAGAAAATATACCATGAACTCTTACAAATTGCAAGCAAAAGACAAATATCCCAATAAAAAATAGCCAAGTATTATAAATAGGCACTTTGTGGAAAAGCAAATTCAGTTGTCAACAAACATAGGAAACGTTGCTCAAATTTATTAGAAGTTAGAGAATGCATAGTAAAATAATACAGAAATTATTACCCTGTCAGACTAGTGGGAAGCAGCCGTCATGCCGCCTGCTGGTGAGATGTAGGGAAAAGATCCTTGCATAATTTTGCCCAAGGAAATGTAAATTCTTTCAGTCCTTTTGGAAAGTAATCTGACAACTTCTATTAAAAACAAAATGTATCTTTCCTTCCACCTAGCAATCCCTTTCATAGACTTTCTTTTCTATACATAAACCCTGTCTCATTGAAAGAGATTTCTATGAGATTCAGTGAGAAAAACAAGATATCAGGAAATGTGCAGAGTATGAGTAGATTTTTGTGAGACAATCAATGAGAAGTTTCCCTCAATATGAATATGAGTATGAGAGATTATATAAATATGGAGAAATATATGGAAGGATACATTCTAGGCTATTGACATGGATTTTCTGTGATATAGGGGGGAAGGGAAGAATTATAGACCCAATATGACTTATTGAACAATTTTCTATACAACATGTTTAAGTGATTTCTTATTTTTCCCAATTTAAAATTTTATTCTACTGAAATTGTTTCTACTGAGGTCAATTTTTTCCATATACATTTTCTTAAGGCTCAGTACTTAGCATTTTTTCTTATCATGTTTAATTATTACTTTTACTATTGCAAGTTTTCTTCTTGGCTATTATTATTAGCAAGTACAGTTCTCCTGGGTAAAATTGACAGATAAAATTTTGTAAAGAAAATTTTATTTTTTTTAGACGTAGTCTTGCTCTGTTGCCCAGGCTAGAATGCAGTGGTATGATCTTGGCTCACTGCAGCCTCCACCTCCTGGGCTCAAGCGATTCTCCTGCCTCAGCCTCCCAAATAGCTGGTACTACAGGTATGCACTACCACACCTGGCTAATTTTTGTATTTTTAATAGAGACAGGGTTGCCTCATGTTCCCCGGGCTAGTCTCGAACTCCTGGGCTCAAGTGACCCACCTGCCTAGGCCTCCCAAAGTGCTGGGATTAAAAATCCTATTCTTTTATATGAAAAATTTTAGTTCAAAATTTCTATTTTCAATATTACCTAAGAGATGGGATTGGGATTCTTTTTGTCTTTTTTTTTTGGGGGGGGGGGTCAATAACAAATTTTACCGTTTGAAGCTTTTACCATTGCTAGTTTTACTTTGAACAGATTCTTTCTGCAAGTAATATTTGTTAAGAATTGGATGAGTTAGGGATTTTATATTTCCTGGCACAGAGAACAAAGCAAATGAGAAGAGCAGAAATCTGAGATTTAAATGTACCATGGAATGAAAATATCTTTGGGGTCAAAAAGCTAGAGTCAAAGTGCTTTCCTCTGTGCCTGGCACAAGCTAAGTAAGTGCTTGGTAATTACTAATTATTAATATTATTACTTGAAGATGTAAATCATTGTTTTATTCACTCATGCTACTCTATTTAGCCACCCTAGTCTATGCAATGCTTTGTGCTTTGGTTTAGGGAGACAACAATTTTTGTGGCACCAGGGCCAGGGCAGAGTAGCCTAAGTGAAGCAGGTCAAGTGAAAGAGCTGAAAGGGAGTGGTAGGGAGTGTGTCACACTGGGGAGGCCATGCTCAGGCTGAAAGGAGCATTTGCTCTGGCTAACTGCTGTCATGAAGGAATGCAGATCATGTGTTGCTATGTCTTTAGATTTTACAACATGCTGAAAATATCCACATTTTTAGGTGAAATATTTATGTGCTGGTGGGTAATTTGAATTGTATTAAACACAGTGTGGGCCAACATGATGTAGTTTGAACAAAACATGTCTCAGGCCACATGTTCGTTTCAGACTCCCAGGGCAACAGCCCATAGCTGTCCTCATGTTCCCAATGCTGGGAGCTGTGATCTATTAGGCAGACGTCACACTGTTTGAAAAATACCTCCTGCCAAGGAAATTAGGTTGTGAGTCAACCCCAGGATCTGATAAGTCAGGGGTGCACTAGGTCTAGATCTGAAGGATGGAGGCCAGGGGGAGTGTATCAGGGAAGGATTTGCCTAGATGTATCTGAGAGTGTCTCCCATTCGTATCAGGGCATCCCCTTGAAACACCTGTGTGGGATGTTGGCTGTACAGCAGGTGGCAGCATTAGAACATAGATGGGCCAAGTTAGGCCCATAATATTTACAACTCCTTCCTTCCTTATTTGCATACGAATAAGGGAAGAACAGATTACTGCAGATCAGCTTTAGAGGGAAGAAAATTATTTGCCATACATTTTTAATTAAAAAATACTTAAGCCCCTACTCTGTACCAGCTACTGCACTGTGTACTTTCTTAGCCATCATCTTATTGAATCCTCACAACCTGTGATGTAGGCAACCCTTTCCCCCATGGTGAAGATGAGGAAATGGAGTTCCAGAAGTTGAAGGAATCTACCCCAGCCAGTACAGTTTCTAAGAAGCAGAGCTGAATCAGCAAGGAGGTCTTGGTCTTTTCATGGATTCACACCGGATGCTGCAAGCCTTGTGGTCGTGTGGTCGTGTGGTCCTGTTGCTGTCTCAGTTCTGTTAACATTTGCCTAATGATCCTGAGAAACTTGGTCTCTGTTCTGGGACAGAGAAAGCAGAATGCCATATGTCTGTCACATGGCGGGGAACATTTGCTCCAGACACTCAACAAGGTGGCTGTGCCCCAGAGCTGGTAACTGAGAGAAGATGGATCCTATTAGGGAGCAATGCTGCATGTGCATCCTGAAGAGTGGATGTGGACATTTGATGTGTTCCTCCTTTTCTAGATAACAATTCCTGTGACAAGGACAGATTGCTGTTTCCTTTATTTCTTACTGTTCAAAGCATTGGCATAGAAAAGGAGTTATCTAAGAAGTTGAGTGTTTCTTGTGATAAATGTGAGGGGCCGACTATCATTGAGCCATTCAGTAATTAAGGCTGCAGGATGCTTGCATAACAGACCTACCCCTTGGCTATTTCATACGGTGTCAGACTGTGTTTGATTAATAATGATTAATCTCACGATTTTGTGTAAAGGGCTTAAATCTGTGAAACCATTGGCCAAATAAATTAGATCCACCAGCAAAGTTCAAAATTTCTTCCAGCAGAGGCAGTGTTGGGTAGAGAGCAGATTTAGAACCTCCCCACTTCCTATGTGACCTCCTGCAAGGAACTAGTCTCCTAGGGACTCTGTTTCCTCATCCGTAAAGTAGGGGGTGGAAAGGATGACATCAAAGGGTCCTGCCTGCTTTGAGAGTCAGTGATTTTCTGGAGTCCAAGTGGATCTGCATGTGAACAGAGGAGCTCCAGAGATGGGCACCTTCACAGGAACGATCCTGTCACTGGCTAGTTGGAACCAACTAAAAGGACACTGTTAAATGACATTTAGAGAACATGGGCTTGATAAGACAGTTCTGATCCAAATCCTGGCTCTGCCAGTTGCTAGCTGTATAATAATCTTCGAAAGTCGTTTAAATGCTCTGAACCTCCACTTTCTTAGTAGATAACCTGAAGATGTGCTGTGGGTGCTAAAACAGTCATAGTTGTACCCTTGGCATGTGTTAGCTGCTGAATGAATGGTAACACTTTTCATTAGTCATTGTTGTGAGTTGAATTGCATCACCTGACAATTCCTGTGTTCAAATCCTCACCCCCAGTACCCTACTTGGAGAGTGACTTTATTTGGAGATAGAATCTTTACAGAGGTCATGAAGTTAAAATTAGGTCATTCTGGTGGAGCCTAATCCAATATGACTGGTGTTTTTATAAAAAGGAGAAATTTGGACACAGAGACGTGAGTGAAGGGAAGACAATGTGGAGAGACGTAGGGAGAAGGTGCCATCCATGCCAAGGACACAGGCCTAGAACAGATCCCCACAGCCCTGAGAAGGAACTCACCTACTGATACCCTAACGTTAGACTTTCAGCCTCCAAACTGTGGACAATGAATTTCTGTTGTTTAAACCAGCAGTCCCAACCTCTTTGGCACCAGGGACTGACTTTGTGGAAGATAATTTTTTCATGAGGGTTGAGGGGTTGCAGGGGAATGGTTTCAAGATGATTCAAGCACATTACGTTTATTATGCACTTTATTTATATTATTATACAAACCATAATGTAGAATCAGTGGGAGCCCTGAGCTTGTTTTCCTGCAACGATATGGTTCCATCTAAGGGTGATGGGAGACAGGGACAGATCATCAGGCATCAGATTCTTTTTATTTTTTATTTATTTATTTATTTTTGAGACAGAGTCTTGCTCTGTTGCTGAGGCTGGAGTGCAGTGGCGTGATCTCTGCTCACTGCAACCTCCGCCTCCCGAGTTCAAGAGATTCTCCTGCCTCAGTCTCCCGAGTAGCTGGGATTACAGGCATGCGCCACCACGCCCAGCTAATTTTTGTATTTTTAGTAAAGATGGGGTTTTACCATGTTGGCCAGGATGGTCTCTATCTCCTGACCTTGTGATCCTCCTGCCTCAGCCTCCCAAAGTGCTGAGATTACAGGTGTGAGCCACCACGCCCAGCCTAGATTCTTATAAGGAGCATGTAACCTACAGTGGTACTAGTCTCTGGCCTGGGAGTCAGAGACCCCTGGTTTAAACCACTCAGTTTTTGGACTTTGTTATAGCAGCCCTAGAAAACTAATATGGTTATTTTCAATCAAATTGCCATTCTGTTGCCACCTTCCCCTGTTCTGAATGTGCCTTGTAACACCTATAGAAGACAAGTCTGTGGTCATGGCTCTATGTTCATTGCCTCAACTGCTCCAGAGTGGTCGGCAGACCTTTGGGAAGTCATAAAACTAGTCTTTTTTGATATTTTCAGTACTTTATACACATTTCATTAGATAAACCCTCACAACAACTGTCTGAGAAAGATACTATTATTTTCCCCATTTTATACCTGAGAAAATTGAGGCACAGATATGTTTAGTAACTTATCTCACATCTATGAAGTGGTACAGTGAGGAGGTGAACAGGTCCAGACACTTTGACCCCAGAGTCCTTGACCTTCACTGTCACAGTGAGCTCTTAGTAGCCTCCATGCAAAGAAGCTTAGAGATGACTGGGGTTGAAGGAATAGTAAGTCTGAATGGCCACCCCTCATCAGTAGGACTCTTGGCAGCAGGATGAAGCTGAAATCTCAATGCCTCTGCAGTGTCCTCTGAGGATCTATCACATTGCAACACTGGAACATGCTAGACAAAATGCCCCGCCCCACCCCGCCATCTGTAGATCACTGAGCCCACCAAGGCGTCTCACTGGTCACAGCTCAGAACTGTTGCTCTCCTTTTAGGTTCTGTCCCTTTATCTTTCAGGCTTTCCCAAAGCTGCCCCTGATGAGTTTTTTTGGGTTTCTGCCCACAGAACTGATGGAGGTGCAGAATGCCATAGCAATTAAGAGTGTAGGAGGCCAGGCACAGTGGCTCATGCCTGTAATCCCAGCACTTTGGGAGGCCGAGGTAGGTGGATCACCCAAGGTCAGGAGATCGAGATCATCCTGGCCAACATGGTGAAACCCAGTCTCTACTAAAAATACAAAAATTAGCAGGGCGTAATGGTGGGTGCCTGTAATCCCAGCTACTCGGGAGGCTGAGGCAGGAGAATCACTTGAATCCAGGAGGCAGAGGTTGCAGTGAGCTGAGATTGCACCACTGCACTCCAGCCTGGCGACAGAGTGAGACTCCATCTCAAAAAAAAAAAAAAAAAAAAAAAAAAAAAAAAAGGAGTGTAGGCCCTGATGTCAGATGTCTGGATTTGGATCCTGGCTCTGTTCCTTCCAGTCTGTGTGAACTCAGGTGACTCATTTAACCTCAGATCATCACCTATAAAATGGCGATAACAATGGTACTTATAAGGTTGTTCTGGTGGGGATTTAAATGAACACATGTATGCCTCTTGGACCAAACTTGAAGAGTACTTAATACTTGTTGATTTTTATTATACAATCAGTGGGATGGGATAGAGTGCCATAGTGATAACTGCCTAGAAGTGCATTTATTCCAGAAAGAGGACTGAACTATATCCGGTTTATAGTAACAAATTCATAAAATTTCAATAACTTGCCATCCATATCACAATAGAAACACAGAACTTGATATGTGTGTAGTTATTTTAGGATGTTTACAGTTTGGTAGAAAATGTGCGTGGTGTACAGTGGCGTTTAATAAAGATTTGTTGAATGAATGAATGCAATGTGAGATGAGGCCAGCCATGAGGCATCCTGGTTCCTGGCACTGCAGGAGGTGGGAAGCACAGGCTGGCAGAGAGATGCTTGGGCAGCTATAATAAAAGCAGGAGTGTTCAGTTGTCCAAATCCCCAATTCTGGAGGACAAGGTAGTTCTGACCCAGTCCAGCACAGAAGGTAGAGGAGTGAGAGAGTGGCATGAATCTCAAGAATCTCACCATCATTGTCAGTGGGGGAGCTGACGCCAAGGCTGGCGCTGAGCTGGAGGGAGCAAAGAGAAGAGGGCAGAGCCCTGGTTAGTTGGGCTCCAGTCTAAGTGGGGAACTAAAGGGAAAGCCAGGGACCTAGAGCCTATCAGATAGACAGAGTGTTCTCTAGAAGTTAGGGATGACCAATGGCTCTGTGCTCATTTAGGAATCCCTGCATCACTCAAGGGACCTCTCGAGGTAGTCATGGGGCAGCAGAAGCAGAAACACTGCAAACTCTGATCGCCATGTGAGCCACACCTGACCCCATGTGGGTGAAGCCTGATCCTACAGTGATTCCCATGTAACTGAGGCCTGATCCCATGTGAGTGAAGCCTGGTTCCATGTGGGTGAAGCCTGATCCCATGTGGGTGAAGCCTGGTTCCCAGTGGGTGAAGCCTGATCCCATGTGGGTGAAGCCTGGTCCCATGTGGGTGAAGCCTGTTTCCATGTGGGTGAAGCCTGGTCCCATGTGAATGAAGCCTGGTTCCATGTGGGTGAAGCCTGGTCCCATGTGGGTGAAGCCTGGTCCTATGTGAGTGAAGCCTGGTCCCATGTGGGTGAAGCCTGGTCCCATGAGAATGAAGCCTGATCCCATGTGAGTGAGGCCTGATCCCATGTGGGTGAAGCCTGGTCCCATGTGAGTGAAGCCTGGTCCCATGTGGGTGAAGCCTGGTCCCATGTAAGTGAAGCCTGGTCCCATGTAAGTGAAGCCTGGTCCCATGTAAGTGAAGCCTGGTCCCATGTGAGTGAAGCCTGGTTCTCTGTGAATGAGGCCTTATCACCATGTAAGCTGAGCCCGCCTCCTGTGTACTGAGGGCAGGTCCTCATACCTGGCAGCTGGGAGAGGTTGGGGGCACCTGAGCTGAGAGAGCATGCCAAGGACAGGGCTCCAGCTTACATATTGCAAGACAAAGAGACCACACCCAAACCCAGTGAGAACAGGCAGTTCCACTCTAAATAGACCGAAGGGACCTGTAGCTTGCATTGGCAACCTTCTGCCTCCTGCATTTCTTAAAGTGGAGTCGATTAATGGCTTTCCAGAAGCAAGGGAAGGATTTCTACTGTGCTCATCATGAAGAAGTGTAAACTGTTAAAATCTTTTCAGAGGGTGATTTTGCAGTATTATCAAAACATAAAAGATGGTAATTGCAATGTTGTTTGTGGCAGTGAAAAAGCAGAAATGGTCTAAATGCCATCAACAGAGGACTGGTTAAAAAACTGGAAGTACCTTTGTACTATGGAATAATATGCATTAAACTAAAGATGAGGAAGTAAATACGTACGCATAGATATGGAGAGGTGACCACATTATCATATTAAATGAAAAAAGCAGGTTTCAGAAGAATGCATCAGTATCATCTAATATGTATAAAAAAGAGTTAAATGCATGTAATATAACTGAGTAATGCATGGAGCAGACCCAAAAGGATGCAAACCAAATAAATGGTAGCTAATTCTAGAAAGACGGATTGATGGGAGATAGGAGGGAGAGGAAAGGAAACAGGGAATTTCACTTTCTATGTAATAGATTCCTGTACTATTTGCTTGTCATGTTTTGTGTTATAATAAGCATGTATTGCACCTTGCTTTTAAAAGATGTAAAAAAGAATCTCAAAATGAAACAAAACTTTGTTATGTTAGTATTGGAGTTTTATGTTTTCTTGGTTGGCTTCAGGTTTAGAGCAAGCTGCTTGTTTAGATAAAATAATATTATGTGGCTTTTTAAAAACACCAAGAGCCTGTGGAGAGGCTGGCAGTGAGGTTCAGATTTATCAGGACGTCAGAGGGTGGTCCCACTTCTCCCTAGCCAGGGGGGTTTGGGCAGGAGAGAACTTCCCAGGTGTGTCACTCACTGGGGTGTGAAGTCCATTCATTGGCCACCTTGAAGGGCATCCAGTGGGCACTCATTGGGCACTAGGTATTATATTCAGCACAGTGTCAGACCTCATACTGGATTTAGCTTGGAGCACTCTGTGGGGAATTGAGCTGAGCTTGGCATAGAACTCTTGGCCAGATTGTATGTTTGGGATGGCTGAGGTCATCTCACTGGTCATTGCCCAGGCAGCAGTACCTTATAACTCACTGGGCTGAGGGTGGTCACTGCATAGAGCACTTAAGTGGGTAATGCATTAGGCACTGGATGGAATCCTATGTGCACCGCTGCACAGGACACCCTGTAGAACTCTTACTGGATCCTACACAGAATGTGACTTTTGGCATCATAGTTGACACCATACAAAACTCTGAACTGGTCCGCAGGAAGCACCCTTTCTGGACACTACCATTACCCCAATAATGGGCATGAGCGGGCAACTGAAGAAGCTAGTTCTTGTATCTCAGACCCACTCAGCGGACACCTTCCAGGAGCAGAGCCTATTCTATGGAGGAAACTGAGCTACAGGCCCACCAGGACAGCCACATCCCAGGCACTGGGGAAGGGAGGGAAAGCAGTAGAGCCCACTCACATCTGCTGCCTCCTTCTTGCTGCCAGAAAGGCTGCAGGGCTTTGAAAAGGTTTGTTTGCAGAGTGAAACTCTGAGTTAATAGAAGCCACTGTCAGTGGTGCGTGTACATCCGAGAGGAGTGCGTGGAGTGAAGGCAAACATTTCCCCAAGAGCTTGGGAGGAAAGTGAAGCTCTGAGGTAGGTCTGTGCCAGGCTTGCTGCAGCTTGGATGGCAGACCCTTGCCTGGGGGTGTGCCTTGGCCTGGGGAAGTTCCCATTCACATGGGTTGCTTTAGTGCCTATTACGTCTCACATAAGAGGCAGTAAAGACAATGGAATATCTCAAATGGCTCCCGAGACCCTTCCTGAGAGTTGCTGCACCCTCAGTGCCAAGATCAAAGCCAGCCCACTGGAGATAAGATGCAGGGTGGCTGGTTGCACACCCTCATTAGTGAAGAGATGACTCCACGTATTTCAGGTTTACAGAGATTCAGAGTTGCCCCTCAGCAACCAAGAAATAACCACATTTCATAGATCCGAGGAATCACTTGGGAATGCTGAAGCAAAGACTGTGTCTTCTGAATCTAGGAGACCCACAGGAAAGGTGGCGTTCACCCCTCCTAACACCAGAATGCAACCAGAGGCATTTGGGACCAGCTAGGGCAGCTCTTTCTGTGATTAAGGAAGGCAGTTGTCTGTGCCTGGGAATTCTCTCACTATAAACTAAGGAAAGTTACTCACACCTTTACCCACATTCTTCATCTGAGCTGAGAAGAAAATGTTGGCTCTTCATGCTGCTCCACTTGGCTCAGTCTCCTCATTGTTCCCCAAATATGCTGAGTGTCTTCCATTTCCCTGGTTTTGTCTCCTTAAACTCTCTTTTCTAATAGCTTTTAAAAATACAGGTAAAATTTACATAACATAAAATTAACAGTTAACCATTTAAAGTGTACAATCCAGTGGCATTTAGTAATTCAGCAGTTGTGCAACCATCGTCTCTGCCTAGTTCCAAGTCATTTTTATCACCCTCAAAGGAAACTGTACCCATTAAGCAGTCATTTGCCTTTCCCTGCTCTCCCAGGTCCCTGGCCAACACTGGTCTGCTTTCTGTCTCTATGGATTTACCTACTCTGGATATTTCATATAAATAGAATCATACAATGCATGACCTTTTGTGCCTGGCTTCTTCTTAGCATGATGTTTTTGAGGTTCATCCACTTTGTCCTAGTAGCTTTTTATGGACACTATGTGGTATAGAAAGAATGTAGTCTTGGGAGTCAGATAGACCTGGGTTTTCATTCTGGCTCAGCCATTTACTAGCTGTGTGTTCTGGGAAAGTTATTTACCCTTTCTGAGCTTCAGTTCTCATTCATGAAAGCAGAAGAATAATCCCCACCTCATATATAGTTGTGAGGATTAACAGATAATATATGTAAAATCACCTGATGTTGTGTCTGGCACATAGTAGGTACTCTCCAAATGTTTGAGGCATAAGAATGAAGTTAAATGTGAGAGCACGATGTTCATAGTATGCTAATTCCTTGTCTTTACCCTTATTTATGCCTATTTTTCTGTGAGCGCTTTACTGCCTAGTGGCAGCTTTTTTTCTCCGAATTCCTTCACCCTTCCTTCCCCTTATCTAAATAATTTACTTTACACTGAACACTCACTGCCTTGTTCCTTTGTCAAGTAGGTTTCTTTTTTTGTTTTCTTGTGTGTGCATACTATCAACCAAACTAGACTGCACATTTTCTTGAGGTCAGGAGGTATTTTCTTCTTCCAGGGCACCTATGTTCCAGGTTTTCCAGGGTGGTTCCATTTTTAAACAATCTCTCCCTGTTGTTGTTGTTGTTGTTTTTTTTTCTTTTTTGAGACAGAGTCTTGCTCTGTCACCCAGGCTGGAATGCAGTGGCACAATCCTGGCTCACTGCAACCTCCGCCTCTCAGGTTCAAGTGATTCTCCCACCTCAACCTCCCAAGTAGCTGGGACTGCAGGCACTTGCCACCACGCCCAGCTAATCTTTGTATTTTCAGTAGAGACGGGGTTTTGGCATGTTAGCCAGGCTGGTCTTGAACTCCTGACCTCTAGCGATCCACCTGCCTTGGCCTCCCAAAGTGCTGGGATTACAGGCATGAGCCATTGCGCCCAGCCAACGATCACTTACATAGTCCCCCTAAACCATCGGGATATCATAGAAAATCCAATAGTTTGGCATCCAAACCACATCCCCCAGACTGCTTTGGCATGCAGAAGTGGCACAAGTTCCTTCTTTAGGCTAAGTTTGAACAATATAATATCTCTTAATGTTTGGCAAAGGTGTCAGTTTCCCAGAAATGCTAACCCCCACATCCTCATAGAAAGGAAATGGGTGGCAGTCAAGCCTCTATCCCAATTATCAGGCTGTAAAAGGTGCAAGTTGGCATTCTTAGGAAGGTGCTTCTTCAAAGGCACTTGCTGCAGAAGTTAAAGTCCAAATTAAAATTGATTCACATTCTCATAGAAGCATCAGCTATTAGAGAGTAGGTTCTGAAATGAGACGTGTTACCAGAGAATGAGGTCAGTTATGGACAGGGAAAATATCTTTCAGTGTTTCAGCATAACTTAGACTCACAGCTGAATTTATATGTTGGGCTTTTAGTACAAATAAAATGAATAATGCTCAAAATGTCCATTTAATGTTGTTGACCTTGTCCTTTTTTTATGTAGGATGTTGGTACTTAGAGAAGGGATAAAAACAGAAACCTAGAGTCAGAAACATTTATGAAGACAACAAATTTCTAGAGCAGTTGCTCCCAACCATTTTTTGGGTCACAGAGCTCTTTTGAGGACTTGATCAAAGTTATAGACCCTCTCCAAGAGAAAGGTGCCCAATATACAGACACACAAAATAATGTGTAGTTTTCAGAGGATTTTCAGGCCCCCTTGAAGCCCACTTAAGATCACTATTTTAGAATTTCTGTTATAATGACAGCCACCAGTCTGCCAGTTATCCTGTAAAGCACCAAAGGCACAAAGATGAGTAAGACATGGTTTCTGCTTTCTAGGGACTTATACTCAAGTGAGGCAGAGCAAACATTTACCCAGACAATGACACCTCAGCTTGTCAATTGCAGAAACTGACTAATACTCTGTACCATCTCTCCTTTTGCTTCCTACTGCCCTTACCCTGGTTTTGTCTCTCATTTTCTGGCTGGTAACAATAGCTTCCAAATTGCTGGCCTGCTGCTTATTTCTTCATCCCTCACATGGATAAGCAGTGGTTCTCCTGAAGCTCATTCGCTGAGGAAAGATTGGACCACTCCTCTCTTTGTAAACCTACCCAGGTGGTTTTCCATCCCCTACAGCATAGAGAACCAATTCTTGTCACAGCACTCAAGGCCTTCTGGTTGGGTGTCATTAGACATTTTCAGATTCACGTCCCATTCAGCCCTGCATGAATCCTACTCTATCAATACCAGACCCATCATTATTCCCTAAATAGAGCTTGCATTTTCAAGCTCCCCTGACTGGCTTATTCTGTACCCTGACCCCAGAATGCCATTTCCCTTAATATTCATCCATTAAATCTTTCTTATCCTCAAGGTCCCAGATGGAATACCTCCTCTGTTAAACTGTTCCCAACTTACCACGTCACCATGTCAGAAGTAATGTGGGCTTTTTTGAGCCTGTATTTTGCATGTAGTCAGTTCTGCCTTATAAAAGCGTATTGCCCATGTCTGTCTGATTCCTCTGAGGCAGAGGTGGCACCAAACTTATCTCTGGGGTTTAGAGTCTCTGCCAGAAGGGTGGCCCACCTGAGACTGAATTTGTGCATTTTTCTCTCTTCAGTGAGAAGATGCAGAAAGCTACCTCTGAATCCAAGACTGGCATTCCTTAGAAAGATAGAAGGGGAATCTGTTGGTGGGTCTTCCTTCGAAAGGCACTAAATATAGATTTTGTTAAAAGAGTAGGTGTAGTATGATTGACACAAAAAGGGGATCCACAATCCATCATGTGAGAGTTCAAAATAGAAGCTTTTCAGCTCTTGAAGACAGGCTTCAAGAGGGAAGAGGATGGCGACTCTAAGTCTGTGACGTGGAAGATCCAGAATTGATCCCAGAACAGTTCATTCCTGAGCTGGGCTTCAAATAGAAAGTCACACCGTATAAAGACTGGCTGGGTTGTCAGTTAGGAGCAGAAGGTCTGCCTCCTGCTCTGAGCTCCAGGCTGGCAGCTTTGCCAGCAAGAATGATACTTTGCCTCTTGAGACTCTGGGTTCATCCCATGCCAGAGTGCTGTTCTTTCTTCATGTGGTCTTCACTCCACATCCACGCAGTGCTGGGCAATGGAAAAAGCTACAGCGAGGGTCCTGAGGGTTTGCTGGGCCCTTTAGGTTAGCTTCAGGTGAAGACAACATATCCTAATGTGATGGATGTTCTTAGAGCAGAGGATAGGATGCAGCTTCTGTAGTTTGAAGACAACTCCCCAGTGGGAACTTCTGCTTAGCCATCGGTGCCTATCTCTGAAGTCAGAGCAGTGAGATAGAGTCAAGGTGGTCTGGACTTTACCCTAAATGCTAGGGCCTGCTGGCCACATCACCAGGAGAATGTTGGTATAGAATTTATGCTATTGTCAGAATGCAACCCGAGGCATCTTAATTGGATCCCAAACAAACAGGTTTGCAGAGGAACCTTCTGCATATCTGTAATCTCTAGCATTCAAGCCCTTGTTCACAGCATGGGCACAATAAATGTTCATAGAATTAAAATCCAAGTGCTTCAGAGCCAGCTCCGAATATTGATTCTGCTATGCAAACTTTTCTTCCTATTTGCCACCATACCAAACGCCACTGTTTTGGTCCCTCTCCAAGGTCTCTGTCTCTAAGCTCTTAATTAGAAAAAGGAAGCAGTAATTATTAAAGTTATTAAAATATGGAATATTGCAAAGGAGTGGATTAGAAGTCTTCATGCTAATCCAAACAAATTGTGCTAATGTTACTTTGATTCTGGCAAACCCAAACCCGCAGAGGAAGATAAAAGCTAGGGCTTGTTTTCTAAGTGGAGGGTTTAGCCTATTCACTAAGCCAGGATTCATCAAGCATTCACCAGGAGCTGCAAAGGAGAAGCAGGAGGAGATGAAAAGAAGAGAGATGTGAACACTATAGAAAAGACGAAGTAGGGAGGGGAAGAGCTGTGTCAAAAGAATCAACCCGGTAGCTGTAATTCATCAATCTCCTTTCACAAGCTCCTCCCTCTTCTAGGAGCTACAATCTGGGGCACAAAAAAGCGCCTTTTCTACCTCATAACTTCAGTGACCTCACTAATGAAGATGATTGCTCAAGCCTTTTGCCCAGTTCAGACACTTTCGCAGATCTAACTGCCTTAAGTGGACAGGGCCACTTAGGGAGAAGGATATATGCTTCAACCATCACAGACCACAGAGCTCAAACAGAGTTACACTTTGGACATATTTTGACTGGGAACCCACCTGGCATGGAAGGTACTCACATGCATCTGAAATTCAACAGATACTAGATATAGCTCAAAATGCACACCCCCCGTTTTTCCTGTGAGGACCCCATCTCAGCCAATGGAACCACCACCTACTCCACACACCTCCAAGTCACATACCTGAGAGTCATCTTAGATGCTCCTCTTCATTCCTTTGCCAGTGTCTTTGGTTGCCAAGAACTGATGATGCAAACTCAGAGATGTCTTTTATATCTTTTTTCCCTCTTCAGCACCACTGCTCTAGTTCATATCCTCAGCAACTTTTCCTGTACTGCTTTTCCAATCTCTTCTCCTACCACTTTCCCAATCTACCACCTTCCAGCCAACCCAAACTTCTCAGAATTTCCAAGTCTCTGTGCCTTTGCACATATGATTCCTCTGCTTGGAGTCTTTTCCCTCCATTGACCACCTGGCAAACTCTTGCCCATTCTCTGAGGCCCAGCCTAAGGGTTGTCATCTCTGACTGTCCAACAGTAGTGTTGGTTCTCTCAGAGCTTTGGGTTTGTGCCATCACAGTCCTGGCCCTATGTCACTGCCACTGTGGATTGGACAGGCCTGTATCTCTAGAGGCTCTGAGACTGTGCACTGCATGATTACCTATCCCTGGGGCTTTGCAGAATACTTACTTGCACATGGTAGCACTCAGTATCCCTCTATTGATAGAACACTAGTTCTGGAGAGTGATTAATCCCATAGATTCTTGCCTCTGTGAAGGACAAAGACACTAGTTTGAAAGGAAGAAGCTCCAGAGATACCACAAAGAACTATGTGAAATCTTGTGACTTGATGAATTATAAGGTGATGTTTGAGGCAAGAAGCAGGGGTCTGAAGGGAAAAGGAGGATAATGAAGAAGTGGCACTTGAGTCTGCTGGCTGGGACTTTATTGTATTTCATAAAGTAGTGCTAAAAAATCATTACCATAGTTAGGATTTGAAAGACTTGACGTAAAGATTTCAATTTAGAATAACTACCACTTATGAACACCCAATATGTCTAGACAGTGTATGTTGCCTACTTTATGTTTTAAACTGACAACTCTACATGTTAGGTATATTTATACCAGTGTTATAGATGAAAAAATTGAGATTCCGAGAAGTTAAGTAACTCACCTGTGGTCACACAGATAGAAAGGGAGTGGAATAATAATTTTTTAAAAGTTGAAACACTGATCTCATTCCCAAACATGATCTCTTCATGCTAACCTCAATTTACCCTGAACAATGGACGTGTACCACCTCTTCAGGATCTCTGCCAGGAATCAATCACATCTTCAACTTCTTCTCTCACCAAAAATACAGTTTAACAATCTCTGATGAAATAGACTGAGGTGTGTGCAATTTGCCCTCCTTCTCTTCAGTCACTCCTGGTTTGGTACCATGAAGAAAAGAAAATAGGCCCAAAAGGAGTGGACCAAATGAGAAACATGATTTTGTTTGTTCCTCATCATAAACCTGGGCTGTGTCCTGTCACTCGCATTTTCTGGGTGAGGAAACTGAAGCTCAAGGAGGTCAGGGGATTCGACTATGTCTGAACAACTAGTCAAGGGAAGAACCAGGACTGAAACTCAGGCATGCATTCTCCTAGTCCCACACCTGTTCCTTTACACCAGGAATGCCTGTGCCCCAGCTCCCAGCATGGTCCATGGCAACCACTTATGTCTGAATATATGATCTATTATTGCACTAATAACTTGACAGGTACTATACAAAATGCATTGCATGAATTATCTCTTTTAATTCTCATAACAAGCCTATGATGTAGGAACTATTATTTGTCCCATTTTATTACAGAGGAAGAAACTGAGGCACAAAGAGATTAAATGACTTGGTTAAGTGGCAGAGCCAGGTTTTAATCTGGCTCTGATGACTGCTGAGGCTTTGCTCTTGAAAGTGGTAACATGCGCCTCTCTGTCTTCTAATCATGGAGTGTTATTCAATTATCTCCTCTCTCAGAGAAGGCCAGTGCTATCTTCATTTAGGGCTGGGCTCAGTTGAATAAATTTTACATGGCAGGCCTCTTAAAAGTCTTTTTTTCCAGATTTTGAAAAGAAGTAAAAACAGTCCCCTTGGAAGATGGAAGAGAAAGATAGTTTGTTGCTGGCTGACTTTCATCAGTATTAATTAATATCACCTTTTGAAAGCCCCAGGGCTAAGGGGTGAATATTTCCTTGTATTTCATTTGAATTATTTACTGAATTGAATTCTGAAATGAAACTCTATGCAAGCAATGACCCATGCAGACACTGCAGGTGCTACTTTCATCCTGTTAATGAGTTTTGCTAGCTAAAGACAATCCTTTTAGGGGTTTTGTCTCAGTTTCAGGAAAAGGAGTTTGGAGAGATAGTGATGAGAATACCACAGAGTCCCCAGGTCATGGTTTTGTCCCCTCCCTCACTTCATGCTTTTAGCTTTTGAAGGCCCACAGCTTCATCCTCCTTATCTGCTTAGCTCTTTAATGGATAGTTTTCTCATCTGGCAAATTGGGCTGTGTGAGGGATAATAATCATAGCTGCCATAACTCTGATTTCTGTTGAGTTTCTTGCTCCTTAAGATAAGGTTGGGCCTAGCCCCCATTGCATCTCAGTAGATAGCCAATATACTACCCAAGATTTTAGTGCATTCCCTGGGTAGAGTGGTGGTTCTTAACCTTATAGTCACCTTGTACTCTAAGCTCCTGCATTTGCAGAATTTGTTCAGTGTTACCTGTCCCTGTCTGCTTCTGAGAGACAAGTCATTTTACTCAATTTGCCTGGTAGCAGCCCTGATAGCCTTCCTTTTACATACACACGGCAGCTGGCGTAGTTAACACTGATCTACCAAATAGGGTATAATTTTGTGTTCTTTACTCATCTAGTTTTTGAGTCTGCTGCTCCTTCCTTCAAAGTAACAAATAGTGTCACATATTGAGGGCTTATGGTGTGTTAGAATCAATCGCCTCCATATGTTACCATATTTCATACTCAAAATAGTTCTGTATGATAAGAGTTTTTATTCCCATTTTGCAGATGGAGAAATGGCAACTCAAGTCATAACAAGGAAGTTAAGAAACCAGGATTTGAAAAACTGTCTGATTTCAAAGTCTTAACCCTTGCCTCCCTGATACTGCTCTGAAGGCTGAACGTTTGCTGTGCTCTGGCCTAGCTTCTGGTCCAGGGGAGGGGTTGAGGTAGATGCTCTTGTTTGGTACCATCTCTTCTTGTGCTGGGTATTCTGGTAGGGCACTGGGCTTTGTCAGTGGAGTCTGAGGACTATGCTCTTTATAGGGAAGACAGAGGCCTTTATCCCTTTCTTCCAAGTCTCCCATCTCTTCTTGAGTTCTCTCCACAAGACAGTGCTCCTCCAGTTGCCCATAGGTCTCCTGAGCACGCCTTCCTTGGGCATGACTGTTGCCATAACACAATGACTGGTGAGAAGGAAGGAAACTCTCCCATCATCTCCAAGCCATGATTTAGTGTATTGTTGTATTTTAGTGTATTTCATATGGAGTAACCCAGTCTCTACCTCGTGGTCCTGAAAATATATGCCTCATATATCTGACAAGGTATATCTCAACTCAAAGGTTGGTCTTTCTTGGAAAGTTTTCTTCCACTGTCCCAAATAAGCGGGAGTCCTTCTCCTACTCCAGTAGCTCTGTCACATCTCTCTGATTCACTGAAATCATATTTATCTCAAATTGAAGTTACTGGAATGACTCCATTTCTACAAAGTGCCCAGAAAAGGCAAATTTATAGAGACAGAAAGTAGATTAGTGGTGGCCTGGGGCTGTGGGTGGGAACAGGGATTAACTGTAAATGGACCTGAGAGATCTTACTAGGGGGATGAAAATGTTCAAAACTTATCTATAGTGATCGTTGTACCACTCAGTAAATTTACTAGAAGTCATTGAATTGTACACTGAAAATGGGTGAATTTTGTGATATGTAAAACATACCTTACTAAAGCTGTTAAAAGAAGAAATTACCCTGTTTATTTTCCTCTTTATTACTGTCTTATATTCTGATTAGAATGTAAGCCTATGATGGCAGGGATCTTGTCTGTCTTGTTCACCAATATGTCCCCAGCACCTAGAACAGCACCTGGCACATAAAAAGAGCTCAGCAAGTATTCAGAGAATGCGTGAATAAATGAGCTAGCAATCTCTTGCCATTTTGTAAACACTCAATACAAGCCTGTGAAAAGATACATACTCAATACAGAATCAATAACTTCAAATCTAAAAATCACACATTAAGGATAAAAGAAATCACAAACCCTCCAATCTCAATGGTGCCAGATTGTTTGCTGTTAACTCAGCATTTTCTCTACCTCCTTCTACATCATCTTCATCATTACATCATCATTATAGAGAAATCTGCAATTACATTTCCCAGAATTCCTTTACCGGATGGTTGGTTCCCTGTTAGATTCTGTAAACTCTTGTGAAAGTTGAAGTAGAAGCCATTATTCTCTGACAGCAATTGTGGGCAGATGGGAAGCGGGAGAAAGGTGAGGTTTGCAGAGCTGTCAGGTTAGTTCCTATGAGTCATCTGCTTTAATGCTACAGGTAGCTGAGATTGTAGCTTTCCTGCAATATCTGAAGTTTGCAGCACCTCTTGCCCTAATCTTTGCTACCCAAGTCTTTCCAATGGTTATGGTTGTATAAGTGTGTAATTCCTTATATTAAAATCTTTCCTGTTTGGAAAACCTGGAAGTGGTCTGGTCTCTTTTTCTGATTAAACTCTAACTAATACAATGGGTATAATTTTTAAAAACTCAGGGTTGAATGTTGGTGAAGAGAAGGAAGGGAAGAGCTTCTTTGTGTCCTTTTCTAGGCTTTAGTTGGCCTTAGGAGGAACATTCTTTCTTAATCTCTGGACACCATGGATCTTGAGGGAATGAGCCTCTTTTCCTATTCCCATCAGACTTCTGTCATCTCTTTCTCTTACTCTCTGTTCTATGGTCATTGTGAATGGTTTCTTTCCTTTATATTGTCTTCACCATCTTCCAGAAGCCCCCAGTGTACCTTTTCCCAGAGCACTCATTTATGGAACTTGGGCACTTTTCCTGCTTTTTCATTCTTGATAAAATCACCCGGTTGCCTGTTTACATCAAGGGAGCAGAGCTGACACTGGGCAAAATTCTCCAAAGCAAGACACATCTAGCTTACTCACCAACCTTCCCAAACCTTGTGCCAGACAGTTATGGAGCCAAGTACTTAGATTTGCTGCCTAGAAAAATACATTGTATAATGTGCTACTTCCTTCAAATCATACCAAAGAAATGAAATTAGGCTAAGATCACCTTTTAATAATTATTCTGTCAGACTACACTGTCTTGCTTCAATTGGAGCCTGAACAACTGTGTTTCTGAACCCTCTGTAGAAACAGGCTGGGCAAAATCTGTAGGCTCTTCGCTACTTAGTTTGGCCTCACTCAGCTCCTCTTATCTGCAGATCCAGGACCTCTTAAAGCCTCCAGCCATTCCTGATCAGGACATAACTTACAACAGCAGCCTGGTGCCCATAACCTGGACAGCCTGGAGTGAAGTCACACTCCCAGACTTGATGTTCGAATGACAAGAATGAACTCTGACTGTTTGAGTGCCCCACAGTCCTGGGACTTCCTGACTCAGGATGAGACTTTGCCAGACTGGGCATTTGCTACCATCTCTGCCCTGTGGTGGCCTGCTGATTATGCCTTGCATTAAACTTTCTCTTTCTATGAATGGGTCCCAACTTGAACTCTATCTCTGTGGTTGGGACTTTCACTCAGGTCAGTTTCTTTCTTCCATGCTGGAATGGTAGTAGAGAAGTGCTGAAATCTCCTACCTGAACTCAGTCCTCCCAAGTTACTGGTTGAGGTCCTGCTAAGAATGAATGCCTCACTAGAATTGCCATCACCTGACTGTATGCATATACATCTCTTCCAGTACCCGAGCTCTTCCCTTTTCAGTACTCCATCATCCTGTCTTCTGTCTCCCACCCACCGCACCCTACCAGTAGCCTTGCCTTGCCTAAATCAGTGCAGAACAAACTGTACCTGTCAGACCTTGTGTCTTGAGCCATCCAGTTGTCTTTGCTGGAACCAGCTTCTTCAGTTGAGCTAGTTGAAATTCAATAAGTATTCATGGATCTTCTGTTATGTGCTAGGGGACAGAGAGCCAAGTATGCCTCAGTTCCTACCTCTAGGAGTCCACAGCATTGCCTAGAAAAATGTCCCTCTGCTGGCTGGCACACATCACTCACGGCCCACTGTATATCACATCTAAGTCCGTATTCCAGCATGGCAGAATTTCTCACAGCTGGAAGCAAGATTGAATGCAATGTAGGATGAAATCTTCTTGTTAGTTCAGGCAGAAGCAACACTGGGGTTGAAATTCTCCAAGTAATATTTCCATTTGTCTGGGGGAAATTGATAGAGGCTTAAAATGCTTTTCTGCTTACAAAGGTGGAGGGAGTCAGTCAGATCACTGGATAGTCATAGTCTGGTAGAAATATGCAATAATGCTAATATAAGATTCATTCTATGTGTGCCAATAACTTAGGGAGGGCCTTGAAGGCTGTGAATTTTTGATGGTTTGTTGCTTTAGGCAAAACCAGTGCCTAACCTAACAATGATGACAATGATAATGATAAAGTTGGAAAGAAAGTTAAGGAAAAAAAAGGGCATTCATTGTGCTTCTGACATGTTCCAGTCGTTGTGGAAATGGAATCATCAAATACTAGGAGTATTTCCCATCTACAAATCTCAAAGACCCTGGGCACGGATAGGATAGTGTTTCTTCTAAGGGATATTAGAAAGATTTTTAAAACCACTTCCAGCTTAAATTTTTCCTCTTACTTGGAAAAGCTATAAGCTTTTCATGCTATAAGCTGCCTTTCTTTATAAAACTATGAAATTCTCCTTCAGATACAGTCAAATTTTATGGCCAAAATGTAGAAGATAAATTGGGAGGTAAACACATTCCTGTATTCATTGAAACATGCACTCCATAAAACTGATTCTACTCTTTATAAACATTTATTCCACCAGCACCGGGAATGGCTGAAAGTGATGGGGAGTATGTATCAGGAAAGGCTACCACATGGACACAAAATAAGGAGTTAATATATCCAGTTCTTGTTCTTTGTACTGAAATCCCTCAGTTTCTCCACAGGGATTGACCAAGCTAATGAAATGTTAGAGATGCCACTGACTGACATAGACACAAAGTGTCCTGGACACCTCTGAAGGAAGACATGCTAATTTGAACAGATCCTTTCACCATCAAGCTTAAAAAATGGCAGCAAACACTGGGCTCAGTGGACTCAAGGTTATTTTAAACCAAAAGCATATCATCAACATAGCTTGCAAACAGTAACTTGCAGTCCCAGAGGACTCCGCAGGCATTGCTAAGGTGCTTTACTGGTAGAAGTCCTCTGATTTCATTTTCACTCTGGATACCAGTTTCATATTGAAGGTCTGTAAACAGCAGTAAGGGGCTTCTGTATGGAGTATTTTCTCTGCATCTGATAGTCCAAGACTGTCTGTAAATGAACAATACAATTTTCAGGCTAGAGGGGTGGACTGGAAGCTGTTCAGATAGGATTCTAAGGACCTGAATGAAGGGAATCCATTCATTTGGCCTAAGGAAATCTGTTACTTCAGAAAAATTAGTGATATTTTCCAAATCACATCAATGCCAAGGAGCTAACAGAACTTCTTGGACATAAAATAGTCATGTTTTTCAGGGAAACTTGATTGCTATTTGGAATTCTATTGTTACCTTGTTCAATCCCTCTCATGTATTAATAAATGCTTTTGGTAGCAGAAACATTCCTTCTAATGTAAGAATTTAGGTTCCAACCAAAAGAATACATATACTTCTGGAAGCTGATTAGGGAGTCTTTCTCCTCAGGAAAATTTATACACGGTGAGCCCCCCAGAAAGTGTAGATCTGACTCGGGAAGGTCTAGAGCCAGGAAATTTCACAGTAAAGCCAAATAGTAGCTCATCCAACTGAGTGCTCTTTTGGTCTTTTGCATAGGAACTTCTTTCACTGCAGACCAGCCGGTAGCTCTTCAGCAACTGAAAAGCTCAAGGCTCCCTCTAGCACTGCCATCTTCATTTAGTATCCTTATGGACCAGCCCATCCAGAGGCAGGACCTTGACTGTTCTCTATGCACGTGTGAATTTTTGTTTTTGACTGTTTGATTCCATCTACATAAACAACTGTAAAAAAATTGACAAATAAAAATTATATATGTTTGTGGTATACAACATGCTATTTTTCAATATAGGTATCTATTATGAAATGGCTAAATCAAGCTAATTACCATATCCATCACCTGATGGTTGTAATGAGAATATTTAAAATCTACTCTCTTAGCAATTTTCAAGTAACAAATAATTATTAACTATAGTCACCATGCTGTACAACAGATCTCTGGAACGTATTGCTCTTATTTAACAGAAACTTGTACTTTTTGACCAACATCTCCCCAAACCCCCACCCCCCAGTTGGTGGTAACTATCATTCTACTCTCTGCTTCTCTGAATTTGACTTTTTTAGATTACACATATAAGTGAGATCATGTGGTGTTTGTCTTTCTGTGCCTGGCTTATTTTACTTAACATCATGTCCTCTATAGGTTAATCCATGTTGTCATAAATGACAGAATTTCCTTCTTTTTTAAGGCTGAGCAGTGTTCCATTGTGTATATATACCACATTTTCCTGATCCATTCATCCGTTGGTGGACATGTAGGTTGATTCCATGTTTTAGCTATTGTGAATAATACCACAGTGAATGTGGATATACAGATACCTCTTTGATGTACTGATTTCTCTTCCTTTGGGTATGTACCCAGAAGTGGGATTGCTGAATCACTTGGTAGTTCTATTTTTAGTTTTTTAGGGATTTTACTTTTTCCATACTGGCTGTACTAATTTACATTCCCATCAATGGTATACAAGGGTTTCCTTTTCTCTATATTCTTGCCAATGCTTGCTATCTTTTCTCTTTTTGATAAAAGCCATTCTTACTGATATGAGGTGATATCCCATTATGGTATTAATGGTCAGTAATGTTTTACTGATGGTCAGTAATGTTGACCACCATTTCACATACCTGTTGGCCTTTTGTATATCATCTTTTGATAAATGTCTATTCAGGTCTTTCACCTGTTTTAAAATCAGCCAGCCAGGCACGGAGGCTCAAACCTATAATACCAGCACTTTGGGAGTCCGAGGCAGAAGAATTGATAGCTTGAGCCCAGGGGTTAGAGACCAGCCTGGGCAACATAGTGAGACTCTGTCTCTATAAAAAATAAAAAAAAAATTTAGCTGGGCTTGGTGGCTCACTCCTGTAGTCCCAGCTACTTGGGAGACTGAAGCAAGAGGACTGCTTGAGCTTGGAGGTTGAGGCTGCAGTGTGCTGTGATCACACCACAGCGCTCCAGCCTGGGTGACAAAGTAAGACCCTGTGCCAAAATAAATGTGTAAATAAATACATAAAATTAGGTTATTTGTTTTATAGCAGTTGAGTTGTAAAAGTTCCTTATATATATTTTGAATTTTGCTTCTTATGAGATTTGCTTCTTATGAGGTTTGCAAAGTTTTTTTTTTTTTTTTTCCATTCTGCTGGTTTTCTCTTCACTTGTTGATTGTTTTCTGTTGTGCAGAAGATTTTTAGTTCAAGGCAATCCCATTGTCCATTTTTGCTTTTGCTGTTTGTTCTTTGGGAGTGATATCCAAAAAATCTTTGCCAAGACCAATGTCAAGATTTTTTCCTCCTATATTTTCTTCTAGTAGTTTACAGTTTTCAGTCTTACATTTAAGTCATTACTCTATGTATATGCACTCTTAACCATCAGCTCATGCAGTGGACTTCAGGTGACTTAACAACAACAGCAACAATGACAAGAGTAAAATAGATAACACTGATGAAGCACCGCTGTGTGCCAGGTGTTGGGAAAAGTACTTTTTTTTTTTTGAGATGGAGTCTTGCTCTGTTGCCCAGGCTGGAGTGCAGTGGTGCAATCTCAGCTCACTGCAAGCTCCGCCTCCCGGGTTCACACCATTCTCCTGCCTCAGCCTCTCGAGTAGCTGGGACTACAGGTGCCCACTACAATGCCTGGCTAGTTTTTTGTATTTTTAGTAGAGATGATTTCACCGCATTAGCCAGGATGGTCTCGATCTCCTGACTTTGTGATCCGCCTGCCTCGGCCTCCCAAAGTGCTGGGATTACAGGCATGAGCCATCACGCCCAGCCAGAAAAAGTACTTTTTATACTTTATCCAACTGAATCCTCACAATGATAATGTGAAGTAGATATTATTACTCACACTGTACAAAAGAGGAAATGGAGGCACAAAGGTATAAAACAATTAACCCTGTTGCACTGCTGGTAAGACAGCAAAGCTGGGATTCAAACTCAAGTCTATTTGAGCCTGAGTCCCAACCACTGCTACCCTACACTATTTTCTCTAAAATGTTGTCACTGTTTGGAGAAGAATACATTTTTTTAAAAGTTTACTTTTTCTGTTTGGAAAATTTATATTAATTATTAAAAAATTGAAAACTCAAGTAACATAGAAAGTAGAGAAAATTATCACCAATAGTCTTACTATTCAGACAATCTGTGGTTAATATTCAGTTACATTTCTATGAAGCATTTTCTCCATACAGAGTTTTAATAGAATTGTGATCATTCTCCAGGGAAGACCTTGCAGACTGCATTTCTCCATTTTAGAAACATTATAAATGTCACTTATAACTGCTACATATTATCATAGCTAATGAATGAACATGATCTTCTTGACTCTTCCTCTCTCAGTGGACATTTAGAACTTTTTCTTTCTTGCTTTTTTTCAGTATTTCAGATCATTTCTTTAAAGAAAGATACTCTTGGCTTTCTAGAGTTAAATGAGGATACCCAGGAAGGGGACAAGGAGAGAAAAAGGAGATATCTTCATGATACTGCCTATTTTCCACAAGAAATAATCAAGTGAGGAGTGGGGGCAGGGTTAGGGACTTTGCCCCGCCATCACCATGCATGGAAACATCACTCCCACATCTTGACAGGCTGCTGTTCACCATCACCGCGTTCTCTTACTCCTCCCTAGGCTCTGAGTGTGAAGCTTAGAGAGGGGGATATGATGGGAGAGGTCCTCATCTCGAAAAGGCTCATGGCCATTTCAGGAGTACCGCATTTTCTTGGACTTGCAGGAGAACTGACCAGCTAGTCATCTCTCCTGGGCAGTAACTGGATACCCAGTGGCGGCAGGTGCTGGTTGGGTTCTCTCACATTTGGAGAAGCAGTGAAGATTGGCAACTGGATCGTCACGGACTGAACCCACAGCCCCTCCTCACCTGCCTTTCAAGCAAGGAGGATGAATTCTTCCTCTCCTGATAGCAAGTCATTTATGTTCCAGCTGTGAAAATTTGATCAAAAAAGGATGAACTTATTTCAGTGGGTTAGAGTTCATTGCATATATAGTCCATCATCTGGAAATTTTTACACTAACTAAAAATAAAAATAGATTTTCTATTATATGGTTTTTTTTTCCCTAGAAAGGATTTAGTCAAGCTTCAAGGGCCAGACCATCTGAATTAACTCTGATTCTCAACTCCAGATTTGAGATCTTTGAGTTCTGAAAATATCTCAAGGGGTATCATGACATCTACAGCATTTGCAAAACAAACAAAACAAAACAAAAAAGAAAGTGTAATTAATTAAAAACACATTATCACCTTGACATCTCAATTATCCTGATTTGATCATTACACATTATATACATGTATCAAAGTATCGCATGTACCCCCCAAACGTGTACAACTGTATCAATAAAATAAAAAAAGTAAAATGAAAAAACATAAGAATTTTGAAAGTATTTTTTAAAAAATCATCACTGGCTGGGCATGGTGATTCACACCTGTAATACCAGTACTTTAAGAGGCTGAGGTGGGAAGACTGCTTGAGCCCAGGAGTTCAAGACCAGCCTGGGCAACATAGCAAGACCCCATCTCAGTTATTTAAAAAAACAAAACAAAACATCATCACCTGTAATACTTATGTTTAGAAAGGCAGGAGGTAGCTTAGGAGAGATCTTGATGTGGTGGCAGGAGCAGCGAAGTGGGATAGTGAAGGCCAGAGTTAAATAAAGTGTCTTCTGGTTACCACCCATGTCATTTTTGGAAGCCAGCCTCTCTGAGCCTCAGTTTTTCGTCTGAATATGGCAGGGCAGGAGCTAAAATTCAAGCACATACTTCTGTTGGAGACAGCTCCTGCCAGGGCCACAGGGAGCCTGCAAGGAGACCCTGAGATGACATTTGCTATGTGGGATGGGATGTTCTCCTAGTGTCTCCTGAGATGCCAATACCCAGTAGAGCCCAGAATCTGCTCAATATTACCCCGTTGACTTGCTCTAAGATACAGAACAAAGAGTTAGGATGAGGCAGATCTTTTAAAGAGGCACTCACTAAACCTGCCCCATGGAAAAGAGGAATGTTCTAAGGCAAACTTGTTCCCAGATTCAGTCCTGGAAATCCGCGTGCTTCTGGCCCACCTCCCCGCTATGACCTGTCCTGCATACCTGTGTGTCTCCTCTGTCCTTCCTCAGGAATGAGAATCATTCTGCTCCTTCCATTTGGCGCCTGATTTGGTTTTGGACTTCGACTACCCTTTAGCTTCTTTCTCTGATGTCCTGCCCTTTACAGCACATGATTACCCAGAGTTTGGAGTATTCCCAGCACTTAGAAGCCCTTTAATTTAAGTCACATTCCTTGGGCCCAAAGTGTGTTAGGAAGAACCCTGGGCTGGAGGTTAGAAGACCTGTGTTCTTGTGGCACTTTCTGGTAAGTTTCTTAATGTGACATTGTGATATAATAAATATATGTTTGGTCTCCACTCCTGGTTCCTGGCATAGAGCTCCTACAGTTCGTGTAATTTCCTGATTGATGAGGTGCCAAGGAAATCTTTTGTTCTAATACTTGGTCTTTGACCCTGGATCCTGACATAGAGTTCCTAATCTCTTAGAAAGTCCTGGGTAATAGGAGTGTCTTTTGTTCTAATGAGGTGACTGTCAGTGGACTTCTGGATGGTGGCTGCTCATCAGAAAGATCAAGATATGATTAGAAGCTTAGAAAACTTTCAGCCCCCCTCCCCACTACACTCAAGAAAGGGGAGAAGGGCTGGAGACTGAGCTGATAATCAGTCAAGCCTACGTGATGATGCCTCCATAAAAATCCCTAAAGCACAGGGTTTAGAGAGCTTCCAGATCACAACACGTGGAGGTGCTAGAAGGTGGTGCCCAGAGAGGGCATGGAAACCCCGAGGCCTTCCCACATACCTTGCCTTCTGCATCTCTTCATCTGTCTGTTCATCGACCTCCTTTATCATATACTTTATTAATATAACAAGTGGTAAACATATGTAAGGCTTCCCTGAGTTCTGTAAGCTGTCTTAGCAAATAAATCAAACCAGAGGAGGGGGAATCATAGGAACCCAGGAGTTATAGCTGGTGGATCAGAAGTAGAGGTCAAAACCTGGAACTTGTGACTGGCCTCTGATATGGATAGCAGTCTTGTGGGACTGAGCCCTTAACCTGTGGGATCTGACGTGATCTCCAGGTAGATGGCATCAGAATTTAATTGAATTATGGGACGCCCAGTGTCTGCTGGGACTCAGTGTGTGTAGAGCAAATCCCACACATCTGGGCATAGAAGTGCTCTGTGATATGTTGAGCATTCAGTGTGTGAGAACAGGAAGTGTGTGAGAATAGGAAATGATTTGGGTTTCTTATTCCTTACACTTAACATCTCTAGGCCTTAGTCTCTTCATATCAAACTTTAAGGAAGAAAGTGTGAGTGGGTGGGTACAATCTCCCTTGTCCCAGAATTCTGTGATTGAGCAGTGGGAAGTTCTGAGCTTGTTAGAAAAAGGGAATGCTTTAAGAGATCAAAAAGCATGGGGGGAGGAGAGGGCGGGTCACTGTGACACCAGAGCATTGTCAGACTCCAACCCTGAGCGAGTTTGCAGAAAAACGGGAGAGTGGAAAGTTGTGTTATGAAGCCCCCTAAGTGAGAAGCTTCCTTCTTGACACACAAGACTGTAACTCACTCAAAATTGTATTAAGGCTATAAACTGCAAAGAGCTCTTCTTGAAGAATTTATGAGGGGTCTGAAAGCTGTATATTTTCTCCAGAGACATCTATTGTTTGTTTATAATGTGTGCATGTTTAATTTGCAATAAAACCAGAGGCACTACTATACAAATAGCAACTCATCCACCCTCAAGTGCTGTCTTGGAAGAAGGAGGAAGAGAGGCGAGGGTGTTGGGGGGAATTCGAGGAAAATTTATCACTTTTCCCTGTGAGCAGAAAAAAATTGAATTGTTGCCTAATTGCAAGAAGAGCTGTCCTGATGTGCTTATAGAAAAGGTGACTGTCCTGGAGGTCACCTGGAGGATGGAGAGGGAGGTGGTGGTGGTTGGGGTGGCCCTTGAGTATCTATCTCCTTGTCTCGAATATTTTCTTATCAGAGTTCCACACCACATGACTTCTCCCTCAGGTGATTCCTCCTTACATATGGGGTCTGCAGGTGAGTGATGGGGACTCGCAGACCTGTGATCTGAAGGGAACTTTGGGTCCTGATTGTTACTGGAGGACAGCAGCTAGGAAATGGGAATTTAGATGAGAAAAGTACTAGCATAGTAGGAGAAGAAACCCTGTGCGGGTGCTCTAGAAGAATATATGGGTACTGGGTCGGCGGAGGGAGAAGGAAAGTCAGCCCAGAGAAGAAGGGCAAGGCTCTGAAATTTAGTGAGAGTCTCTTATGCCAGGCTGGGGGCAAGTGCTTTAAATACAGGACTTCTTTCAATGTACTCGGAAACTCAGGGAGATTGAGATTATTATCCTCATTTTGTACAAGGGGAAACTGAGGCACACAGTCAGTAAATAGTGGAATCAAGCTGTCTGACTCTGAAAGTCATTGCTTTGAGCCAATGTGACGTATGGCCTTGTTGTGGTTGGCTTCATGAGAGGACCAGCTTCCTTGTGGATCCTGATGGGAGACTCATCTTTTCTCCCCAGGAGGGTTCATAGGATGCTGTATTGGAAAGATCGACCCTTGGGAGGGGATGGAGGGTCTTCATGTTTTTACAAGGAGCCCTTGATTCTTCGAACATGGGCCTGCTATAGCCCTCTTTACAGAAAGGCATGGTGCTCAGGTTCCATTTTATTAGTCAAAGTCATGGAGGGGATTATGAGCCCCCTGTGTAATGATAGTGAGCATCTGTGTCCCAGATTCAGTCACATATTAGTGGAACAATGTGTTCTGATGTACCCATAGGTGAACATTTTCCCCTCCTCGCCTCTTTAGAAGGTAAGCTTCATGACATCAAAGACCATCTCTACCTTTTAACACTCGGTTTCCTTGCATCTCGTACAATGTCTGCCTCATTTGATGAGTAAAGATTTGGGGACATAGTTCTTTTGGAAGGCAAGGACTTCCTGTGCCAGGTATGGTTTAACAATTGGTTCTCTAGGCTTCAATGCTGGTACTGGAGATGCTACATTTTATATGTCACTTATCTCACTAGAAATTCTTTTTTCAAAATTGCATCGTAGTCCTTTGGATCGGAGTAGTCTCCTTCGTGGAGGCTGGAGAAGGGGACAGAGACCCCCATGGCTTGTCCCTCGCTGTCAGGACTGGCATTCCTTACTGGATGGTTCCCGCAGCACACTTGTGCAGAGCTTGTGCCTGTTGCTGCTGCCCTCCGGAGTACCACCTGAGGATCGAGCCAGGTGCAGTAGAACTTGGAAAGCATTTGGAAGAGCCGGGATCCCTGGAAAGAAGGGGCTTGCTTTTGTGGTGGTGTCCCTGCAAGGCAGAGCAGTGGAGGAATTGACAGATTTGCAGAGGGAGCCTTCTGCTTAGTGTTCAGTGGGGCTGTGGGTGATGACTTAATGCCCTGGCTGTCCACCATCTTGGGTCTGAATGAGAGTCCTTACCAAGGAGGCATGCACCTTGCCAAGTGACCATGCACTTCCTTACAGCTTACTCTTTTAAGACACCAGTGGTTGCTTTCACAACCAAAATGTATCTCTCCAATATACAGCAATGGTGGCATCTGCCTTTATACCCTGTGTCTCAGTGGTCTCCAGTACTAACAGTGTCCAAGTTCTCTTACCCATCTGTTCTCTGCTCTGCAACCCCAACCCAACTGACCCTCTGGTGTGTAGAGACAGCTCACACCTACAAAGCTGACAGAAAGGATTACATATCCTTTTTGGGTTATGTTTGCATCATGGCTTCCCCAGACAGCCCTAGATGGTACAATGGATTAGCAAGATTAGTCCCAGTAATAGGTTCTGCCAATACCTTGGAGGTTTTATAGGAGATATTATCCAAAAGAAACTATCCAAGCAGAGAAGTCCCTTGCTTGAAACTCTGAGTTGTTGGTTATTTACCTGATGCTACAAGCTGTTTACACAGAGCTCTCTGCTCTGTGAATGCACAAGGTCATTGCTTTCTGTAGCTTTTGCATGTTGGTGCCACTCTTAGCCATTGTGGTTTTGATTTCATGTCAGTTGCTGCTGTTACTTAACAATATGGAGGCCTCCTAGTTACAACTGGAGTCAGTCTGTTCACCCAGACTCATCTACTTATCTCTTCAAAGCCCAAGGACCCTCTGCGCCTCTTCTACCTGGCTGCACACAGGTGGTGCCTACTCACCCAGGACACCCCACAGGGATTTCAGCTTAGTCCCCTCACTATAAGCCCTTTGCCTTTTAGCACCGAACACCATTCTGGTGTGCCCAGGGGAGAATTTGGAGGGTTTCCCTCAAAGCCCAGTCTGCTGCAGACCCACATCTGCAGGCATCCAGCTCACCCTGGGAGGCTCTCAGGGAGCCAGAACAGGGGTGCCAGGAAGCAAGGGGATTTGCCCATGCCAGCTCCCACCTTGTTTTATCTGCAGTGCTGTCATGCTGGCCTTTGTCGCCTCACACAAGCTCTTAGCCCCCACTTCCCAAAAAAATTGCATGATGCTGTGGCTGGGTGAGAAATGGGAGTTCCTTTGAGATGTTTTTAGGAGCACTAGCTGTGGCTGAGGGACTAATCAGATTCTCTGCGGGCTGGTCAGAGCCTGATTACCCCAGGCTAGACCTGGCTTGGAAAGACTCGTGAGAATCCCAGAGGACTGGATTCTTGTCAACACTGCCTTGGATTTTATGGCTGCACATCCCACTCTAGTACCCAATTCCTTTTCTCCCAGTGGCTGAATCTGCCTCTGTCTCTAGGTAGGGCTAGGCACTGTCTAGGAGGATGAGCTGCTTCTTATTCACACTGGACTCCAGGTGGCTGGCAGTGCTGCTGCTGCTGCATCCACAGAGCCTTGCTGCTCTCACAACCTCTTGTTTGTAGCGGGTGGCTCATTAATTAATCAATTAATTAAGCAAAATTTATTGAATATCTACCCAGTACCAGGTCCTCTGCATTGGTGCAGGTTCCTTAATTGTACCTATCAAAATGTAATTAAAACTGTTTTACATATAAGGGAGTTTGTCATAAGGATGCAGGGGTGTTTCATAGAATCCAAAGAGGAATGGAGCCAAACCTCAGGAAGGGACTGGAAAAACCACCAGACAGTCTCTGAAAAACCATCATGAACCCAGAGATGCTCTCATCTGGTCCCTAGTCTCTGCTTGAACATCTGTTTCATTCTTATTTCTTGGAAGACTGGTTTTTTTTGCTGTTGGTTCGTGTGATAGGTACAAGAGACTGCTCCCAGTGCCAATGTCTTCCGTTCCAAAGAGCAGGCCTGGCTGTCATAGAGTCTATCAGTCCCACTTCCAACAGGAGAGAGAATGTGATCAGTTGAGTTTGAATTAGGTATCTACCTCTTGTCCAACAAACTGTGGTCAAAGGACCACGGCTATGAAAGACAAACCTCCTGAGAACGCCAGGTCAATTTAAGTGGCCATTGTGAGTTGAAAGGTTTCTACAGTGTGCCGCTAGGCTTGGGGATTATAGAGGTGAGTACAACACGGCCTTGCCTTTAAGGAACTGACAGGTAAGGGGAGGACAGATAAATGCACATTAAATGCAATAAAATAAAACAGTATTTCTCAACTGGGGTTGGATCGTTTTGTCCTCTGGAGACATTTGGAAATGTCTGGAGACGGCTTTGGCTGTCACAACTGGTAGTATGTGTGTGGACGGTGTTGCTACCGACATTTAGTGGATTGAAGCTGGGGATGCTGCTAAACATTCCATAATACACAGGATGGCCTCACAGTGAGGAATTATCTGGCCCAAAATGTGGATGGTGTAGAGGTTGAAAACTATAAAATAAAGTAAATGTATAATATGTAAAGTTAGTTTTAAATCTGTGGCTATGGTCTGCCCACCTTTCTCCAAAACACCTTCACCATTTCTCCCTGACAGCAGAAGATATCTAAGGAAGTGGGCTCCTGACTAGCCTGACATCTCAGAGTTCCTGAGGCGCATATGCAGGTTAGATACTTCCTCCCCCAAGCACACCCATCTGCCTTGGCCTCTTACTAGTGAAAAGTCCTTATTGCCATTGTCATTGCAGAACACAAGTCTGCATTCTGGAGGAGGGCTGTCTTGGGAGTACAGTTGTTCTCCATCCTGTCTGCACAGTACAATCCCCTAGGAAGCTGTGGGCATGTCCAATGTACACCCAGGTCCAGAACTTTTGGTTTAATCGGTGATGGCTTTTATTTGCCAGTAGAAGAAACTGAAAGATCTTAGGAAAGCTGGGTCAGGTCGTCCATAGAGCTCTTTGACTTTGGCAAGACTCTCACCCTCACTGAGCCTTTGTTTTCTTACCTATTAAGTGGGAAAACACCTGCCTCTTAGAATTATTAGAAGACTCAACAGAGGTAGTGAATGTGGAAGTGTTCTGCAAATCTAAAGCTCTAGACAGGTATTTCCCCTAATATTAGAGCTGGCTCTTAACAACACACTTTCAAGGTTTTCATTAAGTGTAAGAAATGATAGCCTGGAAATGACATGACTCACCTTAGAGGGTGATGGACTGCCAAATCTGAATGCATTTAAGAAACAGGAGGGAACCCAGGTCTCAGGGCCTTAACTAGGTAGGGACTGTTTAGCCACAGAGCTAGTCTGTTCCCTGTCCACTTTTAGATGCAAAGTACTTATTTACGGAAAAAATGGGAGAATGTTCAGGAAAATTGGAATCTCTAATAGCATGTGAATGAGGGCAGCAGCAGCAGACCTTGGAAATAAAGCAACTCCATGGGGTTCTATTTTTAGAGCACACAGGTCCATAACTGCATTTCATCAGCAAAATGGTGCTGCTTCAAGGCCAGGGCCCGCCATGGGCAGGGCAAAGGCTCGTGCTTTCCCTTGGGAAATGTCTGTCAGAAGCATTCATTTGATTCCACAGATGTGTCTTTGGAGGTAAAAGAGGATTTCACACAAAATGAAAACAAAGTATCTTTCTGACAGGTAAATGCCCCTTTGCAAAGGCAGCAATAACACATTTGTCGGGGAGGCGAGGAATCTTGAACTTATTTTTGATATAGATTCAATTGCCCCTTTAATCCCAAATAACCACTCCGTAAATGTATGAAACAGAGCAGCCTAAGGATAATTGCTGAAATGGGAAAGAGGCAAAACCACTGCTTTCTATCTTGAAAAGATTTTGCCTGCCTTTCAAAAGTGGTGTGTGTACGAACTGCTACCACTAGCACAGTGCCTCCCTGGCTTCTCGGTGCTGCAGACATGCTGGGAAACCGGCTCTTTCCCACGTGCCCAGCAAAGAACGGGAAGCACTCTTTTGTAATCACCACTGTTGCCCCAAAGTACACAGATTGAAACATCAAAAATTTATGGAATAATAGATGTCAAAGATGGAAAAGAGGCACTGGGGTCATGGATCCTGTCTCCAGTGGTCCAGACAGCAGAAGTAATGATTGTCCCTGACCCAGACAGCAGCTCGCACTTGCCTCACCGCTGAGGCAGCATAGACCACTTGCACATCATTTTTAGAGGGAGGACGTTTTTTCTTCGAAAGCCTCTCTCTGATTGGTGTTCAGGCTGTATTTACTCAAATACTTCCCTTTGCCTCTTCTTTACACACTTCCTCTGGGATTGGAGACTCCAGGCTGAGTAGAGACAAGTCCAGATCAATACTAGAACTAACTGAGTATAGCGGTGGTTTAGTTCATGGTCAGGGTAATGGGTAAAGGCCAACAGCAGGAAACCACCAGGATTCTTTTTTTATTTTTTTTTTTGAGATGGAGTCTCGCTCTGTCACCCAGGCTGGAGTGCAATAGCGTGATCTTGGCTCACTGCAAGCTCCGCCTCCTGGGTTCACGCCATTCTCCTGCCTCAGCCTCCTGAGTAGCTGGGACTACAGGCACCCACCACCATGCCTGGCTAATGTTTTGTATTTTTAGTAGAGACAGGGTTCCACTGTGCTAGCCAGGATGGTCTCAATCTCCTGACCTCGTGACCCGCCCGCCTCGGCCTCCCAAAGTGCTGGGATTACAGGCGTGAGCCACCGCACCTGGCCAGAAACCACCAGCATTCTAACAGGGGACTATAGACTGTATAGCCCAGGGAGGTCCCCAAAGTCATGGTCTAGATTTTTGGACTGGAATTAGAGATGTTTCCTTTCCTTTCCAGTGTGCTTTGGCTATCGTTATATGTTTACTGATGTATACTCTATACCAGGTCCTGTGCTAGGTTGATCACAGGAATACAGACATGAATGAGATACAGAAGGAATTAAAGAACTAGTTCCTTTTTGTAGGAGTTCTCAATTCAGTGAGGTTTATAAACAGGGAGCTTTAAAATAATTGGAAGTATAGTAACAGAAAAATGCCTGATGCATCATGGAGCATTGGAAAGGGGCACCTGGCCTGGCCTGAGTGTGGACGGGTGGTCATTAGGCCCAAGTTAGGAATAGTGAATAAGGACAAATCCAGAGACAGCAGAAAAAGAAGGAGGAATCTCTACTACCTATAGAAGGATGACTTGGAAGGGGCAGGGGATCATATTTTATCCTTCAATGTTTTGTTCCTTATGAGATCAGATGTGGCTTTGCTTCCATCTTTTACCATCTTGATGGAAGACTAATCAATACATGAACACCTCAAATGTTTCGGTTTGAATCGTTTGAACCCTCAAATATTGGGCTGTGTTAAAGACTGATGTCACCTTGTGGAGGGGACTTATAGCAGGTGAGCGTAGTGGGGTAGCAATGTTTGTATCTATAATGATATGACCAAAGCATCCCTAGGACATGCGAGTGTGGCAGAACTCAAAAAAGCAGTGAGCACTGGTCCATATTCCATCTGGGAGAGAAAAGCAGATCCTCTTCAGACTTCTCAGGGTCTTTAGGCAGTGGTTCCTGAGCGTGGCTACATTAAGATAGAGATTGTGTGGTTACAGCACAGTTGAGGCATAAGCATGTCAAAATAGCAAGCCATGCCATGCCCTGGCCCATGCACAATGACCCACATCTTGATTTGCCTTTCCCTGTATCCTGCACACCGGCCACAGCATGGATCTTTCTATGGTATCTTCTCTCACTTGGCTTTTTTGACATCGCTATGGCTTGGTGTTTCTACCAATGACATTCTCCTACTTTGGTGTCCATAACTTAATACTCCTTCCAAGCTCCTGTTTTTGGCTTGCTACTTCAGGTGACTTGTATATTTACCTGAACCTGCTAAAATTTGGCACTTATTCATTTGATATCCAGTGGGGTAGTAATTGCTGTCAGCTCAGCTCTTGTTGCTGTTGCTGCCTCAGTTCTCTCGTTTGTTCTGTTGCCCTTCCTACTATTCAAAGTGAAGGTCAAACTTGACCTTCACCATTTCAGGGAATGGCAGGAATGGAAAGAAAATCAGATAAAAGTAATTATCCTGATGTGAGAAACTGGTTTGGAAGAATAGTTAGCTTACCAGTTCTCTCTCCTTCCTATTTCTACCAAAAGAGAATTTGAAGACACAAAAGAGATGAGAGTGAAGGAAGACAGTATATGCAGGTGAGGGTCACTGAGAAGGGACTCTCCAGTGTTAGGTCTAAACTGGCTACAGAATGTCTGTATCCTCCAGAAAATACAGGGGATTGCTCATCAATGGAATCCTGGGAGGTAGCAGCTCTGTAGCAGTTCTCCTGCTGTGTGGTATGGGAGCAGGGAAAGAAAATCACTGTATGAATACTGGGGCAGACAGGCCCTTAGACAACCTACTGACTTTCCTGCTGCCCCAAGAAGTATGGGAGAGCACTTGAGTTTACTTGTGGTCCTGAGACTAGAGTGGGAGTTAGCTGAGAGAGTATCAGAGACCCAGAGGGTGCCTCTTAGCTAAGACAGAAAAAGCTCTTTGCAAACTTTTGTTCACTCACGCCCATTTATATCCTTTTTTTTTTTTTTTTTTTTTTTTTTTTTTTTGAGATGGAGTCTCACTCTGTTGCCCAGGCTGGAGTGCAGTGGCGCGATCTCGGCTCACTGCAAGCTCCACCTCCTGGGTTCACACCATTCTCCTGCCTCAGGCTCCCGAGTAGCTGGGACTACAGCCACCCGCCACCATGCCTGGCTAATTTTTTGTATTTTTAGTAGAGACAGGGTTTCACCGTGTTAGCCAGGATGGTCTCGATCTCCTGACCTTGTGATCCGTCCACCTCGGCCTCCCAAAGTGCTAGTATTACAGGCATGAGCCACTGTGCCCAGCCTATTCTTATCCATTTTGCCAAAGCAAGTCGCATGGATGAACCCAAGCTGGGGCAGAATAAGGTCTTCGCACAGGTGTATTCTTTGCTTTTTTAAGGAGTGAAGTAAGAGATCAGCAGGACTTGTTTTCTATTCATGAACCCAAACAAGATCTGGTCAAAGCAGGATGCAGTAAAGAAACTGGCCGAAACCAGCTAGGACAAAGGTGGTGATGAAAGTGACTTCCAGTAACCCTCACTGCTCATTTGCAGTTGCATGCTGTAAGACATACCTGCCATCACTGTTTACAAATGCTGGCATGGCAACATCTAGAGGTTAACTTACATGATACTGGAAATGCCCCATTCCTTTTCCAGAAAGTTCATGAATAATCTGTCCATCGTTAGCATATAATTTAGATTGGGTATAAATATAGCCAGTCGGCAATCCAAAAATTCCACTCTGGGGAACTCTGCATATGGGTTAGCTCTCCTCTGTCTATGGAACAGCCATTTTGCTGTACACTTTTGCTCTAATAAACATGCTTTATTTCACGTTGGCTCTCTCTTGAATCCTTTCCTGAGTGAAGCCAAGAATCCTCTAGGACTAAGCCCTAATTTTTGGGTAGGTCTGCATCAGGAGGAACAGTAAAGTCACAATAAAGGGATGGATCCAGCGAGTGTGAAGAATTGGAGCTATTAATATCTAGCACAGCAGATGAGAAGAGGGTCAAAACTGGGTATTGCAGGAGCCATGTTAAAGCTATGATGTACCACTTGGATGCCAGGCTTAGAGCTCAGCATGGAGCAGAAATGTTTCAGGAAAAGGGTGGAGCAGAATTTGAAGGGGATGGCAGATGTACACATGGCCACACATCTGGCTTTCTCTTGAATTTCTTAATACCTTGGGATAACTGCTGGCATGATTCCCCAAGTTTGAAAGTCTTGCATAAAGTTGCTTAAATAATGGATTCATGTTTACCAACCTAGGTAATTCAAAAGATACTAGCTGTAATTCAGTTTTCCAGATCCATTTATCTTGTATGGCAGAAGAATGGTCAGCCAATCTATTGAAAGCCACATTAAGGTACTTTTGGGTACTGAAAGATGTATAAGCCATTTATATTTAGATGTTCTGGCTATATTTCTTGCTGAGATATGTCCTCTTTGGATCAATTCACTAAGTAGAATCAATGTGGTGGTCAGCATAAATTAAGAGCCTGGAATTCCATAGTAGCCTTCTGTAAAGCCTCATTCTTTTCATCCTCTAATTTCCAACTCCTCCAAGCTGCTACTTTCTGTGGGCTCAGGCCCACTGCATTTCTTAGCCAATTCTGATAGCAGGAAGTGCACTGGCCCCACTCTGGATGGAGTTCGTTAATAACCTGTTGTAGCAGAACTACTATTCCAGGGTGATAGGTTGACGGGGAGCACCTGAGCCATAGCATTTCCTACCCTGGCCCTCTTAATACTTGTCTAGTGGGAGGCTTTCATTTCAAGACTCTGTTCATGAGCTTGGCAGTGTGATGTCAAACAGCAAGTAAAGGATTTGGTGGTTGTATTTTCAAAAGTCATTTTTAAGCTGCCCCGCTCCATATCCATGCCTGTTCTCCAGCCTCTCACACCACTGCAGTATCTTTTCCTTCCAGTCCATTCCTTCCAGTGTGGCCATGCCCAGTTTCTCCTGGCCCTCAGCTGGTCTCCTCCTGATTGACTTAAGCATAGCTCAGATGAATTTGGCATCTTGGCCTTTGTTCTAGGACCCTCACTCATGAAACACTCCATGAACTGCTCCGTGAGAATGAATCCTTGGTAAGGCATGTGTGCGTGTATGTATGTGGGGGGTGCTCATATCTGTGTGTTGCTTCGCTGACTCCATCCATAGAAGGACCATGGTTAGAAGATACTTAGGCTCCTAACTCAATCGAAGGCTCTGATCTGATCATTAGCACAGTCAGCTAAATTCATAACACATTCAGTTCTTGTCAATTCCTTTTCCCTGGGAATTGGAGAGACCACATTCCTTGTGCCCTCCCATAACTGGCTGGAGTCTTGTGAAAGACTTGATTGACCATGATTTTGATGCTGTTGCCTACCTGGGCTTCAAGTGTCACCTGCCATCAGAACTTTCTCCTATAAATTTTTTTATTTCCCCAACTAGTGTCCCTTTGAGCTCTGTGTTTTGGGTAATTGAGATATCTCAACTAGAGCAACCACTACAGCCAAGTCCTTTCTCCAATGCCTAGCCAAACTAGTCTCAGCATTCTCTGCCTTTACTCTGTTTGTGTTGCCAGTGTTCCTTATACATCCTCCTCTCCCTCTGCCAGCGGAATGACACTGGAAGAGGGGATGCCCAGGCTGAGACCCTAAAGGATGACATTGCCCCTTTCCATGTTCAAACTCACAATTCTATCAATAACAGCAGTGCAAAACCTGAGCAGATGCCTCAGGAAAAGAATCAGAGCTGCAGGTGAAGAGGAAATCTGAAAATGAAAGATTGCAAAATATTTTCTTAAAAATTCCAGTCTATAGAAATGATTGCTCTGTAACATTTACCAAAATGTCAGTGTTCTCTAAAGCTCTCAAACACCCATCCTGGTGATTAAGAAATCAATAATTAACATGCAAATCTGAAAGCTCTAGGCAAATTGAATATTAATTACTGACTTCATAAGTGGTGGCTGCTCAGCAATATGAAAATAGTTCAGGATAATTAGGATTTAACAACCTTCAGACATAAAGAAAATAAATACAGGCTTCTTGATGGATGACTTTATTTTTATTTCATTATTGTATTATAAACATTCTTGGTTTTTCAAAGACCAAGGAGGAGAAGAGAGAAAGGGTGGTTTTGAATATTTAGCATATTCATAGTGACAACTCCCTTCCACCTCCTCCACTGAAATCCTTTGGGGATTCTTGAATGGAAGTTAAGTTCTATAGTCTAAGATTGCAAGGTGACCTAGTTGGTTGGGAACCAAGAAGTACTGCACAGCACAACTGAAGAATGACTAGGATAAATGGTCAAAACAAGCCACTATTTCAGATTATCTCATTGCTCTATAATACTTGTCTTGGATGTACCTATCCTTGAACACATGAGTCCCACTTCCTTCATTTTTAAGTGCATTTCAACTTCTGATCTCATATTTCAGCTACTGTATTTTAGGGACCTTCTGGCTTCATCTCTTCTTGGTCTAGTATCTTGGCGTTCTTCCCTGCCTCTACCTGCTCTTGGTTCCTGGCACTCACTCCCAGTAAGTTCCTCAGTTCCAGGCATCTTACCCCTTGGGTGGTTGGTATTTTCTGGTGTTCTTCTTAAGGCAATCTATACCTAAAATTTTCAGCCCCCTTTGTGTATTGTATTTGTTGATCATTATCAGTTTTCACATTTAACTTTTAAATAGAGTTTTTGTTGGAAGATAACATTCATATAGAAAAGCACATAAATCATAAATGTGCTCTGTGTATTTCCGTCAAGGGAATACACCCATATAACTACTAACCAGGTAGAGAAATAGAACATTAGCAACACCCCTGCAGATACCCAATACCCCCTCTCAGTCATTATCCTCACTCTCCTTCTCTAAGGTAAGCACAACCTTAGCATCACAGATTTTTAAAAACTTGTTTTGAACTCTATAACTGTGTAAATAAAATCACTCAGTGTTTTTGGTGCCTTGCTTCTTTGACTCAATGTTATGTTGTGGAGTCAACCATGATATTGCCCATATTAGGTTGGTGCAAAGGTAATTGCAGTTTTTGCAATTACTTTTAATGGAAAAAACCATCTAATCAACTGCCAGCACTGCTGGAATAAAGTAGACTTACTGAGTCTTCTGGCCATCATCTTTCTCCTGTGCTGGATGCTTCCTGCCCTCAAACATCAGACTTCAAGTTCTTCAGCTTTTGGACTCTTGGACTTACACCAGTGATTTGCCAGGGGCTCTTGGGCCTTTGGCCACAGACTGAAGGCTGCCAACTGTCAGCTTCCCTACTTTTGTGGTTTTGGGACTCAGACTGGCTTCCTTATTTCTCAGTTTGCAGATAGCCTACAGTGGGTCTTCACCTTGTGAATCTGTGAGTCAATAGTCCTTAATAAAATCCCCTTCATATATACATCTATCCTATTAGTTCTGTCCCTGTAGAGAACCCTGGCTAATACAGAGGACATTTAGATGGTTTCTGTTTTTTTGATAAAATTGTTAAGTGATGAATTATAACATTGCTAAGTGATGAGTTATGATGAGTAAAATTGCTAAGTGATAAGTACTACAGTTAACTTTAGTAGATACTGCCAAACAGCTTTCTACTGTGGTTGTACAAATTTACACTCCCCACAGCAAGATCTGAAAGTTCCAGCTGCTCTACCTCCTTGCCAATATTGATACTGTTTTTGTTTTTCATTTTAGTCATTATGTTGGGTGAGCAATGGTATTTAACTGTAGTTTTTAATTGGCATTTCCTTGAAGAACATCTTTTCATATGTTTATTAGTGATTTAGAAATTCTCCTTTTTGATTGGATTGTCGATCTTATTACTGTGTTTTAGACATTCTGTCTATATTCTTGATGTAGTTCTTTGTGGGTTATAGGTGCACACTGCAAACATGTTTCATCAGTCTAAGGCCCTTAGACTTTCATGCCTTCATCCTCTAAGACTGTGTCCTAACTTTTCATAAATAACATCTCCTAATTTTAATGTAGTCTAATTTGTCAATCATTTTCTTTGTTAGTAGTAATTTTTGTGTCCTGTTTAAGAACTCACTGGTGACCTCAAGATCATAAAGATATTTCTCTATGTTGTCTTCTGGAAGAATTATTACTCTACCCCTTACTTTTAGATATACAATCCATTCAGAATTAGTTTTGGGAGGGGTATGATGTGAGATAGTGGTCAGCATAAAATTTTCCACATATGTATTTGTAATGGCTTTTGATGTGTGAATTTGGCTTGGTTGAACTATAATTCTCCAGAATTTCCTTTGTGGTATGCTCCCAATTTTGGTGGACTACGAAGGACATTGTTAGTCCTTGGGGCAGAGAAGGAAGACAGTGGCCACTTTGTAGTATTTTTCTAGTTACATTTTCCCAGTTATTCAATCAAATGTAAAACTATAAAACTTTTAGAAAAAACAAAAGGTCCCGAAAATTTCCTCCTGTTTTTTTCTAAGTTTTAAGAGTTTTACATTTGAATTTGTGATTCATTTTAAGTTATTTTTTACATAAGGTGTGAGGTTTTAGGTGGAGTCCCTTCCCTTCCCTTCCTTTCCTTCTTTCCTTCCCTTCCTCCTTCCCTCCCCTTCCCTTCCTCCGTCCTTCTCACTGTCCCTCCCTTTCTTCCTTCCTTCTTTCCTTCCTTCTTCCTCTCTCCTTCTCTCTGTCCCTCCCTTTCTTCCTTCCTTCTTTCCTTCCTTTGCCTATAAATATCCAATTACTCCAGAATGATTTGTTGAAAATATCTTTGTCAAAATCAGTTGGCTATATTTATTTCTGCGGGTCTATTTCTGGGTTCTATGTTCTGTTCTATTGATCTATGTGACTATTCCTTTGCTAATACCATGCAGTCCTGATTACTGTTGCTGTATACAAAGGATATGAACAGACATTTCTCAAAAGAAGACATTCATACAGCCAACAGACACATGAAAAAATGCTCATCATCACTGGCCATCAGAGAAATGCAAATCAAAACCACAATGAGATACCATCTCACACCAGTTAGAATGGCGATCATTAAAAAGTCAGGAAACAACAGGTGCTGGAGAGGATGTGGAGAAATAGGAACACTTTTACACTGTTGGTGGGATTGTAAACTAGTTCAACCATTATGGAAAACAGTATGGCGATTCCTCAAGGATCTAGAACTAGATGTACCATATGACCCAGCCATCCCATTACTGGGTATATACCCAAAGGATTATAAATTATGCTGCTATAAAGACACATGCACATGTATGTTTATTGCAGCACTATTCACAATAGCAAAGACTTGGAATCAACCCAAATGTCCATCAGTGACAGATTGGATTAAGAAAATGTGGCACGTATACACCATGGAATACTATGCAGCCATCAAAAAGGATGAGTTTGCGTCCTTTGTAGGGACATGGATGCAGCTGGAAACCACCATTCTTAGCAAACTATCACAAGAACAGAAAACCAAACACCGCATGTTCTCACTCATAGGTGGGAACTGAACAATGAGATCACTTGGACTCAGGAAGGGGAACATCACACACAGGGGCCTATCATGGGGAGGGGGGAGGGGGAGGGATTGCATTGGGAGTTATACCTGATGTAAATGATGAGTTGATGGGTGCAGCACACCAACATGGCACAAGTATACATATGTAACAAACCTGCACGTTATGCACATGTACCCTACAACTTAAAGTATAATAATAATAAATAAATTAAAAAAATAAATAAATAAAATTGGGTAGAGTGATTTCTTCCTTATTCATCTTTTTAAAAATCTTTCTAGCCATTCTAATACCTTTGAGTTTCCATATAAATTTTAGAATGAGCTTGTTTATATCCTCAAAATCCTTACTAGGATTTTAAACTGTATTAATCTTTTGTATCATTTTGGGGAGAATTGACTTCTTTACTACATTGAGTTTTCTAATCCATGAGTACAGTATGTCTCCTCATTTATTTAGATCTCCTTTTCAGAGTTTTAAGTCTTCAGCATAAAAATCCTTTACATGTTTTATACCTAAGTATTTTATTGTACTTTTTAGTGATTGTAAATGGCATTTTATTTTAAATTCATTTTTTACATTTTTACTGCTAGTATATAGAAATACAATTGACTTTTGTATGTTGGTCTTGTATCCTGTGAGCTTGTTGAACTCTTACTCATTCTAGAATTTTCTTTGTGTTTAGATTTCTTGAGATTTTCTATGTAAACCATCATGTTATTTGAAAATAGGGACACGTTTCTTCCTTTCCATTCTTTATATTTTAATTTATTTTTCTGTTTAGCCCCTTTTCTTGCATTATTATTCTGGATAGGACTTCTCATACTGTGTTAAGAATGATAAGAGTGGACATCCTTGCTTTCTTCCCAGTTTTAGGAAGAAAGCATTCAGTCTTTCACCATTTAGTATAAATAGTGCAACAGGGTTTTTTGGGGTTTTTTTTAGCTGTTTTTTAATCAACTTGTGGAAATTCACTTCTATTCCTAGTTATGTAAGAGTTTTTTTTTTTTAAGTCATGCATGGGTGTTAAATTTTATCACATGATTTTTTTCTGAATCCATTACTATGATCATGTGATTTTTTTCCTTTGGCTGTCAACATGATTGATGACACTGATGGATTCTGACTCTTTTGAATATTGTCCAGTTTTGTATCTGTGGAATGAATTTTTCTTGATCATGGTATATAATTTTAAAATGTTGAATTTTATTTCCTAATATTTTGTTAATAATGTTTATGTCTATTTTATGAGGAATACTGGTTTTTTGTTTTATTTTTTGTATTGTTTTTGTCTAGTTTTGGCATCAGGGTAATCCTGGCCTCTTAAAAAGAGTTTAGAAGTAGTCCCTTCTCTTCTGTTTTCTACAAAGATTGTGTAGAATTGTGTTAAATTTTCTTCAAATGTTCAGTAGAATTATCCAGTGAAATAATTTGGGCCTGTAAGTTTCTCTAGAGGGCATTGTAAAACTACAAATTCATTTTCTTTAATAGTTACAGGGTTATTCAAATTGTCTATTTCATATTAGGTGAGTTGTGGTGGTTTTAATGTTTTTAATGGCTATATAATTTGTAGTGATGCTCCCTTATTTATTTCTGCTCCAAGTTATTAGTGTTTCCTTTTCTTCTTTGTTTTTGTTTTGTAGATAGGGTCTCACTCTGTCATCCTGGCTGGAGTGCAGTGGCCTGATCTCAGCTCACTGCAGCTTTGACCTCCTGGGCTCAGGTGATCCTTCCGCCTCAGCTTCTCGAGTAGCTGAGATCACAGGCATGTGCCACCGTGCCTGACTAATTTTTGTATTTTTTGAAACGTGATGTCACCATGTTGCCCAGGCTGGTCTCAAACTCCTGGGCTCAAGCAATCTGCCTGCCTCGGCCTCCCAAAGTGCTGGGATTACAGGCATGAGCCACTGCACCTGGCCTCTTCTTATTTTTTGATCACTTTGATAGGGATTTATCAAGTTTGTTAGTCTTTTGAAAGAACCAACTTTTGGCTCTGTTGATCCTCTCTATTATGTTTATTTCTTTTTTTTCCCTATTTTTATTATACTTTAAGATCTGGGATGCATGTTCAGAACGTACAGGTTTGTTACATAGGTATACGTGTGCCATGGTGGTTTGCTGCACCCATCAACCCATCATCTACATTAGATATTTCTCCTCATGCTATCCTTCCCCTAGCCCCCATCCCTGACAGGCCCCAGTGTGTGATGTTCCCCTCCCTGTGTCCACGTGTTCTCACTGTTCAGCTCCCACATGCGGTATTTGGTTTTCTGTTCTTGTGATAGTTTGCTGAGAATGATGGTTTCCAGCTTCATCCATGTCTCTGCAAAGGATATGAACTCATTCTTTTTTATGGCTGCATTGTTATATGTTTATTTCTTTAGTTATCATCTTTAAATAATTTTCTTCTTTCTTCTTTACTTTTGGTACTTATTTTGTTGTTGTTCCCCTCAACCCCCAACTTTTGAAATGAATGTTTAGATTATTCAAATTTATTTTTCTAACATATACATTGTAAGGCTATAATTTCTCTCTACAGTTTTAGCTACACCCCACTGATTTTGTTATGTTAGATGCATTCATTTAGTTTAAAGTGTTTAAACTTTCCATTATGATTTCTGACTAATCAATTTTTATTAATTTAAAAATGTATGAATTTTGCTTATAATTTGAGAAGATATTTTTGCTGTTTATAGAATCTAGGTTGGCAATTATTTTATTCAGCACTTTAACGAAGCATTTCATTATCTTGTAATTTCCATTGCTCAGCATAATGTTTTTGAGATTCATCTATGTTTTTATGTATATTAGTTGTTTATTCTTTTTATTTTTGAGTAATATCTCATTGCATGAATGTATCGTAGTTTGGTAGCTATTCATCCGTTTATGAACAATTGGGTTGTTTCCAGCTTTTGACTATTAGTAATAAGGCTGCACAAATCTTGTAAGGACATGTGTTTTCACTTCTGTTGTATAAATGTCTGGGAATGGATTGGTGCCTTATATGGTAGAGTATGTTGAGCATTATAAGAAACTGCCAAACTATGCTCTAAGTGGTTGTACCATTTTGCACTCTCATCAGCACATGTGTGAGTTCCAGCTGGTCCACACCCTTGTCAACACTAAGTTTTGTCAATCTTTTACATTTTATTCATTCTAATACATTCAGTCATTACCTTCCCAATCATTAGTGTCTGAGGATTCCAATTTCTCCACATCCTCTTATTATCTTGTTATTATCTGGTTTTTAAAAATTATAGCCATCCTAGTGGATATAAAGTGTTTCTCGTTATGGTTTTGATTTGTATTTCCCTGATGACTAATGATGTTAAACATGTTTTTATGTGATTACAGCCATTTATGTATCTTCTTTTGTGAAGTGGCTGTTCAGATCTTTTGCTCATCAAATTTAATTTTTACATTCATTTTGGCGCTAAGAAAAATGAACCACAGAAAGATGAGTAATTCTTTGGAGACAGTATGACAACTAGGGCACTTGATAGTCAAACTTTCACATGCTCTTGCTGTTGGAAATGGCAGTCGTGGACTCTGAGCCTGGTTTTCCTCTTGGTGACAATGACAGTATTATTCTTTCTGAAGGCCCAAACATCTTTCTCCTAAAACCTGCTTCTTGGTACCATATGCTGTCTCCAGCACTGCTGACCTGAAAGTTATCCCAGATCCTCCCCACTCCCTCCTGCTCCATATACAATAGGCTGGTTCAACCTGTTTGGTTTCTCTTGTCTTTTTACTTTTATTTTCATCCCTGTTGTCATTACCTCTGATCAAAATCAATCTCTGAACATTTTATACCTTGGATTTATATATATATATTTTTTCACAGAGTGGTATTTCTAAAATGCCGGTCAGACCCTTTGCCTTCCCTGCTTAAAAATCAGTGTACAGGCTCCTTATTGCCTAGAGAAGGACATTTAAAATCAGCAAGGCAATCAAGACCCTTCTTAACCAGATCCTGCTTTCTCATCCCCTCATTCCTCACTGTCTCTCTTGTACTTTACATTTCTGCAAAACTAAATTGTGTACAGCTTCCCGAACATTCTATATTGTTTCACATCTTTCTGCATTTGACTATCTCGCATCTAATTTCTTTTGTCCAGAATGTCAATTCATTTATTTATTTAACTCTTTTTTTTCCCTTTTTTTAGAGCAAGCTGTGTTTTGGCCACTGTTCTAAGTACTGATCATAGAGAGAGCTAAGTGTCCAAGTTGGCTGAACCACAAAATCAATGCATCCCTTGATTTCTCCTCTCCGTCCCCTTCCTCATAGCTGCCCCCAGGAGGATTCTCATGTGTGACTAATTAGAGTTTTAAAGCTGGAGCTGCAAAAATAACCAAGACTTCATTAATAGAGCAAATCACAGAGGCCACCCTGTCTGCATACTCAGGATTGAGGTTGGCCTTTTGGCCTCGCGGATAGAAGACGCAAGATCAAGGAAAAGGCTGGGGTCACGTTGGTCCAGCTTGGTTGTTACCCTGAACAAGTGAATGAGACTTTGACCCATGGGGCATGCATCGTGTGGTGCACAGGGTGGCAAGTCCTGCAAACATGTAACTGCCTGTTGGTCCTGGCCTGCAGAGTTAGCCTGACACTATAACTAGACAAAGAAATGGAAGAAAGTAATAGCCACAAGAGCTGAACAGCTGGTCCTTGTTTTTGCACCTATGCCTTTTAATCCTTAGTGCAACTGGACAGGCAGTTTCTTTTATCCACTCATTCTTTAAAAAACAAACAAACAAACAAACAAAACCAATTAACTTTAAAACATGAGACAACAGACTTTGGTGAGGTTGGGGGAAGAAAGTGTTAAGTAACTTCCCCAAACTTCCCTAAGGTCACTCAGCTAAGAAGTGGCAGAGCCAGGACTCAAACCCAAGCCTGAATATCTGAAACCCAGGACCTTGCTGCCAAACTTGCTCTGGTTGGCGTGTACTGTGACCTGGTAGCTAAACTAGCATTCAACTTTATTCCATCCTTCTGATTCCTCAGGCTGTCAAAAACATCTTAAGAAGATGGGGAGGGCAGTACCTCCCTGCAAGTTGGGGAATCTGGCTGAGTCAGTCACTGGGACAGAGTGGAGCCCCCAAGTGGAGTCCTGCTCCTGAGTGGAGTCTTGCCACGTCTGCAGGACACATGAGCTTGTACTGTGTCTAACGGCAGAATGTTGCAGGAGAAGGAATAGAGCCCCTCTCTGTGTTTCCTTATCTGATGAATGATTTAGAGAGAGGTCTTATCTCAGAGAGGCCCACTTCAATTACGTGCATGAAAGAGGAGCTGCTGAAAGTGCCTCTTTTGGATTATTTATGAAGATGGAGAGGAAAGAAGCTTCCAAATAAAGACCTGTAGAGAAAAGGAACCTGATGATACAAAAGGAAAGAAGAGAGAAAGGGATTGGGGAGGGGGAGGAGAGAAAGAGGCAAGGGCTATTGTTACTGCTGGGGTACAGGTGGGGTCATCGGTGAGGTCAGGGGAGAAGGCAGCTTGGGAGATGCCAAGTGAATGATGTAGGCTGCTCTCTGTCATGGTTACAAACCCTGGACTTGGGATCATAGCTTCTGCTGAACTGACACCCACTTCTATTGATGGTCATGTTCAAGTTGTCCCCAGCTGGAAAATTGAATGGCCTTCTACATACCCTTCTGGTTCCAGCAGAGGAGAATCCTACGAGATGAACCTAACCTGACACCGTCAGCTATGATGTAAAAGACACCTTTTACCCTGCGGGATGTTGTCCCTCTTAAATGACCTTCCATATCCATCCTCTGGGACCTCTTTCACCCATCATCTTTTCCCTCTTTTATATTTTAGCTGTCCTCTCTCTTCAGGCATCTTCTTTCTCAATTTATGAATAAAACTCTTTTCCTTTACCTTGCTTGACCTCTTCAAGCTTCAGTTTGCTCAGATGTCAGAATGGGGACAGTGTCAACTACCTTGCTGAGCATTGGTGAGGTGGGATAAATAAGGTAGTATAGGAGAGCATGGCCCACTCGCAGGGTTTTGATTAGCTAGTGTGCCTTTCCTGCCTTTATTTTTTCTTTTTCGGTTTTCCTTCTAGAACTGTGCTGTCCAATATGCTAGTCATTAGCCACACGTAGCTATTAACACTATGTGACAGGCATCGTGATTGCATATGAACACCTGCAAGCCTCATTATTTGCTTTGGGAACTCTTGCTCTAGGCTCATGTTTACATCCCCCATTTGTTTTCTCCATCTCCATCATCTTGATTCATATTGCATGTCTCTATTCCTGAGACTCCCTTATAGTGATTTCGTTATGCCATATGGAGTATATATAGACACAAAGGCAAACAGATATATCTGTATATTTACATATATATTTAGGATAATAACTTTATTGAGATATAATTTACATACCATAAAACTCGTCCCTTTAAAGTGTACAATTCAATGGTTTTTAGTATATTGAGAAGGTTGTGCAACCATCACCACCATCTAATTTCAGAACATTTTCATCAGCCCAAAAAGAAATCGTGTACCCATTCTCCCCTCCCCCAGCCCCTGGCAATCACAGATCTATTTTTTGTCTCTGCGAATTTGCCCATTCTGAATATTTCATAGGAATAGAATCATACAATGTGTGGCTTTTTCACGTGGCTTATATTTTATGTGAGTCTGGCCCAATTATAATCTCCACATCTGGTGAGGATCCAGTCAGCCAATTTTGTGTGATGCAGGCACAAACAAGCACATGGAAACTTAATTTTATTTATATCCATGTAACCCTGACGACCACTTCGAAAATGGATATTGTAGCCATTTCACAGGCAAGGAACCTAAAGTACAGAGGGAGGGGTCATAGAGCTGGCCTAAGGTCACATATCCATTAAGTCAAAGAACTGGGATGTAAGCCCATGTTGCTTTATTTTTTAAAACACTCCAGTGTTTTAAAACACTTCTAACTTTTTCAACTTCTTCTCTTTTCTGAACCAAGCAGAGTATCTGACACTCATGCATGTGTTGTGAAATAGATGAATGATCCCAGCAATTAATCAGCTGAACTATCGGTGGCGGTGGGGAGGGGAGTGACCCTGAACCCCGGGTATTAGCCTGCCAGCCCTGAGGCTGGCCCATGCAGTTACTGACACTGAGCAGTAACATGGGCCCAGCAGGCCTCTCCACCCGTGCAGTTCTGTCTGCCTGCCCTGGAGACGCTCTGCCTCCAGTCCTGGCGCTGCTCCTCACCGAGCCATTAGTGTGTCACTGGGGTGCAGCAGCAAAGCCTTGCGGGCCTTTCTTGGGGGCTTCATGCTCCAGGAGGACAACTTCCTACAAATCAGGATAGATGGCAATAGGAGCCCAGTGGTGACTCGGGTCACCTAGGGTAATTTAAAGTATAAATTGATTTCTCAGCTGGAGGCAGTGTTGATGTCCTGCTTCTTATTTGTGCTTCATTGTGCATATCCCCTCATGTGGAAAATTAACAGGCAAATTAACCCTCTGCACAGCTGGGCTGTAGGAATAGACAGGGCTCCTGCATGTAATACAAACTCTCCAGGTAAGAAGGAGGCTGGTGACAGAGTCAGAGGAAGGGGGAGGCCCATGTCCCAGGTATCTGGGAACATCACCAGTCTGCACATGGGCCACATCAGCCCTACAGGCTCTGGAAAGGGAAGGTTACGGCCACTCACTGAGATATGTGACTTTGTGGTGGCCGTAGTGTAACACTGGGGAAAGGGTAAATTAGACACGAAGAAGCCAGATTAATCAGAGCTCCATTCACAGGGAAGGGTACCCCCTTTTCTCTGAGAATTCTGGGAGCAGCTTACTCTTCCTCCGTTTCTGACTGCCACTTCCAAATTGCTTGTGGTGTCATCTTCTGGCTTTTGATCAATATCACTTACTTATATCCCTTTAGTACAAAACGTCCTGATGAAACTAACCCTGCCTGCACGTGCTCTCCATGCCCCTACCATGCCTCCACCATGCCCCTCCTCCAGCTCATCTTGTATTGTTCTTGTCTTCATTCTCTACATTGTAGGCACAGTGACCTTCCTTTAGTCCTTCCTTGTTTCTGCTGCCTCAGAGTCTTTGTATATACAGTTGCTTCTGCCTGGAATACACTTACCTTACCTTTTCTCTGGGCTAAACTCCGCTTAGTTTAAATGTCACTTCCTTGGGGAAGCATTTTCTGATTTCACACCTCCCACGTTGCATCATTACCTGGGCTCATCCTCCTGTATTTTTTGGTTAACAGCATTCGTCAAAGTTGTAATTAAATAATTAGTCTGTAATTAGTTGCAAAATGACAACCTTTCCCACTATACTGTTGGCTCTGGAGAGCAGAGACTGCATCAGCCTTCTTCATTGTTGTACATCCAGTGTCGAGCACATTGCCTGGAATATACGTCCTCAAAAAGTGTATGGGATGAGTGAGCATCATTCTTTCTGAGATTTTTAAACTTGGCATTTCCAGTATAAACTTGCTGACCTCTAATTTAGTTCTGAGGATCACATTATAACCCATATATAAGTCCAGGTACCACATGGTCTAGTCTTGGTGCAATGTCACATGCAAAGAAGCACAGTTCACAGTTCAACATCCAAAGGAAAGTTCCCTTCCATTTTTAGCTTATTTTCTCTCTCATCCTGCCCCCTTACTCCCAACATTTTATTTGGTGGATTGACTTAACTCTCTGGCTGTTTGATTGAGCTAGTGATAAAATGAGCCCTAACTGCCAGGAATTTTTCGGTAGATTAGTTAGGAGGTTCTTGCTGTGGATCAGGTAAGAGATTATGATAACCTGGAAACCAGTGAGGTGGACACATTTAAAGATATTTTTTAAGAGTTAAAATTGATAAGGATGTTAAGGAAATTGGGTTTAGTATCCCACGTCAGTCTCAATCCAGATGATTAGTTGAAGTTACTCATGTTAATTTCATCATACTATTTTCTAGGAATTAATTTTAAATGATCATGTGACTCAATTATGTTCTAGTCTGAGATATGAGAAGAAGTCTAACAGGGGCTTTTGGGGGAAAAAAAATCCCCCTCACAGAGAGAGCCATGGAGGGAAACAGTATCCCTCCATTGCTGGATGTGAATATGGAAGTTGCTCTCTGACTACTGTATCTCTGATGACTACTGCCACAAGGCTGGAGGGGGACAACCCCAGAAAGGACATCAAGACAGAGATGTGGAAAGAACCTGAGCCTTCGCTGACATCATTGAGTTGCTGGTTGTAGTGGGCTCTAGAATCCCCCATACCTTGAATTCTGGATATGTGAGATGAACTTTCTCCAGTATTTTAAGCCATTTTGTTGAATTTTCTATCACTTGCAGCAGAGATCATCTTGACTAATGTAAGAGGGGCAGTGGTAGTTTAGTGGGCACTGGAGTGCCTTTGGCTTGTAGGAGGCTCTCCAGTCACAGAGACCACGGGCAGGCAGCATCATGTTTCTCAGTGACCGTGTAGGGCACTGGGGCTCCCAGGTTCCCTTCTGACCTGCTCGGGATGGAGCTGAGGCAGCAGGTGGGGGCCTCAGTGACACAAACATTAAATAGTGAATCCTTCTTTTAAGCTTTCAATCTGCATTAAAATGGGAAGGTAATTACTACTGATTTTTTAAAAAATCAGCTTAAATTTTACTCTTGCTCTTCTTAGATAATATATTTTGAGGAATTTTTTCCTCCCACACAAATACTGTACTGCATGCAGTAACAGTAATAGAAATCAACATATAGGAAAGGGGGGAAAAATCTCCTGTTACCTTACAACTAACACAATCATATTATTTTCTTTGCCCATGCTTCCTTTAAATTCTTGTTCATATTCATTCAAAAGTGTACAGAATGATAATCATAGCCCAGGAATCATTATTATTATTATTATTTTTACTGGTGTATGACATTCCATGCTGGGAAATACCCAAATCTATACAGCTTGATGATTTTTCACTTGTTCACTCTTGTAACCACCCTGTAGTTCAAGATATAAAACATTTGCCTGGGTATCATTTTGGTAGTTTGCTTTTTAAATGTAATGTCATCTTAGCAGCATGTTACCCTGCTGTGTATCCTAAGAATTTTTTAGTGTGCTACATGATATTCATACTGCTCACTATTAAAGCCTTTAAAAATTTAATCAGATGGCTGCAGCACAGATATCAGTGCCAACCCACATCACTGGACATTAAGGTTGGTTAAAATTCTTCCAAATCATAAATAATGCTTCAATGATCTGTACAGTAGAGGTCAACAGTTGGCAGCCTGTAGGCTGGATTCTGCCCACACACCCCTTTAGCTAAGCTTGCATGGTGTTGGCACTCAGTATTTTAAAGAATATTTGAGTTTTGTTGCAGATTTTAAAACTTACATGAAAATCTGTCTGGATTTCTTGCTTCCTTGATAAAACAGAAGATCTGGCCACATGGGCCACATTCCCAGCAGTGGCAGTCATGTGGGGCTGAGTAGGGGCTGACCTACTTGAAAGGGGCTTATGCCCTTCAGTTTCCCACAGTTGCTATGACTCCTAATTTTCTTCTGTCAGGACTATACATTAATTTACAGAATCTGCCTGGGCCCAGTAGGCACTTGAGTTTGCCATTCCTGGGATATAGCTGCTTTTTTCCTGATGTCTATAGAGAAATCATTTATGCATGAGGTTGCTGATAACCCCTAGGAAATAATAAATACAAGCACATTCAGAAAAGCATAGTGAAAAGGAGCGCAACTATGTGTCCAGTGTACCCCAGTGGCAATCACTGCTCATAACTTTAGCCCAGCCATGTCTTCTGTGAGCCTTGATTTTCCCAGGCTTCGAGTGAGAACAGCAACACCCACTTCACGGTGTAATTGTAAAGATTTAATAGTGTTTGGCACACATTAGGTAATCAACAAATTATAGCTAAGTAAAAAAAAAATTGAAAATTGTTCTTTATGGTCAATTTATCCAATTATAGTTCTTGGACAGCAAAATTTATTTTCATGAAAGTAAGATTTAATTTCCTCTAAATTTGCCGTTCATTCAAATACTCTCCAGAGACACCTATAAAGTTTTAATAAGAGCAAAAATAATAATCATAAGTGGATAGGATTTAATAATGTTGTGCCTGAGTGTCTAAAGAGTGACCTTAAGATTATGATTTGAGAGGATAAATTAAAATGTGCTGCATTGTGCAACCATATGAAGAACATTAAGATGGCAGAGAGTTGGTCCTTAACATTGTTGTTTGAATGGATATTTGGCCTTTTTCAGTTGTTAACAGATCCAGAGATTCTTTGGAGAGCATCTCTAGTAGTACGTAGATGAAAACCTACAGGAAATTCTCTCCCATGTCTATTCCTTCAGTAAGTCTGTAATAATTCTGTGAGTAAGGAAGTCTGTAAATAATTCTTCTTCCTAAATGTCTCTCAAGTCAAGGTACTTCTCTCTATCTAGACTGACACCTTCCATGCCTGAGCCTCAATGCATTCTCCACACAGCAGCCAGGGTGGTCTTCCAAAAACTCAACTTATATCATACAATTCTGCCTCTTAAAATTCTTCCACGACTCTCATTTCACTTCAAATACAACCCAAACTTCTTGTGATAGTACACAAGGCTCTGCATGATCTGTCCCTACCTCCTCTTCAACTTCATCTCACACAACACTCCCTCTTGCACATTGTACTCCAGAAACACTGATTATCTTCATGCCGAATTGTTTCCCAACCCATAGGCCCTGCATATGCCTCACCTCTGCCTGAATCTCTGCCTCGACCCCACCGTCCGTCTCTCTTTGTAAGGTTGGCTTCTTCGGGTCTGAGGTTAAATGTCATGTTTCCACCCTGTCTAAGGAGGTCCTCTATCCTTTCTCACAGCGTCATGTGCCTTCACACCCTCCTCCACACACCCTGTAGGATCAGGCTTCACTCACATGGTAATTAGGCTTCACTCACGGTAACCAGGCTTCGTTCACATGGAATCAGGTTTCACCCACATGGGATCAGGCTTCACTCTGCAGTGATTTTGTTTCTTTCCTTGTTGGTAGTTTGTCTCCCTACTCTAGCTAAGTTTGATAAGACCTGAGGCCACACTTCCCTCATTTGCCAGTTACCTCCCCAACTGCTAGCACATTGCTGGGCATATAGTAGGCAATAAGTATTTATTGATTAAAAGAATGAATAGATGGATGTAACTGCTGTGGGAAAATTCGGGGTAGTCTTAGGAAGGTTTCCTCATACTCTGACAGCTAGAAAGAGCTTTAACCTAACCAGCTATATTGGCATGTAGTATGTTGTTGGTATTTACTCACAAAGAGAAGTGTTTCAAAGGGCCTAGAGAAATTGAGAGCCAAAGATATGGTTAGTTTGTCTCTAGCACTGCCCAGGGGAGGACCTGGGTTCCAGACAAGTTAACACTTACATTTTTCTCTGGATATTAAAGGCTCAGCATTTGATGTATCAATCAGTGTCTTCTGAGTTTGGTTAGCATGAATTAAAGCCCTTGAACCCAATCAGTTTTGAGAAAGCTGACAAATGGAATCAGCTGAGGGTCAGAGGTACCATTGTCTCCCACTGGTGCTCAGCCTGGTAGTTGACCAACTGTTTGCCTCTGACAGAGCTCTCATTGTCCTCTTCTTTAAGATACTCAGCTCTGTCTTGTCTACCCTCCTAACTACCTTCTGACCTTGGCTCTTTTTCCCCTCAGCTTTACTTCTACCATCTCCTTTCTCCCTATGGAATACCCTGAGATAGTAAACTAAGGGCATAGATTTCAAACTTAAGAACCAGTAAGCTAGGGCGCATCTTTATATTAATAAACAGACATTAACTTATGTTTAGGTTTGGCATGATTATGGACTGATTGGTAGCTCCTACTGCTGAAGTGTGATATTCTAACCGAGCTCTACTGGGTGCTATAAGTGTCCATGAAATAAAAAAGGAGGGAAGCAAATTCTGGCCCCTGTGACTTGGGACTTAGGACTGTCCAGATGTGGAAGAACATTAATCTCTTGAAGAGAAGGACAAGATGTAGTTAATACAATGAGAAATCTGCAAAAGTGAAGTAAACTTCTAAAGGTGGGGAGTTTTCCTCTCAGGGTCAGGAACAGCTAGTTTCTTTCCATTACTCTGGGAAAATATGGAGAAAGCTACTCTTTCTGGTCTCCATTTTAAGCTCCCTGGTCTGGGTTCAGTCATTATTCCAACACCACAGGAACCTTCTACTGGGAGAGTTTGCTGAGATCTGATAACTTGTGGCTCATGAGAGTAAGAGTGCTCAGAATCATGGATCACATGAGTCTGTGGCTCGGATTGTTGCTGGCCACCCCCTAATCGCTGCAGCATAAGCGTAATCTTAGGTAAAGTTATGAAGTTGAACATGTGTCTTATCTATGAACTTATTCTATCTTGTCTGCAACGTACACAACTCTCAGAACCTCCACCAATTCCTCTTCCCTTAGGCCCACTACTCTCATATTTATAAAAAGAACAAAATAGAAATAAGCGGTAGTAACAATGATAATGGTGGTATCCATCAGGATTCACCCAGAAAAAAAGAAATCACAATGACCTGCATTCAGATCCCAGCTTTCCCACTTATTACTTGTGTGTCTCCCTGAGGTTTATTTTTTCTTAGCAATAAAATTGCAAGGTCATTGTGAGGATTCAATAAATGTATGCAGAGTGTCTTTTGAACTCAATAAACATTTTTTTTTCCCCTTCTCAAGCATATTAACATGTTTTAAAATCATCTGGAGGGGTGAGGATTAAAACCAAGAAATGCTGCTTTAATGGCGTAATTTCAGGCAGTGGGCGGCATAGATATTTTTGGATTTTGGCTTCTCCATGTGCTCCTGACATAATAATATGGAGGTGACTTTCTATTCTGCCTACATATAATGGGAGCTGGGCTTTGCCACTATGATTTCTGTGATGAGCATTCCTGGTCCTTGGCTCTGTTCGGAACTGATAATTGATCCAGTTCAAAGGTTTGATAGGAAAGACATTCTCTGATTAAGTTCTGTTCAGTTCTATTAAATATTTCCTGAATGTCTTCCTTTCTTTCCAGCCCCGTCACCACTGTCATGGTTCAGGGGCTCATCATCCCCTGCAGGCATCACTGCGTCGGCCCCCTAACGGGTCTGCCCACTGCTGAGCTCTTCCTCTCTGCTCCATCCTTCACACAGCATGCAGAGTGATCTTTCAGAAACATGCATATGATCCTGTCAAGCCTTCGCTGAAAAGCCTTCAGTGTCAATATGCTTTCTAACCGCAGTGGTTCTCTGCCTCTGGTGTCATGACACGCTTGTTTGTCATATCGATTCTAAGGCAGATTCATCCATCCACCCATTCAACAAATATTTATTGAACACCTACTCTGTGTCAGTTATTGTTGTAGGTGTTTGGGGGTACACCAGTAAACAAACAAACAAAAATCTCTGCGTATTGCCAGAAACTTGTTACTAGCAAGAGTTAAAGCCCTAAAGATTGTGAATAATTTGACTTTTATGGTGGATGCATTTTATTTCTATAATAAAATTATCCTAAATCACTTGTATGGTGAGCTGCTTCTTGATGGGGGATAGAAGAGGGGATTTATAGCTAGCGGTAGGGGAATTTTGTGTCAATCTCTGTATTCCTTTGGCAGTGTGCATATGAACAATATGATCATTTGTCTGAAGAAAAAATGTTAAATATTGCCACTTGTCTGTGAGATATGATACCAACCCTTTAGCTGTCATTGTCTGGCATCTGCTTATCCCATCAGCCTCATTCTCTGCCACCCCTGGCCTTGTACCTTATACTCTCTGATCCTTCCTCTCAATTTCATAGTGGTTTAACTTCTCACAGATGAGGGTTTGATGAAAGGTAACTGAAATGTATAAATCATTTCTTCCAAGGTCAGAGGTCCTATCCTCGTGGGAAAAGACACTAAATTCATCTTGTAAACTGAAAATAAGTAATGAAAGGGAAATATGATGGGACCATCAGAATACCGCTAATAAGTTGCATTTGTAGTGTTTTAGAAAAATAGATTTCTTGGCATTTGATGAAAATAGACACAGTCATATGATAAATAATGAAAACATGTATTGGTATTAGTAGATTGTGATTCATTCAAAAGTACATAACAAACACTTTGGAGGATGGAATAGCTTTGGAAGATAAAAAAGAAGTAAAACTTTATATGGGTGTTAGTCTCATTTTGTCCCTGTGTAAGAAAGAAATGGACAAAAATGAACTGGAGGAAAAGACCTTTACTATCTATACGATGTGAGAAAACCCTTAAGAAATGCCGGCAGAATCTAGGTCTGATGGATTCCTACAATCAGAATTGCTTTTACGCCACAAAGTGGACCTCCAGTTGACTCAGTGTTTATAGCCTTAATTGAGATGTGTGCCCAAGTCATCTCATGCTCAGAGTACATATTTTCTCCCAGTTCTTTCAACTTCTGATGTTGGGACTTGTTTTCCCATTTATGATATCAAAGTGATGCCTGGCACAACTGTGGCATGTTGAAGAGGCAGAAAGTAAAGTATCACAAAAGCTGCTTTTGCCTAGGTTTTTATAGAAAAGTGTGAAAACAGAAAACTTTAAGTTAGCACAGACATGGCTTGTTGAAAATGGTCTAGCCTGGAGTCAACAGATTGTGTTTGGATGGAGCCTCTTCCTCTTCCCCTACACTGTGTTTTTCCAGGACATTAAGTATGGCTGGTTGGTGGTTCATCAGGGCACGATCATCTCAGAGGTGTGGGGGAACTGAATAATATCTAAGACACCCTTAGGATGTATTGAAGTATCTTAAAGCAAGAAACAGAAGTAGTGACTCAAAGCCGTGAGTCACTCAGGAGGCTCTAAGGAGGAAGGGTACAGCAAGCAGGAAAGCCTGCGATTCTTCTGGGGGTAACTTTGGGGAATTGTTTTACAAGGTCCGCAGGGACAGGACGTGTTAGAGAGCTCTGCCCCCAACCCTGCTGAGAATTGTGGCACTCAGCAGTTCTCTCGCCAAAAGGGCCACTGCAAACTATTTTGAACCTTACAGCCAAGGCTTTGGTGCCTGGCTTCTCTCCAACAGTGGATGAAATGCGGTGAGGGGTTGTTCCTAGGGTGACCCTCACTTTGTAATTAACCCTCCTCATTAGCAGCTCATTTGCTTCTGACGGGCAGTGAACACATGTTTGTGGTTATGTAACTGCCGAACAGGACTGGGCCAGCCATTTGTTGGCATCCTAATTGTCTCCAATCACAGGGAAATGAATTGCAGTGAGAAGAGTAATGAGAAGTGGAGTACCCTGGCAGCCGGCCAAGGCCTCGAAACTGTCAGCTGCAAAGCCTAGGAATCTGCCATCAAAGCAAGACACTGGAGGTGGACTTGGGCTAGGGAATCCAGAAGACACATGCCAAGCTGTTCAGGGAAGGTGGCACGGGTTCGGGGAGGGAGTTGGGAACAGGGAAAGAGAGCACTTGAGTGAAGGAGAGAAGAGGAGAGATTCAGGTACTTTTCCTTTGTGATCTCTCTTTTCTCCCTCTTCTCATCCTCTACTTTCTTCTGATTCTCAACAGCCTCCAATACCACCCTAGCAGATGTATTAGTCAGGGTTCTCCAGAGAAACAGAACCAATAGGAGAATCTGTCTGTATTACACACACACACACACACACACACACACACACACACACACACACACATCAGAGAGAGAATGAAAGATTTGGGATGGAAAGTCCCACAATCTCCCATCTGCAAACTGGAGACCCAGAAAAGCTGGTGGTGTCATTTGAAGGCCTGAGAAGAACCAGGAGTACTGGGGGCAGGAGAAGATGGTTGTCCCAGCTCAAGCAGTGAGGCAGAGAGCAAACTCAGGCTTCCTCTGTGCTTTCATTCTACCCAGGCCCTCAGTGGACTTGATAATGCCCGCTCACATTGGGAGGGCCATCTGCTTTACTTAGTCCACCAATTCAAATGTTAATCTCTTTCAGAAAGACTTTCATAGAAACAGACAGAGTTAATGTTTCACTAGCTATCTGGGCATCCCATGGTCCAGTTAAGTTGACACGAAAAGTTACCCATCATAGCAGTGATCTTGAGAGCACAGGAAAGTGAAGAGAGGGTAGAAAAGAGGACACAGAGGAAGGGAGTCAATAAGAGGAGCCTGCACAGGTTTAAATAATGAAGAGAAAACAAAGATTGCAATGAACTTTTCTTCTCCATTCCACTGTGAGTCTGCTGCTGCTACTGCTGATGTGAGCATAGGGCTATTATGGGTTCTAGGTCCACTGTGGTGGGTGCAGTTGCTGCTGCTGCTGTAGTTATTTCAAAGATCGGGATTTCAAATGATGAGTGACAACAGATATTGAAACTCTACAGCTTTAAGTCTAGATTACCTTCTACAAGTGAAATTAGAAAGAATAAAAATGTCATTAAATGAGATCAGCTCTCTATAGAAATGTCCCAAGAGTTAATAAAAAGGGCAGTTAGTAAAAGGCAGTCAGTAAAAAGGAATTTAGGAGTTCCAAGTCTATCAAGCCTCAGTCAAGCTGGAGAATCTCACATCTTTATGTGCATTTACTTGGCTGTAGCTGAAAGCTAACCATGGTCTATGCCTGAGGGAGATTTGCTAGTAGACAGAGCTGGCCTGCAATGAGCTTGCAAGCTGGATCCTGATGGCCAGATTCGTCAGTGAGTACCCAGCATTGTCCAGGGAAGAGGGCCTGAAAATTAGGCAGAGTACTTTTGACATACAGAAATCCTCCTGTTGTAGGCAAGGATGTTTCACAGGGGCTCACAACAGTTGGATGAAATGTTCTTCAGGAGTATACAACTTCCTTTGATGTACTGACTCATTAATTCATTCCATAAATATTTATTGTACACCAACTGTATGACAGACACTTTGCTAGTCACTGGGAATAGAGCAATGAACAAAATACAACCCCGTCCTCATTAAGCCTTTAGTTGAGCAGAAAATAGAGTTATACAAGAAAGTCACTAGGAGAGACAGCATGGTATGTTACAGGAATTGAGGGAGGGAGAGTGATAGGAGATGAAACTAATTAAGAAGGTGGGTCCTAGGGCCTTTATGGTATGCTAAGGGGTTTGGAACCTATGCTGAAGACAACTGTGTTCACCAGAATGTTTTTGGTTGCAAGTGAAAGAAATTCAGCTTGAATAACTTAAGGTCAAAAGGGAAATTTATTTGTCTGGAATCCAAGGAAGGGATGAACACCACACCCTGATAGGAGGCCAGAGATGAGGTTGGGCTCAGAACACTAGGGAATTAGCAGCTTGGACATGGTTTAGGACTTTCCCTGCCTCTCCCCACATCTAGCTTCTGTGTCTCTTCCTACATACTTTCTCAAATAGTAGAGAAAACGGACACCTATAGCTTCTGAGTTACCTCCACCACTGGAGGATTCACTGTCCTTTCTCCTGTCCCAGGTCAATCATCTTGGGGAGGAGGCTTATTGGCCCATTTGGGTTAAGTGTCCCCATAGAACCAATCGGTTGTGTCTAGAAGGTGGAGCAAATGAAAGAACTCAGCAACTCCCTAAGGAGCTGTATAAATTGCACAGGATGAGGTGGGGGTACTAGATTAGATATTCCATGGATAGCCAGTACAGCAGTGCCCACTGAGCAACCACTGGACTTCTAAATCAGGTTTACAAAGTAATCCAATTCCAGAACATATTCAAATACTAGTCACAGGAACATGCTATCACACTTGAGAATATTTAGGAATTCTGATTTGGCAAGAGTCAGTCCCAAGAAATTAATTAATGGGGATAATATATATAAAAAGCTTAGAGCAGTGCTTGGCACATAGTAAGACTAAGTGTTAGAAATATGACTATTATTATGATAGTGATGATGATGATTCAACTCCTTTGGGTATATGGGCTTAATCAGTTCCGGACCTACACAGCTAACAGCCAGGGTTAAGTTGACCCACCAAAGTAAGAACAGTCTGAGCCACCAGCCAATACTATCCACATCTCCATCTCATTTCCTTATAGCTTCACCTGCAGTGATAGCAATTTTGATGGATGCCAGGGCTTCCATACTAGGAAGTAATGGCAAGTCTCCTGCAGGAACCTCCAGAAGCACATTTTCCTTCTGCCATTCACTGAAAACACATGGCGCATGCTCAATAAACACCCAATACAGATAAGTGATAAATTAAAATGGACTAGGGAATTCTTCTCATTGTCTGCGTGCCTCTATTTGAACAAAGTAGGGTTTTCCAGCAAACTTTTTGTTGTGAGCAGAATCTCAATGGATCCTTAATAACAACCCTGACAGGCAAAGCTCCAAACAAGCATTAATTAAGTCTCTTAACATCCTTGTAAATCAGTGAGCCATATGGCAATTATTTTTAAAAAGAATAATTTTAAGGAGTAAGAAATTTAAAAATGATTGTTTACTTTACCATAACAGAGAGATCATTTACATACACTCAGAAATGAATATTTAGAACCATAGGTAAGATAGACATGCTTGGCTAATATCTGATGAGCCATAATCAGCTGTCCTTCAAAAGGACATTTGATCCACGGAATACTGGGGACAAGATTTCTTGGAACGCTAGGTCAGCCTTCCCAAGGGCAAAGGTATATGCATTCTTTATTTTGCATCCCCAATTCAGATGCCTTTTCCTTGACCAACACTGTCTAATAAAACTTTCTGTGAAGAGGGGCATATTCTCTATCAGCACTATCCAATACAGAAGCCACTAATGGCTCATATGACTAAGGAAATAAAATTTTAATTTATTTGATTTTTATGAACTTAAATAGCACAAGTGGCTAGTGGTCATCATATTGGACATTGCAATCTTAGACTATGGTTCATCAATTTGAAAACTTATTGTAAATTGGAAGAGGATATACAAGAGCTGTTAATATATTGTTAATCAGTGTGCAGAAATTGTCATAATGAGAATATTATTCATTATCTCAATTATCACCAGTCTTTCATTCATTCATTCATTCATTCAAACAACATATTGAGCATCCACTAAATGGCTCTGTACCAAGCCAAGAGATACAAATGAAGACTAGTCATTGTCCTGATTTAGAGAAGAGTGGAGGAAAGGAGCAGATTAATAGGTAGATGTAAAAGTTTGTGACAAGTGTTGTTTATATAGGGGTAAGTATATGAATAGTGGCAATATGGACATGGGGCAACTTATTCAACCTTGGGGTGTATGCAGTCAGGTGGGTAGGTCACACAGATACTTCCCAGGCAAGGTGGCTCTGGAATTCATTCTTAAATGACCAGCAAAGATTCTCCCAGGTGATGAAGATGGGCATTGCTGCACATAGAGGGACTGGCACAGGTGAGGGCATGATGGTCCTAGATAGCGTGGGCCTTTGGGCAAACTTCCAGATGCGTGAGGTGTGTATTCCAGAGTACATGTAGAAAGGCATACTCTCCACATGTACCCTGTACTACTTTTCCATGAGCCCTCTTCCTGGGCTCAGCCACAGCCCCAGGAAGAGGGCAGGGATGGTAGAAAGGATCTTGTTCAAGGAGTTTGCATTTTACCCTGAAGGTAGTGAACAGTTATGCAAAGGCTTTAAGTAGGGGAATAACAGGATCAGATTTGTGTTCTAGAAAGGCCCCTTTAATGACAATGTGAAGAATGATTTAGGGAGAATAAGAATGGAGATGGAGAGTCCCTCAATAAGACAAACTGTTTTTTGGTAAGGGTGAGAGATCCTGAAGTCCCATATCAAGTAGTAAAGGTGCTGCTGGCCAGAGGTAAATGGAACTGCTCCTTTCTGAGAAGTGGTTGAATGTTGGGGTACAGGGTGCTAGAAGTTCTGAAGTTTGTCTCAGGGAGACGAAAGAGGCTGGCATGGTACCAGCCAAGGTGCAACCATCTTTTGGAGAGAGAGATGTATTTATTGAAGTGGCCTTTGCTGCTTTCCTTCATGTGCAAGAACTTCTTTCCGGGTTGCCTGCCTTGGGCTAGGTTTGAGGCTTGGTACAAGCATTTGGACTTCTTAAAGGTATATGCAGAGTTTGCCTCCGCTTAGTGTTCTGGGAGCTTTCATAAAACCTAGACAGGGGCAGAAGCCTTCTAATTCCAGATATTAATACATAGTTAATACCCTAATTCCTGCAGAGTTGGAGCAGGGTCCCAGACCCAGACCCAACCTCCTAGACTAGGCCTGGAAGAGATTTATTCTTTCCTCGTGAGTTTGCCTTTCTCATCACACATTTCTCATACAGAAAGCAAGAGGTCTATATTCTATGAACATGCACGTCTGATTGGCCAAGAAGATATGAACCCAAAAGAGACTGAGTAGTTGGGAGACATCAGCCTGGGATGTGAGTTGCTTGCACCTACCTGTCATTCTGAAAGTGGTGGCCCCCAAAGGTAGAACCAGGGCCAAGAAAGGAAGAAAGATTGGGAATTACTATTAGGATACACTTTTAATTATTCAGCAAGACGGTAATCTTGAAAGGTAGTAGGTTCTTTATTGTCTAAGGTACGAAGATAGAGGCTGGGTCACAATTTGGTGAGAATGATGTAGGGGGACAACAGCACTGAATGAGGGATTAGACTGTGACAACAACAGATAGAATAGACCATGGGCCAGGGCATTTAAATCTAACTTCCCTGCCTCACTATCTAAGTAAACAGATAATTACAATACAATGCTCAGTGGGGGACATCCAGGGTTCATGGGGAGCACACCAGAGGACATGGACCCCAGACTTCAGGACAGCTGGGAAAACCACATAGAAAAAATGATGATTCAACAAAACCTGAAGGATGACTGGGATTTAGCCAGGGGAATGGGGTTGGGACTGAGGCATGCAGACCACTCTGCTTTGTGATTCTTACAAAGAATTATTTGGCCCCAAACGTTAATAGTGCTGATGTTAGGTCAGAAACCTTGGCCTAGAGTCAATTTGGATTTCCTGTCTTGTGAGAGATGGCATGTCTCTTGATATTTTAAGCTATTTGACTGAAGTTTTTTGCTTCCTCATTTTAAATGTGATCTAGATCTATCAAACGTTACCATTTTTGACAGGGCTGAAGACATAGTAGTGTAGAAAAGGGAACAGGGCCCTTGTTTGTGATATAATTCTTTGTAATACTGTAAGTCCTGGAGAGGCAGCCAGGGAAGTGTGGGTGATGCGATGAAACATATCCATGAACAATAAACCGCAGAAACCCTGCCTCTCCCACCTCCTGGTACCTGCTGGGGATGAAGCTGCCTGGTCATGAGTCAAGACAAAGCTCCAGTTCACCTGGACACCTTGTGATCTCCCCCAGTTCCTCCAGGCTGTCAGGACTCTGAAAGGCATAGTCTGAGCCTGTGCAGTTTAAATGGGAAGAGGGTGGAGAATGAGAAACATTTATGGGAGGCATTAAACACCTCTGGGCATTCTGGGGGAAAAAAATGGAATCTTAACCTGGTTTCCACAGCCAAATTCCAAGAATATGCTTACAAGTTTGGTCTCTCTGGGGTAATATACCTATTTTTGTGTTGTTGTTCAGTTAAATGTTCAGAGAACTGAAGCTCAGTTTTATGATTAACCAAGCCTTACTTTATTTATCATAATCTTTGTATATTCAGATTTTATGGTCACATCCAAAACCCTCTTCTTTGCAGTTGTTTAAAATGTATCTGGCTTCAATGTGCTGGGAAAATAGCATGATACAAAAAAATGAGTATGGAATTTAAAGACAGATCATGAATCCCAATGCCCATTTAATTAGCTGTGTGATGGAGGTCACTTACAGAATATATCTGAGTGTGTTTCCTCATTTGAAATTTAAGGCAACATCTGTCTCATAGAAAATGGCGGGTACAATGCCTAACACATAATAGGTGCTCAATGGATGTTTATTTCCATCTTTAAATTTTATTGTATATATTTAAGGCATACAACAGGATGTTTAGATAAATAGACTGACAGATAGAGATGGAGAATAGACTAGAGATAGTTACTATAATCAAGCAAAATGATGTATCCCACATAATTACCCATTTTTTTGTGATAAATCACCTAAAATCTAATCTTTTAGAAAAATCCTAAATACAATACAACATTAACTATCATTCTCATGTTGTACATTAGATCTCATGACTCGTTGTCTACATAACTGCCACTGTGCACCTTTGCCCTACGTCTCCTTATTTTCTCCTATTCCCTGCTCCCATTTCCCTTTTCCTAATGCATAGCTCTCCTTTTTTCTATGCTGTGATGTCTTAGGCCTCATGGACATCTATTACATTTGACGAATCTAAATCATATTTAAAATGAGGAAGAAAAACCCTTAGTCATGTAGCTTATAGTATCAGGAGGTATGCTGTATCGCATGAGACAGGAATTCTAAATTGACTCCAGATAGAAGGTACTTTTTGTCAGTTTTCAACACCCATTTCATTTTAAAGATTTGTGTAGGAATGTAGGAACGGGAGACATCTTTAAACAGTTGCATTACTGACCAACCCTGAAAATGTTCAGTTATGCAAACTTCTCCTTTTGAATAATTTTGATTAAAAAAAAATAATGGTATAGATACCATTTTTCCATACACAGTTCAGAACCACCTCAATAAAGTGTTGTAGGCTCTTTAAACTAGAATAACTTTTTTTTTTTTTTTTTTTTTTTTTTTTTTTTTTTTTTTTTAAGTTGGGTTCTACCTCTGATACCCAGGCTGAGTATAGCGGCAAGGTCATGGATCACTGCAACCTCAAACTCCTGGGCTCAAATGATCCTCCTGGCTTAGCCTCCCAAGCAGCTGGGGCCACAGGCATGCACCACCACACCAGCTATAGAAAAGAATCATCTGTAATAAATATGTGTGACAGTGTCATGGGCCTTGATCAGGGATGGTAGTTGTCCCCATAAACTAGTCTGGATAAAGGAACTCATTGAGCAGAAGTGGCTTGCTTAAGGTGTGGCAACAGAGTTAGTGACAGGGACATTGTATTGGTCTGCTCAAGGCTCCCCTCCACATGGCACTTGGGGGTCACCTGCCTCTCTCTTGACCAACTGGTAGCAGCAGGGTATACAAGGAATTTGGCTTCTTTTTCCACTGTGCTCTCTGGTGGTGACCTAGATTCACCTGCCCCAGTGCAGCTAGAGTGATAGATTGAGTTGACCATATCTACCAAGTGACCATATCTATCTCTTTAGTGGAAAAGGGTCTGGCAGAGATGGAAAGTGTGAGCAGAGGACTATCTTGGTGGGGCTCACACATGACAGGGACTGGGTCAGACGAGGCAACATAGCAAGGGAGGGAAGTATAGATGGTGTCTTGAAACAGGCTCAGCTGGAAGGTAATTGAAGGTCTGTACAGTATAGCAGCCACTGAGACTTGTCACTCAAAGCACTGCGGTTACCTTGACAAAGCATGGCTGATTAGAAATTAAAATGCATGGAATCGTGTAGGGAGTGTTTTCAAGAAGAAACAGAATCAACTTAGTGGCACCATTGAGGATCTTACAGCTGAGCACCAGATGCAAGGATTTTTTTTTTAAAGAAAATCGCAAGCCTCTCTTCTTTCTTGAAGCAGGAGTTTAGTGCTTAGTTGGTTAGAATACAGCTATTTCAGGAGACATTGCCAAAGCCTGAGCAAGGAGGTGTCAGAGAGCCATGTTATAATTGATACAAACCTAGCCCTGAGGCTAGTTTGGACAAACAGCCGATTGATTCTCTCTGGATCTGTCTTTCTGACCCAGTGGAGTATGGGGAGGGGGCTCTTTAAGTCATCCTGCAGTTCTAAATCAAGTATCTGCTGTGCTGTGCTGGGGGGGCCCATGGGACCTGCCGGTCCACAGAGCCACTGCTTGTTTTCTAACCCTGCTGTACCAGGCTAGATCAGTAATTCTCAACCATATGGACAGACATGAGACCTGAACTTCCTGTTCCCTGGACCCCTTATCTTCCAGGCAAGAGGCTCAGTCAATTCCTTTTTCTTAAGCTCAGATTCCTGCCATTTAAAAAAGTGTATGTAGGCTGGGTGGGTGGCTCATGCCCATAATGCCAGCATATTGGGAGGCTGGAGGGGGTGGGGGAAGCACTTGAGCCCAGGAGTTTGACACCAGCCGGGGCAAAATGGTGAGCCCCTATCTCTACAAAAAGTACAAAAATTAGCTGGGTACAGTGGCACATGCCTGTAGTCCCAGCTATTTGGAAGGCTGAGGTGGGAGGTTGAGACCAAGAGATCAAGGCTACAGTGAGATGTGATTTAGCCACTGCACTCCAGGCTAGGTGACACAGTAAGACCCTGTCTCAAAAAATATATATATGTATGAAAATATAGTTTAATCTAATGCACCATTGATCAGTATGCATTTTGTATGTGTATCATGATTAATATATCTGCTATGGCTTGAATGTCCCCTTTAAAACTTATGTTGAAATTTAATTGCCATTGTGACAGTATTAAAAGGTGGGACCTTTCAAAGGTGATTAGGTCATGAGGGCTCTGCCCTCATGAATGGATTAATGCTGCTATCACAGGAGTGTGTTACTTGTCTCATAAGTGTGCCCCTGATCAAAGGATGAGTTTGACCCAATTTCTTCTCTCTGTCTCATGTGCACATTTTCTTGCCATGTGATGACCTTCCACCATGTTATGAGGCAGCAAGAAGTTCCTCACCAGATGGCTGAGCAGATGCTGTTGCTATGCCTTTGAACTTCTCAGCCTCCAGAACCATGAACCAAATAAATTACCTTTCTTTATAAATTCCCTAATCTGTGATATTCTGTCAAAGCAGCAGAAAATGGAAGAGGACAATATCTAACTTCCTCCATTAGATGTTTAAGGTAGGCCAGGCATGGTGGCTCATGGCTGTAATCCCCACACTCTGGGAGGCTGAGGCAGGTGGATCACCTGAGGTCAGTAGTTCAAGACCAGCCTGGCTAACATGGCGAAACCCCACCTCTACTAAAAATACAAAAATTAGCTGGGCATGGTGGCAGTCACCTGTAGTCCCAGCTACTCAGGAGGCTGAGGCAGGAGAATCACTTGAACCCGGGAGGTGGAGGTTGCAGTCAGCTAAGAATGCACCACTGTACCCCAACCTGGGCAACAGAGTAAGACTCTGTCTCAAAAAAAAAATATTTTAAGTATGTGTATATATGTGTGTGTATGTATATACATATATACATACATACACACACATGAATGCATAGTAAACAGAACAACGGCCCCCAAAGATGTGCGTATCCTAATTCCTGGAACCTGTGACTATGTCACCCTACACAGAAAAAGGAAATTTGCAGATATGATTAATTTAAGGATCCTGAGATAGAGAGATTATCCTGGAGTATCTGGGTAGGCCCAACGTAATACAAGTCCCTTACAGGAGAGAAATGGGAGCAGAATGAATCAGATAAAGAAAAAATAGTCACTGAACTAGATGTTGGAAACTGTGCTTTGAAGATAGAGGAAGGGACCAGGAGCCAAGGAATGTAAGCAGCTTCTAGAAGCTGGAAAGAGCAAGGAAATGAATGCTCTCTTTTTTTTTTATTTTTTATTTTTTATTTTTTATTTTTTATTTTTGAGACGGAGTCTCGCTCTGTCGCCCAGGCTGGAGTGCAGTGGCCGGATCGCAGCTCACTGCAAGCTCCGCCTCCCGGGTTCACGACATTCTCCGGCCTCAGCCTCCCGAGTAGCTGGGACTACAGGCGCCCGCCACCTCGCCCGGCTAGTTTTCTGTATTTCTTAATAGAGACGGGGTTTCACCGTGTTAGCCAGGATGGTCTCGATCTCCTGACCTCGTGATCCGCCCATCTCGGCCTCCCAAAGTGCTGGGATTACAGGCTTGAGCCACCGCGCCCGGCCATGAATGCTCTCTTAAAGCCTCCAGAAGGGATGCAGCCCTGACAACATTTTGGCTTTAGACTTCTTTAGAGCTCCATAACTGTGGAAAATAAAGTTTTATTGTTTCAAGCACTAAATTTGTGGCAATTTATTATAGCAGCTATAGAAAACTAATGCTACATATACATACACACATATGTAATATGTATTCTAAGTTATAAAATTCAAAGATTTTGAAAGTACATACATTTGAACATATTACATTAAGTGAAATAGCAAGAACTTACACTTAGAGTAGTGGTAGTGACGTAAGACTGTGGTTTCTGGAGCCAGCTCTGCCCCTTTCAGGTATGCTGACCTTGGCAAGTCACTTAATCTCTCTGTATCTCAGTTTCCTCATTTCTAAAATAGGGATATGATCTTACCTCATAGGGCTGAAGTGAGGATGAAATGAGGTAATATATCTAAAATACTTACAAGAGTGTCTGGCACTTAGTAAGTACCATATTATATATCCCAATTTTTCAGAGGAGAAAACGGAGGTTGACTTTCCCATGGCTATGCAGCTCTGAAGTGACACAAGGGGCATTGGAACCTAGCTGATTCAGCTCCAGCATGGCTCCCGTACCATACTTCCTTATCATACAAAGGCAAAGTATCCTTTCCTAGCCCTCAATTCCAATCCATGACCAAGCAATCCTATTAACTTTTTGGTATTTACCCTTCCAGACACATGTATACATGTGCATGTGCTCACACATACATGTGCATGTAAAAAATATAATTTTAAAAATAAAGTAATATATAATTATGCCATTTTGCAGCTTACATATCAGGAACACCTTTTTTGTTAAATTTACTTTAATTATAGAGTAATACATAGATGAATTTTTTTTTAAAGTTAGAATATTGCAGGTAAAGCTAAAGTTCCTTTTGACCACCATGTCTAATCCTGGTCTTCTTCCCTATGCTTTGAGATAACTACTCTTCGAATGTAGTGCATATCCTTCCAGACCGACCTTACTTTGCACACATGTACCCATAATAAATGGATAGCATTGTTTATTTTTTATGTCTATGTTCTTACATACATTGTATCATACTATAAGGATTGTTCTAAAACTTGGCATTGTATTTCTGAGATCTAACTACACTTACGAACATAGATTTGGTTTAGTCCTCTTAATCACTGAATTGCATTCTGCCACATTATATTTTTCCATTCCATTATTGATGGGCCTTTTGGTCATTTTCAATTTCTCGCTACTTGAATGCTTTAGATAGCTTTCTTATCCAGTCTTCTTGGATGCATATGAAAGTGGTTCCCTGGGTATGGATCTAGACGAGGAAATGCTGGGTCACAGGATAAGCACATTTGCAGGTTTAATAGACTCTGCCAAAGAACCTTCTGACGTGATTGTCTTCATTTGTATTTCTTCCAACAGTGTATAAGCGTATTCTTTCCTCTACAGTATCCTCAACACTTGATTCTGTTAGTGTTTTAGGTTTTGCAGATATGATGAATGAAAATAGGATCTTTTTGTTTTAATTCGCATTTGGAAAGTTTATCAATTAGACAGATGAGCAACTTTTCAAACTGCTTATTTGAATTTCCTCTTTCATGAGTGGCTTGTTCATATTCCTTCCCCAATTTTTACTGCATTGTTTGTCTTTTTCTTATGATTTGTAGGAGTGCTTTGTGGATATCTTTCTATCTAGATACTATAGGTATACTTGATTTTTAAAAAATGGTTGCATAGTATTCAGCCATATATGTCAAACCCTGAGGCCAGATCTGGTCCTCCATCTGTTTCTGTAAAAAAAAATTTTTTGAGATGCAGGCATGTGCAGTTTTTTGTATGTTGTATATGGCTGATTTAGTGCTACAACAGCATAGCTGAGTAGCTGTGACATAGACCATATGGCCCACAAAGCCTTAAAATATTTACTCTCTGGCTCTTTAGAGAAAAAGTTTGCCCTGATATAGATAAATCATAATTTCTCTAGCCATTCCTCTTTTGATGAATATGTAAGTTGTTTTCCATTCTCCAATATTATGAACAATTCTGTAATTAATATTGTTGTACACACTCATAACTTTGTAGAAGTGAGTGTTTCTGTGGGCTGGATTCCTGAAAGTGGACTTGCTGGCTTATCAGATTTCTGTGTTTAGTGGAACTTGCTCGTCAGTAATATTTCAATTGGAGGATATTTTAAAGAAGTGTGGTTATTTCCTAGGAATAGTGATAGCTTCCTATTATTTAGCACCTGCTAGGTACCAGACACTGTACTTGGTGTCTTACATATATTCTCTCATTTAATTTTCCCAATAAGCTAGAAATTGGTGTTAATAACAGTTTTTTATATGATGAATTTGAGGTTCAGTGAAGTTAAATGGCTTGTCCAAAACAACAGAGCTGGTGCATGGGAGAGCCAAGATTTGAACCCATTTCTCTGACTTCAAAGCCCCTATATTTTCTACTACACAATGTTGTCTCTCAGTGAAACACTAGGTAATGCAAACAGTTGGCATTACATAGCTTTGCAAGTAGCAATTATGCATATTTGTCTCTGTTAAATGAACAGGTAACAACATTCGTAATTAATGCAGTAAGTTTCTGTAGACAGATGGGTTAGATTAAAGTAATTTTATAGACTCTTAAAAACTGCTGGCTTTCTTAAGCAAGCTAAACATTTCTTTTGCAATTTTATTTATGTTTCTATAAATAAATGCACAGCTGTGATGTAGTAGAAAGAATACTGGATTTAGAAATCCAAATTTGGGAAAAAAAAAAAACAAAACCCAACATGGTTTCTGCCTTCTTCGAAGGTTGCTGTGTGACTGTGGGCAAGTTTCCTACCTTCTCTAAGCTCTAGTTTGTTCACAAGAGTTGTGAGAAATCAGTGTGAATGACCATGAGGTACTTGACCCAGTGCCTGGTATGTAGTAAAGGTATGATCCGTGATGGTCCTTGTCCCTGGGGATATTTCCAGAAAGAGTGTTCAATCTGATAAACACAGGGTACACTTCAGTAAGCTTGCTTCAAGGCTCAAGCTCTGTCTTGCTCTGAAGCCACACCTAATGCCACTCCCTTGGCCTGAGAGTAACCAAGAGATGCCAGAACCATCCACTGCCAAGAATGTATCTGATGCCTGTGGTATACAGAAGTGAGAGGACAGGTTATGACCTGTCCTGGCATTTAAATATTGCTGTACTGGGTCCATGCTCTTTTGCATGCTGAGAACCTTAATAATAACAGCTAACAGTTATTGAACACTTACTCCATACCAGAGATTGTGACAAATTATCTCATTTAATTCTCACCATAATGCTGCTTGACCAGTACTCCTTCTATTTCTATGCAGCATAGAATAGACGAAGAAATGAAAACCCTGGGAGGTTGAAAAGAAGCATGTAGTCAGTAGGTAGAAAACCTAGGATTTGAGTCCATACCTTTTTAAACACTTAAGCCTGAACATTAAGTGGTTACTGTGTTATGCTTTCTCCTTCTGCTGGGAAGCTTTCAATAGGAGGATTCCTTGCTAAGACTAGTTATGTGCTTATTTCCAGCTTCAAGTTTCAGGGTGGGAGGATCTGCCCCCTTGGGCACACAGTGCATTAGGCTTGGGCTGCGGTACATGCTAAATGGTCATCTCTTAACACTTAGAGGGGAGCCTTGCCTTTCTTGGCCATCTGGTGCCATGATTCAGCACGTCTGCCTTAGACATACTGATTTTGCCTGAGATCTCAGGGAAACCTCCCAAACATTAGAAAGCAAGAGCTGATGGCTGACCATTTTGCTTTTATCACTGCCTTTCTCCTGTCAACAGAGACGCCCCTTTCACCCTGAATTGCTGCCTTGCATCCATGTCAGAACCAGATCAATTTGTCTGTGCCACGCTGGTTTTTTTGTTTGTTTGTTTGTTTTTTGGTTTTAGCTGCCTATATTATCTTGTTCGCAATATAAACTCTAAATGGCCTGGAACTCGTCTTTTATGGCCTCTACCAGATTAAACATTTAGAACATAATACACCCAGCTTCAAAAACAATTGTGCAGTCTTCCAGCCATGCGGCATATTGATTTTAATTTGGGCAATTGCACAGGTTTGCAGGTCTTCGGAGGCACTTTAGGGCTTCAGACTGCCAGTGGCTCATGATCTTTCTCCTCCTCAGTCCCAGCTCTCTACTTGGGATTGGAGAAGCCTAGAGATCATGGGTGATAAGCACGGGCCTCCTTCAACACACCGTATTTTCTCTTTTGGAATTGAGAACATCACAGTGTCAGTTCTAAAACTGCTGTGAAATATAAAGGCAGCAAGATAATGTATGAATAGTGTGGGCTGAACTGTGTTTGGATCCCTGCCTTACTGCTGAATGACACATGACCTTGGGCAAATCATTTCACTCTTTGGACCTCAGGCTTCTCACTAGTAAATGGAGCAGTGAGGAAATTTAACTCAGAAGGCAGATAGATGTTAAGATTATTCAAGTGCTAGAAGATCCTCAATAAAAATTTAGTGCAAAAAGTGGACGAGTCTGCCAAGATATATAATGTATTTTTTGGTGAATGACTAACCATGGCAGAATATTTTAATGCCCAAGAAGGGTTTCTTCCGAGCCCAGGGGGGCAACCACTCAACAGCCACTGCGTGGAGACAATGGGGCCTGCTGCGTTTTGAGTTTTGGTAGAAAGAGTGACTGATGGTGTATAGCTTACCTATTAGCCAGTTCCAGAGACTCAGACATTAGCACCAGATCCCAGTGCAGCTTCTGCTTGCTCATTGAACAAACATTTGCAGAGTTCTCACCCACAGCAAACTCTGTGCTAGGTGCTACTACATCTGTCAATGAGTCAATTTGCCTTCAAGGAACTCACCGTTCAGGGTAGAAGACACACACACATAAACGTTAATTTTAATGCAGTCCTCTGGTGACTGTTCCCAAAGAAATATCTTCCAAGGCTGTTCTAGGTCTCTTATTTTCCACTGTCCCAGGGAGGAATCACAGTGGCATAGCTATTAGGAACTGAAACTTAAATACAGTGGTTAAACACATTATCAAATGCACGCCTGTAATCCCTGGAGGCTGAGGCAGGAGAATTGCTTGAACCCAGGAGGCAGAGGTTGCAGTGAACCAAGACTGTGCTCACTGCACTCCAGCCTAAGCAACACAGCAAGACTCTGTCTCAAAAAAAAAAAAAAAGAAAGAAAGAAAGAAAGAAAAAAAGAAAGAAAGAAAGAAGCCTAGAGGTCAGCAATATAAGGCTGAGAAGCTCCAGCTGTCACATCAATATGCCAGCAGGAATGAAAGGTGTTCACTCTCAGCTGAATCAGACCTCTTTAAAGTATTTTCCTAGACTCCCTGACCACTTACCTCTTGTGGAGATCCCTCATGTCTGTTAGCTGGGCACTTTGCTGCCTCTTACACAATAGGAAGGAAGGATGGTTATTGGATAGACAACTAGGGGTCATTGCAACATCCACTCAATAGAACTTAAGCTTTTTCTACCACCTTGAGATTGCTGACATCTCTTTAAAAATAAATGGACGAGGGAGATATTAGGCTGAGTGAATAATGAAGTTTTGTGGTCCAAGGTGGGATACCATGCACATTCAATGGCATGCTTAATGTTGATTTGTGTTCCTGATGGGACGAGCAGGGACTAAACGGGTGAAGGATGAAGATGAAGTAGAACAGCGGCACTGACTTGGAGGCTGACGTAGAAGGGAGTGGCTTCCTTAGGACAGGGTTTGGGCAGGGAGTCAGTGGACCCCTGCATTTCCTACATTCAGAAAAGCTGGTTTTCCTATCTTTAACTGAGGTGGGGAAGGCTATAAAGAACACCAGGAAGTAGTTGGTATTCTGGGGCTGTTATTTTGGCTAAGATGTCCTGACCTGAATCTATAGCAGCAGTAAAAGGAGTTTTGCTTCTTCAGCAATCTGCCTGCAGGGCTCTATCTGCTAGAATGAGTTGCACTCTCAAAAGTAAGCCTGGAAGTCATGCTTTTGGCCTCTTGCATTCATAAGTTGACCTGTCATGATGGTATGAAGCAGTTGTGTCTTTCAGATCAAAATAACTTTACATCTTAAAAAAGCTTCTAACCCTGGTTGCAGAGGAATTAAATTAGAATAACAAATAGAGTTTGATAAGTGGAAATTTAACTCTGTCTATCTGTAGAGAAATAGCTGAATGCCAGCTGAAAATGAATGTTGCAGTACCTTGGAGAGTTTGATAAACGGTAAATACTGACAACCCATTTTGTGGAGAGGTGCTTGGGAGTGTGGGGAAAGATAGGCAGTGGGGCCTATTGCAGCACTCATTCTTCCCCTTCTACTCCATAAGGCTCACACAAAACTGTTGACCACACTGCCATCGTGGAAGCCCACCTGCCCAATAGCCTGTCCTGCATCCCTACCTGGGGCCTCACAGACACTCCAAACTCAGCATGTTCAAAACTCACTTTATCATTCCTCCTCCCAGGTTGTTTTCCATCCAGATTAGACTCTGGGTGGCATTTTTGACCTCGTGATCCCAATTCTAACTAAGCACCAAGTCCCACTAATTCAAATGCCAGAATTTTTCTCAAGTCCGTTTTTTCCTTTCCACCTTCACTCCACTGACCCTGGTTCAGATTTTTCTTTCTCTTCTTCTACTACTGGTCTTCCAGTGGATATTCCTGGCCCCTCAAATCTTTCACCTCAATTCCTTCTTTATATGCATGTGATGGAACAATCTCTGATATAAGATTCTTCAGTGGTTCCCTGATAACATCCAATCTTTTCAAATATGACTTCCTCCTGTAATCCATCATAAAAAGTAGTGGAACATGGTGATTAAAACTGTACGCTCAACCGGGCGTGGTGGCTACCTGTAATCCCAGCACTTTGAGAGGCTGAGGTGCGCGGATCACCTGAGGTCAGGAGTTGAAGACCCACCTGGCCAACAACATGAGGAAACCCCATCTCTACTAAAAATACAAAAATTAGCTGGGCATGGTGGTGCATGCCTATAATCCCAGCTACTCAGGAAGCTGAGGCAGGAGAATCATTTGAACCAGGGAGGCAGAGGTTGCAGTGAGCTGAGATTGCGCCACTGCACTCCAGCCTGGGTAAGAGTGAGACTCCGTCTCAAAAAAAAAAAAAAGAGTGTGTACTCTCTGGAGCCATCCTGCCTTGGTATGAATCCTGGCTTTGCCACTTGCTGTCTAATTTTGGCAGTCACTCTCCCTATAACTTGGCTGTCTCATCTGTAAAATGGGGCTGACCATCTGATCCCCTTAGGTTGCTATGAGAACTAAGTGAATGGATATATGTATAAATGAATGAATGAAGACACTTAGAACAATGCCAGCCACAGAGCAAACCCTGTATAAGCATTTGCTGTGCTGGCCCTTTCCCCTACACTAAGCTTCACGATGGCTTGTGTTTTTTCTCTCAATGCAGTTTCCTCCTGCAGTCAGGCCATCCCTCCTGTTTGTTAAACCAGCCTCTCTTCACATTGACCCCTGTGTCCCACAAGTCCTCCCTGTCTCCATTTCGCCAGCTCCCAGCTATCCTCTGATGCTGAGTCCAGAAATCTCCTTCCAGCCTCCCACGACACCTTGGGAACATCCTTGGCCTCACATTTTCACCTCTGTGGACAATGGTCTGTTGACTGGCCTATTTCCCTCACTAACTCATGGAGCGGAGAACTTGCATTTTATTCATTTAAAAAAATATCCTGCCCTGAGCTCAGTGACTGGTATTTAGAGGAAATGCAGTAAAAGTTTGTGGACTGGAAGATATTGTAGTACTAATAAAAGCCCCACTGTCAGAGCTATCTTTCTAAACGTGGATCTGATGACAACTTTTCCCTACTCAAAAAATGTTTATTCTGAAAGAATGAGGATTTTATTCAGAATAAACCACAAGACTTGCAGTTCATTTCTTACTTGTAGGACCAGGGAGAACCTGGGGAGAGCTGTCCCTTAGAAGGCTTTGACCTAGGTGGCCTAAGGTAGTGTCGCCAGAGGGAAAACAGAAACTAAGAGGAAGGGGAAGCAAAGACCCAGCTAGGTGGCCATCCTGCTTTGATCAATCACTTCCTGATGGAATGACTGCCTTTGCTCCTCTCTGAGACGAATCAGCTTTGCCTACTCAATCCCATGTGCTTGTGGGAAGCCTCTTGGAGGTGCCTCAGAACTTATTATGTCTCAGGTGTTACCTGATCTTAGTAGCTCAGGCACTGGTGCTCAGGTGGGCAGAGAAGCTGTGGGCTTCTTTTCCCTGTCAGGTGACAATAATCTCAGGTGACAGAGCTGGCAGTCACATCCCCATTAAAAACCTAGATGAGCAAGTCCCACAGTAGGGCAGTCACTCCCAGTCCCAGCTGTCCATTAGAATCCCCTAGGGAGCCCCCGAACGTGACCATGGCAGGCAATACCTCTGACTAATTGAATCCGAAGGCCTGGTGGTGGGACTCCAGGGTCAGGAATTTTTAAAACTGTCTGGGTAATTCCAGTGTGCAGCAAGGTGGACAGCCATTGCTTGCAGGGCTAGGCATGGTGCTGGGCTGCATGGGGAGAACAAAGTAAACCTGTATTTCTTCTAGGTCTGGCGTGCTTCTTTTAAATGAAGGGTTGCAGATTAAGCTATTTTCCCGTTCCTATATCCCGCTCTCCAGGTAGGCAGACACGCAGAAAGTTTATCCTTCCTTCTTTTCTTCCTTCCTTCCTTCCTCCCTCCATTCCTCCCTCCCTCCCTCTCTCCCTTCTTTCCATACTTACTAAGTCTACAGGTAATTTAACCTTTTTTCAAGATCATTTCATAAGCAGGGGATCACATGATAGGGTCTGCTGGGTAGAGGTCTCCAAACCAGTTCATGGTGCTCATTTTCCAGTGAGAAAAATTAGGATTGGAAGAGCTTTGTACCGTTATTCTAAGATTCCTCAAGGAGGGCAACAGAAACAACGGTGAATCTCCAACCCAGGTGTAGCAGGGGTAGGTCCACGCAACCCAGCTTCCTGCTGTCCCTGGGTTTGAGCACAAGCTGTTGCGTGTTTGTTGTTAGGGGAGCCTGGGAACAGCTGATACATCTAAAGAAAACTAGCTCCAGCAGGAGGCTCGGCTAATTGCTGATTCTTTCCTCCATCCTTCTCATTCTCTCTTCTCTTTCTCCTTCTTTCCTCCCTCTCTCCCTCCCTCCCTCCCTCCATCCCTTCTTTCCATACTTTCTAAGCATGCAATATGTGCTAGGTGCTGTTCAAGGCACTGAGTAGGCCATACCGTGTGAACAAAATAGACACAATTCCATGTATCATGGTGTTGACAGTCGAGTAGGAGAGATAGACCATAAATATGATATTATAAATTTTGAAAAGTTCTGTGAAGAAAAAGAACAGAGTGCCGTATGAAAAAATAACATGTTTTATGTTGGGTTTATGTGGAGGTAAAAGCTGACACCTATGGAATAGCAAGAAGCCAGTCATTTGGAATGATGGGAAGAACATTCCTAGGCTGAGGGAACAGCATGTGCTAAGGCTCCATGACAGGAAAATGCTTGATGTTTCTACCCCAGTTCAACATCTTCCATACATATTCTCTGACTGCCTACTCTGTGGCAGGCTGTGTGCTAGGGGATAAGAAGAGAGACGAACAAGGCATGGTCTCGACATTTAAGGGACTTATAGCTCAGTGGAAAGATAGTGTATAAAGAAATAGATTGCAACAAACAAAGTTTAGCAGGACCACCGGGGGTGGGGGGGTCAAATTTAATTTTGCCCAATGTATAAAAGGGTGTATATGTATGGGGTGATCAGAGGGCTCTCCAGAGAGATTCTGAATTTCAATGATGACGGATACTGTCTTTGACATCTGGAAGTAGACAGTGGAGAAAGTGCCACAGTTGCCAGGAACTACATGTGTAAAGGTGTGGAGGCATCAGAGTGCTTGGCTTGCTTGGGGAATAAAGAGTTCCATGTGTCTGGGGCCTCAGATGGGGGCATGCACTGTGATGGGGCTGTAGCTGGAGATAGTGTGGAACTGACAAATGAATGACACTAGGGGCTCTCTCTGGGTTGCCTGGCAATGGAGCAGCTCAGATGGATGATTCTCTGCTCCCCAAAGAGGCTGCAATCCCTGTGGGACCTAGATAGGCTCCAATCCTTCCTCAGTCAGAGTTAACTGTGCCTGAATTTAATTTTCCAAGGAGTGGCAGCTCCCAGGGTCTCTAGGTGCTAGGCAGCTGGCATTTATCAGCAATCCCCTATACACCCGGCACTTTCGCCTAGAGCTCTTGGTGCCTGAGTTCTAAATGTTTGTTATTGCCCCACTTTCTGGGGCAACACCACTTTCACATTTGTTCCATATAAATAAAGAGCAAAATGACATATATACATAGATGACATATATACGTAGACACAGCTGTGCTGCAGCTCAAACATCCCTCTCTGCAGGTGCCAAGAGAACCAGAGGCCAGGTACACCTGTTGATTCTTTTTCCTGTGAGTTCCAGATGCACCAAGTGATGCTTGCTTTGTCTTTCTCTTCTCATCCCAAATGGGACAGCAGGACAGGGGAGAAGGTGAAGATGAGTCTCTATGTGTTGGTGAGGGTAGGTTTAGAAGGGTCTTGTGGACCATGCTTAGGAACTTGAATTTCATCCTTGGAAGATGAGGAGCCAGAGGAGGACTTCTGATATGGGCGGGCCATGATTAGATCTGCGTTTTTGAAAGATTTTATTGTTGGCTAACACGGAGGATGGATTATAAAAAAGAGACATTAAATGCTGGAGTTTACAGGAACATTGGTGTCCTGAGGGCCAGGGGATTTGTCTCTTTTGTTCACTACTTTATTCCCAGGGTGTAGAACAGTGCTTTCATGGTTAGTACTCAATACATATTTGACAAATGGATAAGACAAGTCAGGACGCTCTTGCCCCAGAACCGGTGAGAGATGATGTTTTGAGTTGGTCAGTGGCCTAGGGATGGAGATGAGTTAGCAATATTGAGACAATTTGGAGGAAAGGCTTGGGATGGAGGAGCACAGCTGGAATATCAGCTAAAATTGGTTTACTCCTTCAGCCCAGTACCAAGGACAGAGAATTCAGCAGCTAGGCACAGAGGTCAGGACTGTTGGGTGACTTCAGATTCTTTATTTTCCTTGCTGGGGTTCAGGCTCCTAGTCCAGGAAGTTGTCAGCTCCATCATGAGCATCTTTTCCAGGAATTCTGGCTTGAGTACCACCCTGCCCTTGGTGAACTCTGTTGCATTGTGGCTCCCTGGTGCAACCACCTCATGAAATTGTTAAGTTTGCTGTAGTGCAGGCTAGAAGGGCTACATTCAGAATTTCTCTCTCTGACATATTTATTTTTTTGTTATTATTATTTTTTGAGACAGGGTCTCGCTCTCTCAGTTAGGCTGGAGTGCAGTTCACTGCAACCTCAACCTTCTGGGCTCAAGTGATCCTCCTACCTCAGCTTCTTGAGTGACTGGGACTACAGGCATATGCCATCAGCCTGGCTAATTTTTGTATTTTTTGTAGAAATAGGATTTTGCTATGTTGCCCAGGCTGGTCTCAAACTCCTTAGCTCAAGTGATCCACCTGCCTTGGCCTCCCAAAGTGCTGGGATTACAGACATGAGCCACTGCACCTGGCTTATATGTTTCCATTTAAAATTGAAAGCCATATTGTTAAAATATTCTTCCTGGATGCTTCTAAAGCCCAACCTCTCATCCTGCAAAGGTACCTTTTTAATCCATGCGAAAGAATCTCCAAATCTAGCCTCTGTGTAGGCAGACTGATATTCTAGGTTTTACTTATCTGTTTGGTTTTTATGTTCTTCAGGGTGATTTGGGCTGGTCACTACCATCATGGCCTAGAGCATAGTGTCCATCTTAGATAGCGTCTCAGTCAGGTTCTTAGTTGCAAGCAACAGAAATAAATTTTGGTTAATATAAACAGAAAAGGGATTTTAAAATATTGTTTATTGTGGTAAAATACACATAACATAAAATTTGCAATTTAACCATTTTTAAATGTACACTTCATTGGCATTAATTATATTCACAATGTTGTACAACCATCAACACTATTTTCAAAAAGTGTTTTATTACTCCAACAGAAACTGTTCCAGTTAAAAAGTAATTTCCCGTGTCCACATACCCTCATCCCCTGGTAACCTATATTCTACTTTTTCTATGAATTTGCTTATTTTAAGTATTTTATATAAGTGGAATTATATAACATTTGTTCTTTTTTATCTGGCTTACTTCACTTAGCATAATGTCTTGAAGGTTTATCTACATTATAGCATGTATCAAAACTTCATTTCTTTCAATGACTGAATAATATTCCATTGTATGTGTATACCACATTTCTTTTTCATCTCAGAAAGGGAATTTTTAAAGGCTATTTAGTAGGTTCTGGAGAAGGAAGCCTGGAGCCTATATAGCCAGTGTGGGACTGTGAGTGCTATGGGGGCTGCACCCCCTACTGTGCGATCTTGGGTAAATTACTCTCTCAGTCTCTCATCTGTAAAATAGGGATAAAGAATGTTGTGCAGATTATTTATTTATTTGAGATAATTTATGGAAATCACTTAGCATAAATTATGGCACCTAAACTAAAAAAGTGCTTATAATCATTACCTATTATATGGCTGGTAAAAGGCATTGTTTATGCTTCTACTTTCTAATACAAAATCAGACAAGCAGAACTTTTTCAAAAATGTCTCCTGAGGAAAAAAATAAAACTAAAGTTTCTTTTTTGAATGTGTTTTCAATAGATCTTTTTTTTCTTGGAGTTGGAACTTCTGAGGAAAGAAAAAAGGTTCTTCACCTGACAAGAGAGTGAAACTACCCAGGCTGGTCTAGCCTTATGCCCTTTTTAGACTAGGAGCAGCCTTAGGGCTTCCCTTTCCAAGTACAAGCCCACATTCTGGAAACACAGAAAGGCCAGGTGGCTGAAGGCAAGGATTGATTAAAGAGAATAAGATATAGTTCCTTTTGCACACAAAGTCCTGTTGACTCTAACTGTATCCCCAAGGGTCTGGGCCCTTGTAGTGGGAGCCAATTATAGACTGGGAAGATGTTATGATCTTTTGGAAGTAGATGGATCTGGATTCCAGTCCTGGCTCTACCATTTACAGGTCAAGGTTCCCATTTTATAGGACTGAGAAAGGTGAGCCATGGGAGCTGCAGAGGAGTGGGTAGCACAGAGGAGAGCCACTGTCTGGGGGCACTAGGGCCTATGCGAAGCCTGGAGCAAAACTGGCACACCAGGCTGCAGTACTATTTCTGGATAGTTTGTTCCTCCCTCTGGCTCTGCTTGAATCAGCTCATGCATCCTTTGGTGTGGTCTTTTAGCATCATCCTCAGCCAGGAAGGAACAGGACAAGTTTTCATTCATTACAGGGTGAGATCCAGTAACTCTGGGTAGAGTCTCAGGCTCAGTAGAGCAACCTTGAAATGTAGTTCTGCCTTCCAATTCTCAAAAATGTTTTATTTATTTGTGAAATTGATTTTTTTTTTGGTGTAAACCTTGTTATAACAAAACTATCTTCACCCACAATTCAGATGCCCAACAAATCATACCTGTATGCTGCATTTTGACTTTGTGTTACCACTGACCAGCAAGGCTGTGGGGGTGCTGGCGGTACAGTTATAAGGCATTTTCTGAGGCATTTTCTGAGGTACTCCTAATGGTTCTTACAGGATTAATTGTAATAGGACTTATAGGGCTGAGCTGTAATAATGACTATAAGAATGATGTTCTCTCATGCAATACAGATCACTTGACTCCATTACTTAATTTATTGTTTTGGAAAACATTTCGTGTCTGTCATGTGAAAGATTAGCCCCTGTTTTACAAATGTGGACACTGGAACCCAGACATTGATTGGCTAACAGATTGCCCATTTTGGGTCAGAATCCACATCTTCTGCCTTCTGATCAAGTGGTCTATTTATTTCTCCACTGTGAGCTGGGCAATGTGGCAATTCCAGAGTGTTTTGATTTGGTAGTTTGTGATATGGTTCCAGAGAGGTTGCCACTTGACCTCCCTCCACCAGGAAAGGAGCAAATCTGTTATCAATCTCTTGCTCTCTCCAAATTTCCAAAGAAGTAACTCAGCCAGAGTAGGAGCTTGAGTCTGGTTTGTCGGCAGTGGGGTGTACTGGTGGCTCCTTGCCTTGTGCCCCTGGGCAGCAGTAAATTAATATTTGCTGGTCTCCAAGCCTCTAGCAGAGATGGAAGAGGAAGGTTGGGAAAGTGACATTTTCTGTAAATAACCACACCTGGTTCTAAGAGCAGAAGGATTGGCATGTCCCTGTAGTTTCATCAATTACCGTCAAACTTTTGCAAAGGGAGCCCCAGGGGAGAGAATCTCTTCACACTCTTGTGATTATTTATAGACACCTCACTCTGTCCACACTCTGCGGGGGAGTATGGTTTGCTTGGCAGCGGCCTCCTTCCAGATGTGTTTATATTCTTCCAGGCCCAGTGGAATGCATCCTTCTGCCCCTGCATTACGTGGAACAGAGGTGATGGCAGACACTGGGACATAGTGAAGATTTGGAAGGGAAGGTGTGAGGCAGGATACCTGAATTTCTCAGTTATGTGCATATTATCTCCCAGCAAACACTGATTGAATAACCACTTTGCTGCTAAAGAAGGCAATTCAGTGTAGCAGTTAAGTAAACATGCTTTCCAAGCAGATGGACCTGGATTCAAATCCCAGCTTTTCCATTTATGAGCTGTGTGGCTTCAGTTAAATTTGCCTCAGTTTCCTTATCTGTAAAATGGGATAATAATACAGCCTCTTAGGGTTATTGTGAGGTTTGAATGCAAAGGCCTTAGCAGTGCCTGACACACAGTGGATTATTAGTATTATAAGATGGCTATTCTTGTAAGATACCACTAGGTGCTCTGTGGGGTGTGTGTGTGTGTGTGTGTGTGTGTGTGTGTGTGTGTGTGTGTGTGTGATTTTGATAAAAACAGGCCTGGAGAATAGAGATGATTCAGGCAATGCAGGCGGGGAATTTTCAGTGAAAAAGTAACTGTTAAAACCTAGAGAAGGAGAGTCTCCATGGACTAGATAGGCCAGGTCAGTAGGGGTAGGTAAGAGGTAGGAAAGGCGACTGAGCTGCCTTAGTGTTTGAGGGATGCTATTGAACACGTCGGCAGGGTGCTCACTACCTTCAACCCAGCCATCATGACTGGGTGTTAGCAGAATGCTTTAGGAAAAGCCATTTTAGCTTGGGCTATCAGTGTTCAGTAGAAAGGTGTAGCATCCTCTTCAGAAGGAGAGTTTGTTGATGTGCCACACTCTAAGGGGGGCATATGTTTAACAGCTAATCTGGCCAGCAAAAGTGAGGCTGCCCAAAGTGACTAAAGAAAAAGATACATTTTGGGATGAGTGATCGGTGCTTAGTGGATTTTCCTGCTCATTTATTTGCTTTCAAAGGTCTACCATTATTTATACCTGAAGCATCATGATCACTTACTCTATGAATCTCTTGCTTTAGACATTTTAAAGATAAATTTTAAAATTCACAAAATTTTAAGAATATAGTATAATGAACCCCCACGTGCCCATACCCAGCCAAAACAATAAACTCACAGCTACTTTTGTTTTATCTACACTCCCCACCAGATTAATTGAAACACCTCCACAATGTCGTATCATTTCACTTGTGAATATTTATATGTGCATTTCTAAAAGAAACGGATGTTATCACAATGAAAAAATGGACAATCATGTCTTAATATCATTAAATGTCCAGTGTTCAAATTTCCACAATATCTCTTTTTTTTTTTCAGTTGGCTTCTTTGAATCAGGGTTTACATAAGATTTACACACTGTAACTGGTTGCTATTTCTTAGTCTCTTCAATGTATAGTTTCCTCAGCCCTGTTTTTGTCCTCTTGTAATTCATTTGTTGAAGAGAGCAGGTCATTTTTTATTTTCTAGATAGGATTGCCTCTCTATTGTGCCCTTTACCATGCTCCTTTATCCTCTATATTTCCTATATAATGGTAGTTAGATCTGGTGACTTGTTCTGATTCAGTTGTATTTATTTAAAGTCTACATTACAGGTATTGTCATGTGCTTCCATCCACCAGCCTATAATGACTGGTTGACTCTTTCTGTGATAGAACAGCCATAGATGATCATTGCCAAGAGCCATCAATTCTATCATCCCTTCTTCATTTATTATACAGAATAGTTCTACAGAAATAATTTTTTTCACCAACCATCTGCTACTTTATGATATAATTTAATCAGGAAACACAGGTTAAATGTTTGATTCTTTCCCTGTATTTACTAGTATTTGGATCAGTGGGTTGGTTCCCTTCCATCCTCCAGAAGTGATAATTGAGATTTTTCTGTTTTATGGTATCATTAGGAACTCATGAATGTGAATGTATTTGATATGTTTCCGTTGCAGTTACTATCCTTTCTGATGCTCAGATTTTCCCATGTCTGGACAGTGGGAGCCTCTTTCCTGAGTTGCTTCCTGAGTCCTGACTGACCCTGGTAGTCATTGATCGGTTTCCTGCTTTCTGGAAAGAAAAGGTGCCTAGGCTTGGATATAGAAATACTTTTAAAAGAGAAAATATATTATGAATTTATACTAATATTTTTAATTCAAATTTAGGATTATAAGACTTTGCTTAACTTTGATTTGATTTGGAATTTTTTCTTCTTATGCAGAGAATCTTGGTTCTTAATGACAAGAACGTAATTGCTTCTTTGCTTTATTCCATTATGTAGGTATGTTTTTTAGAAACAATAACAATACTATGGTCACTAAAAATAGTTACTATTTTTATTATTTGCAGTTCTTAGATATATCTCACTAGAGATGTACAACAGAGTTACTGTATTTTCCAGGCATTTGAAAGAATACACTTCTGCATCATTAAATAATCAACTCAATGCACAGTTAGATTAATTTATTTTATTTTGCCTTGATTGTAGAAATTACCTTTTTCATTCTGACTTAAGATTATTTATAATCACCTAAAACACTTCCATGATTTCAAAGTCAAATCTGAAAAAACAAGGTATTAGTCAGGAAAGTCCAGCTTCTATCACAAACTCACTTCCCTCTTTTCCCCTTTTCCATTAGCCAACAATTTATTTTGTGGCTTATTCTTCCATTGCAAAACTATACATGAATACATCCATATATATACAACATAAATATATACAAATATATAAATATACAACACATACATGCACACATACTCTTAGATAAATTATAGCTTATTGTACACAATTTGCTCCATCTTGTTTTTTCACTTAAGATTGTATTCTAGAGAGCATGCCACAAGAATTTACAAAGATACTCCATATACTTTCCTATACAGTATTTGCATATTATTTTATTATTTGAAAGTACCATAGTTTATTCAACTAGTTCCCTGTTGATGGACATTTAGGCTTTTGCTATTACTATTAGTAGTGTGTTCATGTTTTTGTATGTCTTTTTTGTTGGTGATATGTATTTTATAATGTTTTCAATAAAAATATTCAGCAAGACTTTAAAAATTGCTGCAAGATGATTATGTAATTTTTATTACAGTATATTGTTATCATTTTCTTTTATTATTAGTTATTAATCTCATACTGTGACTAATTTATAAATTAAACTTTATCATACATATGCAGGTACAGGAAGAAACATGGTCTATATCTATCACCGATGGACATCAGGTTGGTTCCAAGTCTTTGCTATTGTGAATAGTGCTGCGATAAACACATGTATGCATGTGTCTTTATAGTAGCATGATTTATAATCCTTTGGGTATATACCCAGTAATGAGATGGCTGGGTCGAATGGTATTTCTAGTTCTAGATCCTTGAGAGATCACCATACTGTTTTCCACAGTGGTTGAACTAATTTACACTCCCACCAACAGTATAAAAGCATTCCTATTTCTCCACATCCTCTCCAGCATCTTATGTTTCCTGACTTTTTAATGATTGCTATTCTAACTGGCATGAGATGGCATCTCATTGAGGTTTGATTTGCATTTCTCTGATAGCGAGTGATGATGAGCATTTTTTCATGTGTCTGTTGGCTGCATAGATGTCTTCTTTTGAGAAGTGTCTATTCATATCCTTTGCCGACTTTTTGATGGGGTTGTTTTTTTCTCATAAATTTTTTTAAGATCTTTGTAGATTCTGGATATTAGTCTTTTGTCAAATGGGTAGACTGCAAAAATTTTCTCCCATTCTGTAGGCTGCCTGTTCACTCTGATGATAGTTTCTTTTGCTGGGCAGAAGCTCTTTAGTTTAATTAGATTCCATTTGTCTATTTTGGCTTTTGTTGCCATTGCTTTTGGTGTTTTAGACATGAAGGCCTTGCCGATGCCTATGTCCTGAATGGTATTGCCTAGGTTTTCTTCTAGGGTTTTTATGGTTTTAGGTCTAACATTTAAGTCTTTAATCCATCTTTTTTTTTTTTTTTTTTTTTGAGACGGAGTCTCACTCTGTTGCCCAGTCTGGAGTGCAGTGGCACGATCTTGGCTCACTGCAACCTCCACCTCCCAGCTTCACGCCATTCTCCTGCCTCAGCCTCCTGAGTAACTGGGACTACAGGGGCCTGCCACCACACCCAGCTAATTTTTTTGTATTTTTAGTAGAGATGGGGTTTCACTGTGTTAGCCAGGATGGTCTCGATCTCCTGTCCTCGTGATCCGCCCGCCTCAGCCTCACAAAGTGCTGGGATTATAGGCATGAGCCACCATGCCTGGCATAATCCATCTTGAATTAACTTTTGTACAAGGTGTAAGAAAAGGACCTAGTTTTGCCTTTCTACATATGGCTAGCCAGTTTTCCCAGCACCGTTTATTAAATAGGGAATCCTTTCCCCATTTTTTGTTTATGTCAGGTTTGTCAAAGATCAGATGGTTGTAGATGTGTGGTGTTATTTCCCAGGCCTCTGTTCTGTTCCATTGGTCTATCTCTCTGTTTTAGTACCAGTACCATGCTGTTTTGGTTACTGTAGCCTTGTTGTATAGTTTGAAGTCAGGTAGCGTGATGCCTCCAACTTTGTTCTTTTTGCTTAGGATTGTCTTGGTAATGGGGGCTCTTTTTTGGTTCAATGTAAACTTTAAAGTAGTTTTTTTCAATTCTGTGAAGAAAGTCATTGGTAGCTTGATGGGGATGGCATTGAATCTATAAATTACCTTGGGCAGTATGGTCATTTTCACGGTATTGATTCTTCCTATCCATGAGCATGGAATGTTCTTCCATTTGTTTGTGTCCTCTTTTATTTCATTGAGTAGTGGTTTGTAGTTCTCCTTGAAGACGTCCTTCACATCCCTTGTAAGTTGGATTCCTAGGTATTTTATTTTCTTTGAAGCAATTGTGAATGGGAGTTCACTCATGATTTGGCTCTCCGTTTGTCTGTTATTGGTGTATAGGAATGCTTGTGATTTTTGCACATTGATTTTGTATGCTGAGACTTTGCTGAAGTTGCTTATCACCTTAAGGAGATTTTGGGCTGAAATGATGGGGTTTTCTAAATATACAATCATGTCAACTGCAAACGGGGACAATTTGACTTCCTTTTTTCCTAACTGAATTCCGTTTATTTCTTTCTTTTGCCTGATTGCCCTGGCCAGAACTTCCAACACTATGTTGAATAGGAGTGGTGAAAGAGGGCATCCCTGTCTTGTGCCAGTTTTCAAAGGGAATGCTTCCAGTTTTTGCCCATTCAGTGTGATACTGGCTGTGGGTTTGTCATAAATAGCTCTTACTATTTTGAGATATATTCCGTCAATGCCTAGTTTATTGAGAGTTTTTAGCATGAAGGACTGTTGAATTTTGTCAAAGACTTTATCTACATCTATTGAGATAATCATGTAGTTTTTGTCTTTGACTCTGTTTATATTATGGATTATGTTTATTGATTTATGTATGTTGAACCATCCTTGCATTCCAGGGATGAAGCCGACCTGATTGTGGTGGATAAGCTTTTTGATGTGCTGCTGGATTTGATTTGCCAGTATTTTATTGAAGATTTTCACATCGATCTTCATCAGGAATATTGGTCTAAAATTCCCTTTTTTCATTGTGTCTCTGCCAGGCCTTGGCATCAGGATGATGCTGGCCTCATGAAATGAGTTAGGGAGGATTCCCTCTTTTTCTGTTGGTTGGAATAGTTTCAGAAGGAATGGTACCAACTCCTCTTTGTACCTCTGGTAGAATCTGGCTGTGAATCCGTCTGGTCCTGGACTTTTTTTGGTTGGTAGGCTATTGATTATTGCCTCAATTTCAAAGCCTGTTATTGGTCTATTTAGGAATTCAGCTTCTTCCTGGTTTAGTCTTGGGAGGGTGTATGTGTCCAGGAATTTATCAATGTCTTCTAGATTTTCTCATTTATTTGCAAAGAGGTGTTTATAGTATTCTCTGATGGTAGTTTGTATTTCTGTGGGATTGGAGGTGATATCCCCTTTATCATTTTTTCTTGCATCTATTTGATTCTCCTCTCTTTTCTTCTTTATTAGTCTTGCTAGTGGTCTATCAATTTTGTGTTTCTTTTAAAAAAACCAGCTCCTGGATTCATTGATATTTTGAAGGTTTTTTTTGTGTCTGTATCTCTTCCAATTCTGCTCTGATCTTAGTTATTTATTGCCTTCTGCTAGCTTTTGAATTTGTTTGTTCTTGCTTCTCCAATTTTTTGTTTGTTTGTTTTTGACAGAGTCTTGCTCTGTCGCCCAGGCTGGAATGCAGTGGTACGATCTCAGCTCACTGCCAACTCTGCCTCCCGGGTTCCCGCCATTCTCCTGCCTCAGCCTCCTGAATATCTGGGACTGCATGTGCCTGCCATCATGCCCAGCTAATTTTTTGTATTTTTAGTAGAGACAGGGTTTCTCCATGTTAGCCAGGATGGTATTGATCTCCTGCCCTCGTGATCTGCCTGCCTCAGCTTCCCAAAGTGCTAGGATTACAGGTGTGAGCCACTGTGCCCGGCCCTCTCTAGTTCTTTTAATTGTGATGTTAGGGTGTCGATTTTAGATCTTTCCTACTTTCTCTTGTGGGCATTTAGTGCTATAAATTTCCCTCTACACACTGCTTTAAATGTGTCCCAGAGATTCTGGTATGTTGTGTCTTTGTTCTCACTGGTTTCAAAGAACATCTTCATTTCTGCCTTCATTTCATTATTTACCCAGTAGTCATTCAGGAGCAAGTTGTTCAGTTTCTATGTGGTTGTGTGGTTTTGAGTGAGTTTCTTAATCCTGAGTTCTAATTTGATTGCACTGTGGTCTGAGAGTCAGTTTGTTGTGATTTCTATTCTTTTACATTTGCTGAGGAGTGCTTTACTTGCAATTATGTGGTCAATTTTGGAATAAGTGTGATGTAGTGCTGAGAAGAATATATATTCTGTTGATTTGGGTTAGAGAGTTCTGTAGATGTCTATTAGGTCTGCTTAGTGCAGAGCTGAGTTCAAGTCCTGGATATCCTTGTTAACCTTCTGTCTCGTTGATCTGTTTAATATTGACAGTGGGGTGTTAAAATCTCCCATCATTATTGTGTGGGAGTCTAAGTCTCTTTGTAGGTCTCTAAGGATTTGCTCTATGAATTTGGGTGCTCCTGTATTGGGTGCATATATATTTAGGATAGTTAGCTCTTCTTGTTGAATTGATCCCTTTGCCATTATGTAATGGCCTTCTTTGTCTCTTTTGATCTTTGTTGGTTTAAAGTCTGTTTTATCAGAGACTAGTATTGCAACCCCTGCTTTTTTTTTTCTTTCCATTTGCTTCGTAGTTCTTCCTCCATCCCTTTATTTTGAGCCTATGTGTGCCTCTGAACGTGAGATGGGTCTCCTGAATACAGCACAGTGATGGATCTTGACTCCTTATTCAATTTGCCAGTCTGTGTCTTTTAATTGGGGCATTTAGTCCATTTACATTTAAGGTTAATATGGTTATGTGTGGTTTTGATCCATTCATTATGATGTTAGCTGGTTATTTTGCTCAGTAGTTGATGCAGTTTCTTCCTAGCATTGATGGTCTTTACAATTTGGCATGTTTTTGCAGTGGCTGGTCCTGGTTGTTCCTTTCCATGTTTAGTGTTTCCTTCAGGAACTCCTGTAAGGCAGGCCTGCTGGTGATAAAATCTCTCAGCATTTGCTTGTCTGTAAAGGATTTTATTTCTCCTTCACTTATGAAGCTTAGTTTGTCTGGATATGAAATTCTGGGTTGAAAATTCTTTTCTTTAAGAATGTTGACTATGGCCTGCAGTCTCTTCTGCCTTGTAGGGTTTCTGCCGAGATCTGCTGTCAGCCTGATGGGCTTCCCTTTGTTGGTAACTCGACCTCTCTCTCTGGCTGCCGTTAACATTTTTTCCTTCATTTCATCTTTGGTGAATCTGACAATTATGTATCTTTGGGTTGCTCTTCTTGAGGAGTATCTTTGTGGCGTTCTCTGTATTTCCTGAATTTGAATGTTGACCTGTCTTGCTAGGTTGGGGAAGTCGTCCTGGATAATATCCTGAAGAGTGTTTTCTAATATGGTTCCATTCTCCCTGTCACTTTCAGGTACACCAGTCAAACGTAGATTTGGTCTTTTCACCTAGTCCCATATTTCTTGGAGGCTTTGTTTGTTTCTTTTTACTGTTTTTTCTCTAACTTTGCCTTCTAGCTTTATTTCATTAATTTGATCTTCAATCACTGATACCCTTTCTTCCATTTGATTGAATTGTCTATTGAAGCTTGTGCATGCATCATGTAGTTCTCGTGCCATGGTTTTCTGCTCCATCAAGTCATTTAAGGTCTGCTCTATGCTGTTTATTGTAGTTAGCCATTCTTCTAACCTTTTTCAAGGTTTTTAGCTTCTTTGCAAGGGATTTGAACATGCTTCTTTAGCTCAGAGAAGTTTGTTATTATTGGTCTTCTGAAGCCTACTTCTGTCAGCTCATCAAAGTCATTCTTTGTCCACCTTTGTTCCATTGCTGGTGAGGAGCTGTGATCCTTTGGAGGAGAAGAGGCACTCTGATTTTTAGAATTTTCAGCTTTTCCACTGTGGTTTCTCCCTGTCTCTGTGGTTTTATCTCCCTTTGGTCTTTGATGTTGGTGACCTAGAGATGCGGTTTTGGTGTAGATGTCCTTTTTGTTGATGTTGATGCTATTCCTTTCTGTTTGTTAGTTTTCCTTCCAACAGTCAGGTCCCTCAGCTGCAGGTCTGTTGGAGTTTGCTGGAGGTCCCTTCCAGACCCCGTTTGCCTGGATTTCACCAGCGGAGGCTGCAGAACAGCAAATATTGCAGAATAGCAACTGCCTGATCCTTCCTCTGGAAACTTCATCCCAGCGGGGCACCTGCCTATATGAGGTGTCAGTTGGCCCCTACTGGGAGGTGTCTCCCAGTTAGGCTACATGGGGGTCAGGGACCCACTTGAGGAGGCAGTCTGCCCATTGTCAGAACTCAAATGCTGTGTTGGGAGGACCACTGCTCTCTTCAGAGCTGTCAGACAGGGACGTTTAATTCTGCAGAAGTTGTCTGCTGCGTTTTGTTCAGCTAAGCCCTGCCCACAGAGATGGAGTCTAGAGGCAGTAGGCCTTGTTGAGCTGTGGTGGGCTCCACCCAGTTTGATCTTCCTGGCCTCTTTGTTGACCTACTCAAGCCTCAGCAATGGCAGACGCCCCTCCTCCAGCCAGACTGCTGTCTCACAGTTCGATCTCAGACTGCTGCGCAGTGAGCAAGGCTCCGTGGTGTAGGACTTGCAGTGCTAGGAATGGTAGAGAATCTCCTTTTCTACTGGTTACTAAGACCTTGGGAAAAGCACAGTATTTGGGTGGGAGTATCCCACTTTTTCCAAGTACAATCTGTCATGGCTTTCTTTGGCTAGGAAAGGGAGATCCCCCCGACCCCTTGCACTTCCCAGGTGAGACAATGCCCCACCCAGCTCACCTTCTGTGGGCTGCACCCACTGTCGAAGCAGTCCCAATGAGATGAACCAGGTACCTCATTTGGAAATGCAGAAATCACCCGTCTTCTGCGTCAATCATGCTGGGAGGTGCAGACTACAGCTGTTCCTATTTGTCCATCTTGGAATGGATTGCTGTCTTTTCTATTAGCGTTTCTTTAGGACAGATTCCTGGAAGTGGACTTCCTGGATCAAAAGGTCAGAGTGCACATGTTATTTTGCTACATATTGCCAAATTCTCCTTTATAGGACATGTACCTTTCTTGTTCTTTCCAGCAATGACAGGAGTGCCTGCTTTCTCAAAGCCTTGTCAAAACAGTGTATTGCCAACCTTTTAGATTTTAATCATCGATTGGCAAAAAATTGTAAATCACTATATTTTTAATTTGCCTTTTTCTTGTTATATGCAGATTTGAGATCTTTTTATATAAATGAGGGGCATTTATATTTCATTTTCAGTGAATTGTCTGTGCATACCTGTAGTCTTTTTTCCCCCTACTTTTATAATGATCTTTATCTTTTAAAAAATCTTTATATATTGGAAATATTAACTCTTTGTCTATGGCAAAAGATGCAAAATTTCCCCCATTTTGACATTTGTCCTTTTACTTATGACACTTTTGTAGGTAAAAGTTTATTTTTCATTTTCTTATTTTCATTAAGCAAATTCATACATCTTCCTCCTGTGGCTTGTGGATATTGAGTCAGACAGAGGTAGGAAAATTTTCCTCACTCTCAAATTACAGAATAATTCAGACTTGAAAACATCTCTGTCTGACAGCTTTCAAGAGAGTAGTGGTTCTCCTAGCGTGGAGTTTGAGATCTGAGAATGGACAGACTGCCTCCTCAAGTGGGTCGCTGACCCCCATGTAGCCTAACTAGAAGACACCTCCTAGTAGGGGCTGACTGACACCTCATATAGCTGGGTGCCCCTCTGAGACAGAGCATCCAGAGGATGGATCAGGCAGCAATATTTGCTATTCTGCAATATTTGCTGTTCTGCAGTCTCCACTGGTGATATCCAGGCAAACAGGGTCTAGAAGGGATCTCCAGTGAACTCCAACAGACCTGCAGCTGAGGGACCTGTTAGAAGGAAAACTAACAAACAGAATGGAATAGCAACATCAACATCAACAAAAAGAACATTACCCCAAAACCCCATCTGTAGGTCACCATCATCAAAACCAAAGGTAGATAAAACCACAAAGATGGGGAGAAACCAGAGTAGAAAAGCTGAAAATTCTAAAGATCAGGGTGCCTCTTCCCCTCCAAAGGATCACAGCTCCTCACAAGCAATGGAACAAAACTGGACAAAGAATGACTTTGACGAGTTGACAGAAGTAAGCTTCAGAAGATCGGTAATAACAAAGTTCTCCAAGCTAAAGGAGGATGTTCAAACCATCGCAAAGAAGATGAAAACCTTGAAAAAAGATTAGAAATATGGCTAACTAGAATAAACAGCATAGAGCAGACCTTAAATGACCTGATGGAGCTGAAAACCATGGCACAAGAATTACATGATGCATGCACAAGCTTCAGTAGCTGAGTTGATCAAGTGGAATAAAGGGTATCAGTGATTGAAAATAAAATGAATGAAATGAAGTGAGAAGAGAAGTTTAGAGAAAAAAGAGTAAAAAGAAACGAATAAAGCCTCCAAAAAATATGGGACTATGTGAAAAGACCAAATCTACGTCTGATTGGTGTACATGAAAGTGACAGAGAGAATGGAACCAAGTTGGAAAACACTCTTCAGGATATTATCTAGGAGAACTTCCCCAACCTAGCAAGGCAGGCCAACATTCAAATGCAGGAAATAAAGAGAATGCGACAAAGATGCTCCTTGAGAAGAGCAACCCAAAGACACATAATTGTCAGATTCACCAAGGTTGAAATGAAGGAAAAAATGTTAACGGCAGCCAGAGAGAAAGGTCGAGTTACCAACAAAGGGAAGCTCATCAGACTAACAGCAGATCTCTCAGCACAAACTGAAGAGAGTGGGGACCAATATTCAACATTCTTAAAGAATTTTCAACCCAGAATTTCATATCCAGTCAAACTAAGCTTTACAAGTGAAGGAGAAATAAAATCCTTTACAGACAAGCAAATGCTGAGAGATTTTATCACCACCAGGCCTGTCTTACAAGAGCTCCTGAAGGAAACACTAAACATGGAAAGGAACAACCAGGACCAGCCACTGTAAAGACCATCAATGCTAGGAAGAAACTGCATCAACTACTGAGCAAAATAACCAGCTAACATCATAATGAATGGATCAAAACCACACATAACCATATTAACCTTAAATGTAAATGGACTAAATGCCCCAATTAAAAGACACAGACTGGCAAATTGAATAAGGAGTCAAGATCCATCACTGTGCTGTATTCAGGAGACCCATCTCACGTTCAGAGGCACACATAGGCTCAAAATAAAGGGATGGAGGAAGAACTACGAAGCAAATGGAAAGAAAAAAAAAAAAGCAGGGGTTGCAGTCCTAGTCTCTGATAAAACAGATTTTAAACCAACAAGGATCAAAAGAGACAAAGAAGGCCATTACATAATGGCAAAGGGATCAATTCAATAAGAAGAGCTAACTATCCTAAATATATATGCACCCAATACAGGAGCACCCAAATTCATAGAGCAAATCCTTAGAGACCTACAAAGAGACTTAGACTCCCACACAATAATAATGGGAGAACTTATCACCCCACTGTCAACATTAGATAGATCAACGAGACAGAAGGTTAACAAGGATATCCAGGACTTGAACTCAGCTCTGCACTAAGCAGACCTAATAGACATCTACAGAACTCTCTACCCCAAATCAACATAATATACCACATCACAAAAGCGCCACATCACACTTATTCCAAAATTCACCACGTAGTTGGAAGTAAAGCACTCCTTATCAAATGTAAAAGAACAGAAATTATAACAAACAGTCTCTCAGACCACAGTGCAATCAAATTACAACTCGGGATTAAGAAACTCACTCAAAATCGCTCAACTACATAGATACTCAACAACTTGCTCCTGAATGACTACTGGGTAAATAACAAAATGAAGGCAGAAAGAAAGATGTTCTTTGAAACCAATGAGAACAAAGACACAACATACCAGAATCTCTGGGACACATTTAAAGCAGTGTGTAGAGGGAAATTTATAGCACTAAATGCCCACAAGAGAAAGTAGGAAAGATCTAATATTGGCACCCTAGCATCACAGTTAAAAGAACTAGAGAATCAAGAGCAAACACGTTCAAAAGCTAGCAGAAGACAAGAAATAACTAAGATCTGAGCAGAACTGAAAGAGATACAGACACAAAAAACCCTTCAAAATATCAATGAATCCAGGAGCTGGTTTTTTGAAAAGATCAACAAAATTGATAGACCACTAGCAAGACTAATAAAGACGAAAAGAGAGAAGAATCAAATAGATGCAATAAAAAATGATACAGGGGATATCACCCCCAATTCCACAGAAATACAAACTACCATCAGAGAATACTATAAACACCTCTACTAAAATAAACTAGATAATCAAGAAGACATGGGTAAATTCCTGGACACATACACCCTCCCAAGACTAAACCAGAAAGAAGTTGAATTTGTGAATAGACCAATAACAGCCTCTGATATTGAGGCAATAGTTAATAGCCAGCCAACCAAAAAAAGTCCAGGACCAGACAGATTCACAGCCAGATTCTACCAGAGGTACAAAGAGGAGCTGGTACCATTCCTTCTGAAACTATTCCAATCAATAGCAAAAGAGGAAATCCTCCCTAACTCATTTTATGAGGCTAGCATCATCCTGATGCCAAAGCCTGGCAGAGACACAACAAAAAAAGAGAATTTTAGACCAATATCCCTGATGAAGATTGATGCGGAAATCCTCAATAAAATACTGGCAAACCAAATCCAGCAGAACATCAATATGCTTATCCATAGGGTGGCGCCCAGGATGGCAGAATAGGAACAGCTCCAGCCTCCAGCTCCCAGCGTGAGCGACACAGAAGACCGGTGATTTCTGCATTTTCAACTGAGGTACCGGGTTCATCTCACTGGGGCATGTCGGACAGTTGATGTTGGTCCGCGGGTGCAGCCCGACCAGTGACAGCTGAAGCAGGGTGAGGCTTTGCCTCACCTGGGAAGTGCAAGGGGAAGGGAATTCCTTTTCCTAGCCAAGGGAAATTGAGACACACAACACCTGGAAAATCGGGTAACTCCCACCCTAATACTGTGCTTTACCAAGGGTCTTAGCAAATGGCACACCAGGAGATTATCTCCCACACCTGGCCCGGAGGGTCCCATGCCCACAGAGCCTCCCTTATTGCTAGCACAGCAGTCGGAGATCTAACTGCAAGGAGGCAGCGAGGCTGGGGGAAGGGTGCCCACCATTGCTGAGGCTTAAGTAGATAAACAAAGCCGCCAAGAAGGTTGAATTGGGTACAGCCCACCGCAGCCCAAGGAGGCCTGCCTGCCTCTGTAGACTCCACCTCTGTGGACAGGGCATATAGCTAAACAAAAAGCAGCAGAAACCTCTGCAGATGTAAAAGTCCCTGTCGGACAGTTTTGAAAACAGTGGTTCTCCCAGCACGGAGGTTGAGATCCGAGAATGGACAGACTGCCTGCTCAAGTGGGTCCCTCACCCCTGAGTAGCCTAACTGGGAGACATCCCCCACTAGGTGCAGACCAACACATCACACCTCACACGGCTGGGCACACCCTGAGACAAGGCTTCCAGAGCAAGAATCAGACAGCAACACTTGCTGTTCAGCAATATTCTATCTTCTGCAGCCTCCGCTGCTGATACCCAGGCAAACCGGATCTGGAGTGGACCTCAAGCAAACTCCAACAGACCTGCAGCTGAGGGTCCTGACTGTTGGAAGGAAAACTAACAAACAGAAAGGACACCCACACCAACACCCCATCAGTACCTCACCATCATCAAAGACCAAAGGCAGATAAAACCACAAAGATAGGGAAGAAGCAGTGCAGAAAAGCTGGAAATTCAAAAAATCAGAGCGCATCTCCCCCTCCAAAGGAATGCAGCTCATCGCCAGGAATGGAACAAAGCTGAACAGAGAATAACTTTGACGAGTTGAGAGAAAAAGGCTTCAGTTGATCAAACTTCTCAGAGCTAAAGGAGGAACTACATAACCAGTGCAAAGAAACTAAAAACCTTGAAAAAAGAATGGATGAATGGATAACTAGAATAATCAATGCAGAGAAGACCTTAAAAGAACTGATAGAGATGAAAACGATGACACGAGAACTACGTGACAAATGCACAAGCTTGAGTAACTGACTCGATCAACTGGAAGAAAGATTATCAGTGATTGAAGATCAAATGAATGAAATGAAGCTAAAAGAGAAATGTAGAGAAAAAAGAGTAAAAACAAATGAACAAAACCTCCAAGAAATATGTGATTATGGGAAAAGACCAAATCTACGTCTGATTGGTGTGCCTGAAAGTGACGGGGAAAATGGAACCAAGTTGGAAAACACTCTGCAGGATATCATCCAGGAGAACTTCCCCAACCTAGTAAGGCAGGCCAACATTCAAATTCAGGAAATACAGAGAACGCCACAAAGATACTCTACGAGAAGAGCAACTCCAAGACACATAATTGTCAGATTCACCAAAGTTAAAATGAAGGAAAAATCTTAAGGGCAGCCAGAGAGAAAGGTCAGGTTACCCACAAAGGGAAGCCCATCAGGCTAACAGCAGATCTCTTGGCAGAAACTCTCCAAGCCAGAAGAGACTGGGGGCCAATATTCAACATTCTTAAAGAAAAGAATTTTCAAACCAGAATTTCATATCCAGCCAAACTAAGTTTCATAAGTGAAGGAGAAATAAAATCCTTTACAGACAAGCAAATGCTTAGAGATTTTGTCACCACCAGGCCTGCCCTACAAGAGATCCTGAAGAAAGCACTAAACATGGAAAGGAAGAACTGGTACCAGCCACTGCAAAAACATGCCAAAATGTAAAGTCCATCGATGCTAGGAAGAAACTGCATCAACTAACGAGCAAAATAACCAGCTAATATCATAATGACAGGATCAAGTTCACACATAACAATATTAACCTTAAATGTAAATGGACTAAATGGTCCAATTAAAAGACACAGACTGGCAAAATGGATAAAGAGTCAAGACCCATCAGTTTGCTGTATTCAGGAGACCCATCTCACATGCAGAGACACACATAGGCTCAAAATAAAGGGATGGAGGAAGATCTACCAAGCAAATGGAAAACAAAACAAAACAAAAAAGCAGGGGTTGCAATCCTAGTCTCTGATAAAACAGACTTTAAACCATCAAAGATCAAAAGAGACAAAGAAGGCCATTACACAATGGTAAAGGGATGAATTCATCAGGAAGAGCTAACTATCCTAAATATATATGCACCCAATACAGGAGCACCCAGATTCATAAAGCAAGTCCTTAGAGACTTACAAAGAGACTTACACTCCTATACAATAATGGGAGATTTCAACACCCCACTGTGAACATTAGACAGATCAACGACACAGAAAGTTAACAAGGATATCCACGAATTGAACTCATCTCTGCAGCAAGCAGACCTAATAGACATCTACAGAACTCTCCACCCCAAATCAACAGAATCTACATTCTTCTCAGCACCACATGACACTTATTCCAAAATTGACCACATAATTGGAAGTAAAGCACTCCTCAGCAAATGTAAAAGAACAGAAATTATAGCAAACTGTCTCTCAGACCACAGTGCAATCAAACTAGAACTCAGGACTAAGAAACTCAATCAAAACTGCTCAACTACATGGAAACTGAACAACCTGCTCCTGAATGACTACTGGGTACATAATGAAATGAAGGCAGAAAATAAGATGTTCTTTAGAACAAAGATACAACATACCAGAATCTCTGGGACACATTTAAAGCAGTGTGTAGAGGGAAATTTATAGCACTAAATGCCCACAAGAGAAAGCAGGAAAAATATAAAATTGACACCCTAACATCACAATTAAAAGAACTAGAAAAGCAAGGGCAAACACATTCAAAAGCTAGCAGAAGGCAAGAAATAACTAACATCAGAGCAGAACTGAAGGAGATAGAGATACAAAAAACCCTCCAAAAAAATCAATGAATCCAGGAGCTGGTTTTTTGAAAAGATCAACAAAATTGATAGACTGCTAGCGAGACTAATAAAGAAGAAAAGAGAGAAGAATCAAATAGACGCAATAAAAAACGATAAAGGGGATATCACCACCGACCCCACAGAAATAAAAACTACCATCAGAGAATACTATAAACACCTCTATGCAAATAAACTAGAAAACCTAGAAGAAATGGATAATTTCCTGGACACTTACACTCTCCCAAACTAAACCAGGAAGAAGTTGAATTTGTGAACAGACCAATAGCAGGCTCTGAAATTGAGGCAATAATTAATAGCCTACCAACCAAAAAAAGTCCAGGACCAGATGGATTCACAGCCGAATTCTACCAGAGATACAAGGAGGAGCTGGTACCATTCCTTCTGAAACTATTCCATTCAATAGCAAAAGAGGGAGTCCTCCCTAACTCATTTCAGACTGGATTAAGCAAATGTAGCACATATACACCATGGAATACTATGCACCCCTAAAAAAGGATGAGTTCATGTCCTTTGTAGGGACATGGATGCAGCTGGAAACCATCATTCTCAGCAAACTATCGCAAGAACAGAAAACCAAACACCGCATGTTCTCACTCATAGGTGGAAATTGAACAATGAGATCACCTGGACACAGGAAGGGGAACATCACACACTGGGGCCTATTGTGGAGAGGGGGGCGGGGGGAGGGATAGCATTAGGAGATATACCTAATGTAAATGATGAGTTAATGGGTGCAGCACACCAACATGGCCCATGTATACATGTGTAACAAATCTGCGCGTTGTGCACATGTACCCTAGAACTTAAAGTATATACAAAGAAAAAAAATGAAATGGTGCTATTAAAAAAAAAAAAAAGCTTATCCACCACATTCAGGTCGGCTTCATCCCTGGGATGCAAGGCTGGTTCAACATATGCAAATCAATAAACGTAATCCAACATATAAGCAGAACCAAAGAGAAAAACCACATGATTATCTCAATAGATGCAGAAAAGGCCTTTGACAAAATTCAACAGCCCTTCATGCTAAAAACTCTCAATAAGTTCGGTATTGATGGAATGTATCTCAAAATAATAAGAGGTATTTATGAGAAACCCACAGCCAGTATCGTACTGAATGGGAAAAAACTGGAAGCATTCCCTTTGAAAACTGGCACAAGACAGGGATGCCCTCTCTCACCACTCCTATTCAACATAGTGTTGGAAGTTCTGGCCAGGGCAATCAGTCATAAGAAAGAAATAAAGGGTGTTCAATTAGGAAAAGAGGAAGTCAAATTGTCCCTGTTTGCAGATGACATGGTCGTATATTTAGAAAACCCCATTATTTCAGCCCAAAATCTCCTTAAGCTGGCAAGCAACTTCAGCAAAGTCTCAGCATACAAAATCAATGTGCAAAAATCACAAGCATTCCTATACACCAATAACAGACAAATGGAGAGCCAAATCATGAGTGAACTCCCATTCACAATTACTTCAAAGGGAATAAAATAGCTAGGAATCCAACTTACAAGGGATGTGAAGGACCTCTTTAAGGAGAACTACAAGCCACTGCTCAACAAAATAAGAGAGGACACAAGCAAATTGAAGAACATTCTATGCTCATGGATAGAAAGAATCAATATTGTGAAAATGGCCATACTACCCAAGGTAATTTATAGATTCAATGCCATCCCCATCAAGCTACCAATGACTTTCCTTAAAGAATTGGAAAAAACTACTTTAAAGTTCATATGGAACCGAAAAAGAGCCAGCATTGCCAAGACAATCCTAAGCCAAAAGAACAAAGCTGAAAGCATCATGCTACCTGACTTCAAACTATGCTACAAGGCTACGGTAACCAAAACAGCATGGTACTGGTACCAAAACAGAGGGATAGACCAATGGAACAGAACAGAGGTCTCAGAAATAACACCACACATCTACAACCATCTGATCTTTGACAAACCTGACAAAAACAAAAAATGAAGAAAGGATTCCCTATTTAATAAATGGTGCTGGGAAAACTGGCTAGCTATATGTAGAAAGCTGAAACTGGATCTCTTCCTTACACCTTATACAAAAATTAGTTCAAGATGGATTAAAGACTTAAATGTTAGACCTAAAACCATAAAAACCCTAGAAGAAAACCTAGGCAATACCATTAAGAGCATAGGCACGGGCAAGGACTTCATGTCTAAAACACGAAAAGCAATGGCAACAAAAGCCAAAATAGACAAATGAGATCTAATTAAACTAAAGAGCTTCTACCCAGCAAAAGAAACTGCCATCAGAGTGAACAGGCAACCTACAGAATGGGAGAAAATTTTTGCAATCTACCCATCTGACAAAGAGCTAATATCCAGAATCTACAAAGAACTCAAACAAATTTACAAGAAAAAAACAACCCCATCAAAAAGTGGGCAAAGATATGAACAGACACTTCTTAAAAGAAGACATATATGCAGCCAACAGACACATGAAAAAATGCTCGTCATCACTCACTATCAGAGAAATGCAAATCAAAACTTCAGTGAGATACCATCTCACACCAGTTAGAATGGCAGTCATTAAAAAGTCAGGAAACAACAGGTGCTGGAGAGGATGTGGAGAAATAGGAACACTTTTACATTGTTGGTGGGAGTGTAAACTAGTTCAACCAGTTTACTAGTGGCGATTCCTCAAACATCTAGAACTAGAAATACCATTTGACCCTGTGATTCCATTACTGGGTATATACCCAAAGGATTATAAATCATGCTGCTATAAAGACACATGCACATGTATGTTCACTGTGGCACTATTCACAATAGCAAAGACCTGGAACCAACCCAAATGTCCATCAATGATAGACTGAATTAAGAAAATGTGGCACCTATACACCATGGAATACTATGCAGCCATAAAAAAGGATGAGTTCATGTCCTTTGTAGGGACATGGATGAAGCGGGACACCATCATTCTCAGCAAACTATTGCAAGGACAGAAAACCAAACACCGCATGTTCTCACTCATAGTTGGGAATTGAACAATGAGATCACTTGGACACAGGGTGGGGAACATCACACACCGGGCCTGTTGTGGGGTGGGGGGAGGGGGGAGGAATTGCTTTAGGAGAAATACCTGATGTAAATGATGAGTTGATGGGTGCAGCACACCGCCATGGCATATGTAACAAACGTGCACATTGTGCACATGTGCCCTAGAACTTAAAGTACAATAAAAAAAAAAGAATAATTCAGACTTGATTTTTTTCTATGTTTATATGGACTCATTTAATACGTGTAATTTTCTCGTTCACTTGGAATCTATCTTGATGTATGGTGTGGGGAATGAATATAATTTTATCTTTTCACATCTGGCTATTCAGTTATCCCCATGTCTTTGATTATAAAGACCACCATTTACTCCACTAATTAGTGATTCTACTTTTATAATATAGTTACTATATTAGTATATTAGTTTATTATAAAAGTTATAATATACCAAATAAGATATAAATATTATATTTATACTATAATATATATATATTTCTAAATTTAGTATAGGATAGCTTTTTATCTTTTATTTTGTTCCCATTGGTCTATATATGCTCCAACATTACGTTCTTATTTACAGAGTTATTATATGTTTTTGTAATTGACAGGGCTTTCCTTCTCTCGTTTTTTCCTTTCTTTTTTTTCAAGCTTTGACACATAATAGTTGTATCACTTTATGGGATACAATATGATGTTCTGAGTATATATACATTGTGGAATGGTTATGTCAAGCTAATTAACATATCTACAACTCCAAAATATTTTTTTAAGCTTCCCTGTCCCCACTGACTTTTCTTGCTTATCTCTTCTTCCACACAAATTTTATAATAAACTTACTTAGCTCTAGAAAGAAACTTAGTTATATTTTTATTGGATTATATTAAGTTTATGAATTATATAAAATTATATTAAATTAAACTTTATAAACTTCTGAATTAATTTAGGGAGACCTGAAATCTTTGATATTAGTCTTTCTATCCAAAAATATGATATATTTTTCCACATGTATGTTTTAAAATTGTTTTATGGCTTTTCTTCATATAAGTTTCGGACATGTCTTGTTGAATTTATGCCTAGATATTTCATTTTATTTGGCTTTTACAAAGGGGTTCTTCTCTTCCAACATAAGCAAATTTTTGTTTGTATATATGAAGACTTCTGATTTTTGTGTATTTATTTTGTAACCTACTTTACTAAATTCTTTTGTTTGTTTGTAGTAGTTTTCCATTGAATCTTTTGGAGCTTCTAGTTACATACTTATATTAATTATTTGCTCTATTACTATAATGAATAATAATAGTGGATTTTAGTGTATTGAATTATAATTCCTTTATTTGGAATAAACACTACTTGCTCATGATGAATTTTCTAAAGTGCTATTGGATTCTGATTGATAATAATTAGTATTTTTATTATGATATTTATTTATAAGTGATATTAATCTGTAGTTTCATTTGTTGATACAATATTTTCATTTTGAGATTGATGTTACAGTTGTTTTATGTTTTTAATAGTCTTTTTTTTTTTTGAGATAGGGTTTTACTCTGTTACCTAGGTTGCAGCACAGTGGCACATTCATTGCTCACTGCAGGCTTGACTTCTAAGGTTCAAGTGATCTTCCCACCTCAGCCTCCCGAGTAGCTGGGACTACAAGTGTGTGCCACCCCACCTGACTAATTTTTGTTTTTTTTGTAGAGATGGTTTTATTATGTTGCTCAGGCTTGTCTCGAACTCTTGGGGTCAAGTGATCCACCCGCCTCAGCATCCCAAAGCACTGGGAATACAGGTGTGATCTACTGTGCCTAGCCACACTCATTTTATAAAATGATTTTTAGAAATAAAATTGTTCCAAGAAACAATCTGAGCCTTGTGCATTTTCGTGGGAAGATTCTATACTACTTCCTCTATTTTTTCTGTGACATTTTACATGTTAGACTCTGTTTCTACTGGGGTTGAATTTGATAAGTTATGTTTTTCTAGAAAATTATTAACTTCACCTATTTTTTCAAATTTATTTGCAAAGAATTTTACAAAGTAGACTCTTATGATTTAAAAAAAATTGCTAAGCTTTGATGATTATTTCCTTCTTGTCATTTCTAAGTTTATGTGCATGGTTTCTCCCATTTCTCCTCAATTATTAATATGTTAGCTAGTACCCTGTTTGTTATGTCCATTTTTCATTTTAATTTTTAGATTTATTAATTTTATTTTTTGTTTCTAATGCAGTATCTTTCTTGAGGCATAATTTACTTACTCTAAAATATATTATGAATACAGTTGGAAGATTTTGACAAATTCTTACTGTCAACAAAATACTAATCAAGATTAGAAAACACTTCTATCACTCTAGAAATTTATTTTATCCTCCTTTCCAGACAAACCCCTACTCTACCCCAGAGGTAAACAGCGTCCTAATATCTATCACCATAGCTTAGTTTTGCCGGTTTCAAACATCGTGTAAATGGATGTATTAGTCCATTTTTACAATGCCAATAGAGAAGTACCTGAGATTGGGATGAAAACAGGTTTAATTTACAGTTCCACATGGCTGGAGAGGCCTCAGAATCATGGTGGGAGGCAAAAGGTACTTCTTAGAGGTGAAAGGTGGCAAGAGAAAATGAGGAAGATGCAAAAGCGGAAACCCCGATAAACCCATCAGATCTCATGAGACTTTCTACCACCAGAACAGGATGGGGGAAAACTGCCCCCATGATTCAAATTATCTCCCACCAGGTCCCTTCCACAACACATGGGAATTATGGTAGTACAATTCAAGATGAGATTTGGGTGGGGACACAGAGCCAAACCACATCATTCATTCTACCCCTGGCCTCTCCAAATCTCATGTACTCATATTTCAAAACCAGTCGTGCCTCCCCAATAGTTCCCTAAAGTCTTAACCCATTTCAGCATTAACTCAAAAGTCCACAGTCCAAAGTCTTATCTGAGGCAAGGCAAGTCCCTTCCACCTATGAGCCTGTAAAATCAAAAGCAAGCTAGTAACTTCCTAGTTAAAATGGGGGTACAGGTATTGGGTAAATACAGCTGTTCCAAATGGTAGAAACTGGCCAAAACAAAGGGGTTACAGGGCCCATGCAAGTCTGAAATCCAGCAGGGCAGTCCAGTTTTAAAGATCCAAAATGATTTTCTTTGACTCTAGGTCTCATATCCAGGTCATGCTGATGTAAGAGGTGGGTTCCCATGATCTTGGGCAGCTCTGCCTCTTGGCTTTGCAGGGTACAGCCTCTCTCCAAGCTGCTTTCATGGGCTGGCATTGAGTGTCCGTGGCTTTTCCAGGTGAACGGTGCAAACAGTAGGTGGATCTACCATTCTGGGGTCTGGAGGATAGTGGTTCTCTTCTCACAGCTCCACTAGGCAGTGTCCCAGTAGGGACTCTGTGTGGGGGCTCCAACCCCTCATTTCCCTTCCACACTGCCCCAGCAGAAGTTCTCCATGAGCACCCTGCCCCTGTAGCGAACTTCTGCCTGAGCATCCAGGTGTTTCCATACATCTTCTGAAATCTACATGGAGGTTCCCAAACCTCAATTCTTGACTTCTATGCGCTTGCAGGCTCAACACCATGTGGAAGCTGCCAAGGCTTGGGGGGCATGCACCCTCTGAAGCCACAGCTTGAGCTCTATGTTGGGCCCCTTCAGCCACAGCTGGTGCAGCTGGGATGCAGGGCATCAAGTCACTAGACTGCACACAGCACTGGGACACTGGGCCCAGCCCATGAAACCATTTTCTCCCAGGCCTCCATGCCTGTGATGAGCGGGGCTGCCGTGAAGACCTCTGATGTGCCCTGGAGACATTTTCCCCACTGTCTTGGGGATTAACATTTGGGTCCTCGTTACTTATGCAAATTCCTGCAGCCGGCTTGAATTTATCCTCAGAAAATGGGTTTTTCTTTTCTATCGCATTGTCAGGCTGCAAATTTTCTAAACTTTTATGCTCTGTTTCCCTTTTAAAAGTGAACGCTTTTAACAGCACCCAAGTCACCTCTTGAATGCTTTGCTGTTTAGAAACTTTTTCTGCCAGATACCCTAAATTATCTCTCTGAAGTTTGAAGTTGCACACATCTCTAGAGCAGGGGCAAAATGCTGCTGGCCTCTTTGCTAAAACATGACAAGAGTCACCTTTGCTTCAGTTTCCAAAGAGTTCCTCATCTCCATCTGAAACACCTCAGCCTGGACTTTATTGTTCGTGTCACTATCAGCATTTGTGTCAAAGCCATTCAACAAGTCTCTAGGAAGTTCCAAACTTTCCTACATTTTCCTGTCTTCTTCTGAGCCCTCCAACCTGTTTCAACCTCTACCTGTTACCCAGTTGCAATGTCACCTCCACATTTTCAGGTTATCTTCTCAGCAACATCCCACTCCCAGTACCAATTTACTGTATTCGTCCATTTTCATGCTGCTGATAAAGACATACCCGAGACTGGGAAGAAAAAGAAGTTTAATTGCACTTATAGTTCCACATGACTGGGGAGGCTTCAGAGTCATGGTGGGAGGCAAAAGGCACTTCTTACCTGGTGACAGCAAGAGAAAATGAGGAAGATGCAAAAGCAGAAACCCCTGATAAACCCATCAGATCTCATGAGACTTATTCACTACCACCAGAACGATATGGGGGAACCATCCCCATGATTCAAATTATCTCCCATCGGTTCCCTCCTAGAACATATGGGAATTATGGGAGTGTAATTCAAAATGAGATTTGGGTGGGGACACAGAGCCATACCATATCATTGGGATCATATGGAATGTACTCTTTTGTATCTGACTTCTTGTAGTTGGCATACATTTTGAGATTCATAAATGTTCTTGAGTGCATAATTTCTTTTAATTTCTGAGTTGTATTCCATAATAGATATACCATAGCTTATTTATTCATCTGTTGATGGATTTGGATTATACCCCTAGTTTGGAGCTATAAATAGCAAAGCTACTATTTATATTGTTTTACAATGTTTGTTGTTGCACAAAGCTGCTATAAACATTGTTGTACAATGGTTTCATTTTACTTGGGTGAATACCTAGAATTAGAATAGTTGGCTCACAATATAGTAAATCAGCAACTGTTTTTCCAAAGTGTTGTATGATTAAGAATCCACCAACAATATATTACTTGCTCCATAATTGTGTCCAGTTGCTCTGTATCCTCACTGGCAATTGCTATTATGTCTTTTTAATTTTAGTCATTCTAATGGATGTGGAGTGATATCTCATTATGGTTTTAATTTTAATTTATCTAATGATTAATGATGTCATGCATCTTTTCATATGCTTATTAGCCAATTATATATGTTCTTTTGTAATGTTTATTTTGAAGCGTTTTACTCTTTTTTTGTTATTGATTTGTAGAAGTTCTTTATGTAATTTGGATACCATTGCTTTGTCAAATAGGTTTTGCAAATATTTTCTCTCAGTCTGTGACTTGCCTTTTCTCTTTCTTTATTGTGTCTTTTGATGATGAGCAGGAGATATTAGTTTTGGCAAAGTCCAACTTGTCAATTTTTAAAAGTATATAGTGCAGGGTACACTGTAGAGAGAACATGTTCTCTCTAGGAAAAATTGGCCTGTCCCTAGGTTGTAAAGAGATTTTCTTAAGTTTTCTTCTAGTAGCTTTATCATTTTAGCTTTTACATTTAAGTCTAGTTTCTATCTTGAATTAATCATTGTATATGGTATAGTTTTTTTTAATGGTTATACAGTTGTTTCATTTATTGAAAAGTCTTTTCTTTCCTCATTGAACTGCCTTCAAACCTGTGTTGAAAATCAACTGACTATATATATGTCGGTCCTTCCTTCCTTCCTTCCTTCCTTCCTTCCTTCCTTCCTTCCTTCCTTCCTTCCTTCCTTCCTTCCTTCCTTCCTTCTTTCCACCTTTCTTTCTTTCTTTTCTTTCTTTCAGAGGATTTTGCTGTCACCCAGCTTGGAGTGCGCTGACGTGATCATGGCTCACTATAGCTTCGACCTCCAGGGCTCAAGCGATCCTCTCACCTCAGTCTCCCAAGTAGCTGGGACTACAAGCACGTGCCACCATGCCTGGCTAGTTTTTTCTGTTTGTATTTTTTGTAGAGACAGGGTTTTGCCAAGTTGCCCAGGCTGGTCTTGAATTCCTGGACTCAAGCAATCCACCCACCTCAGCCTCCCAAAGTGCTGAGTTTATGGGCATGAGCCACCATGCCTAGTCCATGTAGGTCTATTTCTATCTCTTTTAGACAGTTCCATTGATCTGTTTGTCTATCCTTGTATTGGTACCATACTGCCTTGATTACTGTAACTTTATAATAAGTCTTGAAATCAGATAATTTAAGCCCTATGATTTAAAATTTTATTTTTGAAAGACTTGTGGCTATTCTATGCCCTTTGCCTTTCTATTTTTATTTATTTAGTTGATGAACTAAAATTGTATATATTTATGGTATACAATATATTTTGATATATGTGTACATGTAGAATGGCTAAATCAAACTAATTAACATATGCATTGCCTTGTATATTTATCATTTTTGTGATGAGAACATTTAAAATCTACACTCTTAGCAATTTTTTAAATCAAATTTATTTTTATTAACCATAGTCACCACAATATACAGTAGATCTCTTGAATTTATTCCTCCTATCTAAATGAAATTTTGTATTCTTTGACCAATATCTCCCTAATCCTCCAGCCTCTTGTAACTATCATTCTACACTCTGCTTCTATGAGTTTGCCTTTTTAAGATTCCATTATAAATAAGATTATATGATATTTGTTTTTCTGTGCCTGGCTTATTTTACTTAATATAATGTCCTCCTGGCTGATGATTATTGTCACAATAACACAATTTCATTATTTTTTAATGACTGAATAGTTTTCCATTGTGTATATGTACCACATTTTCTGTATCCATTCATCCATTGATGGACACATAGGATGATTTCTTATCTTGGCTATTGTGAATAATGCTGCAGTGAACATGAGAGTGCAGATATCTCTTTGACATATTGATTTCATTTCCTTTGGATGTATACCCAGTAGTGGGATTGCTAGATCATATGGTAGTTCTGTATTTATTTTTTTGAGGAACTTCCACACTGTTTTCCATAATGGCTGCAACAGTTTATATACATACCAACAGTGTATGACTTCCCTTTTCTCCACATCCTCTTCAACACTTGTTATAGTTTGTCTTTTTTATAATAGCCATTCTAACAAGCGTAAGGTGACATCTCATTGCAGTCTTAATTTGTGTTTCTGTGGTGATAAATGATATTGAGCATTTCTTCATATGTCTGTTGGCCATTTGTGTGTCATTTTTGGAGAAATAACTATTTATGTCATTTTCCAATTTTTATTATTTATTTAAATCTTCAGCCTGAAACAAGTGTTCATTTATTGACTACTTACGATACAGTGATTTTGTATCTTAGTTGGTAATCAAAGATGATGGTGTATTAGTCCATTCTGGTGCCACTAATAAAGACATACCCAAGACTGGGTAATTTATAAAGAAAAGAGGTTTAAGGGACTCACAGTTCTACATGGCTGAGGAGGCGTCACAATCATGGCGGAAGGCAAAGGAGAAGCAAAGACACGTCTTACTTGGTGGCAGACAAAAGAACGTGTGCAGAAGAACTGCCCTTTATAAAACCATCAGATTATGTGAGAACTTACTCAACTGTCACGAGAACAGCATGGAGATAACCACTCCTGTGATTCATTACCTCTCACTGGGTTCCTTCCACAACATGTGGGATTATGGGAACTACAATTCAAGATGAGATTTGGGTGGAGACATAGCTAAACCATATCAGATGGTTATATGCTAAGTGAAAGATGACTGAATCTCCCTTCCAGAGATTATCTTTCAAAGGGAATATTTAATTTTAAGAACCAGAATTGCATCTCATGGTGATAGTCATCACTCTGAGAACAAGGACAACATTGTCCATTTTAAAATCAAGTTATTTGTTCTTTTTGCTGTTGAGTTCTCTACATATTTTGGATATGAACTCCTAAACAAATATATGATTTGCAAATATTTTCTCCCATTGTCTCTTTAGTCTATTAATTGTTCCCTTTGCTATGCAGAAGCTTTTCAGTTTGATGTAATCCCATTTTTCTATTTTTGCTGTTGTTGTTTGTGCTTTTGGAGCCATATTCAGAAACATCATTGCCCAGATCAATGTCTTGGAGCTCATCCTCTACATTTTCTTCTAGTAGTTTTACAGGTCCAGGTCTTAGGTTTAAGTCTTTAATCTACTTTGAGTTGATTTTTATGTATGGTGTGAGATAAAGTTCTGATTCTAATCTTCTGCATGTGGATATCTAGCTTTCCCAACCGCTTATTGAAGAGATTGTGCTTTCCCCATTGTGTGTTCTTGGCACCCTTGTGTATTCTATTTAAGTTTTAAAAACAGGTTGTCAACTCCTAAAAACCTACCTTCTGCAATTTTGATTTGGATTTATATTAATTTGCTAGGGTGGCCATAACAAACTACCACAGACTGAGTGGTTTAAACAATGGAAATTTATAGTGTCACAGTTCTGTAGCTTAAAGTCCAAAATCAAGGTATTAGCAGGTAGTGTTTCTTCTGAGGCCTCGTTGTTTTGCAGATGGCTGTCTTCTCACTGTGTTCTCCATGGTCTTTCCTCTGTAAATGTGTATCTCTAGTGTCTCTATGTTTAAATTTCTTCCTCTTGTAAGGACAACAGTCAGACTGCGTTAGGACCTCCCCTTTAGTTTAGGCTTCATTTGAGTTTAATCACCCCATCTCCAAAAATGGTCACTTTCTGAGGTACTGAGGGTTAGGGCTTCAATATGTAAAATTTAGTAGGACTCAATTCACACCATAACAGAATGGTATAGAATCTATGTCAATTCTGAGACAATTGATATCTTAACAATGTAAACCTTCCATTCCAAGAGCATGGTGTGTCTCTTCACATATCCAAGTCTTCTTTAAGTTTCCAGAGATATTTCAGAGTTTTCAGTGTAGAGGACTTGCATATACTTTAAGTGTATCCCTAGATGTTTCCTGTTTTGTGAGGCTGTTGTAAATGGTATTTTTTCCCTCATATTTTATGAACACCCTGTAACAGAACATGGTGACTATGCAAATGCACCTTGCAGATTTCCAACTCTGGGGACATAATGATGACAGCCCTAGCAGCTGCATTCTGAAATCCATCACTGCATTTGTGCTGCAGTCATGCATTCCAAAGACTTCTCCCAGCCGATGCCTAGGAAACTTGGGATCCCTCTGGTGGGTGACTTTGGCTTGAGGATGCCCTGATGGTCTTGCCTAATTCTCTGGGAGCTGCATTGGAGGTTCAGATGCTTCTGAACCAACTACCTTCTTCTCCTCTCTCTTTCACCTGGACTCAGATCTGTATCATGATCTAACAACTCATCTTCCTTCAAGCCTTCTCTTCATTTTTTTCGTAGCATCTCCTTTAATAAATCTTCTGCAAGCCTAATCCTATCTTGGTGTCTACTTTTCAGAGGACACCTACTAACAAAGAGATTGAAGAATTTTCTTGTTGTTGTTGAGAAGTGTTTTTGTTTGTTTGTTTTTTTGAGATGGAGTTTCACTCTTGTTGCCCAGGCTGGAGTGCAATGGCATGATCTCGGCTCACCGCAGCCTCTGCCTCATGGACTCCAGTGATTCTCCTGCCTCAGCCTCCCGAGTAGCTGGGATTACAGGCATGTGCCATCATGCCTGGCTAATTTTGTATTTTTAGTAGAGATGGGGCTTCTCCATGTTGGTCAGGTTGGTCTCGAACTCCTGACCTCAGGTGATCTGCCTGCCTTGGCCTCCCAAAGTGCTGGGGTTACAGGCGTGAGCCACCACGTCCAGCCCCTTCCCCCCACTTTTTTTTTTTTTTTTTTAATGAACAGGTATTGCATTTTATGAGAGGATGTTTTTCTGCATTTACTGAAATGATCATATGTTTTTTCTGTTAGTACAGTTACATTGGTTGCTTTTCAAAAGTTACATTATGCTGGGCACTGTGATTCATGCCTGTAATCTCAGCACTTTGGGGGGTTGAGGTGGGCAGGTTGCTTGAGCACAGGAGTTCCAGACCAGCCTAAGCAACACGGTGAAACCCCATCTCTACAAAAAATACAAAATCTAACCAGGAGTGGTGGCACACATCTGTGGTCCCAGCTACTGGGGAGGCTGAGGTGGGAGGATCACTTGAGTCCAGGAGGTTGCTATAGTGAGCCATGATCACACCACTGCACTCCAGCTTGGGTGACTGAGTGAGACCCTGTATCAAAAAAGAAAAAAAGATTATGATAACCTTGTCTTCCTCAGATAAGCCCTATTTGGTCATGATGTTTTTATCTTTTCAATATATTTTTGTATGTTATTTGCTAATATTTTAAAGAGCTTATATCTATAGTTACAGAAGATGTTAATCTGTAATGTCTAATGCTTTTGTAGAGTTTTGGTACCAAGGTTATTCTGGCCTTGTAAAATGAGTTTGAAAAAGTGTTCCCTATCTTCTATTTTCTAAAAGAGTTTTTCAAAGATTGACATCATTTATTTTAATTTTTTGGATAGAATTCACTCGGGGAAACCATTTGGGTCTGGAATTTTCTTTGTTTCTTTCTATGCATTTTTATTCTTTATGTCTGGCATAGTTTATCTGCTCATGATTCTCTCTTTTTCTTTTTTATTTTTTTAAATATTTTTTTGAGATGGAGTTTCACTTCTGTTGCCCAGGCTGGAGCGGAATGGCATGATTTTGGATCACTGAAACCTCCACCTCCTGGGTTCAAGTGATTCTCCTGTCTCAGCCTGCCAAGCAGCTGGGACCACAGGTGCATACCACCACACCTGGCTAATTTTTTGTATTTTAGTAGAGACGGGGTTTCACTGTGTTGCCTAGACTGATCTTGAACTCCTGAACTGAGACAATCACCCACCTTGGGCTCCCAAAGTGCTAGGATTACAGGTGTGAGCCACTGCACCCAGCTTTCTTTTTTTTCTTAAAGTACCTTAGTGTAGGATTCAATCACAATCCTTTTTTGTTGTTGCTTAAAGGGCATGAGTTCTCCTATTCCCTTTGAAGGAGAGAATAGGCCAGGGTTGTTTTCCTGGCTTCATAGCACTAGAATTCTGTTCTAGAACTATTCTGGAATTCTGTTATATAGAATCCTGTTCTAGAACTACCTAGTACCATTCATAGAGCTATTCTGTTGTTATTACAAAGTGTCCAAAAATATGTCTTATGTATTCTAAGATTTGCTGGCTGGGTTACCTTTCCTTATTTTTATCAGAAACTTTTCTTTCCCTTGCCCTTAATGTCCTGTCCTGCTTAAATTTTATTTTACTCCCATTAATTTCTATTCAGTGCATACCTTCATCCTGGAAAGGAGAGCTTCTTCGTTCTAAGGATTTATGGAACCTAGATTGCTATAGCACCCTCTGATCTTGTATTCACACACTGAAGTCTACAAGGCCCCTGCTAATTATGGCTGTTTTCCCCAGTATGTGTTCCTTTCCCTTGGGAGCATCCACTGGCAATTTTGCATTGGCTCTTAAGTTCAACATAAATCCTGTTGTCTCTTCTTTGTTCCCTCCTGCATACTTGCTGATACCGTGTGGTCTTCATGATATGGTGATATTTTTTCTCACTTGCTCATATTTGAGGGCTGATGGTAATTCCTTGTTTTGCCACAGATGTTGTCTGACAGATTTTGGTTTTGCTGTCTTAATCTCTATTTTCTTGGATGATCCAAAAAGATTAAAAATTACGTCATTATTGCTACCACCTTTTCTAGAACCACCAAACATCTTTGGAAATTTGATGTTGGAGGTGGGGCAAAAGATGTCAAATTCTATGCCTGCTGTAGTTGCTTAGGCACTCTATGCAGACCACCAAAAGCCCTCTTTGAAGTGAAAGTGTTAGGACTCCTGTGAGAAGCCATAAAGAACCTTTAATATTGATGGTGGTGGGCTCCAAACACTGAAATTAATACTTGTGAAATAAAGGTGGAAAGAAAAATTATCTCCTTCTTATTGAGTTCTTTCTGATACAAGGTACTGTGTGAAGTCTTTGACATGAACTTTTCTCAGTTAAGCCTTAAGCCCCTACATGGTGGCACTGTTATCACCTCTCCTTTACGATGTTGAAAAGGAGGGATGGTGATGCTTTGTCACTTTCCCCAGTCACTCTCAAGATCTCTCAAACTACAAAGCTGGTGGTCATAGCCATGCTGTGATACTGTCCCTGCCCTTGGTGGTGGACCCAGCCTTCTCTGCTGATACCAGGCAAAGGTGAATCCTAGCTGAGGGTTTGAGCTGCGCCTTTGCTCCCAGCCTGCCTCCTCTGTGGTGGGCTGATAGCTGGCTTTTAGGTGGTAAGCTTCAGGAGGCAGACATCTGAGACAAAGCTGAGATTGTAGTTCTTAGGCTTCCCGGGTAACTGCCACTATGTGTTTTTATGCCCCAGGAGAAATGTGTGTAATGTGTTTGGTGCCCTCTTTGGGGTTTTAGGAGGAAATGGACCAGGGAAAAGTCACAGTGTCTCAAGAAAGACAATGCCACAATACCTCACCATGATGTCACATTGAAAGATTACAAAGCCAGAACACAGCAAAGCCACCATGGCCCTAAGCCACCATGGCAAGTGGGTGTCAGGATGCTGTGATGTAATTACCAGATCGACAAACCAGAGCTCTGTAACAGCACATGACCAGAGCCTTCACCACCACAAAATGGGACCTGACACCAACACAACTCCACACTGAGGTTACAACCTGGCTCTACAAAGGACAACACTGCATGACACCACCACACCATAACAGTAAGATTAGAATATGACAGTGCAGTGCGATATCCCTACTGTACCTTATCATGATGTCATCACTTGGGTATGACAATGTGGCAATGCCCCGAGAATAAACCAGCATATTACAAAGTCCTAACCCCATAGCCTCTGTTGTGATCAAATTCCTTTATTGAATCTCATTGGCTCCGAGTTCAGATGTTTCAGGGGCTTTAAGCTCAGCTCAGAAACTCTGCAGATATAAACATTGAAAGGAATTCCCTTTGCTAGCCTGTGCTGTTTGTAGGCATGCCCGTTCCTCCACTGGGGTGACAATAAGGAGCATTTCTTTCTCACCTTGTATCTCTCAGCACCTACAGCAGAGGCTGGCTCAGAGTGAGTATAAATAAGGAAAACTCTATTTAGTGGAGATGGAGTTGAGCCAAAGAAATCAGCTGACCTGAGGGATTGTTGTGTAAATCACACAATCATAGGCCTAAAAGGTACCTTGGACTCCATGGTTTCTGGAGTTTATTCGTTTCTGTATTCATTTTTGCCACATTCATGTATTACCTGTTATTAGCTCAATATATTTAAGTCAACTCATCTGTTAAAAAAAGTGGAGATATAATTCTGTATGTATGTATGTGTGTATGTATGTGAGATGGAGTCTTGGTCTTTCGCCCAGCTGGAATGCATCAGTGCGATCTCGGCTCACTATAACCTTCATCTCCTGGGTTCAAGCGATGGAGATATAATTCTTAAAAAGAAGAAAGGAAGCCAAAAGCATAGACAGGTATTGCCCCACCTGGCTCCAGTCTCCCTACAGGAGTCATCCAGACGTTGGCCTCCAGGCCCTGCTTGCTGTGCTGGGGCTGCATTCTAGATGCTGCAGACAGCCAGGTGGTGTCTGACATAATCCACACCCCTGCAGAATGGAGGGCTCCATGCTTTGGTGGCATCAGCCTAAGCCAGGCGGGGGGCTTTGGGCTGTGCGTGACTCAAGCTAGGGAGTGTTTCCTTGGGGAAACAATGAAACTTAAATCTGCCTCCTTGGGTACTTCCTGAACAAACAGAAGGGATAGAGGACTGAGGCTTTTGCAATTTTGCTGGCAGTTGACTGCAGTCCTGGAACTATTTGTTGTTGATACCATCCTAGCCAACACTTACTGAGCATTTACACTGAAATGTCCTGCCTTCCTTTCTTAATTTTCACAGCAGTTATATGAGGTTGATACTTTTTGCTTTTCCCAGTTTAACATTTGAGAAATTGAGGCTGAGTGGTTAAGTGACATGTACAAAATCACACAGCTAGAAAGAAGTGGAGCCAGAGTTCAACACCAGGCCAGAAGCTCTCTGGTTCCAGAAGCTCGTCTGGCTCTGAACAATTATATTCAACTCTTTCTCTGACTTATTTTTCCTAATTTCTACTTGTCTGGCTAGTGTGACTGGAACACGGATAGGGGTAGATCATTATATTTGGATGATGTCTTGCTCACTGCTTTTGCTATTCTTTGACAGTTTGGAGAAGCCGGTTCATGCGAGCTAAAGCACCTGGGAGCCCATGGTCAGCTGAGCTGTGTGATGCTCCATCTCTGCAGATGTCTGGGGACCTGGCCAGAGCTGTACCCCATGAGGAGCTAGAGACACAAACGGAACTTACTCTAAGGCAACAATAATAAGTAGCATGAGAAAATATGATGCGGCTGTTTTTACTGCCATCATTTTGCTTAATTAAATAAAATCTGCAGGGATGTGTAGCAGGGGTTACTCCTCTGTCATGTGCCCTTTTTCTCCTGGTTATTTTGATCCTGGCACCCACCTATAACCTAAGCCCTGTCATGACTGGTTATTTTCAAATCTGCAATCATTTCTTCTTGTTGACTTGCTGAAACTTCACCCTATTTTGGAGCACAGAAAGTTGGCTCCTAAAAGTGGGGTCCACAGGTGGAGGCCTGGAGAGAGTGAGCGCAGATATTCAAATGCAAGCTCATTAATATTGTGTAGGAGTCAGACACATAGACACACGTCCACAATGGCGTTATTCACAATAGCAAAAAGGTGGAAACAACCCAAATGTTCATCAGTGAATGAATGGATAAATACACTGTGGTGTACACCTACAATAGAACATTATTCGATCACAGAGAGAAATGATGTACTGACATATGCCGCAATGTGGACGAACCCCGAAAATATGCTAAGAAGCTAGACTGAAAAGTCACATATTGTATTATTCCATTTATATCAAAGAGCTAGAATAGGTAAATCCACAGAGAGAATGCAGACTGGTAGTTGCCAGGGTCTTGGGGTAGAAAGGAATGGGAATAGCTGATTGCAGATTTGAAAATATTTTGGAACTAGATAAAGGTTGTGGCTGCATGACATTGTAAATGTACTAAATGCCACTGAACCATTCATTTTAAAATGGTTAATTTCATATATGAATCTCAAGTGAGGCCAAATTTTAAAAAGTGCTACGAGGAGAGATTTGTTCAAAGCATTAAATAGTTGTAAAGCACTTAAGCCATGCCAGCAATGACTTTGCCCTTCAATGGAAGCAGGATATGTATTTTTCCATCCTTGCACATTCCAAGCGGACAGCAAATTTCCCTCGCTGGCAGGAGGGAAGGCAGCCTCTAGGAAGGCTGCCGGGAAAATGATGTGAATGAGAAGAGGTGCTGGGGAAGGGAGAAGAGCCCAGGCCGGAGAGTTAGACTCAACATCCAGATCTTCCACCTGAGCCATGGGAGCGGGAAGGAGATCTATTTTTTAACTCAGGTTTTCTGTGACCTACACCTCCCCCCAAAAAAAAAATCAATCAGAGGATACGTAATTAAATAGCAATATATTTTTGCAGAAATGGAAAATGTTCTACTCATAACTTTTTTCTTTAAAGTTTATTGTTTTACTTAATTATAAGAGTAACACAATATTTATAGATTGGGAAGAAGAGAAAAGCATGAAGAAAAACCGGGAAAAAACACTTATTATCTTACCACACAGAAGTGGCTACTCTTACAGTGTCATATTTTTTTCCAGCATTTTATCTTTGCCCTTTATTCACATAGTTAAAATCACACGACATACACAAATTTTTCACTGACTTATTTTCCCCGTAATATAGAATAAACATTCCTCTGCTGTGCTAAAACTGCCTTGTGTATATCATTGTGTTTGGTTGCACAATATTCCAGTGGAAAGAGGCGTAGTTTATTTAACCACTCCTGATCATTGGACATTCTGGTTATTCTCTGGGAGCTAAATCTTAACCTCTGCACAACAGAAGTCATAGATGCAGAGACCCAAGGAATCCCGTGGGACTGTGACTGTGTGACTGGAAATACACAAACCTTCAGTCAAGGTGCCTGGTAACGCTGGTGTATCATTATAATTTTGTAGTAGGAAACTAACTCATAGCAGTATCTACACTGTTTAAAGAATCGATAGAAGCACACAGGCTGAAAAAGAAAGAACCTGAGTTGGCAGGTCCACCCCAGCACTGCCCGGGGAGAATGGAGCCCCGGCCCAGCAATTTCCATATTTTACATCTTAAGTAAACAGTTTCTGAGCACCCTCTGTATGGCAGGCAAAGGGGATGTACCAGGAATAAGGCACCCTACATATCTCAAAGGAGTGCGATGTCTAGCAGGGCAGGTAGACTCATAAGTGTGACTGTGGACTGTCGGGGCAGTGCGGTCAGCGCTGTGTGGGATTGTGTGTTGGGGGCACAGAAGGGGTGTGCTGGGCATAGTCTTGGTAGCAGAGATGAGGGTGGGGACCCCAAGGATGCTTCCTGCAGGTGACTCTGGAGTCGGGACTCAATAAATGGACTGGAATTAGAGAGTCCTCTGGGCTCTAGTGTGGATTCTCCATTGACTGAACCCTTCTGATTCCATATTCAGCCGCAGCCGTTTTTGAACAACTTGGCTTCCAGCATCCAAACAGAGAGATATAGCACTGTTCAGGCCCATGTGATGGTGCGCTTCTCATTGCCATGGCCATAGAAGGATCTGGTCTTGAGCTTGGTTCACATAAGTCTATCCCTGAGAAATAGGTCTGCTCTTTGTTCTGACCTGCAGTTTTCTGAACCTGCAAGGCTAAGGATGCTGGGCCCTGAGGCATGGTACCTTTGCCCAGATGAGCCACTTCCCCCAGGAAGGCCTCTCCAGAAACTTCAAAGCTCCGTGCATCCTGTTTCTTTCAAAAGCAGAAGCTCCCTCTTAAGGGTGTTGTGAAGATTAGAGATGATACGGCAACAGGCCTGGCTCAGAATTGGTGCTTGGAAGTCTAATCTTGTCTTCCTCCCTCACAGCGCTCTTGCCTCAGATCGGGGTAGCTGATAGGTGGAAAGGATGAGTCACAGAGTTCACTGACACCCTCAAGCTAGTTCTCCCAATTCATTAACCAAGCCGTCAGTCAATTCAGCTAATTGTTATTTTTTGAGATAAATGTTTAAAATATCATCTCCTATGACAAGGTTCTCTAAAAGCTCAAGGATGTGTTGGGGGTGGTAGGGGAAGATAACACGCATGCACAGAGCAATCAGAAAAGAAAACTGGAAATGATGTGACTGCCAAGGCTCCCCGCTCCAGGCACAGGCTGCTATGTGCCAGCACGGACGGCCTGGTTCTTATGGTCAGTGTCAATCTGACCGGCCAATGCCCGTGTGTAACCACTCTACTTCAAGGCTCAGTGTAAGGGCTGACTTCCCCTTTCTCTCTTTCTCCTCCACTTTGCACTTGCCAGCTAGGGCACCAGTCAACATCATATCTGTGTGGAGGACAGATCCTGTCCGTCCCTGGGTCTCCGTGACTCAGTGGTGTTCCTTGAGATGACCCTGTGGAAAAACCCATGGTGGGCTCCGCCTAGGAGCAACAAAAGGCCCTGCTGTCCTTCCTCTGGTGAGGTGAGAGCTAAGGGAGCTTGACTGAGCAAGGCGGAGGTACCTGGAGAGCAGAGAGATGGAGGGCTGGTGCTGTGCTTCTTAGGTGGTAGAAGTGAGGTCACCAAATAATGCAAGGCATGCAAAGCTATAGCCTTAGGCTATAGCTACCATAATTTCCATAGGCCTAACTGAGGCTTTCAGGAACTTCCACAGATGCCCAAGGTAGTCCTGGAATTGAACCTGAGTCCTTGAAAGTGGCCAAGGATCAACTCCTGGCCAAGGTAGCCAGGTTCTAGATGGACTGAGTCAAGACCACAGCCTTGGGGATGTCCGTCAGTATGGTCTGGGATCTCCCCCAGGAATGCCCCTACTCCACACACACCTAGAGTGAGTCATTCCCTTTGCTTCCCCCTACTACCTATGTTACCAAATCCTCTGAAAACATTTAATCCGTGTGAGACCTGGAGTTGCCATGCTACAACGGAGGGGAGGAGTTGCCACTGAGGCTCTTACCCTACTCAGGGCTTGAGGTTGGTCACCTTTGGCTGGATGACATGGCCTCTTGCCCCTATGGGACCACATAGACCCTCATATCACAGTTTATGAGTCTTCATACACCCCATTTGGAGCAAGGGACTTGTCCCCCCACTGCTGCTCCTGACCCTGGCCCTGTGGGATACTTGCTGGCCACATTGCTATGTGGCTGAAAACATGGCTCTGAGTGTCACACTTAGACTGGCATCCAGGGATAAATCCCCTTTTTGAAGGATGAAACTAGTAAGTGATAACCCACCAACCAACCAACAACCCCATACCATCACTCAAAAAAGAATAAGAAAGGGAAAAAGGCGGATTCCGGAGCCCAGTTCCAGATGCAACACTCACACCCATCGTCTCTCATCCTCCCACCCAAGTGCTGCTTCAGTTTCCTTTAGAGGTTCTGAGGGCTTAGGCATACCCCTGTGCTTGTGCACGAAGGAGAGGTCTGAGTACAGCTCACTGGTCAGGAGAAGACATTCTGGGGCTGGGATGGTTATGTTTAAATCCTGGCTCAGCAGATTACTAGCAATTTGACCTTGGGCTCGTTATTACCCCCTCCGTGCCTCAGTTCCCCCATATATAGCATTGTAGCAGGACAAGCCACAGACAAAACCCCTCAGACACTGAGTTAAAGAAGGAAGGGCTTTATTCGGCTGGTAGCTTTGGCAAGATTCACGTCTCCAACAACCGAGCTCCCTGAGTGAGCAATTCCTGCCCCTTTTAAGGGCTCACAACTCTAAGGGGGTCCACGTGAGAGGGTCGTGATCGATTGAGCAAGCAGGGGTTAAGTGACTGGGGGCTGCATGCACCAGTAATTAGAATGGAACAGAACAGGACAGAGATTTTCCCAGTGCTTTTCTGTACAATGTCTGTAATCTATAGATAACATAACCGATTAGGTCAGGGGTCGATCTTTAACTACCAGGCCCAGGGTGTGGCACCGGGCTGTCTGCCTTTGGATTTCATTTCTGTCTTTTAGTTTTTACTTCTTCTTTCTTTGGAGGCAGAAATTGGGCATAAGACAATATGAGGGGTGGTCTCTTCCCTTAGCATGGGAAGGATAACATTATTATACCAACCTCATAGAGTTGCGAGAATTCAATACATAAAGCACTTAAAATAGTACCAGAACATGGTAAGTGCTATGTAAGCATTTGCTGTTAGAAGGCTCCAGGTGGTCACTGGCTTTCTAGCCCAGGCAGAAACACTGTGCGCTAAAGGGGTCTCTACTTTGCACTTTGATTCTCACCTGTGCTTTGAGCAAGGGATCTGCCATTTTCAATAAAAGATGATGGTTATTGCAAGGGACTCAATTAGTAGGTTGTTGGTATTTACTCCCCGAAACAACTAAAAATATTTTAAAATAACATCTTACTCAAAGAAAGGGTCTTAGCAGAGCAGCGCAGCTGAAAGACACAGGAGCCATCTTGCAGCAGCAGCCAGTCTTTGAACGCACTCCCATGCACTCCTGACTCTCAACCTTGTCTTTCTGTCTCACAGTTGCTGGAGTGGAGGCACGTGTCAAGCACATATCGAGGGCGAGGGGCTCTCTCGGAAGCGCCAGGCAGTTTCCTGTGCTCTCTCTGTGTGCAGGCAGCAGCATTAAAGCCCACCTCTGGCCTTCAAAACTAGAAATGCTGCCACTGTAGAATGTGTTGGCTTCTCTGCCACATTAGAGCCGAAGCCTCTGATATTGTTGTTGATCTCCCTGGAGTTCTTAAAGTGTCCTGGACACTCAGGGATTTCTGGCCAGCATTTGTGGATTTAGAGAGAGAGAAACATACACTCTTTGGTAAAATTCTCAACTCCCAAAAAAGCTGTTCCTTGACAGTTTGTCAACATGTGTTTGGAAGAGGTCTCTAGATGACCTGAAGCTCAAAGCGGCCCACCTCCTTTTTCCCAGTGTGGATTTTTGTTTGATAAATTATGTCTTTGCCTGGCCTTTCAATGGCTGATAATAGCAATAATAATTAGATGCATTTAGCACTTACTGAGAGCTTTCATGTCTTATATAACTTAATTCTTAAAATTAACCTTGGGGGTAGGTACTATTATTATTCTCATTTACAGATCCATGAACTGAAGTTCAGAGAGGCAAAGTGATTTGCTCAAGGTCACACAGCTAGTAAATGACAAAGCTGGTTCAAATCTAGATCTGTCTGACCCTCAGCGCCTGTGTGTTTGCCTGCTGTGTGTGGTACATCCATGTATCGTAGGTAGACAGAAAGGTCATGGACTTTGGTGTCAGATAAGCACGGGTTCGAAGCTTGGCTCTGCCTTACAAGCTGCGCAAACTTGGAGAGACCATTTAGTCTCTGAATAATAATAACAGCAGTAGTGGTAATGATAATAGCTAATACTTATATCAGACTTGCTAGGAGCCAGGCAAGCTTTACTATATTAACTTGTTTAACTTGCCACGACCCTATGAGGTTGACACTATTATTTTGTCAGGGAATTAATAACAGTGACCTCAATATGAGCTCATGAAGATTAAATGAGACACTATTTATGTAAGCATGTGGCCTGGCACAGAATAAGAGCTAAATATCAGGTTGTGTGGGTGACTGCCCCTCTGGTAAAAATGCAGAAGGCCAGCATCTACTGTGTGTGAGAAGAGATGATCCTGCTCTCTGATTCTTACCGCTACATGGAGCCGATTTGTTTCACAAGCTGCTGATCCCGCTGCCTTCTGCTCCCATGCTGAGCCTGTGCACAGAGCAGAGCCTAACACAGACCTGGCACTCCATAAATGTCTGTAGAATGAATGAGACAAGGGGACCAGGTCCAGCCACTTGCCGCTGATTTTGTCATTCTGTATTCCAGAAGAGAAAACACATTTTCTCATAAATAGACAAAGCCCATCTCTGAAAGAAGGCATAGGGCTACTCATAAGTCTCTTGTGCATTCGTGTGGTGTTTGGGGACATTCTGCTTTTGGTCATTAAAGAAAAGAGGAAACATCTGCGTGGCTCACCATCCATCACACTCCCAATAGGACAGCCCATTATTCTCAACACAGTTCCTAGGATTTTGTTCCTAGGGGGTGGGAGGTGGGATGGGGTCAGGAGTGGGGGAGAAGGAGCGATCACTGCACTGGCTGGGAAAAAGCACTTTCCAGCCATAGGAAAAGTGGAAGAGCACTTTCTCATTTAGGGGAACTGGTAACCTACTACTGGGAACCCTGGCCTGGACAGAGGCATCCCTGGGAACTCAGAAGACCCGTCTTCCTGGCAACAGCCTGAATGTACCCAAGGTGTTTGCTGCAGTTCCTGTAACAGCCCATTTCCACCTTGACAGGAAGAATTTTTCCTTTGTATCTAACCTGAGCATCTCCTCCTACAGAATGTAAACTCATTTCCTTTGGCCCCGTGCTCTGAGCAGAGAGGGACCAGCTGGTCACCAATTTCTATCTAATAGCTCTTCAGAGCCTCAAAAGCTGTTATTAAATTGCTCCTCAGCTGCCTCTTCTCCCACTAAATAATTCTTGCTCCTGCTTTTCTCCACGGGACCAGTTTTTCCACTCTGTGCAGCCTTGGTTGAAGCCCCTCCATCTTCCCCATGGGCCCAGAGAACTTGGAAGCTGAGGGGTCAGACAGTTATAGAGGCTGCTGCTGGCTGCAGGATTGGGGCAAAGTCAGCCTGGGGGCTGCCCAAGTAGCTATTTGTTGCTCCTGACCAACACCAGGCACAGTCCCAACATCTCTCCATGCTCTTCTGCCCACAGGTGAAAAGAATAAAGATTTTTTTTCCTCACCGCTTGACAGCCTGGGCACTCAGCTTTTCTCCCCTTCCTCTTGTTTCCAGTTCTGCCCATCTCCACACTGTAGCCAGTCAGCACCCTCCGTGGGCTCAGTTGTACAGGAGAGACAAGCTGGAGAGCTGAAACAAGCAAGCCAGCACACAAAACCAACAAGAACAGCAGCGGGCACCATCCACGAGCTGCCAGCTAACTGCATACTTTATCTCGTTAGCTCCTCAGACAACCCTATTGTCCTCATTTTACATGAGAAAATTCTAAAGCTCAGTGGTACAGCCCGTAAGTAACTTGTCTGAGACCACGCCTACAGGAGTGGGTACAGCCAGAATTGAAATCCAGGCAGTGGGACTTCAGCGCCAGTGCATTTAACACCTACTGTCTCACCCTATTTATTGTGCAGGAAGTGAATCAGGGATGGAAAAAGAGCCCACAGTGGGTACCTTAGGAGCAGGGTACTGCTGTAGACTGCTGGAGTGAAAGGCAGAGACTATGAGGGGACAATCAAAGTGGGAGAGCCAGAAGCGAGTGATTCAAGCATGAGGATGACCCATTTCAAATGCTCAGAAGAGCTGAATAGAATTCTTTCTTAAATATCTTTAACCCAGGCCTAAGCTGTCATGGCAATGGATCCATTTTCTATCTATGTCCCAGGCCTGTTCCCTGATTGCACAGAGGGCACTGACCCTCCTCTCCAAGCTTCTCCAGCCCCAAGAATCCAAACTCTTCCCATCTACCTCTTACATACTGGTGCCTGAATGGTAACACTCTTAGAAGGTCTGATTCTCCATCTTCTCCCTGGATCCAGCTCTCCTATTCTTTTATTCACAGAGTCTGGCATCTGACTGTACTGCCAGCATACGTCTGTTCCCCAATTTCTCTCTCTCCTTCCTCCCTTCCATAACATGGGTAGAAAAGGGATCTTAACTCCCTTTTTAAAGTAATGTTTTCCACCACCACAACCAACTGGGGTGTGGTTGGCTGAAAATAGCTCCCCCAAAAGATATCTAATACCTGGGACCTAAGAATGTTATATGGCAAAAATCGGGGGGGGGGGGGCAGATATCTTTGCAGGTGTGATTAAGTTAAGGATTTGGGGATAGAGGATTATCCTAGATTATCGGGGTGGGTCTGAAATGCAATCACATGTCTTCTTATAAGAGGAAGGCAGAGGGAGATTTGACATATTCTGGTGTCAAAGGTGGAGAAGAGAAGGAGATGGGAAGATGGAGCAGAGAGAGATTTGTGGATGTTAACCCAGGATTGGAGTGATGTGGCCATCAGCCAAGGAATGCTAGCAGCCAAGGAAGTAGTAGGAGGAGCTAAGGAGTAGATTTTCTCCTAGGCCTCTGGAGGGAGCTCTGCTAACACCCTGATTCTGGCCCAGTGATGCTGATTATGAACTTGTGACCTCCAGAACTGTGAGAGAATAAATTTCTGTTCTTTTAGGCTACCAAGTTTGTGATAATTTACTTCAACAACCACACACACACAGACACACACACACACACACACACACAAATGAATACATGAGCATTACCAGTACACATTTGCAGATTAAAGGCTACCACCGTTTAAAAGTTCTTGGACCCCTTATTTACAATGCCTAGGGGTGGGATAAGTGTAAGGGTGTAACTCAAAATTCAAACCCATTGTTTTAGGTAGGCAGTGTTTTCCTGCCATTCCCTCAAACTTTCCATCTCCATCCCTCCATGCTCAAGGCATTAAAGGCTGGAAGCTTCACCTATGGGATATGAGAAGAGCTTGTTGAACTTGCTCATTTGTTCCTTCTCAAGGATCCTTGCATTTTAAAAAGAGTCCCACCTCCACATCTCTGCAAAATTCAGTCTTTAATCTTGTACTTTCCCTAGGTTCTGTAGGTACCCACACAGAGAAAGAGCAATGAATGCACCATGTGAACTCTAAAGCCCTAAACAATTGTATGGCATAACAAATTTGAAGGCTGTTTCTGTTGTTCCCTTTCAAATATGCCTAGGTATTACATTTTTTGAATGGTCAAAAGCATAGTTCTCACACTAACACATTTCTGCACAGCAATGAGAAGATACATATTCTTTCCCACAGGATTCAAGAGAGCTATTTTCATTTTGAATGTGGAAAAAAACACAATTCATAAATATTTAATGACCCTCCAAACCCCCCATTTTAGTCTGTGTGAAAAATAAAAATGTAGCTCTCCATTGGTTTAGGACACAAATGTCAGCAGCATTATTTGTGCATCAGAGACGTCCTCTTTGTCCCAACAATAGAACTTCCTTTAGTACCCTCCTTCTTTATCTAGCTTTGAGTAGTCCTATATTCTGAAAAATGGTTTCTTCAAAAAGATCTCAGAATTTTTTTGTGTATTCTTTTGCTCTTGAATTTCTGCTGGCCACTCTGAGAGAATTGGGTCTGGCTCTGGGCTGATAGTTGGTGGCTGTACTAAGTCAGGCATCTCTAAGGCTCCAGGTTTCTAAGCTCTGTCCCCTGAGCTCACATGGTTGCAAGTGACACATTTTGGGAAGTATTTGTTAGTGGATGCAACATTTTAATGGAAATGCCTAAAATGCCAATGTAACAGTAGCCCACCTGCTAGGAGAAGGAACCCATTACCACCCAATCTCTGGCAGTGCATACTAAATCCGTCTGATGCAGGACAGGCAAGCCCCAGAATTGGGGCTTAGCCTGGGAGGGTTGTTGGCTTCACCCAGGAAAGAATTCAAGGGCCAGCGGGTGGTGTCAAACAGCAACTTTTATTGAAGCAACAGTGTATGGCAGCAGCAGAGGTACTGCTCCTTGTGGAGTGGTGCTACTCCATAGGCAGTGTGCCAAGAATAGCAGCTCTGAGGCAATTTTGCAGTCATATTTATACCCACTTTTAATATATGAAGACCAAGGGGGTAGTTTTGTGGAAATTTCTAGGATGAGGGTGGTAACTTCCAGGTCATTGGGTCATTGCTGTGGAAAGGGGCAATAACTTATGGATGTTGCCATGGCAATGGTAATCTGACATGGCACACTGGTGGGTGTGTCTTATGGAAAATTGCTTTCATCCTGATCCTGTTTTAGCTATTCCTCAATTTGGTCCCATGTCCAAGCCCTGCCTCCAGAGTAGAGTCCTGCCTCCTGTGTCACCTTCATACTGAAGGAGCACTTAGAGTAAAAGTCTACCCAGTGAGGACAGCATTCTGGGAGCTTCCATCACCACCTCCCCATCCCTCAGGCCCCAGGCATTATTTTTCTTTTCCACAGCTAGGAAGTTCTCCCTGTCACCTTGGTGTGAATTCACGATCCAGGAGCTCACCTTGGAAATGCATCACTTCTCACTCCTGAGAAAGGTCAGGAGGACCATTTGCCAGGGGTCTCTTCAGTCCATGGGTCTCACACACAGGGGAAGTTCCTGGCTGGAGGTAAGGAGCAGATCCTTCTTCCAGCAGGACTTATTTTGCCAGAATTTGGGGACCAATGGCATTGCAGAGCAGAGAAGCTGAGACTGAGAGAAGCCTTACCTCCTGTGCCCCCAGATGAAAAAAAAAAAAATCTTGTTCTCCTCGTGCTCAATAATGGAGGACACCAGAAGTTGCCTGTAAAAACTAGGTATTTGACACAGTTGTTGAAGCTGAGAAACACCTAACCTTGGGCAAAAAGGCAAGTAAGCTACAGTTTCCTTGGTACACATGGGAGAGTTGGTCTCTGAGGTGTTAAGGGAGGGGACACATTCCTGTGTCTAGTATGATTTGGAGGGTAACAGGGTGGAACCAGAGCCCAGAGGGGGGCTAAGCCATTTATAGGTAAACATTTGCCAGTCGATGGACCATGCCTCCAATCCTGGGTCTGCCATTTAACGAGGCCCATAACCTTGTCCATGAAGCTCTGCATGAATTCCTATTTTCTCACTTGTAACAAGAGGCTGGTAATACTGTCACTGATAAACTGCATTCCTTCCCTACTTTATATCAGAAGCAAAGAAAGAACATCCAATTGAAAATAGAAATCAAGTTTCATTCAATGGCCAAAGAATGGAGAAGAGGAGCTCATTCTCTAAAGGCACCTCCCCTGAGTGATGGGAAGCCAGGGAATTTGAAGAGGTAGATGGGGTAGGGCAAGTTGGGATGCACAGGGTGGAACTCCAGATGCACAGGCACAGTCCCTGAATGTGCTTCTTCATCTAGCACATGTACACCAAATGACGGTAGTTTTCTTTTGGGGAGGGGATTTTAGAGCTGTAGTGATATATTCATGACCTAAAAGTAAATGGAGGTCACCTGTTCTGGTTTGCACAGGTTTCTCTTGGGTCTTAACTCCTGGCATTCTGCAAGGGGTCACGAGACCTCTTGTGGCGTCCGGGCCATCTGATTTATTTAAGCAGCTGTGTCTGTAGATAATGACGCTGAAGAAGATCTGTTAAAAGTTTTTCCAAATGCTTGGATGAGGCTAGGGCTATCCCAGTGACAGGGCCATCCTCTTTGGGCCATGGTGGGGTTTTCATGAGGGACCATGTGTGAAGCGTGCGGCACAGGGGCTGGCTGTATGGAACTAGCTCAGTCATTGATGCTGTTGGTGTGACTTTTGAGCTCACATTGCTTGGGTTGGCACAGAGGGGGAGGTCGCAGTAAAGTCTCCTGGCTTTATCTCACCAAAAATCCTTTAGCACCTCTGAGTGGTCCTGAAGTGCGAGGGGATGGCTGCCCCTCCCACCTGCAATAGAGGCAGAAAGCTGGTCTTTCTTGTATCTGGAAAGCATTGCAGAGCCTCAGATAGCTGAGCTTTGAGATACTCTTCAGCTCCTTTTGCCACTCTTTTTTGGGCAGCCTTATGGGCAGAGTGAGATCCCCAGTCCTATCTGGCTGGCCACTGCTCCCTCTCCTCCTACCTGGCCAAGGTGGGCTGCTGACTTATTGCACCAGAGGCACAGGGCCCTTGATTTTTTGCCATGGGGGAAAGATCAAATGCAGACATGGAGAAACTGTGTTTCCAGCTATTAAGGAGTGGGCCTCCAGGGCAATTGGTGATAGGACGAGTAAAATCTGGCCTGGGGTTTGGTATGGTCCTAATGATCTGCTAAAAAAAAAAATACAACTTAATTATACCTTGAAATTGAATGATTCCTTTGTTCTCTTGAAATGAATATGCGGAACTTGGGAAGCCCCTGGCTTTCTTACTGTCTGGTCTATTTCCACCTATCTTTCCTGCCAGTGTTGTTTGTACCACATTCTGGAAGTCTTTTCTAGGGTTGAAATTCTTTTGAGTTTTGCTCTTGTTGCCCAGGCGGGAGTGCAATGACACGATCCCGGCTCACTGCAACCTCTGCCTCCCGGGTTCAAGTGATTCTCCTGCCTCAGCCTTCCCGAGTAGCTGGAATTACAGGCATGTGCCACCATGCTCGGTTAATTTTGTGTTTTTAGTAGAGATGAGGGTTCTCCATGTTGGTCCGGCTGGTCTCGAACTCCTGACCTCCCTCGGCTTCCCAAAGTGCTGGGATTACAGGCGTGAGCCACCGTGCCTGGCCTCTAGGCTTGAAATTCTAATGAAAGTGGACCATGGACAGGCTTATAATGCAGAGTTCCTCATAGATCCAGTCCTGAGGCTCAGCCATGAGGATTGGCCATGGACTAGCTGAGCATTCTTGGATAATTTCAGTTCACCACCTTGAACTCAGTTTCCTCATAGGAATAATAGGATTTACCATGCTGGCACACAGTGGGTATTCAATAAATGATTTTGGAAAAAAAAAAGAAATAATTAAAGTGAAAGCTGATGTCAAGTAGGTCAAAATATATGACTGAATTCTGAATTTCATCAGTTTCCTCACCTGGAAAATGGGAATAGTCATATGGCGCCTACTGCATAGGTTGCTGTTAGAATGAGGTGCAATAGTTTGTACAAAGATCCTGGCCAAGTACCTGTCATAGACTGGGTATTCAATATCTGTTTGCTGTTATTGTTATTATTTTATTATTATAATTATTACCTTTCTAGGCTTTGAGATTTTTACAATGTGGTTAATTTAAAACCAGGAAGTAAGAGATGACTACGTGCTAAGGAAAGTCCCAGCCCTCCACATCACAGTAGGCAGGAGGGTGTTAGGTGTGGAGGTGGTGGAGATGGATGGAGAAGCAAAGGCCATGCAGAGATAATTCAAAAAACATTATGGGCTGCTATTTACTTTGCAAGGCAATAGGGTAGATCAATTCCAAATGAGTCTTTTTGTTGCAAGAGGAAGGCTAAGCTAGAGGGTATAGAAAGCCTACTATGATTGACTCCAGGCATTCTGTCCTTGGAATCCTGGGAGTGTTGCAGGGGACAAGTCTGATTTTCACCTGCAAATATAGGGTGCAGGGCATTCCCCACAAATGGTTTCATTTCTAGACATAGCTGTTTGCCTCGGAAAGCAAGAACTGAAGGAGGCAAGGCTGAGCAAAGGGAGTGGCTGCTAAAATCTTCATCTCTCTAATAGATGGAGCAGAGTTTGCAGGACCAGCGCTCTGTTAGATGATCATTGGACTAAACCTGGTTTACATATTTGGTGTACCAGGTGTCAGCTGGGATCTCCTTATCTCTTAAGCTTGGAATAAGAAAGACTTGATTCCATGATTATGGAAGGTCCAGTTCCTCTCTAAGGTTTCTGTGATCCCTTGTGGTCTTATGTCTGCACCATGTGTACTCAGAGGTGGAACTCACCCCTTTTCTAAATTTACACACACACACACATTCACATATGGATTTGTGTGTATAGCAGACTCTATCGAAGACTTGAATAAATAAGAAAGATATATAACATAAAATTGGATGTGAGATGTCCTGATTCTAGAATATTCATTAGTTCTTTTATCAACTGGGAGTATTGCTTCTCAACTTTTTTCTCCCCTCTCTGCTTGCTTTAGTGGCTGGCCTCTCCTCTCAGTTGAGCTCCTCCTGGCCACCTTTGCATACCTTTGATTATTCGTAAAGGATTGTCATTGAACAGGACCCATCCCCCTCAGGAGGTGGATGTGCTTATAAATTGCACCTCCCTCCCTACATATTCAAAACCAGGAGGATTTCTTAACCTTAACCCATTTGTTGAAGAAGGGCAAGAAAATGTGCTCCATTCACAGGAAAATGCTTACTCCCAAGCTGAGTGAGACAAAAGAGGTAAGAGCCATCTGCCCAGAGCCCCAGGCCTCCCTTTCCAGTCTGGAGAATGGACGGGCCAGGCTGACTCCATCCTCTGAGTGCACCATGTGTTTGGAAGCAGCCTCAGGGCCTTGCATTCTGCACACAGGGCTGCGTCTGTCATTAGGCACATCCACTTCGCTGCCTCGGACTAATGAGCCTGGGCGACAGGTGGTGAAGTACAATATTCTAGGCTGAAGGCTTCAGCAGGAGGCCAACACTCACACTGACCAGGCAGGGGAAGAGCTGGCACCACCCTGAAAATCATAGCACTGCCATTTGCTTCTCGTCTGTCCTGCCATATCATAAGAGCAGATTAAATCTGCCCTGGTTGTTGCTGTTTCCTCCTGAAGAGCAGGAGGTTGACAGCCTTCTTTTTCTAACACTTACCGAAAGCTTACTCCGCTAAGTGCTCTACCTGCATGGGCTGTCTCCACTGGTCTGCACGATAATTCTGTGGGTAGATATTTCATTTCACAGATGAAGGGGAAGGCATGGAGGAGGTAAAGGCACTTGTCCAAGGTCAAGAGTTAACAAACGGCTCCAGTGCCTGCTCAAGTCACTGCTCATGATAGGCTCTCTGATTTCTTCCTAAGAAAAGAAGAAGGAATTGAACATTTTTGGGTATAAGCTATGGGCTTAGCGGTTCCACACGGTGTTACGCTTTCTAATTCTCACTGCACAGCTCCCAGGTATTATTAGCCCCATTTTCCAGATAAGGAAACCAAGTCTTAAAGAGGGAATCATCAGAAGTCATGTCATGATTCTGGCTGCAGCTATCCTGCTTGTTGTCACCCACAGGGCAGCCACTCTCGGTTAAGCTGACTCCAGGCTCTGCCTGCCATGTGTGGATGTTAGTGGGAACCCCATCCAGTTGTGCTGGCCCATGGTCTCCAGACCTCCCCAGCTGGCAGCTTTCAGCACTAGCCACCACTGGGCTCAGTCCTGCCTAGGCTCTGTGCCCACGGAAGCCTGGTCTGTCACGGTGTAAATTCCCTCCCCATCAGAGAGTGACTTCTGGGGCTGGCCTGCTGCCCCATGGGACCAGGTTGTTCAGAACCAGTGAGCAGAGCAGGAGGTGGCTGCAGGATCACTGAGCTACAGCCTCCCTTCCTGACTCCCCCACCAGCCTGGCCTTATGCCAGGACACCAGTGCAATCCAATTCCTACATTACTAGGGCTTAGTGGGCCTGGAGACTGACCCTGCCTCTGCCTTTGATCAGAAGCTTTGATTGGATTTGAATGTATCTTAGTTAAGCAAGGTGCCTGTCTATACAGGTTGGGTGCAAACAAAATCCCCAGCCCACCCATTCCCATTGCATTCCAGAATGCAGTGTTTCAATACTGTATTAGTCAGGCTTCTCCAGGAGATATATATATATATATATATGCGTGCGCGCGCGCACGCGCACACACACACACACACACACACACACACACGTGATTGTAAGAGCTGGCAAATCAGAGATCTATAGGCCTGTAGGGCAAGCTGGCAGCCTGGAGACTCAGATAAGAGTAGATGCTGCAGTCATGAGTCTGAATTCCACAGGGCAGCAGGCTGGAAACTCAGATAGGGTTTCTCTGTTGCAATCTTGAAGAGAATCCCTTCTTTGAGAAACCCCAATCTTTGCTCTTTAGGCCTTCACCTGATTGGATGAGGCCTATCCTTATTAGGGAGGGTAATCTGCTCCACTCAAAGTCTATGATTTAAACGTTAATCACACTGAAAAACAAACACCCTCCACTGCAACATCTAGACTGGTATTTGACCAAATAACTAGGTACCATAGCCTAGTCATGCTGACACGTAAAATTAACTGCCACAGTACCCATCTGTGACTAGCAGCAGCTGGTCCAGAAGTCCAATCTGTTCCCTCCAAAGCTCCTTGAGATGCATTAGGGATGGCCTAATGCACAAAAGCTCCCCCAGTGGCCACACCCAGATGTCACTGTCAATAGCAGTAGTGGCTCTCCCCAAACATTACGCTTGGGTCGAGGGTACCTGGTCAAACTGATCAGGGCTGTCTGGATTAAAGATCTGAAAATTCCCAGGCATAAGGAGGTGAATTTTGCCATGGAATACCTGTGAAACTAGAAGCACAATGTCACTGGCTGTGTACAATGTCATTTAGGAATTAAACCGTTGAGCTTTACCAGCAGAAAGCAGGTCAACAATCCTGAGGTGACACCCAGAGTGCAGCAGTGGCAGTGAGGGCCTCTACCCTGGCTGCCACCTCAGTCAGCAACTCATGGCATTGGGTTCCAGTCTGGGATCCTGCTCTCATGGGCTCAGCTCCAAAGGGAGAGCACTGTTGGGTTTTGATGCTCCAGCTCCTGGTTCTAATTGTAGCAAGGTGTCCTTCCAGAAAGTGTTTTATCTCCTTGTCTATGAAAGAAGCTGGCTGCTGCTCTCTGCACAGCGGTGGTAAAATGTCACATTTCTTAATATAGGTGACCTGAAGGAGTGGATTGTCACAAATGATAATATAACTGGCAAGCCCTGATTGTCCCCCATAATTGTGAGGCCCACAGAAACAGCATGAATGGAGGACCATAGACCATATGTTTAAATATTTAAGCATCATAAGTCATGCTAACATACTGTTGAATAAAATATGTTCTCTCCTCCTACCTGGACAGATATACCTGCATAAACACCTGGAAGGCTGGTTTGAATTTAGAATCCTCATTCTCCTCTGAGTTCTGAGAATATGCATTGCAGAGAGTCATGGTCCCCAGACTCCAGACTGCCTCACTTTCTCTTCCTGCTCCTGGCTTCAACCCATGGAGGCTTTGCAAGGGGCCAGTGTGTGCACACAGGTAGACATCTCAGCTTGCACGTCGAAGCTTTGTCTGTAGGTCCTGCAACCAGCTGCTTCTTGCCCACCTCAAGCCCAGACATGTGCACACTATTGGAGTGGTCTAATTTTTGGAGGATAAGTCCAGGGAAGAGGCCATCACAAGTCTGGGAAGCAGACTCAAACTGTTTGGGCAAAGAATTTAATCCAGGATACCCAGAGTGTAGTTTGGATGGAGGGTGTGGGGGAAGGGACAAATGGGATGGGCTCACTGTGTTGGCTCCATGACTTTGCTTCATGGGAAGGGGCGTGGCCTGAAACAGCCAAAACAGAACTGTCTAAAATCTGGAGACCAGGGCAGGGACCCCTCTGGCCTAAGAGTGGCCTTGTACATTGGACTAATCCCCTAGATGCTACATCAGGATGAGCTTCTTGCTTTCTGAGGACTTTTTGTGATTTGATGTTCAATATCTGTTTCCATGGTTATCGCCTCCTCTCATCCTTCTCAGCTCCTGTTTTCTTTCATCACTAATCTTGGAGATTTTCCTAAATGTGCTCTCTATATTGCAGATGATATTTTTTTGGAGGGTCAACTTTGCTGATCATTGTAATTTATTGTCCTTTAGGGCTATTTAAAATGTTTTGCTACTTTATTTTTATTCCATTGTAACTTTATACATTTTAAATTTCATCCAGTTCCCTTTGTTTTCTAATTTTTAACTCAGCTGAGTCTTTGTGATTCTGTTAGTCTACCTTACAGAGACCAAGAATCTTTCATGATATTCAAACATCAAGCAGGTTTCTAAAAATGTATTCTGTCTCTGATGATAAATAGTTTTTTAAAAAAGATAATTTTGATTTTTCTTTTTCTTTATTTATTTCTATTTTTTTAGAGACAGGGTCTCAGTCTGTTGCCCAGGCTGGAGTGCAATGGTGTGATCATAGCTCACTACAGCCTCGAACTCCTGGGCTCCAGATCTTCCTGCCTCAGCCCTCTGAGCAGCTGAGATTACAGGTGGACACCACTGGACCTGGCTTAGTCATTCATTTTTGAGAGGAAGTTAAACAGACTTTCTTTCATTTTGCTGACAGTTTAGTCCCTCTAGGGTCCTGGCATCCTGCCCTCACACATCTTGACATGCTGGGTGGCCTGAAGAGTGTGGTCTCTCCTCTAGTGTGCAGAGACATGGCATCCAGGGGCCCTGGCTTCCCTCGGTCACTATGCAGATGGCTCAATGTGAGCCGTTCTTGGTCTTTTTCAGAATTCTTTCTTGCACTGCTGGTAAGGAAACAGGTGCTTTCCTCCTGGGCTGGCTGGAGCACTCCATGTTTCCTGAGCTGGATAGCTGTCATGGCCACATGTCACATAGACCCTTTCGGGAACACAACACAAACTCGGTGACTTAAATCAACAGAAATTTACTGTCTCACAGTTCTGGAGGCAGAGATCCAAAATTGAGATGATAGCAGAATCATGTTCCTTCTGAAACCTGTAGGAGAGAATCTTTCTTGGGCTATTCCTAGCTTCTGGTGCTTTGCCAGCAATCCTTGGCATTCCTTGGCTTGGAGCTGTATACCTCAGTCTCTGTCTCTGTTGTCACATGGTATTCTTCCCACAAGGGAAGAATACACAATACCTGAGTCTCTGCAGCTCTTCTCTTCTTACAAGGACACCAACCATATTGGACTAAGGGCCTACCCTACTCCAGTATGACCTCGTTTTAAGTAATGACATCTGTAATGACCTAATTTCCAAATAAGGTCACATTCTGAGGTATTAGGGGTTAGGACTTCAACATATCTTTTTTGGGGACCTGATTCAATTTATAGTAAGTAATGTTGTAGTGGGTGTCAAAATGAAGGTTTGGGGATATCATTAAGTGGGTAAGGCTAATTCATGGGGAATTTGCAGTGCATTTAATCAGGAATCCTGGTAGGTTGTGGGGTGGTTGAGGAGTCAAAGCGAGCTTTGGGTTCTACTATAGTGACATGATAGCCAGGAACACAGGCCTACCTGGATGCCAACCCTTCTTCCCACTAGATTATTCTCTAAGGAAGGTACCCACAAGGAACAATGTTTTCTCCCTTAGAGATACAGTGTTTTCTCCCTTAGAGAGAGCTGGTGACACGAGAGGCAGAAAAAGGCACATGGTGGGGAGGCCCTGATGTGAGAAGGTTGGGGGCAGGCAGGAGAACTATAGCCACTAGTTTGAGGATCTCCATTTTATGGAAGCATAGGTCTGAGAAAGGGGTTCTAGGTGATGATAGCCCCATTCTTTGAACCAGGGTACCACATGAAGGTTCAATCTGGGCACAGGGATGGGTTCAGAGGTGCTCAGAACCCATCTGAATCTGCATCTGTAAGTCAGAGGAGACTAAGACTTAACTCCAGAAGCTAGGCTGGGAGCTGATTAAATCTCTCTTCCAGCCTCCAGTCAGAATAGAGAGAGGCATACATCTGTCCAAATGCAGTGTGTGTGGTTGTGGGGAGATGGAAGGGAAGGGAAGCACAGACCCAGAGACTGGAAATCGAGTGAGAACCTGCCCTTTCGTCAAGATGTTCCTTCTGTCGAGAATTCTTTATATGGTCCACAGTTTTCATCACTTGTTCAGTCATTCTGTGTCTCTCTCTATAGCTGTCATACTCACTTGGCAAAACTCCAAGCTGAATGTACTCAACCCATTACCTGCCAGAATTTGAGCAACTGTATGTTGCTGGAGAAAATCACACAAGCTGAGAAGCTTCTTTTTAAATGCATAATCTCAACCCACCACTTGGCATTCAACCTGTAATTAATAAACTTGCTTTTCCATCATTTAGGATGCTATTTCCTACCTTTGCCTATCTTCTCAAATTCCCTACTCCATTCTTGCACCCTTCACTCTGACCTAATTATCCTGTTTCAATTGTATTTAATTAAAAAAATTAAAACCATGAGCCATAAATGCCCCTAGCTTATGTCTGAATTCATTTGGGTCTTCTGCCTCTGGTCCTTCTGGTATAAAGGTGAAAATATGCTGTTCCCACCCCAGTTCCTGGAGCTAGATACTCCTGGGGTTCTAGATCCCGTCCTTTCTTGCCTTCTCGAGGTTTTACTCTTCTGGCTATCTCCTATTCATCCTAAATTACCAACCCTACCCTTTTCCCTAGGGCTAGTCTCTTCAGTTCACTAACATGATTGATGCTCCCTTAAGCCTAAAAGTCCTTCTTTGATTCCTTCATCCCTCTTCAGCTATTGCCCATTTCTCTGCATCTCTTCACAGTTTAACATCTCAAAATAGCTGTTTACATACTTGTTCCATGGTTTAAGTCTTTGATTAGTTTTCAGACTCTCGAGTTTGGTCTCTGACTTTAACACTTCACCCAAACTTCTTGTGTCAAGGTTACCAACAATCTCCAGGTTGCCAAGTCCAAAGGACAATTTATACTCTCATTTTATTCAGTTTCTCAGTTGAGTTGTATCCCAGTGGCCACTCCTTTATTTGACAGTCCACCTTTGGTTTTCTTCCTATCTCTAGATCTCTGACAATTTCATCCCAGTCTCTTTTATAGGTGCTTTTCCTGTACCAATGTCTACATATTGATTTTTTTTTACAGTACTTGCTCTCTCTACACTCTCTTCCTAAATGATTTATTTTCATGACCCAAGATACCATCTACATGTTGATGATGTCTAAATTTATATCTCCAGATCAATCTCTCCTTTGACCTTTAGACAAACATATCCAACTGCCTACCTGAGTTTTTTAGTTGGATATGTCATAGGCATCTAAGCCTAAATGTGCCCAAAACAGATATCTTTAAAATTTTTTAAATTGTTTTTTCTTCAATTTTTTTATTCAACTTTTGTTTTAGATTCAGGGAGTACCAGTGCAGGTTTGTTACAAGGGTATATTGCATGATGCTGAGGTTTGGAGGTAAGATAGAACTCACCACCCAGTTAATGAGCACAGTACCTAATAGGTATTTTTCGGCCCTTGCTGCCCTCCCTCCCGCCTCCTTCTTGTGGTCCTCAATGTCTGTTGTTCATATCTTTATATTCATGTGTTTTCAATGCCAGAACAGAACTCTTGATTTTCTTTCCCCTATATCTTTCAACCAGCTCCTCTCATAGTTTACCTATTCATTTTAGTAAATGGCAAGACTCTCCACCCACTTGCTCAAGCCAAAAATGTAAGTGTTGTCCTTTATTTCTTCATTTTGTTGTTGTTGTTGTTGGGTTTTTTTTGTTTGTTTGTTTGTTTTTGAGACAGAATCTCTCTCTGTTGTCCAGGCTGGAGTGCAGTGGTGCTATCATAATTCACTGCAACCTTGACCTCCTGGGCTCAAGAGATCCGCTCACCTCAGTCTGCTAAGTAGCTTGGACTACAGGTGCACACCACCATGCCTGGCTAATTCAATTTTTTTTTTTTGTACAGAGGCGTTCCTTCTATGTTGCCTAGGCTGGTCTCAAACTCCTGGGTTCAAGTGATTCTTACACCTCATCTTTTTAAAAAATCAATAGATCCTGTCATTTCTACCTCCTAAGTATATCTTAAGTCTATCTATTGGCTTCTGTTATTCCTCAGTATCCTAAGCCTTCAGAATCTTTTTCTTGGACTATGGCATTAACCCCTTTACTGATCACCCTACTTGTTCTTAAACTCCCTTCAAATCTGTTTTCAAAAAGTGATCTGAGGAATCTGTAAAAAACAAATCAAATTACATTTTTTCTTTGCTTTGAAAACTCTTCAGCAACTTCCCATTACACTTTCAATGTTGAAATATAATTTACAAACTATAAAATGTGCAAATCTGATTTTGTCTATTCAGTGAATTTTCATAATGATATACACCCAAGTAGGCACTAGTCAACACAAGGCTGTCTTGTAATAGTAGTCTGTTCCTTTTTTATTTGCCTAGCAGTAATCCATTTTATGGACATACCACTATTTATTTGTCCATGCTCTTATTGATGGGCAATTAATTTTTTTTCCAGTCTTGGACTATTATAAATAATGCTGCTATGAATGTTCATGTATAAGGCTTTGTGTAAACACATGTTTTCATTTCTTTTGGGTAAATGGTAGTGGAATTGCTGGGCTATATAGTAAATTTATATTTAACTTTTAAAGAAACTGTCACATTGTTTTCCAAAGTGACTATATTTTCACTATGTTTAATGTAAAATCCAAACTCTGTACACGACCCCAACTCTCTTTCTTTTCCCTCTATCTCTCCTCTCCATTTCGCTGCTCCACTTAGTTCGTTAAACACATGAACCTCTTTCCTACCTCCAGGTTTCATCTATGCTATTCCATCCAGCTGGTTCCTGTACCACTCACTCCTTATCCTTCAGGCCTCAGAGAGCCTCCTCTGCCTTCTCTCATTTAAGAAGTTTCCCTCCTATTATTGCCTATCATTGCTTCCTGTTCATTTCTTTCATAGCACTACTCACTCATTTATGATTATTTTTGAGTTTATTGACTTATTTTCTTTTCTCTTCTCTACTACATTGTGTCATCTTTGAAGGTAGGGCTGTGTCTGTTTTCCTCACAGCTGTGTACCCAGCTCTCAGCACAGTGCCCAGCGTGGAGTAGGTGCTCAACAACTATTGGCAAAATGAACTGATATCTATCGGCTGGTCTTTAGATTGCCTTATAAACACCCCTCAATTGGGCAAGGATATCCTCCAGGACTGTTACCCACTTTAAGAACTTAGTGCCAAGGAAAGAACATAAAATTTCATTCTAAGAAATCTGAAAACATTTCAAATAAATGTGCCTATTCATTTATATAATTGTATAGAGCTCTTCCCAAAGGCTCACATTCTAAGTACTTCAGTAAAATAGAATAATGAGTCAGAGTGTTGAGAGGAGAAAAATGCTTTGGAACTCAAGGTCTTGGAAGAATCAAGAACAACACCCTCGATAAGGCTTGTCTATGAAGAGAGATGCTGATCCAAGGGGAGACAGTGAGTCCATCATTAGAAACTGGGACACCAGGCATGAGCCTGGGAGATACCCTGTTAGGTTAAATATAAGCCCTTCAAACATAAGGAATGAAGTCTGTTTTATATTTCTGCAAAAAGGGTTATTTGGCTAAGTGAAGGTAGCTTCTGTTTGCCTGGGTTCCCAAATATATACACCTTCTTTAAGGAATCGTGTTCCTGACTCTTTCTCTCAGAGATAGCCTAAGAAGGTGGGAATGGGGTTGAATATAAAAACAAGACAGAACTCATGGTGCTTCTTGCATAAAAGGCAGCCCAGAAGGTTGGATCAGGAGTTGAGCAACTGATCGATAAAGGAATATTTTATTCATTTCAAAGATAGTATGTTTTTGTTCTTTCCAAAAAGAAAGATATCTTCTAGTTATTCTAAATGGACATGGGAGAAACTGGCCTCCCTGGGAACCAAGTTACATCAGAGAGAATTCTAAGTCTAGAAGTAATAGAAATTGACTGTGATTACTTAAACAAGAGATGGAGGTTTATTTAAAGGATAGTCAACAATCCTAGGATTGAAGAAAGAGCTGGAAATCAGACCCCTGGAAGGCTAGAAATCAGGAGAACTCCAAGGATCTCAGCTACAGAAACTTATCAACCTTTTTTTAAGGAACTACTATCTAATGACTTATATTAAAAATTCCTGCATGGGAGAGACTGACCTGTATTGCAGGTTGTATTCCTATTTCATTGGGCTGTGGGGGAGGGGTGGTGGAAGCCTGGGATTTGTAATCCCACCAGAGCCACAGTGAGTAGACAAAAAGCCATTTCACAAAGAAATTAATGTAGAGGAGGCAAAACAAACTATTTGCTTTTCTGGTAGTGGTAGAGGTATAAGTATAAGAGGTATAAACAGATTAATTAATTCATTATTATCTCTATGAACATTTGTATAATTCAGTCATGTTACCATGAGCTGGGTTACACAGATGAAATAAAACACATTGCTTATCCTTAAAGAAGTTACTGTGCAATATTGAGAGGCAATTAAAAAAAACACTCGCAATTGTTCAAGTTATGGGTCCTTTGGTTGCAAGAAAACAGAAGTCATTCAAAGTTACTCAAGTAAAGAAGTGTGCTTATTGCAAGGATACAGAGTTCTCACAGAATCAAAGGACAAGAAATCAGGGCAGCTGAACACCAGGGGAAATGAGAGAAACAGAAGCAGCTGGCTACTACCTCTATTTCCCTCTCCTGGGCCGCAGGCTCGTCTCTCCCCTCTACTTATTGTCAGCTCCACTTTCCTTTTTCTGAAGAACAGCTTACTTCCTTTACTCATCAACTTGAATATGGCTGTCATTACTTTCAATATTCAGGACCATCTCACCACCAACTGTCAGCAATCTCATGTCTTAAATCAAATTATCAAGATAGAATATGTTCATTCCTGCTCATCTCTTGGTGCAAGGTCACACAAAATCAGATTTCTAGTCAACTGACATTGGCTACTTATGGGTCAGGTGGTCATCACTACTTCCATTCATCCCTAGCTGTGTGTGTGCACATTTCTTTCGGTGGAGCTTGGTTAGAACAGGATATGTATATGAAGCTGTAGATGGGGAAGGCTCTATGGAACATTTATTTTACAACGTATACTTACAATGAAATTGAAGAAAATTCATGCCTGTGTTGAAGTAGAGACAGGTCTGTTGCATCCATGCTTTGGATGATGTTTAACAAAGAGGAGAAGGGGAGAATTGGGATGGAAACTTGATGAGGTAATAGAACAGAGGGGAGGTGGGTTGAGCATCTGTTGCATTTGCTAATCAAACATCCCTTCTGTTTTTGACTTGCAATGTATTGCATTTTACCTTTGGTGTTCACTGTGTCCAGAGTGTTCATCATGGTGTCCAGTTTCCCTGACCACAGGCTGGCTAGATTACTCTACCCATGAAGGTCATGATTGGATGAAAGGTGAGCAAGTGGGACAAACAGATTCTTTTCTAAATTTTGAGGTAAGCTTCTTATTAATGAAAGGTTCTTTCTCTTGCCTGACGTTGGGAGCTGTAATAATAGTATAAACCACACCCATTTGTGGCCATTGTCTTCAACACCTGGAGAAGCCTTCTTTATTCTGGGAGAATGAAGCCAACAAGCAAATAAAAGCAGACTCAAGAGATAGAGAAAGGATACAATTACATTGGTTGAACACTTGTATTTTCTTGGAACTGGACTTCTCAACTGTGTGAGTATCGATGTTTGAATAAAGTTTCTGTTACTTACAACCAAAGAGGCCTGCCTATGCATCTTGCCTTTTTATTCAATCTGACAATCTCTGCTTTTAATTGCAGTGTTTAATTTACATTTAATGTAATTATTGATATGACTGAGTTTAAATCTACTGTGTTATTTATTTTCCTGTTTCCTATTTTTTATTCCTTCTTTTTGCTTTTCCTACATTATTTTCATAATTCCATTTGATTTTTTGTCAGCTTATTAGCTATACCTCTACTTTATTTTGCTATTCATTGCACTAAAGTTTATAATATATATCATTGACTTATCACAGTCTACCTTCAAATAACATTCTACCACTTCATGTATAGTACAAGAACCTTCTCCCATATTTTATACTATTGTCACATTTTACTTCTATATATGATATAAATCCCATGACATGCTAGTATTATTTTTGTTTTAAATAGCCAATTTTCTTTTGAAGAGATTCAATGATGAAAAAATGTTTTTATGTTAGCCCACATATTTCTCATTAATGGCACTCTTGATTCCAACTTTAGACACAAATTTCTATTTGGTATCATGTTCCTTCTGCCTGAAGAATTTTCTTTGTAATTTCTTACAGTGAAGCTCTCCTGGTAACACATTTTTTTCAGATGTTGTTTGTCAGAGGAAGTATCTATTTCATCTTTCATTTTTGAAATATACTTTTGCTGGGCATAAAAATTTATTTGAGTTTTATTGTCTTCTGGTTTGTACACTTTCTGACATGAAATCTCCTTTCTTTCATATATTTGTTTCTGTGTACATAATGTGTCTTTTTTCTCTATTTGTAAGAATTTTTTATCAGCGTTTACAGCAATTTGATTATAAACATATAAAGTGGCCTGTTGAATTTTGTAAAGTTTATTCTCCTTGATGTTATTTTACACCTGCTTACAATTTATAGTTATTAAATTTGGAAAGTTTTTGGCCATTATTTCTTTAAATATTTTTCTATCCCCCTTCCTTTTCCAGAATGCCAGTTACACATTGGTAAACCACAATAGAATGGACAGAAATGGTTCCAAAGGTCACAGAGCCACTGCTCATTTTTTCCCAATATTTTTACTCTCTCTGCTTCAGTGTGGATAGTTTCTATTGCTATGTCTTTTTCTTCAGCACTGTCTAATCTATTCTCAGTCTCACCCAATGATATTTTTTAAAAATTAAATCTTCCTTATATTCAGAAATTTCATTTGGATCTTTTAAATATTTGTTAGTTCTCTCTCTGTCATGGTCATGTTTTCTTCTACCTTCCTGAGCACATAAAGCAGTTTGGAATAGCCATTTTAATATCCTTGCTTGCTGTTTCTATCATCTCAGTCATTCTTGGGTTTATTGGCATTGATTTTTCCCTAGTAATGGGCCATATTATCTAACTTCTCTTCACATCTGGTGATTTTTGATTGAGTGACAGACATCGTGACTTTTACATCATTGAATATAGGATTTCATTGTATTTTTAAAAAATGATGTTGGGCTTACGTTTTTCTGGCATGCAGTTATATTTCTTGGAAGTAGATCCTTTTCAGGTCTGACAGTAAGCTCTGTTGAGATAGATTCAGGGCAGCCTTTAGAATAGGGTTAATTTAGGCGATAGCCTTCTGAAGACTCCAGCTGATATCTTTTTCAATATGAGGTCTTTCTACTACGGCTGGTAGCAACATGAACTATTCTCAGCCCTGGGTGAGCTTTGAGAGTTGTTAAGCCTACTGCTTTCTGGTGGCTCTTTCACCAGCATCAGGCAGTTTCATCTTATGCATGTGTAGTTTAGTACCCAGCCAGAGACACAAGGGACCTTCACTGCAGATCTCTGGAAAACTGTCTAAGCAACTTCCTTCTCTCTGGTACTGTCTCCGGCAAATTCTAGACAAAGTGGCCTTTCTGAATTCTGATTTTTGTCTTCTCCACTAATCAAGGCCACCAGGCTCTGTTTGGAATCCTTGTCTTTGCACTGCAGCCTGGAAGCAGCCTTTGGCAGTGTGCTAGGGCAATTGCGGGGCTCAGCACATTTGTTTCTCTTCTCACAGAGGTCATGGTCTTGTGCTGTCTTTTGTCCAATGTCTGAAAATTGCTATTTCATTTATTTTTTTCTGGTTTTATAGTTGTTCAAGGTTAGGTGGTGAATTAAATCCCTGTGACTGAATTATATCTGGAAGTGAATTTTCTATATAATCATTTTTAATTAAAAATACTTCACCAGTAAATAATATATGTGTATAATTTGAAACATTAAATATATTCAAGAAATTTAAGGTAAAAGAAAAAACATTCCCTTACTCCAGGCCTCTCCACCTCAGCCCCACTATGTAGAAATAACCCCTTCTTAATTAATTAGCTTTTTTTTTTTTTTTTTTTGTAGCTAGTTCTGAATTTTCAAATACAGTTGATCTTCAAACAACATGGAGATTAGGGGTGCTGACCCCCTATGGAGTCACAAATCTGTGTATAGCTTTTGACTGTCCCCAAACTTAACTACTGATAGCTTAGTGTTGATTAGAAGCTTTACCAGACACATAAACAGTCAATTAACACAAATTTTGAATGTTATATGTATTGTACCCTGTATTCTTACAATAAAGTAAGCAGGAGAAAAGAAAATGTTATGAGAATCATAAGGAAGAGAAACATATTTCCTATTCATTAAGTGAAAGTGGATCATCATAAAGGTCTTCATGTTTGTTGTCTTCACGTTGAGTAGGCTGAGGAGGAGGAAGAAGAGGAGAGGTTGGTCTTGCTGTCTCAGGGGTGGCAGAAGCAGAAGAGGTGAAGGAGGTGGAAGGGGAGGTAGGAGAGGCAGGCACACTGGTATAAGTTTTATTGAAAAAAATCCATATATAAATGGACCCACATGGTTTAAACCCATGTTGTTCAAGGGTCAACTGTCATATGCCTCTACTGATAATTTCTATTGATTTGTTTTTGACATTATCTATTAATTTCTTTTTATGGTAGAAAAGGATTTAGCTCTTTTACACCACTTTCCAATTTTCCATCCTTCACCCTCCTAATATAATTGTACCACCATTTTTACATGATAAATAATCAGCTATATATCATTATGACTGTGCAAATATTGTTTATTTCAGAGCCTAATAAAATACTATGGTTTCATTTTATTTCTCATTCTGTTTTTTATTATTCTTGGAATTTATAATCGCTTAATTAAAAAAATGCATACTTTGCCATTCATGTGTTCTTAATATTTTCCAAATACTTCACTTTTAAAGAGATTCTATTGAGACCCCATCTCTTTCTTTTAATTAGAGGTGACCCTCCTGGGGTCCTCCGAGATACTGGAAAGTTACATATTTGTTACCCTGGAATCTCCCAACGCCACTTTCCTAAGTTGTGTCCATTGCCTTCTCTTTCCCATGCCTTCATCTTTCTTGATTTACTCTCTCTTTTTGCTGGAGTATATCTTCAAGTAGCTTCCTAACAAATGGAGGTAATTTTTTTGAGTCATTCCTCCAATTTGAAATGCGTCAAATATTTTAGTTCTTCTGTTAAACTTGGTGGGTAGTTTGATGATGTGTAAAATTTTAAGTTATAAAAGTTTTCTATTAGAATTTTGAAGACCTTGGTCCATAGGCTTCTATTATCCAGTGTTACTAAGAAAAAGCCTGAAGTCATTTTAATTCTAATTCCATCTTTGTGACTTTTTATTTTTTCATTTTAGAATATCCTATAATCCTTTCTTGATCCCTTGTTCTCTGACATTTAATGTTCATGAACTTTTAATGTGGCTCTTTTTTCACTTATTGGGCTGGACATCTTGTGCATCCTTTCAATATGAAGACTTGTCTTGAGAAAATAACAGTACCCTCTTTCCAGTTCCATTTCCACAACTTTCTCTGTTCTTTCTATAGCCATTATAATTTGTATGATAGAGTTCTTGGGTTTACCTTCTATTTAAATGTTTTTTGCCCTTCCCATTGGTCGTCTTTTTGTCTTTTTGTTCTCTTTTTCTTCAGATTTTCTTGACTTGCTTTTTCAGCCATCCAGTTCAAGTTTTTAAGTCATGTCAGTTTCCAAAAGTTCTTTCTTAATCTCTGAGTTTTTTCTTTCTTTGTTTCCTGCTGCTTAATATATGCATTTTTTCCTATGTAACTGAGGATAAGAATTAGGGGGAACTATTTCCTTCTGTCTTGCATTATCTCTGATAAATAAAGATCTTTATTTCCTGTTCGTTTTGATTTCTCACATGAAAACCTTTCATGTTAGAGCTTTTCTCAATTACTTATTTAATCTTAGTTGTCTGTTCATATTTAAGATGCTAAAATGTGTGTGTGTGTGTGTGTGTGTGTGTGTGTGTGTGTGTGTGTATCTGAGTAAAACTGTGTGTGGGTATGGGTGAAAGGTGGTAGTATTTTTCAACTGATGGCATAACTTCAAGGAAACTGGAAAAACTCTTGGTCATTTTACTGGCACTTCCCCAAATTCCACAGAAGAGATTCCAGTATTCACTCAAGGAAATGCCTGGCCATAGCATTCTGCCTGTAGGGATTTAGAAGGTGGGGACAAAGGAGAACTTGGTTTCATCACTTAATTTATGGACTTTTAATTAATCTCTTTGTCATTACTTCTGCCCTCCACCTCTTTTGTTGCCTCTGAACCCTGAGTTTTTCCAGTTAATTTTTCTAGAGAAGAAAATGCAGATCTCCTGCCTGGAGAAGAGGTGAGTGGGTTGAGTACCAAATGCTTACTGATTCTGGTGTTCTGATTTATCTACATGCTTAGCCTTTCCAGGGTTATATGGAGCAAACTGGTTCTTTTTCATGTTTCTCCTCTGGTGTCTTCCATCTTGCCAAATCAGTAACTGTTCCTACAACAACTTTTAATCTTCTAAAAATTTGTTGAAATCTGTCATATGCTGATATCTCCTTTCTCATTCTCTATGTGTGTGTGTATGTTTTAAATTATTCTTTTTATCATATTAGTGGGAACACAGAATGAAGAAGCAATAAGCACATGCTGGCAAACTGCCATCTTTAATCAGAATTCTAGGTTATATAATTTTTATTGATATTGCTATAATGAACACTTTTTTGTGCCTGTAGCATTTTTCTCCTTTTGCATTTATGGATTAGTGTAGGATCAAAAGCACAAGTAAGAAATTAGATTTAAACACTTAGAAGGAGACTTTATCCCACATTTCTGAAGCTGGGAAGAGTTGTAAGGAGAATTCGAGGCTAATGGGAATGGAGATGAAGAGCTTTGTGTCATGTTTTTATTTCTTAAATGAGATTATTTGTAGAGTGATGGGATTATAAATGCTTTTGGCTCTTTAAACAAATGGGGTATGGGGAGGGTGTCTAGAGCACTTTTCTTTGAGAAGTAAGGTGTTATACAAGAGCAACTTCTCCAACCTCAACTTTTTGCCTGAGGCAGCCCCTGTTGTCAGCCTAAATGACTTAACTTCTCAAAGAAATAAAATTTTCCCTGGGAAATGAAAGACATTAGTCCTGAGGGCCAGATATCTTCCAGGGATTGTGTCTGGGTGTGCTCAAGTCCTCTGCTTCTTCCGTATTCCAGCCCCATTGAGCCGTGGGTATAGGAGATCCCAGATAATAAAGAAAAAGCTTGCAATGCTTTTCTAGCAGGTAGAAGTTGCTCCATGAGTGCTCTGTGCTATGGTTTGAATGTGTTTCCCAAAGGTTCATGTATTGGTAACTTAATCCCTATTCCCTTGAGAAGAGATGAGAAGAGATTAATAGATTAATGAGGGTTCTTCTCTCATGAGTGGATTAATGTCACTATCACAACAGTGGGTTTGTTGTTTTGGTAGTGGGTGTCTTATAAAAGTGAGTTCTCTCTTGCTTTCTTGCTCTTACCCTCTTGCCATGTGATGCCCTCCACCATGTTATGATGCAGCAAGAAGGCCCTCACCAGATGCTGGTGCCATGCTCTTGGACTTCTCAGTCTCCAGAACTGTAAGCCAAATAAGTTCATTTTCTTCATAAATTATCCAGTCTGTGGTATTCTGTCATAGCAACAGAAAATGAACTAAGACACTCTGTATCAGGAATGGAACCAGCTACCTGATAAAGTTTGCCCCAGAAGAAAGGTCCTTCTCTTTAGTTGGTTAACTTTGGATTCTGGGTGTCAACTCACTGAACTGTGAGCTGTCCCAGGAGGCTCATTGCCCATTCTCAGCAGTACCTGGTCCCTCAGGGCCTAGTGTCAAACCAGGTACAGGTGGGCTTATAGACCAGAGTACAAAATGAATGAATTGACTTATTCCCTCCTAGTCTCTCATTTGAACAATGAACTCTTCCAAGCTTTCATTTCTTACATTTCTCCAACAAGGACTCATGTAACAAAGTGAGCATAGAAGAGGCACTAATAAAAACCCCCGTTATCTAAAAAATTAGTCTGAAGAGGAGTGTGGCAAATGACAACTCCACTCATTTGCACAGCATTTTACGGTTTTCACATCCCTGTTTTTCTGCATTGTCTCGTTTGTCCTCACCACAACCCTGGGGGTTTCTTAAGATAGTGAACAGCATCTTTCTTTTACAGATAGTGTGATTGAGGCCCAGTAAATTACATGGCTTATGCAAGGTCATGCAGCTAATACGTGTCAACAGAAGGTCTTTGTCCCAGGTCTTCTGACTTCAAGACCAAAGTTATTCCCAAAATATCATATGATTTTAGAAAAATAATAACAATAATGAGACTTAAATCACCCACATAAGAAATATCCATGAAATAATAGCATATTATACCCAGACAGCTGAGTCTGCTCTCAAGGGATTTTTATACTTTGGGGTCTATCTATTATTTGATTGATTGATTAATATTCAAGTTGTTTTAACTCCAAATGATTCATTCATTCACTTATTCACTTACTTAGAAAAACATCCACTGGTTGCTTAATTTGTGTCCAGTACTCTTTGGTAGCTAGAAAAAAAAATATTGACTATAGTCTATGATATCAAACAGTTTAGCATGAAAGTGTAGGATATGAGGCAGCATATGAATTTTCTATTGTTGCTGTAAGAAATTGCCATAAATATAGTAGCTCAGAACAACTCAAATTTATTATCTTATAGCTCTAGAGGTCAGAAGTTTGAAGAGTCTCATTAGGCTAAAATCAAGATGTTGGCAGGGCTGTCTTCTTTCTGGAGGCTGTAGGAAAGAATCTGTTTTCTTCCCCTTCCCAGCTTCTAGAGACCTCCTAGAAGGTGATCTCTTTCATCTTCAAACTCAGCAATACCTGGTTGAGTCCTTATGACAATGCTATATTTCTAGTTATGGCTCATCTGCCCCCGTTCTTTTTCATTTAAGGGCTCTTTTGATTATATTGGGCTCTCCTGGATAATCCAGGATAATCTCCCTATCATAAAGTTAGCTGGCTAGCAACCTTAATTCCCTCTGCTACTATAATTCCCCCTCACCATGTAACAATATGTTTTCAGGTTCTAGGGATTATAATGTAGACATCTTCAGGGGCTCATTATTCTGTCTACCACAGATAGTAGGTGATCTCATCTGGAAATAACATTAAGATTGTAATTCTAGGCATTGCGTACTTGGTGCCAAATGAGTATTATAGACCACAAGCGCAGAGAGCAAGAAGGAACATCCTCTTCTGAGTGATCAAGAAACTCTTCATATTAGACAAGTGCTATGGTTTAAATATTTGTTCTCTCTGAGACTTATGTTGAAACTTAATCCCCAGTGTAACAGTATTATCAGGTAGGCCCTCTAAGAGGTGACTGGGTCATGAGGGCTCTGCTCTCATGACTGGATCAGTTCATGTATGGATTAATGGGCTAATGGATTGATGGACTATCATACGAGTGGGTTAGTTATCAGGATAGTGGGTCTGTTACAAAAGCCGGTTTGACTCTCAGTGCACCCCTCTTGTCCTGTGATGCCTTTTGCTATGTTATGATGCAGCAGGAGTTTTTCACCAGAGGCTGATCAGAGGCAGCTCCTCAACTTTGGACTTCTCAGCCTCCAGAACTGTAAGAAATAATATTTTCTTCTTTACAAATTACCCAGTCTTAGATATTCTGTTATAGCAACAGAAAATGGACTGAGATAGCAAGGAAACTGAATAAGCAAAGTTTCTTGAGTAAGAATGAACATGGCCACAGGGAGTCACAAGAGATTTTTTAAGCAGGGAGAGCGTAATAAAGGCAGTTTTGAGTGGATGAATCTGGTGCTTGGTTATATATGAACCTCATTAGAATATTACTGTCTCTGTCCCTCTCTGTTTCATAGAAGGAAAACCTGAAGTCTAGGGAGTATGGATGTCTCATGAGAAAGTCAGCTGACAAAGCCACTGGCCAGATGGTAAGGGGGTTTTTCACAGTTCTGGAGAGAGAAGGAGGCTCTAACTTTTGCCACTGCTCATGACTGTTCTCAATAAAACAAAATCTGTTTGGAATTATTCCCAGAATACCACTAAAATTAGTTCTTTCTGTCTTTACTTCTGGTCATCCTCTCTTATGGGGTATGCATTTTGCAGAACCCGCTTCTCTATGTCCCTATTCAGTTGTAATTGAGGGATGGGAGGAAGGAACATAGGTTGGGATAAGAGGTATTTTCTTGAAACATTTTGGGAAGTCTTTTTCTCCAGTATTGCCATTAAAGTCACATTGGGTTGTCAACTCTGAGCCCTTACCTAAAGCTTCAGCTCCAATTTTTTTTTTTTCTCTGCTCTTTCATTAAATGTGAGGCAGCACAATGCAGAGGAAAAGCACAGGGAAGAGAAGCAGAAGAGCTGGCTCCTAGCTCTCTTTTGCGAGCTAGCTCTGGGATCACAGGCAAGTCACTTTTCCTAGTCTTATTTCTCCACCTGTTAAATGGGTTGGCTTGACATGACAGTGGTCTTCAGGTTCATTTGAGTTCTGAGCCTCCGTAATTATGATTCTATGACTCAGCATCAATGGAGCTCCCACTTACGGAGGTCAAAGGTGGATCTACATCTACTACTCATGTATCCACCTCCCCATTTCCCTGACTGACTTTATGCTTCACGTTCGTTACCTGTTTGGGTGTCTTTCTCATCTTGGTTTGGCAACCCTTTCATGAAGATGTCCCAGAATGTGTGTCATTGGATGTCACTTATTCTCTGATCCTTCCATTCATTCATCCAACAATTAGGCACCTATTTGTGCAAGGTGAGGCAGCTCCATCTTTCTAAGCTTTCCTGTTAGGTAGGAAGGAAGTGCAATCCAGGCTTTTCAAATCATGGATGTCAGAGAATGTCTGAGTTGGAAGGACATTTAGAAACCATGATTCAATAGCCTTCCTTTCACAAACAAGGAAACAAAAGCCTAAAGAGATGAAGTGATTTGCTTAAAATCACATGGCTGAACTGGGAATGTCAGAACTGGGACTGGAGTCAATTTTCCAGTTTTCCAGCCCAGTTCTGCCTTCTCCCTCCATTATCTACCATATTCTATTAACTGCTTTGAAAACAAAACTGTAATGAGCCCTAAATTATTTTCTCCTTTAGCACAAAGAATTTTTAATTGGGGAAGGATGTGCCCAAATTTGTTATGAGAAACAATGAACACAGCCTCAGTGGAATTACTGGGCCATGGCCCATTGTTTCAGCAAAGGCATCCTATAATGGAAGGAAAAAGAAGATGAGGAAGGAGAGAATGCAGACCTTCTTTGTTCTCAAACCTTTTGTCTCTCTGTTAGGCTGTGTTTGTTTGCCAAACATGAGCCTGGCAAATTGCGTGCCCCAAGTAATCCCAACCATCTACCCCGACTCCTCAGTGCTGAGCTTGGCAGCTGATAGCTCAGCCTGTTTCATTGCCAAGCTGAATGAATAGACCTCAGCCAAGTTCTGGCTGTGAAAAGAGGCCTTGGGTACAAGGGCCCCATGCTTTTTGTGATCCAGTAGGGACAGGTCACTGCCTGGCTTATTTGTCTTCAAACCAGGCCAACCCACTCCACACCACGTGGGGCCAAAACAAGAGGCCAGCCTCATAGCAGCAACAGGGCAATTGCCTTTGACCTCTCTCTTCACTCCTGCTCTGGTGTTGTCCTCTCTACTCCAATCTGGTTTCTACCAGCTCCCCAAATTTTTAGCTTCTAAAAGTTTGCCTCCTATTCCTAGCTCCATCAAGTTAATCCTTTAACTTATCCACCAGATTTATTTGGCTTAACTCTTGGTTCTTCCCTGAGTGATGGATTATACTTGTCTTTCAGCTCATCCCACTCCTGGTCACTTTGGGTTAAAACCCAGCCCAATTTTCATGAGATCTAGTCCCCAGAAACTCCTTTTCCTTACCCCAGGGGTTGACTTACTCTAGTGGGCTTGTTCCTATTGACTTGCCTTAGTTTTCTACGTCTAAGCCATTGTGCCTGTCTCTAGGACTCAGAGTGCTCTCCTCCAGAAACTGCCTGCATCTGCCACTCTTGCGTTCACCTCCTCGTCTTCCTGTCTTTATGCTTCACTTTCAGAACCTGCTTTGGCTGTCTACCTCATCTTGGTTCTCCTACCATAGCAGCTTACCAGCTCTGGGCTCTGATTTGGCATCACTGGTGCCATTAGATAAGAGACCACCCCCTCGTCTCCTGTAGATCCCTTACTTACTGGGTGAAATCTCAGCTCCTTCATTCCCATGCCTTGGTTCCACTACCAAGGAAGAAATATTTAGAAATGACCAGTAGTTTTCCTGCAGTACTTTTAGCTGGATGTTTTGAATCTCTTGTATACCCTGGAATTTGAAATTTACCAGACTCCTATGGTTAAAAACAGCTGAAAATCAAGCCTAAATATTTCTCAAATTGTAGTTCTGTGACCATTTGCATCAGAGTCCCTTATTAAAAATATAGATTCCAGGCCATCACCTCAGATCAAATGAATTAGAAACTTGGTGGGGGCTCTGGGGGGAGATTATTAGATTGATTATTAGATACAAGAAAATTTGATAACTACTGATTTATCTCCCAGGTTTCAGTTGGTATCTTATTTAAGCTATCCATAGCAACCCTTCTGGTCTAGCTGGTTCTTGAAAAAGGGAGATTTCAGAAGCCACCAGACTATGAAAGGAACATTGATATTATGTGTATTCACTATATTAAAAAATCAGTAAGTTTATTAGAAATCTTTCTTATATAGACCTCTGAGCAGGCACAGTGGGGGATACTGGTTGACTAAAACACTCAGACTAGCTATAATTCTAAAGTAAAGGCGCATATTTTCATTTGCATCTCAGGGAAACAGAGACGGTATGGGGACAGCTCGCAACAAGTCTCCACCTTGTCAGAGTGGAGCTGTCAACTTTGGCAGGTAAGTCTGTTCTGATTGTGATAAGTGAAAGTACATGTGGAGAAGAAAAAGTGGGTCATCATTCTGAGATCCAAAAATTGACATAAAATTGCTTGTGAAAGTAAATCTCTGTGAGAGATAATTATCAAATTAACAGAAGCTTATGGAGAGGAAATAAAGTCAAAATATGTAAAGACGATAGCGAAGATAGCTGGAGTGCTGGAAGGATCTGTACAGAATCATAGATTTCTGACTGGAAGGGGCCTCCAAAATCACATTGATTGAGAGTTTCAAATTCTTTTAAGCTCTTGGATTCTTCTATGAAACAAAATCTTATGCAGAAAGCTAACATGTAAAACAAATACAGAGTTGCTCTGGTTGGGGCGAATGAGAGAGAGACAGAGAGAATATGTTAATTAGGATACGCTAGGTTATGTGCAGTAACAAACAATCCAAACATGTTATCAGCTATTGTAACAACAAAGGCTCTTCTGGTTCATGCTATATGTCTATCATGGATGGACTTGGTCAACTCTACAGTTCCTTGCTTCAGGTCCCAAGCTGACGGAGCAGCCCCCGTTTTGATCACTGATGGTTACCATGACAAAAGAAAAGTACAACTCTGACAAATGTTGCATCGGCAATTAAATGCTCCAGTTTAAAAGTGACAGAGAGTACTTCTACCCAGGTTGCCTTGGTCAGCATTAGTCACATGGCCCTACATAACCACAAAGAGGCCAAGAAGTACAAGCCTACCGTATGCCCAGAAGCTATTTCCTACTGAAAATATTTAGTGAACACCACTGTTGACTAGCATTGTGTGTGTGTGTGAGACAGCTTTCACTCATGCCCAGTGTTATCCCTAGGTACCTGCAAAGAACTCTTAGGCTCCATGAAAACTGATTTGGAAACTACTAAATTAGCTCTCTTATTTCATAAATGAAGAAAACTGAGGTCAATTTACTTATTTAAGGTAAGATAATATCAAAACGTAGGCCAGAATGGAGGTTTTCTTTGGTCTCAGTCCAAGGCTCCTCCCATTTTTGCTCTGAATGCGGGGTGTGTGTGTGTGTGTGTGTATGAGAGAGAGAGAGAGAGAGAGAGAGAATGGTGACTCAAGAGTTAAATGTAGATGAAGAACAGACCGGTTCTGAAAGGAAATGTGAACCTGAGGAAATTTTCCGTGAAGGCTCCCCATGCATTCCAAGTGACAAATAGATGCAGTAAAGATATTATATTTGTTCTGATTACCCAAAGGATGCTGGGCAACATAAAGAGTTTTTGAAGAGAACAGCAACTGATGATGAAGCGTGGTGCCCCTAATGGAGTGAGGAAACCAAGGAGCAATCACCAACTTTGCAGGGACCTAGGGGAAATGTTCATATTGAGATCACAAGTAAGGAGGGCATCAACTGTTTTCATTCAAGGCAAGGGCATTGTACAGGGAGCATTTATCCCACAGGATTAAGCAGTTCCATTGGGTTCAATAAACATTAGCAATCACCCAGTCTGCTCCAAACACAGTGTTAGGTGCCAGGAAGCCAAAGACAAACAGCACATGGTCAAAAGAAGAAATGGTCAGACCTGGACTTAGTGCTAGGGAGGAAACCACAGGACTTTCAGACTTAGTATGTGTGTGTTGAGGGGTGGGTCATGATGAAAGAAAAGAGTTTCTAGAATGACTCGTAAGTTTCTCTTCTTCTAGAGTTTATCAATGGGCATTCGGAGCAAGACAATTTATTGGGCAGGTCTATCCATATAGAGCACCATATGTGACGTTTCTGCACTCCTGCTCCATTGTTTGTCATTCATTGTGAACACACACACACACACACACATCTCTATTTGTCCCTGGAGGGGCAGTACGGGCACTGGGAGGAATGTGGCTTTTGCAGTGAGCCTCACCAGGTTCCCACCCAGGTTCTGCTACTTTCTAGTTATAGGGCCTTTGTGTTAGGCAGTTCTTGTGTTGCTATAAGAAAATACCTGAGACTGGTTAATTTATAAAGAAAAGAGGTTTAATTGACTCACAGTTCAACAGGCTACACAAACGTAGTGCTGATGTCTGCTCAGCTTCTGGAGAGGCCTCAGGGAGCTTTTACTCATGGCAGAAGGCAAAATGGGAGCAGGTACATCACACGGCAAGAGTGGGAGCAAGAGAGAGAGTGGGGGAGAAGTGCCACATGCTTTTAAACAAATGGATCTCATGAGAACTCACTATTGCAAGGACAGCAGCACCAAGCATGTTTAGAACTGGTGTGTTCTGATCCATAGCTTGCCAGCACTCTGGCACTTAGTAGCTGCTCATTAGTTAGTTATTTTACCTTGCATTGCCAGATGAATTATTTCTTTAGTGAGCTTGTGAGCAACATGGAGGTAGGAATTCAAAGTCTATGTAAGTCAGGGATCTTCTGATGGCAAGGATGCCCATTCACTGGAACTCAACTGCGGTAGGGGAATCTCATGAAATGCAACTGTGGGACTGTAGAGAACTCTCTGTCTGTGTGTCTCTCTTTCTTTCTCTCACATGACTTTCTGTTTCTGCCTTCCCTCAGCATTTCTCCTTTTTTCTTCTCTCTTCAACTGGTTTCTTGGCTTCTCTGTTTACCCATGTACTTGCATATAGTCCACCATGGCTGCCCTAAAATGGTGGTCTTACCTCCCTGCTCTGTACCACTGTCTTCCTTTCCTCCCCACTGCTAACAGATTTAGTCATTTGTGTCTCAGTCACAAATTCCTGGGCTAGCTTCTGGCTGAGAGGCTTCCATTTCCTGTCCTATCAGCTTCGCCAGGACCGAGACTCAGGGTGGTGGGAGAAGCAGGTGGCAAAATGCATAGCACTGCCCCTGCCAGGGCTGACAGTTTCTCTAAGAGGAGAGTGTGGGTAGGAAGGAGATAGCAGATGTCTCTGGGACAGTGTCCTGTTCATCAGGCTTTGTATTATTTCCGTGTTCAGTGAAAGAGAGATGAACAAAGAGAGAAAGACAGGATTTGGTGGCAGAACAAAAATGGCCATCATGCTGACTCACTTAATTTTTTTTTTTTTTTTCTGGCCACTGCACTGCTGCCTTCCTTGTTTTGTTATTGTTTTGACTGTTTGTAATTCCTTCTGTAGTGCCTCCAGGAGCACCATCTCGGTTTTGATGAGATCCAAGGAAGCCCTGTCACTTGCCCTATCGTGTATGTATGCCCTCTCCACTCTGGTCTTCTCAGGATCAATCCCTTGATAGTAGTCAGAATAAACCTTAATTGATCAAAAATACTTGAAGAAATTGAAGTTATAGATATCAGCAACATCTAAGACAAGGAGAATCCTCCTTCCCTTCCTATGACTCTCAATAGTGGAATCCCCTAACTCTTCTTACCCCCATTACTGACTATGTAAATCACACCTTAATGTGTCTGATGGCCCTGAATTGAGGGTCATGTCAGGAGGGCCTCTGATCTGACACAGGCAGTTTAGGAGCCTGTGGTAGAAATGGGGTCTCCACTGGGGGCCTGGGAAGTGCAGGGTTAATGTGGAGGAGGAGGAGCTGAAGTACTGTGAGCAGGAACATAAAGAAGGGAGAGGAGCTTGTGCGGGGCTGCAAGATCATTAGTCAGAAAGGGCAGGGACAGGGACTTGTGGTGGTCCTTTGAGGAGATGAGGTGGTACCACCTAAAAGTGTCAATGAGAAGGGTAAGTGTTCTCTGCTGCTTCTTGTTTGCTCACTTTCTCAGATGCCCCAATCACAAAATATTTCTGGTTTCATTTTTCTTTTTTTTAATTCAACAGACAACCTGATGTCATCATGGAGGCTGAAAATCCTTACGCCTTTCATTCTGTCTAGGGCTGACTGGAACCAGGGCTGGCTGTGCCCATCAGCTGTCAGGCTGCTCTTTAGCGAGGCTTGGAAAGTTCCAGCAAAATCCCTGCCTTTGAACCGGAATCACTCTGCCACTGTCTGCATGTGGATCCTTTGTAGTGGAGACAGAGATCTTTGTTTTGTATAAAAACAGATGGGCACTCTTCTTGGGCCTGTCCCTCTGCTGACAATTCCAAGTAACGCTTTATCATCCCCAAGTGCATTGCATTGCTTTAATATCTGGCAGAGCGTGAATTGTAAACACGTCATTAGACTTAAAGGCTGCCTTGAGATGGTGGCTGGAGGAGAACCGGCCCTGAAGAAAAGAGGAATTTGGCTGAAAATGAGCTGCTGAATAATTTATCATGAATTGAAATGTCAATACCTTAAGTGAGGCATAGTGAAGCTTCAGAACTCGGAGGTAAACACTGTGAGGATGTAATTCTGGAGAGAACATTATCAAAAGCAGTGGCTCTTTGGAAGGAGCAGGAGGCAGAGAGACCCTGGCTGGGTGTGGGCTGAGTCTAACAACGAGATGGGGGGTGGGAAGGGGGCACAAAAGGAGAAGCAGAACAGAGCTTGCCTTGGAGCTGCACCATCTGAGCTGGAGGAGAGGTGAGGCCAGAAAGGAATTGGGGAAAGTCAAGAACGAAGGGAGAGCTGTTAAGTAGGAGTGTCAAGAGGACCTGACCAGTGGGCCCAGGAAAGCTTCTTGGAGAAGGGAGGACCCAGGATTTGATGAAGGGAGATGAGGTGGAGAGAATTTTATTAGACGTGCTATTAAGGGGTAGCAGGAGAGAAGTCGAGAAGGCTGGTGGTGGGTGCAGGTTGAAGAACACTATGCAGAAGAATGGGAATTTGTTGAAGTTGAAATGAGAACTCCTGCAGATCTTTTGACAGGAAACTGACATTTATTCAGCAAGTATTCAACATAATTGAGTAGCTATGTTCCAGATTCTGTGCTCGTGCTGCACACAGGTCTCTGACCTCAAAGAACTTATATTCTAGTGAGGGAGACAGATAACCAAAAAATAGCCGTCATATTTGTTTTCCTGAGTGTTTGACTTGCAACTTATTCTTTGCCACAATGTTAGGAAGTAGGTGAAATAATTATCTCCATTTTACAGATGAGGAAACTGAGACTTAAAGAGGGTAATTTTCCCAAGGCAATTCAACTAGTAAATGGTGGAGCTAGAACTGTATCATGCAATTATGCAGTTATAATTTGGGCTAAATGTTTGGATGGGGAAGTTTATGAGGCTGTGGACCAGTGTTAGACACATGACTGTTCAGGGGACCAGGGAAATTTTCCAGAGAAAGGAAGTAAGATATAACCTGATGAGCTGGGGTGATGTGGTGGGTTAAGAGTGGCTTGCACAAGGTCCCAGAAATGGGAGGAAGATGGTAGAGGTGAGATCTGGCAGGTTTTTGGAGGTGTGTCAAGGAGGCTAGACTTCATCCCAATGGCAATGAGAAGCCATTGAAGGGTTCTAAGAGGGGAAGAATGAAGACAGTATGTGTGACAGAGTCAATTTTGCATTTTTAAAAGATTACTCTGGCTGCTTTGTGGAGAATTGATTGGTGGGGCCAGAAGTGCAAGCTGCTGGAACAGTGAGGAAGTTGAGAAGCAGGAAATAAGTAAACCAGTAAATGCGTCAATCTCTTGAGTACTTTATTTATAAGAGGGTCCCTCAACCCCTTGGTCAAAGCCTTTTTTCCCTCATTTACATCCAATTTTAATAATTCAAGTGCTTGTTTTCCCAATTTATAGCAGATTAAGAGTTACGATTTAGGAAAGAATTTGGGAATGCAGTGAGTGTTCAAGGAGGAAAGACACTGGCAATTATGAAAAGTGACAGTTTGATTTTAAGGAAAGACACACACGAAAAACATTTAAAATATTAAAACAAACAAACTGCACAGCAGAGCGGGACTATTCCGTGGAAAAGCAAATGACCCTATCCAATGTCATCCTCCCATTTCAGGCTAATATTTGATATCTTCAGTGATTAATTTGAGATAACAATAAAATGAGTCAACAATGACAAAGTGTGATGTTCAATAACCTCTGTTTAAAAAGACAGGAACAGAAAAGAGCGACTCCACATTTCCAGCCACATTTCAGGGTGTAGGTGGGTATGAACCCAAGATGGCTGTGAGGCCTAGAGCCCTGCCTTCCCCTTTCAGTCTCCAAGGCCGGCTGTCTCCCGCTGAGGCTTAAAGAGAATAATTAATTTTGTGTGAGGGGTTGCTGAATCGGGGGGAATGGAGCTTGGTCAAAATCTCCAGCCCCTCATCAGTGAGCCCAGAACATGAGCTGAGGCAAAACCACCACAGCAACCATGGCGGCTCTGGGGCTCCTTCAGAAGCTGGGCTGGAATATTCTGTAGGCCACTGCAGGCTTTTAGGGATTTAGAAAGGTCCCTGCTGCTAGAGGGCTTTCAAAGAGAAGCAGAGGGAGTAAACCAGGGGTCCCCAAACCTAGTGCCTTTTAGGAACTGGGCTGCAGGGCAAGGAGGTGAGCCGCCATGATTGAGCATGACTGCCTGAGCTCCGCCTCCTGTCAGATCAGCCGTGGCAGCGTTAGATTAGGAGCACGAACTCTATTGTGAACTGCGCATGCCAGGGATCTAGGTTGTGCACTCCTTATGAGAATCTAATGCCTGATGATCTGAGGTAGAACAATTGCATCCCAAAACCATCTCCTCTCTCTCCCGTCCCCAAACCAGTCCCAAAAAGGTTGGGAACTGCCGGAGTAAATCTTTCTGTGTGGGACTCTGGATCTGACCATCTAGGGTGTGGTGCAGTCCCCTTCCCTGGTCTCCTCCCTTGGTGGTGTTTTTCGTGTGTGTCTTTCCTTAAAATCAAACTGTCACTCTTCACAACTGCCAGTGTCTTTCCCCCTTGAACACTCACTGCATTCCCAAATTCTTTTCTAAATTGTTACTCTTAATCTGTTATAAATTGGAAAAACAAGCACCTGAATTATTAGAATTGGATGTAAATGAGGGGAAAAAAGGCTATGAGCAAGGGGCTGAGGGACCCTCTTATAAATAAAGTATTTAAGGGGTTGACACATTTATTGGTTCACTTATTTCCTGCAGAGGAACTGTTGCTCTTGTGTGCAGGTAGAGATTAAACTGTACCTGCCTGCAGCCAGCCCAGGGCAGGAGTTCGGGCTCTGGGAACCACCCGACCCTGGCCTGCCACCCCAGACTTCAGCTGCCAGCTCCCCCAGCTCCTTCCTGCTGAATGAATAAATAAATGAATGTCAATTTCCTGTCAAAAAATCTACAGGGGCTCTCATAGGCTGGAGCATGCTGGACTCCCAGCCTGACACCCTCAGCACCCATGTAATCAGACATGCAGGCACGAACCAGCCCCCCTCAGAGACATCCTCAATCCTTCACAGCTGGGGGCGCCAGGCCCCAGCCCCAGGCTGCATCTGGTTTCCTCAGTTATCTGACTGGGATGGTTACAAGTGTGACCAGGAAGTGGGCCAATGGAAGACTCCCACGCAACTTCTCCTATTTCAGGGGCCTTATTTTGTTGCTTTTGTTAGTATAGTAAACAGACTAAAGGGTAAAGTTTTTGTGTTATTTGGTTAAGATCTTGGAAGCTGAAGTAGGAAAACAAAATACTGTCTGAAGAGTGCGGAGGCTTCTGGGGCCTCAATTCTGTACAGATTTAGATGCATTTATTACCTCCTCCAACTATCCTGGAATGTCATTTTCCACTGATTTACCCCAGACATTAGAATTCCACCTGGGAAGCCAATTAAGATGAAAATCATCAATAGAAGATAATTGGGAAGGTCTGAGAGGCTTGTTATCCAGTTACACCATTCCAGTTGGGACCTATGACCATTGGAAGGATAACTGCTGAAGCCGTGATGTCTCTTGCACAACTTTTGCTAACTTGAGCTTTAAGTATATTTTTTGTTACTATGATAAATATATTTTTTCATTGTTTTCAAATTGTTTGTTGGAGTGTAAAAAAGCAATTGATTTTTCATATATAATTAATAATATAACCAGCAATTTGTTAAACTACCTTATCAATTATAAGAAATTGACACTTATTTGGAGTTCTCTAAATATCATCTGATAATAATGACAGTTTGAATTTTTTTTTTTTTTTTTTTTTTTTTGAGATGAAGTCTCGCTCTTGTCTCCCAGGCTGGAGTGCAATGGTGCGATCTCGGCTTACTGCAACCTTCGCCTCCCAAGTTCAAGCAATTCTCCTGCCTCAGCATCCCAAGCAGGTGGGATTACAGGCCCCTGCCACCATGCCCACCTAATTTTTTTTATTTTTAGTACAGACGGGGTTTCACCATTTTGGCCAGGCTGGTCTCTAACTCCTGACCTCAGGTGATCCACCTGCCTTGGCCTCTGAAAGTGCTGGGATTACAGGCGTGAGCCACCACACCCAGCTTACAGTTTGATTTTATCTTTTTTTTTTTTTTTAAGTATATTCAAGGAAGAGTGTTATCCAAACTGAAATAAAAAGGAGCAGAAAAAGAAACTGAGTTTCAATTATCTGGAAATTCTTCCTATATGTAGGATTTATTGTTCTCTGACATTATTAGATAATATATAATTTAAGTAAAATAAATCATCATTATTATTTTTTAGAGAAATGATCTCATTCTTTTACCCAGGCTGGAGTGCAGTGGTACGATCATAGCCCACTGCAGCCTTGAACCCCTGGGCACAGAGGATCCTCCCACTTCAGCCTCCCAAGTAGCTACATGCCTCCACGCCCTCTAGTCTTTAAAACTCTTGTGTAGAGATAGGGTCTCACTATGTTGCCAAGACTGTTCTCCAACTTCAGGCCTCAAGTGATCCTCTTGTCTTCGTCTCCCGATTCTTAAAGTATATTATTCATTAATTTATTAAATAATTATTTAGTACTATAGTAGGCTCTGAGGTTGTTATTGTAAGTAAAACTTAGAGATCCATCTCTGCCCTCCTAGAGTCAATAGCCTAAGGTTGTTTTCCACTTAGTAGTCAAGTGAGAGACGAAGGCAGGGTGGTAGTAGAGATGTGGATATATTTGTGATGTAATTAGTAGTTAAAACCAGTACAGCCTGGTCATGGATTGGAAATTAGGCACAAAGGAGAAGGAACTGTCAAGAATAACTTCCGGACTTCTGGTTTGCACAACTGAAGGGAGATGTCATTTATCGAGATTGGAACATTGAAAAAGGATCAGATTTGGGGGGTAGGGAAGAGAGGGAGCTCATGACTTTGGTTTTCCTCTTTTGATTTTGAGATACTTTTGAGTCATATAAGGAGGGATAGTAGCAGGCAATTGGATATACTGGTCTGTACTTTGGAGGAGAAACCTGATTGGAATCATCTGTTTATACAGAGTAATTGGTGGTTTGGATGTAGATGAAATTGGCTAGGCCTGGGGAGAGCAGATTAAGAAGCGGAGAGAGAGTTGGATGGAATCTTGAGCTTCAATTCTGATTGGCCAGGTAGAAGAGGATAGGTTGGTAGTGGGAAGAGGCAAGAGGAAGGATCCAGGAAAGCATGCTGTCCTAGAAGGTAAAATAATTGAAAGTTTTAAGAAAGAAGAGAAAGTTAATGTTCAAAGCTGCTGGAAGGTTACATAAGGTGAGGACTGAGAAATGTCATTGGTTTCAAATACATTGTGGTAATTGGCAACATTATTGAGAGCTATTTTGGAGAGGATTATCATGGTTGAAGAGTGAGTGGGAAGTGAGAAATGTTTTGAAAATGTATTAGAAAATAAATGAATATGTATTGTATTTTGGTTTTAGAATACACATCACAAATAAGAATGTTACTAAGGCTTATGGTAAGGTTTATTGAGCACAACCTTAAAATGCTGGATCAACCTATGTAGTAGTTGCTGGAGATCCTGCAATGAAGTTAGGGTGGGATGGCAAGGATTTGGCATGTCTGTCAACCTACTTGGGGACATGGAGTCTTAAACCCTGTATTCTGGAGTCTGTCACCTCTCTCATCATGCTTGCAGATGCCTAGATAAGACAGCCTATGCACAGTGGAGAATTATTAGCAAATACCTAGACACAGTGGGTTTGGGCTCTGTTACAAGAGTGATTATATTGGTCTCTGGAAATACATAGTGCCACATCAGCCTATTCCTTGGCACCTGCTGAAGCTGTTTTATCTGGAATCATTTGAACATTTTGTACTTTTGTGCATCTGCCATTTGTCTTGAAACTAAGTTTATTCAAGTCCTTTGATGACAAATTCCACCGCTCTCTGAGGAAGGGCTCTGGGCCCGCTGCAAATGCAAGCTGTCCCAAGCTTTGGTCTCTGGCTCTGTCAGAAGAAGCAGATTGTCGACCATCTCCCAGCTGCTTCTTGCCACTTGCAATTTGTGCTTTCTACAGAAATCACTCTGTTCTGAACAAGCCAGTCACCTCACTATTGTGAGAGGTTTGTGTGTCTGCTGAATATTTTATTTACCATCTGGCTGGTGGTGATGCACAGAGAACATACTTATGGGCCAGTAATGCCCCGGACCAGTGTATGCCAACCCTGAAAAGGTCACTTGCTTCTCCCCATGCCTGGCAGGCACCCACAGTTCCTCACACAGAGCCCTTGCTATTTCTTTGAGGCTCTAGGAATAGGAGATGTAAGGCAGTGGGGGGAGCTTTCTGCCCTTGTTACCCAGGCATCAAGGTGGTCACCAGGTGTCTTCCTAAGAAGAGGGGCATTTCAGCATCCAGCCTCTCTTCTTGCCTTCCTGAAACTCACATACAAGTTTTCAGGGAAGCACCTTCCATGAGTCTGAGGCAATTTGTGACTATTTCTGCCATCAGTAGGGGCTAAAGAAATCGCCACTCGCTTGCCCCTACTTCACCAACCAGATTCTGTCTTTTGAAAGGGAGGAATTTAATAGCACTTTTCCTTGTTCAGAGGACAATATCTAATTAGGGCTTGAAAGTGCTTCTGTTTTTAACAATCTCCTTTGCAGGTGCAAATAATTCCAAGAGGCCTCTCCTTTTTTGCATCTTAATTCCGTCATTGAAGATAGATGTCCCTTAACAGCTACTCAGGAGGGAGGCGGTAAATGGAAAGAGTACTGGACTTGAAGTCAGGGGTGCTCTATTCTTTTCACTCATTAATGCTTGCCACTAGATACAGTTTGCTCATCTATCATTTGGGCATATTACTAATTTACCTTGTAAGGTTATTTTGAAAATCAAGACATGTGAATAGTGCTTCATGGATTGCCTGTGTACTGGCATGCCCAGTTTCTATTGTATAGGAAACTGATACTCAATCCTTTAAGTAATAAAACATTTAAAAATACATATGTAGCCCCTAGGCCACATATATATGCTGTATAATATATATAATTGTGGATTGAGAATAAAAAATGCTATATGTTAAGTCCTATTAAAACTAACATTTGTTGAATGCTTACCACAACTTAGTGCCAAGCTCTATAAATTTCATTTCATAATTGTCAAAACAACCCTATAAGGAAGATGCTACATTTTACAGATGAGGAAATTGAGATCCAAGAACTTAAGACTCCCAGAATCAGTAAATAGCAGATCCAGAATTCGAACCCAAGTCTTTTTGGTTACATGTGTGCAACCTCGGGGCTGTGCTGCTTTCCTCCTCAACATATCTCCTACACAACATCCTTTTATCGAGAAGGAAGCCAAACTCTTATAAAATGTTTCACTGCATCTGAATAAGCAGACAACCCTATAAAAATGTTATATAAGGCCAAGCACAGTGGCTCATGCCTGTCATCCCAGTACTTTGGGAGGCCGAGGTGGGAGGATCACTCAAGTCCAGGAGTTCATGACCAACCTGGGTAATATAGCAAGACTTCATCTCTACAGAAGATTTTTAAAAATTAGCAGGGCACGGTGGTGTGTGCCTGTAGTCCCAGCTACTTGTGGGGGTGAGGTGGGAGGATTGCTTTCAGGCTGCAGTGAGATATGATGGCTCCATTGCACTCCAGCCTGGGTGACAGATTGAAATCCTGTCTAGAAAAGAAAAAAAGTTATGTACAAATACATGAAACCAAACAATGGCTCTGAGGGCAGAACAAAGTGGTGGCTGATAACATCCCTGTTCTCACTACATGGTGAAAATGGTTATATACCTTGATGATTTATTTTATATTTCAATGGGAAACACTTCTCTGGGTAGCATACGTAGCTCAAGAATCTTGTATGTTGTGTATATATGTGTGCATGTGTATCTGTTCGCTTTGGTGAAATCCTCCCACAGTATTTTCATCTTCTCTATGGCCATAAAGCATAAAGAATGGCCATTTTCCTGACAATAAGAATTGTCATTACGGATGTCAAAGGTTGAGTTGTGCTTGGTGTGATGTGCTCAAAGCCTGTTGGTGTGTAAGGCTGGACTGGTTATTTATTTGCTAGGTGTGGATTATTATCCCTATTTTGCAGGTGAGGAAACAGGCTTAAAATAGTATAAGACTAGCTCAAGTCACAAAGCAGGACTGCAACCAATGCAAAGCAGATTTCACCACAACCAGAAGAATCACTTTTGAAATAAAAAAAATTCTAATTTCAAAAGAATTACATTAAGAAATATTTGCTGTAAAAATTCAGAATTACAGCTGAACATTATAAAAAGTTCAGAAGTTGGACACTATCTCTAATCCTGGTTCTTTTTCCAAGGAAGACCCATGGTTAACAATCTCATATGTACTGCTTCTCAGATTATAATGTATATTTAAATCACCTGGACATTTGTTAAAATGCAGATTCTGACTCAGTAGGTGTGTGATGGGCCTGATCTACTGAATCTCTACTAAGCGCTCAAGCGATGCTGATGCCAGTGGTCCATGGACCATGCTATGAGTACAAGGTCATAGCGCAATGTGCATTTTTATTTTCATTGTTACTGCCAAATTACATTCCGAAGCAACTGTATCAATTACCAACAGAATATGGGAGTAGTACTTATTTCCCACGTTTTCTCTAACACTTAGAAATTTCCCTATTCATTTTTTTCTCAATTTGATAGGTGAACTATATCTATGTTTTTAAAATGTATTTTTATTTTTTAACAAGTTTTTTCACTCTCTTATACATTCATTGGTTATTTATACATTCTCTACTTGTCCATATTCTTGACTCATTTTTCCATTTGGATATTCTTGCCCCTCTATTTTAGTGGCCTATATGAATTCTTTATATATTTTGGGTATCAATCCTTGGTCTGTTGACTGTCTTGCAAATATTTTCCTCTGGGTCTAAAGAAGAAATTTTTACCCAGCAGCATTGTCCGGTGACTGAATGGAAGTGATGCTGTTCAGAAGTTGCATAACCACTTGCTAGGGAGGAATTTGGTACCTCTCTCGACTTCCTGTGCCTTCTTTTTCATAGTAATACAATATCTCAGAAAAGAGCTTATCCTACTGTATTATGGTTGTTTATTTTTTGGCCTCATCCATTCAACAGTGATCTCTTTGAGGGCAGGGATGAGGGTCTGTGAGTCATCTCTGTATTGCCAGTACCCAGTTTTGGGTCTAGCACAGAGCAGGCACTCAGAAAATATTTAGTGGATGAATCAATGGACAGAGGGTTAGATGGGTCTTGTTGCTGGATTCCGGCCAGGATTTGCCCTGTGACTCAGCTAGGAGTTGTTTTGGATCCTTAAATAGGGTGACAGAAGAGGAGCAAGAGGACCCTTTGCTCCTAGAGGAAAGTGCCCTCTGGGTGACTTGTCTTCCCTCCATTCATTTGCATATTAGATACTCTGGTGCCCAGAGACAGCAATAATGACAATAGCCAATACTTATGTAGTGCCTTTAGTGTGCTTTGTATACATTAATTCATCTAATTCTTACAGCTTCTACATGAGGTAAGCATTATCAGTATTATCTCCATTTACAGATGAAGAAACTGAGGCACAGTGTGGTTAAGGAATTTTCCCAAGATCATACAGCTAGTAAATGGCAGAACTGAGATATGAACCCAGCTGTCTGGCTCCGTAATCTGTGCTCAAGAGAGAACATGAAAAACACTAGACCTGGTACAAAGTAGGCACTAAACAAACATTTCTCTCTTCATTTACCATCCCTCCCCGAGAAGTGAGCCTTTTTTGTTAATGATATCTCAGACCAGTAGCTTGGCAAAATCCAATCTTGGCCCTACTTTTCCTCTGTAGCTTTTGTCTCTGAACCACACATTCATCCTTGCTGGAAGTGCCAACAATCCCTGTTCTCCTAGGAACCTGGTAACCCCAATTCCCATGCAGCCAGCACAGGGATTGAGGCTTTCCATGATCTGGACCTGTTTTTACCCTCTAGCCACCCCCTCGCCACCCACCAAATCCTGACCCTCTGGCCCCAAGGCTTTGCATGGTGCTGCCATCTGGTAGGTACAGATGGCCACTGACAACCGTCTCTGAAGAGTGAACGGCCATTGGCCAAGACTGGTTACTGTTCCTCTTTAACCCTCAGGTCAGGGTACCCTATGCAGAATGTAATCAGTTGGTGGCTGAATTCCATTAGTGACTGGCCTTTTCTAACTCTAGTATCAAAGGTATTTTGAATGAAGGCTTAGTGTTGGGGGAGTCACAGTGTGGTGGTACTTGTGGGTAGGAAGTCCTACTTAGCTCGTCCTCAATCACATCAAGAGAAGAGCTGCCTACCCAATGTAAAAGATGGGTGAAATCCAGAGGCTGTAGTAGGTAAACCTTATCAAGAATCTTCAGCCCCATTGTATATGCCTCAAGGCACTCACTCTCCTCTTGCGGCAGGAGTTGAAGGAGACCCTAGATTCTCTCAGTATAAGTTTGAAGAACTACTTTGTACTGGAGTCTCAGCTAGGCCTGCTCACACCTATTATCTGATTAACTCCTCACAATGATCCCCAGCAGGAGGCAGGATTTATTTAAAGTAAAGGAGAGGAAACACAGGAGTTAGATAAATGACCGAACTTGAGAATCAGAAACATCCTTACAATCCAAGGATGATTTTTAGCAGCTTCCTGAGCTCAGAAAAGAGGCCCGTATTGACACAATGAAACTCAGATTGGATCTACATATCTGGAGCAAAGTGGGCAGAGTCTAGGACAACTGGTCATTTACACAAAACCTCAGGAGCACAACCATTACTTGTTGGATTGGATGTACAGTAACTGAATTCAGGACTAAGGCTATGGATTTCTACCCAGGTATTGTTTACGAGGGAGCTTGCAAAGGGACTTTTTTCTGACCTGTGACTCTGCAAAATCTTTGTGAGCAGAGTCTTTATGCCCCCTCCCACTTCCTTTGTTTGTAACCAAGGGATTAAGGGTCTTGAGTGGAAAGTTGAGGGTACTGGGGGTGACCAGTACCTGGAAGAAACTAGCCTTTGATTTTGAATATCTTATCAACCTATGCAGATCACTGTACTACTGATGGTGAAGACAGACATTATGAATAGAAAGCCAATGTGCTGGAGCCCAGCTAGCCACGATGAGATGAGCTCCTCGGTGCTCATAGCTTTAGTTCCTGTTAGCTTCCATTAGGGGAGAGAGGGCTGATACTGGTAGGTAGAGAAACCAAGTATTGCTAAACAGCAGGATGGAGATCACGGAGCTGAGCTCTAGCCTGGAAAGGGAGTGACCATATCTGGAAGGAAACTCACATGATCCTAACCACTCACTACGTGTCCTGCACTAATTAAAGCCCTTTCTGGAACATTCTCTCAGTTAATTTTCACAACCTGTCCTCAGTAAGGTATTGTCTACCTACATTTGATACATGGGAGAAATTGAACCCTGATGACTTTTTGAAATGTGTCCAGGCTCTCATAACTAATACATGGTAGATCTAGGATTAGAACCCTAGAGTCTGCCTGCACCTCCAGAGAAAACTCTGAACTGGTCAGCCACACCCTGTGACTTTTCAGAGAGGAAAACCTGTTCAGCATTCTTCTTTTGCTGTATTCATACCCTGTACAGTTACACATTGTCATAGATGATCAGCTGTACAAAATTTGATCACACAATTCACTTTGTTTTCTTCTTGACCCTCATTTTTTTTAAACTTGGGATTTTTTTCCATTAAGAATGTGAAAAGAATGTGTATTGCCTCCTCTTTCTAGCCCTGTGGTGGTTTAGGAAGATTCCAAGAAGGGCTGAACTTCCAGGGCTCCTCCCGGGAGACAGGGCAGAACAGAAGGAAAGATTACACCTTAACCTGTACTCAAGGGCATTGCTTATAAGTCTGTCCAACCAGAAGAAAGTTCAGATCCTTTATTTGTGAGCTGGATTATACCTCTGGAAGAGAAAAAAGGGAGAGACAAGTTTTACTCCCTCCTTGAGGCAGATTTCTCTACCTTGATTTTTTCAGAAATTTTGTACATTCTTTCCTCTCACGTATGTATCTCCTACATACCATACACACGATTCTTCTCCCCCTCCTATACCCTAGGCCACCTCAACCCACACCCACTGTTCTCTCTTCCAGCTATGGATCAAGGGAAATCTTCCAGGGTCCCTAGTTGGTATCTGTTTTCACAGCATCTTTGGGGAGGTTTTTTAAGCAAAGTGCTGGTAGAAGGGCCCTTGGCTGATGGGGCCATAAAGTGCCCTTTCTTTGGTTTTGTGCCTTCCCTCTTTTGTGGGGCCAGTTATTTGAATCCAGAGACATCCCAGGAGGGAGCTGCCCTGAGTATTTCTGTGACTGGTTGGAAGGCTGGCACACAACGAAGTGGGCATGCAGCAGACTGCCTCCCTGGCTTTTAGGCCAAAAAATTAAAGCAACTCAGAGATGGAGAAGAGGCAGGAAATCTGTGTTGTAAAAAGTCTTTGTTTAAAGGAATTCTGTTCAGGTGCTGAGAACGGGGTGTTCAGCAGAAGAGGATAATATAAGTAAACATTGGCACTAAGAACAAACACAGCAGTATCACCCTCTGCGTCTGGCCTCCCCCTGTGCTCAGTCACAGTTCTCTCCCACCGCCCTCTCCGACAGCAATCACAAATAACATATAGAAGGGCTTTACAGTTCAGAGAGACCTTAATTCCCCCCAGTGGCATTTCCTTGCAGGGTTTCCCTATGCACTGGGTGACCCTGGTCCCACATGAATGAAAACTGGGCTTAAAGGACACATCCATGTCCTGGGAGCTGTATAGACTTAAAGAAAAACCTAGATAGGGGCAAAATTTGGGGCAAGCGGTGGGGGTGGGGGAAGAAGTGGTAGAGAGTCATCTAACAGGTCACCAATGTTGCTTCTGGGAGATTCCCGGAGGGTTGGTTCCTTTCAGCCAGGTTTAGGGCCAGGTCTGGACACATTCAGGAGGCCAGTGGCTGAAGGGCGGAGGGCAGGGTGGAGGCCCAAGTGAGGCCAAGGAAGGAGTGGATGCCCTTGGGGCTGGCACTTCCTTGGCTTCTCAGGGTCCTGGCAACCAAGAAAAGATTCCAGGAGTCGACCGGTGGCACCAATGCGAGAAGCCCCGGGCGGATGAAAGAAGCTGACCCGTGCGACCCCCCTAAAACCAGAAGATTCCTGCCCAAGAGCAAGAGATGGAATTCCCCTCACCGAGGAAGCTGCCGACCTAAGGGCTGGGACTGGAAGCGCGCCCTCTCCGGGAGCTTCGGGTCTGGGGCAGCCTGCGAAGGCGCGGGTGGAGGCCCGGGCGCGTCCCTGGGGGCGGGAGCCAGGGGCGGCCAGCAGGTGGGGCCTGGGGGCTGGACTCCGCCCCCCGCTCCCGCCCCGTTGGTCCGCTGCCGCTCAGCACCTGCCCCTCTCCAGAGCCGGAGCGCGATTGGTGGCGGCGCTTGTCGCTCGGAGGGGGCCGGGCCGCTCTTATTCGCGGCTCTCCCAGCCGTCGCAGCCGCTGCCGCGGTTCTCCTCGCAGCGCCGGCCGTTCGGACCGCCAAGGCAGCCAGCACTGGCGATGGGAAACGGTGTGGCCGCCGACACAGGCAGTGGCAAAGTTTCCCAGACGTACACATCTGGGCGCGCGGCTGCCGGCTACCCGTGACCCCTCTAGGAAGGGCTCAGGGATTTTTAATTTGGAAAAAATTCCACCTGGTTTCCTTTGTCAAGGTCTCTCCGGGTGGCCAGTAGCAGGAGCTGCAAACTTGGGCACGGCGGCTTCACCGGCAGCGGACCGGGCTTTGGAGAACCTCAGGACTCAGGTGCTGGGGTGCCCAGCGGCTCCGGACGTGCTACGGGGTGTGAGCGCGGGGGAGTCCGGGGCGCGCGACAAAGAAGGGCCCCCGGGAGCTCTATATGGAGGAAGGAGCCCAGAATGGTGTGCACCAGGAAGACCAAAACTTTGGTGTCCACTTGCGTGATCCTGAGCGGCATGACTAACATCATCTGCCTGCTCTACGTGGGCTGGGTCACCAACTACATCGCCAGTGTGTATGTGCGGGGGCAGGAGCCAGCGCCCGACAAGAAGCTGGAGGAAGACAAAGGGGACACTCTGAAGATTATTGAGCGGCTGGACCACCTGGAGAATGTCATCAAGCAGCACATTCAAGGTACGGGCGCCCCGGAAACTTGGGTCGCCCATGAGGCCCGGGAGTGGCCCGCGCGGCGCGGGGTGCGCTAGGGCTGGTGCGCATCAACTCAGCCACGGCGGGGCTCTGGGGCCGCAGATGCGTGGTAGTCGTGGGGCCTGAGTGTGAGCTCTTGCCTGCGTGCGGGACCCTCTGTCTGCGGCTGTGCGCGCTTCCCCGGGGCACACGTGTGTGCGCAGGGCTGCACGCGCGGATGTGTGCAGCTAGCTGGCGATATGGGGGCGCGCTGCGCACGTGTCCAAATGTGCGTGTGACTCTGGGCTGGTTGCTCGCGGGCTCTCGGGATCGCACACAAGTCCTGCTCAGAATGTGTGTGCGTGTGAATGTCTGTGTGTGTACAAGAGGGAACGCGCGGGCAAACGAGCTTTTTTGGCCACTGTAGGCATCAGGCGAGATGCCCGCGCGGCGGCCCTGACTATTGGCAGTTAAGACTCGCAGGTTGCCGGACAATCGAGGCCAGGAAAATTGCGTGTTTCAGCCCCAGCCCCAGTCTTGCTATGATCCCGTTGGTACGCGATGGGGAAAGCAAGGAGAACCGCTTGAACCTATAGCAGTCCCTACCCCCACCACAGCCCGCGGGTCCAGGACCCTCTCCAGGAGCAGGTATCAGCGCCGGCAAGTAGCGCTGGAGCTTGAGCTCTGTCCACTGTGGTGATGCTTCCGCCCGAGACTGGAAGAACACGCCCTGGGCTGCGCCTTCCCGGCGGAGCCGCCCAGGACCGGGTGAAGGCCGATCCCTCTGGTAGCTCCACTCTTAGGCCCTGGGGGCAGCCGGGGCGGAGCAGACAGACCTACCTGGGTTGAGTCTGAAGTGTAAGGTTACTCTGGTTGGGTGCGCTCCAGACCAGTGCGGAGGTCCAAAGGGAGGGTGGGGGTTGCAGGGCCCTCTCCCGAGGCGACCTGGTCAATGAGCTGTCAGAGGGAGGGGATGGAGTTCTGGGCCAGGAGCACTGGTGCCGGGCGCGCGCGCACACACACACACACACACACACACACACACACGCCCTCACGTCCACACTTCTTCGCCTCCCCGCGCCCCCTGCTTTCTACCAGGTATGTGATCTTCTTAAGGGCAGGGCCGAGCCTAGTTCCCCTGTAAACCTAGCAGGCCCACCAGGCTGAGGGGCCAGAGCATGGCAGACCTTGGCAAAGTCGAATTGAACTGAAGTCTTCCTCCTCCTCCCCCGCCCCCCGCCAGGAGCACTCCCTTTTGTTTACACGTGGATGTCTGAATTTCAATCCTTGCACCTGCTGCCCTTGCCAGGGTAGAGATGGCTCCTCCGTCTGAATTTGGTGTTTCCCCGGGTGTCCAGAATAGTTCCTTCCCTGGAGAAGGTTCAGGGAGGTTCAGGTGAGTGCAGGAGACGCATCCACACCCATAGTGCTTCCTGACTAATGACTTCAAAACAAGCCCATGGCTTCGGCACCTTCCCAGAAAAGAGAGACATAGACAGCTTCTTCTTCAGACCTGCCTCTGCCTCTGCCTCTCAACCTGGCACTGGGCTTGGAAACCAATTTACCTATCTGTGAGTGCCTGTTGCTATTATTTCTTACGTGTCCTTTTCCATCAAACAGATCTTGATGGACTATTAATCAGCAATAGAAGTACAGTGTTTCCCCCAGGGTGATTCAGAATGTTCCCCGGGAGACACAAAGCCATACCTTACTTTGACATTTCTAGTTTGCCGACAGATTTTGAGATTTTCATTCACAGATTCTGTGTGTGTGTGTTCCTGGAAAATGATTCTCTTGTGCTTTTCTTTCTGGTCAGGCAGGAGGTGAGCAAGGTACTGCTCAGGGGATGCCATTAACCCCTGAGCCTGTCATGGAGTGGGTGCCTGTCATGTGGAATATGGACCATGTCATATGATTTCTAAGGTTCGACATGCAAACAAGCATAATGTTGAAGTTGAAAGCAAGCATTGTGATTTTTCTCCCCAGAAACTTTATAACTATGTGTTGTTCAGCACTTTGAAATCTATACCTGAAAAATTGGAGAAGATGGGTTAAAAAAAAGGAGGCAGGGTCCCTAAAACACATGTTGTTCCACTTGTACACATGCAGTGACCCCTGTGGGTATTCAGAAATAACCACAATCTCAAGACAGAGGGCCAAAGCTGCAACCTATAGGAAGGTAAGGAACGGTCAGTGACTTGGAAAGACTGGAAACGAGGCAGGCAGGGGCAGAGGTTACCAGGTTGGCTGTGCCATTATGGTGTAGCAATGACCAGCTGCTCCCTTTGCGGTGCTGGGGCCATCCTGAGCTGGGATTTAGGGAACACAGGTAAAGGGCCTAAAAAATTTGGGGCTGGTCAAGTGCAGCTCTCTGAAGGTAGAGGGTGGTAAAGGACAATAAGATCAAGCTCTTGTGCTTGATGGTACAAGCTGTTTATGTGTACCCCACTGTCAAGTTCCCTCTAGTCAGCATAGCCCTTAGAACAATCCAGTTTACTTTGCTGAGCTGGAGGGAATAAGGGGTAATAATAATAGCTAAAATTATATAGCACCTAGGATGTGTCAGGCCCTATTCTAAACACTTTACATATATTGACTTATTTACTCTTCACAACCTTATGAAGTAGGTAATATTCGCTCCATTTTACAGATATGGAAACTGAGGCAGGGAGAGGGTATATGATTTGTCCAGGGTCACACACTGGTGTGTGGCAGTACAGGGATGTAAGCTCAGCTAGTGTGGCTTCAGAAGTCTAAGTTCTTAGCCACGTACTAAACTGTCTCCCAGGAGGGCCCCAAGGTCCCTTGGAGTCCGTTAACAATGGTGGAAGTGGGTGTCAGAGGAAGAGACCTCAGAGGATGGCTGAGGGGTGAGGGAGTCAGCAGCCTTCCCACTTGGAAATGCTATAGATAAACTCAGGAAGCTCTGGGTTTTGCTTTGTTTCATGTCAAGAGGCAGCGGTTCCAGTCCCTTAACTAATGTTTGCTGAACATGCAGGACAGTCCCTGGCACATCCTACAGAAAGCAGCTGTGGGGTGAAAGTGTGGATGAATGGATGAGTGCAGATGCCTAGGGCCACGTTAGTCATTAATGAAAGTGTTACCACTCTCCAAAAAAGATGTTTTGCTTTGGAGTCTTGTTCAGGCTCCTCTTTTCTTTAGAAGGAAAGTCTCCCGGAAGCTGCAGATGTCACAAAATGTTCTGCAGGATGTTCCACAGGACTTGCAATTAGAAGAGGCTTTGGAGCATCACCCCAGAGGTCTGTTCTCGTCATGACTGAAAAGTTCATTTTCGTCTTGGGAGTTGCAGTGATATTTCATTTTAATTTGTTTTCTGATTGAATGATTTAATTAGATGGTGTTTGGGACTCTCTTGGGAATGTGAATTGCAGTTTTGAGAAGTTTTTTGACCAAATAGATGTTAAATGAGAGGGTGGATAACTTATGAGTTTTTAAAAAAAGCATCCCGGGGGTTTAGAAACACAAAGTAAGTGTTAGTAAGGGTCAGGTTCCCTCTATCTTAGGAGAAGAAAGATCTGATGGCTTGACATGGTGAGGTGGATGAAGCAAGAATTTGCTAAAGGAGTTCTCAATGTTGGAGAGTGCAGGAAATGGAAATGTTGATTCAGTTCTTATTTTGGAAGTTCCGCAAAAATAAAGATAGCTTTCTTCTTTTCTTAGTAGCTTTCTGAATATGGAAAAGAATGTGCCAATGTTTAGGAAAATATTTAAAAATGCATAAAACTGCCCATAATTCATTCTACCCTAAAAATCAGTTTGCATTTTGAGCATTTCCTTCTAGCTTTGTTCATTTGCCTCCATATTTCAAAATGAAGGTGTAGTCATGTTTTACATGAATTTTATATTCTGCTTTTTCACTTTCTTTTTGTTAATGAAGCGCTATTTTTTTCCATATTTGCTACATAGTTTATTGGTTCAACATTTATCTGTTGGAGACCTAATGTGTGCCAGACACTGCACTGGGAAAGTGATTGGGGATTATAGTGGTGAACTGTACACTAAAGACACTCTACAAGAGTACGGGCACTCTTGGTCCCTGTCATAGTGGACTTGTTTTCAAAGGACAAAGAATCCCTCTTAGTCGATGTGATCAGGGCTTCAGTTAGTTAATAGAAAAACTGGTTAAAGAGGAGAGTACAGGCCGGGCGCGGTGGCTCAAGCCTGTAATCCCAGCACTTTGGGAGGCCGAGACGGGCGGATCACGAGGCCAGGAGATCGAGAGACGATCCCGGCTAACACGGTGAAACCCCGTCTCTACTAAAAAATACAAAAAAACTAGCCGGGCGAGTTGGCGGGCGCCTGTAGTCCCAGCTACTCGGGAGGCTGAGGCAGGAGAACGGCGTAAACCCGGGAGGCGGAGCTTGCAGTGAGCTGAGATCCGGCCACTGCACTCCAGCCTGGGTGACAGAGCAAGACTCCGTCTCAAAAAAAAAAAAAAAAAAAAAAAAAAGAGGAGAGTACAACAAAATATTACATACATGCCTTAAATATTTTTATTTTAATTTTATCCAAAATGTGCATTCATTTGCAAGACTCTTGATATCAGGCCAAAGTTTTGTCTTTGGAATGTATCTGCCATTTGGCGTTCTGTTCATCTTCCTTGCACAAACCACTCCCATAATGTCCTGTTTACAAAGTTTGATTTCTAGTTCTGTTTTCTTTAAAATTCATTGAACACTTAAAGGTGCTTATGAAGCAGTCTCAGCGTAGTAGCCTAAATTGTTACGATTTTTGTCTCATCTTTTGCAATGGTTTTGCTCACATGTAATTTGATTGCTTTTCTTTAACTGACTACCCTTTATAAAGGCTTTGCAAAGCACTTAGAACTTAAAGTAATTTTCTTAGAAACAATGCTCATCTTTTTAGCAGTCGTATTTCATTGGTTTATGTAATACGTGATTAGATTATGCTGTTACAGTGACAAGTACAAATAGTGTAAACACATTTGAGAACAAACCCACTGGACGGCTGGTAAGTGTACAACTCGACTATCTGCAGGAGCCGTGGGCAGTGGTACTAGAGACAAATAGGGTTTGTTACAGAGGGAGTGGCAAGCATAATTAATCTGGAGAATTGATTAAATGGAGAGTTTCTAAAGAGAACTTTTACTGTATTTTTAATGACTGAATAGTATTCTGTCATCAGTATACTATTACTGATTCAACCACTTTCCTATTATTGGACATTTGTTTTGCTATTATAATTAGAGCAGAAATGAACATCTTCACCTCACTGTTTTTTGATTATTTTTAAGGATGTCTCTCCAGAAGTGGGATTAGTACTGACTCAAACAGTCTGAACATTTTTATGAAAGATTGTTTTTTCAGAAGGAAAGCCTTTCTTTACAGCCACCAGTAGTGTATTGTTGTACCAATGTCATGGAGCCTGGCCAGCATTGGGTGTTATCATTCAAATTTTTCTGAGTAAATGTAATCCCTGTCAAATGCTCTATTCTTTTGATTTGTACTCCTTTGATTATTCTAGAACTTAATATCCTCCCCAACCCCTGATGTTTGTTTTATCTTGTGGGACTATTTGTGTCCTTGCTCACTGTTTTCTCAGACTATCAGTGTTTGGCCAGGTGTGGTGGCTCATGCCTGTAATCCCAGCACTTTGGGAGGCCAGAGTGGGAGGATTACTTGAGCCCAGGAGTTCAAGACCAACCTGGACAATATGGTGAGACCCCCATCTCTACAAAGAAGAAGAAAAAAAGACTCTCAGTGTTTCTGATTTGTGTATTTTACGTATTTTTTGATAAATAAATGTTTTGCCTGTGTCCTATGTTACATACATAATTTTAGTTTTACATAGATGCCTTAGGGCAGTGGTTTTCAAACTGTGTCCCCAGGAGCTCTAAACTTGTAGAAGGTTTGATCTGCGGCCTGAGAATTAAAACGGTTAAGTGGGGTCTCCCAGACTCTGCCTGTAGGTACTCCCTCCCCTCCCTGCAACAACGAAACTCCACTGTCTTCTGTTTTCTATTTGTCGTTCTATAAAATATTTCATTTTTAAAAAAGGTTCTACTTCTTTTGAAAACAAAGTTGAAAATAACTGTTTTGGGAAAAGAGGAAAGATCAGATTGTTATATTTTTGTGAGGGATGATGGTGGTATAAAGAATTCAGGAGAGTAAATAAATCTAAAAGGAAATCGAATTCGTGGGTGGTGTTCTTGTAACATCTATTTACCCTTCTGAATACCATGATTAATAATGTATTACATTATGTGACTAATTTCTAAATCCATTATCTTACTTCATTGAGTCAAGATCATCCCAACAATGGAGAAATGGGTTATTAACTGCATTTTGTTTCCTGAAAGTTTATTAGTCATATTATGTGCATATGAATGCATACCAGGTCAGTAACAGCAGGTTGTTCGCCATGATTACAAATCATTTATGGTCCCTAAGAATCAGCAAATGTCCTGGGCTTGGATGTTTTTCTGTCTCCTATAGCTTTGGATGTCACTTAGAATTGGCTCATGTCCTTCTCATCTGATCTTTGACTTGGCAGCGTTTGTGAAAAAGAGGATGTGATGTTTGCTGAGTGCTTGGAGTTTATTTGAGGAAAGAGTGTCATTTAAATAGTAAAGCTATTTGTCCTCTGGAATGAACTGTTGCATGTGAAATTATATTAGTAACAGTGATTGACATTTTGAAAGAGTTTAATAGCAGGACTTAGGAGTTGAGCCTAATTACCTTTGTTAATAGTTCAGAACCACAGCTTTGTGAAGAAGAAAAGCCTTGCCAAAGGACACAACTTTTCCCCATGACCAAAGAATCTTCATTTTTAGCCAGAAGTGTGTAGGCTGTAAAATAAATGAATTCCACATTCTTTCCCACTCACTTGACATAAATTGTTATTTGCCCTTGATAAGTAAGTTGGTGGAGAATCTCAAGGAGAATTCAGAATGAAAAGTGTCAGAAAGCCACAGTCTGGTTTTGTCATTTATGAGAGCCTTGAAGGTCAGCTTTAGCCACTTGGGTTAGGCTGGCCTATGTTTTCCCAAAGGTATTTATGGGATTCAGAGTCACATACAGAGTTACTGGAGCATCTTCATTACCATTGTATAGGATTTCTGACCTCATTTCACTTGAATAGCTGAATGCCCTTGATATGCTTTGAATGTTTGTCTCCTTCAAATCTCATGTTGAATGTGGTCACCAGCATTTGAGGTGGGGCCTCGTGGGAGGTGTTTCTGTGAATGGCTTGGTGCTGTCTTCCTGATAATGAATGAGTTCTTGCTGTATTTGTTCATGTAAGAGCTGGTTGTTTAAAGAGCCTAGCTCCTCCTCCTCCTTCTCTTCTTCTTCTTCTTCTTCTCCTCCTCCTCCTCCTCCTCCTCCTCCTCCTTCCTCCTCCTCCTCCTCCTCCTCCTCTTCTTCTTCTTCTTCTTCTTCTTCTTCTTCTTCTTCTTCTTCTTCTTCTTCTTCTTCTTCTTCTTCTTCTTCTTCTTCTTCTTCTTCTTCTTCTTTTCTTCTCTCTCTCTCTCGCCCCTCTATCACTGTGACATACCTGCTTCCCTGTTACCTTCTGCCATGATTGTAAGCTTCCTGAGGTCTTCCCAGGAGCCCAGCAGATGCTGGACTTTGAATAGCTTGCAGAACTATGAGCCAAATTATAAATTTTTAATTTTATGATTTACCAAGCCTGAGGTACTCCTTTATAGCAATACAAAATGGATTAATACAAAGCTGTTGTCTTGATTTGGGGCTTGAGGGTCTCCTTTGGTTTGTGGTGGAAAGCCAAGCTTGGCTTCTTGTTAGCTGGGTTTTATCTAGGAGATGGGGACAGACAGGCTGTCCTGTGGAGAAGTACATTGCTGAGCAGTCCACTTGGAGGGATGTTACACAGAAAGCTCCTGGAGGAAAAACCTAGTTGAATGTGAGTGATAGATGTAATCAGAAGGCAGTGTGGTGGGCTTTGGGGAGAGATAGAATTATGCAAGAAGCTGAAGGGCAGAGGCCATACAGGTTGCCATACAGGCAAAGTGGCTGAGGTCCACTGGTGGCTAATCCACCTTCAGTGAATGGCGGGCCATGCTGTTTATGCTGGCCTGGAGTGTCTCTTGAAGGGTGGAGCTTCTGCCTTGGATTTGGCAGGGATGTGGTATTTCATGGCTCCTACAATTGCTATTGAATCTCACTTGCCTTTGGTGTTAGAGTCAGCTCCATATGTAATGCAATGCTTGAGCCCAGGGGTCCTTGAGGTTTCCCCCTTCCTCACACATATGCCCACATACAGGGCATGTGCCGTAGGGCAGGGCTAGGAGGATGCACCTCCTAATACATTGCATTCATTCTCACTCCACCCTTTTCCTACTTGAGAAAGCATATTAGTATGCAAGGGAATGTAACAACCTTGAAATCCCTTTAATTTATTAGAGTTAAAGCTAATCATTCATAAGCTTTGATACTTAAATTATTGTTACTCACTAATTACCTCACAACTGTTCCACAGCACGGTATGTTGTGGCAGTGATTGGGAATGACTGCTGTTCTGGAATCTTCTCTGTGGATCTGTATACCTTTTATAGACCCCTGTTGTTCCAGTGCAGCCAACTGGAACTTTAAGCAAAAGGATTCCTGGTTATACGAACATTTAAGCTTTGGTGGTTTTTCTGACTACACGATTATGGATTAAAATATGTTGCTAGACAGATCATCCCAGTGGGGATGCAGTTCTGAGATGTAGTTCTCTTTCACTGCCTGACATTCAATTTCAGTTTTGTGAAGGTTTATTTTTGGGAGATGAAGCTGTCTTTAATGATGCTAGTGGAAACCCCTGAGTGTCCAGCCACAATAAACATTGAGTGGCTTCCCGTATGGAGCCGCTGCTAAAATGTTTTTAGAGCCAACAGGCATACTTTGCTGGGCTACTTTCCATTGCCACCATCCTTTAAGAGCTCACAGAAATACAGTGTTTGGGAAGATCCAGAGAAGTGGCATCTACACTCTTCACCTTGGGACAGGTGAGAACAATGAAAAACGATACCTACAAAGGAGGCTTGTGGCCAGTTCTTTAGCATGAATAGGTTCATTCCACAAATGCGCTGAGTTTAAGTCTCAGAGCAGAGTTCCCTGATTAAGATTGTTGAGTGCTGCATCTTAACAAGCTCTGGTGCTTTGTTGGGCTTCGCCAGTCTGACTTGTGCGTCCATCTCTGTCCCCTGGGAACTTGGAGTTAAAGGCCATTGAGATCCCAGAGGAGGAGGAAGGTAATTCAGGGACTCTGGCAAGACAGGATTCGAAGCTTGGCTTAATAAATGTTGTGCTAATGGCATCTGGAGATTTAGGAGAACAGTACCAAAATTGCTTAGGCCAATGGATATGAGAATTACAAAGCTAAGGAAAGATTTGAAGTGACAAATGAGAATCCTAGCCAAACCCTAGATTTATTTTAAGAGCAACAGGCATATAGAGAATTAAAGATTGATTGTATCAAGGGAATGGAGGAAGACAGCTACGGTACTCCAGTATGTCAGGGACTGGCCCAGGTGCTGTCCAGGCATGATTACTTGATTTATGTATTTTAATGAACAAATATAGTTGTAATTTTTAAAATTAGCGATTCCTTTTCATCTTCACAACATAGTAAGGTAGAGTTTTTAGACGTAAGAAAATGAAGACTTAGAGAGTTTGTCCAAGGTAGGTCACAGGGCTGATGGGTGGTAGAGCCAAGAAGGGAAACTGGCTACAAAACCAATGCTCTCTACGGAATAGAAAGGAGGATGAACATTTCTCATAGAGAGGAATGGGAGATCATCTTATCAAAGATGGTATTTGAGTGTAGGCTCAGAGGCCTCAGGTCAAGTGGGAGGCCAGGCAGGGGCTTGGTTTGCATTTGTGTCCACAAGGAACCTGGAGGGTAGGGTGGCCAGCAGTAGAAGGCCCTGGTCTAGCAGGGTGAGGGAGCGGCACCACAAAGCTGTGGACAACATTTTCTCCTAGGTCACTGCGGGGCCTCCAGGAACTGGTCCTTGTCAAAAAAGCAGAGTGTTCCAGCTGCAGGCTAGAGCTCTTTCAGATTCATTGCGACTTTTGAGCACCCAAAATGTCCCGGGCACCGGGCTGAGTGCTTTCCTGTGCCCTGGCATAGTCACATGTCTTTCAGGGTGACCAGCTTATCCTGATGTGCCTCACGCTTTCCTGTTTAAAACTGAAAGTCCCAGGTCCAGGGAAGCCCCCAATTCCCTGGGCAAACCTGGAGGGTTGGTCATCCGAGGCTTCTCACAGTGGTAAATTCTGCTCCGTGTTAACTCCTAGCACCGGGGTTAAAATAGCCTTTCTGATCGTGCTGCATCCAGTCTTTGATCTCTGCTCTTGAACCTTGACTTGCTTGAAGGTTACAAAGAAGAAGGTGAGGGTCCACAGGCCCTTCCCCATTTTCCCTGCCCACACAGGCTGCCTCCTCTCTTCTTTGTTATTCCTTCCGCTTTGGCATTCTTTGGTTTTCAGCTGTCTGAGCCTCTCAGGATTTGTAAAGGAAGAAACAATTGCTGTAAAGGAAAGCTCTAGTAAAGTGGTTTGGGCACAAAACATCAGCAGCTGTTTATTTGCCCAGAACAGTAGGAGTCCATATTAATAACCTTGTGAGTTATATGCTGGGAAGTTAAAAGTAAGCAAGAATCTTACTCAAGACCCACAAATGTAACTTTATTCCTTTATTGAACTAATCTCTCTTCCTGTTTATGCTGGTGACATTTTCTGTTATCCACGTGGAAGATCCTTTTTGATCTTCCATTACCGATTTATTTAGCTGTGACTTGGTTGGCATCCCAAGGCAGAGGGGTTTTCTAGTTTCTCTTTAGTGCAGTTACAATGCTTTGTGTTTATATGGTTCCTGCCTCAAAGGATTTCAACAATAAGTGGGACAGGCTTTGTCTAATTAATCATCATATTTCCCTGATGGGAGAGAAGGAGCTGTTAAGAGGAAGGGAGAGTCTCGAGAAGGCTTCAGATCTGTCAGTTCATGGGCTTGGAGAAGTGAGTCTTTTAACGTTTTGGTTTCTTCCACTTCCAAACCTCACTTTTAATAATAAGTGGATCCTCTAATTTGCATTAGTTTCTAAGAGTAAATGGAAGAAGGTATAACATGTGGGAATTATGACATGGAATGTCCAACTCAATAATTGGGCCAGGCCTTTTATTTTGTGAGAACCTGGGGATTTATATTAGAAGAGGAATCCAATGGAAAGTGCATAGAAGAGATCAATCAATCAAGAATGGGAAAAAAAAAACAACCGGTGAAGAAGGACTATAGAAAAATAGGTCTGAATTTGTCTGGAGAAGAAATGGGAAGAGGAAGAGAATTAATGTTTGCTGAGCATCTGTGATGTGCTGAATACTTTACACCTGTCACCTCATCTTAACCGCATAAGCAGGCCTGTGGGATGGTGTTATTATCCCCATTTTACAGATGAAGAAATTGAGGCTCAGTGACTGTAATGAGTTTATCCCAGGTTTAGCAGCTAGTAACAGATAAAAGCCCATTACCACTCTTAAGCTCCTTAGTAAGGGGCGAAGGGCCCTCTTGTTTTTCTGCTCCTTTGATGTTGATCAAGAGAATCCTTTCTTTTAGTAGAAACGTTGAGACTGGAAGAAAACTTTTTGAGGGTAGTGAAGTCCTGAGGTGTGTTACCAAGTGATTAGTTTGGCAGCCTCCTTTCCTGGAGAGGTAGGAAGATGACTGTGCCAGGAGCTGACCTGGGCTCAGCTCTCTGGAAGATTGAGAGAAACTCTAGGTATGGCGTTTCTCTAGGCCAGCTGCATCATTTTTTCTTCCAGAAGCAGACTTAGCATGAACAAGATCATCTCCACTCACTCAGGCCATAGCTTTATTTTGGGGGTCCTCCAGGCTCAGGGCCTGGGGTGGGGTAGGGGACCATAAAAGGGGGACTGGTCTACACAAAGTCAATAGCAGACATGGCCAGGCCTTCCAGGAACTTCCCATTTAATTGAGGGAATGGAATATTTGGAGTTAAATGTATGAAATGGTGGGCCCCTAGCTATGTGGGCAGTTGTAGGAGGTGAACACCAAGGCTGGCATTGTTTATTGTGGTGTGGGAATGGGAGGAAATAAAACCACCGTGAGGAGTTGGGAGAAATCGCACTCTCCTCAATGTTGGCTGGGAGTTTGACAGTGGCCTGTACCCCTGCCTTCTTTTGGTATGTGCTCAGATTCTTCCCTTCCTTCACTGAACAAGCATTTATTGAACACCTGTGCTGGGGATGTATCAGTGGAATCAGGGCAAAAATATGAGGGACTACAATTAAACGAGGAGGTGGTCAGGGGCTCTGCTATAAGCAAAGACTTGAAGAAGGTGAGGTGTGCGCCGTGTGTATGTTTAGAGGAAGAGAGTGCCAAGCGGTGCGAACAGCCAGTGCAAAGCCCCTGTGGCAGGAGTGTGCCTGATGTGTTTGAGAAACAGTAGCCAGTGTGGCTATAGCAGGGTGATGGTGGGAAAAGGGGGCAGGGGAAGAAGCCAGAGAGGGGCTGGTTGGGAAGCCGGTTGTGCAGCCTCAAAGGCCACTGCAAATGGAATGCTCTGGAAAGACTGGGGAGCTACCAGAGGGGCTGAGCAGAGAGGCATCAAGGCAGGCTGTTCTGTGGCTGCTTCCTGGGCACCTCTTTTGGGCTCGGTACTGTGCCAGGCATGGTGGGAGATGATAAAATATATGCAACACGCTCCTTTTCTTTGAAGAGCTCATAATCAGGCTGAGAAGACAAAACAAGAAACAGTTAAGGATCTTTTGCAAGCTAACTCATGTAATGAGGGTTAAAATTGAATTCCAGAAGAGCGAATTGTCAGAATAGACTTCATGGAGGAATAGGGACTAATGACGCATCTCTGAAGAATGAGGAGGATTTAAGGGAGTGGAGTAAGAAAGATTTGGAGAGGGCTAGTTATGAAATAAATCAACAATTACCTTCAAGAGGGAAGCCTGAGTATCTCAGCTAGTGTGGTGGAAAAGAATGTGCAGGTAGTCATGAGAATCAGTGCTGCTGTTTACAGTTTGGGTGACCTTGGGCAAGTCTCTTCACTTGTAGTGCCTCAGTTTCCCCAACCATAGAAATGAAGACAATTGACCAGGCGCTGTGGCTCATGCCTATAATCCCAGTACTTTGGGAGGCTGAGGCGGGCAAATCACGAGGTCAGGAGTTTGAGACCAACCTGACCAACATGGTGAAACCCCGTCCCTACTAAAAAAAAAATACAAAAATTAGCTGGGCCTGGTGGCAGGTGCCTGTAATCCTGGCTACTCAGGAGGCTGTGGCAGGAGAATTGCTTGAACCTGGGAGGCGGAGGTTGCAGTGAGCGGAGATTGCGCCATTGTACTCAAGCCTGAGCAACAGAGCAAGATTCTGTCTCAAAAAAAAAAAAAAAAGAAAAAAAAGAAATGAAGACAATCGCCCCTTAACGATTGTAGGATTGCTGTGCTGATCAAATGAAGTGATGTGCAGGCAAGCAGCCCCACCCTGCGTATCAGGTGGGAGTTATTGGGAACAACATGTTCCCCTTTTCAGTCTTCCTTCATTCCCTCTTTCCTTCATTCCAGTTTTGCTTGTTGAAGCTCACATAGAAAATACGGTCAGGAATATATTTTCTGGTTGTAACACCTAGTATATCAGATTTAGCCCCATTTCATTGCAGTTAGTTAGGACTTTCCCACATAAGTCAAGCCTGAGATGGTCATAAGTTAGGCTCCAGGGGAGCCCAGACTAATGCTGGTCACATCTCAGCTGAGACATCTTGGAAGATCTGCTCCAGGGCATCTTGGTGTCACTGACCGCTGCTCTGAAGTTCTGAGCCCTCCAGACTGGGGGCCTGCCCTTGTTTGTGGAAAAATATTTGTTTTGTAAAACCTTTACAAATTTGTTTTGTAAAACCTTTTGTAAAAACTTGGCATTGCAGTGGGCAGCAGACAATGCCAGGAATGTGCTGTGTTGGTTGAAACCTTGGCTGGTGGAAGAGTCATGCAGGGTGTCCGGTTACCTGCTGGGTTAGTCTCATTTCCTAGCTCCTTGGTGAAGAGTGTCTTCTTGAGGACAGATTTTTCCTTTTCTTCTATCTCACCTTTCAAACCAAATTGAAGCCACATCAGCCTATCTTCCTGCCAGGATGAATTTGATTTAACTCAAAGCAATGTGACTTATAATTTCAATTGCAGGCAGGAAGGTGTGATTTAAGACAATTGTCAGGAAGATTCAATTTAATCTTTTCTTTCTTCCCCCTCTACAAAATGTGCATTTTGTTGCATGATATAATTTTGATATACATTCTTTACAATTCAGAGATAGATGTAGTTCACATTGGGAAGGTACACTCTATACTTTTTTATAGCACTTATCTATTTAAAGTGCTTTTTAAAAAGATTTCTTTCCAATGATAGCAGAAAACTGAGGGATGGTTTTGCCTCTTTACTAGAGAGAATTGTAGCAAATCATTCTGAAACTTTCCAGGCAGTAAACTATTTCTTGATTAACAGGGGTTATTTTGGTCACTTGTTAAGATACTTGCCTTAATGAAACAAGAAACATAATTATTTTATTTACCAAAATGGAGCAATTGTGAATTTTGCTTATTTTTCAACAAGAGCCAGCTGTTTTTAGCAAAATAGGCATAAGTATTTTCAAGTTTGTAATTACTTCAGAAACACAGAAAGTATGCATTGATTTTTGTAAACAGAAAATTAAATGTCTTCTTTCACTCTGGTCAATAGTGGAAACTTTGAGTATTGTGTTGCACAGCTCAGTGCAGTCACTTTCTCTTTCCTCATCTATCAACAAAGAAGGGTAAACCTTCCTACTTTTGCAGTTCTTATATCATATCCCACTGGTGAAGGTTCTTGTCTAAAGGCTCTCTAGTTAGAATCAGAACATGTTAGAGTTGCAAATAACATCAGCATCCTCCCCCTCAAACTGTTTGCTGAAGGATCCAAGACCCAATGCAACTTGGTGAATACCCTGAGGACCCTCTACTGGGTCCTGGAGGCCCTGGGTAGGGTCTAGGGATCCTGATTTGAAGTCTAGACAATTTTACTGTACATCCAGTTGCTTCCTTCAACTTCAGGAGGAACTTGTGCACCAGGAAGGAAAATCCTTATTTGTTTGTTCTCAGATGAAACCAGATGCTTATGGGACAAAGAGGTGGGCAGCTTTTCAGGGTCTCCCTTGGATGGGGTCTCCTCTCCCTGGCCTGCTGACCAGGGCCTGACTTCGGGTCCAGGCCATGCATGACAGCTCCTAGTGATGCTGCCTCCGTGTCTGGGAACAGAGCTTCTTCCCAGTCCTTCAAACCAGAGTGATGATTCAGATAGAGGGAGGGCAGAGATTTTATGTCAAGGAGAGGAAAAAAGAGAGAAAATTCACATTTATCAGCCGTGTACCAGGCATTTAGCACTGTTTAATCCACTTCATATTATTTAATCCTTGAAATAAGGCTGTGAGATAATTAGCCCCATTTTACAGATGAGAAAACCATACTATCCTGTAATTATTAGTCTGCTTTTCTCATTAGACTGTCGATTACTTAAAGGCGGAGACTGGGTCCTGTTTTTCCTGTTTTCCAGTTTGTCACACAGTGCCAGGTATACAGTAGGGGCTAGGTAGGAGTTTGTTGAGTGAATACATGAATAAATAAACCAGCCTGCCTAAAACCTCTCAGTAAGAGGTGGTACTAGGATTCACATCCAGACCTCTGGCTTTAAGGCTGTCTGGAAGGGAAGCCCAGGGACAGAAGAGCTGGCTTTCATTCTGGCTTTGGGGATGGCTTCTGAGAGGCTGTTCTATGCTATCCCTTTGGGTCAGGGACAGGAACGCTCATGCTTCTGGGGTCTCTCTCATAGCACCTCATAGCTGACACTGCTGTGTCAAGATTTAATCAAAGGAAAGCTGAAGCTCAGTGGTGTGTGTGTGTGTGCATGCACACGTGTGCAGTGTGCTTTCCGCACTGAGCTCTCCCAGGGATCAGCTGGTGAGAGAAGCCTGAAGCCTTCAGGGGACCCTGGATGTCTTCATTTTAATAAAGCTGTCACTTGTGGTCACTTTCAAACTAAAACAGTCTAGTGGGTACAGAAGGAAAAAAGTAAACTGCACGAAAAGCAGAGAATGATGCCAGAAAAGATGCAGGTAAACAGGGCGTTTCTGCTTCAAGAGGAGAGACAGCACTGAAGTCATTTAAATTGACACCTGAAGAGTCGCTAGAAAGGAGAAAGCATAGCTTCATTTTCAGGAAAGGAAACAGAGTGCTTGGGGACCCCAGTGGTAAAGGGAAGTTGGCGTCTGGCTTTCCCTCTGAAGTGGAAACAGAAGGCCTCCTGTTGATCCCGAGGCCTGTGGGAACCTCAGAATGGACTCCACCACCTCCAGGTGTCTTCAGGCTGGCGGTGGCTGGCGGCCTGGCAAATTAGGACTTGCTGTTCGCACTCAGGAGAGAGGTGTGAGGAAAGGTCTGCACTGAGGAGGGGGAGCTGAGAGAGGGCAACCCCGAGGTCAGAAGAGGGTATTTCTTGCTTGCCTGTGGAAATTCCTTGAGGAGATGACCGAGGTGTCAAGCTGGGCAGCCTGGACCTCCGAGTTATCTGCTGGCCACCATGGGGATCGCCCACCCATGGGTGTGGTTCTGAGTTTGGCACTGCAGGCCCTTCTCCACTTTCCCCAGGTGGGAAATGGATGCAGCAAAAGTTCCTCCTCAGACTGCCTGTCGAGCACAGCCCATTAGCAGGAGCCTCAGACAACTATGATTTTTCTTTTCCTATTATTCTCTGATATTTTCAATTTGAAAAGAGACATTTAGGCAGTAGGGTGGAAGAGGGCATAGTAGACATAGGGGAAAAATTGAAAATGTCATTTAAAAAGGACTATTCCATTCTTTTTTTTTTACCTCAGCAGACAGATGGCTGTCTCACCTTTTGCTCACAGCCAGGAGCAATAGCCCGTGGGTCAACCGAGGAGAGCAGTGATTTTATTTTCCTTTTCATTTCAAACAGATTGTGTAACCCTTGGGGTGTGGGGGACCAGTGGAATGAAGCTATGGGCTGGGAAACTAATTATGCCTCCGTGCATGGCTGAGCTAGTTAATACCAAACTGTCATTGAGGCTGATTCTTCCCTGGGGCAGAAAAGCTTCCCAAATTCCTTATCTCTTTCTCTTTGCCTTTTGGGTTTCACCAGTTTGAGAAAACAGGAGCAAAATTCAGGAAGCTTCTCAAAGCTCTGAAATGGTGCTCTGCATTCTGGCTGCTAAGGCTGCATTCTGATCCACATCACCCTTCCCTCCGCCATGCAGACTTGGTGCCAGGCGGGGTCTAGAGTCACTTGGACTTGCCTCAAATCCTGATGCTGCCTTTTACTGGTGTTGCCAGAGGCTGCCTGGGTGTCTAGGGTTGGATGCAGATTGCTTGTCCACCCTGTCCTTCCCCACTCCCCAGCAGTGTGGGATCAGGCATGGGCTACCTGAGTAGTAAGCCTCTCTCACTTCACTGATTCTGAAACTGAGACCCAGCTGTGTGGATGGTGTGGTCAGCCCAGTGCCACTGATGGAGACCATGCACAATCAAGGAGAATAAGACATTGAATAATGCTCTTAATGGATTTTTAACTTATTAACCAAACCAACACAATCTTTGAAAAATGATATCTTAGTCTGGGCTGCTATAACAAAATACCATAAACTGTGTGGTGTATTAATAACAGACACTTATTTCCTCACAGTTCTGGAGGCTGGGAAGTCCAAAATTAAGGCATAGCAGATTCAAAGTTTGGTGAGGGCCCAATTTCTTGCTCATAGATGGCACCTTTCTGTTTCACATGGTAGAATAGACAAGATAGCTTTCTGAGGTTCCTTTCATAAGAAGAGTAATCCCATTTCATGAGGTTCACCCTCATGGCCTTATCACCTCCCAAAGGCCCTACCTCCTAATACCATCACCTTAGGGGTTAGGATTTCAACATATGGATTTGGGGAAGGGATACAGACATTTAGATCATGGCAAGTGGTTACACATATATGCGTAAGACACGTTGATTTACTTTATGATAGCAAATGTTATGCTTTGCAATAACTCTGATTTCAGTAGTTTCTGTCCCCCTTTTCCCCTCTCGGGAGACCTTAGACCATGCAGTCCCCAGCTAGCCAGATGTCTCAAATAACACTGGATCCAATAAAATCCATAGATCTTTTTAAGGAGAGAAAATGAGTTTTAAATATGGAGTGGAAACATTTAAAAATATAGCCTTTTTGACAACATGAAGATTATGAATATTCAGTTTGGACAGAATCTCAAGCAATTAGGCAGATGCATATTTCCAGGGAGGGTATGTTGCTCTGATGGTTGAGGGGGTGGGTGCTGTGTATCATTTCAAAACTGGATTTCCTTGGAGACTTCAAAGTTTGATTTTAGGAAAATATGGGAATGAAGTCTCAGAGACAGCTCTATACATTCCCCCACCTTTCGCAGGCCACACTCCCTTTGGCCACATCCATACAGTTAGGCTTTAGCTGAGAAATCTGCTAAAATCTAGAAAACTCTCTAGATTCTGAATGCTGAGGTGGTAACTGAGCCAGTGTTGGAGCAAAGCAGTCTGTTTACAGCCTTGGAGGATGGTTCTTATGTGGCAACACTTAGTCTTGGCTGTTGGGTATTGTTTGTTTAGAGCCCAGTTTTCTCCATGTTGAGTTCTCATTAGAATTAAATTGATTGTCTTGGGAGAAGCACCAAACACAAATTGAAATTGTTGATGGGAAGGTAACTTAGAACTGCCCCCTTTCAAAGAAGACTTTGTAGCAGCCAATAGTCCCTTTGAACTTTTCAGGATAACCAGAGTTTTTAGCAATTTAATATTCTCAGGTTGTATGGGACAACCTGATTTTAAATATTCTGATCTATTTTCTATAGAAACCATGTAAATGAATCATAAATTCTAGTATTTCCAAAGTTTACCACCCATTTTGACTCTTGTACCTGGAAGCAGCGCAAAGTTCTTGCCAGACCACACACCCTTATTTTTAATTCAGAAAATATGGTCAAAGTGAAGTAAACAGAACATTGATAAATAGAGCCAGCTGTTCTCTAAATGATTCTCTCTTTTTTTGCAGTGCAAACCACAAGGGGTTAGGGAAGAACTGGAATGGCAGTGTGAGGAGCTCTGTGGGTCCTTTGCCCAGTGAAACAACATAACTGGTAAAAATTATTAAAAAAACACTCATTTAAAGTCCCTGGAAATTGCCCTGAGGGTATACAGAAAATGAAGAAACACTCAAGAAAATCTATTAAATTTTAGTAATGACAAGAGTCTGGGACATTTGAGCCATGATCGCCCTTCCACCTCCAATTCCAGCTCAATAAAACAAAAGCTCTTCTCTGGACAGATATGAACAAGAAGATGGGATGCTCCTTTCCCACAGCTTCCACTCTAGGGCTATATTTTTCTCCCAGAAGGGCCAGGCCACCAGGATTTCTCATGTCTCCCGGCTCTGTGTTGTAGAGCATGGTTGAGTGGTCTGGGGCCGCCCCTACTTACAGGGTGGAAACTTTACCCTATGTTGAGAATACTAGGCCCTGATTGCCCCCATCCCTGGCTCACATGTAGGGTGGAGGTTTCATAACAGGAGAGACAATTCAAGAGGATCAGTGACTACCATGTCCACCCAGCACCCCACTCGTACAGCAGGGATGTCACTCTGAGAGAAAGAAGTAGGCTGCTATTCCTACTCACAACTCTGCCCAAGGATAGGGGCAGCCTGTAGGAACACAGAGATTTGTAGTGTTGACTTTATTTGGAATGGAGTATGAGGAGATCCAAGCATAAAAGCAATTTCTGAGCATTTAAGAGGAGGCTAGTAGCTCCATAATAGCAATAAAACAGTGTAGGCCAGCTAGACGACCTAGCACAGTAAGTTCTCCTATCAACACAGTAATGCTGTTGATAGGTTCTTAGAAACTGTGAGTTTAAGCAAATCAGGCAGGTTCTCAAATAACGCTATCTCCTTCAATGTTGTTTTGTTGATAACACTGATGAGGAAAAAAACAGGTTTTGTTATACGTTATATTTTGCTTAAAGTCACAGTTCCCAAGAATCTATTGATGATGTTAAATGAGGACTTACTGTAGTTTAACAGACATAATCAGAGAAAGAGACATTTCCTATGGTCAAAGAAAGCCTCAAAAACTGGCCTCAAAGAAAATCCCTGCCAAAAAAAACCCTCAAACCCCAATTTAATTGGATCAGACTGTGGAACAATTTATGCCTAAAGGCACTGTTGAAAACAATAGAGCAATCAGGTAGCAACTAGTGGAGGCTAACAGCTGCAGGTGAAACCAATCAGGCAGTCCAGCCAGAATTGTAACAGGGAGATAAGCAATAGAGACAGTTAAAAGGAGCTCTGCTAAAATCACTATCATCCTAGGGAATTTGATAGGGAGAATCAGGACATTGTGCACATGCCCAAGGTTTCACCTTCAAGAAGTAGTATTAGAGACTACACACTGTTGGGGGAAAAGGAATTCACTGAAGTAGCCTATTCAATGCAGTAAACAAGTAAACAAGTATACAATGCAACAACAAGAAGTCCTTGGGTGGGGGATTAATCAGTATTCAAAGTGGCTAAAATATAGTATCTAAAATGTCTGGTTTTCAACAGAAATCTAAGAGGCATCAAAGCAGATCGTAGAAATTGTCTTTCAGGACACCTAGATGTGAGACTTACCAGAAAAAGACAGCAAAGTAGCTATTACGTATTTGTTCAAAGAACTAAAGGAAACTATGCTGAAAAAATTAAAGGCATCGTGAAAATGTCTTACAAATAGGTAATACTAATAAAAAGATAGAAGTTATGAAAATAATTAAGTGGAAATTCTGCACTTGAAAAGTATAAGAAATGAAAAGAAAAAATCACTGGGGCACTTAAAAATATATTTGAGTTGGCAGAAGAAAGTATCAGCAAATTTGCATATAGATCAATAGAGATTACAACGTCTGAAAAAAAGACTGAATAAAAATATGCAGAGCTTTAGAAAAACATGGAACACCATTAAATACAGCAATGTTATGTATAATGGGAATACTTGAATTAAAGAAGAAAGAAGCCAAAAAATATATGAAGAAATAATAGCCAAATACTCCCCAAATTTGAGAAAGAATATTAATCTTTATATCCAAGAAACTCAACAAAGTTCGTATAGGATAAAAACAAAGAAAGCCATGTCCAGACACATCATAGTTGAAATTTTGAGAGCTAAAGAGAGAGAAAATCTTGGAAGCAGTAACAGAAAGACCACTTATCACCTACAAGAGAATACTGATAAGATTAGCAGCTGAATTCTCATCAGAAACAATGGAGGACAAAAGGCAGTGGGATGATATATTCAAAGTCTGAAAGAAAAAAAAAGTTAACCAAGAATCATTACACAGCAAAACTATTCTTCAAAAGAATAGTTGAAGATAAAATGAATAAAAAATAAAGTCATTACCAGAAAAAAAAACCAGAATTTGTTGTTATCAGGTCTACCTTACAAGAAATACTACAGATTGTTCTTCAGACTGAATGTGAGTCACACAGGACAGTAATTCAAATTCACAGAAGAGACAAAGAGCACCACTAAAGGTAATTATATAAGCCATTATAAAAAACAATGTCTTTGTGTATTTCTCCTCCTTTCTTCTCTTAACTGATTTAGAAAGGAATTGCATAAAACAGTATGCAAATGATTGTGCTGCTGAGCTTATAACATATAGAAATGTAATATATATTAACAGGAGGCACAAAAATATGGAGGAGGGAATAGAATTATATAGGACTAAATTTTCTGTATTTCACTAGAATTAAGTTAATGGACTTGGATGAGTCAAGAGGTATATTGTAAGCTTCAGACCAAACACTAAGAAAATAACTCAAGAAGTAGAGTTAAAGATATACTAAATGTTCTCATCACAAAAAAGATAAGTATGTGAGGTGATGAATATGTTAACTTGATTGAATCACTTTACAATGTATTTATATATCAAAGCATCACATCATATGCTGTAAATATATATAATTTTTATTGGTAAATTATACTTTAGTAAAGCTGGGAAAAAAGAAATGTTAAAAATTATTAAGGAAATTAAAATGTTGTACAAGAAAATATTGACTTAATGCACAAGAAAGCAGTAAAGGAGGAAACAAGGAACAAAAAAATATATGAGATACAGAAAACAAAAAGTAAAATTTCAGATATAAACCCAACTATATTAATATTAACATTAAATATGAATGGATTAAATGATCCAATTAGAATGTAGAGATTGTCAGATTGGATGAAAACACAAGATGCAACTACACATTGTCTACAGGAGACACACTTTTGGTTCAAAGATATAAATAATTAGAAAGAGAAAGGATGAAGAAAGATACAGCGTGCAAACAGTAATTGTAAGAAATCTGGAGCGGCTATATTTAATATCAGACAAAATTGACATTAAAACACAAAAAGATTACTAGAGATAAAGAGCAAAATTTTATAATGATAAAAGGATCAATCCATAAGGAAGATACAGAAATTATAAACACATATGCCCCTTAACCACAGACCCCTAAAATACCTAAAGCAAAAGTGGAAAAATTTAAGGGAGAAATAGACAATTCAACCTTAATAGTTGGAGACTTCCATACTTTCTTGAAATAATGCGTAGAACAATTAGGCAGATGTACTAATGATGACATAGAGGATTTGAACAAAAGTATAAACCAATTAGACCTAATAGACACTTATAATTCACTCTATTTAATAACAGCAGAATATACATTTTTTTCAAGCATATATGGAAAATTATCCAGAATAGACCATACCCTAGGCCATAAAACAAGCCTGAATAAATTTCAAAGGATTGAACTCATCCTCTGAAATGAACAAAGTACATTCTCTGGCCACATGAAATGTAATTAGAACCATTAACAGCAGGAAATCTAGAAAATTCAAAAATACATGGATATTAGATAACATATTGCTAAATAACTGAGGGATAGAAGAAGAAATTAAAAGGAAATTACAAACTATATTGAGATGAATTAAAATGCAGCATACAAAACTTATGCAGATAAAGTAGTATTTAAAGGGAAATGTATAACTATAAATGTCTATATTGAAAAAGAAAAACTATCTTAATAATGTAACTGTGATAGGTTGACAAAAGGTTCTCCAAAAGATATCCATGGTACAATCCCTGGAACTAGTAAATATTTTATTTGAAAAAAGAGTCTTTGCAAATGTGAATTAGTTAAAGTTTTGAGATGATGGGTTTATCCTGGATTATTCAGATGGGCCCTAAATTTGATCATCAGTAACCTCCTAGGAGAGAAGCAGAGGAAGGTTACACACATATGAAAATAAAGGCTAATTTTGGAGTGATGCAGACACAAATCAAGGAATGCTGGCAGCTACCAGGAGGTAGGAGAAGCAAGGAACAGATTCTCCTCTAGAGCCTCGAAAGAAGTATAGCCCTGCTGACACCTTGATTTTGTTTCAAGTAAGACTGATTTTGGACTCCTGGCCTCCAGAATTGTTAGAGAATAAGTTTCTGTTGTTTTAAGTCATTGGGTTTGTAGTAATTTGTTATAGATTACAGGAGACTTCAACCTTAAGAAACTGCAAAAAGAGGAGCAAACTAAACCTAAAGCAAGCAGAAGAAAGGTAAGGATTAGCACTGAAATAAATGGAGAATAGAAAGCCAATACAGAAGATCAACAATACCAAAAGTTGGTTCTTTCAAAAGGTCAATAAAATGGACAGAACTTTAGATAGACTGACAAAGGCAAAAAGAATACTCAAATTATTGGCTGGGTGCAGTGGCTCACGCCTGTAATCCCAGCACTTTGGAGGCTGAGGCGGATGGATCACAAGGTCAGGAGATCGAGACCATCCCGGCTAACACGGTGAAACCCCATCTCTACTAAAAATACAAAAAATTAGCTGGGCGTGGTGGCAGGTGCCTGTAGTCCCAGCTCCTTGGGAGGCTGAAGCAGGAGAATGGCGTGAACCCAGGAGGCGGAGTTTGCAGTGGGCTGAGATCGTGCCACTGCACTCCAGCCTGGGTGAGAGAGCGAGATTCTGTATCAATAAAAAAAAGAATACTCAAATTATGAAAATTAGGGATGAAAGGCAGGACATTGCAACTGACCTTAGAAATAAATGATATACCAAAAAATTATTAGGCAACTTAGATAAAATGGACCAATTCTTAGACTGACGCAAACAACCAAAGTGAACAACAGAAGAAATAGAACATATAAATATGCCTCTTAACAAGTAAAGAGGTTGATTTGTGATTTTAAAAATTCTCCCAAAGAAAAACCCAGGTCCAATGGCTTTTCTGGGTAATTTCTACTAAACATTTAAGGAAGAATCAATACCAGTTCTTCATAAACTCTTCTGAAAGATAGAAGAGAAAGGAACACTTGTCAACTCATTTTATGAAGCCAGTGTTACCGTGGTATCAAAACCAGACAAAAATGTCATAATGAAAGAAAACCTCAGACCAGTATCTCCTATGAATATAGAAACAAGAATCTACAACAAAGCGGTAGCAAACTGAATTCAGCAACAAATAATCAGGACCATGCACCATAATGAGTGGGAATTATTCCAAGAATTCATGGTTGGTTTAACATCTAAAAATTAATGTTACACATAAAATATTGATGAAGCATAAAAACCACATGATCATCTCAAAAGATGCAGAAAAAGCATTTGACAAAATCTACCCTTTCTAGATGAAAACACTCAATAAACTAGGAATCGAAGAGAACTTCAACAACCTGATGAAGAACATCTACAAAAAACCCCATGACTAACATCATACATCATTCAGTCAAAGACTGAATGACCACTAACATCATTCAATATAAGGAACAATAGAAGCATATCTGCTGTCATCACTCCTATTTAATATTATACCAGAGGTTTTAAAGAAAGTAAAGCTATCTCTGTTTGCAGATGACAAAATCATGTATCCTAGGGAATCCGCTAAAAATCAGAACAATAAGTGAGTTCAGTGAGGTTACAGGATACAAGATCAATATAGAAAAACGTTTCTATCACTATCAGTGGGTAATCTGAAAACTATAAAAATCATGTATAATAGAATCAAAAAGAATAAAATGCTTAGGAAGAAATTAGGAAAAAAAGTGCAGAACTTGTACTCTAAAAACTTGTTGAAAAAGTTAAAGAAGACCTAAATAAATGGGAAGACATCTCATGTTCATGGACTGCAAGACTTAATATTGTTAAGCTGGCAATACTTCAGATATCTTTATCAAAATCCCAGCTGGTTTTTACACAGAACTTGACAAGCTTATCTTAAAATTCTTATGGAAATTTAAGGTATACAGGCCAGCCAAATAATCTTGAAAAACAAAAACAAAATAGACAACTTACTTTTTTTGATCTGAAAATGTACTACGAAGCTACAGTAATTAAGGCAGTGTGATACAGGCAGTGTGATACAGGAATGAGGATAGACACATTGATCAATAGAATAGAATTGAGAGTCCAGAATTAAGTCCTTACATTTATGGTCAATTTTATTTTGATAAGGATGCTAAAACAATTTAAAGGGGGAAAAGAATAGTCTTTTAACACATGGTGCTGAAACAACTGAATATCTACATGTTAAGAATAAAGGTGTCCCCCATCTCACTCTATCCACAAAAACTAACGTAAAATGGATAATAGAACTAAATATAAGAGTTAAAATCATAAAACTCTTAGAAGAAGACAAACCTAAATCTTTGTGACTTTAGGTTAGGCAAAGGCCCCTTAGGTATGATACCAAAAGCACAGTAACAAAAAAAATGGATGAATTGGATTTGATCAAATTTAAAACTTTGTATATCAAAGAATATTATTAAATGAGTATTCTCTTGAAATGATAATCCAGTGAATTGGGGAAAATATTTGGGAGTCATTTATCTGTTAAGGGGTTAATATCCACAATTTATAAAAACTCATAATTCAATAGTAAAGGTGATAAATGATGTAATTGAAAAATAGGCAAAACATCTCAATAGGCAGATTCTCTGAAGAAGATACACAAATGTTCAATAACCACATGAAAAGATGCTGGACATAATTAGCCATTTGGGAAATATAAATCAAAACCACAATGAGATATGGCTTCACACCCACTAGGATACTGAGTGTTGGTGAGCGTATGGACAAGTTGGAATCCTCATACTGCTGAAGGGAATGTGCCTTAGTTCATCTTGGCTGCCATAACAAAATACACAAAACTGGGTAGCTTTTAAACAATAGAACTTTCTCACAGTTTTGGATGGTGGGAAGTCCAAGATCAGGGTGCCAGCTTGGTGGGGTTCTGTCTGGTGAAGTCTCTCTTCTGGGCTGCAGACTCCTGACTTCTTGCTATGTCCTCATATGGTAAAAGGGGCTAACTAGCTCCCTGAGCCCTCTTTATAAAAAGGCTGTAATTCCACTCATGAGGACAAAGGCCTTCTAAAGACGTCAGCTTGGTGATTAGATTTCAACATATGAATTTTGGAGCAAAATAAACATTCAGATCATAGCAAAATGTAAAATGGTGCCATCACTTTGGAAAACATTTTGGGAGTTCCTCAAAATTTTAAGCATAAAGTTACCATGTGACCAAGTAATTTCAATTCTAGCAATATATATATATGTATACATTCTTGGAGATTATATATATACACACACATGTATATTTTGTGTATATATACACATATATATTCATTCTTGGAGATTTTTTATATATATACACACACACATATATGTATATTTTGTACCTGTATATACATGTGTATAGATTTTATATATATATTTGTGTGTATATATATGCCCAAAATAATTGAAAACATATATCTACACAAAAACCTGTATACAAATGGTTATAGCAATATCATTTATAATAGGCAAAAAGTGAAAATCGAAATGTCTATCAACTGATGAATGGATAAACAAAATATGGTATGTCTATGGAATGATATATTTATTCAGCCATAAAAAGGAACAAAATACCGGCACATGCTGCAACATGGATAAATCTTGAAAACATTATACTAAGTGAAAGAAGTCAGACACAAAATATTGTATCATTTGATCTGTATGAACAGAGAAGTCTATAGAGACAGAAAGTAGATTAGAGATTGCCTAGGGCTGGGCCTGAGTGTGGGGATGGGAAATAGGGAACGACTGCTAGTGGGTACAGGGTTTCTTTTGGGAGTGATGAAAATGTTCTAAAATTAGATTGTGGTAATGAGTGCACAGCTCTGTGAATCAACTAAAAACCACTGAATTGTACCTTTTAAGTGGGTCACTGTTATGGTATGAAAATTATATATCAATAAAGCTTAAAAAATAATGTGTGGTTGTTAATGTTAAGAACTGATTCAGGCTAGTGCTTTTCCAACTTTAGTGGATGGAGGAGAGCATTTCTGCATTTAAGACTTCTGGAATGAGGTCCCTCTGGACAGGAAGCACAAATACCAGTGAACTGTAGCCACCTGGACCTGACATTCTTCTAAAAAAATACTGTGCTGTCTCCTGTCTCTCATGTATAGATATACAAATGCACATACACAGAGTCTGGCGCAGTGAAAACTACTTTCAATTCCAAAATGGAGAATCTACTGTGTAGCCTAGCAAAGCAGAGAGGAGCTGAGAAGCAAGAGAAAAGCATCCTTCATCTAAATCTCTATGAATCCACAAAGTATGAACATGAAGACCAATTCTTTGAAAAGCCAAATGCAAGGCAGGGGAATCATGTTCCAATGAGCATGGGGCTCATATGAAAATTTTATGTTCCAAGGGTCATCTTAGAACTTGACAGTGCAATTGAGAAAGGCTGGAAATTTTTATTTTATTTTACTTTATTTATTTATTTATTGGTAGAAATGAGGTCTTGCTATGTTACCCAGGCTGGTATCAAACTCCTTGCCTCAAGCCATTTTCCTGCCTCTGCCTAACAAAGCATTGGGATTAGTGGCATGAGCCACCATGTTGGGCTCAAACCTGGAAATTTTTAAAGGGTGACAATCACTTATAAGAAGCCTCTGGAAGTGGTAGAAAAAAAATAGATGTGGTCTGACTGTAAAGCATCTTGCTAACACTTGGACACGTGGACAAAAAGGAACAAAATCCCTCACGCATCTTATAGCCCCTTTGTTAACATCAGTGTCTGTTCGCAGAGAATGAAGGCCAAGCTTCATAGTACCTTTCAGAAACTGAGAAAACTGAGGAAAGGATTTAGTATAGGCTTCTCACGTCATAGGTTTTTTTTAGACTCATAAGCTGACAAAGTAGAAAGAATGGCTTGAGACCCTCTATTCTAGGGAACACAAACTCAAATGCTAGGCAGGCAATGTAAATGGGTGATATGGGTTTGTTATGATAGAACAGGGCACAGTTATAACCTGTAGAGAAGTATAGACTGTACATCTTGCCTAAAGGGAGCTGCAGTGGACAGACTTAAAATGAAGCATGGGCGTCCTCTGTTCTGGTCGGACCCTTAGCATTTTATCTACAAGAAAGGTAACCAGAGGCCTAAAGAAGGACATGACTTGGTTAAGTTGACAGAATATCTTGCCTTCTCTTTATACATTGAAGATATGTCAAAAAAATTTCAGTATGAGCCCCAGACTGCCTAATAAATCAGCCACTTTCCTGTTTTTTGGCTTTTCGAAGAGTTGGAACTCCCAGATGTGCTTTGGGGAGTGGTAAGATTTTTACATGAAGGATGTTCCCACTGTTTCTCACCATCTTTCTGGTTTTCTAAGAAGGAACTGTGGTTTATATCCTTTTTCATAACTGAAAGTTGTTTTGAGCTTGTGCCAGACCCAGGACGTGTGCTGTGTGGAGGGGTAAGGTGAGGGAGCATGGTTCTGTCAGGGAGCCATGGTAGGAACTTGAGGGAGTGAACTCCTTATTTGGCTGGAGGTATTATTTGCCTGGAAAGTGGAGGACAGTTGCGGGAAGGATGAATTGCTCAAACATTATCTAGAAAACTCAGTTCATTTCCTTGCAGGAACAGCATGTCAATATGTTTTTGTCTGCTGAACAATGTGTGGGAAACATCTTTGATTTTTTTTTCGTAAGCATGCATATAATTTCTTAGCATTTTACTTCCGGGCATTGATTAAAGCTTTTCTGTCTCTTTAGAATCATTAAATAGAAAAATGTCTGACAGAGACAGATTGACGACGTTTCTAGGGACTCGCTTAGAGTAATAGGGATCTCCTTAACTTGCTGAAAAGTTTTTCTGGTTTGTGCCAAATAGACATTAATAGCTAGCTTTTATTGAGTTTTATTACATGCCAGGTACCATGCTAAATGCTATGCACAAATTATCTCACTTTATCTTCACAGCAACAAACTGAGATATGCTATTATTATCCCCTTTTTCTATTATAAAATTGAGACACAGAAACATTAAATCATGTATCTGGGGTCACTCAGTCAGCATGTGTTGGGATAGGAATTGACTCTATGTGGTCTGATCTTGAGGACTGTGTTACATCAAACTCAAAACCCTTAAATCTTTGTAACATCTAATCACAGCTGGGTATTGACTTTCAAGATTATAGGTGTGTTCTCAGGACCCAAACCTGGTAATGTGTGTATTTTTGTCCGTTCAAAGGGTATAGGGGCCCATCTGTATGACTGGGCTCATTGTATTGCCATCTGGCACTAAAGAGAATGCACTTCTATTACTATCTCAGCCTCCTTTAACCACATACATTCACCCAGGAGGGAGCATTTCCATAAAGTTGTTTTAAAATGACAGCAGGACTCACTGGGGGGCCGCTTTCCTTGTGGGCAGAATGACTGTGGTTGGAGACGTAAAGTAGGAAGAGAAATTGAGGCTGTCATGGTCTCCCTCCCAACTTGCCTATAAAGTTGGAAGGGTGTGATTGGAATAATCTGCATTTACAAATGAGGAGCCTGAGAAACATGGATGAGAAGGAACTCAGTGAGGCTCATCCAGTAAAGTCAACCATGAGCCAAGGATTGTGCTAGATGCTTTATCTATGCAGTCATGTATCACATAATGATGGGGATATGTTCTGAGAAATGCATTGTTACACGGTAACATCATGTTGATGTGCAAACATCATAAAGTTTGCACAATGATAATATTGCCTAATAATGTGCATATGTGTATCTTAGCTTTTAAGCCTTACAAAGCATTCAAAAGACCTTAAAAAGGCTTAAAAACTAACACGCACATGCACACACACACACTAGCTTAGGCCTACAGAGTCAGGATCATCAATATCACTGTCTTCCACCTCCACATCTTGTCCCAGTGGGCAATAACATGCATAAAGCTGTCATCTCCTATGATAATAATGCCTTTTTCTGGAATATCTCAGGAAGGACCTACCTGAGGCTGTTTTACAGTTAACTTAAAAAAAATTAAGTAGAAGGAATATATTCTAAAATAATAGTAAAAATATAATATAGTAAATACATAAACCGGTAACATAGATGTTGATTATCATTATCGGTGATTATGTATTATACATAATTGTATGTTCTATACTTTTATATGACCAGCAGTGCAGTAGGTTTGTTTACATCATCATCAGCACAAACACCTGAGGAATGCATTGTGCTGTGACATAAGGATGGCTCTGATGTTACTAGGCAATAGGAATTTTTGGGCTCCATTGTGATCTTACAGGACCACCATTGTACATGTGTTCTGTCATTGACCAAACGTCATTATGCGGTGGGTGACTGTACAAGATTCCATTCAATCTTCACAGCATCCTTGTTGAGCAGACAGTAACATGCTCGTTGTATCAACGAGGAAACAGATTCAAAAGCAAGTTGGGGTTGATATCTCACTAGTATATCCCTGTTGCACTGATGCAGCAGAATAGCCAGAGTCCTTCTGATTGGTTGGTGCCTAATATAGGTAGAGTAAGGACAGTTAACTTTAATGCCAACTTCCAAACCAGTGGCTTTAACCAGTACAATGAAAATATCACTCACTCACCCAACAAGCAATGTGGAAGTTCCTTGTGGGCCTGCAGTCTTCTTTCCATCCAAGGACACAGGCTTGGGCCCTGTCACCTTCTGCGTGACCCCTTGCATATAATCGGCAGATACGGGGAGAGAGAGAACATGGAGAGAGCATGGAGGTGCCCATGGGCCAGGACTAGATATGGATTACATAATTGCCACCACATTTTATTCACAGAATCAGCCATGTAGCAGCCCCTGACTGCAAGGAAAGCTGGGAAATGTAGTCTAGCTCGTTTCCCTGGAAGAAAGGGAGGTGGGTTTTAGTGAACACACAGCAGTGTCTGCCACATGACCATGCTGCATTGGTTATTACATATTTGAATATCACCTCTAGGTGAAGTCATAAATGTAGCAAGTGGCAGAGCCAGGAGTAGGACCTAGGTCTGTGTAACCTCAGATCTGGATTCTTTGCAGGGCGTCTCATACTCCTTTAATGGATGGCTGGCTCAGGTTCTGCACCTCTGGACGCAGTGGGTGTTGCAATTGCCTATGTAGACTCTCTTTCCAGGCACCAACAATTCTATAAAACATGTGTCTGCTCTCCCTTTCCCTTCCATGGACTATCTGGGCTACAAATTTGGGAGTAGGTTGTTGGGAATTTTTGTGAGCAGTCAACTCAGGATCAGACCTGTGAAGCTCCTGGCTTATGTGGTGCTCAGTGGCTCTCTTGGGATTGACGGGCGATAGACAAACTGTGTCACTCTCCCAGGAGGGCTGGGCTGTCATTAGCATTCAACAAGGCTGTGAGTCTTGTATAAATCAGCTGTTTAAAGAGCTTATAAAAAAAAAACAAAACAAAAACAAAACCACCCTAAAACTGCTGAATGCCTCTCTTGGTTGAAGCTCTTATGAGTGTGGAGCTAACAGTTTCCCACGCCTGCTGAACAGCAAAAGGGGAGCCATGGTGTAGTGTTTTCCTTTTGATTCATATTTGGGAGTCATTTTTAGCAGTATGGCAAGATGTGAAGATGCTCTTGGAATGTAGGCATTTGTTACCTTTGGCACAGGAGATTGCTTGTAGTTTTGTTTGTTTTGGCTTTTTCTTTACAGCTCTTGATCTTGTTTATTCAGAGAAGCAAGAAGGGTCTGTTGGTTTCATAAATGTGCGTCTATTCTTGAAAAAACGCTAGAGTTAGCCACTTCTCCCCCCACTTCCTCACTGGTCTGTGGCAGGACACTCAAGTTGCAAAGTAACGCAGCCCCCTTTCCTTCCTGGCTTCTCCCTCCACTCCTACGGGTGTCATCAGGGGGAGGAGCAGACAGCTAACCAGCTGGGTCCAAACACATTATCCCTTTTGTCTGGGTTTCAATGTCAGTTCATTTTCTTCTATCAGTTGGGAAGGTGATTCCATGCATAGGGAGTCCTTGTGTGCAATCTTTCCCAAGATAGGGCTTAGTGTACTGTGCCAGCTTTGACTTCAGTGGCTCTACTTGCTGGTGCAACTGATCCTGCTTCATCAGGCCTGGGCAAAAACAGACCTTTTTAGTAGAGTTCTAATGGGCACTGCTTGTTTGATGGTAATTAACTGGCACTGGGAATTTCCTCAGTTCCAGATGTCTGGGAGTTGGAAACAAATAACACCTGTTCTCATCAAAAGGTAGAGTGGCAAAGTACAAATCACAAGTCACTCTCAATAAATGCAGGAGCTGGCATTTGAGATCCACAGTGGAACCAGATTACCTGTTTGCAGTACTCCTCTATGGATAGAGGAAGAAGAGCTAAACATTTCCACTGAGCCTGGAGCTGACCTGGATAAGCCTCTTCTTGCTTAACAGCATCCCTGAGTATTCATCCACATTTGGGGAAGAGGATAAGGTTGGTTAAGATGCTGAATGATAAGGAAGAAAAAGGTACTGTGGAGCCCAGTCTGATCTAGGGAGAGAATTCATGACTAGTAGACAGAAGCAAGAATTGACTCACTTCACAGGAATCAAGGCGTAACATTATTCCTTTCCTCCCTCCTACTCTTCCTTTCTTCTTTCCATTTGTCCATGCATCCACTGGTTTAATCAACAGACATTTAAACAGTACTCACTAAATGCCAGATTCTTTGCTAGGTGACTGGAGGGATGCAAAGGGGGAGATGTAGTTCCTGTTTACAAAAAGCTCACAGTCCAGTAAGGGAGTGAAAACATGGACAGAAGTAATCCATCCCCAAGGTGGAAAGTGACCAGTGCCATAAGAAAAGTACAAGCAAGTGTGATGGAAGGTTGGTGGGGATGAAACCAGAAAGCGGGTATGGCTCACTTCCAGCTGAGCAGGTGGGTGTGTAGGTTTGGGGAAGTTTTCCTGGAGAAAGAAGAATTTGAACTGAGCACTGAAAGATGGGGTAGATTTCAACTGCAGAAAGTTGGGGAAAGGGTTAGGAGCCTCAAGCAGAAGGACCTGTATGTATAAAAGTGTGGAAGTTGGAAACACCATGCCTATTTTGTAATTTATTGGTAGAGACATGCCACTGTTAGTGAATGAGTGGAAAGGCTTCCTTTTTCCCCCTGCCTCTCTCTTTCCTTTCAGATTTCTATATTTGGGGTTCTTATTATTCTTCGGACCATAGAAGAGGTTCATGAAATGAAAGCGCGGGGGCTAGAGATGGGGTGGGCCTTACCAATCATTGACTTTTCCCTCTTCTTTAAGTTTGAGCACCTACTAGGGAAGGTCAAGGGGAAATATTGCCCATTAATTTTCCTTGTTACGGGGTGGTTTTGATGTTGATGACCGGTCTTACTTCTCTAGGATATAACTTTTGAAACAGCATTGGTGAGGGCATTCCATGTAAAACATCAACTTCAGCTTTTCCTGTTATAGGGTATTTTCCCCGCTTGACTATTGATGGTCCTGCAAAGCTCCTGTATTCAAATCCTAGGCTGAGCTCCAGGGTGCTTCTTCCTAGATCGAGGCTTTGGATATGCTCGCTGCTCATTAGCAACCTGCAGAAAAGCTGGGATGCAGCCTTCACTGATTTGGTGTGTAACGCATTCCTTGGCGGGAAGCCTGCTTTGCTGATGGGGTCAGCCTACATGGCACACTGACATGGGAATCATGGCATTTCCAGCCAGCGCTCAACTCTCTGGAATGCTGCCCCTTTCTGCCCAAGTCTCAGATTGCCTCCAAGTTTTCTCATTTCTGAGAAAGTGAGCCAGTGAAGGTTGATATTCAAAAATATAAACAGCTAACGTGGCATTTGGCAGTGTCCAATCAGAACCAGTCATATAGTGCTAGAGCAAAGTGCTGCGCCAGGCAATAACTGTTTAGTTGCTGGTCTTGGGGAAGGTTTGGGTACCGAGGGAGGGGTCAGGCTAGTGGGTGCTGGAAGCATCTCTCAAGTAACTTGGGAAAGCAGCTTTTTCTGAAATGGGAAGAAATTTCAGGGTTTTCTTTTCTTTTCCTTTTTTTTTTTTTTTTTGAGATGGGGTTTCACTCTTATTGCCCAGGCTGGAGTGCAATGGTGTGATCTAAGCTCACTGCGCCCCCGCCTCACGGGCTCAAGTGATTCTACTGCCTCAGCCTCCTAAGTAGCTGGGATTACAGGTGCCTGCCACCACACCTGGCTATTGTTTTAATTTTTTTGTATTTTTAGTAGAGATGGTGTTTCACCATGTTGGCCAGGCTGGTCTCAAACTCCTGACCTTAGATGATCTGCCCACCTTGGCCTCCCGAAATGCTGTGATTACAGGCATGAGCCACCATGCCCAGCCTATTTCAGTATTTTAAGAACTGATATGGTGGAACCAGTGCGTATCAGCTAAATATAAATGCTGAAACATTTTCGTTTTCTTAAAAGATCAACTATGTCCTGACTACAGCCTAAGCAAAAGGGTTCCTGGTGGTTTCTGCCTGTCAACAGGGAAGATCTCACTTCGCAGAGGCTGAAACTGGGTCTGGTTATGGATGCTGGGCCCTGAACAAGTAGAATTTCCTATCTTTCAGCTATAGTTTAAGCCAGAAATTTTCAAACTTTTTGGTCTTAGGACTCCTTTATGCTTGTAAAAATTATTGAAAACCCCAAAGGAGCTTTTGTTGCTGTAGGTTACATCAGTTAATATTTGCCACAATAGAAATTTAAACTGAGAATATTTCAAAATAATTATTTATTTTATTTAACAATGGCAATAAGAAACCCAAATACATAAATTAACATAAGTAGCATACTTTTTGTGAAAAAGAACTACAGACTCTTCGTACAATTTGTTTTAGTCCATTCAGACTGGCTATAATAAAATACCCTAGATGGCATCGCTTGTAAACAATAGAAATTTGTTTTGCACAGTTCTGGAGGCCAGCAGATTCACCGTTTGGTAAGGGCCCGCTGCCAGGTTCACAGACCACCATCTTTTTGTTCCATCCTAACATGGTGGAAGACATAAGAAAGCTCTCTGGACTCTCTTTCATAAGGATACAAATCCTACCCATGAGGGCTCCACCCTTATGACCAAAGCACCTCCCGAAGGCCGACCTCCCTAGGTTAGGATTTTCGCATGTGACTTTTTTTTGTTTGTGGGTGGGGGGCCACAAACATTCAGTCTATTGCAGTTTCCAAAGCAACAGCAAAAAAAAAACTTACTGAGAAGAGTGGCTTTGTTTTCTATTTTCACAAATCTTTTTGATATCTGACTTGATAGAAGAAAAATGGAATCTAACATTTACTTCTGCATTCAGCCTGTTGTGATATGTTGTTTTGGTTGAAGTATGAAAAAGGTTTTTTGGCCGGGTGCAGTGGCTCACGCCTGTAATTCCAGCACTTGGGGAGACCGAGGTGGGCGGATCACCTGAGGTCGGGAGTTGGAGACCAGCCTGACCAACATGGAAGAAACCCTCTCTCTACTAAAAGTGCAAAATTAGCCGGGTGTGGTTGCGCATGCCTGTAATCCCAGCTACTCTGGAGGCTGAGGCAGGAGAATTGTTTGAACCTGGGAGGCGGAGGCTATGGTGAGCCAAGATCGCGCCATTGTACTCCAGCCTGGGCAATAAGAGCAAAACTCCATCTCAGGAAAAAAAAAAAAGATTTTCTTCACAGAGATATGTAGATGGAAATAGAAGGAGTATTTTAATATTTTTGGATAATTATGGATATTCTTCTTTGATACTATACCCAAACTGGACAAGTGATAGGTTTCTAGAAGTTAGAGTGAAATCTGAAACCACATCAGTAAATGTTTTATATTCTGTTACATCAAAATCTGTGGTCTGCCTTGTACTTTGCTTGTATCTTTTATCCAAGCATAATTTTGTAGTACTGTGCATTAGTCATTTGGAAAGGATGGGCTCACAGAGTTAGGCAGATCTTCTCAATGTGGACACATTTTATTACACCGTGTGAAAAATCACTTCCATTAATATTACCATTGATATCATCAGAAGTCTTTAGGTATTGGGAAGCCGTCAAGCTCATAGTGGTAGAGGCAAGTTTTCCAAAATTATAACTTTTGCTTAAGAGTTTGAATTTTATTACTGTGGAAAAATATTATCAGTTATTTTCCTTGGAGTGACAAGACTTTGAGAAAAGTTCACCAAATTCCCAAGTATGAATAATTATGATTTGTTCATCAGTTGTTCTTTTAAGTGAAAATAGTGTTTCATGAAAAAAGTACATAGTTCAGTGTCCACCCCAACTGTATAAGCTCTTTCTCTTGAGGCAAACATCATACTTCAGTCTGCAGCAGAAGTGCTTTATGTGTATGTGTGCTTATAGATGGTGCTGACTAACAGGAATAATTTACACGGTGGCTCATTGGGTTTGCTTCTTTGCACTCCACACTCCTCAGGAATCTCAAGGGGCAAAGGGCTGTCTGTGGCTGTTTCACTGAAGACTTGCCTCTCTGTCCTTATGTGTTCTGCCCACATCGTTTGCTGCTGAGAATGTGGCCAGTTGAAATGCCCTGGAGAACAGGAACCCGTTTCTCTTATGGCATCTCCCTTCAGCTTTCCATTTGTAACCTGATGGCTCCAAGGTTCCTGTTTACTTTGATTTATTTTTCCAAGACTCTAAACTATAAGCTGTCCCCTTGTGTTTGTAAGGTGGTTATTTATTTATTTTTCTTCTTTCCTGGACATAACTTTCAGGCCTTTCCTGGCATAGGTCAGTATCTACCCTTGAGCTTCCCGACCCCAGCTGCTGGAAGGACACTTTGCTTTAATTTTATTGCCGCTGGCCCACTTGTCCTACCGTTTGGAAACAAGTCCCCTGGAATCTCAGGGACCGCTTCTTCTGCTTCCCCTCTTTGCTTCTCTCTGTGTGTCCTCTTATGTCTTTTCTGCTTGGTCACAGTTTTCAAAGCTTAAATCTGTCTCCAGCCAGCCCAGCTCATGATGCCGTTCCTTTTCGAATTCCTATGTCCTCACAAGAATTCGGTTAATCTCTATTTCATTGAGTGTGACCTTGTGCTTTCATCTTGTGGGGAGTCGTTGACTTGTATAAGACCATAATTCATTTATCTGGGTCTTATAATGATATTGAGATCATCTGCTCCTTGCAGACAGGGCTATTTCTTTATTTCTCCCTCCTAGCCCGGTGAATGCCTTGCACATCATGTGAGCTTAACCATTACTGGCCGATAGTGCTGTAAGTCTCTGGTTTGATTTTTGCTTTTCTAAAAGGAGCTGAAACTTTAAGCATTTTCGTGGTCAGGGCTTTGGAAATATCTTGGTGTGTGTTCTTCAAAGTGTCTGCATTTGAAGAAGTGGCATCTCATAGGACCTCTGGTCTTTTGATGTCCTGCATTTGGGGAATGAGATGTGAATGTGTCCTTTGCCAGGACCAAGTGGAGAGGAATTCAGTAGCTACAACTCTTATTTATTGATTAAACTCAGCTTTCATGCACTTTCCAGCCAGAAACAGAGCTAGAAATCTTTTTACCCTGTGGATTTTATTTTCACCTATGGATTCAGATGTTCTACATTTATTCATTCATTCAAAATGTATGAATTGAGCTCCTCCTATGTACTTGGCACTGGTGAGCTGCTCTAGAGGACCCAAAGGCATCTGATAGGTCACCATCCATTATGAGATATAAGTGTGCACACAGAGGGTTAGCATCTGAAAGGACCAGCTGCCTTGAGAAATAGCCCCAGGAGGGTCTTACCAGAAATGGGAGACCAGGGTGGAATTGGCTTTGTCCTCCCTGACCAGTAACTCAGCAGGAGACTGGTTCTGTGCTGCTGTGGAAAAACCTCATTAAAGGGACAAATTGAGTGTAACTTCTCAGGAAAGAGCTGGAAAGCACCAGGCTTTGTTGGCCCTCATGGTTTTTATGGAAGAGCACATGAACAACCTTCCTGAGTTGAGTGTTGGCAGGACCTAAACAGAGTCCCATGCCTCTCAGTTTGGGATATAAAAATAGCATGGGGGATAATGGGATGGTTCAGGGATATCTTAGATTTTCCTCTCTGCAGAACCATGACAACCACTTCCGCGGGGTGCGTGTGGCAGTGGCTGTGCACTGTGGCTATGGTGAGGAGTTGGAGAAAGAGGTGCAGCTGATGTGGGTCCGTTCTTCACTCAACAACTAGAGTAGTCTTTTAAAAATGCTTACTTCCCAAAGCCCTGTAATGATGATTAATTGTAGGAAGAATAAGTTGCATCACCTTTGATGAGGCCTGAAAGGCTGTGTTGGTTAGTTTCTGCTGGGCTATGCTGGAGCAACATCACAAAGGCTTTTAGCCCCCAAGGTGTATTTCTGGTGCACATTGAAAGTCTGCCCTGCTTCACATGATGTCTACAATCCAGGATCTGGGCTGAGGAAGCAGCTGTTGTTTCCATCTTGTGGCAGAGGAAAAGAGAACAATGGCTCTAAGTCGTAACGGCTCTTAAAGCTTCTTCTCAAATTGGTGCATGTTTATCACTTCTGCTCCTATTCCAGTGGTCCAAGCAAGTGAGACAGTCACTCATTGTCACCGTGGGATGGGACACAGAATCCCCCCACTGGATAGCAATGCAAGCCACAGGGCAACGGACAGGCATGCACAGCCCTCTTACAGGGAGGGGCAGTGAATGATTGAGAACAAAGGCCCTTTGCCTCCTGGCTGTGCCTAGCTCCCTGCCCTTTTCTCCCTCCACTCTTTCAAGCCTCTCATTCTGCTTTGACCCATCAGCTTGTGCTGTTCTCAAACACATCAGCTTTGTCCCTGCTTCAGAGCCTTTGCCTGCTCTTTCCTCTTTCGGGAATGCCCTCCTCGCTATGTTCAGCCCCCTTCCCCAGATGTCACCTCTCCAGGGAAGCTTTCCCTAGCTGCCCATTCTACTCTTCCCCACTGCCTCTGCTTGGTTTTTCCTAGTATACAGTATACATGGAACCACATGTATACTGGGAAATTACTAGATTACTCATTTGTTGTCTTTCTCTTCCAGTAAACTATAAACATCCTGGGGGCAGGGACTTTGTCCTCTTTAGCTCCCTAACTGGTATACCAGATGCCTGATATCTGGTGGCCTTTTAATAATTAGATGTTGAATGTGAATGGCTGATCACCTGTGGGTCTCAAAGAAAAGAGGCTCCCAGCATGTGGAGAGTGACCACCCTTTTAGGAATAAGGACAACCTCTCCCTGCCTGCCTGCTTCTGTCCTGCTAGAGATGAAGCAGTCACATGCATTCTTTTTAGGCCCCTGGATGGAGAATTTCTCTTCGTCTGTGAGCTTAGCCGGGAGTGGGTAGCAGGAGCCAAGTGGGATGAAGTGCCTGCTCGGCAGCCCCTGTTGAATTAATAACAAGCTGCACCCTTCAGCAGCCCTGCTCTGTGAGTGTAGCAAGTGGCCAAGTCCTGCCAAGGACTAGGGGTGTCAGGGGGAGGGGGCAGGGCAGGAGGAGAGGAGGTCAGCTGGGGTCTTGCTGCCCCTGTCCTTGCTTGGATCAGTGTTTACCTCAAAAATAGCAGGAAATGCAGCAGCTACGACAGGTGGACGAGGGAAGCAGAAAATCCTGGCAGGCATTCCCAGAAGGCAGGAATCACACATGACCAGCACCTGGCTCTGTTTAGAGTCTTTTTATACCCAGATGAAAATGAATCTGTCACGTCGGTCAGAGCCAGTGCTCCTTGGTGATTCTGTGAGTCCTGCCTCTTGTACTGGCCTCCTCTTCTGCTCTGCTTATACTTATCAACACCAGCATGGACAGTGCTGTCTGGGCTCCCACTCCAGCCCTGCCCCACTTCAGGCCTCAGGGCACTTTTGTCTTGTGTCTTTGGAAGTCTCTCCGGCTGCTGCAGCCTTGGCTCAGCAAGCTGGCTTCTCTTGGGACACCAGCAAATGGACAAAACACATGCAGCACATAAATTGTCCTTATCGACACACACCGTCTCCCTCTCTCCAACGGCTGCAGGGAGCTGTGAAGCAGGCTTCAGGGGGGCACCCTGGAGGATGCCACAGTCCTTGGCATCCTTTCACTAAGGTGCCCTTGTGCTGGCGGAGGGTGGAGATTACAGAAGTCACAATGCCATTGCCCAGTCCAGGGTCGGTTAGAAATAACCCGAGATCCTGTGGCTACAGAGCTGCCCTAGGAGATGCTTCACGGCAGGTAAAGAGCTGTCCACGCTCTGCCCTAATCCCTGCTGAGCCCAGGAGTGAGTTAGGGATGGAGACAGCTCTGCTATGGTGTGATGACCCTTGGTGTGGGCAGGGCCAGTGGTCACTGGAACATGCCGGCATGGCCATATGGGCTGTCTTGACCAACATCTGTTCAGACTGGTTGGGTGTTCTGCCTGGGCAGTGCCCATCTGTTCCAGTTGTTAAGTACTTTGAATAGTATTTCGAATAGTATTTCTGTGTGGCGGTCTCATTAATCTATAACCCCAGTGGCTGAGCTATGTGGCCACAGAACTATAGACATTTGCACTGGAAAAATGAGGAAGAAGAGTTCAGTAGCAGGATGCGGAAGGGAGGGATTTTAAGTGAAGGAAGAGTCTGGGCAAAAGCCGGGAAACAGGAGAAACCTGCGATGTTCGCGGCTACATCTTGGGGACGGTCTTATGAAAGTGTTTGATGAGGAGGACCCAGGACTAGTCTTTGGGGCTGGCCGGAGGGAGAAGGAACAAGATGGCACCTTCCTTGCTGTGGGATTGAGAACACATGAGGTTTGCCCTGGGTCTGCCGAGGTATTTCACTAAGGGGTTTGCACCTTGGGAACAGACTGGGAAACCTGGACCCAAACATGGAATGTGACAGGCCAAAGGTCACAATGGTGAGTTAGTGGCAACCCCAGGGTCAAAATGATTGTTAAAGAGAGTCTGTTCCACAGAGATCTCTGTCTGTCTGTTGAACTCCATTTCTCTTTTGCTTTTTTGTCTGAAGTTGAATAATACAGAACTTTCCACCATCCAGACTCCCTCCACCTGGCCTTCCTCTCATCCTACGGGAAGCCACCACACTGAGGGTTGGGGCGCCTCTTTTGTTGAGTTTTCAGGTTTTGTGAAGGCATTTTACAGGCGAACTCACTGAGTTACAACTCAGAGGTTGACTAAAGAATGTTCAAGCCACATTCTTCACAACCCCTGCTCCCAGGGCTCTCTCCTCACTGAAATAGAGTGAAAATGTGGAAATTAGCTCTTGAGCGTTCCAGGGCTTAGCACATTGATTTATACAATTGTCTATTGGCATGGCCTTGGAGCACACAGGAATGGGCTTAACATTTATTCAGAAAGAGACAGGTTATCAATTAATGTTAATCATACCTGCTCTTTCACTACTACTCCTCACAAGGAGCTCCGGGTGTCAGTCCCAAAGCCCAGGTCTAATCTTCACGGTTCCTGATGATTGGCCTGCCATGACCATGGGGTACCCTGGCAGGGTTCCAGAGGCTAGAGGCCTGATGGGTAGGACAGGGATAGAAACTCCCACCTCAACCCCCACCTCATCCAGAGCAGCTCCATTCCATCTGTATTATATATTGAGGTTTGCATAGGAGTTTATTTGGGCAGACATTAAATGACCAAATTTGAAAATCACTACTTGAAGTGAGCAAGTCAGTGAGCAAGCCATATAGCCCAGCTGAGTAGCCTGCTGTCTGTCATCTTCTAGTCCTGTTCAAACCTAGAGAGATAATGACAGGTGGGCCTCGACTCAGGGCTCCCTAGATCCAGCTGTAGGCAGACCAGGGCAGCCCAGTGAGCTCCTAAGAGCCAGCCCCATGCCACAGCTGCAGGGTTGGAGCTTTCTTTTGCCATCACCACCACTCGGCTAAACAAATGTCCAGACTCACATTTTTCTCCAGTGGGATCGTGTCTGCCCACAGCCAGTTCCCAGCCAAACTCATGTGTCTGCTGGGGTGCTGCTGGCCAGGAAACCTGAGCTGCCCTCTTGGCTGGCTTTGTTTTTTCTCTGGCTGCCGGGTGATGCTACCCTTTCTTCCTTCCTTCCTTCCTTCCTTCCTTCCTTCCTTCCTTCCTTCCTTCCTTCCTTCCTTCCTTCCTTCCTTCCTTCCTTCCTTCCTCCCTTCCTCCCTCCCTCCCTCCCTCCCTCCCTCCTTCCCTCCCTCCCTTCCTTCCCTCCCTCCCTTCCTTCAGCCAGAGGGCAAAAGAGGCCACCCCATCCCTTTTGGCTTTCCAGGGAGCCAGCTGGTCCAAGCCTCAAGTCCTTTGCTGCTGACATAGCCCTTTCCATTTCTAACAAGGCACAAGGCATCAGAAGGTGGTTTTTAGGAAAGAGTTGTTAGGGAAAGGTTGGCTGGGATTGCACCTCCCTTTCTTCTCCCCTTCGTTGACTTTGCTAATGCAGCAGGAGTCCCGAAGGAAGGCGGCAGCTGCAAGGGGACCATGGTGCCTATTTGTCCTGCGCACAGGAGGCCCAGCTGCTGCGATGCACAGCCCTGACATCCCGCCTCATCTCCTGACCCGGGAGGTGGGGTCTCTTATGAAGACACCTTGTTTCTTTTTGCTTTTTCTCTTTCTTCTTTCTGTAAAAGCCAAGCAATACATTCAGCCCGGTGAAGGAAAGGATAAACGGGAAACCTCTTCTTAATTGGCTTAAGGCCATCGCACACATTACCAGGTGCACTCAAACTGCAATTTACTTTTTAATTAAAATTCTTTTTACCTGCAGGAAAGCTGAACATTGGGCCGGCATTCTCTTACTTGAAAAGGGTGTTTTGGGGAGCAGTTGAAAGGATAAAATGTGGGGATTATTTGGCTTATTGAGTTTGATTTTTTGTTGTTGTTGTTCTTTTTATGCTTTTCGGCTCCTTCTCATGGCTGGCTGTCTTTTGCTAGCCAGTGACCTGCAGGAGCATCAGCCCTGGATCCCTGTAGAAACCTGATGGCTGCTGGGGTTCTCCTGACTCACCTCCTCCCTGCCCTTATGCCATGGGACATTGTCAGCCTTCGAGGGAGCTCAGCACCTTCTGGGGCACGTGTCACAGTCTCCTCTGTGTCTGGCTGAGGCTTGTGTGCCTGTGGGCCATGTTTTGCCCCAGGTCAATGCTGGCAAGAAAACCATTCCCTCCTGCAGTTCTGGGTGAGGCATTCAGAGCACTTTCATTTCAGGGAAGATTTGAAGGGTCCTGGGGATAGTCACATGTTGGAGCTGAGGCTGGCTTTCTCCTTCTCCTATCAAATTGCTTCTTGCCCTTTTCCTGCCAAATGCCCCTGCCAATCTGTATTCCTCCCTCTCATTATATGACACAGTTTTTCCTTCCTGGAAGCCTTGGCCACACCAATACCAGCCAGGCCCTGTCTTCTCACTTATATTTAATTACTTCCCAAACCAATAATCTTCCTAATGAAGATGCTCTCTCCCTCAAAGTGCCAGCCAGGAGCTTGTCTGCCTCCTCTTGACATGAAGACGAGAGCTTCCCTCTTTCCTAGGGCCTGGTCCCGAATCCCCCATTGCTCCTGAATCGATTTGGGGTATTGAGCCTAGGATTCTGTGCTTCTTCAAAAGCTCCAGCCCAGTGTCTCTGGGCTTTACTTAGGCCTCCTTGTTTGGGGGTTAGAGAGTGGACACAGGCCCTCACCAGTGACAGTCTCTCTAAGAAAACAGGAATTGGAGGGGTGGGGTTTTTGTACTATGCAGTGTATGAATGGCTTCCTTTCTGGCACACAGTGGTGACTCAGCTGCTGATATACGAGGCAGTTTTCAGAGTGGGTGGAGAAGGTTCAGATCTGACCTGCCCAGGAGGAGGGCTTGACAGCTGGGCTGCTCCAGCTGGTGCCAGGTTCCATTCTGGGGCCTGGGGCAATTCAGTGGCTCCCACAGTGGTCGTCTCTGCTCATCTTTTGAATCCACCAGGGTCTGGTGGGTGTGAAGTTGAAAGATGATGACAATAATCAGACTGTGGCTACCATTATTGAGCCCTTGGAATGGGCCAGGCACTTGCTGAGTGCAGCACTGCAGGTGTGTGAGGTGAGTATCATCATTCCCCTTTCACAGATGAGGAAACTGAGCTCAGGGCACACAGCCAGCCAGCACTGCAGATATGTGATGCATCGAGGTGACAGTCTGACGGTCTCAAAGGCAGGGAAAAGAGTTAGACAACTGCTGAAGTCTGAGCTTTGGCCTCCATCTTGTCCTGAACAGTAGTGAAGGTCTGCCTTCCGCCAGCCACCCCATCTGCTCTGTCTCTGTGGCACTAAGGGTGTGCATTCCCACCGTGAAACTGGCCCTCGGGCCACGGCCAAAGGAGAGAAATTTGTTCTGTGCAAAAGCAAAAACAAAAAAAGTGGTTGTTTAGAGTTCAGTTTATAAGAGCACATTCTCATCTCAGATAATGTGACCCCCACATGCAGACCCCGATCTCATTAGTGCCATGCACTAACCCAGCTAAGGGAACAGGCCCAGCCCCTAGCCCAAGCTTCAGAGTTGGGTGGGTCTGGGGTTGAGTCCTAGCTTCATTTCCTTCCACCTGTGTGGCCTCAATTTCCTAATCTGTGGAATGGGATACTCATCTTTCCTCATATGGTCATTATGAAACTTACGCAAAACTCGCACGTTCAGAGTGCCTGGGATGACCTCGAGTACATGCCAGAGTGTTGTAGGTAAACATTTCAACAGATGTTAATACCTCCCTACCGCTGGTCCAACCCCACTGTCCTCTCTTGTATCTGCACCTGGTTAAAGCCACATCTTGTGGCTGATCTCTTTGGGGCAGTTACTATAGCTGGAATGATACGATACTCTGTCATTTAGATGTTTCTTTTAATCAGCCTAAACCCAGGCTGTGAAGTCAAGATGGCTCTGCATGGAGCCACAGCCTGGTGAGCAGTGATGAGGGTCTGACCAAGGTCCTGTCGTGGAGTCAGTGCTTGGGAACCTGGTCAGGTGCAGTTGGTGCAGGGGGAGGATTCTGGCTAGAGAAGGGCAGCCTGGGCTCCCCTATGCCCTAGGGATTTCACACATGCCAGGCTGCCTCTGCCTTCTGGAAACAAATGTACAATAGGTAGGCCAGTGGTTCAATGGAAGTGCCTGAAACCCTGGCTCTGTCCCTTTCTATGTGACCTTAAGTTTGTTGCTGCACCTCTCTGAACCAGTTTCTTCTGTGAAACTGATGATCAGGTCACCCCCCCAGTGAGGTTGTGACTATTGTAAGTCTTCCATATATATGGTTATTATTTTCAATATTTAAGGCAGATGTCGCATTTTTTCCTCAAAGGAGTGGCCATGATGATAATTGGTTTTGTCTAGAATGGTTGATGACTTATCAGTGAGGTCCTCACTTAGCTGAGTGGCTCCCCTCCTTCCTTCCTTCTTTTCATCTTCTCTCCTTTCTCCTCCCTTTCATCTTTTCACAGCATTTGCTGTTTTCCAGACACATTGTGCTGGGTGCTGGGAGGATGTGAGGAAGGGGAGCAGCTGACATCCTCGCGGAACTCATGGCCTCATATAACAGAAAACAGAGCAGGAGTTCCAAGGCATGAGAACTCAATTCAACATTTTCCCGAAAGGAATTTTGAAGTCGTCTTATCCAAATGAAGAGACTGAGGTTCCAAAGGGAGGAAGGCCTGGGCCCAGGGTCTGCAGGCTCACATCCAGCCTCCTCACCTACCCTCCTTCATAGGCAGCCTTTGTAGGCTCCCTTCTCCTGAGAGGCCAGGGGGTGGACCTTGCCTTGGATGATCAGGTAAAGCTTTAGTGGGCAGAAAGCTGTTTAGTTTGGGAAGAGAAAGATGTAGCGGGTAGGAAGGGGGTTCCAGGAGGAAGGAATAGCTTGAGCAAAGATGTGGCAGCCTCAAAGCAGAGGCTGAACCAGGGATGGCAGGCTCTGGAGTGGGAGAAAGGTGCCTTGGTCCTCCTCCTGTCCTTACATCCCACACACACAGACTGTGACCGTTCAGTGGCTTACAGACGCAATGGACTGGCTTCCACTGCTCCATACCCTGCCAGGAATTAATTGTGTTCATGGTAATGAGCTTGGAGCCTGGACGCTCTAGATGGGCTTAAATAAACCTCTCTTAAATGTTGGATTTATGATGCATTTTGCATAATAGTAGCAGTACTCAGCCAGGCACATGCTAGATAGATGAACCCAAATACTTAAGGAAACCTGGTCCAAGAACACCAATGAGAAACACCTCTTGATAAATCATTGCTATTAATTTGCATGCTTTGGGTCTGAGAGGCTGGAGCAAACAATTCTTTAGCCTCCTGGGATTGTTGAGCAGTGAGCCTTTATGAACACTCAGAGTAATTTATACTAATGCTTCTGCTCTGTCCTTGCTTTCCTAACACGACTCCTTTGCTGGGAGAGATATTAAATTGGCTCCATCTGTTTTGTGTGGCACTCTTAGTTGTCCTGCAGAAGGGATTGCCTTTGACATCAGCTCCTGCCTGCATCCAGAATGTCTTTTGCTTCCTTTTAGCCATCTGGTATGTGCTGGTAGATGGACTTTCATGATAGGAAACAGGCCTCGAACCTAAATAAACCTTATGTGATGTCATGATGACCACGATGCTGTGAATTCCTTTAAGTGGATGAAAGGCTAAGCTAGAGGCCAGGTCTGATGCTTCTTCCCGGAAGATAGGAGATCATGTGGCATAGCCAGAATTTGGATGTAATTAAGAATTGAGGGAGGTTCTTATGTTTTGATATTAAAATCAGGTCTTTAAGTCCAGACCAGGGGGATGGCTCACCCATGGTACCTATGTAGCCTTCAGGTTCTCTACTCCCCCAGTCTAAGGAGCAGATTTGACCAGATTTCTGGTCTGAGCAGGGCTGGGATTCATTTGTAGCCTTCAGAAGCCATCTGCTTTCTCCAGCGCCATCTATAAAGTGTGGTTCCAGTTTTTTGGGTCTGACCCAGTGTGCAATTGTCCTATAGGCAACCTCAGGGAAAGGTAACCTCTCTGTCACTCAGGTACCGATAGAACTTCTTATAAGGCAGTATGTACCCTTCCTCTCCCATGGGGCGTGGGGAGCCACACACCTATAATAATTGACTTGCTCAGATCGTGCTCTGCTTGTTGAAAGATGCTACGGTGTCATGTGGAAAGCTCAGGCTCAGGGGCCTAGGTTTGGTGTCAGCTCTTTCTCAGAGTAGTTGGGTGACCTTGGGCAGCCATCCTAATTTCTCTGAACTCTGCCTTCTGTAATGAGATGTTGATAGAATGAATGACCCCTCAACATGCACCAAATGAAGGTGGTGCACAGAAAGCCCCAGCACAGTGCTCAGCACCCCACCTTCTGCAGTGGGAAGGATCGCCATCCAGCCTCGGGAAGTTACCGGCGACGCTCATGCATGGGCATCTTCCAAGTGGGTTTATTGAGACCATCATGAGGATACAATATAGGAGACAGGACATCCCCTTCCATCTCATGAAGTTTTTGGCCAGAGAGAAACTCTTTCTCTCCTCTGAGATCCTGCTGTTTTCTAAAGATTTGTTCATAGCAACTCCTTGTTCTCCACCAGCCTCTTGCTAATCCAGCTGGCACCTCTTCCTGGGCGGACTGAGGCTCCCACTATCCTTTCCCCTTTGCTGGGCATCAGGTTCTGCATCTGTAAAATAAGGAAAGTAAGACCTAGTCTGGCATGGTTGTTGTAAAATTTTAATAATATATCCTATGAGCAAGTTCCTGGCACCAAGTAAGTGCTCAGTTAATTGTGGCTTTTCTCCTTGGTTTGGCTGATACTTAGGTGGGCATATGTACCTTAGCATAAGAGAAGGAGAAGGCAGAAATCCCTTTTATTTCAGTCTGCCTGGCCTTCCCACAGGCACTGGGATGCTGTGGCCCCACCCGGGGGCAGGGAGCTTCATCTTCAGTATTGAAAGCTGTGTGTGGGGAATCTCTGGGACATGCATGTCAAGTATGAGTCAAGGCTGCCTGCCATAATGAACATGCTCTCTGGAGGGGCGCTGTGGCTCAGAAGGGCAGGGTTTTGGAACCAGTTCAATGTGAATTCAGACCACTCCTTTCTGGCCCTGGGACACCTTCATTGGTATCTCTGAGACCCAGGTTTCTCATCTGTAAAATGGGCTAAGATGACGTCCTCCTTCATGGGGCTGCTGTGAGGGCTAAGAGAAGGGACCACTTGAAAGGGTTTTGCACAGAGTAGGTGCTCAGTACATGGAAGCACCCTCTCCTCTTTGTCAAATGTACAAATGTAAGGGGCTATTGTTTTAAGACTTCTCAATATTTTTGGCCTCCAGCCTTGGCAATTCAAAATGGCAACTCATGCCCCGATTGGAGTTGTTACCGCCATTGTGTTTTCCTTCTTTCCTGTGAGCAGAAACTGGTGCCTGCTTCGTCACCCTAAAAGTTGGCAGGAAGGTAAGAGTTGTGAGGGCCATCTGTTCCTGGTCTTCCTCAGAAGGGCACCGGGCAGTCATGCTGAATGTTCAGGGGTCCTCCTGCACCATTGCTCTGTGTAGATCTTCACATCCCGATGCCGTTAGAGAGGGACATAGCAGGAAAGCTGAATCTAAGACGGCTTCTCACACAGACACAGCACTGGCCAGGAGCGACTGGAGTGGAGCCGGGGCCCTGACTCATGCCCAAGTTCACATCCCAAGCTGGATGTCTTTGGATTAGCTGCCTAACCTCTCTGTCTCAGTCATTTACCTTTAAAACAGAAATAACAACAGTAACACACTCACACAATTTTCATGAAGACTAAGTTATTCGGGCAAAGTGCTTCATCTGGTGCTGACAGTTGATAGATGTTAATTATTTTTATTATTTTACTCATATTGCCTCCCTTGATCCCTGAAAGCCACCCAAGGAGCAAGCAGGCCATGTATTTGTGTACCCCTTTTCTAGATAAAGAAACTGAAGCCAAGTGGTTACATGGTCAAGGATTCCACAGAAAGGAGCGGCTAGGCCTGGATCCCAGCAAGACGCTGCATGCCAACAGCATCCACACCACTGCTTGATGATGCCCACACCCTGCCGCACAGGCCTGCTTGCACAGGGAGAGCTGGAGAACCAGGAAAATACAGAGTCGTGTGCCGCCCCACCTCAGATCTGCTAAATCACGCTCTTCAGTGGGGGAGCCTGGAAATCTGCATTTGTAAAGTGCTTCCCGGGGAATTCGTATGCCCAGTTAGTGTGGGATCTGTGGTCTACACTGCTGGGCATAGAGCTCGCTGTGTTTTCCCAGGGCAGAGGGACAGGGAAGGGACTCTGGAATGAACAAACACCCACAGTCTGCAGCCAGGCAGATACTGTCGTCAGTAAGTTTTAGAGAAGCTTGTGGAAATGCAGACGTAGGGTCACTTTAACACACACCAATTTTTTTTTTTTCCAGGTCATTGGATATCTTTCTAGATAAACTAACCTCATTACGTATTATGGGATTTGTGGAGAAAGTCTATTTAAATGGGATTGAAACATCCTTTGTCAAGATAGCCTGGACACGGCTAATTGACAAGAGGTGGCCAAAGCCAGCTCAGCCCACTGCAAGGGCTCCTGGGCATGCGGTTGGTCTACACAGTGGGCCTCACTGCCCAGGAAGAGGCACGTCCCACCAGAAAGCCGGTGTTCACTGGGAACTGAATTTGATCTGACCCAGTCATTAGAGGACTAGAGCCTTGGGGGGCTTCTGGAAGCACAGGCATCCGGACTCAGAGAGCAGAACTAATTTAGAAGAGTTAGATTTATCACCAGATAACCTCATTTCCCAGGCTGCTGAGGCACTCATTGCAGACTCTTTGGTTTTCTGTTTCCACCACACAGAGTCAGGGGTTGATTCTCCAAAGACATGCCCATGGGACCTTTTCCTTTTGTGTCTGAAGGTAGCTACACACACGGCCCAAGGGTCAGGCTGCCTGGGTTGAATTCTTGGCCCTGACACTGACTAGCCAGGAGCTCTTGCATGAACTGCTAAGTTAATCTTAAGCCTTGATTTTTTCATCTGTAAAATGGAAAGAATAAGACTGACCTCATTAGGTTGCTGTGAGGGTTAAATGAAGGCAAGAAAGGAAATAGGCAACAAATTAGGAGGTTCTTACGGTGGCCTGTGGTGACTCAGTTTAGCATGTTAAATCACACACAGTGTGCTCAACCCAGGAAAAGTCGGGGCCCATGAAAAGCGCTCAGTGGATGTTAACTGTTACTAATAACCTCAGGTCTTTAATATAGCATGCGTTTAACTGGCTGGTAAGAGGGAAGATGTGGGGATAATTTGGAGAGTAACTCTTTACAGGCAAGTAAATTACCTATTCATTCCATTGTTCAAGAGTGTGCTGAGCCCTGAATGTGCCAGGCACTGTGCTCCTGCTGGGGATGCAATGGAGACCTGAGATCATTGCCTTCTCGCAGCACTTAAGCTGAAGCCTGATATTAAATGGGTCAGTACAGATTGCAGGAAGTGCGGTCAAGGCGAAAAATGGAGCATGTGAGAGAAACAAGGTGTAAGTAGGGAAATAAATCCTTCCTGAGCTGGGGTGGCCAGGGGGAGCTTTGAGACTGTGATCTGAGGGAAAGAAATGCTGGTTAGGTGAATTGTGGAAAAAAGCTTTCTAGGCAGAGGGCAGGGTCCCCCAGGAGGAAAAGAAAGTATGTTCTGGTGTGTTCAAGAAACCTAGGGAGGCCAGTTAAAGGCAGGGTAGGGGCCGGATGGCCGGATGAGGCTTGGGTCGTGCACAGAGGTTAGATCATGCAAGGGCTGGTGGGCTAGCTGTAAGGAGAGGGAAGCAGATATGCAGAGTGCAAGCCCAGCCAGGGCGTCTAAGAAGGGAGGAGACACAGGTCTGCAGTGCTATCAGGTTGTTCTGGCCACGGCATGGAGAACAGAGTGGGTGGAGGGCAAGAAAGGAAGCAGGCGACAAATTGGGAGGCTCTTGGGGTGGCCCATGGTGACTCTGTTTAGCACATTGAATCCCACACAGTGTGCTCAGTGCTAAGCTCTCCGGGCAAACCATGGTCCCTGAGATGGAGTTCTCTTTTCCAGCCAGTCCGGGGCTGTGCCTTCTGGACACTCTCAGCCTGGCTGAGCTCCCTCATGTCTCTGCTTGCAGAGGAAACAGGCTCTTTCTGTGTGTTTTCCCAGTCAGGAAAAGTCCAAGCGACATTCCCTCACTTCCTTAGTGGCCTGCTCTGCTTCTCTCCCTCTTTATAAATGTCCCCAAACCAAAGTTCCTCTCTTTCCTGAGCTTTTCCTGTCTCCATGGCCTGGCCTCTCTCTCTGTTTCAGTTCTTTTCTCCTATGGCTACCCCAAAGACCTCATGCCCTGTTTTGTGATCTCCATGTTTCATCTCTTCCCTGCTTGCCTACTTACCAGCAACTTGTATGTAGGTCACAGTCACCTCTAGTCCTGCTCTGGGGTCCCATGGTTAGTGCCGGGTGGAAGAATGGATGGATTCCTGTCACACTGGGTATTGTTCAGCCATTTCAGGAAGGACAGTTTGCCCGGGCAGATGGGACATAGCCCTTGGTTTAGTGAACTTGGCCTTGTTCTCCTATGCTACAATGTGGGTCCACCCAAACGGGGCTTTGGGAAACCAAAAGCTCCCAGGCCCTTGGACAGAGGTTCCATGGTCTGCAAGCCCTCCGAGATCAGAATTTCTTAGAAGAATTCCCAGAGAATGTGAGAAGCATGAGATGGTTTCCAGGACACATTGGCTGTATTTAGTGATCTAAAAGTAGGAATCTCACTCCAAAGAACCTTTTTCAAGCTTGGGGTGTTGGGGTGGGGGAAAGTGGTGGTCTTACCCAGATACTCAAAGCAGAAGATAAACTGCAAGTAGAAAACTAAAACCTTGAGCTCACTTCCATAGCGGTGTCTCTGAACTGCTTTTTTCTTTTTCTTTTTCCCCCTTCAGCCTTCCAAAGTCTAATCACCTTGGAGAAATAGAGGCAGCTGTTTTATAACTCTTGGTTGAGTTGTTCTTAATCTACCTTGTTACATTCTTGCTTGTCAGTCATTGACTACTGGGTGCCCTCTGGGTGTTAGTAAATCCTTGACTACAATGGCAAGGAAGTGGGTGGCCACAGAATATATAGGAAGTCAGGCATCAGGGAGGATCAGCATGTGTCAAATCTAGAAAGGCCCTCAGAGATCTCCTGATCAGTGATTTTGAAATGCATTTAGCTATAGGATTCTTGACTAAGCAAAATCTTACCTAGAAACCGAATTTGCACAGTAGGTCAAAACAGAGCCCATCTGGCAGAAGCAGAGGATGACGTTGTATTGGCCACAGGTTTCTTCTCATCTCAGTTATCTGCTGAGACATCTCCAAGGAAACCAATGCTGGATTTGAAAACCACTGATCAGTTCAGACAGGAATGACTTGTACATGGTCACCCAGGTCCTTGGTTTTAAGGGGGTCACATGGCCCAGTGACTTAGCCTGAATCCAAATCCAGAAGTCCAGACTCCTAGTCCAGTGCCCTCTCCTGTACATCTTGGTCTCTATCTTAGACACTGAGTATCCATTGGCTTTTGGTGTAGAGCCTCCCCAGGAGAGGAGAAGGGGGTGATTTTTACTCTGAGATCTCCAGCGGTGTTGCTGAAACATTAAACCTACCTTTTTCCTCCCTTAACCAGAGTCACTGGCAGTATGAGTCATGAACTAAGGGTGTTGCAGGGAAGATTTACTTCTTAAGGAGCCTAGGGTATAAATGGCTGGAAAATGAGTTATAGTGAAAATAGAACTAGGCCTGGGCTTTGTTAGGTGTGGGATAGGAGCCATAGGATATAGGTGCAAAGAGCTGGCCAACTCCCCAGAGCTACCTGCTACTCCTGTATTGGAGGGTAAATAGTCAGTTGTTGCGAAGTCTGGCTGCATAACAAACAACCTCAGCTCTCAGTGGCTTACAAAGCAAAAGTTTCTTTCTTCCTTATGTTACCTGGGCTATGCGTTGGCTGTAGTTCTGCTCCATATACTTTCTCATTTTGTGGCCTGCCTATTTGCTGCTGGTTGAGAACAGCAAGAGGCTGAGCCAAATTGTACAGTCACATTTACAACTTCTGTTCAGACCTGGCATCCTTCATGTCTGCTCACACTCTGTTGGCCAAAATCAGTCACGTGGCAATGCCTGGCAGTGGGGCCAGGCCTTTGTGAGTCACAAGGCAAGGGAGATGGGTTGTATAGTTCTCTTAAAGACAGGGTGAGGGCGGTAACTGCTAATTAATGCATTGTACCAGAATGGGTGTTTTGGGGTGATTGGTGGAAGATATATAGGGTGCTTATCTCCATAGGACATAGTCTTCGAAGACAGAAAGACTTTTTAAGAATTCTGGATCCTAACTCTTACAGACATTGAGAAAGTCAGATCCTTGATTCCCAAACAATGCCATCTATCCCTTGTGTGTAACTTCTGTTTGCATTTTTCTCCTTCATAAGAGGATATGCACCTGAGCTGGCTTGCAGAGGTAGTGATGGGCATCTCCTGGTGGGGCTGGCTGGGTCTGGGGCCCAGAGGGGCCCAAGAAGCACCACTGACTAACAATGCTTTAAGGCTATGCTTTGCAGGGAAGCAGGAGGGTAGGAGCACTGGAATGGTCATTCCTACTACCCTTCCCTCACCCCTTGCCAGGAATTGTATGTTTTGTACATTATGGTATTACTTTGACAGATGAAAAATCAAAACTGAATCTCTTTAAGATACCGAGCCTCCAAACGCCTCCACCTTCCCAATGGAAATCAATGGATGCCTACTTTAATGGAGGTGTTAGTGTTTTTCATGGTATTGATTACTAATAAGTCAAGAATCAGGAAATCCCACTCTGTGGGATCATTAGAGATTTGGATCTAGGTTACTAGGAAAAGTGTTGCTGCCAACCTTTGTCAACAGCTCCTGGCTCAGCAGAAAGCTTCACACAAATCACCTATGGGCTTGCAAGTGACCTTTGATCAGACAAATGCCACTTAAGGACCTGCTTTTGCTCCTGGCTGCTCCTGAGTCTACCTCCTGCAGGAAATTCCATACTGGATGACTGCTCGTTCTTCCGTAGCTTCTGAGGCGGGAATGTCAAAAGGAAGCTGTCTTCCAGGCTGTTGGATGAGGAGAGCAGGAATTCAGACATAAAGAGGCCTCAGCAGGATCCAGGAAGCTACACTCATTTTCACATTCAAATGACCTTCTCTGGTAGTGCACAACTAATCAGGGAAGGTGGAACACGTAAGCAAAAGTGTACCCACATCCACTCTGCAGAAAGACAACCCTGTGCTAGGTCATTTCAGAGGGGTCTGAAGGATGGAGGGGATTCAAAGTGGTCTGTTCATCAGGACCTTTTGTTCCTCTGAATTTTCTCAAGTTTCAATTTTTTCCAAACTTTTTATTTCAAAAGATTTCAAGTTCTAGAACTAGATGTACCATATGACCCAGCCATCCCATTACTGGGGATATACCCAAAGGATTATAAATCATGCTGCTATAAAGACACATGCACACGTATGTTTATTGCGGCACTATTCACAACAGCAAAGACTTGGAACCAACCCAAATGTCCATCAGTCACAGACTGGATTAAGAAAATGTGGCACATATACACCATGGAATTCTATGCAGCCATAAAAAAGGATGAGTTTGTGTCCTTTGTAGGGACATGGATGCAGCTGGAAACCATCATTCTTAGCAAACTATCACAAGAACAGAAAACCAAACACTGCATGTTCTCACTCATAGGTGGGAACTGAACAATGAGATCACTTGGACTCAGGAAGGGGAACATCACACACCGGGGCCTATCATGGGGAGGGGGGAGGGGGGAGGGATTGCACTGGGAGTTATACCTGATGTAAATGACGAGTTGATGGGTGCTGACGAGTTGATGGGTGCAGCACACCAACATGGCACAAGTATACATATGTAACAAACCTGCGTGTTATGTACATGTACCCTAGAACTTAAAGTATAATAATAATAATAAATTTAAAAAAAAAAGATTTCAAGTTTATAAAAAAGTTGCAAGAATAATGCAAGAAACATCTGTATGTCCTTCACCTAGACTTACCATTGTTAACATTTTGCTATATTTCTCTTCTCTCTCTTTCTGTATATATATACTTGTTATCTCCCTGGACCATTTGTGAATTAGTCATAGCCATTATGCCCTCTAAGCACTTCTGCAGATTGAAGACACCTCTCAAGAAAGACATCTCCTAAGAGCAGAGATATTCTCCTGCAGAACCACAATATATTCATCACACTCAGGGGAATTAATGTCAATACAATAGTGTTATTTACAATCCTCAGTCAGATTTCCCTGCTGGTCCCAAGAATCTCTTCATAGTGGGGCTTGACTACTTGGGCCAAATCCTGCTTGCTGCTTGTTTTCGTCAATAAAGTTTTGTTGGAGCACAGTCCCACTCATTCATTTACATATTGTCTCTGGTTGCTTCTGCACTACAACTGCAGAGTTAAATATTTGGGAGAAAGGCTGTGTATTCCTAAAAGTCTGAAATATTTTACTATTTGACTCTAAGATAAAGTTTCCCAACCCATGCATTAACATTTGTGTAATCCAGTATCTAATCAAGGCTCATGCTTTGCGTGTGTTTTTAATTTAAAAAAAATATGTGAAGGCCGGGCGCGGTGGCTCAAGCCTGTAATCCCAGCACTTTGGGAGGCCGAGACGGGCGGATCACGAGGTCAGGAGATCGAGACCATCCTGCCTAACACGGTGAAACCCCGTCTCTACTAAAAAATACAAAAAACTAGCCGGGCGAGGTGGCGGGCGCCTGTAGTCCCAGCTACTCGGGAGGCTGAGGCAGGAGAATGGTCTAAACCCGGGAGGTGGAGCTTGCAGTGAGCTGAGATCCAGCCACTGCACCCCAGCCTGGGCGACAGAGCAAGACTCTGTCTCAAAAAAAAAAAAAAATAAATAAATAAAATATGTGATCCCTAACTTATGAACATTCTTTATATACAAATGACAACAGGTTTCCTGGCCTGATGCCCTGAGACTTTATGTTCTGCATGCTTCATCCATATCTCTCATCAATTCCCTGTGAGGTCCCACCTCTATGGAACATCTAGTGACATGAGTATTTAGGTGCCATATCCTTGTTCTTTGATCCTGTAGCTTCCTTTGCTCAAAACACTTCTCTATACTGTCTTAAAGATTTAGTGCAAGCACCATCTCTTGGAAACCTCCAAAACCCTTTGAACTCCCTTTCTCAAGACCCCTTTACCCACCATCTGGTTGTCTAAGCTCCCAAGACTGACCGGATTTTCTGATGTTGCAGCACTGACCACACAAGTGCATTGATCTATTTTCTGTTAGTCTCACCCACTAGTTTGTGGAGGCCTTGAGGGCAGGGTCCACGTTTTATTCATCTGTGTCTCCTTGGTGCGTAATATAAGGTCCTAAAATGCTCAGCCATTGTTTACTGAATGAATGAATGGATTCCTCCGTGGTGCAGGGGCTTCTTTCCTATTCTTAGGACCATCTTGCGGGATTTCCAGCCTCCTCTTTCTTCTGCTCCTTCCTTTCCCAGTGCTTGCATTTGGGGCACTTACCCTCATGCTTAGAGGCCTTAGATCAATCTAATGTAGGGACCAAAATGGGAGATGGAAGAAAGCAGGGTGGACTCTACTGAAGCCACAGGCATACCAGAGCCCTTCCTCCCCACCACGGCCCCTCTGCCACCGCCAGGCCTGTTTCAGCCCTTCACCACTCTGTTCCAGATTGTGGCAATCATTTGGTGATTGCTTAGAGTTGGGGATCCCAGCCACCCCTATGTGGCAGGTAGCATTAGCAGGCGACAGAAGGAGCACTGAGTGTGCTGGGCATCATCTCACTTGACCCTCATAGGCCTCTGGGGACAGGGCACTGTCCCCATGCTCCAGATGAGGCAGTGGAGGCACACAGTGATGGTCTTATGGTTAGGAAGTGTCAGAGCCAGTGTACAGACTGGAAGCTGGTGATTCCACAGCCCCTTTCCAGTCACTTGCAGTGTTCTCTAATTTCCCTTGGGAGCAGTGGTGTATCCCTGGCACCCCGAGTTTAACCTTTGAAGGAATGTATTGTCTTCTGCAGTGTTGGAGTTTGGGGCTAGGGTCTAGATCAGGGCTGTCCAACAGAGCAAGCATTCTGTGGTGAGGGAGATGTTCTAGATCTTTTCTGTTCACTATGGTATCCAGCAGCCACAGGCCACTTATGAACACTTGAAATGTAGCTAGTTTGACTTATTTAATTGTAATGAACATATTTAATTTGAATAACCATGTGTGGCTAGTGCCTACCAACAGCACAACCTAGAGTAAAGGTTGACCAGGTGTAGTCTAGGTAAATGTGCTGTGTGGGGTCGGCTGGCTGGAGACTTCTTGGGTTAACAGGGTTTTCATAGATAAATTGGTATTAAATTCCAACCAACCTCATTAGCTACCAATTTGTTCTGGAATTGGGGACTGCCTGCATTGCCGCCATGCTGATGAGCTCTGACAGTTTTCAGGTTTGCGTTTGAGGCAAATGACTCTTTCAGCCCTCAAATAAGGCAGAGGAAATGCATAGGGCCGCAGGGAAGAAAAGAAGGGAGGCATGGATGAGAAGACCCAGGGGGCCTCAAGTGATGGAGCTGCTTTATGTGCATTCTACTTCTGCTCTTCTGAGTGAGCGCTTGCCTGGAATCCTTCCAGGGATTTGGGTTCCCAGCTGGAGTTGCCAGCAGAGTGTGGACTCCCAGGGATATGCCTGTCATCCTAGGACCTGAAGTGGAGGCTTGACAGAGAGTCAAGTGCATGTCTCTTAATATGGGCATTCAGCTGAAGGCAGTGTAGCACAGTGGTTATGGACCCGGGACTTGCTGTCACACATTCTAGCGTGGAAGCTTATAAACTCTCTGGCCTTGGGAAAGTTGTTCTACCTCTCTATGCTCAAGTTTCTTCAACTGTAAAATGGGGTTAAGATCAGTACCTAACTCACTGGGCTCTTGTCAGAGTTAAACAAGCTGACATTGATTTAGCATGGTGCCTCACTAGTAATCAGCATCTAGTTGATCGTTGCTGGTTTTTAGGGCGTTGGAGCAAGCCATCACGTCAGATCAGCATAGCTCTTTATATCCTGCTCTCTGCATTTTTTCCCCTATCAACAGTTTCTTGCTTTCAGAACTCAAAATGCTTTGGGGAGCTTTGCAAAAATTTGCTCCCAAATCCTGGGAAAGTGTCTGTTTTCTCATCTCGTCTCCCTCTCTCTGAATATTTATAGTTCTGGATAGAAAAGAGCTGCTTTGATTTCTCAGAATAGTTTCCACAAAAGTGTGGTGCTGGGGAGGCAGGGCTGGGAGGAGAGAGTGTTAGACTTGGCGTTGAGAAGCTTGGGTTTGAATCCCACTTTCTGCTTGTGTGTCCCCCACCACCGACCACAAGCTAGCCTTAGGCTTTGAGCCTTAGTTTCCTCACTTGTGACATGAGGATGGAGTGATAGTCAGACGAGATGATACAGCCCTCTGCTTGCACCTAGAAGACACTGTAAATGTCAGTTAAATGTGAGCATTTAAATCCTTTTTCAGCTTAAGTGTTCAAACTCACAAGTTGGAAACTACTTGGGGCCCTTCATGGTGAGGCTTCCAGCTGGAAGGCATCCAGAAGCCGTCTTCAGAGTAATGCAGTTAAAGGCAGCAGACCCTGTCTGTCCGGATCTCGGCTATTCCTCTACCAACAGGCCTTACTTAGATGACTGGAGCAAAGCTTCCGGAAAGAAAAGACTGCAGGCGGAGCTGAAGTTGCCCTATGAGAACGAAGCCAGGAAGAGCCAAGTCTCTTGACCCGGGGAGGCGCAAGGTGGACAGCCGCATTCTGGATTGGGGAGGACGCATTTGGACTGCACCAGGCAGCTGGGCCCACTGCAAACAGCTGTTCCTCCACTGCTCGAGGGCAGTCTGTGGGGTGTGGTGGGGGGTCACCTCCTGGGCTGGAGAGCCTTATTTGCAGGGTGGGGGTGGAGGTGTATAGGGAAGCTGTGAAGCAAGAAACATCAGGACCAAGTTGGCAAATTGTAGAAGGCACAGAGAGAAAGAGCACATGTTGGAAGCATGTGGTTCCTGGGAGTCTCTTCCAATCTGCAAACTTCAGGGCTGTGGGGGTGCTGAATGAAGCCTGAGGCAGGGTGATGGGAAGGGAAAGCCCAGGCCTCGAGCTAGGCAGACCCCAGTTCAAGTCTTTTTTGCTTCCTTCCTCCATGTGACCTGGGTTAAATAGCTTCTCTCAGCCTTGAGGTAGCATCATTAAAATGGGGATTGAAGGCAGAGCACTTTGTGTTTGGAGGAACTTAACACGTGATTGAGCCTTTCTCCCTCTGGAATTTCATGATATGTAATATTTTGTTTGCTCCTCTGCTGACTTGCTTTGCTATTTGCAGATGTCTGCGTGGTGCCTTAAAATTGTGCTGTGCTGTGGGGTTGCTGGGGTAGGAGGGAGGTTTGATGGTGATGGTGGTGGTGGTGGGTGTTGCTAGGACAACTCCTGAAGCCCCAGTTCTGTGTACTTGAAGGCTCAGGGTCTAGGGGAGTACTATGGGTCAAATCATGTCTCCCCTAAAATGATATTTTGGAGTCCTCAACCCTAATACATCAGAATATAACCTTATATGGAGATAGAAACTTTATAGAACAAATCAAGTGAAAATGAGGTCATTGGGGTGGGCCCCAATCCAATATGACTGTTGTGTACATCCAAAGGGGAAACATGGACACACAGACAGACACACACTGGGGGCAGATGAAGTGAAGAGACACAAGAAGACAGCCAGCCAGAAGCCAAAGAGAGAGCCTGGAACAGATCCTTCCTCACAGCCCACAGAAGGAACCTATCTTGCTGGCACCTTGATTGTGGACGCCTAGCTCCCAGAACTGTGAGAGAATGAATATCTGTTGTTGAAGGCACCCAGTCTGCACCACTTAGTTAGGACAGCACTAGCAAACTAAAGCAGGGAGTGATCCGACGCCTCTAGTAAAGACAAGGGGTTAGGAGTGTGGTTTATAGACCGGAAGGCTTGGCTAGAGCCCTGCCCTGCACTCACTCACTGTGTGACAATGGGCAGGTCCCTTCACCCCTGTGAGCCATGGCTTCCTGGTCAGGGTGCAGAGGTACTAATACCTGTCCTCCTGTGGATCTGTGGTGAGGTGAAATGGGAGGGTGTGTGGTGGTCATTACTATTAGTTCCCTTGCCCAGTTCTCGTCTTCGCTTTCCAAGTAGGCAGCCTCCCCCTTGTTGGTTCTGCCCAATGGGCCACTCCCTACCCCAGTGCTTGGGAACCCAGGATTTCTGGAGGCAGGACGTGTTTCCCTGGGAAACCACACCCATCACACCTGGAAGACTTTGGGGAAGATCGCTGGGCACAGTTCTGCACTAAAGCTGGACCAGAAAGGGTTTCCTCAGCTGTATACTTTTGGGATGAATTAATGAAGTTAACCAGCCTTTCCTGGACATCTATTTTTTAGCTGACTCTGCTAGGCATTTTCACATTTGCTTTCTCACTCAATCCTTAACACAATCCTGTGAAGCAAGCATTATTACACCCATTTTGCAGACTGGGAAACTGAGTGTCACAATGCTTAAGTAACTTCCCCAGGTCACCTGGCTTATACATGGTAATTCAGCATTTGAATCCAGAATTATATGATTTCACATCCCTCCCTTTCCCTATAACATAGTGCTTCATTTGGAGAAGTGTTGGTTTTCTGTTCCGGAATATGGATTTGCCTGGGTGGCGTTGTGAGTGGAAGGTAGAGAAAGGCCTCCTGGATTTCTGTTAAGAGAAGGTGGCTAGGCTCAGAGGGAGTTTACTTCCCTTTTCCCTCCCCTCCCTTCTCAGCTCCCTGAAAAAGGCACCTCGCAGTTTGAGCGGCTGCTGTTTCTCATGGATTTTTAATAAAGATGATGAATGAACCAAGAATTGATAAGAAAAGGCAAATGGTATTTGGGTTATTCATTGTTCTAGTAAAATGTATTTTTCACTGCAGGTCTTAAGTGACTTTTTGGTTAAAATGCCATCAAAGAAAGAAAAGGTTAAATAAAATGAGTTTTCCATGGCAGAAGTGTGGACCAAGGGGCCTCTGCAGGACAAGACCCTGGGACAGCCAAGCGCTAGGCTTTGCCACTCCCCAGTGGCAGAGTTGTGGTACATTCTGCCAACAACACCCTTCTCCCAGAAAGAGGGCTAGAAGAGCAATTCCTCAAAAAGGGTCTGGCAGGAATCTCAGTAGTTCTGCTCCCTGGAGGCCTGGTGGGGTCTGAGGGCCCAAGAAAATGGTCTGTTTCAGCCCTGGTAAGGTAGGCAGGCACACAGAGCTACCCATGACTGCTGGGCTAGGGTCAGTATCCTGTGTGGTGAGCTGCCCTCCTTATCCTGCACAACCACACCTGCCGTGATGCCTGTAGCCAGAGGGGTTGTGTCCAGAGCTGTGTGGGGACAGGGCCCTTCCAGCTGAGCTCCTTGCCAGCTCTGAAAGAGGCTTCTTCCACAGGCAGGACTCAGACAGTTGCACTGGTCTGATGTCCCCAGGGAGATCTGCACGTTCCCAGCCTTACAGACATTGGGCACCAATGGGTGAATTGCCTTCCACATTAAGGATATTTTGTCTTTCTGAATCTGCTTTGAGCAAGTGTCTCTATTGTGATTTGAAGAGATCTTGTCAACTATTTTGTTTCATTCCATTACCTCCCATCTCATCCCACCCCATCCTATCATATCCTGTTCTGTTCCATCCCAACCCATCCCATCATATCTCATTTTATTCCATCCCATCCCATCATATCTCATTGTATTCCACCCCATCCCATCATATCTCCTTCTATTCCACCCCATCCCACCATGTCCCCTTCTATTCCACCCCATCTCATCATATCTCCTTCTATTCCACCCCATCCCACCATGTCTCCTTCTATTCCACTCCATCCCATCATATCCCATCCTATTCCACCCCATCCCACCATATCTCATCCTATTCCACCCCATCCCATCATATCTCATTCTGTTCCATCCTATCCCATCATATCTCATTTTATTCCACCCCATCCCATCATATCTCATTCTATTCCACCCCATCCCATCATATCCCATTCTATTCTATCCCATCCCATCCCATTGTATCTCATTCTATGCCATTCCATCCATCCCATCATATCTCATTCTATTCCATCCCATCCCTTCATGTCTCATTCTATTCCACCCCATCCATCCCATCATATCTCATTCTATTCCATCCCATCCCTTCATATCTCATTTTATTCCACCCCATCCCATCATATCTCATTCTATTCCATCCTATCCCATTCTATTCTATCCCATCCCATCCCATTGTATCTCATTCTATTCCATTCCATCCATCCCATCATATCTTATTCTATTCCATCTGATCCCTTCATATCTCATTCTATTCCATCTGATCCCTTCATATCTCATTCTATTCCATCTGATCCCTTCATATCTCATTCTATTCCACCCCATCCCATCATATCTCATTCTATTCCATCCCATCCCTTCATGTCATTTTATTCCACCCGATCCCATCATATCCCATTATATTATATCCCATCCCATCCCATTGTATCTCATTCTATTCCATTCCATCCATCCCATCATATCTCATTCTATTCCATCCCATCCCTTCATATCTCATTCTATTCCACTGCATCCCATTATATCCCATTCTATTTCACCCCATCCCATCATATCCCATTCTGTTCTATCTAATCCTATCCCATCATATCTCATTCTATTCCATCCCATCCATCCCATCATATCCCATTCTATTTCACCCCATCCCATCATATCCCATTCTAGTCCACCCCATCCCATCATATTTCATTCTATTCCATCCTGTCCCTTCATATCTCATTTTATTCCACCCCATCCCATCATATCTCATTCTATTCCATCCCATCCCATCATATCCCATTCTATTCTATCCCATCCCATCCCATTGTATCTCATTCTATTCCATTCCATCCATTCCATCATATCCCATTATATTCCATTCCATCCCATCCCATCCTATCCCATTCCATCATATGCCATTCTATTCCACCCCATTCCATCATATCTCATTCTATTCCACCCTATCCCATCATATTCCATTCTATTCCATCCCATCCCATCATATCCCATTCTGTTCCATCCTATCCTATCCCATCCCATCTCATCCCATCATATCCCATTCTATTCCATCCCATCCCATCCCATCATATCCCATTTTATTCTATTCTATCCCATCCCATCCCATCATATCCTATTCTATTCTATTCTATTCTATTCTATTCTATCCTATCCTATCCTATCCTATCCTATCCTATCCTATCCTATCCTATTCTATTCTATCCCATCCTATCCCATCCCTCTCCATGCCTTAAACACTCATGAGACTGTAGATAGTGTCAGGTCCTGTTCTAAGTACTGGGGAAACAGAGATGACCAAGACTCAGCCCTGCTATTATAAAGCTCCCTGTATAACAAAAGAAAGAAGCAGACAGTTGGGGTGTGATGCAAACAATAGATGGAGAGACTAGGCACCCCTCTCCCGTTTCCCCCAAGCTCACCCCTGCATATTTACCTGGGGAAGAAAGGTGGCTCGAGGAGAATGTGAGAGTGGAGGGGGTGGTCAGAAGAGGCTTCTTGGAGGTGACTATTGGGTTGAATTTTCAAAGAGTGGATAGTAGTTTGCCAGGCAAACAGCAAATCTCCATACTGGCACTTAAATACAACTTGATAGGTGCTGGGTCACATTCCTAGAATTTCACATATATTAACTCATCTACTTCCCTCTTAATAGCCTGTGAAGGAGGTGCTGTTATTTATCACCTCCATTTTCCAAATGAGAAAGCAGAGGCATGGTGAAACACCGTTTCTGAAGTGGTTGAGTTGGAGCTGGAGCTCCGGCGGACTATGGTGCTCACTCCTGTGCTGTGCAGCCTCTCTGGCAAGGTGGGGAGACACTCCAGACTAGAGGTGAGAAGTGATACTGTACTTGATCATAAGGGCAGTAAGTGAGGGCTCCAGTAGCCACTCCTCCTGGAGTGCAGATATTATTTTCTCTATGAACGAAGTCCCCTGAGCTAAGCTCTTACCCTCTGAGACCCAAGGTGAAGAGGCAGGAAGGGTTGCCACCTTCCCCCACCTCCAAAGTGCTTTCCTGGCCAGGAAAGCTGTGGAAATCCAGCATTGTGTCAGAAGAGGGGAGCTTCATCCCAGCCCTCTGGCTGCAGGGGCTCCCAGCCAGGAAACTCTGAGCCTGGGCTGGACTTTCCATCCCTGATGCTTCTAAAGAAGGGTGGAAACACTGCCTGACTCCAAGCATGAAGCAGGGCTATTCCTGTGTAGCTTGCCTCAGGCCTTGGACACACCCAGGCTCCACCTGCAGGGACAAGTGCTGTGCCCTCCGCAGAGCTCAGCCTCACCCTGCCTGACACCTTGCACATATGTGAAGCACACACGCTGAGGCATTTGCAAGCATTCAGCAGTAGGACTTTAGCCATTTTTTTCCTTACTTGTCTTTTTCGAGAGAAAATTGAGGATCCCATTGCATCTGTTACAAGGTATTGCCTTTTCTCTATTGTAAGATTTGTCATTGATTTAATCATCATTTTGCAGAGGGAAAAAAAAACACTACCACATTAAGAGTACACATTGATCGTAAGATTCACCATCAATCACCATTTCAACAACATTGCAATGTAAAAGAGAAATGGGGATATGAGAATCTAGGGGCGATGGTATTTTTCTAAACATCTTGTGGCAGAGGAAGGATATGTGTGTGGGGAGCTTATCCAGGAAGGCTGGCCCTGACTGATACTGGTGAGGGCAGGTGGCGGAGGTGCGCGCCCATCCACCCTTGCCTCACTGCCTTCAGTTTCCATCATACAGTTCCACTTTGGGGACATTTCTAGTAGCTCAAAAACACTCACAGCTGAATTCATTCTTCGGTTGAATTTGGCAGATAATCAGCTTCTGCTTCAAGCTGGGGAAATGTCAACTCAGTGGACATACACGGACCAGCTGCGATCACCAGGTATGTTGGAGCATCCTTGTGGTGGCTATATGGTAATGAGTGCCAGCCATGTGGCGTGAGGGCACCTTGCTCAGAGTCAAGGGAACTGGGCTGTAATCCCAGCAACCTCAGATGCCATTGCTTTGCTTCTCTGGGTCCCCAATTCCCATTCCGTATAGTAGGGATGCAAACCCATAGCCATAGCAGCTGACAGTTACCAAGGGCTAAGCGTGTGCCATACAGCATTCTGTGTGTCTTTAAAGTACAACTCATCTGATCCCCACAGCAACCCTAGGAGGGAGATATTTTTATCCCTATTTTTCAGATGAGGAAACTGAGGCACAGGGTTGGGTCCAGAGCTGAGTGGGGACAGGGCCAGCTGAGTTCCCTGACTGACAGCTCTGAGGGAGGCTTCTTCCATAGGCAGGACCCAGAGAAAAAGCAATTTAAGAAATTGAGTAATTTCTCCAAGGTCACACAGCCAATAAGTGGCTAAGACAAAAGTTGAATCCAAGCTCTCTGATTGTAGGGTTTATGCTTTTAAAAATGAGGGTACTACCTTACAGCAATAATTATTGCATTTAAAAAACCCACCATAACCATGTAAAAGTGAATATAACATAGAACTCCAATACTGAAACATTAAATGGCAATCTTTCTGTTAAACAAGAATGAGACTCAGAGACTCTCCTACTTGCAGGGATCTGGAGGCACCTCTGTGACACCCTGGAGTTCCTAAAAACAGTGTAAAGACAGCTAGACTGAACAACCTCATAGGGTGTGACACCCTGGAGTTCCTTAAAACAGCATAAAGACAACTAGACTGAACAACCTCATAGGGCCATCCAGTGTGCAGTGTCCTGTGTCCTGAGACTATCTGGGAAAGACCCAAGGCCTGGCATGGGGGCCTTACTGAGACCCATGGGTCTCCTAGGCAGACTAATGTTATGGTACCTCTTTATATTCTTGAGATATTTGTTCAACATTTTCAACATTTATTTGCTGAGGACAGAAAAATTGATTTTCTAATAATATCTGTACACCTTTAAAAAATGTTCTTTAGGCTATCATATGCACTGAGCATAACGTTTGAACTTGTTTGGGATTGTAGTTTACTGCACATTTTTCTGTTGCTCATAATTGGATAGCATTAGCCACTCCTATTAGCTAAAGATAATGGTAGTGTAGATTGACACATCATAAAATGTTTGTTCCCTGCAAATAGCCCTGTATGCTGCTTTCTTGTTTTCAGAATTTTAGCCAGTAGCTGGCATCATGAAGTTTGGTTTGCAGAGTTGCACGGTCTGTAGTTGCATGGCACAACTTCATTTGCAAACTGCAAAAATACTCAACAGAGGTAGGAAACTGCAGCCAGTGAGAAGTCAGATTTTTGTATTTAGTTTTACTTTTACTCAAGGGCACTATCTTGCACAGAAGCGAGACTAACTCACTTTTTGTGAGTTTTGTCTATTGCATAATTGCCCCTGGATATCTGAGTTGCCACTGCCATGTTGGCGACTTACTCCAGTGCAATCCCTAGACGTGGCACTTCAGGCTACTGTCAGGGCTGCCCAGTATAGGGCACAGGGTGTGTTCTACAAAATTCTACGGGTACACTACAGTGTGAATGGTACCCCATAGAGTTTTCCAGGCTGCACAGCCCTGATGGCTGACGCCTTAATCAAGCGATAGAGTTTGACCTTCACTCCTTAAGTTTACCCCAACTTCACGTAGTAGGAACGCTGAACCCATTTCTGCTTCCACCTCACGGTGTATATTCGGGCAACAAATGTCTCCCTTCTCTGGGTCTTAGTTTCCTCTGTGAAACCTGAATTGTTTATACAAGGTCCCACCAGTTCCACATGATTGTTTTGCTTTATCCATGAACTTGGCGCTGATGGTCTGTTGATTTCTGGTGTTGGCTTAAGTGTGGTCTAGGTTAGAGGACTGAGAGGAAATAAGGGAAAGCAAACCAGATCAGTGTCCAGATGATCCTGCTCTGCGTTCTTGTGAGACCCCAGCCTCTTTCCTGATATGTGCTTGAGGTCTTTGGAGAAGATTCCATGTCTTTGAGACAGAGTCCACTTGGTCTGGTAGAGATGCATCCCCAGTTAGGCTGTTCCACCTGGTCACAGGCATACCTGAGGAGGCCCCTAATCCGAGGAGGCTCTGGCTGAGGGAGGTGCACCCTTGCAGGAAGGCTTGACCATTACTTGCTTCCCTGGTAATTCTGTTAAGGAAATGAGGAAAGTCTGACAGGACGTGTCTTTAGTGGGTGTTTCAATTTCCTAGCGTTCTGTAATAAAGTACCGCATAGTGGGTGGCTTAAAACAACAGGAATTTATTCTCTCATAGTTCTGGAGGTTAGAAGTCTAAAGCCAGGGCATTCAAAGCCAGGTTAAAGTCCGTAGCCAGGGCCCAGGAGAGCTTTGTCACAAGAGACTCACACCAGACCTGTGTTTTAAGCTGCACGCCCGCTGACACGTGGCCACTCCTGGGCTGATGCTGTCGCAGTCTGGGCTCCTAAGCACTGGAGCGTGGATTAAGCCGGGGTTGGGGAAGATAAGAAGCCTGTTCCTGGCGAACGTTTACACTGTGTCAGGAAAATGCTCTTGAGTTAGATCTCCTGAAAAAAGAGAACCCTGCAGCCTGTTGGCTGCCAGAGAGGGCCTGGGTCCTTGGCAGCTTGGCTGGCATGAATGGTGGGGTGGGTAGGCACCCCCGCCCTGAGCAACCCATCACGGATCCTGAGCAGGACTCACCATTCAGTTCTTAGTTCAAGTCCCAATGACTCCGAGTTTCTTAGCTTCTTTGAGTGTCGATTTCCACATCTGCAGAATGGCAGTAATGATAGACACTTTATTGGGTTGTTGGTAAGATTTAATGAGACCACGATCTCAAAGTGCAAGGAAGGTGCCTGCAAGAGTAGATTCAGAGATTCTGTGTTTCCTTCCCAGGAGGCTGTGCAGGACCAGCCCTGTTGCCCCGCTCTGCCTGTCTGCTCCCTCCGGGATCCTCACCCCCTGCTCAGGGACCCTGGGCTCAGACAGACACTGTTGGAAACAGGCCCTGCAGTCCTGGAATCTGGATTCTCTTGCCTCTCCCCTGACACTTTCCATAAGTAGAGTGTCCAGGGGAGAGCTGGCTGTGTGTGAGCCATGTGAGGGAATCAGCCACAGTTCTTCCAACACAGCTGGTGAGATAGTGCCAGTTCCCAAAGGATGTTCCGTGGAACATCAGTTCCATGCCAGGCTCTGGGGAATAGAGTTCTGTGAACAAATACATTTGAAAATCTGTATCAGGAATGACCTAAATACACATTAATCACACTAAAGGCTTGGAGACACCTTATAGTAAGAAAGCCTGGTTAACTTTCAGGGTGTCTTAAATGAATTTCATTTCAGAAGTTTAGCTCCCCATTCCTCCCCCTCAATTTTTTTTTTTTTTTTTCATGTAACACTTGCTGACAAGCACAGGTAATGTCTTTCACGAAAGACACGCTAGAAGTCACTCTGGAGACAGATTACAGGTGTCCCTGAGGCTACCTGTGCCTCCCTTTCATGGTGGTCCCCCACTTTTCTCTGTGGCCCCCTCTCCACACAGTGATAATGCTTCTTCCAGAGCCAGTGGCTCCTGGAAAAGAGGGCCAGGCTGTGGCAAAGGGGAACAAGCCTACTGAGATGTAAGGAAGGGAGTTGGCAGGACTAGGAGGTCACAGCCATGGCTCCAGAGACATTGCTGTCCTCGCAGGTGCTTGGGTGCTTGGTACTAACTGGTCCGCTAAGTGGAGTGGGGAAGAAGCCACGGAGGGTGTGGTGACCACCTGGAAGGACGCATCGCTCAGCGGAAGATTGATTCCCCTTGCCTGTAACCGGCAAACCCTTTTGTAGTTAGGAAGTGCTGCGCGGGGGCCAGCAGTGCAGAAGGGGAGCAGTAATCAATGTATAATTATGGAAGTATCAGGCAGACAGAGCCCGAGCCGCTCGTGTCCTGTGTGGCAAATTCTCTGGCGCTGCCTTAGGGATGTGCCCATGCATTTTCTAAGAGTTAAATGGATTTCTCAGCTACACTGCGGACTTGCAATCAGGGACACGGCAGGCGACCTTGGCACCCAGCTGCGGGTGACTCAGCTCAGTGGTAAGTGAAACTTAAAGAGAGGACCACTTGGAAGGGCTCCCAGGGGCAGCTGGTTAGCAGTGTCTGCCATTGGGTGGGAATTGTGGGCGGGCTGGGGGGAACTTGGTGCTTCTCAGTCCTCTCCACATTTCTCCTTTCCATAAAAGGCCTTCCCAGGGACTCTCCCATTTCTTCTTCAGCGAGTTTTGAAGGCATTTTCCCTCCCCTGATTGCCCCTCCTGTCCACTCCATGGAGGCAGGACCCAGATCTTGGATTCCTTCTGGCTTGTGGAACTCTGGGAGAGGCAGGCAGGGAGGGGGTGACAGAGGCCTGGGTCCCGTCCATGCCCTGGGACAAGGCGGGAGCTGTGGAGGTGGGCTTTGCAGGGGCAGCCTTGCTGACTGGCAGTGGCTTGGTTCCAGTCGTGGCTGGCCCCAGGTGCTTGACTGGGAAGGCAAAGTATACATAGATAGGTCTTCTGAAATCCTGCAGCGGGTGTGAAGGTTTACTCAGGACCTCAGCGCCCAGTCCTGGTGGCATGGGAAGATACTAATCTGGAAACAGGAAGAGGTGAGATAAAGAAAGGAAAACTAGGCCAAACTTCAGAGTGGTTCTCGAACTTGAGAGTAAGTCGGAGTCACTTGGAGGGCTTGCTAAAATGTGGACTGTTGGACCCCACACCCCAGTTTCTGCTTCAGTGGGTGTATCATTTGGGCCCCAGAATGCATATCTCACAGGTTCCCAGGAGAAGCTAATTCTGTTGGTCCTGGGTGAAAAACTTGAAAACTACTGATCTAGATTAAACTCACCCAAGAAAGCAAAGCCCAGGGCTGTGACCCTTGGATGGGAAGCTGTGGCTCCTGGCAAACTGCTGATCTCAGTCTGGAGTGGCTCAGGAACGTGGGTGGGGTGTCAGTGGCTGGGCGTGGAGCAGAGTTCTGGAGGTGAGGTGAGGCTGGGACCTGGTTATTTAATAAAGCAGGCTCTTGTCTTTCTTGAGAAAGGCTGACAGAATCATGCAGAAGCTAGAATGCTGGATTTAGCCTCTGGTCAAAGACAGGTCCTTTGCATAAGGGTGCGGGGTCTGTGGAAATCACTCTGTTCTTAGCAGAGTCACATCTCCCACTAGCTTTGTCCACAGTACACCCCTGCTGTTGAGCCCTTACAAGGGCTGTAGGCTGACCCTGAAATGTTTTCTCATATTTAATTCCAACTCTGAGGCTGAGGCTAAGTAACTTGCCCAGGGTTTCATGGCCATTAGGAAGCTGGGCTGGGATATGAAAACTGTGCTGCCCATATGCCGTTTGCATTCACTCAATAGCCAATTGTCACACCTGTTGTCCCCCAGGCCCCATGCTGGGAGGTATCAAATGGGCCTGCCTTCCAGAAGCTCTTGGTCTTTTTGAGAAGGTAAAGGCAGACAAAGATAACTTTGGTACAACATGATGAGTGCTAATGTGGATGTCTGAAAGAAGGGGGCGGGAGGACAGCTGGAGGAGTTTCTAGCTTTTGGGGGGTCTTGGGCTCCTTTCCACATTTTGGCCTGGCAAGTGAGGGAGTGGGTGACCACAATTCTCACATGCATGGCTCACTGCCTGGAAACCCTGCCTCTTGTTGAAGACCTGCGTCTCCAGAGGGCCTGTGGCTGCTTTCTCCTTTTTCTTCTTTTCAGTGAATACATTATCATTTTTGTCAGGCCTCTGAGCCCAAGCTAAGCCATCATATCCCCTGTGACCTGCACGTATACATCCAGATGGCCTGAAGCAACTGAAGATCCACAAAAGAAGTGAAAATAGCTTTAACTGATGACATTCCACCATTGTGATTTGTTTCTGCCCCACCCTAACTGATCAATGTACTTTGTAATCTCCCCCACCCTTAAGAAGGTTCTTTGTGATTCTGCCCACCCTTGAGAATGTACTTTGTGAGATCCACCCCCTGCCTGCAAAACATTGCTCCTAACTCCACCGCCTATCCTAAAACCCATAAGAACTAATGATAATCCCACTACCCTTTGCTGATTCTCTTTTCGGACTCAGCCCGCCTGCACCCAGGTGAAATAAACAGCCGTGTTGCTCACACAAAGCCTGTTTGGTGGTCTCTTCATATGGATGTGTGAGACAGTTTTCCTTTCTAAAATTCTTATTGCAGCCCAAGAAATGGGCAGTAACCTGGTGGCTCTCCCAGTTGGCTCTCACCAACTTTCCCAAAACCTTCGCCTGCTTTGTTCTCTCCATGGGAGTAAGCTATCACAGCCACCCAGTCTGAAATTAAGGTCACTGTACCCTTGATTTCAAGGAAGCTCAAAGATGCTAAAGACCTTGGAAATTTCTGGGCTTTGGGAATCTGTTTCCACTCCATGACTTCAGATATGACCTCAAGCACTAGAGGTTCTAATGGTGGAGGAGAAGTAATGGGGTTTGAAGAGGGCAGGCTAAGGCAGTGGTCTTGACGCCAACTTGTCCTTTTTCCTTCAGGGGAGGGTGAAGAACACCTTGTTCTATGACAGATCTCTGTTGCATAAGAAAAAAAATCAAGTGTGGCCCACATATAAGTGGATAGCAACTTTATTTAGTTTACTTTTCCTCGGAGAGAAATATAGAGTATTGTGCTGACCCACTTAAAAGAAGTTTATTCTTTATATAAATAAAGTGAACTTGTTATAGAGTATCTGAAAAATGTTTTTGGTTATTTTCTTTTGGTCTTTTTTTTTTTTTTTTTGGTCCTGTATAGAGTTTCAGTTTTGTATCCAAAGTTGGATCACCCACTAAAATGTGACTGCTTCAGAATGATGTTGCATCTCCCCCAGGAAAAGTGAAATTCCCCCATTGCACACCTCACTGTGTGTTCCTCTTCCTCTCCATGCAATAACAATTAAATCTCTATGAAGACAACTATTCGCTTAATTGTGTAACTCCCCTGGAACTACAGTATTCAGGATGGTAGCTACTAGACACATATGGCTGTTTACTTTTAAATTAGGTGAAATTAAAGAAAATTAACACTTAGCTCCTCTGTTTAACTAGCCACATTTCAAGAGCCACATATGGCTGGGTGACTACCATCTTGGACAGCGCAGATCTAGAACATTTCCATTAGAGAAAGTTCTGTTGGATAGTGCTGCTCCAGACAGTACACTCCCATGGCATGGGACTCCTGTGGTCCTTACCTGTCTGTGTCAGTGAGTATCCTATGCACTTGTAATCTGAGAATCTAGGGAAACTTCGGAAATGCTTTATTTCTAAATTATGGCCAATTAGAAAGAGGCAGATGGTGAGGAGAGAAAAAAAAGGCTTTCAGAAGAGCCCTGTGTGACAATGGTTGGGGGTGGGGGTTACACAGTTCTGGGCCTCACATGGCACAAGAGTTGGCCAAGATTCCGCAACTGCAGAGTGCTAAAAAAAATCAATGTGTCTAGTTGGAAAACTGTGGGAATGGGACTGCCTTGAAATCCCCTTGCATCATTTTCTGAGAGGTCCGAAGCATGGAAGCCTTTGGAGAAGAGGCGTTATCAACCTGCTCATCCAGGAGACTAGATCCCAGGGTGGGCTGTAAGCTATCATTGTGGTCTAGACACTGTACCCTGTGTTTCCACCTGGACTGGGACAACTGGTGCCTGTTTTCTGCAGGAGCTCAGAGCTGAGCAGTCCCTGCCCCTGTGTCTTACCTGCTGGATGCATTGGTTTGTAACACCCTGTAATGCTGCTTGATTCTCTGCTCTCTAGAGCTGCCATCGGAGTCCTGTCCTGGAGGCACAGGCTGCCTTTTCAATGGCATCTGCCACTATATAATGTGAGCCTTCCTCAGCTCCAGTAGGGTCCAGTGGCCAGATCTGGGTGGCTGGCAGCTTGGCTTTTTGAGAAAGCAAATCAATCAGGACAGGCCCTTGACTTTGTTTCCCCAGCATGCCTTCCTCCCCTCCTCCACCCTTCTTCAGGCATAGGCTGAATAAGGAAGGGAGCAAGTCTACAAGGATATTTGAGTGGGTTAGGTTGTCCTCCAGAGTGTCAGGGCAGGGGAGGGCAATGCTTAGGGTCCCAGCCCAGCCACTAGGGTTGTAGCTAGAGCAGTTCAAAGAAGGTTACCTAGAAAACACTACTTGAAATAAACACCACCTGTATGCAATGTGGGAGAGGAAATGGGGATAGTGGGAAAGAGTTGTAGGCCAGAAACGCTAGCCAGTGGAAATCAGACTGGAAGGTCAGGCCAGATAAAAGGGTGCAGAAGGACTTAAGGACCAAGGTGGCCTGTGCCAGTGCCAACTTCTTACAAAGGACTGGGGCCAATTATTCCATTTGGATGGAAGCAGCCCCAAGCATGTGGGACAGAATGGTCTCATGAGGAGTGCTTGGCAGTGATATAGATGAAGATGCCTAGAAGTGCAGACCAAGCCTTTTTAGGTCATCAGCCATATCAGTTAGAATTAGGTTTAGCAGCAGGGACAGTATAATGAATGGCTTAAGCAAGATAGAAGTGTATTTCTCTCTCAAATTCAGGAAGTCTGGAGTTAAGCAATCTGGGACTGGTCTAGCTCTTCCAGGATCACAGGCCTGGGCCCTTTTTAGCTTGTTGCTGTCATCCTCAGCCCGAGCTTTCTGTTTGTGGTCTGAAATGGCTGCTACAGCTCCAGTCATTATGTGTGCGTTCTAGCCAGCAGGAAGGAGGATGGAGAAGCATATATCCCTTTTCTTTAAGGACAATTCTGAGGAGTTACATATACCACTTTCTCTTACATCCTACTGTCCATACTGTAGTTACATAGGCGCACCTAAATTTAAGGGAAGCTGGGAAATGTAGTCTTCTTTCTGGGAAGCCACATGTCCAGCCATAATTTGGGTGTTCTGGCTAGCAGTCTCTGCCATGACAGTTAATATAAAGTATATTAGTATGAGTGAAAGTGTAGATGAAGCATCTGTTGTTCACCAGGAAAACATCTATTGTAATTAGCAAAGAAGGTTTGTATTTGTGTTGAATTTTCTGCCATCAGCATAGAGATCTATTCATTGAATTTACATGTACTGCCTTGGATAAGAAACTTTTAGCCTACAAAAGTGGAGCTGGTCAAGCTGGGAAAAGTGATAAATTGTGCATGTGTTTACTCTTGTGTGCCTGAGGCTTACTGCATTCAGAACTTGTTTAGATGTGCAAAGTCATTATTGATGGAGAGGAGTGAATGATTTTGTGCAGATGGGCAGGAGGCCTTTAGAGACCTCCCCTCTGGCAAATAGGGAGGGTCTGGCCCAGGGACCCCAGGAGGTCCAGATGTCAGAGGGCACGGAGGCCATGAAGAGGTTCCTGTAAGCACAGTGGCAGGGGTCAGAGGCTGGCTGGGACAAGTAGGTCTTTGTGTTGGATGGAGCAGTTTTGTCTTAGTGCTTGGTGCCTTCCGAATGGGTGTTGGAAAGATGTTTTCTTGTGGTTTGGGATGACAGAGGCTGTCTCTCTCTTTCTTCTGCCTACTGCAGTCTCACTAGGGTGTCCCATGCAGTGCACTGGAACTGAAGGCAAGGACAAGATTGATTGGAAATGTCAGCTTGTACTCACTTTTGCAGCTAAGCCATTCAAACTTTTGGAGATGCAGATTGCAGCCTGTGCTGGGTTTATTTGTGCAACTATTGGCCGTATACAGTGTCACATAGTGATTTGAAATGATGGCACATTTAGAAAATCTGGTAAATGAAAAATGGTAAAGGTCTGTCCTGGCACCTTACATCATGAGGTAGGACTATTCTGGAATCCCCAAGCCCTTTCCACCAAAGGAGTTTGGAACTCAGAGTCATAAGATAGGGCCTGGAGTCCTGGCTCAGCCATTTACCCTCTGAGCAACTTGGGAGTTCCAGGCAGAAGGAATGACACATGCAAGGGGCTGTCAGTGTGAAGGAGCATGGTATGTTCCAGGAATGGTAGACAGAGCATACATATAGGGCAGGCTGAGAGGCTGGAAGGGCTGCCTTGAATGCCAGGCTAAGGAATTTGGACTTCCTAAGGAAGTACTGAATGAATTTTAGGCTGGGGAGGGATAGGATCAGATCTATGTTAATACTGCTCACCCCAGTTGCAGTGTAGAGGATGGTATAGAAGGGAATGTATGGATTCAGGGAGATGGCTTAGAACCCTAAGATTCATGGTAGCAGGGTCTCGAGCAGGGGCTTGCTTGGACAAACACGTCCTGTGGAGCAGGTTTGTCTTAACTCTCGATGTCTTTCTGAATGGGTATCAAAGAGGGGCTTCCTGCAGCCTGGATGACGGGGGCTGCCTTCCTTTGTTTGTGGGGAGGGAGGCATGCCTGGCAACTTCACAGAGGCCCAGGCCATGGGCATTGCCAGAAGCTGGGAAAGAGCCCTGGGCATCAGGCTGAGCAGGCCATGCTGAAGAGAGCCACCCCGAGTGCCTGGTCCCACGGGCCTTATTATCTGCAGCTGGCTTTGAATGCTCTTTGCATCATTCACTGTCTAGGGGCCTTGCCTGAGCCTGATTTTCCACGAAGTAGGTCAGGAGCTCCTCTGTGGCCGCCTCCACCCCCACCCTTCACTCCAGCCTTCAGGAAAGATCTGTCTCACCCAGAACTAGGAGAAGTTAGAGGACCTGGGTTCTGCCCATTGGAAGGCAAAGGAATGCACATGTTATTAGGACCTTGTTCCAAAGCAGTGGCTATCATTTATTGTGCACCTACTATGTGTATGCACAAGGCTAAATACTTTCTGTACATTTCTCATTTAATCCTCCCAGCAGCTCTTCAACATAGGCATTATTATTCGCATCCTTCATATTAATCAGTTTAAAAGTAGCAGCCAAGCTGTGTTTGTGTTTGAAAATGTCTGGCCAGGCGGTCCGCCTCCCAGAGAGGCATCAGAAATGAAAATGACAAGAGTTAAAAAATAAAAATAAAAAAAAGAAGACTCCATATCCACCCACCTACCCATCTATCCATTCATCCATACACATCCTCCCATCCACTTACTTATCTACCCACCCACACACCCACCCACCCATCCATCCATCTGACTGAAAATTGATCTGAGTGCCTGCTCTGTGCCAGGTCCTCGGAGAATTTATAAGGGAGAAGGATGAGAAACCTGGAAGACATCATCGACATTCAGGGTATCTACTGCAGTAGATACCAAGGCCTGTTTGGGGAATAGGTGTATTTGTATGGTTAGAGGTCAGAGTATGTGGACAGTGGATAACACCAGGTGGGTTGGCTGGATCTAGGTTGGGAAAGGCTTTGAAGGCGCAGTCAAGATTTTGGGTTTATCCAGTGAGCAATGGGAGCCATCATACCTTTTACAGCATTGCAGAGGCAGAATTTGATTTGCTGAGGACTATAGAGACAGGATTGTAGATTCTGAGATGATGAGCACTGGGATGTCCTCAAGTGCAGGCAAGAGATGATGTGACGGAGCCTCAGGCAGCAGGTGGGCGTGGTTGGCACAGAGAGTGGAAGGCAGAAGTGGAGAGAATAAAGAGGCAGCAGTGGCAGGATCTAGTGCATGGGGAGGATGCGACAGGGAGCCCTGATGGCCTCAGGTCCTGGCTGGGTTGACAGGGGCATGGAGGTGGAGCAGGTGTCCACGAAGGCAGATGGGATGGCTGGGTCTCCTCCCTGTGTACCCCATCTTCCAAATATGATGTGACTCAAGGGTAGCTCAAACAACTGGCTCACTTTGGGCTTGTAAGCCTTCTCAGGGATACCAGGGCTCACACTGTGTCACAGATGCCTGGGAAAGGAATTCACAGTGGCAGCTTGGCTGAGGGGCTGGGGAGAAGAGGGGCCTAGTCCTGCTTGTTTGCCAACGTTCTAAAGCTGAGAACCTCCCCAGGGTGTCTCGGCTCCTGGAGAAGTTAGGTCTGTTCTTTTCTGGGGTGCTGTGATATGCTCCCCACCCCACATTTTTCCTTGCATGCTAGTTGATGCTCTGTATGGAAGTGCTTGTCATTCTGATGCGGGCAAAATGACCACACCCCCCTGGGATCCAGGCCTTCCCTTGGGCACTGCATCTCTGCAGGTAGCTCAGGACAATGCAGAATTTCAAATACCATCCCCCAGGGAGCTTCTCCAGCCTTCCCTTCTGTTCCTTTCCCTGGCTTGGCTGTCCCCTGAGTGAAGGACTGACCTTTACACAGGCACTCTAGCTGCTAAAACCTCTTTTGATGGGAAAACCCTTTTTAGTGGTTTTTTTTTTTTTTTTTTTTTTTAGTCCTGTGGCAACTGCTGCTTGGGATGGTGGAGGACCACCTGCCAACAAGGTGATTTTTTCTGAGAGATGAGCCAGGATTTCAAGGAGTGTGGCTTGGATACACTGTGTACATGCTTAGCTGAATGTGGCCTGCGTACCCGCCACAGGTGGGTGTGGTTGGCATATATATTCACATGGCTGCACACGGACACGCAGCTTGGAATTTCCCATCACAGGGTTTGGCTCCCGGTGTGGGACAGGTGACCCAGAGGCCATGGGAGAAGGAAGGCCTCTTTCCTGAGTCCTTGCCTGCTAGCAGAATATCTGCATTTTTTCCTTCTATTTAGACTAAGGCTGGTTTCAGCTGTTGCCTTTTCCATCTAAGTGCTCTTTACCTTTATGAAAGAGCATTCAGAGAAGCAGCATGGAACGGTGGAAAAAGCAGAAGCTGTGCAACTGGTCAAGTCTGACTTGCAATCTTGGCACTGGGGCCTGCTATTCGTGTGAACTTGAGCAAGCTACTTTAACTCTCTGAGCTCCCTTTTATCATCTGTCAAATGGGATGACAGTCATGCTTTCTCCCTCACATGGTTAGGTAGTTGGAAAGATAGCACAGGAATGAAATGATCTGATACTCTGTAATTATTTGGGTGAGGTTCAGGAAGGCAGAGTAGTGTAGTAATTAAGAACTTTGCCTCTGGAACCAGGTAGAGCAGGGATCCTATCCCAACTGTGCCCCTTACAAGTTGTGTGGTCTAGTGCAAGTTACTTAGCCTCTCTGGACTTTAGTTTCCTCATCTGAGCAAAGTCATCGGTTTCTTTCATAGCACCAGACCAGTGTTTCTGAGTGTGAATTAGAGATGGGGCGCTTGAGGAAAGTGAAGATTCGATTTGGAGGGTGTGGCCAGGTGATTTTCATAGCATGCACACCCAAGTTCAAGAACTGTGATGCATTTAGGACAAATACCTAATGCATGCAAGGCTTAAAACCTAGATGAAGGGTTGATGGGTGCAGCAAACCACCATGGCACATGTATATGTATTTAACAAACCTGCGCATTCTGCACATGTATCCTAGAACTTAAAAAAAAAAAAAAAAAAGAATTATGATGCTTGATGGTTCGCTTTCTAAGAGCAGGAGCCATGTCTGTGCGCTTCCCACTGTACCCCGGTGCACAGCATGGCTTCAGGCATCTGCCAAGGGCTCACTAATTTTCGTTTGAATAAACGAATTATATGACTTAATGTACCCAAAACGCTTAGCATAGTGACTAGCACAGAACTAACACAGAAGGAGCTGAGCGGTTATCAGCGTGTTTCATTATTAATAACAGGGATGGCCTATTTCTGAATATAAGTCAGCAGCACCTAGCACTCCTGGCTTCCAGAGCATATTTACTCCCACTTGTGTATACTGAAGGCTGGGTCCCCTCAATGTCCATTGCAATGTGCTTGGTTTCCACTGTGGCCGACCATCCAGAGCTAGGCCTAATTTATACTCTCTTGAACAAAGGAGACCAGATGTCCCACACCTATGGGGTCCTGGCTAGACCCATCTGCCATTGATTTCTTGCCTCTGGAGGGGCTGACACAGCCTGGGGACCTTCAGTGTTGACGAGGAAGCCTTGTGCACACTGTTGCAGGGCCCAAAAATCCATTTTTATTAAGTTTGTAGGCTATCGTGACAGAGGACTGGACTGGCTTTTTATTGTTCAGGTTTCTTGGCTTGGGCCTGGAGTGAGGAAGTGACTTAGGAAAGGCCTTTCCTGTGTGAGGAAGAGCAAGTATTACCAGAAGCCATTGGAGCCCAGAGCGCCAGAAGAGGAAATGGGAGCAATACCACACCCACCCACTGTGGCACATTCGGGGCCCCAGTCACATCACCGAGCCATGGGATGTAGGAGTCAGTGATCTTAGCTGGCCCCTCACTTTGCAGATGTAAAAGCCTAGGTCCTAGGAGCAGATGGGATTTGCACCAGGTCAGTGGGTGGCGAGGGGAGGAGCAGAGGCTCTGATGTGCTTGGCACTGAAGCCAGGCCCTTTCCGCCATTCCATGCAGCCCTGCCCTTCCCCACAACACTGGCCCCTGGCATGCCGTGCACCATTTCCCCACAGTGGGAAAGACTCCAGCAGCACTTGGTGAATGGTGTCCTGTGCAGAAGCCAGGCCCTTGGTGGGTGGTGAGGACGGTGGGGACAGGGTAGCAGAGAAGGGACATCTCCGACCCGAAATGGGTGGCATGCCCAGTTCCAGAGTGGGTCTGCATTGAGTCTCCTTTGTCCTCACCACGTCCCCGTCACTCCAGCTGAGGTGGCCTAAGGATTCCTGCTATGAGGGAATGAAGCTAAGACAGTGGACACCTATGCCACAAATTCTACTTACTCTCAAGGACCCCTTCAGAGGGGTCTGCACCCAACAACTTGCAGTGGTCACAGATCAGCCTGGCTGGAATCAACAACTTTCCGAAATGAGGCTCTAGAAACATCCAAGACATTATAACCATTTGGCAGGCTCTGTTCCCTAAGTGGCAGAGATAGAAAGACCCGAGAAGCTGGCGCCTTCTTAATAATAGTAACTAACACTGACCAAGCGCTTTCCATGCACCAGATCCTTCCCAAGTACTTTAGACACACTGGTGCATTTAGTGCCTGCAACAACCTTGTGAGGAAGGTCATATCATTCACTCTTTTTCCACACAGTGGAAAAGGCTGCAGGGTTCCATGCACCCTGCTCCTCATCCACGAACTAATGGATCCTTCTCAACCACTGAAACTTAGTTACTGACCATTAAACACTTTGCCCAAAGGCTGAAAGAAAGGCTGTGGCTGAGTCTTAGAAAGCAAAGCAAAGCAAAACAAAACAAAATCTTAGCACCAAAGTGTTGGAAAGTGCTGTCAAAAGCAGATCGATCAGAAATAACGAAGAAAGGGGCTCTTAGACTATAAAGGAACTCAAAAGCAAACTGAAATTTGCTTTACACAAATGTGATACACGCAGAGAGGTGACAAAGGTTACACAACTAGAAAGTAGCAGAGATTTGAACCCACACTGCCTAACTCCAGAATCAATGCTCTTGACCTCTTTACTCTACATTCTCTTTTTGACACCTAGTTCCTTCTTCTTTGAGCTTGGCATGACTGTTTTCTGGAACAAGGACGTGGTAGGAATTATTCTTTGCATGTGAAAAGTGAGAAGCACGTGATTATTTCTTCATTCATTCATTGAAGAATTGCCTGTGCCAGCACTGTGGCCTTTGCTGGGATGGATGGTACAGGGTGGAGACAGATATATAAAGAAACATGCAGACAACGTGGAAGTAGGAGTGATCTGGAGAGGAGGTCCAGGTTGCTATGGTAGTACGGAGGCGTCTGTCCATGCCTTGCTCTATCTGGTAGGGAGAGGGGCTGAGGGATAGGCTAGATCTACAAGGAGGGGAGCTCTGAGTGAGATGATGGCTATTCCTACAGTTTTGTTTTGCTTTGGTTTGTAAGACCCAGCCACAGCCTTTGGGCAAAGTCTTTAATGGTCAGTAAATAAGCTTAAGTGATTGAGATGGACCCATTAGCTCGTGGGTGAGGAGCGGGTACGTGGAACCCTCTGCAGCCTCCCCAGTGGGCAGTTTCCCTCTGTGTTCCCAGCAATCCAACATCGTGGTTGGTTGACTCCTTCATATTTACAGCGGGGTCTCTGGGGTCTTCTGAAGGGTGGGAGTGAAGCTCCTCCTGGGTTTGACTCATGTCTATACTTGCTTTGCCTGTGGTTCTCCTGCAGGAGGTTGTGGCCAGCGAGGTGTGTCAGGACAGCTAAGGGTGGCCAGGCTGAGGGACAGCAACCTGCTCACTCTTCAGGAGAGGCCTCTGGGCTTGGCTTGTGCTCTAGGCTCACATGGAAAGTTCCAGAAGGACAGGGTAGTCTAAGCATCTTTCTCTGGGGGGGCTTGGCTGAAGGAAGGAATCCTCAAGGCTACTAGCCACACTTTGGAGCAGCAGAGGTGTGCCAGTAAGGAAAGGGGACTTACTGGCATCAGGCCCTTGAGAGGGAGCCTTGGATATCAGATCTGAGGGCAGAGCCCTGTGCTCCAGATGCGTTTGTGGGTAGGGCTGGGGTGCCAGCCCAGGAAGGCTTTATGTGTCAGACTAATGGATTAAGACGGGATCCTGCAAGCCTTGGAGAGCCATGGAAGAATTTTAAGTAGAAAGTGGCATGACAAGGTTTATGGTCTAGAAAGATCACCCCAGCTGCAGGCGGAAGGTGGATGGGAGGGATGAGGCTGAAGGCAGGGAGCCTGGCTGGGAAACCACTTGAAGAGCCGGGAGAAGTACTGAAGGTGGAGACCTTCATGATAACAGTGGCGATCAAGGTGGAGTTTGAGGAAGCCCTGGTGGCCAGTTGGGTATGGGAGGGGAGAGAGGTAGAGGAGTTGGGATGATTCTGGGTCTAACATGTGCATGAAAACACAGGCAATTATTCAGAGGGCACTGGGTTGGCGCTGATTGGTAAGGGAGGGTGAAAGAACTTGTAGGTGCAGAGTTGGGCAGTGAGAAACATCAGCAGCCACAGTGTCATCCCCATTAATCTCAGCCAGTGGGGAACACTGTGGTCTGAGAAGTAGATGTGGGACGTGCAGGGAAGTGTATTGTTTGCCCCTGTTTTAATAGGAGCAAGAGAGCATCACTTTAAGTAATTCTATTTCTGTTTTCCAAAGTACCACCATCAAAGAAAAGAGAATCACAACATTGCACAAATCTTTTAGAAATTTGGATGCGTTTTACAGGGTTAATATAGGCTGGGAGGATTTTCTAACCCATTTTCCCTCTGACAACCCAGTGTCTGAATAGACAGCACCACCACCATCTACCTTCCTGCCAAGTACCTATTTCTGTCTGGGTCCTTGAAGACCTGGTGTGTGACACACATTTCCGCTGAGTCTAATGTGTTGCCGTGATGAGAGAGTCATACAGGGATGAAGTTGTATCATTCGGCGCTTGTTGAGGGTGCCTTTTTGAACTGCATATCTCAGTAGAGGTGGCAGGAAAAATCACAAAACATCACCCCCAAATCGCAGGGCAGGCCAAGGGAAACTTGTAGAGGCAAGATCAGGGATCAGTTTTCAGGGTCAAAGTGTGCTCTAATTCTGGTAGCCCCTCAGTGCAGCCTCCGTATTACTCATACGATTGCCATGATTCCAAAGTTTCTAATGAAACTTGGTCATGAAATGAGGAACAGCAGTGTCTCCTATTGGTAAGGTGTCACCTGCAGCTCTGCCAGCTCTTCAGTATACACAGTGTGGGTATGGACAAAACAAACCCAAACCACCCAGGGCCCTTGCCATGCTATTGTCCTAGCATCAGGGATGTGGGAGTCACAAGTTTCCATGGCAACGAGGAAGAGAAACATTTATCCTGCACCTTCCAGGGTCCTTTGACAAGGTTACAAGGACTCTGTCTAAGCCCTTGAGAAGATGGCTTGCTAAGGAGACAGAACTGACTATCTCTGTTTTGAAAGTATTGACATGGAGGTGAGAAGAGTTTTTAGAACCACAAAATATGTTTAGAATAATCCAGTCCAACGCCTTCAGTTTTTAGAAAAAGAAACCGAGGCCCAGAGAGGTGGTGGTGGGTGGGGCTGGGGTGCCAGCCCAGAGGCCAGACTGCAAGTGCCAGACTGGCATCGGGGTCCCCTGTGCAGCTCCCTCTCCCCCGCCTTCCATTGGTACTGGAAATCCAGGTGCCCTTTACCCCTGCAAGGCACTGTGTCTGGAAACCGTATATCACATTTGTTTAAAGCATATTCCAGTTTGCCTTTGACTTCCTTTATTGTCTAAGAGCCCCTTTCTTCCTTATTTCTGATCGATCTGCTTTTGACAACACTTTCCAACATTTTGGTGCTAAGGTTTTGTTTTGTTTTCCTTTGCTTTCTAAGACCCAGTCACAGCCTTTTTTCCAGTCTTTGGGCAAAGTCTTTAGTGGTCAGTAAATAAGCTTAAGTGGTTGAGACGGACCCATTAGCTCGTGGGTGAGGAGCCGAGTGCATGGAACCCTCCTCAGCCTCCCAAGTGGGCAGTTTCCCTCTGCATTTCCAGCAGTTCAACATCGTGGTTGGTTGGCTCTTTCACGTTCACAGCGGGGTCTCTGGGGTCTTCTGAGGGGTGGGCATGAAGCTCCTCCCAGATTCGGCCCGTGTCTATACTTGCCTTGCCTGTGGTTTTCCTTCAGGAGGTTGTGAGCAGTGAGGTGTATAAGGACAGCTCTCTGGAAGGGTGGCCAAGCTGAGGGACAGCAACCTGCTCACTCTTCAGGAGAGGCCTCTGGGCTTGGCTTGTGCTCTAGGCTCACATGGAAAGTTCCAGAAGGAGAGGGTGGTCTGAGCATCTTTCTGTGGGTGGCTTGGCTGAAGGGAAGACTGTCAGGGATGCAGTGTGGCTTCAAGGCTGCTAGCCACACTTTGGGGCAGTAGAGGTGTGGGGGCTTACTGGCATCAGGTCCTTGAGAGGGAGCCTTGGATATCAGATCTGAGGGCAGAGCCCTGTGCTCCAGATGCATTTGTCCTCAGCACTGGGCCTGCACAAAGCTGGTGCACAATTCCCATTTGTTCAGTGACTGAATTAACTCATTCAGCAGACATTAGGGCCTGCTCCCTGCCAGGCACTCCTCTAGCCCAAAGATGTCACAGAGAACAAGACAGTTAAGGCCCTGCTCTGGAGATGCCCACATCCTGGGACTGAGTGAACAGGGAGGTCCACAGCCCCCCAGGGATCTGGGGGGCACCTCTGTCGACAAAGCATCTTCTACTGGGATCTCTGAGGGCTGGGGTGGGAGGCCAGGCAGTGCTGTGCAGATGGGAACCACAGCTATGAAATTAAAGAAGGCAGCAGCAGGAGTAAGGAGGGAGATCAGCGGGCCTGCGATGTACAGGCCCTGGGGCCAGGTGCTTCCCAGATGGCGCTTCACTTAATCCTTCCAAAGACCCAGTGAGGCCCTGTTAAGGTCCCCATTTACAGACTGGGAAACCAGAGCACCCCTAGGAAGGGAGGACTCACTCTCAGCTCAGCCTGTGCTTCATCCCCAGAAAGGAGCTGTGGTGAGGCCTCTGAGAGGAGTGCCATGGGCTCCAGGGCTATTGGGTTGTTGGTGCAAGCAAGGAAAAGTTCACCCCAGTTGCTGAGGCCACGAGGTGCTTGTGGTATGCTGGTCTCTCCCACCCTACAGGCCCAGGCCTCTGGGAGCTGGAGTCAGCCCAGCATGTTGGCTGGTGTCCACGTCTGGGGACAGACACCCCTGGTGGCTCAGTTGAAATGAACGTGCGGCAGAAAGAGCAGCCCTCCTCCAGCTGCTCCCTGCCAAGTAAAGGATACCCTGGCCTTAGTGAGTGGCCTTCCCAGCCCCATCATAGGCCTGGGGATGGTGGTGGCAGGGCAGGCTTCCTGCAACACTGACCTTGAGCCAGAGAAGTCAAGGTGTTAGATTGGGTTTGAATTGTCTCTGCTGCTTGCTTTTTGTGTAACCCTGAGCTAGTCACCCATTCTTCCAGCCTGAATTTCACCCTCTGCAAGACAAGATCGATGATAACTCAAGCACGGGGGTGTGATAAGAGTTAACATAAATAAGATTAGTAAAACACTCAGCAGTGTCTGTCATGTAGTAAATGCTCAGTAATTGGTAGTCATCATTATTGTTGTTATTATATTATAGTTATATTAGATTAAAATTGGTCATGGAACTGGGCTGGGCTGTAACTCATCCTTTATTTGGAGGCCGAGTCATATTTCCCAAGGATGCACAGTACACAGATTCTCACAGCAAATAGAGCTGTCAGATTTTTATGGCAGAGAATTCCAAACTTCGTTGTAATCAGAACATCTGAAAAGCTTGTTAAAAATTCAGGGTTTTGGGTTTTGCCCCGTTCTATTCCTTCCTGAGAGATTCTGATCATGCATCCAGGGTGAGGTCCTAAATCAACATTTTTAATAAAATCCTGAGATGGTTCTGTTGTGGGAAGTCCAAGGACTGGGTTTTGGGAAACAGTGTTTTCTAACCTGCTTCCTCCAGACCCAGTCAGCTTAGGGATGACTTTCTCCACGGCTGGGCTATTTCTGTCTAGTCACTAGGGCCTGTAGTCTTCAGTGAAGCTCCTGTTCTCTGGGCAGCCCTGGAGACACACGGACACATCCTTTCTTCTCAGCTCCCTGTCTAGACACCATGCAGACCTACAAAATCTTTTCTCCTTATAAAACATGATTGCCTGTATCCTGGTGACCACATTTTCTAAATTCTCCAAAGAATTATGGTTAAAGGATTTTTTCTCTGGCTTGTGAATTCATCTTAAAAGCCTTACAAAGGTAAAGCAATATATTTATATTGATTTGTATATTGAATAGATTCCTAGGAAATGCAGAGTAGGGTAGCACAGTGGTTAAAAATGCAGACTGACTCACAGCTCCAGCCCTGATTAGCTGTGTGACCTCAGGCAAGCTGTGTGATCTCTCAGTGCCTCGGTTCCCTCATGTTTGGAACAGGAGTAACAGCAATGCCTCTCCCATAGAATTATTATGAAGATCAGCAGAGTTGATCTGGATAAAGCACTTACAACAGTGTCTGACCATAGTGAGCAGTGTATTCATTTTTATATAAAACATAAAACATTCTGCTCACTGTACAGAGTAAAAATGTAACTGCATGAGATGGCCTGGACAAATCCGGGAAGCAATAGCACCACACACATTTGAGCAAATTAAATAAGAAACTTAGGTAGTGGTGCTGCCTGGCTTTGGCCAAGCCCTGTTCTTTTTTTGCCTTAACATTCTGCCTTGAAGCACCACTTTGTGAAGCTCTGGTCATTGTTTTTGCAAAGTAGGAATGCACAAGGCATAACAATGGTGTGCACCTACCACATGAAGTGAAGCTGAACGTCACTTTGCTAAACCCAATTAGCAGAGTCTGTAAGTCCTTCTCTTTAGAGACTCATTCTAGCTGTGATCTATGTAAGTGGCATGCAGGGACCAGGAGGCTTTTTTGTTTGTGTCAGTTTTCATTTCTAGGATATGGAGTTGCTGAAGGTCTTGGTGGGTTTCATCAACTATGGAGCTGTAGAGGAAGAAGCTGATGTCAGGAAGGCAGAAGTTATCAGAGGCCAGAGCAGCAGCATCTGATCAGATCCTAGTGAGGTGTGAGGATGGCAGGCCCTAGTTTTCTCCCTCATACTTTCCTCTGTGGGTAGAGTCACCTTGACTCTCTTGGGAGGCAGGATAGAAACCTGGCTTAGCACTTGGGCTTTGGAGCAGACAGACCTAGTTGAACAACCTGGCCCTGGATCTACCAGTTGTGTGATCTTGGGAACTTTGTTTGCTAACCAGTCCAGTCCTATTCTGTAAAATACAGATAATGATAGTACCCATGTCACTGAGCTGTTGGATTGAGTTCAGTGAGGAAATGTATAGAAAATGCCTGGAACTCAATAAATGAAAGCTTTGATTATTAGTATTGCTGAGTGGTCTTTTCCATGTGTCCAGTTTAGCCCAAGGTCTTGATAATTTCGTGTCATTTCCTCTACAGGCCCCTTAAAAGTGTGGTCAGGAATAGCTGGAGAGAGAACCTAGGTTGAAAGATCTGCTTGCTTAGACTAAACCATGAATTACTGTATATATGTTTGGATGGGAAATGGGTGGAGGACTTGGACCTCCGTGGATAGGAACCCCCCTCCACATGGGAAAGGCCCTCCTTGTGATTTCACACTGCCTCTGTGGGGACTCCAGAGGCAGTTACAGGAAGTGAGGAACAGGCAGAAAAGCATGTCTAAGCCAGCAGGGCACTGTGAGGCCCCAGGGAGCAGGACAGAGCATGGCATACAATGGTCCCCAGGGAAGATGCAGGAGGAAGGTGGGAGCCTGGCAGGAAATGCATCTACTGGGCAGGCTGCAGCTGAAAGCACCCACACTCCCTGGAGGAAGTCACACGATCCAGGCAGGAGGGCAAACCTAGCAGGGGTTGGCTGTGGAAGCGTGGCTGGCTGCGTGGTCAGAAGTTCTGGCCAACGGCATCTGAGCCCAGCCTGTGGGCTGGGGACAGGGCAGAGTTCTCTTCCCTGGGAAAGAGCTGGCATGAACTTGGTAGCCCTTCTGTGGAAAATGGAGTCCATGAGAACCAGGAGTCAGAACTTGGCCTAGGACAACAGAACTTGGCCTCCATGGACAACAAGGGCAGCACAGAAAAGAATAACACTGGCGGTTGCATCTGTTGCTTTGCTATGTGCTTCAAATCACATTATTTCAAATAATCTTCACACCAACTCAATGCAGAAAATATTATCACTGTGTAAACTGAGGCTCATCTAAGTTAACTGACTTGCCTTGTGTTGCAGAGCTGCTCAATGGCAGAACCAGGGGTCACCGTGTCTGCTCAGTCAGTATCTCATGCTTTTACTCATGGTACCAGAGTGCCCTGGTCTCCAGCTGGCCGGGGGCCAGGGTCTGCCTCACCAGCAGCTGTTCACACTCATTCTTTTTGTATTATGTAAAAAGCACTGCACTGTGGGCCGAGAGCCATGCAGATACTCCATGGGACTTTGGAAGGGATCTGATGAAGTTCCTTATTCAATTTCCTCAATTTAAAGACAAGGAAATGGCAGTTCAGAGAGGCTAACAGCTTTGCCTGTGGTCACTCAGCAAGGCAGTAGTGGAGCCAGGACCCAAACAAGGTCTACTGGCTCCCTGCCCCACGGCAGCCCCACTGCATTGTGCTGTTTTCCTCCCATGCTGCAGAGGACGTGGGCAGACTGCTGCAGGCTGCATGTGCTGCTGCTGCTGCATGAGGAACATCAACAGAATCCAGCATTTAAAGGCCACCAGCATATCTTGAGGGACAGGTGGCAGGAGTAATTTGTGTCTGCAGTTGTCTTTGTAAACCCAGCATGGAGAACATATCAAGAAGCCAGCAAGAACTGCACAGGTTCTATTTGTCTGCTAATTAGAATGAAGTAAGTGCCAATGGAAAATGGATTGAGGAAAAGGTGGAAATTTTCAAGTCACATAGGATGGCAGGAGGGGTGGCGATCTGATGTCTTGGGCGAGGATAGACCTGTATCTCAGTGTGTATGTCTGTGGCTCTGGCTCGGCTATTGCTCTCATCTGTCTCCCTGGCTGACTAAGCATCTTGAGGACAAGACTGTGTTATATTCACTTTCACATCAGCAGCATCCAGCACAGAGTCTGGCATGGAGTTGGCATTGAGCAAATGTTTGTTGACTGACTGAATAATTGAAACCCATTACTCAAGATAAGAGTGAGACAAAATGGCTGGTGAGTTGCTCTTTCTCCTTTCGTATTATGCCTACCATGGGCTAATACTTCCTCCTTTAGAGGGTTCTGGCAGATCTCATGGTCATTGTGTGTCTCTTTGAATATCGGCCTCCCTTAGGGGCCATCAGGTTGGCGATAGGAGTCACCATTGGAGTTTGTTAGTTCTGACCAGCTGTGGTCAAAGGCCTGAACCAGTTGCCCATGGCCAAGGGCCTGGACACCAAAGTCCAGTTGCCCTAGTTCAAGTCTTGGCTTCATCACTTTCCATGACCTTGGGCAAGCCACTTGACCTCTATAAGCCTCAGTTTCCTGATCTGTGACATAGGGGTGCTAGTATAGGGTGTGATGAGGCTGCATGAGATGATGCATAGTGCTGGCACATAGCAACACATCTCAATCCATGTTAGGTCTTGTACTATAATTCCCTGAGGGGCTGGGATACATGACAGACCCAGCCCTACTCCGTCTGCCAGGCAGGCAGTAAGCAAGCCATGGCCCTGTGCCATGTCGCCTTTGTTTAGAAGCACAAAGGAGAGCAGGAGACAATGAGGCAGAGAGAAGAGGCATCTATTAGGAATGGCACTGGGAGAAAATATCAGATACACAGACGTGCACCGGGGCAGGCCAATGATTGGATAACATTTTTGTTCTGTTTCTTTTATCCATAACTTAGTTATTTAAAGTGCAGGAAAAAAAAAAGCCAGAATACACTGTTTCATTTGTACAAATAAGGATTATAAATAGCTGTTGTGGAGAGGAGGTAGAGTAGGAGGCAGTGTGGAGAGAGTGGGGTGCCACGGTGAGCCCTGACTCACTGCCGTGGGGGCCGGGGTCCTGTTGGTCTGGAGACAGTACATGTGTCTGTCTCTGAGCGAAAATGTCGCCTCACTCCTGGTGGCTCCTTAGGGAGACCTACATGGATAAAGAGCACTGTGGCATTGGAACAGGCTTGGAGGGCATTAGTATCAGAAGGTATGGCAAAGACAGTAGGATTTGGAACAAGGCAGACCTGGGTACCTGGGTTTGGATCCTGGCTTCCTCATTGACCAGCTGTGAGACTGCTGGCAAGTTGGCTGGGCTCAGCTTCTTCTCTGTAGCCTGCAGGTGATGACAGATCACTAATAGGGTGCCCTGAGGATGAAACAAGCCTCAGAAGCTACTTCATTCCTGGTGGCAGCTCAACAGAACAGGAGTTCATTGCCAACTTTGGCATGATAGGCAGGTATTTCTGAGGCCAGACAGCTGTAACATTTTCTGGGTTCTGGAGATTACCTAAGGGCTGGGGAGTAACATGTATTAGGGGTGAGGGGGGCAGGGCAATGCACTGGTTAGTTTGAGGGGGCAGATGTACCCAGACCCCACTTTGACCTCTGAACAGGTCTCAAACTTTGAGCCATCTGACCTTCCAAAGAATTAGGCCAGTAATTATTATTATGACAATTATTTAGCACCCTTGTTGCCATCCAGGTAATTACCTGGCATTTTAGTTTCCATCAGCAGCATAGACTGTCTGCAAATTATCTGCTGTTGAATGCTCGCCCTGGCCTTGCCAAGAGAGTAGGCTGAGGGATGTGCTAGCAACTCAGTCTTTCTGAGGCTCCAATTCTCAACCATGCGTCAATCAGAAAGCCCTTGTCCTGGAATTTAATATCATGCATGGCTTTGACCAAGGGCCAGCCTTGAAGCAGCTCAGTGAGAAGCCCTCTGTGTTTTTCCAGGACTGCAGCCATAGACATAGTCCATTATGTTGTTCAAGATGATCTGAGCTCAGGCATTGACCAGCTTGGCTCTCTTCATGACTGGTGAGCTTTGTCTTTGTCTTTAAGAATGCAATTGGATTTTCTTCTTAGCTTCAGTTCAGTTTTATGAGCATTGATTGAGTGCCCACCGTGTGGCCATGATTATGTTCTGTGTAAGGAGACTGAGAAATAGCGCAGGGGAGTGGAAAGAGCCAGGGCTTGAACTCACCTGTGGCTGAACGCCTCTCACTGCTCATTAGCTGTGTGCCTTCAAGATAGTTATCTGAAGCCTCTGAGCCTTGGTTTCTCACTTGTAAAAAGAGATGAACAATGATCTACGTGGTTTTTAGAATGGAGAAGTGGTTGTAAAGTCCGTGCTCCAGCTCAGGTACTCAATGAATGATAGTCATCTTTTCCTGTTGTTCCTCTCTCCTCTCCCCTCCCTTCCTCTTCCCTGCTTTCTCCTACTTTTTTTTTTTTTTCCTTGCCCTCCAGGAACTTAGTGTTGAGCTGTTGGGCCAGGTGGAGACCTAGGTTAATCATTTCAAAATGGTGTCAAAATGGGAGTAAATGGGGCACTCTGGGATTCAGAGATGGATGCCCAAAGATAGTTTTCTTGCTGTCAGCCTTGCAAGTTCAGGGAAAAGGTGTATCCTATGCACGTGTTCATGACACACGCACATACACAGCTGCAAATGTGTAGAGACTGCAGGTTTATAGTACCTGCACTCACACACACATGTGTATACATACACAAAACACATACATATCCTCACCTATCAGAAGGGGCCTGACCCAAAGCAGCATACACCCCAGTTGTTTACATGAAAGGATCACAGTGAACAGATTGAGCCAGAGTTAAGGGAGCAAGTGAGAGGGTGAGAGACCCGGAGACTCACAGCAGGAGGGAGCTCTTGTTACACCTAGGGCTGGCTGGACAAGGGGAGAACTAGTGTTACCAGGGTAGGGTAGGAACCAAAGCTTTGGAAGCGATGCTGCCTGGTGCAAGGTACAGTCACTGTGGAGACGTGGGCCCAAAGCACTGCAGGAGAGGAAGAAATACCCTGACCGCTCTGCTACCCTGTGATCCCCTATGGATGGCTTCCCTTGGCTGAGCCTTACTGAGGAGGCTGGGTGCTGCATAGGCAGGGGCCTCCTTCCTGGGCACAGAGCCTGGCAGAGAAAGGGGGAGAGTAACCAGCCCGATGTGTATGCACTTGTGTACACTCATGTATAGGCAAGCACAGGTTGTCTGAGCTTCTTCCTCCAGGGCACTCAGGATTGGGGAAGGAAGAGGGGAACAGGCAGGGGTGGTGCAGCTGGCATGACTTCCAAGCCCCTCCCACATGTCTGCAATGCTGGCAGGGTTCCTAGACCTGTGCTGTGGACGGGGCTTCCTGCAGGGTTTTCTCAAAGCCTGTATACTGTGCTGCCTCAGTTGCTTATGAGAAACCTTGATTGGCTTCTACACTGCCTGGCTGTTGCTGAAGGCAGTTATGGATTTACACATATTCAGGATAAATCCCCGTGTAGTGTCTTTCCCTTTCTACTCCAGCAGCACACTCAGGAGGGGTGAGAGGTACAGTGCAGGTAGCAGGCAATGGCCTGTAGCAGGCAGGGGGCTTGTCCTCAGAGTAGGCCCCAGCCTGGGGCGCGGGCATGGCATCACAGTGTTGTCCTCAGTGAGTGCCTAGTTCCTGCCTTTGTTTCCTCGAGGCCCCCAGAGGCTGTGGTAGGCTCTCTCCCACTTGACCCTACCTCCTTGGCTCTGCCCTTTTCCAGTGCTGCTAGTCTCAGTAGGACTTTTGCCAGGAAGTGGGAGCTGGTGGCTCCAGGCTGAGCTTCTGTGGGGCACCCAGTGGACAGTACGTCTGTGGTGCTGGTTGACAAGAGAACTCTGTGCTCTCCACCCAGCAGCACAGCTGACCAGAGTGGCTGTGTGTTGTGAACACTGAAGGGCTCTACAGGTGACTTTGTCCAAGTGCTGGGCGGGTAGAATGGAGGTCAGGAACTTGGCCTCCAGTCCCAGGTCTGTGCGGTCTGGGAGGTCTGGAGAACTCCTTAGTCTTTTGCCCGCCTTTTCTTTTCCTCTGGAGGATGCCTGTGGCACGCCTGTTTGGATCCGATGGACTTCCAGAAGGGTTAACTGAAAAATGCATTCCAGATCACAAAGCTCATGGGTCTGTCCTGCCCACTGGCGTGTTGAGCAGGGTCTGCCCAGAGTGCTGTATGGATTCAGGTCCAGTTGATGTTGCCCTGATGACTGCTGACAGCACCCACGGCTTGAAGGTATCTCCTGGAGGCAGAGACAGGGCCCCGTCAGCAGCCCAGGGAAGAGGACAACCTTCCTGTTTGCTGTGGACAGAGGGCATTTCTTCACTTAAAAAAAAATGCCTTAAGTTATTAAGTGCATGCTGAAGATGGCAGGAATCTAGGGGCCCCTTCCCCACTCTGTCTGAGTTGCTTTAGGGCTGGAATTTGCTTGCTCCAGCCTTCCCTCCTCTCTGGCTGGCCTGGCCTCCTTACTAGAGGCATCACAAGCCCATGCATGTGAATGAACCTGTGCTGGGGAGGAGGGGATGGAGGGCCTGGCCCTGGGGCACAGTTAAGGCGTTGACTTCAAGAAAAGCTGCTCACGTGGGATGTCAGTATGTCTGTGATACCTGAGCTGTCTCCCAGCTGCCTTGCTCAAGCACCCTTCCGTGCTGAGGACTGGACTCTGAAGAACTTCAGGAAGATGCAGGAATGTTTCTGTAGAAGAATTCATACTGAGTATGAAAGCCAAAGACAGTTAAACCTGGGTAAAGACATATAGTCATGTACACACTCACACACACACACACTAACACGCATACACACTCATACATATGTAGTCACTCTCTCAGACACAGACATACTCACACACATTCACACATAGGTACACATGCATACATAGGCACATGCTCATATACAGTCTCTCTCCTTCCCCCTCTAACATGCATGTGCACACATTGCAGCAAACATGATCTGCATATGTCTGTGTGTGTGAATGTGTATAAGGAGATTATTATAAAGAATTGGCTTACACTATTACTGAGGCGGAGAAGCCCCAAGATCTGCAGTTGGCAAGCTGGAGGTCTATGGGAGACCATGATGTAGTTCTGAGTCTGAAGGCCTGAGAATAAGGAGAGCAGATGGTATAAGTTCCAGTCCAAAAGCTGGCAGGCTTGAGACCCAAGAACAAATGTTCAGTTCAAGTTTGAAAGCAGGAAGAGTCCAGTGTTCCAGCCCAAACAGTCGTGCAGGAGGGGTTCACTCATTCATAGAAGGGTCAGCCTTTTGTTCTATTCAGGTAGGTCTTCAACAGATTGGATGAAGGCCACCTACATATAGTCAATCTACTGATTCAAATGTTCATCTCATCCAAAAACACCCTGAGGCATATCCAGAATAATGTTTGACCAAATATCTGGGCACCCCATGGCCCAGACAAGTTGACACATGAAATCACATCTGGTACCTGGTGACTTCATGCATTAATAGGTGTCCTGGTGCAACACAGGGCAGGCACTAGTAATACCTCCTGGAACTTTTGGTCAACCCCTGGAATACAGAAGAGGTTGTTATCTTGGATGGGCCCTTTAGTCATGGAGCTAGCCAGGTGTCTTGGCCAAGCCCCACACTAGCCTTGAGGACCTCTCGCAGTAGCAGAATGTCAAAGCTCTGCCCATCAGCTTGTCTGAAATGACACTTCTTATCTTTCACCTGTTCACTCCCTGGGTTTAACAGCAATTTTTGCCCCATGGTTTGCACCAAAAGCTTGGGCATTTTCTTTGAAACTCCCATGCCCTCTTCCCTTATATCCTTTTTGAATCAAGTCCTGCCAGTTTCTTCCTTTTTAATATTTCATTCTCAAATCTATCACTTTTCTCTCTCTGCCCATTAGTATCACCTGGGTCCTAGCTCCCATCATGTCTTTCTACTTTCCTGCATCTACCTCCTCAGTGGTTCCCTTGTTCTCAGTCTTGCCCCACCTAGCCCATCATCCACATGTTTGTCAGGGAGATTTGTGAACAAAAAGATCTGACAGTATCAGTCTCTGATTAATTCCCCTTATCACTTTCTCATTGCTTTGTAGAGTTTGCAAGCTGATTCCCTAAAGGCCAAATGCAGCTCACAGTTACATAATCTGATTGCCTTTACAACTGAAGGTGTGTACCTTCTGGTTTGCCACAGTCCTCCCAACTCCTTACCATCTTACATCTGCTTCCAACTCCTTACATCTTACACCTGAGCAGGTTACTTGTCTAGTCTCTGAAGTCAGAGGTCCAAACTCTTCCACATCACATTTGAGTTCTGTCACAATTTGGCCTTAGCTGACCTTCCTAGTTGGATTTTTAGGCAATTCTACCTAAGTACTCTGTGCTTTAGCCTTCCTAGTCTACACCCTTCCACAAACACACAATATTCTTTGCCTTTATCCTTGCCATTCAGGTTGCTTGGGTGGCCTTCCTCTTTTGAACTCCTGAATAATTTCCAATTATCCTCTAAGACTCTATTCATATGCCACCTACTCTCTGCTGTCTTTCCATAACATTCTCTAGGATTCAGTTTCCTCCTTTGTAAAATGGGGGTAATCATAGGTCCTATGTGATGGAGCTGTTATGAGGATTAAATAAGATAACCCATGCTAAGTGCTTAGCACAGTATCTGGCATATCAGAAATGCTCAGCAAATAGCCAGCTGCCAGTCTGCCTGGCATCTAGAAGTGTTGGTGGTTTGGGCAGTGGCAGGGCCTCTGCTGTTTGTCTCCTGCTAGGGTGACTGAGTTTAACAGGCTCTTACTATTCACAGTTTAAGAAAACAGAGAATAATTGGTGTCCATCAGGCAATGAGTAGAAAACAGCTCATTGCAGATGCCTGGCTTTGATGGGCTCTTCAAGACAGGGGAGGAATTTGTTATGCCCAGAGAGCTGGGTTTTAAAAATGTATAAATATATATTTAATCTTGAAGAAGTTTAAATATTTCATGGGCCATTGCTCATGGCTTGGTACCTCTAATTGCTGAACCTTGGTGGCAGAGACACTGCTTTGTGGCATCTGTTTACAGTTCTGTAGAATAAAGCTCATGTGGACATTTACTTAGGAAAAATCTGTGAATTGCAGAACCACGTAGGAATAATAATTATTGTCCCTGTTTTGGTACTGGAATGAGCTGACTGTATCAGCCCGGAGACTTGAAAGGCAAACAAGTTATCTGCAGGGGTAAAAAGAAACACCCCAATCCAACAGCAGACCATAGGGACATTTGATCAAAAAAGTGTCTTAGATAGTGAAACATAGGTTCTGTGCCAGATTTTCTTTTTCTTCATGCAGAGAAAAGCTACTGTAGACAGAAGCAGATGCTTCTCTTCTCCATCCTTAGTCCAGAGTTGGCAGGGGACAGGGGTTTGGGGGGTACCTTCAAGACAATGAAGACTTCTGGAAGTGTCACTGCACAGGGAATACGGGCCTAGACAGGAAACATTCGTGGCCAGGAATGCCAAGGTCATTGGCAATCTGGTGTCAAGGCCTGGAGAAATGCATTTATTAATGGGAAAGCATCATCCCTGTGTTGGAATCCTTCAGGAGAGGGTGCCCACATCAGATGAGAATTGTCATACTTTAGGTGAAAGACTCTCATAGACATTGAGGAACCTGTCCATCTTAGAGTGTGGCGTGGACTCGACTGGATTGCTGTTCACTGAGAGCTGCTGTGCTCCTGTGGGAGGGTAATATTCCCCACTTTCCCTGGATTTCACACTTCACCATGTGACTTATTTTGGCTAAATAAATGTGAGCAAAAGAGCCGATATAGCTCAATGGTCAATGGTACGGGTGTTCTAGCAGCTCTTTTCCCAATGTAAGGGTGACAGTAATGACACAGGAGCAGGGATCCTGGGTGACCCTGATGGTTGTGTAGCCTGAGATGTAGACTTTGTGATGTAAGCCACTGATAATTGGGGTGTTTTTGTTACTGCAATATAGCCAGCTCTCTCCTGACAAATACACTATATTTTTTAAAAGAAAGAATGATGTATTTATTACTTCCATGAATAACTATATATATTCTGATTTTTATAGCAGAAAGACAATGAAAGAAGTAACTATACATGCCAGAAAGGGAGCAGCAGCTGCATTTTTAAAGGAGCATCAAAGACCCCAGGAGTCTACTTGTAAGAGTCTACGAATTTATTCACAAAGTCGTGCTATTCTACCATCACACAAACACTCTCACCCACAGAAATGTTTGATCTATAGCCAGGCCCATGGATTGCAGGAAACTGTTACATGGAAACACCAATACTCGCTTCCCTCCCTCCACCCACATCTAACTTCCTGTTCTTCCCTGATGACATCCTGCCTTTATGGCTTTATACATCCCTGACTGCCTGCCTAAAATGCCATTGCTCTCTTCTCTTCCAACATCCTGTCCCTGAGAACGCCTAGCATACATATAGCAAATGTCTACCCTGCCTCTGGAGCCTTTCTCATACCTTTCCCTCACTCTAGGCAGATGGAAGTTTCTTTCATGTCTTTCAATTGCCAACTGGTCATCCCATTAGCATGTTGCAGAGACAACTCAAATGTGATATGCATGGCCAGGTGTGATGGCTCATGCCTGTAATCCCAGCACTTTGGGAGACTGAGGCGGGCAGATCACCTGAGGTTGGGAGTTCGAGACAAGCCTGACCATCATGGAGAAACCCTATCTCTACTCAAATTACAAAATTAGCTGGGCGTGGTGGCAGGCACCTGTAATCCCAGCTACTCGGGAGGCTGAGGCAGGAGAATCGCTTGAACCCGGCAGGCGGAGGTTGTGGTGAGCCGAGATCGTGCCATTGCATTTCAGCCTGGGCAACAAAAGCGAAACTCCGTCTCAAAAGAAAAAAAAAAAAAAGAGTAGTGTGCACTACACCGGATCATCAACTTTCTTCAAGCCTGTTGCCCTTTTTGTCTCCCCCATATCCACAACTGACTCCACCCTCCATTTAGATAAAATTGGTAGCCCCGTATTCTGTGTTTCACTCATTCTTCCCCTGTCTCAACCTCATCCAATCAAGTCTTACTGATTTCGCCGCTGAAATGTTTCGTGAACTTTTTTTGCTCTTACTATTGCTGTTTCAGATAAGGACCTTATCATCTCGCACGGGTTTTCATCTCACAGTCTTTCTTATTCATTGAGCTCCCTGCTTCTCATTCACCTCCATTCTACCACTTCTAGGGTAATATTTCTATTACCCTAGAAGGTAAGGATCCAGTGGAAACTTTCAGTCATTCCTGTTTCCTTGAGAGTGATGTTTAAATTGCTAGGATGGCGTTCTGGGCCTTTCAAAATCTCTTCCATTTCGTTGTTTTTCCTACCACTCCTCCTCCCCACCCTGTCTATATTCTGGCAACACCAGAATGTATTCATGCATATATATGTATTTTTTTCTTGCACCTCTCCGAATTTGTATATTGGTTTTTCTGCATGAAATCCCCTCCTTTCTCTTCAACCTTCTCTGATAACCCTGGACTTAGTCTTTAATATCCAGTCCGAGTTTCGCATCCTCTGGGAAGCCTCCTGGAAACCCCAGGCAGAATCTCTGTCTCCTTTCCTATTGCTTCTCAGAGCTTGTGTTTTGCTTCTCTTAAAACACTTCCACTCCCTGCCAGCTATGATTCAAGAATGACACAGATAAGTGTCTTGAAGGCAGAGACTGAGTCCTATTTACTTATGTATTTCCTTTGTTCACTAGACAATGATATGGAGTGCTTCTCCATAAATGTGTATCAGTCTGTTTTGTTGTAACAAACAGCTTCCCGCCCCCAAATCAGTGACTTAGAATAAGAAACACTCTAGGCTCACATTAAAGTTGGAGACTGTGTGAGTCAGTTGTGGCTGCCACAGCTCCGCTAGGTTCTGTTCCACGTGTCTTCCCATTCTGAGGCACAGGCTGAAGGACCAATCCCTATTTGGAACATGCCATTTTCCTGGAAGACAAAACGAAAGTGAGAGCCTCCATATGCAGTGGCTCCTAAAGCTTCTGCTAGGGCCTAGTTTATATCATATCCCATTGATCACAGCAAGTACAGGCTCAAGCTCAGTATCATTGAGAAACCATTCTCCCATAGGATAGAGGGATACTGCAAGGCAATGGTAATAAATAACCTTGTGTAATAGTTCACAGAGAAGGGGGACAGATAAATGAGAATTATACTCTACTGCAATCCATTAAATTAAATAGACTCATGCTGCTGAAAAGGACCTTGAAGAACTCCAGTTTCCTCATTTGTTGGGCGTTTGTCATTTTGGGCCACCTAGCATCTGAGCCCACTTCTTATGTTTGGGAAATTTCCTACTTCTTGAGTCTTGGTGGGAAGAGAGGCTGATCAGAACAGGCTTCTACTAGATAAGTGATTTCCAGCCTTTCTTGGATTTAGGGCCAGGTCTATGACTTGGGCTACATCAATCACAAGTATTTGATTTAAGACTTTGAGTCAAGAGCTGGTACTTCGCACTAGCTAAAGTGCCAGGAGCCTTGAGTTCTTGGGGCCCTGGTAGCTGCAATGCAGTGCCTAGTATCCACAGTATTGATGGTGCCCAGAGGGTCCTCTACTGAAGTAAGATTTAGGGTGATGTACTTGGTGACCTGAGAACCTGGTTCTCTACCTCTCTTGGCAATTCCATGAGCTTCCCAGTGTCCTTTAATTAATTCACTTCTGACTCATGTTAGCCAGTGCTGTTGCTGTTGCTTATAGCTGCGTGTCCTACTTCCTTTCCCAGGGAGGCAGGGTGTAAGATTTTTAAGAGCATTAGCTTTGAAACCAGACTTCTTGAGTTTGAAGACCTCTAGAGGTAGCTCTCGGTTACCTCTGTACTGGGAGCAGGCAAACTACTTAACTTCCATGAGCCTCCGTTTCCTCACCTGTAATGTGAGAGTGACAATAAGATTTGCCTCAAACAGTTGTTGTGTTAAAAGAGATGCTGCACTTGGAGGGGATGCAGGACCTATTCTGATTGCAGTTCTTTGAAAGAAAGCGAAATGACTGTCTCAAGTTCATAATGTCTGTGTGTGGCAAAACTGGAAGGCAGACCTCCTGGCTCAAAATAGCACTGTAGACCTTCATTCAGATGGAATTTATTTTGTGGACATAATGAAAGGGCTTGTAATAAGAAAAAGCATGTAAATTGCTACTTTCTTGGCAAGCAGTTTGTAAGGGAGAGTCTCTGCCTGAATTGTTAGTGCACTGCACTGCGCTCCATCTCTTACTTTACTCTCATCTGCCTAATCTGAGGACAGGGGAAGAAGTTTCATGTTTGGTGCTCCAAGAGAATTTCAGAGTAAGGGTGAGGAAACTGTAAACCCAGATTTGAATAGGAAGCTAGTCTATCCCATGCTGTCCAGGTGGCAAATGTGTGCTCCAGACTTCTGAAACAAGTAGCACAGATTGTGCACAGCTAGCTGCGTGACAAGTGTCCTTGTCGGTGGAGAAGCCGCCACACTGAGACTGTTAGATATCTTGAGTTCTGTGGATACAGTGGACTCTCTGTTTTGTTTTTATGTTTCAACATCCGAAAAAAATCCAGTCACAGTGGCTTGTATCAGGATTCTAGCAGGCTCTGAGCTCTTCTGCGGCAGTCCCAAGGAGCGTGGCATGTGGTGTGGACCAGTCAGAGGTCTTCCCTCTGCTTATTGAGCTGAGTGGTGGTGGGACAGCTGACGCAGAGCTGCCTGTTTCTGTGTTCTTGACAGTGGCCTCTCTGGGGTCAGCTGGTCCCTGTGCCTCCTCCGTGGGGTTAAAGCGAGAAAGTCCCTGTAGGAACAGCATTACTGCAGGAACAGGTGCAGCCACCCATTTGGCTCTGGCTGCCCTGGACTCTATGGCAAAGTGCCTGTTGGCTTCCTTTCCTGGACAAGGGTGTGTGGGCCGGGCCTCTGAGTGGGCTCGCCTGAGTCACCGTTCCCTTCACATAAGCTGCTTCGGAAGTGACTGTCATTGTAGTGCAAATTATGTTTAGGAAGAAGGTGGCTTTGAGCAATTTTTGTTCTCCCGCCACTGTAATCTTCTCTGCCATTTTCTGATAGTGAATAAGAGGACTGAGCAGTTCAGGAATGAAGTCGGAGCTCAGGAAAGTGGCTGCCCGGCCTCAAGTTTCTTCCTTGGTGTAATCAGAACTCTCTCGGGCCTGCTGAGCATCTGTTTTGCCCTTCACAAGGCCTGCAGAGTCCCGAGAACTGGAGAGCAAGTCGCTGTGAAGGGACTCAGAGAGTCACTGACTTGGCTTAAAGAACGAGGTATGAGGAGTGAGTCCAGCTGGTGGCCAGCGAGGGGCTGAGCGTTCTGGCAGGTGGGGCTTAGACCACAAGTCACCAGAGCTCAGGACAGACTTTCCAAGGTTTTACCTTTCTTGTAATTTAAAAATATTTGCTAGTTTGTACCCTGTTTGTATCCAGATAGTGGTGATCTTTAAGATCCTTAGAGAACTTCTAGCTCTCTAGTGAGGTGGAGGTGTCAACTAATTCAGGGCTCAGTATGGAGTACAAAAGAGAGCCAGGAGGTGGTGGGCCTAGGTGGTGGGTGGAAAGGAAGAGGGTACGAGATTCCTAAAGCTTCCCTCCCTGAGGAATTGCCAGCCCGTGGCTGCTGTCAGCCCCCATGAGAGATGTGTCCTGGAGGATACAGCCAGGTAGTCAGGAATAAGGGCATGGGGAGCCTTCCTAGACGGCAGTGGAAGGCCAGCCAGGAGCTCTAAGGCTCCCTGCAGTGGACCCTGCGATGTGCTTCCCAGATCCCCGCCAGGAATGCAGGACTAGTTTCCCCACATGCTGGCGTAGGGCCTGCAAAAGCCTCAGCTGCCTATCGGGTGCTCCTGCTGAGGGGACTGTCTTGCCTGTCCCTCGCCCCCTCCCCGGACTGATCTGCAGGACATGCCTGACCAGGAAGGGGTTCCTTCACTCCAACCCACGACAGCTGTGCAGGGCCACCCCATCTCTAACACTCCCCTCATGGTCAGTACTGCGCTGCAGCCTGGCTTTCCCTCTGCCCCATTAAGCTTCCCCCTGCTCCTGGAGGTGTGGGCCCCAGAGCTCTCCCTACTGACCTCCTGCTGTCCTCTATCTCATAGGCTGCCTCACAGGAAGCCAGCCCACAACATCCCCTTGCACGCCACACAGGCCCTGGGTCATCTCTGGGACTGTTCAGGTCTGCTCGGTGAGTGGCATGGAACATCTTTTCAGAGATGCCTGACATGCTGGGGCAGGGGAACGGGAAGCGGGCTGCTTGCCAGGGGCTGTGAGTGTCTGTGACTGGCAGGGGTGCAGTAGGCGTGCTCACACTGGCTCAGCAGGCCAGAGAACACACCCAGGCACCAGGCTGCTTGTGCTTGAATCTTGCTCTACCATTTGCTTCCTGGGTGATCTGAGGCAGGTTATTTAAGCCCTCTGTGCCTCAGGTTTCCCATCTTTAAAATGGAGAAGATAATTGGACCTCCCTCACGGTGTTCTTATGAGGATAAAATGGGGGAAATCTCTGTAAAGCCTTCAGAACAGTGCCTGCAGGGCATACAGTAAGCGCTACAGGCTTGTTGGTTAAAAACATCGCCCAAGGGCACTGGCCAGGGACTCTCTCCAGGGGCCTACCCAAATGGCAGGAAGGGGGTTGTGCTCCTGCTCCCCAATGCCAGCTGCTTGCACCCTGGCTGCCTCTAGCTCTTGGACCCCTCCTTTGGTGACTTCTGCCTGGTCGTTGGCTGGCAGACCTGATCCAGTGTCGCTCCTTGGTCATAAAAACCCACTTCTGGCAGGCACTGGGAACAGTCACTGTCTGCTTGCACCGTGGTCATGGCCCATCCTTACCCACAGCCTTTATATGCCTGCTAGGAGCAAGAGTAGGAGTGGGTGGGCTTCCAGAGCAGGCCTCCAGGATTTCCTGCTTGCAGTCTCGTCGATGAGCTACATCCCTCCTTCCCCTGATTGCTCCTGCAGTCAGGGCGAGATGGGGCTGAGACAGGGGGATGGGAGAGTGCCTGGAAGGTGGTGGCAGCAGTGAGACCATGGAAACTTTCCAAGGGGAACCGAGGCAGTTGATGGGGAGTGAAAGAAAGATGCAAATCAGGCTTTCCCTGGCTGGCCCATATGGAGAATGGGTTTCTGGCCTCCACATCTACTCCTCACCTTTCCCAACACTGTTTTTGGTCCCAGGAGGCTGATCTCTATGGACTGCAGCAAACAGGCTTCCATGCCTCTGGCTTATAGGTGGGTGTGGCGGTGGAGGCATTTGGCAGTATCCTCGCTCTTCCGTAAACAATGCTCCCAGCCACAATTCTTGCTGGGCTCCTAGAAGGACTCTCTCCCTTGACCCCTCCAGGCCTAATGTGGCAATGGCTTCCCCCTTTTGCTAGCCCAGGGTGCCTCTACCTCTGTTGACTTTCCTTAACCCTGTCTGCCTTTGTAAATAGTTTTTAAATTAAACTCCATTGGAAATTTCATGCTGGGGCCCTGACAGATCCACATCCCTCTGGGCTGATGCAGCCCCTGGGCTTATGGCCTGGTAAGCAGGGTGTGGGCTAGATTGCAGCCCCCCTCATGCCCAGGTGCCCAGATGCAGGGCACAGTCTATGCGATTGCAACTAGTACTGCTGGGTGGACTGAGTGATCTTTCTTCCTTATGTGTGGCATCTCCATTGCCGGAGAAGATTCTGGGTTTGGTTCCATCACGGAGGCTGGCACGATCTTTTAGCTGCCATAGCATCATCCTTAGAGTGGAAAGTGGACAGAGGAAGCCTGGCAGTGCTGGCATAGCCACAGCCAGGAGAGGAGGCACCAGGATGTTCTGAGGACCATGGCCCCGGGGCTCTTCCTATTTTTTCCCTTCTGTACTTAGAGAAGCTGGTGGGTCCAGTCCTCCCTCCCCATCTTCTATGACTAACACTTTACTCCTGGATCTACTGGTTTTGACTTATTTCTCAAATAGAATCCTTTCCTAATGAAAAGCCACAGAACACAGGGGCCCCAAACCTGTCTTTTTCTATGTCCCTGTATTTTCAAGAATTTGCATCTCTGTGTCTTTCTAACTTTTGGGAAGACCAAGAGCGACTCTCACTGTTTTGGTTTAGATGACAGGATCTGGCATGCCCTGCACTCCACCCTTAGATTTTTTAGTAGAAAACCAACCCTTGTAACCACGACACCTAAAGGTACATCATCTCTGCTAGGAAGGATTCAGAGCAGTGGGAAAGCCCTAGAAATCCCAGATCCAATTAATAATTCCATAGGACAATTCATTGGAATGCACAAGTGCTTTAACTAAACAAAACCATAATCGAACTTGTCAGAAGTGATTCACGGTTGTGTTAAAATTTTCTCATTCACACATCATTTCCTCTACAATTTAGTTAGATAACAAACACTACTTATCCCGTCACTGGCTTTTTCAGACATGAAATGCAGTTTGTATCTGTATTGGGTTCACAGCAGAGAAAGGGCTTTCAGCTGGCTGGTGAGAGGCAACTCAGCTTAGGAACAGGCAGGTCTTGTGCAGCCAAGCCCAAAGTCAGCCTGGTGTCCTGTGAAGTTCTCTGCAGTCTGGTTTTGTGTTTGAGGATGACACTCTTCTGCTGGTATCTTTAGGGCTCTGCCACCTTGGAGACTGCTGGAGGATGACAACCCTGCCTTTGGGGCAGAGCCTTTTAACCAGGCCAGGATAGGCACTGTGGCTTGGAGAAAGCCTACTTTTCCCAGGATGCCTTACAATGCACCGTTGTTGCTTCATTCCTTTAGCTGAAGCTGGTAATCATGGGAAATTGCAGATTTCTTTTCTTTGGAGGGTTATCAGTAGTATTCTTACCTTGGAATAATAGTTTGTCAAGCCTTCTTCTGAGTAGGTTTTGAAGCTTGGGGGCTGAGGCAGGGACCATGGGGGTGAGAAGAGATGGTCCTAGATGGCTCAGCAAGGACAGACCACTGGGACTGAGCACTGTGGCGGGGGCCCTGTTTCTGCAGTCTCATCTAGGTGGCTAGTCTCACAAGGGGATAAATAGGGGAGTAACCACTTGTTTTTAAATATTGTTTAGGACAGGCCAGATCTGTACAGCCCCAGAGCAGGGATGCCAGGGCTAAATGTGAGGGTCTCTGTAGCTTTCTGGGGATAACTAATACATCATAAATATGCATTTCAATTGATTAAAATAAGTCCATGTATGTGCATATGTGGATGTATATATTCCTGTACATTCTCTTTTTTCCCCCTCTTTATTTTTTCCCAGGAGGAAAAAAGTATTTGTACCTATAGCAATGAAAAGATATTTTAGTCCTAACAGGGTTCAGAATCCCAGTAGGTTTGGGTGGGTGGAGGCTGAATCTCGGATCTCACTTGAGCTAATTGCCTTTGCAGTATAATGACGTCCACCTGGCCTGTTTTACACAGCTGACCTTATCTGGGTGTCTTAGTCTGTTCAGGCTTCTATAAATAAGACACTGTAGACTGGGTGGCTTATAAGCAAAAGAATTTGTTTTTTATAGTTCTGGAGGCTGGAAGTCCAAGATCAAAGCCCTAGCAGGTTCAGTGTCCGGTGAGGGTCCTCTTCCTGGTTCATAGTCAGCCATCTTCTCACTGTGTCCTCACATGAGGACAAGAGAGCTCTCTGGGATCCCTTTTATAAGGGCAATAATCTCATTGATGAGGGCTGTGCCCTCATAACCTAGTCACTCCCCTACCTCCTAGTAGCACCACCTTGGGGGTTAGGATTTCAGCCTGTGAACTTTGGGGTTCATACACATTCAGTCCATTGCACTGGACGTATCGCAGCTCAGTCAGCATCAGCCGTGGTCATGATTTACCCCAAGCTTTAGCACATCCATATGCAATAATAGTAGCGGGAACAGCGACCAATAGTAGAGAACCTATTGTGTGCCAGCACGTTCTGGGTGTTTGGCCCTGTCTAGCGCCCACAGTGCCCCTGCAGCGTGGGTCTTATTGATGACGAGGAAAGGCAGACTCTGAGGGGTTACAGGACTTTTCTTTTTTCTGTTTGTTTTTGTTTTGAGATGGCGTTTCACTCTGTTGCCCAGGCTGGAGTTCAACGGCATGATCTGTGCTCACTGCAACCTCCGCCTCCCAGATTCAAGTGATTTTTCTGCGTCAGCCTCCCGAGTAGCAGGGACTACAGATGGACTCCACCACGTGCAGCTAATTTTGTATTTTTAGTAGAGATGAGGCTTCACCGTGTTGGCCAGGCTGGTCTCGAACTCCTGACCTCAGGTGATCTTCCCACTTTGGCCTCTCAAAGTGCTGGGATTATAAGTGTGAGCCACTGCGCGCAACCAGGACTTTTCTAAGGCCACTTAGTGCTGAGACGAGAATCTAAGTCCAGGCCTCCTTTGCTCCAACATTCCAGGGATGGGCTATTTGGGAAAAATTCCTTTGATTTTCAGGGTGTCTAAGGGTGTTTGCTCTTCAGCGTTTTACATTGTATAGGATGGCCATGCTCCCTGTCCCTACACATCCTTCCCTTCCAGCCGGGCCCACTTAGCAGCTCTGAGGGCCCTGTGCCTGATCAGGGGCTAGAAGGTGACTGTGGTGAGGGCCCATCTCACTGCTGTCCCTGTCACACTCAGGGCCCAGCCCCATGTACTCCTGGACTGCTTCCCTGCTGTTTATCCCAGCTCCTCAGAGACCTCACCTGTCACTTATCCTGCAGGTGACTGGGCCCCCCAGAAACTTTGATCCTCCAGCTCTGCATGGGCTTCTTGCTGAGTTGCCTCTCTCCTGTTGAGGGACCCACCTCTCCTCCCACTACCTCCCTCCCTCGTGGGGCCCTGCCACCTGCATTTCAGGGCCCTTCCTTCCTGCCCAGTGATCTGCTCCCACAAGGGGATGTGCGCTTGCTCTTCCTGCTCCTGGGAACGCTCTTCCTCCCAGACAGCCACAAGACTTCCTTCCTTTCCTGTGTTCAGGGCTTTGCTTAGGTTTCAGCTGGTCAGAGAGGCCTTCCCTGCCCACTGCCATCAGATAGCCCATGGCTCATCCCTCTCCCTCTCCCGACCCAACTCCATTTCTCTGTGTCACTTATCGCCATCTGCCTCATCTCATCATTGTGGGTTTATTTGTTTTGTTGTCCCTCTCTGCTAACTCACTAGAACATAAGCTCCATGAGGGCAGGGGCTATGTAGTTTTGCTCATTGAAGCTGACAGGTAGGCAGCACACAGAGAGAGCAGGAGCAATTGGGGCACACAGAGACTTGGGTTCCAACCTGTCTCTGCCACTCACAGGTGTGTGACCTAGAGTGTATCCGAACCTCCAGGAATTCCCCATCCCCCCCCCCGCCCTTTTTTGTAAAACAGGAGTATTAATCTATTTATCTATAAAATGAGACTATCACTTCCTGGCTCTTGGGTTGTGAAGATTCGTACTAATAACCCACATTTACTGAGTACGGGTCATGTGCTGTGCCTCCTACCAAGCCCTTTGCAGGGTGACCTCATATTATTCTCATGGTATTTTAGGAGAAACCCCTGTTCTCAGTTTACAGAGTGCACAGCTGAGCCACAGAAAATTGAAGCGACTTGCTTGAAGACCCGCAGCTAGAAGGTGGCAGATTCAAAACTTGAATGCAGGCTCTGGATCTGGCCTCTGTAATGCCTCTCATTTGGACCACATGAGCGTAGTGCAGTTGGCCCTCGATAAATAATGGCTGTTCTCCCTCATAGGATCTGTCTTTTCGTGTGGCTGAATTGTCTCCTGGTTTCGGTCCACTTTTGGATTACTGGTCCTTCATCCTCCCATAAGCCACCAAACCTGTGCCTCCTGGTCCAGATCCTTTGCTTGCCCTCACTCTTGGGATCTTCTTAGGCTCTGGGCTCCAGCCTGCTCTGCTCTGGTTGCTCCTGCCTCTGCTGCCACTCAGTTGAGTCTGTCATGGTGCCATCAGCCTCTTCTGTAACCTCCGGTCCCTCTACCAGCTGCCAGATGGAAGCAGCTGGGAGCACAGGTCAGCTGGCAGGCCAAAGGTAGAAGTCTATTAGAACTGCTGATGGTTTCCTTGAGTTTTCCATGTATAGGGCAAGAGTAGGAAGGGGACGCAGGACCGGTGGCTTGTGGCTGCAATCCGATGGATGACAAGCAATGGGAAATGTGAAATTTCACATTTAGAAAACTGATTCTTCTATGTGACAGCTGTTCTTATTCACACTCAGAGGTGCCAGGATTGGTGAGCCTTGGCCACAAGGGAGGCCTGCCATCCATTGTCATTACCAGGGGAGTGCCCAGGGAGGCTGCTGCCATGGAGGTGGCTTCAGGAATACTGCTGTGTAAAGGAAAGCATTTCTGCCATTCCAAATGGGGAACCTCTGCCTGCCGCTGAGAGGGGATTTCCCTGCAGGGCCAGCCTGGGGCAGGCAATTGCAAGCGTGGGCTTTAGAGCTCCAGAACCTAGATGTGGTTTAAGCATAGGCCCCGACACTTACTCCCTGTGTGACTTAGATAAGTGACTTCATGTCTCTGAACCTCAGTTTCCTCATCTGTGATGTGGGAATCATTGGATGGCTTTGGGTCCAAGTTTCTCTTTAAGTGAGCGTATTTTAGAATGCTTCCTTCTCTGTTCCAACCTCCTCCTCTGTAATCATAAGGCATCTCACAGGAACAGGGTCCCCTCACTCCTAGTGGCTTTTCCTGGCCCTTGGGGGAACCAGCACTCAGCGTCTGAGCTGCTCACCAGTCGTTTGTCCCATTTTCCACCTGTGACCCATTCAAGCCTTGTGCCTTTTTTTCTAGAAGTCCCATCACAGTCAGTCCAAAGGGACCCTGTAGCTGCCTAGAAACACATTTCAGTCCTACTTACAACAAAAGAACAACCACCTTCAGAGCTTTAGAAAAAAAATAATGTTCCCTATGAACAGTCCCAGAAGAAATGTCACTGGAGACATAAAACTGTTTTACTGTGACCTATGTAAACGTCCCAGGAAATAAACTGACTTCTCATTCCATAAAATCCTCTTGTCCTTTGTCTTGAATAAAACAGATTGGATTACTTGAAAAACAGGAGCTTGAGGCTTGGCAGAGAAGACAAAGTTCAATCATAATGCAGAGGCGTGGGGCAAGCCTTTCCATTCTGGGAAGCACAGCGTTATTAGTTTTATTGCCTAAGTCCTCTTTGAGATGTGCCAATCTCAGCCTCTTGTGGGATGTGGAAGGATAACACACATCTTTGAAAGAGATAGACCCTGTGGCCCATGGAGGGTTGAAAAAATCGGAGTCAGATTCTCCCTCAAATGATTCAATCAGGAGTTGCTCAGAACAGAGCAAGGGACAGGAAGTCAACTGATGTGTATCACCCCTCTGCAATGTGCCAAGCACTGTGCTAATTCTTTTTCTTCAAGCCTCATATCTGTTGCTTCCAGCCTTTGCAGGGAGGCTTATGATCCACATATTACAGACGAGGAACTGAGGCTTAGAGACATGCAGTGCCTTCCCTAAGGTCACACAGGGAGTGAGCACTCAAGTTTGGACTTGAGCCCAGGTCCGAGTGCCCGTGACTCCACACTGCTTACTCATCTTCATCTAGCTGCCCCTTTGTCCCCTAGATAGATTTCTATAGTCCAGAAGGGAGCGTTGCCTGTTGTTCTGGGTCTGTCTGTTGGGAAATCTACATGGAGTCCCATCTATACTTAATATCCAGTGCCTTTTCTGTTTTCATGCCTGGATGTGTAAGTATACAGATGCACATGCACAGGTACCACACACACACAGACACACACAGACCACACACACAGGCCACCTAAGTGATGAGGGGAGTTAGTGTCATTATGGGACTTTGTTGAGAGGCAACTTTTTCTAGGCAACACCCGTGTGTCCTGGTGTCCGTGTAATAGATGGGTTAGGAGAGTAGCAGAGCATGGTAATACCATTGTGTTAAGGCATATAACGAGCCCAGGCCTCAGGTGCTGCCAGACTCTCCGTAGCACCTTCTAAACACAGTCCCTGTGCACACTGCCAATTTGGATGAAGAATCTGTCACTAAAATTAGGTTGGATGAGGTCTGAGCTGAGCTGAGCTGAGCTATCCTGAAGATGTGGCTAATTTACTGTCAAAGCACTGGGCTCAGAAAGAAACTGTGTGTGTGTACCTGTGTGTGTCCCCACATATGTGAGAATAAGGGTCAGAGCCCCTTTCACATCTTGTTCCTAATTCATTGTCGCACTCAGAATGAAGAATTTCCACAGGATAGGATGCTTTCCTCCATCTCTGAGTGAAATCCAGAGAGAATCTGTAAATGACAAGCACCATGAACTATTTCCACAAAGAAAAACAGTCTGTCCTCCTGGCGGATCTGGGTCAGGCGGAGTCTGACAGCTGTGAGATGGGGTCAAGAGTGCCAGGCCGTGAGACAGACTGCTCTCCACGCTGTGTGTGAGGCCACATGTCACTTGGACCTAGAGCTAAATTCACCCTTTACTCCTGCCCAGGAGACATGGCTCAGCCCTGAACCCATGGGGTCAGGCGGTTTCAGGTGGAAAAATTGGCTTTCGTCTTTGGTGACTTTATTAAAGAATTCTTAACTTAGACTTCTGGATGGGCTTTAGGGAATCTGTGAATGTGTAAAAATTATGGGAGTAACTGTGTATGTATATGTATACATGTAGACGTGTGTATATATACGTAGACACGTGTATACATATGATGATATGCATACATATACATATGTACATGTATTGGTCAGTTTGAGCTGCTGTAACAAAGTACCATAGAGTGGATGGCTTATTAACAACAGAAATTGATTTTTCATAGTTCTGGAGACTGGAAGTCCCAGATCAGGGTACCAGTGTGGTCTGGGTCTGGTGAGGGCCCTCTTCTGGGTTGTTTACTGCCAACTTCTCATTGTGTTCTAACATGGCAAAAAGAGACTGGGAGAGCTCTCTGGCCTCTTCTTAGAAGGGCACCAATTCCATTGATGAGGGCTCCACCCTTATGATCCAATCACCTCCCAAAGGCCCTACCTTCAAACATCATCACATTGGGGATTAGCTTCCAAACTATCAATTTTGGTGGGAACAGAAGCATTCATTCCATAACACAGTGTGCACGTGTATGCATTTTCTGGAGAGATAGTCCAAGCCTTTTCTCAGGTTTTCTCAGGGGTGTGTGGCTCAGAAGTAAAGAACCATAGCATTAGCCATGCCTTCTCAGGATTGTCTGGGACTACTCTGGGGATCACATGTGTGGGGTCGCTCTGTTAGCTGTAGGGGACTGGCTAGGTCGTGCTTCAGCCTTGGCTGCGGGGACACAGCAACCTTGAGCTGTAGCTCTTTGCAGACCAGTGTGTAAGGTTTGAGACCAGGGCCTGGTGGCAGTAGTTAGCTTCAAGGACCCCTCCCTGTGTGAAGCTGGACAGCTGGTCCCTTCAGTCTTCAGCAGATTCTTTGGCTGGGATTCCACGATTCAGCTCCTGAATGTAGCCCTTGGATACTTCAATGCCATTATTCACAGCGAGAAACCTCATTCAGTCCAAGAGGAGGGGCAGCCTGTTTTTATAATCCCCAGGAGAAAAGGCCTTCAGCTGCAGCCTGGCCCTCCCCTGCATCACCTGGCAGGCCACATGTCTTTGTCAGGAGTCAAGTGGAAGGCGGTATCAGCTGCACACCCCGCCGAGAGGAAAGAGTGCCGGTTGTGTCTGCCCAGGCACCATCCTCATGTTAGAGCTACAGAGAGGCATGTAGGGGTGGCACATGGAAGTCTGGGTCAGGAAGGCCTGCAGCCTGAAAGCCTGAGGGTGGAGCTCAGCTAGGGCATATACAGGGCTGAGCTCTGGGACTGTCCACTATCACAGAAGCCTGTCTTTCAAATGATACTGCAGTGTGCCCAGCCCTGAGATTTGCCCTGGAGTCACAGAGATGCCCATTTTCTAAAGAAGATCACAGCTTAGAGAAAGATAGATGGGCCAACAGGTCACACAAGTTGTTGTGAAAAGTGGCACAATAGCTGGATAACTCCTCAAAGGCAGGCACTTTCATTTCTATTTCTTGCACTGAGCCCCGGGTTAGACCCAGGAAATGCATCTCTGGAAGGCAGCTATGCTCACCACTATACCACCAATGCAGAGAATGCACCTCTAAATGAGTGAGTGCCTTGCATATAGTTTGTGTTCTAAGGGACTTTCTGCATGCCCAGTGCCTGGTACAAGGCCTGGAAATGAGCTGCACTCATGGAAGGTTTGCAGAAGTGACCTGAATAGAGGTTGGAACACGGTGAGGCCTTATCACAGAGACGACCCAGGGTAAGGAGCTTTACCTGGTTTCATATTTAATGCTTCTGACCTGCCCATCTCACAGGGCCCTTGGGAGACTATCCTGAGACAGCAGATGTTAAAATAGTTTGTGTACTTTAGTGCTAGGCAAAATATGGGCTGCCATTAAAGGTGGTTTTCCTATTGTGAGGCTTTCTACACCCTTCATCTCACAGTGCCTTGGGTGAATCTTGGGTGCTTCAGATCCATCAGCATGGTCTCTGTGACTTGGTGGTAATGCTCCTTTTGGGCAGCAGCTGAGTCTTCCCCTGTATTGAGTTTTCAATACTGTGGCCGGCATCTGCATGTAGTTGGTACTTACTGGGCCATAGTGACGTGTCTGGAGTTTTCTGATGCTGTAACCAAGGACCTTGGGGGCTCTGCTGGAAGGTCCTGCCCTCAGGAGGCTTCTCAGAGGATGTGACCACTGATGCTGTGTCTTATGCAAATACTCTTTCTAAGTGGTGCTGGGAGTGACCCCAGATATAGCCAAAGAAGTGAGATTGCTCTCCAATTTGTCACCATGAACGGGATCTTTCACAGACGATGGAGTAGTGCATGTGTTAATCACAGGGCAGTGAAGGTCTTGAATTCAGATATGCCAGCATGTGGCCAAAGGCCCATGGCCAGTCCTCTGCTCTCTGTCAGTGGCTAGGCACAGAGGACTGAGGCCTCTATTTATTTCTGATGAGATGTGCTAAGGGAGAAATGGTCAGGGGCATGGAGGGGGGGAAAGTCATTCTGTCTTCAAAGGAGCACAAACAATTGGTGTGACTCCAAGCTTTCTCTCAGTTGTTCAGTAACTACTTATTGAGCAGTTACCATGCATAGCACATGATGCTAGGCCTGGGGCTAGGGGAGAAATAACACCAATTCTGTTCTTAGAGTTTTCATCCAGGGCTAGATTAAGATGTATTGGGTCCTAAGAATCATAGTGCTCCCTTCTCCTCTTTCCTGAATGTAATGTAAAATAAAAATATACTAAATTGTGAATATATAAAAACAATTCCAGCAGTTCTAATTGTTCCCATGATAACTACTTAAATGTTTAAAAAATCTTTTTTTGGATATCAAATTGTTTCAAAAACATTTTGGTATTAGAACTTCACTGATGTTCTGAGAACAAGCTCAGTGTACCATTTAGATACCAAGGGCCCTAATTGTCCCAGAAAAAGAACTCCAGAGGAAGCTTGCTTTTTTTTTTTTTTTTTTTTTAGCAAATACTTGTGAAAGAGCAAAAGTGTGACCTCGCCCTTCAAAGCTAAGTAAAATGTATAATTCTATGATGAGAATCAGGGCATTCAAGACAGAGGATTCAGAATGGACAAGGGAAAATCATGGGGGTGTAGAAGAAGAGAAAAGCTCAGTTTGGTCTGAGAGGTAGGGAGATCATGGGAGAGGGGTGGGAGCTGGGGCCAGATCCAGTTGAGCCTGAGTGCCAGATAAGGAGTTTGGGTTGTATCAGGTAGTTCTTGGGAGCCATCAAAGATTTCTGAGCCTCTCTTTGTTATTGTAGACCAATTTCCACATTCAGGATATTCAAAACCACCCTTGCATAGCATTTAAGAGTATCTACAGTGATGGAGTGAAGCTGGAGTAATTGAGTATTGGTAATTGCTTTCACTGTGCTTTGGTGGAATGCATTTTAGAAATGGAGTTCTGTCCTGTAAGTGCATCTATAGGAAAAAAGTGCCAAAGCCTTCATTATCATTAACCAGTGCCAAATGGGATTTGCAGAGAGAGTGAAATGAATGAAGACCATGCCTCTGTCTTCTAATTACTGCTTGAATCTGTAAGGGAAGGATCACAATAATTGCAGTGATTAAAAAACAACCACCATTTGGGGAAGCAGATATTCACATGGCCTTAGAGTAACACCCACACATTACTTATTTTTTTTAAAGTTTATTTATTTATTATTATTATACTTTAAGTTCTAGGGTACATGTGCATAACGTGCAGGTTTGTTACATATGTATACTTGTGCCATGTTGGTGTGCTGCACCCATCAACTCGTCAGCACCCATCAACTCGTCATTTACATCAGGTATAACTCCCAGTGCAATCCCTCCCCCCTCCCCCCTCCCCATGATAGGCCCCGGTGTGTGATGTTTTCCTTCCCGAGTCCAAGTGATCTCATTTTTCAGTTCCCACCTATGAGTGAGAACATGCGGTGTTTGGTTTTCTGTTCTTGTGATAGTTTGCTAAGAATGATGGTTTCTAGCTGCATCCATGTCCCTACAAAGGACACAAACTCATCCTTTTATATGGCTGCATAGTATTCCATGGTGTATATGTGCCACATTTTCTTAATCCAGTCTGTCACTGATGGACATTTGGGTTGATTCCAAGTCTTTGCTGTTGTGAATAGTGCCGCAATAAACATACGTGTGCATGTGTCTTTATAGCAGCATGATTTATAATCCTTTGGGTATATACCCAGTAATGGGATGGCTGGGTCATATGGTACATCCAGTTCTAGATCCTTGAGGAATTGCCATACTGTTTTCCATAATGGTTGAACTAGTTTACAATCCCACCAACAGTGTAAAAGTGTTCCTATTTCTCCACATCCTCTCCAGCACCTGTTGTTTCCTGACTTTTTAATGATCGCCATTCTAACTGGTGTGAGATGGTATCTCATTGTGGTTTTGATTTGCATTTCTCTGATGGCCAGTGATGATGAGCATTTTTTCATGTGTCTCTTGGCTGTAGGAATGTCTTCTTTTGAGAAATGTCTGTTCATATCCTTTGCCCACTTTTTGATGGGGTTGTTTGTTTTTTTCTTGTAAATTTGTTTGAGTTCTTTGTAGGTTCTGGATATTAGCCCTTTGTCAAATGAGTAGATTGCAAAAATTTTCTCCCATTCTGTAGGTTGCCTGTTCACTCTGATGGCAGTTTCTTGTGCTGTGCAGAAGCTCTTTAGTTTAATGAGATCCCATTTGTCAATTTTGGCTTTTGCTGCCGTTGCTTTTGGTGTTTTAGACATGAAGTCTTTGCCCATGCCTATGTCCTGAATGGTACTACCTAGGTTTTCTTCTAGGGTTTTTATCGTATTAGGTCTAACATTTAAGTCTCTAATCCATCTTGAATTAATTTTCGTATAAGGAGTAAGGAAAGGATCCATTTTCAGCTTTCTACTTATGGCTAGCCAATTTACCCAGCACCATTTATTAAATAGGGAATCCTTTCCCCATTTCTTGTTTCTCTCAGGTTTGTCAAAGATCAGATGGCTGTAGATGTGTGGTATTATTTCTGAGGACTCTGTTCTGTTCCATTGGTCTATATCTCTGTTTTGGTACCAGTACCATGCTGTTTTGGTTACTGTAGCCTTGTAGTATAGTTTGAAGTCAGGTAGCGTGATGCCTCCAGCTTTGTTCTTTTGACTTAGGATTGTCTTGGAGATGCGGGCTCTTTTTTGGTTCCATGTGAACTTTAAAGCAGTTTTTTCCAATTCTGTGAAGAAAGTCATTGGTAGCTTGATGGGGATGGCATTGAATCTATAAATTACCTTGGGCAGTATGGCCATTTTCACGATATTGATTCTTCCTATCCATGAGCATGGTATGTTCTTCCATTTGTTTGTGTCCTCTTTTATTTCACTGAGCAGTGGTTTGTAGTTCTCCTTGAAGAGGTCCTTTACATCCCTTGTAAGTTGGATTCCTAGGTATTTTATTCTCTTTGAAGCAATTGTGAATGGAAGTTCATTCCTGATTTGGCTCTCTGTTTGTCTGTTACTGGTGTATAAGAATGCTTGTGATTTTTGCACATTAATTTTGTATCCTGAGACTTTGCTGAAGTTGCTTATCAGCTTAAGGAGATTTTGGGCTGAGACAATGGGGTTTTCTAAATATACAATCATGTCATCTGCAAAGAGGGACAATTTGACTTCTTCTTTTCCTAACTCAATACCCTTTATTTCTTTCTCTTGCCTGATTGCCCTAGCCAGAACTTCCAACACTATGTTGAATAGGAGTGGTGAGAGAGGGCATCCCTGTCTTGTGCCAGTTTTCAAAGGGAATTTTTCCAGTTTTTGCCCATTCAGTATGATATTGGCTGTGGGTTTGTCATAAATAGCTCTTAGTATTTTGAGGTACGTTCCATCAATACCGAATTTATTGAGCGTTTTTAGCATGAAGGGCTGTTGAATTTTGTCAAAGGCCTTTTCTGCATCTATTGAGATAATCATGTGGTTCTTGTCTTTGGTTCTGTTTATATGCTGGATTATGTTTATTGATTTGCGAATGTTGAACCAGCCTTGCATCCCAGGGATGAAGCCTACTTGATCATGGTGGATAAGCTTTTTGATGTGCTGCTGAATCCGGTTTGCCAGTATTTTATTGAGGATTTTTGCATAGATGTTCATCAGGGATATTGGTCTAAAATTCTCTTTTTTGTTGTGTCTCTGCCAGGCTTTGGTATCAGGATGATGTTGGCCTCATGAAATGAGTTAGGGAGGATTCCCTCTTTTTCAATTGATTGGAATAGTTTCAGAAGGAATGGTACCAGCTCCTCCTTGTACCTCTGGTAGAATTCAGCTGTGAATCCATCTGGTCCTGGACTTTTTTTGGTTGGTAGGCTATTAATTATTGCCTCAATTTTAGAGCCTGCTATTGGTCTATTCAGGGATTCAACTTCTTCCTGGTTTAGTCTTGGAAGAGTGTAAGTGTCCAGGAAATTATCCATTTCTTCTAGATTTTCTAGTTTATTTGCGTAGAGGTGTTTATAGTATTCTCTGATGGTAGTTTGTATTTCTGTGGGGTCGGTGGTGATATCCCCTTTATCATTTTTTATTGCGTCTATTTGATTCTTCTCTCTTTTCTTCTTTATTAGTCTTGCTAGCGGTCTGTCAATTTTGTTGATCTTTTCAAAAAACCAACTCCTGGATTCATTGATTTTTTGGAGGGTTTTTTGTGTCTCTATCTCCTTCAGTTCTGCTCTGATCTTAGTTATTTCTTGCCTTCTGCTAGCTTTTGAATGTGTTTGCTCTTGCTTCTCTAGTTCTTTTAATTGTGATGTTAGAGTGTCAATTTTAGATCTTTCCTGCTTTCTCTTGTGGGCATTTAGTGCTATAAATTTCCCTCTACACACTGCTTTAAATGTGTCCCAGAGATTCTGGTATGTTGTATCTTTGTTCTCATTGGTTTCAAAGAACATCTTTATTTCTGCCTTCATTTCGTTATGTACCCAGTAGTCATTCAGGAGCAGGTTGTTCAGTTTCCATGTAGTTGAGCGGTTTTGATTGAGTTTCTTAGTCCTGAGTTCTAGTTTGATTGCACTGTGGTCTGAGAGACAGTTTGTTATAATTTCTGTTCTTGTACATTTGCTGAGGAGTCCTTTACTTCCAATTATGTGGTCAATTTTGGAATAAGTGTGATGTGGTGCTGAGAAGAGTGTATATTCTGTTGATTTGGGGTGGAGAGTTCTATAGATGTCTATTAGGTCTGCTTGCTGCAGAGATGAGTTCAATTCCTGTATATCCTTGTTAACTTTCTGTCTCGTTGATCTGTCTAATGTTGACAGTGGAGTGTTGAAGTCTCCCATTATTATTGTATGGGAGTCTAAGTCTCTTTGTAAGTCTCTAAGGACTTGCTTTATGAATCTGGGTGCTCCTGTATTGGTTGCATATATATTTAGGATAGTTAGCTCTTCCTGTTGAATTGATCCCTTTACCATTATGTAATGGCCTTCTTTGTCTCTTTTGATCTTTGATGGTTTAAAGTCTGTTTTATCAGAGACTAGGATTGCAAACCCTGCTTTTTTTTGTTCTCCATTGGCTTGGTAAATCTTCCTCCATCCCTTTATTTTGAGCCTATGTATGTCTCTGCGTGTGAGATGGGTCTCCTGAATACAGCAGACTGATGGGTCTTGACTCTTTATCCAGTTTGCCAGTCTGTGTCTTTTAATTGGAGCATTTAGTCCATTTACATTTAAGGTTAAGATTGTTATGTGTGAACTTGATCCTGCCATTATGATATTAACTGGTTATTTTGCTCGTTAGTTGATGCAGTTTCTTCCTAGCCTCGATGGTCTTTACATTTTGGCATGTTTTTGCAATGGCTGGTACCGGTTGTTCCTTTCCATGTTTAGTGCTTCCTTCAGGGTCTCTTGTAAGGCAGGCCTGGTGGTGACAAAATCTTTAAGCATTTGCTTATCTGTAAAGGATTTTATTTCTCCTTCACTTATGAAACTTAGTTTGGCTGGATATGAAATTCTGGGTTGAAAATTCTTTTCTTTAAGAATGTTGAATATTGGCCCCCACTCTCTTCTGGCTTGGAGAGTTTCTGCCAAGAGATCTGCTGTTAGTCTGATGGGCTTCCCTTTGTGGGTAACCCAACCTTTCTCTCTGGCTGCCCTTAAGATTTTTTCCTTCATTTCAACTTTGGTGAATCTGGCAATTATGTGTGTTGGAGTTGCTCTTCTCGAGGAGTATCTTTGTGGCGTTCTCTGTATTTCCTGGATTTGAATGTTGGCCTGCCCTACTAGGTTGGGCAAGTTCTCCTGGATGATATCCTGAAGAGTGTTTTCCAACTTGGTTCCATTTTCCCCCTCACTTTCAGGCACCCCAATCAGACGTAGATTTGGTCTTTTTACATAATCCCATACTTCTTGCAGGCTTTGTTCATTTCTTTTTCTTCTTTTTTCTTTTGGTTTCTCTTCTCGCTTCATTTCATTCATTTGATCCTCAATCACTGATAATCTTTCTTCCAGTTGATCGAGTCGGTTACTGAAGCTTGTGCATTTGTCACTTATTTCTCATGTCATGGTTTTCATCTGTTTTATTTCCTTTATGACCTTCTCTGCATTAATTACTTTAGCTATCAATTCTTCCACTTTTTTTTCAAGATTTTTAGTTTCTTTGTACTGGGTACATAATTCCTCCTTTAGTTCTGAGAAGTTTGATGGACTGAAGCCTTCTTCTCTCATCTCATCAAAGTCATTCTCCGTCCAGCTTTGATCCGTTGCTGGCGACGAGCTGCGCTCCTTTGCCGGGGGAGATGCGCTCTTATTGTTTGAATTTCCAGCTTTTCTGCCCTGCTTTTTCCCCATCTTTGTAGTTTTATCTGCCTCTGGTCTTTGATGATGATGACGTATTGATGGGGTTTTGGTGTAGGTGTCCTTCCTGTTTGATAGTTTTCCTTCTAACAGTCAGGACCCTCAGCTGTAGGTCTGTTGGAGATTGCTTGAGGTCCACTCCAGACCCTGTTTGCCTGGGTATCAGCAGCAGAGGCTGCAGAAGATAGAATATTGCTGAACAGCGAGTGTACCTGTCTGAATCTTGCTTTGGAAGCTTCCTCTCAGGGGTGTACTCCACCCTGTGAGGTGTGGGGTGTCAGACTGTCCCTAGTGGGGGATGTCTCCCAGTTAGGCTACTCAGGGGTCAGGGACCCACTTGAGCAGGCAGTCTGTCCCTTCTCAGATCTCAACCTCCGTGTTGGGAGATCCACTGCTCACTTCAAAGCTGTCAGACAGAGTCGTTTGCATCTGCAGAGGTTTCTGCTGCTTTTGTTGTTGTTTAGCTGTGCCCTGTCCCCAGAGGTGGATGGAGTCTACAGAGACAGGCAGGTTTCCTTGAGCTGCTGTGAGCTCCACCCAGTTTGAGCTTCCCAGCGGCTTTGTTTACCTACTTAAGCCTCAGCAATGGTGGGCGTCCCTCCCCCAGCCTCGCTGTTGCCTTGCGGTTAGATCGCAGACTGCTGTGCTAGCAATGAGGGAGGCTCCCTGGGCGTGGGACCCTCCCGGCCAGGTGTGGGATATAATCTCCTGGTGTGCGGGTTTGCTTAAAGCGCATTATTGGGGTGGGAGTTACCCGATTTTCCAGGTGTTGTGTGTCTCAGTTCCCCTGGCTAGGAAAAGGGATTCCCTTCCCCCTTGCGCTTCCCAGGTGAGGCGATGCCTCGCCCTGCTTCAGCTCTCGCTGGTTGGGCTGCAGCAGCTGACCAGCAGCGATTGTCCGGCACTCCCTAGTGAGATGAACCCAGTACCTCAGTTGAAAATGCAGAAATCACCAGTCTTCTGTGTAGCTCGCGCTGGGAGTTGGAGACTGGAGCTGTTCCTATTCGGCCATCTTGCTCTGCCCCTCACATTACTTATTAATTACAAATGAATTAACTACTTTTACACTGGAGAAATATGGAAGATGCCACCTTAATCGAGTGACCACACTTAGAATTACCAATAATGAGACAAACTGACATTATGTAGCTTTTGATGGAGTGCAGTGGGATGAGCACAACATCACTTATGTAGTATACTTGCCAAACATCTTTTGCCTGAATCTAATAAAGAGATATTAATCAGACACATCCACATTATAAGATCTGCTACCTCAAATAGCATATACTCTAAAAATATCAACGTTTTAAAAAACAAAAAAGGGTATATGTGTGTGGAGGGAATGTTCCAGAACAAAGGAGACCAAAAAGATATAACAAGCAAATTCAATGCTTGAGCTCAGATTGGATTATGAATCAGAAAATGAACAAAGAGCTATAAAAGACATGATTGGGATAATTGTGAAAATTTAAACATGTAATGTATATTAGATAACAGGTCTATCAATGATAAATTTCTTGGTTATCATATGGTATTATGGTAATATACAATAATGCTGTCATATGTAATCTATTTAGAGTTGAAGTGAGAGAAAGAAGGATGCGGAGAGAGGGAAGGAAGGAGGGGGAGAGAGAGAACTTAAATGTGGTAAGATGTTAATAATTGATTAATCTAGATGAAAATTATACAGATGTTCATTGTGCACTCTTACAACTTTTCTACAGGGTTGAATTTTTAGAATTAATATGCTAAAACAGAGCAACAGCAACTCTTTGTGTAGCAATATAGAACAATGTATGTGCTTAGAACTGTGAACTCAAATTGGCATGAAGTTAACTTCACATGCAGTTAAGCTACCCTGGGCCAAACGTACATATCCCTTGCTTAATAAAAGAGATGTGCACTATAAATTGGCTGCAAAGTGGATTGTGGTAGTTGATCCTGTTTTCTCACTGGTTTCCATTAAAAAGTGGGGAATAAGGTCTAATAGATAGAGGTGAAAAGGTTTGCTAAGAGAAGGGTTTCCCATGAACTGTCACTCTATGGCATGCATCCCTGGGGGTATTTGTAAGAGTTTTAGGTAGACATTTTCTTGGTTACATACTTTGATTCCCCTAGTGTTTTCTTCAGTTTCCTCTTGCTAAGGTAATGTGTTCTGCTGTGCTTGGAGGTTTCTAATCGCCCATCCCCACCTACTTATAGCAGCCCCTTGGACAGTGTTCCCAGCAGGTCTCTCCTCTCACCAGGTCTAGGAGGAATAGGCTGCCATGTCACTCATTGTCAGTAAGCGTCAGTGATCAACAGCTTTAACATTCCCTAAGTCTGAAGCTTCAGGGTCTGGAGAAGATATCAGTAATCTATCTTATCAATCCTGTGAACTAAAATTCATTTAATGTATTTAAAACCAAAGGATACTTTTAGAGAAATTAACATTCTGGGTCTTTCACATTGCACCCATAGGTAACACCTCAAATGGCCTTGGATTATTCAAAAACAATATTGGAAACTAGAAAAAGATAGAGCAAGGACTTTAACATTCTAAGGGAAAATAATTTTCAGTTTGGGATTCTATACCCTCCTAAACTACTAAGTGTGAATGCGGAATAAAGTTATTGTTTTAAATTCACAGCAGAAGAGGGGTGGGGAGGGGAGGCAAAATATATTTGTGAAAGAGAGTTAAAACTTTACCTTCTGTTAGAGAAAGTCAATAGAAAATGCTTACAACTGAAAAAAAAAAAAAGTCAGGAAGAAGTAACATAGAGACATAGCAGTAGATATCAAGAGAAAAAACTAAAAGAGGTGAAAGCAGTTGCCCCAGAGTGGAAATTGGGAGTTAGGAGTGGAGGTTGGATGAGTCAGCATTCTCTGGAGGGACAGAACTAATAGGATCGGTGTATATAAAGAGGAGAGTGTATTAAGGAGTACTGACTAGCATGATCACAAGGAGAGGTCCCACAATAGGCCATCTGCAAGCTGAGGAGCAAGGAAGCCAGTCTGAGTCCCAATACCTAAAAAGTAGGGAAGCTAACAGTGCAGCATTCCATCTGTGGTGGAAAGTCCAAGAGTAGAAGTTGGAGTCCAATGTTCAAGGGCAGGAAGCATCCAGCATGGGAGAAAGACATAGGCTGAGAGACTAAGCCAGTCTAGTCTTTCCACGTTCTTCTGCCTGCTTTTATTTTGACCACACTGGCAGCTGATTAGATGGTGCCCACCCAGATTGAGGGTGAGTCCACCTTTCCCAGTCCACTGACTCAAATGTTAATCTCCTTTGGCAATGCCCTCACAGACACACCCAGGATCAACACTTTGCATCCTTCAATCTAATTAAGCTGACACGAAATATTAACCATCACAGAGGTGGAGCAGGATACTCCTGTAGAAAGGGAGTATATATGTTTTATAAGGTTTGTAGAAATATTTCATACTTAATCTTTGTGCATATAAAGCTTGGATCTATATAAGAACTAAAAAGTTAGGGATGGGGAAGAAGAAAATAAAGAGGAAAGGGAGGAGGAAAGGGAAGAGATTAAAGCAGAGGAAGAGTAGGAGGAAAAGAAAGAGGAGGGAGAGGAGGAAGAAGAGAAAGAGGAGGAAAAATTAAAAGGAAAATGCACTGGGGCTTGTGTTTGGGAGAATGACTCAGTTCAGCATTTTCCTCTGAGACTCAGCTTCCATGTTTCTAAGATAGGGAAAATGGTATCTCCTTTGGTGGGTTTTTATGATAATTACATGTTCCTGATAAAAAGTAAGTCTTCAATCAATATTTGTTTCAATGATTTCTCCTTTTGTTTAGAATGAATGAGAGACTTAAAAAGTGGAAATTCTAACAATGGAAAAATTCATTTATTAATTCATTCCTTATTCACTTAACACTAGTGTCCAAGACTGATGATCCTGAATAACAATGCCAAGGAAGCCAATCAACTCACAGATCACTTTCACCTCTGTTTGTTTGCCCACATTTTCAGGTTCCCAGTGTGCAAGGAACGTGTTCTGCCAGAGAGTAGCTTTCTTGCAGGTGCTCTTTCTATAGGGAGCGACCCTGAAGGGTTTTGTCCTTACATTTTCTTGTCTGGGGCACCTAGTGTGGAAGATGAAGAAGTGAAAATGTAGTTTGGGAAGGGACATAGGATTATCTGAGAGAGGACAGGCTGGCCATTTTCCATGGCCAACTCTCTACCCTCCTCAGCAGCTGCACATTTCCAGGATACCAGGGCTGTATCTTCCTTGGGTCTTTGGAGTTATTTTCTTGCCCAGAGAAAGTTGATTGAAGTTTTGTCCCCTCAGTATCTGGAAGCAGCATAGTCTTCAGAGTTATTTCACGTGCCTCCACTTTTCTAATAGCACAGTTCTTTCTTGTAGTCCATTTTTAATTAAACTAATACCCCACTGTCTACCAGAAAATAGCAATGATGGGAATCAATAGTGCTGGTTGATGCATGGCCAGCACTACTCCAGGAAGCCTGAGCCTGGGATGAGCACTGTCCTCAGTGCAAGCACTCTGAGAAGTCGCCCTGCACACCAAACACTTGAACCACTTGTTGCTTTTCCTTGGTCCCCTTGTAGCTATCTGGAGGAAGTATAGTCATCTGGACAGGGTCTAGATGGTGCATTTGACATCCTTGCCTGACTGTCCTGGGTTTGCAGTCAACCCCCTTCAGGAAAAAAGAAGCCACCTGTGAAGTGAACACACATTAAATATTTTGTGGTGGTTTCTCTTTTGCAAAATACATGAATAGCTTAGACCTAGCAAATTCATGTGGGGTTTTATGGTGTGTCTGCATGTATTGCTTGTACATTTTTTATATTCACTTGCCAGAGGAGCTGTACGCTGGAGTTCTGGGGACATAGATTGTTTGAAATCAATAAATAAATTCTAAATTGTATTTTCACTGGTAGCTTCACCCTCTTGCTTGGCTGCACCTTTCATCACTGAGGCTCCCAAGGACTAAAGCAGCCAGATGGTTCTGGGCATTACAAGTTGCTGCAGGGTGGCTGGAGGAAACCTCAATAATACGTAATTTTGTCCCTGAAAGCTGAGCTGGGCTTTAAACGCTTGCTTACCTGCACTGATAAGGAAGGCCATAGGGGAGGATGACTTCCTTTCAGAGGAGTGAGGATGGATGGCTGGTTTCTCTTACTCCGAGATTAGATCAGTAAGGCCTGGGCTAGGGGATTTACTATGGAAAAAGGCCAGATGTGAAACAGTGGGAAAAAAGCATAGACAGAACTAGAAGGCCTGCAAATGAAAGAGAGCAGGTACACTGGATTCGTGAAGGAGGCAGCAAGAATTTGCAGGAGGAAGTGAGTGTGATTTTAAATCGGAATGGGGACTTCTGAATCTGGTGAGAAGGGGACTTCTGAATCTGGTGAGAAGGAAGGCAATGTAAATCTTAGAGAGAATGCTTTCAATGGAATGTCGGAGACTGAATCCAGATGATGTGGCATTGATGAGGGAGGAGGTGATAAGGTAATGGAAGCTGTAATATGCAACTGAGGATGATGCCAACTCCTATTACTTTGTAGTGATGGCCTAGAGCTCTTTGCTGAGCAGGTTGTTTCTAGGTGACTCTGGAGAGAGTGCTGTGATTGATTACTTAGGTCTGCTGTGTGCATAGGAGTCAGTGTTGGTATGGTTGCCATCTACATGCCATCCTTCATAGAGATTCAAGAATCTGGTAACTCACACTGTTATCTTAGTGTGGCCTATCCTTTCCTGTCCTCCTGTTTTTACTTAAGATTGATATTCATAATATCTCACAACTAATCCATGACTAATCACTGCAGACACTGGCTATAAACAACCGGTTGCCTGGAGTGTGTGTACTACAAAATATCAGCCCTGCTGTTGCTCATGCCATTTACTCTGCCTGGAGCATCCTTTCCCTGTGTTCATCTACTGAACTGCACTCATTCTTCAAGCCCTCTTCAAATGTCATCCCCTCAAGGTGGCATTTTCTTTAAACTTTGCTCCTTTTCCTATGTTCCCATGGCACTTTGTGCATATCTGGATTCTAGCACTTCCAACACTTTAATGCTGCAGTTGTGTGTTTATGTGCTTGTAGCTTCCTGTAGCTGGGAAGCTACTTGTGAGCAGCAAGGGTGCCTCCCCAGATGAGGCAGTCAATAAATGGCAAAAGGACAGGCATCTTAGGAACTTGGTTCATCTCTGAGTCATCCAAGGCAAGCAGAATGCCCAGTACATAATTGGCACTCAGTAAATTGCCCCTCTTGCCTAGCAAGTATAGGCTCTCATTAAATACACACATATATGTGTGTGTGTGTGTATGTATGTGTGTATATATATATATACATATATATATATATATATATATATATTTTTTTTTTTTTTTTTTGCGATTGGGTCTTGCTCTGTCACCCAGGCTGAAGTGCAGTGACATGATCATGGTTCACTGCAACCTCCACCTTCCAGGCTCAGGTGATCCTCCCACCTCAGCCTCCTGAGGAGCTGGGACTACAGGTGCACACCACCATGCCTGGCTAATTTTTTTGTATTTTTTATAGAAATGGGGTTTCACCATGTTGCCCTGGCTGGTCTGGAACTCCTGGGCTCAAGCAATCCACCTGCCTCAGCCTCCCAAAGTTCTGGGATTACAAGCATGAGCCATCACGCCCAGTGATGACCTGATTTATTTGTGATCAGGATTTTGGTTTTTCTTTTCAATAAGAAAAATATGAATATGTTTGAGGGCAGAATAAAATGCTTGTTACTCAATAGAACTTCAGTGAGTCAGGAGTGTGCCCAGGGCTATTCGGTCCAGAGGGGCAGAATTACCTGGAAAAGAGGTCTTTGCTCTGCAATTCCTTCTCAGACCCTGTGCACCGTATTCTCTGTCCTGCAGCTGTTGGCTCTGATCCTGCCTTTGCTCGGGTGTATGGAGGGATCCTGTCATCATTCATTTACTTAGCACATACTTACTGAGCACTTACTATGTGCAGGCTCTGGGGCACATGCCCTGGACCTCAGGAGCTCAACAGGAAAGGAAACTGTGGAAAGGCAGAACTTCATGATATAGAAGGAAACCTATTCAGTGTTTGCCTTTATATGCTCAGGCCAGGAGAGAGAAGAACCCAGTACAAATCATTTTTTAAAAGATAATGTCAAAATGGTAAAACAGACTAAATGAACCTATGCTGTTGGAATTCAGTGTCATGGTTATCCTTAGTTGAGTAGTGGTGGAAGGGAGAACTAGGGGTTTCTGGAGTGCTGGGAATGATTTGACCAGGGTGATTGCTGTATGGGGGTGTTAAGCTTGAGAAAATTCATCGAGTTGTACAGGTGTATTTGGTGCACTTTTCTGTATGTACATTTACATCAACAAAACGAGGCAAAAAGATGATGCCTGAAAATACAGTTGGAACTGTCACAGAAGGTCGTGAAGCTTTCTCATAATCCACAGGGAATCCTGTTGCATTGTAGTAGTTTTGACTCAAAATTAGGAAATCTTTTCTTACTGTCAGACTCACACACAAGTGAACTCATCTTCTTGGGAGCTTATTTTATTAGTGGCTGAACACATAGTGCCTAGCACAGGGCCTGGCCTGAGCAGGCGCCATGGAATCTTTGTGAAATGGTGGGATGGATGAACACCTGCAGGCTATAGCATCCCTGCAAGGATTCAGGTGCAGGTAAAACTGGAAATTGCAGTGGAGGTGGCACCTGATTAGATTGTCTTTGATAATGATCAGAGCAACAGCTATTCTCTGTCAAGCAACAACAGTGAGCCAGGCCCTTCAGATCGCCATTTCTAGGCTTCATAGCAGCCCAACTTAACCCTGAGGAAACAGGCTCAGAGACGTGAAGCAATGTATCCAAGCCCACTCCGCTAATAAGTGTGGGAAAGCTGGCACTGGAAATTAGGCTTCTCTGACTCCAAAATCTCACTGTTCCTCCTAAAGCATATTACCTCTGATGCCTTCACTATCTGGTCCCCACTGTCACTTCTTTGTAATAAAATCCGTCTACTTCCTCAGGGGTGGCTTTTGAGAAGAGGAATCTGTTTTTCTCTGTCCTAAGGATAGAAATCTGACTGTCAGTGTGTGTATGAGTGGGGCAGGAAGCCCTCTTCTCCCATGAGGTGCTAGCCTGGTGTATATATTACAGACATTTTGATGGGAACTGCAATCTGGGCCAATGTGTCTGTATGGGCCAAAGCAATATCCCAAGAAAATGAGTGACTGTGCTTCCTTCTCAACTATTTTGTGTCTTGGGCTGGAGAGTGCCCTTCGTTTGGAGAGCATTAAGGACTGGAGCTGGGAAGGAATTCAGCCGTGAATTTCTCTGAGGATACGCTATGCCTCTCATGACTGGCAACTTATTACAAATGTCACAACTTATCTGCAGCTGGAAGGATAATTTAGCAAAGTCTGCGTCTGCCAAATGAGGATGTTTGCATTTCATACAGGCATCCTGTTCATGTGCTAACAGAAGTGATCAGGGGAAGAGGCCTTGATCAAACAAATGATTAACCTTAAAAACAGACACATAAACAGACCCACAATGGATGAATTATGCAGCAGACCATCTCTGCCGCTGACACTGGGCCACATCTGGTTTCTCCACTCAGGCTGTTCCTGTAAATGACTTTCCTTCTCTGTTTGCTTCCTGGCTCTCTCTACCTGTTTTCCTTTGCACAGAAGCCAACAGAGGATGGCAAAGGCCTCCTGTCTGTGTTCCTGAGCAGTCCTTCCCCAGAGGGGACCAGAGCCTCTCACAGGCCACACATGCTCCTGCCTGTTTGGCCCAGGCATACCCTAGACAAACACAGGAGGCAGCCTTCGGAGCCAAGTCAGATGGTACACAGAAGGGAAGGAGAGGCAGGTACTGTTGGTTTAAGCTTGTTTGCAAGGGACCCCAGGAGCGCATAAATTCTGCAAGCCTCACTTCGCCTTAGAGATACATCTTATTTATGCAGTCTGAGCCTCGCTTTATGAGGTGCTGAGCTGAGCTCAGAGGTGGGCACTTTATCCTCAGACGAGCTCTGCACTCAGCCCTGTGGGGGTGTTCTTGCAGACTTCCTGCTTTGGGCCAGACAGGCGTTTGGCAACATTGAAGGCTGGCTCTTGGCTCCTTCCAGCTGAGAGCCTCCTCCTCAGAGGTCCCTACAGATCTTCTTGCAAGGCAGTGGGCAAAGGAGCAAGCAAGATAGAAGCAAGATCTCAGGCCTCCCTGAAGCTGCATTTGCTGCAAGAGGGAAGTGTCTTCCTGTGCTGTGTCGGCTAAGACGGCAGAACCTCACCAGGCGAGGCAGTCAATAAATGGAAAAAGGACAGGCATCTTAGCAACTCGGAGTCCGGCACCCAGAAGCACAAAGGCAAGCCTCATTTCTTCTACCTCCCAGGAATCTGAAAATCTTGATGGCTAATATGAGTAATAGAGGCCAACATTTGTTCCAGGTCTTCTGGTTGTCAAGGCACTTTCCCTTGTATTTTCTCACAAACTCAGGCAAGGTAGAAACAGGCCTTATTGAATTTAGGAATGAGAACCAAGTGGCTTTACTTGGGCCATCTCTAGGGAAGACACATTATTATATAACATAGGCATTGTGTCTTGGAATAGTTTGCTCATGAAAGAGTAGGATTTTAAAAATCCTTTTTTAAAACCCTAACTTTGACCACTTTATCAAGTGGCTATTTTCACCATTTAAAATGAGGCTGGTCAGATCCAAGATTCTGTGAGATTTAAACATCTCCTTCCCTCTGTTGCTTATTCATTCCTATCGATGTCTTGGTTAAATAGTTACAGAGTTTGAAAAGTAATAACACTGAATTTATTTTTCTAACACAAACCGTGAGAGTGCTGTGCACACCAAAGTATGAAACCAATGTTTGTTGAATAATTGAGTGAATTACTGAATAAATGAATTCTGACTTTTACCTTATGAATATGGGATTGCTGTCAAGTCTGGGGAAAATGGCACACTTACCAAATCAATAGGAGGGTCACTTTATCTCTGTGAGTGGAAACGAGAGGGGGTCTCAGAGATGCTGCCCAGGCTTGACTGTCTCTCTGAAGTCAGCCTCCCTGGAGTTGCTGTTCTGCCCAGTTTCCAGTCTGGGACAGGTGTTGCCCCAAGGCCTCTGTGCTGGTCAGCTAGCAAATCGGCCTGCGGTGCATCCCTGCTGTGCGCCTGGCTGCCTGCTCAGCACGGCTCTGCAAGAAGACAGGGGAGGAAAGGAACTCCCTGGTTTGGGGAGAGCCTGGTGCTGTGCTCGGCTCTTTACCTTCTTCATTTGTACAGAAAATACATGAAAAGGAGATCCTTGACTCCTTATCTGATGCAATTCACTATCCATAAAGAGAAGTAAGGAGAGGAGGGGTTGTGGGTGCTAAAACGTGCCGAGCCCAACTCTGTGCTGTGCATGGGAAGGGCTTCTCTAGCTCGGCACTGTCGCCATTTTGCACTGGATCCTTCTTTGTCATGGGGGGTGTCCTGTATCCTGCAGGATGATGACCAGTGCTTACCAGCATCCCTGCTGGCTTCTACTGCAAGATGCCCATAGCGTATCTCCATCCACCCACCGCCATGTGACAACTAAAAACATCTCAAGACATGGCTGCTGATCTGAGTATTGGCCTGAACTCATTTAAGCCTCCACAATCCTGTGAGGCAAGTGTTACCATCACCACTTTCCATGTGAGGAAATGAATTATCAGAAAGGTTCAGACATATACCTAAAGCCACCCAAGAAAGAAGTGAAGAAATTGGGATTTGAAACCCATGTCTGTCTGCCAATGTTAGGGACTCCTGGGAGGCCACCCTCCTGCAGGTTCTTGGCAGTGAACGCTAACTGTCTGGATCTTTACTTTTCTAGAACCTTGTGATGTGACTTTTCCCCTATAGAGCTCCTATTGCCTTATCACTTGCTTTGAGATCCTATTTGAGGTTGCTAATTAAGTCTTTTCATAGAAGGGAAGGGGATGAGAATATTAAATGTGGGAAGATGCCACGGTTTAACAGTGCTTGGCCTCTCTTTTGAATTTTGCTCTCTTTCTGTTGATCTTTTTTCTTTCTCTGTGTCTCTAGGACTGCATCTTTCTCTTTGATAATTGGAGCCAGTAAGTCCTTTGAATTTGAGGGTCATTGGTAGTTAAGTACTAGGATTCTGTCTATCTGAAGCCGCCACCAGAATTTTGCTGGTACCTGGTGTTGGAGACCCTCTTCCCATCCACATTACCCATCACCTGTGAGCCCCTCCAACCCCAACAATTTCCTGTGCTGTGTCAGTACTAAATTCGAGCAGCAGAGGTCTGGATCTTTCTTGGGTCACCAGGAAGAGGTTTGGCTAGGGTACCATGTAGAGCACAGGGTAAACAGAGGCCAGGTCATGCTGTGGGTTGTACTTCTTGGAGGGCAAGGCAGAGGCCTGGGGTTCCTGGAGGTCAGGGCTGGAACAGCACAGGTGGACAGATGGAGGGGAGGGGGACACAGATAGCAGAGGGCAGAGCAAGAAGGAAGTCCACAGTCCAGGAAGGGAGGTGAGATAGGGCAATACAGGCACAGGCTCTAGAAGGCAAATGCTGATGAAGCTACATCTGTCCCAGGTCTGGGAGTCTTGAGCCCACAGGTTGGGGAGGGAGGTAACAGGCTGCAGTCAGGGGTGGGAGGGCAGTGGGGAAGGCCAGAACAGTTGAGGAAAGACTTTATTTCTAATCAACTTGCAAAACAGGGGACAGGACAGTGATATAAAGGAGGATTTGGTCAGCGCTGATGGCTCATTGACTTGATGTCCTGCCAGCTGATGGAAATACTACATTTAGTGGCTTTTAGACCAGAGGAGGGAATATAGTATTGGGATAGAGAACTGGGCTTAAATGTTGGCCATCATAAGTGAACACAGTCATACAGTTCTAAGGCTGGCTGATCATATCATAAAGCTGGTTATCACTTTGCTGAGTGACCATGAGGACTCGAGGTAACATATGTAAGTTGCTGGCATAAAGCAGGGGCTCTAGAAATAGTAACTGTCAGCAGTATGTATTCTTTGACTCAGCCAAGAACACAATTTGCTCTGTTTTTGTGAAATATTATTTATGGACATTGTCAAAATTTGAAAGATACAGGAAAGTGTTAAGAAGTATATAACAATCTTCCAGAGAAAACATCTTGGCATATTTCCATTTAATCTTCTCTGACTGTAACTACAATTACTGTCACTACCATCATAGAATCTCTCTTAACCCACTTCTTTTCTTTTCTTTTCTTTTTTTCTTTTTTTTTTTTTTTTTTGAGTCGGAGTCTTGCTGTGTTGAAGCTGGAGTGCAGAGGCATGATCTTGGCTCACTGCACCCTCCACCTCCTGGTTTCAAGCAATTCTCCTGCCTCAACCTCCCGAGTAGCTGGGACTACAGGTGCCCGCCCCCATGCCCGGCTAATTTTTCGTATTTTAGTAGAGACGGGGTTTCACCATGTTGCCCAGGCTGGTTGCGAACTCCTGAGCTCAGGCAGTCCATCTGCCTTGGCCTCCCAAAGTGTTGGGATTACAGGCATGAGCCAATCCATTTCTTAACCAAGTCACAAATTCACAAGTTTTCTCGGCTCTTCCTTCTATAGAAGCTACTGACTGAAGTCCACAGCCTGCTGGGCACTCATAGCTGGCATGGAACCCATAGTATTTCTTTGAGTGCCCCCATGCCCCCTGCACTGAGGGAATGCTTACCAAGGGTCACAGAGCTGGGTTTCTTCCCAGTCCTTCCTGTGCTTGCTGAGTTTGTTGTTGTACTAACATAATCTAATTAAATATTGAGTGACCTAGTAAAATATGAGCGAAAAGAGAGTTGCTTCTTAGAAAAAATCAAGTTGCATGCATTGAACAACTGGATAAAAGTCAATTACTAGCAATGATGGCTGTCAAATTAGTTGTAGTCAGAGCAGCTGATAAAGATGAGAAGACATATGTACATAATCCTAGAAGAATTTTGCTCTCAATTGGTTTCACATATGAGTTTACATTCCTTCTCCATTTTTAAGGTGAGTTCTCCAGTTTTTAAGTTTAGTTCTTTATTTTAAGCCAAATTTGGAAATCATAGATGATATAAAAAGTCATGAATTATAATTTTATTTTTTATTTTTTTACCAGCTGAACAAGGCCTGAAGAACGAATTATAATTTTTAAAAAAGGAAAACAAAGATGTAGAACTACAACCTGGAGACACAGCTCAAATAGAAGCCTTGGCCCTACACCAAAAGATTAGCATGAAATGTTTTAAGTTGAAATAGTGTTTATGGTTTGTGTGTGTGTGTGTATATATATATATTTATTTATTTAGAAAATATATATATGCACATACACATTTATCTGCATAATTTCAGTGATTCCTGCTTTAAACTTTTTGTTTACCTATTAGCTGCTCCTGACCATGTCAGATAAGAGAGTTGTTACTGGAAATACTGTGTGTTAGGTGTTTATTTGGTGCCATGCCTCCACAAAATTCTTTATAGATAATAATCTCATTTCATTCATACAAGAACCTTTTAGAGTATTCTTTCATCCAGTACAAATTTATTAATCAGCTATTTTGTGCCTAACACTGTTCCAGGTTCTGGAGGTGCAGGGTGAACAGCACCGGCATAAGAGCAGGGACCCGTAAAGTCTTGCTCTGTAAGACTCATAAAGTCCCTGCTCTTAAGGAGCCCCATTCTAAGGGGTATGTTTGTGTGTTTGTGTGTATGTGTGTGTGTGTGTTTGTGTTGGAGACAGGAGGTAAGACATAAATAATAAGTAGGATAATTTTAAGTAATGGTAGGTGCTGTGAGGAAAACAGGACACAAGGCTTTGGTAGAGTGACTGACAAGGGTCAGTTGAGGGTGCTGATGTTGGCTGGTTGGGAAGGTTATCCTGTGGCAAGCAGTGATTGAGCTGAGACTTGCATGACAAGAAGGCTCTGGCCCTCGGTCACAGCATCCCATACTGAAGAAATGGCAGGTGCAAAGGCCCTGAGGTGGGAATGTGCTTGGAACCTGGAAGGCCCATGTGGCTGGAGCAGAGTGAGCAAGAGAAGGGTGGGATGAGCAGGATCGGTGAGGCCCTTGGAGACCAGGGTGGAGTATTTGGGTGCTCTACCAAGTGAGAAGGGGGGCAGTTGCTGCATTTTAAGTGAGGTGTGATGTGATCTGATTTATTTATGTTTTTAGAAGTTCATTCTGGTTACTGTGGTTGATGGGTGGCAGGGGGTGAGGGACTGGCATAGAAGTGGTTGATTAGGTGGGAGGCCATTGAAGAGACCCAGAGCAGAAATGGTGGGGGTTCAGACCACTGCAGTGGGGGAAGCAGAAGCAGCTAGGTGGGTGGATTCAGAGTAGTGGGGGATCCTCATGAGGAAACCTAGGCTCAGTGTTTCCCATCAGCTTACTGTGCAGGTCCTGCCCTTCCTTCCTCGTGTGGTCTTTCCTTCTCCCTACCCACTGTGTGGTAGTCCTCCATCTACTTCTCTGCAGTGTTGATTAGAATCTACTGAGTGATAGCGAACTGCTTGTTCTTTAGAAAAGTAGAACTGATGAAGAGGAAATCTCTTCCTGAGTAAGAACCATCTTCTGTTTTATGTTTCTAGAATGCCCCATCATTGGAGTTGATAGCAATCTACTGCTGGGTAAGTTTGGGCTCAGGGCTAAACCTGGGGGGCTGCTAGTTGGGTTCATCTGAGTCAGGCAAGAGCTGACCCTCCTTCCCTGTAATTGGACACAATTTGCAGTATGGCAGTGTGTGGTGTGTTGCTGATGCTAGGGTTTTGGTGATAGGTGAACCACAGAAGAGGAGCCTGTCATTTTTCAGGCAGAGGGTTGCAATCAAATGAAGTCAGAGCAATCAAATGAAGTCAGTAATCAGCAAAACTCTATTGCTGTATTCTAAACCAGCCCTTTTAATTAGTGGAGAAGTGTTTGCAGAGGCCCTTTCTCCATATTTGTTCGTTCATTCAACAAACACACAGTAAGCTCCTGGCTCTTATTCTTTGCTGTGTGTCCTTAGACAAGTTACTTGTTCTTCCTGAGCCTCAGTTGCTTTAGCCGTGTAACAGGGATGCTGATAGCACATATGTTTTAGGATTAGGATTATGAAGTTATAATGAAAGAATGGATGGAATGTTCTTCGCAAAGGGTCTGGTGCATTGTAAAGTTGGGAGTCTTGAAGAAGGTGGCAGAGGACTGCCTTGAGAGGAGGACCTGCCCATCTCTTGGTCACAGCCTTTTATGGTGTGACCCTTTCTGCTCTGTCATGTTTCTAGCAGAAGTTCCCAGTACCAAGGGACTTCTGAGAGCCTCTGCTACCTCTTCTATAACCAGGATTGCCCTAACTCAGGATTCACAAGGGCTTTCTGGTTTGTTCCTGGTGGGTTTTCACATTTTCTATGTAGTTTTTGCTTTGGTGCTTTTGGGCACTGGTCTTTTCTTTCTGGGTGCCACTACTTGCTCTCTGATGTTTTTTTAGGTCCACTTGAACGGAGGCTGCTGCATCTGACTTTCTGTTATGACTACTTCATCTTAGATTCCACTTACAGCTCTTTGCTCATAATGAGCAAATGAATATGACTGCTTGAGAGTGGAGCTCATTTGGTTTCCTCTGGAGGACCAACAACCCTGTTTTTGCAGGTTCCTTGATCCCCTGACTTGATGGGTCTTGATATGTCCCACAAGTCATCCCTCTCCAAATGTTAAATTCATTTGGGGGAAGTTTGTGTATCCAACCCCCGTTAGAGATTCACATTCATTATTAGCATAGTGAAGGCTCTGATAAGTACCTTCAGAAAGAAACATGTTTAGTTTTGTTAAACCTAACATTCCCGTATAGATCATGCAAAAATGCTGCTCTTCATCTTATTTTGTTGAGTGGACTTGAGGAAACGAAGTTGGAAACCCAAGGTTCAAAACCCCAAGTTCAGGCCCTCAACTCAGAACTTCAAATTGCTGACAAAATGCTGGCCTGATTTCAAATACTTTTGGATTCACATCTCATGGGCTGGATTGGATTTTTTATTTAAGATGTAATTTCAGATTTTTTTTGAGACACTCCTCAACCTCCCCCTTCCCTAGGCAAAGCCAAGATGCTCTTGAAGATTCATGCTGGCTTCTACATTTATATGCTCAAACCACAGAGCACTTGATTGGCTTATAACTCCATGTTATTGCATTTTCCTTTGGTGGAATTTGGCATCTGATTTGCAACACTCCCAGATGATCGTGGTTGGAGTTGTAAGATTAAAATACTTCCCCTCCAATGAGAACATTAGTCTTACACCAGCTTTGAACAATGGCGCGATGGGCCAGATTCATCTCTCTGATTTGGCTATAGTGGAAATGCCCCAGGATGGAGTGTGTGTACTGACAGAATGGAAGAGGAACTGCCGTCAAATCCACCCCAGTCCTCTGCACTTAGAAACAAAAAAGGCTGAGGCTGTGTAGAAATTCATGTGTGGCAGATAGCAGAGGAAAGAAGGGGAGCTGCAGTGAATTGTGAGGCATGACTCTGCATTCAGCTCACCTGCAAGAGGTCTTTCATATGGCTGAGTCATGTCTCGGTGGCAGTCAGTGCTGTGGAAGAGATGGTGAGTTTGAGCTGAACTTTGCAGGATACAAAGATGGTATGAAACTTCTTGGATGTGGCAGTCCTGGGCATGGCCCCTTGAAGTCGGTTGTCATTCTCAGACAAGATGGCCAGTGGCAAAGATAGACTGGGGAAGCAGGCTCTCAGGATCACATGGGATCCTAGACTGGAAGCACTGGGGAAGGGACCCAGTTTCTAGGCTCAAGTGTCTGGCTTGTTTATGCTGCTGCTTAGCACTCCTTGTTTTCTACTGGAAACTTGACTTCATCTTCCTGTGTTTAGTTGCTGCTCCTGGGACTTTATTCTTTCATCTTATCTTATTCCTGATGTTGATAATAATTCTGATACCTAACATTTATTAAGCATTTACTATATGCCAGGTACTGTGCTAAGTTCTACATGTATGGCTTCACTAAATCCCTGCAGCAGCGCTCTGAGCTGCTTTTACAATCCCATTTTATGGATGAGGAAACAGAGGCACCGACAGGTTAGGTAAATTGTGCTCCTGGGATCTAGGGAGCCTGGGAACCTAGGCAGTCTGATTCTAGAGCCAGGTTCTGGACCATTATGCCATGGTCTCTGTGACAGCTCCCCATGGCTCTGGTCTCTGCTGCCACATACTGGGACTGGAGCATGATGGTGAAGGAAAGGGGGAAAATTCCTGTGATCCAAGGGACAACTAGCTCAAGCCACAAACAAACAAAAGCACAGGGATAGAAATAAATCTCTGTTCTGAAGTTCCAGAGCAGAAAGGCCATGACTTTGCAATTTCTTGGGCCTCAGCAGGGCCTCCTACTTATCTAGTCACCAACTGGGAGACCCAGCGGTGGGTGTACCTCATGGCTTTTCTTCAAAAAGAAATTGAGATATAGATAACATCATTTCTATTTTGTAATCAACAATCACTTACTGAGCACCACTGTATGCGGGAGACTTACTAAACACTCACAACATTATCCCTAATTCTCTTAACGATTCCTCAATATTGGCTAATATTATTCCCACGCATAGATGGGAAAACTGAGCTTTCTAGAAATAAGGAACTTATCAAGCTTATGTAGGAAGGTTGAGCTGGTCAGAAAACCAGGAGGTTTTCATGAATGGGAGATGTTGTTTCTTGAGTAGTCTCTGGCCTTTGGCTGTGAAGAGAAGCTGCCAAAAAGATCCACCCAATTGAGGAAAAGTTGCCCTACTGAGGTCCAAGAAATTTTTTTTTTTTTTTTTTTTTGAGATGGAGTCTCACTCTGTCGCCCAGGCTGGAGTGCAATAGCACGATCTTGGCTCACTTCAACCTCCGCTTCCTGGGTTCAGGCGATTTTCCTGCCTCAGCCTCCCAAGTAGCTGGGACTACAGGCGCCTGCCACCATGCTCGGCTAATTTTTGTATTTTTGGTAGACACAGAGTTTCACCATATTGGCCAGGTTGGTCTTGAACTCCTGACCTTGTGATCTGCCTGCCTCAGCCTCCCAAAATGCTGGGATTACAGGTGTGAGCCACCGTGCCCGGCCCAAGAAATTTTAAAGTCATGGTCTTTCTTCTCTGGAACTTCAGAATGCAGATCCACTTCTTTTGTTTATTTGTTTATTTTTTACTTCAAGTTCTGGGATACATGTGCAGAACGTGGAGGTTCATTACATAGGTATACATGTGCCATGGTGGTTTTCTGGAGCTATCAACCCCTCATTTAGGTTTTTTAGGCCCCACATACATTAGGTATTTGTCCTAATGCTCTCCCTCCCCTTGCCCCCCAACCCCCGACAGGCCCCGGTATGTGATGTTCCCCTCTCTGTGTCCACGTGTTCTCATTGTTCACCTCCCACCTATGAGTGAGAACATGTGGTGTTGGTTTTCTGTTCCTGTGTTAGTTTGCTGAGAATGATGGTTTCTGGCTTCATCCATGTCCCTGCGAAGGACATGAACTCATTCTTTTTTATGGCTGCACAATATTCCATGGCATATATGTACCACATTTTCTTTATCCAGTCTATCATTGTTGGGCATTTGAATTGGTTCCAAGTCTTTGCTATTGTAAATAGTGCAGACTGTGGATCTATTTCTAACCCTGTGCTGTTTTCTGTTGTGGCTTGATTCTTCCCTCTGTTAGCGGCATTCTCAGCTTCTATGGCACTGTTGTTGTTGGTTTCTAAACAGGCAGCTACCAGGTACCAGAGATGTTCCTTGTGAGGCCACAATGAGTAGAAAAGTGACCCAGAAGGCAGAACCTGGTGTCTCCTCATTTCTGTATGCCTATTGCTTGGCACTAAGCTGGCAGCACATCAGTGCGAATAACTGTTGGATGAAATGCTGGCCTTTGCCTGATACCAAGATACCTGTGTGACTTAAGCACGAGGATACAATTGGAGTGATTTCCCCTGCCCTGAAGAATCTTTTTTTTTTTCCTTTCTTCTTTCTTTTTTCATTTACTCATTAATTCTGGTTGGGCCAGTAAAACAGCATCTGGCATTCTTCATTTTAGAATTTAAAAATCAAATTTTGAGTCAATGCTAAATGAATCACAGGTACTCTTCCTTTCTATAAGGGATGAGCTTTTCACTACTGATTTTGTCCATCTGAATCTCCTGTAATGGGCAGGCTTTCTTGTTTCTCGGACTCTGCTTGGCTGTGGATGCCGAGTGAGGTTGTCTTGCTTCTGGAGGGGAGTGATTGGCTCAGAGGTCCCCGTCTGTACCTCTGTGGTGTGGTGTAGACTGTGCCAGCCAACTGGGCTTGGTCCATCCAATCTGCTGCCCCAGCACTTTGCTGCTGGCCTTCCCAGGGTACAGATTCCAGGGTGAAAGGGTGATGTGAAATTGTGTTGAATTATTAAATGAATATGCATCAGAAGAATGCCTGGCAAGTGCTTTGAAGCATAGAGATTATCAGCGGACTCTGTGCATAGCCATATGAAAACCAAATCCATAGGGAGGTTTCAGATCTGCTTTAGGAAATGCAGAGAAATGGCTCAGCAGGAAGAGCCCCTGCAGCCAGGAGTTTGCTCCTTTGAGCGAATCAATAGGCTTTTTAAAACCCAGGCTTTAATTGGTTATGCCCTGGAGAGGGTTTTTGATACATGCCCCATCTGGCAGGACTAATTGCTCTTTGCATTCAGTGACTAGATTGGTGCTCTGAACCTGGGAAGAAGGCTTGGAAGGTGTTCATGCCTGTCAATGTCACTGCTCATGGCTCTTGGATGATAGTGTGTCTTTTTTGACACCTGTTTCTTGCAAATGATTCATAGGACATGCCTTATAAGTGAGCAGCTGCCACAGATCTCCTGGAATGGCAGAGAGTTGAGGTGCCCTTGTAGGTCCAGGGCATGTGATGGAGAGCCACCTCATGTTGCTGGCCTGGCTTCTGACTCCCTGGTGACAATGACCCCACCTGGACCAGGGAGACAAGTGATTTGGACTGGAGATGACCACCTCTCTCTGGACACTTGCTAGACCTAGATCTGGCCTCTGTGGCTGTCCCACTCTGCTTCAGTGCACACCCTGCCTCTGTCACCTTGCCACCCACACCTCCACTATCTGCCAGAGCCCACCTTTGGGTACTGGGCTTTCAGGGCTGGGAGTGTGGCTGTGCCAGAATAATAGTGCATTTAGGTTGCATTATCCAGTCCTAGATGTGCCAGACAAACCTCTGACAATCCGTGTTGGAGTTTCATTAGGGAGATCCAGGCCCAGCCCTGCATGATTTGGAGAGAACACAAGTCAAAGGCAACACAAGGCTTATTGGTTACATCTGCCGGGACAGACCTTCTGGGCACACCTTCTGGACCTTCTGGGCTGTCTCTGACATACAAGTCAGAGATGGTCCCACAGAAGACTTGCGTTTCCTTGTAACTCTGGTCACACCACTGGCCATTTGAAAACAATAGTATCTGTCCCTATAGGCCCCTGGTCTGGGCTGAGTGCTCTATCACTGAGCCTCCATTCATTTCTTGTGTGTTTAATATGTATCATATTTGGCATGTATTATATACTGTTATTATACATGTGAGACACTGTGCATACACATTACATAGATATCTTATTTAATTCCTAACAGCCTTATGAGGTAAGGCATTTTCTTAGTCTATTTTGTATGCTGTAACAGAATACTTGACACTGGAGAATTTATAATGCACAGAGATTTATTGGCTCGTAGTTCTGAAGGCTGCGAAGTCCAAGATGGAGGCGCCAACATCTGGTAAGGGCCTTTTTGCTGTATTATCCTATGGTGGAAGGAGTGTGTGTGTGTGTGTGTGTGTGTGTGTGTGTGTGAGAGAGAGAGAGAGAGAGAGAGAGAGAGAGAGAGAATGAGTGAAGGAGAAGAGGCCAAACTTGCCCTTTTATAAGAAACCCACTCCCGTGATAATGGACCTGCTCCTGCAACAACGAACCTTCTCTTGTGATAAAGGCATTAATGCATTCATGAAGTGAATGCCCCCAGGATGCAAACACCTATCTTTAGGCGCCACTTCCCAACACTGTCACAGTGGAGATGAAGTTTCCAATGCAGGATTTTTGGGGGACACATTCAAATCACAGCAGCCATGTTGTGAAGTAGTATAGAGTAGTGGTCGGACCCCTGAGGCTAGAGCCAGACTCTAAGTGTTTAAATTCCAGCTCTGACCACCGTTGGCTCTATGACCTTCAGCAGATTGCTAATGTAAACTTTCTGTGCCTCAGTTTCCTATTTGTAAAACAGGATAACAATAATACCTACCTCATTGGGTTGCTACAAGGAATAAGAGTCAACACATATGCTCGCTGACCAGAGCCTTGCCCTTTGTAAACACCTACGTAAGTGTTTGCTATTATTAATATCATCATTATCTGAAAAATGGGAAGTCTAAGCACAGAGAAATTAAGAATATTCCCTAAGGTCACCAGTGTTTTCGTGGCAGAGCTGGCATTAAAACCAGGCCTAACTCCCAAGCTCTGCCTGCTAAACCGGATGGAACTGATTCTGTCTTCTCTCTAGGGAGCAACCTGCCAAAGAGATTCCATCTTCATGTGGACTGGCATGGACAGTGGTGGGCACAGGTGGACATTTTCCTCCTTGTGAAAGGCCCTTGCCTCACTCCACTTGCTCACACTGTTATCTCAGGGAGGTTCAGCTCAGATGAATAGGTTTCAATGTAATGTGTACTAGTCCTCTCCCAGCACTGCATCCTTGAGACCTGCCCAAGTCAAAGGATGGATCTTCAGGGATCCCACATCTCTCAGCTATCAGTTTGCTAACAGCAAGCTATTTCCACCTATTTGTGAGTGCCTGCTCATTTCACTCTCATAATAGTGCTCACCCATTCATACTCCTGTGGGAATGGAATAAGATAAACTCCATAAAGCTTTTCATTCAAGTCTGGGCATGTAGGAAGTACTCAAAAAATGTTAGCTACTGACGCTATTATTATTACCAAGTCACTTTCTTTCCGTGTTTGGGGCACACTTCACTGTGCCTGGATCATACTCCACAGCAGTGGGCTCTAATGTTGCTCCTTAATTTCTATGGCTGACAAAGGCCTTCTTTTTATTCTTCATTCCATTACTAAAGGCCACGTGGGTCAAGGGCAAGGTCATATTTGGACCTTGGGGTCTATAGTAGAGCTTTCCTTGTGAAGAGCAAAGAAGTTAAAGCTCTTGGCTTTTCGGGTGGGCCATCTTTGGACCTTACTTGTCTTTCTGGTAAGCATGGCCTTTTAGGGATCTATGTGGTGAGTTGGGTCCATAGTTATCACCCACTTGGAAGTGGCCCTCTCACTCTTAGAGGGACCTCATTTGGGTCCAGGAGAAAAGAAGCTTGGATCAAATAGACCAGACTGGCTCCCCCATGTACTTTGCTGCCAAGGCCCAGGAGTTCATACAAGGATTTGGAACCAAATACAGAAATTTCCAACAGGTCAAGAGCACTTATGTGCCAAGTATTGTTCACTTGATTCTCCAAACAACCCTATGTGGCAGGAAGGATGATGGCCCCCAACGAGGTCCACATCCTAATCTCTAGAATCTGAATACAGTTTATTCCATGGCAAGAGGGAAATCGGTTTGCTAATCAGCTGACCTTGAGTTGGGAAGGTTATCCTGGATTGTCCACAAGTGTCTTAACAAGCAAAAGAGGCAGGCTGGAGAGTTATCGTGATTCAATGAGAGAAGGATTTGATCCACCTGGGCTGACTGTGAAGCTGGAGGAAGAGGACCCTGAGTCAAGGAATGCAGGAAGCTTATAGAAGCTGGAAAAGGAAAGAAAATGGATTCTCCCCTAGAGCCTGCAGAAGGAGTGAGCCCTGCTGACCCTTCGATTTTAGCTCAGCGAAACCCATTGCAGATTTTTAACCTGCGGAACTGAAAAATAATAAATTTGTGTCATTTACCTCATAAAGTTTGTAGTAATTTGTTACCACAACAATAGGAAACCAATATACTCTATAAAATAGGCATAGCTATTATCCCCTGAAGTTTAGGGAGAATAAATAGCTTGTACAACGTCATAGATAGTAAGGCTTGGACCTAGGACCCATACCCAGCTGTTCAATTACAGAGCTTGGACTTATAACCACCTTTGTCCTGCTCCCTCACCCAAGTCGTTATTTTCATCACCTTATTCACTGTGCACTTTTCCTGCAGGAATTTGCACTAGGGGCAGGCAGGGTTCAAGAAGTCAGCATTCAGCTCTTGGTTGTCTCTGTCTTTCCATCAGAAAAGTGAGCTCAGTGTGCAGTAGAAAGGAGGACAGAGTCCCAGCTTGAGGAGGTGCTGTGTGGATTGGCCAGCTCTGGTCATACCTGGAGTTCTTGCATGGCACTGCCTCAAGTATTGTGGATGGAGTTTCTGAGCAATGATCAGGCCTCCCACTGTCCTTATTAGTCATCAATGTGTGGAAACTTTAAAGCTCAGCTGCTGAGGAAAACCTGTGCAGGGACTCGAATGAGAGGAGAGAAAAATAATTTTGATTTATAAAACAGCTGAAAGGATGCACAGATGAAAGAGTATTTTCAGTGGGTCTCAAAACTTACATACTCACTGGATATAGTTTATTTGTACTAGCATTTCCTAATACTAAATAATGTTGATGCAATATAAAACGATTTTTTTTTTCATTTTTTATTTCCATAGCTTTTGGGGGAACAGGTGGTATCTGGTTATATGGGGAAGTTCTTTAGTAGTGATTCGTGAGATTTTGGTGCACCCATTACCCAAGCAGTATACACTGAACCCAATTTGTAGTCTTTTATCCCTTACCCCTTCCTACCCTTTCTCCCTGAGTCCCCAAAGTCCATTGTGTCATTCTTATGCCTTGATGCAATATAAAATGGTTTTTATAATAATATTGTGAAGACAACCTTTCACAGAAAAAAGGAAGTGGAATGGTTAAATAAAGGGGGAAGGCAGACGAGTGGGGAAGATTCAGAGCATTAATTGAGTAGCTTAGGGATGCAGAAGAAAGAAAGTTGAAGAAGAATGAGCAAAGGCCCAGAGTTTGGGGGCATATTTACTTATTGGAGGATGATGGGTGGTCACTCCTGGAGAGGAGTATGGTGACTGGGGAGACCACAGTGAGGGGTCTTGGCCATCACACCAGGTCCAGTGGTGGGGGAGATGGCAGGAACATTTATTTCTTCCCTCACACACGCAGCTCTCATCCAGATCCCTTTACATTTGGGCTTTGGCCACTTTTAGCACATGGGGGTCTTGGCTGTGCTGGGGGAGGAGCCATCAGCTTGGACAAAGCCATCCCAGGACTGGTCTTTTTCACTAAGATTTCCCTTGGCTTTGAGGGTCCTGGTAGCAGAGCACAGCTGAGCTCCCTGAAGCCAAACCCCATGCTAGAAGGCAGAGAAAAGGCAGGGACTGCCGTTGGCTGTCAGACATCTTCATGGAGGGAGTGGAGATTTATTGAGTGTTAAATGTCACTATGGATGTAATAAAGATAGTACACTGTAAGTAATAAGCACTTTCCAGGTGAGGAACCATTTTTAATAAGTTGTCAACCTGTCTAGTACTATGAATTATTTTTTTTTTAAGTAGAAGAAGATGAAGAAAACCCATTTGGAGTGATTTAACTTTCAGATCTGCTCCTCATCTCTGCTCCTTCTTGACAGGAGCGCAAGTGTCCTGGGGTGCCCAAAGAACTTGGGGCTTGCATACCCTTCGTTTCACAGAAACCCAATATTCCTTTTGTTTTATTTCCTAAGATGGGGATGGTCCTGATGCAGCATGGACTTCTGACCTTCAGAGCACACATTGTGACAGGCAGAGAAGGTTGAGGAAATGAATATAGGGAAGAAGTCAAGAAGGGCAGGAGGTACAAGGACCTGGGATGGTGCCAAGCCTCTGACAAGGGTGGCCCAGGTGCCAGCAGGTCCACTTGCCCCTCAAAGATGTATGCGTAATTTCAGATAATCTCACAGCTTTCAGCGTGCTGAGTCCTCTTGTAGATTCCCACTCACTCCCAGGGACTCGAGGTGGCCTCTGCCTCCTGGGTGTCTATCTCCCCACCGACCATCTCTGTGATGCTTTCACTGTGCTGATAGTCTGCAAGTTCCACCAAGAGAATTCACTCATGCGCAAGGTTCAGGCTCACAGTAGGCCTTCCTAGAGAAGATTATATAGGACAGCAACATTAATTGGCTCCAGAATCCTCCAAGTTCTGAAAGCATCTGCTGGCCCCTTTACTGCACATGGTTTCCCTGCCCCACAGTTCATCCTACACTCGTGTCTTCTTGCTGGCCTGACACTTGTGGTCCTCCCTTTTCTTTGACAGAAGCAAGCTCCATGTTCTTCACACTGGCCCATGAAGGTCAACTCCTCCCCTCTTTTGCTGTCTGGGCCACAGTCGGTACACAGTTGGTGCCCTGGTCCTGGGTGTGTGTGTGTGTGTGTGTGTGTGTTTGTATGCCCACCTGCCACCCAGCACTCACTCTCCCTAAAAGGAATTCTGTCTGGCCATTGTGATGTTATGAAATGCATAGTTGGTCTTCATCCCTGTTTCTGGCAAAAAGCTCTTGGAGGTGGTGCACCCTTCTCCCATGCCTTACACCATGCATTTCTTCCATCTGGCTGTTCATCTATATCCTTTATCATATTCTTTATAATAAACTGATAAACATAAATAATGTGTTTCCCTGAGTTCTGTGAGCCACTCTGGCAAATTAATCACACCGAGGGGGGGGGTCATGGGAATCTCTGATTTGTAGTGGGTTGTCAAAAGGATAGGTAACCACCTACCACTTGCAACTGGCATCTGAAGTGGAGGCAGTCTTGTGGGACTGAGCCCCCAACCAATGGTAGACGGTGTCAGGATGGAATTGAATTAGCGAACACCTAGGTGGTGTCTGCTGGAGAACTGATTGTCAAAATGTTGTGTTGGGTGGTTTGTGAGAATAGGAGGAAAGCCTTTTTTTTTTTTCCTTTAGCCATTAACCTAATAAACATATTGTCCGTACATTATCTTTTGACAGGCTCTCCTCCAGATCAGCATGATGATCACATGTCACCGATGGCTTGGAAATGTTGAGTGGCTTGCCCAAGGTCTCATAGAGCCCTGACTCTAGAAGCAGAGCTAGGATTAGTCATGGGCATGGCAGATGCTGTAGCTCATGTTGCTGCTGCCTGGCCCTGGCTATTGCTGCTGCCTGGCCCTGGCTGCCCCAGCTACAGGCCCTGGGTCCTCTTCTTTTACTCTCACTGCACTGATTTGTGGGCTGCACTCCTCAGGGCCCTGGAAGATCTGTTCAGTTTCTCCTCACCTGTTTTGAGCCTTTGGCAGGGCTGCTAAGGTCCCTCCATAACTTAGTTTCTGTCCTTGTAGTCCCTGGGACTCTCATTCTTATAAACCATGTGACTTTCTGCACATTCCAGCTAGTGTCCATTCCATCATTTGAAGGCAGCAGAGAGACCCTTGGGGGGTTTTATTAACATTTCATTTTTTTTTTTTTTTTGAGATAGAGTTTTGCTCTTTTTGGCTAGGCTGGAGTGCAATGGTGTGATCTCGGCTCAGTGCAACCTCCAACTCCTGAGTTCAAGCAATTCTCCTGCCTCAGCCTCTTAAGTAGCTGGGATTACAGGTGTGTGCCACCATACTTGGCTGATTTTATATTTTTAGTAGAGGTGGGGTTTCTCCATGTTGGTCAGGCTGTTCTCGAACTCCCGACCTCAGGTGATCCACCCGCCTTGACCTCTCAAAGTTCTGGGATTACAGGTGTGAGCCACCGCACCCGGCCTCACCTGGCTATTTTTGAAATGAAGCAAATTGCTCAGGACGAGCTTAGGTCTCTGGTGGTCAGCAGTAGGCTTGTTGCATTTTGCAAGAGTTCTGCCTTACAAACAGGTTCGGATGGGCAGCCTGACTCCAGCACTCAGCAGCTAGGTGAATTTTGATAATCCTTTCTTTCTAACTGCTCAGAGCTTCTGGTTCCTTATTTGTAAAATGCAGATAATAACAGTAATCTCACTGAGCTCTTGACAAGATGAGTGAGAAATGCATGGAGAGTCCCCTGCACAGAGTAGGTGCTGTGTCCTTCCGGGGAGGGGGTTACACATTGGACCCTCATGTCCTACGATGGCACTTTGCTCGGGGCCTTCATTTCAGTCTGCATCTGCCCACACACAGCTCACGGCTTCTCTTTTACAGCTGCATTAATCATCCCTCCAAAAACACATGGAAAGGAGCCTAAATACCAACTCGCCCACGGATATTGAGCTCATTATTTATTGAAGTAACGTCTGTGCATCCTGAAGGCACAGCCCCCATCACCTGCCCTCCTGCAGCTCATTAGCGTCACCAAGGGCTGCCTTTAGAGCCTTCTGCCATTCAGGGTCTTGCCTCAATCAGGAGAGGAAGTGTGTGTGGATTTCAGAATGGTCTTATGAAGTTGGCGTGCTGACCTTTCCTGAACCCTCCTCAGGTCTTAGCTCCCAGAAGTTCTGTGTGGAAGGCCAGGAGCAGGCTGGGCCAGGGTAGGGGGCACATTTTCAGATCCATCTGCCATTGGCTCCTCCAGAATGAATGGGCTCTTTTACCCTCAGAATAATGTCCAGTGGACATCCTTTCCTCTTCGACCAAGATGTTTCAAGTGTCCATGGCGGCAGTTGAGTATACGTAAAGCTGACCACATAGTTCCCCACATGATGAGGAGACTTCAGAGCTGCACAGTCGGTTGAAAGCTATGCTATGACTGAGGACAGAGTCATAACATAGATTAATGGGAGACCAGAGGAGGGCTTCTTACAGCCCGGGGCATCAGGGGAAGCTGCCCAGAAGGGAGCCCTAGAGCTGAATTGTAGCAGGCTAAGAATGGAGCTGGCAAAGGAGGGCAGTCTAGGCAAAGGGAGCAGCAGGCATAGAGGCAGGGAGGCAAGACAGTCCCTCTCTTAGGCACGGCAATGGGCATCAGATTGGACCAATGGGAAGGTGTTCAAGATTTGAGACTGGCAAACCCATAGCTTCTTATGGTTTAAAAAGGAGAATCCTGAGCAAATGGAGTGAATCTGAGCAAAGGCTGAACTTCGCAGATTTTAATGTCCATATGAATCAGTTGCGGATTTGTTCAAATGCAGATTATGACGAGGTAGGTCTGGGCTGGGGTTCGGGGCCTGCATTTCTGACATGCTCCTCAGTAATGCCCATGCTGCTGGGCCATGGAACACACTTTGTAGAGCAACAGACAGCCTTGTAGCAGGCGGGACAAGCCCTGTGCGTCTGACCTGGGAGGGTTTATTTCCGTTTTCCCTGTGCTTGGAAGTTTGGCCTTAGCTAATTTCATAAGATTGCTGAAGAACTGATGCACAAGCCTATCACCTTAGTGGGCCTAAGATACTGATTTGTTTTTTTCTTCTTCTTAACACGTTTGCCATCAGTAGCCATGTTTCTGATTTCCCACTGGCACAGGGCAGGAGCCTCCAAGAGGAAGACAGACTATCCTATGTATGGGAACCCAAGCTGGTATGACTGTCCTCATGGCTTCTGTATAACCATAAAGGGCTGGGTCTTGTCGCTGGGAGAGGATGGCCTCCCGCTCTCAGTGAGCCCAGGATGCCACCCCTCAGTCTCCCTGCCTCTGTACATTTCTCCTCACTGCAGAACAGTCCAAGCTGACCCATCTGCCCAGAGGCCTCTCATTCCCTTGCCTTCTGTTTCCGGGGGTCTTTGGGCTGAGGTGAGGTGGAGGGCTTTCGTAAATGGGGCCCTGGGAGCAGTGTGAAGAGCACAGCTCTAGGGCAGAGCCAAATGCCCAGTGAGGGTGTGCCCACTGCATGGGGCTGGCACAGCTGGGGGAGGGTGGCAGGCCCCTCCGACTGCACATGGGCTTCCCAGCAGACAGGCTGGAGCTGAATGTTCTTTCTCACCCTGAGTACTCCATACCAAAGGCCCCAGTGGAACTAGCTCCATGCAGTCCAGGAGCTGCATGTTAAGCTCCTACTATGGGCCTCAGCCCTGGGAGACAAGGGTCCTGCTCAGGAGGCCCACAGCCCAGTAGGGAAACAGATAAGGATGACGGCAACCATAATTCTGTGTGGCTAGAGGGGAGCAAAGAGGGATGTAGGGACTTAGACGGGGATGATTAATTCTGTGGAATGGGATGGATAATTCAAAGAAATGTATTTAAGCTATGCTTTGAAGGATCTGCCATTCAACAATACTATGGGGCCTGACACTGAGCTATGCACTGGGGATACAGCTGTGATAATTCAAACAAGGTCTGCGCCTCCTGAAGGGCCTGCCAGGATAGGAGGGGTGATGACACCCTCAGAGGTACAGCAGGTGCTATCGTGCTATCAGTGCCTTGCCCATTTCCCCCCATTCTACTCCTTCAGTGCACACTGATCCAAACTCCAGCCACCAGCACCTGAGTTTCTTTGCCTGGGTGCTTTCTCTTCCCATTGGTGTCTACTACACTAGGACAGGTCAGAGTGCTGGGAAATTCACAGTCCTGCCCTCCACACAGCATGAGCTGATGACTGCAGGGAGATGGTGTATAAACATCCCAGTTCCCTTGCCCCTTGGGAAAGTCAGCTCTGAGGCATGTGCTCTGCACTGAGTGTCTCCATCGTGATTTGGTCCTAATCTCCCAGCATGCTGGCTGCATAAAGCACCTTACTCGCTGCCTTCCCTTCTTGTCTCATGTTTCTCCCTTACCAGGTTTTCTTCATCTCCTTCTTGAGCTCAAATGCTTGCCCAAGAGTCAGCTTCTGGGGGGAACCTAAGCTAAGACCAGAGAGAAGGAGGGATCCATGCTTTAGGGAGCACAGGGCATGTAGAGGTGTAGCTGTAGCCAGGGCAAGGGGTGGCACAGACTGCCTTCTCATGGGAATTTGCAGACGAATCGCCTAGTGGGGTTCAGGGGGCTGTTTGGGTGGCTCAGCTGCTCTCTCAGTTCTGAGCTTATTCACCAGCTATGCACAGCCACCTAGACCCATAGAGACCTCCTGCCAGGATTCCACTGGAGTATCCCTCTGGAAGCAGTTTGAGCAAATTCCATTAGATTGGAAAGTCGGTGCTGAGGAACTTGGAGAAGATTATGGAAGAGAGCATTTCCTATAGCACATCAGTCCTGGGATGTGTGCACAAAGAAGGGCTCCCCAGTTGCATGAGGCTGCCCAGGGCTGTAGGTACATTTCACTCTTGGAGGTTCCCAAGAAAGGCCTGAGAAGTCCTGAGTCAGGAATCGTTTTCCCCTAACCAGGATTAACCAGTAATTCCCTTAGGCATTTGACCACAGAACCTTCTATTGCATAGCACTTAATAACTCTGCACAGAACTAGGGTTCTGTAGAGCACACTGTGGGAAGTGCTGATACAGGGATGAGGAGACTCGTCTGGAGAGTCAGGGAAGACTCTGGAGGCTGAAGCCAGCCTCCCAATGTCACTTCTCTGCTCTCAGTGAGCCCCAGTAGGAAGGCGCCACTGCATTACAGAATCAGATCACAAAACCAGTCCTGGGACCAGGTGGTGACCAGAGACTACCCAGAGCCTCTTTCTACCAGAGACTAGAACCAGAGTGTCTGATACATTCATGATGTGCTTTATAGACCACTGCAGCTCAGAAGGCAGTGTGAGAGATAAGAGAAACCACTACCTGGAACCAATTCAGACCATTAGGCCAGAGGAAGATGGACAGATAACTGAGAATGAATGATCGCACCATTATCCAAGGGGTAGAGTAGAACTCAGAATGAGATGCCCCAAAAGAACAAATAACAGAGACTGAGGGTCAGTTACTGGGATATGACCGAGGGGAGGGGAGGGAGGGAGGAAGGGAGAGAGGGAGGGGGGGGAGAGAGAGAGAGAGAGAGAGAGAGAGAGAGAGAGAGAGAGAGAGAAAAGAGAGACAGAAAAGAAAGAAAGAAAGAAAGAAAGAAAGAAAGAAAGAAAGAAAGAAAGAAAGAAAGAAAGAAAGAAAGAAAGAAAGAAAGAAAGAAAAAGAAAGAAAGAGAGAGAGAGAGAGAGGGAGGGAGGGAGGGAGGGAGAGAGAGAGAAAGAAAGAAAGAAAAAGAAAGAAAGAGAAAGAAAAAGAAAGAAAGAAAGAAAGATCCTTTCTTTTAGTTTATTTTGTGGACACCACCCAAGACTTGTTCTGGGAGATGATGTTTCAGATAGTAGGTTATTGAATAAAAGGAAGCTGAAGCTCAAGGTAGGGGAGGTGACAAATAGCAGTATTTCCTGCCTTCTGTACCCGCTTCCCGCTCCAAGATCTACAAACTCTCCCGTCTCTCTTCTCCAGCTTCCTGGTAGGGCTTGGGGTGGCAGCCTTGCTCCTTTCTTCTCATCTTCTCTATCACTCCTGGATCTGGGAGGTAGAGCATCTAGGTAACTTACCTCTCCACCATGCAATTCGAGCTTAGGGACATTGATGAGAGCATAGCTATTTTAAATGAGTTCATGTTTCTGGCGTGGATTTTACTAGATGAGGCTTCCAGAAGATGAATTTGCAGAAGAAAACATTGGTCCACCAGCCACAAGCTTCAGAGTGTGGGATAGAGAGGGACTGGGGCCAGAGGCCATAGATGAATCAATGACCTGACTTTCACATGGGGCAGAGGTCAGCTTTGCAAACTGTAGGTTAGTGAGTTTAATGTCATCCCTCAGCAAACCACTGAAATAAATCATTATTTTTAGATTATTTTTCGAATTGTATCAAAGTAATCCATTACATAGTTTAAAAAACCTCAAATAGTATCTATAATAAAATAAAATAGTTCTCTGCTTCACCACAGTCATCTTCCCAGCCCTGATTCCCAGAGAAGCACTATTGAACCCCTTAGCTGTTTCATCTCATATTTGCTACCATATTTCTAAATAATATGCTGGCACCACTGTTTTCTGATTCAATAGTATTAGACATTATGTATTGATTTCTTATTATAGTTGATAAGGATTTGGCTGCCTTATAGTTTCTATCTCCTTAAAACACATACCTCCTCTTCCTCAATCCTCAAACTTTGGGTTAAAATGATAGACAGTATTAACATTATGTACTGTGAAAATATTGTTCCCTGTTAAGGAGACTTCCATGATGTAAACTTTGTTTTTCCTGATTGAATCAGTGTCCAATTAGGAAAACATTAATCATTAAGCATTTTAGGCAGAATTTAAGGAATGGGTTATACAAGTAATGGAAGAATTGGGAAGCCAAACAGAAGAAGTCAAGGCAACCAGAAATTAGCCACAGCAGGAAGCTGCCGCCACCAGGCCTAGGGCTAGAGAGCCAAGGGCCTGGACAGTTTTTCCAGAGCTCAAGATGCAGGGCCCATGGCAGAAGGTGGAACCAGGGCAGTCCTTTCTGAGAGGATCCAAAACCATGAGGAGGAGCCACCTCTGTGGGAGATGCCGCAAGAGACAGACAGCCAGCGGCAGAAACACCTAGGCGTCTCCACTCCCCCTGCCCTGTCTCTTGTCAGTGCCTCCTGTTGGCCAAATTCACATAGAAGCCAATTGAGAAACATAGCTTGCAGGAGTCAGCCTGCTCTGCTCACTTCAACTCCCATGAAACAGAATGGGCCAGAGAAGAGCAAGGAATGGAAATGAGGGCAAACAGGCCAACCCCAGACACAGTCATATTAACATTTGCCCTTTTATAAAGAAAATTAAATAAGCATTTGGCATTTATTTCTTTCTATGTGCTCTATCAAATCTATTTTACGAATTTTGGAATATATATATATATATAAATCCATTCATTTCATTTGGTTTCCAGGAGTGCTCCATCCTTCTGCTGCATCTGGGCTGTTTGCTCAGGCCTGCCTCGGTGCTGCCTTTGGGGCATGAGGACGGCTTCATCTCAGGGAGTCCCTCATCTTGCTCCTGGGCTGAACCCCCTGCGTTAATCCGTTGTCTTCCTTTTTCTTGGTTTACTTCCTTTTTATAGGAACATGTCTTCCAGTAGCTTCCCAAGAAAGAGGCCGTGGGAAATAAATATTTTGCCTTTGCATGTCTGAAAATGTCTTTATTCTACGCTCACATTTGATTGGCAGGTTAGCCAGCTTTAGAACTCTAGGTTTAAAACAAGTTTCCCTGGAATTTTGAAGGTGCTGATTCATTGCCTTCCAGCTCCCAGTGTTGCTTCCGTGGTCTGATACCATCCAAGTTTTGCTCCTTTCTATGTGACCTGTTTTATTTTCTTTTCTCTTTGTATGTTCTTTGAATCTTCCTTATATCCTCAAAATTATCTTTGTAAATCTAGACAAACAACCCCAAATATAGATTTGTTTTGCTGAGAGCATAAAGCCCCTCCCTCCACAGTCAGGAAAATATTATGACCCAGTGGATTTGAAGCTTTTGATCTTAGATAAAGCCTGATGTCCCAAAGGGATCAGTTCCTAATTGTAGGACTTTCTGGCAAAATTAGCCATGGATGATCAAATAAAGCCTCTCCTTGATGCTCTGACTCGGTACATCCGGTACTTTGAATAAACAAGACTCCTGGGGTGTAATTACAGAAGCATCTGTATCTTTGTTATCGCTGTCCTTTTAAATGTGCTCAGTAAAAGTAAGTCTTCTCCTGCTAGGGGTGAAAATTCAGACAAGACCATGACTTTCTTTTTCATAAGTCGTATATAAATTTACACCAAAATAGAGTCTTAAGAGGGTCCAGTGCTATTTAATCAGCAAAACTTAAACTCGCTGTTAATTCTGCTAGAGGATCTGTAGTCCAAGGAGCGGAATGGGTTCCTGCTTCTCTCTCCTGGCTTTTCCTCCCTACTTGCCAGCTGTGATCTCTCACCATTCTATAAATGAGGAGGGAGAGGAAAGGTGTGGAGGGCAGGAGGCTTTTCACTTGACTGATACTGTCCTGAAGTGGCCTTGTGCCTGCAGGCCCAGGCAGATATTTAAGATGACTCTACTATTGTGATTGTGTGAGTTCTCTGGAGACGGCCCTGGGCCAGGTGACTGCAACTTCTTTGACAGAGCCAGGGCCTCAGCTTCAACTGGCTGCTCCCAACCCTCCCATGGTTCCTGCCCCTTTGGTCCCTCATAGTGGCTTATTGAGGGATCCCATGCCCTGGAAAGATGCCTTCCTGGGCAGGATGCCTACTAAAACAATTGCAGGCTGACATTCCTTCCATGGATTCTGGGTTTGGCCACCTTCATCCTGCCATTGGAGGAGGTGTTAGTGGCCTCTCTAACTTTCTCCATCATGAGTCAGGCACAGATGCCTGTGTTCTCCAACTTCAGGGAACCCAAATCTATTCTGTAGGTGGTTCCACTGAAGCCTCTCCCACTAAGTGTGGGGGGCAAGGTCGGTCATCCAGCCTTTACCTCGGGGATGGGTGGACCCCAACTCAGAAATCCTCTTCACAGACCCTCTTAATCTTCAACAATGCAGTCCTTTGTCCCTCAATCTAAGTGAATCACTAATTAATTTTCAGTCACCTTTGAAGTGTCATTCACTGGTTTGTCTGAGAACTTGCTTGGGCATCGGTGTCTATTGCATCTTGGTGACTTAATGAAAATTCCCAGCTTAACTTTCTTGTTATGTGGGCATCTCCCAGAATCTGTCCCCTCCTTGCACCTGTCACATCATGCCCAAGTTGCTATGAAGTAGCCATCTCAAATATCTAAGTGCCTGTGAGCGATTGCTCCTGAAAAGAGACAGTGGGGGCTGGAAATTTGATTCCTTCAGAAAAAAGAGTTTCCCGAGAACAGGACATTCCAATTAGTGAGCTGATAGCTTATCCTTGTCACTGGAGCTGTCAATAGCAGAGCAAGAGTGCTGGGCAATGCTTTATGAGCCAATAAAGGAAGCACCTCCAGAGTCCTAGGAAACACATTTTATTTGCTTATTTATTGCCTTTAATTTTATAGGCTATAGGAGAAATTTCTCCCTTCTCAATGTGTCCAACTAGCCCTCTTCACCTGAGAAATCACATTCCCCAGCTCTGGGTATCCCTGAAAAACCACAGGAGAACAGAACTCTATTTCTCTCTATGTATATGTGTCTGTGTGTGTGTGTCTCTGGTCTGAACAGTTCCAGGCCCTGAGAAGTCAGCTGTTGTAAGGTAACAGTCTGGAATCCTGGGAGACATGATGATGAGGGGTCACTTGTTGATGCTGTTATTGATGTTTGGATGTCTCCCAGTTTCACCACTACTCATAAGAACCTTATCAGCTGGTATGGGGAAAGACTGAACTAATTGATTTCTGATTTCCAGGGGGACCTGGCTGGAAGATATGAAGGAAAAATATGACTCTTGAGCTAATAAGTTGAGAGATCACAGCCTCCCGCGGACCAGAAAGGAAGGCTGAACACAGAAGGGCATTTTCATGTTCGCCATGTCCATATTTCTATCATCATGAGCCATCTTGCCTTATAGGCAGGGAAGTTTTGAGCTTAGAGAATGGGATGGGTCATGAAAACTATGGCTCCCCTAGCTCTGTTCCTGGATTCAGTGCCTGTTGTTTCATTCTGTGTGGACTGGAGTCAGGGTCTACACAGTTGGAATTCTATGGAGCCACGATGCTGTGTGGCAGATGGATGTGGACTCAAACTGTGACAATCCAGAAGGCCTTGGGGACTTGTTTCATGCACACCTCCCTGCAGAACCTCTGTTGGGGTGGGGGATTCTAGGGGCATCTCTGCAGTTTTCTTCTGAAAACAAAATGAATACATGTTGGGCAGGTGCAACAAGTGTGCACAAGGTCCCCTCTTAGGGCTGGCTAGCAGTATTGTGGGTACCATAAGTACTTAGCATTGTTAAGTGAGCATAAGTAACAAGATGCAACAGCCTCTGGTCAAGTTTTGAAGATTTTGTTTTAAACTATGCTTTTAGATTTTAACATTCATTATGATTAAAAGGAACAAAACTCAATTTGGGGTCTTAGGAGCCACAATTCTAGACTTCTAGGATGTCAGGAGCCATGCTCTTAAGCTTCTCACCCTGCTGTTTTAATGAGATTAATGATTATTTTCCACTGGGCATCTACCTGTGATGTTCATAAAAAATGAAATAAATGACTCACATGGAGATTTGGAAGGATATCACTGTGGAAAGTGGATGTTAACAGCCTCTAGAAATATGATAATTATCAGCTATTTGAGATGCAGTCACTGTAATATGATAACAAGATGTGTTATGCAGGTAGAAAGCATGGAGAGAAATGGCACAAAGTAGAGTTATAAGAAAAAAGAAAGAAGAGATCTTGTTTGGTTATTCACTTTATTGTGATAAAATTGAAACAGGAGAAAGTTGATATCTACATACTGAAATTTACATGGTATTCAGTAGCCCCTCTCTGTTGAATGAGCACGGTATTTTCCCCTAAAAGGTGCCCACCCTGTGCGAGGCAGGAGGCCTGGGTGTGTCGGGAGGCTATCAGACTCCGGGACATTTTGCTCATGTAGGTGCCCGTTTTTATATTGACATTCCCACTCTGGGGAAAGGCAGGTCAGGGCATTTTAGACAACTGTGGAGTAAATGCTGTCTCTCATGTCCTCTAGTATGTTTTCTAGAATATATTAAATATATACGTATATGTTATCCCATCTGTGGCAAATTTGAGGCCTCTGTGCTTGCACTGCAGCAACTCTTCCCATGGTTAGGAGCCTCTGCAGCCCTGAAGCATTGTTGATACAGTGAGGAATAAATCCTTGGCCTTCAGATTTCTTGATCTCCAGTGACTGTTGAATGAATGAATCCACCCTTACTTAACTTTAAAGCCCAGTGTTTCTACTTCCAAAATATACTTTAAATACTTCTCTCCATATCCAATACTACTAGCTTCATCCAAGCCACTTCTTTCCTGGACTACCCAATAGCTACGAACTGGCCTCCTTCCTTTCATTCTTTTGAACTTTCAATTATGTTAATCAGATTCTGTTCCTTCTTCACTGAAAACCCTTCCAAGTTTTCCCATTGCTATTAGAACAAGAGCCACACTCCTCACAAAGGCTCACAGGTCCTGTGCGATCTTTCCCCAGCCTTAGACCTTATCTATCTTTACCACTGTTAGCCAGTCACACTGGTGCCATTTTGGTTCTTTGAGCACCCTGAGTTCTTTCTGGCCACAAGTCTTTTATACTTGCTGTCTCCTTAGTTCTATGGCTGGCTCATTTTCATCCTTGGATACCACTTCAAATGTGTCCTTCCTACGACCTGCATTGACCAGTCTATCTAAAGCACTACCTCTCCTCCAAGTCTCTCTTACTATGTCACAATCTGTAATGACCTGGGTTCTTGGTTTATTTTACTTAATGTCTTGGTTTGTTTTATTAACATCTGTTTTGTTGTTTTTTGTTTTGTTTTGTTTTGTTTTGTTTTGTTTTGAGACAGAGTCTTACTCTATCGCCCAGGCTGGAGTGCAGTGTTGCGATCTCGGCTCACTGCAACCTCTGCCTCCCAGGTTCAAGCCATTCTCCTGCCTCAGCCTCCCGAGCAGCTGGGACTACAGGCATGCACCAATATACCCAGCTAATTTTTGTGTTTTTAGTAGAGACTGGGTATCACCATGTTGGCCAGGCTGGTCTTGAACTCCTGACCTCAAGTAATCTACCCACCTTGGCCTCCCAAATTGCTGGGATTACAGACATGAGCCACTGTGCCTGGCCTTGGTCTATTTTATTAATGTCTTAATGTCTGCCAGGTAATAGGTGTTCAGTTAGCATAACAAACTTACTGGCTTGGAAGTGTACTTGCTTCTCTCTCCCGCTACGTGCATACACACTTTGGCTTTGCAAAAAAAGACAGCCCTGCTGCAGCTGCCCTCCAGCCTTCCTTCTGAGAAGGCACTCAGGATGCTGAAAGTGAAGCTCACATATGTCACTTTGCACCGTCTGCACACTCTGCCATCTTTAGACCCGAAATGAGCCTTCTAGAATCGTCAGGCTTTCTAAACGCTAAATATACAGCATTAATTGGATCTTGCATCTCTATTGAATAGCTAAGACACCTTTATGTTGAAATGCAGATTCTCCATTGAAAGGCAAATCTTTCATTCGAATGTTTGAATGAGACTGGGTTTGTATTTATAAAATACGTTGTATAGAAGAGTGTATTCTGGGCCTGGAGTGCTTTCATTTGATTGCTCAATAAATACATTTTCACTCATCCAAAGCTCTTGCCTTGAAGTATTTTGTACTGAAAAAGTCAAATAAGTGACAGTAGCCCTATTGAATTCTATTTAATTTTACTTAATAATGTGCTGTTTAGTTCCAGGGGTTTTCTGGGTCTGTATGTACCAGGGATGGGTTGAGAGTGCCTTGTTTAGAGGGAGGTAGGTTTGGGGCTATAGTAAGAGCAGTAAGTGGGATAGGGCAGAGTGAGGTGGGTGCTGTGGATGGCACCCCTGCCTCCTACTTGCTGTAGAATCTTATTTATTTGTTTGTTTATTTATTTATTTATTTGAGACAGGGCTCACTCTGTCACCCAGGCTGGAGTGCCATGGCATGATCACAGCTCACTGCAACCTCGACCTTCTCAGCTCGGATGATCTCACCTCAGCCTCATGAGTAGCTGGGACACACGTGCACACCACCACACCCACTCATTTTTTTTTTTTTATTTTTTTTTTATTTTTTGTAGAGACAGGGTCTCACTGTGTTGCCTGGGCTGTATCAAACTCCTGAGCTCAAGTGATCCTTCCACCTCAGCCTTCCAAAGTGCTAGGATTACAGGTGGGAGCCACTGTACCTGGCCCATATATAGTCTTTCTAAGACATTTCTTTGAGTTTCTATTTCCTTGTATACAAAATGAGGATGGTAATACCTATCCCCATGGTTTATTCTGAAAATGAAATAATATAATGAAGACAGAAATACTTAACATACTGTCTGGCACTTAATTTGTGTTTTTATAAACATAGCATAGCTGATTTTAAGGTAGGCAGACATTGAAATCATTTGTTTTATTACTCTAACTAGACTCAGTGTATAAGAGTCTGTATCTTTGTTTCACTCTGTACATTCAGAAGGGGCTCCATAAGCACGTAAATTGTCATTTGTTACCGATTTCTCATTACAGAAGGAATAATCATCATCAATTGCACAACCCAGAAAAATCTACCAACATTTTAGTGTATTCTCTGCCTCCCCCTCTCTCTGAATATACCCATCTTGAATTGACTTTAATTTGATTTACTGGGGGCAGAAAAGGGAAGCTCTGAGAAATACATGAAGTCAGAGAGAGAGTGAGGAAATGACTGTCCTTGCTGTACCCCTGTTCCCATGTGACCCCTCTCACCCTTCCAGTCCTAGACCTGCCCTGAGCCAGGGAACCTGATAGCCAGGCATTGGCACTGGGCCCTGCAAATCCCTCTCTCTGCTCCAGCCAGACAGTGCAGAACAATGGGAGACATGGCCCCCATTTAGGTAGTAGAGTCCCTGTCCTGCCATGGGAATTGGTTGCTATCAGCTGTGCCTAGTGTGAGACAGATCGCTTGATCTTTCCTGGCTGCATACTCCAAAGATACCTACTTATCTTACAAGCAGTCCCTAAATAAAACCCAAATTGTGTCCTGCAAGTGGCTGTCTGCTGAGCCTGGTTTTGCTGTCCTCCTTGCTCAGCCATGTCCCCATCACTCTCTGACCAGCTCTTCGCTAGGTCCTTCATGGCCCCTGGACAACTGTACTGCTGATGGGGAGGGCCAGGCTGCAAAGCTGTTTCATTTGTCAAATAGACATCCAGTCAGGGCCTGGGCAGGGCAGGAGCCAAGGGGACTGACTCATGGACCCACTGGTCAGGAGATGATATCAGAAAAGTACTACAGAATTTCTATCCTGCTTACCTTATTTTCTTGCTGAGTACCCCCAGGCAGATAACAACATTCATCTGAGACACAGTTTTCTTGCTTAGTGTGCTTCTACAAGGGTTCTTATTTTCACTTTGTGTGCCAAGCCCTGTGTTACGGACTTTATATACATCACCTCTATTAGGCTAAAAATTTCATGGCAGAGCTGGTGCGTGCTAAAAAGTGGAAGGAAAGAGGGAAGCATTGAAAGATACCTGGCGAATCACAGCAAGAATCTTGCCTGTGATTTGCATTGCCACCAACACCATGATTAGCAGCCAGTTCTCACCTACCTGTCATGATGCCATGGACACGGAAGTCCCAGAACAATACCATGTCAGGGCTGGACCAGTCCTACCTGACTCACTGCTTTATAGGTGACAAACTGAGGCCTAAAGTGGGGCATGACTTATTGAGTGGGTTTATTTGTTTTTTCATTCATTTACCAAACATCTGTTGTGCATCTGTTAGGTTCTGAGCCCCATGCCATGTTCTGAGACTTGAATGCACAGTCGTGCCCTTGGGGAACTGCTGCAACCATGAGAGAGGTAGAAAGCCAACCGTAAGGATGGATGGAGAGGAGGAAGCCAGTGTAGACCTCTTATAAAAGGAGTGGAATGGAAGCAAGTGGTGGAAATGAGAGACTCGGATGAGAGGGACCCAGAGAAGGTTTTCTTAGATGGGGGAGACTAAAGCACATGGATGATGGAAGAAAATGGTCCCAAGAAAAGGCAGGGAAAGAAGACACATGAGAGAGGGATATTGATGTGCCCAGCCCCCTGAGTATGGATGGGGAGAAATCAAGAAGCCATTTGGCGGGACATTTGACTCTCGGGCAAAGGTTTTTAGGAGGGGGACCTGGAGGGGGAAAACATCCCACTAAGCACAGTTGTGTCCCGGGGCCACAGATGGTCAGAGGCTAAGGATGCAGCATGGACATACCATGGCACCTGCACTTCCTGGCAGTCCTTCCTGGTCTGTGGGTGTGGGGACCATCATGGGGAGATGCTGCCCAGCACAGGGCTCACAGGGGCAGGAAGAAGCTCTCTGGAAGGAAGGGGTCTGAGAATTTGCCAAGGGACCCAGCTAGTGGAGCCTGAAAGGGGTCTTTCAGTCAATCTCCTGTCTCTCCCAATACCTCACTAGCTTAGCAGTAGACAGGAATCATATACAGATCAAAAGATCAAAATGAGCTAGTGATTAGTCATCCTATCACTATCCCCAAGCCTCTAGCATAGGAATAATGGGATCTACAGCATGCTCACTTGCCTAACCACCTGCGTGGAGGATAGCGCCTTCCTCACACCCTGATGTCAGACGGAAAGTGAGAGAATTGGAGAAGGATAGGAGTCTTCTTCTTGTCTTCTAAGATGGACATTCCCATCCATAGACCAAGATCTGAATGTAGGGCATAACCACACAATTTCCCCCACGCCCGCAACAGGACTGTGTACAGACAGAATGTGGATGTCCCTTGGTGCCTGGGTCTCAACCTTAGGGCCTAAGGACTAAAGACCTGGCCTTGAACCTGGTGGTCCAGGGTCTCTGCCCTTAGTGACACAATGAAAGTAACAGCTGTGGCCAAGCATGGATGGGGCTGGCTGTGAGACTTCTCAAGGCAGGGAAGCATCTTGGGTACAGCTTCAAAACCATCCCCATCCAAGTGTCCCTGTCAATTGGCAAAAGTAACCTGAGAGGCGGAAGCAGATTGGAGGGACAGTCTTTCCCTAAAGGTTCCTATGGGAAGCAGTTACAAAGGCAAGCAAACAGGACTTGGATTCATTCAAAGAACAAAATCCACTTGGAGAACTGTGATGTTTTAGAAAGCTTGTGACTAGGGACCCTGTTCTGGGGACCTGATGGAATTATTGTGTCCTCAAATATGCTCTTCTCCAATGGAGCTGAGTGGAAGACAGGCTGAGGGGGTCCTTGGAAAAGGCCCCCTGTCTAACTGCCACCTGAGCCCCTAAATACCTTTGGAAAAGTCTGCAAGAGGAAGCTGGAAACACATAAGGGAGCCTATACTCATTCCCCAACAACCAACCCACAGTCCACCCATTAGCAAATCCACTTAACACCATCCATGTAGCCAGCCCTGAGACCCTAAGCTGACAAGGGCATGGATGATCCTTGCTTTCAGAGAGCTCACAGCCTATCTGAGGAGCCCTAAATGGCCCTTATGGATCAAACTGAAAACAAGTCAGAAGTTGATCACCAAGACGCAGATCCAGTGAGGTTTAGAGAAGAAGCGAATTAGGGGTCAGGGGATGAGGGATTGCTCTCTAGAGGACAGGGGCTTCTGCTGAGCCCTGCAGCAGCCTGTCTCTGCCATGGAGATCTGTACTGGATCCTGTAAAAGATGTAGCCATAACAACAAACTTGACAAGGACTGCCTATTGCTGTGAAGCTCGGGAGCACTTTATAATGAGGGGCAGGCTTTGAGAGCTGTCTCCATGCCTTTCATCTGCTCCCTCTCTGAAGTCCCTGGGAACAGTCTGGTACTGTGGTTTGGGGCCTTCGTTAGTTCTGCACTGTCTGAGACATTCACAGAGGCAAGAAAGCAGACGGGCTCCTTTGTGTTTATAGCAACTCAGACTGCTTTTCTTGGCTACCAGGATCCAAAAAAATAATATCCTCAGAGCTGGCTGATTCACAGTGACGTGGTTAAAGAGTGCTGTGTCCTGGTAGCGTCATCTCAAGAGGCAGTGGTTGTGCCTGACACACTGTCCCTACCAAACCCTGGCGACAGCTGTATGGCCGTCTGTCCACAGGACTGTCCATCTGTCCAGCCAGCCAGCCAGCCCATGTGCAATGATGGCACATCAGCAATACTCTCACCCATACATCTCACACTGGAGAACAAAGGTCGCTGAAGGCCGGGAGCCTGTTGGACTCCTATATCCTTCTTTCGGTGGTTTATAACATTTTCCCCATCACCAGCACCTGTAGAATCTGCCACATTCCATCAGTGACAGCTGCTCACAAAGCTGGTCGTCCTTGAAGTGGAGTGGTAGACCAGCATTAGCGAGCGTCCTATTTGAAAAAGCCCCCAGACCCGCGAATCTTAACTACAAGTGACTCAGGAAAGTGGGGCTCAATGAAGAGTCCCTGAGATCCTCTGTCCTGCAGCCTGGCTGGGCTTTGACTCCCAGCAACCTCCCTGCAGCCCCAGCCTCACCTGCCCTTGGAGCAAGGGCTGGTTGGAAGCCTTTTTGAAATCTGCTTCTCAACGTGTATGCTGGGGAACACTGCTTCAGAAACATGTGAGAAGTTCGTGGCATGGAGAAGAGACTCAGAATCTTAGAGCAAGACTTGGCTGTTTCTTAGAGCTGCATGGCAGGCAGGAAGGAGGGGAGCGCTCACCGGTGGGTGCCTGGGGACCACTACAGCCTGGGTCCTTGACAGACTTCTCTTTCTACACCTGAGTATATTCAGCTCTCAACAACTTGCCTTGGGGAGGTGGATCTTTCCATGCTCAGGCGAGGAAGATGAACCATTATGATGTTCAGATGAGGAAAATAGACCTTGCAGTCATAAGTTATTAAACTTGCAAAGGCTGTGGGACAGAGGATAATGATAACAGATGATCACATCTGAAAGAAGGCATGGTATTTTACCAGTACAACATTTATGATATACAAAAGGATGACAGTATTTTTCTCAGGGGGTAAGACAGGAAGGGTTGCTTTGTTATTTGAGATTTAAGATGTTTCTAGTTGACCTGAAGTTCTGCTGATTAGGGAGGGGATAATTTCTAATGACTTCTTAGTAATTATCCTGACCCAGACCTTCTTCTCTAGAATCTCTTGGGATGGAACATCTTGGGGTGTTCCATCTTAACAAACTTGGGGTGAACATCTTAACAAACTTGCCGGGTGGATTCTTGTATACACACTGAAGTTTGAAAACCACCATCCTTAATCCAGTGGTTCTAAATCTTGGCTGCATATTGGAATCACCTGGAGAGTTTAGAAAACAATGAAAGGAAATACAACAAAAGAGATACCCCGAACCCCACCTCCAGAGATTTTGACTCAACCAGGGTTGGGCCTGGGCATTCTTAATTTGATGTGATTATCTCATTCTCAGTTGACTTAATGTGTAGCCAGGATTGAGAACTCGGGTTAAACTGTGTTCTCAGCCATGGTGCCTGTCTGTGCCCTGAATGTGCACAATGCATGAGTGTGTGGGCATGTCTCCTGGGCTGATTCCAATCCTTGGGGACATTTATGATGGGGACCTGGGCTTGCTCTGGCAAACAGAGTGGTTCCCTTTAAATGTCTCCATCTGGCCATCAGACTGGCATGGCGCCTCTGCCGTGTTCAGAGGATGTTGCTGGAAGCTGGGAGAAAAGCCTCTGTCATATCACCTCTCTCATCTGGCTCTGGGTAAGAAAGGGCTCTGTGAAGGGGCAGGGGTGGCAGCTGCAGCGGAACCAGTGGCACTGGGAAGATTTCTGACCATGGAGCCGTGGGTGACCTAGGTTAGGGCAGCAGCACCTGATGTAGTAGTTGCTATAGAGCCATGAACCCTGATCCTCAGTGTGGCCTCTGAAGGTCAGTGTGGAGAGACAGCAGAGCCCTCCTGCCTGCCATGGGCACATGCAGTGTATGCAGCTGCTGGGCACACACAGTGATGTCTATCTTCTCTCCATTAAGGGCCTCCTGCCTCCTGGGCCCCAGGTTCAGAAGACGTTCTCCTCTGCACATACTGCCTGTGCACAGAGATGATCAGTTCATTTTCCATCTTTTATTAATCAAAGACACATGTAGCTGTTAAACAGGGCTTCTGACTCCCAGTAGGTAAGAATTTTTTCTACTCTGAGCCTTCTAGAAATTGCACCTATAGCCAAGTAATCGGGTCCTTTCATTGATCTGCGTGTGTCCTATTGCCAGGCCTTTTGGAAGCAGTTTGAAGAGCTCAGGAACACCCTGCCCAGGTCTTCCTTCTGTCTTGCTTCCCCCTCATTTCTGCCCCAATTTTACCTCTCTGTGTCATCTTTAGCAAGTCCCCCAACCTCTCTGATAGAACAAATGCCTTGGCCTTATCCTTCCCCCTGAGAAAGGAGACAGATGAACTCATTAGCTTTCAGGGTTCAAAGTACCTTCTTTAGCCACAGACCCTTTCTTTAAAGGATTTCTTGTGCAAAATCCTAATAGGTAAACAGACTAAATTAGAGCTATTCTGGCAAAGGGGGAAAGAGGGGTCTCAGACTCCCCTCACCCCCCTTCAGGGTCCACTTTCCCCAAGGGGGCTCCACAGACTCTTTTGGAAACCTCAGTTGTAAATAAGTTATTTTCAATGGGGGATCATCCCTCCTTTCCTGGGTGTCCATATCAAAATCTTGGGAAAGTTAAGTGGCACATGTACTTTGAAAAATCATATTTCAAAATGGCCATTGTTCTTATTTGTTTTCAATTGTGATACCTAATTTGTTTTCAAATTTCAAGTAACATGAAAGGAGGGTAGGGATTTCAACATTCATGTAAAGGTGGCATTGGTTTATAAAATACAGTCCGTTGATCTAGATCAGTGTTTTGCAAAATGCAGTCACAACCCACCCAGCAGACCATGAAATCAATTTACTAGGTCATGAACAGCATTCCTTCTTAATAGAATATTACAGAATAAAATAGAATATGTCAGAGTTAATCACACATAGTCATGCTAAAGATTGTTTTGTAACCTCGTTTTCCTTATATGTGTTTGTGTGTAATGGGTGAAATGCAAAAAACACAGTTCTCCTTGTAGGTTATGATTGAGAAGGGCTGAGAAGCACTGGTCTGGATGGATGCCTCCTATGGTTCCTTTGGGCCCTGACTTTGGCTCATATCCACATCTGGGAGACCTTCCTACTCCCTATGCTGAGCAGAGCACTGGTGAGCCGTGCAGTGAGGCCAGGGAAGAAGGCAAAACTGCTCAGCAGTACGACAGTGCGAGCCCCTCCCCTAGAGATAGCTGAGTACCCTACATAAATATTGTCCGGTAATTCCACATCCTCCTGGGGCCTGGCAGAAGAGAAAAGGTTAATAGGGAGCCAGCTGACCTTGCCCGGGTCCATGGTCCAGGAACTAACCGTGGTATGTCTTATACAGGTGGGTGAAGCTAGTGTGTGCAGTGGTCTAGGCACTCCATTTCTCTACCCCTGATCAGCCCCAACAGCAGAGAAGCTTGTCACCTCTCTGGTTCCCAGAGGCCACTCTAACCCTTCCTAAGCTATGTTTCCAGACCTCATGGCCAGGTGGCTTTGGTTTCTGTGGCTACTGAGCTGCCATGGATACGGATCACAAGCCCCAGGATCAGAGGGAGCAGCACTCAAGCTTCGAATAATCCTTGGGGTTTTCATGCACAGCGACAGCTCCATAAGGTGGGAATCTCAGCTTCCTAGCCCTGGGCTACATGGCGTGACAGATGACCCTGCCCACCCAACTCCCCAGTCTCAGGGGAAATCAATCTAAATACAGAGACCCTCCCACTGTGGCATTCAGCTCCTCATGCCAATGTGGCCTCCTTGACATCCCTTCCTCCCCTCACCTCAGCAGGAATGGGGTTGAGGATCCGGCAACAGACCTTCCTCAGGCATCCTAAGGCACCTCGCCCAGGGTCCCCGTGGGATAAGGATAGAGAAGCTGCCTTGTGTTCTAAGTTACTCTGTGTACTCTGTGTACTTGAAGCTAGTGGGGAAGACAAGAAATAATGAGCAGCCATTCCCAACAACTCCCCACTGCCCGTAATTCCATCCCCAGCTCCCAGCCTAGCACCTGACCAGTAACAAAAATAGTAACAACAGCTATGTTGCCCATAGAATGTGAAAGGCTCTGTTACTAACTTACTCAGTCCTCACAATAACCCCACAAGGAAGTAGGTAATATGATTATCCCCAATTTTCCACATAGTAAACGGAGGCACAGAGAAGTTAAGTGACTTGTACAGGGTCACACAGCTAGTGAGTAGCGACGCCAAGCTCCAAACTCAGGCAGTGTGACTCAGAGGGTTTGCACTTCACTGCTAGGCTATGCTGCTCTCTGCACAGCTGTATCTTGATGCATATTAATCGAATAAATGAATTTCATTTCATTTATAATGCCAAATTCACAGACTTTAATTTTCACTTCTCTGTGGGTACCCAGAAAAAAGTAGGACAAGCCAATGTGTCTTCCTCAGTGCACCAGGGCCCACGAGGGAGCTTCTTTCTGAACCACCAACCAGGAGAAAAGGGCATTAGCTCTGGGCCCATGCCTCCTTCCTGCAGAGGAGATGTTCATGGGGCCAAGAGAGACTATGCATCAGGGTGCCCGCTCTCTGGGAGCCCACTAACTTTGAGGCATGGTATGGAGGAGGAACTTCAGGACTGCAGGGCCTCTGAGCAGAGTCCTCCTTAGATCTGAGCCTAGGAGACCTCGAGTCTCCCGGGAAGGCTGGCTTGGCCTCTCAAGATCCTTTCTGGGCGTAGGCTTTTTTGTTCACTTTAAAAATCCATTTGTGGAGCAAAGACTCACGATTATGGAATAACGTTTAGACTTTGTGGAAAATCCTGGGACCCACTGAAGAAGCCTTGCCTGACCTTGTACAGGAGCTGTCAGTGTGGATGCTTTCAAAGCCCATGGCTAACAGAGATAGATAAGCCTGGGACCCCATTCACTACATCTTGGACGTGCAGAGTTTCTTTGTCCAAAACCTTTGCTTATTTTGTCTGGCTGCAGGCCGGGACTGCCTCCTTCCTCTGCCTCAGGTGCTCACAGAGCACAACTGGGTTGGTAAATTAAGAATTTGCCAGATGGAAAGGACTAATTTTCCCCCTTTCAAAATCATGAGCATGACGGGTTTTGCACACATTCCACCGTACACATACTGCATTCATAATACACAGCGTCGAGACATCATAAAGGTTTCACATCTTTCATGTGATAAATATTTTTACCGTCATGCTCAAGAAATGGATTTTGTTTGAAAATGGCCTATTTCCTTTGATGACTTCTTTGACGTGGATTCAAAGCCTTTCCCGATCCTGCCGGGCCTGGGGGTTGGGAGGGCCTGTTTGTTCACTTTTTTCGAAGGACAAATCCACTTCTCCCTGATGAAATACAGCTGTGACTGCTGGGGGTGAGAGATTTATGACTTAGGACAGTAATGAAAAGATGTCCAGTGAGCCGACAGCTGCTGGGAGTGATGGCATGCTCAGCCCTGGGGCCACCAGAGCTGGGGCTCCCAGGGGCGTGTGAGCAGACCTCAAACTCGCCGGGGCCCTGGCTTGTATTTATCCTTCTGCACCGTACACTGCATTTAAAGAATCAGATGTGGGCTAGTTAACTGAATAATATTTCTTCTTGCAAGTTTGTTTTTACAAGTGTTCTTTTCTCATCTTTGAAATGACACATTTTTAATGCTCTTGCTACATGCAGTGAGCAACCACTTGGGGCTAGAAGAATCTGTTTTCAGGATGAGCTTTTGTAGGCTGCTGTGGGCTTCTGGAACTCTCTCTCTCTCTCTCTCTCTCTCTCTCTCTCTCTCTCTCTGTCTCTGTGTGTGTGTGTCTCTCTGTCTGTCTGAGTGTGTATGTCCACATGTGAGGATACAGCCAGTGATAACTGAGGGAAACAGGAACCCTGTTCTCTTGTGGGAGCCTGGACTAATAGTTCCAGGGTCTTGTGATTGATATGCTCTCTCTCCACACTGCAGAGCACTGCTTACCCTCCCACCTGCCTGTCCTGTAGGGGCAGGTGCATGCTGTACATCTAGACCCAGGCACCAACACAGGTAAGGGTGTCTGAGAGAGGAGGTTTGCTGGTGTGCCCAGGGCTCAGGCTCTGGGGTTTGGCTGATATCCCAAATACTTGTTCTTCGAGCAGGTTGCCTTTCCCCAAAGTCATTTTGCAGGACCCCTCCTGGGTGGTGGAGGGAGCACTGAGCAGGAATGAGGGCATCAGGACCCTTTTTTACTTCCCAGTCCTAGAATCAGCTGCTGCCTGGCTGTGTGACTTCAGGCGAGGCATTTAACCTCTCTGGATCTGAACTAGAGGCCTAAGGGTTCCACTGAACATTCTGCTTCTGAGTGAAAGCCACCAGGCCCTGTGTAAGCCACAATCAGTGATCTGAGCCACCTTAGAATTGTGACATTTTAGGGCATGAAGGGATCTTAGAGATCACCTTGTATTTACTGATAAGAAAAGGACAGCCTAAAGAAAAAGAAGGGCCAGGTGCGATGGCTCGTGCTTGTAATCCCAGCACTTCGGGAGGCTAAGGCGAGTGGATCACTTGAGGTCAAGAGTTCGAGACCAGCCTGGCCAATGTGGTGAAACCCCACCACTACTAAAAAAATAAAAATTAAAAAAATAAAAAAATTATCTGAGTATAGTGGCAGGAGCCTGTAATCCCAGCTACTAGGGAGGCTGAGGTGGGAGGATCACTTGGATCCAGGAAGTGGAGGTTGCAGTGAGCTGAGATCATGCCACTGCACTCTAGCCTAGGTGACAGAGCAAGACTCCGTCGCAAAAAAAAAAAAAAAAAAAAAGGAAAGACTTCTTTGCCACAGCCACACACTGAATGTACTGAGAGCCAAGACCAGGAAGCCCTTCCTCTACAGCTGTGATTCTCAGAGTGGGGACCGTGGACCAGCAGACTTAGCATCCTCTCATAACTTGCTAGAAATGCACAGTCTCAGACCTCCCCTCAGACTGCTGAATGAGAAAGTCTGGGGTGGGACCCCGTGATCTGTAATCTAACTGCCCTCTGGGTGAAGTCTGATGCTTGCTGCTATTCCTACAGCACCCCGCTTCCCATTAAGACCAGAAGAAAGAAACTGGAAACAGGCAGGCTTCCTGGGAGAGGCTGTTTGAGACAGGGGAGCACGTGATAGAGTAATATTACACAAGAAAGGCACACGCAATTTTTGCAGCTTCATTCAGGCTGCAGGTTTCCCAAAGCAAGGACTCTTGCAGCAGGGCCTTGAAAGGAGTCACGGCTGCAGCAGGCGTCTGGCATTGTTCTGGGCTACAGGCTGTCCTACTGGCAAAGGGCCACACTGCTTTCTCTCTGTCCGGCCCAGCTGTTCCCATCTGCGTGTCTGTGTCAGGGGAGCATGCCTCTTTAACAATAGCAGGGTTGGTCTGGCTTGTTCATTCCAGTAGATTGATGTGTGGAAACACTGGGAACACTGTTTTATGTGTGAACAGTGTAGTGTATATTTAGAAGTCCGGGTGTCAGCTCCAGGCTGTCAGCTCGGTGGCAGGTGGGGGAGGGGGATAATGGTATGTGTTTCAGAGTTTATTATATCTCTCCTAGGCAGAATTCTAGCTTTAAAGGATTGTTTTAAAGTAGCAAGTAATGGCACATATAAATTCTGGTTCCTAAGATACAGACATTTGTCACTCTCTAAAATGAGTTTTTTTTACATGTACTTCATATAGTTGGCATTGAGTGTAAAAACTTGACCCTTTAATAGCAGCTTTCATTCTGCATAGTTTCTAATCAAGGCTATTTCCACTTCTGTGAGTGTGTGTGCACACGCCGAGCCCTGCTGCTCCTACCTGCACCAGCCATCCCAGCTGCGTACTCAGACACACCCAGGCCCAGAAGTCCCCCTTGCAGGGGAAGAAAGACACAGCAGCGCCAGCCCGTCAGGAGTGGAGTAGGATTTTTCTGACTGAGAGAGATCATCCTGTAATATCTGGACTAAGCTTGCAGAGTCAGATGTCTTCCTGTCCTTTGCCTGCCATGTCAGCCCAGACTGGACTGACTCTGGTCTTTTGCTGGCACCCACCACCCTTCCTGAGTCTAGCCCACGTAGCTGGAGTTGCCTTCCCTAACTCTTGCCAGTAGCTCCCAGGGTGCACGGCCAAATTCCTCTATCCCTGGCTGTCTTAATCCGTTTCGCATTGCTATAAAAGAATACTTGAGACTGGGTAGTTTATAAAGAAAAACAATTTTAACATTTTTTCTCAGAGCGTTCTGTATCCCCCTCCCCGAATGAAAGCAACAACAAACTACTGATAGAACTGTCACTTTAGGGAGTTTTGAAAGCCACACTTAGAGTAGCCAGATACCAACACCTAAGTCCAAAGAACAGTAGCAGGAAGCCAGTTGGACACTGTAATGGTTCCGTCTGTGTGGATCAGGAAGAAACAGGGAGGCAGGAGGGCGACTGCCTCAGTCCCTGACTTGCACCATCTAGGGCTCTCCTTTCTTCCTCATTAGTGAGTGCATGAGGGAGGAAAGGCCAAAAGGCCTTCAAAGTCAGGGAGGAGTAAGGCAGAGATAAGGGCCCTCCACAGCTCATGGCCACCTGCAGCCCTCAGGTGCGCTGCACCTTTGGAGAACCTGGATGACAGCCCCGTCCAGATTGTACAGGGTATGTTCACACTCAGTGAGTGTTGGGGTGGACAGAGCCATTTTGCTCAGAGTAGTGTTGGACATGGTAGGCTCTTTACAAATGTTAGCTATTGGTATTTTGCCTCACTATAACCCTGTGAATGAAGTATTAGAATCTCTTTTTAATAGATGGGAAAAGCCACACGATGATTGGACTCTTGCTATGGCAGCAGAATAATGGTTCCCCAAAGATATACACATCCTAATCCCTGGAACCTGTGAATATGTTACCTTACATGGCAAAAGGGAACTAAGGTTGCATATGGAATTAAGGTTGTGAATTCAGCTGACTTTTAAAGACGGAGAGTAGCCTGGATTGCCTGGATTGCCCAGGTGGGCCTAATGCAACTATAGGGGTCCTTGAATGTGGCAGAGGGGGCTGAAGAGAAGATCAGAGTGCTGCAATGTGGGATGGACTTGGCCCACTGTGGTGGACTTTGAAGATGGAGGAAGGGGCCATGAGCCAAGGGATGCAGGCAGCCTCTGGAAACTGGGAAGGGCATGGAAACAGAATCTCTCCTCCAGAGCTTCCAGAAAGGAGCATGGTCCTCCCAACACCTCGATTTTAGCACGGTGAGACCCCATCAGATTCTTACTTTCACAACTGTAAGATAGTACATTTGCATTGTCAAGCTACTAAGTTTGTGGTTGTTTGCTACAGTGCCATAGGAAACTATTAACACACTTTACCACATATCTGATGGTTTGCTAAGCACTTTCCTGGTGTCCATCATCTCACTTAATCTTTGCAACAAGCTTAGACATAGAAATTATTATCCCCATTCAACAGATGAGCAAGCTGAGCTTCAGAGAGGTTTAAGAGCTTGATGAGGGTCACATAGCCAATCTAAGGCAGATCTGCCTCCAGAGCTCCTCAGTCTGGTGGGCTCAGACCCTAATGGAGTCTACACTCGACCTTGCAGTGGGGCATCTCTCTGGATGGCAGACCCCACCCTACTTTGGGCTGAGGCATCCTGAAGAAGCCTCTCTTCTTCCCTGCAACACTGTTCAGGTGCCAGAGGAAGCCATCCTGGATTTGCCTTTGCCATGCTGAATAACGTCCTCGTGCAGAGGATTTTAATGGTGTTGGACCTGAGACTGTCAGGGCTCCTTCCTCCTGATTAGTTCCAAGCTCTTTGCTGTCAGATTCCACTTTGTTCTTTTGGCAGCTCTGAGGATTCCAGGGAGAGAAAGCCTAATTGTGGGGGCCATTGGCAAAAGACCTTTGGCTCATGTTTGAATGCAACTCTAGAAACAGAGAAGAAGGGAAGCCCTCCACTCAACAGAATAGTGCATTTACTTACCATTATTCGGGCGCTTGACATATTAAAGGATGCTTTCTAAAATCTGAAAATTGTTCTTTGGGAGCCTAATCACAAGCAGAGGCATAACATCTTGCTTTGCTGGATGTAAGAAGAGTACCGCTATGATGTGCCGAAGTGCCCCTTCTCTCTCAAGTAAAACACAAACACTGGCTCCACCTTACAGAAGAGAAACAGGGCCCAGGGAGCTGGGGATTTGCCCAGTGTTGGAGATGAGGGTAGGCTGAGGCTTCCTGTCTCCCAGACCAGCCGGCTTTCCACAGGTCTCAGTGCCTGGCTTTGGCTGGGACCAGGCACAAAGGCTGCGATTTGGATCTCAAGGCTGAGTGTTTGGAAGACGGGGGAGGGCAGGTCCGCCGGCTGTGAAGGCGACACAGCAGATGGCAAGCTGAAGGCAGCCGAAGCTGAACGCTGTTGTTCCGGCTGTTTGTGATGTGACCCCTCTGCGTGGCGGTGTGAGTCCTGCCCTCATTAGCAGTGCTCGGGTGAACTGGGCTTTGATGCTCTGCAAGCATGGTCTGGGCTTCTCGGGCAAGGCCCAAGCATCAAGCTCTTTAGTGGGAATAATGGTGACTTCTCACCATTGGAAGTCAGCGGGCAGGAGTTTACTGAAAGCCGACAAGAGAAATGTACATTTCTGAACATTCAATTAGCCCTCTTCTTTTTAACCCAAAATAAAGCATGCAACAAGGTACTGCAGGAGTGGAAGAAAAGTTTTTTGAAAAATCATTGAATTGTACATTTAAAATGGGTGAGTTTTATGGTATATAAATTATACCTCAATAAAGCTGTTTTTAAAGTGAGGAGTGGAAAAAAAGGAAAACATTCTTTATGAATTCTTATCTGGGATATTCAGCAATGCTTGCTGCATTATTTGATGCTTAGCCTTCGTCTTTCCCAAAGCCGACTTCACAGTGACTGTTTATAGCAGCCTGACAGTCTGTTTTCATCTTGCAAGTGAAGAAAGCGAAGGCTTGAAGGGACTCTGGGTCTTTCCTAAAGGGAGGGAATAGCAGACCCAGAAGTGGGGTGAGAAGGGGTCCCCAGTACACTCTGGGAGGAGGACCAGGAGACAGGACCAACTGGGTCTGCACCCCAAGTGCACTTCAGACACAGAGGGTCTCAGGGCCCACGGCAGGCAGATACCTGGCACCCCAACCTGCCTGTCCTAGTTTCTCCTGCCTCCTTTCACTGGGTTCTAGATCTCATCACCAAACAACCAGAGCTTTGCTATGAGCATGGCCTGAGGGCGGAAACAGAAATAGCAGTGGCTACAGAACTGGCTGCAGGGCAAAAGCTAGCCCCCCGTCCCCATCCACCCTCAAAGCCTTCTCAGCGATCCCCTCTCCCTGAGAGAGGGACACACAGTAAACAGAGTAAACCACAAGAAACAAGAAGGCTCCAGTGGTTTCCTGGGAACACCTCCCTAAAGGTGCTCAAACCGAGGGACAAGAAGCAGAGCTGCTGCTTCCAGAGAGTGCACAGACCAGCTTGGGCAGCAGGCCAGGGGTCCTCAGCCAGGTGAGCTGCGTCCTGGGTGCCTCTGTCTGCCCCTTGGCAGGACTTGACCATTCCTGTGGCCCAACCTTGAGGTGGGAGCCCTAAACCACTTTGACCTCCAGCAGCAACCATGCCATTTGACTCCTCTGATTCCCTTGTCCTCCAATCCAAGGAGCAGATATGAGTACTAGATTCTTGCCTAGGAAGAGGTCTGGGCTACAGCCTCTCCTGCAGTTCCTCCAAAAAGCCACCAGCTCCTCAGAATTTCTATCTCCAGCAATGGCAAGAGCTGGCAAAATGACTCAGCTTCAGCAGAAGCGGATCTCCAGGGATCTGGTCCTAAAAGTTGAGGCAGTCCAGCCTAGACAGGGCTGGGCAGCATTACAATACCGCTTTCACTCTGAAGCCCATTTCCTCTCCATTCCATTGTGCAATCTCAGTACCACTACAGTCTTGGAGCACGAGCCAGTGGGGCCAGCACTTTGTTTGGGCTGCCCGCTGAAGCAGAACTCTTCATGCAGGAATTCCTACTTTCAGCATCAGTGGCTTCAGGAACCTCAAAAGCCTTGGCAGGGCCTCCAGATGTGCTCCTCTTGCTTGGCCAATTACCCCATGCACAACGCTCAGAGCTGTGGCTTTTGTTGCATTCATTGCTCAAAGCTTTGCAAGCTCTTTCCTGCCCCACTTCCCACCTGTCTCCGTGAATTAGCATGGACCTGCCAGGATGTATCTGTAAGCTCCACTCTTATCAATGGGCTGTGTGTCAGGCACTGTGGGCATATCACTGAGACCACATTATGACATTTCCCAGGTGCCCTATGTGATCGTTGGTAGAACTTTATGAAAAACAGGTCATGCACAATAAGGACTGGGCATGACCGTGGGGAAGCAAATGACCTGAGTGAGTGGGTCTCCGGAAACCCATCACTCTCATTCACAGGGGCCCACCTAGGAAGGACTCAAGCAAGTGGTAGTCAAAATATACTTGGCACACAACTGGCAAGGGACAGTACTAACCAATTGACAGGAATGCTCAACACCGCCTAGAACAGGGTCCTAGGGCTCTTGGCTGGGTCTTTGAGTTGCCGATTGGTGAAAAGAACTGCAGCGTTCCAAGAAAAGGGCCAGAGCACCTGGGGTTGCAGGCGGGCCCCGGAGGTATTCTAGGCGGCAGCTGTTTGCTACCGCTAGGAAGGTATTTCAATAGTTTAACAACTAGTATGAACCAGTACAGACCAAGTGAATAGCCTCCTGGGGACTAAAGTTTCTCCAGTCCTCAAGTCAGACAACACATCTTGGTGCATTAATTTGCAGGTAGGGCTGTGGTCAGGGCTGTGAGCTCAGGATAAGCCCCTTAACGTCTCCAGCTGCAGTTTTCTCTCATCTATGATGGGATTGATTAAACATACATTCTAGGAGAGGTAGGGGCAGTCCAGTGGAATTGGGGTACACTGGACTAGGGAATCAGCTCCAGGGATAAAGCTTTTAGAGCAGACACCCAAGATCAGCCTGCAGTTGGACCCCAAATAATGCACTTGCCATTCTGTGCTTTGTTTGTGTTGTTTGAGACAGGGTCTTGCTCTGTTAGGCTGGAGTGCAGTGACAAAGCTCACTGCAGCCTCGACCTCTTGGGCTCAAGTGATCCTCCTGCCTCAACCTCCTGAGTAGCTGGGGCTACAGGCGTACACCACCATGCTCGGCTAATTTTTGTATCTTTAGTAGAGATGGGGTTTCTGCATGTTACCCAGGCTGATCTTAAACTCCTGGGCTCAAGCAATATGCCCACCTTGGCCTCCCAAAGTGCCAGGTTTACAGGCATGAGTCACTGCACCCAGTGCCACTTTAGAGAGTACCTTTTTGTGATGCTTACCATGCTGGACTTTGGGACGCTTGCTTGTAGGTTCAGAAACTATTTCCAAATAATAACGCTAATCCCAAGGCTTTCAGTCTTGCAGTCTTCACTGTGGTTCTTCTTGTCCCCCTCCATGGGCTACCCTCAGCCTGCTGAGGCTCTGGATGCTCCGGGTCTGGCTTCTTGGTTTCAGATCTGTACAGCCACCTGTCCAGCAGCCTTGAGCCCCACAGACTGCTCTTTCCTCCTTCTGCATCCTGGTTCTTGTTGGCCTCTACTTTGGGGTGTACTGCCCTGGAGTGAGCTTGAGGATCACACTTATTCTTCAATTCAAGCATCCTTTCCTTTAGGAAGCCTTCCCTCTGCCCCATTTCCCCTCACCTACAGATACCCAATGGCATCTTATACACCCTTGATCAGAGCATTGATTACATTCTCTATGTGTTTGCTTTTCCCACTAAGTTGGATGCTATATGAGGATAGGGAACACATCTGAGTAATCTTAATATTTCAGTACCCAAGTAGTAAGCTTGGCATAGAATAAACTTGCTTAAATATTCATTGCTTAGCTGATAAAAGGGGCTAACACCCTTTGTGGGCAAAGCTGACAGTGAGTTCCAAGGCCCGGCAAACAAGGGAAGCACAGCCATCATGGAGCCTCTCTGAATAGGGCTGGCCAAACTGCAGCTCCCTGCACCCTGGGGATGAGCAGGAATGACTGCTCGCTGGGTCCCTCAGGGAGAATTTCAATGTCAACAATGAGGAAGGAGTCAGCCTGTTTGCCTGTTAATGTCAGAAATGTCATGCTTTGCACTGACCCATCAACTGTACCTTTCTCTTCAAGGGTAGAGTGATTAGTGTCCTCTGGAGGGAATCCTCCCTTCAGGGCTTGATGGTGAGGATTTCTGTAACAAGCACCTTGGAGACTGAGGAGACTCAGGACGGAAGACAGGTATCAACATGTCTGCCAGAGCTCTGGGGACACCGCGGGCTGGGTTTCAAGGAAGGATGAGAACTCCTGGCCTGATTCCCCGGCTCTCTGTGGCTCTGTGGTTTGAGCTGGACACTTCCTGAGGGCATCTTAGGTCAGTTTTCTAGAGTCTCTGGGTCTTTCCACCTCATTGCCCTTTGTGCCTGGGTTTCTGGGAGGAGGGATTTTTGGACCCTTTAGTGGAGTCTTTTTGATTCTGAGCCTTTCTTGGTGAGATTTGAAAGAGAGACAGAGAGGGGCAAGAAGAAGACACAGCTTCCTTCTCTCCCTGCCTCCCTCTTTATCTTCCTTCTCCCTATATTTTGGGGTAATTACTCCGTGCACAGTCCTATTCTGGATGCTTGGGAGAGAAGCCCAGTCATTCTCCAGTATAAGAAATTTACAGAGGAGTCCTGGGAGAGCAGTGGAGATTGCTTACCACTGACCATATTTTGTGGAACTACCTGAAAAGCTCTTAAGTGTGCCCTGTCAGTCTGTGTAACTGTGCACAATCATTTGCTTAAGTGAACTGGGGAGGAATTAACCACACACAGCTGGAATTTGCCCTGGCCATACCTTCACTGGCTTTGTGCTCCTACCTGCTGGCACAGGACTGCAGTCCCCTTTCCACTCCCTCTGAAAGTTTTGGGGAATCTCTAGTAGGCAGGAGGCTGTCTGACTCCCACCACGACCCACTGCTAATGCCCTGTTCGTTCATTTTACTGGTATTGGTTGAGCACCTACTAGGTGCCAGATGCTGTTCTGAGTCTGAGGGACTCAACAGAGAACAAAGCAAATCCCTGACCTCACAGAGCCATGTTCTGGTCAGGGAAACAAACAACAAGCAAAATGAATGGAGACTGTATTAGTCTGTTCTCATGCTGCTGAAAAAGACATAAATGAGACTGGGTAATTTATAAAGAAAAGGAGGCTTAATGAACTCACAGTTCCACAAAGCTGGGGAGGCCTCACAACCATGGTGGAAGGTGAAGGAGGAGCAAAAGCATGTCTTACATGGTGACAGAGAAGAGAGTGTGTGCAGGGAAGCTCCCCTTTATAAAACCATCAGATCTCTTGAGGCTTATTCACTATCATGAGAACAGCACGGGAAAGACCTACTCCCAGAATTCAACTACCTCCACCAGGTCCCTCCCACAACATATGGGAATTATGGGAGCTACAATTCAACATGAGATTTGGGTGGGGACACAGCCAAACCATATCACAGACTATATATGTAAAAACTGGGAAGAGGGCTGGATGTTCAGGATAGGGCTTGCTGAGAAAGCGACTTTTGAGTAAAGACATAGAAGTGAGGGAACTGGCCAGAAGCATGTGCAGGGAAATGCTGGAGCTGAGGCACCCAGGTGAGATGTGCCTGGTGAGTCTGATGAGTGGCCCGTGTGGCTGGAAAGGAGAAAACCAGGGGCAGAGATGGGATGTGAGTGCTGGGCCTTGCAGGCGTTTAACAAGAAGGCGCTGGAGGCCCTTGGAGGGTTCTGATCAGAGAAGGACATGGCATGGTAATGTTTCCCCTGGCCCAGGGGTCTCCTCAGGCCCCACTGGGGGCTCCCCAACCTACCCTAATCACATCATTCCTTTCCTTCCGCCTTCCCTGACTCAAGCACTGCTTGGGCCCCAAGCATGGCTGTCTGGTGAAGCAGCCCCTTCACTTTCCCTTTCATCCTATTTCTCCTTGGGGCCCAGACAAGCACTCAGGGCTGGGTGAGGGCAGGGGGTGAGTAACAGCTTCTGTGTTGTGCTCGGAATCCTCCAAATACTCTCTTCCACACGCTCTGGCTTTGCAGCTCACAGAGTTCATTGTGCCCTGCTCAATCTCTGCCTTGAATGGGCCCTCCTGGGGAGTCCTCAGTCCCTGGAGATGTGCTTCTCTTAAGTCACCTCATCAGTTGGTCAGACATGCCCAGGTAGGTCTGAATCTTTGCAGGGGCTTCTGCCGGAGTCCACTCCTGGAAGGTGCCTCATCCCTAGATGTCAGACATCAGAGGGTCTGAGTATCACCAGATGTGCCAGACACCCCAGGACCCCTGTGGAGGACCCAGCCCAGACACTTCTCCGAGGCCTCTTTGCCTATCCCCCTTATGTCAAAGATGATCCCCTTTGCTGGATGACCATATAGGCCTGCTTTCTCACTGGAGACAGGAGTGGAGTCTAGGTCTGGTTAAGCATAGACCACTTGTCTGTGGACATGGAGAGCCTTCATGTGGGGCTGGATGGCATCAGCATCTTCCAGAGCTGGAGACCTTGGCAAGGTCACCTTCCCATCTGAACTCCAGCGGTCCGATAGGGCTGTGGGCTTCGTGGGGGCTTCAGCAATGTTTATGGAGAGCTTACTATGTGCCAGGCACTGTGCCAGGCTCCTTACCTGGCCATCTCATTTATCCTCACAAATGTTCCGTGAGGAAGGCACTATTATTATCAACCCCATTTTCCAGAAGACGAAACTGAGGCTCGGTGAGGTGGACCAAACTGGCAAATGGTAGAGCTGGAGGATAAACACTAGGATTCTGACTCCACAGCCAGTGTTCTTAACCAATTCTTTGGAAGTAAAGAAAAATTAAATAGAGTTCAGAGAGGTAAGGCCTCCTTACCTGAGGAGAGTCAACTCTAAGGTACAGGGCAGACAGGGCTGGGGAAAGGTTCAGAGGTGGCACACTTTTCTTTTTCTTTTTTTTTTTTTAAAGAATCAGATAGTGTTTTCAGATTCTCAGGTCATATCTTCTCTGTCATACATACTCAACTCTGCTCTTCAGCTCCAAAGAGAATATGTTAACAAGTGGATGTGACTGTGTTCTAATAAAACTTTATTTACAAAAACAAGTGGTGGCCCTTGGACCATGGTTTGCCACTCCTGGTGTAGAGAAAAGAATGTGGAGTTTGGAGGAGCCAGGCCTTTATTCGATGTCACTGACACACTGGGTGGCCTTGGATTAGACATGTAACCTTTTCACTTTTGGTTTCATCATGTCTAATCACTATGGGTTACTTATTAACTGATGTATTTTGAAATGATTGATTGAGTCCCTTTTAAGAAGCAGTTACTGTGCTAGGAGCTGGCAGTCCAGCAGGGATCAAGTCAGATGTGGTCCTGCTCTGTGGAGTTGCACCAGTGAGGAGGAAGAGAGGCAACATTCGATAAGGAAATAACCTATCGTGGTGCTTGACTCTTGGCAGAAATCCAACAAATATTACATCTTTCCTGTTGTAGGCCCCCCACCTCATCTTTCAGGACTCACTGGCTTTGAGTTTGTCATCATTCTTGCCCATACTGAGTGACAAGGTAGGAGCATGTGGTGTCACCAGGACTTTAATATGTTTATAACATATTATTATGCAATGCAGGCCTAATTTTGGATCATAATTTTCCATTAACCGATCTCATTTTACTTGGTAATATCCATTTAGGTATTCGAGAGCAATAAAACTACATTTCTTTTAAATATTACATGATTCAGTTGGTTCACTGATTTAGATTTTTACTACCCCCCATTCCAAACGAATGAGTCATACATCTTTTTAGAGATAACAAGGACCTTCAAGATCATGCATGCTTATGCTACCCTTCAAGCATGCCTAGTAGGGGAGAAGAATGAGCAAGTTCGGGGATGGAGCTTTGTGCAGGCCGCTGCAATCCTGACAATGCTGTGTCTTAGAAGTGTTTGCATAGTTTGCATTTTATTCTTCAATGTATCCTAATCTGTTTAATTTTCTGACTTTGCTTTTACGTTTTTAAGGAAAATTAGTCACCGAGATGGTATGCCATGTTTGTCTTTGTACTTCACGTACGTTAGCAGCCCATTGCCATATAGAGGCTGTATAGCATAGTTGGGGGACCACTGCCTGGGGAGAGTCTTCCCAGGATTGAAATCCAGCTACTGCACTTCCTTCTGTGTGAACCTGGGCAAGTTTTTTATTCTCTCTGTGCCTCACTTTCTTTATATATAAAATGAAGATGACAACAATTCCTACCCTATAGGGTGAGATGAGTTGATAAGAGAAAATGCTGGCTCATGGTAGGAGTGAGCACTCAGCGAGTGTTAGCTCTGATGGTTATCCCAGGAGTTACAGGGGTGTCCCATTTAGAGGACGTGGCCTGGAGAGGTACCTTATGCATGTGCACCCAGTGAGTTCAGCACCTGGGAGTTCGTTTACAGATCTTTTTGCATCTCGCACACTGAGATTTCTGGCATCTCTGCTTTCAGGATCATGGGCTTGCTAAGTCCCCTTCTACTCTTGATGGCATCTGCCTGCTTCCGGTGATGGAGGCTTCCTGCCACTGGAGCACCCCTTCCATGGTAGGAGGAGCCTGTGTTTTGGAAGGCTCTCCCTTTTGTTTCCAGGCAGTCTCCTCTCTTCCAGATGGGTTTTCAGGAGAGCATCACGAGTGGAGGTGGCAGTTGATAGCCCCAAGCTCTCCAGCCTGGAAGACCTCAGAATGCTAACCCCTTGCCCATCTCCAGCCTGTACCTAGGTGCGCCATGCACCCATTGGCTCCATACAGGCCAACGACGGGATGTGGGCAGGTGTCCCAAGCCTGCCTCTCCTGCCTGTCTCTCCTGTCCCTGACCCGCTTCTGTTTTTTCTGGTCGCTGTCTCATTCCAGGCTCCTGGCTCCATCTCTTACTTCCCTCATGAATTTGTGAGCATGGAAGGCCCTGTCCAGTGGGCTTGCCATCTCTGTCCAATTTCTCTGATTTCTGACCTCAAATGATTCACCTGATGACCTGTCCCAGGGAACTAATTCCAAAGTCCTGGACTATCAGTCTATGTCCTGGCAAGATCTCTTTTAGCTCCCATAAAAGAGAGATTTCAATAACCCTCCCTTGCTATAATAACCCTAACTGCCATTGGCTGTGCACTTGTTCTGAGACATAAACTGATCTAAATGCTTTATACACTTTATTTAATGGAATCCTCACAATCTCTGGAGGGTGGTTGGGTATTATCATCTCCGCATTCTAGGTGGGAGAATTTGGGCCTTGGGAGGTTGACTGTGCTATGGTCACGTAGCCAGTATGTGGTGGAGCAGAGACTGGATTCCATGACGGTGTGACTTCAAAGTCTCTGCTCTTACCGTTAGTGATGCCCCTCCATTTTTCTGGGACGTTCCTGGGAAACCACGCGCTGGCCTTGAGCTGCCTCCACCAAGTCCACCAGGGCTCCCATGAGCGGGGCCCAGAACGTAGGGCAGGCTGGGTGTGGCTTGACTGTCACCTGTGTCATGGATCCACTATTCTGGTGGGCAGTGTCTAGAAGCAGCAGGAGGCAGTCTGGCTGGGGTGCTGATAGTCAGGCGAATGTCACATGGTGCACCAGGCAACTCACTGCAGGACCAGACGGTGAAGAGAGAGGGAGAAGGACTGGCAAGAACTGGGTGGAGGAGTAGACTCCCAGCTTGGGTGCCTCAATGTGGGGTGGGCTCAGGAATTGCAGGAAGTGGGGGTACAAGCTAGGGACAGAGAAGCAGATGCCCAGTTTGAGGGCTGGGGCCAACATCTCTGGCAGGGAGGCAGACTGGGGAAAAAGGGGGTTCTGACTTGAAGCCATGGGGCATCAGGGTCACATCCATTAGCTTCTCAGCAGACCTTGTCAGGTGTATTTCTCGATCTCCTGTGCCTGGTGGTTGTGGGTTAGATGAATGCATGGATTCGTGGATGAATGGGTCTTTGGAAAGCATGAAAACCCAAGTCAGCCCCGACCCCTGAAAGAAGGGGCTAAGATTGTTTTACCAAAGGCTGCTTGTGAGGAAGCGAAAGGGATTGTCATGGCACATGCAGGGGTGCACTCTGACCCACTGTGTCCTGTTCCTTCTTTCTCCAGAGGCTCCTGCCAAGCCTGAGGAGGCAGAGGCCGAGCCCTTCACAGACTCCTCTCTGTTTGCACACTGGGGCCAGGAGCTCAGCCCCGAAGGCCGGCGCGTGGCCCTGAAGCAGTTCCAGTACTACGGCTACAATGCCTACCTCAGCGACCGCCTGCCCCTGGACCGACCCCTGCCTGACCTCAGACCCAGTGGGTGAGCAGAGTCAGTGACCGGGACCTTGTCGACCTGCCTGTGGGGAGATGGGGTCCCCAGAGTGCTGGGAACAGAGCCAGGACTGGGCACCTGGATTCCTGGGTCCCTTTCCTGCTTAAACCAGGGCCTGTCCCCTTGGCTTGCATTAGGCAAGTCACTCTCCTCTTCCCTCAGCCTCAGTTTCTCCATTAGCTGAGTAGGGGCAAAGCTTTCTTCCAGTAGAGATTTTGAGGATTAACAACTTAATTTACTCCTTAAGGGCACAACAGTCATCTCACATTCCTGTTAATATGTCATTTTAACCCAATTAGTTGCATTTTTATGAATAATCTTTTTTTCTGTAAATTAGTTTTTAAAGTACATCCGTCTTGCGGGGCTAACAAGTCGTTACATCTAACAGACAAGTCTGTCTTGACTTCTCTCTTTGTTACAGAAGGATGTTCCTTTAAGGTTCAGTGAGAATTCTTATTACTCCCAATTATTAAAAATACGGGCACGTACCTCAGCTGAGAAAATCTCATTAATTTTTGTGAGCTCCCCCCACAGTGTTTCCCCCTCTTTCTCCTCATTTTTACATTTTATTTTTTAAAGCTGCAAACCATGGTGAGCTTATATCTGGAGTCTTGGAGAAAGGTCTTGCTGCTGGGTTTGCAGACTGTGTTCTTTTAGGGAGAAGATCCAGTTCAGCTCCACAGATATTCATTGAACACCTGCTATATACTGTATACTTGAGTATGGTTGGTTGTGGCTCAGAGAGAGCTGGACTGGGCTAGGATGAAAGAGCAGCTGAGGATGTCCAAAGGGAGAGAAGAATATGCTTTCACTTGCAGGTCATTTATTACGCACTTCTGTGCCAGCATAATCTAGGTACAGGGATGATACGGTTTGGCTGTGTCTCCACCCAAATCTCATCTTGGATTGTGGTTCCCATAATCCCCACATGTTGTGGGAGGGACCAGGTAGGAGGTAACTGAATCATGGGGATAGTTTCCCCCATACTGTTCCCACGATAGTGAGTAAGTTCTCGTGAGATCTGATGGTTTTATAAGCATCTGGCATTTTCCCTGCTGGCTCTCATTCTCTCTCCTGCCACCCTGTGAAGAGGTGCCTTCCACCATGATTGTAAGTTTCCTGAGGCCTCCCAGACATGTGGAACTGTGAGTCAATTGAAGCTCTTTCCTTTATAAATGACCCAGTCAGAGGTATTTCTTCATAGCAGCATGAGAATGGACTAACACAAGGGACAAAGCAGTGAACAAAGCATACAGAAACCCCTGCTTCACAGAGCTGACATTCTAGTTGGGGGGAGACAGAGAGTAAACAAAACAAAGAAGTCAAATATATAGTATGTTAGATGGTGGTGAGTGCTGTGGAGAAATATAAAGTCGGAGAGAGAGACACCTGGGACAAGAGTGGGGAGTTGCAATTTTTCCTGGGTGGTCAGGGAAGACCTCACTAAGAGGTGACATTTGAGCAAAGACCTGGAGGAGAAGAGGAAGCAAGCCACGGAGGTACTGTTGGAGGATGGGGGGAGTACCTTTCAGGCAGAGGAAGTGGCAAGTACAAAGGCCCTGAGGCAGAAGCATGCATGCCATGTCGTGTTTGAAGAAGAGGAAGGAGGCCCCTGTGGCTGAAACGAGGTGTGCAAGGGGGCAGTAGTTGGAGATGAGGCCAGAGGAGCAACAGGAAGCAGATCATTAGGGCAAAGTTTCTCAACCTTGCTGCACATTCTACACATCAGGAGAACCTTAAAAAATAATCCTGATGTGAAGGCCACACCCCAGACCAATTAGATAAGTGTTTCTGGGGGGGCACTCAGCTTCAGTATTGTTTAGAGCTCCTGGGTGATTCCGATGTGCAGTCAAGGTGAATCCCAGGAGAAGGGCTTCATAGGCTTTTGCAAGGAGTGTGGCATTTACTCTGTGAGACAGAGATCCATGGGAAGGGCTTGAGCAGATTAGCAATATGCTCTGATTGTCACTTGCAAAGGTGCCTCTGGCTGCTATGCTGAAAACAGGCTGAAGGGGCAAGGCTGGGAGCATGGAGACCAGTTAGGAGGCTTCCAGGTGAGAGGCGATGGTGGTTTGGACCATGATGGCAGCAGGGGAGGTGCTGAGATGGGGTTGGATTTTGGAAATATCCTGAAGGTGACCTCAGCTAAGTGCCACAGGGCCTCAGTCCGCAGAGGAGCTGCAGAGACCACTCCTGGGGCTGGAGAGGAGCTGGTCTGATGGGGGGAGCACATAGGGGCTCTGGAAAAGGAGTAATCAGAAATAGGGCCCTCTAGTTCCTGCAGGGGACTTGGCCGTGACCTCGGCCAGAAGAAGAGCCATGGACTTTTCGGTCAATCTGATACAAAACACAGGCACAGCTCAATACATATTTGTTCAAAATCAAAGGGAAAATGAAAAGGAAGCCAAGGAAAGGGTAGATTTTACAGATTGTAACCTGGTTATAACAACAACTGGGATTCACACAGTGCTGGACGTGCCAATAGTACCTTCCCATTTGGACCACGTCAACACTGCAGGGAAGGTACACCAGGCAATGGTAGATTCTTCCCATTTGAGTTGAAGAAAACAGAAGAGAAGAAGGAGTGTTGTCTGAGGTCACACAGTAAGATAAGCAGCCGAGCTGAGCCTTGAACCCATGTCTCAGATGCCGGATCGTGGCTTTGACATCGGCCTACCACTGTTTATTTTGACTGTGCACAATGCAGCATTGTGCACAGTAAGAGCCCAGGTGGGAGCCCTTCATCTTTGACGGAGAGAAGTGCCCCACCCACTCTCACCTGTGGGAGGAATTTGCCTGAGAGAGGGAGGAACTTTGAAGGACTTTAGGTGGGCAGAATTCTGCAGTTTTCTCCTGAGCTGCTGGAGAGGAGCAATCGTCCTTATAGAAAGACCTTCCCTCTGCACAGAACTTCACAGTCTGTGGAGCTTCCACACCTCCCCCGTGGCACCAAGCAACTTCTGTCAGCCCCTTTTTCTAGAGAGAAAAACATAATCTCTGATAAAAGGCAGAGCAGAGCCTCCTCGCTCCTCAGGGAGGGCTCTGTGAAAGTGGCTTTAACAACGGAGGGTTCTCTTTGCACATGTACTTGGAAGGCTCTGTCTAGCTCTATTTCAGCTCACGTGCCAGACGCATGCCTAAGATTGGAGAGCTGTTGGTGAACCACACAAAACAAGTATGTGCTTAGGTAAAACAGTGCCTCCCTTTGTCTGTTAATTTCCATAAAAACATCCCTGCCTTGTAACAAGGCCATTGCTTGGCTCATCCTGCTTAATTCATTTTGGAAACATCTTTTCAAAATTTTACTCTTATCCTATTTCAAACGACACTGGCAAACATTTATATAGGACGAGCCATGTTTTCAGGCATATGTTTGTCACTTAATTTATAAGCACTCCTTGAGTCTTCACAGTAAAACCTTCTGAGGTAGGTCCTATGATTAGCCTCCATCTTACAGAAGAGGAAACTGAGGCATGGGGAGATGATATCTCCTGCCCAAGGTCACTAGTGGCGGAGCTGGGGCAGGTGGTCTGGCAACGGAATTTGTGCATGTAACCACTGTCCTACACTGCCTTGAGGCGTCCATTTGTGTCACTCTAATGGGAGCGGCAGGCCCACTTTAGCAATACAGCAGTGAGCATTTACTGATCAGTTTTGGAAGAAGGAAGGTTGGCGTCTACATGTTGGCAAAAACTGTTTTAGTGAACATGAAACCAAGGCTTGTTGCCAAGGCTTAGGATGATGCCTGGGCTCTGGCTAATGTTGAGATTTGGACTGAGAGGGTGGGTCAGCATGTGGAGAGGAAGCCCACAGTCACTGCAGTCTCTGGAAGATTCATGCTGTGTGGCTCTTGCCATAGCCGGAGTCCCTGTGCCTCTTGTGAATTCTGGTTTGCTCTTAGAGACTTCTGTCCCTGCTGCTTGTGTTGTGTACTTTGCTCTTGGTATTCTTGGCTCTACTCTTCCAAATTCTAACCCTGATGTTATTCTTGGCTTCCTTCCTAGATCAGAAAGTGAGTGCTCAGAATCCTGCCCACCCTCCTTTCTCTCACCTCTAGCTAGTCACTTACTTTGTCTCCTTTTTTTCTTGGTGCTGAAAGATGTAATCTGACCCAGCTTGTCATGTGGCTTAGATAGGACCACACTGTGCTCAGTGCCTTATACACAAGACAGGACACAACTAGAAGGAAAAACATCAGTCCAGCCAGTTGCTAGGCCCATTTATTTTTTCATCCAGCCAACATTTACTGAGCACGCATTGTGTGCCAGACACTCAACAAAGCACCAGACGGATATCTCCTGGAGTTTACACTGAGATGGGAACCCAGACAGAGGTGGTGGGAGGGCGAGGTAGTCACAAAGTCTGCTGACCATTTCCCAGGCTCCATGGCAGGGAGGACTTGTCCTCGCAGGCTTTTAGTAAGGCAGGGGCCTGGACGTGATGGCCACAGAAGCCCTGTCCCTCTGGTGCCTCTGTGGCAGGGAGGCAGGGCCTGGAGGGTGGCATCTGCAAGGTACCTCCCTGTACCCACTCCCCTGGATAGAGTTGTTTTAACAGTCCAGACTCTAGAGAGACATCTGGGATCTTTGAACTTTGGGGGTTCCTGGCTTCATGGATAGGCAGAATAATGGCATCCCAAAGATGTCCACATCCTAATCCCCCACACCTATGAATATGTAACAGGCATAGGAAGTGCACCAGTTTTTCCAACCTCATCTACACAAAGAGGGGACAAACTTCCTCAAGGATCCAGACCCCTTGGCTCCTGGAGAAATCAAAATGCCATTCATCCTCCTTGTGGTGTTGCAGCAGCAGTAGAGCAGACCCCTCAGCCATCCAGGTGGGAAGACCTGGGGGAAGCAGGACACTTCAGACTCCTTTGGTGAAGCCTCCCGGACCTCATCCATGGGGGGCCTTGGCCAGGGCTGGGTGGGGGTTCGCTTGCTTCCTTCCTGGTCTGGGAAGATACCTAGTCTCAGGGTTGAAGGGCAGAAAGGTTTCATCCCAGCCTGGCTGGACTCAGCTCCATCCCTCATAGCCCCAACTGCAGGCTCCAGATGTCCTGTGGCTCTCTCTGTGTGCTTCCTCCTGCCTCTCGGTGTCCACCCTCTTTCTCCTTATTGGTAGGCTCTAAAATAATCTAGGAGGGGCAGGAAGAAAAAAATGGAAACATCAAGTTTCAATTAGGGTGTGGACTACAGAGGCGTACACATGTCAAAACTCATTGAACTATACACTGAAGCTCTGTGCATTTTACTGTGTGTAAGTGAAACGTCATTCCTTTTTGAAAAATGGAGATGTGAGAAAATGACTGAGGAAGTCCTTTGCCCAAGGGGTGGAGAGGTAGAGGGAGGGGACATCTTTTGGGAGGTCACTGAGAAGATGGGTGTGAGTTGTGGAGAAGGAGGATGGTGCAGGGTGGAAGTGAGCTAGCCAGTGTGAGATGGTTCGGAAAGGTGGGCTTCCCACCCCAGTGACAGCCAGGCCAGGCAGGTGGCACATGTGTGCTCTCCAGTTCTGCAGCTTTGGCCTCAGACTCATGTCACATTCTTTTCTCCAAGAAGTGGCTGTTTCCAAACAAGGGGCACAGGAAAGTCTAAGGGATCATGGGTGTGGGTAGGAGAAGCGGGGGCTCCGGTCTCAAGCTCCAGGGTTGTGTTTCCATGGCAACTCTATGGCCACCCTCCAAGGCAGCTCAGGGCAAAGACTCTGGCAGGCACTGCCTCCTGCCTCTTGCCAGCAGATCTTCAGAGGCTCCTGAGCCTTATCAATAATGACTTTGCCGTTCTCACCAGTGTCCCCTGAGGTCCATGTCCCTCCCTCCCAGGGGTTAGGATACACTTGCTCTTGGGTTTGACAGGTGGGTTAGGGCTTGGGGTTAGGACATGAGGGGTTGGCAAAGGGGGTCAGAATATGTTCTGCGGCCCTAGGTGGGGGCAACTGGGACAGATCCACACACAGGCTCACAAAAGAGCCCTGGGTCTAGAGCTGGAGATAATCCTTTGTGAGCATCAAAGTGATAAGGAGCAGCACAGGACGGTAGCAAAGAGAGAATACAGCCCAGAGTCGGGGGCACTGGTCTGTCTGGGAGCAGGTGAGGGACCATCTCATGGGGCTGTGAGTGTTCGGTGGGCAAGGTTGTTTTAACAGTCCAGACTCTAGAGAGACATCTGGGATCTTCGAACTTTGGGGGTCCTGGCTTCATGGGTAGGCAGAATAATGGCCTCCCAGAGAGGTCCACATCCTAATCCCCCACACCTGTGAGTATGTAATGTTACACGGCACGGGGGAATTATGGTTGCAGATGGAAGGAAGGTAGCTGATCAGATGGCTTTAAACTGAGGAGGTTTTCCTGGATTCATTGTCTGGGTCCAGTCTAACCACAAGGGCACTTAAAAGTGGAAGAGGTAGGCAAAATATCAACAAGAACTGGCAATTTGAGAGACTTGAGTGGCCACTGATGGCTTTGAAGATGGGAGAGAGTCACAAGGGAAGGAATGTGAGCAGCCTTGAGTTGCTGGAAAAAGCACGAAAATGGGTCTTCCCAAGAGCCTCCAGAAAGGAATGCAGTGCTGCACACCCCAATTCCAGCCCAGCAAGACCTATGTTGGACTTCTGACCTCCAGCACTATGAGATGATAAATTTGTGTTGTTGTAAGCCACCAAGTTTGTAATCATTTGTTACAGCGACAGCATTAGTATTAGGAAACCAGGACAGTATGCAGCCGGATCCTAGAGCCAGAAGGCTCTGTGACTGGTTAATGCTGTCACTATATTAAAGTTCATAACAATAATTTTAAAACAGGGGCGCTGCATTTTCCTTTTGCACTAGGCCCCACAAATTCTGTAGCTGGTCCTGGGGGAGGAGGGAGATAACTCCAGCAGGAGCAGGTAGGCTGTGAGTGCTGGACCGTCCCAGAGTTGCTGCGCATGAGCGAATGACTCACAAGCCGTCACCTGCTCACTTCCTGTGTGCCAGGTTCTGTGCAAACGCTTAACATCCACTTTCCTATTTAACTTCATCCTCACGTGCCTCTGGGGTTGTTATTATTATTCCGATTTTATAAAGGGAATACTGAACATTCACAAGGTTAGGAAACTTGTTCAAATTCTCACAGGTGCTATGTGGCAGAGCCAGTATTTTTATACAGGTCTGATGATTCCAGGACACTACTTTATCACCTTGCCCTGCCCAGCCCTGCCCAGATGAGCTTTTCTAGTTTGGGATCTTGTCTTTGTGGAGGAGACCCAGAGTCCTATGAACAGTGTGTTCTCCATGAAGGCAGCTTAAGGACAAAGGGTTAAAGTAAACATTCTTAATCACGATTTTGCTATTGGGTTGAACATGCTAACTGTACAAACACAGTTAGGGGAAAACACTCTTTAAAGCGCTTTGGAAAAATACTTCTGGTTCTTGTTAATGTTAATTTCATCATGGGCCAAGACTTTGATGTTATTCTTAAAAGAAATATAATCTTGAGCTATACTAATAGAAGTATAATGTTTTAAAAGAGGGAGGTGATAGCTTTGTTCTACTCTGCTGCTCAGATCACAACTGCAGAATTGGATTTTAAGAGATACTGAGAAAGTGAAGTATTTACAGGAGGACAACCCCAAAGAGAAATTGGGTAGCATGACAAACAGGTGAGATTTCTGTTTAGATTATAGAGTAGTAGTTAAAACCTGGTTCCCAGCTTTCCGAGGCCAGTCTCTCATTTATAAGCTGAGTAACAAGCTGCTTAGCCTCTCTGTGCCTTGGTTTTCCCATCTGTAAGTTAGGGATGGTACTGCAAAGTTTGTGTAATGTATGTAGAGCTCATGGGCCACTTCCTGACACATAGGAACTGCTATTTAACTTTTAGTCACTTTTATTATCTGGGTCTCTGATCTGTAAAAGAGAAGACTTGAGTGAACATGATCATGACTTTTATAACCTGAAGGACTGCTATGTGGACATAGAGCACATGGGACAGGACACTGCCCTGGCAGCAGATGAGAGCAGGACCAGACAGGCACTGCAGGACAGGTTACACAGAAGTCCCTGGGGAATGATTTCTCTCCAGTCCCAGAGTTCTGGGCGTCAGAGGCCAAGCCCTGAGCCAGGCTTTGCTAGAGAGCAAAGTTGCCCCATTCTTCCTTAGAACCCATCTTCCCCTGTCCCGGTGGATCTATCAGGACCTGCCTTTCCCTGGCCCAGCGGATCTGCTCTGCCCCACCTTCCTCAGCTGTAGGTGCTATGGGCCTGGCCTGCTCACTGACAAACCCACCACATAGAGAGTCCCTAATGTGACTTTTCCATCAGAGCCAGCTGGCTTTTGTTCCCTGGGTGGCTGTTCATTCAGCCCGGGGATCCCACATTCCACAGATCCCTAAGATGTCTTAGGGACAAATGACATCCCTGCTTCCTGTTGGTTGCTTACATTGTAAATGATTCTCTTCCCTTTTTTCCTATTTTCCATCTACATTTTACATAGCAGAGCCTTTCTCTAAATTGGTAAATTCACCTGAAAGGATGATGGTTGAACTTCTGCCTCTGGATGAAAGTTGGATGTTTTGATGATCACATGTACTTAGCAGTTTACTCATCAGCAATTCCTGCACCAAATTCTTCTCTTAGATGCAGGCCTGCCCGATTTCTCTTGCATTGCAGAACTCCCGGTTTGCAGACGTCCATTGTCTCTTCCATATCTGGGCCAGATGGAGTGTCTTGCCAAGTCTCTGAAGTCCCTGGATATACTTAGTATCCCCACCTTGCCTCCATTATCCTGTTCTTCACCCCTTTGACTTGTGGGATGATCTAGTCTTCTTGCTGCAGTCAGGCAGGGATAAATGTATGACTCAGTGATTCCATTCCCATCAGGTCATGGTGGAATTCCCATCCACAGAGCCCTTATGGACCTGAATTCTTTCTACTGTTCATATGTTCATGTGTTCATTCAGCCCATCACCAGGTGCATTCTAAATTTCTACTCTATGTGGAACTTCATACCCAGTATTAGGGATACCTGATGAGCAAGGCAGACATGGCCCTAACTTTGTGCAGCTTATAGTCTAGTGGAGACACTGACGTTTGTTAAATGATCACATATAAAAACACATTGCAATAGCATGTACACGGCATGAAGGAAAAGCAGAATCTGTGAGAGTCTCACAGGGAACTGGAGTCCATCCAGGAAGGGAATTGGTCTTTCTCTACTGGGTTATGTATGTGTTCTCAGGGAGCAAGGAACCAAACCTATGCAGGTAACCACAGGTGGTTGGGATTTTTTGAAGGCCGATGAAAGCCCACAATCACACAATCAGAAGCCACACAGGCAGGCTCTGGAGGAGGCGGCGTGGTTCAAGACATCCTGGACAGCTCCAGCCTGCATCCTCTTTGCCCCACTTTTGCTGTGTTTCTAACAGTGACTTCATGTCCACGTCTACGGTTCACTCACTGTCACGCCCTTCTTCCTATCCATCATTTCTGCTCTGCTGGGCCTCACTTATCACCTTCTTAGGATCTCCTACATTCAGTCCCTCCATGAGAAAGGCTGGACAGGACCACTGGTCATTCTTTAACATTACGAGATCCAGCTACGCAGAGTTTCTGTGCTAGGCTGCCTCATAGGCCCACAGCTAGCTCTTTGATGGCTATTTGGGGCTCAGGAAATCAGTCACTGGTCCTGTTAATTGTGAGTCAAATGGAGATGCCACACAGCAGAAGACACAGCAGCCTCGGTGTAAGGAGTCACCGGGATTATACATATCGGAGGCAGGAGTGTCACAGGAAGACAGTGTTGGGCTTCAGAGGCTCAGTAGTGTTGATCGTATTTGTCCACATCGTCCTGCTAGATAGAATACAGCCTCTCCATTCTTCATGCACATTTGGCAGCCTGGAAACAACTCCTTCATTTCGCCCCTCCCTCAAGGTCTCTGTGTTGCCAGTGACACAACACCACTGTCTCACAGTCAGCACTTCTGGGTGGGTATGGAAAGGAAGATATGGAAATCATCATTCAGCAGGGTTATGAAGGCAAGCTCTGGAATCAAATGAGCCCAGGTTTAAACCCTGGAAGATAACTTACCATCTCAACTCTATTTCCCTCAACTGTTAAATGGGGGATAATAATGCCATTTACCGTATAGGATTGTGGAAAGGAATACAATGGGGAAAATAGTCAAAACATCTGAACAAGTCTCGGTATGGTTTCTGGCATATGGTAAACAGTAAATGGAAGTTTTTAGTATTATTTCCAAGTATTTTGTATGGGGCAGCAAATACCCTGCAGTCTCTTAGCTTCAGAGGCTATGGGGATGCAGATACCAGCCAGAAGGAGGGACAGTCTTGATTCTTCTCTTGGCCAATGGGAACCATCACACTGCCCTCATCCTCTGGTTTTATTATGTCATGCAATCTGGGAAGTGACAGGCCTGGGAATCTAATCTGGAAAGATCTGGAAGAAGCTAGATGTATCTGAGTAAGGCCAGAGGAGAATCAAGCTAGTCCCATGGGTGCAGGTAGGAGACAGAGGCTGGAGTGAGGCCATGGTGGCCATGAGGGCCAAGAAGAAAGTGCCAATCCTGGGGCCAGACCCTCTCCCTGGGTGTACGTCCCAGGGGGTTAGTGAGCCTGAACCTTTGTGTGCTGACTACAGCTGAGAGGGGAGGGACTCTCCAGGAAAAGCCTGGGGAGAAAGCAGGACCAGGACGATCCCCTCAGAGGAGTGGTTGCTTGGAGTGCCACCGTCTCACTTGCTTTGTCAGGTGGGCCTGGCCTCCACTCCCAGAACCCTAGCATAGCTGGATGCTGTTCCCAGTGCGTCTTGGCAGACAAACCCCAGTTCACAGTCTACTTTGATCTTCATTCTAGAAGGGGCCTGCTCACTCTTCCCATCCCCACCCCCAGGTCAAGCAAGCCTCTATGAACAATTCACTCTGCTAGACTAGGACCTTGCAGACTTGCTGAGGTCAAAGAGGGGAGGGTCTGCCAATCCAAGATGGAGGTGTCCGGCTGTAGCGCATGAGGTCTGGCCACTGCCCTGGGTCTTATCAGGTGGCCGAGAGCTGGGCTTTACCTCACTTATTCCTCCACTGCTTCCCCGCCTCTCATGATTGTACAGCACTGAAGCCCTTGGTGTAAATTTTCCTCATACATATCTCCAAAGTAGCCCCCTAAGTTGTTGCTCCCCATCCCTGCATCTCCTTCTGTGTGCAGAACTCAATAGAACGGAGTCTGTCATGACCATCAATTCCAGCTTATTAGACAGTCATATCCCTCCCCTCTCAGAAATGCCTTGTTTTTTATCTCTAGTGGAAAATGGCTCAGCTTTGAACAAGAATAAAAGTAAAAAGGGAGGTTTTTATGGCTTAATTTTACAGGAGAATGTTCCTGTTCTCAAAATGAGCATGGGCTCAGTCTCGTGCAGTTGTGAGTTCTCGAGGAGCTTAAACACAGAAGGGCTGGTCCCAGAGTGTGACTCCCAGAGATCCGTGTCCTCAGCCCTTCCCTGCAGAGGTGAGCAGAGAGGCAAGTGCAGAGGCAGACATCAGGGCAGAGGGGAGGGAGGCTCTGGGAGGGTCCCAACTGTGGCAGAACTGGGGCAGAGTGTGTGGGTGGCCCAATCCTGGAAAATCCAGGTGCTCTGGGAGGGCATCTTAGCAGTGCAGATTTGGGAGCAAAGTCCACCGGGTCAGTGCTGGGTTGCCAGGCCAAGAAAGTGGCTGGACTCTAGAGCAAAAGCTCTGGGCATGGGTCCAGAGCAGTCCTCTCCCACACAGCGGTTGGAGGCATGTTCTTTTCAAGGTGACTCAGACTACAGCGCAAAGCCTTCTCCTGAGTTCAGTGTCTGCAGTGATGAGGATGGCATGACCAGGAAGGATGTAGATGTCTTTCTTGACATACTCTTCTTCTTCCCTCTTTTTGCCCCTACCCTTCAGCAATGTACATTCTGCTTCATTGTGGAGGTGAAAAGGTGTTTTGGGGAATCTGAAAGGGAATTTATTCAACAGATACCAATGGAAGACCTGCTGCTTGCATCATGGTGTGGGGCAGTGGGCAGGAGGGTGTGAGCAAGGCCAGTCTGTGCCCTCACAGCTGGTGGTATAGGCATGGGGTACCGCCTGACTTGGTGTGCCTAGGACTTTCAGTGCTGAAACTGGAAAGGTCCTGGGCAAACTGGGATGAGTTGGTCACCCTATGTAGTCATGATGGTAGCAAGGGGATGTTTCTTGTGGCATCTGCGGGTTGGGAGGGAGGGGAAGCTGGAAAACATGTGAGATATAAGAGCCTCAATGTTGTGGAGAGAAGCCATCTGAGTGATCCTTTCCTCCCACTTCCTTATTCTGTGACCAAGACATAGAGCAGAGAGGGAAGGTGGCTCATTCATGGTCACACAGCAAGGTGGGGCAGAGCTGGGAACAGCACCTGGGTGACTTCATCCCCTTCAAACGCTTTCCCTAAAATAATCCCCCCACATCATCTTCCTTATCCTGCCTGCCCCTCACCTCTCTGCTCTGCTTACCCAGGGCCACCTTAGGTCAGGTGTTGAGAAACTGAAGGCTGAGGGAAGGTGTCTCCTGATGCCAAGAGAGAGGCCACAGCAGAAGCATGGCTATCGCCAGAAGGCCCCAGCGGTCCCAGGAGAGAAGAGAAAAGAAGGATTTAAGGAGGTCAGGGCATTTGGCCTGGAGGGATTACAGTGTAAAGAAACTGAGCACTTCTGGAGACTTCCAATGTGAGGCATTGGGGCCATTCCTGCAGGAGGAGGGAGCACGGGAGAACAGGAGCCTGCTGGCGGGGGGAGGACCTGACTCTCCTTCCAAGGGAGGAGGTTTGTAAGAAAAAGGAGCAGTCCGACATCAGCGGCAGGCACTCAAAATGTAGGCCGTAGATAAAATAAGCAAGCTTGTTAAGTTTGTTTCATTCCATAAACATTCATGGAGTGCCTACTAAGTGCCAGACTGTAGTCCAAGGTTAGGAGACAGCACAGTCCGAAAGCAAAGTTCCTGCTGTCAGGGGGCTTCATTCTAGTAGAGCGGGGCAGACAATAAACAGGTTTGAATGTGACGCCCTAGAAAGTGTGTTCGGCTACGTTCAAATGAGTTTTCCTAGGAAAACTTTATGTTCAAAAGTCTTTCATGCGAAAATTGTGATCAGCAGGGCTTAGCTTATTAAACAAATACAGCGTTTCATTCTGCATGGAGAAAGACCATCAGGAGACCAGCTTCCAGAGACTGGCAGCTCAAACCATCATGGCTGCTGCCGGGAGGAATTAAAATTGGTTTCCTCAGATGGGGGAGACTGGGCACTATGTTCAGAATTAAGAAGGGAAGAGAGTAGGGGGAGACAGTTAACCCCCATCTCTGAACACCCTGGAGATTTGGAGAGTGAGGCTCTGGGAACGCAGAGCAGACCCCTGGGGAAGTGCAGAGATACAGAAGCCAAGTCTTCATTGCTGGTGGAGTTCAGCAGGGAGGACAGTGAACTTGTACCGATCCACTGGCCTTCTTGGGAGCTGTCTATTATACTTTATATTAAAGAAGAATTCATGTGCTATTTGTTTGGCCACATATGGTATTACTTTTTAAATGCAATTAACAAATGGTGTGTGTGTTAATACTCATCTCTGTCAGTTTCCGTGCCTAGGGAAAGCCCAGCTGCTGGTCTTGATCACCATAAATAAATACTAGCTAGAGGACTTATTTGACTGTCAACCACAAATCTTTTCATTGCTGTTATGAAAATTGTAATCACAGTTTTCTTTTCTAAAATATTGAAAAAGATCTGATGAACTTCAGAAGGCATGCCAGTCTTTCTCCTTCATTCAAGTTCCTCCCCTCACCTCCCTCTCTATTTCCTTCATTCTTTCATCATTGTCAAATCAGCTGGTTCCCTCCTCTTCAGCCACAGCACTGTTCCTTTGGACCCACAGAACCCTTGCACGACTCACTTTTGCATGCCATTTAAGTTTCTGATCCAACCTCTCTTCCTCAGAGAGTCCTTCCTGACCACTCCTCGTACAACAGCTGCCAGGGTACCATCCCGTTCTCTTGCCTAGAGTTTCTTTTCATCTTAGCACTTATATGAAATTGTATTTTTTCTTCCATATTTATCTGTTTCTCTGTCAAAGCATAAGCTCCATAAGGACAGGGACTGTGGGACTATGTCCACTTCCTGCTGTACCCTCAGTGCCTGTAAGACTACCTGCCTAGAGGAAGATATTCAATATATATCTATTCCATTAAATGCACGAACAAATGAATTCTACACCAATCTATTAACTTGGTTTTATTAAAATCACAAGTACGAAGTAGATTTGGGAAAAGACTCAACTCTTTCTTTCCCTCATTCCTCTCTGGCGAGAGAGAAGGAGAGCTGGAAATAGAATGGGAAAAGTTTCTGTAAATTTCTGGTAACCATAGAGACACTGATCTTAGTTTATTAATCTCATGCTCTTAAGCAGGCTGGGGCCCCATGGTGATTTCTCCAAATTGCTCAATGCTGGTTATCCTGCAGCCTTCCTCATTAAAGAAGAGCAGGCCCATTCCTATTCTGCAACACTTTAATTACTGACGAGCAGAAGCCCCGTACAATTATGCTCATTATTGCGTGTTCTGACCTGGCTGCACCTCCCACTCTGGAGCAATGGAACATGGTCACCAGCCCTAAACCCCTGGAGCCTTCAGTGGGAACCCTCCTCTCCAAACCCAGGGCCTGGGACAGGGCTGTGATTGCTGCTCCATTCTTTCATTCATCTACACGGAAAATGGGAGCTTAGTGCCTTCTAGAACAGCATTTAGTGTCAGGCAGGGATGGGCACCAGCAGTGGTCTCCTGCCCATAGAGACTATGCCTTCGGAGGAGGGAACTACCCTCAGGAGCCATGGCACTTTCCATTGTCTGGCCTCTCATGGGGTCTGATTTCAGAACTGTGTTCCTCTTCATATGGGGAATACCTCAAGTCCTCAAGAGACCACCAAATGGCTTCAGGGTTTCAGCAGAGCTAGGGGGAAATGGGCCAGTTAGGGGCATTCTCTTTCATGGCCATTTCTCCTTCAAGGAGAGATCCTGGTGCAGGTGTCAGAGGACCAGAGTTGGGATTCTGTCATGGTAGCTGACTGAGAATGGAGCCATAGGTGGGAACTCAACCTCTTTGAGCCTCAGTCTCCCCATCTGTGAAATGAGGTTGGACCTGGTCCTTCTACTTTTTCCTCATGTTGAGACTGTTTCTAGCTCCAGCCCTGTTCTGGAAACTGGATTTCTGTGATGAGCGAGAAGCAGGAGAAGTCGCAGGCAGTATGCCTTCTGGAGTGAAGGGAAGTAGATTCTGGCAGTAGAAGCCTCTGGGAGGAGGCATCTTTGTCTCCCGAGGCTGGGTGCCTGAGGTCTGGCCTCACCTAGGTGTTGGCTGCCATTTTGGAAATACTACAAATTGACTTTGGTTGCATTTCCCATTCTACTGGATTTAGAAACATTAAGTCATTCTTCTAGTAAACAATCGGGGACTACCTGCCAGCTACCATGTGCTGTCCTAAGTGCTCATGGCATTACTGTTCAGCTGGCATAGTCACTGACAAATTCAACTCAGGTGTGGGGTGAACTGGTTTCAATGCTTGTGGGCCTTACTGCTGGACATTTAGGGCTCATCTTAAGTGCATCAAAGAAGGGGCCCTTGGAAGAATCTGGACTCCTGAGCCCTCCAGCAAAGCTGGAGCCAGGACACGGGGTGGGTCAGCTCCTGAGGTGACTAGCAAATCTAAGTGCTTGGCTATTCTTTGCAGGTGCCGTAACCTCTCGTTTCCTGACAGCCTGCCGGAGGTGAGCATCGTGTTCATCTTCGTCAATGAAGCACTTTCGGTGCTGCTGCGCTCCATCCACTCAGCCATCGAACGCACGCCCCCGCATCTGCTCAAGGAGATCATCCTGGTGGATGACAACAGCAGTAACGGTGAGTGTCAGAGCTTCCCAAGGCCCAAGCCCTGCTTCCTGGCTGACATCGAAGCCAATGGTTCAACATCGGGGTTCACATTTGCTCAAGGCTGTCTGTGGCTGCTTTTTCTCTGGAGTATAGATGAGAAATTCATGGTGGCCACTGCTTCGGAAGGTTCACTGCATCTGAGCACGGCCTCTGCATCCGAGCATGGCCTCTGCATCCTAGAGGGGTCTGGTCCTTAGGCTTTTTCTCACTGGCTGCCTACTCTCCCCTCCCATATTCCAGTGCAATATGATAAGATAGAAGGCCCTGACCTCCTACCCTACCATGTACACAGTGAACATGTCCAGTGACTCTTTTCCATGATGCATCATTTCACCTAGTAGGGTTCCTCAGCCTCTGCCTGGAAGATTGTTCACTGGTGTTATGTTAGCAGTGGTGGTGGTGATGTTGGTGCTGGTGGTGATGGAGGTTGTGGTGGTGGTGATGATGGGGATGGGAGTGGACATGTAACTCAGTGACAGCAGCAGACCTGTCAAATGTCTAGCCTCTTTGCTGGATCCCCTGTTCCCTGTTTCATCTGTCCTTAGCCAGGCCCTGGGTGGCCTGCAAACACCTCATTGAGGCCATGACATCACTAACTCTCTTTCTCCAGCACTACCAGCCACCTCTTCTCCCTGGTGCACATTTCTTGGTCTCTGGTTCTTTGCACCCCCGTGTGCCATCATATACCATTCTAGACTTAAAGACCACATTTGGAGACAGCTGAAAAACCAGTGTTCTTGACAGGACCATTTATATGAATGTACTTCTGATAACGCATGATTTCTCAAAATAGACTTCTGGGTCGCTGTGTCACAGAAACACTGAGCTTGTGTTATCTTTTGAGCTTTCTCTGGTGTCAGGTAGTAAATTTCCTAGTGAATCAGTTGCTGTAATGAGAAGTTCAGATGGGCAATTTGTGATTTGTTATCAATTAAAGCTGAAACACATTGGATAATTGAAACGTATTTAATCTGAGAAAGCGAATCTTCATTTTCATTTTATCATCATATGGTAAGAAGCGTGGGAGCAGTGCTGTGAGGGGATTTTAGAAATTTCTGAAGGGCACTGCTGGAGAATCATTTGATTCTCATTGTTCTGTGGACATGAAGAAAGGAAAAGGCATCAAGGATGCAAACAGGCAACATAGTCTTAAAGGTAATTGTGTATCATGAGGGAGACAGGAAGGGCTCAGCTCCTGTCTCTGATGGCTGCCTACCATCATCTAGCCTGGGACCCAAAAAACTAAGGCCTAAGAAAACTCCCATCCCCTAGTGACTAACGCCAGACAGCCTGACTAGCCTGCCCCACACACTCTATCCCTGGACTTCACCTCGGCCTGCTGATCCTCCTCACGTCTTACATTGTAAGGAGGCACAGCATGGAAGAACCAGCATTCGAGGATGAAAACATCCCCCAAGCAAGAGGCACAACTTCTCACATAACAAGAGAGAAGAGAATGGAGCACTAGGAGGAAGAAATCTCAGAGCCTTTCATTTCTTCCCTATGGTGAGAACCTTATCATGTCCTTAAGGATACCATTTGGACTATAAGCCATATGGAAAAGGCTGATACTGAGTTTGAGAAATTTAGATAAGGAAAGTGAATCAGATATAGAGGATTTCCTATTTGAACTTAAAGAGTTTGAACTTTATTTTGTAAATGGCAATAGCTGTCTAAAGCTTTTGGTCAGAGGAATGACGGGGTCAGAGCTGGGCAATGGAGGAATTTGGGCATGCGTTATGATGTTGGCTGGGGCATCTTGAAGAAGGGAAATGGATGAGAAGGCTATTGCAGCAGTAGAGAGAAGTCAAGAGGCCTGAAGTCAGGGACAAGTTATGGGCCTGAGAGGTATTATGAAGGAAAAATCTGTTGGACCATTTGACTGAGAAGCCATGGGCAGGCAGGCCAACAGCGGGGAGGTCAATGACAGCTCAGAGTTTCAAGCCAGGGTGATTTAGAGGGTGGCGGTGCATTGCCCCAGAAGAGGCAGGCAGCAGGAGCAATGCCCTGGTGCAGTAGTCCATCATCAGGGATGCAGATGAGCAGCACCCAAGAACTTTCAAAACCAAAGCTCTAGAGCATTGTGGTGATGGTTCAGTAAACTATCTTGATTGTGGTATTGGTTACACAAAGCTGTACTTGTCATCACAACTGCATCAAGCTCTATATGCACACCCAAACCAGTGCCTGCCTGTATAAGGAGAAAGCTGAACAAGCTCTGTGGATTGTAGCCGTGTCAGTGGCCTGGTTTTGATATTGTGCTGTGGTTGTGTACAACGTTACCATTGGGGAATACTGGGTGAGGGGCACATGAAAACTTCTTGTACAATTTTGTGAATCTATAATTACTTCAAAATATTAAGTTAAAACAAACAGCTCTTCTAGGAGATTCTAATTCAGTGAGTTCGAAGAGGGTTCTAGACATCGCTGTTTTAAAAAGCATTCTTTTTTTTAATTTTGATTTTTTTTGAGATAGGGTCTTGCTCTGTTGCCCACTCTGGAATGCAGTGGCACGATCACAGCTCACTGCAGCCTCGACCTCCTAGGCTCAAGCAATCCTCCCACCTTAGCCTCCCGAGTAGCTAGGACTACAGTTGCATCCACCATGCCTGGCTAATGTTTTGTAATTTTTGTAGAGATGAAGTCTCACTATGTTGGGCAGGCAGGTCTCAAACTCCTGGACTCAAGCAATCCTCCTGCCTCGCCCTCCCAAATGTTGGGATTACAGGCATGAGCCGCTGAGACTGGCCTTAGAAAGCATTCCTAATGATTCACAGGTCTGTTAGAGAAGCTTTAGTTTCAGGAATAACATGTGGCTTCACTTTTGAACGTATTCGGTGTCCAGTGCATAGTGTTAAGAGCCAGAGCTCTGGATTAAAGCCTGAAGTCATAGATTCTGGAACCCTCTCCACCATGGATGATAAGTGACCATGGAAAAGTCCCTCAGCCTCTCAGAGTCTGTTTCTCTCTCTCTGGAAAATGCAGTTGATAAATCTTCCTTTGCTTGCCTCGCCCGCCTGCAGTGGTCACATCATGTGTGACTGTGAATTGATCCCTGTCACTATTACCCTCCCTGAGTTCTAACCCATTTCCAGGAGGCAGGCACATAAGCCAGCAAACTGCGTGGCAGGAGCCCCAGAGGGGAAATGTGGGAACACGGATTTGGAGTCTCATGTGTGGAGTACTTAAAGCCATTGACTGGAAGGAGAGGAAGTCAAAAGGGAAGTGGAAAGAACAGGAAGTTAGAAGCTTGAGAGAATACTGAGGGTAAGATACGTAGGCGTCGGGAGGAAGAGCGTTAGCAGGTGAGAGAGGAGGAACGCTCCGGAGAATCTGGAAGACAGCACAGTCTCTGCGGACAGAGAGAATTTCAGGAATAAGAGAACTGTCTGTTCACACAACCCCACAGACAGGTGGAAGGATGAGGAACCTGAGCAGAAGCCACTGAGTGTGGAAGGGACAGACCTGGGAAACCTCAGCGAGAAGCTTTAGTGGAATGTTGGAGATGGGGGCTGTCGAAGCCAGATGAAGATAAAGAGCAGGCAGTGAGGGAAGATTTTTCCTCGAGGATTCTTGACTGTAGAGGAGAATCACAAGCTCAGGCAGGAACTGGAGCAATGTTTTCCAAAAATAAAAATTAAAAATTACCATCTTCTACAGCAAGAAATAAAGTTACATCATGACCCAGGATGACACACCCACTCACACCCATACACACACGATGGGAACATGACTTTTAAGAAACAATGCTTACCCTTGTAATGTGCCAAGCACTCTGCTATTTTCTATTATATTCTGTTCTGTTCTGTTCAATTCAATTCTATTGTATTTTATTGTGTTCTAGTTCTCTTTTCTTAAATGTAGGTTGTTCTCAAGACCCTGAGTGCATATTAGAATCACTTGGAGGGCTTTTAAGACATTCAGGGCCCAGGTTTTACCTCTAGTGATTTAATGGGTCTGGGGAGGTGGGCACCTGAGGCCAGGGTTTGGAGCAGGGCCTCTGAGGAGGAAGATGGGATCCAGGGCACAGAAGCAAGGATTGCCTCTGAAAATAAAGGAGTCGTCTTTCTCCTGCCCTGTGAGGGAACAGGGAGGCAGCAGGAGGTAACATGGCTGTGGTGATGGGTGCCTAGAGTCAAGCATAGCAGCAGGCTCAGTGCCTGATGGCCGACAGGGCCAGAGTGGAGGCCGGACATGATGGGAAGGGGCCTGGCCCTGGCTAGAGTTCCCATGTGGAATGGGACAGGGAGGTAACCAGGAACGGGGCTCCTTGACCCCGGGCTGAGCTGAACTCACAAAAGGGGAAGAAGAAACATTAGAGTGAGCTCCTGGAGGAAGTGGCGGCTCTCTGGCCTTAGGACATGGCTAAAGGCCCCTCGGACCTCAGCCTGACTTGGAGGAAAGCAGCTGTGGCCAGACCCTGTGCAGGCTTCATGTTGGGGGCTGCTTCTCTTGGCCATCTCATTCCGCGCAAGACTTTCATGTTTTTCAAATCAGGCCAACTCCGCTCGGTTCAACTAACGTTTCTGTAGTACCAGCCTGGGCCAAGGGAAGGAAGGGGGTGACGGATCAGACCTAGTCTCTGCCATGAGGAGTTCGGCAGATAAGTCTAAAGTGGGGATGAAATGTTCTAAGACTTGGTTTCCAGGCTCGGTTCTGCTGCTTTCTGGCCGTGGGTCTCTGGGCTTAGGTTTTCTTCTGTGCCGCGATGGGACATCAGGCCCTGCCTTGCCTGTCTGCCTCACAGAGGCACTGGGGATAAGGTGAGGGAATCGGAGTGAAAGTTCTGTGTGAGCTTCTGGGTGCCAAGGGTGACTTAAAATGACAGTGATAATAATAACAACAGTAACAATAATCATGAGAACAGCTGACAAGTAGCCACTGTTGAAAGACAGCTGTTTTGATGGGAAGAGGGCAGAATTTGGCATTCAGCCAGCTTTTCCGTTCCAGCTCTTATCTGACTTCGTGCTAGCTGTGTGTTCTTAACCTCTGCGAACCCTATTTTCCTTATCTGTAAAATTGAGATGTATAATTCCTACCTCAGGGGTTGTTGGGAGGCTTGAATGAGATAACATGATGGAAGGGATGTTGGTGTTTAAAACTAAATTACGCAGCCGTGCAGAGCCATCCGAATGTCTTCCTTACTAAACCTTCCTTCCCAGGTTTCTATTACTAGTTCCGTGCATGCTGGCGTCTCATGTCTCCCCAAGCTCTCTTCGGCCACACCTTTGCTTTGGGTCAGGCCTGTGCTTCCTCAAACACAGGAACAGGGCAGTCAATCACTGCTTTCTTCTTCCAAGCCTCTCTAGACCTTTAGCTCTCACTCAGAAGCTAGGGACTGAAGGCTCTGTAAGTGGCCGTTATGTAGGAGCGTGAATCCCTGTTCTCTGTCTCCTTAGCAACTTCCTCAACAAGCTCCACTTTTTCAGGGGCTGGCTCCGATCTATCACGCTGTCACTCTGCTGCAGCAGTCTCAAACTTTAGCGTTTGAGCTTGGGTAAAAATATGGACATTTGGCAGTGTGTGGTGGCTCATGCCTGTAATCCCAGCACTTTGGTAGGCCAAGGCAGGAGAATCACTTGAGCCCAGGCATTCAAGACCAGCTGGACAACATAGCAAGACCCCGTTTGTATATTACTAAATTTTTATTTTTTGAATAATGTGGAGGTTCATACCAGGCATGCCCTGGCCTCAGGACATTTGTACTTGCTGGTTTCTCCATCTGGAATGTTCTTTCTATTCCCTCCCCCCACCCTGCTCCATATCTGCACAACTTGCTCCTTTTCCTCTTTAGGCCTTTACTCAAATGCCTGCTTCTCACTAGGGCTGTCAGTGAATCACCCCATTTAAAGGACAGCCCTCCTCCGTGTCACTCCTCACCCCACCCCTTGTTTCTTTTCCTCTGTATCTCCAAATGCCATCTGACATACTGTGCTCACTCATTTACTCTCCCCTAATTATTTGCACATTTCCCTCCCCCAGTGTGTAAGCTCCAAGAAGACAAGGGCATTTATTTTGCCCCGTGAAGCATCTCCAGCCCCTAGAATAGTGCCTGGTATTTGTAGTTGTTCAATAAATATGGATTTAATGAAATAATTTTGAATCTGTAGATCTGGGGCAAGGCCTGAAACCTGCATTTTAGCATAGCTGCAGGGCACTCTGATTCTTTGTGAGTCACTGTTCTAATTGTTGTCCTCCATCTGTGCTGCAACTGAGGAGCCCGGGACAGCTGCCTCCGCCTCAGCTCCCCCAGAGCTAGCCTCTGGCTGTGGGCACCACTGGGTGGAGTGTTTCTTCCTGGGCCAGGGTCCTTGGAGCTTCTCTGTTGTATCCCAGGGATATGGCATAAATGTAGGGTGGAGTGCAGAGGAGAAGGTAAGTTTCTCTTGCTGGTCTGAACTCACTTCCCATCCTCAGAGTCAGATGATCAACCCTGAGCCTCCCTGCATTACCCACCCTCTACAAGCATTCCTGACAGTAGTGGCCAGGCTCTGCCTGCTCTGCAGCTCGAAGGCCATGTTTCCCTCCCCTCCTCATCCTCCTTGTCAAATCAAGAAAATGGTGGGAGCACAGCTCTGAGCCTGCTGGTTTCAATTACCACACTTTTCAGCAAATCCCAGTGGACCAACGTCTTTAGCTGGGATTGCATGATTCAGCCTCTACAGACTTCCAGAGGGAGGGAAGCACCAGGATTTTCAGTCAATAGAGGCATCTCTGCCTTTGACTCTTGGCATTCATTGCTTCATTCTTTCAGTCCTTCAACAGGTTTTTGGTGGCCACGTGCTTTGCGCCGAGTGCCTGGCTAAGCACTCCGGGAGCTTGTTCATGTGGCACAGGTATCCCCGTGCCTGGCACAGAGCGAGTGCCCAGTGAGCGCAAACCCGCTCAGGCTCCCTCACCAGCTGTCCCAGCTGTTCCCTCGCCCCATCTCACAATTCAGCCACTTCCATTTCTGAGGGAAAAAAAAAAGTTTTCTTTGCTGTAGTCAATTTCTATTTCCTTTTTGAACTCATGTCCTCTTTTGATAAACATAAAAACCACATACCCTTCTTTTATGCCACTTGAAATTTCAAAATTAATTTGAATTTGTGATTAAAAGCACATCAAAGCAATGGTAATATCAAATATTCTTTTAAGAATCCCATGCCCTGGAGATGTCTGTCTGCTCTGGGTTGGCAGTGCCTCACCCAACCTGAATCCAGCCCGACACTTGTCTCCTGCTGCCGCTTTCAAGCAAGGCAATGGCTGCTTCCCAGCACTTCATGTGCTTGAAGGCTGGATCGAATCTTCTCTGTCTCCCAGGCCAGGGATCTCCTTTGTTCATTGACCCAGTCTTCACGCTGGTCACGTTTGCTAGAAACCTCCCATATCCGTTGCCAGGAGAAGGCATACAACTCAGCGGGCCTCAAGAGATGGGCAGAAGGAAACTGTCCCTCCTGACAACAGCGTCAGATGGGCAGAACCCAAGGTCAGCCAATTAATCCTAGCTGGCTCTTGGGAGGAAACTGCGGACCTACATTGGGCAGAAACCTGCCAGTGTGCCACTTCTTTGCATGGCAGAGCTGAGCTAGGGCCCCAGGTCTTCTGACTCCCACAGAAGACCACTTCCTCCAGCACAGGCAGTCTCATCGCTTTGTCCAGTGTGCACTTCTTCTTGCTTGTCTGCACTGTATGTGGACATGGTGGCCACAGCCAGCCCATCCTGGTTTGCTCCCTTTGCTGGGAATGAATGTCTTCCACTCCCCCACCCACTTTGCTTAGCTCCAGACTTCCAAAGTCAGCTTTGCTACCACTGTTTCCAGAAATTCCTCCATGGCTCTGCCCCCAGCACCACCCCAGCTGGATGAGGGGGTTGGCCTCAGTGCTCCCATGCACCCTGGCTCCTCCTTATCCTGCTGTATTTTACCTGGTTATTGACTCACTAAATTACAGTGAGTAGTTTAGGTCAGACTAGCCAAGGTGACCAGTGTGACAGGAACATGATCGTGGTCATCTCAAGACCCCAACAATAACTAGCCCAGTGTGCCACTCATCATAGTCACTCTATCAATTTTGTTGACAAAAGAATAGTCATGATCTCCCAGGGAAGTAGATGTGGTCACCATCTCCATTTCATAGATGAGGCAGCTAATTCTCAGAGAGTCTAAAAAGGAAAAAAGGGACCAGGCCCAAGGCCACATAGTCAGGAAGTGCTGGGACAGGAATTCACATCCAGGCCTGCTGGCCCTGGACCTCGTGTCTCCTCTACTCTCCTGCCCCTGGAAGCCTGGGAGGCATCAACATGGGCACCTCCTCTCTGGTTCTCTCCTGACAGCCAGCTCACCCCATTGCTTCTCAGGGAGGGCAGACCAGAGCCAGGATGACCGCCACATGCACTAAAATGGCAGGTCCAATGTAGGTGAGCCTCCTTGGCCCTCTCTTGGGTACAGTGATGGCTGGGGTCCTGCATCTACTTTGTTGGGGGCAGCAGGCAGGCTTGGCCAGGAAGGGTTCCCCAGGCTGGTTTTCAGGCTTCCAGCTAGGCACCACCCAGCTAGCTGCCTCTGGCCAGGGCTGGAGTTTGACCCCCACTTCTCTAGGCCTGATCCTGAGACTCAAGTGACCCCCAGTGCCCCTAGATAGAAAGAGTCCTGACCAGGCACCCCCAGCTCATTGAGCACTTCGTATGTGCCAGAGTTATTTTAAGTACTTCACATAAATTAGTGCCATACGGTGGTGGTGTGGACCATTACCAATGTCACCTGATGTAACAAGGAGGCAGACACAGAGAAGTTAAGGAAATTGTCCAGAGTTACAGAGGTGCGATTTGACTGTCTGATTTCGGAGCCTACAGCCTTTACCATTAAACAGGCTGCTTGTCTCTGGTGCCCCATGGATCTCTGATTCCAAACAGCTTATTTGAATTTTGTCCTCATCCCTTTTCTCCATTCCCTCTGGAGAGAGAGCTGTTGGGCAGCAGGACCAGTGAGTTAGGAGACAGAAAGGGAACTTCAGAGAAGGGTGTGTCTGTGTCCTAGCCTCGAGCTTTGCCTGGAGATTTGCCTGGGGTTTCAGTAAGAAGGAGAGATGGGTTGCCTAGAGGCTTCCTGGCTTCTGTTGGGTGAGAGGTAGTTGAACAGTTGACAGCCGTGCTTTAGGTCACCTTGTGAGAGGGAGGCAGCTTCCTATTCCCTGTGAAATAGGGAGAAGTTGGCATGCCTGTGTGAGTGTGCATGTATGTGCATGTGTATGTCTTCACATCTTTTTACATGTATATGCAAGTACTCTGTTCATGTGTGCACACATACATGTTTCTTGTGTACGTGTGTATTGCATTACATGCATGTAACACATGGTTGTGTGTGTGCCTTGCATGCATATCCATGTGTTCATATTCATGCATACAAGTGGGTATGTGCATGTGTGCACACATGTATGTGTTAATGCATCCATGTGAGCACTGTGTTCATGTGTATATTGTGTGTCTGTGAGCATGTTTGTGGGTGGATGCGGACCTGTGTGTGTGCACTTATGCAGTAGTGTGCGTGCATAAGCAGCATATGCAGCCACATAGGCACGTGGGCTTGTGTGTGCTTGTGTGAGCAGTGGTGTTTCAGTCCCCACTAACAATGAGTTGAGCCTCTTTAACCACCCACTGCTACCTGGAGCCACCTTCAAAATCCTGATGAATGACAAATAATTGCACAACTGTGAATCATTGTTATTTTTAATTGTGGTAAGAAAGTCAATGTAGTGATGAAATAGAATCAGAGCTCCCCGGATTGCCTGCCACCAGCTGCTGGGTCCTTCCCCACCCCCTCCAGAACCCCCATTATCCCTTGGCCCAGAGCCTGCCTAATCATTGTTTAATGTTTCAAAGATTCTGTCCTACACAAGAGATAGTCATTCCAGGCTGTAAAACTACCAACAGCTTTGCATGCAGCTGGAATAATTGCAAAAGTTAAAAAAAAAAAAAACAAAAAAAAAACAGAGGAAAAGGATGGTCCAACAGTATTGTGCTTTATGGAGCTTAAAGAATCCCATATAGCTAATCAAATTACAACCAAGACTCAGGCAGCTTAAAGGTGTTTACACAGCAAGGCACATGGGCTGTCAGCCCATTCAGCCTAAGGCTCCTTGCCACTGCCCACCTCTATGGCTTTGACCAGTGCAATTAGGCTGGCTCACCCATAAGACTGGCAGCAAATACCCAGCAACCTTGGGGTGCACACTGCCCAGTACCACCTGAGTCCTGGGTTCTCTTATTATTGCCCCTTACTGCCTGGGGTTGCCTCTGCTTGCCACATCCTATGCCAAGCCTGAGAGTTCCTCTTGGGCATGGCCACAGCTATGTCTCCTCTGGTGATGTCCAGTAGCACCTTCCCAAGCTCTTACTTATATGACTCTTGAGTTTCTGGCTACTCTGGGTATTGAACACCCATCTCTCCCTGTTGATTGAAGCCCTGACCCCAGGCCTGGGCCCTGCTTTGGCCAGTTTCTATGGAAGTAAAGTTTCTATGTATATAGACATATATATAGCTACAGATATAGATATAGATATAGATATAGATATAGATATCTGACAGATTCAACTGATTTGACTGTGTCCATTTCTGAACCTACCTCTCAGCTGCCACACATGATTCTATGCCAGGGTACCCAGGCCAGGGGCACATAGGGGCTAAAATAAAGTCTGTGCTGTCTATTTGCTAAATCATGCATCCCAGTATGAGTCTGGGAGAAGGCCTTTTCTAACTGGGTAGTCCGGAGAAGGCACCTTTTGGCCAAGTACATCAAGGTGCTGCGTGCTAGCAGCGTGGCCAGTCCCGACCTCTGCAGAGACTCTGCAGAGCAGTATCATTTCTTCCCAGTGGGTGGCCTTGACTTAACAGCGGTACAGCAGCCTGGGATGACTTCCCTGTACCTGCTGGCCAGCAACCCCAGCTTTCCTCAGCCTCTGAGTTGGTCCTGCATTTGGCCTGCCTCTGTTTCCTGTCAGTTTGCTGTTCTTTGGTGGAATGGAATCTTGCTCTGATGCCTGCCTCATCCCCTTAGCTGGGCTCCAGCTTCCCAGCTAACCTTGGTCAATCCTCTTCCTTGAGGGGCTAGACTCCGTTCCCTGTACCACCAAACTGGGGCCCTGCTCCCATGGTTTGATCTGCCTGGCTTCCTACATCATGGGGGCTGGGACTTCCCACTGCTAAGCTCCTCCTGAAATGAGCATCCTTAGTGATGCCTGGGTATATAGGCTCTTGAGAAACATGCCTCTTTGTGGACCAGCCCCAGGACTCAGTCCGTTTCTGCAGCTCTAGTCCTGTATGTTGCCAGCCTCTTCTCTGCTCTCACCAGCCACTCTGCCGAGGTCCCAGCACGCTGCACTGCTGAAGCTGCCTGCGCCTGGCAGTGGTGTGGGGAGCTCATCACTCCTCTTGGCCCCTTTACCTGATACAGGAAACTATCTTAGAGAATCAGGAACTCCCCAGCATGCTACCCTGCTGACCAAAGACAGCACCTGGGAGGGCAAAGGGCCTTCCTTCTTTTTGCTCATGAGCTCTCTGTAGCAATCTACAGCAAGAGGGCTTTGTACCATTTTGCTTTACGGACTAGCCAAGGTGACCAGTTTTTGATAAAACTGGCAGGAATCAAATACAAAAAAAAAAGGCCTTCTTCCCCTGATCAGCTGTGTGACCATCTGTCAACGGGGAAATCTGCAAAACTGGAGCTGAGTGTTGGGGGTGAACCAGGAGGGGTGTCTCTTGCCCTCTGAGGGGCCCTGTTGCCAGCCACTGGGATCAAGCTGTCCCTAGAAAGGGCCAGGGAGCATTACTGAGGGCCACAGTGCAGCCAGCAGGAAAAGTTTCCTTGTTCATTCTTGGCCCCCAGCCTATCTTTCTCAACAGCTTGAAAAGACAAACTCAGGTGCAGACAACAGGCACAGTTGAACACAGGGCACTCCTTGTATGCCAGGATCCTCCTTCTGCTTTCTTGAATAGTTAAAAAGTTCAAAACTCAAATGCTTCCTACTGATATTAAATCTTTGGAGTATGGAATACCTTCTGGTGAAATTGATTTCCTGAAAGGCTGCCCCAAACCACGCAGTGACCCAAGTGTCCTCCAGTAGCTTCAGAGTCTCAGTGCTCAGCAAAATGTGGAGCATGTGGATGAGAGTTAAGTGCTGTAGCCACCCCAGCTGCTGCGCATATCTGTCCTACATAATTATCTTTCAGAAGATGAGCACCTCATTGTTGAATGGTGAGGGCGGGAGGTGGTGCTACAGACAGCACTAGGAGTTGGCAAAGCTGGTGCAAATGACTGGGTCTGAGGGTCCCACAGCAGGTATTGGCTCACCTATGCTGCATAGCAACAGAAATCTGCTCTCTCCCGTGGTGACTGGGAAGCCAGTTTGGGTTGGGGATGCTTGCTTGTTCTGTTTTTTGCTTTTTCTTCTTTCAAAAATGAGAGCCCTAATCGACTCTCAGGAGACCTAAATTGGGAAACCAACTCAATTTTTTTCAGGAACGGTCTCTCCTCTCTGCTCAGGCCCACGGGGACTTGCACCCCTTCTGCTCTTACAGTCACGCATTCATTTAACAAATCGAGTACGAGGCCCAAGGCTCTGCAAGAGGGAGGCAGCCGGGAACCAGCTGTGGTTCCTGCCGTCAGAGAATGATAGCAGGCAAGTAGACAGGTGCTCCAGCCCTCATTTGGCACAGATGCAGACTGCCCAGGTTCTAGATGATTTTAGGAGCTCATGTCCCAAGAGCTCATGGCATAAATAGAATTTTAGGAAGGAGAGGCAAGGGCAGCCTGTGGCAGGGTGTTCCAGTTAGGCCTGGTCTTGGGGTGGCTGCCATGAGACAAATCCTGAGAATCATATTGACACAAAGATTCTTATTGCACTTGTATTTTTTATATTAAAGTTTGCATGGTTTCATTTTGTTTCGTTTTGTTTCTTTTCTTTTTCTTTTTCTTTTTTTTTTTTTTTTTTTGAGATGGGATTTGCTTTGTTGCCCAGGCTAGAGGGCAATGGCATGATCTCAGCTCACTGCAACCTCTGCCTCCCGGGTTCAAGTAATTCTCATGCCTCAGCCTCCTGAGTAGCTGGGATTACAGGCATGCACTACCATGCCTGGGTAATTTTTGTCTTTTTAGTAGAGACGAGGTTTCGCCATGTTGGCCAGGCTGGTCTTGAATTCCTGACCTCAAGTGATCCACCCGCCTTCGCCTCCCAGAGTGCTGGAATTATAGACGTGAGTCACCGTGCCTGGCCAATTTGCATGGTTTCTAATAAAGGATTGAAACAGAAAAAAACACAAAACAAAGAAATGTCAGACTAGTGAGCAGGAAGGCTTTTTACCAGCAACTACTAACAGAAGGCTAGTTTTTCTGGATGGCCCCGTGGTTGACTCTGACCCCTTCTGTGCTGCTAGAGTAGAGGCTTGATTTGTAGCCAACCAGAGGGCATGGCCTGCGTGCAGAGATATGTGATTCTCTTTGTGTTTTCCATCCCTGGTCCCTATACTGTGACTTCCAGTGGCCTTCTCCAGTGGCTCAGGTGGTTCTCCACTGAACACCTGACCTACAACTGGGGTAGTGACCTGTTTCACTGTGTAGGTCCCTCCCACTCTAAGGGGCTTCCCTTAAGGGGCATTGGGCAATTTGGGGCAGGCAGCCCTAAAAACTAATCCAACATCCTCATTTGACTGGAGAGAAAACTGAGATCCAGAGAAGTTAAGTGAGTTTCCCAACATCACACACCTAGTTCATGGCAATGCCTAGAGACCATGGCAATGCCTGGTCCAGTGCTTTGCTAGCTAGACTCATTCATTCAACAGACATTCACAAAGTACATTCTCAAGTGTCAGCCATCACGCTCAGCACACCATTCTAAAGATGGATGAGAGAGAATTTCTGTCCCCAGTGAGCTAGTGGCCTAGTGCAGATGATAACACACAAATAAGCAAAGCACACAAAGCAAAGTGCTGAGTGCCATGAGTCACAGGTGAAGGGAAACTGTGCTGGAGAAGCCCAGAGGAGAGATCTCAGCCACTTTGGGAGGACTTCCTGGAAGAGTTGGCATTTGAGCTTGGCCTTGGGGATTGAATGGATTTGGGTAAATGGAGATAATGGTGCAAAAAGACAGAACCTGCCTTCGTTTTTGAATCTTCTTAATTGGGGAAGGAATCAACATGATAATTTACTAGGTACCTGCTGTGTTCCAAGCACTGTGCTAGGCATTTTTACATACAGCTTCTTTAATTTTTTCAGTACTTCTCCCCATCTTATAGATGAGGAAACTGAGATTCAGCAGTAACTTAATCCTAAATAGAGACAACTTGTTTGACTCCTTCTTCTCTCTTTCCTACAAATCCTGACCCAATGCTGTGTGCCCCATGAGGGCTCAGTGAATGACTCTGAGGACGGAATGGAGACAGAGACAGAAACATCGGGATAGAAGAGTTTTCAAAGTCATAGGGAAGGCAACACTCCTCTTCCTTAAACAATACATGGCTGAGCACAGAGCCATTTAGTATTTCTATTGTCAAAATACATGTCTTCCTCACGGATATATACACTCCATCTTCAGGCTGTTATATTAACCTAAGTGAATACAGACAAGAGCTATTTGTTTTAGCTAAGCATCTTTCATGTGTTAGCTCATTTTGCCCTAAGGACATCCATAGGAGATAGATCTTAGTATTATTAATACCACGTTCATTTCACAGATGAGAACGCTGAGGCTCAGAGAAGCTGCAGGTTACACAGCTGGGAATGGCAGACCCAGCATTTGAGCCCTAGTTGGATCCAGCTGCAGAGCCTGAGTCCCTAACCTTGTTCTATGCTCAGGGGTCCTAAACTCAGTCGCCTAACAAGGCTAGACAGTGTGAATATGGGAGGTGGGCTGATGCAAGGCAATAAGGAGCGGTGGAAACTGTGGTGAACAAAAGAATGAGCCCAAGCTCTGCCAAGAGGGGCAGCCAGCACTGTCTCCAGCCTATTGCTGTCCTGCGGGACTGGCAAGTTTTCTTAAGTTGGAAATTCACACTTTTATGCTTGGTGGGCTGCCACATGGGCAGGTCAGATATAGCCCTAGTCTGTCTGTCTGCAGCTTCTGCCACATTGACTCCCACTGTGAGAAGCAGAAGCTTCTCTTGAAATGCTTTTTATCTCAGTCATCGCTGTTGAAAACCCCTCTTGCACTGTTTCCTCCTTTCTCTTCCTCTGCCTCATAATTACCTGTTCTTCACATCTCAGAAAGCAGCCACTCCAGATAGGCTGAATTAACTACTTCTCTGTGCAGCTTTCCTTCATCATGCGCACAATTTTAGGGCATCATCATTGGCCATATGGTTTCATTCCACTGATTCAGGAAGGCTCGCTTCTGAGCTGAACAGCCCTTTCAGAAAAGCGCATGGTTTTGCAGTGGCAGTGTGGGTTCTGTCCCTGGGTTGTAGACTCAGATGCCATCCTGGGTGAGTCACTTCCCTGAATCTTGAGACATTGGAAGCAACTTGAATCAGGTTCCCTGGTTCAGGTCAGGAGTAGGAGTAGATGTGGCCAGTGCCTGAGAAAGCTGACCAGGCTGCAGAGGAGTCAGATAGAGCAAGGATCACTTAGGACAGCTTGTTAGTCAGGTGGGGCTCATCTTAGCAGGCCTCTCCCCAGGAACAAGCGCTGGGGGAAGGGACAGGACGGGATGGGACGGGGCGGGTGGCAGGGCTCAGTCCTACTCATGAGTTGGCTCAGGGTTTGGGCTGCTATCGTTTTGAGGTTCCATGGCTCGCCAGGCTGCCCTAGCTTTCCTAATTCCCTTCCCCCGTGTGGCTTCCTCTTCCTGCACTGTCTCTGACCCGCTACCCTGGGGGATGGTTGTGGAGTGTGTCTGCGGTGGCTGTGGTTGGTGTGGTGGCGGCTGCCATCTAGGAGTAAATAACCACAGCACGTCAGAGCTGAACAAGACCCAGGAATAGATCTTGGGCCCCATGCTTCTGTCATCCAGGGAAAGGTATGTGAGTTGGAGCTTTACAAAAGCAAATCTTTAAACCTTTCCTCACCTGATGAATTTGATGGGGTGACGGAAATAAATTAGAAATTAAGTAGGGGCTCAGAATTTACATGAGCTCCCTGCCAAACGGAAATTAAAAAGAGCATCTCCAGCAGGGTTAATGTTGAAGGTCAGGTGCCCAGCATCGTTGGCAGGGTGTCCCGACCCTGGTCTCGGGAGGAAATTGATGGAAGGATCCTGCTGATGAGATCGGGAGGTGCAGAGAGGGTTCTCCACCAGACAGTGGGAAGGAATTAACTTGTCACCAAATGACACTCACTGATATGACAGAAAATTCCAGCAATGCAGGGAAGGTTTTAATGCCAGGCTACCCAGTGGCAGCATTGACTCTCCACATTTCCCTAAGGAGCTTAGACATTGAAGAAAGGAATGTGTTTCTGTGCATTGGAGGAGGCCTCTGGCTAAGTTACAGGCCCGCTTCCTGTGGACTGTCTGTGAGCTTGTCTGTGTTGTCAAATTTCATTGGGCTTAAAAATAAGAACTAATGCAGAGAATCAAAGAAAACAAAGTTGTTTTCTGAGTGTTCCTGACCAGGGCTGCTTAAGCATGAGGCTGAGATATTGGCTGAAGTGATTTTATTTTCTCTGAAAAGAACATTCAAGGTTGCTGTTTAATCTTTCTGGAGTGAGTTCCCACAGTGTTAGGTGCCCAACTGCTGCCCTCTAGACCTGTGTACTCCATATTCCTATGACATGTGACTCCAACAGTGGACAGTGTTGCTGATTGCTGAATTCCTGAATTCTACTTGGCAGGAAAAACAAATCCCAGCCTCCTGCTTTGCAAATGAGATGGGTGGATGGATGCATGGATGCATGGGTGGAGGGACACATAGGTGTGGGTGGGAGATAGATTCTGTATTTTCTATTCTATGTTGTAGGGTTTTTATGCCCGCTTTAGAGATGAAGGGACTGAGAATCAGAGGAGCTGAGTCACCAAAGTTCTCGCTGCAAGATGGTGGCCAAGCTAGGATTTGTACCCACATTTCCCAGCTCCAGGTTCAATATGGCTCTCCTCTCCTTTCTTATATTTCCCACTAGACTCCTTTTGTTTTTACTTATGTATTTCTTTAACTGCCTTGTACCTAGAGACAGACTCACATGAACTTGGAGGACCTACTTATACAAGTAGATGGCTAAAAGGACACATTGTTTTTTTCATTCAGCAACTCTTTATTGATCACTGTGTGGGCAGAATTCTAAGTCATCACCCACCCTTCCCAGCCTTGATTCCTGGGAATTAGTGTATATTCACTTCTCTGAGTTATTCACGCAAATACTAATCTGAGTCCTGCTGTGAGGGGAATTGACTGATGTAATTAAGGTCCCCAATCAGTTGGTGAGGCCTGACCTAATCACATGAACCTTCGGAAGGCAGAGCATTCTGTAGCTGTTGGCGGAAGGGGAAGTCACAGAGATGTACTCTGGTGGCCTGAGAGAAAGCAGAGACCCATGCTGTGAACTGCCCATGGGACAGGGTGACAAGGGCAGCCTCTTGTTGCTAAGAGCATTCCCCAGATGACAGCCAGCAGGAAAGCACGGACCTCAGTCCTACAACTGCAAGGAAGGAAATTGTGCCAACAACCAGTCAATCTCAGAGAGGACCCTGAGCCCCAGTTGAGAACTATAGTGCTGGCCAACACCTTGATTTCAGCCCAGTGAAACCCTGAGCAGAGAATTCAGGCTCATTATATCTGGACTTCTGCCCTATAGAAACTAAGAGATAATAAATTTGTGTTGTTTCAAGCTGCTCAGTTTACAGTATTTTGTTATGCAGCAATAGAAAACTAATCCATCAACAACAGTATGCCAGGTCAGTGAGCTGTGTGCTGGGAATATGAGACTGACCTGGTCCCTGCTGTTACAGAGCTCCCAGCCTAGTGTGGGAGACAGACAAGAAACAAATGAAATTATTACAGGCCATAATAAATGCCTTAAAAGACATAAAAAGAATGGTATGAAATAAATCTAATGTGGGGCGGGGAGCATGCTTCAGGTTAGATGATTGGAGAAGGCCCCTCTGAGCTGAAAAGGGTGGAAGGAGAGAGCCATGTGAAGAGCATGGAAAAGTGTTCCAGGCAGAGGGAACAGCACATGCAAAGGCCCTGAGGCAGGAGGTGACATGGTCTCAGAGCCACAAAAAGTCCAATGTGGCTGGAGGATGGTAAGGAAGCAGGAGGATGGCTTGAAATGGTGTTGAAGAATTAGGTAGCAGCCTCGTCATGTAGGACCTTTTAGAATATTACTTTCAGTGCTTTCAACAAACAATATGCAAATGGGCATTTTTGAAGCTCTCTCTGGCTACTGTATAGTGAATAATTTGGGTATGGGTAAGAGTAGCCATAGGAAAATCATCTGGGAGGCTGTCGCGATGCTTCAGGCAAGGCATGATAGTGGTTCAGACTGTAATGGCTGTAGGGAGAGAAAGTGTGCATCTGAGATCTATTTGGACTTGCTGATGAATGTAGGGGGTGAAAGAAAGGAAAGAATGGAAGACAGCTCAGATTAGCTTGAGTGACCGGGCGAAGGACGGTGCAGTTTGCGAGACGGGCCAGACAGAATTAGAGGAAGAACAGGTTTGGCGAGTAAGATCCAGGGTGAAGTGCTGAACATACTTCACCTGTGAGACGGCCGGCCGAGGGAAGATCTTTGGCAGGCGTTTGGATAGATGGCACTGCTGAACAGAGCAGATACCCAGGCCCTCAGAAGAGGTCAGGACAGGCTGAGCCTGGCTTCACTGCATAGCTAGCTCCACGGTCATCCTCTTGAAGAATGGTAGAATACCCTGGTTACAACACAGCAAGGCTTCAAAGAACCAGGGCCTGGACCCCTGGAGTAGTCAACTTCCCAGACTCCCTCTGCTCCATGCTGGGGCCCCGAGTGCAGCCACAGACCCAGAGCGGAGGCTTCTAGGAAGGAGTGGCTCTGAGCTGACACCTCAGCAAGTTACTTCAATTGTTCTGGACTAGTGGTAAGGTGCATTAAGCACCAAATTATATAAACCTGAAATTGCAGTCTAATGTTGTTAAGGGGCCTGAGGGAGCTGGAGAAGAATGAGCGTGAATACGGAATCGTCCATAGGATGATCAAATCCCTGATTAAAATCACCTCCCTAGATCAAATGGCCTCCAGAGAAAGTAGAGAGTGCCTCTGAATCCTAATGGAGCATCTGCACCTCTGGAGGGATGTTTGGCCAGACTATTGCTTCCTCTCCAGGGCCACTCAGTGCAGAAGAGCTTCCCACCAGGGTCCTGACACGGGGCTCAGGCATGCAGAGCAGCCAGCTAAACAGGCCCTGAGCCACATGGTGCGGGGCTTGTTCCAGCTTCTCCAGCTTTGTCTTGGAGAGGCTGTTCCCCTAGAAGCAGACTCTGAGACACAGATTCAACTGCATGCAGTTTATTCAGGAAGTTCAAGATATGCCAGTGGGGTAGGGAGATAAGACAAGGAAGGGAAACCACCAATAAGAGCTGCCAGGCACCACTGTGGGAAGAGCTTAATCCTATGGGGATACTCTGGGAAATGGGTGAAAAATTCATGCCTTAGAATGATCCCCCATGAGAGTGGAGGGAGCTGGGGTATTTATCTGCTAGCTCCCTTCCGTCATTGGTTGAGAGTTGCTTTCTGGGGGTGTTAATTTCTAGTGCTTCAGCCTTCCACATGCTGGGGCAGAGCAGCCTTTTGTGCATTTGAATGAAGCCCATGGGCAAAAGTTCTGATAATTAAGTGTGGTGAGATGGGGAGTAGGGAGGACGGTTAGCAGGGAGCACTTTGAAGAAAGGAGGCTCCAAGGATATCAGTTGGGCATCAACAGCATCTGCTACAAGGGCCATGTGCATATGTTTTGACACTTAAAAACTGCATTTCTAAAAGCCTTGGGATAGTGACTGTGTCCAAATCTACACAGGCCAACTGCAAGGCATGCTGGAACCTCTGCAGGTCATGCAGAGACCAGGGTTAAGCAAGACTGTGGTTTGAGCATCTCCTGCCCACAGGGCTTAGAACCTGGGGCTCCATTTAGTTTTGTGACTGTGTGGAGTAGGACCATCTGATGATGGACAGAGCACCTGTGTGAAGCGGTGGCTTGGGTTATATAAGACTTAGTCAGGCTGGGGTAGGGATTGGAGATCCAAAGCTTCAGCAGTTTTGAAGCACAATCCATACCAGGTCTGGGGGAGCAAGGGTAAGTTTCCATCTCTGGGAAACACTTTGGCAAATTCTAGTAGGGGTCTAGTAGGGCCCTAGCTAAGAAGGGTTTCAGGTCAGACCTGAGAATACAAACCAGAAAATTGCAGTGGAGCCACACTTATAAGGCCTGGGGACACTTTGGGGAAGTAGGATGGAAGCATGGCTGGCAATAGTGTTCAAGGGACTCCCTTGGCACCCTACCTACCAGCTGGAGCCAGGTTACTATAGTGGATGCTCTTGGTGTCCCATCCAGATCCCTTTTGCTGGCCAGTTCACCTGTCCCCAGGTGCTATGAGTGTTGGTGGCCAGAAGCTCCAGGCCCTACCTTTTTTGAAATTTCTCTCTGTTTCCAGGGGTACCTCATCGCAAAATGCCTGGGATGTGAGGTCCCACTCCCCAGTATGGCCCATAACTAGTGGCTGATTGATATGGGTGTCTAAAAAAATCCAGCCTCGCCTTGGACGGGACAACTCTGAGATGCCCTTTATGCCCCAGGGCTCCCTGTGGGGTCAGAGCAAGGTTAGACTTGAACCATGCAGCTGTTTGCTCAGCCTCTTCCCTTGCCCTGACCTGCTTCCCTCACTTGCTGGCCAGGATTCCTTGAGGGCCCTCCCTCAGCAAAGCATTTATTTAAGAATCAAGAATCCCCATCTCATGCTTCACCTTGAGAGAGCATCTCTAATGTGGTCCCATGCCAAGATATGTGAGCAGTTCCAGGCGAGCCGGTGAGAGATTTGCTGTAGAAGGATGGCCCTCTGCCCCCGCTGGCCTTTCAGTGCCAAAACAGGCACCGTTCTGAGCAGACCAAGAAGATGGGTCATCCTACGTAGCAGCATCTCAATCAGGATGCATTGAGTTCCTGTGGAGCCCAGAGCTGTACTAGATTCTGTGGGAGTCTAAAAGAAGCAGGAAAACGTGTCTTTCATGAAATTCAAGGCTTATAATAAGCAGGGGCTTATTTCTGCAAGCCTTGCCCTCTGTTGTGGGGATTTCAGTTCTAGTATATTCAGATCACTCCTTGTGCATAGACAGCGGGGAAAAAAATGTTGTCCAGGCTGGAAGGCAGTGGTGACCACAGCTCACTGCAGCTTAGATCTCCTGGGCTCAAGTGGTTCTTTCACCTCAGCCTCCTGAGTAGCTGAGATTACAGGCGTCACCAAAACCGGCTAATTTATTTTTGTTTATTTAGAAACAGGGTCTTGCTATGTTGCCTAGGCTTGTCTCTAACTTCTGGGCTCAAGTGATCCTCCCTCCTCAGCTTCCCAAAGTGCTGGGATTATAGGCACCACCACACCTGGCTAATTTATTTTTGTTTATTTAGAAACAGGGTATTGCTATGTTGCCTAGGCTGGTCTCTAACTTTTGGGCTCAAGTGATCCTCCCTCCTCAGCTTCCCAAAGTGCTGAGATTACAGGCATGAGCCACTGCGCCCCGCCTCCACTAAGTTCTGTGAACCCACCAAGGGCTGTGGCACCCAGGAGGCATTGACAGAGTCAAGCCAGGACCCCGCTGTCTCTAACACATCCTAGCAGGAAGCTGTCTTGGAGGGTGCCAGTGTATAATTCCCTGTGTATACTGAGGAGGGCTTGAGAAATATTGTCTCAGTGACAGCTAACAGCCTGGGTTAAGTAAGGGTCACCCAGGCCTTTTCACTTGAAGCATCAAGCACTGCCGCATTTCTGGAGACACAGTAAGACAGGGGGCAGGAGCCTCCAGTTCTGAGCCGTAAAATTAGACAACCATCGTTCAACTAAAATTCCAGACCCACGGGAAAATGCCTCTTAGTGTGCATATTATCTGCAGCAAAGCGAAGCAAACTTTCAGGTGTGTCATTGAAAACTGCAGGGGTGAGAAATCTTGAGAAAGTTTTAGCAAGCAAAGGATGGTAAACGGAAATTAATTATACAGTGCCCCGATTGCTCATTTAAGATGTGTAAAACTACCACCGATGTGCCCTTTATTTCATTTGCTGTCTTTATTGTTTGAGTATAATGAAGATAAAAATGTGTTAGGGCTTTTCCTAGGTTTGCTTCTGAACTCACTTCCCTGCCCCCCAATTTTTCACACAATCTTCAATCCCCTGACCACAGGATCTGATGGCAGGGTACTGGCAAGGAGCAGGTGACACTCTCCAAGTGGATAATTTGAACAGAGTTTCATCAAGAGATGAGTGTAGAGGTGTGAGCAGGATGTAGGGAAGCCGCCATGTGGGGCAGCACAAGACCCTGGGGGCTAGAAACAGCACGAATCCCTCCTACTCCAGGCCTGAAGGGATAGAGGACAGAGGGGAACAGAAGCCAGCACAGGGAGTCCCTGACAGGGAGAGGCTGGGAAATTAAACACCCTCACTCTCAATTTCCTGCTGTCTCTGATCCTCCCCTGTGGGAGGGCCAGGGAGCCCGGTCCAGAGAGACAAAGAAGGATGGGGAGAGGCAGAGAGTGTCCAGCCCACGCTGTTGTCCTAGCTGACAGTGCTGCAGGGCGTAACCCTGGTAGTGCAGGGAGCTTTGAGTTGACTTCTAGTTGCTCCCATGGGGTTTAAGGTTTAGCTGTAGACTTGTCACTGTGTGGTAATCTTTGTTTACGTAGAGCAGATAGAGGTGACCTCAGACAAGACAGACAGAAGTCAGCCTACAGAAAAAGTAGACCAGAGACTCACATAGCAGAGGGGACTCAGGACTTGGTCCAGTCCTCTTATTAGTTCCCTGTTCCAGCTCACATAGTAATTTAGGGACAAAGCTAGAACCAAGGACAACACTGAATAAAATGTGGGGCACATGATTGTCTTTAGACAGGGCTGAGATCAGAGATTCCTGCATGGAGCTGCCTCTAGTGACTGAGGAGAGCGTGGAGCTGGGGTGGGGGTGGGCAGAGAGGACATGGGGAGTTATCTGGGAACAGACTATACTATTGGGCTTCACTTTGGGGGAACAGGGTCCCCTAGAGGACCTGACTGAGCACAGGAAGGCTGGCTTGTGGTGGAGATAGAGAGCTGACGAGTCCCAGGACTGTGGCCAGGTGGACCCCTGAGCTCTCTCCAGGCCTTGCCCTTTAGCCAGACCAGACTGTGCAGAGAGCAGAGGCGGCTTTGATCCTGGGACCTGCTGGGCCTGCCCTCTGGGAGGACAGGGATACAGACTGCCTTTAGGGAGTTCCCGCACTAGGAACCCAGACACTCACTGAGCTTCCATCCCGGGATTTGAGCTGCTGACCCTGAGCAGGGAGCTGGGGAGAAGTGCATCCTGGCTGCACCCATGAGCCAGTAGCTAGAAGCAGGTGGGCAGAGAGCCACCAGCCACCAGCCACCAGCCTCCCACGCCTCAGCAAGGGAGTGGCATCTGTTGGTAGCATTTGGAAGGAAATGCTGGTTTCACCTCTAGCCTGTGGTACCAGGGCTGTTTTTAATTAAAGACACATTCCCTTGAAAAATGCACTGTGGCACCTCAGTGCCTCACCACCAGGTCAAAGTTGGAGGAGTTGGTGACTAGGACACACATGTGTCTGTGGGCTGCTGCTGTTTTGCCCTTTGGAGCCTGATCATCTGGGTTCATGTGTCAGCCTTGAGAACAGCCTAGGAATCTAGTTTTTAACTGACCCAAATCAGGTGGTTCCTTTGCAGAGCACTGCTCCGGTCCTGGCACTGTGCCACTTTCTTGGTTATATAAACCCATCCTGTGTCTTCAAGAAGCTTACGGTCAGGGGTGAGGGTGGAGGCTCCAGACACCATGGAAACTGACTTGGGCCCATTAGAGGCTGTTAGCATGTCAGATCAGTGCTGGGTCATAGCAAAAATAGACCTTCTCTGCTGCCTAGGATGCAGGTGTGGGTGCCTTGCCAGCTCCCAACAGAGACTGAGGGAACAGCCTCTTTTCCTTTATATAAGAAACATTTGTTTAACTGGGAGAGTAGGAATCCCAACAGGTGACCCCAAAGAGACGGCGACTCTTGGAAGGCAGGAGTGCGACTTGGTGTGCATATGCCTCCTCTGCCCGACTCACCTTCTTCCAGAGTCTTCTCTGCATAAATCTTGGGTGCTCTCTGATGTGTTCATTGAGAGGAACATTCCCCTAGGCTACATGGTTGTATATTCCATTTTTTTTCTTTTTTTTTTTAGATGAAATCTTGCTCTGTCACTCAGGCTGGAGTGCTGTGGCATGATCTTGGCTCACTGCAGCCTCTGCCTCCTGGCAAGCAATTCTCCTGCCTCAGCCTCCCAAGTAGCTGGGATTACAGGCGCCCGACACAACACCCGGCTAATTTTTGTATTTTTTAGTAGAGATGGGGTTTCACCAAGTTGGCCAGGCTGGTTCGAACTCCTGACCTCAAGTGACCCACCAGCCTTGGCCTCCCAAAGTGCTTGGATTATAGGCATGAGCCACCACACCTGGCCGGTAGTATATACTTTTTAATGTGTGGTTTTCTGAGTACTGTTTTGTATAATTTCTCTCTCTCTGGGCAGCTCCATTGTAAACTCCTCAGAGAGAGGGCTATATCTTAGACACAATGTCTCTTATAGGGTGCCCAGGACACACTGCTTCAAGGAGTGAATGGCTGCGGGTGGGGCCTCCAGTCGGTGCATTCAACAGGCAGCTGGGAGTTCTGCCCTGGCCTCCCTCCTTCTCTTCTCTGGAGCAGCCATGGCTTGCTGCTATTTACTGCTGCTGCTCGTAATCCCAGGGGATCTGGTCCCTTTTCCTTTAGCTTTCCAAACCTTTCTTTGGCCATGCTCTTCTTCTCCTTTGCCCTCATTTTAGGTTTGTTAAGTTCAGTGTCCAAATAAAGTTATGCACCTCACTTGTCCTGCAGTGCCTCCTGACTGCATCTGAGATAACATGGTCACTGGGAATATCTCCTCTCCTGTGCCCTAAATCATCTGGCAGCATTAGCTGGCTACATCATGCAGCTGACTTTGAGAACACTCTGCAGTGCTATTTCTGAATAATAATAAATGGCGCCGAAACCCAGTGGCCTTTGCTATTTATCTCTGGCTCTGCAGAACAGAGACGTGTGTGCTGAAGTGGCACAGGCTGTGTCTCAGCGGTGGTGGCTCTCTCAGGGGAAGGCAGCTTCCCTAATTGCCTCTTCATTGCAGAAGTGGCCTGGTCTGTTTCCTCAAGGGAACGTTTGCTAATCTGATTGGAGGGTGCTTTCAGCAATTCAGCACCAGCCCTATGCCTGGTCTGTCAGAAAGCTGCACGACTGCAAAGAAGGATGTCTGTCAGTTGGACACGCCAGCCTTTAAAACCAGTCCCTGCCATCCACAGCCATCCTCAGGCACCTCCTCCCCTTTACGGCTTTGGCCTGAACACATTGTCTCTGCCTATGACATGTAAAATCCCAGATTGTTCCCAAGTCCTGGGCTTGGCAATCTGCTGGTTTGCAGCCATTAGGCTCAGCACTTTGGCAATGAGCTTGCTTTCTCCCTGAACCGAGTAGGTTCTTTCTCCACTTAGGCTATTCTAAGCTGTCCTAAGAAAGGCCTCCTCCTGGTCCAACCTGGCCCCGAGACCCTCACCTCAGTGCAAACCCTCCAGGGATAATATTCCTCCTGACCTCACTCTCCTGCAAAGAACCTGAAGACCCACACCTATATGGGCAAGGCCTTGGGCTTTCTTCCAAAAGGGCAGGGATGGGAACGTCCACGGGCCAAGGACATGACCCTGGACTATATTTGACTTTGATAGTTCCCATGTACTTTCTGTTCTGCTGGCTTTTATCTCGGGCGTCTCCCATGTATTCTGATTATCATATTTGTTTTGATGATTGTGATTCCAGAATATGGCTTTGGACACATTTTGAAATTATTTTGGTATACTGCCCCAACTTGTATGGCATTTTAACCCTCTGGGTCCCTAGTGTTCAACTTTGCCTTTATTGCACTGCAGTGGCAACTGGGAACCATCCCTTCCTTTCAACATGGCTGAAATAGTACATAAATGTTGAACCATTTCTGTAAGCAACTTTGGAGGTAGACAGGGGCTGGAAATATGAGTGTTTTGTGATACTTGCCAGCTTTCAGTTCATTTAGTATCAAAAGTTAGCCCTATGGAGACAGAATATTTCAACCTTTAACTGTAATTTGATATCTGCCAAGGTAGAAAACCAGAAAAGGTACAATAAATAGCTGAGCTGAGTCATTACAACAGACTCTTGTAGAAACTGCAGACATTATGACGATTATCCTCCTGCCTACTGAAGGAGGATTTTCTACAACAGCTCTGGCAGCCACTAATCCAGGCTGCATGCTTAGCCCATAGTAGGTGCTCAGAAAATATGGCTATTATTTTAAAATTCAATGATGTACAATTGCTCTCATACATATATTTTTATTAAGATGATGATGTAAGTTACACAGTTCACAAGGAGAAAATCACAATAGGGAGATACACTGTGGGGGAATGTTTATCCTCGCGTGGCTGTTTGAGACTCTCCAATCTCTCTGCTAGGAACCTCCATGGGATGAGATGCGAGGCTTCTGGTCCAGCAGGACTGCTGACACCTTGCCTGTTGTAGAGCACCCTGTTGAAGGTGCTAAAAATCAAATTAGGACTAGTGCAGCAGTGAGGCTGCCTGCAGCAAGAAAGACAGACATGCAGAATACAGGCATAGCATGGAAGGGACACACACCCATATGTCCTGCTTGCCACATAGAACTCTTACCCATCACTGCATGAGTCGTCTTGACTTGTTCACTCTCAGGAAATGTGAACTGCTCTCTTCCATCTGATAGCTTCTAGGCATTGAAAAGACATCTCCCAGCTTGCAGACTGGACAAAAGGCGCCCTCAGAGGGCCCCCACTTGTGGTCCCGCATTCAGCCATCTCTCTAACTTTCCTAAGGAGAAAATGTGATCCTTTCCTGGGTTCTGAGGCTTGCCCCCGACAAAGAGCCCTCTTGCCTCTATGTGGTTCTCTTTGCTCTAAATCCAAAAGCCCATGGAAGAAGAGACCTCAAACCCCAGCCTCATGTGCACAAGTCCCCTCCTCCCCCAAGTCAGTGAAAATCTGCCACACCCTTCCACCTCCATCTCATTCCTTCCAAAGTCTAGCCACTTAAAATTCACTTTGAAAAGGACTGATTTAACTAGTCTCTGTGGAGGAGAAAACCATAGTCTTAATTTTGTCTTAAAAATAATTTAAGTGTAGTGGGAATAAATCCAAATGATTTTTAGCAGTGATGCAGTGGTTTTCTCGTGAGTCTCCTTCATAGCCGAGAAATCTAAAACTAAGGAAGGGAAGAGGAGCTGGTCTCCTGTATACACCTTGCCCTGACCACCCACACCCAACACTGACTCCCATTACCCAGCACAGAGTGGACAGAAATGAGTGGAGGCCATTGACTCAGGTCGGCCATCGCCGGAGCTCAAAACACAGAAGTGTCAGGTAACTGAGTCTGACGTCTCTAAAGTACAGGAAGGTGTCTGACCACCTGACATACAGTTATGTGGGAGAATAGGAAGGATAAACACAGAGCACAGCACAGCAGCTCTATTGCTTCATCTGCTCCCCCATGACAGGAGGGACCCCTTTCATGCTCTGCTCTAGGAAACATGATCGGCCTGGGTGGCCATGGGCTGGGAGTGGAGTCCAGGTCTGCTGAGGTCTGGGTTAGGTGTGGCTGGAGCATGTTCAAGTTGAGGCCAGGGGGTGGTGAAATCATAGCTGATGGTGTCGCCAGGATATGGTTAGGGTCTGCACAGGGCTGGAGCCAGGATGAAGGTTGGGGTCAAAAGGACATTAAGGTTCAGATGAAGTCAGAGTTAGGTTGAAATGAGAGTTGAGACAGATAGAGTCCCATTTGAATGAGAATATGGTTGCGGGCAATAGAGCTTGAGAGGAATTCCAGAACACAGGGTGGGATGGAGGGCTTAGGTTTGGGTGGAGCCGTGGTTCAGATGCACTCAGACATTTTCCTTCCATATGACTCCTTACTTCTATAACACGGAATGTTTGGCCCACTCCCTGGGCGCTGTTTGATCCTTAACTCCTTCTGGGCCAGGGCTCACATCAGCCTTTGAGTGTTTCAGCTCCTGCTCCTGCTCCTCTTGCCTTTCTAAATTTCATGGGCATTTGCTTTCCCTAGGGAGGGTGAGAGGATAAAAGCAGCCGAAGTTGAATCCAACTAATATACCCTCTTGTCTTACCTATTCATAGGTGGATGGTGAGGCAGAGGCATTGGCACTGAAGCCCAGGGCTCCCCTGGGGAATTCAGTGATCAATGCCATCCCCATTTCCTGGAGCAGTGATAATTGGCTCCATGCTGTGCACATATGAACTCTCTAGACACTCACTCCTTTACAGAAGAGGCAGCACATTTCATGGGGAGCCCATGAGATGTGGTGATGCTCTCCTCCTGCTGCCAGGCAAGTGGCAGGGCATTCGCTCATCATTTGCCTGGTGTCTCTGGGCACAGCTCCCTCAGAAGAGCCAGGCTACCTGGATCCTGCCCACTGCACATGACTCCTCTGGAATAAGAGCCAGAAATTGAGGACAGAGATCCTCTGACCATTTAATGGGGAGCAGTTACAGCTGCTGGCAGCAGGGCTGGGTTTACTCTCTACCATCCACAGCAATTAAACTGAAGGACAAGGAGCAACCTCACCCTCTTCAGCAGCGTCACGGAGCACTGTGTCCTCCAGCCCACAGACCATCAGCACTCTGTCCTGCACCTGGCCAGGGGGAGAGTCGGCACAGCAGTTAGCAGAGTCCACAGTGCAGTTCAGGGTGAGACAAGGCTACTGTCTGCCAGGCAAGCTGTCCTCCCCAGGTGGTGGGCACTAGCTTGGATCAAAGCCTCTCTCTCCCATGGCGGAAGAACGGGGAGGAGGGAGTATAGCCTTGGACTAAGACCCCTTGGGGACTTTCAGAAGAAGTTCCAGAGGGAAGAAAATGTGATCTGACCTCTCAGAGACAAAGAATGACACATGAGGATGGTCAAAGGATCTAGAAGTACAGTATTCAGTTTCCAGAAGGGAAGGCTTGGGATGCCCAAAGCAGCTTCAGAAATCAGGACTGGCTGGTAGGAGAGTTCCCCTGGACAAAAACTTGGAACCGGTGGGTGGACATGACTGCAGAGTAGATTTCTTGTATACTTGAGAAAGAATTTTCTCTCACCCACAGCTGTTCAACAGGAGAATTCGCTGCTTTATAAGGTGGTGAGTTCCCCATGCTAGGAGATAATCAAGCAGGACACGGACCCCATATCAGAAATATGATGTGGAGGATTCACACAGTGCTGAAGGGTTGGATAAACTAACTGTGGAAGGCCCTTCCCGTGGGCAGCTTTGAGAGGGATGCCTCAAGTTCAAGGGCAAGTGTTTGGTTTCAGGTATCGCTTGGCTTTCTGCCTGCCCTTCCACTGTACAGACCCCTGCTTTGTTCCCTGTCTGTGTCCTATCATCTCCTCCACACCATGTTGGAGTGTCATTCCTTCTGCCCTAAGGAGAGCATGATTCTTTCTAAAGGATCACTTTTCTTTCTCAGTTCTGAGGCTCACTTTCCTCAGGGGAATGCCTGGGGCAGAGAAGAAAGAAGCACCCACTTTCCAGAGCTGTGCTAACTCCAAAGAGAAACAAGCATTACACCATCTCCCGGGCCCATGGGGACACCTGAGCCTCCTCGTCAGATGCCAGCAGCACTACAAGAGACCATTTGTATTTTTGTATCTTCCTATTTCCCTCCTGCAGACGCTGTGCTTACCTGCAGCTGCAAGGCAGGTGCATTAAAATGCCACACTTCAGGTTTGGAAAATGTCTGGGATTTATAGTTCCCTAAAGGGTTTTTGGGAGACTGGTTCTATCCATGAAAAAGAGAACTTATGCCTTGAGATAATGAAGTTTGAGGACAGAAAGCCATGCCATGTGCAATCCTCCTCTCCAAAAGCTGTGACTGATGTCCTCAATATCACATAACTCCATGCCCTGAGCAGAGGCCTATGGGCACCTTGACAAAAGTGCTTTTTGTTGCTGAGAAGTTCTGCCCAGCATGGCAGTGGATCAGAGGAAGCCGTCCACCATCAAAGCCTGGTTCAATAAGATACAAGCAGTTTATGGTTGAAGACAAACTGTCATCATGGATTAAAACATGTCTACACCCCCAATGACAATAGTTAATTTTTCTGAGAATATTGGATGAGTTGCTTACATTTCATAAATGAAGAGGAAAAAATTCTAATTCCGCCAGGCTGGATCGTTTAAGACAATCTCTGTTCTATAAACACTCTGAAGGGTAGCGTTCCCAAGATGATAGAAAATAAACCATGATTGCGTGATTCTTCTGTTGCCTTACTATTTGCTTTCTAGCCTTTCTGCCTTTCTGTGAAGAATTCTGTGCCAGCCATCTGTGATTACCTTGAATTCACCTAATAATACGTAAGCCTACTTCATCTCTTCTTGCTTTGGTACATACTATTCCTCTAACTAGAAGGATTTATCTCACAAGGATTTGTCCACTTGGCAAACTTTTCTTTATTCGTTAAGGCCCAGCCAAAATGCCAGTGCTTCTGTAAAGCCCTTCCTTACTCTCAACAAGAGTTAGTTGTTGGGAGTCTCCTTAGCTATTTGTACACACCTCTATGGTAGCACTCACCATTTAGAGTGGAGCTTATGGATCTATTGTTTTATCTGTCTTCCCTTTGGCTAGGAACTCTTTGAGACAAGGGACTGTCTCTTTAATGTTTAGAACAGAGCCTGGCACACAGTAGGTTCTAAGTAAAAGTTTGCCGAATGTGCATTGTGTACTGTATGTACAGCAACCTGGCCCTTCTCGTTTATGACTTTGAATGCGTAAAAGTGAAATGTTTGATCAGAGTGACAGAAGGGGCTATTCCCTAGTAGAGGAATCCCAGTATCCTTGTTCCTAGAAGATGAGTGTATGCTCAGGATGTCAAAGGGGTACTCGGAATGGCCCCCTCAGCATCTGCACGTGTTACAGGAGGCAGGGCAGTGGGGCCAAGGCCTGAGCCTCTAGGACCGAGTGCTGGGAACAGGTCAGCTGGACCATGCTGCCCAGTACCACACCTTGCAGTGAGCTCATCAGAACTGAAGTCACACAATAGCCTAAGTCCTTGTGAAGGATCACATTTACTGGCTACCACAGGAGGTGGATCATGAGTTTGTGTGCTGATTTGTTCATTCCCCATTTAGGAAAGGAGATAAGTTTTCTGTACTCTGAGCTCTCAGACCTGGAATGTCTGAGGTTGAACACATCATGATTTCCTGATTCTCTTCTGGGTTTGCAAAGGATCCAGAAGCATCCTTTTTCCTGACGGAATGGGGTTTGGAGACCTACAATGGGTCACATGGAGATCCTTTGAGAGACTCTAGCCTGGCGTTTAGTGTCCTCCATGATTGGAATCCAGCCTTCCCCTGGTCTCATCTCACTACTGCCTTCCTGTGTCCCGTATCCAAGCACTGCCTACGTTCCTGCCCAGGCCGACCCTCAGCCATTGAAGATTGGGGCGCTTAGCCTCGCTCCTAGCACTAGAACCAATTCTGTTCCCAGTTAGGAAAATTTAGCGCTCTTTAGATCAGTACCTCAGTGGTGCATACTCATGGCACGGTCCTAATAGAAAGAGATCGGCAGGAAATGGAACAAGAGCTAGACACCTACTCCATCACCATCCAGCCAATTAGAGTCAAGGCAGGATTAGCCTGGGGACAGCACAGACTTTCCTGGTGACATCAAAGCTGGGAATGATAAGCATATTTAAGAATGGAAACAAAGTGAAAGGAACCAAAGAGAGCTCCTTTGCCTGTTTTGCCATGTGAGGACACAGCAAGAAGACAGTGGCTGATGAGCCGGGAAGAGTGCCCTCACCAGACACTGGATCTGCTGGCATCTTGATCTAGAACTCTCCAGCCTTCAGAACTGTGAGAAATAAATTTCTGTTGTTCTTAACTCACTCAGTCTATGGTATTCTGTTGTAGCAGCCAGAACAAAGAAAGACACCTTCGTTAGACAGGGCATACATTCTCTGGTTTGCCACAGTCCTTGATTACTCACGTTTTGAGTTTGCAACCTTCCTCAAGGATATGAAGGAACACTTTGTCTAATGATCATTGCATTAGCTATCTATTGCCATGTAACAAATTATACTAGTCTTAACAGGTTAAAACAACAAATACATGTTACTGCACACAATTTTGAGGATCAGAAATCCAGGAGTGTCTTAGTTGGGTGGTTTTGGATCATGAGGTTGTAGTAAAGATGTTGATTAGGGCTGCAGTCATCAGAAGGCTTGACTGGGGCTGGATGATCTGCGTGGATCTTTTCTCATGACATGGCAGCTGACCTCCTCCATAGTGAGTGATCCAAGAGAGAGTGTCCAAGCTGGAGTGGTTTTTTGGTTTAGTCTCATAAGTGACACATCATCACTTCCACTGCTGCCATATTCTGTTTATTAGGAGCGGGCAACTGAGTCCAGCCCACACTCAATTGAAAAGAAATAAAGCGTCATTTTTGAAGATAAAGATATTTTTAAAACCTGTGTACATAACCACCACAATCATTAAATTGGATAATGCATGTAAAACCTTTATTGCTATATACTTAACATATAGTAAGTGCTCGATAAATGTTACTTGCAATATTTATACTGTAGTATAAATAATCATTTTCCTCTCACTGGGTTAAAATCCCATGTGTCCATCTGGTTTTCCAACCTTTTCTTCTCCATATCAAAACTTCCTATTAGTTCAGTGATAACCCAATGTCCTGTGTTGTGGTCACCTGGGCTGGGAAACTGGAGCTTCTTGGGATCAGTCAGGCACTCTGTTTGTGTTCATTTTAGCAGAGTAGTTAACTGCCCAGAGCTGAAGCCCGACTGCCTGGGTTCATATCCTGGTTCTGCCACTTATGAGCTGGTGACTTACCATAAAGCCTCTGAATTTGGTTTTCTCATCTTTAAAAGAGTGGGGATTAAAGGCTCTTCCCTATAAGCTTGTTGTGAGGAGTAAATGAATTAGTGAAAAGTGCTTAGAAAGTGCTTGCTGCCTCACAGCCAGTGTTTCCTATAGTGACTATTTAGCCCTTTCCTCCACTTTGCCAGCTGCCCAGTGAGGTCAGGCAGAGATAGCCCAAGGCAGTAATGCCCAGAGCATGGGTTTATCCCAGGACCTCTAAGATTTAGACAGAGAGGAAGTGGACACAGAAGGAACACACTTTGGAAAAAGACATGCACAGATTTGAATCAAGCCTGTGCTACTTATTAAGTATGCAATCTTGGACACGTTACTTAACATCCCAGTTTTCTCATCTATAAAATGCAAATACCAATAGCTCCTCTCAGGATTGTTTTGAAGATTAAATAATGCCTATAATGTGTGGAGTACTTTAGTGAGGGAACATAGCAGTTATTTAATAAATGTTAATTTCCTTCCTCTTCCCTTCAAATCGAGCATTAGTCTCCCAGGCATGGAGGCAAAGCAGCTGAATGGAAGCTGAGGGGCTGCACTTTCTCTCCAGCATCTCATACAATATGCCATTGGCCCCAATCAGCGGCCCCTTCTTGCTCATCTTCTTAACTCTGTTCTTACAGAGCCCAATCAACCGCAATTTTGAATCTCCTTTCCATTTTCTTTCTATGCCCTTTTAAAAATACAAGCCCTTGTGGGCCGGGTGTGGTGCCTCATACCTGTAATCCCAGCACTTTGGGAGGCTGAAGCAGGTGGATCACTTGAGCCCAGGAGTTCAAGAACAGCCCAGCCAACATGGTGAAACCCCATCTCTACTAAAAATACCCTATCTCTACTAAAAATACAAAAACAAATCCGGGCTTGGTGGCAGGTGGGCGCCTGTAGTCCCAGCTACTTGGGAGGCTGCGGCATGAGAATCACTTGAACTGAGGAGGTGGAAGTTGCAGTGAGCTGAGACGGTGCCATTGCACTCCAGCTTAGGCAACAGGGTGAACCCTGTCTCAAAAAAAAAAAAAAAAAAAAAAAAAAAAAAAGCCCTCAAGAGTTCTCCAGGTCCTAATTATTCTGGGTTTCCTCCCTTTTTCTTCCTGCTTTGGGTCATTACTGGTAGTACAAGCAGATTTTGATTCCAAGAACCTCCTCCCAAAGCCTACAATCCACAGATTTCTTTCCCATTCACTCTTTGATATCTGTCTACTAAAACCCAGGCTCTGTGAACACCTGGGCCTCCCCTTCTCTCTCAAGCAGGCACTGTGGAAAGACATGGACATTTCCCTTACAGTTCCCAACACTCCACTTCACCACTCAATCCTTTGTGGGTGATAGGAATTGATAAGCCCAGAATACCAAAAGACTTTAAATAGAGCCTGTCTGCAGAGTCCTAGGAGAACTGTGGACAGTCTCTGGAGACCTCCCAAATACCCCCAAAAAAGGCAAAAGGGGGTCTGTGTATGTAGGTGTGTGTATGTCTGCACACATTTCCCATGGGGGTGCATTTGTTCACAGGAAAAGACTCCTAGGTTTCCTCTGACTCTCAGAGACCCCCAAGATGCACAGGGGAGGGAACCATGGCATCATTCCCTCCAGCCACTGGGAGAGGAAGTTGTTAGCAAGTTGTCAAGCACCCTGCTTTGACTGGAATGAATGCCTTTCCTTTGGCGGCCAAGACCCTCCCTATTTGCCTCTCCACTGATGCTGCAGTGTGGGCCAGAAACACAGCCTCTCTCTCCCTCCATCTGGTCAGAGTGCCAACTGCAGATTAGAGATCCAGAGCTCTCACCTCTGTTCTTCTTCCCTTTTGACCTCACCAAACACTTTCACCCTTAGATTAGTTGGTGTTAATCCCTCCAGACCCAACCACACTAATGCCCCAGACTGGAGTCCCGCGTGCAAATCTTTGCAATCACCGTGAGATCATCCCCACGCTTGGCTTCCATTTGCTTTGTTTGTTACCAAGCTGTCCGTGTTGCTATGTAGACTTCTGAGGAGGGAAGTTTTGTTTTCAGCTCCCATCTGGATAGTTTCCTCGTCTGACTCATCCGTACCTCCCACATGTGAATTCTTTCTCCATCATCCCTGCAGCTCTCCATAGTAACCCGTTTCATGCATTTCTCCTCCCCCGACTGCGGATGACATCACTTAATCTCTAAGCAAAGTCTCTCTCCTTCACCTCTCAAAATGTTGCCCTTCTTGATCCAGCTCTTGTGGATCCCAGGCCAGAATCGAGAAAGCCAAACACTGTTTGCGAACACCACTGACAGACCCAGCCGCTGTCATGCCAGTTCTTTGCTCTTTCAAATTCAGTGAGAAAAAAGCAATGAATGTATCACGCAGCTATCCAAGTTCCTCGGTTTCCTGCCCAGACTTTAAAGACTTTTCTCTCTAACTCTGTGGGATTGTTCAGCCCCATGGGGATCAACAACAGAGGGAAGTGGTTGTTGCTGGGTAAGGCTCAGTTGTACCCCAGGAAACTGGAACCTCTCCCACCTGGCTGTGTCCTCCTTCCCCCTCCCCTCCCCATCTCCACCACTTAGCAGTAGCCAGGAACAGCTGTCCTTGTGCCCACTGGTTCTGGGAATCTCTTTTTAATTAGTTGACATTTGCATCGTGGTCATGGTCAGTGTGCTCTGCCTACAGAAGGTCTAGCTTTCCCCTCCTGTTTCCCCAGCGTTTCAGAACCTGCTCTCCATCCTTCATGCCATCTTCCTTCATCCAGAGTGAGGTCCCCTTTCTTCATTTCGGCTCTGCTGCTGTTTCTGTCCTGCTGGTCTTTCTCCCACTGGGCCTCCTTCCTTCTCTCTTTTCTTTGCATCATTCCCTCCACTCTGCAGGGAGATACCTTGTTGAAAGTGGTTTTCTAGGTTCATTCACCTTCCTTTCAAGTGCAGTGGCCACCTGTATTTGCCACACATCAATTGGCCCTTGCCTCACATAGGAACACCTGAAGCTCCCTGAGGTCCCTGACGTTGCCTCCTCACCATCCTTATAGGTTCTGGGTCTCAGTTTCCCCATCTCATGGGATCATTGTGAAGACTAAATGAGCAAATGTGGGTGAAGCCCCTAGCACAGGTCCTGCTACATATGCAGATTAAATGGGCTGATACAGATGAAGCACAGGCCCTGTCACACAGTGAGCACTGAAGCAGGCCAAGGCCACCTGTCTCCTTTTCTTCTTCCTGTTTCCTCTCGGCTCCCCTGCTCCTGATTGGACACGATCACTTCATTACCAATCACCAGGCTGTCCTCTGTGGCTGTCTTGGGCCAGTAGCATTGTAAACTTGTCACAGAGGCATGGGGACCCCAGCCATGCCCAACGTTCCAACTGTGGGACCTCACAAGGCTCAGGTTGACAGAGCCTGAACTTTACTTGAGGATGGGTGCCTGGCACTGTGTCATCCACATTTTGGCTGAATGAGTGAATGAATATTCAGGAAAGATGATAACCCCAGTTCTGAAGCTGGAGATCAACTCTGCCTGATACTGCAGGGCTGAGTCTGTGTGCTGAGTTGTCTTCAGACTGGGTCCCTAACAGCATGTCAGACCCTGCTTCCTGGCCAGGCCAGCCCAGCCTCTCACCTGGGTGGTCTATGAGTCATTTCCATGGTAAGAGCATCAGGCCTGGCTACGCTAACTCACAATGTCCAGGGGAAGTGAGGAACCATTACAGTGCCAGGGAAAGCCAGGATGTAGTCAGGAAGGGATCAAGAATGGGGGCAGAGGATAAGGCCCAGCCTGTCAGTACTACCTCTAATTTCATCTATCCCTGTCCTGGATGCTGTCTCAAGCATTGGGCCAGGGCCCTTGTTAGAGACCCAGTGTGGCCATGATTAAGGCTGGGAGCTTTAGTGAGGAGCCCATGACTTGTGTTATTTGGAGGGGAACAACATAAAACAAAAACCTCCCCTCCTTAGGTTTCTAGAGTGGGCCAGTTCCTTCTGCTGCTACAGTAGAGTTTGTAATTAAGAAATTGATGAAAAGTTCTTCCTGACATTTCAGTTCATCTCTTGGAGACCTTTAGGTGGGAGGAATCTAAACAAAGCTTCCTTATGACTTCCTAATGGTTTTTTTTTGGCCCATCTTCTAAGGCCCTCTCAATCTCTCTACCACTCACTTGTCTAACCTCCTCTCCCAAATTGAATTTGTGTCCCTACACTCAGCCATAGCCCACATCTGTTACTCCTTCCCAAGCATGTCATGCACATTCATCCTTCTAGCCTTTATTCATTCTGTTTTTCTGCCTGTGATGGTTTTTTAATGCCCCCTTTATCCTCCTAGGAAAGCCCCTTCATCCATCCATTGAGACAAATGCAAGTAACATTCTGTAAAACTTGCCCTGGAGCCCCTGCAGAGGTTGTCACATCCCGCACTGTATTTCCATAGCACCTTGTGACAACCACTTTTAGAACATATTTCAATGCATTCAAGTTACTGGTTTAATTCTTTCTTCCCACTAAACTATGAGTTTCTTAAGAGGTGGATACTGACTGACTCCCCATCTCCGCCACTTAGCGTGAGGCCTGCTGCACGCTCAGTGCTTAGTAAATATCCACCAGTTGAACACATGAATGAAAGGAACACAAACAGGACATGAAGTGAGAAGGAGCAATATTTTTGATATTTGGAGGCATATCTATCAGGGAAGTAATATTTCTTGAGTTTTCTAAACTAAATCTCATGAGAGGACTGTGATGACGTCTGTTCCTGAAATAGAGGGATGTGGAAAAAATCAATAATGCTGAAAGGCACAGTGAGAAGATGGGCTGACAGTCTTTGGCAGTCTTTGGAGGGCAGCTCCTGAGTGAGGTAGGTTGTCCATCCCACCTGTCCTGGTGTCTCTGAGCTAGCTGTTGATGTTCCTCTACTGGCAGCCCATGTCTGGCATTCTGATAGCATCTCAAGGACCTGGGTCTCTGCCTTTGGTGGCTTTAAAGGAAGAGAAAAGCATATGCAAGGAGAGCAAGGAAGCCCACATGGCCTGGGCAGGGGCTTAGGAACAGGCTGATATTGGCAGTTCATGTGGAAAGCTGGCAAGGGCATGCCTTTAGCCTTAGACTCTGTGCTTAAAAGCAAACAAACATAAAAATACATAAAGTTTCCAGAAGTCAGTTTGTTTTTCTACATTTGGGATCTAGCAGCAGCCTCAAACCAGACTCAAGCAGTTAGTAAACTCTCAGCCCATTTAGGATCCCGGGAACATGGACGGTGGCCCACCTGGGACCAAAGCCTGGATTTAAGAGTCTCCCTCAATACCAATCCCTTCCAGTCCCATCAGCAACCCCAGGGCTGATAAGAAAGGTTTTGTCTTGGGGGGCAGTGCTGGCCTACCCCACACCCAGACCCCATGGCTGCTGTTTCAAGTCTGAGGCTGGGTGTCCCCAAACTGACGGTTGGCCCCACCCACTTTGCTGCTGGACTGCCTGCTCCCATTGTCTGGACAGGCCCTGCCCTGCCTTCTCATGCTTTCTACTCTTGTTTCAGTGACCCTCGGGGACTGAGCATACAGAGGTTGTAAGAGAGGTCGGCAGGGACATTTAGGAGGAAAGATGGCAAAGTCTGACTGACCTGCCCCATGATCCCTGGGATGGAGCCTGCTGTCCTTAGCCATATGACTTTAGGAAAACATCTTAGCGTTGCTCAGCCTCCATTTCCTTATGTTAGAATGGCTAATAGTATAGTATCCATAATAATAGTATCCATAATAATTACAAATAAAATTTAAAAAACTGTCTGTAATGCTGTTGAACTTGCAGAGTCCCGAAAGGATTGAATAGGGATTGTGTGTGAAACAAACCTGGTGAGCCCATGTTCACCATGTGTCAGAACCTGTGCCAAGTGCTGAAAACTTCAGAAAGTAGGTTCCACATAAACAGTGACTTTTGTTCTTTTTTCTTTTTGAGACGAAGTTTTGCTTTTGTTGCCCAGGCTGGAGTGCAGCGGTGATCTTGGCTCACTGCAACCTCTGCCTCCCGAGTTCAAGCGATTCTCCTGCCTCAGCCTCCCGAGTAGCTGGGATTACAGACATGTACCACCACGCCTGGCTAATTTTGTATTTTTAGTAGAGACAGGGTTTCTCTATGTTGGTCAGGCTGCTCTCGAACTCCTGACCTCAGGTGATCTGCCTGCCTTGGCCTCCCAAGGTACTGGGGTTACAGGTTAAATGGTGACTTTTTAACTTCAAGGTAGTTCTGAGGCTTACCAGTGGGCCCATCAGCTTCTTTCTTGGTATTTTCCAGAGAGGTCCTCAAAACCTTTGTTTGAGGATTTCTGTCCCACGTGCCATGAATCCATGGAGTCAATAAACCTCTATTGAATGCCAGGCTCCAGCTGGGCTCTCTGGATACAGAGAAGGGTAAAACTGTAGGTCCCTCCTCGAGGAGCTCACAGTCCAGTGGAACATTCAATGCATCAGCACAGTGAGGGATACAGGGCCAAAGGGCAGAGGAAACCAAAGGAAAACAGTACTAAAGTCTTCCTGGAGGCGTTTAAATGTTGGTCATTAGAAAGCATTGAGCCAAGACATGACTCATGCACTCATTCATTCTTGTGATACATGCTTATGAAAACGAAACACATGCCTGTAGCACCTCTGCCATGTGCCAGGCTCGATGTAGCAGATCTGTCAGGGCTGGGGTGTGGCTCTGGCCTTACCTCTTAGGTGTGCACAGCGCTTCCAGTTGCCCAGATACCTGCTTCTCTTTACCTGGGGACTTTCTTCAAAATCCTGGAACATTGCTTTGCCTTGCACAGAACAGGCTGGATGTGTTGGAACTTAACCTGCCCCTGGAGCAGTCCTTAACCAATGACTGCTGGGATCGATATATAAACACCCTGGCCCCCTCTTCCTAGCCTCATTTTGCTTATTTGTAGGATGGGCCTAAGAATATAAAGGTTTCTGCCTCAGGGGATTGCAGTGAATGAGAAAAAAGATAGCATTAGCCTTCCTTTATTTTTTCATCTGCCTTAAATCAGAAAGTGAGGCTGGCATGACATTTGTAAGGGCCTAGCACAAAGCCTGGGTGGGTGCTCCCTCTTGCCCTTGGTCCCGTAGAAATGTATTAAGAGCACAGAATTTGGAGCCAAAGTGCTGAACTTGGAATATAGGCTCTACCACTTGCTAATTATTTAACCACACTTCAGTTTTCTCATCTATAAAATGGGTTACTAGTAGTACTTACCTAATAGAGGGATCATAAGGGCTAAGTGGCAATACAAATAAAGATCTTAGGAGTACCTTGCACATAGAAATCACTGTTAAGGGGCTGTTAAATAAATAGATGCAGGTTGAGACGGGAAGGGGTTGGAAATTGAATTGGAATGGCTAGGTGGTAAGTGGCCCTTGAGGAGCAGCAACTGTGTCCTGCGCCTGGGGAAGTCCCAGGGCAGTTTGCTGCAGGGCTGGCTTTCTCAGAAATGCAGGACAGAGGGTGAGAGCTTGCGCCTGCCCTAGGGACCTTCCTTTGGAAAGGAGGAAGGGAGCAAAAGAGTTCAGACTGATGAGTAGGTAATGGCACCAGCTGTGAAGCACTCACAACATGCCAGGCATTGTCTTGTGGATTTCCACAGCGACCCAAAGAGGTAGAGGAGAGAACTGAGGCTCAGAGAGTTTAAGTCTTATGCCCAAAGTCATGGTAAATGGCAGAGCTGGGGATTACATTGAGGCCTGTCTCTCCCTTAAGCCTCTGTTCCTACTGCTCTACTTGACATATTTCAATAAAGAAAGAAAAATGAGAAGGGCAGGAGAACACCTGGGTTCTGCTTTGTCACTGGTCCTTCATGGAACCCCTCCCTTTGAGAATCCATTGCTGGAAGGTGTTTTGAAGCAGAGAAAAAGGGCCTTCCACCTCCGTACTGACAAGATCGGGCTGGGGTATAAATACATGTGTGAAGCCCGCCAGGTCTCTTGAGTCGTGAATCAGCCAGGGTGAGGCCGCTGGTCACACAGCCTGAGCAGCGGTGATTTGCAGAAGTACGGAGCTGACATACAGCCTGTGGGAGTCTTAACTCTTCCCTCAGAGGATGCTTGGAGCTGCCCTGGCAGGAGCTGGAGCTCAGGGCCTGAGGTTGGCCCTCACTGGTTGCCTGGTGTATGTTTTCTAGTTCCCTGTGTCTGTGCCCCAAGGAAAAACCAGTCCCCTTCTAGAGCTGCAGGTGAGGAAAAGCTTCCTACAGAAGCTGAGCTGGGTCAGGGGAGGTGAGAAGAATGCGCCAGGCAGAGGTAGCAGGTAGTTCAAGGGCACTCTGGCAAGACTGAGCTTAGTGCATTTGGGAGAATGACGAGCACAGAGTCTTGCAGGGAAGGCCGGACCAGGATGTTTGACCTCGTAAGCCATCAACAATTGGTGGTGGGGACTGGGGGTAGGATGGTGGTGAGCACACCCTAGAGTGATTACTCTGGCATTTACAGGAGCTTAGACTCATGGGATCTCAGAATCCTGGGAGTTAGTATTTAAGAATCAGAGACTCTAAGAATTCTAGAATTTTGAAATTTTGGATTCAAAATCATCAACTCTTGGGATCTCAGTCATGAGATTTTAGGATCATCAAATTTTTGAGTTCAGCAGCATTCTAAACTCTAAGCCTTGCACAAAAGGAGAAGCCAGCACCAAAATTCAAGTTGGCCTCTGGGTTAACTGCCAAGGGTCACTGGACCTTCCTGAGTGCTCACACATAGGGTAGGAAGACCTGGGCCTGGGCCTTCTGGAATTCCCTTTGCACAGTGGGATGTCCACACAGCTCGTTCTCAGTTCTGATATCACCTGCTATTAAACACTATTTGCCAGCAATTCCCAGGGCTTTGAGTTCTTGGCACACCCTCCCTAGAAGCTCATGGGAGGACTCTTCTCAGTACTCCTAAGCTGGAGGAGCTGGGGCTGGAGCAGCGTCCACTCCTGCCTGGACACAGCTGACATCAGTCAACCATCATGGCATTTTTAATAAGTCCTGTGATTCCTGCTGCACACCCTCCTCAGAGTAGCAGGAGTAGTTCCTGCCCTGTAAGTAATTTCACAGTGTTTGGTCCATTGCCCCACCTTTACTTTACAGGAGTTTCCTCCTCACACAGCCCCAGGAAGTACAAAGGCGAGCTGGACCTTTGCCAAGGTCATTTAGTCAGCGAAGACACTGACTTCTATTAGTTCATTATTCTCATTCCCATCTGCTAAAGTACTCAAGGTGGACGAATAGAGAGCGCGGAGTTATGGCCCTAGGGGAAGAACTTCTATTGTGCCTAAGATGCTGACTCCTTCGGAAGGCTGCTGGACAGACTGGAAAAGAGCCAAGTCTTCAGAGGCAGGCAGGCCTGAGTTTGAATCCTGCTTCTTCCTTACCTTCTCTGTTACTTGGACTATGTTCTTTAAAGTCTCTCATCCTTGATTTTTCCCATTTGCCATTTGAAGATAATAATGAAGTTATATCTTCAGGTTGCCTGGATTTGCTTTTCAGCTCTACCATCTTCTAGCTCTGTGACACCAAGCAAATCCTTTAGCTTCTCTGGGCTGTGTTTCCTAATCTATGGAAGAGAAATAGTCATGCTACCTACCTTGAGTAGCATTGTGGTTGCTGAGAGTTCTGAGTGAGTAATATATGAAGCAGGTTGAGAGCAGTCCCCAGCATCTGATAAACTAAATAAACATTGGCTATAGATATTGTTTGCAGGGTGGTAACGAGGTGAGGGTCTTAAGTGGTGCCCACCATATGTGCGTAATATATCATTGCTGAGTGAATGAATAAAGGATGGACTGATTTGAAGTGCTGAGCACAGCACACATCATGTCGTGTAGGGGAAGGGCTGCAGGACTGCAGCCTTTTGGCCCTGAGCGTTAGACCAGCTCTGGGGCTGACCTGGACTATCCGAGCTCATCATGCCCATCCTCACCCAACTCTGCACATCTCTTCCCAACTCAGACTCAGTAGCGTCAGGCTGGTAGCCCTAAATCAGCAATGGTGGAAGCATTTATACCACAGGCAGTGGCAAACATTAGAAATCAAGGTTTTTTGTTTGTTGTATTTTTGTCTTAATTTGAGAGAGAGAGGAAGAAAGGGAGACTGCGTTAAACTTTGGTTAGAACCCAACACATTCCTAACTGGCCAGGTAAACATTTTTCTATCACCTGCCACAGTCATCTTCAGAGACCAGTTTTGACCATTTTTTTTTTTACAGGATACAACATCTTAGGGAGAATAAGCCATTTTGGCACTGCTAAGAGGTTGTTTGTGGGTTTTGAGAGCCTGGCTTTGGAAACCCTGCTAAATTTGGAGTGCATATTCCTTATGGGTTTTGATGGCCATGAATGCCCTGCTGTGACACCAAAGAGTAGACTTTAAAACAGATGGGTGGGGCCTATTAGGTGGTAAATCTGGGACTTTCTGTAACTTGATAAGGCTGAATTAATGCTTGCAGCTTCCCAGGAAGATTATAACACTGTGTGCCTGAACCCTGTAGCCTGAGTAAGGGAACTATTTAAGGCCATTCCAAATCTCCTTTAGTATCAATCGACTTTGAACAAGTGTAGCTATTAAATGAGCTGGACAGAAGTGTAGCTGTTAAGTGTAGCAGACAGAAGAATGAACCTCGGGGAAGACATTTGTAAACTGCAAAGCTTGTCTGGAGTGATCTTCAAGACAGAGGAATACACACAGCGATGCTGCCCGGAGCTCTCTGGGATCCCAGGTGCCCAAGTCAGCCTCACCATCATTCATCAGCAGGACCATCTGAGTCCTGAGCCCCGACTCCAGATTCTCCATGGAGGTGGGGACGGTGACATCTGTCTTTATTTAATTTTTAGCTTTCCACTTGATGTGATGTGGATGATCAGCTAGGTTTGACAACCATTGCATCCTTATAAATAATCTCTCTTTTAAAATGTGTTGGCATAGCATTTGTGTTTCAGTGGCCCTAAATGGCTTCAGAGGAAAGCCAGTAAATCTTCTGATCTGAAGAAGACAAGCCACTTTTCACTTGGAAAGGAGTAAACACACTTTTAATCTTTAAATTAGCACCACTGGAGACAAGCAATCAATTGCACTTGTCAGTGGGAGGTGGATTAGTGGGGGTGTGGGTGGGGTGTTCACACTCCCCTCCTGGGCAACTGGAGGCATGGGGTGGCAAAGCTATAATCCAGGCTGGGCTTTGAGGAACAGCATTGAGCTAGGAAGGAGGGGTGTGGCCAACGTGGGACAAAAAGCCATGTTTAGAACAGTCCCCAACACCTGATAAACTAAATGAATAAGCATTAGCTATAAATATTGTTTGCATGGTGGTAACGAGGTGAGGGTCTTAAGTGGTGCACATCATATGTGCATAATATATCATTGTTGAGTGAATGAATAAAGGATGGATTGATTTGAAGTGACAGCTGGGAAATGACAGGGGACAGTCTAAAACATAAGACCCAAAGATGGTCATACAGAGAAACGAAAAGCAGCTGTAAAGGGAAGGACCCACAACTGAGGGCAGCAAGATGGAGCCAATGAGTTTGGAAGAATGAAGAGAAAAACTACCTGGGCAGGTGTGAGGAAGCCTTTTTCAGACTGCATTTACGTCCTTCTGTTAAGGGCTGGAACCACACATATTTGGGAGGAGATGCCTTTTTCTATTCCATTTTAAAGCCCACCATTTTATTTCGGTTGTAACCAAGGTTGGCCAATCCATCAGAATCTCACCAGGAGATCCTTGTACGAAATTCAGATTCTCTGGTCCCACCCCAGATCTATTGAATCAGACTCTTTGTTGGGATGGTGCTCTGGAGCCTATGATTTAAACAAGCTGATTCTTATGCAGGCCAGCTTCTTATTCTTGGGAGGCAGGATAGAGTGTAGAGGTGGAGTATATGGACTCTGGGGACAGCCTAGTTGGATTTAAATCCTGTCTCCACCACTTGCTACCTGGATCACTTTGTGCCTTAATTTCCTTGTCTTCAAAATAGAATGATAATAATAGGAGCTATATCCTAGGTTTGTTGAAATGATTAAATGAGATAACATATACCAAATACTTAGAATAATGGCTAGTATACTGTATTTACTGTTTTTTCTTTTATCCAATTAATGCAGAGATTGAAAAAAGAGAGAAATAGGGTCAATATTTTGAATTTAAGCCATCATACACACATCCATACACATTATGCGTATAGGTCAAGAGTTGAAAATGTAATGCTTTCAAGAACCAGGCAAGTGTGAAGCAATTGGTGGGACCCATGGTGAGTTGGAATGTACAACTGTCTTAGTTTGGCTTTCCCAGAAGCCAGGGAGATCCTGAGAAATGATTTGGGGCCAAGCCATTTATCTCGTAGATGATCCTAGAAAACTGATGAGAGAGTGGGGATGGGAGACAGAGAAGAGAAGAAAGCTAATACCATGGGCATCAATGACATGACTGCTGTGGGGACCTGGACTCCATCATCCTGGGAACCACCAGGAGACTCGGAGACTCTGCAGTATCATCCCACCTGAGAAGTGAGGAAGCTGGGTTATACTCATTTCCTATGTCTGTTGTAATGAAAGTACCACCATCTGGGTGGCTTAACCAACAGACATTTTCTCATGCTTCTAGAGGCTAGAAGTCTGAAATCAAGGTGCCAGCAGGACTATGAGGGGGAATCTGTTCCATGCCCCTCTCCTAGCTTCTGGTGCTTTGCTGGCCATCTTTGGCAGGCCTTGGCTTAGAGATGCATCACTCCAGTCTCTGCCTTCCTCTTCACATGACTTCCTCCCTCAGTCTGCATCCAGATCTACTCTTTTTATAAGGATACCAGTCATACTGGATTAGGATCTTATCCCACTGCAGTATGATCTTATCTTAACTAATTATATCTGCAATGACCCTATTTCCAAATAAGGTCTCATTCGGAGGTATTAGGGTTTAGGGTTTCAGCATATGAATTTAAGGGGATACGATTCAACTCACCCATGGGGTACTCATGCCCCCAATCTTCCCCTGAACTGATTGACAACTACTTCTGTAGATGGTAACTCCACAGCATTTCCTACTTCCTCTCCCTCTCTGCTATAGGTTGGATGTTTGTCCCCTCCAAATCTCATGTTAAAATTTGATCCTCAATGGTGGAGGTTGGGCCTAATGGTAGGCATTTGGGTCATGGGAGTGGATCCCTCATGACTAGATTAATGCCCTCCCTGGGATGGTGGGGAGAATGAGTGAGTTTTCCCTCTACTGGTTCCCATAAGAGCTGATATAAACAGCCTGGTGCCTCCCCACTCTCTCTTGCCTCCTTGCTTACCGTGTGATCTCTGCACATCCTGGCTCCCCCTCCCCTTCCACTGTTAGTGGAAGCAGCCTGAGGCCCTCACCTGAAGTGAATGCTGACACTACGCTTCTTACAAAGCCTGCAGAACCATGAGCCAAATAAACCTCTTTTCTTTGTAAATTACCCAGCCTTAGGTATTCCTTTATAGCTACACAAATGGACCAATACTCAATTCCTGTGTCTCTCCTACCACATGCCTTTTAGACATCCAGTAGCATGGAAATTCTATAAGGGCTGTGTCTTAGTTTGAGCTGCTATAACAAAGTCCCACAGACTGAGTGGCTTATAAAAACAGACGTTTTTTATCTCAGTTTCAGAGGCTGGGGGTCTGAGATCAGGGTGCCGGCATGGTCAGGTCCTGTTGAGGGCCCTCTTCCAGGTCACAGACTGCTCACATTTCATTGCATACTCACATGGCAGAAAGAGGAGAAGAGCGCTCCCTGGAGCCCCTTTTATAAATGCACTAATCCCATTTATGAGGGCTGCTGTGGTTCAAGTATTTCCCCTGCAAAATTTAGGTGTTACCAGTGTGAAAGTAGTAAGAGGTGTGGCCTTTTCAGAGGTGAGTAGGTCATGAGGGCTGCTTCCTTGTTCATGAGATTAAGGCTTTTTAAAAAGATGATTCTTGAAGCTTTAGGCTAGCTTGCCCTCTGCCTGCTGCCACTTGAGAACACAGCAAGAAGGCCCTTACCAGACACCAAATGCTAGCACCTTGATCTTGGGCTTCCCAGGCTCCAGAACTGTGAAGAAATAAATTTCTGCTCTTTGTAAAGTACTCAGTGTCAGGTATTCTTAGTTATAGCACTACAAAACAGGCTAAGATAATAGCTCCACCCTCATGACCTAATTAATCTCCCAGAGGCCCTATCTCCTAATACCATAACATTGGGGGTTAGGATTTCAACATAATCAATTTTGGGAATAAATAAACACTCCGTCCATTGCAGACTGTCTTGTTTACAGTTATAATCACAGCAACTAGATCAGTACCTTGTTGAGGTATGATCAAGGCATGCCAAAGATTATTATTCCATGAAAGGACTAACAGTAAGTGTATTAGTCTATTCTCACTCTGCTATAAAAAACTACCTGGGACTGGGCAATTTATAAAGAAAAGAGGTTTAATTGACTCAGAGTTCCACATGACTGGGGGCTGGGGAGGCCTCAGGAAACTTACAATTATGGCAGAAGGTGAAGGAGAAACAGTCACCTTCTTCACAAGGTGGCAGGAGAGAGAGACAGAGAGAGACAGAGAGAGACAGAGAGAGAGAGAGAGAGAGCGAGAGAGAGAGAGCAAGTGTGAGCGAGTGCAAGGGGAAGTGCCACACTTTAAAACCATCGGATCTCATGAGAACTCACTCACTATCATGAGAACAGCGTGGGGGAAACTGCCCCCATGATGCAATCACCTTGACATGTGGAGATTACAATTTGAGATGAGATTTCAGTGGGGACACAGAGTCAAATCATATCTGTACGTGCTCAATATTTGTTGAATGAATGAATGAATGAGTGAACTCTCCCTTCATTTCTATGTCCACAAAACCTAGAGAAGATGTGTGAAATGCTCATCTGAACCTTGAGGGAGAGATGAGGAACTCTGCCCAGTTCTCTACAGCAAGCCTAGGAAGGCAGTTTTACAAAATGCCTGTGCACCTGCCTTCCAAAGAGCAAAGCCCCATTAGGCATCAACTTTCAGATCCTTTAGTTTCCTTTATGCATGAGATCAGAGTGTCCCATTAAGTGCTTAAATCAGATTAACAGCCTCTATGCCAGACCTTTCTGGCTCAGCCTGCTAGTAGTTGTGGAGCCAACCACTTTTTATAGAAGCAGTGGAAGGGGATAGATGAGGAGGGGAGAAGGGCTCTGTTTGACCACACTGGTGAATCCCCCGTGTTTCCTTGGCATCTAAGTCTGAAGAAATGAGAGCTGGCAAGCAGCCTGCCCTGAGCAGACCCTGAGAGGAGGCTCCCTGTGGGGATGTGGAGAGTGGCCTGTGACCTCCCAGGAGTGAGTGGTGCTTCATCACTGCTTCTGGTAGTGCTGGTTTACAGAGGTCCCTCCGATGTCAGGAGATCAGGGATTTGTGGACAGTAGGAGAGCGCTGAAGTAGCAACATAAGCAGGATGACACCTGGCCCCATGCAGGGTGCAAATTGTATTTCTCTGTCAACACGGGCTATTGACAGCTCCACATTGACTCTAGATCTGAATCACAGCAAGCAGACTCCCTGCCTCCTCTTTCTCCAACACATTAAAACAAGCACAAAATATACCTTCCCTTTTCCTTCCACAATTATGCTCCTGTCCTAACCCACCAAGATACTTTATTAAATATTATTTATAGAAATTAAAAATCAATTAAAGATAGCTTGCATAGGGAAGAAAAGGTAAAAGTCAATCAGGTTTTAAATTTGAACCAGAAAATCAAAGGTTTAGCAAAGATAGGGCAGCAAAAATCCTGATAAAATCTTTGTGATTAGTCATTATATTTGTCTTTGAGCTTCCTGGCAGCCTTAGCAAGAAGGCAAATATGATGGGCTGGGTACTTGTGTTTGGATGTAAGAAAAAACACAAGTTCAACTCCAAAAACACAATCTTTGGAGCTAAGAAGTTCTGAGAGATATTATATGTGAACATGCATGTGTGTTTGTTTATGTGTATATACAATAGTTAATAGTCAATATATATAGTATACAATGGACAGTGTCTTGGAAAACAGTTTTCCAGTCAATGCAGAAGTACTTTTGAGATAGTTCTTTCTTGCTTTGGCACCTAACAAAGATGGAAAGAAAACATGAAAACCTAATTAAGTAAAGGTACTTTACAAAGACAGAGGCAGTATCATCTAGGGTATTTCAAGGCATTTTTTTTCTTCTTTGTTTTCTTTTTTGGATAGCAGTTGTTTGGTTGGGGCTAAGAGAATTCCCTCTTCTAATCAGCAGCACATGTTTGGGATGCAGCTGACTGGGGATGGAATTTTTTACTATCTGGTCCACCAGAAGCCTTTACTCCAGCTCAGTGTTGACAGAGCTCAGAGGTACAAAGGGGCAAGTAGCTCCTATAGGAAGCAAAGATTTTCATTTCTTGCTACCACCCCTCAAAGCTCATTCTTCCTCTGACTGCATTTCCTGTGCATCAGGAGTTCACAACCTTATTTTAACCCCAGCACCAGACCAGAACAATAGACAATGTTTATTATAGCCATTGTGTATAACAAACCATTCCAGAAGTTATGGTGTGAAACAACCACCATCCATTGGCCCAGAATCCTGCAATAAAGGCTGGGATCACTGGGCAGCCTGTCTCTGCTCTACACAATGGCTCTCCTGGTCAGTTGCAATCAGCTGGTGGCCCGACTGGGGCTGAAGGATCCACGAGGGCCTCACTCACCTGTCTGGGGCCTTTGTGGGGTGGCCTAAATGACTGGGCTGGAGCTTCCTTAGTTAGGGCAGCGAGAGAGCAAAAGCAAAAGGCTGGAACTTGCACAGGGTCCCTCCTGCTGTGTCTTGCTGTGTCAAAGTCCAGCTCAGACTCAGTGTGTGAGGCGGCCACACAAGGATGTGAATTTGGAGAGGTGAAATTCATGGGAGACCATTTGGTAGCAATCGTCCTCAGCCTCCTCCCATCAATACCTTAGTCACAGTAGGTATTGACAGGAGTCAATTGGCAGGAGCCTCACCTGAGGGTTGAGGAGGCAGAGAAGGGGACAGGTATCTCTCTCATGGGGAAGGGTGGGAATTTATGTCAGGCCATTTGGTACTAGCCCAGTTCTCACTCCAAATTCTGTGCACTCAGCACTTAACTGCCCCCATCAAAAACCCAAATATCAGACTTTATGAGCTCTATTTAAATTTTTCAAAAAGGATATATGAGGAATGGACCTTGGAAGTGATAAAACAGTAAATGTTTTAAGAAGCCTCCTGGCAACGGTGCTTGAAGGCCTTGTAAGTGTGAGACACACTGAGTTATGCTGCTCCATGGCCAACGTCCTGACATTTGTGGGACAGTGGCCTCTTCAGGCAGCTGCAGACCTCAAGATTCAGAGATCTTGAGGTCATCTTCATATGGACTGCAGTGAGATATAAAGCATGTCAGTGGCAGCCCAGAAGTCAGTCAAGTTTTCTCCAGGCTGGAATGAGGACACTGACAGCCCCCACCAGCCCTAGCTTAGGACAGGAGTCACACTGTTTAAAAGGATTACTTGAATGACAAGAAAGGCCATATCCTCATCACTTTTGCAGAAGCTGGAAACCTGGAAGGGCTGGATTAGAAAACCACTGGGTAATGAAATCGGGGGACAAAAACATTTTGACATCCAAAGAAACAGTGGAAATCTTTAGAAAGGCTGATTAAATAAAAGTAAACATAAGATTCTTTGTTATCACTCAAAGCAGGCACTCATATGTGCACACACACACAAGCACTTGCACGTGCACCTGCATCCACAGAGATGGGATGGAGGAGGCCTGACTTAGTAGCACCATGTAAAAATAATTTGTAAGTATATGTTAACAGTAAGCTTAATTTGAGACAAAAGTAATCAAAGTTGTTGTGACTTTAGATTATATTAATAGGAACATAGATTCTAGATTAAGGGAGGTGATTTGTTTCTTCTATTCTGTATAGCCCAGTTTACTTTAGAAGTATTAGGTCAACTTCTGCATAATACGAAAGGGTTCGAGAAAAACTAACTTAATTAGAGGGAAGTTTAACATGATTAGAGAATTTGAAATCGTGAGATATGCGGAAACACAAGGAGGAACTGAAGCTATTTGACCTAGAGAAGTCCTTAACAAGGACTTAAGAATGGGTTTCAATTCTAAAGCGTTGTTATGTGGAAAGAGGGACTTGATCTGTCTTCTGTGTCTCCAAAATAGGTCCCATTGGACTCATGAGTGGAAGATTGAGGGACCCTGGCATTTCAGGTCAAAAGAAGGAAGAACATCTAATAGTTGAAGAGGCCCTCTAAGGAATGGATTGCATAGATTTCCCTTTTACTGCAGGGGCTGGATGATCACTCATCAGGCAGACAGAGGGGATTCACACCTTGGGATGGATGCTTGGTTCAAAAGGAACTTTAGAATTCTGTCCAACCAACTATAAGGGCTGTCATGGGCTCTTGCCTTAGCTGCTGTGGAAAACATAATGAATGCAGCTGCAGTGCCCTCTCTTGCTGAGGGGTTCAGGGGTTGCTGCTGAGGCCTGTTTCTGTTGCTGCAGGCCTCATTTGCAGTTCTGAAAAAGCAGAGGCATCACATGCTTAGCCAGGCCTAGGACCACAGGCAGCAAACCAACACCAGCTGTTCACATGGGCACAGCTCCTGGCCATCCACTTCCTAGAAAGATGGAGATCCAGGCAGAGAGTGGATCCTGGGCTGGGGTCTTGGCAGAGGGAGCTTCCCCTGGGGGTTATAGGAGCACCGATGGAGATGGAGACCACTAAGACATGGTTTGAAAGTAGACTGTGCCACTCACAAGCTGCATGATGCTGGAGAACTTGACTAATTCTTTTGAGCTACCATTTTCCCATTGGCTTGTTGTGAAGATTAAATAGACCGTGTGTGCAGTGTATATGACCCTGTGTATTGCTGAGCCTCAGGAAATACTGTATTCCCCTCTATGTTTCCCTTCAAAACTAAGCGGTGCTGGCCACTGCGGGGACCACTGAAGAAGACACAGGGAGGGGAATGGGCCCCCCAGCCTTTCTCTGGGGATCAGTTCACCCTAAAAGAGTGACTGTTGTGATTGCCCCTTCTGCCTCCTGACCTCCCTCCCATGCTAAGTCTGCATTTTCTCCCTGACAGAGGAACTGAAGGAGAAGCTGACCGAATATGTGGACAAGGTGAACAGCCAGAAGCCAGGCTTCATCAAAGTCGTGCGTCACAGCAAGCAGGAAGGCCTCATCCGCTCCAGGGTCAGCGGCTGGAGGGCGGCCACTGCCCCTGTGGTGGCACTCTTTGATGCCCACGTGGAGTTCAATGTGGGCTGGTAAGTGCCCCTTGGGAGAGGAGGAGGAGTCCCAGTGGGATCTAGGGCTTCGACTCCAATAGTGCAAAGCATGCTGGGATCTTGGTCATAGCCTAAGAGATAATTCTGGGAATGGGTGAAATGTGGGTGTGTGAGTGAGCCAGGCAACAAGGCTGGAACTTTAGAGTTTGAGGTGTGGTAGAGGGGAGGGGGTACCCAGGGGTCAACGGGTCAGCACACAGTGCCTAATAGGCATGGTGACATCACATGTGACTCTGGCTGGCAGAGTCATCAGGGAAAAGGGTACATGCTAAGGGCAAAGCAGAGAGTGCCCGGCTAAGGACAGGGTTCCAACGCCTAGGAAAGGAGAGCTGGGCCAAACATGAGGCAGAAGCCCAGCCTCACAGCCAGGGCCAACACCAAGTGGGCAAAGGTGGGGGAAGCATGCCTAATGTTGTCACAGGTACCCCGGGCTTTCCCACTGCCAGATCGGAGGTAGCACGTAATCTCAGATTCTCCCTATGGTGAAACTGTCTAAGAAAATCTTTCTTTCTCTGGTCAGAGCTGCTCAGATGCTGGGGGAAAGGGACCAGACAGAATGCCCCAGTGGCTGCAACCAGCCAGGAATAGAGTGGCAGATGCAGACCTCCCTGCGGGGCTGGAGGGCACAGTGCCACCTGCTGTGTGTAACTTTGCCTGGGCCTGGGAGACACAGGCTCTGGCGATGACCATGAGTAGCTGGGGCAAGTAGGTGGCCACCCTTTTATCAATATGCCTGTTGTCACTGGGGTCTGCTCTGCTCCCCAGACTCCACAGTGCCAGCCTCTGCCTCCAGGGAGTGGGAGAGGAGGACACTTCAGCAGGCAGGGCGTGCACGCAGCCTGGCCTGGATGCTGCCATAACAGGCCCAAATTAAGGCTGCAACACAGTCCTTTTTTATAGCTGAAGTCCCTGCTTGCCATTTGTGACTATTTAAACAGAATTTTCTTTGGATTTATGGCCAGGATAGGAGAGGGACACTTACTATTTCAAGCTGATTTGAATAAACAGTTATACACCAAATGTATTATTAATGAGAAGCTTATCATTCCTGTCTGCAAACACATTACTCGCCTGGTGCCTGCAGGGGCTTCCCGGCTCCCTGGGAAAGCCCAAATGCCCCACCCCTCCTTGGGTGGTTGGGGAACCCTTCTGGGGGGTGGATGTGGCATAGCTGGCATTCCAAGGCAGCATCGCATAGTTGGCGGATGTAGGTTTGTTCTCACCTCCTAGTCTCTGCCATCCTCATCTGTCTTTTCCTCCAGATAGATACATAGAATTTTAGCAAAATCAAAGCCCAAGGTGAAAGCTTCTTCTGGACCCTCAGATCTATTTCTTTCTTCTCTTTCTTCTTTTTTAAGTTTTGATTTTTTTTTTTTTCTAATGGAGAAAGGGAAAGTGAGCAGGAACAAAGCTGGCTGGAATAAGAATCTCTCAGCTCAACTCTGGATATGCTGATGGAGTGGGGGAGCCTCTTGCCATCCGGGAAATCCTCAGGGAACGGGAAGTTGAACAGGGGCTCCTTCCCAGAAGGCAGTGCACCTCTCCATCAGAGGAGATGGGCAGGCTTTCCTTCCTCTTTCTGCTGGGGAAGGACCTTCGGGAGATGCTACTCTGGATATTTCCACCTTGGAAATGGTTACCCCCTCTCTGGCTGTCTCCTCTCTGCCCAGGGCTGAACCTGTCCTCACTCGCATCAAGGAGAACCGGAAGCGGATCATCTCGCCGTCCTTTGATAACATCAAATATGACAACTTTGAAATAGAAGAGTACCCGCTGGCTGCCCAGGGCTTTGACTGGGAACTGTGGTGCCGCTACCTAAATCCCCCCAAGGCCTGGTGGAAGCTGGAGAACTCCACAGCCCCAATCAGGTAAAGCAAATCTTTACCTGTGGGTCTCTGCTTTGACCTCCAGGCTAGGAACCCCCTACTGGCCCAATGCTTATTCTCCAACTTGAGCCCCATCGTGGGGATGACAGGGGTAGGCAGGGTTGAAAGGAACTGCAGTCTGATCTTCAGTCACTGCCATGGGCTCTGAAGATCTCAGAATCCATTCACAGCCTCAAAGTGACCCATTTCCACACATCACTGTGTCTGGGCGCCAAGCACTGTGCTCCAGATTGGGGATCCAGAGTGATGAAGATTTGGTTCCCACTCCCAAAAGCCTGGAGTCTAGTGAAGACAGACAAAATCGTTGGAATAGGAACATTATTCTACCATGCAGGCAGAAACTGCATTGAAAGTGGAGAAATGCTTTTCAGAGGATAGCATTTTCACTTGTTTTTGAAGGCGAGTAGAAGATGGCTAGGTTGGGGAATGGACGTCCATATGCAAAGTTCACGAACACAGAGAAGGTTCGAAGTGACTAGAAGTGGGAAGCCAGCCAACAGCCCCAGGTAGTGAGGGTGGAGGGGCTGAGAGGCAAGACCAGACCCCACAGGACAGCGTATACCTTGGTGATATTTGAATGTTATTCTGTAAGACTCAGACAAAAGTGACTTCATACTGTATTTCAAAGGTCCCAAGTTCTTTCCTGCCTTTGCTGCCATCTTCCTGGACTCATGAATGACTGCCCTGCGCAGTCTTAGCTTTTAAGGTTCAGGACGCCTCCAACAGCTGTCTCCACTGGTTTTTATTTCTGTCTATGTTTGTTTTTGTTTTTGTTTTTGTTTTTGTGGCGGAGTCTCACTCTGTCGCCCAGGCTGGAGTACAGTGGCGTGATCTCGGCTCACTGAAGCCTCCACGCCCCACCCCCAACCCCGAGTTCAAGTGATTCTCCTGCCTCAGCTTCTCAAGTAGCTGGGATTGCAGGCACCTGCCACCGTGCCTGGCTGATTTTTGTATTTTGTAGTAGAGACAGGGTTTCGCCATGTTGGCCAGGCTGGTCTTGAACTCCTGACCTCGTGATCTACCTACTTCTGCCTCCCAAAGTGCTGGGATTACAGGCATGAGCCACTGAGCCCAGCCTATTTCTGTCTATATTGATGATACAGTGGGTGTCTTTATGCTCCCTGCAAAGTTCTGCCCGTTACAAAACAGAAGGCACCAGAAGGTGGCCTAGGGCACAGTTTTTGGAGTTAAAGAGATTAGAAGCTCACGTTGTTTTGTATTACATGAGGGAGAAAGGGTATGAAAAATTTAATTGAAAGTCAGTCATTATTACTTAAGATCACATTTTTCCTCGCCAGAAGAAAAAAATATATAGTCACACTTAAAATGGAATAGAAGAAAACACCAGCTAACTTTCCTGAAGTTGCCTGTTACCTACTCTGCTCGGCCCCTGCCACAATTTTGTGTTGTTAAACATTTGCTGAGAGTCTGCTATGTACAAGGGTCTTTTACATGCATTGGCTCATTTGATCATCATTATAACCTGTTGACCACTCGTGTCTCATCCCTGTTTTACAAGATGAGGAGAGCAAGACTGAGAGAGGAGAATGGCCCTGCCAAAGGCTCTGGGCGGTAGAGCCAAGATCCACCCACGGAAGCTAGACTCAGTGGCTAGTTTTCACCCCTCTATTGTCCACTGTTGAGCTCAGAACTGGTGTAGCTGTTTTCTGCTCCTAGGCCTGATGAATGCTGTTGAAGGGAAATATGCCCCCATGCAATGAGCATTCCTGCAGAAGACTGCATTGACATTAACTGTTTCTGTTCTGCTCATCTCTAACTGTATCAGTCCAGTCTGAATCAGCAAGCTGGCATTCCAGGTCCTTGCCAGACAATGTCATCTCAACCTCAAATTTTCTATCACTCAATTTTCATCAAAAACTTGGTTGAGGGAAATAACTTTTATGGAAGATTTTTGGAAGAACATTCCTGGTTTTATTCCCAGATGAAGACAGCTCCACAGAAAGCTGTGATTTATACAAATGTATCTTGCCCATCCGAGCTCCCTTTGCTTTCAAGCTATACTTTAGTGCTCTGCCCACACGTGGCGTAAGTCATAAAAAGAGCCCAGCAGTATCTTCTAGTGTATTCTAAAGAGATGTCTTTGCGATGGCTGTTCCCTGAGTCACCAGGTGACCCCATTAAGAAAATCCACGTGAGAAATTTCTTTCAAACTGACTGCCAGTCAGAGAAAGCCTTGCTGTCCCCAGGGAATCAATTAATATGACATTTTCACATGAGAACTGTACATTTTGTTTCTAAGACCATGTATGTTCTTTCCACTTTGACCAACAGGAAACTCAAAGGCAAACTTTCATGTCTACTTTAAGAACAATTGAGAGAGGACCTTGGTCTGCACATGCATTCCAATTTGTTGCAATCTTTAGGTCTGTCTAGACATTTATCTATTTATGGTTTTCTATGTATTTTAAATTTTCTCATAAGCTATTTCTAATCCTTTCAGGAATGAGGCAAGGTGTAAATCAATAACCCTTTCACGCTGATAGAATCCACTTAATACCCTAGCCGGTTAATAATAAACCACTGAGGTGGCCTGTGCTCATCTCAGAGTAACTGTTTCAGATTCTGTTCATTACCTGGCTTGAACTGTCAGTTTGAGGAAGGTCCCTTACTGTGTATCCTAAAAGCATTTTTCCAGCGTGCCCTGTCATATCCAACACTTAGGAATGCAGAGGCAAATGCCAAGACCCCACCACTCTGCCAGCCTGATGTTTCTGAATCATCACATATTTAAAGAGGAGATCTTCTAGACTTAGTGCACAATTGCATCTTTTTACCTTTTTAAATGACCTTTTGAGTGCCAGTTATGTCCCAGAGGCTTCAAGTGTTTTAATTTAGTCCGTGTGAGGTTAGAACGGATCCTATGTTACAGACATGGAATCGGAGGCTCGGAGACGCTAGGGAACTTCTCTTAGAGACACACATCCAGAAGGGTGATTTTTCCCAGAGAGATTACCTCTAAGGCCTGGGTTCTGTTACCTCCACCACAGCAGGGTCTCAGTCTGCTTTAGGAGTGGTAGATTAGCTTCCCAGGATGCCTGCAGGTCTGTGAGGGTGAAGACATTTAGAATAAAATGCAGTGATTTGAAAGGAAGAGAAACAGTGGCTCCAGGGTGCCAGTCTCTGCCTGAGCAGCCTCCTGTATCCGCATTCCCCAGGGAAATGGTCTGCAAAATCGCCTTTCTCCACCTTGATAAGTTTCCATTTTCAAAGACGGGTTCATTTACATGTGATTGACTGATAGTTTTCTCATCCCTGAGGAGCCTTCATTTCTCCTTTTATTCCCCCACTCCCACCAAGTCGTCCAGCCAGGCAAGGGCTAGAAATGATAGCAATAAGCAGTAGAACAATTCAGCGTCACTGCATAAGCAGTGCTCTCACAGAGAAGCAGCCCCGTGCTCTCATGCTGACTCACCTCATGTGAATCGTTCTCTGTGAGGTGCTGCACTGGGTGTCTGCACAGAGCTGGTGAGACCCAAGCTCATAGCCCTCAAGGAAGGAAAAGCCTTCCAGCTCCTGGACCCCATAGCTGTTGGCAGGTTGTTCCAGCCTAAGAACCCTGTTGAATTAGAGACTCAGGCCATGTACCTAAGCTCTGCCTGTTGGCTGTCTCCTCCTGGTGTCACACAGGTACCTTAAGGTCAGTTTTTCTACCACCAAAGCTTCTTTCTTTTGAAACCAGCTTCTTCTCCTGTGCCCCTGTATTGATGAGTGGCCCACAACCCACTGTCAGCCGAGCCAGAAAGCCAGATGGCATGCAGGTTCCTCCCCCTTTCTCACCCTTGTGTAGTTCATCTGTTTTGAAGTTCTGCTGATTTTACATCAAAATATGTCTTTAAACAATTCCTGTCTCTGTTCCTGATACTCTGACTCAGCTCTCCATCATTTTTCACCTGGATACAGCAATGAGCTTCCCAGCTGGGCCCCTCAATTCCCACCCCTTCCCCTCTGGTCAGTCACCCACAGCTGCCTGACTCTTCTCTTTAAAAAACACAGATCTGCTCACACCACTGTCTTGCTTAAAATTCCTCATGGACACCTATTTACCTGCAGACAAAATTCAAATTTTTTACCCTGCTACCCAAAGCCCTTTGCAACCTGGTGCCAGCTAATCTTTCTAAGTGGACCAAGGATGACATACAGATCCTAAGTTGGGGAAGGATAGGAAAACTGGTATGCATTCCCAAGCAGGAACAGAGACTGACTGTGCAGAGGTCAGGGTCAGGGCAGCTAGAGATACAGTCAACCTAGACTGGCAGGCTGAGCACCACTTCTCACAGCTAACACACACACAAGCACCACCCCACTAAAGCTGATCCCAGGATGGCAGCTGTCTGCCCACTGCCCGGAGGAAACAGCCTTTCTGGAGTGGTTGGGTGAGGCCAGACCCAGGGACCACTCCAGGAACAAGCCTCACACTGGCTTTGGCAGCAGAGGAAGGAAGAGCACCAGATCCTCCTGACAGTAAGGCCTTACTGCTCTTACTCCTCAGACAGCCACACCAGACAGCCTCTCTGCTCACCACTGGCCCATCTCCCCCTGCCCCTGCAGGAGCCCCGCCCTCATTGGCTGCTTCATTGTGGACCGGCAGTACTTCCAGGAGATTGGCCTGCTGGACGAAGGCATGGAAGTCTACGGAGGCGAGAATGTGGAGCTTGGGATCAGGGTGAGTGGAGTTTCTCACTCAAAGGGCTCGGCTCAGCTCCCACCAGGGTAATGAGTCTGGGGTGGAGAAATGGGGTTTAAGGTTGAGGGTTACAGACTGATTCAGAACGTCCAGTCCTGAACCCTGGTCCACATGTGTGTGATTGGGATTGGGAAGACACAGGGTGAAGCCTCTTGACTTTTCAGGAAGAAGAGGACTTCAGAACCTGCTTGGCTGGGGGAGGGAGCATGGGAGAGGTTGAGCTGCCAACTCAAGGGAACAGCCTCTTTTAAAATCAAACTGAGGTCCATCGGAGTAAGCAAAGGTGTGCTCCAGGAAGCAATAACAGGCATCGAGGGTGGCTGGACAAGAGTGACCCTGAGTCAGCTCCCTTGGGATTTCTCACTCTGACACTCTCTGTCTTCTCCACAGTGGCCACAGAACATTCCCGAACACTTTGTTAAGAGAGAGCCCGGGGAAATAAACCCAGGGTGTATAAACAGCAAGATGAAGTCAGGCTCACTGCAGGCTGCTTTCTGACCCCAGGCACTAGCCAGACACACAGCCCATTCCTGCCTCATGCCATTCTCCTGCCCCAAAGTACAGGGTTTTTTCCAACAATCAGCTCATGGCATGGATCCCCAAGAGGCTCTATGTTATTTCTCATCCTACGGGAACATTTCCTAGGCTTTCTGGCTCTTTCCCCTTGGCTAATGAAAACATAAATCTACGATGAAGCCCGCTTTCCTATCTGAGGTTCCTGTTAGGTCCCCTGGTGTTAGGCAGGAATGCGATGATGGATACAATGAAGGATCTTGTCCTGGAAGGAAGCCTGCCCACCTCTATGACCAGGGATTGTCCTTGGCAGACCCAGTATTGGAACTGCAGGGTGTCCTCCCCATGATGGCCCCCACTGTCTTCTCCATGGGGAACTCGCAGCAGTCAGCCACCCCCACACGCTCCAGGCTTGCCGATGCTTGGAAAGAACCCTGTGCCTACTGGTGTCCATAGGGATTATCTGAGATGCTCCACTTCACTGCCAGCCTGTTCACACATCCGTGCAGACCTCATCTGCCTGGTTCTACCTACTGGCCCTACTCTGGCACCTTTGGCCTTAGTGTCTGCATCTGATGTCTCCAATTCTTGATACTCAATTCCCACTGAAGGACTGTAGCGTGGATGCACCCTCCTCTAACCTCTAACCTCCTTCAACCTTCCACCCCACCAGGCAGGCAACAGTCCTTGCCCCTGACCTGAAGGGGAGATTGGGCACCCACAAGGAGCATCTTAGGATGCCTGCAATGACGTGACAGGCACTGTGTGGGGCCCGACTCACCACCCAGACTTAATGCTAGGGCTTTGAGGACTGGCGACATGAACAGCCTGTCTGAAGCTGAGCTTAGAAACCACTTCCAGACACCTGTATTCACTGAAACCCTGAGAAATTGCTTTGGAAGCAGTCAAAATGCATGGACTTATTGGGGAGCTAATGTATTCATAGAGGACAGCTCCTGCATAATCACCCTCGTTTCTGCTGCTCTCTCTACATCGGCCATTTATTCCCCATTTGCGTCCTCGCCATCTCATTTCAGCACTGCTCCTGGATAGATGCTCACCCCAAACATAATATTTTTCACGAGGAGCTGCTGTCAGGAATTCTCTGAGTGGGCCGGACCGCCTCCATTCGCTTGTGTTCTCTGGGTAAAAATGTGCAGGATTGGAGAAAGGAATTAGATTTGTGAACTCTGCTTCCGACATGTGTGTGAGTCAATCACAGAGTGCAGATTTCTGGCTTTTCCTTCCTTAGATTATAAAGTTATAAAGCTATTCTGGAGTGTGGGCCTGGGTGCGGCTCTCAAATACAAGTTAAAATGTCTCTGAGTGATTTCGTGTACAGAGTTTAAAATACAGTTTACAATGATATCTGGTTTTTTTGTGGGTTTTTTTTTTTTTCCTCCATCTCTTCCCTCTCAGTTGACAGAGATGAAGTGTCATTGGAGTTGAAGAAAGGGTGGCATTTAAAGCAGAGAACCAACAAGCTGTTAGCTGGAAAAACTGAGTACAAATGGGAGGGATGAGTTCATTTGAATTTCAGTTCCTCCTTTAAGGGTTACAGAACCACTGATCATCAGCAAAACAGATTTTCTCCTTTTGTATGGTTATTGTTATTTGTCTTTCTTTCATGTTTGATGAGTTAACTTTCCAATGGTTCGGTTTCCTCTATAAAGTAGCACACCTGCCCTAATTACACCATAGGATTGTGTATCAATATGAAAGACATCACTTTTCTCCCTTCGCTTAAGCAGAGGCAAATTATTCAAAGTCCTTACCTATCTGGAACACAGAAAGAAAGTTGTTTGTGCAACTACTAAATGCCTGCTTTGTGCCATGGGTTATATTGGCACTTACGTCATCCATCCACAAAACACCCTAAAAAGACTATTATTGTAATAGTGGGTTTTTTTCCAGATGATACTGTGAAATTAGGAGCTTATGTATATCTCAAGGTCATGTACCTTGTAAGAGGTAGAGAAAGGATTCAGCCCTAGATCTTTATGATTTGAGGACTAGACAGATATACCACAGTGATCTAGGGATAAAAGTACTTTGAGCACCATCTCAAAAAAGATATTGCAACATCCATGCAGTTATTATCTTCTACTTTATTCACATTTATGTCTACTGAGTCCCTATTTAAAGCCTTACTCTTATTTTGTGCTCTGTTTTTTGTTTTGTTTTGTTTCGTTTTGTTTTTTTCTGATTTGTAAGTCTGCACCACAATGAGAAAAAGGAAGGAGCTGCTGTGGCCAAGCACAGGGAAATGAGTGAGAAATAAGAGCTGACATTGAATAGAAAACAGAAAGATTATATAAATGATAACTGCAAAAGTGCTAGAATGCATAAGACAACATTTAAGGGCTGGCAAGGGATTGAAATTGTTGGAGACTGTTATGGTTTGAATTCAGTGCCCCCAGCCCCAATGTGTCCTAACCTCCTGTGAATGTGATCTCATTTGGAAACGGGGTCCTTGCAGATGTAATCAAGTTAAGATAAAATTGTGCTGGATTAGGATGGACCCTAATCCAACAGGACTGATGATGTCCTTATAAGAAGAGGAAAATTTAGTCACAGGCAAACATAAAGGAACGACCACCATGTGAAGGTGGAGGTAGAGATTGGAGTTATGATGTCAAAAGCTCAGGAACACCTGGGGCTATCGAAAGCTGGAACAGGCAAAGAAGGATCCTTCCCTAGAGGGTTGGGAGGGAACACAGCCCAATCAATATGTTGATTTCAGACTTCTGGCCTCCAGAGCTGTGAGAGAATAAATTTATGCTGTTTTAGGTGATCCAGATTGTGATACTTTGTTATAAGAGCCCTGGGAAACCAACACAGGGACCAAAAAAGTAAGCCAAAGTAGGAACCTGGAGAAAGGTTGAGGCTATTCTATATGGAGAACCTGGTGACATTTAAGTTTGTGTTTTCTCGACTTCATAGAATACAGAGAACAGAAAGCCAAAGGCTTGCCTTACTTCCCGTAAAGCTGGGACTCCAAAGGCCTGTTTTCTCAGTATAAAATAGAAATCCTCTCTGGAGAAAGAGCCTTTTAACCCAGGCCACACAATTCCCACAGGGAGAGTTTTAAGGAATATGAATTTACAGTTTTAAAAACATCACAAAACAGACAAGGGAAAAAGAAAGTAACAAGAGAAAACAGCAGCAATATCAGTGGAAAGCCAAACCTGACCCACAAAGTCTCCAACTTTTGAATCCATCAGACACGGAATATAAACTAGGTTATATCATACACTTAGGAAAATAAGAGATTGAAAATATGAATAAGGAGCAAGATACTATAAAAATAATCAGTCATAGTAGGATAAAAATGGAATTTCAAACATGAAAAATGTAAAAATGGCAATTAAAAGTTCAACAGATGGGCAGAATAGCTATGTGAATACTATTAAAGGAATAAAATTAAGAAACTGGAAAATAGATCTAAAGAAATCATTCAAAATGAGCCCAAGGGACCCAGAAAAAATTGTGAAAAAATATTAAAAGACATGTAGAATTGAAATTGTGGATTTAATATCTTAAAATTCCAAGCAGAGATGGTCCTTTTCTCCAGAGAGGATTTCTATTCTATACTGAGAAAACAGTATGGAGGGTTAGGCAAGAGCCATATTTAAATAAATGAGGGCTTAAAATTTTCCCAAACTGATAAAAGACACCAATCCTCAGATTTAAGAAGTCATGCCATCCAAAGTGAGGTAAACATAAAGATATCCCCATTTAGATATACCATAGAGGAACTACAGAATATCAAAGACAAATAAAAGATCTGACAGCAGTCAAAGAGAAAAGATAGATGACCTAAGTCAATAATAATTAGAATAACAGCTGACTTTTCAACTGTAACAGTGGGACCCAGAAGACTGTGATATGTCTTCCTTACACTGAGAGAAAATAATTGTCAACGTATAAGTGTATGCCCAATTAAAACATCCTTCAAAAACTAGGGTAAAATAAAGTCATCTTCAGATACACAAAAACTGATAGAGTTTGTCATTAACAAGAACTCAAGAAAATAAGTTATGAATGATACACTTCAGGCTTAAGAAAAAAGATCCCAGAAGGAAGTCTGAGACAAAAGAAGATGAGTAGCCTCAAAAAGTGGTACATATATGAGCTAATATAAAGAAATATTGATGACAAATAATACAGGGTAGTGTCTTGTGGAGTTATTAAAACTATAATATATGATGACAATAGCATATAGCTTAGGAGGGAGTGATTGGACTCAAGATGTTCTAAAATACCTACATTGTTAATGAGGATGGAAAGAATATTGTTTAAATTTTGGTAACTTAAGTAAATATGTTAGAATTTCCAGGAAAGTCATAAAAATCATAAAAATAGAAAATATAACTTCCAAAGTAATAGAAGAAAAATAAAGTGTAAAAGTGTTATACAAGAGAGAAGTAGAAATATAGATCATGCAAAGAAAAAGCATACAATAAGATGATTGAAAAACCCCAAATATGTTAGTAAATATGGTACATGGACAAAGTAGAAGACAAGTAATTTTAGAGTAGATTTAACTTTTTAATAGCTATTTATAAGAAATATGTCTGAAACATAATTCAGAAATGTTGAAATCTAAAAGGATAAAAAAGTCATAACAGGCAGATGTCAATCAAAAGAAACTTGCAGTGGTTAAATTAACATTAGAAAAGAAAGACTGTTACAATATGCTTTAGTGTAAGTAAAGACTATTTCTACAAAATGTTAAATGTACAATTCATTAGGAATATATAACAGTTATAAACTTTTATTCACCTAATTGCACAACCTTAATTTACATAAGGAAAAACTGACAGAATTACAAGGATACATTGACAGCTCCACTAACGTAGTTGAGAATGTTAATAAGTTTTCCCAAGTAATTGATAGACCAACACAATTAACAGTTTGAAGCTAATGGGCACATACAGAACACTGCATATAACAGCTGCTGAACACACATTCTTTCCCAAGAACTCATGGAATATTTATGAAAGTTGACCACATACTAAGGTATAAAACAAGAGTCAATGAATTTTAAGGGATCAGCATCATATAAAACATGTTATCTGACCACAATATAATTAATTTAGAAATTCACAACCAAAAATTATAGACAAAAGTCATATTTTTACATATTGTGAAACACACTTCTAAATAATTTATAGGTCAAATAATAAATTATACTGAACATTTGAAAATATTTTGAACTGAGTGATAAATATACTACATATTACATTACATGAAATATAGCTAAAATAATATTAAGAGAAATTGTATAGCATCTTTTATGCAAAAAGAAAAGTTAAAAGTTAATGAGCTAAGAACACAATATAAGCCATTAGAAAAATATCAGAATAAAAACAGTAGATGACAATAATAAAGAACAGAAATTAATGAAATAGACTAATAAAGCCAAAGCTTGGTTCTTTGAAAATACTAATCAAATTGACAAATCTTTATCAAGAAAGAACAAATAAACAACAATGGGAATGGAAAAGGGGACATTTCTACAGACAATATACACTCAAAAGATAAGAGTGTATTATGAACAAGTTTATGCCAAAATTTGAAAACTTGAATGAAAAGCACAAATTTATAGAAACGTATGCCTTCCTAAAACTGACACAAAGAAATTGTTAAAAAACAAATTTATCCTATAGCCATTGAAGCAATTAAATTAGTGGTTTAAAATATTCTGAAAAATGAAAATTAGGATGTGATGGTTTACCATCAAATGCTGCCAAACTTTCAAGGAACAAAAATATTCCAAATTTATGCAAATTATTTGAACCTAAAGACTACAGAATAGGTAACAGGTGTCCAGCAGCACAGCAGCTTGGATCTCCTTTTTTTTTTTTTTCTTTTTATTATACTTTAAGTTCTGGGGTACATGTGCAGGTTTGTTCACATATGTATACATGTACCATTTGGTGGGCTGCACCCATTAACTCATCATTTACATTAGGTATATCTCCTAATGCTATCCCTCCTCCCACCCCCTCCCCACAATAGGACCTGGTGTGTGATGTTCCCCTTCCTGTGTCCAAGTGATCTCATTGTTCAGTTCCCACCTATGAGTGAGAACATGCGGTGTTTGGTTTTCTGTTCTTGTGATAGTTTGCTGAGAATGATGGTTTCCAGTTGCATCCATGTCCCTACAAAGGACACGAACTCATCCTTTTTTATGGCTGCATAGTATTCCATGATGCATATGTGCCACATTTTCTTAATCCAGTCTGTCACTGATGGACCTTTGGGTTGATTCCAAGTCTTTGCTATTGTGAATAGTGCCGCAATAAACATACGTGTGCATGTGTCTTTATAGCAGCATGACTTATAATCCTTTGGGTATATCCACAGTAATGGGATGGCTGGGTCAAATGGTATTTCTAGTTCTAGATCCTTGAGGAATCGTCACACTGTCTTCCAAAATTGTTGAACTAGTTTACAGTCCCACCAACAGTGTAAAAGTGTTCCTATTTCTCCACATCCTCTCCAGCACCTGTTGTTTCCTGATTTTTTAATGATTGCCATTCTAACTGGTGTGAGATGGTATCTCATTGTGGTTTTGATTTGCATTTCTCTGATGGCCAGTGATGATGAGCATTTTTTCATGTGTCTGTTGGCTGTATGCATGTCTTCTTTTGAGAAGTGTCTGTTCATATGCTTTGCCCACTTTTTGATGGGGTTGTTTGTTTTTTTCTTGTAAATTTGATTGAGTTCTTTGTAGGTTCTGGATATTAGCCCTTTGTCAGATGAGTAGATTGCAAAAATTTTCTCCCATTCTGTAGGTTGCCTGTTCACTCTGATGGTAGTTTCTTTTGCTGTGCAGAAGCTCTCTAGTTTAATTAGATCCCATTTGTCAATTTTGGCTTTTGTTGCCATTGCTTTTGGTGTTTTAGACATGAAGTCCTTGCCCATGCCTATGTCCTGAATGGTATTACCTAGGTTTTCTTCTAGGGTTTTTATGGTTTTAGGTCTAACATTTAAGTCTCTAATCCATCTTGAATTAATTTTCGTATAAGGAGTAAGGAAAGTATCCAGTTTCAGCTTTCTCCTTATGGCTAGCCAATTTTCCCAGCACCATTTATTAAATAGGGAATCCTTTCCCCATTTTTTGTTTTTGTCAGGTTTGTCAAAGATCAGATGGCTGTAGATGTGTGGTATTATTTCTGAGGGCTCTGTTCTGTTCCATTGGTCTATATCTCTGTTTTGGTACCAGTACCATACTGTTTTGGTTACTGTAGCCTTATAGTATAGTTTGAAGTCAGGTAGCATGATGTCTCCAGCTTGTTCTTTTGGCTTAGGATTGTCTTGGCAATGCAGGGTCTTTTTTGGTTCCATATGAACTTTAAAGCAGTTTTTTCCAATTCTGTGAAGAAACTCATTGGTAGCTTAATGCGGATGGCGTTGAATCTATAAATTACCTTGGGCAGTATGGCCATTTTCACAATATTGATTCTTCCTATCCATGAGCATGGTATGTTTTTCCATTTGTTTGTGTCCTCTTTTATTTCACTGAGCAGTGGTTTGTAGTTCTCCTTGAAGAGGTCCTTTATATCCCTTGTAAGTTGGATTCCTAGGTATTTTATTCTCTTTGAAGCAATTGTGAATGGGAGTTCATTCATGATTTGGCTCTCTGTTTGTCTGTTACTGGCGTATAAGAATGCTTGTGATTTTTGCACATTGATTTTGTATCCTGAGACTTTGCTGAAGTTGCTTATCAGCTTAAGGAGATTTTGGGCTGAGACGATGGGGTTTTCTCAATATACAATCATACCATCTGCAAACAGGGACAATTTGACTTCTTTTCCTAACTGAATACACTTTATTTCTTTCTCTTGCATGATTGCCCTAGCCAGAACTTCCAACACGATTTTGAATAGGAGTGGTGAGAGAGGGCATCCCTGTCTTGTGCCAGTTTTCAAAGGGGATGCTTCCAGTTTTTGCCCATTCAGTATGATATTGGCTGTGGGTTTGTCATAAATAGCTCTTATTATTTTGAGATATGTTGCATCAATACCGAATTTATTGAGAATTTTTAGCATGAAAGGCTGTTGAATTTTGTCAAAGGCCTTTTCTGCATCTATTGAGATAATCACGTGGTTTTTGTCTTTGGTTCTGTTTATATGCTGGATTACATTTATTGATTTGCATATGTTGAACCAGCCTTGCATCCCAGGGACCATTCCTTCTGAAACTATTCCAGTCAATACAGAAAGAGGGAATCCTCCCTAACTCATTTTATGAGGCCAACATCATCCGGATACCAAAGCCTGGCAGAGATACAACAAAAAAAGAGAGCTTTAGACCAATATCCCTGATGAACATCAATGCAAAAATCCTCAATAAAATACTGGCAAGCCGAATCCAGCAGCACATCATCAAGCTTATCCACCATGATCAAGTGGATCTCTTTCTTCTAGAGCTAAACATTCAGGCAGATCTTAGGTTTATAGCACAACACAGTGGGGCACAGTTGTTAATGATCTTAATAACAATCCTGAGTCATAAAAAGGTCTCCATTGTATTCTGTATACTTATTCAAGAAGACAAAAAGTACATACACGTATGCAAAGATTTCTATGGAAAATGTAAAACTTGTTAAATTTCTAATACTGAAATAGGCAACTTCTCAGTTTTATGGAATGGACATGGAGCAACTGATTAGAAAGCCTAGCCTATTTATTATGCTTTAAATTCAATTCACTTCTTTAACATGAATCTTAGCTGTCTTCACCTTTCTGGAATGGAAACCAAAGAAGTAGGGGGTGGTGAGGAAGAATGCCACTACAACCACAGCCAGTGCCCCACCTGTGGTGTCCAGAGCAGGCAACCAGCGAAAAGACCCCTCTCCTCTCCATCTTGCCCCAGCTGTGAATGACTCCTGATTGGATTGAGCTGTTAGAAATGTATTACAGAGAAGAGAGTCTCACAGAAAGGACTTGCTGTTGGAAAGACACCCACTTGAACATATCTGCCAGTCACTGACTCCTTCTCTGAATATCTAAGCTTTACCCACTTGGGGTTTCTTATTGGCGTTTTAGAATCTCCATCTTTGGATATGCATAATCATTTGCCTCTTTAGAATATGGTCTGCTATTATAATGACACTTAAACAGATTTTCATCCTCCAGGATGACCTTTTACTATCTGCTCCTAAGACTGGACGATTGTTATTATTCTTCATTCCCTAGTGCCAGTTTGCCCCTTTTAACTGCTTTTTCTAAGCCTCGTCACAAGATCTAATTGGGAGTGGAATCCCTTGCTGTGATTCTGTCCCTCTTCCTGTGTAGCTGAGTAACATCTAGGACAGGAGGAAGTGAAGCTGATTGGCTCCACTTTGGGCCTTGGGAGAACCAAGGAATCATTTAAGGTTTCCTTATCTGGCTAGCCTTATAGAATAGCTTAATAAAGCAGAAATGCATCTGAGATTTCTCAGTACCTTGGACAGTGTCTAAATTCATTAAGTCTTTCTGTTGTCCTAGTCTGCCAGTTTTCATCCCCTCTCCTAGGTATTTTCCTCACTCATGGAGAACCTAATACCTATACATGCCCTGGCAAAATGCCAATGGCTATTCCACAGAGCATGGGTGATGAAAGAAGCAAAGAAAGTGTGGACACAATAGGAGTATACTTCACAAATTACGAAGTTACTAGATATCAAAAATCCCCTTACCCCCTACACTGGGTTCGTCTGCTGCTTCTATATCAGCTAAATAACCTTAGCAGTACCTTTCATGTATATTTTCAAAATCCTTTCCCTACAATTATCCTATTTATTGCACACAGCAATCAAATGCTGAAGGCAAAGTCAGAGAGTATTATCCTAATAGTGTTATATGATTAAAAATGTTTATGTTGGTCAAAAAGTTAATTCATTCTTATGCTTTATTATCTCATTATTCTAATCATTATTTTTAACAGTAAAGATAATAAGAAGAAATTTAAGTACATCATACAGTTCTCTATACAAGCATATCATCGTATCTATTACACATGTAGATGCATATGTGCATAAAAATACTACCACACATTTTATATAGTACTTTATTTTTTAAAGCACACATTAATTTATATATATTATAGCCGTGCTTAACTTTTTATTCAAATGACACTCAGGAATCTGTGCTGCAAGCTAAGAAAACTGACTCAACCTAACTTAAAGAGAAAAGAAATTTATTGGAAGGACATGGGTATCTCAAAGAATTAATTTGTTTTTCAAAGAAGCAGATTCAGAAAACAAGCAAAAGCCAAGAGAGGCTAAACAGCAGAAACTACAGCCAAGGCCACATGGTCATAATAGTCTATTTGCGAAAATACCTCTGACCCTATGGCCATGACTAGATGGTCCTGCCACTGGGTACTGGGCACTGTTGCTTGGGTTTTGGTGACATTAACAAAGATCGGAAGTCCTGAGTGAGAGCACACGATTAGCTAAATCTAGGTTTATGTACATACCTTTGTTTCCAGCGGGACAAAGGGGGGACCAGCAACAGATCATATTGCTCTTTTCAGTTTCTGCAGTTCCAAGAATTACACATGACAGAGTTCCTCTTATGGGAAATGGAGTTTGAACCTGGGTTTGTCTGTCCTCTAAAACAAGGAATATATTATGTAGGTATTGTTCTTCATATTCCAGATACTTTATCATAAATGAGACTTGAAAAAACTCTCTATTGAAATGCAAATCAAAATCACAACGAGATACCATCTCACACCAGTCAGAATGGTGATTATTAAAAAGTCAGGAAACAATAGATGCTCGTGAGGCTGTGGAGAATAGGAATACACTGGGAATGTAAATTAGTTCAACCATTGTGGAAGACACTGTGGTGATTCCTTGAGGATTTAGAACCAGAAACATCATTTGACCCAGCAATCCCATTACTGAGCATATACACAAAGGAATATAAATCTTTCTACTATAAAGACACATGTACATGTATGTTTACTGCAGAACTATTTACAATAGCAAAGACATGGAACCAACCCAAATGCCTGTCAATGATAGCCTGGATAAAGAAAATGTGGTACATATACACCATGGAATACTATGCAGCCATAAAAAGGAATGACAACATGTCCTTTGCGGGAACATGGATGAAGCTGGAAGCCATCATCCTCAGCAAACTAACACAGGAACAGAAAACCAAACACCGCATGTTCTCACTCATAAGTGGAAGTTGAACACTGAGAACACATGGACACAGAGGGGAACAACACACACCAAGGCCTGTTGGGGGTTGGGGGTTGAGGGAAGGGAACTTGAAGGATGGGTCAATAAGTGCAACAAACCACCATGGCACATGTATACCTATGGAACAAACCTGCACTTTCTGCACATGTATCCCATTTTTTAGAAGAAATAATGAAAAAAATTAAGGAAAAAAGGAGAAAAAACTCTTTATTATGGACAATATAGAATATATACCAAAACAGAGAGATAGTAAAATAAATCCCATTGTAGTTGTTACCTTATTTCAGCATTGTCAACTTATGGCCAATTTGGTTTTATCTTTACCTCTGCCTAATCCCCCACCTAACTCTAGTTATTTTGAGGGAAATCCCAGACATCATATCATTTCATCAAAAATATTTCAGTATGCATCCAAAATAGATAAGGACTTTTAAAGAACCATGGCTATGATGCTATTTTCAGTCCTAAAAGAGTTGAAAAGAATACTGTAATACTGTCAAATATTCAAGTATAGAAATTTTTCTAATTCTCTCATAAGTTTTTGTTTTGTTCTACAATTTGTTTGCTTGAATCAAGATTCAGTTGGTTAATTTGTCTTTCCAGTCTCCATAATCTACTGAATATCTTTCTCCATCTCTTTTTTTCCCCCTCTTGTAATTTATTTTTGAAGAGATCAGGTCATTTTTCCTGCAGAGATTCTCACAGTCTAGATTTTCTTGATTACATTCCCCTGATGTCATTTAACAGGCCCTTCTCTCCCATATATTTCATCTAAATTGGTAGTTAAATCTAGAGATTTAGGTTCAATTTTGTAGCAAGAATATTTCATCAGTATTTGTGTACTTCCATCATGAAGTAAATGATGTCTACTTGTGTTCCCATTTGCGATGCTAACCATCATTACTGATTATTGCCTAGATTCAGTAATTCATTAGGGGTTACCAAATAGTAATATTTTAATTTTATTTCTCTTTCCTCATTTATTAGCTGAAATACTTCCTATAAAGACATTTATAATAATCCATTCATTGGTTGCCCAGAAGTACAAATAAGTTCTTTTGGAAAAGTCAGGATAAATAGTTCTTTCTATAATAGCTTTCAAAATAATGAATTGATTCTCAACCACCCTCCAAAGGGGACCAATTAGTTTTTTAGTATCCTTGTGAATTTATGGGTTTAAACATATTATATGTATTTCAATTAATTATCCTTGCATACATTTAATATCCTTATTGACTTGCAAATTTTCTCCCTTTGTCCATTGGGAGCCTGTTGACATTTGTCCATGGGTCCTTTTGACTCTTTAATGACTTCCCTGCCACAAGGAGGGTTCCAGGCTCATCTTACACATTTCCTGCTCCAGACTTGTAATTAGCTACTTCCCTAAGGAACCCAGCTTATTGTTAGTGAGAAATGGTATTTAAATCCACAATCTGGGTACTAGACATGCTCATTGCTACTGGATTGGTCCATGTTTCTAGGTCTTTTCAGTAGTCAGAGCTAGAAATAATTATTAATATAGAGCTAAAATATTTCAGGCATTCATGATGATCTTTCTCATTCAAACTTAGGACAGCAGAATTTTACTTAACTTCATCAATTTTACATCTATATTTCCTTTCTTTTATGCCAAAATTTCTGGTTCTTAATGACAACAACATAGGTACTTGTTTATTTTACTCCCCAGAATGCACAAGACTGTTTCAGCATATTAATGACAATGCTACCACCAATGATATGATAAATTAAATGATTTAATTTATTTTGCATTTCTTCTCTTTAGATTCTATCCCGCTAGGATGTACAGTCAAATTACTATTATCTATAGTTATCTAGAAGCATTCCTCTCTGTATGGTTGTCCTACCAACCTAAGAAGTAGGTTCAGTTGTTTCATTTTGCTTCTGACTTTTATATTTATATTTTTATAGTTATATAAATTTATATTTAGTTTATAAAAATGATGTAAATATTTATACAGTCCAAAGTCAAATCTACAAAATAAAGAACTTTCAGCATTGTTCTCTTCATCCTGTTTCCTCACTATTTCCAATGTAAACATTTATTTTTGTTTGTTTTACTTAACACTTTGAAAAAAGGCAAGAAAATGTGAATATATATTCACAGGTCCCCTTTCTTAGATAAGTGGTAGTATAGTATGCACATTTTTATTAACTCATTTTTTTCTGAAGATTGTTCTATAACAGTATATAGAGATGTTCCTCATTCCTTTCTTACAGTTGCATATTACTCAGATGCATAAACATTTTATAGTTTATTCTACCAATTTCCTTTTGAGAGCATAGTGCTATAATTAATAATCTTTTGCATACTTTTTTCATATTTTTACTGGTTATCTTTTGGATAGATTCCTAGAAATGGAATTGTGAAGTCAAAAGGTAAATGCATATGTAACTTTGCTAGACATCATCAAATATCCCTCCAGAGGGATAGTATTCCAGAGTGGTAACATTTTTCCCACCAGGAATGATGAAGGTGCCTGTCTTCTCACAGCCATACCAACAAAGTATGTTGTGGATTTTTTTTTTTTTTAACCAATCTGACAGATGAGAAATGCCTTTCAGGGTAGTTTTAATTTGCATTTCTCTTATTAAGAACTAGGTTGAAAAGATTTTCATATGATTAAGGCTATTTGCATTTTTTTTTCTGTAAGCTGTTCATATTTTTGGCCCACTTTCCTATGGAGTTGTTAGTCTTCTCTCTATTTTTAGAATATCTTTACACATTAGAGATGGTAATACTTTGCCCATCATACAAATTGCAAATATTTTCTCCCATTTTGTTACTTGTCTTGATTTTGCTTCTCATGTTTTTTTGTTTGTTTGTTTCGCCATCCAAAAGCTGCTTTTTCCGTGTTTTTTCTGTTTAAGTAAACTTTTTTTCTTCTTGCTTCCAGATTTTAATCATAGAAAATCTTACCCACTCCCAGGTTATAAAGCAATTCACTTACGTTTTCTTCTAATACTTATATGACTGTATTTTTTTACATTTTAATCTCTGATTCATTCAGAATTGATCCTGCAGTTTGGTGTGAGAAATGGATCCAATGTCTTATTTTTCTATATGGTCAAACAGGTATCCTAACACCTTCTATTCAAAATAATATCTTTCCTTACTTCTTTGCAAAACTACCTTTATTGTACAATAAATTGCCACATACTTTTGGGTCTGTTTCTGGATTTTCTATTTTGGTTTCATTGATCTGTTGGTCTATTTATGTACTAATATCACACAATTTCATTTTTATAGGCTTTATGTTTGTAAGTCCACAGGATGAATTTAACCTTGCAAACTGTGTATAATGGAGAAAGGTCTTCGATTCAAAGGAGGGGAAGATCTAGGCAAGACACAAATATCATCTTTCCTTCTTCTTTCCTGCTGGACTTTAAAACATGTGGTGTCAGGATTTATGGCTATTTAATTTTCATAGTGGTGCTTGGAGTCTAGTATGTGCTGAAAGAGCAGGCTTTGAATTTACAGACCAGTCACATATAAGAAAATATATTCTATATACCTCAGAAAGTCAGAGCTATGAACAGTGAGTATAAGCTGTAAGAGATGTAGTTATTCAATAGCAGAAACATAAATTAGAACCATAACAAAAGAATAGATGCTAATGATACAGTGAGCTCCCTATGTTAGGACATCTTCAAGTATCACTAGAAAATTAGAAAGATAGATAAACTTTACGACCATAATACTAATGGTTAATAGTAATATGGCAGTTATTATATGTGAGCTACTGTCCGAAGTGCTTTACATGTATTAATTCACTTAATCCTTGCAGTACCTTGAAATGTAGGGACTATTACTATCCCCACTTACGGATTGATATACTGAAGCACAGAGAGAGGTGATATAACTTGGTCAAGGTTACATGACTGTTAAGTGGTAAAGATGCGATATGAACCCAAGAAAGGTGGCTTCAGAAGCCATTTATGCCTGGTCTAAGAAGGCATAGCATTGTGGTCTTCAGTAAGAAATCTGACAAAATTTCTCATCACTTCCAGGTGGGTTCATTATTTATTCATTCATTCATCCTTCAAACATTCACTTTCCCCCTGCTGGGAAATTGGAGATGAATGACAGCTCCTGCCTTTGAGTGGCTCTCAGCCTAGCTGGAGAGACAACCACCTTACCATGTTCTGAGTACTCATCTCAGATTGTAGAAAATGTCATGAGCTTAAACAGAATGTTTGACCCCTCCCTCCATTTTGACTTTGAGGACTCTCTGTGTTCTTTGATCTACCAATGGCAACAGTAACAAGTACACAACTCAACCTGCTCACACTTTTTTGTGTGGTACTTTTTAGAAATTGTTATTTAAAAATCAAAAAATGCAATTACTTTTTTTCCAATCAAGTAGTGGTAAAGACAATCAACTCAAGCTAAAGCAACAAATAAAAATGAGCATAGCAAAAACTATAAAAGTCAAAAAAATTGCCTGAAGAAATGAATATTAACATGATTTACATTTGCAAAATTTGATTCAGGAAAACTAAATATGGTGGAAATCATTACCACCAAGAAAAACCCTGTGATGGAGGCCATAATTATAAAATGTGTTATGGGTAAAAGCATACTGATAGAAGAACCCTATCTTAGTTGTAAAATCAATGCAAAAAAAGTGTTAACCCCAGTGAAAATAATTCTGCTAAAATAAAACTAGAAAATTAGTATAGATGGGAATATTTTACTTTTGTCATATAGAAAATCGATGAAGAGAATTAAATTGGCTTAGTGACATTTACTCATTTCTGAGTGAAAATTCATCACTGAGTGTAATTCAGGTTAATGTGCTAAACAGGGCACAACCTGCTCAGGGTCAAAATGGCAAGGCTGAAAGATCCTGATGCATTGTGAGAGCACAAGGGGGAGCAACCACTCCACCTGTGGGAGTTGGGTGGGGCTTCAAAAAGGAGGTGGCATTGAGGCAGACTCCCAAGGAAGCAGTGAGCACCCTGAAGGTGGGGATTTGAGCTGTCAAGGTATGGGATGTCTGAGATTTGGTGTAGTGATGTACACTCTTGGGCAACAGAAGCAGGTGCTTTATTCCATAAAGCAGACCCATTGTTGTATGGTGGAGGAAGTGTTTATGTGATCTTAATATATATAAGTGTGTATCTATGTGGTCTTCTGAGGCCAAGAATTTCATTGAAAAGGAACTTCCATTTATTGTATGCTATTTGGCAATCACTGTGTATATTATTAATTGTTATGTGATCCCTGTGAGGCCCATGCTGTTATCCCTATTTTGTAAATTAGAAACCTGGAGGAAATTAGATTAAATAACTCCCTCCTTACCCAGAACCACTCCAGATTAGAACCAGCCTAACTGGTTTAAAAATGAACGCCTTAATCACTATGTCGTGTTGTTTATCCATCTCTACCTTCGGGGTTTAAAATCATTGATGGCATAAAGGTTAATTTCAGGGGTTAACTCAGGCCAGCATTGCTTTGGAAAATGACCACAGTACCATTTCAGTGCTCAGTGGTTCAGCCACATGTCTCAAGAGTGCTGAGGCCTAAATCAGATGATACTACACAACGTCCTCACTGGAGGTGGCAGGAGACTTCAGAACTGGAGGGGTAACAGTCGAGGGTTGAGCCAGAGTCCACAGAGTCAGGAAGGAGGCAGATGGGGGATTACTAAATGAGAGGAGCCAGAACAGAGGGGAAGTCAGAAATCTGGGCAGGGGAGCAGAGACAAAGAGGAGGAAGAGAAAGCAAGGAAGAGTCCCTGGCAATTGCCTAGAACAGGCATCACCACTATCTGAGACATTAAAAAATTTGTATCCACGGCTAAAGGGCTAGAGACTTTGCTAAAATTACCAGTGAAGGCAGTCCAGGCAGGTTAATATGTACAGGTTAATGTGTGTTATTGAGGCACATGATAGACTGGGTATATGGTTCTCCCCAAAGGCCTTGGACCCAGAGGTCTGAGTAATCTCAGCTCACTGTTAGTATCATGGCTGTTCTCAGCTAGCCATAAGGAAATTAATTAAAAACATTGGACACCAGAGTTTCAGGTAAAGCAACCTCATCTTTGCCCACACAGTTAGAGAGATGTGAGGAGAAAGGGGTCTGGGGACCAGCATTTTTGCTCTGCTGAAAAGGTCTCAGAAAACCACCAGATGCAACATCTCACAGAAGAGCTGCAAGCAGATTCTTTTATTTCCCATCCCTGGAGACAGAGAAAATTAAACACCTTAAATTGGATTTTAGTTTCTAGTTGCTGCTAAATGTTATGGTTGGCTCAAGCCAGCTGGAGTTCAGAATAACCTGGGAGCTTGGGATAACATGTCTGTGTGCGTGGTGGGTGTGTGTGTGTGTGTGTGTATGTTTTTGTGTTGTGTGGATCGGGGCTGTCAGCTTTGCCGCTGTTTTGTATCATTTTGTTGTGAATTGGAATCCCTTTAGCATTGTCCTTCAGCTGCTATGGTGGGGTCACGCTTAGAGACGGCTGACAGTTGTATGGTGGAGTAAGTGTTCATCTACGTGGTCTTCTGAGGCCAAGAATTTCAAAAGACACCAAACAGATTTCAAGCTTGCAGGCCTTTGTGCTTCCAAAGGGAATTTTCCCAATGACCCAAAGCCTTAGCTAGGTCATTGTCCATCTGTTCCCTTAGAATTGTTTTGGATTGTAATAAGTTGAGTGATTATTAGAAGTTAAGACTGAGCCTTTCCCAGTTCTTATAAATGAGTTATTAAGGTCCAACAAAGATGGCATTGATATTTCAAACTCAGATGATGGGAGGTTTGAGGGTACCATTTTGGCTAAAGGGGACTTTGAGATAGTTTGAGGGGAAAATGTGGCAAGTTTGGCATTAGAAATAACAGTGGAAATAACCAAAAAGCTTGCATTATTCATCCGTCCATTCATACACTGAACATGTATTATATTCCTTGTAACATGCAGTTGGTGTTAAGATAGAAATATAATACCTGGATTCAACAGAAAGTCAAAACTATATAACTAAGGTAAAAAGAAAGAAAAAACTTTAAGATAAGACAGTGGGATCAGGTGCCCTCTATGTGACCATTTCTGAAAAGAGAAGAGATTTTAGAATTGGACATGGGCATAGGAGATGGAGGTGGGGACAGTGTGATCCCACAGTCACAGAGAAGAATCAGCCAGAAAGATAGGAGCTGTATTGGTGGACAATCACAGATGTTAGGGGAAGGCAGCATTTCAGAACTCAAACAGGCAGGCAAACATGAATACTAATGATAATAGCTAACATTTGTTGAATGTTTATTTTGTATTTAGTGCAATTATTTAGTAAATATTTATGAAGCACCTACCATTCTAGATGCTGTGCCAAGGACTGGATATGCAGTGATGAATGAGATAACTTAGGTTTGCCCTCATAGAACTTATATTCTAGTGAGTTTTATGCTGTATGTCATTTACTCCTCCCAAGAATCAAGGAAACCAGAATTACTGTCACCATTTTACAGATGAGACCACTGAGGCTCAGAGAAGTTAAGGCACTTGCCCTGGTCCCAAGAGAAAAAGTGGAGGAGCCTGGATTTAAACACAGCTCTGTCCAAAGCCTCTAAACCAACAGCCTGTGCTCTGAGAAAGCAAGTGGAGAAAAGGCGCCAGATAGAGCCATAAGAAGGCTTTGGAGGCAATAGTTGGAGTCAAAGGGGAGTGATAGAAGACATTTCAAAGGGCTAAGGAGGGAGTGGGTGGAGATTGGTGGAAGGTGGAGAGTTTAGAGATTGTATTTGACCAGAAAGGGAAGCAGAGGGACTCCTTGAAGACTGGGTATCTAGTGCCAGCTTATAGGCTGAGGGCAAGTGCCTGAGCCTTGAGAAAGTACAGACTTGACCTTGAGAGAGTAGTTGAAATTTTGTTGCCTTCTAGGTGGTCAGCCGTAGATAGACCTGCTCCTGGGACCTGTAGGGTCTGAAATTCCCAAGGCCTTTGAGGTCGGAGCAACCTGAGGCCTCTGAGGCCAAAGTATCTGGGATTTGAGGATGTTCCCTAGCTGGTGATCTCCATATGTAAGGAAATTTCGGTACCCCAAGCAGCCAGTCCAGAACCAATTGCCCCTAACCCAGCGGCTCCAGGAAGGCATCTGAAAACATGGAGCAGGAAGCTCCATGGCCATTGCATGTTATCTCCTAGCACACCTGCCAGCCATGGAGTGACTCTTTGCAATTACAAACCAGCAGCTGAGTAGACGCAGTTTAACAGTACGTTGTAAAAGTTTTACGGTTAGTGAAGATAAGTGCAAAATTAATCCCTACAGAACAAAGCGATTTAAAAAGTACATAATGAAGCGATGAGCTAGAAATGGTGGGGAGCAGAAGGAGAGCGCCCATGAACAGTTTTACTCAGGAAGGGTCTTCACACTTAGGTGTTTTCAATTGCGTTCCATGAGGGAGCGGTATAAAAGAGAGATTAATAAAATGCACAAACGAGGTAATGATTGATAAAGGATTTGGGGAGTCAACCTAAAGGAAATTTTTACCTTCTTAAAAAGTTGGGATGAAGGGGAAAAATAGCTATAAAGGCCTTGATTGGGACAATTGGTGAAATTTGATTAGAGACTGGGGGTTTGATAATAGTCATGTATCAATATTTAATTTCCTGAATTTTGGAAAAAAGCGAAAACAAAAGCCAAAGAAACCTGGAAGCTCACAATGTATGTTAAAGCTCCCCAGAGTCATCTTCTGTCTCCCTTTTGTTTCTGTTTTTGTTCTTTGTTCTTCTTTAGCTGAGTCTGCATGCTGGTTTGTATCAGACCCTGGAAGGTTGCTTCTTGGCCACCATTACATTGCTGCTCTAGTTTTCCTGGAGGGGACCACCAAGCAAGGCCAGAATCAGTTCCTCGGAAGAACTGCCACAAACCGAGCAAGGGTTCCTTCTCCTCCTCCTCTGACACTGCTGTGGTTTTCCTTGGACAAGATCTGATATTCATAAATCTGAAGTTGCAGAAGGAGGGGTCAGAGGCATCTCCAAATGCAAATGTTCTTGGCTTTGTAAAGCAATGCAAGGGGCAGGGTACCCGTGAGCACATTTTTTTCTAGTGCTGTGGGTGCTGGTATCTAGAAATTAACCCTGCACATAAGTTTTTCTATAAAGTCTGGTATCCAGAAATAACCCCTGCACACAAGTTTTTCTATAAAACAAGGCTTACCTGTATATAAAGTCAGTCCTGAAAATAAAGAGTTAACCCCTGGTGTAAATGGCCCAGAAACACCGTTTACTCCTTTAGGTCCTCTCTCTGTCTCTCTGTCTCTCTGTCTCTCTCTCTGTCTGTCTCTCTCTCTCTCTCTCTCTCTCTCTCTCTCTCTCTGTCTAGTTCGGGAAAATTCAAGAGACAGGGCTCTGGTCTCTATCCTGGCTTGGAGCACCGAATGGTGGGGTGCTCTATTTTATTCCTCAGGTCTGCTTCAAATGCTGCATATCAGTGGGTGAGGGTCTTGATGACTTGCTTAATTTTCACTGCACTGGGATTGCAGTCATAAAGAGAAATCATGGACTAGGAGAGGGAAAAGATTAGTAAGACCATGATTTTAAGTCAGATACTTATTTGGGATTTCAGTGTTTCTAAAATCAGGTTGGACCTTATACATTTGGCATATATAAATAAATAATAAATAGTAAATAAATTTTAATTTACTGTCTAAACTAGAAGCTTTGAGAGTGAAAGGGGGTGCTACTAATAATAACAGTGGAACACTAGGTATAAACCAGTATTGTCCCCGGCAAACCAGAACATATGGTCATTCTACTGATAATTTTTTGTACATGTTTAATCACCTCCTTAAATGCCCCGGGTCCAATATAGTCACATGGGGAGTTCAAGCCTCAGCGTACGGATTTGAGGAAGGGGGACACAATTCAGTCCATAGGAAGTGCTGTAACAGAAAGAACACAGTGTAAGTAACAGAAAGTCAGGGATTTTTTTATATTTTGTTCTGTGATAAGATTCCCATCTCCTACAACAAAGATTAGCACATAGTAAGTGCTCAGTAAATAACTGCTGAACTGCATTAAAGCAGAGGAGGGACATGCTCTGATGTACAATTTTAAAAGGTGGATTGGAGGGCAATACAGATTGAAGGGCAACATGGCAACACAGAAAGACCAGGGAAGAGGCTCTGGATGGAGATGCCCACACAAAAATAATAGGGAGTTGGACCAGGATGTTGGCTGTGCAGATGGAGAGAAGTGATTAAATTCAAGCTATATTTAGGAGGTAGAACTATTTGCTTTTGCTGATGTATTGGATGTGGAGAGGGTGGAAGAAGACATTGCTACAGATGAATTACAGGTTACAGGCTTTGGCTATTAGATGGATGAGGGGAAGACTAAGGGACAGATGGGGAGGCAGGGAAGAAAAGCAGGAACTTTGTTTTGGACATGGTAAGCTTGAGATGCCTGAGACACATGAGAGTGAAGGTGAGATGTAGGCACTTGGGTATATAAATCTTGAGCTTGGAGGAATGTAGTGTGTTTCCTCCTGCCCTGAAAAGCTGTGGGATAGCAATAGTGAATCTTACAATCAATGGAATCTTATAGTGATAATAATTATAGCTAATACTTAGGGGGCTCTAAACTTCTTCCAGGTGATGAAATAAACTGTCTCTATGTATTACCTCGTTTAATTATCACAACTGTCTTTGGAATTTATCACTTTTATCTCCGTTTCATAGACAAGGAAACTGAGTGTTGGAAGGTGAAGTGAATTGCCTAAAGTCACCAGTTCAGCCAAATGGGAAATGTAGGACTTGACACCAAGACTGTTTGGCCCCAGAGGCTATGCTCTGAACCATAATGACTTCCTGTCTTCCAAAAGGCAGGCTCTTGGATCCATATCTTGCCGTGCTTCTAAATTATCCTGTGACCCCGAACCTCAGTTTGCTCACCTGGGAAGTAATGGGAGGTCCTGATTAGGTTCCCTTCAGTTCTACTCTATTGCAGTATGCTGATCTCTTTTGTAAATCTGTATAAAATGAGAGTTTGCTATCGGTGACTTTCAGAGACGACACCAGTGATGATGCCCATGCTGACGATTCATTTTGATGTCTATGAAAAGGGCAAATCCTTTAAGAGAAGATCTAGCATACCAGCGTTTATAATTTGAGTTTCATTTGATTAAGAGGTAAAGCTCTTTAGAACAAATATCATTTCTGAGTGAGAGAATGTTCAGCATCTCAGCCTCATTTGTATCATTTGATAAAAGGGCCTCACTGAGCCAAGCGTGAGGATGATACTTGAGCCAGACACATAGACACCAGACATTCCTCTGATGTCTGCTCCCAGGCTTGGCCACATTGCCTCCCACCAACCCCGTCTCAATGACACATCCATTACCTGTCATCAGACGGCTCCATGGTGCTGGGAATGACAGAGTGTATCTACCCTGGATTTCAAAAAGGACCCTCCTGGCTTATCATGGCAACACCCTTTGGACACTGGCTTAAAGAGTCCTTCTTTGGGCCAGTGTCATCCTTTTGGGGGCATCTGGTATGGACAACCAATTTGAATCTGACTGGGACACGCTAATGAGCCATTCATATGTGTGGAATTTGTGTCTGATTCGATTAAGCTTCAGAGAGAGGAAAGAAACAGCCACTGATTAGAGACATAAAAAAAAAATACTTTTAATGAGTAAGCAGTTCATCTTCATATAGCAAAGTATAAATTAAACATGGTCCAGGAGATGCACTTTGAATAGCAGCTGGATAGCACAAGCACGTCCACAAGGAGACGGTGCCTCACAGCAATTGAAAGGGACTTAACCCCCAAAAAGGGCTCTGAACATGCTGAGTAAATAGATGAGCCCCGTTAGCTGATAAAAATCACTCTCAGATTAGGGATGGGAAGGTTTTTATTTGGATTTTAGAAAATTACTCCCCAAATCCCTGTGACATTTAAGCTCATTGTCATTCTCTGGCAGCACTAGTGACAGCAATGGGGGCCAGAGATCTTATTTCAAAACAAAGACATGAGTAAAGTAGATAGGGCAGGTGTCAATGGGACCCTGATTTGGAACTAGCAAATACTTCTGTCTCTGAGTATGGGGCTTCTGTGGGGTTTTGGTTCCATAGATATGCCTGGACTTGAACTAGCTCACCTTCCCAGCCTTGTGCAGCAGGAAGCTGTGAGGGTCAGCTCCTTCTAGATTTTGTGTCCCCTGACAAGGGCTTGAAGAGCGTGGCTGCAGCCCTGGCCTCACCAGCTGGCTCCCTCTTGCGTAAGTGGAGTTGCCACAGGGCTTCTGTCTGTGGCTTTCCAAGGAATCTGGAGCTGTATGTCATCTTCAAGCCTGGACCTTTCCTCTACCACCTGGCTAGCTTCACCCTTGGTTTTCTGCCCTCTGCTCTGGTTCTGAGTTTGAACCAAACTCTCACGGCAGCCTGATGTGCAGGAGTTCTAATGCCCTGCCTGCCCCTTGCAGGTCCCTCTCTCACCCCTTGGGGCTAGATCTGCTCCCTGCATCCTCAGCCTCTAGTGGGGTCCTGCTTTGAATGGACTCATCAGCTGGAATTGGGAAGCGGTCACCTTCCAGACACTCCATCTGTCCCTATGCCTGGAGCTTTCTCCTGTGAGCCCCACACAGTAGATTGAACCTCTGGCAACTGGTACCTACAGGGACCATGCCTCTTTGGTCACCTTGCCTCCTTACATTCTGGTAACATCACAGACTGAAACAGTAGCTCTCAGAACTGCTGGAAATAAAGGTTACCCAGGAAATGTCCCATTTTGCTTACACAGTCCCCTGAAGGCTGGCTGGGAGGCTCTCCTGGGCAGCTTTTTTCCAAGTAGTGACTTGGGGACTCTGATTGCTTCTCTTGTGGGTTCATCATCTTTGAACTTCAAGTTCACCCTGGCTTAAACATCCAGCAGATGGTGGGGTGGGGAGTAGAAGTACACCTAAGGAGACATACTGGATAGACACCCACCTTGCCCGGGAAGTGGCAGAGGCCGTGTCCTTTCTCATTTCATCAGTTTGCACCCTCCTGACTGCAAGGGGTGCAGGGAATGTGGAGGAGCACCCAGGTGTCAGTGAGCGATAGGGGTCTCTGCCACACCTTTGGAGACCACCGTACTCCTGGCTCAGTTTCCCAACCCCTGTATGTCAGAGCCTGACATCTTCCTTTTTCCAACTTGTCTTGAGTCTCATCTGGCCTGAGTTTGGACAATAGTAATCAGGCCTGTTTGCTGATAATGAGATTTGAGGTAACTACGAATCAGCCCTTCTTGGTCAGAACCATTAAACATACCTTCTAGTCTCAATGACCACACATTTGCAAAGCAGTCCTCCTGGAATGTCCTTACCTGAACTCCTAGGCAGAGCATTGGGGTCCAAGGAAAAGCCAGGCCCCCTGTATGCAATGGGCCAGTTTGCTGAGAATGACACATTACTGTTGCCCCTGTAACTTGACCCTGGGTTTCCTGTGGGTAAGCAGCTGTTTCAGCAAATCCCAGATTCCTGCAAAACAGTCTTTTAAGTTTTTCTTCATGGAAAGTTTCCAGACATTCCAGCGCAGCTTGTCTCTCTTGGAATTCTGCCCAATGAATCCTGCTGCCTCTGATACTTATGAGGGATCCCTTCCAAACAGAGGAACTGCTTCAAGTGTTTGTTGGGGCTAACCCAAATGTTCAGACCCCTTCGGGGACACCTTCCAAGAAAAAGCATCATTTTTTTTTCCAAGCAGCAATTCCACACAGAGGACTCTTCGGAAGTGTTTATTGCAAGAAGAGGGCTTGGGAAACCATATCCTCAGGGAGTGTTTTTCTGCAGGCTCTGATGAAAGGAATAAGCATTGACAGATTTTTTAAATGTTCCCTTACACTTTAAAATAACTAAATATGTACCCTGGGAAACCTGGGAGAGCACCAAGTAAAGTGCACTGGGGATAATGCAGACATAAAGTCCAGCTCTGGTTCCTTCATTCATGCAATTTATATTTTTTGAGCACCTCTTATGTGCCAGCCCTGTTTAGGCACCAGAAATGTCTTAATGAAGACAAAGCTGACAAGCGCCTTCTCTCAGAGTTCAGTATTGTGGGTGCGTAAACAACAAAAAACCTCTGTCTCACTAGTAAACAGGGGAGGTTGCAAATTAAAACTGCAGTGAGGGAGAATTTCATGCCCATCAGATTGGCAAAAATTTAAAAGTTGGACAATGTCAAACGTTGGCAAGGATAGGAAGCAATATGAGCCTCATCCGTGCTGGTGCGAGTATAATGTGATCCACGTTATTTGGAACAGTGTCACTTTTCCTAGGAAAGTTGAACATGTGTATACAACCTGTACTCTGGAAATTTCACTGTGAGATAAATACATGGAGGCCTGCCCACTCTCGTGCACCAGGAGACACATACAGGCGTGTTCCGAGGAGCACCGTCCATAGTACTGGAAACAAGACTGTCAACCAACAAAAGAGAGCATAAATAAATTACTGCATATTTATACAATGCAACACTATGGTGATGAAAATAAATGAAGCAAGAAGCAAGTTGCACGATGCATGCAATCTGGTTCCATTTATATAGCGTTCGCAAACAGGCAGAACTAAACAATGTGCAGAGTAGGTTTATGGCAAGGAAATTATTAACAAAATTCAGGATAATGGGTTACCTCGGGGGGTAAGGAGAAGCACACAGAGGTTTCTAAGGCACTGGCAAAGCATTGCTTCTTAAGGGGGGGGTGGCAGGTCAACAGTTGTATGTTGTACTATGTGTCTTTAAGCTGCACACACACACACAGTTATCACACAGACTGTACAAGAGGACTTACAGGTGATATAGGAATACATAGCCAAGGCATTAGCCAAAACTAGGGCAGCCAGGGAAGGTAGGTGGGAATTAGCAAGGGATATTAGTGTATACGTGGTTGGGGCATGGGAATTTCCAGTAAAGAGAATATCAGGAAGAGGAGACAGAAACCCAAGAATGTGATCCACCTATGTCCATGGCATAACTGGACATAACTAGGTAGCATGAGAGATGAGGCTGTGGGAAATAGGCAGGGCCAGTTTTGAGAGGTCTTACAAACCATGTTAAGGAGTGTGCTCTTATCTGGAGACTAAAGGTTGCCAGCGTGGGAGTGAGATATTTTGGAGGGAGGTTATCTCCACACTGACATTGTCTACATCCTGGCTGCTCTGTTGTATGCCCTGACCCTGACTTGCTGGTTGCCTCTGGCTTTTGTGTTGGCCTTGTCCAGATTTGACCTCTCTTCCCATTTTGTTGTTTTTTTTGTTTTTTTTGAGATGAAGTCTCGCTCTTGTCACCCACGCTGGAGTGCAATGGCGCGATCTTGGCTCACTGCAACCTCCACCTCCTGGGTTCAAGCGATTCTCCTGCCTGAGCCTCCCGAGTAACTGGGATTACAGGCGCCCGCCACCACACCCAGCTAAAACTTTGCATTTTAGTGGAGGTGGGATTTCACCATGTTGGCCAGGCTGGTCTCGAACTCCTGACCTCAGGTAATCCACCTGCCTTGGCCTCCCAAAGTGCTAGAATTACAGGCATGAGCCACCATGCCCGGCCCTCTCTTCCCTTTCTTATTCCCATGCAGAGCCAGGATAGAGTGAGGTGAGTGAAATGCCCAGAGTACAAAATTGGAGGATACCTGGAGCGCCAGTGTCCTGCCCGGCCCTATTGTTTGCCTACATCTCTGACTGTTCAGCCACTCTGTGAGTGACTTTCTGGTCTTCTGCCAACTCTCCCCAGGCCTCTGCCTCAGCCTGCATCCACCTCGCCTTCCTCCCCGTAGCCTGCTGGTTTTGGCTTTTCACTCTTGTCTCTGCTTTTGCAGCCAAGTTAGGCGAGACAGTTACACTTAAAAAGATCATTAACCACATGAGCTCAGAAATAAGGACCACATGAGTCGTACAAGTCATGAGTTCCAAGAGTTTGGAGGAGCTGGGCCAGGCCGACTTTGGATGGATGTGGAGCACAGGAAGGAGGCTTTCTGGGCTAAGAGAACAGTGGGAACAGTTTGCCAAGAGCAAAGAGCTCATTAAAAGTCATAAGAAGATAAAAGCTGGAGAGTATCTGGGATCTACTCTTGTGGATGTGGCTATGAAGTACAAGGCTGAAGTGCCACCAACCCCAGTCCCTTACCCATGGTAACCGTAATGAATAAATGGTGGCGTGCTTCTCCACTGAGACTGGAGACAGCCTCAGAATTCTTCCCAACACAGTGCTTCAGAAGGATATTAATAAGCAAATTGATTTCACACAGGAGTATAAACTCATTTGCCATCCCTGTCATAGACTGTGGAGCAGTCGTGAGTCTTGGAGTAGAAGAGATGATCAAACTACATCCCATTGCTTTGTCTACTGTGTGTCCCTATTTTAACCCAATTTACAACTCTCAGGTGTGTCTCAAGTACTGGGCCTCATTTGAGGCACTGGCTAGAAAATGCAAAATCACAGAATGCAAAAAGTAGAAGGGCTCTAAGACATCATTGAGTCCAGCTGCCCCATTTGGCAGCTGGGGGAAATTGAGGCTTGGGAGCAGGAGGCTTGTTTGTGTGAGTGGCCAATACAACATGTAACCCTGACCTTGTACCAGTGACCCCTCAACGTGGGAAGAGAAAGTGATCTGAGCCTCCCTGAGAACCCACTACATGCCTGTCTTTGCTTGTGGGAGTTTGTCATATACAGCATCTCTTTTAAACCTGGGGAATCATTATTTCCAAGAAAAAGCTGACATCCAAAGACAGGTCCAAGTCAGAGGCTAATATATGACAGAGCCAGGATTCAAATCCTTTCCACCAGCCCCTAAGACCTACATGCTGTCTTGTAGTTCTGGGTGGGTGTTTTAAGTCTCTTCAGAAGTGATAACAGGACTAGGGTTTTCTGGGAAGGGCCGGTGGTGAGTGTGATTTTGCTCTGCCCTGGGTAACTGCTCTCTACAATCCACTTTAGGCTCTTGGCCGCATGTGGGAGGTGGTCCCAGCAGCTCCTCTGTAGGCATATCCGAGATTTTGTGAGGTTGGAGGCTTTCTCTCTAGTGAGTTCATGGTTCCACAAGAGCAAGCTGCCTGCTATTGCCTGTGCTCATTTGATGACTTCCTAGGTTTTACGACATTAATTTTCGCTCTGCAGCCCAAGTAACTCTCTTTGGTTGCAGCAGTATGCACTTAAATGTCAGAGCTTTGCTGAAAAACCACTTGAGTTTGAAGAAAGTCATTGTATTCAGTAAAATCCAGCCACATTTTATGTTTATGGCCTTTATTAGGGCATCCCGCTGAGCTAGTTAAAACCATGCCTCTATAGTCAGTGAAAGCCCAGGACTCTCAGATTCCTGAATTCACTCATTCAAATAATAGTTATTGAATATAGACTAAGTGGCAGGTGCTGATGTATACAGTGGTAAACACATAGACACACTCCTGTTTCCATGGCACTTATAGTCCAGTGAAGGGAGACAGACATTTAAAGAATAAATACAGAAGCAAAAGTATTTTGAGTAAGTGTTATGAAGAAAAAGGCAGGGCACTAAAGGTATTCAGGGGGGATCTAATTTACACTGGGCAGATCAAAAGAGGTAGTATCTGAGCTGGGTTGTAAGTGGAGGAGAAATTATTTAGGATGTGCAATAGCAGGTGCAAAGGCACATAGACAGGAAAAAACTTAGTGTGGTCAAGAAACGTGTTGCTCAGTGCCCGTCAGAAGCCTCAGGACCCAGCCTTGTGTTGATGTCCCGTCAGGTGTGCCCAGTGCCTGCCCTCGCCACATGCCCTCAGCCATCGTATGTGGAAAATAGGGTCTACATCTTGGTTGTTGCTTCCTGTGCCCTGTTCCCCATGACCACACCTGCCTTCTCTGTTTCCAACCCTTGGTGTTCATTTCTCAGGCACCCCTTTGGTACCCAGCTCCCTGCCCTCTCTCCCCTAGGCATCTCTACCCACCAGAGCTCACAATGCCAAGCCATCCCTGTAACCATACCTCATCCCCTGTCCAGCTGCCCTGCTTCCCCAGCACAGGCCTTCCTGTGTATATGCTCCCTCTGGTTTGGGGCCTGCTCTATCGTGCCAATTGCGAATTGGACATTTAATGTGCCAGGCCCAGCTTGCTTTCTCTCCCTTCCTTATCCCCTGCCCCTCCCATGGAGCTCCATAGAAGCTCCATGATGTCATTCTCCATGAGGTCCAAATGCCAGTGACTTCCTTTCCTATCCTTTGTCTACCACCCCAGAGGGTCTCTGAGATGAGCTGTGGGTGTGACTTTTGGAATTCTCTCTTGGGTCAAGCCATTGGTCACTGGAGCCACTTATCACCCAGGGGTCGGCCAGTACAGGCTTTCTCTTGTATGCTTCAGTGCCATTGGGCAGGGTTCAGAAGTGGCGGGGTAAACATGCTGAGTCCACATCTTCTGCTGCAAAGCCCAGATGCTGCCAAGAACCCAAATGCCGTGGCCAAGGCGTACCCTCTCCATAGATGAGTGCCCTTTCATAGAAGGGAGGAGACTGGAGATGTTGACCAGTGCTGCCTGTCTCTGAGAAGGGAGCCTTGTGCACCCCTCTGCTGGGCTGGGCATTTGGGAGGAACCCTGTCTTCTGTGGCCTGTTTGCTCCCCAAAGGTAGGTGTACAGGACAGTCAAAATAGCAGCAATGTAATAATTATTATAGTATGAAATAATAATAGGCACACACACACAGACTGAGGGCTTCCAGTATCCTGAGCACTTCAGCAGGGGCTTCCTGAGTCCACAGCCTGGTGTGGTACCCATTGTCATGGATGTTTGTTAGACAAGAGGTTACGTAGCCCAACACCACTCCACAAGCACTCAGTGACGCCAGAGCTGGCCCAGATGGCCTGTCCCCATGTCCAGGGTGTCTATGCTTCCTTGACCACCATCCACGTAGTGCTCACACTGAGGTAGGCTCAATGTTAAACACTTACCCACACTGCATCCCCTCACCCGCAGGGTAGAATTGAGGCTTGGGAGGGAAGTAACCTGCCAAAGGTGACACAGCAGCAGGTGGCAGAGGACACATGTTAATCCAGTTCCCACAGACTCCAAAGCTGTGCTTTCAAGTGCGACATGCTACTCCAACCTGGCCCAGATGCCCCACCTCCCCTGGAAACCCAGGATCTCTTCTGAGCACCATTTAGCACGTGTCTAAGGGAGAATTTGGTGACAAGCTTGAGAACATTTTGCAAGAGGGAAGGAGGTGATTAAACAAGCAATTGTAATGGCGTTAGATCAGGGAACAAAGCAGGACCACACAGCACACCAGGCGAACCTAGCGGAAGTGGACGCAGCAAAGTGATAGTGAACTGAGGCTTGGAGGATGAGTCAGGGAGGCAGGCAGGGTTCGGTATGTCATCGCATGTGCAGAAGTCTGAGGTGAGGGGAAGAAAAACCACGTGAGAGAAAGTAAAAAAAATAGTGTGGCTACAGCATAGAGGCTGCAGCATAGAGTGTATTGGGGAGCACAAGGTCAGGGCTGGAGGGGTGGTGGGGGGCAAGCCCAGATCAGGGGCTGTGCCAGGCGCATGGTGCAGGAGAGGGAGTGGTCCAGCTTACACCTTCAGTCACTCCAGCTGCTGAGTGGAGAAGAGCTTGGAGAAGGAATATAGGAAGAGGGAGGTCAGGTGTTTGGAGTCTGTGGCAGAGTCCAAATGAGAGATGATAACGATGGCCTGGACAAGGGAGGTGGCTGCAGGGGTGGGAAGAGGGGAGTGAATTCAGGTGCTAGACAGTCATGCCGCTCCTCGTACTGTGTCTAAAGGCACGATGGGAGGGGCCTCACCACCATTCTGATTAGAATGATGGCAGATGTGCCCACTCTAAGGTGAAATGGTGAACCGACCCTTTAAGAAGCAGGTCTTGTAATAAAAGAGTTTTGTTATGACTCATGCTCTGTGTTGTACTGTTGAAATATGTCAAGCAATAGCCTCTGTTCCAGTCACAAAAAGAATCATTACCCTGACTCTTTGTGTTGTCAATAACTTCTTCATGGGATTCACAGGCTTTCATAGAGAACCTGAGCAAAGTGAATTGGAAATCAGCACAGTCCCCAGAATGTACAGGTCTTGGGAATGGAGGCTCACAGCCTGGGGCCTTCACCGCCACCCTCTTGTGATCCTCAGAACCATTCCTGGATGTGGGAGCTCCTTTCAAAGCTGGCTCATCATGGGGAAGTGTTGGCTCTTCACTGAGCTTCTTTGGGATCAGACAGATCCTTCTGTCTTAAATATCAGCTGTGTGTTCTTGAGCAAGGGACCTTCCTCTTTTATTATTTTTTAATTTTTTTATTTTTTGAGACAGGGTCTCACTCTGTTGCCTAGCCTGGAGTGCAGTGTGACACGATCAGGGCTCACTGCAGCTTCCACCTCCTGGGCTCAAGCGATCCTCCTGCCTCAACCCTCCAAGTTGCTGGGACTACAGGCACGTGCCACCATGCCCGGCTCTTTTTTTGAAATTTTCAGCAGAGATGGGGTCTCACCATGTTACCCAAGCTGGTCTCAAACTCCTGAGCTGAAGTGATCCACCCACCTCAGCATCCCAAATTGGTGGGATTACATGCGTGAGCCACTGTGACTGGCAAGGGACATTCTTTAGTTTCCACTTTCTCACTTGGAATTGGGCATAATAACTGGCTCACAGGGTGATTCTAAAGATTCTGCTGTTCAGCTTGATAGTAATAGCTAAGAATGATCACGTGCTTATTATGCACCAGGCACTTTTTTTAAGCATGTTGCATGTCATTGCTTTAATTTTCTCAGTGACCTTCTGAGATAGGTACTCGTGATCCCCATGGAGAGGAGGAAACAGAAGCACAATGAGATCAAGTGGCTTGCCCAAGGTCACATAGCAGGCATAGAGCAGAGCCAGGATGTGAACCTGAGTAGTCTCATGGCCAGCCCTGCTTATAAGCCACCCACCATGTTTTGCTGCCCTCCTGAATATACAGTCCAGTGCCTGGCACATAGGAGACGCTCAGTGAGGATGTTAGTTTCCTTTCTATTGGTCCTAAGTTATACACTCAAGGCAAAACAAGCTAAAGTCAGTGATAAATCAGTAAGCCACCTTCCAACTCCAACAGCCTAGAACCTATAGGGGCCAACTGGTGTGACAGGATGGCTGAAAGGGAAGGCATTCCCTTCTTAACTAACACAGGGAAAATAAGTCAAATCCAAATCTGGCTTTATCCCAGACTTATTGTTGTTGATAGGTACATGTTATATATCTGAACTTCATCTACCAAGTTCATGGTGATGTTGACAGTATCTGGCAAGTAATATGTACCGTCTACCAGGATATCTCAATTACTTTCCCTCAGAAGCCACATTTGTCAGCTCTAACCAGGTATTTCAGATTCACCTGAAATTCAGTAAATGTCAGCCATTTATACATTGATTGATTGACTGATGAAGCATCAATCATTTATTTATTCAGCAAGTACTTACAAAGTACCTCTATGTACTTGGCCTTTTGTTAGGTGAGTGAGTGAGATATAGGTTTTGCCCTCCAGGAATACACCGTCAGTGAGTGAGGCTGACCTACAGGCAGGTTAGTTGTGGTATCAAGGGCTGTGGGGGCCAGAGGAGGAGAAATTGGCTCTACTCTGAAAATCGAGCAAAGACTCCACAATGTTGAGGCCGTATAATCAAGGTCTTCTAAAAAAAAATTTTTTTTAATGTTTTAGAGACAGGATCTCACTATGTTGCCCAGGCTTGTCTCAAACTCCTGGGCTCAAGCGATTCTCCCACCTTAGCCTCCCAAAGTGCTGAGATTACAGGTGTGAGCCACTGTGCCCAGCCTGATTAAGGTCTTGAGAGGTGAATTTTTTCAGCTGAAGAAGGAGTTGAGGGTAGGGGGCTTTCTAAAATTACCAGCAGAATGGACCAAAGCCTAGAAGCACAAAAGAGTACGTGTTCAGGAACGTTGAAAGGTCAGGGTGGCTGGAAAGATTGTAGCGAGAGCTTTGAGATGCTGCCCATTAACACTTAGAATGCAAGGTTTATCTTTCCAAATCTAATTGCATTAGGATCAAGCTCCTATTCTCCAAGGTTGGTAAGAAGTTTAATATCATTTGCTTCTTTGCAGCGCTCTCCTTCAGATTCAGTCAGAACCCAGAGCCTGGGAAAGATGCAGTAGAAGAAGGGTGTCTGGTGACACCCTTCTCTGTGTTGATCACTAATTCTTGTCCAGGCCCATGTGGTCCATTTGAAGAGGATGTCTGTGCGGGGAGTCTTGCCGGTTCCTCTATGTCAAGCACTGCTGCAGACTATCATCAAGGGTTTTGTTAACTTCTTCCCCAAGTGCAAGGAGAATCCAGATCTTTGGAACAAAATGTCTGGTCTCTTTTTTTGGTGGGGTAGGGCTCACAGGTGGAGGGAAAAAGTGTATTCATTTTTTTTGTTGTTGGCAAATCCATAGCAATAAGAACCAAGATATGACTTAATGACTCCATAGCCATCCTGCTGCTATAGGAGTAGAAATCAGGTATGGCCCACTCCCTCATGATCTGGGAAGTCAAGGTGAAGGGGCTGAATTTCTTCCTGCTCATGTCAAGTGGCTGCCTGAGTTCTGGTGTAGGAAGGCAGAGCCAGGCAGGCTCTGACGAGTGGCTCCATGTCTTCTGCAGGTGTGGCAGTGTGGCGGGAGCGTGGAGGTCCTGCCCTGCTCACGGATTGCCCACATTGAGCGGGCCCACAAGCCCTACACAGAGGACCTCACCGCCCACGTCCGCAGGAACGCTCTCAGGGTGGCTGAAGTCTGGATGGATGAATTTAAAAGCCACGTCTACATGGCATGGAACATACCCCAGGAGGTAGGGATCTCCGGTGGGGACGAGTTTCTCGGGGATTGGTGGAAAACAAAACAAATCAAAATATGGGGCCAAACCCTTCTTCCTATGGGTCAGCCAGAGTCCTGTTTGCCATGCGAGAATGGACTCTCAACCCAAAAACGTATTATTTGCAGAAGAAAAGGGGCCATGAGCCTCTAAACCATTTCTTAACCCCCTACCCCCATCCCTGGTGAGCACGCTTGATGAGGACTTCTTTCTGGGTCTTAGTGTCCTAATTTTAAATGAGAAAGTTGGACAGGTAGCTCAAGTTTCTTCATGCTCCCAGGTCCTCGGCTTCTCTGACATTAGATGTTTCATGGTCCTGGATTACAAATATACCAGTAACTACAAAAATTTACAAAAAAACATCTAATCTTCCTATAGAGGAGATTCAAACTTCTCCATTGAACCTTCGACCAGAGTTATAAAGATCCATATGCCTTTCGGATTTCTTGAGCCCCATGGATGGGGATGGGGGCACACCTACAGGGACCCTCACTAGGAGATGGGAGTTATTCTGGGCAGTTTTTAGACAGTGTTTAACCTTCACAGAGCCTTGTCATTGCCTGCCACTGTCCTCTATCCCTCTAGTCACTTGTACTTAAGAAATGCCAGAGAAAAAGCAATGTTTCTCTGGTAGTTTTGTTTAGCCCTGCCATGTGTCAAGGTGAAACATGTGGAAATGACCTTGGACTACTGAGTTGAGAGAACCCAACAGATGCCAGCCACACGATTCCAATCCACTTACCAGCCTGTCGGCCTGGAGTTCATTGTTTGTGTTGCATTCTGTGTGAGACAGAGCTATCAGAGCTATCAACTACATGACCTCATTCTTTCCTCCCAAGGCCATGGCAATCCCCTTTGGAGTCCTTTAGGAAGCCTCTAATGGGGCAATGATTGATCTTCACTCAAAGTGTCCATATGAAAGCCCTGTTACCTAAACTCTACACCAAGCTAATGTTGCCCTGGTTAAATGATTGAGAAAGTTGACTGGTTCGTGGGTGGGAGCTTTTAGCCCACCTCGAGCCGCACCACCACCGCAGGAGATCCCCTCTTGAATTGGGTTGCATACTCCCACAATCAGTGAGGTTTCAGCAGTTGGGAGCAAGAATGAGGAGTGGAGAAATATCAGCCAGAGTGCAGCCAACCCTAATGTACCAGCCCGGGATTGCGTTCCTGACAGTAAGAGTGTTTCCGGGGAATTGCAGTACCTTCTGGACTCATCGTCAGGATTGAATCACAGTATTCTGCATGGGGTGTCAAGCCCTGTGGTAGGTGGTCTGTGATGGCAAAATATTAAGAACACTTGGAAACTCCCCAGGAGCTCACCAGTGAGACATTGCAGGTCCCCAGGCTCTGCTTAGACTGGTGAGTTAGCATACTCTTACTGCCTTCTTTCTGTACCCCAGAGCTGCAAAGCTTCTAGCCCTCTCCCCCTTGCAGCTGACAGGTGTTGAAATGCCCAGCAACCCAGTGAATGGTACAGAACTGAGTGAATGAAAATAACTGAAAAGTGGGCCGGGCACGGTGGCTCAAGCCTGTAATCCCAGCACTTTGGGAGGCCGAGACGGGTGGATCACGAGGTCAGGAGATCGAGACCATCCTGGCTAACACGGTGAAACCCCGTCTCTACTAAGAAATACAAAAAACTAGCCGGGCGAGGTGGCGGGCGCCTGTAGTCCCAGCTACTTGGGAGGCTGAGGCCGGAGAATGGCGTGAACCCGGGAGGCGGAACTTGCAGTGAGCTGAGATCCGGCCACTGCACTCCAGCCTGGGCTACAGAGTGAGACTCCGTCTCAAAAAAAAAAAAAAAAAAAAAAAAGAAAATAACTGAAAAGTGATGAAATTCAGTGTCTGTCTGTGACTCCTCAAGGTGGGTAGTTCAAATCAAATGGGTAGGGGGAAGTGAACACAAGACACGTGAGAGGCGGAATTGCCCAGGATAAAGCCTTAGGTGGAGAAGGAAAGGATCAGTGTGTTTCCTAAAAGAATTCTCTTTCCTTTCCTGTTCCCTGTGTCCAAATGTCCTCTCCTTCCTCTTATCAAGCTTGTACAGGGTCAATACTTCTTCATCTCCCAATCCTTCTCCCAAGCTATATCCTGATACTTCATCAAGACTGCTTTGTCAAGGTGAACATGGGTCTCCCAATTGCCTAATTTAAGGGACATTTTAAGGTCTTTAACCTATAGGATTTCACCTTTTCCTTGAATCTCTGTAGTTCCTTGGGTCCATGATTCCACACCCTGGAATCTCATCTCTCTCCAGTTATTCCTAACTCTTCAAGGACTCCTCTTACGTTCACTGGGTGCTTATATGCTCCTGGGGTATCCATCCTTGGCAGACTGCTCTCATTATTTCCCATCTCCGTGGGTAATCTCATCTACTCTTGCATTGGACTCCCACCCATATGCTGCCTCCCTAATTAATATCTCTACCCCTGACTTCTGCCTTCACTTTCAGACTCACATCTCCAACTGCCAGCTGGACATCTCCTCTTTGCCATTCCCATAGGCACTCAGACTGAATCTGACCAGCCAAACCCACCTTCTTCCTCCAGATCTGCTCCTGTTCTCATTCTGTCACAGTTCATGGTGCTACCATCTTCCAGACACATGAGTTTGAAACTGACATCATCCTTCAATCTTCCTCGCTCTCAATGCTCTGTCCCAGTCAATCACAAGCCCTCCTTCCCACCCCAACCTCCTCTCATGTCTGCATTCAGGCCCTGTTTTTTTCTCTGCTACAAGCTTCAGCTGGTTTTCCTGGCTTGAGTCTTTATCTCCTTCAAATCTATCCTCTACAATACCCAAAGTTATCTATAAAACACTCACAACGACCATGCCATTGCCCTGCTTAAAATCTTTAAATGAGGCTAGGCGCAGTGGCTCACACCTGTAATGCTAGCACTTTGGCGGGTGGATCACTTGGGGTTAGGAGTTCAAGAACAGCCTGGCCAACATGGTGAAACCCCATCTCTACTAAAAATACAAAAATTAGCCAGGCTTGGTGGCACGTGCCTGTAATCCCAGCTACTCAGGAGACTGAGGCAGGAGAATCGTTTTAACCTGGGAGGCAGAGGTTCCAGTGAGCCGTGGTTGTGCCACTGCACTCCAGCCTGGGTGACAGAGCAAGACTCTGTCTCAAAAAAAAAAAAAAAAAATCTTTAAATGACTCCTTCTATGTACAAAATCAAACACAAAGCCCAGTGTTTGGCATGGCATCAAAGGTTCCCATGCTTTCTCCTCTGCCTGTATTTTAACCCCACTGCCCACCACTCCCTGTTTTGAAGTCTGCATACACTGTGTTGACTATGGGAACTGCCCATTACACACCGTCCATGCCATGCTGTTTCTCACGACTCAGTGCTTGCTCATCCTGCTTGGAATTCCCTACCCTCTACCTCTTCCTGTATGACCACCCGTACTAAATCTTCCCCATCCTTTGAGACTAGCTCCAGGGATCCCCCCTCTAGAAAGCCAGCTCCAACTGGGGAAAGAGCTCCCCCTCCTATATATATCTCTGTCATTGCATGACCAGCCTGTGAAAGAGTGTTCTGTTATCTAAAAGTCTCCCTCTCATTAGAACAGTGGTTTTCAAATCTGGCTGAACTTCAAAATCACTTGGGCTCCACCCCCACAGATGACCACTTAATTGGTTTGGAAGGGGCCCCTGGAATCTGTTTTTTGAGAAAGTTCTTCAGAACCACTGAGAACCACAACAACACACCATGGGCCCTCTGAGGACAGACTGCTTTACATTTTTGTGTTATTATATCTAGCACAAGGCAGGGCGCATGGTAAGAGCTTGGTGACGCCTTGCTAACGCTTATTAATGAGTGAGTCTGCCGGCGGTGCGTGTAATCCCTTTCTTCCTTGGTTAGTGACTCCTAAAAGCAGACCTTCAGACCAACTGCATCAGAATCACTTGGAGAGCTTTTTAAAAAATACTCATCTGGATCTCATCCTCAGAGAGGATTTTGAGCGGTAGGTGCCAGAATCTCTAAAAAGCCCTCCAGATGAGAGGTTAGGGTGGCCAGGTTTGGGTAACACCTATTTAGCTCGTCCTTCGCATTTTTCCAAACTCACCTCAAGTGTTGCTTACTCCAGGAAGCCTTCTTTGACTGCTTACCTCCTTTGCCCCCAATCCTGGCCTCCACACAATGTAAGAAGAATGAGGCCCCTCTTCTATTCTCTCTTTCACTTTCTCTTCCTTTCCATGCCTCACACTTGTTCACAAAGAGTATGTTTACTTGTCTGAAACTCCCAGACTCTCCTTTCAGGCCGAGAGTGTGACGTATTCTTATTTGTATACAGAGTGTTTAGGATAGTGTCTGACACATAATAAACAGGTGCTTGGTAAAGGTCAGTTGGAAAAGAAGAAGGAGGATGCATGGATGCTATATGCTTCACACAGTTTCCCTAGGAGGTTTACCAGCTGCCCCTGAGATAGCTATGCCCCAATCCCTTTTCCTCAGCTGCAAGCACATCTGTTCCCAATTTACTTAACCTTTCGTCTACAGCATCCTAGCTGCAAATATGGAGCTGGAGCCCGTCAACCCTGCTCAGGTGGCTGCCTTGAGAATTAAATAAGTTAATACACGTAAAGACTTCGATCAGTGCTTGGCACACAGAAAGCGCTAGTTAAGTGTTAACTCTTGTTGGTGCTGTGATTGTTTATGCCCTATACTTTCCTTCCACAGTTGTAAAATGCTCATGCTGGGCAGATACCCTCTGCTTGTTGCCTTCTAAGCTGAGGCCTCCTCAGAGCTGTGCGCTGAGCAGAACTGGCCCTCTCACCTGCTCCCTTAGCACGTCCAGTCCCCAGCTTTTGAAAGGCCGAAGAGCCTTCACCTCTTGCAACCTGCTACTTTAACTGAAAATCAGTTTATTTATCAATAAACAGAAACTCTGCAGCAAAACATCAATATTTTCTTAAGCAGGGTTCAGGAGCTCTAGACTGCTTCTCTTGCCCAAAGACAGGCTGAGTGCCAGGGATGACTTGTCATGTGCTTCAGTGATAGCCCTCCTTTAAGTCTGGCTATAAGGAATTTTGTGACTATGTGGCTGCAATACTGGACACTTTTATGTGGCTAAGTTAATATATTTGTTTCCTAGGGCTATGGTAACAAATTACCATGAACTTGATGGCTTCAAACAACAGAAATTTATTCTCTAACATCCAGGTGCCAGCAGAGCTGTGCTCCCTCCAGCGTCTCGAGGGGGGAGCGTCCTTCCTTGCCTTGGCCAGCTTCTGGTGGCCCTGAGGGGTCCCTGGTTGTGGATGTATCACCTTAGTCTCAGCCTCTGTCTTCACATGGCCTTCTCCTCTTTGTCTCTATGTGTGTCCAGACCACTCTTTTTTCCTCTTATAAAGACATCAGTCATTTCAGTCATATATAGTCACATACAGTCATAATTTAGGCAAGCCCTAAATGCAGGATGATTTCATTTTGAGATCCTGAATTAATTATATCTGCAAAGACCCTCGTTCCAAATAAAGTCGCATTCAGAGGTTCCGGGTAGACATGAATTTCAGAGAAGGCCACAGTTCAACTCACTACACCAAGTATTTGGCAAAAGAGGAAGATGCATTTATTGTTTTCTAATAAGGGCCAAGGTGACCTTCTCAGAGGTTTACTTTCTTCTCAGTGTATGCCTCCTGCTTTGAAGATGGGTTTGATGAAATTTACAGTAAACACACAGTGCAGATACGCTGAACTATTAAAACGGAAAGGCAAAAGTCAATTAATACACAGGAACGGGAAGGGGACTTCATACTCAGAAAGATAAGCTGAACAAAGGGCTAGTGCTTGAGCTTCGTCGCAGGAGATGGCCACCTGGTGGATTGTGTCTCTCTCATCTTTTACTCGATCATGTGGAGGGAGGCAAACTTTGCCCTGTTCCTAAGTGCAGAAAGATACTTTTCCTGTGGGAACCCAGAAGTTTAGGAAAACACAGAGGCCTTTGTGAGACAGGTTCTTCTAGTGGCTCCCTATAAAACAGACACAGTGTTACATTTAGTCACATAAAGGCAATTATAACACAAAGGGAGAAGGAATGGATGGGTCCTAGGACAGTTTTCTGATATAAGGATAAAGTACCGTGGAGTGTAAATGGTTAATACTTAATGAATGCTTTGGAGTCGGAGTGGAAAGTAGATTACATTTATTGCCAGTTCCTGTGTTCACCACTTCATAAATATTTTCTCCACCCAGCAATGTAGCTCATGCTCAGTGCTAGGACTCGGGGCACAGAGGTAAGTCTGATGGAAGTTTCCTGACCTTAAGGAGCCAGAGTCTAGCAGAGAAAGGCTCAGATAACAGCTGCAGAGAAGGCTCTGGGCAGGAGTGTGCCGCACACAAGTCACAGATGAGGTCATTAAGAAGTACTAGGAAGCCAAAATAGCTCCTTGTCATTCTAGAACTTTAACCGTCAGGCTGTAGCAGGTTCAAATTTTTATATTGCCTGAACTCTTGTGAGCAAAAAGGAATCTATCTCTTTTATATCTAAATTGTGTTTTCACTCAAGCCTACATTGTCTGATGTCAAAAATTTGCCTTGTTCATGTCCAGATAAATGCAGCCATTTTTGTGATCTTTCTCAGATATTTTAGACAAAATTTGCCTGACCTCAGTAACTTGATCCCTGGAGTTGATGTTTGAACCAGGGATTTACACAGAGAGCGTATGGACCACAGTGTCGGTGAGAGAGAGCTCACTTCTTCATCTGCCCTCCACTCTGGGTTGGCATCTTATGGGATACCACACGCCCATCTGCATGCTGGCCTTCATCCCTGCCACGGTGTCATCCTCTGAGACGCACTGGGTCTTCATCAGATCCCAGAGGATGGACCCTTCTGCAGCCTCTGCTTTTGCATCAGCTTTTTCTCAGCCAATTCTGTGCCCTATTCAACAGCTGGTATGCAGGCCCAGGAATTCTTAGTGCTGCCCAAGTCTGCTCTACAAGCAATGTGGGGAGGGGGGCTTCTCTAGCCTTCTCACTCCTGGACGCATTCACGTGTCACTTCTGCTCCCTGGCTGCTGCACCATGCTGGCTCAGGGGCCACCTCACTGATGCTCCTGAGAAAGGAGGGAAACGAGTACTCTAGACGCCAAGACTCCCAGGCTGAAGGAGTCTGCTTCTCCTGCAAGGACTTCGTCTGAGGAGGCAGAAGAATGGCATCTTCCAAATACACAGAGTACCATTAAAAGCAGAAACTCTAGACCCAGGTTAATTGGGTTCAAATCTCAGCTCCACCATTTATTAGTTGTGGGGCCTTGGGCAAGTTACTCAGGAGGTTACTGAACCTCTCTTTGTCTCAACTCATCATCCATAAAGGAGGATTATGTGGTGCTGTTTTATAGGTGTGAATGGGACAACATACATACATATAAATAAAAGTAAATAAATATAAATATATACTGCATATCTCATTCAGAATACAGCCTAGCACTCTGGAAATGTTTAAGCCTTAGCTGTTATGATTCTTAGGAATAGTATTAGAATTAGCATCATTTCATCTCAAAGCTTTTTCCTTCCCCTCTCTCTCTCACCTTAAAGCTCAGAATCTCTCACTTTGCCTCTTGAGGTAGGGAAAAGCTTTATTCAGACGGATTCTTCCCATTTCTTTCATCTACATCCAGACTATAGCTTTTCTTTTTTCTTTAAGGATTTGGCATCTTTATTTTCAATGGCCTTTGATGACAGTGCCCGGCAATGCCGACCTCATGTTTCGTAGTCTAAATGAGGATGTTTATGGGGTTAAGGTGCCCGTGGGAAAATGCAAGAGTTAACGTGCCACCTGGTCCCTTCACTAGTCTCTAGGAATCTTGGTTGGCGGCACAAGGTCATTGCCAAAGTAGAGTTTGGGGAGAAGCTGCAACCTGGGAGTGGCTTCATCTCTGCTTCCGCGTCCCTGTGCAGGACTCAGGAATTGACATCGGGGACATCACCGCAAGGAAGGCTCTGAGGAAACAGCTGCAGTGCAAGACCTTCCGGTGGTACCTGGTCAGCGTGTACCCAGAGATGAGGATGTACTCAGACATCATTGCCTACGGAGTGGTAAGGAGCTGGCCTCCTCCGGGTTTCATTCAGACACAGACAGAAAGAAGCATAGTGAAGAAAGAGAGAGGAGGGAAAGAGCCTCTCAGCTGCTCCCGTGAAGAACTGCAGTAGGCCTGGGGAGCGGGCGCGGGTTCTGCACCTGCAAGCCTTGACTTTTACAGCCCAAACCCCTCCAGTCCCTTGAGAGAGGTACTTGTCTCTCCTTTATAGTCCTAAGCAATTCAGCTCTGGCCCCACACCTGCATATTCCACTTAATAAAACACACAATAAAGCAGTTAGCTTAAGATTGAAAGGTAAGGTAACAAACACCTGCTGTTTTCCCAGCTGGGGTGCCTGAGGGTCTATGAGTCGCCCTGTGTGCCTCCCCTACCAAGGGGCTGATGCCTTCCATTCACATGCAGAGCCTCCCTGAGAAGAGTTCTAGAAACAGAGCCATCTTGAGTTGATTATATTTGCTGTATTTTTAGTACTGTTTGTTGATGGGCACAGAGCAGTTCTCCCTGATGAGAGGGAGCAAGATGGAGGGGGCAGAGCATAGGGTTTGGAGTCAGACAGACCTGGTTCAAATCTTAACCAGGCTGCTGCTTCCCAGGTAAGTGTCTTAATGTCATGGGCCTCAGTTTCTTCATCTGTTAAACGGGGGTAATTCAGTACTATCCCCATAGAGTAAAAGAAAATCTAAGATTTGTAGATATGTGACCTTAGATGAAAATGTATTTTCTGTCTAAAGTTAAAATACTTCGAATATGATAAACTCTCCCATTTTCTCAATATTCCGTGGACCATACAGGTCAAATGCCATAAGGTATTTTAAATGGTATTTTGATTGATTTTTTTGCTATCTCGCCTGGCTTTTGCTGACTTACAGTCTGAACACATAAACTTTTGCCATGACAAGCCCCCAAGACTACTCTGTAGGATTAATTATATTATCTCCATGTCACAGATGGGGAAACAGAGTCAAAGAGTGATTTTCACAAGCTCACATAATCAGCAGTGAAACCAAGTCTAAAAAACCAGCTTCTGGTATCACTCTGATTCTTTCCTTTGGAGAGTGTCCCCTCAGACCTTTTTTGATATCTCAAGATGAAAACTTGAAGGAAGAACTGAGGTCTCTTCTTTTGATGAGCTGTGGTTAGAGCTGAGTTCAAAGCCTGCCCCAGATGAACAGGACAATTGCCTATGAGTGGGAAGAATCTGCTGAGAGATTGGGCTCAGTGCTCCCTATGTACCCCCAAACTCTTATATACATCCTAGGATTCCAAAGCAGACAGAACTGGAATCCTAGACCCACCCCCTGTAGCCCCAGGGTCTCTGTTATCCAGAATACCAGCTTGTAGGAGACAGTCTTATCCTCCCATGAGTGTCCCCATGGCATGGTTGACATATCCCAAGAGAACCATGCAGTGACCTCTCATCTCTCCACTTCTCAGTCTGGTGCAATTCACATCTCAGCAAACACCTCAGCTAGTGCTGCTTAGGTAGTACCTGAGTCTCCAGATCCTGTTGTCACCATGGAAACACATTGCACTGTAAGGTGCCTATCTGTCCCATTCACCTCCCCAGAACCATCCTGAGGACACAGCTGCCTTTGATGCCCCACACTCTACCCATAGCAAGCTATGTGGGCTGCTTGGCCATGGTGGAACCCAATCCTAAAAGGAGAGTTATGCTGCTGTGGCTCCAGAGAAACTATTGGCCCCAAGCCTGCGTGAGCCAGGGCAAGCTTCTGGATTCATGTTCTCAGCAGGCTGTCAGCTGTGGCTAAGCAGGATTAGCCAAACTCCCCCAGAGAGGCAGGGGACGCAGTAACAGTAGAGGTGTGTACATGTGCCCACTGCAATTTTGGGTCCTGGCCAAAGGCATTCTCATCCTCCAAGCAAAAACATCTCATCTTATACGCATGTGCAACAGGTTTACCATGTAGGCCCTCCATGCCACCCCCAGAAACATTTGGTTTGTCAAATAGTAAGTGGAAAATATGGGGTTGTGATCTAGATCTGTCTGGGTTCAGAGCCGGGCCTGTTTTTACTGTCACACTGAAAACCATTCGCTTGTCATCCCAAAGGGCTGAGCTGTGTTAGCCATCCCTGCGGCTGGCAGAGGACTCTGACCCCCTGCACATTCATCAGCCCGCCACTGCTCAGGGCCCAGCCACCCTCCCCTCCCTCCTGCCTCCTCCACGGGCCGAGCCCCTACATGAGCAGAGACATGCCTGCTTGTCAAAGAGCATAATAAACTCTTAATGGGGGCAACCTGGCTGAAGATGGGCAAAGTGGGATGCAGCCACAATAGCAAGAGTATTTGCTGGGTCTGACTCATTCTTCCTGGTAATTATTTTTATCCTAAAATGAAGAGACCAGATGCCTTTTCAGGGGCATAATTTCTTTTTCCTTTTTCTATTCCAACTCATGACCAAATGACATTGTTCAGGACAAATGACTTCTGGGACTCTGAGTTGAGCCAGTATCAAGTCTATAGCCCAGCCCATTAATCCACTAATGGGCCCCATTAATGACTCCTGCAGGCCTAAGGACCTGTGGGCCCCATCGTGTGGGCATAAGTTTCCCTTGGATCATTGAGCTCCATGTCCAAGAGATGGGAGAGCATTGGATTAATCACAGCTCTGGTGCTGAGAGTAGAGATGGAGGGGCATCTGGAAACAGACATGCCTGGCTTCTGAATGTTAGCTTTGCCCCTTAATGGCTATGTAAACTTGACAAGCTGCAAAACCTTAGTGGTCACAGTAATGCCATTTCATAGGGCATATTTTACAGTCTCAGGATTATAGCCATTTGCATTATGGAAAGAGCTTGGGTTTTGGAGTCTGACAGACCAGCTCTATCACTTGCCCGACTATGATTCCATTCATTTGGGAATGCCATTCATTTACTCATGTTTTTCATATACCCACTCACTCACCCACTCAACAAGTATTGACTGTCTCCTTTGTGCCTGGCCTATATGATATCCAATGAGACTGAGACCCAGTCTGATGACTAACAGGTGAGACAAACAAGTGAAGAAGGAACAAGAATGCAACTGGTTAAGTGCTACCCTAAGAGAAATGGAGTGCTAGTGAAGCACAGGGCAGTGATCTCATACAAGACTTGGGTTGGGAAAGGCTTCCAGAGTGGCGGATAAGCTGAGAGCCAAGGGAAGAGGCAAAGAGGAGGCCAAGACCAAGGGCGATGTGGGGAAGTGTCCACACAGGCTGAATAGCACTACACACAGGGAGGAGAGTGGAGCTTGTTCCTACACCACAGTTCCTTCATCCTGGCTAGTCATTATGACAATTAGGTGAGACATATGTGGAAAGCACTTCACATGGTACCTGACACATAGACGCATTCCTAAAAGCTGGTTTCCCTGAATGCCTTTGAGGAAGGTTATAACAGTAATAATAGCAGCCAACAATTATTGCAACATTTGTTATTTGCCAGGCCCTATGCTAAGCACTTGCAGATATTGTTTCACTTAATCCTCATAACAGCCTTATGAGGTAGGCACTATTATTATTCCTCTTTTAGAGGGGAGAAAACAAACAGGAAGGAGTTACATTGCTTTATTCAAGACCCCACAACTGGAGCCAGGTTTCCATCCCAGCCTGTTGCTTCTAGCTGCTTCAGTGGACTACCTGCCTAAGGGGTGGTGGGGGTGGGGGGTGGGCAGGAACGACACAGAGCCAGGGAGGACTTTATCAAAAGACACCCACCCTCTCACCCAAGCACTGGCATTAAGAACCCAGGGGAAAGCCAAGTCTAACATCAGGGTTCTCCAGGCCTTCCTCTTTGCAACAGCAGTTAGCAGATTTTCCTAATGGGTTACAGTGCTTGGCTTTAGATATGACACCCACCTCTTCGTGGGCTGTAGGACGAGAACAAAGTGTGTTTACATATGCTCTTCCCACTAAGGCAAACCGAGGAATTGGTTTATAATGGAGGATTTGCTGTAGAAATGCTACCGGGGGCTCTGCCTGAGACACACGTTCATACAGTATTTCTTCAGAATCTCTGAACTGCGAGTTTGAGATTAAAGGTGCTACCACCCAGTAGAGGAAAGGAAGCTCAAAAGAAAAGAATTCAACTCTGTTCCTTGTCCCCTGTTAGGAACAGGGTATGCTTGGAGCACACATGGGCCTCTGGTTGTTGGCTCCATCTCATGCCTCTTCATTGGCTTCATTTCACTCCTGCCACAAGCCATCAGGAGTACAAAGGCCCTGCTGCTGTCTCTGGCCTCCCCCCAGATAGATGGCCTCCCTGTGGCCTCTTGTCCTTGTCTTCCCTGGATTCTGTTCTCCAGTCCCCTGTTCTGGGCAGAGTGTTTTGATGGCTAAGGAGAGAACCCCAGTCAAGCCAGCTCAAGTTAAGGTGAGGTGGGTGAAGGTACCATAGACTCTTACAGGAGTAGGAACTGAAGTACAGTTGGACATGGACACTACAGCTGGGAAGCCACTGAAGCTGCCGCAGGGGCAAGATGGTCTCTCTTGTCTCTCCCTCTGTCTGCCTCGTGCATCATCACATCCTTGTTCACAACTGGCTTTCTCTGCTTGAACATGGCCATGGCCAACAGAACCCCCCCATGCCCAGTTTAAACAGCCTTGCAATTCTAGTGGCCACCACCCACCAGTTACAGTCTCTGGGTCCTGTTTACGTTCCTAAGACAGATAAGAGAGTGATGAGATGGGGAGGAGAGAGGGAGAGAAAGAGAGTGATTAATTCTGAAGTGTGGATCGGTGCCCACCATGGTCCACTCAATTGTGGCCGGTGAGCAGGGCCATGAGGACAATGGGCTACCCTTTCCGAGGGCTGAGAGTGGGTGTAAGCAAGAAAGTGACATTGAATGTCAGCTCTCTTACCCAGACGTGTTAATTGCCAAGACTGGATCCATCCACCCATAGGTGAGGGTAAGAGATGCCGTTCTCTTCTCCTGCTCCCACCTTGGCCCCCTCCTCTTATTCTACCACCTGACCTCCCACTATGGAAGACCCTAAGCAGGTGGGCCACCATGGGGCCTGGCCAAGCCACTGCTGGGTCTGCAGGAGGCAGAGAGCGTCTGGTCCCAGGGGACCTCTGAGGCCTGAAAATAGCTAACATGTTGCCCATTTTCCCCAACATTCAAGAGCAAAGATTTCCCTCAGGGACACTTGAAGGCTGTTGTTCCACCCCTGAGGAAGTGGAGGGGCTGAAGAGCAAGCACCATCTTGTGTGTGATATGCATGAGCTGAAGAGCAAGCACTGTCTTGTGTGTGCACATGCATGTGTATCTCTTATATTTGCCCAGACTGTCTCAACTCCCAGAACCCAGCTCACTGTTTAATGACATGTAAGTGTTTCTCCTTCAAAGGAGGCTGGTCTCCCCTCAGCACCTTTATGCAAGGCAAAAGCTGGTGCTTGTTGGTTCTATAGTGTTCAAGGGCCTTGGGCTGATTATGGAAATGAAATCTGTCCAGCAGAATACTTGTTTCTCCAGAGTTAATGCATTTGCTCTCTCTGTTCCTCTCTCTGTGGTGTGGCCATCTGGTCTCTGATGTTCAGCTGCAGAATTCTCTGAAGACTGATTTGTGTCTTGACCAGGGGCCAGATACAGAGAATGTCCCCATCATGTACATATGCCATGGGATGACGCCTCAGGTGAGTCCTCTAAGAGATTCCTGTGCCAGGAGTGTGCATGTGAGTGCCTGGCATGGGGAAGGAGAGCTAGGCTCTGTCATGGCAGCTCTGGGACCAGGGGCCTCTGGGGCTTTTCATTAGGGCACATCCTCGTGAGCTGAAGAGGATGGGTCACATCTGCCTTGCCTGGAAGGAAGGTGGGGGAGTAGATGCTATGACTCCAGGATCCTCCAGGATGGGGAGGATGAAAGGGGTTACATTTCTAAAGAGAAACACCTGCTTCCTTTGGAGAAACTATGGGTACATCACAGTTCTGACTCTGACAACCAAGCTGCTCCCTAGCAAGAGTGGGAGGTTCTCCCAAGCTCCCTGAAATGTCCGAGTCCCTTCAGAATGCCATGGCATGGTCTTCAGCTCTGCCCTTTAGTAGATCATAGCTGGGGCCAAAATTTATAGCCATGGGCCTTCTTTCCAGCTCTTCTTCTGACTTTCTCCTGGTGGAGAATGAAGGGCAGCTACCGGGAAAATAATTTATTCTTACAAATTCTCCATTCATAGTCTAAGCTTCAGATACTCAAAGAGGATGCCAAGACACAGGCAAGAGAAATGGTTCGTTGAACAAAGTACAGCAGACAACCCTTGACCAAGAATGTCATAGGCTGACCTGTTCTGAATTGATAACATTCCCAGAGTGTACTTATCTCCAGAAGTACACAATGATTTAAAAAGATATTTGAGCATATAAGATATGCCTATGTGTGCAATTACAATTAAAAGAGTATTTAAAAGAGCTGTTGCCTACCAAAACACACAACTGAAGGACATCATGACATGTATGTCACTATGTGTGTGAATGATGAGCCCTCCCAGGGACTGGCCATTGTCACCGCTACCATCTTGTCCTTTTGGGGGACTGAGTTGCTGTGACATTACTGGCTGGTTAATTGCAGGCCAGCAGATCAGGCTACGCCCACAGGACCCAGTATGGCAACACATTCTTCATTGTTACAATGGTGTGACATTTTTAATGAGTGACTATCTTTTTAAACATTATATTGAAGTAAAACATATATAGAGGGAATACATGAATTATAAGTGTACAGCTTAATCAATTTCCAGACTGAACACACCCAGATCAAAAATAAGAGTATTGCTGCCTGATTTTGAATTCTACATAAGTAGGATTATATAGTATATATTTTCTTACGTTGACTTCTTTCATAATTATATTTTTTTTAATTTTTATTTTTATTTCAATGGTTTTTGAGATTCAGGTGGTTTTGGTTACATGGATACTTGGATAAGTTCTTCAGTGGTGATTTCTGAAATTTTAGTACACCCATCACCCAAGCAGTGCACATTGTACCCAGTATGTACTCTTTTATTCCTCACCCCTCCTCCCAACCTTCCCCGCCACATCCCCAAAATCCATTATGTCATTCTTATGCCTTTGCCTCCTCATAGCTTATCTCCCACTTATATAAAAGCGAAATCATACGATATTTGGTTTTTCATTCCTGGATTACTTCACTTAGAATAATGGCCTTCAGCTTCATCCAAGTTACTGCAAAAGACATTATTTTATTTCTTTTTATGGCTGATTAGTATTCCATGATGAATATATACCACATTTTCTTTATGCACTCGTTGGTTGATGGGCACTTAGGTTGGTTCCATAGTTTTGCAATTGTGAATTGTGCTGCTATAAACATGCGTGTGCATGCATCTTTTTCATATAATGACTTCTTTTCCTTTGGGTAGATACCCAGTAGTGGGATTGCTGGATCAAATGGTAGTTCTACTTTCAGTTCTTGAAGGAATATCCATACTGTTTTCCATAGTGGTTGTACTAATTTATATTCCCACCAGCAGTGTAAAAGTGTTCCACACACCAAAAGAAATAATCATTAAACAGACAACCCACAGTGTGGGAGAAAATATTCACACACTATGCATCCAACAAAGGATAAATATCCAGAATCTACAAGGAGCTCAACAAATCAACAACAACAACAAAAAATAATCTCATCAAAAAGTGGGCAAAGGATATGAATAGACAATTCTCAAAAGAAGATATATAAACAGTCAACAGACATATGAAAAAAATGTTCTGCATCACTAATCATCAGGGAAATGCAAATTAAAACAACAATGAAATACCACCTTACTCCTGCAAGAATGGCCTAACTAAAAAGTCAAAAACCAATAGATGTTGGCATGGATGTGGTGAAAAGGGAACTCTTTCATCATTACATTTCTGAGATACATCCCTGCTATTACATGTAGTTGTAATTTGTTCATTTTAACTACTGTGTAGTATTCCATTTTATAAGTATACCATAATTCATCATCTATTCAACTGCTGATGGACACTTGAACTACGGCCAGTTTGGAAGTATCATGAATACTGCTGCTATGAACAGCCTTGATCATGTCGTTTGGTATACATATATGCTCACTTCTTTTGGATTTATGCCCAGAAGCAGAATTGTTGAGTCATAGGATTGACATATGTTCACTTTTAGTATACATTGCCTGTATTAGTCTGTTCAGGTTTCCAAAACAAAATATCACAGGCCTTAAACCACATAAACTTATTTTCTCACAGTTCTGGAGGCTGGGAAGCCCAAGATCAGAGTGCTGGCCAATTCAGTGTCTGGTGAGGGCTCCCTTCTTGTCTTGAAGATGGCCACCTTCTTGCCGTGTCCTCACATGGGAGAGGCAGATAGCACACAACAATGAGCCCTCTGGTGTCTATTCTCATAAGGATGCTAATCCTGTCAGGTCAGGGCTGTATCCCTGTGACCTCACTTAACCTTAACTTAAAGATTTGAAGAATTATCAGCTATCCATGTTGCAAAAAACTGAGAAAGCTCTTTCTGAAAATAATGCTAAGGTGTGGCTCATGATAAAGAGAACATGAGTTTGACTTAGGTGGACTTTGCCAGCCATTTCAACAGAAGTCAGGAATAGAGATGAAATTACACCTGTAGAGAGACTGCCAGTTTAAACTAAATGGGAGACAGAGAAAGTGGGATGGAATGAAAGAATGCTGTTCGACTTTGGAGTCCATAGGACTGTAAGGACCATAGAGCTATTTGGCTGTCAATGTGCTCTATTCCTCAAGAAAAGGAAGAATGATGCAAAAGGCATTTTTAGGGATTGTCAGGACTGCCACTCCCACATAAGGCCAGGAGAAGGGCTGGTGCCCTGTCTAGCCTAAGGGCCAGGGCCACCCCACACAGCCATGGTAGTGATGCTGGCACCCCAGTAGGCCTGGAGGGCAGAGCATTGAGCCAAAGAGGGCTATTCTCGAGCCTTAAGAGCTAATGGAATTTGACTTGCAAAGATTTTGAGCTTGCTTGGGACTCATCACTCTTTCCTTCATTCTGATGTCTCCTGGAATGAGAATATCTATTCTATGCCTTTCCCACAGTTGTGTTTTGGAACCACATGACTGATCTAATTCCACAGGCTCACATTCGAAGAGAAATTTTTCCTTGGGATGAATTGTACTTGGAGTCTCATTTACCTGATGTAGATGATATTTAGTTGAGACTTTGAACTTTAGAGTTGATGCTAGAATGAGTTAAGACCTTTGGGGCTGTTGGGATGGAATGATGTATTTTGCACACCTTAAAAACATGCATTTGGGGAAGCCAGGGGCAGATTGTTATGGACTGCATTGTGCCCCTCCTTGAAAATCATATGTTGAAACCCTGACCCTGGTAGTATTTCAAGTGAGGAAGTAATTAAGGTCAAGTCAGGTCATAAGGGTGGTGCCCTAATCTGATAGGATTAGTGTCCTTATAAGAGTAGACATCAAAGAGCTTGATCACTAGCTTTCTTTTCTCTCTGCCATGAAAGACACAGTGATACAGCAGCTGTCTGCAAGCCACGAAGTAGTTCCTCAGCAGAAACTAAATTGGCCAGCATCTTGATCTTGGACTTCCCAGCCTCCAGAACTGTGAGAAAATAAATTTGTTATTTATGCCACCTAGTCTGTGGTACTTTGTGACAGCCTGAGCCAATGAATACACTGCCAAACAATTTTCCAAAATTGTTTTACCAATTCTTACTTCTCCCAGCTTTATATTAGAGTTCTAGTTGCTCTACATCCTTGCCAACATTTGGTATTACCCATATTTTTATAGCCATTGCAGTGGGGGTATAGTACTATCACTCTGTGGTTTTAATTTGCAGTTCTCTGATTATTAATGAAGTTGGGCACCTGGGTTTTCAGCATAGAATGTCTTCATGTTATCCTTGAATGTGGACCAAGGTAGCCAGGTCACAAGTAGTTGGTCTTTCCACAAATTCTTGCTCTGCTTTCTGATACTTGTGATCTTATCTGGACCAAATGTTGAATGTTTTGTCTGTGTGATGGTAGGTGTTGGCCTGAGCAGAGGCTGCCAGTTCTCTACCAGCTGCAGATGATACAATATGGGACATTATCTGTCATAGTTACAGTGTGGATTCTGGAGCCAGATTGCCTGAATCTAAATACCAGCTTTGAACCTTTCTAGTTGTAAAATCTTGGCAAGGTTTTAAAATCTGGGCCTAATTTTTAAATTTGTAAAATGTGGATTAATAATGGTAGATACACCAAAAATGTTGTTGTGAGGATTTAACACATGTAAAATATTTAAAACAATACCTGGTATGTAGTAAGTCCTCAATAAACGTTATCTATTAGTATTTCTATAAGGATAGTGTTACCATTATTACTCCACTCTAATCCTGACTCCTGTTCAGTGTAAATACCCTCAAGGTTCTAGCTGCAACCAACCCTGGACTGACTTTCCTTGACCCCATGGTGCCATCTGCCATGGGGGCCTGCCCTGGTCAAAACCTACCCATAGGCCAGGCATGGTGGCCCACACCTGTAATCCCAGCACTTTGGGAGGCCGAGGCAGGCAGATCACCTGAGGTCAGGAGTTAAGAGACCAGCCTAGCCAACATGGCAAAACCCTGTCTCTACTAAAAATACAAAAAAATTAGCCAGGCATGGTGGCGCACACCTGTAATTCCAGCTACTCGGAAGGCTGAGGCTGGAGAATCACTTGAACCTGGGAGGCAGAGGTTGCGGTGAGCTGAGATTGCACCACTGCCCTCCAGCCTGAGTGACAGAGTATGAGACTCCATCTCAAATAAACAAAACAAAACAGAAAACCCACCCATAAACTACTGGAGCATCACTGAGTTACTATGGCACCAAAAATGTAAGGGAGTTAAGGAAAGGGCAGTGAAGTGGGCATTGGGATGCTTGAGTTCAAGGGTTTGTCTTGCCACACAATTGCAACATCACCTTAATCTTCTCTGGGCTTTTATTTTGTTTTACTATTTTATTGAGGTAGAATTTTATACTAAAATACACGAATCTTAAGTGCACAATTCTTAACTTTGTATACACTGTACGATCACCATTAAGTTCAAACCTATGATTCCAGAAGGCTTCCTCATTTGTCCTCTTGGTCATACCTCCACCCAAAGGTAAGGATTGTTTTGACCACTCTCACCACTGATGAGTTTCATCTGAGCCTGTATTTCTGTCTGCAGATGATGAAGCTGGACTGGGTTTCTTTAGGCCCAACACTCCCAGCTCTGACAATCTGCTTATCTCTAATTCCTTTGTTTTGAAATTCATTTGGCCTGGGAAACTGTGAATTTGTGCTTGCCAGGAATGCTAGGAACTGCCTTTGTAAATAAGCTGCTTGATGTGAAGCTGCAGCAAGTCTCAAAGACTTGGGTCTCCCTTCCCCATCCCCCAAAGCCACAGAACATGCAGCTGGGCTGTACAGGGAGCACTTGGTGTCCGGGTGACCTTTCACGCCAGGCTGTGCTCAGATGCACAACTGTCAGTGCTGTGTAGGGAGGTTTGGGACCAGTCTCAGATTATACACATTTCCCAGGAAGGGGTAGGGATGCTGCTGTGGTAGGACTCTGTTGAGGCTGTGGCCTGCCCACTGAGCTGGGAGAGCTGGAAAGGACAAGGTTATCCTGGGGATGGGCTGTGTATTCCCAACCTGAGCTCCTACATCCACCCATGATAAATGCAGGGGTAGGGGTTGAGTGAAGGGTAAGGGGATGCTGTCTGGCAAGACTTCCCAAAGGCATCTTCCAGACTGCAAGAAGTTCACTGCTCATGGAAGAGTAAGAAAAGGGGTACTCTAAGATGTGCTACCTGAGGATGAAGTCAGGGTACATCTCAGAAGGAGACTGTGGAAAGGTGAGGACCCCAAAGATCCTCTGAATCCTGCAGACTTGGCCCAAATCAAACATTCAACATGCATTTTCAGGAATGTCACCCCCTCCTACTGGCAGCTCTCAGCAAAATCTTTCTTGTTACCATGGCCACATAGGACAAGGAGAGCTTTGGGAAAGTCATGCATATGGGGATGGAGCTGTCACATGCCATTGTGCAGGTTGTGCACTGTACAACTGCAGGAGATGGAGGTGGCACTTCACATTGTTGCCTGGGGAATATAAAGCAACGCAGGGTAATGGTGTTTCTGACCTCTTCTATGGAACCTTACATATTCATCCCTAAACATCACACTTGATAGGAAGCCTGAAAATGCTGAAAGACAATTTCTGAGGCAATATACAGTGATTAAGAACCAGACTATATGGGTTTAAATCCCAGCCATGCCACTTACTAACTGAGTCTCTTAGGTGAGTGTCTCCTCATGCTTCAATTTTGTTGCCTGGAATGAAATTGGCTGGTGGTTGGTGGCCCCTTGACTTGTAGCAGCATAAGAGAGAATATAGTAGTGCCAACTTTGCAGAGTTGTTATAAGGGTTAAATAAATCAATGCACATAAAGTGTTTAGAGAACAAAACCTGATACACAGTCATTGCTTACTAAATGTTGGCTATTGTTATTATTACCAGATTGGTAAAGACACTCGAGACTGTGTCCTTGAATTAATAGAATAGGAATTGTTTAGCTTAAAAAGAGAACAGATTTAAGGGGGACGTTAAAACTCCTTCCAAATTATAAAGACGCAGAGTTTTGGCTGAGCATGAGGAAACTCTTCCCAATCATTGGCTCAGGTTATTTTGACATCTCTGTCATCAGCACTGAGCCATGTTTGGCAGGCTCTGGGGACATTCTGAAGGATTTTTATATCATGTAGGCTCTTAAGGTAAGGAATTCCTAAGGGCTCTTGCACCCTGGAATTGTATGACTTTTTAATTCATTACCTTGTCCAAATCAAGGTAATGGCTCATAGCAGCATAACTCTACCCTTCACATGACATTCTCCGTGTGTGTCTGTGTCCATAGTGCTCCTTTTCAATGAACAGCATTCATGTGCCAGATACCGTTCTTGGCCCTGGGAAACAGGGATGAACCAGAAAAAAGTGAGTGTCCTTATGAAGCTACATTCTGGTGCTAGAAACAGACTATTCTCTATTTTCTAATCTTCAAATCTTCACCACAGCCAAGATTTGAATTTGTTTCTCTCTTGAGCATTACATATGGGCAACATTTGAGCTTCATGACTTGGATTTCAGCCAGCAATGGCCAAGAATGGTGAAAGTGTAGGAAGCGCAAGAAGGCAGGACTGCAGGCTGGCCCCGTTCATCTTGCTGACTTTGTAAGATGGTTAAGCAGGTACTGAGTGCATTTGAGGAACTGAGTATCTGTAGGCATTTTCTAAAGAAAAATGTTAAAATAATATGGAGAGATTAAATGCAAAAGTGGTTCATGTCCTATGGGGAAATAAAATTATAGCTTTTCATGTGATCTTTTCTACACAGACAGAAATCTAGGAGTTAGCGTACAACTTCATAGTGTCTGAGTGAGAACCAAAAGGTAAATAGCAAAGTCAAACATGAGTACATTCTCTTGGAAAATTATATACTCTTGGGTGTGCCCGTTAATGTCCTAGGATAATATTAAAACGACAGGCCACCTCCCCTCTTTGTTTTTGCCTTATTTCTAGGTTTCAGGTATTTTTCTTAGTCTTTTCACAAAGTTTGTTGAAGGTTGAGGGACACTCTAGGCCACTAGTGACTCAGTGACTCTTATGGGTCACAGTTTGACCATGTGACCTTTTCCCCTGCAGAAGTTTCCTGGGGCTGCCATAACAAAGTACCACAAGCGCATGGCTTAAACAACAGAACATGTCTCACAATTCTGCAGCTTAGAAGTTTGAGATTGGTCTCAGTAGGGCCAAGCTCCCTCTGAAGGCCTAGGAAAGATTTTACTCCAGGCTCTTTCCTAACTTCTGCTGGTCCCTTGGCTTGTAGCAACTTAACATCATACTTCTCATGGCATTATCAATCTGTGTGTCTGTGTACAAATTGCCCCTTTTTCTAAGGACACTACTCATGTTGGATTAAGGGGTCCATTCTACTTCTGTGTGACCTCATGCACACGTAATTATATCTGCAATGACTCTATTTCCAAATAAGATTATATTATGAGGTACTGGGGGTTAGGACTTTCACATATGAATTTTGGGGTGACAATCCAACTTGGGTCACCTCCAAGTGGAAATGGAAACCTGACTCTCACTTTCTAGGCCAAAAAGTGTCTCCTATCACTTCCTCTCTCATTTCATTGGCCAGACCTGGTAACATGGTCCTGCCTGACTCAGAGGGGTAGCAACTTGTGGTTTTTCTGTGTGTCCAGGTCTTGTCTTTGTCACAAGAACTTAGATATTTTCTAAATCAATGTTACCTCTGACAAATAAATAATAATAAGAAGAAGAAAATGGCATCTGGGATGTGAACTGACTTGCCTGAAGTCACACTGCAAGTTACTGGCAAAGATGGGACTAGGAAGGATGCCAGTATTTTGACTTCCAGTTTCTCCTTCATTGTTTCATTCATTCATTCATCAAACATATGATAGATTGTTTTTTATGAAGTCCTCATATTTTGGAAAGTTTCATTTTCCTTGAAGAAGAAGCCTCGTCTGGCAATAAAAAACAAAACTGACAAGTGGAACCTAAAGAATTTCTGCATAGCAAAAGAAACTATTAACAGAGTAAACAGACAACATACAGAATGGGAGCAAATATTCACAAACTATGCATCTGATAAAGCTCTGCGATCCAGAATCTATAAGGAACTTAAATCAACAAGCAAAAACAAATACCCCATTAAGAATGGGCAAAGGACATGAGCAGACAGTCCTCAAAGGAAGACATACAAGCAGCCAACAAACAATGAAAAAATGCTCATCATTACTAATCATCACAGAAATGCAAATCAAAACCACCATGAGATACCATCTCCCACCAGTCAAAATGGCTATGATTAAAAAGCGATAGGAAGAGTTTTGTGGAGCAACTTATAGTGGGATCCAGTGGGGCCCAAAAATATTGGAGACCCAAAGACATCTTGGGCCGGACAAAGGGACAGGTTTCACATCTGTGTTTAAACCTTTTGAGAGACTGTGCTTCAATGCCATTGAAAAAGTTCACTCTGTTGTCGTTGTGATATTCCCAGGTCTCAGAGAAGGCCTTGGATAGGAGAAAATAGAGTGTAACTAATCCAATTAGTGAGGTGAAGCTGCTGAGAACCACGCTAATTAGTTAATGCGTAAACGTAACCATTTTATTTAAATTAGCAGCAAATTTCAAGCAATCCTCAGAATAACTGAGAATATTAGCCCTGATTAGTGTAACAGCCTGGAAAATTTCTTCTGGTGGGAAACATACAATAGTGGGGTCTCCCCACCAGGTCTTTATTCAGTCAATCACTCATTCATTTGTTCATCCAATAAACATGTGTTGAGTATTATTTTATGCCAAGCATTATAAGACAAAAAGGCAGCTTTGCCCAAGTCCCTGCCCTGGAGGAGTTCCTGTCTGGAGAGGGAGGTAGGAACTTAGATGATCACAGTTTATACAATGAAATCTTGCAACCTACTGCTCCACACTCCCTTCCCACTAGCCCACAAAAAGAGAGCAGGAATAAAACCAGGTCTGGGGATTTCTCCCGTTCTTTCTGCCTAAATTTATTAGACAGTAAAAGATATGGGGGTTTCGGGGGAGTGCTCTTTCTATGGAAAGGTAAATTCTTGGTTGTAGGAGAAGAAAGATGAAAGCGACTTTAATTCCTTCTGATGTTTTTGAAATACTAAAGCTGCCACGTTTATGCTTCAGGAAGTGCTTTGACTCAAGGTTTAAAGATTAGAGTTGAGATGAAAGAAGTACTCTATTTTAACCTGGAGATGAATTCCATGAAGCCATCACCTCTCCCCTGCGTGGTATTGGCCCCAGTGTCTGCAGGGGCATTAAAGACCTCTCATGGATTGTGCTTGCACCCCCAGACCTTTCACGTCACATCTCAGAGACAATTGCAAAAGTTTTCCTTTGTGAGCCAAGAATTTAAATGTCTAGCCACTACTCTGTGGCCTTTGGCAAATTTCTCCAGTTTTCTATGATTTTTGTCTGTAAATAAATAAGAATACCAGGGCACTGGGTGGCTGTGCAGTTTGGAAAAAGCCCTGAGTTTATTTCTGGGCTTTACCATTATGAAGTTGTGCCCTCCGTGACTCTGTGGCGTGTGGTTCCATTGCTCAGGCGCCTGCTGGTGAATGGTATTGGGAGCCCTGACAGGGTAGTGTTCGGGGGAGCCTCACACACTCCTGCAGCTTTGCCTGGTCACCTCCAGCTTTGCATTATTTAGGGGCTAATCCAGATAGGGTTAATTGGGTCTCTGTACTTATTGTCCTCTGAGCTGTCACCTCGCCTGGTTCCAGGGACCACCGTTCACATCAGTACAGGGTGATGTGGGGACTGGCCCTGTGGGGCTCTCAGCTTCTGCTTGCCGCACGTTCCGTTTCTCGGTGCAGGGTGGTTGTTTGAGGGGGTGTTCTTTGCTCCAGAGGACCCAGGGCATTGGTGGATGTGCAATGTGGTAGAAAGAGTGCAGACAAGAGATCAGATAAGGGTTGGGGTCCAGGCCCCATTTTGCCCGTACCACATGTGTGACAGGGGCAAGTGATCTGATCTTTCTAACCTCAGTTAGGTTCATAATCTGTAAAACTGGGATGTAACTTGCACATCACTGAAGTATTGTGAGGGATGTGATGGCCTGTATGCCATGGTGCCTGGCCCAGTGCCCCGCATGTGATGGTGATGGTAGGTGTTACTATGCCTCACCCAAGAGCAAACACTCCACGGGTGAAGAAAGGGGACATTGGAGGCTAAGAGTTGGGCTGAACACCTGCGGTTATCCCCACTCCAGTATCCCTGGGCTGGGGTGGCTCCCTTCATTCCAGCAGCCCTTTGAGAATCCATGAAGACCCCATGACTAACGTATCCTTGCCTGTGTTCCGGAGCTCAGGAACGTGCTCTTCCGACTGTCTGCTCATGGGTAAGTGATGACGGAGTGAGTTTCAATAATCCAGCCTGTAGTCTCACTCCTTCCTGATGATCCCACTGAAAGGACGTGAACGGACCTTGCTAGGTTAACCAGGCTGTGAATCTCAGCTCTGCCACTGGTTGGCTTGTGACCTGGGATAGAATATGTAATTTCTCTTTACCTCAAGAATCTATAACTTAAAGTTTAGTTCATAGGAAATACCATATAACTGTGGGTTATATTATTTTTATGTCTTAATATATAATATTTATATATGTGTTTATGCATTTACTTCTGTATGTACACACACACACACACACACACACACACACATACACACACATAATTAGTATGTGTCCGTCTCTGCTAGACACTTTCAGTATGTCAGTCGATGTAATCTCAAAACCACCTGACAGCTTATCCTCATTTGGCTCAAACATGTAAAGATGTCCCTAGGTCCCACCACCAATAGTTGAGTGTGTAAGCCATAAGTCCTAGAACATGATTATAGGTTTTACTGTGTCACAGCCAGAAGCAACTGCTCCCATGGTGAAGGCTGGGAAGAGGAGGGCTAGCATCCAGCAGCCCTGCTTTCTCCAGCAGCACTGCCTCCTTAGATTCCACGGCCTCCACAGGGCATGGCCCAAAGGACTTTCACAGCTGCCTACTGGAACCTACCTGCAGTTATCCCTGATTCTCAGGCCACCCAGAGCTGGTGCCCATTCTCTGGGTGAGGTGAGCACCCAGCCGGCTTCCCACCCTGTGTTTAGAAAGAACCTTATTTCCATTTCTGTTTTCGGAGTTGCAAAAGAGAGGCAGACCAGCCGTCTCCTGCCTGGACACATCAGCTCAGTGTGGGGGGTGCAGGCAGACAGGGAGGGAGCCCACGGATGTTATAGGCACACAGATGTTAGTGCCGCAGTGCTAACCTTCTCTGCACCAAGTGATGGTGAACTCTGGGCTGCTCCTGCAGCTTCCATGCTAAAAAAAGGAGCTGCTTGATTTGTTATTCATTCCACATGATATGTTTTTCACTTCATGTCCAAACTCCGCAATTAGAGTTGTAAACAGTGAGTTTTGCATGACTTTTATTAAGCTCCTGCAGACTGGGAAGAAGCAGTCATTAGCAGCTCCACAGTGGGCCCATGTTCAGACTCACTAACGAGAGATGGACTGAGTCTCTTGCCCTCCACCCACCATTCTTTGGAGAGTCTTGCTTCCCAGGCCTCTCTGGCCTTGGGGACAGGTCACCAAGCCCAGTGACAGAGGAGCTGATTTTAGATCCCGCCTTGGCTCTGTGCTCTCTGACAAGTCACGTTACCTCTTTGAGCCTTCCTGATCACGTTCAATAAAGTAACAAACCTGCATGTGCCTAGCACCAAATCAGGCACAGAACTGGGCTCAGTAATATTGGTCTCTTGTTCAAACTGGAGTAATCTCTCAACAAACATTCATGATTATTAAAGGTAGCTTGCATTTGTTGCTTACTGTTTCTAGGTGCTTTGTGAATGTAAGCTCGGTTAATACTCTCAAAGGCCCTTTGAAGTAGGCACTGCTATTATCCAGTCTTTACAGGTGAGAAAACTGGGGCTTAAGGCAGGTATGTAACTTGCTCAAGGTTACACAATTACTGAGTGGTAGAACCTGGTTTGGAACCCAGGTTGCCTAACTTCAGACCCCATGCTCAGAGCCATGACTCAATACTGTCTCCCTGGTTTAGTTAACACGTGGCTCCCACTCTCAGGAAGTTCTCTAGACAGAGACAGGACAATAAGCCATCACAGGGTGGTGTGATGCCAGCTGGGCACACAGGCAATGTGCAGTGCACACTTGCTAATGAGTGAAGGTTGCAGTGAGAATATGGGATGGACTTCCTGGTTAGTCAACTACCCAGGCATACTCTTCTCCTTAGGATCTCAAGGAAAACTGAATCTAATTTGCAGTTTTCTCCCTGACAGTACTGACAGCAGGTTTCTAAGATTTGGTTGGAGGAGATTTGAAAACATCACTCAATCAGTGCTACCCTTCCCCATCCACCCTGGGCTTGGTCACAGGCTGCAGGCTACAGGCTCATAAGCTCCCTCCTGGCTTGTGAGGGCTGTCTACACACGCCTCCTGCCTTTAAGGTTCTCCACTTTCTCTGAGGAATTGAGGTACCCATCTCCCCACTGGGAGATACCTAATCTCAGCATTCCAGGGCCTGAGCATTAGAGCCAAAGCCCCCCACTTCCCTTCTTCCCTTTCTCATCCCTCAAGCCTCAGCCCAAAGCCTACTTCTTTAGGGCAGTGTTTCCTGATTATCCCATCTAAGGTGCCCTTACTTGTTATTCTTAGATCTCTGTACCTTGTCTGATTTTTTTACAGCTCTTGGATTTGGTGATTATTTGTGAATTGTTACACCTGATGGTCTTTCTCCACCACTAGATGGTGAGTTCCTCCAGGGCGAGGCCTTTGTTTTATTCTCCAGGTGGCCCCTTGTTCCTAGTGCACCACCTGGCACAGGGAAGCCACTCAATGCACCTCTGTTTCCTAAATGAATGTTAAGAAAGTTGTTGATTTTTTTATGTAAATGAAGGCTTAGCCAGTCTTCCACACAGAGCTCTCCTAGCAGCCTGCACAGACACACAGCCCTTGAAAATTCCCAGCCTTAATCTCCAGCCTGTTTTTTCATCTGTAAAATGGGGTTAAAGCCATCTACCTTGTAGAGGCTTCGTGAAGATTAAGGGGAGGGATACGGTTGACCCTTGAACAACATGGGTTGGAACTACGTGGATCCACTTAGATACAAATTTTCTTCTGCCTCTGCCACAGCAAGACAGCCCCTCCTCTTCCTCCTCCTCTGCCTGCTGAACACAAAGATGCCCTCCACTCACCATTCTTTGGAGAGTGAAGAAATTTATGATGGTTCATTTCCGCTTAGGAAATAGTAACTGTATTTTCTCATTTTGAACTTTCTTATTTCTATTTTCTTTTCTTTAGCTTACTTTATTGTAAGAATTTTGTATATAATACACATAAAACACAAAATATGTGTTAACCGTTTATGTTATCAGTAAGGCTTCTGGTCAACAGTAGGCTGTTAGCAGTTGTTTCGGGGGAGTCAAAAGTTATACGTGGATTTCCAATGGCATGGGGAGTCAGCACCCCAACCCCTACATTGTTCAGGATCAGCAGAAAATAGGATGCTTGGCACCAAGGCTGGCACACATGAAACCCTCAATCAACCAGGTAATCGCTGTTATTCTAGTATTAGTATTAGTTATTATTAGTCAAGATAAGAGCTGGCAGAATCTGTATCTGTTTATCACATTCAGTATCTTTGTATGGAGACCTGGGATGGGAGCTTGAGAGATGTGCCCTCCCCTACCGGGATAGAAGCCAGCTCCTGGTTATCTTTCTTGATGATGGACCAGTTGCTATGGGCACAGGTTGGGAAAGAGCAGGGGACACCTCCTTCTGTTAGTGTCTCTCCTGCCACCAAGTCATGCTAGCACATGATGCTGACCTGCCTTTCCATTTGACTCAACCCCCAGGCAGGAAACATGTAAACTCCTCAGACCCCAAGGATTGGCAGGGCTGCTTTCACTAACACTTCCCCTTTCAGCTTTCTATAATTCATTCCCCCATTCAAGACGGTCTTGCAGAACCACGCCCAGGAGGGTCCAGGATATGAACAGCAAGCCAGTGACAGAGTATAAGTTGCAAGAGTTCCATCACCCTAATGGCTTGGGTACCATGCCCTCCCTGAAGGCACTTCCTCTTTCATTTGAAGCAGGAAGTGGGGAGGCTTTCCTGTGATGTCCCTTGCACCAAGTGTAGGCCTTCAAGAAGTTGGGTACTTGAGTTGCTGCTCTTTTGTCCCATTTCTTAGTAGGGTGTCACCAACTTTTTGGGTGAGGCAGTTCTTTACTGCGTGGGACTGTCCTATTCAATGTAGGATGCTTACCATTCTTGGACCCTGACACCAGCAGTGTCCATATGAGACTAAAACATCCCCATACACCTCCAAAAGGCCCCTGGAGGAAGTGGTACCCACCCCTGGCTGAGAATCTGAGAAAGGAGAGTAAATAAAGAAGCTCTGGGATTTGGGAATGGCTGGCGGCATTGAGTGTGGGTATCTGAATAATGTTTATATCAGGGCAGCTTAAGGATATGCTTGTCTATTTCAAGACAGTTCCTAAGGAGATGTGTTCAGAATATATCACAGGCATAAATGGATTCTTATATTTGATTTTCCCAAGTAACCCAATTGTCACCACATTGCCTTTGTCCCAGATGCTTTTTCTGAAATCGGTTTGTTGCTCTGCATTAGCCCTGCCAGGGTAGAGCTTTGGTGGAGTCCTTGAGGTTAGCACTGTCTTAATATACTGGGAATTTAAGCAGAGCTGGGTCCTCTAAATCAATCACCAGAACAGCTTTAGTTGTTTTTTTTTTTTTTCTTGCTCAAAAATGCACTATTAAATGCAGACACACGTGTGGGAGTGGAGGTTGGCTTGAGTGAAGGACACATTTTAAAAGAGAAATTTTGTAACATTTTTTTTCTGCAGGAAAAAGGACTTGCTGGTCTTGCTTCTTGTACAACTGGGCTACAGAATAGATTTGCATCTCCTTCTATCAGTGTCTCTTCTGCCACCAAGCAGCATTTTTAGCATCCTTGGAATACGCTGGGTTGTTCAGAAGTCACCTAATCATATTTTCCTGGGGCATTCCAGGTGTTTAACAAATATGTGTTGAACAAAGGAATAACTAGGTTAATGGAAAATTAAAGCTTTTTAAGTGGTGATTACAAAATGGAATGAGCCAGTGTTCATCTTCTTGCCCCCTCTGGGGTCTTCTAGGGTGGCAAGGTTCACCCTATCCTTGGGACCTGAGGACAGTTGAGTCCAAGAGAGCATTTCATCCCTCATAATGAGTGCCTTGGTTGTGGAATGTCTGGGAGGACATGGCAGTGAGAAAACTTCTATCTGAGGAAGCGAATGAGGAAGTGGAGCCAGCGAGTATAGACTTCTTTTGCTTAGAATTTGCTGTGAAGGGATGGGGGTCCTGGCCATCAGAAGGGATGTGGGGTTGAAAGGAGGTGTGCATTTGGATTTGCTTTTTCAAGAAAGCAATAAGGGAACATATTTTGCAACTGAAGGGAAGAAACAAGTAGAGAGAGAGATCTGATATATTTAGGGGGACAATTAACAAAGCAATATCCCTGGGGGTGGGGACAGGGCGAGAAGAGGTGGGGTGGTCCTGGACGACAGGAAATGAACTTCTGCTGAGGTCCAGGAGGAACAAGTTTGCAGGCTGTCTTGCAACTGAAGGGGATAGTTTGCAGCATAATGGGATCTGGGTATGTGAGAGAATGGAGAAGGTTTAGAAACCCTGCAGAGTGAAAGTGGCTCAGCTGCTAAGCAGGTACCCAAAGAAGTAATACTAGGTTGTGTTGAAGTACCTGGTTGAGGTTAAAGATCATGAGTTTGTGGTGGATTTAATTTACTCAGTTCCGTGAATTTTCTCTGGTAGTGCTAGCATCCAGGGAACAGGTGTGGAGAAGGTGAACGAGGCTATAGAGGTGGAGTTTACAGGGTGTAAAAGGCAGAAAAAGTAAGGAATTTAAAAACTGAAACTGCTAGCAAGAGTGTCATTATTGAAAATTGGGTGCAGCCTTTCTAGGGAGAGGTCAGGAAAGAGTGGTAAGTATAGAAGGAAAGAAAGAAAATTATTATTTCAAAGGCCTCAATTAGGTTGATGAGCAGGCATTGGGAAGTAAGAGAGTCGGTAATCAAGATTAATAGGTGTGTCATTTTGTGTTGCTATCACCTGAGGCTAAGAAATTAATAATGAACAGAAATGTATCAGCTCATAGCTATGGAAGCTGGGAAGGCCAATATCAAGGGGCCAGCATCTGGTGAGGGCCTTCTTGCTGTGTCATCCCATGGTGGAAGAGTGGAAAGAAGGGCTCAAGAGGGGACTAAACTTGTCCTTTTATAAGGAACCCACTCCCTCGATAATGACATTAATCTATTCATAAAGGCAGTGCCCCAATGACCCAAACACCTTCCATTAGGCCCCACCTCCCAACACCACCACATTGAGGATCAAGTTTTCAACATGTGAACTTTGTGGGGCACAGTCAAATCACAGCAAGGTGATTGGGCAGAAGTAGGGCAATGGAGGATTAGACTTCACAGGTAAAGTAGTTTGGGGCACTAAGAGCTGGGGTCTAGGTGTGGGTGGGCTAAAGTGGAACACAGCACACCACCCCAGAATTGAGGCCACAGTGCAATGTGAATGCTGCCCAGTGTGATGTAGAGGAAGCTGTGAGCCTAGTGCCAAAGACCCTGATGGACATAGCTGACTGCCTGGCACTTAAGTGAGAACAACAACATGGACAGAGGGCAATGGTGTGTGATGTCTGATTCTTACGGAGGAGGTGTTTTTTATACTAGGATGGAAGAGTGTACGTGTAGAAGAGGCACCAGGGGAGAGGAGAATGTCAGCTCCACCTTGAGTCCCGATTAGAGACTCAGCACATTCAAAAACACACGAATAATAGCATCCTCCAGGAAGAGCCTTGTTTGGTGGGAAAGGAAAGGTTTGTTTTGTTGGAAAGGGCCATCCTGGAATGATACTGTGGGTTTGATAAGAGGCTTCAGAAGGCTCAAGAAAAGGATTAGGAGGGAGGGCAAGGAAGGGGGGAAGGTCAACTGGGGAAGAAGCACAGAGCATATCAGGGGTGGAGTGAGGATAAGAAACCCCCACAAAGACAACAAAAATTAAAACTCATGTAGGGACACATTTAGTGAACTGCCTTTATTGAAAGTAACATATCTTCATGAAAATAGACAATGAAATGAATATCTGAGACTGGTGTCATCCAGGAAATCTGTGCTATGTGATTTCCACCATCAAACTACATGACGAGGATCTTCCTGCCAGGCCAGGAAATGGTGAGTAGAGTGGTATATGGAGATAGAATCATTGAAGATTTTTCTGCCAGGGAGTCTTCATGATCCATCTTCCACTGGAGTTTCCTCTAAGGTAACTCTTGTGGCTAAGGTAAAGCCACAAGGAAGTTCCATATGAACTGGGAGTATTAGAGAAAGTGGGTATCAGAATCAGATTGAGAGAAACCACATCTCCTTGTAATGCAGCCACTGTTGTCACCCTTGGCCCCCAGCTTTTGTGCTCAGGACAAAGCGCCCGCTTCCAAAACTCTGTCTGTCCTCATGGCAACTGAATTTTGTTCCCATCACATTGCTCCTGTATTTCATGCTACATTCTGTCCAGGACCATCAGGGCTATATGGAGTTTCCACTGTGCCAAAGGAAGTGATCAGCATCCCAGCTGCCATGAAGAAAAGAGGGCTGGGTAGTGGTGACCTTGGGAGGTCAAGGATGCCTTCCTAAAGAACTGCTTCGGGACCTTAAAGGAAGAAAGAGTGGGATGTGCACCAGCAAAAGCAGAGAACAGTTCAAAAGTGGGGGCCACATGTGGAAAGGGGTAGCATCAGAACCTTTCCTTCTTTCCTCTTGAAGAAGCAGGGCATTGTGGTGGTTGAGGTGGGCTTTAGGGCCAGATGACTTGAATTCGGATCCCAGCTCTGCCAGTTTTCCTGTTTGATAGCAAATTGTTGCTATCCAATAATTTACCTCTGTTTCATTCTTTTTTCTCATCTAAAAGTGGACATGCCCTCATCTCTTCCCCAGGGTTATTTTGAAGATTTAAATAAGTATGTATAAAGCATTTAGCATTCCTGACATATAATGTGAACTCATTAAATTGGAAATATTATCATTATAATAATTTTTGTCCATCAGGAGGGGATAAAAAGGAATGCAATTTGCTGAACACCTACCTTGTATGCCATATACTTTACAAACACCTGTAAAAATGAGGTACCTGTATCAGAACACTTTACCATATAACAAACTACCCCCAAAATTTAGTAGATTGAGACACATCTATTTTTTTTCTGAGAGCAGGCAACTTGGGCTAGGCTAGACTGGCCCTATCTCCTGCTGGTCTCAGCTGAGTTGACTCAGGCATCTGTGGTCAACTGCTGGTCAGCTAGTTGACTCTGTTTCTGGAGACCGGCTGACAGTCAGCTGGAGTGAGGGGCTTCTGGGCCATGTGTGTGTTATCTCACAGACTAGGCCAGGCTTCTATACATGGTGGTAGGCACAGGGCAGCAAGAGAAGGCTTGAGTTCTCAAGCCTCACCATGCATGATTGCTCATCAGGTCTATGCTTGTATTACATCGGTGATGCACATTTCATTGGCCCAAAGTAAGACACAGCACAGCCCAGACTCAATAAAGGGAGAAATGAAGTGAAGGGAAGAGCTGCGCAGTCACATTGCGAAGTAGTTTGTATGCAAGGATGGGAAAAATCTGTGGCCATTTTTATAACACATCACAATGCCTCATCATGTTCACTTTGTATTATTTTATTCATTTGTTCACTCATTCAGAAATATTGAGTGCCCATCTTGTGATATGGCAAGAAAAGGGATCCCCAATATGAATGGCCTTAGTTTTGTAATACTTTCTCTGTCATAGCACAATCCATCTGGCATTGCTATCTGAGGTCTGTAACATCCAATAAAGACATGAGCTGGAGGAAAGCAAGTCATATTTTCCCCAGGGACAAGGAAAATGGAGATGGAGATGGTGTTGGATCAAGTGAAATCGAGAGATTTATATCTGCAGATTAAAATCAGCCACCATTATTTTAGCCACATGAATGCCATTTTTTTTTCTGGGTTAACATCTCCCTACTGGATCTTAACCTGCATATTTTATTGCTATGTTCTTTCCTACATCCTTCTGATCACCAAGATTGCTATTGAGTCCAGATCCCACATTGACCGTATGTCATCTGTGCATACTCACGCATGTGCACGCACACACACACAGAGATACACACATACATACATACACACACACACACACACACATTCCACCACTCTCACTGGGAATATTCTAAGCTCTCCTTAATGCTGTGCAAAATAACTATTGTATGCCAAAAAGGTATTGAGCCTCCTCATTTCTCAGGAGAACCAGGTAAGGTCTAGACATGGCATAGACTATGTCCTAGGGAGAGACCCCATTCTATCCAAGTCATTAATCCTCTGGGCTATATGGAGAGTGATGTCCAAGGCCCAAAACTGGCCAGAGAGCAGCTTAGAGGAGTTTTGGAGTAAGGGATATGAGGCAGGCACCAGGGAGTGCACCTGCATGAATTTCTGGATTCCATATGCCCCTGGAATAATCTATTAACACATTGATTCAACTAATATGTTTTGAGTGTATATCATGTAACAAACAGGAGGTTCATTAATAGAGACAGAAGGGTGAGCAAGACAAACATGGTGTCTGCCCTCAGGGAACTTGGAATCTAAAGGGGGTGACTGCTGTTATGGTAGCATCCCTGACAGCTAACACTGAGCACAAATCCTTCCATGTAATTCTGCCAACATCCTCGGAGGCTGGCAGTATTCTTAGCCTGTTTCCACTGATAAGTAAATTGAGGGGATGAATGGCTGTGTAAACTGTCTCTAGTCACACAGCTCAAGGGTAGTGGGGGCAGGGACTTGAGTCGAGGCAGTTTGGATCCAGAGTCAGTCTTTCTTGAATCAACCCTCTCCTCCGGAGTCCCACATTGGATCAAGTCTCATTGGTATCTATGTTCAAAGTTTCTTGTACTTTTCCTTAAGAGCATGCATCACATTTAGAAGTTCTATTTTGGTGTGATTATTGGGGGAGGGAGCTGTCCGTCAGTTCAATCTGTCTTATGCTCCAGTAATATATGACCTCAAAATCTCAGTGGCTTACTGGGCCCTACTGCACGTCTGTTTCTTTCCTGACCTTACCTCTCTTTTGCAGAATCTTGTCAAAAGCAACTGATACTAAAAAGGCACACTCTGCATCTAAGCACGGGCTCACTTGCCGTATTATCAGTCTACCAATATATTGCAAGCCAACTAAGATATTTATATCTTACCAAGCGATTTCACCAATCGTCTCATGGTTGCATAGATGAGGTCACCATCTTTCCAGCCTCCAGTGGTGGTTTACTCATCACCTACCTCTGGCCTTAAAGTCAGTGCCCATACTTTAAGGTTTGGCAGTACCCCTCCTCTAGTGTCGGTTTTTTTATCAGTCATCTTAAGCTGATGTCCCCACATCTCAGTGGATTACAAGATTTGTTTATTTCTTACTCATGCTACATGGTCGTCATCATTCAACTTCAGCTCTGTCATCTCAACTTTTTCTAGGGCCAAAGGGGTAGCTCCTTTCTAGGATGCTGCAGGTCCAGTGGCAGAGAACAAAAAGACAGTCGATATATCACATATTGCTCTTGAAGCTTCTGATTGGGAATGACATCTGTCACTCACACTCATGTTCCAGCTAGTCATGTGGCCGTGTCTGAAATTAATGACGTGGGGATGTACAATAGCTCAGTAGGGAGGGGAATACAGGAAGAAGCATCATAGGAGAGGGCAGAGACTATTTTGAACAACAAGTCAATATGTTAGAGTAGTTAAGAAGTATGAATTGACTGTCACAAGCTGATGCAGAGTGGGCAGACTGTTGTTTGTGAAAAGTGTGTCAGGGGAAGTATTCCTCAGTGCATACGATATGCACCCTCTTTGCTGTTTGTGAGTGAGTGAGTAGGCACAGCTTATAGCAGACAAGCAGACACAGCTATGAAGTGTTTTGAGCAATACCTTCCAAAATAGAGCCCAGTAGTCAGATATCAGGTGTTTGAGATTTCTTGAACATAGAGAACTTACTAATGAACAAGCTAACTGTATTTGTTAATTTGCGGGGCGGTCATTATCAACAACAAATAAAACAAATTTGGGTAGCTTAAGGTAAAGACAAAGGGTGAATGTTTTAGAGAAAACCTGGGGCGATTCCTTTTTAGACTCAGAGGAAAGGTCGAGGGGAAAGGCAGGAACTAGGACAGCTCCAGGGGCCTCAGCAGCAAAATTCATGGCTCTTCCCTAGAGAGTTGCCCTACATGTGTCTTAGCTTCAGGGCTACTTTTCTGTGTCTTTCTCTTTCAGGTTTTAAATTCCTGGGAGAAGTCTTCTTGGCTCTTTGTAACAGCTCCATTCTCACTGATGGTCAGGGTGGCAGAGTCCCAGAGCATAGACCATTTGGGGCAAGCCCTAGGCAGAGCCATCTTCAGAGGAAATGGGTCACTGTCAGCCAGGCTGACAAGGGGTGTGTGCTAAATTACTAGAGGCAGCTACTTCCTGAGGGTCAAAGCGAGGATGAAATGTGCTTTTTACCAAAGGTGTCCCCTATCTACGGATGACCTCATTCCCTACAGAGAAGGATTGGCAAGATAAGTTTGTGTGATGGTGTCCCATGAACAGTCCCAGGTCAGAAGGGTGCAGCTGTTCCTCAGAGCCCCAGGTCTGCCTTGCAGGGACCTCAGGTGTCATCATGGCTGCTGCACTGAAAGGTGGCCTGTCAGATGTGGAGTCCCCAAAAGGCTCAGGAGCACCAAGTCTGGTGTGTATGAGCCCCACTGCTGACTGAGGTTGCGCTAGGGCCCAAGTCCAGTGACAGGCTTGGGCTCAGCCTCTATCTAGTGTCAGTGCTGAGTACCTGGGCATAATGGCCACAGGTGGAGCTAGCCACGGGCCAGCATTGTCTTGAGTCAGGTTTCTCTAGAAGCAGATCCTGAGACAACGGTTTGTGACAAGTAATGTATCTGGAAGGCAGTTCTAGAAGCACTAGTAAGGCAGTGGAAACATGAGCCAAGGGAGAAAGAAAGGCCAATCAATGGCATGTGAATGCACAGGTTAGCAATGTGGGCCGCTGGTGCCAGTGCTGCTGGGGATTTCTGGAGGCCTGTAGGGAACATGTCTCCAAATTATCCCAAGAAGGAAGAAGGATGGGTTATTTGTCCACCAGCTTCCATCCATCATTGGTTGGGGGCTGCTTCTGGAGCTAGGTACAGGAAAGGCAAGCTCCTGCAGCAAGAAAAGGCCCCCAGGCACAGGGCAGCAGGGGCCGACAGAGGAGGTTGTTCACACAGCCAGGGCTGGGGAGTGCCCAGATGCATGGGTGAGGCACTAACAGTATCCGCTACAGCCACAAACAGGGCTGACACCAGGTTATGCTGTCAAAGTGAATGGGATGGGTTTTCCAGGAGTCACTCTAGCTTTGTCCTATGTCCAGGAGAGGCTGAGCCCTGAGGGGGATTGCCACCACACCCTTGCTATGTTCCACATCTGATGATGGTCTTCTCAAGGGTTGCTGATGGGCCAAGTATGTTTTGAAGGACAGCCACTGAGGGCTGTCAGTCTCTCTGCCTTTTAAGACTGAGTGCAATGACTGCATCTCCAGAGCACCGGAGATATCCGAGTGCAATGTTGCTCTCCACACCCTTTGCGGCTCTTTACTGTCTGGTTTTGTTCTGACAGCAGCACGCATCCTGCGCATATCCTTTCCCTGAGCCAAGTCCAATTCTTCAACGACGGGGGCCCGGCCTACCACCCTGGCCATTGTTATTGATTGGGCCTCCTCTGTGATCTGTCCCATGGCAGTGTGTTTCTGCTTGACGTGGCTTTTGTTTGCAGCTCCCATCTGTGTCAAGGCACTTTGCTGGAGAGAGCCACTGAGGCAGGAGCCTGTCCCAGGCAGCCAGGCTGGTCTTGGGGATGCAGGCAGAGGGCAGGAGGAGGAAAGGGAGGAGCAGTGGCAGAAGAATCTGGATGAGGGGCTAAGGCCTAGATCAGGAGAGTTTGCAAGTGCTGGTTGCTAGAGACAGACCCGGAGGCTGCAGAAAAAGGGAGACTTCACCAGCAATCCCAGTAAAATGGGGCACCCATTCTTGGTCTTATACTCAACCACACCGAGGCACCTCCAGGCCAAGCTTGCTTCCAGGCTCCTTGGATGTTTTAGAGTCAGAAGACTCTTAGAGCCCCTCAGATGTGCTAACAAGTGGGGGCACTCACGGATCTGAGTCACAGCTCCCTGGGGGCCAGCGGGGTGCTACCCAGTCTCTTCCCCACCTCATCCCATTGGCACTATCATTCCTTAAACGGCATTGTACTGTCAAGCCTCTGTGGCTTGTGTTTGCCTGTTTCCTCTGCTAGAAGTCCCTTGTCCTTGACAAATATTTGGGCAAACTACTCTCTCTTTAGGCTGTTCTCTTTAGACTCATTACTCACTGACAGCCCCAGGTAGAGACTGTTACTCCAGCTCTGGGGCACCCCAGCACGCTGCCCACCCATCTGTTGTAAGCTGGCCACGAACATATTCTACCCATCCTCCAGCACTGTCTCTCCCTCCACCAGGCTGAGACTCCCTGAGGGAGGGGCTCCCCGTCTCCTCTCTGCTTTCCCAATGCCCAGGCCAGCCCCAGCACCTGAGAGGCACAAAGGGTGTTTGTTGAATTGATTGGGATCAAGTCCTCACTGATAGGCTGAATTCCAGTAATAAACCTCTCCCCAAAATGCTGAGGGATTCGTGTGCCTGTGCTCAGCCTCACCTGTTCCCCCTCCACCAGGGAAATGGGTTCACAGAGGAAGCCCTGAGCTAGAAACCCAGCCTTACACATGTATGTCATCACACTAATGGAGAATGGTGCTTATAAATGCTTCCCGTTCCTCACATGGACCTCATGCTGTGGTTGATGAACATAAGATCATTCTGGAAATGACTCTCCTTCATTTCTGATTTAGCATCAGCACACTGTGGCCCTCAGCACTGTAACGAACCTCTGTGTCAAGGGGTTAATGACCAATAACCAAACCCTTAAATCAGCCTGCCTGTCTGCAGAGAGGCCTGCAGCTTGTTCTTTGAAAAAGAGGAAAAAGCCCATTTCTAATACACATTCTGGATGTCACAGCCAGCACTCTGTAAATTGAAATTTAATAAAGCAAGGCTCCCTTCCTTCTTCCCGCCCTCTGTGTCTGGCACCCTGCCTGTTTCCATGACTCTTACCTGCAGACCTATTGATCAGACTCAAGACAGGGGCACAGAGATGAGGGGGTGAAGCATTGTAGCTGGATGGGTAGCCCTCTCCCTCCTGGGTCTTTTCTTGCCCTCCTATGGATACCCTGGTCCCTGCCTACCTTGTCCTTGCCCTGCAGATAGGGATAAGTTCCCCCTTCTCATTGTGGGGGCAAGCTAGATCCCTATCTGCAGGGGCATTGCTTTTAAGCTAGAATCCAGAAGGGTGTGTGCTGCACCAACATTTCACTCCTAGGCTTCCCAAACTCTCCTTAACCCAGGTGGTTTTTAACCTTAGTTGCACATTAGAATCACCTGGAATAAATCCCTGTGCCCAGGCCCCAGCCCCTGAGACTATGGTTTGTAGGTTTTAAAGCTCCCCAGGTGATTCTGCTGTGCAGCCAAGGTGGAGAGCCCTGCCTTAGCTTGATTCCATTTAGGAGTTTGTCCTTGTGAGTCTTGTGATTTCATTTGCTCTCAGATATTCCTCGTCTTGCAAGATCCAGGCCATAGCTTGACTGTGCCTTCAATGACCTTTGCCAACCGCCCGATTTTAAAAGTTTGCAATCACCCTATTATGTGCAACTCTTAACTCCCTAGACAGTGTCACACCACTCCCCTGTTATGTCCCCCAGCCCCTCAGAGAGCTGGGCTCTTAATTCCTTGTTGGGCTGCAACCATCCAGAATATGGATAAATATCCAAAGAAATGACAAGGATGCTGGTTCATCCATTTCCAGTGTAAGTGCCTGGCCAATTCAGTTGTTTTCTCCCTTATGATGGGTTCTAGAACCTCTTGTAAACAGTGTCGCAGTATAACTCTCCCTTTCCACCCCTCACCACTCTCCAGGCCCAGGACAGTTTCAGCCAAAGATGATCACTGCTGCCCCATGCTGGAGGCTCAGCGGGGAGAGGCTAAATGCCCCAAAGATACCTCATTTTTCACGGACACCTACTTGATAGGCCAGCACAGTTGCCAAGGAAGCCTCATTTAATGGAGGAAAAACAGCTGGCCCAAATTTACATGCCCATTGTTTGGAAGAGAACTCGTACTCCAGTTGTGCCTTGAAAATGTGTCTATTATTAAGTAATGTAACTAACCCTATTTTGCCCAATGTTCTAGATTTGCCTGGGAGGCCCTCCTTGACTCTTCCTCTGCCCATCCCATGATTTTTGCATCTCAGTCTTTATTTAGCTTGGTGAAGGTTCCAGAATTTCTGCGGAGGCTGAGGCATGACATAGGTATTGAGGTCTTGATAGAAGAGGGGATTGGATGATTGAAAAATACATAAATTGTAGTTCTACTTTTAGTTCTTTAAGGAATCTCCAAACAATTTGATCCAGCAATCCCACTCCTGGGTATCTACTCAAAGGAAAAGAAGTCCTTCTATGGAAAAGACTGGCACACGCATGTTTATAGCAGCACAATTCACAATTGCAAAAACATGGAAGCATCCTAAATGTCCATCAACCAACGAGTAGATAAAGAAAATGTTGTATAAATACCGCAGACTTCTACTCAGCCATGAACAGAAATGAGATAATGGCATTTGCAGCTACCTGGATGGATCTGGAGGCCATTATTCTAAGTGAAGTAATTCAGGAATGGAAAACCAAACATCCTATGCTCTCACTTAAAGTGCAAGCTACGCTATGAGGATGCAAAGGCGTAAAAATTGTATTATGGACTCTGGGGACTTGGAGGAAGAGGTGGGAGGGGAGTAAGTAATAAAAGATACACAATGGGGCCAGGCACAGTGGCTTATGCTTGTAATCTCAGCACTTTGAGAGACCAAGGCAGGCAGTTCACCTGAGGTCAGGAGTTCGAGACCAGCCTGGCCAACATGGTGAAACCCTGCCTATACTAAAAATAAAAAAAAAAAATTAGCTGGGTGGGTGGCATACACCTGTAATACCAGCTACTTGGGAAGTGAGTCAGGAAAATTGCTTGAACCCAGGAGGCAGAGGTTGCAGTGAGCTGAGATCATGCCACTGCACCCCAGACTGAGTGACAGAGTGAGACTGTCTTAAAAAAGAAACAAAAAAACTACATATTAGGTACAGTGTACACTGCTTGGGAACTGGGTACACCAAAATCTACCACCTGTTCCCCCAAAACTTTGAAATAATTTTAAAACAAAAATATGTAAATTGGCCATATCAAAGAATGCAAGGGAGTGGGGCCTGGTGGAGGTTGGAGGCAGGAGGTTGAGGTTCTCGTCCGCATGTTTGCAAAGGCTCTTTGGTGGAGTAGAAGCTAACAAAGGCCTCCTCATCCGCAACATCCTCCTCCTGGACAGATGCCTCCTGCTTTAGAGAAGTGGTTTTCAAACTTCTTAAAATTCGTCAAAACCTATTGTTCAAAGAAAATGTTATATGAAAGTCAATAATCCAAAAGACAAAAGAAGATCTGCTGTGGTGGGGCTGGGAGAGGGACTCTGGAACCCCAACCACAATGGCCCCTGAGACCCCTTCTTGGAGTCCCCAGAGCTCAGCGTGACAACCTGATGGGAACGGCCCTGGTAGTCCCATCGCTGGTTCATGGGTGCGTTCAGAGTGGCCCTTGGGACGAAGCTCCCGGGCCTGGGCAGCTGCAGCTGAAGTTCGGGACTGGGCAGAGGCAGTGGCCATCAGTGCGGCCGAGGAGAGCCCCTCCGAGGAATGGGTAAGGGACCACAGGCCCTGAGCTGCCAGAACTCAGCCTTCCTTGGGACTTCTCCCTAGGCAGGGAGGGGAGAGAGCAACTGCCTACCTGAGTGTCTTCACAAGTTTTTAAAACTCTCATAGCCTCAGTTTCCTTGTTCTTAAAAGTGGCAGTAGCCACAGGCATGGAAAACACCTAGCAGAGGACTGCTAGGGGCACAAAACTGTGCATGTTTTCTTCTCTTCCTTCCCTTCCTGAGGCTGTTCTGCTCCAGGTGGCAGAGTTTCCATCTGCCAGGTGAGGCTTGACACATGTGAGGCGTGGCTCCTACGGAGGGCTGGAGGCCAGGCTCTGAGACCAGGGTATCCTACAGGGTGGGGCCCTTGCCCCAAGGTGAGGGGACAGAGTCAGGAGAACCTCCGGCCTTAGGGGGACATTACCCAGCCTCGACTCTGTGGCTCCGAAGGCAGGAATGTGAACCAGAGTTCTGTGGTCTCCCTGGCCAGCTGTTGGCTCTCAGTCATGGCTCCTACCCCTGGCCTGGAGGAGAGGAAAATGCTGCTAGCATAAGATCCAGGATACGGATGTGTTGATTCTTTTACCTTGCAGGTGATTTTGCTCTTCCTCCTGCAAGCATCAAAATGAAATGCTGGAGATCTGGTTTGCAGCCCTGCTGAGCTGTGTGGGGCTGAGTAGAGAATGAGCCAAATCAATCATTGGCAGCTGAGGAGGAGCTGAGTGGGCAGGGATGATGTTTCTCTGCCCTGGGGGTTTGTAAGACGTCCAAGGCAGGATAACAGCTTCCCCAGCCTCGGACCAGTTACAGGAGGGATGCTGCTGTCTCAGAACTTTGTAGCATCTTTTATTCTAGGCCCCTCCAGCTCTCTAGTACTGTATTAGTCCAGGGCCCCATCATGACTGGAAGGGATCACAGTGGAAGCCCTCTCCCGGCTTCTCACTGCCCCTCCAGCTTGGAGGCTGGAGCTGGAATGACCCCAGGGAGGTGCGTGAGGGAGGTGAGTGGTCACACCAGTAGCTCTGGAGTTAAACTGCCTCGCTGTGAATCTCAGCTCCTCACCAACCGTGTGACTTCGGAAACATTGCTTATGGTCTCCTTGCCTCAGCTTCCTCGTCTATAAGGTAAGGGATAATATTAGTACCTGCCTCACAGAGTTATTGCTAAGATTAAACAAGAATAAAGCATGTAAGTTATTTCATGTCTGGCACAGGGTAACAGGTAAAAACACGTCAACTTTTATTATACGCTATCTCAGTTGGGGTATCTCAACAGCGGCACTACTGACATTTTGGCTAGATAATTCTTTGCTGTGGGGGGCTGTCCTGTGCATTTAGGATGTTGAGTGGGATCCCTGACCAGCCACTAGATACCTCCCACCACCCCCACCATCATGACAACCAAAAATGCCTCCAGGCATTCCAAATAGCCCCTGGTTTGTAACGTTCCCCCGTTCTAAGTCACTTCTTGCCTTACACCTTCCAGAGTCTCCATTGCTCAGAAAGCTTAGCTATGCTTGCTGGGCCTGCAGGCACTGAAAGTGGGGCAACTTGTACAAAACTTTTTCCCCTTTTTTGTGTTCGAGCCATTGGTTTATTTAATCCACTAGGCTGGGCTTCTGAGATGTCCGTGTGAGGACTTGAGAGAATCCTCTTTGCCAAACCTCCCTCTGTGATCTGCCAGCTTCGTGGTTACGCCAGTCAAAATGCACTTTGTTGTTTTGTTTTTAAATAACAACTGTCCAGCCCTATTATGATTTTCCCAGACTCTGGAGCAATAAACAGCTCTGATGACAGCTGTACCAGATAGTAAGTGCACACGTTTCTCCTGTCATCTCCCTAAACTCTTCAGAGCAGCTAAGTGGATAAAACTGATTTCAGCTGTTACCTGAGTAGCCACTTGTGTCTGCCAAGTCTGCTCCGGAGACAAGAACCAGGCTCTGATGACAGAAGAAGAAAAACATGGGAATGACTGGCTCCCTTACTGTCCTTTTCTTACAGCCCACATCCCTAAACCTCAGGAAATCTGGGTCCTGGCATGCAGGGAGATTAAGAGCTACAGTGTCCTAAGGAGGTCACAGTGCATTCAACCCAAGGGCATAAACAGGTGTACACCTTTTGGCGAGAGGCCCAGGTGGCAGGTTGAGGCCCCACACAGTTGAATATTCAGGGCAGGCTTTCTGGACGTGGTGGGTTCTCGTTTCTATTTTCAAAGTAGTGAGAGTTGGGGTAGGTGAGTGCAAGAAGTAGGGGCACTTCTCATATTCATGTGATTGGGGTCATTATTTCCTGACACGTTGTTGGTTTCCCTAAAGTAGCATGGCTTCTCCAGGACAGGGACCATGGATTTTCTCATCTCTGTAACCCTAGATCCCAACTTAGAGATTACTTGTTAGTTGAATAGAGGTGATGCCTAACTCTATGGCTGTTTGATTTTCTACATCCTACCAGTTGCCAAGTTCTCCCTCAACTCCAATAAACTAGAAGCCACAGGACATCAGCTTTTTTTGGTGGTGACCTGGAAATCCAGGCCACACAATGGACAGTCTCAGGATTCCAATGAGCAAACCGCCCCTTGCCCAGGATAGCTTTGAGGAGTATCCCCTTGCCTCTTGTTCTGGTTACATTTCCACATTGAAGCTAAGCATCCTACATTTGGCCTCTGCTCAGAACTTTGGTCACTGTAAATCCTTCACCTTTGTTATTGGAAGACTCAGTCATTTTAGTCATTTTGATGTCAATTTCCATGGATTTGCCAAACCTGATAACTTGTAAGGTGACCACAGAGAGCAGATCTTAGCTGTAATGAGCGTCTCCTCCTCCTCCCTCCAGACACACTCTCAACCCAGCTCCCTCCACCCTGAGAGGCTGACTTTATGGAACATTTCAATGGAAATCTCTGGTTTCCAGTTGCGTTCTGCCAATGGCCTGACCTAGTACGAGATTGAAGTGGGGAGGAAAGAGTGAACTTGGGGTGTTTGTTAAGCATCACTTGCCATGACCCCCAAGCCCTCCTCTCAGCTTTCTCTCCATGACTTTTCTCTTACAGGTTCTGGTGACAGCTCTGTCCTCTCATTCCACTGGGCATACGGGTACTAACGGCTTCTTGTTACTTTCCCCAGGGAACCATCCTATCCCTTGTGGTTCCCTGACACCCTACCCACACCTTTGAAAATGGTGCCTTTATTACACACTCCTCAGGTCTCCCCCTACTAAAGTGGGTCATCTCTTTCCTGTTGAAGTCTTGACTGTTCCTAAGGGAACACCCTGCCTGCCCTCCACCCCCTCCCAAGAGCCTAAAGCGACTTCTGAGCATCAGGAAGAATCTGCCATAAAGGACCACCCTTACTCGCCCTCCTCATCTGCACTGCCTTCTTTCCACTTCTGTCCCTTTTATGGCCTGGCACACAGGTTTAAAAAGTACTTGTCAACCATCCTCTTTTACTAAAGCAAAAAATACATCATTTTGCCATTTTGAATTAATCAAAAATATTTGCCAATGAGAATTTTTGAACATGTCAAGATAACCAGAGAGAACACCCTGAATATTTAACCTAAAGTGGAAAAGTGTGGTATCTTGGTTTGTTTCTGGGGCCTAAGCACTGGGGCAGGGGGGCACTAATGATGAGGGTGGCAGCATGTTAATGCCTTTAGCAATGTGAGGAGAAGAGTTCACAGAACCCTAAGACTTTTCACTTGGAGCCCTGATTGGGAACCACGGATCATGGCTAAGGGAAGTTGCTGAAAATGTTGAAGGCCAAGAGTCACGTGGCTTTCCCCTAGACCAGGCCCAAACTACCGCCCATGGGAGACTCCTACTTTTGTAAATGATGTGTTCATGAAACACAGCCATTTGTTCATGTTTTTCTTTTCTGGGATGTTTGCACTACAGTAGGAGAGTGAGTTTTCAGAGGCTGTATGGTCCTCTGTGTAGAAAGGAGTTTGCAGAGCGGGCCTGGCTGCTGTCCTCTGAAAGGCTTGCTTACAAGGTTGGCATCCAAGAGCCTGGGTCTCAGGATTCCCAGCAGAACTGATAAGAGTGGCTGTCTGTGCTTAATCTGATTATACAAACAAAACAGCCTAGGTTTGCCACTCACTTTCCTTCTGGAAGTCTGGGATTTTGGTGCATACTAGGCAGAGCCTGCCTATGTGACAGTCCCCTGTAAAAACCGTGGGTGCTGTGTCTCTAATGTGCTTCTCGGTAGATAGACAGCATTTCTCATGTGTTGTCACAACTCAGAGGAATTGAGCATGTCCTGTGCAACTCCCCCGAGAGGGGACCCTTGGAAGCTTGGGCCTGGTTTCCCCTTCTTTTTCCTTTTCCTTTTGGGTTTGTTTTGTATCCTTTTGCTGTCATAAATCATAGCAGTAAGTACAGTTATGTGCTGAGTCCTGTGAGTCCCCATAGAAAATCATCTAGCTGAGGGGTGGTCTTGGAGACTCCCCAGCACACCCACAAAACCAAACATATTTGTCAACCTGCCCTTTAAGAAAAAGTTTGCCACCTCCTGCTCTGCACAGTCATAGTGTGCATGGAAATGATGTTACACACCTCCCATCCCACAAGACTGTGCTTCCTGAAGGCGCCGTCCAGGCTTTTTGCTCTGACAAAGCACAGCATCTGACATGAAATATTTATGAAGGGAGGAAATCGGGGAATCTGTAAATTAAAAGCAGGCAGATCACGAGGTCAGGAGTTTGAGACCAGCCTGACCATCATGGTGAAACTCCCATCTCTACTAAAAATACAAAAATTAGCTGGGCATAGTGGTGCACACTTGTAATCCCAGCTACTCATAAGGTGGAGGAAGGAGAATCACTTGAACCTGGGAGGTGGAAGGTTGCAGTGAGCCGAGATGCGCCACTGTACTCTAGGCTGGGCAACAGAGCAAGACTCTGTCTCTGAAAAAAAAAAAGAGAGGTTTGTAAACTGGGTGAAGAAATAAATTTAAAAGGTTATGATCAATGTTTTCCAATGAAAGATTAGAATAGAAATCAGTGTATATTACATATGTAAGGGTGTTTTATTGTAGTTATACAGGTGGACCAGATACTATACTGGATCATAATGTAAAAGGGTTTCTTTTTGTCTGTTGCAATAGAAAATAATCTGAAGGCCACTGGATGTGACTCCAGGGTCTTCCCTAACTGTGGCCTCTCTGCCAGCTGCCCAGGAGAATCACCACCTACCCTCCTGTCTCTGTGGCCATTGGCATTTATCCACACTCTCTCCCTCCCTCCGCCCCCAGAACGTGTACTACACGAGCAGTCAGCAGATCCATGTGGGCATCCTGAGCCCCACGGTGGATGACGATGACAACCGGTGCCTGGTGGACGTCAACAGCCGGCCCCGGCTCATCGAGTGCAGCTACGCCAAAGCCAAGAGGATGAAGCTTCACTGGCAGTTCTCTCAGGTAACAGCCCGAGCCCGGGCACAGTGGCAGCCATGTTGGAAAACGAGGAGTGTGGCCTCAGGGGCCAGGGAGGGGATGGAGGAGAGAGGAAGGAGAGAGACTGGCAGTAGTGAGGCTGTGGCTCCAGGCTGCTTCTCAGGGATTTGCCGATCACCTACCATGTGCCGTGGGTCTCGTGTGTTAACTATTGATCCCTGTGATATTGGCTTTGAGGGAGTTTATTATTGTTGTTGTTTTACTATAATGATTTTATTATTGTACTTAATTTTTAGATATAAGGAAACTGAGGCTCAGAGAGGGGAGTCCCCTGTCCAGAGTCTTACAGCTAGGGGTGGGGCTGGGATTTAAACTCGGGTCTTTCTGACTTTAAACCTTCACATTTCTCCTATACAAGCCTCTGCTCACGAGACGGAGCCCCCAGTCTCCCAGGTGTAGACAGTGCTGGGTCTCTGATCTGCAACCCTCTCTGCCTTCTGCCCAGTATTGGGTCACTCTGGGAGAAGAAGTTTCCTTGCCGGGCAGCATCTTGGGGCCATTTGGCAAAAGGCAGTCCTCACACTAGTGACCGTGGGACATTCCTTTATTAAGTCTCTGTTAATTCAGGGGCCCATATTTGACTTCCTGCTCTTCACTGGCCCCTCATAGCTCCCATTATAGAATAGTGGCCAAGGATCTAGATGCCTAGCTTTGAGGAGAACTTCTGCCTCTGCCCAGAGGTCTCCTAGTCACCAGGGAATCTGCTAAGGTAGGATCCATTTTCACCCACAGATAGGGATGCCTGCCTCCCAGGTGGAGCAGGTAAAGTGTTAATAACAGGAAGTGAGGGAGCCCATGGGGTTGTGGAGCCTCAGGGCTGCCTGGGGCTGTACATGGTGGACACTCCCAGGGAAGTTCAGGAGGGAACACCTGTATTCATGGGACTGAGTGGCAGGACCCCCTGATTCCAGCCTCCCGGCAAGCTGCTTCTCCCCTGGTGAGGAGGAGGCTGCTAGGGCCACTGCGAGGAACTTTGGAAGCTGGCTATACCTTCATTCCAGTCCTGGCGTCCAGTTACTCTCCCTGTAGAAAGGGTGCTGGTAAGGGGAGTCCCAGCTACATCGTATTCCATGGGCATAGGGCACCTTTGACTGTGGTGTGGGTGTGCAGAGTTAGAGGACTGACAGAGACTCTTAGGTCGTAAATAAACGGTGAAGGTCAACACTGAGCTGCAAGTTCAAAACAAGGTCATGGACTTAGGAGCTAGTTAGAAAGCAGAACCAAGAGCCTCAACCAGGGCTGTGTGAACACAGGAAAGCAGATGGTGGAGAGGAGCCCAGGAAACAAATGGGAGCATTTCCGAGGGCAGATGGAGGATGCAGGTGGCAGCTCTGTGAGTCCCAGCTCGCTCTGCAAAGTGTCAGGGGTTCAATGAAAGGGAACTCATGCAAAGGACTCATGGCTCCTGCCCCTTCCTGTCTATGTAACCTTTGGCATGTGCTGTAAACTATAAAGTTCTGTCCCAATAGGAATAACAGCTAACATTCATATAGTACTTACTGCGTGTCAGGCATATATTAACTCATTTAATCCTCACCACAACCAGATGTGATAGGTACCACCTGACCTCATAGCTGAGGAAACTGAGTCACAGAGAAGTTAACGAACATGCCCAAGGTGCTCCTGCTGGTCATTAGTCATGAAATAGTTCCAATTCTCTCTTACTTCTCATCACTGAAGTTATGTTGGAAGTGGCCACGTGGGAGAAGGCCAGAGGTCAGGGCTGAGGCTTGAGACACAGGGTGTTCATCCTCCCACCTCCCTCTCTGTGGAAACACCAGATGCGCCAGCTGGGAGCTGCTGCTGACTCGACACTGTGCCTGGCAGAAGCCTTCATCACTTTCCTCTGCCAGATTTCCAGCTCAGGGGACAGAGGATGGGGCTACATTTCCCTCCTTTCCTCCAAGTTGAGAGGCAGAGGGAGGCCTGGGGTGTGTGGTGTGGGAGGACAGTTAGGTACATGCCTGGTGAGGGATGGCTGCCGTTTCTCAAGATGGACTAGGTGCAAAGTAGGCTTGTAGGTTGGAGACAGCAGCATCCCGCGTGCATATTCTGGGCTCCGTGGAGGTGAGTGGGGCCGACTTTGCTGGGGTGAAATGGGCTTTATGCCTGGGACTGTCTTCAGGGTCTATGTGAGTCATAAGGGACCATTTTCTACTGCCCTCAGCCAGGCCTGCTGGGCCTCTGGGTTCAGCTTGCCCTGCCCTCTGCGAATGGAACAGTGCAGGAAGTTGGTGGTGGTGCAGCTAGGGGTGGGCAGGGCTGGTGGCTTCTCAGAAGACAATGTACTTAACTGGGAATGAATGTTAAGAACCTGGGAGCCTGGTCTCTTTGGAAGGAGTAAAGGGCATTCCAGGGAGAGGAAACAGCATGTGTGAAAGTTGTGAGACATCAAAAGCAGGCCGTGCTCAGGGAGCTTCCAGGAGTCAGAGGGTGGCTAATCCTGGAAGGCACAGTGGGGAGCGGCCGAAGAGCCTAGAAGGGCAACTGGACCAGGCCTGGAGGCCACAGGACCTGGTGGATTTGGTTCTATGGGAGATGAGGATGTGCAACCCCAGGTCATGTTTAGGTCTGGGATTTTGAAAGCCCCCTCTGGCAGGGATTGTGAAGCTGGATTAGGAAAGATTCTAGAAAACGAAAGAGGCAGGATGAAGAGTTAGCAGGAGGTTGAGATGCAGTTTGAAAGTTTAGCCATTTCTTCCTCCCTCTTCTCCATGACCCTGGGGTCTTCGTGGCCTGCGTCATCCCCCAAAATCTCCTCTCAGCACAGGCTCTAAGGCCAATCCTAGGGGCTCATCCTAGGGAAATGTTGACAGGCACCACCAGGAGTCCTCTGATCGACAAGAGTACAGCTTCAGATCACTGCAGGAGGAGGATGAGCAGTGGCCTCTGGGCTGTCCTGGAATAGCCCCTGGAGGCCACAGCCCTGCCGGGCACTTGCAGCCCTGGGGACTTGGTGTCATCCAGACACGGGTATTCCTGAACTGAAGTAAGCATCAGCCCTCTTCAGACTCCTCTGCCTGTGAGCCTCAGCCTTTCTGCGTTCAGCCTTATACCGTTTGATGTTAATAGCACAGCAAGCCCACCTCCAAGATGAGACATTGAGATGAAGTCACCCTCCAAGATCACATGGCCTGAGAGTGGTAGATTCACTGGCTGAATCTGAAGCCCAGGCTGCTTTGACATCCAAGACCTGCACCCAGACACTTCTACCCTCTTTCCAGCCCTCACAGAGTCCTTCCCACCCATGCTCTGAAGTCCCCACTGGAGTAACTCAGCCTCATCTCCTGTGCACACCTAGATGCCTTGGGGCTGTGGCCAGCCCTCCCCACGCCTCCCATCTTGCCTGTCCATCCTGGCTATAGTAGAGAATGAAACACTGTTGTAAAATGGGCATTCTTGAGGCAAAGTCACCCCAAGTTCCAGCTCCCTCCTTCCCTTATCCCAGGGCATGGCTTGAAAAGGCAGCCCCACACAATTCCTGCTTAAACAGACATAGCAATCAACAAAGCAGGCATCTGCGGCACACGGCTCTTCGGTGACTGGGCAGTTTTCAGCCACTTTGGCATACGTCTAATTAAAACTCCCCAGAGTGCTTTGGCAACCATATCTTTGATCATTCTACAAAAGGGAACCATTTGGAAATATTATTTTTGAATTATTAGTTTGCAGACCCAGAGCAGCCACTCTCACTTGCTATTTAATAATTAAAATATGTGAAAGTTTTGCTTACTGCAAAATGATCAATATTTATCAAGTGACCTGGAATCTCTCCTCAGGACCTCATTGGTGAGGAGTTGCTGTTGACAAGACCTGAAGAAGCCCGGAGCCTCTTAAATGATTAAAGTCTTGTGCTTGGGCTAATTTTCTTGCAACAGGTTTTAATCTTTGCAAATTGCATTCAGATCCTACCAACTAGGATGTTCTGGTATAGAAGTTGGGCTGAAAGGAGCTTTTCCTGGGTGCATTTCAAATCTCCTTTCTCGTTTCACATTATGCACTATTTATTCTCCTGAGGACCACATTTAAGCTCCGCAGACACTCAGGCTGAATTAATTTTAAAATAATCTGGTGTGTTTTCCCAGGTTCTCCTACAAAGAAGATAGGCATTTGCATATCTTAGTGTTCCATCTCATACCCTGATTTTCTGCTTAACAAATAACATACATTTCCTCTAACTCCCGCAAGCTCTTCTGAATTTCCAATACTTCAGGCTGAACCAGGACAGCATTAGATACTGACACTGAGAAACTGCATTTGATGAAAACATCTCTTGGCAACGCTGATAGGCAGGGCTCTGATGAGCAATTTTCCAATGATGAACAGTCTTTCCTTTAGTTGTTCATCAAACATTTATTGAGCATGGGGGTTGGACAGGAGGAATGCAGATATAAATCAGACACAGCCTCTGCCCTCAAGGAGCTCATGGGCAGGTAAACACAACAGAACCGAATAAGAACAGAAACCAAGGGGTGTGCTGTGTTCTGAGAGCCCGGGATGACCGACTTAGTCTGCAGAACTCAGAGATGGCTTCACGTAGGAGTCTTGTTTGATCTATATCTTAAAGGTTGCAGAGACAGTTTCCAAGCATAGAAAGAACATCCCAAGTAGAAGCTCACTTGGGCAAAGGCATGAAACAGCCAAGAATATTTTAGGAGTAGGAATCCATTGTCTGGTGTGGGTAGAATTTGGAGTTTTTGATGGGGCAAGAAGGAGATAAGTCATGTAGAGCAGATAATGGTAGTTGAAAGCCATACCAAGAAGATGGACTTCACCTTAAAAGCAGAAGGAAAGAATGGGGAAGGTTCTTAAGTAGTAGATTTCCACGGTGGGGTGTGCAAAATCCCCCTGGCAGCTGAAAGCGGGGTGGATCAGAAGGAAAGAGGCTAGAAACAGGGAAGCCAGATAGGGAGGAGACTATTCCATTGTTCCAGGAAGAGATGGGAGGACTTGGATGCCACAGGGGTTTGGGGACAGATAGCTATCAGGGAGGACTTTGAGAGACATTTCAGCAGGTTGTTGCACAGTGATGGATTAAATGACGGTAGTTGGGTGGTGGAGTGGTTCTTAATATAGGACCATTGCCAGCCCTGTGTTTGAGAACATTTGGTGGGCAGGCAGAATTGCCTCCTTCAAGCTACACACCCATCTCTAAACAGCCGACGCCTCCCACATCAGCATATGAAAAAACTTCATTAATATTAAAAGTGGTAGTTGTTGCCTTCAGTGATTTTTCCCATTGGTGATTCCTCCAGGATTAAAGAACTTCCAAAACTACTGGGATGATAAGTTCATATGCATTAAGTATATGTCTTTCAACCTTCTGAGAGTAGTCTCTATACCGAGATTTGGGGGATTCTGGGATTCAGTGATGGGTTTCTGTGAAAGAGGCATTTGGTCAATGACCCCTGGACCAATGGAGGGAGAGGGAAGAGGCAGATACCAGGTCACTACAGAGAAGAACTTTGTGGCAGGATACTTGTCAAGCAAAGCAGAGGACTGACTCTCAGTAGTAACAAGGCCACCTCTCCACCTGCAACTACCATTATTTCTTTGAATGGTTTATAATAGCCTAATGTTAGAGGGAGTCCTCTGTTCAAAGATGTTATTGAAGAGATTCTTGCTCTAGGAAGGCTATTGTCATGATGTGTTCCTCCAAGCTCCCACTTTCTGAAAGCCCATCTGTATGTTTGAATGCATGGTTAAAGAATTGAGGACTATTTAAGACCAGAAATAGCTCAGGAGGGTCAGTGTTCTACCTGCAGATATCTGAAGGGCTGCTTTGTGCAAGGGCCCAGCAGGCTTGTCCTGTGTAGCCCTGAGAGGACCAGCAGGGGGAAATCAGGAGCAATTTATTGAGCTGCTTTTTCATAGAGTTGTCAATGAGGCTGATGGCTTGGGCAGGTGGTGAGTTCAGGAGACCATCAGGTTGTCAAAGGCTCTACAGCTCTCAGTGGAGTTGGGCTGGGTGATTTTTAAGGGCTTATGGATCCTGAAATTCTGTAATTCTAAGCTCCCGAAGTTAGATGGCAAAACCTGAGAAGGGTTTTTTTCCACCTAGAATTCTCACTGGGCCAGCCTGAATACAAAGCATTACAAATTCGAGAACGACACTCTTAATCCTCTTAATCACACCTTATGGCATCATTTACACATTATTTCAACCCATGTCCCTCTCTTCTTCCATCAGCCAACAGACTAGAGGGCAGGACTGTGTCTCACACTTCAGTATCTCCAGCACCTCATGAAAAGCCAGAGACAGAGACGGCACCCAGCATGCTGTTGATCAAATGAAGGAGTCTTTTTAAAAAATTCACAAATCTTAACCAAAGGCCCCTTGTGTGCAAGGTCTTGAGCTAGGTTTGTGGGAGCCCCAAAGATGAACAAAATCCTACCCCAGTGATTGTCCTCGGATGTATGCATGCTCACTGAAGAAAAAAATAAAGTCATACTACAGTATTTCAAGAAAATTTCATGTTAATAGTCCAAGGCTCCTGCTTAGTTGGAAAATTCCCCATTCCTGCAGTGAACACTTTTAGGGGGTAGCGCATCCCACGTGCAGTACACAGACATGCATTATGTAGAATTCTCAAACTTATGGCATAAACGCACACTTCTTCCGATCACCTCAGATTTGGAGGAGGGAGGTGGAAATATTTTATAGTAAAACAGATGTGCATATTGCATGAAGTGGAGTGCAAATTTAAATGAGTATTTTTTAAAACAGGAGGCTCTGATGAAATCTCAGGTTGTTCAGACTGTCTTTCATGTTGCCCTCATACTCTGGGTTCTTTGGCAGGAACGCCGGCAAGGCCCAGCTGGGAGTTCAAGGGCATGCAAGGCAGATGCCACACCCCAGCTCCCTGTGCTTGCTTCATTCTCAGAGCAGCACTGATGCATTTTCCAAGTGGGGAGCATTGCGGATAGCCACAGAGATGTCTGTTAATGCCAGGAAAGGAGAGATTTTCAAGACTAGATGAGACTGCCTGGAAGAGACTGAGCCCCTAGCCAAAGCTGCCTGTCACGGGACAATTGGCTCTGATATGTGAGGTCTAATTTGATAATTTGATGCAAGATAAGTAACACATGCAAAGACGAATCTATTTGCAGAGCACATTTCCCAGAGAACACCACTAATTCTGCCAAAGAATTTCCCCATGCTGGAGGAGGAGGAGTCCTTGACTTTCTCCTGCTCCAATCCCCAAGTGCTGTCAGCAAGTCCAACTTCGAGAACCTTTTGTGTTGAAAAGAAGAGACAATAATAGAGTATTTCATTATGGCTCCAGAATAAAACAGCCTTTCATTTCCATGTCATATGAAGGGGCAAGTGTGGAACTGTCCAGTTTTGAGGGACTGACAAAGCTTCGTTTAGGCCTTGGATGTACTATTAGTTATTTTTGGTTTACGAAAGTTAGCACTTCCCTCCTCCCCCTCATCCGACAGATATCAGGGACCAGGACTAGGTGTGATGGCTCAGCTCCCCACTACCCAGACCTGGGTGAGATTTTAAAATGTATTGCTCAAACATTTATATGATGTTTACTATGTGCCTGCACTACTCTGTTTTATAAATGTTACTTAATCCCTATGATAGTGCTATAAGGTACTATAACTATCCCCAATTTTATAGAGGAGGAAACTGAGGCATGGAGAAATTAAGTAATTTGTCAAAAATCAGATCTGGGAATCTCTGCCTCTGGGGTCCATGCTTTAAACCACCATACCATGGTCCCTTGTCCTGCCTCTGGAAAATCAGTGGATCATTGCAATGGGAGTTTGGGGCTGGGGCCTCCCTGCTGAACCGGTCACAAATATGTGTGAACTGGCTGGATCCCTACCTCCTCAGCAAGCTCCCTCCAGCCATCGTGCTGTCTCCATAAGCCCTCTCCACCTGTGCTTTTGCACTTGATGTTCCTGTTACCCCACCTTCAGTCCAAGGGGCCCTTCACACAACAAGCCCCAGGCAGAATCTCACTCAAAGGTGAGACTAAGAAAGAGAACACCCAAGCACTTAAAAAAAACATGAAAGGCTTTACTAGTAAATCAGGTGTTGAGTATTCATAATACAAAAAGACCACTTAACTCTACCAAAAAAGGGGACTTAATCTCAGGGTTTCTTTAACTAGCTGTAATGTCCCACACATGCTTTGAAGTGTTTGATTACTAATCATTAACTACTTAACCTAGAAACTCCTGAGCTCATCATGCTTAAAGCCAAAGACCCACTGGGCCGCTTGCCCATGGAAAATTAATTAAAAAGGAAAGTGGAATGGGAATTCTGAAATAAGCAGAGAAGTCTTTGGAATCCGCGAGTTAGTACACACAAGCATCCTTGTAAACTCCTTGATTGTAAAAGTAAGACCAGCCTGAGCCTAACCCAAATATTCCAGATGTTCTACCTCAGTGTGCAAGCGACCAGCTGGGCCCAGCCTTTTCCTGACAGGGGGTCATAGCTTGTGGTCTCAAAGTGTGGTCCCAGACCAACACCACCAATGTAACAGCACCTGGGAACTTTAAAAGGCACATTTTCAGGCCTTATCTCAGACCTAGTGAATCAGAAGTGAGAGGGGCAGTGATCTATACTTTAACAAGCCCCCAGGCAACTCTAACTCTTACATTCCAGGAGGAACAGGCCAATCTGGTGCTAGCTGTTCCACACGTAGGCACCACAGACACACACTTGGGAAACTGAGGCAGAGAGGTGCTTAGCTGTGTAATAACCTGGGATCTGCTCCTCGGTGCCCAAGAGGCTCATGGACTGTGGCTTCCACACGTCCCAGTCTACACACAGTTCTCTATATTGAGACACAAATTGAGTGCCCCAGCATGCTCTTGTCTCCTTTTGTAAGTGAGAAGACTGAAGCCCAGAGTGGCTCAGTCATTTTCCTGGGGTCACATGGCCAAGGCGAGGCACAGAGTCCTAGGTTCGTTGCTTCTGCTGATGCCTTTCCAGTTCCTATTCCTGAGAGGCCTAGAAGGAGGAGGAATTAGGCTGGGAGGTAGGAACCTGGCTGTAGGAATTATTATTAGCCTTCTAAATACTATACATTTCAACTTTTGATTTTTTCTTTTTTTTTTTTAGCTGCCATTTCCATATTTAATTTGGTTTTCATTCCAATTAAGTTCTCTGTGTGCTATGGCTTCTCTCCTGCCAGGTTTAATTGCCCTTATTTAAATTCTTTAATTAAAAGTATTGTGTGTTTCCAGATTATGTAGTTGTAGTATTACACAAATAATGTAGATGACAGGGCTGGTGAACCAAGTGACTGTGCCCTCCACAGAGGGAGGGGCCAGCCCAGGTCTCTGCATGAAGCCCCAGCCTAAGGCCATGAGACTGGCCCAGAGGATGCAGATTGGACCCTGGGAGTGAGGACAGAAGTTGGCTAACAAGTGTCCCTTCTTCCTTCCTTCCTGCAATGCTGTGCCCAACACAGCACTACCCAGAGTGACCTGGTTAACCTGTCAGTCAGATTCTGCAATGGCTGGCCCTGTCATTCAGATTAAAAGCCAAAGTCTTGCTTGTAATTCCAGCACTTTGGGAGGCTGAGGCAGGCAGATCACCCAAGGTCAGGAGTTCGAGACCAGCCTGGCCAACATGGCAAAACCCCGTCCCTCCTAAAACTACAAATATCAGCCAGGCGTAATGGTGCATGCCTGTAATCCCAGCTACTTAGGAGGCTGAGGCGGGAGAATCACTTGTACCTGGGAGGGAGAGGTTGCACTGAGGCGAGATCCTGCCACTACACTCCAGCCTGTGTGACAGAGTGAGACTCCATCTCAAGAAAAAAATAAAAAGCCAAAGTCTGTTCAGTGGCCACAAGGCCCTCCCCACTTACCCTTACCTCTTGGACCTCATCTCCTCCCGCTAACCCCAAGCTTGGGGCCCATGACTCCCCGACCTCTGCCCTGGGCCACCTCCTCCCCTCCTCTTTGTCCTTGCTGAGATCTCAATTTTGATTGAGGATTTCCCCGGCCATCTCTTACAATTGCCGTCTGCCTCCAGCTCACCACCACCCCTGAGCCTCTTTCCCTGTCTACATTTTTATATACAACCTTATCACTTTCTCACATACTTTGGAATTTATTTTTCTGCTTTCCCTCCTAGAATACAGTCTCTACAAAGCAAAGATCTTTTTCTGTTTAGTCACTGATGTATCTCAGCGGCCTAGAATGGTGGGCACTCATTAAATATTTGCTGAATGGAAGGATTAATGAACAGTGTCTCTGCAGACGGCCCTCAGAGGAAACAGACCGAATTTTGAAGCTTGCTGAGGTGACCCTTCACCCTAGGCATTGGGGTACCACCAGCTCCCTCAGTCTAGTTCACCACCACTGTGATAGGCAGGGGCTGGGGCTGGCCACCATCCTAGTGAGGAACGTGAAGGGGGCAGACCCCCTGGGTTCCTAGCCTGGCACTACTGACTACTCATTTACTGACCATGTGACCCTGGACAAGTCTTCCAGCCTCTCTGAGCCTCAGTCTCCAAGCCTGTAAAATGGGGATAATTATTCTACCTCTCAGGGCTTTTGTCAGGAAGACCTGAAATTGGGCATGTAAAGCATTTGGCACAGTACTAAACAAATAGTAAATAAGTGATAGTTGTTATTGCTCTCATCTCAGCTGCAGAACCCACAGGCAGAAGTAATTAGTAAAACACGAGGCTGCTCCCACGGTGCTGAACTTCCCAGGAAGGCACTGAATGTGGGAAAGGAAGGCTTCTTTGCAATATTTGTGAATGAAATTTTCCGAGAGAAGAAGAAGAAAGAGTTTGTTCAGTGAAAGAGGCTGAGGTCAAGAAGGGGGACAGGAGGAAGACAATGCTGGTGGCCAGTGCTATCTCCAGCATCAAAGGGTGGCCTGGCTCCTCTCTCCATACCCCGGATGTGTTCCAGGGAGCAGGTCAGGGCTCTGCTCAGCGATGCCCCACCATGGCCTTACTACCCATTCTAGAGGACCCTCCCCTCCCAGCCTCCGGGGAGGGAACTCTCCTGGCCTCATACTCTACCCCCCCGACAGGCTCAGATATTCTCATGGAGGTTGTGTCCCATCCACTCGCCTCCCCCGCAACTCTTGGCCGTGATCCATCCCGCCCACATCCCTTCAGGCAGCCACATTGGCTGCCTCTGGCACAGGGTCACCGCACTTCTAGTCTCTAGGGTGCTGAGGCTGTGGTTGGGCTGGGGCCGGGCCTGGGAAATGTCTGATGGGAGTCTCTGAAGGACGCTTTATGTCTCAGAGACCTCTCTTCCTGCCTCCCTCTCTGGAACTTGGCAAGGTGCCCCTTGGAAGGCAAGCATAGAAGGGGCTGTGGTGTCTTCTGTGTGGGACGTGTTTCTCCAAGAGTCCATGGTCCAGGGTCTGCACAGCACCTCTCTGTTGGCAAGGCCTGGGCCGGCCCCAAGGATGAGCTGAGCAGCCAGAATCTTCAGCGGAGTGGGCAGCGGCACCTGGGCCGGGCCCCTGTTTGCTGTGCGCTTTGGTCATAGCCCCCACACTGATCTGTATGTTTTAGAGCTGATAACGGGATTTCCTATCAGTCCTCGGCTCATCCTTCCAGGAATCAGGACAGAAATGACCATCTGGCCCTGCAGACAATGAAACCAGAAGGGGGGAGAGGGTTGCCCAGGCCACACAGCTGACCACCAGGAAAGCGGCTGTGTCCTCAGCATCCTAGCTCAGCACTCTTCCCTTTCTGCCTGGCTCCGGAAGCGCCAATAGTTCTTGCAAATTAGAGAGAGTGGCTGGTTTTGGTCCCCTGCCTGCGTGCTGCTCCCAGCGTGGCGGGGAAGACAGACCACTGGGCTGGCAGGACTGTGGCGGGGCCGGGGAACTAGCCATAGATCTGTTCAAGAAGCATCAGCGACACAGCCCAGCCTGGGTGTGGGCAGCAGATATGCCCAGGCCACAAGGTTTTACACAGAAGCTAGGGAAATGTGGGCCATGGAGCAATGGTCTGGCCTTGCTTGGAGCAAGTGGCATAGGGGATGCCTCTGGGCCTAAAAGTCTAGCCTTTAAGGGACAGGATGGGCACTCAAGGTAGACTGAGGTCTGAGAGGACAACTCGAGGCTGTGCTTCACACCCATCAGGAGCACGGTGTGGCCCCAACGTGCCAACTCCTTGGCTAAGCTGAAGGGATATCTTGTCCAGTGTAAATGAGGCAGTGACCCTGGGTGCTGTGGTCAGTCCTGAGGGACAGAAATTAACCAGAGCTTGTTCAAAGGAGGGCAGCCAGTTTGGAAAATTATACAAAATTGTCCCGCCAGGAACTGGGAAAGTTAAACCTGGAAATGCAGAGAACTGGGAGACGCTGGCCTCACCTCCCCTGCCAGAAGGGAAGGTGTAGAGGAACAGCCACTGGGGAAGCCTCAGGGGAGCTCTGCCACTCCTCGGGGGATGCCAAGACAAGGATTTTAGCTCTGGGAGGGGCAGGCTCCAAGGGTGAGCAGCTAGGGGAAGACTGCATATTCCGGAAGGGTTAGATCCTTCTCCCTGGAGGTACCAAACAGAGCTGAAGGGCCCCATGGCCCAAGTACAGACGCCATTCAGCACGTGAGAGCGAGAGGCTGGCCTTCAAGGTCTCTTTCAGCATGGGGATTCCAGGGCCCTTTCTAGGCTTGTCCAAGGGCCCCTTTCAGAGGCCGAGCCTGCAGGTTTCTCCCTGGCAACGGGTGGGCCCCAATAGCTGCTGTTTCAGTTTCCCGTTTATTATTTGGTCTCTGTGCTGTTGAGTACACTGAATCACTGCTGTCCCCAGGGAAGGCCCCTGGGGTGTGGGGCACAGTGGGTGGGACCTTGCTTTATTCTGTGAACGCTTCTGAATAGGTTTGTGTGATCTGCTGGGCCATCTCCCCAACACAGGGAGTTGGGAATCCCATATCCCCTCCCAACACACACATACACAGTCCCCACCACGCCACCCCCACCCCCCCACAACCCCCACCCCACTCCCAGCTTCTCAGTCCCTGCCTCCTTCACCTGTGACTCAAGTCCCTTCTCAGGGAGCTGGATTTGATTTTTTAATTGAACAACATGGATACATACAGAAACATGTATAAAATACATAGTTTCAACTCCATGGTTTAAAATAAAGCAAATCCCTAGGTTTCCATCACCCATCTCAGGAAATAGGACTCTGCCAACAACACCCTTGTGAGTTCCTGCCTATCACCTTCCCACTTCCTTTTCCCCAGAGCTGACCACCATCCTAACTTTCACATCATGGCTTTTCCTGTTTGGGAAGTTTATATAAATAGAATAATGTATTTTGTCTGGCTTCTTCTGCTCAACATTGTATTGGTGAGATTTATCCTTATCGAGTATAGCTATAGTTTGTTTTTATTGCTATATAGGATTCCATCATATGAATATACCATGAGTTGTATGTCTGCTGTACTATTCATGGGCGTTTGAGTTGTCTCCAGGTTTTATAAATCATGTTCTAGAAAGCGTTCATGCGCATGTCTTTGGGGTAAACATTTCTGACAGAAGTGTTGGGTCATAGGATTATATATGTTAACTATAGTAGGTACCGCCCATTTCAACAGTTGTAAGTACTGAAGTTTTTTTTTTTAAGTCTTAAATTGTTAAAAAAAATTTTAATTCTTAAGTCTGTGTTAGGCCATTCTTGCATTGCTATAAAGAAATACTTGAGACACTGGGTACTTTATACAGAAAAGAGGTATAATTGGCTCATGATTCTTCAGGCTATACAGGAAACATGGCTTCTGGTAGGGCCTCAGGAAGCTTTTGCTCCTGGCAGAAGATGAATTGGGAGCTTGCAGGTCACATGATGAAGGCAGGAGAGAGAGTGGTGGGAGGAGGTGCCACACACTTTTAAATGACCAGATCTCATGTAGACTCAGAGTGAGAGAGCTCCCTTCTCACCAAGAGGATGGTCCAAGCCCATCAAGAGGGATCCAGCCCCATGATCCAAACACCTCCCACCAGGTCCCACCTGCAACACTGGGGATCACATTCAACAAATATCCAAACTACATCAATGGGTACATAATAGTTGAATATATTTATGGGGTATATGTAATGTTGTCATACAGGCATATAATGTGTAATGATCAAATCAGGATAATTGGGTTATCTTTTACCTCAAGCATTTATCATTTCTTTGTGTTAGAAACATTCTAATTCTACTTTTAGTAATTTAAAAATATACAATAAATTATTAACTATAGTTATCCTGTTGTATTACTATTAGAGCTTATTCCTTTTATCAAACTGTATTTTTGTACCTATTAACCATCCCCGCTTTTTCCTCTCCTCCCTACTACCTTTCTTAGCCTCTGGTAACCATCATTCTATCTCCAGGAATTCATTTTTTTTTTTTTTAATTTTTAGGTTATCTGTCTTTCTGTGCCTGGTTTATTTCACTTAACATAATGACCTACAGTTCCATCCATGTTGTTGCAAATAATAGAATCTCTTTTTTCTTACTATAAGTTCTGGGGTACACATGCAGAATGTACAGGTTTGTCACATGGGTATTACATGTGCCATGTTGGTTTGCTGCACCCATCAACCCGTCATCTACATTAGGTATTTCTCCTAACGTTATCCCTCCCCCAGCCTCCTGCCCACTGACAGGCCCCAGTATGTGATGCCCTCCCTGCCGTGTCCATGTGTTCTCATTGTTCAACTTGCTCCAGAGCTGAGTTCAAGTCCTGGATATCCTTGTTAATTTTCTGTCTCATTGATCTGTCTAATATTAAAGGTGGGGTGTTAAAGTCTCCCACTATTATTGTATGAGAGTCTAAGTCTTGCACCTAGATTATTAAAGCAAGTTCTTAGAGACCTAAAATGAGACTTAGACCCCCACACAATAATAGTAGGAGACTTTAACATCCCACTGTCAATATTAGATCAACAAGACAGAAGGTTAACAATGATATTCAGGACCTGAACTCAGCTCTGGACCAAGTGGACTTAATAGACATCTACAGAACTCTCCACCCCAAATCAACAGAATATACACTCTTCTCAGCTCCTCATCCGACTTACTCCAAAACTGACCACATAATTGGAAGTAAAGCACTCCTCAGCAATTGCAAAAAGGAACTCCCTCAAAACTGCACAAGTACATGGAAAATGAAGAACAACTTGCTCCTGAGTGACTACTGGGTAAATAATGAAATGAAGGCAGAAGTAAAGATGTTCTTTGAAACCAATGAGAACAACAACACAATGTACCAGAATCTCTGGGACACAATTAAAGCAGTGTGTAGAGGGAAATTTATAGCACTAAATGCCCACAAGAGAAAGCAGGAAAGATCTAAAATTGACAACCTAACATCACAATTAAAAGAACTAGAGAAGCAAGAGCAAACACAATCAAAAGCTAGCAGAAGGCAAGAAATAACTAAGATCAGAGCAGAACTGAAAGAGATAGAGACACGAAAAACCCTTCAAAAAATAAATCCAGGGGCTGGTTCTTGGAAAAGATCAACAAAATAGACCACTAGCTAGACTAATAAAAAAGAGAAGAATCAAATAGATGCAATAAAAAATGATACAAGGGATATCACCACTGACCCCACAGAAATACAAACTACCATTAGAGAATACTATAAACACCTCTACACAAATAAACTAGAAAATCTAGAAGAAATGGATAAATTACTGGACACCTACAACCTCCCAAGACTAAACCAGGAAGAAGTTGAATCCCTGAATAGACCAATATAGACCAATAACAGGCTCTGAAATTGAGGCAATAATAGCCTACCAACCAAAAATAGTCCAGGACCAGACGGATTCACAACCAGATTCTACCAGGGTTACAAAGAGGACCTGCTACCATTACTTCTGAAACTATTAGAGGGACTCCTACCTAACTCATTTTATGAGGCCAGCATCATCCTGATACCAAAGCCTGGCAGAGACACAACAACAAAAGAAAATTTCAGGCCAATATCCCTGATGAACATCAATGTGAAAATCCTAATGAAATACTGGCAAACTGAATCCAGCAGCACATCAAAAAGCTTATCCACCACGATCAAGTCGGCTTCATACCTGGGATGCAAGGCTGGTTCAACATACACAAATCAATCAATGTAACCCATCACATAAACAGAACCAATGACAAAAATACATGATTATTTCAATAGATGCAGAAAAGACCTTCGATAAAATTCAACACCCCTTCATGCTAAAAGCTCTCAAACTAAGTTTTGATGGAACATATCTCAAAATAGTAAGAGCTATTTATGACAAACCCACAGCCAATATCATAGTGAATGGGCAAAAACTGGAAGTATTCCCTTTGAAAACTGGCACAAGGCAGGGATGCCCTCTCTCACCACTCCTATTCAACATAGTGTTGGAAGTTCTGGCCAGGGCAGTCAGGCAAGAGAAAGAAATACAGGATATTCAGATAGGAAGAGAGGAAGTCAAATTGTCTGCAGATGACATGATTGTATATTTAGAAAACCCCATTGTCTCAGCCCAAAATCTCCTTAAGTTGATAAGCAACTTCAGCAAAGTCTCAGCATACAAAATCAGTGTGCAAAAATCACAAGCATTCCTGTATACCAATAACAGACAAACAGAGAGCCAAATCCCGTTCACGATTGCTACAAAGAGAATAAAATACCTAGGAATACAACTTACAAGCGATGTGAAGGACCTCTTCAAGGAGAACTACAAACCACTGCTCAAGGACATGAGAGAGGACAAACAAATGGAAAAACATTCCATGCTCATGGATAGGAAAAATAAATATCATGAAAATGGCCATACTGCCCAAAGTAATTTATAGATTCAAGGCTATCCCCATCAAGCTACCACTGACTTTCTTCACAGAATTAGAGAAAACTACTCTAAAGTTCATATGGAACCAAAAAAGAGCCTGCAGAGCCAAGACAATCCTAAGAAAAAGAACACAGCTGGATGCATCAGGCTACCTAACTTCAAACTACACTATAAGGCTACAGTAACCAAAACAGCATGGTACTGGTACCAAAACAGAGAGATAAGACCAATGGAACAGAACAGAGACCTCAGAAATAACACCACACATCTACAACCATCTGATCTTTGACAAACCTGACAGAAACAAGCAATGGGGAAAGGATTCCCTATTTAATAAATGGTGTTGGGGAAACTGGCTAGCCATACACAGAAAACTGAAGCTGGACCCCTTCCTTACACCTTATACAAAAATCAACTCAAGATGGATCAAAGACTTAAACACAAGACCTAGGACCATAAAAATCCTAGAAGAAAACCTGGGCAGTACCATTCGGGACATAGGCATGGGCAAAGACTTCATGACTAAAACATACAAAGCAATGGCAGCAAAAGCCCAAATTGACAAATGGGATCTAATTAAACTAAAGAGCTTCTGCATAGCAAAAGAAACTATCAAGAGTGAACAGGCAACTACAGAATGGGAGAAAATTTTTGCAATCTATCCATCTGACAAAGGGCTAATATCCAGAATCTACAAAGAACAAACAAATTTATAAAAAAACAACCCCACTCTTTACCAAGGACCCGCCAACATGGGCCGCGTTCGCACCAAAACCGTGAAGAAGGCGGCCCGGGTCATCATAGAGAAGTACTACACGCGCCTGGGCAATGACTTCCACACAAACAAGCGCGTGTGCGAGGAGATCGCCATTATCCCCAGCAAGAAGCTCCGCAACAGGATAGCAGGCTATGTCACCCATCTGATGAAGCGGATTCAGAGAGGCCCTGTAAGAGGTATCTCCATCAAGCTGCAGGAGGAGGAGAGAGAAAGGAGAGACAATTACGTTCCTGAGGTCTCAGCCCTGGATCAGGAGGTAATTGAAGTAGATCCTGACAGTAAGGAAATGCTGAAGCTTTTGGACTTCGGCAGTCTGTCCAACCTGCAGGTCACTCAGCCTACAGTTGGGATGAATTTCAAAACGCCTCGGGGACCTGTTTGAATTTTTTCTGCAGTGCTATATTATTTTCAATAAATCTGGGACAACAGCAAACATAAATAAATAAATAAATAAATAAACAAATAAAATAAAATAAAAAATAAAAAACAACCCCATTTAAAAGTGAGCAGAGGATATGAACAGACACTTCTCAAAAGAAGACATTTATGTAGCCAACAGCCATAGGGAAAACTCATCATCACTGGTCATTAGAGAAATGTAAATTGAAACCACAATAAGATACCATCTCATGCTAGTTAGAATGGCAATCATTAAAATGTCAGGAAACAACAGATGCTGTAGAGGATGTGGAGAAATAGGACTTTTACACTGTTGGTGGGAGTGTAAATTAGTTCAACTATTGTGGAAGACAGTGTGGTGATTCCTCAAGGATCTAGAACTAGAAATACCATTTGATCCAGCGATCCCATCACTGGGTATATACCCAAAGGATTATTAATCATTCTATAAAGACACATGCACATGTATGTTTATTGTGGCACCATTCACAATAGCAAAGACTTGGAACCAACCCAAATATCCATCAATAATAGACTGGATAAAGCAAATGTGTCACATATACACCATGGAATACTATGCAGCCATAAAAAATGAGTTCATGTCCTTTGCAGGGAGATGGATGAAGCTGGAAACCATCATCCTCAGCAAATTATCACAACAACAGCAAAGAACAGAAAACCAAACACCACATGTTCTCACTCATAAGTGGGAGTTGAACAATGAGAACCCATGGACATTGGGAGGGGAGCATCACACACTGGGGTTTATCAGGGAGTGGGGGGCTAAGGGAGGAATAACATTAGGAGAAATACCTAATGTAGGTGACAGGTTGATGGGTGCAGCAAACCACCATGGCATGCATATACCTATGTAACAAAACTGCACATTCTACACATGTACCTCAGAACTTAAAGTACAATAATAAAAATAAATTTTAAAAACCCACCTACTCAAGCCTCAGCAATGGCGGATGCCCCTTCCCCAACCAAGCTTGAGCATCCCAGGTTGACCTCAGACTGCTGTCCTAGCAGAGAGAATTTCAAGCCAGTAGATCTTAGCTTGCTGGGCTCTGTGGGAGTGGGACCCACTGATCCAGACCACTTGGCTCCCTGGCTTCAGCCCCCTTTCCAGGGGAGTGAATGGTTCTGTCTCACTGGCATTCCAGGTGCCACTGGGGTATGAAAAAAAAAAAAAAACTCCTGCAGCTAGCCCAGTGTCTGCCCAAAGAGTCACCCAGTTTTTGTGCTTGAAACCCAGCACCATGGTGGTGTAGGCACCGGATGGAATCTCCTGGTCTGCCAGTTGCGAAGACCATGGGAAAAGTGCAGTATCTGGGCTGGAGTGCACCGTTCTCCCGGTACAGTCTCTCACAGCTTTCCTTGGCTTGGGGAGGGAGATCTCCCAACCCCTTGCACTTCCCAGGTGAGGCAACGCCCCACCCTGCTTCAGCTTGTCTCCCATAGGGCTATACCCACTGTCCAACCAGTCCGAATAAGATGAACCTGTACCTCAGTCGGAAATGCAGAAATCACCCGTCTTCCGCATCGATCTCGCTGGGAGCTGCAGACCGGAGCTGTTCCTATCCGGCCATCTTGACAGTGAAACCAGAATCTCATTTTAATGTTTAAATATTATTCCATCCTGTGTATATACCACATATTCTTTATTCATTAATCTACTGGATACTTAGGTTGATTCCGTATGTTGTCTATTGTGAATAGTGCTGCAATAAACATGGGAGTGCACATATCTCTTCAATATGCTGGTTTCCTTCCTTTTGGGTATATACCCAACAATGGGATTGCTGGATCATACAGTTTTATTTTTGAGGAACTTCCATACTGTTCTCCATAGTGGCTGTACTAATTTTCATTCCCACCAACAATGTACAAGGATTCCCTTTTCTCCACATCCTCACCAGCATTTATTATTGCCTGTCTTTTGGTTAAAGTCATTTTAACTCGGGTGAGATGATTACAGTTTTTGCTTACATTTCTCTGGTAATTACTGCTGTTGAACATTTTTCCATAACCTGTTTGCCATTTATAAGTCTTCTGTGGAATGTCCAGATCTTTTGCCCATTTTTTAATAGGATGTTTTGTTTTCTTGCTATTATTTGAACTTCTTATGTATCCTGGTTATTAATCTCTTGTCAGAGGGGTAGTTTGCAAATATTTTCTCCCATTCTGTGGGCTCTTTGTTTCCTTTGCTGTGCAGAAGCTTTTTAACTTGATGTGATCCTATTTGCCCATTTTTGCCTTGGTTGCCTGTGCTTTTGAGGTCTGACTCAAGAAATTGTTGCCCAGATCAATGTCCTGGAGCGTTTCCCACATCCTGGCGTGTTTCTCCAATGTTTTCTTCTAGGAGTTTCATGTCTCAGATTTTAAAGTCTTTAATCTATTTTGATTTGATTTTCATATATAGCAAGAGATGGGGGTCTAGTTTCATTCTCTCACATTTTCCCAGGCAATTTCTTGAAAAGACTGTCCTTTCCCCATTATATAGAGAACCAAGTCTTAAGACTCTCTTGAGATGTCAGTTGTTGCTATGGGAATGGTCATGGCAGAGTTAGATGACGTCCTTGGAGAAGTTTGCCACCTCTCCCTCTCTCAGTGCACTTCCCACTGTGAGCTGGAAAAGGCACAAAATGAAGAGCACCAGCCCAGCTCGTAAACTGAGGTGGAGGAAGTGGAGGTGGGGCATGGGTGGGCAGTCGAGAACACTTCCTGGAGGAAATGGAGCAGGAGTTGAGCTTTGACACATGGTTGTGGCTTAACCTGTCATGGGAGCATGGGGAAGAATCCCAGGCAGAGAGCACAGCTTGTTTTAAAGTTCAGGAACCCTGAGTTAATGTAAATGGGATCAGAAAAGTACAAGGGATTTGGTACAGCTGTAGCAAAAGTCATGGAGCTTGGAGGAGGATCAGAGACGAGACTAGAGAGAAGGGCAGCACTGAGCCATGGAGGCCTTCGGTGCTGCGCTAAGGAGCTTGGGCTTTGTCCGTTAGGCCAAACGTGCATTTTCGAAAGATCACCACTCCCGCCTCTAGAGGTTGGAAGAGAGATCCATTAGGGGGCTGACACAGTTATCCCAGAGAGAGAGAAGTTGGTGGCCTGAACCAGGGCAAGTATGATGGGAAAGGGATAAGGGGACAGTCACATGACACAAGAGAGGTAGAACTGCCAGGACTTGAGGCCTAATTGGATGCTGAAAGGATAAATAAATGAAAATGTCCATGTTTCTCACACAAATACCTGAGACAGAAACACAGGAGTAGGTTCTGGGGAAAAAGTGAGTTTGACCATATACTGAAGTGCCATTAAGCTACAAGGAGTCCAATTATGAGGACCTCTACCCACCAAAGCAATTCCGTCTGCTTGGGAGGCCAAAATCTAGTTGAGCACAAGTTTGGTGGTAACTCGGAGATGCTCAGACAGTCCAGGATGCCACCTCAGGCTCACAGCCAGCAACCCAAAGGGTCTAGGCCCTGAAAGGATTTCACTACAAAAATTGGGGGTTGCTATAGGGCTGATATGAAGAACAGAACATCAAGGGGCTTTGGGTCGTAAACTGAATGAGAATGGCTACAAACATTCTGCAACATCAGTAGCATGGGGGAAAAATCTCGCATGTCAGGACTCAGGGAGCCTAATGGCCTAATAGACAGTATCCAGGAGCTTTGGTTGAAACCAGTACTGATGACTCCAGAGGTCCAGTTTGGGGCATGGACCCTAGGAGCAGGAAGCCCCTGGCCTCTGGTGATGCTCAAATGAGGGCCAATGATGGGTTGTCCCAAGAAACTAGGCTTTTCAGAGAGGTGGCCCAGCCAATGGCTATGGGGAGCAAGGCCCAGCCCCTGGGGTAGGAGCTGTAGGTGCAAACAGGTGTGCCACAGCCCAGCTAGGTAGACAGAACTGGGGGTGGGGAGGTCTGTCTCCTAGCAAAGAACTAGGGCTTTGTGAAGAGAGCTGCGGCAGATTCAGTCTTCCGGAGGAGACAAACACATCAGCGATGGGGGAGCCTGCAGTTTCATGGGAATGCTAGCCTCCTGGGATCTGGCCACACAGATAATGTCAGCCCTCACTAGCCACTGGGCCTGAGGCTCCTGAATCTCCGTGTGCTGCCTCTATGCCCTCTGACCCCGCTCTCTGCCCTGGCCCCTAGGGAGGAGCCATCCAGAACCGCAAGTCCAAGCGCTGTCTGGAGCTGCAGGAGAACAGCGAGCTGGAGTTCGGCTTCCAGCTGGTGTTGCAGGAGTGCTCGGGCCAGCACTGGAGCGTCACCAACGTCCTGCGGAGCCTGGCGTCCTGACCCACTTGGGCCACTTCCGGCTGCCTCTTTGCTACTGTGTAGCACCTACTGCAACGCTGCCTGCTGTCCGTGTGGGGTTGGAGTCAGGGGAACCAGGTTAGTGGGCCCCCAAGAAGAGCTTTTTATTTCCTATTCAATTTTCGTGGAGTTTATAGAAAGACGCTAATTGGTGGGTGATGGTATGATATCAAACTATTTTGCAGTTGTAAATAGGTGACAAATGGAAATATTTATAACTGACAATAAAATATTATTAAGAAAAGGGTTTTGCAGTCATTTGGTACTCTGTGAAGATTCATGCCTGGCTCCTTTGAACTTGGAGTTCTCGTAGCCAAAAATGTGTCCCTGTGTGCCCTTCTGGCTTCTCGTCCTTCGGAAAGGGAGTTTTAATGACCAGCACTCAGTGGGAGCTTGTTGTGCAAGCTGCCAGCTCTTTCATTAGACCCAAGGCAGCAAGAAGGGCACTATGACCTCAGGTTCCTACCCAGAGGGAAGGTCCCCTCTGCCTCTCCCGTGGCAAGTGCCCCTCTGGAAGATACCTGCAGCCCTTCATTCCTGAGGAACCACAGTTGCTCACTGGCCACTGGAGTGTTGTCTGCTGGACTTCAGGCCACCCTGCCTTCTCCTGAAGTCGCCAACTTACCACCTCCTTTACCCCACAGAGCTGCCCCCGCCCAGCCCCTCGTCAGGACACTGCCTGTGTCCAATTGCCAAGACCGTTCAGGCTCCTCCCATGAATCAGGGGTTTTCAGTTTCCTTCAGCTGCCATAACAGATCTCCACACACTGGGCCGCTCACACAACAGACAATGATCGTCTCACCGTTAGGGAAGCTAGGAGTCCAAAATCAAGGTGTTGGCAGGGCTGGTTCCTTCTGTGGGCTGGGAGGGGAATCTGCTCCAGGCCTCTCTTCTGGCTCCTCGTAGTCTCAGGCCTTCCCTGGCGGGGCAATGGCCATCTTCTCCCCCATGTCTTTACGTTGTCTTCCCTCTGTATGTGTCTGTCTCTGGGGCCCAAATTTCCCATCTGTAGGAGGACCCCAGTCATGTTGAATGACAGGCCACCCTAACAACCTCATTTAACTTGATTACCTCTGTAAAGATTATCTCCAAATAAGGTCACGTTCTGAGGTACTGGGGATGAGGACCTTACCATATCCTTTTGGGGGGCTCAGTTCAGCCCTTAGCACCTGGCTCACTCATGCAGGGCTCCAGGTCAGCCCCCCTGGGCCAGCCTCAGGAGAGCAGCAGCGCCAGAGTGGAATCTTCTTTCTCAGAGCCTGCTGCCCAACTCGCAGTTCCTCCAACAGCTTCAGCAGGATGTTCCTTGCTGCAGTCCAGCAGCCCTGCTTCTGGTTGGGGGAATCCCCCTTTTTCAGGTTTGAAGGACTCCCCCCCATCCCCCTGCCCAGCACCCCCTCCAGCTCCCTAGCTCACAGCAGAGCAATGACCAATAACAGGTGCTAAGACAGGAAGGACAGGAAGCCCTTTCTGCAGAGGTTTCAGCCCCTCCCCCATCCTCACCTTCCCTTAGTCCTCTTTCCCCAGGGATTCTCCTACTCTGGATCAGTAATTTATAGTTGAAAACTGATGAGCATGGTGGAACCCCCTGGACCTATGGAACCCCCAAGGGAAGAGAGCCTGTTGTCTCAGGCACTCTAGCATACCCAGAAATCTATCCAGCCCAGGGCTCACCTGGAGGGGCCCCCAGGGCTCCCCAGGCCATATCATAGATTCCCCTTCAAGTTCACATTTAACTCCCCAAACAGCCCCTTGGGCTCCACTGCAGACCAATGAAAGGACAGCCAGACATTCTCCAGGCTGGCCACACCTAATGGCCACCACCTACCACCCGGGGGTCAACACGGGGAGCAGGAGCCTCAAGAGGAAAGAGGCTCCCCTGGGGTTGCAGGCACTGCCTTTGCCATGCCCTCAAAGCCAGGGCTCCAATATCCTCTTCCCCTGTACTTCCTTCCATACAGAACTGGACTGTACTCATCCCTGTGCTTATTCCAAGGGGCATCTCCCTCTGACTGAAGCCGTCCCATGCTCCTACATTCACTCTGTTACATCTCACTCTACCCAGCTTTCTTCACCTCAAAGCCACTACTTCCATAATCTCCCTTGCATCAATGCCCTGCCCCAGTGTTCCCAAAGTCCCTAAACTAGCAGCATCAGCTGGAAACTTACTAGAAACGCATGTCTGGGACCCCATCCCAGACCTCTGGAAGCAGAAACGATCCGCGGTATAACAAGCCCTCCAGGTGATTCTGATTCCCTGTTGAAGGCTGAGAACCACTGCCCTGCACCACCCTCCCTCCTATGTGTGCCTAGGCGTCTGTCTTCAACAACATCCTTTCATGCTACTGTACCTCCTCATGCCTGCACCCACCTACATCACACCTTCACTCTCCACCCCGCGTCCCTGGTGCAGAGGACTGAGAGTGAACGTTGGAGCCAGACAGCCTGGGTTCAAGTCCTGTCCCTGCCACTTACTAGCTAGGTGATCTTGGGCAGCTCTTGACCTCTTTGTGCTTCTGCTCCCTCTCCTCAAAAAGTGGGCATACTAATAGGGTATCTTTTATGGTGAAAATCATGAAATAATGAAGTGAAAATCATGAATAAATTTATATGAAACAGAACAGTAATGGGTACCTTGTAAGTGCTATAAAGTCTTAGCTATTATTACTTCATCCATTGGCATCCTGACACCCAGTTGCTGTCACTGAGATCCACACCTTGCTACCATCTACACTCACACTTGGCCATGCCTGTAAACGTCCATATCCCACCTCACCTATATTAACACCAACTTGTGTCTCTACCACCTGCCTGGAGGCACCTGTTCTCACTGCTGCCTATAGCCCCATACCTACAAGTTTCACACACCCCTGTCCTCCTGTAAATGCACCCAACATCAGCCCACTCCCAACGATATCTACACCCTGAGGGGCCAGCCTGAGAGCAGCAGCCTCCCCTGTAAGCCAACCTGGGGGCAATTAAAACAGGGCAGGGGAGAAGCTCCTCCTGAGACACCAGCTCACCATTTCCCTTGGTCTGGATGACCAGGGGGAAGAGGAGGTCCCAACATGGCCCCTGAGGACACTGACCTCCTGGGAGTGGGAACCATATGGCCAGTCCAGGATCTCCATATCTCAGAGTTATAAGCAGCAGAGGTTCTGGTGGGGCTGGGGCAGAGGCAGGAGGTCAGAGCACAAAGGAGCAAAGAGGGTGAGGAGGCCCCAGCCCACATCCAGCCTGACCCTGTCCCAGCCTCAGCCAGCTGCTGCTGCAAGCCAATAGCGGCTGTTTAGGGGCTCTCTGAACATGCTGGAGTGAAATTGATTGTTTCTTAATGATTTGCACATTAAACACCTGTGTTTCCTGCTTCCACTGCCTTCCCTGATACTGGAAAGGACTCTTTTAGCCTGTGCTGTAAGATCTCCTATTCAGCCAGCCCTGGTGCCTGGCCCACCACCCAGTTCCCTAACTCAGCCCCCAGCCCTTGCCTAGTTCCTGTCCATGGTCCCCTCTGTTATGAGTAATGAAGGAAGAGAATGGGCTCCTCACACCCCCCACCCCCAGAAGATGGACACAATTGTCAGCAGCAACAATGGCAGAAGCCAAAGTGCACTGGTTGTATTCTGGCCAGACTCAAAGTCACTGCCAGCCAAGCAAGGTGACTCACGCCTGTAATCCCAGCACTTTGGGAGACCAAGGTGGGTGGATAACCTGAGGTCAGAGGTTCGAGACTAGCCTGGCCAACATGGTGAAAACTGTCTCTACTAAAAATATAAAAATTAGCTAGGTGTGGTGGTGGGCACCTGTAATCCCAGCTACTCAGGAGGGTGAGGCACAAGAATCACTTGAACCCAGGAGTCGAGGAGGTTGAGGCTGCAGTGAGCCAAGATCATGCCACTGCACTCCAGCCTGGGCAGTGTGAGACTGTCTCAAAAAAAGAAAAAAAAAGTCACTGCCAATAGTCATATAGCTCCAGCAGCCTACATCTCTGCCTGAGGCCTTTCTCTGGCCATAGGCACCTGCTTAGCCTGTGCAGGGCAGACTGGAAGTATTAGAGAGTTTGGTTCATAGGAACAACCCCCAGCCAACAAGGGAAAGGCCTCCTCACCCTTCAGGGGTGCAAATGGGAGGCCCTGGAGGGACCCAGTTGCTCCTGAATGCCCCCGGCCTTTCCTCCCTCATATCCCTCACTCCTCTGCACTTGTCCCAGTCACCTCCCAAATGCTTGTCCCTGAGTCTGCTTCTGGGAGAAGCAGCTTAAACACACTCCTTTGGATGGTCCCCACCCATGGCCCATCTGCACCTGGACACCAGTGATATCCAGATCCACATGTATACCCCCCAGAGCTCTCCTCTAAGCTCCAGGCTTGATCTCCCACTGCTGATGGGCCCTGGGCAGGTGTGTGGCCATAATGCAGACAGTGCTGATCTGAGGGCCCCCACAAGGCCCGGCCCAGGGACCAGGACCAGCACCACCTCCACCAGGTGCTCAAGCCAGACACTCCTTGCAAATGAGCTCTTCCCGTCATCACCCCCCACCACCCCTTCTTGCCCTCAGTACATTATGGCAGTGATGCCTCCGAAACAACTCCGAAATCTTCTCCAAGCCTTTTTAGCACTCTCGTGGACAGCCTCCCCAATTCATCTGTCCTCCACACTGTGATAGTTACAAGGGTCTTTCTGAAACACAAATATGATCAGATCCCTTCTTGCCCGAAATCTTCAGTGGGTCTCATCAAAAATTTTAAATGACTAGCTCAGGCACCAGCCTTGAAGCTTTCTCCTTTGGTGAATCCAGAGGCCAAGTATCAGAAGCCCAGTGTCCAGGCTGCCACACACACCTGGTGCCATGGTGTTAGTGCCCCGTATCTTCTCCCCTATTTTGAGGAAGTTTTGGGCGAGGTATATTAGTTTGCTAGGGCTGCTGTTACAAAGTGCTACAGACTGGGGAGCTTCAACAACAGAAAGGTATTGGTTCACTGCTGTGGAGGCTGGGAGGCCAAGATCAAGGTGTCAGCAGGGGTAGCTCCTCCTGAGGGCTGTGAGGGAAGGATGGCATGGATCTGTTCCGGGTCTTCTCCTTGGCTTGTGCATGGCCTCTTCTCCCTGTGTCTCCTCACATTGTCTTCTATGCATATCTCTTCTTCTTATAAGGATGCCAGTCATATTGGATCGAGACCCACGCGAATGACCTCATATTAATTTCATTGCCTCTGTAAAGACCCTATCTCCAAATAAGATCACATTCTGAGGTACTGGGGGTCAGGACAAGTTTGGGGTTGGGTGACACAATTCAGCCTCGAAGCTTCCTCCCTTCAAGGAACAGGGACACAGAGGAGGGGTGGTGAGGGCCAGGCCAGGCCCCAGGAGGCTGCCTACACTCATCCCACCTTGCTCAGGCAAGTCCTTCCTTGTTGGGGGACAGCACTATGGTCCTGGCCTCCACAGAGATAAGGGTGGGCACTTCACAGGTGATAGGGAATTTTTGCGTATCTAAGGCATTCATCATTGTCCTCTGTGTCCATATCCCTTTTAAAGAAAACTGTCCCAACCACAGTCCCAGGTGTGACCCTGTTTGTGCCATGATCATAGTTGATCCAGCTTGACCCATGGGCAGGTATTTTGTTGGCTGCCAAGTAGGTAATGACTAAGCACAAAATGACCAGCTGGGGCCAATCAAATTTTGCCTGTGAATTTGCACCATGACACACAAAGAATCAGCCAGTTGAAGTTGGCCAGGAGCCATAGTCATGCACAGGACATGCCCAGGGGAAAAGCCAGCCCCAGAGGACCAAGAAACCAGAGCCCTGTGCAGGCTGGGATCATGGGGAAAACCACAACTGAGCAGAGAAAAGAAAGTCGTCAATGAGCAAAAGGCAGCAAAGTGGCCCTTGAGCTGCCTGGGTTTCCTCCTCCCAGACCCAACCCATACACACCCTGATGTTTTTTCTTTTCCCTCAGCTGATTGACCAGCTCCCTGCTCTTTACAACAAACAAGACTGATAGAAGCAGGATGTAAAGATTTAGATACCAGGACCTACTCCCTCACAGCCCCTCGCCCATGGGGGAATGCACACACAATCCCTACAACGGCTGTGCACACACGCAACAGAGGTTTACACGTTTCACCATCTATGTACACATCCATGCACAGGCTTACATAGCCCCACACATACACATGTGCACACACATGCAGCGGGTTGGACACATGCAGACATACATGTACATACTCAGCTACACAAATGTGCATGCGTGCAAACACACTGACTCCAAAGAGAAAAGGGATTTCTGCTCCTCCCAGAATCTGCTTTTGTAAGAATAGGGCTGTCATTTCACATGGCCCTTGTGAAGCAAAGGCTGTTGGAAATCAGAGCTCTTTTATTCTTACCATTGCTTTCTCATCACAAGCAAGAGATGTAAGGGTTTTCTGAGGCAAGACAGAGGCATTCACTCTCTGCCCTTCAGATTCTATCACTATGGTCACAACACTCTAAAACCCGGGAGAACAAACAGGACACAGTCACCCAAAGACGTGTCATCTCTCAGCCATGCTCCATCTCCTGCCTTCAGCTCCAAACAGGAGGGAGGGGAATGAGGTAGACACCCTAGACCACATGTAGCACCTGACCCCAGAAGACCCTCAAGTCCCACTGCCCTGCCCTCTGCCTCAGGCAACCTCTCTACTCACAGTCAGGAATTTTAACCTTCCTTGTTGTTTCGGAAACAAGATTGAGCAGAAAGAGCCTGGAGAGACATTAGCCCTAATGTGAGTGTCTTTTAAAATTATATGGTGTGGCCACATCGTGGAAACCAGGTTTTAAAGACTGTCACCACAAAATGTCTCTGCATCCCTGTCCATTTGAGCCAAGTGGTCCAGATCTGTACCCTCTAGGCGTCTCTTCCTCCCCGTGAGCCCCTCTCATTGCTTCTGACTCCTGCCGCTGCCATCCTCACCACAGCCTCTAGGGGACACTGTGCTCCCACCCCTGGTTCCTTTATGGTTCAGGTGAGGCACACCAGGATTTCCAAAAGGAATTGAACTACTAAAGGAGGACTCCAAGGAAAAGATCCCCAAACCAAAGAGATAGCATGAGAGTTATTTCTTCCCAATACTTTCTGCTCCCTTAAAGTTGTTCTACTCATGCCTTTCCACAGGCCTGGTCTGTCTTCGGTGTCTAATCATGGAAATGCCCCTGGTAGAACCTGACCCTTTCCCCAACAAGGGGAAGAAAAGCCCCTTCTGTACTCAGGATATGAGTCAGGGCCTTGAATCTGGGGGCGGGGAGATGAACTGAAGAGTTTAACAACCGAAGTTCTTCAAAAGCATGGCTAGGGTAGGGTGACGCACCCCGAGACAAGAGCAGAGGCCCTTCCTACCCTTAGAGCTAGAGGGGCAAGGAAAGGCAGGAATGCGGCCAGGTTCACTGGAGGCTGTAGCCAGCAGGACCCACAGCCAACGGTGGAGGAACCCCCACTGTAGAAACCACAGCCGTGCGAAGAGGGGAAAATCTCTCTCTCCATCTGCTATCAGATATTCTACTAAAGCCTCCCTCTGGCCAAACCCAGCTGGGGGCGGGGGTCGGGGGAGCCACTGATTCAGCCCACAGGGGTCCATGCAGAGCAGGCCAAGAAGAGCAGGGAATGAGTCACCAGCACACGCCACCCTCAGCCTAGCCCTGGTTTGGACATCACAGGCCACTTGCCTATCCTCTCTTGCCAGCTCGCATCCCTCACCCAGTCCCTGAATACTCTTACATGGACACTAACCATACCACGTCCTTTGACATTTAACAATTCCTTTTATTGATAAGAGAGAGGAGACAGGAGAGAGATCTCCCCCAATTACAGCGTGAGTCCTCTGAGGACATCATTGGCACTGCATCCTTCTGTCTGATTCCTCTGGGTTCATTGAGACCCAGATCCCCTCTCATAGGCTCAGTTCCTCCTGATCTCTAAGGTGGGTGGTCATGAACAGCCCCAGCCCCATCAGCATGCAGGGACTTGGAATCAGTTTTGATGCCCTAGATGAGTCTGGGGTGAGTTTTGATATTGTAGCCTTGGAATAGCAAACAGACTCCATCTGTTTGAGGGCATTCAGTTGGTCCTGGCTGCCTGCAGTGATGTGTTGGGGAGGATTCTGAGGGTCTGACTTCCATAGGCAGCAGTACCAGAGAGGACGAGCAGGAGATGGGTGAAGTGTGCGTGTGTGTTAGGTATTTGGCCTTTCCATCCTGCCCTTTCTACCCCATCTGCTGTGCTGGCTGAAGATGTCTTTCTCCCAGCAGGAACTGAGTATCCCCAAAAACCTCGGCCCACTGGGTTGGTGCTGTAGCCGCCCCCCCCCCCTTGGCTAGGGTGCCACCACCAGGGGTCACCTACTCATAAGTGCTGTGTCCTGCTCCATAGACACAAACCCTTGGTCATGGTCACCTGCCCCAACCACAAGAACCCTCCAGATGCATTTGAGGCGCTGGCCTTTGCTATAGATGCAGTTTCCTCAGCCCTTCCCTCCTCTCTTTGAACTCTGGCTCCCTCCCCTTTCCAGCAGGGAAGGGGGCTCAAGTCTCAGTACATCTGCTCACCTGCTGAGCTCACTGGATTATGAGTGGTGTCTAAGAGATCCTAAAAATGACAATAATAACATCAATTAATTGATGACTTCTATGGCCAAGCACTGAGGCAAGTACTTTTATTTTCTCATTTAATATTCAGTATAACCTTATCACATAGCACTATTATTAGCACCCTGTTTTACAGTTGGGAAAACTAAGGCACAGAAAGGCCAAATCATTCGATAAGAACATATAACTAGCAGAGGCTGGATTTGAACCCAGGGAGGCTGACGGTAGAGTCTTCCCTTTTATTCTCTACTATACTATCCTGCCTCCCTTCTAGACCCTGGGAACCCTCCCAGTAACCTTATGCTGGAAGCTTCCATTGATACCAAAGTGTCCCACCCTGAAGTTCTACCTGGACCGAAGGAGCAATGACAACTAACACCTATAGAAGTGCCAAACCTGGCCCAGTAATATACCAGTGCCTACCAACTCGCTTAAACACGTGTTATCCTACAAGGTGATTCCAGTACTATCATCATTTTACAGAAGAAGAGACTGAGGCACAGAGGTTAAATAGCTTGCCCAAGCTAGCAAGGAGTAGTTGCCAGAATTTGTACTCAAGCCCTCTGCTGCCAATCATCTGTGGTCCTAACCACCATGACCTGCTACCTCCCAGCTACCTGACTGCCTACACACTTCTGCGGAATCCACAGGAAAAAACCTCTGGGAACCAGCTTCCTGTAGCTCCATGTGCTGCCAGGGCTGTAAGCACCACCCCCTGTTTCAATTCCCTAGCGAGCCTGCCCTTCCAAACGTGACCACGGTGGGAATGTGATTAATGAGCCAATTATTTCTGTGGAAGACATCGTACAAAATAAATAGCCCATTTCCCTTCAATTTACTGTTTTAATAAATAAATAGCGCTCCATGCTCTGGTTTCGTTTATTGCTGCTCATACCTGAAAGTTTGTGATGAATCTTCTTGTTGTTCATTTCCAAAATTAATCAGATCTGCCTGATGACTTTGAAATATAGGACTGCATTTGTCCTTCGAATGTTAACATCAAGGCACCTAGGGCTGGGGGCAGGGGGATGAGGATGGGGAAAGGCAGGCCTGAGAAAAGACTGAGCAGAGGGCAGGATGCCCAGAGCTCTGGATGCATGCCATGCACACTGAGGCCCGAGTGCCCACACCCAAGAACTGTGGCCAGGGAGGCTCAGAATACAATGTCATGATTTATGGTTCAAGGAAAACCACCAGGAGTGACAAGCACATGAGGAGGGGCAGAAACTCCTCTTTCCTCTACTTGAAACTTTGGCCAATTGGCCAAACCGGGGATGCTGAACAAGAAGATTCCAACCAAGCTCCACCAAATGGGCCAAACTCACAAAGGTGTTTACCTTCTTTCCAGGGGTCACAGCGATTGCATAGTCATTTATTCAACTGGTTCTTTTGTAGACACCTGGGTATGGGCACAGAGGAAGAGAGCAGAAGTCTAGGTGTCTGTTGTAAGGTGCTTACTATCTGAAAGGATGTCTTGGGAAAATGGTAGCTCCTCAGTGTACAATGTGATCAGAAGTAAAAGAAATTCCACAATTGAATGTCTGTGATGTGCATTTATATTCTACACGCTTTGACATTTATCTTATCAAGTCTTACAATATAGCTCATGAGGTAGATAGTAAATACCCATTTTATAGATGAGGAAAGGAAGAGGTTCAGATGAGATCAATAATTTGCCCAAGTTCTCAGAGCTACTAAGTGAAAGTGAAATAATTCAAATGCGTATCTAGGTCTTCAGACTCGAGGATCAATTGTTTTTCATATAGAATATAGGTATATTCTCTGTGTGAGAGAGACAGACAGACAGAGAGACAGAGACAGAGAAAATCTGGGCTGTGATAGTCCGAGAATGCCACAGAGAAGAGGTGGTCATTATAACCATAACTGGGCTTTTATGGGTGAATAGGAGTTTTCTGAACTGAAAAGGATAAGAGAATGATACGTCAGCTAGAAAGAAGACTTAGGTCTAACTTAAAGTAATGGTAAAGGAAGGTGAGGAGATAAATTATCAAGCATGGTGAATGACTGGCTATGAGGGGTGAGAGACAGAAAGGCATATACTTAGAACATGGTCACTTCCCTTCACCTGGTATCTCTTGGCAGCGAGGGGATCTGTCTCATGTCTGCCCCCAATCTTCCCTCGGTTCTCTCCAGAATGCAGGATTATAATCTCCAGGATGCTGCCTCATCCACCAGCTGAGGCTGGCATTGGCCAGCTGCCTCACTTTAATTCCCCATGCCTCCGCTGCACAAGGCTGTCAGGTAGACCAGACCTCTCTGACATGTTAGTGGTAGCAAAGGCAAATCACAGATGTGAGAGCAGGCCAGGTTTTCCATTCATGCATGCTTTATAAAGCTTCCTCATAGTTCAAGGGGAAATACACAAATACAAAGGTTAATCCTTCATAGGGTGTCCATCCCCCCTCATGGACAAAGCTCAGCTCAGAGCCTGAGTCTCTGGTCCTTGGACCTGCCCTCTGGGAGAGTGTCCCCTTCTGCAGTCTGTATGAAGAGACACGGTGTGGCTCTCCTTCCCACAGACTTGTCTAGAATTTAAAAGAAGACCACATCCTACACACCCCAATTATCATTGCAGCCTCCTCCCCTGTCTCCCCTGACTGGCCCTAATCCCCTTCACTCCAGAGTTTCTCAGCATGTGATCCACCCCTACCTGCATCCCCAGCTGGGATCACCAATGTTTGTAAGATGCAGATTTGGAAACCCCCTGCTGCAGATCTACCCAATCCGGATCGCCCAGCTAACACTTTCTAGTCCTTTGGGATTCAGCTTAGAAGTTACCTCCTCTGAAAGTGTCCCTGAGCCTCCAGGGTGAGGCTGGGCCCCCCTCCGTGCCCTTCTGTAATTGGTTATCTACCCTACCAGACTGAGCTCTGTGACAGCAGTGACTTTGCTTCCTCCCTGTGTTCCAGTACCCACTCCAGCACCTAGGGAGAGCAGGCAAACCAAAGGAAGGGAGGAAGGGAATGGCATGGCCATGCTTGGCTGCCTTCTTCCCAGCAGGTGAGGATTTGGACCAATTCTTCTTACCCTAAACTCAGCCTCTGAGTTTCAGAGTAACCCTGACTTGGAGAGTTCCAGACATGGAACCAGGTAAGTATAGGGAGGATCATCCACTGCAGTTCCTGATTAACAATACATCCCCACTGGGGTCACAGATTGCTAGGCCTGGGCCTGGAATCCCTGTTGGCCTTGCCAGGCCCCTTCCCCTTGGGACTGAATACTTGGTCTGGCTGCAGAATAATCCTTCCCTGCGACTCTGCTCCCACATCGACCCATCCTTAAAACCTTGGGACTCCTACCCTCTGTAATAAAAGAAGATCAATATCAGCTTTGCCCTGAGTGAGAGTGTGTGTGTACGAGGGCAGGCATGAAGCATGTGAGTGCAGGGTGGTAGGCTGACTTGCGCATATGTGCATAAGGGTGCTGTTATTGTCCCTAAGGGTATTTTGGAATGTGCTGTGGAATGAGTTTTTCTGTCTGTGATACATGTATATATAGCCAGGTTTTTTATGTGTGTATGCACAAGGTAGTTTTTCTGACATTGGTATGATTGAGCCTGTTTTTATTTCCTTTATATTTATTCTTTGCAGAGTCTCCACAGATCTCTTGAAATCATTTATTTACCTATACTGTCCTTCCTGCTAGGCGATGAGAGCCTTGAAGGCAGAGACATTACTTGATTTGTCTTTGTATCCCCAGCTTCTAGCACAGTGCCTGCCATGCCTGCATGTGTTCATTCATTCATTCCTTCATTCAACATATATGCATCCATCTTCTAACTATGTGCTGTATGTTGGGGACACAACCATACATGAAGAGAGACACAGTCACTGCCCTCATGGAGCTTAGAGTCTAATGGAAAAGACAAATACTAATCAAATAATTAAACAAATAATGTAAAACTGCAACTGTAGAAAGTACTAAGAAAGGGACATATGGAGGCCAAGTCGGGTGGATCACCTGAGGTCAGGAGTTCGGGACCAGCCTGGTCAACATGGTGAAACCCCACCTCTACTAAAAATGCAAAAATTAGCTGGGCATAGTGGTATGCACCTGTAATCTCAGCTACTCAGGAGGCTGAGGTGGGAGAATTGCTTGAACCCGGGAGGTGGAGGCTGCAGTGACTGAGATTGCACCACTACACTCCAGCCTTGGGGACAGAGCAAGACCCCTATCACAAAAAAAGAAAAGGGGGAGACACACAGAATCCTGACAGGGTAGAAAAGGCAGATTAAACTAGTCAGGGAAGTGAGAGGCAGATTCCAAGGAAATGACACTTAAGCTGACATGTATATGAGAAGGCATGACTGGAGGATAGAGGTATGTCCTTCCATTCTGCAGAAATAGTCCATGGAGAGGCAGTGAGAGGGCCTGTAGGAAAGCTCATTGTGGGGAGCCAGAGGAATGAAGGGGCGCTAGGGGAAAGATGGGGGTGGAAGGTGGCTGATACTGTCCCATGCAGGGCCTCTATACGCTTTGTTAAATATAGAGTCCTTCTCTTCCACATGAGGGAATCCACTGAAAAGCTGTAAGCAGGCGGATGACAGGATCAGTTGTATTTGATGGCTAAATAGAGTTGATAGGATGAAGGCAAACCCAATCCATGGGTAGACCAGGTAGCGGGTAGGAATAATGGTAGCTTGGACTAGGCTCATGGCAGTGAAGATGGAGAGAAGAATAAATTTCAGAGGCATCTAGGAGGTAGAGTAGATAGATCATAGCAGGGGCTTGAATATGGAACCTGAGGAAGACAAAAGAGATGAGGGCAGAAAGAGGCACATTCGCTGGTCTGGAGAACCTTTCAAGAGAACCAGTTTAGAAGGCAAGAGCCTGAACTCCCTGTCTTAAACCTTTTGAGTTTGGGGGCCCTTTGAGATGTCCAGATGAAATGTCAGAAGAATCTGACAGTAGGATATGTGGATCTGGAATGTGCACATGGCAGGCGATAAATAATTGTGTCCTAAATTGATGTTCCCAGCTTCTCGCTCCCTTCCACCATTTCTTTTCATCAAGAGAGAATGATGGTTCTTAGAAAATTTAGAAATAGACATGACTCACCTTGGATAGAGGCTTTGGAAATGAGAAGGCTCTATAAACCCAAGTCATTACCAACTGCCAGGTGTACAGAGTTTTACAGCTCACAAGGGGCTCTAACTCATTTGAGCTTCACAATAACCTGGGATTATTCCATCCATTTGAGGTTACATGGCTTGTCCTGAAAAATCATATGTTGGCTCAAGTGTAACCTACTTTCTTATTATCATCTGCCTTCTGGAAGAATTGGGACTGCAAAAAGCCTACCTTACGAGACACATCAATTCAATCCACTTTACATATATCCTTGAGCACAAATTGAAAAGGCAAGGAAGGGGCTTTGGAGGCACGTTAAGACAGTGCCTGCCCTTGAGGAGTTCAGTCTACGGGACAAGAGTCTCCATTGATTATAATATAAGAAACAATGCGGTGAATGCTATAGGAACCCCTTTTAAATAATGTTTTCCTGATTATGAAAATAGTAAATGTCTAATGCAGACAAATGCATACGTTAGCAGGTTTTAGGTGGAGTTTCTATAATTTGCAATCAAAAGAATCTTGGCCAGCCGCAGTGGCTCACACCTGTAATCCCAGCGCTTTCGGAGGCCAAGGTGGGCGGATCACCTGAGGTTAGGAGTTCAAGACCAGCCTGCCCAACATGGCAAAACCCTGTCTCTACTAAAACTACAAAAATTAGCCAGGCATGGTGGTGCATGCCTGTAGTCCTGCTACTCTGGAGGCTGAAGCAGGAGGATTGCTTGAATCCGGGAGGCAGATGTTGTAGCGCACGGAGATAGCGCCACTGCCTGGGCAACAGAGTGAGACTCCTCAAAAACAAAACAAACAAACAAAAAAAACCAAACAAACAAAAAACCCAACTGATGAGGTTATTTTGAGAATTGAATCAATTAAATTCTATGAAGTGCTTAACACAGTACTGTACCTGAAATATAGTAAGTATTCGATTAATGTTAGCAGCTCATATTCTTATTCAATCTATTAGAATGGTAGGGCCAGCAACACAGAAGGCTTTTTACACAAAATACCGAAAAGCTTCCTGGGAGAAAACTGATGGTAACGGAAGAGAAATTCAAGCACTCAAGACTAGTTCAATAAGAAAACCTTAGTTGGTGTTTGCCAGTCAGAATAGTCTTCAGCTCAGCTCCATCGTAAGGACAGGCTGCCTGCTCTGCGGACGAGGGGTAGGGTGAAGACAACAGGGACGAATGTACATAAAGCCAGAAGTTTCTGACACCACCCTAGAAGATGTTGGGTCACAAAGGGCTTAGGAAGAGTGTGAACAGCTCAGCCTAGGAAGGGGAGAGAGAGAAGGCCTCTATTATTTTGAAAAACAAACAAACAAAAACACACCACAAACCTTTGTTACTTTGAGGCATCCCACACTGAAAGTTCAATGAGAACTAGTTTGCTGAGGGGTTCAATACCCCAAAATAAACAAGTTTCATATCTTTACAGCCTTGTTTCTAAGTATTTAAATACAGCAGGCCCTGCGGGGGTGGGAAGAGGAATAAAATACAAGTTCTGCCTCAAGGGTTAATCACCTGAATAAAAAGTCTTATTTATTTTTAACTCACCAAAGTATACCAATAGCATCTGTGGTTTCCTCATATTAGAGCTAATGGATCTTCATAAAATTTTAAGCACGACTGAGTTCCTATGACCCATTTTGTTACCCTACTGAGTTAACCAGTGCCTCTATGACATGCTGAGAATTGCCATTTGAGGAAGAACTAAACGTGTTTGAGCTGACACTTGTATAATTTTCTATCTCCCATGTTGGTCTTCATGGGAACAAAGGCCGTAATGAAACACATTCAAGTTTTAGAAGCCTTTGTTGGAGATGTACTTATTGACCCCTTATCTTCCAATGGAGACAGCCCTTGCCTTGCTCATCTCTGAGTCCTGGACCAAGCACCTCTTTGCAGGGGACTGGAGGTACAGGCCAGGGCTCTCGTTTGTCCAAATCACCTTTCACCTCTTGTCCCTAATTCTCTCTTGAACAATCAGCAAGATAATTCAGGTCTCAGCTCTTGACTTTCTTAGCTCTCCCTGCTACCCTGATATCAAACAATCCTTCCTCTATGAATAGCCAAATCATCCCCCCATAATTCCTTGTATAAACTCCTTGTGTCAACGCTTTGTTTCAACCCTGGGTCTGAACAGTTTCATCTCAGACATCTGACAACTCTGGGCATAGCTAGGTTCTCTTAAGCTTCAGAAGGGTAACAGTCTGGACAGTAGTTAAGAACAAGGATCAAAAAACATTGTAAGAGAACAGCATATACAAGTAGATAACAATACTTTTGAAAACCTGGAGAAAGTGCACAATTTTTTAGTAAAATACACATTTACCTAAATTGACCCAAGAAGAAATCAAACTCCTGGGTGACCATGAGAAAAAATTGGAAAGGCTTTGAAGAGCTTGCATTAAAAAAGAGCTAAGACCAGGTGGTTTAACACCTGAGTTCTATCTAACCTTTGAAAAACAGATAATTTCTGATGTTAAAAATATTCCAAACCACCTTAAAAATGGGAAAAAAATCTATTTCTCTTATGAAGTTTATATAAGGTTAGTATTAAAAGTTAGCAATGCTAGCACAAAAAGATAGACTAGAGACAAGTCTTACAGATGAATATAAATACAGAAATTATCAATAAAATATTAATGAATAGAAACCAACGTAACCAAAAAAGTTAATGACTAAGAGAAGGCATTACTTGAGGAATGGTAAGTTGTTTCAATATGAGGAAATCTATCAAAGTTGTCCACTATGCCAAAATATTAAGAGATAACCATAGGATTATATAAGTAGATGCTGAAAAGTCATTTAGTAAAATTTGGGACATTCCCAATAAAGACTTAAAGAAAGAAAAGGAAGAGAAAGAGAAACAAAGGGAGGAGGAAGTTACATAAATAGAAGTATTTTTACCAAAACCCACCAGCAAACATTTTTCTCAACTTGGAAACACTCTAGATATTGGAATTAATCTATAATGCCACAATAATCTAATTTTTGTGAAACACACACACACATACACATACACACACTGCCAGTGAAGGAGGAATGGACCAATGGAGCAGAACAGAGAATCCAGAAACAGATCCTACCATGAGAATTTAAAAATATGACAAAGATGGTACTTTAGTAGGATATACTTATTGACCCCTTCTCCTCCAATAGAGACATCCCTTGCCTTGCTCATCTCTGAGTCCTGGACCAAGCACCTCTTTGCAGGGCAGTGGGGGTACAGGCAAGGGCTCTCATGTGTCTGAATCACCTTTCACCTCATCTCTGCAGTTCTCTCTTGAACCATCAAGCAAGAGAATTCAGGTCTCAGCTCTTGTTGACTTTCCCAGCTCTCCCTGGCACTTAGACTGGCATAACTGTCTATCCATTTGAAAAACAAATAAGTTGAGCCCTTATGATCTGTACAAAAATAAATTTCAAGCTGGGCCAAAAACTTTTGTGTGAAAAATAACAATAATTATAAAAGCCAAAGAGGAGAGTTCTTAAGAGACTGCATATAGAATCTAGGTGTTGGGTAGACCTTAAGAAAAAGGACATTAATACAAAAAAGAAATTTTTGAAATACAAAAATTTGTAACTTTTATATGGTAAAAAGTATTATAATTGAAACCCATAGACAAAAAAACATAGATTTGGAAAGAAGTATTTGTGATACAGATAACACATAAAGTATTAATATCTATAACAAATATTCTTAAGAAGAAAGGCAACCCAAAATTAACTGGACAAGGAAATAAATAGGCAAAAAACAGAAGATGAATTCAATTCTGGCAAGTATATAAAATGATGTTAGAGCTCCTTCATGGTCAAGAAATTGAAAACCAAAATAAACAATTCGATTCACTTTACACTCAACAGACTAACAAAATCAAAGTGAGTGTAATGGCTGGTGCGGATGTGGGAAAGAGGTACACTCATGCATTGCTGGTGGAAATGTGAATTGCCACAGCCTTTTTGGAAATCAATTTGGCAATATCTGTTTCAAGTAAAACTACCCAAAACTTCAAATTTGGAAATCTACCCTCTAGAGACAAAAATTCTGGTCAACTGGGACAAATATAACAATATTTATTGCTGCATTGTTTGTAGTGGTAAAAGAAAACAAACAAACAAAAAAAGACCTACCACGGAGAGATGGGGAAGAATTTATGATACACCCCTACCGTGAAATATCAGATGACCTCTGAAAAGAGCAATCTAATTGATTTGGAGGGGCTTTATGAGGTCAGTTGGAGAATTTCTGTGAGATATCATAAGCAAGAAAAGCAAGAGGTCTATATTGTACAACCCATTTCTGATGGAGTGGACTATATGTATGGAGAAAAATGCAGAAGGATCTCTCCCAGGTCGTTAATCAAGGTTGCAGGGAAGATGGGTGGGGTAATATGGGTAAGGAGGAGGAGAGAGTGAGAAAGAGGTAAACAAAAAGAAAGAGAAGACAGAGAGCATGGGCTCTGGATTTGCACCGTGTAGCAGCCTCTCTAAGGGTTTTTTTCATCTGCGAAATGGAAATAATAGTAGGAGCCTCAGCAGAGAGCTGTGATGATTAGTACCCGGCACTCAAATGTCAAAATTGTTATCATCATCATCAGCTCATGGTGGTTATTCCAGAATCCAGGGGCACCTGACTGTGCCACTCCCATCCGCGGCCAGTCCCAGGCCAGAAATCTCAGGTCTGAGGGGCTCTGCCCACCCCTCTCTAAGCTGGGTGTCCCTCCTGGAAAGCCCAGCTGCAGAGGGGCACCTGCACTCTCCTATCTTACATCCCCAAACACAAGCCCACACACCCTTGCCCTTTAAGGCTATTATTGCTCCTGATTAGAAGGAAGTTGGCAGGAGGTAAGGGGCAGGGAGAAAGCTGGGGCCATGACCAAGGTTCCAGAATCTCATCAATTTTGCCCAGTTTCAGCTCCCTGGTCTCCAGTTCTGGACACATTTTTCTAGAGGGTACCTGGAAGCCCCATTAGCTACCCTCTGAACTCCTAAGGCAAGCCTCCCTCCACAGTCTCCGCTGGGTCTGACTGACCTCTCCTTCCTGTGTGTGCTGGAATCTATGCGGACGCCTGTCTGCCTCCACCTGGGTGGTATGCTGGACAGCCAGCCAGAGGAGTCTTGTGGCTGCCTCTGTGTCCCTTCTGAGATGAAGGGCCTGAGCCAGGGCTCTCCTTCCTAAGAGACCCTGGGTCAGGGCTGTTGTCAGTGAAGTCAGCCTGTAGCTCTGGCCACTGTGGATTGAAAGGGACAGCTGGTGCAGAAGCAGAAGGTAATGGCCCCCAGGCCAGAGGCAAGCAGGGCCCTTTTCTTGTTCCAGAGTTTCCTCCTGATCGCAGTAGGAAACCTCCCACATAGAACCAATACAGAAAACGGTCTTAATTTAGTGAAAGGGTTTCGTTTTTCTCCAACCACTGCCTTCAACCTTTTGAATCTACCTCTCCAATCTCTTAATAACATCTTGGGCAGAAACTAGAGCCATCTGGTCACTTTGGGTTATAATTTTTGTTTAATCCAGTCTTACGGAATCAGTTTAAAGCATTCATCTCATATCCTTCCCCTTCCCTAGCTCAGACCTGCCCCCTGGCCCAGGACACCAGCAGGCCGAAGGGGAATGTGGCCATCCTTCCACTCCTCCTCCACCTTCTCCCCACCCTCCTTTCCCAGTGAGTCAGGGCTGGGAGAAGCACTGGGGGAAGGGGCCAGTGTCTCTTGCCAACTCATGCTGCTGTGCACCTTCTTGGAGTCAGCGCCCTCTGAGAGGCAGGCATGTGACCAAGCTTGCTCCCTCTCCTCTCCTGCCTGCAGTGACATACCCCACAATCTCTTGGGTGAGGTGTTGGGAAGGTAGCACCAGCAAAGCTGCCTTTTCAGGATCCTCTTGACTCACGGGATCCTCCACCTCTTTCCCACACCAAACAGGGGAGTAGAAGCTGCACCTCTTCTATCTCCTCCCTGCCTACCATCTCCCTCCACTCCCCACCTCCCTTTCTCCTGTGAACACTCTGGTGCCCCAGTGTCCTAGTAGGAATCCACTCAGGGCATGAGACAGCAGTCACCCATTTCCTAGGACCCCACTGTTTTCTTGGAGACCCGTTCACTTGACTGGGGGCAGAGCATAGAACACCCCTTCTCTCCTCTCCCAAAAGGAACAGAAGTCACAGTACTCTGCCTCTATGTTAGCAATTCACAGCCCCAAAGAACTTGTATCTCCTGCTATTGCAGACTGGTAGTGCTGGAGTGATATCCTGCAAGAATGGATTCATTGGTCCCATTTAGGAATATGCAGATATATAGCATCTATAGATTTCAACCTTGGTTCTTCCAATTCCAAGAAAATAGGTGGAGTCCCGTTTAACAAATTATTACCAAAAAAAACAAAATAGGTCCTCTGCCTAATGACATTGTGTTACAGGTTCTCTAGGAATCTGGTGGCTCAGTCTAGTCTCAGAAACCCTGGGACACAGAGGGAAGTTGTATCGGTTGTGGAGACATCCCAAGCTACTCCATATTCCTGTGCACACTCATAATAACCCTGCACTGCAGCTTGTCTGTGCCTGTCTCCTCTTGTGACCTCACAAAGCCTGATCCATCCAGGCTCCCCATCGCTGCAGGTGCCCTGCCCCACACAGATAGCCAAGATCCCTGGGAGGTCGGCCTGGGTGTCAGGGGGTATCTCAGTGCTTCTGCCCTTTGCTCTGGTTAGGGGAACCTTGCAGGCGGCAGTCCTAGATATGAGATGTGACCTTCAAGTTCTGGACTCTTTCTGCCTGGGTCCTCAGCACACCAGCTGCCCCAGACACTCACCTGCCACCCCCAGAGCAGAAGGCCACACATAAGATGACATCACCAGCAGGTGCAGACAGGGCCTACCAGGTGTGCAGCCAGCACTGCCTGGGGAAGGCCCTACCAGACTAGGGGCTTCTCATCTGTCACTGTGGCAGTGCTGATGGTGCATCTTCAAATGGTATCTCTGAAACTAAGAGATGGCCGTTTAGCTGCAATACACAAACCCAATTTGGGAACCCAAATGACACCACCCGAGTCTCCTTGGCAGGAATTATGGCTCTTGAATCAGGCACAATCTGCAGAATAAGTGAAATCGTCAACACAGAAAAATGTGTTTGAAAACATGATGTGATCTATAGTTAAGGCTTGTAGATTCTGCATCCACCTCAGAAACATTCTACTTCCAGAGCAATTTCCTCACTAACTAGCTGTCTCTTAAATGGACTGTATGTCTTTTTCATTACGGCATCTGCCCTGCCTCAGTTGGCAGCAGTTCCCAGTTGCTGGGCCCGTAGATTCCTCACTCTAAAGCCAGCACTACCCTGGGTACCTGATCAATTCCCCCACCTCAGCCCCAAACCACTAAAGGCTCCAAACGAAGCCTTCTCTGACACCCTCAGGATGTGGTGCTCTTGACTATAGCCAGACTGCTGCTACATCTTGGAACCATGAACCCCCAGCTTCTTCCAACAAGCTCCTATGCCAGAGACCCTCGTTAGCCCCCGTGTCTGTGCCTATATTGGCCATTCATGGAAACTCCCAGTCCAATAATTTTGAGTGCTGAGGGCTCAGCATACCTTGCTGGCAACATTATCCCCTGCAACCTGCCATCTAACTGCCACGTGGATTTTTGAGCGCCACCTACTGGATTCCCACCATTGTGCCACACTGGGATTCATTCATCAGTTCATACATTCATTCACTTATGCAAGAAGTACTTCTAGAGCATCTACGAAAGCCACATACTCTCCTGTGCCCTAGAGATACAAGACTAAATAAAATGACATAATTCCTGCCCTCAAGGGCACTGGGCCAGGACAGCCACACAAGGCCCAGCATGTGACAAGCATGGTGTCCTCAGTTTCTGCATGTGCAGAATGGGGTAATGAAACAAAGGTTTGTCATGAGAAAGCCTTCAGCCACCATCTAAGGAAGTGGCCGCCAGTGGAAATTCAGTGTCAACTTGCGTCTCCTGGGACTTGGAATGAGAAAACTGAGGTACACACGGTAAATGGAAATAACCTGCTTCTCCCCAGAATTACTATTGTTTGAAGCAAGAAAGGCGGCTGGAAAAAGTTATTGGAATTCTGCAGCAAAACTAAGGCTATCATCTTCACGTCCTAGTAGGATGTGGGGTGAGGAAGCAGGAAAATTCAGGAATGAGATGTGACATTTTTTGAGAGATTCTATAGACGATCTAAGCAGCATTCTCAACCTGAGTTACACACTTACGATCTCATGAGGATATTTTTTAAATCATGACGCCCACACCAATTTGATCAGAATTTTCAGGCATGGGATTCAGGCATCAACATTATTTATAGCCCCCACTGAATAAAGGCAAGACTCCATCCCTTCTGTAGAAAGCTTTATGGCTCCAAGTGAAGGTGAATGTGGCAGTTGAAATCATCAGCCAAATGTTAGTAGCTCATCACAAGTTCTCTCCTCTGGGGCAGGAGCCATCTGGGAAAAGGGGGCACCATCAACTGGCCAATGAGAAGTGTGTGTAACTATTGCCAACAAGGTCACGGAACACCTGACCCACCTCCCCTCCAGCCTGGCAGAATTTAAGCTTAGCTTTAAAACCTCAAAGGCAATATTTGCAGATAGGAAGCTGAAGGTGTTTGATCCACGAGAGGTGAAGCAATTTTGAAGACCACAGATGTTGCTGACAATGTAAATGCCTTTGTGGGCAGAACAGAAACACCGCAAACAGAGCATGGCCACTGGGACAGTCAGCTCATTTGTGCCTGGTGTCGGACAGCAAATATTCTCCTCAGGGTTGCATCATCCATTACAACAACCCCGTGGCTACTCTGCACATGTCTGAAGCCTAATGTCAGAGCGGAAAATAGCAATGCTTTGAAGCAGAAATTCCTGGGATTGAAATCTTTCTTGTCACTCACTAGCTCTGAGTCTAACTACCCCCTCTGGCACTGTCTCTGTAAAAGGGGTTCATGAATTCATTTAATAAATATCTATTGACCATCTACCATGTGCCAGGCATTGCTTATGGTGCAGGGATGGAGGACGGAACTACGTAAATGAACACCCCTGTTTTCTTGGGGTTTGTATGTTGTTTAGGGGAAACAGACAAGTAAAAAAATATACATATATATATAGCATGTTAGAAGTGCTGTGAAATTATATAAAGTAGGGAAAGGGGATAGGGATGCTGGGGGTGAGGAATGCAATTTTATAGGGTGGTCAAGGGACATGTTCCTGAGAACATGACATTTGAGCAACAACCTGAAGAAAAGAAAGCCAGACTGAGGGTTCAGGCAGAGAGAGCAGTATGTGCAAAGGCCCTAAGGTGAGAAGTGCCTGGGGTGCTGAGCTTGAGAATAAAGTTATCTACCCTCTAGTGTTGATAAACACACACATATAGGGATATATATGCATATATGCATACAAATAGATGTATGTACAGTCAGCTCTCCATATCTGTGAGGTCCTCATCTGCGGATTCAACCAACCCCGAGTCAAAAATATCTTTACTATGTGTATATTACATATATACTTCAATAGAGATGAGGTCTCACTATGTTGCCCAGGCTGGTCCCACATTCCTGGCCTCAAGTGATCCTCCTGCCTTAGCCTCCCAAAGTGTTGGAATTACTGGTGTAAGCCACTATGCTTGGCCAAAGATATTTAAGAAATCAATGGTTGCATCTATACTGAACATGTAAAGACGTTTTTCTTGTCATTATTTCCTAAACAATACAGTAGAACAATTATTTACATAGCGTTTACATCATATTGGTTATTCTAAGAATCTTGAGATGATGTAAAATATACAGGAGGATGCAAATACTGTGCCATCTTAGTACAGGAACTTGAGCATCTGTGGATTTTGATACCCTTGGGAGGTCCTGGAACCAATCCCCATACTGAAGAACAACTGTATAGGTGTATATGTGTGCATACGTGTGCATGTGTTAGTGAGCTAAATTGAAGTGACAAAGAATCCCAGATCTCGGTGCTTGACACAGCCTGACATGGGTCAGATTCCTCTACCTCCAAGCAGCAGTCAGTATTCTTGTGTTCCCACACTAGCATTGTCTCTGCCACACTCCCTTTGCAACAACTTGGTAGAATCGTTGCTAAAGTTGAGAGGAGAGGGACCTGAAGTCAGCACAGGTAGGAAAAAACTCTAGATTAGACCACTCTTTGATCATTCATATGTTAGCACGTAGCACCTCTCTGAACACGAGCGATCAAGTCCAGGCTCAGGATGAGAGTCATGGTGAGGATGAATGTTATCACACGTGAGGTTCTATCCTGATTTGATTTTGCCTGGGATTTCAGGGGCTATGTGGGAGTTTTTGCTCAAGGGCTGATATAAGATTATCCAAAAATACACCTTTTGGATCTGATATTCCACTAGCCATTGGTCTAGAAAGCTCTTGATTAGCTAAACAGCTCAACTCTGGGACCAGCCAAAGGGAGTATATCCCAGAGCAGGAAGGTAGCATTCCTAGGTCATGTTCTGTTCGCAGCTGATTTTACATATATGAAAGTTAATAGCCCAATATCTTCAGAAAGTAGAGAATGTAGGCCAATACGTTTTTGGTACTGAAGCAATTTACCTTGGATCTCAGCTTAACCTAATAATCCAGCTTATCACTACTGAAACAGACGCCATCAACACTTTGGTAGAGACTTCTTGTCCTAGAGATACCCTAATCCAGGGACTAGCCTCACCCACGCCCAGTCACTCTCCAGCCCGAGCACGCTGTAGCCACCAAATTCTGGCTATAACTAATTGAGGTGATCCCATAATGCTTCAACATGGTGTCATCTCTGAGAGCTCTCGGACCACACAAGCTGTGTCTCAGGACTATCAGAGGAGAGAATGGGGGAAGAATGTATTCAATGGCTTTTATCTTTCATTGGCCACTATTTTATTTTATGGGATGTTAACATTCTTGCACTTCCATGTTCCACTTGTGTGATGCTGAGTGGGGTTTTACAATGGCATCAACAGAGAAGTCCCAGGGTAAGAGGCAAGCAGTACACAAACATCTCAGGTGAGAAACTATCAAGTTGTACCTGTGTAAAATTGATTCAAGTCCATTGCTATGGTCTGAATGTTTGTCCCTTCTAAAACTCATGTTGATATTGTCATTGTAACATTCTTAAGAGGCAATTAGGCTACAAAGGCTCCACTCTCAGGGGGTGCCATTTATACCATTACACAAGGGTGAGTTCAGTCCCCTCTTGCTCTCATCCCCTTACTTCCGGCCATGTGATGCCAGTAAGAAGGTCCTGACAAGATGCTGGCACTTTGATCTTGGGCTTTCCAGACTCCACAACTATGAGCCAATAAATTCTCTTTATTATAAATTACCCAGTCTTGGGCATTCTGCTATAGCAGTATGAAATGGACTAAGACACACATGCAGAACTGGTCATTACAATAGTTGCTGCAATAAGAGAAAGGTGACACTGAGTAGTAGTACATAAGGGGGTGTTTAATTCATATAAACTTAGTGGTTTATATTGCTATTCTTTTCATTATCATTATGAGCTAGGCACAGATATTCTTGTACATGGGCTGGAGCACCTGGGGTCTGGTGCTCTGAATTTTGACCTTGGGCCAGAGTTCAGACACTCTCCATAAGACTTACATTTCTGATGCCAGACATAACCTGACAGAGTAAAAGCTGTCTTTTACAGCCTTACCTGGACTAACACACCCCAATGGCTTTGTTTCTTAACAGAGTTGGCTCATTTGCCCCCATTGTGGGCACAGCATGAAAACTAAGATGCCTCAAAAATGGTAAGGATATCGGTGCCCACGCTTGTAAGATTTCATGTATTTTTTTTCATTGTGTCTTGTGGGTAGCTGTTAATGAGGGATAAGAGGAGAAAAGATGGGGGGTGGTGAAGCTGGGTATGATGAGAAGCACACTGGACTTCAAATGAGACTATTTTTATTGAAATTTCAGCTGTGCCTTTTACATGCTCTGACCATGGGCAAGTTACTTACCTGACCTCACTGAGGATTCTTTCCTCAATTATAAAATAAAGCAGAAATGCCCATCTGTTTGTAAGAAAACACAAGTTATAAAGCCCAGCACTTCACCTGACACTAAGTACCTACTTTGCAGTAGTATTCTGGCTCCAGTTAAGACAAGAGTGGGTGGGTGTATGTGTGTGTGTGTACATGTGTGTATGTGAGACACAGAGAGACAGAGACAGAGACACAGAGACAGACAGAGACACAGAGACAGACAGAGACACAGAGACAGAGACACAGAGACAGAGACACAGAGACAGAGACAGACAGAGACACAGAGACACAGAGACACAGAGACAGAGACAGAGACAGAGACAGAGAGATAGACACAAGAGACACACACAGAGACACACAGAGACAGAGAGAGAGAGAGACAGAGAGACAGAGAGACATACACAGACACACACAGAGACACACACACAGAGACACAGAGAGACAGAGACAGAGACACACACACACACACCCAGATACATACACACAGAGACACACAGAGACACACAGAGACACACAGAGACACACAGACACACACACACACACAGACACACACACACAGACACACACACACAGACACAGAGAGACAGAGACAGAGACACACAGAGACACACAGAGAGACACACACACACACACAGACACACACACACAGACACACACACACAGACACACACACACAGACACACACACAGACACAGAGAGACAGAGACAGAGACACACAGAGACACACAGAGAGACACACACACACAGACACACACAGACACACACACAGAGACACACACACAGACACACACACACAGACACACACACACAGACACACACACACAGACACACACAGAGACAGAGACACACACAGAGAGAGAGATATACAGAGAGACACACAGAGAGAGAGACTCACACACACACAGACACACACACACACAGAGAGAGACAGAGAGAGAGGGCGAGACAGAGAGAGAGAGGGCGAGAGAGAGAGAGAGAGGGCGAGAGAGAGAGAGAGGGGGCGAGAGAGAGAGAGAGGGGGCGAGAGAGAGAGAGAGGGGGCGAGAGAGAGAGAGGGGGCGAGGGAGAGAGAGAGGGGGCGAGGGAGAGAGAGAGGGGGCGAGGGAGAGAGAGAGGGGGCGAGGGAGAGAGAGAGGGGGCGAGGGAGAGAGAGAGGGGGCGAGGGAGGGGGCGAGGGAGAGGCGAGGGAGAGGGCGAGGGAGAGGGCGAGGGAGAGGGCGAGGGAGAGGGCGAGGGAGAGGGAGAGGGCGAGGGAGAGGGCGAGGGAGAGGGCGAGAGAGAGGGCGAGAGAGAGGGCGAGGCGAGAGAGAGGGCGAGGGCGAGAGAGAGGGCGAGGGCGAGAGAGAGGGCGAGGGCGAGAGAGAGGGCGAGGGCGAGAGAGAGAGGGCGAGGGCGAGAGAGAGAGGGCGAGGGCGAGAGAGAGAGGGCGAGGGCGAGAGAGAGAGGGCGAGGGCGAGAGAGAGAGGGCGAGGGCGAGAGAGAGAGGGCGAGGGCGAGAGAGAGAGGGCGAGGGCGAGAGAGAGAGGGCGAGGGCGAGAGAGAGAGGGCGAGGGCGAGAGAGAGAGGGCGAGGGCGAGAGAGAGAGGGCGAGGGCGAGAGAGAGAGGGCGAGGGCGAGAGAGAGAGGGCGAGGGCGAGAGAGAGAGGGCGAGGGCGAGAGAGAGAGGGCGAGGGCGAGAGAGAGAGGGCGAGGGCGAGAGAGAGAGGGCGAGGGCGAGAGAGAGAGGGCGAGGGCGAGAGAGAGAGGGCGAGGGCGAGAGAGAGAGGGCGAGGGCGAGAGAGAGAGGGCGAGGGCGAGAGAGAGAGGGCGAGGGCGAGAGAGAGAGGGCGAGGGCGAGAGAGAGAGGGCGAGGGCGAGAGAGAGAGGGCGAGGGCGAGAGAGAGAGGGCGAGGGCGAGAGAGAGAGGGCGAGGGCGAGAGAGAGAGGGCGAGGGCGAGAGAGAGAGGGCGAGGGCGAGAGAGAGAGGGCGAGGGCGAGAGAGAGAGGGCGAGGGCGAGAGAGAGAGGGCGAGGGCGAGAGAGAGAGGGCGAGGGCGAGAGAGAGAGGGCGAGGGCGAGAGAGAGAGGGCGAGGGCGAGAGAGAGAGGGCGAGGGCGAGAGAGAGAGGGCGAGGGCGAGAGAGAGGGCGAGGGCGAGAGAGAGGGCGAGGGCGAGAGAGAGGGCGAGGGCGAGAGAGAGGGCGAGGGCGAGAGAGAGGGCGAGGGCGAGAGAGAGGGCGAGGGAGAGAGAGAGGGCGAGGGAGAGAGAGAGGGCGAGGGAGAGAGAGAGGGCGAGGGAGAGAGAGAGGGCGAGGGAGAGAGAGAGGGCGAGGGAGAGAGAGAGGGCGAGGGAGAGAGAGAGGGCGAGACAGAGAGAGAGAGAGGGCGAGACAGAGAGAGAGAGGGCGAGACAGAGAGAGAGAGGGCGAGACAGAGAGAGAGAGGGCGAGACAGAGAGAGAGAGGGCGAGACAGAGAGAGAGAGGACGAGACAGAGAGAGAGAGAGGGCGAGACAGAGAGAGAGAGAGGGCGAGACAGAGAGAGAGAGAGGGCGAGACAGAGAGAGAGAGAGGGCGAGACAGAGAGAGAGAGAGGGCGAGACAGAGAGAGAGAGAGGGCGAGACAGAGAGAGAGAGAGGGCGAGACAGAGAGAGAGAGAGGGCGAGACAGAGAGAGAGAGGGCGAGACAGAGAGAGAGAGGGCGAGACAGAGAGAGAGAGGGCGAGACAGAGAGAGGGCGAGACAGAGAGAGGGCGAGACAGAGAGAGACAGAGACAGAGAGAGGGAGAGACAGAGAGAGAGAGACAGAGACAGAGAGAGGGAGAGAGAGATCCTTTACAGCAAAGTACAGAGGATTGTAAGACATGGCAGACAGGGCCATTAATTGAGCTCCTGCTCTGTGCCAGGGACTGTGCCATGTACTTCGCTCTGAGAACCAAGGTAGGCATTATCATCTCCATGTACAGATGAGGAACTGAGCGTCTTGGGGGTGTAGACACCCGCCCAAGGTCACACAGCATGTTCAATTTTGGAGGTGAGATGGAAACCCATTATTTCCTCTTTTCTCATGTCCCTGACCTGCTTCGCCAGGGACCCATGACCAGTCACTGGAACAGTGTTGGAACTCGATTTTTTGATCTTGAATCAAAGTATTTCAACTGTATCCACCTGACCTGGCTGGGTTCATGACAAATAGGGTGTCACTTATTTGAAATGCATTAGCTGTTTACTTGCCCTGCATCCAGCTGTATGCTGGATACTATGCACAGGGTAGACCAAGCAGTTTTACCTCTCAGGGACCTCGCAGTCTCATAACAGGATGTAACAAGCACTATCCCTAAGCCAGTGAATGAAGGGCTACCAGTGGGTGGGGCTATGGGTGGGCGGGGCTCCAGCTCCACCCCACCCCTCCGGGTTAGCTATCCATCATCTCTCCCCATACACTGAGTGAGGTTCCATGTAGGACTCCCTTTGAACAAAAAGTTCCTTTGCTAACTAAGTTTGAAAAACTTCCACACTAAGGGATGAACAAAGCAGGAAGAACAAAGTGCTGATGCCATCGCCATCTGAAAAACAGGCTTTTTCAAGAAATCATGTTCTCTCAGAAGTTCACAGAGAACAATTCCTAAATACATTCCTGGAGCGTTTTTCATCTCAGAGGACAATTAACCTTTGCAATTAGCTTCATCAACAGGAACTTAATAGCAAATATTTCATTGCTTAGCAACAAGGAAGCAGCCACCAGTGGGACTGCAGTATCTTTAGGACTCAAGTCTCCTGGGGTTGCAGGCTGAGGAAACGCTGAGCTGGATTTCCAGATTCTGTAAAGCTCTTTGCCCAAATGTCCTCTCCCCTGAAGGCCCTGCTGTCAGTGACCTAAGGGAGCGAATGACCCTGACCAGTGGGGACCCAGCCCTCAGCAGTGACTAGAAGGAGAGTGCCAGCATCTGAGCACCCTCATAAGCCTCAGAACAGCCTGAGGATGCCCAGGCCAGGAGGTGACACTTGCTTCACCCTCTAGAGATGTGTGGCCTGGGAAAGCCAGGGCCTGCAGAATCCCTACTGCCGGGTGACTTTTCTTTTCTCTCTCATTTCCACAGGGCCCTGCTTATCCCCATTTTAAACGGGAAAAAGCCTCTGATTAAACAAACCACTTGCCCAAGTCTCCCGGCAGTAAGTGGTGGAGCAGGATTTCATCCCAGCCTCACGCTCTTTCCACATCCCCACAATGGCCCCGGGCTGTGCTACTTCCCTGGACCTGAGCTTCACTATTGGACCAGATGAGCCTCTCAGATCCATCCCAGCCTGGCACGTCTAGATCCTGCCTCCCAACGCAGGCTTCTGAGATGTTCACTTGAATCTCTCACCATGGACATTACCCAAACATTACCTAATGTTTTCCAGAATAATCCTATTTCTTTCTGTGTTTTAGATTCCAAACCAAAAAGGGATATGATTGTGTGGTGAAAATAACAAGGGACTCCAAATCAGAAAACCCAGGCTCGGATCCTGGCTCTAATATTTACCAGTCATGTCATTTTAGGGTTACAACCTTTCTAAACACCTTTCCCTAATCTGTAAAGTGGAGATCATAATAACTACCTCAGCAGGATGCTATGAGGACCAAGTGAGAAGGCTGGCATCTGGCAGGTACTCAAGAAACAAAAATGCAAAACCACTGAACAAAAACCACCACAAGACACTACATGCCTCTGTCCTCCTAGTTTCTATGCAGAGGTATAAGACTTTTGTCTCTACCTCATTTCATTTACAAGGACTTCCCACTAAAAAGTGAACCAGAGATGTTCTAGACAAAGTTAATTGCCAGAGACCTCTCAGTATATGTAATGCTAAACCCAAACAAATAACTTGAAGAAAATGTTCTCTTTTTCAATTAAATAAAAGTAATTCCCATTCAGACTGATCTGGTTTGAATTGTGACTATCTCATAGCATCTGAGACTTCGGCAAACACTCTGTAGCCACCATGACACCCTCGGCTTTAACACACGGAGGAAAGCGATATTTCCCTAATAAGGGACTGGTGAGAATTAAATTTAAAAACTTATATGATAGAGCCCATTCCAGTGCCTGGCTCTAGATCACAAATTACTCAGGCCATATTTGTTATGTCTGAATCCGTTTGATGAACACTTCCCTTACCAGTTTCTGTTGTGACTGTCCTTTGAAATTCCTGTCAGTTTATTTTTTACCAAATTACTCATATCTATACTGTTTCAGTATCAGCTTTAGGAAAGAGCACATCCGCTTCTATTTTCAAACAAATACACACACAAAAATGTAATTGCAGCCCCAATTTCTTTGGCACGCTGAAAGTGCTGCATATGTGTAAAATTGCAGCTTAAATTCCCAAAAAGCTCTTTGGAACTTTAAGGCTGCCTTCCATCCCCAGAGCTCCTGCACAAAAACCTCTTCATCCTGCCCAAGCATCAGCCCGCCCTCTTTGAAACCTATGCCACAAAAGTCTGCAGAACAAACTTCATCGAGTTACCATATTACTCAGTAATTCCAGTCCTGTATATACTGTATATACACTCCTGTATATACCCAAGAGAATGGAAAATATATCTGCACAAAAACTTGTACATAAATGTTCATAGCAGCATTCTTCGCAATAGCCAAATAATGGAAGCAATCCAAATGTCCATCAGTGGATGAATGGATAAACAATGTGGGATGTCCGTATTACTCATTCCCTGTTAACACTGTAGCAAATTACCAGAAACGTAGTGGCCTGAAACAACACACCTTTACTCTTACAGTTCTGAAGGTCAGAAGTCCTTCATTGGTTTCACTGGCTCCAGTCAAGGTGTCAGCAGGGCTTGTTCCTTCTGCAGGCTCAGAGGGGAGATTCTGTTTCTTTGCCGTTTTCAGCTTCTAGTGACTGTCTGAATTTCTTGGCTGGTGCCTCTTCCTTCATCTTTGAAGCACCATCAGTCCAATTTTGTTTCTATCATCGCATTGCCTTCTCCTCTTCTGTAGTCAAATCATCTTCTGCCTTTTTCTTATACTTACTTGTGATTACATTAGGACCCACCTGAATACTCCAGGCACATCTTCCCATCTCAAAATTCTTACTTGATCACATATGCAAGATTAGGTTCCTTTTGCCCTATAAGGTAACATCACAGGTTCCAGGGATAAGGATATGGATATCTTTGGGGGCTGTTAGTCAGCCTATAGCGTACAGCGGGATATTGCTCAGTCATGAAAAGGAAAGACATGCTGATACATGCTATGACTTGGATAAACCCTGAAACATCATGCAGAGTGAAAGAAGTGACACAAAAGACCACACAATGAATTATTCCGTTTATATGAAATGTCCAGAATAAGCAAATCCATACAGACAGAAAGTAGATTGGTGATTGCCAGGGAGTAGGGAAGGGAAGAAGAGGGAATGACTGTTAATGTGTACAGGCTTCTTTTGGGGGTGATGAAATGCTCTAAAATTATATAACAGTGATAGTTGCACAGCTTTATGAATATACTAAAAACCACTGAGTTGTACATTTTAAAAGGATGAATTTATGATATGTAAATTGTAACTCAGTAGAAAACAAATTAGAAAAAGCTCATGTGTCAACATTACATATAAAGTGGAAATATTCCTTTTTAATCAAATCATGATTTGAAGCCATTTAATCTAAACAAAGTGCTTTCAGCTAAACTGTTCAACCACACTGTGTACCTTGTGGTGGCTGGGCCTAGGAATCAGGAGGCCTGAGTTCAAGTGCTGGCTCTACGCCTTACTGTGTCACTGTTACCATTTCTGAGCCTCAGTTTTCTCACCTACAAAATGGGCAAAATAAAAGTACTGACCCCTCAGAGTTGTGAAGATTCAGCAAAATAGTCACAGAAAGCTTGTCATGGAGTAAGTGCTTGATCAGTGCAGGCTGTTGCTTTGATTTTCTCATCCCCTGATGCTGATCAACCTTAAAGGGACCCCATCCATTCTAAGGGTGACTCACTATTCTAATTTAAGTTTCAGATTGTCTGAGGGGAACTAGAAGGAAAGTTATCAGGAAGTATAGTAAATGTACCAGGCACTGTGTGGAAGGATGTAGACTCCAGAGTGAAGAAGTGAGAGGGGAGGAAAGGTAAAAAGGTACAGACAGGGGCAAGGAAGGACTTCATAGAGGAAGTCTAGATCTCATGCCAGGCACACTTGTGTGTGGACTGTTTGTGTGTACATGTGCATGTTTGTGGGACAGGCAGTAGGTGACAAACAGGAGAGAAGACAGGATAGTAGGCATGAACAGAAAGCATTTGAGGCATGAGTAAAGGCTCAGAGACATCATACAGCCTGGATCTTTCAGGAAGCATGAGTAGTTCCTACAGATAGAAGTTGTGCTAAAACAGGCAACCAAAGTACTTTAAACAGAGAGACAGAGAGTAATCTATTAGATTTGCCTTTTAAAAAAATCTCTCTGGCTCTAATAGTATAGCTTTAAAAAAAGGCATGGGTGCAGATGTGAAGGAATGCTAGGTGTGGCTGATTAATGCCAATGGAGACCATTACAAGGCCCAGCTGGCTTGAGGTGGAGAATGCTATGACTTTTTTGATATCATTTTGTGTTAGAGCAGAGATTGCTGTAAAAAAGGTGATAGTAGCCCCTAAACATAATATAAAGGTTTGAATTGATAGGTTATTTTCTATTAAAGGGTAGGTGCAGCAGAGAAAAACTGTAGTTAAAAAAAAAAAAAAAAGGCTGGAAGGGACAGTTAGGAGACTGTGGCAATGGTCCAGTCATTGGGTGACCAGGACCTTAATCAGGGTAGAGACAAGAGAGAGAGTACATTCCTGTTCCCACTGGACACCAAATGAACATCTATGTGTAGAGACACACAGGCAAACACACACCCCTTTGAAGGCACTGGCATTCTGCAACCACAGGACTGGACCTAGCCGGGGGTGTGATGGTTAGTTCTGTCAGTTTGGCTAGGTTGTATCACCCAGTCATTTCATCAAACATTAAATTAGATGTTGCTGTGAAGGAGTTTTGTGGATATGGTTAGCATCTAAAATCAGTTGGCTTTGAGTAAAGGGGCCTTTGACAACATGGGTGGGCCTCATCTAATCAGTTGGAGGCCTTATGAGCAAAAACAGGTTTACTGGAGAAGAAATTTGGTTCTGTTTCTGATAAATCTTCTTGATACAGAAGGTGTGACCCACTCCTTCTTCACAAGGTCTCCTATGAGCCAGGAAGCCACATACTATCAAGAGTCCTGCTTTGAAGTCAGCTGTGGCTTGTGATAGACCCAGGCAAGAAATTATTGTCATTCAAAGATTCCTCTTTGAGGGAAAGAGGCATGAGACACAGGGCTATTTCCTCAGCACCATCTGCCTCACTACCACCACTCCCTTCGGCTCAGCCCACCAAAAGGAGGTACACTGGCCATCCCAAGTCAGGAGGAGAAGGCACAACTCAGCATCGCTAGGCTTGCACCTGGTCCTCCTGACCTTCTACCACTTCTTCTTTACCCAGTTTCTCCCCTGTCCCTTGTACCTTGGCCGTGTGCCTGTGCAGAGGGTAAGCAATTGGTTCCAAGGATGGAGTCTTTCCTGGCTCCCATGCTGGAGTTACTGCTTTCCTTCCCTGTCCAGTATTCCAGAGGTGCTGGAACTACTGTCCAGTATTATTTTTCCTCAACCTCCCCTTTTCCAGCCCCCAACAGCCATGCCCTGGTTGCCAGAGTCTGTGACTGGGGTCCTGCTGCCTCCTCCCAGGCACCACTAACCCTGGACACCCCACCTATCTACAGCCCACCGCATTACTAGTCACTTGGCTTGCTTGTGAGTTCATCTACTCTCAGACCCTGGCCTTCCACCCCTTAGCCTGGCCTGTCCCATCCTGACTGAGACCTGGGCTGGGACCTTTGAAGGCATAGCTGCTGCCAGCCCCAGCTGCGGTGAGCACAGTTAGCACAGAAGAGACTCGCTGGTGGTCCCAGGAGCCCCACACATCGGGTTGGGGGCAGGAAGCCCAGGCACTCTTGATTTGAGAGAGCAGCAGCCCCACGATAGTGGGGTGGTAAAGTCATTCTCCAAGTCCAGCTCCATCACTGGCCGTCTGTCTGCAGCCACACATGCGAGGGGGTTGCAGACCAAGCGGAAGGGGCTGCAGCAGCTGCAGGGTGGAGCTGGAGTGACTACTGCTGTGGTCATGGCCACCTGATTACCTGTCTCCTCTACAGCATGGCATTTCAGGGCCAAAGGAAGCCTCCACACCAGATGCTTATGGTTGAATGTAGAGGTGTGGGCAAAATCAGGCTGTATTAGTCTGTTCTCATGCTGCTAATAAAGACATACCTAAAACTGGGTAATTTATAAAGGAAAGAGGTTTAATTGACTTACAGTTCAGCATGCCTGGGGAGGTCTCAGTAAACTTACAATCATGGTGGAAGGGGAAGCAAACACATCCTTCTTCACATGGCAGCAGCAAACAGACGTGCAGAGCAAAAGGGGGAGACGCCTTTTATAAAACCATCAGCTCTCATGAGAAGTCACCCTCTATCACGAGAACAGCAGCATGGGGGTAACCGCCCCCACGAGCCAATTACCTCTCACCAGGTGCCTCCCATGACACGTGGGGATTTATGGGAACTGCCATTCAAGATGAGATTTGGGTGGGGAGATGGCCAAACCATAACACAGGCCATCAGCAGTCCTTGGTCAATAATTAAAATGGAAAAGACTTAAAGCTGTTTTAACCAATGTCTAGTCCCAAACCCTGCCTACCATTCCCCTTCCCTAGGTTCTAATGAATTGCTCTGAGATGGACCCTGAGAATAAGTATCTTCGTTAAAGTGCTTTTTAACAAAAATCACTTCTCAGGTGATTATAATGTGTAGCCTGGGCTGAGAACTTCTGCTTTGGAACTTTGCAATTGAGCCAACAACATTGATATCCCCTGAGAGCTTGTTAGAAATGCAGAATCTCTGGCCCCATCCCAGACCTATTGACTGAATCAACTGCATACGATCCCCAGGTGATTCACATGCATGTTTAAGTTTGGAAAGCACCATGGGAAATAAAGGCAACAACCCCTTCACTCAAGGGGAGTTACTTTCATTCTCCTTTTGGTTCTCACTCCATGACTGCAGTTCTGCATTATGTGACAGTACCCAGAACGAGGGGTCAAAATGACCAGATATTATGAGCACTGTGCCCTAGATCTGAGTCAGGCCTTAGATCCACCAAGGGTCACGAATAATTATTCTTCAGACTAGAACTTCTAATGATACCCAGCTGGAAGCATTCCTAATGCTCTTTCCATATACGGTCTTTTTGATGGGTTGACCTTGCACTATTAGTGACGCCTCTTCACTGAGCATTTGCCAAATGACAAGTACTTTATAAACACTGATCAGTTTCATCATCCCATAACCCCCTAAAAGTTAGATTTTATCAGCCCCACTTTACAAATGTAGAAACTGAGGCTCAGAGAGGTTAAAGAGCCCAAGGTCACATAGCTAGTTCGTGGCAGAGCCGTGATGGGAACTCTGGGTGTCTGATTCCAAAACTCAATATTTTTCCTTGTTTTATTTATGAAGCAAGTACGCCTTGCTTCATAAATAAAAGCTGTGATAGAACTTCAAAAACCAGACTCAGAGATCCCAATGTTCTCAGGAAAAAAAAAAAAGAAAGAAAATACGTTGCCCATTGCCGTTTCCTGAGACCAGTAACCAGAGGGAAGGATTTTTACATAAGCAAAAAGTGCCTTTGGGAATTCAAGTCCGACTCATTAATATAATGATTATTCCTCCCGCCTGGGCTCTAACTATATTTTTATTAGGATGCTTTACATATTCTTTAGCTTAGCTCTTTTAAAATGCTAAACTGTCTCTGCGTCCTCAAATGTGCCAAAACTCTAGGCAGTATATTTACAGGAAGTAAACACCCGCCTCCTACCCTCTAACCAAATAACTCCCAGAGGCCTGAATTAGTGGTATGCCTTTTAAGGAGGTGAAAATCCAACTCTCTCTCAGGAACATAACTGACATAAAATTCAAATCAAACTAAATTTATGAAGGGAACTCAGGCTGGCTTGAAGGCTCGTCTTGTGGCTGAATAGTTATGATCACACACAGTTTTAGATATGTTCCAGGCTCCTCTGAGGCTGAAGCGGTTGGTTCCTGGGGCTCTGTCTCTGGAGAGTTTGGTGGTTCTGTCTGTGGCCAGGGTCAGAGGTCAGCTAGTGATGAGGTCAGGGTCCATGGTTGGGATTTGAATCCAGTTGGTGACAGAATCTCTAAGCTATGTATGAGATAAGGTTTAGTAAGTTACTTTCTCTCCAAAGGCATCGACTTGCAGGGTCACAAGGTCTCCCATTTAGGGTGTCTTGTCATGATGTCCTTTTTTATTTTCAAATATTTCAGCATAGAGAAGAACTCAATTTTAGGGACAGTTGCCCTAATCAAGAATCCTCAGTCCGAGGGCCACAAGCTTTTGTGCACGCTCAGGAGGAAGCCCACACAAGCAATAGTTGTAAGTATTTCACTGTTATTTGTCTTTCAATTAACAGCTAAGGCCACAAGCTAGTGTAAGGCATGTCAAAAATGGGCTTTTTTGGTGAAAATACTGGCCCCATTGAGTAGGGAGATTGACACTGATGTCTTAGTTTGTTTGGGCTACCATAACAAAATACCATAACCAGGGTAGCTTACAAACAACAGAAATTTATTTCTTACACCCTGGAGGCTGGGAAGTCCAAGACCAAGGCGCCAGCAGGTTCAGTGCTTGGTGAGGTCCAGCTTCTGGTTCTGAGATGTCTTCTCCTCGCTGTGACCTCACATGACAGAAGGGGAAGGGAGCTCTCTGAGGCCTTCTTTATGAGGGTGCTAGTGCCGCTGATGGAAGCGCTTCCCTCATGACCTAATCACCTCCCAAAGGCCCCACTTCCCATAATATGATCACCTTGGGGATTAGGATTTCAACACATGAATTTGGTGGAGACACAAACATTCAGACCCCAGCAAGCTGTCACTGGTGAAATAAAAGGCGCTCAGGATTTGGGGACCAGCTGAAAATACTTCAGAGACATTTGCATGAGTAGGACCGAAGAACTCAGGGAAGCCTGTACCTGTGACCATGATGCAGGGCTCTGGCTCTGGCCACTGGTTTAGGAGGCTTTCTGCTTGTCTGATGTTGACACAAACACAGAAATCTCATGTCTGGAATTTTGTTATGTCTACCTCAAGTGATCCTCACACAGGGTGAGGTTGGATGTAAAAGGACAGACAGCCGGGACCTCCCTGGACTCACAGAACAGGTTGTAGGAACTGCTGGGTTGCCTGCTTTGCCAGGGTGTAAATGTCTGTGTATGGAGAAACTGGCTCTGAGACTCGCTTTCATGCAACCTAGGAGTGAGACTGTAGGGGAGCAGCTGACCCCACCCCCTCAGACTTCTTCGAATGACCTGTCACCCACCCCCGGCTTCCAAGCTTCTCTGCAGGAGGAAAAGCCCCCAGGTATCATTGCCCTTTATCAAATTCATCATTCTTTCATCTCATTTGTTTTTCATTTTTTTGCTTCGGAGTCAGAGCTGTATGCATCAGACATGGAAAGGATTTCAGAACAGCTCCTGGCGAGGACTAATCTGATGAGAAGTGATTATGCTCTCACTGGAGAAGCAATTTATTGCCAACCAAATTCTTGTTGCCAGATGAATAAAGTTGGTGTTAATTCTGCCCACTCAGGGTCCTAAATGACTCCTCAGAGCCACCTGTGGGAATCAACAGGCATTGACGACAAGGGCTGGGCTTACAGTCTGGCCCACTGAGACCATAGCAATGATGTGTACAGCCTCTTAGATACCTCGGGCCCTTCCATCTCTGGAACCCTGGGAAAGTCAGAGCTGAAGGAGCCCTCAGAGTTGTCCAATCCAACCGTCTTCATCAGGAGGAGACTGTGACTCACAGAGATCCCTGTACTTACCCACAGCCACACAGTGGAGCTGGAAGGAGGGCTCTGGCCACCTCCCAGACTGCTCCTGAATTCCATTCAACAAACACGTGTCCAGGGCTTGCCCAAGGAAAGGCCCTGCCTCGTTCTGGGAATAAGCAAGTTCCCTGTGCTGGGTGAGCTCTCCGGACAGAGAGGGAGTGATAATGCAGCAAATATAAAAGAGAAAGGACGCAACACAACACACAGTGCTGTGAGTCCTGCTGCAGGCTGAGCTTTCTTTGGTCTTGGAAATGAATGCGAAGGAGGGTTGAGAAGAGCAAACAGGGCTAGAGGAAGGGCCCTAGGGCAGCATCTGGAAACCTCAGGGGTGAGGATAGCAGGCCCGAGCCCAGCTCAGCATAGGAGCTCCTGTGACTGATTTCAGTGCAACGTCCCGAGGCCCCAAGACGGCTCGGAAGTGGGCACATCAACCCCATCTCTGCATCTGAATAGACCCCTGAAATGGGTCGAATGCCAGCCTCTCCTCCCTGTAGTCCTTCTGTCCTGCCTCCTTCATCTCCTCTCTAGCTTCAGTGGCTCTCCAAGGATCCTGGAGTCTCTGGGGCACCAGCTGGGTGTTCCTCGGAAAAGCCAATCTCTCTGCCTCCTCTCCTCTCCCAGTAGAAAACTAAATAACCACAACGAAAATGTGTCCAGAGCCCTCCAGCCTACAAGGCACTCTTCCCTCACACTATCTCATTTACTCTTCACCACAACTCATTCTTCTCCACCCCTCCTCCAGTGTATAGGTGAAAACAAATCCAGGGTCCAAGTAACTGGCCCAGGTCATTGAGCTGGATCTGGGTGGACCCATTCCTGGACCTCTTCCTAGAACCACAGTTATCAGCACAGACTTTTGAGCTGATTCCCTGGCTCTGAATCCCAGCTGCAGCACTCACCAGCTCTGAGACTTGGGAAAATAACTTACCCTCTCTCTGCCTCTGTTTCCTCATCTGGAAAATGGTACTACTACTAATAAAATTAATCACACTGGATTGTCATGAGGATTAACTTAATTAATACAGGCAAAGAACTTAGAATAGTGTACCCTAAGTATTAGCTCTTACAAGCATTAACTCTAACCTAGGGTTCCAGCAGATTCCTCCTGTTAGGCCATTCAGCATCCCTGGGTACCTTCAGAGAAGTTGCCGTCGACAAGGCTGGCCCTCAGGACAATTAGAATCCTTCCTGAGTTTGCCTCCTCCTTCTCCCATCCTCAGCTCCCTCTATTTCCCCTTTGATTCTTAGCAATTCTTCCCCACTAATCCTCCTCCCCACACCCACACCTAGCCAGACAGGCTATTCCAAGATTCTATAAGATGAAACTACTCGACCTTTGTGTTCAAAATTTATCCTTTACAATGTTAGTTTCTAAATGTTCAGTACATACAAAAAGAGTTAGTTGTTCCTTTAAGAGTCCAGTTTTAAATTAAAAAGAAAGCTCTCTAGTAAGAAGCAGCTTTGCCTCTGCCTCCCAGCAGCAGCAAGGGGATTATCAGCAAAAAACCATATTGCATACTTAATTGCAATACCATCCCCAAAGCCAAAGTCTGGTCTTGGCTGAGTGGCTGATCTGAGCCCTCATAGTTACTACTTCCAAGTTCTGCAGAAGCCATCGAGGGTTCCATAGAAAAGATCTTTGCAGGAGCATGGTTCTCCGACACTGGGAATAACAGAGGTGACCTGGCACACTAGTGCTTGTTTTGACCTGTGGCTTCTTGGAACCACAGGCTTTGGATGCCAAAGAAGATTTACCTTAGGGAAATGGAGGAAGCAGACCCAGGAAGGGGGTGGTCCCTGGAGCTCCTGAGCGGCTTTGGCCACTGACTCTGCCCAGATGCACAGAGTGCTTTGCCCAGTGGAAATAGAATAGGGATATTGGATTTGCCTAGACCACGTCCATGTATGAGCTGATGATGTGCTTTGTGATGTGTGGAAGCAGCAGAGGAAACCTCTGGCATTTCCTGCAGCTTCATTTGTCCTCCCTAGTGCCTGGTGCATAGTAGGGACCTAGTGTATGTTTGATGAATGAATTTCCCGAAGGTTGATGATCCACTCATTTTGAATCACGAAATTAACATTCAAGGACCCTCTCAGGGTTGCTGAGGGAGTGTGATTGGTTGCGAGCCTAAGCCACTTACATGCTCTCCTCTCCAGCAGTGGAAAACTTTATCTCATGCCTTTCAAGTAGAGATAGTCAAAGCTTAAATGGCTCAGCAGCTCCCGCCGATGTGTATCAGTGAATTGAAGCTTTTCAGAATCCCAGTGGAGCATCGAAGTCAAGGAATGAAGGGCGATATCTTGCAAGGGCAGGCTTCCTGGGAGTGTTCAGGAACTTCCTAAATACAATAGGAAATGAACTGCGTAAAATAGCTGGCTCCTACCCCACATTGTTAGAGAAAGTATCAAGTTTAAGAAAGTTTTACAGAAACTCAACTAGACCACACACATCATCTTAAGACCATGGCCTTCCAAGCATCTGGGTTCAGTGGTCCCTAAAAGGAAAAGACTGTTCCAGCATGGACCCCACCCCCAGCTGCCTCACTGTTGCCAGCCTCCTTTCCAGATTAACTGTCTCTGGTCCCTCATCCAGTCATCTCCTGTGCTGTCAATAGAAGTATGCACCTACCTCATAGATCTGGTCAGGCCAGTCTCCTTAATACCCCAATGACTCCCCATTGTCTTCGAGATGGAATAAAACTTTCTCAACTTGGCGTGCAAAGCCCTTTAAAATCTGGTCTTCATTCAGGCTTGATGTGCAGCCAGTACTCACCAATAAAGCCATACCAGCTGTTAAAATATTGAAATACTTCTGTGCTCGTTCAATGACCCCAGACATGCGCCAGCCAACCTCCTTGCTCACATGTCTCCTGGCCAGAGCCCTGAGGGGAAACAGTGCCCTGATGGCACTTGGCACTGACTCCCCCACAGGCATATGCTGGGCTGGGCTAAGGTCCCTGGCGCAGGCCAGCATCCCCCAGAGGCACCCTCACATGGAAATGTTCGGGAACTACAACTTCTGTTGTAGACCACACTGGTTGTAAAATGCAGTATTTTGAATATTACTCCCACCTCAGTCAACGTACTGGATTTATTACCATTTCCTTGTTCACTTATTCGATGAATTAAGAATGCCTGAATGAATAAAGGGATGAGTGATATGTGAGCTAGTACTTGCTGTCTTCCCCAGCCCTATCATGAAGGAAGGGGGTTCACAGGGACATATTGGTGATTAGAAGACACAAATAAGGTACCAACCACAGTGGCCACAGAGATGTCACTCAGTGCCAGAAATGGTCACTCGGGAAGGGACTTTCATAGATGGGTTATACGCCAACCAAGTTCTCAAGAAGGGTCTTTCATGGGTGGGTTATACCCCAGCCAGGTTCTCAGCCATCCAAGTGTAGAAAGTGAACTTCTGCAGTGCACCCCAAAGTCATTTTTCAGGGGCAAACTCACACAACCAGGCTCAAAAGTCACGTTGTATTGTGGGAACACCAGCCTAATGATTGGGAAAGGGGACTGGAGTGCTCTGTCTCTTGTCCAGGCATTTCAGTTGTGACTTTTTCAGTTGCCAGAGACAGGAATTCTAATTCAAAATGACGTAAGTGCAAAAGAAATTTATCAGCTTTCAAAACTGAAAGTTCCAGGGAATAAATCTAATTTCAGGTACAGCTGGATTCAGGCATCAAATGGTATCATCAGGACTCAATTTTTTCCTTCTCTGGGTTCTACCTTGTTGATTTAGGCTCCATATGGTGGACAGATGGCTTCCTGCCTCCAGGATCCCATCTTCCCAGCTTCAAGTCTAGCTGGCAAGAGTGGAAGAGTCTCCCCTGGAAGCCTCAGCATGCATCTCATTGCATCTCCTTGGTCCTAATGAGGTCACATAGCCAACTCTGAGCCAAGCCTTGCGACCAGCAGAGGAGTGTTACATTCTGATTGCCTGAGGCCTAGATCACATGCTCCACCCCAAGCCAAGAGTTGCTGCCTCCCAAGCACAAGGGCTGAGTGTAGGGGAAAGAGGAAAGTTGGATATGGGTACCACAATGCAGGGGTGGATGCTGGGCAGCAAACCCAACCAGTGCCCACTGTACCAGGACACCCTATTATAGTACTGAGCAGGCCAAAACATTCTTCAGGGGCTTGCTTGGTATGTCAGAATAAGCAGGGCTATTAGGAAGTGAGATTATTTTCACCAAGATCCAGAAATTGTCCTCATGCCAAAGCAGAACACCCATCTCTTAGGCAAAGCTGGGAACAGAATAACAACCCTCCTCTCTGAAGCCCAGTTTCTCCCTAGGCCCCACTCCTTCTGCAGGCAGGCTGTGCCTTGATTCAGATGGGTTGATATCACCAATGCTACTCCAAGGCTGTAGGTGAGTAATTGCACCCAGTTGTGCCCACGCTACCTAGGTTTTCTTCACTCTGACTCATTTACATTGATTCATAAATAAAATGCATTCCCATGGTTCCTTCTACTTGTTCTAATGCTGTACTGCACAACCCAGTTCAGCAGCCTAATGAGATGCAGCAGGCCAGAGACTTCTCCGCATATCTTACAGGTGGTGTGATGAAAGGAAAGAGAGGACAAATGATGTGCCCAGGTTCACACAACAGAATAAAGGCTTCTCCACCCACTGCTGATGACTCCCTGACTCAGCACTTACTACATCAATGAAGTTACCTACTGAGGTTTGTCAGTAACAGTCCAGTTTCTTCAACTCATCACTGAGATGTACCAGGAGACTGACCCTTAGAATGGAGGTGAAAAAGACTTTTTTCTTAGCCACTCCCAGGCAATTTCCACTCACTTTCTCCTATTCTTGGCCCCTGAGCCACTCACAGAGGCACTGCCCTTGTCATTCTTAGGCTGGAGGGATAATTCCTCTCGGCTGTGGAGTGGAACCCTGCACAGCAATCTGTCCCTGAGGACTGACATAGCTCCCATCTAGATGCAGTCAGTGCTCAGATAAGACAAGATGGATGGCAAACAACGTTTGGACCAACAGGTGCCATTTGTTAACATGCTCTAGATCAATGGCTTCCAGAATTAAAACATTCTGTATCTGTCAGATGTCCCCACCAGACCCTCTGGCAGGGCAGAGGTACCAGCTGCAGACTGGTGTGAGGTTGGGGGCCATGGAAGGGAGGGGAGATTTCAGTTGGTGGTGGGGAGGATATAGCATTTCCTACCAGAGCCAAAAGCAAGCTCCCTCCCACTGCAGAGGTTCCCCAAATAAGTCAGAGGATGGGGGACAGGCAAGTCCAGATGCTGACATTTCATAGTTAAAGGATGGAGGGACACATTTCCTGAGTTTCCTAAAACATCAAGCATTGTCTTGGGCATGGCATATACCTGAAACATGGAGGCTTCCCTCCCTTGCATGGAGAAAATGAGCCCACAGTGGTAAAAGTGTCTCCTGTTTTCTGCTGTCATTCAGGATTCATGAGTGTAGCAGATGCTGTGGAGCCTCCATCCCATAACCAGCCCACCTGAATTTACCTGCAGCTGTGAGGACATCTCAGCTCACCCCAGTGCATGTCCCTCCTCTCTGCCTGGCTGGCATCCTGCCTGAGAGCCTGCTGCCAGTGGCCAGTCACAACCATGACATGCAGGGGAGTTAATGCCCGGGGTGGGGATGGCAGGGAGTGAATAAGTACCCCAGGCTCCCTGCCCTCCAGTGGCACGATTTTGAGGCAAGGGCCACATGGTTTTCAGAAAGCTGCCAAGGATCAACCCTAGTTGCCCATGACAGTAACCCATTCATCAGAGCATTCACTTTATTGTTTCTTTGTCTTCTATGTCTAACCTTGCTTACTTCATCACTGTGCTTCAGGGGATCACCTCCCAAATAAACATCCGTGTCCTTGTTTCTCAAGAATGCTCCTCTCTGTGCTGACTCTGTGCAGCCCTTTCTTCCCCCGGGCCTCCTATAGGATCATAGTGCTATGTGAGTGGAGGGTACAGAAAGGGGTGCTGGCTCCACCCTGACTTTTCTACAAATCCCAGAGCATTGTGCCTCTCACCCTATCCCCACCACTTTCGCCCTGGGCTCACCAGTCAGCTCTTGATCTTCCAGGATTGGTCCAGCCCAAGGGTCTGTATCAACACAAGCCACATGGCACAGTAGAGTGAACATGGAGGAGGGCACTTGGCTTCCAGCTCTCTGATAACCTATGTGGGGAAGACATATGACCTCTCTGAACCTCAGAATTAGGAAATCTCTAAAATTAAGGAAGTACCAAACCTCTCTCATGGGGTTGTGGCTATGATCAAACAGGGAAATATACGTGAAGCTCTATGTAAACTCTAACTTTTTCCACAGCTGATATTCAGCAAGTACCTACCAGAACAGCTCTGTGGTTTATGCCTGTTGCTTGTTCTGACTGGCCAGAGCCTGTGCTTTCCCTGTTATTAAATATGTCAAATATCACTTCTGAATAGCATCACTGTTATCTGGACATCTTGTATCCCTTGCTTGGAGGCAGCCAGCCAACCTCTCTGAATAGTAGAATCACAGCTCATCTATAAGGAGAGGGCCATGTTGCTGTGCCAAAGAAGAATGTCCTAATACAAGACATGCGAGGCATCCTCCAGATAGATCAATCCCGTTTCAAATGGGCAAACACAGAGCACCTTGTGCAAATATGCCACAAGACTTGCTTCCAGGCCCAGCCCGTTGCTAAGGAGTTCAGTGTTTCAACCAGCTTAATTAAGCATGTTTAAAGGGATACATTCTCTCCCCCATCCATCCACAAAAAGGCCCTTGGCAGAACTTGGTTAATTAATCAGAGGGCTGTATGAGTGGGTGCTCTCTCGCTGGTAAAGAAAAGCTGACGTGGGTTTAGATCTAAGGGATTCGAGCTCTGAATAATCTTGGAAGATTGAGGAAGGCAACCTGGGGACAGGCCAGCAGGCACTCAGGGTTGGGCATGGGAGAGAGATACTCACACTCCACAATGTGGCATAATACAACGAGGTTGGGAGATGAGCAAAGGTCTTCATTAGAATCTGTTTGCATATTCATTGTCAACTGTGACTAGCTTAAACTAAACTCACCCATCACAGAAATCCATAGTGACTGTCAATGATAAGACTTCTTAGTTCTCAATTTTGCTTTAAAGTAGAAACGACTGAAAATATGCACTGTGTGATGCTCATAATCAAAGATCAACTCCAACTAAAATTAACCAATGATTAAACTTCACCCTCACTCCAACTGTTCACTCAATAACTGTGTTAACCATCATCCTTCCTGCCAGTCATTGCAACTGTGGCTTTAAGGTTGGCACATGGGGCACTGCATTGGCCTGTCCATAGGAGGATAAGGGGATGTTCGGAGTATTTGATTTCTGCGCTATCATGGGATCAAAAGGCCAGCTTTGACTTAGCAGTGGCTTGGTGTGCAAGAGAGGAAGCTAGGACAAAGAGTGCTGGTCCACGAGAAGAAACTAGGAGACAGAATTAAGACACTGAGCACTTCCTGCCTGCAGCCCTTTAGTTATGCCTGTAAATTCTGAAAAGTTCTGCAGGTGCTGTATTATAAGAGTAGACACTTCACACAGAATCTGTCTTGGATGGCTGATGAGGTGCCACTTCTCTCTCTTTCCAGAAATGCCTTGATCTCTTCACCCTGCTGTGAATTATCAGGGTCCTGGGCCATAGACTTCTAGTTCTATCTTATTTCTTACTTCTTACCAGGAGTGGGAGGCAAATCTTTTCCTCTTAAGCATAACTCTGTGATATTAACACATTACAATATTAGCACATTGTGGACCCTGCCTCTTTTTTCTGCAGTAACAAAGACACTTACTCCATAGGGTGGATAGGAAAAAGAGAAAGGAAAGGAAGGGGCAAGAAACCCCTGTGCCATCCCTCGTGCCCTGGGCCTTGTGCACATATGCACCACCCTTGAGAAAAGCATCATCATCCAAACCCATTTTACAACTGAGGAAACCAAGGCTCAGAAATGGGAATGAGCGTTAGAGCCAAGAACCAAGATTAGTCTGACGCTAAAGCATATGCCCTTGCCCTGAGCCACTGCCTGTGTCCTGACTTGGCCAGTCAGAGTCCAGTGTTTCGTTATTCTGTGTTTAATGGGGTACCATAAACGCGAATTAATTCTGACATTCAGGGTAGAATTTGGTCAACAAATAGGGAAGGTATTGCTGGAGGAACTCAGATGTGAGAGAGATTTGGAGCTAAATAAGGTTAGCCAGGCTCACAGGCTGGAGCAAGAAATCAGCAAAGGGCCAGAGCCCCTAGAACCTGTGAATGGGACCTCATTTGTAGGGGGAAAAAGGCTTTTACAGATGTAAATAGTTAAGGAGCTTCCTATGGTTTGAATATTTAGTCCCATCCAAAATGTATTTTGAAACTTAATCCCCATTGCAACAGTATTAAGAAATGTGGCCTTTAGGAGGTGATTGGAGTCATAAGACCTCTGCCCCCGTGAATGAGATTAGGTGCCCTCATAAAAGAGCTTGAAGGAGGGAGTCTGCCCTTTTTTGCCCTTTCACCTTCTGCCATGTGAGGACACAGTGCTCATCGCCTCTAGAGAATGCAGCAACGTGGTGCCATCTTGGAAGCAGAGACAGCAGATCTCATAGACGCTGAATCTGCTGGCTCCTTGATCCTGTACTTCTTTCAGTACAGGAAAGAAATAAATTGCTATTATTTATAAATTACCCAGTCTGTGGTCTTTTGTTACAGCAACACAAAGACAGATCTCAAGATTAGATCATCCTGGATTACCTGGGTGGGCCCTAAATTCAATGAACCGTGTCCTTAGAAGAGAAGAGAAGGGGAGATGAGACACGTAGAGGAGAAGGTGATGTGATGACAGTCACAGAGGTTGGAATGACACATCTACAAACCAAGGAGCACCCTGGATTGCTGCAGCTGCCAGAAACTAGAGAAGAAACATCTCCTTCAGAGCCTTCAGAAGGAACCAACCCTACAAACCGTACCAACACTTTGGGTTTGAACTTCTGGCCTCCATAATCGAAAGAAAAAATTTCAATTGTTTTAAGCCACCCAGTTTGTGGTAATCTATTGTGGAAACCCTGGAAAACCAATACAGGCTCTATTGCTGGTAAGAATTAAGGTCAAACCAGGAAACACCAGCCATCCAGTGGCTTTGGGCTGAGGTTGGTCCTAGGTCAGTGATTAAGAGCCCGAGTCTCTCCTTCGGAACTGCATACTGATGATAGAAGCTCAAAACCCTCCTTCTTCAACTTGGAGAATTGGCTGAAGTTTCAAATGCCCTCTGGTGATAGAGGATCCAGGTCCTGATGGTGAAGAGCTTTGGTGTCTGCTGCTGAGAAGGGCTGGGGCAGGCAGGAGCAGGCCCAAGCTGTGAGGTTCCTGTCATGGGGGTATGGTCTAACAGACAGGACAGGAAGGGGGAGATTGTGCCTCTGTTTTTTTCTTCATTGATCATCTGTACCTTTGGAAGGATGGACATGAAGACCAGCTAGCTATTGACCCACTGTCCACGGGTTGCATTCAGCTTCTCTGACACAGAGCTGAGGAGTTTCTTTCACTTTTCCTCTCCATGCCACCCCTGCTAAGCACCCCTGCACATGAGACAAGGGAACCCGACATTGGCCTTGCAGAGGCCCTGGCTGAGGGCCCAGGGCTGAGCCCGGACAGGAATTGCCACCTGCAGCATCTTGGAGCATGAAAAGCTGAAAAACAGATGCCCATCAGACTTCCAGAGAAAGCTTAGATCCTGAAACCCAAAGCACACATGGCAAGTCCAAAGTCTCAAAATGCTGAATCAAAATCAGAATGTGGAGTCAAGAATTCAGAATGGGGCAAAAGTGGGGTCTGGAGTGGAAGCAGGCTGAGAATGAACAAGGGGAGTCCACGTTGCCTGCCCTGGACTGACATCCTGGGGGCTGTGGCTCCCCTTCAAGGGATGGCAGGTCCTCGTGAACAACTGGATGAAGAAAGGCTTAAAGGTCTGAGGCAGCACTGACACCACGCAGGGGGCCCCATGGTCAGCAAGACAGGCCCATGATCAAGCCATTGCACTGCTGTCAGTTTACAGTGGGCAAAACAAACCCCGCATCCCTAAGGTCCAACTGGTAGTGACCCAACTGGTAGTGACGTCTGTATTCGTGCTCAGGCCTCGGGAAGAGCGGGGGCAGAGAGGACAGAAAGGGTGGCAGTAAATGCTCCAGAAGCTTCTTTTAGAGCCCAAACCCCTGTTCAGAGTTGGAGGCCTGCTCCAGCAATGACACTCAAAGGTACCCACAACAGGCACCTGCAGGACAAAGCAATGTAGTTGGTCAGAGACTGGGAAAAGTTTTCTCTAAGAACTTGGACTATGGTTTGACCATCAGGCTCTCCCTGGCCTGAATCACCTCTGCAGAAACTCCTAACTTAGATCTGGGCCCTGGATCCCACCCCCAACAAAACTCCTGGGCAGGCCGTGCACAGTGGCTCATGCCTGTAATCCCAGCACTTTAGGAGGCCAAGGCAGGCGGATCACAAGGTCAGAAGTTCAGGACCAGCCAGTCCAACATAGTGAAACCCCATCTCTACAAAAAATACAAAAATTAGTCGGGCATGGTGGTGCGTGCCCGTAGTCCCAGCTAGTTGGTAGGTTGAGGCAGGAGAATTGCTTGAACCCAGGAGATGGAAGTTGCAGTGAGCTGAGATCACGCCACCATGCTCCAACTTGGGCAATAGAGACTTTGTCTCAAAAAAAAAAAAAAAAAAAAAAAAAAGGCCAGGCATGGTAGTTCATGCCTGTAATCCCAGCACTTTGGGAGGCCGAGGCAGGTGGATCACGAAGTCAGGAGATTAAGACCATCCTGGCTGACACGGTGAAACCCCGTCTCTACTAAAAATACAAAAAAATTAGCCAGGCGTGGTGGCTGGCGCCTGTAGTCCCAGCTATTCGGGAGGCTGAGGCAGGAGAATGGCGTGAACCTGGGAAGCAGAGCTTGCAGTGAGCCAAGATTGCACCACTGCAGTCCAGCCTGGGCGACAGAACAAGACTCCGTCTCAAAAACATAAATATATAAAATAAATAAATAAAAACTCCTGGGCAAAGCAACGGGCTGAACCCCTCTAACCTAAGTCCACTGTCTTTGAGTGAGAAAAAGAAAAAGGACTAGCAGACCTTGCCCAGAGCAAGAGAAGTTAGAGGTCAAGAATTGGGCTGGGGCTGGGCATGGTGGCTCATGCCTGTAATCCCAGCACTTTGGGAGGCTAAGGCAGGCAGATCACGAGGTCAGGAGTTCGAAACCAGCCTGGCCAATATGGTGAAACCCCGTCTCTGTTAAAAACACAAAAATTAGCCAGGCGTGGTGGCGGGCACCTGTAATCCCTGCTACTTTGGGAGGCTGAGGCAGGAGAATCACTTGAAACAGGAAGGTGGTGGTTGCAGTGAGCCGAGATCGTGCCACTGCACTGCAGCCTGGGCAAAAGAGCGAAACTCTGTCTCAAAGGAAAAAAAAAAAAAAAAAATTGGGCTGGAGCCAACATTTAGCAGCACAGGCAGCAGAAGACAAAGAGTGGACTGCCAGAGTCTATTCTGACTCCACATGACCCTCTCAGGACATCCTTATGAACCACAAGTAGAAGCAACTGAATCCTTTTCCCCCAGGGAGCCGGCTTACCTTTGTTAGGCTCATTAGTGTTTCAAACACAAATTTGGTAGAACAGCAAAAACATATATATTAGTAACATAATCATATTAATATGTAGAAAAGGTCTAATGCAAATTGGAAAGTGGCATTTGGAAACTGTGATAAATGGCCATGCAGAATTTAAGATTCCATCTGGAAGCTTGTTGCGAAAAAGGTGATGCCTGGGGTTTCCGTAGAGGGCTCCACCTTCCCAGGCTCTAACCACACTCAGCTCAAAACAGCTTTCCAAATTGCATCAACGTGCAGGCGTGACTTGTACCTGTCAAATGGGACAATTCTTTCCCCCTGTATATTATATTATCCAAAGCTAGTCAGGATAAGAGGAAACAGGCTCTCACTTCATGCTGCAGGAGGGAGGGTGAGCCCTTCTTTCTGTACAGCCATTCAGCAGATTGCCTTGCAATTCATCGTATTTCCTCATCTAGACTTTCACTTCTAAGAACTAAGTCCAAAATATGGTTCAGAGGTTGTTCATGCCACCACACACACCAATTTAAAGAATAGTCACTAGCCTGTAATCCCAGCACTTTGGGAGGCCGAGACGGGCGGATCACGAGGTCAGGAGATCAAGACCATCCTGGCTAACATGGTGAAACCCCATCTCTACTAAAAAATACAAAAAACTAGCCAGGCGAGGTGGCGGACGCCTGTAGTCCCAGCTACCCGGGAGGCTGAGGCAGGAGAATGGCGTAAACCCGGGAGGCAGAGCTTGCAGTGAGCTGAGATCCAGCCACTGCACTCCAGCCTGGGCGACAGAGCGAGACTCCATGTCAAAAAAATAATAATAATAAATAAAATAAAATAAAGAATAGTCACTAAAGGCTTTCTTATTTCATAGGAAAGAAAAAATTATAAAATAAAGTAAAACAAAATAAAATAAAAACTCCATTACTTCTGCCTTCCAGAAGGATGGCAAATTCTTCTCTATAGTAGATATCTATTTGATTCAGAAAATCCCTGGCCTTTTGGCTATGATAGGGAAGGCCGTGGGCTAGTCTATATATGAGATATTGAGACAAAAAGAAAACTAAATTACTTAGCACAACAAAGTAATAGGATCTCTAGAGTGGTCCTGTTATTGGAAAGGGGTCCTGATCCAGACCCCAAGAGAAGGTTCATTGGATCTTGCACAAGAAAGAATGAGGCAAATTCATACAGTAAAGTGAAAGCAAGTTTATTAGGAAAGTAAAGGAATGAAAGAATGGCTACTCCATAGACAGAGCCCATTTTTATGGTTATTTCTTGATTATAAGCTAAACAAGGAATGGATTATCAGTTCTTCCCCTTTTTAAGCCATACAAAGTAACTTCCTGACATTGCCATGGCATTTGTAAACTGTCATGGTGCTGGTGGGAGTGTAGCAGTGAGGATGACCAGAGGTCACTCTTGTCACCATGTTGGTTTTGGTGGGTTTTAGCCAGCTTTTTTACTGGAGCCTGTTTTAGCAGCCAGGTCTTTATGACCTGTACCTTGTGCCAATGTTCTATCTCATCCTGTGACTTAGAATGCTTTAGCCTCTTGGAAGTGTAGCCAAGCAGGTCTCAAGCCTTATTTTACCCAGGGCCTATTCAAGATGGAGCTGCTCTGGTTCAAACGCCTCTCACGATCCCTTGGGCACCCAAGAGAAAGGTGTTCTGGGGAACATGGGACAACCAAGAAGAGAGGAGATGGGAGGAGAGTCTGGGGAGAGGGGGCAGGGCCAAGAAATCTGGTAGCAGGACCTTGGGCTTAGCAGAGAGTGACAGGAATAATAGTGTCTAATCTTCCATTTTCCAGCTGAAATCCCGTTTTACCCAAACCCTTTAATACAGGTCATTATACAATAGACTTGTATTAACTTGCCTCTGGGAAATGAAGGAGGTGGGGCTTGTTCATGGTTGAAATGGAGTGAATCAGAAAAGGCTGGAAGAGCCAGCAGGAGCCACGGGAAGATGTGAGAGGGAATTACAAATGGAGATGGGAGCAAGCGTTTAGAAACAACAGTTGCAGGAGAATGTGAGCACAAGACCCCACCCCCACCCCACCCTCCCCACGTTATCTGCAGATACATTAGTAGATGTATCTGCTAATACATACAGATACATGCGGGTGGAGTGGCCACGGGGCCAGGGTCAGGGCCAGACCTAAAGAGGAAATCAACACGTTATCTGGGTGATGGGATTACATTTTTGTTTTATTTCTTTCATCTTTGCATATATGTTTTCAAATTGTTTTTTTCCCAAGTATGTGTTACTTGTGAAATTTTTAAAAGTCAAACTAAAAAAATAAACAAGTGTGCCAACAGGGCTGTGGAAGGACTTGAACACTCAGTGGCAGCATGCAAGCCTTGCCCTCACACCGTTTTTCTCTTCAGACAGAGAAAACAAAACAGCCATCAGCACTGGCTCCTCTCCTAAACCTGCACAGGACATGGACTTGAGACACTCGTGAGGCAGAACCCCTTGTTTTCAGGCTCTGCCAATAAGGCTTCCAGAAACTCCAGGAACTCGCCTCCCAGGAGATGGGCCAAGCAAGGCAGAGCTGTCATTAGCAGGCGTTCTCTGTCCCCACCATCCTCTATACTCTCATAGTTTCTAGATGCAATGTTTAAGTGTCTTAAAGAAGGTTCACATGGAGAAAGTGGACCTCTCTAAAAAAGAAAACGGCATGCCTTCCACCAGATTCCTGCTTTTATCCTTTCAGAAAATTCAAGAAACCAAAGTTTTTGAGTTCCAGCAGTGGCTGCTCTCATTCCTGCCAGAATCCCATTCCGTTCTCTGTGCTCTCTCTGGCCTTATGAATCTTGGCAGAAGGCTGCTCTCCTATGGTGATGATTCCCATATTAATTTCAGTCTTTTTAAGACATACTTGCTAATTAAAATGTGAAACAGTTTTTATCCCTTTAATTAAGACACAAGATGGGAAGCACAATTTAATTTGGTCCATTGAAACTATCAGTATTATTAGCTCCATAACTTGCTTCCATTAAAGATGCCTATGTTAAACAATATTTTTTTTTTTTTACTCCCACACTCACTGGAGTTTTGGCATGTGCCCTCGGTCCTGAAACCAGCGTGGCAGTTTGTGAACTGTGGTCCCATTAAAAAGACACCGAATGGAAGCTGGAGCCATCAAGAACATTGGCTGTAGGACCCTGTTGTAGGTAGGGCTCCCCTCCCCGCAAGAAGCAGACCCTAAGGATCTGAGTACAAGTAGTTGGTACACAAGTTCATCTAGGCGAGTGAGGAAATAAGACAGGGACAAGTAGAGAGTCAACTCCGGGTGAGCAAACGAGCAAGCTGCTCGTGAGAAACTGAGGGGACGCTCACTGGGGACGCCTGATAATGCGGAACACACTTCACAGCTGCCCCACCAGAGGAATAGAAAGCCGGGTGTTCATCCTCCAGTGACCATCCATCACTGGCTGATGGCTGCTCCCAGGGGTGTCAGCTCCCCAGTACTTCCAGCCTCCCCCTTGGGCAGAGAGTTGCCAATATTGCAGAGGAAGCCATGGTATGGAGGCATGAGGGGTGAGAGGAGACTGTTACCAAATGCATCTGTAACACACCACAGCCCGCTGCTGCCACTGCACCAGGCTGGGCAGAAAGGGACGGGGAGACATGTAGGGAGAGTGTCAATCATCGGCTTACTGCTAGTTCTTTCCATGACCCAAGAGACAAAACCGTGGACCAGCAGCAGCCAGGGCCATATTTGGAAGTCTCTCAACAAGGATAACAGTAGGATGTGTCAAAGTCTCTGGTCCAAAGTCAGAGGGGAAATAAAATACATGCAGAAATAGATGTGGGGAAATAGAAAAGGCATTGCCAAGGGCTCAGAAAAGGGAATAAGCAGATATTTCTAATATCAGTTCAGCTAGTTCAGTCCAAAGGGAACTTGCTCACCCCGCACTGGGGCCCTGACTCAGCAGCTATCTCGTTACCCCACGGGTTTTCTCTTCAGACAAGGAAAAACAAACAGCCATTGATAGCTGACTCGTCTCCTAAACCCGCACAGGACACAGACTTGAGACACTTGCCAAGTCAACCCCTGGGTAAGTACCAGCTTCCTCCAGCTGGAGATGGAGAGGACAGTTGTGAATATGACCCTGTACTAAGTGGAGAACTGGTAGCTGGAAAGTGGAAAGTGAACAGAATGTCTAAGACAGAGTCAGAGAAATTACCAGTTCATCAGAAACGGTGCGGGACAGGGAGTTAGCTAAAGGGGAAATTCTGAGGACAACACTCTGGATACTGAACTGAGTTGAAAACTAAGGGTGACAGGAAGCCAAGAAGGAAGAGAGAACATGAGAAATCTTGCTTGCGCTGTAAGCAAGTCAGCCAGATAAACACAAGTGTGGCTGGAGCCAAGACTGCAGGAGGTCAGACACAGACAAGGTGCACAGTTGTGGACGAGCTCTGTCAGAGGCAGCATGGGAGGCAGCATGGGGAGACAGCAAGAGGCTACCACTGGGAGCCAGGATTTGAACTGTTCACTTAAGTCAACAGTTTAAATCCTGGCTCCACCACTTACTAGCTGAGTGACACTAGGCAAGTAGCTTCACCTCTCTGAAGCCTTGCCCTGCAGAGAATTCTGTGAAAGATAAATAAGGGTAAAATACCACAGCATAGTGTCTGCCCCACAGTAAGAGCCCATAACAGCTGCCCCTCCTCGATCTTAGATTTTAACTTGTATTGTACTCTGGAGCCCGACTTGTTAAGGGAGCCCAATGGTGACAGCTTCTGACTGTGTGTGTGTGGTGCAGGGAAGCAAGAGGGTATGTGTAGACAGGAAGTAGATCCACCTGCCTTACCCCACGTTTGTTGAACGTACTTGTCCAAACAAAACAAAACACACACACACACACACACACACACACACACACACACACACACACACAAACTAGCTATGGATAACAACTCCTTTGGCATCTCCCAGAAAGGTAAGGCACACCGAGCCTAAGGGACATGCCTCTGGTCCCTGCTGGTGATTATCAGAGCAGGCCACTGAACGCTCTTAACCACTGTGATGGTTAACACTGAGTGTCAACCGTATTGTTCCTTCAAGTATTGAGGGTGTGCATGCCTGTGAGAGTGTTGCCAAAGGATATCAACATTTGAGTCGATGGACTGGGAGAGGCAGACCCACCCTCAATCTGGGTGAGCACAATCTAATCAGCTGCCAGCACTGCTAAGATAAAGCAGGCAGAAAAACGTGGAAGGACGAGACTGGCTGAGTCTTCTGGCGGTCATCTTTCTCCTGTGCTAGATTCTTCCTGCCCTCAAACATTGGACTCTAAGCTCTTCAGCTTTGGGACTCTTAGACTAACACCAGTGGTTTGCTAGGGGCTCTTAGGCCTTCGGCCACAGAGAGAAGGCCGCACTCTTGGCTTCCCTATGGCTTTTGAGGTTTTGGGATTTGGACTGGCTTCCTTGCTCCTCCGCTTGCAGACGGCCTATTGTGGGACTTCACCTTGTGATCGTGTGAGTCAATACTCCTTAATTAACTCCCCTTCATATATACATCTATCTATTAGTCTTGTCCCTTTACAGAACCCTGACTAATACAACCACCCTCTATCCTGCCTTCCACCTGGTCTAGCCCCCAGAGCCCATCCTGGCTAGGCCAATAGACAGTTCTAGCCCATTGCATCCTCTGTGGGATATGTGGGTGCCTGTGTCTTTAAGGTTCGTGGTGGGATGAGTAGAAGGTGGGGTGAGTGAAGGCATGCACACCCTCAATACTTGAAGGAACAATACGGTTGACACTCAGTGTTAACCATCACAGTGGTTAAGAGCATTCAGTGGTCTGCTCTGACAATCACCAGCAGGGACCAGAGGCATGTCCCTTAGGCTCGGTGTGCCTTACCTGTGTGGGAGATGCCAAAGGAGTTGTTATCCATAGCTAGTTGTGTGTGTGTGTGTGGTGTTTTTTTGTTTTTTGGGTTTTTTTTTTGTTTTTTTTTTGTTTGTTTGTTTTTAAGGACAGGTACATTCAACAAATCTTAGCAAAGTCTCTTCCTAACGGAAGTAGTTTTTCCTCTCAAGCAGCAATCTGTTCCAAGAAGTGGTAGGCGATGTGTCTGAAGTTGAACAAAGAAAACTGATTCAGACTGATGAACACACATCTGAAATTCCATTAAGGAATCTATGCTCCACATACAGAGGCAGGGGCTGGAAATCACACCTCCCAGGGCTGGCCTTAGTGGTCCCCCTTGTGGGAAAGTTGGATGAAGGATGAGGACACAGGCTTCCACTTCACACGCCCAGGCCTCCCTCCTGCCACCTCGGCTTTGGACACCCAGAAGATGGCAGCCTCTTGAATCTTACAGAGGCAGGGCCATCGGGATTTGGTGCAAATGTCCCTTGGGTCCCCCACTCCCCTACTGCCAGCCTTTTCTGGGCCCCCAACTCCTAGCACAGAGCCCCCAACCCTCGCTGCCTGGGTCTTCCTGTGGAGAGTGAAATGAAACCCACAAAGAGAGGTGCAGGAAGCTTCTCTCCTGCCACACTTTACCCACAGTGCGTTTTGAAACGATACATGGGAAAAGCCACCTGCGGCCCTCAGACCCATGTTGAAGGACTCATTCTTTCCCCAGTTCAGAAATCCTGCCATGCTGAACTCCTCACTGACAGAAGAAACCTCCCGCAGCAGTTGACATCAGGCCACTCCTAGCCCCTCCACCCAGGAGGCCTGCGACACAGTGGCCCCATTTTTCAGGCTGCCTGAGCTCCTTTGCATTGCTGTTGCAATGCTGACACTGGTCACCTGAGCTCTGTTTGCCATCTTTTTATCTTTCGGCTCTGACTATGCTGTAGCCACTCAGAATAGGGATGGGCCAGGGCAGCAAGAGGCAGGGCAGGTGGGTGATAGCAGTGGCAACGGCGGCAGGGTGGCCTGGCAAACACACAGTTCAAGAAATGGACCAGCGGAAGCGAAGGCTTTCGTGCGCCAGGCCTTACAACCTCCCCACTGGCAGTTGCTGACCTCACAAGACATCATCAGAGCCTAACGTATTTCCCAATGGCTGTCATCTGCCCATGGATAACCCAAGCCTGTGTCTCCATTCTGCCCTGTCCTCAACTCCAGATCCATTTATCCTGCTACTTCCTCCCAGAGGTCCTCTAAGACTCAGCAAACTCACACACTCAAATCTACACTCTCTGCATTGCCCTAGGTCTGATCCTCCCCACTCTGGTTTCCCATCACTGTGCAAGTGTCATGCAAGTTGGAAACATAAGTCCATCCTTGACTCTGCCTGGGCCACATCTCACATTCCATCAATTATCCAGCCCAGTCAATTCCATCTCCTAAAAGTATTTCCAATCCGTCCTCCTCTCTCCACTCTTGCCGCCATCATTCCAGTTCACACTTCCTCCCAGCATCTCACATCCAGATTGCTTCCACACTCCCTACTGGTCTTTTTGTGCTGATCTTCCCCCAGCCTCTAATCCATCTGCCTGGAACACCCTTTTCCTCTTGTCCCTCTGGTAAACTCTCCTCCTCCTAAGCCTTCCTCCTTTGTGAAGCCTTTAATGATTTCCCACATAATATGAGGCACTTCACCCCCATCTCACCCCGTGGGCCCTAGGTGCTGGCACCCATACCCTCATCAGAGCCCTGGCCATATGACATGGCACTGACTATTGGCACACCCTTCTCCCACAGGGCTCCCCAAGAGCAGGGGCTCCCAGTGCCCTACTCAATTCTTGGCAAACAGTTAACGTTTCATAAGTGTTTAGTTGAACTAAGGAATTCTACAATAAAGAGGCCAGGGGTCTTTATCAAAATCCCTTTCCTCCCAGATCTGAAAGACTGGAAATTGGATTTTATGTTGAGTCTTTTAATTACAGATCCAAAATACCTAAATCCTTTAGCTACCAACTCTGTCCAGCCCAAGCATGTCCCTCTCTCAATAGCCAGGAAACACTTTGTAAATAAATTCCTTGTCTCAAGTCCCATTTTATTGTTCAATTGTTTAGAATTGGAGTGAGATCTCCACTCTCGGTGCCTCAATACCTAGCATTCTACGTGGATGAGTGAAGTGCAGTTACAGTGCTGTGTTTGGTTCTTCGGGAAGATGGGTTGCTTCTCTCAGCTCAAGGCTCCATTCATGGGAGGAGAAAGGCCTTCCACTCAGCCCAGAGCTCCCACTTACAAACACTCAGTGTTTCAGAAAGATATTAATAAAGAAATTAATCAACCAATGTTACCTGTGCCCACAGGTGTAACTTGCTTCTATGGAAATCACAGAATTCTCTCTCAGTGATGCTTAGACACAAGGAGTTCTCCAGGGCACTTAGCGGCGCTGGAGGAGAATATTTGTGCCTTGGGTAGCAAAATGCACAATTCGTTTCTGTGGTTTAGACGTTTACTCACTCTCTCTGCTGCAATGTTTTTCTTCCAGCCTGATTCCTTTCTTACTTTCTGTCCCCTGAGTCTTGGCAGGGGGAGACTGACTTCCTTTTCTCTTTTTCCTCTGTGATTCCTATGATTTCTCCAAAGCCCAGAGCTCTCCAGGGGAGAAAAACAAGCTTGCTTTTCTATTTTATATTTCAACTTCCTTTTGTTTTATCACAACAGCAACTGCAACCTCCCCACTGCAGACAAAACTGTTGTCCTTAACTGTACTCCAGCATTTAAATCTATGTGGGGCACATTTTCTCTACCATATCTACATAGTCACTAACTAATCCTTTCTCCCTCCCTTCTTCCCTCCCTCCTGCCTTCCTTCCCTTCCTTCCTTCCTTTATTCCTTCTTTTCCTCCTTTCTTCCATCCGTTCATCTACTCATCCAACCACCCATCCATCCACTAATCCATTCATTTATTGACACTGAGCTGGGCACAGGGAATGCTGAAATGAATAAACACAGGCCCAGCACTAAAGGAGCTCATAATCTGGAGAGGGAAATGGAAATTTTTATAATTGTTTATAAAGAGTATAAAGAGAGAGGTGTGACAATCCAAGGGAGAGGATGATTAATTTTAGGAAGTATAAGAAGAATAAATCAAAGAGCTGACATTTGAACTGAGTATCGAATATGAAGAAGAAGGGGAAAATGCCACTCAGAAAAAAATAGCCAATGCAATGACTTAGAGACTTAAAATAACAGGGTATGAAATAGAAAAAAAAAATGTCAAGAAGCTCAGTATGATTGGAGGAAAGGAGGCACATATGAGAGGAATTTCAAGTAAGGCTAAAGGAACACCGGCCAGATTTGGAGAATCCCAAATGTCAGAGTAAGGTCTCTGGACTTTTTTCTAGAAACCATAGGAAGCCATTGGCAGCAGGTCAGCAGTTGGAAAAATGACTCTGGCTGCAGAGAATCAACATGAAAGGGGCTAGATAGGAGGTGGCAGGCCAGTTAAGAGGTTGGCACAATGGGCCAAATGAGAGATGAGGCCTAGAGAAAAGGCATGGCGAGGGTGGGATGACAAGGGGACTGTGGAGGGGAGGGTGTCTCTTTGCATGTCAAAAGTAAGATGCCTGTCTCAAAGGAGCCAGATAAATAAATCCTCCTTGTGCTATAGCCAGAGAGCTTGGTAAGGCCTGCTCATGACCCAGCTGTCTGCAAAATGCTCCAAGTCTCGCCTGGCTCTCAGGAGACACAAGCCCTCTGCCAGCCTTAAATTAATGACTCTTCTAGGGAAATGCACTGCTGTCTGCACCAGTGGCCCTGCCCGTGTCCATGTCAGGGTCCATTAGCAAGGCTGTCCCACTGGGCGAAAGCAAATGACAAGGTAACAGTCAAAAGATGGCTCTCGATCCCTCTGTATGAAGTGACCTGGTTTCTGTATCTACAAGCCCTATTGGAAAACAGAGCCCAGGGTGTGATAAGTCACACATTCTCTTTTTCTCAGTCTCACCTTTGGAATTCAACATTATTTTTTCATCAACAGGCAATTCACTTATTAATTCTGTTTCCTTCTGTTGATATTGAAAGGTTCTTGTTGTTGAAATATAAAGGACCACTCCAGAGTGACAAACAGCTACAGAGAAAACTTGGGTTTTCATTCTGAGGAGAAAAAGGAATCAAGAGCTCTTCAAAATAGTAATGAAAAAAGGGGATAAAATTTCTCCCACACCGAGTTTAGAACAGTGATCTTTTTTATGCATTATCTCATTCTATCTTCTCAATAGCTCGTGAAGTGAGTTATGATTACCATTTAACAGATGCAGAAACTGAGGCACAAAGAATTTAGGCCACTTGGCCAATGTCACTCCACTGCTGGTTTGAAGAGCTAGAGTTTAAATCCAAATCTGCCTCATTTTGAATGTCTTGTTGGTTTCACTGTATTATGTCACCTCAGAGTGGTAGTGTGGACGGTAATGAGAACATGGGTGGGAGGTGAGAACCTGAGAATCACCCGAACTTAGACTTGCAAGACTTAAATCCTGGACCCCCTTAATAGCCTGTGACCTCAGACAAATCACATGGCTTAAGTGAGCATCTGTTTCACCTCTAAAGTGAGGGGTAGATTGGATGATCCAGGTCCACAGTTCTATGTTTCTAATTCAAGTAAGAGAGTGAACTCACTGTTAAATGAATAAAGATTTACAGATAGCATTTTTACTTTAGTGTTGGAATCTCTCTTAGAATGTGTTTTAAAAAAACAGGGCCTGGATTGTGAGCTTGAAATTGAGCTCGTTACTTCACTGATTTGGGTTTTAATTGTCTCCTCTGATTCAACTAATCAAACCAATGTTTGTTCAGGGTTTACCCTGTGCCTGGCAGCATGCCACATGGATGAAATAACTTGCCCAGCTGGTAGAACTCCAAATTTAGTTGTTCTGCATCTTCAAACTAAATGAATTGCTGACTTTTCCCAAACTGTCTTTTGAGGAACACTAGCTTAAGATGTTGAGAAATGTTACAGAACCAAAAGCATTCAGTGCTCAAATGAGTCTGGGAAACACTGCATTAAACAGAGATAAGCAAGTTCCTTTACTGTGGGACTCCTCCAAGACTTTGATAAGCTGATACCATTAGGAATCTCCAAGAGGGGGAAGAACAACCAGTGTTTCCCAAATTTAATGGATGAAAGAATTTTCAAGGAGCACCTAACAAAATGAGTATTCTAGTGACTATGCTTTAAGGACCACCAGACCATGGGCTTAAAAATCTTTATTAAGAAGAGTCTAAGAGGCCACTATCTGACACAGAGTCAGTGGTGTTCTTTAAATGTTAACAAAAAGGAGAGCCTATCTATGTTTAGAATGAGCACTGTCTCTGGCTAGCAGGTGACCCCATGAGATCTCAGCACTTCGTCTTGGCTGGGGAAGGAGCAGGTTGGGTCAGATACCTCTGACATTCTGGGAGTGCATTTTCTGAAAGGGCATTCACAGTTTTTAGCTAAATGTCCCTTTGCTTCACTTGTGACATTTTGGGAAGAGGAATCATTTGGCAAGGATGGGTTCTCACCCCTCTTCTAAGTATACAGGCTTGTCAACAGGAGGTTTATTCAATGAGTCCTTTGAGAATTCATCCTTGTCCAGAATGACTGGCTGGTGTGTTTTATCCTGAACATGCAGGCACCCGCAGTGTGGGAGTTCTGCCAACAGCCTCTTGCAGTATTTTCATGAGCTGATATTTTTAAAAGTTGAAGGGTGCTGCATTTCTTCCCTAATTGTACAACAAGGGCAGGAATAGCCCCACAATGAGAATCATGTTTGTAAAAACGGTGAGTTTACTTTGTTATCGCCAAAATTTTATTTTACAAAAATAAAAAGCATCTTGAAATGCCAACCAAGTAGCACATACAATTATTACAGAAGGGTCTGCTTACCTTTCAAAAAGTAATTTACTTGGAAAAGAAATATCTATCCTTTTTTTCCTTTTCTTTTTCTATCCTTTAACCCTTCACTTTTTTCTTGGTATAAAATAATAAATTCTTCCCATAAAATTTTTGGAAAATGTAAAAAGTCATAAAGAAAATATTAAAATAGTAAGTAATTCCATCACGTGGGAAAAACCCAATATCACTTATTTATGTATTTTTATATGTACTTCATATGTAATTTTTTCATTTTTTGTATTTCTCATACTAAAAGGAAATATATTTATACTTATAAATATTCATAAAAATATGTATCTATGTCAGAGTAGGAGGAAATACATATACAAAAAAATATTTTTCACTAAATTGGAAAGGCACCACATACAGTTTTCAAGCCTACTTTTTTCACTTAGCACTGTATCATGAACAGTTTCCCAGGATTGATGTTTCCCATTCCAAATAACCTGGGGTGTTGTTGGCTCATAGGACTGAAGAATTTACAAGCTGCTGTCAAACATGGCTAGTGATGGCTGTGGCATTAATATCAATGATTCTTCTTGAAAGCAATTAAACTTGGCATTGCTATAGCTACTTAATGTGTTTATATCAGCTCCTGTAATTGTTTTCTGAAGCCATAAATTTCTCAAGTTAATTATAAACAACTTGCTCTGCTTAATTAATGGGCATCACTAACAGGTATTATCTAATATGAATGTGAATGAACCTTATGACAGCCACACAGGGCCTGGATTAATGATGTCAGGATGGAGGCCCTGGAAGAGAAGTCAATCGCCCAGAACCTGGGTCTGGAGTAGGCTCCAGGAAACCCCAGTACCAGAATCTGCTGGAGTACAGCGTGCCAGGGCTATTCCTGCCCATGCTGGGTCTTTGGGGTCGAAGTCACCTTGGATCCTCCCAGTTACACGTTATGTGGGTGACTGAGCACCACCTCAGTTTATTAGTAAAGCATCTCTCCCCTGCACTGTTTTCTCGTCTATATCACCCATGTTGTTCTTCCCACACAGACCCTGCACTGTGGCTGGTGTAGCATGGTGGTAATTAGGCTGGATGCAGGGTTCAGTCTCCCATGGTTCAAATCTCAGCCTGCCAGCTACTAGATGTGGGAATATTAGCAAGTTACTATTGAATAGCATAGCTCCTCACTTTGGCCGTTTTTAGAAAGGAGATAATCATTGTACCTACCTCATAGCCTCATGAGGACCAAATCAGTTAATTTGGGTAAAGCAAACATAATAATGTTAATAACCTTAATTATTATTAGGTATTATTATCTTCCCACATTATAGATGAGGAAGCTAAGATTCTATGACCCAGGACCAGGACCAGGGTTAAGCAAGTGAGACATTTAGGGTGCCAAATTTAAGGAGGCACTCTCTTCTCAGGGTCAGCACCTCATGCTAGCCTGGCTAGTGTGACCTCTCCACATCTGCTCAGCTTGGATCCAGATCTGAATGACTCCTGAGCCCTTCTACTCTCATGGGGACACCCCTGCTGCTTAGCAATCCTTCCTGGCTTTGACAACCTTGTTCTGAAAAAGGACCCCCCAGGATTGAGATGCTTCTTTAGGCCAACATATGTTTGATGGCTGGATTTTCTCTGCAGAAACAGTGCCCTGGGAGCCTCATTTCCAGTCACTTCTGCTGGACACAGGTGAGCAGTGCCAAGGACACAGCATTCTTACTAAATTCTCACTTTCTAAAGCACTATCTTGACCTTTGGAAGACAAAGATGGCAGAACAGGCTTTATACTGAAATGGGAGCCAAGGGGTCTCATCTCCTTGTTTTTAATATTTATCCAGGTGACACTCTTCATTGCTTATTAATTGCTCAGCAGGGCAGTTCCTTGCAGCTGTTGGTAGCCACAGGCTACCTTGGGAGATGAGGCAGGAACCCCAGAATCACTGCTGGAGAAACAATGGGGCTGTTGGTGGGATTCAACGTTGCCAACATTCCATTCAAGTGGAATCAGTGCCCTTGTGGAGCCTCATCTTTGGTGGTCAAAGCCAAGGGCCTCATGTTAAAGAGAAGCTTCTCTCCTTCAACTACTACCATTTTCAATTTTTTTTTTTTATTGGGCAGGAAAGAAACTGGCCTTTATTAAGCACCTATCACAGGTGCCTTCTTCATAGGTATTATTATCCTCACTCAGCAACTGAGCAAACTAAGGCTCATGGAGGTCACACTAGTCATGCAGCACAGGAGGGGCAGAGCGAGGATTTGGAGCAAGACCTGCTGTATTCTGTGTGCCCTGTGCACTTCCCTGAATCACAACACTCTGGGATATAAATTTAGGCCTCACTGAAGCTGAAGTTTCAGTAATCTTTGGGCCTTGGACCTCTCAACTCATTCTCCTTGTGGGAAGGCAGATGTCAGGGACTAAGTGCATATACAAATGGCCATGGGCATGTTCTAAACCATCTTGTTGGAATTCAATAGTTGTCTTAAGAGGCTCCAATCCAATGAGCCAAGGAGTTGCTCAGGGCTGAAATGGGAAGCAGGTCCTTGAATCAGGGGGGACTTCAGCAATAAACCCATCATGGTCAACCCCCAAGAGGTAACATTGCCCCCCACCAGTGGACAAGGCTACTCTGATCCCCGAGTCTCCTCTAGTGAATTACCTGGCACCTTTCCCAAGGATATTAAAAATGAATTTTAATGTAGGGGAAATTACTTTAAAATGAATAACATGTTGTGAAGGATGTATTAATATATATGTATGCATATATACATATCTGTGGGGAATAGACAAGTGGTTTATTCATTGGTCCATTTGTTCATGTATATTTATTTCTCCACTTTTGAATTCATGTATTCACTTGTGTTTTTATTTGCTCATTTAATCATGCATTTGTTTTTTAATTTACCCTGTCATCCATTCAGCTATCCATCTAACTATTTATTAACCATCTAACTAACCATTTTCCTGTACCTACTATGTGCTAAATGTTAGGGATATAGAATTGAATGAAACAAAATTCTACCCTTAAGGAACTCACAGTCTAATGGATTAGAGAACCACTTATATCCTAAGTGCATTTCAGTGTTTTAGGTTCCACAGTAGAGATCTATACAATGTATTTTGGGGGCCCAGAGTTGATTATCCCTGCATAGATGTGAGGGAGAATCTTGACAGAAGAACCACTTGAGTAAGAATTCATCAAGCAAAGGAGGTAGGTGCATGGTAAGGACGGGGGAAAGCAGTAAGTTCAACCATGTGGGAATGAGTCCATAGCTCCATAATTTCTCATTCATTCTTTTATCAGACAGTCATAAGTACTCTGGGAAGAATTTATCTGGCAAAAAAGAAGACAAAACATTCTTCAATTTATCTGGCTATTTCTACCTGCCACCAAAAGATGGAGGTGATGGTTTTTAGTTTTTCAGGAACTAATCTGAGGTGCAGAAGTTATGGACCCTGGAGTATTTAAATGTGGCCTGCAGGGGACCACCCAACTCTCTCTCGGGTTAGCGTCTAGTCCTGGTAACTGTCACCCTCCAGTGTCTCTGGCCATCCTTAGCTGCCATAGGCATAAATTGCTGGAATATAGAAAGAGATTCACTCCAAATAGTAAAAAGGGTATTTATTTGCAGGAAGCAAATACTGTTTACCACTTAGTTGTGGAAATTTCCCAGCTTTTCTCTAAGGGACCCATAAGATTTATTCTCAATTTATGTAGTATCTTTCCTTCAAATAGCTTTATAAATTTTTTATCAAGATTGTATTTTGGGAACTGAAAACTACTTGATTTCTACCAGACTGTCACATTTGAAAGGAATTTTATGAAACCCAAATGGGATTTTTTTTAATGCCTATATTTCTTTTTCTTAAGTGGGTTTCCAACCAAGGCTTTCAGATTTTCTCTCTCTTTTTTTTTTTTTTAAAAAGGGGACCTTTTATATACAATGTCACATCCAGAAATATGACATTCAGTAAGTGACATTCTATTTTAATTCACTTTGACAAAATAATGAACTCTATTTGTAGGAGCAATAGAGCCTTGTCTGACAAGGAGATGTCCCTGGAGTTTTGCTATAAATGAAAAAAAAAAAAAAAACCCGCAAACTATTCCTTTTTAAAACATGTTTTTGAAAGAATGGCAAGTTTGAGATTTTGGAAAAACTTTTTGGAAATGATGATAAATGTCTAAGAATTGGTAGGAAACACCCCACAGTAATCACATGTCCTGCTATTCAGCAGTCATTCTTGGATTTCTGGTTTGAACCAGCACATGTCACTGTCCATCCTCTGGACTCAGATTTCCCATCCCTGTGAGCCACCTTCAGCACCTGGTGGAAAGGAAAGCCTCTTGGCTTCGGGCACCCTCTGCTTCCTGCCAAAGGCGGGTAAACAAAACATTCCAGTCCCTCCTCTCACAGTGACATACATGGATGCTGGCCCAGTGAAAGTCAACAGGGCCCTGGGGTCAGCAAACCCAGCACAGGAACCCTGGCCACAAATCCAGCTCAGAAGCCACCAAATCAGGGCTTCCTAGGGAGGTAGGAGAGTGGAGGCATCTGCCTTGCCTCCCTGTTTTCAACCACTTATGTTTAATGCATCTCATTCGTCAATTTAAAAAAAATAAAAGCCTGAGGAAGGAAGGAGAGGCTTTCATGCTGAGCCTAGGAATATTACTGTCCAAAAAGTTCCTTTTGTTTTAAAGTCCAGTTATAGACACCATAACAGGTTTTTGTTTGTTTGTTTTTAAAAAAAGAACACTCAAATCCTGGTAGATTTTCTGAAGGTCATTTTATCTGTCTGGGCTGAGGGGAATAACGAGGTTGGTTCCTTGGGTCCCCACATGGAGCTGCTTTTTTGTTATCCTTAAATATAATCTATTACAATAGTATTATCGGCAACAGTCAAATTAACATTAATTATATTTTGAGTCATTAAACTATAGGTTTCTCTGTGAATGTTTAAAGGTTTTTATTTTTATTATGCAATATTTTAATCACACATAATTATATGGTAAATAACATAAACACCCATGAACTTACTACCCAATTTAAGAAATAAATTATTACCAATACCATTGAAGCTCTCTTTCCTCTACTGCATTTTCTTGCCTTCCACAACCTCCTGCATCCAGGAATAACCATTACACTAAACGTTATGTATATCTTTTTCTTGTTTTTTGTTTTGTTTTGTTTTTTTAAATAGTTATTCTACCCTCTGGACATTAAAATCACTGGGGAAATCTTTTAAATACCAGATAGTTTGCTTCTATTTGGGACTTTTCCCTTTGGAAACCATGTAGAGCAACAAGGAAAATGAATAAAAGAAAAAGGAAAAACACAAACATGATTTTACATGGGACTAGGAAACAGAGAAAACCCACAAACTCCAAGTTACATTTAAGTAATGCCCAAAGCAGGTGAGACTCGAAGAGCCTCAAAAGAGGCAGACATGAGAGAAGTCAGGAGAACAAGGGTCTAACTAGCAGAACTCAGAAATCATCAACAAAAAATGCATTCCCAGAAGCAGAGAATAACCACCCAAAGTGGGACGTCTGTGAGTAGGGTAAGAAGCAACAGAGAGAAGTTGTCAAAATCGCCCCAACAGATCCAGGAATGGCATACCTCAGAAAGCACAAACAGACATTTGAAGGCAAGGGCTGCTCCTATTTGTGGTGACATCCAATAAAGAAACAAACAGAGAAAATCAGAAGCCCTTCTGAGCCAGGTTAGATGCACAGAGACAGCAGGTATGGTTACACTGGGTGCCATATTTGAAGGAAATGGCTCATTACTTAAGTAACAGAGGAGGAAATACTGACTTGCAAAGCCCAGAGATTTTCCATATCCTCTTCCCCCAACTTATCTCACAACCCTCCCCAATATATGCACAAAATAACTTCCTGCAGATGGTTGATCCAGAAATCCACCTAATACAATTGACTAACAAATATTCATGGGCTTAGGATCTATTCAACTACACAGACTAGAAAACTCTTGTGCTAATGAAGAACACTCAAGATTGAAAAACATCATAACCAAATACTCCATCATAAAGTTTAAAAATTTGTTACATGCAATGACAAAAAAAAGACAAAAAATTCAGAAATACAAGAATTCAGGGAAGTGAGATGAAAACTGGCAAAATTCAGGAATAAAATAGATCAATTTTTTTCAGAAATAAAGAATGTATGAAAAGGAACACAAGAAAGAAAAGACCCTATAGACGATACACACAAGATGCCTGTAAATGATACAAAAGATAGGAATGAGAAGTGATCAAATGAAACAGAAACAGAGAAAGAGTTAAAAAGAATTAGGGAGAAAATTAGAATGAAAGAAGATAGGCAGAAAATCAAACACATGCATAACTGTTGTCTCCAAAGACTAAAACCAAAACTATGAAACAGAATAAATGTTTAATGTATAATTCAAAAACACTTTCCTGAAGTAAAAGACTTGAATTTACATACTGAAAAAGCAAATCATGTACTAGGGAAAACTGATCTCAAATGGTCCAAACTGAGACATATCCTAATAAAATTGTTAGATGTTAAAGGATTCTTTGAGCAGCCAAACAAAAAGATCAAATCACTTATAAAAGGAAGAAAATCAGGCTGACATCAAACTTTCCCATGGCATCATTTAACACCAACATAGTGAAGTGAAATTCTTATCAGATATTCAAGGAAAATAAATTAGCGATAAAGATTCGATATCCAGCCAAGCTGTCCTTCAAGCCTAATGGCTAAAAAATAGTTTAAAATATGCAATAACTCTGGAAATATTGTTCTCATGGGCCGTCCTTGAGGAAACTAACAGAAAATGAATTCTAGTCAGACAAAAGGTAATTGAGGAAAATCTGGCAAAAAGACTGTCAAAGCATTCAATATATTTAACTGTATACCTAAAATAAAAAGCAAGCATGGAGGTAAAAGTGACATAACGCAATGTAAATAGCACACACTGTGACAATGTGAAAAATGAGAGGAGAAGGGCAAAAGATGATGGAATTAGAAATAAGTCAATTGCTTCATCCCTATCAGCTGGGAGTCAATAGTCACCACCTAAAATTAATAGAAAGGGGTAGCTCCTCAGTCTGGCAGTTGAAAATTAGACAGTAAAGGCTTTCAGATGAACAAAGTTGTAGAACAAAGACTGGATGTGGGTTAATTCTCAGCTGCTGTGTGACTTTAAACAATTGTATTTCCCTAAACCATGGAGATGTCAGTGCCTACTGGAAGATAGACAGAAAAATCCAACACATACATAATTGGTGCCTCCAAAAGCCAATTATTAGGAATATTACTACATGAAATTTCAAATGTGAAAGCACTCAGGCCACTCTCTGTAACATAGTAAGTGCTCAGCGCTCTGTCATCCAGGCTGGAGTGCAGTGGCGCAATCTTGGCTCATTGTAACCTCCACCTCCCATATTCAAGGAATTCTCGTGCCTCAGCCTCTCAAGCAATTGGGACTAGAGGCATGCACCACCATGTCCAGCTTTTTTGTAATTTTTTGTAGTTTTTTCTTTTTATTTTTAGTAGAGACAGGGTTTTGCCATGTTGGCGAGGCTGGTCTTGAACTCCTGGTCTGAAGTGATCTGCCCACCTCACCCTCCCAAAGTGCGGGGATTACAGGCATGAGCCACTGTGAGCAGCCAGTGCTCAGTGCTTTTACTGGAAAGTTGCCCAAGGGCAGGCTTGGGCAACCCTGAGACCCTAGCCGTTGATGTTAAGAAGTCACGCCTCCTCTCATTCCAGGCAAGCGCCAACAACTCTACTGGTTTTCCATAGTGCTAGTTTCTGTGTAGAAGGTGAATCTACTGTAAGACGCCATCTTTCCCCTTTAGTTTCCTACTTTAGAGGATTTGACTAACCTCTAAAGCTGGAGCTTGGGAAGCTGGAGCTACCCCAAGACATTTTTTTTTTATTTCTTCTAGCTGGTTCCTGCCACACCAATGTCATTATTATTTTTAAATGTCTATTATAAATATTTAAACATGTTATTTTTCCAATCTTATTATTCTTGTGACTTATTTATTTTCACTTTTACAGTTTTAATTTTAAATTTTAGTTCTTAACCCTAAAATCCCGTCTATGTCTAGATTTTTGCTCACTTTTTACTTTTACGGCTTCATCCTTTTAATCTTTCATCTCATTTACTTTTATATTTGTAACCTTTAATTTTGCTGGTGTATAGACTTTTACATTTTCTTCTGAATTTCATCCATTTTATTTAATTGTTGTTTTTAAGCTCCTAACCTTTTGCTTTTATTGTAATTTATACTTCTTATAAATGTATACTGCTTTTTTATGGTTATTTTAATATCCTTTTAATCTCCTATACCCTCTCTCATGACTGAAATAATTTCATTCACTTTTGCCTTTCTTCCTATGAAAATTATGACAAATTTTCATTTCTTTGTACAATGGCCAGCCAGAATGTGTTGCTACAGATGTGGTTGCAAAGAAAAGCTCACCCTATAAGGAGCAGAGGTGGAGCCCTTCTTGTTTGCATTTGTCCTAAAAGCCAAACCCTGTTTCTGACAGAACCTATCCCTTTAAGGGTTTCTACTCTACCCCACTCCCTGAAAATCCAGTAGACTTACAAGTTCACACTGTTCAGAATTCTAATTCTTTTGCACAGATGACATACTTGATTAAGGAATTAAGGGAATGGTATTGCTTCTAAACATTTCACACCCTCTAATATCATAGAAGAGATTCCCTGGTTTTAGATTCATCATCTCTAAGTCAGTTTGATCCTGCTGGACCAATTTCTATCCAGGGGGCTATTAATTTTATTTTAATTGCCTCAAAGGTGATGTTTTCCCTCTTCCTACAAAGCACAATGCTGATTATTTAAATACATTTTAACCTTGCTCTGTATCCTAGGATTCACAGTGTGCACTCACCTCATTTGTGGTTAAACAATAACCTCGGGGGTCACGCCCAAGATGGCCAAATAGGAGCAGCTCCAGCCTCCAGCTCCCAGCATGAGCGACACAGAAGACAGGTGATTTCTGCATTTTCAACTGAGGTACCAGGTGCATCTCACTGGGGCTTGTCGGACAGCTGGTGCTGGTCCGGGGGTGCAGCCCGAACAGTGATAGCTGAAGCAGGGTGAGGCATCGCCTCACCTGGGAAGCACAAGGGGGAAGGGAATTTCTTTTCCTAGCCAAAGGAAATTGAGACACACAACACCTGGAAAATCAGGTAACTCCCACCCTAATACTGCGCTTTACCAAGGGTCTTAGCAAATGGCACACCAGGAGATTACGTCCCACACCTGACCCAGAGAGTCCCACGCTCACGGAGCCTCCCTCATTGCTAGCACAGCAGTCTGAGATCTAACTGCAAGGTGGCAGTGAGGCTGGGGGAGGGGCGCCTGCCATTGCTGAGGCTGAAGTAGGTAAACAAAGCCATCAGGAAGCTCGAATTGGGTGAAGCCCACCACAGCTCAAGGAGGTCTGCCTGCCTCTGTAGGCTCCACCTCTGGGGGCACGGCATAGCTAAATAAAAGGCAGCAGAAACCTCGGCAGAGGTAAATGTCCTTGTCTGACAGCTTTGAAGAGAGCAGTGGATCTCCCAGCACGGAGGTTGAGATCTGAGAACTGACAGACTGCCTGCTCAAGGGGGTCCCTGACCCCTGAGTAGCCTAACTGGGAGACATCCCCCTCTAGGTGCAGACTGACACCTCACACCTCACACGGCTGGGTACATCCCTGAGACGAAGCTTCCACCACAAGAATCAGACAGCAATACTCGCTGTTCAGCAATATTCTATCTTCTGCAGCCTCTGCTGCTGATACCCAGGCAAACAGGGTCCGGAGTGGACCTCAAGCAAACTCCAACAGACCTGCAGCTGAGGGTCCTGACTGTTAGAAGGAAAACTAACAAACAGAAAGGATACCCACAACAAAACTCCATCAGTATGCCAACATCATCAAAGACCAAAGGCAGATAAAACCACAAAGATGGGGAAAAAGCAGTGCAGAAAAGCTGGAAATTCAAAAAATCAGAGTGCATCTCCCACTCCAAAGGAACACAGCTCATTGCCAGCAACAGAACAAAGCTGGATGGAGAATGACTTTGACAAGTTGACAGAAGAAGGCTTCAGTCGATCGAACTTCTCAGAGCTAAAGGAGGAAATATGTAACCAGCAAAAAGAAAATAAAACCTTGAAAAAAGATTTGATGAATGGCTAACTAGAATAACCAATATAGAGAAGTCCTTAAAAGAACTGATAGAGATGAAAACCATAACACGAGAACTATGGGAAAAAGGCACAAGCTTCAGTAACTGACTCGATCAACTGGAAGAAAGAGTATCAACGATTGAGGATCAAATGAATGAAATGAAGCAAGAAGAGAAATGTAGAGAAAAAAGAGTAAAAAGAAATTAGCAAAGCCTCCAAGAAATATGGGATTATGTGAAAAGACCAAATCTACGTCTGATTGGTGTGCCTGAAAGTGACGGGGAAAATGAAACCAAGTTGGAAAACACTCTGCAGGATATCATCCAGGAGAACTTCCCCAACCTAGTAAAGCAGGCCAACATTCAAACTCAGGAAATACAGAGAATGCCACAAAGATACTCCTCGAGAGAAGCAACTCCAAGACACATAATTGTCAGATTCACCAAAGTTGAAATGAAGGAAAAAATGTTAAGCGTAGCCAGAGAGAAAGATTGGGTTACACACAAAGGGAAGCCCATCAGACTAACAGCACATCTCTCGGCAGAAACTCTCCAAGCCAGAAGAGAGTGGGGGCCAATATTCAACATTCTTAAAGAACAGAATTTTCAACCCAGAATTTCATATCCAGCCAAACTAAGTTTCATAAGTGAAGGAGAAATAAAATCCTTTACAGACAAGCAAATGCTTAGAGATTTTGTCACCACCAGGCCTGCCCTACAAGAGATCCTGAAGGAAGCACTAAACATGGAAAGGAACAACAGGTACCAGCCATTGCAAAAACATGCCAAAATGTAAAGTCCATTGATGCTAGGAAGAAACTGCATCAACTAGTGAGCAAAATAACCAGCTAATATCATGACAGGAACAAGTTCACACATAACAATATTAACCTTAAATGTAAACGGACTAAATGGTCCAATTAAAAGACACAGACTGGCAAGTTGGTTAAAGAGTCAAGACCCATCAGTTTGCTGTATTCAGGAGACCCATTTCACATGCAGAGACACACATAGGCTCAAAATAAAGGGATGGAGGAAGACCTACCAAGCAAATGGAAAACAAAAAAAAGCAGGGGTTGCAATACTAGTCTCTGATAAAACAGACTTTAAATCATCAAAGATCAAAAGAGACAAAGAAGGCCATTACATGATGGTAAAGGGATCAATTCATCAGGAAGAGCTAACTATCATAACTATATATGCACCCAATAAAGGAGCACCCAGATTCATAAAGCATGTCCTTAGAGACGTACAAAGAGACTTAGATGCCTATACAATAATAATGGGAAACTTTAACACCCTACTGTCAACATTAGACAGATCAATGAGACAGAAAGTCAACAAGGATATCCAGGAATTGAACTCAACTCTGCACCAAGTGGACCTAATAGACATCTACAGAACTCTCCACCCCAAAGCAACAGAATATACATTCTTCTCAGCACCACATCACACTTATTCCAAAGTTGACCACATAGTTGGAAGTAAAGCACACCTCAGCAAATGTAAAAGAACGGAAATTATAACAAACTGTCTGTCAGACCACAGTACAATCAAACTAGAATTCAGGACTAAGAAACTCAATCAAAACCACTCAACTACATGGATACTGAACAACCTGCTCCTGAATGACTACTGGGTACATAACAAAATGAAGGCAGAAATTAAGATGTTCTTTGAAACCAATGAGAACAAAGATACAACATACCAGAATATCCGAGACACATTTAAAGCAATGTGTAGAGGGAAATTTATAGCACTAAATGCCCACAAGAGAAAACAGGAAAGATCTAAAATTGACACCCTAACATCACAATTAAAAGAAATAGAGAGGCAAGAGCAAACACATTCAAAAGCTAGCAGAGGGCAAGAAATAACTATGATCAGAGCAGAACTGAAGGAGATAGAGACACAAAAAACCCTCCAAAATATCAATGAATCCAGGAGCTGGTGTTTTGAAAAGATCAACAAAATTGATAGACCACTAGCAAGACTAATAAAGAAGAAAAGAGAGAAGAATCAAATAGACGCAATAAAAAGTGATAAAGGGGATATCACCACCAACCTCACAGAAATACAAACTACCATCAGAGAATACTATAAACACCTCCATGCAAATAAACTAGAAAACCTAGAAGAAATGGATAATTTCCTGGACACTTACACTCTCCCAATTCTAAACCAGGAAGAAGTTGAATCCCTGAATACACCAATAGCAGGCTCTGAAATTGGGGCAATAATAATTAATAACCTGCCAACCAAAAAAAGTCCAGGACCAGACGGATTCACAGCCAAATTCTACCAGAGGTACAAGGAAGAGTTGGTACCATTCCTTCAGAAACTATTCCAATCAATAGAAAAAGAAGGAATCCTCCCTAACTCATTTTATGAGGCCAACATCATCCTGATACCAAAGCCTGGCAGAGATACAACAGAAAAAGAGAATTTTAGACCAATATCCCTGATGAACATCGATGCAAAAATCCTCAATAAAATACTAGCAAACCGAATCCAGCAGCACATCAAAAAGCTTATCCACCATGATCAAGTAGGCTTCATCCCTGGAATGCAAGGCTGGTTCAACATATGCAAATCAATAAACGTAATCCAGCATATAAACAGAACCAAACACAAAAACCACATGATTATCTCAATAGATGCAGAAAAGGCCTTTGACAAAATTCAACAGCCCTTCATGCTAAAAACTCTCAATAAATTCGGTATTGATGCAACGTATCTCAAAATAATAAGAGCTATTTATGACAAACCCACAGCCAATATCATACTGAATGGGCAAAAACTGGAAGCATCCCCTTTGAAAACTGGCACAAGACAGGGATGCCCTCTCTCACCACTCCTATTCAACATAGTGTTAGAAGTTCTGGCTAGGGCAATCAGGCAAGAGAAAGAAATCAAGGGTATTCAGTTAGGAAAAGAAGAAGTCAAATTGTCCCTGTTTGTAGATGACATGATTGTATATTTAGAAAACCCCATTGTCTCAGCCCAAAATCTCCTTAAGCTGATAAGCAACTTCAGCAAAGTCTCAGGACACAATATCAACGTGCAAAAATCACAAACATTCTTATACACCAGTAACAGACAAACAGAGAGCCAAATCATGAATGAACTCCCATTCACAATAGCTTCAAAGAGAATAAAATACCTAGGAGTCCAACTTACAAGGGATGTAAAGGACCTCTTCAAGGAGAACCACAAACCACTGCTCAGTGAAATCAAAGAGGACACAAACAAATGGAAGAACATACCATGCTCATGGATAGGAAGAATCAATATTGTGAAAATGGCCATACTGCCCAAGGTAATTTAGAGATTCAATGCCATCCCCATCAAGCTACCAATGAGTTTCTTCACAGAATTGGAAAAAACTGCTTTAAAGTTCATATGGAACCAAAAAAGAGCCTGCATTGCCAAGACAATCCTAAGTCAAAAGAACAAAGCTTGAGGCATCACGCTACCTGATTCAAACTATACCAGAAGGCTACAGTAACTGAAACAGCATGGTATTGGTACCAAAACAGAGATATAGACCAATGGAACAGAACAGAGCCCTCAGAAATAACGCCACACATCTACAGCCATCTGATCTTTGACAAACCTGAGAAAAACAAGAAATGGGGAAAGGATTCCCTATTTAATAAATGGTGCTGGGAAAATTGGCTAGCCATAAGTAGAAAGCTGAAACTGGATCCTTTCCTTACTCCTTACATGAAAATTAATTCAAGATGGATTAGAGACTTAAATGTTTGACCTAAAACCATAAAAACCCTAGAAGAAAACCTAGGTAATACCATTCAGGACATAGGCATGGGCAAGGACTTCATGTCTAAAACACCAAAAGCAATGGCAACAAAAGCCAAAATTGACAAATGGGATCTAATTAAACTAAAGAGCTTCTGCACAGAAAAAGAAACTACCATCAGAGTGAACAGGCAACCTACAGAATGGGAGAAAATTTTTGCAATCTACTTATCAGACAAAGGGCTAATATCCAGAACCTACAAAGAATTCAAACAAATTTACAAGAAAAAAACAAACAACCCCATCAAAATGTGGGCAAAGGATATGAACAGACACTTCTCAAAAGAAGACATTCATACAGCCAACAGACAAATGAAAAAATGCTCATCATCACTGGCCATCAGAGAAATGCAAATCAAAACCACAATGAGATACCATCTCACACCAGTTAGAATGGCAATCATTAAAAAATCAGGAAACAGCAGGTGCTGGAGAGGATGTGGAGAAATAGGAACACTTTTACACTGTTGGTGGGACTGTAAACTAGTTCAACCATTGTGGAAAACAGTGTGGCGATTCCTCAAGGATCTAGAACTAGAAATACCATTTGACCCAGTCATCCCATTACTGGATAATCCAAAAGGATTATAAGTCATGCTGCTATAAAGACACATGCACACGTATGTTTATTGTGGCACTATTCACAATAGCAAAGACTTGGAATCAACTCAAATGTCCTTCAGTGACAGACTGGATTAAGAAAATGTGGCATATATACACCATGGAATACTATGCAGCCATAAAAAAGGATGAGTTCTTGTTCTTTGTAGGGACATGGATGCAACTGGAAACCATCATTCTCAGCAAACTATCTCAAGAACAGAAAACCAAATACCGCATGTTCTCACTCATAGGTGGGAATTGAACAATGAGATCACCTGAACACAGGAAGGGGAACATCACACACTGGGTCCTGTTGTGGGGAAGGGGTAGGGGGGATTGACAGCATTAGGAGAGATACCTAATGTAAATGACGAGTTAATGGGCGCAGCACACCAATGTGACACATGTATACATATGTAACAAACCTGCACGTTGTGCCCATGTACCCTAGAACTTAAAGTATAAAAAATAAACAAAAAACCAATAACCTCAAGGAACAGAGAAAGCACTGGTAACTCTTGATCTTATTGTAAACTTCTGCCCTTCTAAGTGATCCATGCCAGAACAACTAGCAATGGCCATACAGAAAATAATTACAAGAAGTATGCATTTAGTGATTGAGGTACAGGACACTTAATTTTCACAGCTTTACAAAGCAGGCACTATTATTCAGACCTTGTAGATCCTGGGCCACTTTCTTATTGAGGCCTAGTAATAAACTCTCATTTTATACAGTTGATTAAAACAAAGTTTTCAAGCTAACTGAAGCACCGGAGCAAAATTTCTTGTGCCCACAACTAGTCAAGGATGGTCTCAGCTGCCTGATTTTGGACTTTGAGTCTACTATGAATACCCTGGGCATGATGCTCTTAGGCACATACTAATTTATCAACAAATATTTGTTGAAATAACCAAATGATTCAAAAATGTTATTTCCCATTTTTAAGAACATTTCCTTTATTATCTATTACTTTTGGATATTTCATCTGTATGTATGTGAGCTGGTTGTAGGTGTGTGGTCTTATTTCTGGGATCTCTATTCTGTTCCATTGGTCTATGTGTCTGTTTTTGTACCAGTGCCATGCTATTTTGGTTACTATAGCCTTGTAATATAGTTTGAAGTTGGGTAGCATGATGCCTCGTGCTTTGTTCTTTTTGTTTAGGATTGTGTTGGCTCTTTGAGCTCTTTTTAGTTTCATACGGATTTTAGAATAGTTTTTTCTAGTTCTGTGAAGAATATCGTTGGTTGTTTGATTGGAATAGCACTGAATCTATAAATTGCTTTGGAAAATATGGTCATTTTAATGATGTTGATTCTTCCTATTCATAAGCATGGAATGTTTTTCCATTTGTTTGTGTCATGTCTAATTTCTTTGAGCAGGGTTTTGTAATTCTCACTGTAGAGATCTTTCACCTCCTTGTAGTTGTATTCCTAGGTATTTTATTCTTTTTGTGGCTTTTTTTTTTTTTTTTTTTTTGAGATGGGGCCTAACCATGTCACCCAGGCTGGAGTGCAGTGGTACAATCTTGGCTCACTGCAACCACCAACTCCCTGGCTAAAGCAATCCTCCTACCTCAGCCTCCTGAGTAGCTGGGACCACAGGCACATATCACCATGCTCGTTTAATTTTTTGTATTCTTTGTAGAGACAGGGTTTCACCATGTTGCCCAGGCTGATCTCAAACTACTGAGCTCAAGTGATACACCCACCTTGGCCTCCCAAAGTGCTGGGATTACAGGCATGAGCCACCATGCCCAGCCTTTTTTTGTGTGGCAGTTTTGAATGTGATTGCATTTCTAATTTGACTGTTGGCTTAGCTGTTGTTGGTGTACAGGAATGCTAGTGAATTTGTATCCTGAAATTTTGCTGAAGTTGTTGTCAACTTAATAAGCTTTGGGGGCCAAGGCTATGGGGTTTTCTAGATATAGAATCATATTGTCTGCAAACAGGGATAGTTTGACTTCCTCTCTTCCTATTTGGATGCCCTTTATTTCTTTCTCTTGCCTGATTGCCCTGGCCAGAACTTCCAATACGATGTTGAATAGGAGTGGTGAGAGAGGGAATTCTTGTCTTGTGCCTGTTCTCAAGGAGAATGCTTCCAGCTTTTGTTCATTCACTATGATGTTGGCTGTGGGTTTTTCATAGATGACTCTTATTATGAGGTATTTTCTTCAATATCTAGTTTGTTGAGAATTTTTCCTCCTCAACTTTTTGGAATAGTTTCAGTAGGAATTGTACCAGCTCTTCTTTGTACATCTGATAGAATTCAGATGTGAATTTGTCTAGTCCAGGGCCATTTTTGGTTATTACTGATTGAATTTCAGAACTCATTATTGATCTGTTCAGAGATTCAATTTCTTCCTGGTTCAGCTTTGGGAAGGTGTATGTGTCCAGGAATTTATCCGTTTCTTCTAGATTTTCTAGTTTGTGTGCACAGAGGTGTTCATAATATTCTCTGATGGTTATTTGTATTTCTGTGGGGTCAGTGGTAATATCCCCTTTGTCATTTCTAATTGTGCTTATTTGGATCTTCTCTCTTTTCTTTTTCATTAGCTAGCCAGCAGTCTATTTATCTTTCCCCCCACCCCCCCAAAATACCAGCTCCTGGTTTTGTTGATCTTTTGAATGGTTTTCATGTCTCAATCTCCTTCAGTTCAGCTCTGATTTAGTTATTTCTTGTCTTCTGCTAGCTTTGGGGTTGGTTGCTCTTGGTTCTTTCATTCTTTTATAGTTTTGAATTTGAGATCTTTCTAACTTTTTGATGTGGGTATTTAGGGCTATAAATTTCCCTCTTAACACTGCCTTAGCTGTGTCCCAGAGATTCTGATATGTTGTATCTTTGTTCTTATTAGTTTCAAAGAACTTCTTTATTTCTGCCTTAATTATATTATTTGATCAAATGTCATTCAGGAGCAAGTTGTTTAATTTACATGTAAATGTATGGTTTTGAGTGATTTTCTTCATCTTGAATTCTGTTTTTATTGCACTGTGGTCCAAGAATATGGATGGTATAGTTTCTGTTTGGTTTTTTTAATTTGCTGTAGATATTTTTGTGTCCAATTGTGTGGTCAACTTTAGAGTATGTACCACATGTAGATGGGAAGAATGTATATTCTCCTGTTTTTCAGTGGAGAGTTCTGTAGATGTCTATCAGACCCATTTGGTCCACTAGTTGAGTTCAGGTCCTGAATATCTTTAATTTTCTGCCTTGATGATTTCTCTAATACTGTCAATGGGATGTTGAAGTCTCCCACTATTATCGTATGAGAGTTTAAGTTTCTTTGAAGGTCTCTAAGAACTTGCTTTATGAATCTGGGTGCTCCTGTGTTGGATGCATATATATTTAGGATAGTTAGGTATTATTGTTGAATTGAACCCTTTACCATTATGTAATGCCCTTCTTTTTTCTTTTTGATCTTTGTTGATTTAAAGTCTGATTTGTTTGAAATTAGGATTGCAACCCCTGCTTTTTCCTGTTTTCCATTTGTTTGGTAGATTTTTCACCACTCCTTTATTTTGATTCTATGGGTGTCATTGTGTGTAAGATAGGTCTCTTGAAGACAACATACCATTAGGTTTTTCTTCTTTATCCAGTTTGCTACTCTGCCTTTTAATTGGGGCGTTTAGCCCTTTACATTCAAGATTAGTATTTATATGTTTGTATTAGATTTTGTGTTCATATTGTTTGCTGTCTATACCCTGCTTGTGTGATTGCTTTATAGCGTCACTGGTCTGTGTACTTAAGTGTGTTTTTGTAGTGGCTGATAAGTCTTTACTTTCCATATTTTGTGCTTCTTTCAGGAGCTCTTATAAGGCAGGCCTAATGGTAGCAAATTCCCTCAGCATTTGCTTGTATTAAAAAGATCTTATTTTTCCTTCACTTATGAAGCTTAGTCTAGCCAGATATGTAATTCTTGGTTGAACTTTCTATTCTTTAAGAATATTGAATATAGGCCCCTAATCTCTTCTGGCTTGTAGGGTTTCAATTTTTATATGTCAAAAAATATTATTCTTCTTTTGATTTATTTCAATCTGTTAAATATATAAAAGATATTTTTAGCTTGCAGGCCATTCAAAACATGCTGCTGGCCAGATTTGACCAGTAGACTGTAGTTTGCCAACACCTGATCTAGGACCTACCCAATAAAGATATTCTTCTGATGGCTCAGATAGCATCTTCCAAAGAAATAAAATGGATATTTATTCTGGCCTTTCTTCTGTTAAATTAGCATCTCTTAGGTGATTAGACTATCAGGATATTACTCTTTTGTTATAACAAATAGAAAGAGGGGTATTCACTTATTCACAGATTACATAGTGTCATGAGCTGAGATTAACCTTAATAGATAGTGTACCTACTATCTAGTTAATGTTGTAAAACAGGACCACAAATCAAATGCTTCTAAAAACAAAGTCATTATTTTTTTGTAGACAGCCTCCAATATTAAACTGACTTGTGGCCAATAACCCTAAGAAACAAGTTCACAAATTCAAGTCACATAGTCGTATATTTTGCAAACAATTTAGCATGGAAAGGGCACAAGGAAACTATATTTTTCAAGGTTAAATGTTCCATGGGTGTTTACCAAAATATTTTATGAACAAATTGGGTATTTGGCTTACCTGCTTTAAATTTTTTCCAAGCAAAAATTATTGCTGTTCGTGCTCTGATGGAGAATTCTGGGGGCTCAATTACCCTTTTGTCTGTGCACTGGAGTGAATCCAAATGCTTCCTGAGGAAAATCTTGGCCTGCCTCTTTGCTTTCTATTTATGTCTGTGTCCTTGCCAGGCTCCTCAGCTTTCCTAAGTAAATGCTGATCCTGAGCCCGGCAGCTGACCAGTGAAGCAGACCTGCTCCATGCTCAAGTCAGCAGCACAGCAAGCTGCATTGCGTGCCAGGTACCCATCTACCTGGTAGCCCAATCGAGCAGTTAAAAAAATCCTGTGTGATTAGAAAATTGTCAGAAAGAAGTAGTCCATGAATTTTTCTCTTCCAGTGGTTCCTAAGCTTCACAGGGTTCAGAGCCACCACTGATAATCAGATGAAAACTGATATGGTTTGTCTCTGTGTCCCTACCCAAATCTCATCTCTAGTTGTAATCCCCACATGTCAAAGGAGGGGTCTGTTGGGAGGGGATTGAATCATAAGGGCAGTTTCTCCTATGATGTGTTCTCTCTCTCTCTCTCTCTCTCTCCGTCATTCTCTCTCTCCTGCTGCCATGCAAGACGTGCCTTGCCTCCCTGTCACCTTCCACCATGATTGTAAGTTTCCTGAGGCCTCCCCAGCTATTCAGAACTGTGAGTCAAACATCTTTTATTTATAAATTACCCAGTCTAAGGTCATTCTTTGCAGCAGTGTGAAAATGGACTAATACAAAACCACAGGCCCTCTTCATGGAAAAAGAAATTGTTTTAATTTCTGGAGTCCTTACATAAGAATCTGTTCTAAATCCTCTCAAACACATTCCGAGATGGAGCCAAGTGGCAAGGATGCTTTGGCCCATGACTATAGAGGTGATTTTCCTGAGTGGTACTTGGGGATAATTCCACGAGTTCCCATTTGTGGAAAATTGAGTATTTACTATAGGGATGTTATTGAGGACATTGTTCTTTGTATCACACATGCCCTCCAACTAAAAATCCACAGGAGGAATTTCTCTCTCAGTTCCACTCCTGTGCTTCTCTTAAGGAGTTGTTTTTGTTTGGTTTATCTGTTTACTTTTATTTCTACATATTGTGAATAGTATAACTTGGTGGCTCTTCACTCTGGTCATACTTTAGAATAACTAGTAAGCTTTTATAACATACAGATGCCAGCCTAGACCAATTAAATCACTGTCTCTTGGGGTAGGGCCTGGAAGTATTTTTCAGAAGCTCCCCAGTGTCCCTAACATACAGCCAGGGTTGAGAACCACTGATGCCTGAGGAGTCCTGCTCCTTGGCATTGGCCACTAGAAAACTGAAAGCCAGATATGCTGGCTGCTAGCAGCAAATTCACTGGGCCTTGTGGCTTCCACTGGTATCATCTCTCCCAAGACACCATCCTAGCCTTCAGGTCTCATTTTCCATTTGTCAACACATTTTAGATGTGACTTTATCTTGTGGCAACATGTTCTATGTTAGTTGGAGACTGTGGGCAGCCTACCTGAGCTTACTTAAACTAAACATAATGGGAGGAGTCTAAACTAAACATCATGGGGTTATTTCACGGACACAGGAGAGGCAGTATAGCTGGATCAGAGGAAGAACAAATACCAGGATTGAGAGAAATATAAGAAATCAAAGCATTCCCTCTCCTAGTCTCTTACCTTTCTCTTCCCCAAAGATTCCCTCTACTTTCTCCTATGCATCTGTTTCATTCTGTCTTCCTCCATAAACCAGTTTTCTTTTCTTCTCTGTGAAAACAGGTAATTTGACAAGGTCTCAGTCAAGCCAATTAGTGGAAAGAGACTGCTGTTTTTAGGTACTAATTTCAAATTCTCAGGAGAAAGACTGCAATTGGCCCATCTTAGGTCAGCCATCTCCACCAGTTCTGTTCCCGTATGGAGGGAGGGTTAATAAGGTGTAAACACAATTTCCAGGCCCCCCACTATAATTGAGAGAGGCAGTTCTTAGAGGAGGGAGGTCACAGCCTAGCAGGTACCCCTAAATATGACTCAAATAGCAGTTGTAAACCACTTTGAGACTTTCTACAATAAGAAAGAGTATAAGCAAATAAACTGTGATGCTCAACGTGAATTACATCTGCGTCCATCTGAGAATTTGGCCTTAGGATCATTATAACATTAGGGAGACAATAAGAAACTTTGTACAGAGTGCAAATGGGACCAGTATGTGCTGAGGGGCCAGGTAACATGGACATTTTGCATTTCTAACTCTCCTCAAACTCACTGGTACCTGTAAAAGTCCTGTCTGAAGCCATTTCTGAATCTCACTTAGATAACACACCTGTATGTCAAACCCATGTCAGAGGTGATTCTGGAAAACCTTAGTTATGGCCCTTTCATGGCTCTTGGCCTCACTTGCCAGAACTGCTTTAGAAAAATATTCAAAATGGAGAGCAATAATTTCATGTTAACAGACATTTTGGTTCACCAGGGTTCAGCTCACAAATCTCATGATGCTCAACACTGCTACACAAATTTAAACAAATTTCAAAGTCACTGCAGCAGAATCAGGATTGGACAGGCCTTCATTTGTCAGACTAATATCAAGCAACTTAAAAATGAAGCTGTTAGCATTAGCTGTAGCAGATAATCATTAGAAAATAACTTATGTTTTACAGCAAAAATAAAAATAGTTTTCACTTTTAATATTTGCTAAGTGCCAGGACCTTTGCTAAAAAATTACTTTTCTTAATCCTCATCATAACACCATAGAATATAGGGTAAGTTTTTATTAACTTTCTGTTGAAGCATAACTTACTTTTCTAGTGCACATAGATATTGGCCCCAATGAATATTCACAAACTAAATGCATATGTAACCAGCACTGAGATCAAGAAATAGAATACAAGCACTCTGAGGTCCCTATTTGGGTTCCCTTCCAGTTACCATGCCTATGCAAGGGTGACCATTGTCCTAATATCTAGAAGCATGGATTCGTTTTGTCCATTTCTGTTCTCTATACAAACGGAATAACAAATAGGTTCTGTATTGGGTCTGGCCTTTTTCACTCAACATTATGTTGTCTGAGATTCATTCGCATTGTCACATGAATATAGACCATTTTTGCTTATTTCTGTATAGTATTCCATTATGTGAATAAGACAAAATTTATTCAGTCTACTGTTTTTGGACATATGGGTAATATCCCATTTTATTTTTACTATTACAAATAGTTCTATGATCATCCTAGCACATATTGTTTTGGTGATTACTTCAGTGCATTTCTCTTGGGTATATAGCTAGAAATGAAATAGCTGGAGAATAAGACATGCATATGTTCAGCTTTATTAAATACTGACACTTTACCAAAAGAAGTATACAAATTTATATTTCCACCATTAGTATAGGAGCGTTCACTTTGCCCCACAATCTCACCAGCCTTTGAAACCTCCTTTTTCCTTTGTAGCCTTCCAGTGAGTGTGCAGTGGTACATCGTGACGTTCATTTGCATTCCCTTGATGATTAATGAAGTCAGGTACCTTCTCACATGGTTGGCTTTATTTTATTTGTTTACTTATTTTTCCACATGGATGTTTTCTTTGAGAAATGTCTACTCAAGCCTTCTGCCCATTTTTCTATTAGGTTGTCTTTTTCTAACTGATTTGTAAGAGTTCTTCATATATTCTGGATACAAGACCTGTGTGGGATATATGTGTTGAAAATATCTTTTCATTTTTGCATTATATTTTTACCCTCTTATTGATGTCTTTTGAAAAACCAAAGTATATTTTGTCCTTGTATTTTTCTTTTTCAGGCTAGCAATTTTTGTGTTCTTTTAAATAGGTGAGCTTTGCTTACTCAAGGATCATGAAAATGTTATCCTAGGTATTCTTCTACAGTTTTATTATCTTTTACATTTAGAGCTGCTATCCTTTACTTCTCCTATTTCATACCAAATACAAAATCAAAACAGATGGATAGCAGCTCTAAATGTAAAAGATAATAAAATTGTAGAAGAATACCTAGGATAACATTTTCATGATCCTTGAGTAAGCAAAGCTCACCTATTTAAAAGGACAGAAAAATTGCTAACCTGAAAAAGAAAAATACAAGGACAAAATATACTTTGGTTTTTCAAAAGACATCAATAAGAGGGTAAAAATATAATTCAACACATATATCCCACAAAGGTCTTGTATCCAGAATATATGAAGAACTCTTACAAATCAGTTAGAAAAAGACAACCTAATAGAAAAATGGGCAGAAAGCTTGAGTAGACATTTCTCAAAGAAAACATCCATGTGGAAAAATAAATAAACAAATAAAATAAAGCCAACCATGTGAGAAGGTACCTGACTTCATTAATCATCAAGGGAATGCAAATGAACGTCACGATGTACCACTGCACACTCACTGGAAGGCTACAAAGGAAAAAGATATATTTTTCATATAATCAGTGGAGCAACATGTAATAAATCAACCATGCCCTCTTTCCATGCAGTGCCTTAATCACAAATCAAGTAATATGAGTCTATTTCTGGACTTTATTTTGTACCATTGGTAACTTTTTCTAACAGTTCTATACTGTCTAAATCAGTTCTATACTGTCTAAATCACTACAAATGTATAATGGGTCTTGTTAATCAGTTTATCAATTTTTGCAAAAGAAAAAAAAAACTACCAGAATTTTACTGGGATTATATCGAATCAATATATTAATTTGGGAAGGAATGACATCTTACAAGGTCGAGTTTCCAATTCGTGAACATAATATATCTTTTTATTTATTGAAGTCATCTTTAATTTCTCTCAATAATATTTTGAAGTTGTACATCTTTTATTATATTTAATCCTAGGAATTTGATGTTTATTGATGTTATTATAAATATAACATTTTATTTTAATTTTTACTTGTTAGTTGCTGATAGAAATACCATTGATTTTTGTATATTGACCTGTATCCAACAACTTTACTAATTACATTTATTAATTCTAATAGTTTGTGTATTAATTGTCTAAGCCTCCTGCAATAAATTAGCCACAAATTTAGTTGCTTAAAGCCATGGAAATTTATTCTTTCATAGCTCTAGAGGCCAGAAGTCCAAAATCTTGGCTACAATCAAGGTGTCAGCAGGGCCATACTCCTTCCAGATGCTCTAGAGGAGAATCTGTTTCTTGCCTCTTCCAGTTTCTGGTGGCTCTGGCATTCCTTGTGGCCACATCATTCCAATCTCTGCCTCTATCTGCACATGGCCTTCTCTTCTGTCTGTGTGTATGACCAACTTCAGCCTCCCTCATATAAGGACACATGCAACAGCCCCAACCAAATAGTCCAAGATCATCTCCCCACCACAAGATCTCTAACTTAATTACATCTGCTATAAGGTAAATGCACCTAAAAGCAATGATTTAATCATACTCTTAGAATGACCCTGTATGGCAGGTGCACCTGGATGTTTGTGCCGAGCTAGGGAATCTAGTAGTGGCCAGCTTGGAGATTCATTCCTTTTCTATCACAAACATCAGAGCCCCCGGCCAGTCCTGTGGGACACGGGCTGGTCTGTATAGGGGACTGAGGCCTTGAGTTTTGGGTTAAATGAAGGTTGCCAGGTGGAGGTCATTAGATGGAGGCTGTTAAGTGAAAATGCTATATAAAGTGCATGATGGAGCAACATTTAATAAACAAACTATGCCTTCTTTCCTATGCACTACCTTAATCACAAATCAGGTAATTAGATATATGAGTCTATTTCTGGACTTTGTTTTGTAACATTGGTAAGTTTTTCTAACTTCATTACAGTTAGAAAGGAAGTTGTGGTTCTCCTGCCCAGGTCACCGCCACTAGGCCATGTGGTTATGCTGTCCTGCCCACTGCCACTGGACCATTCCTGTAGGTAAGGCAGGTCTCCTGCCCAGCCCACCACCACTGGACTCTCTCCCCTGTGTGTGAACCCCTAATAAAACCCCGCGTCTCGTTTGCTAGCTCTGGGTCTCTTCTTTGGCCTCGTGAACCTGGTGCTTTCCCTACTGAGGCGAATTGGGGGTTCAGCACATTTGCCAAGATGCTTTTTTCAAATAAGGTAACATCTATAAGTTCCAGAAATTAGGACCTGATATCCTGAGTGGGAGGTGGGGTAGGAGGTGCATTTTTCAGCCTACCATAGTTTGTAGATTATTTTAGATTTTATAAGCACACAATCATGGCATCTGTAAATAACAGTTTCATTTCTCCAACATAGTTTAGCCCCTTTTTATATACCGTATAAGCAAACTATGATTTGGGCAAGTTATGGTAATTTACACAGGATACTAGTATCAGGGCTAGGATTTGAGCTCAGGTCTGGCAGACTCCAAAGTCTGAGTTCTTAACCGCTACATTGCACTGCCTAATATGAGTCTAAGTTCTATTATTGGCAAAAAGAAATATTAGCAGCAGTTCTATGCAAAAGGCATTCTAAGCAGTTGATTTTTTCCGAGATCTACCTATCTTCTTAGATGCAAGATACAACATTCAGGAGTACTTAAAATCTTTGGGATCAACATTCATACTACAAAGTTTAAAATAAGACTTTGGAATAATAATTTTTTTAAAAGACCTAGCTTTAAGTCCCAGACTCGCCACAAACTGCTAGCATGGGCTTGAACAAGTTACATAATTCATCTGGGCCTGTTTCTACATCTTTAAAACTGAGATAATAACCATGGTACAGGGTTATTGGAATACTTAAGAAAATGCATGTGCATTCACATACTGAATGCTCAATAAATAATTTTTAGCTGCTATTATTGTGGTGTTATTGTATTTATTCATTTATCAAAAACACATTTAGTAGCAAAATGCAAAAACCAAAAAAAACAAACAAGACCATCTTTGCCTGCAACAAACACCACAACAAATAATTGCCACCTGGGCTAATGAGTAGAATGATGGAGACAGGCAGAAACATAGTGGAAGTGAGGAACAGAGAGCAAGTGACTCACTGTGGGTAGGAATGGGGGTCAGGAAGAGCTTCCCGGAGAAGGCAACGCCTAAGCTAAAACTTGAAGGAGAAAGCAGAGAAGACAGGAAGAGCATTCCAGGCAAAAGGACCAGCATGTGGCATACGGAGGCCTGAAATTATCCTTCCAGCAGAGGAACAAAACTGCCTTACCTGCCTTAGAAGAAGCAGAGTTCAGGAACTGGAGGCCAGAAACACTGAAGTTCACTCTATTCAGCTGGGACAGGAAGATCAGAAAGAGTCACCTGGAGGAGGTATCTGGCTTTAGAGCTCGCAGCTTCAGAGCTGGACTGCTCATCAATTAGGAGGTGCCAGTGATGCCTCCTGCGGAGTGCCTGGCACTGGCTTGTACTGTAGGAACCATTTGGTTCTTCAGCATGAACCTCTGTGTTCCTGGGGCTGCAAGAGCAAGCCAGCCTCAGTCACCACAGCTGATCCCCGTGAGGAGCGAGCTGATTGCTGCCTGACCGGAAGTATGCGGGTTGGTGGGGGGCAGGCACGTCAAGTCCGGAGGGGGTGAGGAAGAGCCAGACCTCCCACAAAGCCTCTTGAGCAGTTCTTCAAATAGATGCGGGGGCACAGTGCCCACTAGGTTCTATGTGGGAGAGAAATGAGGTGTCAGGGTACATCAGGGATGTGGTGTCCAATACTAGGCGCCACAGTCCGATGGTGAGTAGACTCAGCACCATTTTACCTGAGGAATAAGAGCTTAGGAGCAACACGGAGGATACCCACAGAGGCCCCAGGAGGAGCTGCCTCTTGAATCTCATGGAAGACAGATTAGGCTTTCCTGTTCTGCACCAGAAGGGAGAGCTAACTCTTCAGATGGAAACTACGGAAGGGCAGTTGCACCGAAGGGGCAGCCAAGGAAGAGCCCAAGAGGGGATCGGTGCGGTTTTCAGCTAAATCCGCTCCTGCAAAAGTGGAAACGAAGCCAAAAAGGCAGCAGGAAAGGACACATCTTCAGACAAAAAAAGTGCAAACAAAAGAGAAAAGGGGAGCAAAGAGAAAACAGGCCAAGTGGCTAACCAAGAAACTAAAGAACATCTACCTGCAGAAAATGGAGAAACTAAAATCGGAGAGAGCTCAGCCTCTGATGATGCCAGAAAGAAAGAAGCCTGGTCTGATTAATAGCATGTACCCTGTCTTAGCGGCCCCTGTCTCCCTTCTTGTACAATCCAGAAGAGTATTTTTATCAACTATTTCGTAAATGCAAGTTTTTTAGTAACTCTAGAAACGTTTTTAAGGAGGGAATCCCACCTCATCCCATTTTTTAAGCATATGCTTTTTAAGAGGTAAAGTCATTCGCTGGTTGTTTATTTTTTGGTACAACCAGAAGATAGTGTGGGATATTGAATTATGAGAGGCTTTGACTGTCTTGGGTGTTAGATGGGGGGTTAGTTTTTATATACTATAATATAATGCATACTGAATGGCAACATAGAGTCACAGTCCTGCATTTAACGTCTTGGACATTTTAAATTACTTCTAGTGCCATGTTGTTTTTCAGTAGAATTGTTTCCTGAAGAAAGCTAGCCCTTGAACATGGCTCTCCCTGTCAGAATTGTGTGCACTCTGTACCATCTTTGGTCACAGTCCTGTTTCCCTAATAACTTTGTTCATGTGCTGTGGAAGATTGAAAATTTGAGTATGTGGTATATATGCTATACAATTTTGAATTGGTGGGACTATGTAACAGTTGATTAATATGTGAAGATAGTGGTATTTGATAGCCTTTTAAGGAAAAATTGCCTCCAAATTTTAAGCTGGAAAATCACTGGAACAACTTTAAAAAGGAATTACAATAATGACTTTTTAGATTGTTGGTATGTATGTTAAGAATTGTGTAAAAATTGAAATGTCTGTTCACTGATCCTTAATGCAAACAATAAAATCTCAATTATGAAAGAAAAAAACAAATATTTATGGAGTACCTAATATGTGCTAGACACTATTCTAGGCACTTTACAGCAATAGGAATTATCCAATCATTGAATGAGATACCTTGAAAGGTAGTAAGCTCTCTGTCACAAGACAGATTCAAGCAGAGGCCGATCGATTTCTTAGTGGAATGTTGAAGGAGGAATTGAAGTCTGGAGTAAGAAATCGACCCAGCTGGCTTTCAGTTTCTCTTCAGCCCTGTGATTATATGACATCTGCTTTCTAAGGATTGGAGATACCCACATATATTTCCTTTAGCATTCTGTGTTTAATATCTTGGGGAGGCAAAGGAGAAAGGTAGACACCATCCTCCTCACCCTGTGGTAAAAGGTAAATGTAGGAAAATGGAATGACTTTATTGAGGTAACACAGATGATAGGGTCTGCCCCTGTCTCCAATATTTGTTCCTTGTTCCCCTCTTTGTCATGGCCCTGAAACGCACTGGCCTGCTGGGTGATGGTCCTGAAAGGGTCAGAGCTTCAAGGATTACTAAGTAGGGTAGTGTCAGTCCCAAGCCATTCTGTGGATCTAGGGTTACAGTCAGGGCAGCCTCAGGGGCAGGGGCTTCCTCCTCAGGAGGTTTAATGCTCTGTGGTCACCATCTTGAAATTCTTAAGACTTGTATCTTTGAATTTGTGTTTTGTGAGGTCTGATGGGATAATGGGGCACTCACAGGGGCTTAGGACCTCAGTTTACTTGTGGTACCTTTCCAGGATGGTTCTCAGCGGGGGCTGTGGGGTCTCTCTCTCCCCCAGGCCCCACCGCACAATTGTGTCTGCTCTCCACCTCAGACAGGACACAAGGAGAGTCAGGGGCCCAGTGCACACCCAAGTCTTGGTAGTGAGGCTCGGCAGCACCCCTACACACCTGCTGGATGGCTAGCTGGAGGCCCCATCTCCAGGGGATCGAGTCTCACCTACTCAATCCAGGTACCAAGCACATCCCAGCACATAGGTTCAAAAATCCAGGGAAGCCAACTGCCATGGGTTGAAGGGTTGAGAGACCGTGGAAAGGAAAGATGTCTGGCTTAATTTCTTCAGACCCACAGCCCCAGTTGCCTCTGGCTGCCTCAGGCAGGGTTCCTTGGCTCAAGCAGGAAGAGTGCGGATGCCTCTTCCATCAAGGGACAGAGGTCCGGGGCACTTATGAAGCTCCACACTCCCCTGCAAGTGTCCCCACACCTGGAGCCCTCCCTCAGCCAGCTACAGCCAGCAACATACCTTGTTGCGGGGAGAGGGTCATCTCTCTTTTCCTCCCTTCCAGTGCCGGGCTTCGGTTTGTCTCTTCTGGACAGTTCAAGGCACCTTTTAGGGAGGGGCTGCAAAATGCAAATTGTATAAGTTCAGTGATTCCACATACACATTAAGTGCTTTTATATTTGCATTTATATTTGCCTTGCACAATGTAAAGATAAACTGTAAAATTCACGCTAATAATTGAAAACTTTCATTTTTCTTAGAATGATGTTAAATAACAAATGAAAAACGCTATGACATGCTGGGAGAGAGACTGCAGAAGAAAGAAAAAAGCTTTATCTATAACAGCACTTTTTTTCTTGCTTTTTAACCTTGAGGCTCCACATTTTCATTTTGCACTGAGCCTCACAAATTATGTAGCTAGCTTTGGTTACAACTTGCTCCTTGCCTAAGCCAACCCATGCACAAGCTAGGCAGCTGATCCTGGACCCAATGGCTAGAGCCCAGTCTCACAAAAATGTTACTGTCTGTAAGTGCCCCGTGGTGACTCACAGCTCAAGACTGTATATTTCTCACTTGTCTGAATGCAAAGTAAAAGTGGCTATTTTTATAGAACAAAAACCCACGGAAAATATGGAATTCGGCCCATCTATATGCACTGCTGCACCTGAGACACTCAGCACACATAATAAATCTGTCTTTGGAAACTTGCTCCTTTACAGTTTTGACATAGATAAATGACAAGTATTAAATCTTAAGGGAAAAGAACCAGCTGCTGTAGTTGTTGAATTACTGAGACTGAAGCCTCCAGGCCTACTGATTTGAAATATCAGGCAGAAGCCTCCTGGAAAAGGGTATAGATGAGCTGGGAGAATGTCTCTGGTATTACCAACCCCCAGAAACTCAGGGCCACATCTAATATCTGAATCTGAACTTTGGAAGCCATTACCATAACCTTGGTCTTCGATCAGTAAGAGGACCTTTTTAGGGGGACGTATACCATGCTAAACCAATGGTTCAGAACTTGGATTGTCTAATGAAGTTTTTCTTTAGACAGAACAGATACCTGCTGAAAGAGCAAAGACTAGTAACAGACATATTTGTTCACTGTTTAGCATGATAGCATTGCTAGGAGTCAAGGGTGACAATAGGGATAATTCTAGAGTGCCAGAGTCAAACATAGCTAGGAGATGATGTGTCCTTTCACCATGGTGTTCCTCTGCCCCAGAGTGCAGCTCTTTGAGGGGGGGCTTGGAATCTTTGTTTTTACATCCCCTGGTGCCCCCGGCCCAGTGCCCCCCAACCCCCACCATACATTATCTGGCATGGAGTGATGGCTCAGGGCACTTTTCAAAAATTAAACTCGGCCAAGTGCAGTGGCTCACGCCTGTAATTCCAGCCCTTTGGGAGGCCAAGGCGGGTGGATCACGAGGTCAAGAGTTCTAGACCAGCCTGGCCAATATGGTGAAACCCCAGCTCTACTAAAAATACAAAAAATTAGCCGGGTGCAGTGATGCATGCCTGTAGTCCTAGTTACTCAGGAGGCTGAGGTGGGAGAATCACTTGAATCCCGGAGGCAGAGGTTGCAGTGAGCCGAGATTGTGCCACTGCACTTCAGCCTCGGTGACAGAGTGAGACTCCATCTCAAAAAAATAAATAAATAAATAAATCCAACTCCTTCCTTGTTTAGCAAGAAAACCGTGGCCCAGAGAATTTTGATGCTATCCTCAAAATCACACAGCTAACAAATAGTAATGCCGGGACCAGAACTGAGACCTCCTTACCCCGATGGGAGCTGATCTAGTCTATCACACTTGGAGAGAAAATTGGTGTCATTTTCTTTGAAGATTATATATAATCCATGTGGATAAAAAAGAATCTCATAGAATCTCAACAATGAGCTGCTGCCAAAATGTTGGCAGAATGAAAATGAGGAAGAGAACGGGGTCCAGGGCTGGGCCTAGCCAAGCAGGGGAAGGCTGAGAGTTGCTCAGACAAGGAAGCTGGCCTCTCAGCTCAGGGGGACCTGCTATGATCCCAACCAACACCCGAGGATGAGAGCTCTCTGCAGGAAGAGGACACCTACTTACAACATTGCTTAAGTGCTTCTTCTGAGGTGAGCACTCTTCTCCGAGATATATGTGGATTAATTCATTTCATCCTTATAACAAGCCTGTTAGAAGGGCACTATTATTAATTCCACTTGACTGAAACTGAGGAAAATCTGCCAGTGAGAGAGAGTCAGGCTTCAAGCCCGAGAGTCTGAACTCTCTCTTAGCCCTTGTTGCTCAGCTGCCTGTCTGGCCTGGGGAAGGGGAGTGCTCACTAGAAACAGGGGAGAGTCCTTCAGAAGAAGGAACGTCTGACTCCTCAGTGGCAGCAGGAGTACAGCGCCTGCTTTTGGAAAGGCCACTCCTGGGAGAGCCTCCCACCCACCCCGCCCCCTCCTGCTCTGTTCCTGGACTCCTCCTTTCCCTGGAGCCGCTGCCCAGACTCATCAGACTTGGGAGCTGGATGCAGATCCTTGCATACACCTCATTCCCTTGTCCTTCCAATGAAAAAGAGGCAGCATGGTGTGCTCCCAGAGCCCACAGCCCCTGGGCTTGGCTTCTCCCACTTACTGGCTGTGAACTTGGACAGCTCACTTAACACCCCCAGGCCTCAATCTCTTCATCCATAAACTGGACACCGGCAATGCTTCACAGGTGGCTGTAGTGAGTTACCATGCATGAAAGCATGTTGTAGATTGTTTAGTGTTAACCAACATTCAATCCCTTTCAGTTTATTTATAATGAGGATGAACTACTTGAGAGCTTGAGAGCATGGACTCTGGACCCAGACAGATAACAGGCAAGTTACTGTCTCAATTTCAGTTTCCATATCTGTCAAATGGGCATAATGTGCTGGTACCAGCTAGAGGGATGATGGAAGGCATATGCAAGATGATGCATGAAAAATAATAGTAAAACATTTATATGCCTTTAAATTAGTTAATATATAATAAGATCACTGAAAATCACCTGGCGTAGGTTGGTATTAATTCTTTTCAAACCAGGGAGAAAAAGATAATGCCTTGTAAAATACTTAGCTTTGTTTCTAGCACATGGTTTGTGCTCAATAAATACAGGCTACTAAGGTAATGTTGTCACTGGTGTTGTTATTGTTATCAGTAATAGTATGAACATAGAGGGGCTAGTGATTCCTATGCACATCGGGACTGAGCAGCACTGCCTTGGGACTCAGCAGGACTCTGCCTTTCTCGGGCTGGACTTTATGCTGAATTCCCCATAGTCTCAAACCTTGCAGGGCTTGTTTTATGAACCTACAATCTATGCCATTGCACAAGACCCTGTGTTCAGAAGGGGCTGTTCTCAAAAAGGCTCCATGCTTGGTTTAATGCTCTGCTATTGCTGTCTTGAAATTCTTATTTTTCAGTAAGAGGCCCCACATTTTCATTTTGCACTGAGCCTGGCAAATGATGTAGCCAGTCCTGCTGCCTGCTACCCTGGGACCCTCTAGGACTGGTGCCTAGAATCTACCTGGACCCTGCCACCTTCCCTCCCTCAGCCTGATTCCACTTCCTATATCCTGAACACAGACACCATCTTGACACTGACTGCAGCTCTGGCAACCTTGTGAACTGAGGTACAATTTGGCAGTCAGACCACAAGGATTTGTCCTCCCAGAAGCTAGACTTGCTAGAACCATATCTGAATTGGCATACCTTTTCTTTTCTTGTAGGAATCACCTTCTTAGCATTTAAATGTGCTAGAATTATGCACAGTATTTTTAACTTGCCTCATCCCATTAAATTCTTCCTATAGCTGATAAGGTATATATTATTTTTCTTGTTTTACAGAGAAGGAAACTCAAAAAGTTTAAATAGTATGCTTAAAATGAAATAACAAATCAGAAGTCACACCAGAATATAAACACATGTGTGTTCAAATCAACAGCCCTTGGGCTGTCCTATCTCATTGTACTCAGTGGTCTTTTTCGAGGTCTAAACTCAGTTCCCTCCCACCAGCAAACCTACCTGCTCAGGGACTGAGATCTCTGCACACTGTCCTCCCCACACCGTTTCTCTGGAGGTCCCTACTCTCCCAGGGTTAATGTAGGAGACATTCCACAGAAGCACACAAAGGCTCTATATATTAGGTCCTTGTGGCTGTGTGACAAAGAAGCCACAAACTTGGTGTCTTAAAACAAGAGAAATGTATTCTTTCACAGTTTCAGAGCCCAGAAGTCTGAAATCAATATCACTGCCCTGAAATTAAGGTGTTGGCAGGGTCTTGCTCTCCCCTGGAGTCTCTTCCTCCAGCTTCTAACAGCTGCTGGCATTCCTTGGCTTGTGGCCATATCACTCCCATCTTCAAAGTTTACGTCTTTATGTCTCTGTCTGTGCCATCTTCCTGTGGCCTTCTCTATGTGAGTGTCAAATCTACTCCTGCCCCCTTCCAATAAGGATCATGTGATTGCTCTCAGGTCCCACCTGGATAATCCACATGATCTCTCCACATCAAGATTCACCATCACATCTGCAAAGGCCCTTTTTAGCCACATCAAGTAATCACGGGTTCCAGGGATTAGGAGGTGAATATCTTTTGCGGGGGCGGGGAAGTTTTGTAGCCTACCAAAGTGGGCAGATATGCTAATAGCTGGGGGAGTTGGACAGAAAAAGAAAGGATTTCTCAGCCCTTTCAGAAGCATTCCTGAGCAGCCTCCAAGCAGCACCGCCTTCCCAAGAGAACTGGCTCCACTATACTTAGTCTGATCCTCTGAGGGAGGGACGGTTTGAGAAGAAAGAGGCAAGGAATCCCTGGATAAAGCCCTAAGGGCTAAAGAGCAAGAGACTGGATCTTCTAAGGAGAGCAGAATCGAAAGTTAAGCTGTCCTCAGGAGTTTCCGTATTCCTTTCTCACATGCTTTTTCCAGCTTTGCAGGTAAAATATGTGTAAAAACCATTGAATCTATTAAGAATTCTGCTCTGGGACCATTATGTTTTCAAATAGTGGCTAATAAACCCTCTTCCTCCCATTCTCCTTTGAGGCTATTATTCTTTCCCCCCCTCTCATTACTCAGCTGGAAACCTTCTGTTTCTGCTTCCCCTCCTTACGCCTAGATTATCCCTCATCCTTCCATGTTGGGAAAATCACTCCCAACCCAGGAAACCCTGAGGGGCAGCATTCAGTCACGCTCAAAAGCTAAAAAGTACAGTAACTATTTCCTGAAAGAAGAGGGGCAAGCATGCCTACAAAACAGATGCTCTTGGAAAAGGCAAAAACCTCTGAGGAAAAGCCTCAGCTCATACCTGAATCTGTGCAGGAGGAGGCTCCTCTGATTAGCCACACCTGGGCAGTGCCCCAGTTAGCTGGGGGCCGGGAGGGGTAGTTAAATTCAGGGCCTTTGATGGAACACAAAAGGAGGCACTGAAAACTGAGGCAAACTATGGAATGAACTTGTATATTATTTTATATATGCTCACACATCCAGAGTTGAGTATTACGCTGTGGCAGATGAGAGGTAAGGATTTAACCGCCAGCCCCTCCATATTAGACACTGGTGCAGCCTTAAATCAGGAGTGGCTGGGCAGGGTCTCATCTAATATTGCCCAGCTCTGTCGTGTGATGCCCTCCCATTTGTTTCACCTTTGTTTCTGGGTCGGGATAACCTGGTCTTCCACATCCTGGCACCAGGGTGGACATACTTCTTGCTCATATTTGTTTCTTCAAAGAGCAGACTTTGTCAGCTAAGCTCCTGTTGTTCTCACTAAACCTGACCCTATTAGCTACTGCACTAGTTTGTGCGGGAATTTTACCCTTTCCGTGTCTAGAATGTGTCAGTCAGAGTTGGACCAGAGAAGCTGAACTAGTAGGAGAGATAGAGAGAGGTGCAAGGCGGTGGGGGTAGCGATAGAGAGAGAGATTAACAGAGCTTTTAGAGGTAACTGACCTCTGCATTGTGGGAGCTGGTTAAATAGTCCAGGTAAGACCATCTCTGTGTCTGATGGTGGCACTTAAAGACCACAAGGCAGGCATCAGGAAGTGAGGATTATGAACAGGCTGGAATCCCACAGGCACAAGCTGGGACCTCACAAGGACAGGCTGGAACCTGCTATTCTTGTTGCCTCTGACCTTGGTGAAGAGGAAATCCTGCATAGACCAGACCCTCAACCCTGAGCTAAATACTCACACCTGGCCCAACTATTGCTTCACACCAAGGAGGTGAGTCAGCAGGTTAACAACAGTGTGCATGTGCTACATGATGCCTCCCTTTTGCCCCCGAAAAATCTTCAGAGGGTCTCCTAGTTCACCCACCTTAACCAGAAACACATGCAAAGGGAATCCTTGCATGTCAGCAAGCAAATTGACACGTTACAAAGCCAGCACAATGTCTTAGGTCAAATGTCCCAGAAAACAGCTATGAGATGGAGCTGCACATGCAGGAGATTTACTGGGGTGTGTTCTTGGGAGTGAGGGAAGGGGGGTGGGATGGAGGGAGAAGGTGAGCTGAGAGGCAGTTGCAACAGGAACTGATTCTGTATGGAGCTGGGATGGCTTTCAGGGCTGTCTGGAAGGAAGGCAAGGCTGCCTCGGGGAAGAGTGCATGACTTTGGGAGATAGGGGGCAATTTCCAAAGGGGCCTCAGCTGTGAGCTGTCAGCAGCCACTACTCCCAGCTGCTGGAGGAATGAGTGCCTCATTCCCAAAGCGGGGATCTGGACGTATATGACAGTATCCAATACAACCTGCTTCAACCTGCCTGTGATGAGTGTGGAACCTGCCTGTGATGAGTGTGGAAATTCTTTGCTGGAAGAGGGGTTTTTAGGCGGGTAGGAGGTGAATGATTCTCCCTGTTACTTGAAGTTCGTTTATTTGGTGGCTTTTTCCTAGTCCTCTGTTTCCAAATTTTTTCCCATCTACAATGGCTGGAGTAGAAATTTTCCACAGCTTCCCTGGTACATTTCTGTCCCCCTGCTTCATGCCTGCTACATATGATTACATGGATGTTCCTCCATACTTAGGCCTCCCTCAGAGAACCTGGATTTGGGGAATGTGGAATTCTAGCCAGTAGTATAAATTTTCTGAATTTCCTGCCAAGTGAGCTTGGAAAGCCAGGGCTGAGGCCACGCCTTCAGAAAGACTGCCTAAGAATCTCATTCCCTTTGGCCCACTTGGGGGTGAGGTGCGTCCGGCTCCACCCTCTAAGTCATGTTTTTAGTAACAGTGCAGATCCATAAGTGACAGAAAATACCAGGTTGCCATTTTCTCATTTCCCAGAGCCATGAAACCACCTCTTACACATTACTATTCTTAAACATCCTCAAAGTAAAATTATCCTTAGAATTTGAGAGTCATACATGCATAAAAGTGTGGACAAGTACAGAAAATAAGTCCATCCTTCCAGCGCCTTCTATGGCAGTGAATGGCACCAGTCTCCATCTAGATGTACAACCCAGAATCCGAGGAGTCTTCTCAGCACCTCCCTCTCCTGCAGCCCCCATATTACAAAAGACTGTCAATCCTCCCTCTTAAAGAACTCCCCAGTTCTCCCTCCCACTTCTCTCCTTCTCCACTGCTGCCTCCCCACCCTCAGACTGCCATGGCCCCTCCTCTGGGCCCCTGTAGTGGCCTCTAAATTTGTCTGCTGGCATCTTCTCCTACCCCCTTCCAATCTGTTCACCATTCCACAAATACAACAGAATAGTCTTTTTAAAATACAATTTTCATTTTGTATTTCCTGTCCTTAAATTCCTTCTCTGTCTTCCTACCTATTTCAGTCAGAATAAAAACTCAAATTTTAATGTGGTCCACAAGCCCCTACAACGTTCTTCAAGGTCCTGCAAGGCCCCAGGCCTCATATTGGCCGTGGCCGCAATTCACTGGCTGGGTTCCACCAGTCTGGCCTTCTCTCAGTGCCTTCTCTGAGCCTCCCTTCTGTCATTTTCACACCCTTGCCTACTTAACAGCTGCTGCGGTTTAGTGGCTACTCGTGCAGACTCTGCAGTCAGACTGACAGGCTTTGAATCTCCAGCTGTATAGTACCCTCCTCTTTTTTTTTTTTTTTTTAACTGTGTAGTCTTAGACACTTGGCAAAAGCTAACTGTATCTCAGTCTCCTCATCTGTGAAATGGAGGCAACAATAGAACCTTTAGCTAGACAAATAAATGACCCAACATTCACAGAGCACTTAGTGTGTGCTCAAAAATATTAGTTATGGTCATAACTCATCCTTCAGTTCTCAGCCCAAGCACTTCCTCAGGGAGGTCATCCTGGCAGGCCTTCTCTGAGCCAGGTCAGGGACCCCCCAGGTGTTCTCATAGCTTCCTGCCCCTTCCTTTCACAGCACATAGCATAGTGTGGTTCTGTCTGCCCTCTGCTCTAGGTCAGAAGCCCCTTCAGGGCAGAAACACTGCCTGTTTGCTTGGTACATCCCCAGAACCTGCCCCATTTCTCAAAATAAACATTCCCTTTTCTGGTGCAGTTGGGAGGGTGTGGGTACAGGGTATGGCACATGCTTTCTGTCACCATATATGGAGGTGGAAAGTTGGGAGGCAACAGAAGACATCCAAGATGTATCGTGGGGAGGCCTCCTCGTGGCTGACAAACACTGTAGGAATGGTCCGCCCAGTTCTAGGGAGCCCTGGGAGAGGCATTAAATCAGCCCCCAGAATGTCCCCCAGATTGCTGTGCAAATCCATCTGGTGCCTCCTCACCCAGCCTGCAGACTTCAGAGTGGGACCCCAGAATTGTATCAGTGTTCCACTCATGGCAGGCAGCCCTTGCCCACCTACAGTAACTCCCGGTCTCATGAAGACACACCTGGCACGTCCAGCCTGGCTACAGAGTTATGTTGTTTTGATTTCCACGTCTCCATTACAGAGCACATCCACCAAGCATCAACACTCCTCTGCATCTGAACTACAGAAGAGCTGCAGCGATGCCTCTGTTATAGACTGGGGGGACTGAATTCAAGTCACAGCATTGCCATTAATTCTCTGTGTGACCTTTATTGGTCATTTCAACTCCATGATTCATTTTACTTCTTTGTAAAATGAAACATTGAAACAGATGACTTAGCTCCAGTAGAGTACTAGGCTACCCCTCAGAGGACCTTCTCCCCAGGACCCACCACACTGATCTCAGTTCTCAGTACCATGGGATCCTACTCAGCACACACACGTGATCGGACTGAGGGTGGACCCCTCACCCAAGCTGGTTCTTCACTCACAGAGACAGTTCTGTGGGGCTGAGTATCATAGCTATAGGTTAGGAGAAGCCAGGGCCAGACTGGTGCCCATACCAGGCAGAACCTTGCAGTAGGGGAGGTTAACTACAGGCCCTAGGGAAGGAACTGGTCTACCAAGAGAAGACTAGAGCAGAGGCGGGCACATGGCACCAAACAAAGAGAAAGAAGTCACCTGATGACCTTCAGTCTCTGTGAAGCCATTTGTAATTCCTCTACAATTGGGTGTCTGGACATTCCCCTCTATCTTTTCACTTAAGGGGAGTTTAGATGGTTTCTATTCTCAGTAACCAAATGATTGCGGACTAAGGCATCTTCTCATATTGGATGTTAATTCAACAAAACCTCAACCAGTAAGAGTGCGATGATCATGACAGCTTTAACCTTCCCAAAGACCTTCTGTCTTCACCTACCTTGTTTTAAAGCCAAAGGCCCAGGAAAATTGATGCTGTAGGAAGGGTTTTCATTGTACAAAATGAGGAAACCAAGACCCTCATTTCCTCAAGAGAGGAAAACAGACTTAGTCAAAGCCACTCAGTGAGTTAGTGACAGTCAAGGTGAAAGCAAAGCTCTGCCTGCTCATTCCAGATCACATCTCCTGCTGTGCATCAGGGCCTCCTCTTTACCCTGGGTCCACTCTTCCCCTGGCCAGGGCTGTTACAAAGTCAGAGCTGTCTGCGGACTTCTGCATGGAACAGGATTTGTCCCTGGTCTGTTATATGTTCTGGAGAGTAACAAGATGGAGACCATGGAGATGCTGGTGTTGGGGACTTGGAGGTGGGCACCACGTGCAAGGGAAAGTTTTGCAGACACTGAACTGCAAAACAAGACGATAGCCACACAGGCCAGAGAGCTCAGCTCTGCCTCCAGGCATGGCCTGGGGAAACACCCACAGGTGAGGGGATGCCTCCCTGATGTGGAAATGGGGATTCACATTGACCAACCTGAGACTGCTGCACTGGACTGCAGTCGCAGGAGATCCCCCCAGGACTACGGGCTGCACTGGAGAGAGGAGCCCAGCTGGGAAATCACCAGAAACCCCCACCTGAAAATCATAGAGCCTGGAGATGGTGGTGAGGCGATTTCTTAGTAATTATCCAAAGACCTTTTGTTCTATTAAATATAACCTCAAGAGAAAAATAAAAGATAGAACTTTTTAAAGATGCCATTCCTATGAACAAAAAGTCATGTATTTGGAACAGATACAGATACACTGCAATAAAACATATCATTTTGAACCACTGTTATCTCTGTAGTCTCACTATCAGGCACAGGCATGGCCCAGAGCAGGTTCTTTACAGAAACAAATGAGTGCTTCTCTGAGCCTAGAACTAGTTTAACTTTAAACACTCCTATTATCCCATTTTATAGATGAGAAACTGAGGCTTTACAATCTGAGATCACACAGTTAATACATGTAGTCTGCAGCCAGGCTCCAGAAGCCTTGGCTTAAGTTTCAGGCTATATTTGATGGTCTCTTATCTTTGAACAGGACTAATGTAGGATGTGTAAGCTGGCAGAAGTCTGTAGAATTTCCTGAGGCCAGAGGATCTTGAAGGGACCTGGCATCTAACCATACAGCATACAAATACAAACCTTGTAAAGATGTTTGTCTTGTCCACTCTTGCTGAGGGGCCTGAAACATGTTTTTCACCAGAGTCTGGACCTTTTCTGTTTGTTTGTTTGTTTTTGGCTGTCCTGTGTATGAAAGAGCAAGGGACAGAGTCAGGGACACCTGGATCATATTCTGGGTGCAGGTCTCTTCCCTTCTCTGGACTTCAGGTTCCCGCCCCCACACCCGCCCCCGACCTTAAGATACAGGTAGATGAGATGGCCTTTCCTGTCTCCTCTCACAGTCTCTATTTTCAAATGACTCTCATGGTTCATCTAAATTCTACCCACAGAGAAGCTTATTTAAGCTTCAGGTTGAATATTTCAGCAGCTGGCACATGGTAGGCCCTATTAAATGTCCAGAGTGATTTAAGTGATGCCTCGGGCGTCTAGAATTTCTCACCATATCTGTGTCCATTCCTATAATTTCCTCACACTCAATGAGCCACGTGGACTGTTGTAAAGCCTATGGTTTATGAAAAATAGTTCAGGGCTCAAATCCCAACCAGGGGGGCACAAAATCCCTGGGAGGAAGAGCCCGGAATGTCACTGAGGCTGGCAAAGAGACAGTGTGAAATAAAACTAGACCAACCTCACTCATAAATATAAATGTGCAAATTCTAGACAAAATGCCAGGAAATTGAATTCAACAGTATATTAAAAGAATAATTTACCATAGCCAAATAGGGTTTACTGAAGAATGCAAAGCTGTTTTAATATTAGTAAATCTGTTTATAGAACATACCAATGGGTCAAATAAGAGAAACCATATGATTATCTCAAGAGGAGAAGGAAAATCACTTATGAAGATTCAAAATCAATTCCTAAAGCGAACTTTCTTTAAAATACTAGAACTAAATGGTACAAGTGGACAGTGATGGGAATGTTTTTAGTGGGAGGGCATTCTGCATCTGAAGGTTTTCCAATGTTTGGGAAATTCCCTGCTTTCTGAGTTTGGGTGGGAGGCAGAGCCATCTTTCACTGTAGAAATGGAAGAAAGGCCAGGTGCTCCCTGTTCTGGGTATATGCCCCCTCCTTGCGGCAACAGTGAGGCATTTAGCGTAAGCTCAGATTGGGGAGCAAAAAAGCCAAGCAGCAGAGAATCTTTTTTGGCAGTTCCAGTAATAGCAGCAACATCTGTTTCCAGGGACACAGTGATAGAAGCATAAGTAGCTGTATCCGGGCTCTGGGGAGCCGCAGAGTTGGTGTTTCAAGATGTGGCATCCCATGGTCAAAGATGGCGGCAGCCATTCCCCTGTATTCCACGTCATGACCTGCACTGTGGTGCCAGCTGCCCAGGAACCCTTTGTTCCTGACTTCCTGGTGATTCTCTGAACCATCCAGAATCCTGCCAATAAATTTATTTTTTGCTTAAATCAGCCAGAATCAGTTTCTGTTGCTGGCAACTAAGAAATCTTAAAGACGCAGAAGGTTATTTCTTTAACATAATAAAGAATGTCTTATTTTTCAAAACCTGTGGCCAGAAAAAATACATAAATAATGTCATTCCTATTAAAACAAACAACAAAACAATAATTTTTGTTGACTGCATATCTCTTTTTTAAAAGTCAGGTTTACTGAGGTCCAATTTGCACACAATAAAATTTATTCACTTAAACTGAACAATTTGATAATTTCAGCAAATAAATGCAGTCATTGAAGCACTACGATATTCAATACATAGAGTATCCATCACCCCAAAAATTTCTCGCAAGCTCCTTTATAGTTAATGTCCTCTTCCACCCCAGCTCTGGAAACCACTGATCTGATTTCTCTCTATATAATTTGGCCTCCTCCAGAATGCCATATAAATAAAATCAGATGGCAGCCTTCTGAGTCCTGCTTCTTTCACTCAGCAAACTGTGTTTTGAGATTCATCCATGTTGTTGCATGAATGACATTTCATTGTATTAATGTTGTAAAATTTGTTTATTCCGTGATTGATGAATATTTGTATTGTTTTCAGTTTGGGATTAGTATCAATAAATCTGCTATAAACATTTCTGTATAGATTTTTGTATAAACACAAATTTTTTTCTTGGGTAAATATCTAAAAGTAGGAATGCTGGGTCATATTAAACAAATGTTTAACTTTATAAAAAACTGTCAAATTATTTTCCAAAGTGGCTGTGCTGTTCTGCATTCCCACCAACACTTTCTGTGAGTTACAGTTGTTCTGAATCCTCACCAGCACTTGCTATTATCAGTTTTTAAATTTTAACCATCTAGTGGATGTATAGTGATATCTTGGTTTGACTTTAATTTTTATTTTTCTAATAATTGATGATTTTGAGCATCTTCTCATGTGTCTACTTCCCACCAATACATCTTTTTTTGGTGAAGTATATGTTTAAACTGTTCACTTATTTATTTATTTGGCTATTTGTCTTCCTTTTACTGAGTCGTAAGGATTCCTTATATATCCTGAATATAAGTTCTTTGTCAAATTTGTGTTTTGAAAATAGTTTCTTCCAGTCTGTGGCTTGTCTTTTCATTTTCTTAAGAGTGTCTTTCAAAAAGCCAAAGTTTCCATTTTGATAAAATTCAATTTATCAATGTTTCAGTTTCATTCAATTTATCATTCTTTCATGATTTTTGCTTTTTCTGTCATATCTAAAAAACATGTTACCGAACCCAAGGACACAAAGATTTTTTTATCTTACACTTTCTTGTAAAAGCTTTATAGTTTTAGCGCCCACGTTTAGTCTATGATTCATTTTAAGTTAATTTTTTTACATAGAATGAGAAAAGTGTCAATGTTCATTTTGTTTGCATAGGAATGTAAAAATTTTCCAGAACATTATTGTTATTTAACATCATTATAGAAGTTCTGGTTGGAATAATGAGATACAAAACATAAGTAAGATGTATAGTTATTGGAAAGGAAGAGAAAAACTATCATTATTTATAGCAATATGGTTTTGTATCCAAGAAGCTCAAGAGAATCTACTGAAAACACATAGAATTAATAAGAATTCAAGAAGATGATTGATTACAGAATAAACATGCAAAAATCAATAACTTTTTAGTATACTAACAGTAATTATTTAAAGAATATAAGAGAAAAGAATCCCATGCACAATAACAGTGAAGACTTAAATGCCTGTAAGAGAAAATAAAAGAGAAAGAGAAAGAAAGTGCAAGGCCTAGATAATGAAAACTAGGACATTTTGTTGAGGACATAAAATAAGTTAACTAAATATAAATGTGTCAATATCTTATATGCAAAAACTCAATTATATAAAGATGTTAATTTTCCCAAATGAACTTATAATATTGGAATTTTCTGGGGAACATGACAAAATGATTCTAAACTTCATCTGGAAGTATGAACAGGAAAGAATCACTGAAAAAGTGCATTGAAGAGCAGCAAGGGGGACCAGATATGAAAAGTATTTTATAAAGATATCATAATGAAAATATTGTGTTAACGACCCAAAATCAAATAGATGAATCAATATGCTAGAATGGCTAAATTAGTCTGAATCAGAACATGATATGTATGAAAACTTTATATATGATGACTGAAACATCACTAACCAGTTAGGATCAGGATTTATTGCAGGGTAGCAAGAATGGAAGAAAGGAGACCAGTTCACAGGCTATCAGAATAGTCCAAGAGAAATATAACGGCAGAGAACTTCTCCGGGTTCCTAACCCAAAGCTGTTCCATGGCCCTCAGGCAAGTAGAACCACCCTCTGGGGAGCCGGACATCCCAGGCTGGTGGGCAGGTGTGCAGAGGGGATGGAGCACATCCAGGGCCCTCAACAACAAAGTTGAAATCTATCCCAGCTGGCAAAGGAAAAAGACATAAAGGGCCTTTGGCCATTTCCACAGATGGAGCAACAAAGGGTGAATTGGAGCTGAGAGGTAATATGTTGATAACTGACACAGGATGCAAGTGCCAAACCACACTTCCCAAACACGTTCAGTTCTGAACACATCTGCTAACCTCCCAATGGCCAAAGCAAGTCACCTAAACAGGTTCACAATCAGTTGGGTTGGAAAGTATGGTCTGCAGAGAGATGGGGAGGAGGATGAGTATCTGGCAAACAATAATCTCAGTGATCACAGAAATAGTACTAGTGGAATGTGATGTGCCAGTGTGTTGAAAGGGAAGGTAAAGAATTGGGAGGATGCTATAGCTTGGATGTTTGTCCCCTAAACCTCATGTTGAAATTGAATCCCCAATGTTAGAGGTGGGGGCTAATGGGTGGAGTGTGAGTCCTGGGGGCAGATCCCTCATGAATAGCTTGGTGCTGCCCTAGCATTAATGAATGAATTCTCTATTAGTTCCTGGCTTGTGAAAAAGAGCCTGACACTGGCTCTCTCTCTTGCTTCCTCTTTTGCCATGTGATCTCTGCACAGGCTGGCTCCACTTCACCTTCCATCACCACTGGAAGCAGCCTTAAGCCCTCACCAGAAGTAGATGCTGGCGCCATGCTTCCTGTACAGCCTGCAGAGCCATGAGCCAAAGAAACCCTTTTTCTTCATAAATTACCCAGCCTCAGGTGTTCCTTTATAGTAATACTAAACAGAATAAGACAAATGTGTTTTAGAGTTGAGATACAAGCAAGCCCCTGGGTGGATGACAATGCTATTTACTAATGTTGGAAGGACTGGAGGATGAACAGGTTTGCTGGGTAAATCAAAAGCTTTGTTTTGGATTTGTTAAACATTAACATCTAGGAGAATATATCAAATAGGCAGTAGACATGAGTCTGACTCAAAGGCCATGTCTAGAAACATAAGCATGATAATCACCAGCCTACAGAAAGTGTTTTATGCCATGGATCTGCTCAAGGTCACCTGGGGAAAGAGTATAGCTAGAGCATCAGAACTTTCCAAAAATAGAGCCCTGGGCACTTCAATATTTCCATAACAGATCAGGGAGAAGGATTCCTAAGTGTTGTGGAAGAGTACCAGGAGAGTGTGGTGTGACTGGAGCCAAGAGAAAAGGGTTTGAAAGAGGAAGGAGTGCCAAACTGAGTGCATCACTGCTGGGAATTTGCATAAGATGAGAACAGAGACGGGGCTGTTGGTGACCCTGGCAAAAGCATCATAGGAGACCAACTCTACAAAGCACTGTGCTAGGTGCTAGAGATAAAGAGAGGAGGAAGATACATTTCTTGCCCTTTAGGAAATAGCAGTCTGGTGAGGAAGGCAGACATGTGAATAAATCATTGCAATACAGTGTGATAAATCTTGTAATAGAAAAATGTTTTCCTAAATGTGTTCCACTAAACACTATTTGAGGGAGATGTTAATCAGAGCTCTAGAAACAAAGTGTCCCAAGGCCAAATAAACTTAGCAAGTGCCACAGACTAATCCCCACTTCAGAAGACTCCCAGGACACACTAATATTTTAAAGGTTCTGAGAAATTCTGGAGTAGAAATGTATGACTAACTTTGTTTCATGGTTAAATAAGAAAAGATTTAAGTGGAAGATTTTATGTTTTGGCATATCAGTTAACATCCTCCAGACAAGAACAGTTTTTTTCTGAACTCCAGTTTGGGAAGCACTTAAATAATGTATTAATGGGTTGGGGGATCCCTGGGGGCAGCTCTATATTTTTGCTTGGAGAAATCAGAAGCAGTTACCTGGTAGGAGAAGCTGTTGGAGTCAGCAGCCTGCCTAGGGCTGAAACCTGTTCCTCCCAGATCAAGAGTCCAGGAACTTTATGATGACTTTCTAATGAGTCGAATGTCCTGTAATACCACATGTGGGCCACATGACCGAGCTGATAGACAAGCAGGAAACACCCACCCTCTAATGCATGTGGCACTGCTGCCAAGAGGGAGATGGAAGGAATACCAGAAGACAGGAGGAGAGACGAAGGGAGAATAAAGCTCTTTCCAAATCCAAGGAGGCAAGACCCTGAAGGAAACTGGAAGGAAGCCTCTTTGTAATGATGTGTAAGACTTGCTTTGTTAACATCCTCAGAACAGAAGGAAAAGATGTGGCTTCTCTCCAAAACATTTTCATCACCAGAAAGTCTGGCGGCAAAATCTATAGAAGTTGCAAGTCTCTTTAATGCAGAAGGCTACACAATGCTTTGGAAAACAAATAAAATACAGATTATTAGGTCTGCAAGCACCCTGAGAGCTCACAGGGCCTAGAGGAATCAGCTGAGGGCCAGAAAGAATAAGTAACTTGCTCGGGTCTCCTCACCAACAGGACTGGAGCTGGGACTGAGAGCTATCATGCTGCAGGGCCAACTGCAGAGCTCTTGGTGCTATGTGCTGGGCTCAGGAATCCAACATGTTGTCCCTTGGGATCTTCTCTGCACACCCAGGTCTTGTCTGGCACCCCCAGGAGTTATGGAGAAGCAACATCAGTTCCATGGTAGAAGCAGCCACAACTGAGAGAGAAATAAAAATACTGAAGCTGGCAGGGTGGTCTAAGGGGCAGACTCTCTCACCCCAGGAATGAAGGAGCTGGGTTTCCCCTCCATGTGCCCTGGATCCTGGGGCCCAGCATCACGGAGAATGGGAACAACTGCCCCAGGACCCTCAGTGACCCTGTACCACAAGACACAGTGGCTGAGCTCATAAACCTGCATTCCCTGGACAACCACTCACATGTTGCAGCCAAGTTGAGAGGTGTGGCTTCTCATTAATTTGCCTATTTCCCCAGAGGTAGAAAAATTAGGGAAAATTAAGTCACCAGTTGAATCCTCAGCAGTTTCAGGTCTTCTTCAATTTTTCCCTGACAACTAAGGCACTAGAGGCAGCAGAGACCCCATTAATACTTCACTGCACAAACGCATGCTGCTAAACAAAAATCAATTTGTTAGTCCATTCACAGGTGTTTTCAGAAGGGTCATCCTCAGGCAGGTAGGGAGTACAAAGAGAGTGAGGCAGTGGGGTTCACACTCATACCTACTAGTGGGGAATAAGAGAAAGACCCCTTCCTGGCAGAACAGGGGCATGATGGTGAGGAGCCTGCCAGGAGGTTGAGAGGTGCAAGTCACAATGTCCAGAGGCCGTGGTAAGCCCAGGCATGGCTGGAACAGATGCCAGAACCTGGTGGGCTGTGGCAATGGGAGTCCAGAGAGTAGAAGGCACTCCAGGAAGATGGTTCTGGTTGAGGGTGAGGACCTAGAGTTGAGCACAGGGAGAGTGAGGCAGAAGTCTCGACTTTTGGGCTGAGATAACATGGTGAGGGTAGGAATGTGAGAGTAGTTTTTTGGGTGGTGGTGTTGTTGTTTTTCCTCAGTGACTCAACCTTGAGAAAATTGTCAAATAACCCTTTGTCTTAATCAATGTTGGAGAAGCCAGGTCTGCCCTTAAAGTTTCAGTAGTTCTAGCTGTGGGAAATGAGAGCCACCAGGGCATAGGAATTGAAGCCCCTGGATATAAGGGGACCCCAGGGGAACTATCCTACCTTCTCTTCATTGGTCTTCTGACATTTTGGAAGACTTCTGCTGAACACAGGATCTGTGCTTTAAAGGGTCTTATAAGTCACCATCTCGGTGTGAAGGAATAAAAGAACATTCTATTTGAAGCTGTTTGCTTTGCAAAGAATCAAATTGCTCTCTGACTGGCTAAAGAACAGAGATGAAGGTTATCACAATGACACAGAAAGACCTTATATGAAAAGGGGCAGGGTAGGAAGCATAGCCAGTCCCTGCAGGGTTTGCACCTAGTCATCTCAGTCTCTTAAAGGCCATAGGGGCTCTCTAATTCTATTTCTACTTCATGCTTCTCTTGATCACTCAGCTTCCTCTGCTTACAAATATTGTACACAGCTCTCTAATGGGATGGCTGACCTCATCCTGACTCTAGATCATTCCTAGTCAAAAGAACCTACCATCAATTGGCTACAGGCCTGTGTCACTACATCCAAATTCTTCAGAACCTGATTGATGATTGGCAAGTCAGTGGGTCACTGGCAAATGGCAAGTCAATAGGTCATTACTCAATAGGTCATTAACCAGAAATTAGATTAACCATTTACCAACTATTGTCAAGGAGGGGCTGTTCATGTAATACGTGGACTGTCCTTACAGGGGATGCGTGCAGGACATATATTGAAACACAAATAGCATAGAATTGGATAGATGCTTACCATCAGAAATGCAGGCTTATTGCAAGAATTTATATCAAAACACATATGGTCAGCCTGAGTAATGACGCCCCCACCCCCTGCCAAAGTCTTCCACATCCTAATTCAGAAGCTGTTGATGCAGGATTTTCCTCTTGGTCACTTTGCAAGCCAGGACCTCCAGCTGGCAATGCCCCACCTAGGCCTCACTCAGCCACACTATCTGCTGCAGGAGATGGCTCACCCACTCAGCCCACACAGGTAGAGTCTGGCTTGCACACCAGTTCCTGAGTTCTTGTCCTGTATTGAAGAAGAATGAGGATGCGCTGACAATCGAAGAGCGAGCAAGACGGGGAGATGTATTGAGTGATGAAACAGCTTTCAGTGGAAAGGGGACATAGGATGGTCTCCCTACCCAAAGGCAGGAAAGTCTCCTTAATATGGCTGAGTCGGGGGCTTCTTATGGGCTCAGAATGGGGAAGGGGCAAGCCATAGGTAGTCTTGGAAAAGGCAACATTCGATTGGTTAAAAGGCATTATTCAGAAAGAATCTCTCAGGAAAGGGCAGGCAAACAGGAACAGAAGTTCTTACTGGGGGCCACAGGTTTCATCTGAGACCAGCAGCTCAGTCTTCTAGCCTTCAGGCTGTTTTTGGCTTGAAAGTGGGGTTTCATCAGGGACCTGCTTCTATCAGCCTAGGCATTTGGCTGCCTCTTGTCGCTATCACTATGAATATGTTACCTTATATGGCAAAAGGGACTTTGCTGATGTGATTAGGATCTTGAAATGGGGAGAGTCTCCTGTTATCCTGATGGACTCAATGTAATCACAGGATCCTTTCAAGGAGGAGGCAGGGTCAAAGACAATAATAGATGTGACCACAGAAACAAGAAGGTGGTGATGGAAGCAAGAGGTTGGAGTGACGTGAGGAAAGGGTCACAGGCTAAGGAACACAGGGGTCTTCTAGAAGCTGAAAAAGGCAGGGAACTAGATTGTCCTCCAAAGCCTCCAGAATGACAGCAGCCCCACAGACACCTTGATTTTAGACTTCTGACCCCTAAAACAGTAAGATAATGCATTAGTGTTGTTTTCAGCCACTAAGTCTGTGGCCATGTGTTTCAGCAGCAATAGGAAGCTATTACAGCTGGAACATGGGATACTATCATCCTAACTGTCCGGGGCTTCTCACAGGGAACCAGAACTATAGTTCATATTCATTCAGGAAGCAACTTGAATTCAAGCAAACCCTGCTCCATTGTGTATACCTTGCATTTTCTCTTTCCAAAAGTGAGGATTTGATTGACTAGGTTCATTGCTATGCAGTACAGATCATTCTTACTGAATAGTCAGGCTAATAGGTTTCACATCAATACACCTCAGTGGGGATTGGCTTCCCTCTTGTCCAATACAAAGGGCCTGATCCAATCAGCCATGTCCAGGGCAGCAAGGTGGCAGCCAGTTAGCAACCGTCATAACCCACAAACACACACACACAAAGCACAAAACTTTACAAGGAAGAATGAGTTTAAGCTATCTGTGGGAGTCACCTGAGGATACCACCCACAACCAGTAGGGTTTAACATGCAGAAGTTTAGCAAACAATCTTGAGGTTTTAAGAGAATGGCCCCTTACTGACCTCCTTATACTAACCTTGATGCTGCAGTGGTAATGAGTTAAAATTGTGAGAAGCTATGAACTCAAGGCCTGGGGTCCCTTTCTTTGGGCCCTGTGATCACGGCCCTACTGGATCCTAATCCCACAGCTACAGGTAGTCATCTTCCATAGGTCAAAAGCAACCACTCCTCCAGCATCTCCTGTGGTGCCCTTGCCCCTGCACATTGGCTTGAAGGAGGGCACAGGATTGCTGCTTGACCAGGAATAATATTTTTAGTAGTTTAAAGAAAATAAAGAGAATCTGTTAAAGGCAGTTTCAGGTTCTGGGCATGAAAAGAGATATAGCGCTTGAGCTTCTGGAAATCAGGAGGGCTTAAAAAGTCAAAGAGATATTTGAATGACTGCCTTTGGGACTGGAAGAAACCCAAACAATTAGAGGCATGAAGGTATAGCACTCAGGGTTTGATAGGTGGTGGTGCATCCCTAATATGAGGTCTCTGGGCTCACTGGAGCCTGACCTCATTTTCAATTGCTGAAAAAAATGCACACGATAAGCTCAGTCTGAAGATGCTTTGACAATTGTTTGAATCAGCCATTTTCCTAGAGGGTTTTGTTTTATTTATAATTATTATTTTTATTTATTTGTGTTTTTCTCTTATGATAGGCTACCTTTTGTTTAAACAATTGGGCATCCCAGACCAGATTATCTAGAAATAACCTGGTGCTTTTCTGTGGTATTATTTAAAGGCAAGCATATTTTTAACTCAATTTATCTTTTGTACACTCAATGACTTGTCTCAAAACAGCTCCATCAACTTTCTTAACCTGAATCCTTGTTCAAGTTTCCTAGTCCCTTTCATTAAATTAAAACTTTTAAAGAATTTTAATTAAAGCCTTATTTGAAAAGATCATACATATCTCATGATTCCTATTAAAAATTAAGTAACTGAAATGCACACATATAAAAATATGTGTATATAACATTATATATTATTATATACATAATATGCCAGAAGGCAGAATTTATCTTCCATGGACTAACTTTTTGTCAGAAAAAAAAAAATGATAATCTGGTTTCTGGCATAGGCATGTGCAGCCCCCCAGCCCCATACAGGATCCCTGGGGTAGAGTCACGGACAATTTCATCTCACATCTCTCTGAGGAATGACAGATCAGCTCTGTGGCACATGGTCCCCCTCCTGCAAGGTCTGGCCTCCTCATGATGCTAAGGTCCACTGGGAAGATTCCAGAGTGTGAGTGACTTGGGGGAGAACCGTAGGAAGTCTACAGAAGGTTGGGTAGGAAGAGACCTCAGCACACCAGGCTGCAGCTGAGACAAGGCAGGGCTCCCTGGGCAGCTCTATCTCCTCCATCTCTATGTAGATCATTTTTCTGCCCCTTGTTTGGTGCACACTCCTGCCAACAGGATCTTGGAGGCAAGCTGGGTAAAGATTAGGCTGCCATGAGAACTGAAGCTGGTGCTCTATGGCACATGTTTGGGAGAGCCCAGGATCTCCACCTCACACCCAAGCCCTGCTCACCAGCTGAGGGCAGCTCTGTGATGTGTGATGTCAGTGTTTCTGGGCCAGGGATGGTGTGCTGAGCAGAGCTGCCATGGGCACCCACCCCTACACCTGGACATGTCATGCCTACAAACACAGGACCTGGAGAAACCACGAGCCATTCTCAATCCACCTTGGAGCCCTAACTACCACTGAGAGACTTTGCTGGGACCCCAAATCATCTGGCTTTAAGGAGCTGTCAGGAAACCATACGAAGGGCTTAGGTGGCAACTAAGGGATAAATGGCTAATCACAGTTTAAGTGGTGCCCACTTTCTCTCTGCCCCAGGGTATTAACTTCAAAAATCAAAAGAATGGAGGGGTGCTAATGTTGGGGGCAGGGAGAGAGCCCTGCCCAGTTTCCCCTTAAACGAGAAGGCATCCAGAACCTCATCCAAGGTTTCCATGGCACCGAGAGCCCAGGGGTGGTGGACGAGGAGGCATTCAGTCCAGCACGCACGGCTTCCATGGCACCAAGAGCCCAGAGATGGTGGTTTCAGTGTCTGGTGGAGGAACGTTGCCTTTATGCACCTTCCAGCAGGGGGCTCCGGGAGTTTCATGCTGTAGAGTAGGGGGGTCAAGGCCCTGTTTTATCTCTGCAGTTGAAACAGTCACAGATGTCTATGTGCTATTTTCAAAATTTTGAAGTTCCTCGTGGAAACTGCGCATGTTTTTCTCAATAACCACTCCACTACCACTGCCAAACTAAATGAAGCAACAAGCTTCAATTTATCTCAATTCAATATTTATACCAACTCTGATTATCTCTTATGGATCAGAAGCTCTGATTGGCAGTTACATATGGTTTTGCTGATAAAACTGTGAAAACAAATTTATTATTATCTGCAAATGAAGGGTATATGACAGATAGGATTTTCCAGAGCATGAAGTTTGAAATAACACAAAAGATATCCCTCGTGATGGGAAACCTGAGAACTCTAAAATAAGAACACTAGGGGCAGGGGCACGAGGTCAAGAAAAGTTGTTGGACTGGATTGTATTTGTCAAAGAGAAAAGCCATAGAGCAAAGTAGAAATGTCGGGATGCAGACGAGGAGAACTCCCGGCCATGGCCTTGCTATGTGACGGTGGCCAAGTGCCTTGCCTTGGATCTTTCACCCCTGGACACTGGAGGGGTTGGACTTGCCTGATTCACTCTCTTGGGGTCAGAGCCATGGACCCAGCCCCAGAGAGGGGGTTAGGGAATATGGTGCACACAGGCCTGGCTAAGCTGGGCCTCAGGACAGGACTTGTAGCAGGAAGGATCCCACGTTGTTGACCCAAGACAGCAGATAGGAGTTGTTGCAGGTCCCTCTTCCGGAAGCACCTCTGAAACGGAAAAGGTGTGTGCAGTGTTTATCAGGAAGTGCTCTCAGGCTCCACGCCCGTGGGAGTAGGCAGGGGCGTAGGATGGGACAGAAGGAGCAGCTGAACGGTGGTGTAGAAGCAGCGAAGACCTCCGCAATCCTGCAGGGAAGCTTGGGAGCTGGGATGGCCCTGCAGAGATACACTGAGGTAGGGCGAGGACCCCGGCCTTCTAATCCCCTGCACTGACTCGACATTGGATGCACAGCCCCTGGGAAGGGGATGTGACGGGTGAGGTGGCTCTTGGCATCTGAGGGCAATCCCTAAAGACAGACTCAGCTGAGAGCTGTCAGCAACCTGAGGACTGTCTCATCTTGGACGGGTGGGGACCCCAGGGAAACCTGGGCAGCGTACCTCACGTCCTCTGCAGGCACAGTGCTGCCACTACAGCCAACCATCTGGAGGGGAGAATTCAGGTGAGAAAGGCCCAGGGAGGAAGCTGAGGGAGACTCCAGGCCCCACTGAGAAGGCAGCGCACAGCCAGCAAGGCGGACTCACCTAGCTGGGTCCTGCCTGCAGACATCTTAGTCGGCATCTGCGGCCCTGGCGTCAACCAGTAGGAAACTGATTAGGACCCAACCAGGGTCAGCCAGGCTCCACCACACTAAGGTTCTGGGCTCTCCCAGTATCTCTGAGGACTGAGTGAGGCCCCAGCCTGGGCAGAGGAGACCTCTGAGGTAGTGCAAATAGTTTTCTATGAAGCTCGCCTTCTGCTGCTCTTCCACCCATTGTTCACCAGTCCTTGCTACTTCCTTGTCCTGGGCATCAGCTAGCCTGGAACCCATCAAGGAGGTCAGAAAGGAGTCAGGATCTGAAGGATGGGGAGGTCAACCAATAGTCAGAAGCCTAGGCAGGCCTGGCACAGTGGCTCCCGCCTGTAATCCCAGCACTTTGCGAGGAGGAGGCAGGAGGATCCCTTCAGTATAGGAGATTGAGACCATTCTAGACAACATGGCAACACCTTGTCTCTACAAAAAATACAAAAATTAGTTGGGCATGGTGGTATCAACCTGTAGTCCCAGCTACTCAGGAGGCTGAGGTGGGAGGATCCCCTGAGCCTGGGAGGTCGAGGCTACAGTGGTTCATGATCATGTTACTGCACTCCAGCCTGGGTGACAGAGTGAGACTCTGTCTCAAAAAAAAAAAAAAAAGACGACAACATCTAGGCAACAGTATGGTACACTGCAGAGACAGTGAGATTTGGCGTCAGACAGACCTGCCTTCAATTCTCACCTCTGCCACTTTTGGACTGTGTGACTTTAAGCAAATGGCTATACCTCTCTGAGCCCCATGCTGCCCGTTAATCCTAGCACCTACCTCTCAGTACTTTATTAAGTCTCCAGGATTATTCCAGCTGCTATTTTACCACTGCCTCTGACTTCTTTTGAACTCTGACCACTGGCTTTTATTTAGGATTATGACACACGTCGTTAGCTCTAGGATTCCTCGCTGAGCCCCAAGTCTAATTGTTTACAGGCATTCTATGTCTAACTGCATCCCACCTCTCTGCTTCTCCTTAAGGCTGATCCCCACTTTGCTATCAGCTGTTCCATCTCAGCATCTCTTACCCTTTTCTTCTCAGCCTGATGGCTACTGAATCCCAGTGTGAGTCCTGGCAGAAGAAATCTGCAAACCCTAGTCAGATGTGTTTCAGCTTTGCAGTGGATGGTAGGGCCACCCTCCCACTGGGGTCAGGTCAGAGGACATGACTCTTTAACATTACTGAAATTAGAAGTTTCTTGAATACAAGATGAAGGAAGAGGTCAATTATCATGTAGTAAGTCACACATTTAAAACAGATTTTGGCTACTACATTTTCTTGGGAATGGGTAGAGAAAAAAGCTCCCCTTTCTCTGTTTAAAGAAATCAAAACTTTAGAGGGCTCTAGGAGGAAAAAAGAGAATCTTCACATGAGAAATAGAATATTGCGAACCCTTATTAAGATAAGTTTCTTGCTCAAAGATTGAAAGACTCAGTGCCTTTGGAGTTTAGCTCTGGTTGAGGGAGGGGCGGGATGAAGTAAAAAATGTCTCAGAGGTTATGGCTAAGAGGTCATGGCTTTGGAGAGAGAAGTATTGGGACATGTGTGTGGGAAAAGAGGTTTCGGAATGTGATGGGCAACCTCCAGAATGGCCCCAGTGGTGCCCCATCCTGGTGTTCACATTCTTATAAAATACCCTCTACCTTGAGTGAGGGATGCTGATGAATAATGATGGGATATCACTTCCAATATTAGGTTACAAAAAGACTCTGGTTTCCATCTTGCTCACTTGGAGGGAAGCCAAGCTGCCATGCTGTAAGCTGCCCTATGGAGGGACCCACATGGCAAAGAATGGAGAATGGACCCAGCCAGCCAAGAACCCTCAGCCTACCATCCCGTGAGGAACATGCCAACAGCCATGTGAGTGAGCTTGGAAGTGGATCCTTCTCCAGTAGAACCATCAGGTGAAACTATAGCCCCAGCCAAGATGGGAGCTCTTTCAGAAGAAAGGAAGTATTAAGCCAGATGCTTTACATACTTTACCTTGAACCCCCAATTCATTCTGTGAGATACAGGTTGGTATCTCCATTGTGTAGATAAGAAAACCAAGACTCAAAAAGGTGAAAACTTACCAAATGTCATACGATGAATGAATAGAAGAGAGGGGATTTGAACTCAGGACTGATAACACAAAAGCCCACACTCTGGTTATTGCAGAAATATACTGTGCTTTTATTTCCACGTTTCCATCAGAACTTAAAAATAAAAATGGACAGTTGCTCAATTATCCCACTAACAAATATATGGCAGCAGCATGAACTGGGACCACAGCACCATGCTAACCAAGGCCAGGCCTTCCCTGAGTTGGAATACACTCCCGTACAGCAGCATCCGAAGCTGCTCAGAGCCTACAACATCCCCTTGAGGCAGAATCCACCATGTGCAAAGTGACCTAATGATCAATTTTTATAAGAAAATAGCTGAATCTGATGCCAGTATGGGCCAAGTACCACTTCTAAAAACCTTACATGTCTTAACTCCCTTAAACAATCCTATAAGAAAGGCACTATTATAGTCACCCAATTTATGGATGAGGAGACCAAGGCATGGAGAAGTTAAATAATTTTCTCCCAGACACTCAGCTATAAGGAGCAGAGCCAGGATTTAAATTCAGACAATTTGTCTCCACAGTCACAAACAAGATCCCCAGAATTCTCTCCTTGGTCCCAGGCTATCAAGTTGCTTGGGTTCCCAATACAGCATTGGGTTTAGCTGGCCTTGGCTCCAGGTCTTTACCTTCTGGATTCAACCTGGCTACCAACACCCTTGACTCTGACTTTCTCCATTCACCTCCTGGTTCCCAGTTCCCAGCTAGCCCTTTCTGCCTGGACCCCATCTGCCCTGGCTCTTGAGCTGCTCACACCTGCATCTCATCCCATGACTGCACCCCAGCCCTCACCTGCCTCCTGACCTGTCTTACAGCTCACCATCCAGCCCACCTGAGGCTCTGCCCACTGACAGGCTACTCCCAGGACAATACTAGCCCCCAGGACAAGCACTACACCCAGACGGCATGTCATTCAACAAGTCAGGGGCAGGCTTAAGGTTAAAAATCATCCCAATTCTGGAGATATTATCTGTAAAAAAGACTGTTTTCAGGAAACAATCTTCCCGTCTGCGGTAATTTTTAAAATATAGTTCCCAAATTTTGTGTGGGAAAGGAAAGTAGCAATATAGATGCAGGAAGAGCACTACTGTGTGGATAAAAAGATGATATATGCAAATGAACATGCTCAGCCTAGAACTTAGATTAAGGTTACTGCCTGATATGGTAGGTACTATGGTCTGAATGTGTCCCCCAGAGTTCATGTGTTGGAAGCTTAATCTCCAGTGCAACAATGTTGAGCAATGAAACCTTTAAGAGGTGATTGTGTCAGGAGTGTTCTGCCCTCGTGAATGAATTAATGTCATTATTGCAAGAGTTAGTTATTGCAGGAGTAGGTTCCTGATTAAAAAATGAGTCCACCCCCACTTCTCTCTCTCTCTCTTTCTCTTTCTCTCTCTCTCATGGACATATGCATTCTCTTGCTCTTCCACCTTCCACCATGGGATGACACAGGAAGAAGGCCCTTGCCAGATGCAGGCCTCTCAACCTTGGACTTTCCAGCCTCCAGAATTGTAAGAAATAAATCTCTGTTCTTTACAAATTACCTTGTCTCTGTTATTCTGTTATAGCAGCACAAAATGAATTAAGACAGTAGGAAAGATCATCGATGCTGTTATAGACCTCTAGGGCATGATGAAAAAGCAAATCTGCCCATGTTTATGCAGATAACAGAGTCAGTTAATGAGGCCATAACATTGATCATATGGGACTTCAATAGCCCTGAAATGGACTAGAACAAGAATTATGGGACGGCAAGAAGGAGAGGCCACAGAGCTAGCAGTGATCAGAAGCTCTTTTCCAGGAGACTTTGTTGAGCAATCAAAAAGATCATGGGCTGTTGGGGGCAGCCATCTGAAAAGTTGAATGCAATGAAGGATGAAGGATGGGGCTAAAATGCTAAAAGCAGCGTTTTCAAACAAGTCTCATTTCAATTTAGTCTTCCCATCTGTGGTGATTTTAAAAATATAGTTCCCAAATTGCCTGTAGCATCTGGGGAGCAGGGTCTGTGTGCAGACACCTGCTCACCAGTGAACATTTGGAATGACATTTCTGGATGGAGGTGTCATTGTGGCTTAGAGATTAATCCATAAAGAAGATAGACTTAGAGAATCCCAGAGTAGCACAGCTGGGAAGCCCTTGAAGATAATGTAGCCAAATTGCCCAGAGAGGGTAAGTGACATACTCAGGGTCACGCAGTCAGTAATTAATGGGGAAGGGGCTGGAACTCCACTTTTCTAAGTCCCTGTTTAGGACTGCAACATCCCCTGGAGTGAGTGAAAGGAAAGTTCTAGAAGGAATCTCCTCAAAAGAGATGTAGAATAAGAGTGAAGTGGTTGCCCCTGAAAAAAAAAAAAAGATGTGAAAAGTGAATAAAGATTGATAAATTCAGATCCCCATTCTCTTCAGAAAATAAAATTTCTGATAATTATTATCCCTCTCTACCTTAGAGAAAACAAGAAGAATGAAGGTTGTCCTAACACCATTATGTAAAGGCAAGACTAAGAAAGGAGAAGGAGTTGATTCCCATATTAGAAGTCAACCATCTAGGCTAACTGTTCATCCCACCCCAACGCCTCAAACCCAGACTGCCCACCCATTTATCATATTTTTGCAGGCCTGTGAAAGTCAGCAACAAATACCATACCTATTCCAAGAGATTGTCCTAGAGCTTCCTCAATTTCTCTGTGGCCACTATGCCTGCTCTTCTCTACCTGGTTCTCTGATTTCCATGTCTGCTCCCAGTTTTAACATTTCTCCTGGCCTTCTCATATTAGTCACCTAAGCCCCTCCTCTTGGGCCTTAGGTCTCAGCCTCATCTCATCCTAACACTTCCTACTATCCTGATGAGAAGCTCCCTGCTTTAGCTACAGCCCACTAGGCCTGTAGGCTGGCCTAGCTCACAGATGTTCTCAAGTAAAAACAAAAAAGTAGACATATTGTCTTGAACCCTAAGTTTCCATGTTGTGGGGAGGGATAAGATTATGACCACTATCTGTACCCCATCTCTTGAGAATTGGGAGCTGTGGGATGAAAAAGAAGAACCAGAGAATTGGCTGCAGTTGGCAGAAGGAAAAGGACAGATGGTTCCCCACAGGAAAGGCACCATCGACTGAAGTACCAGCCTCACTCCTGCAGCTCCTGCCTGCCATGGCGCAGGGGCATGTGTATGCGTGTGTGTGTGCATGTGTGTATGTGTGATCACCCTGTGGTATAGGGTTGGAAGCCCCACCTGCTTGGGCCTATGCAAAGACCCACCAAAAAATTCTCTCATTTTCTACTCAGCAGTTTGAGGAAAATAAACTTGAATATATCCGTCTTAATCCAGAAAGGCTTGAGATGGTTGGTTGGAGAGTGTTTTCCATGATGTTGGCCTGAAGCCCTTCAGCCACTTTGAGCAGTAGGCGTATGTCTCAGTGTGAAATCTATTTGTAACTGAAGACGATGCTGTCAATACAACAGGAAGCTCTTCGCCTCCTCTAGCCTGTTGGCGGGAATAGAGTCCCAGTACCTCAGACCTCACTGTGTCATAACTCCCTTCTGCTCACACAGGATCACAACCACTCCACAGTGCCCTCTGAATGCTTCTGGGCTCCCAGGGAGGCCTTGGGTGTGTCTGCACACGAGGTGAGTTCTTGAGCCCCAGGTTTCCCTTTCCCCACAAGTCTCAAGGTCTGTGGATCTCTCTGTTTCTGCTCCACAGGGTGTCCCCACTGGTGTCCTGAAGCTCACCCTGCACCAAGCAGAAGTGAGCAGAAGACCGCACACCCTGACCCTGCTGCAACATGCTCACCTGGAGATCTACAATGTGACCCCCATGTCCCCTTTGTGAGAACAGCTTCTTCCACCTCTGCTGTGGGGACCAGCGCCCCAGGCAGAGGGAACTGCAAATGCAAGGAACCTGAGTGGGGTGGGGGCATTGGCTGCCGGCTTTTGAAGAACAGTAAGGCAGTCAATGTTACTGGAGCCCAGAGAGATTATGAAAGGTAGATGACATGGGCTCTTGTAGGTCACCATGAGAGCTTTACTCTAAGGTGATGGGAAGCCAGACACCTGCAGACATGTCTGCAAATACCTTTGAGGTTTGTCTGAATCCTCAACTGCAAAGGAAAACACAGGAAGTGTGGGAGTTCCCCACAAGAGTTCACATTTGAACTAGGTTTTTTTTTTTGAAACTGCAACCTCTGCCTCCTAGTTTCAAGTGATTCTCCTGTCTCAGCCTCTCGAGTAGCTGAGATTACAGGCATGTACCACCACACCGGCTAATTTTTTGTATTTTTAGTAGAGATCAGGTTTCACCATGTTGGTCAGGCTGGTCTCGAACTCCTGACCTCAAATGATCTGCCTGCCTCAGCTTCCCAAAGTGCTATGATTACAGGTGTGAGCCACTGCACCCGGTCTTGAACTACGCTCTGAAGGATGACCAGGAGTTTTTCAGATGGGGGAAAGAGGAGCAAAGCATCCCAGATAAAAAGATTAATATATTCAAAGGCTAAGAATGGTGAAAGAACAAAACGTGTTCCGGGGTGGCTGGCCATACACCTGTCTGGCATTCAGGACAGGAGGATGTTAGGGGATGCTGCAGCAGAATGCGAGGCTCCGATGTGGTTGGGGTCAGATGGGGAGGACCGTACACAAGGCATCATCTCTAGCTTCCTTAGGAACACACTCCCTTCTTTGAGAACCGCATTGGCCCCTAATGAGCTGAAGTCACGTTATTACTTACTGCAGTGTAAACGAGCACTGTTATGAGAGGCACATGGCCCATCTCCCCGCTCCTTCTTCCCATCCCACCCTCACTCCTGAAATCCAGGCAGCTGCCTTGGGCAGCATCAGAAGGGCCCATGTGCTTGAGGCTTTCAGACAGCTTTTCCCCAATAAGACAAGCTCTCTACTTAATGGAGAAATGGAGTGTTATTAAATTAATTTCTGAACTATCCTTGCCAAGAAGCTAAGGACACTGGAGTAAAAGGCAGGGGATGAGGTGGAAGGGGTGGAGGGGAGAAGCAGAATGAGGCAGGGCAGCAGAGAGGCGAGTTCCTAACCCAGGTCTGCCCCACAGACTCGTTCCAGCAGGTGGGCTGCCTTGCGCTGTCCAAGGCACTGTGTTGAAGAGGTTCAGTAGTTGAAATAAGAAAAGAGAGTCCTCTGATAAGTTACTGTACCCAGGGTCCTAAAAATGATGGAAAGGTGGCCTCCCTCTGCCACGGGGTCAGCCCGAAAGTAATTACCGGGATACTTTGCAGATTACTGAATAAGTCCCTGGAACTGGCACATTGATTTATATAAGACCTGGAGATTTTGAGAGATTTGAGAGAATATTAAGAATCAATCAATATTTTAATTTATTTCAGGGTCTCGGAGACTTTAGCTCTGTAGAAAACCACAGGGAGGAAATTGTGACCTTTGAAATATGGCTGGCTGGCAGGCAGCAGGGAGGTACCTCGGCAAGGAGCCTGTTTGGCAGCTGCTGCGGAGAAAGACTTCTCTGCACTGGAATGTTCTCTTTCTTCACAGCGTCAGTCACAGATTTCAACTAGCCAAAGAGTGGAGGGCCTCAGGGTGAGTGAGCTCTGGAGCCCTGGCAAGAAGGCTCTTGGCTTGAACATGCACAGCTTACTCCTCCCCAGAGAGAGTCCCCAGGGCCTGGAGAGAGGAGCCTGCAGACTTTGTGCCTCTGCCTAGGATGTGCTGCTGTGATCTGGGGACATCCTCTTAGAACCACCTGATGATGTGTCATCACTGCAGGAGATCCAGTACCTTCTCCTCTGGGTCACCAGGCTTCCTAGGCCATACTCTTCCTGTGTCCTCCCCAGGGCTTTGCCAGACCTCTCATAGAGCACCTGAGCACCAGGTCTCGGACTATCACCATCCTCCTGTCTTATTCCACAGCAAGACTGTAAGCTCTCTTCAGGCAGGAATGATGTCTGATCCATTTCTGTGCCCCCAGTACCTGGCATCATGCCTGGCCCAGGACAGGTAGACATGAAAATCAATGTGTTGAACAAATGAATGGTCAAATGAACTAATGCAAGAAAAATAAATATTTGTTTGTAAAAATCAGTTATGTTTCAACAGCAAGCAAACAGCACATTCAAATGTAGTCATTAGAGAAATTCAGAAAGGTGAAGACAGGGTGGAGGCAACTGACCAAAGCATGCAGCACCCTGGGGCTAGCAGCAGTGGGAGAGAAGCTGTTAGCAACCCCCAGACCTGATGCAGCTAAGAGAGAAGCAGGTCCCAGAACCTGGAGCAGGCCACTAAAAGGGAGAGGTGACCTTTTGCAAGGGAGGCAGCCATCCCCTCAAACCTGCAGAGGGGAAGTGGGTGAACGAATACCTTAACCTCACCCTCTGCCCTTCCTTGGATCTCCTCCTTGTGTTCCTTACTGGCCAATGCCAACCAGAAGCCAGAGGCCAGTGGAGCTCCTTGATTGAGGGTGGAGAGTAAGCAAAAGATCCCCAGTAAAGGGCTGCCAGGTAACTCTCTGCCTATTCCATCTGGCTTATCCAGCCCCACGAGAAGGGCAGACCTAGGCACCCCAACTGATGGGCATAACCTAGTAGTTCTCAATAGGGGGCAGTTTTGCCAGCCCCTGGGGGGATTTGTTTTTCACAACTGGGATGGGGAGGGTGCTACGGGCATCTAGTGAGTAAGGGCCAAGGATGCTGCTAAACATACAAAAATGCAAAGGACAGCACCCACAACAAAGAACTATCCAGCTCAAGATATCGATGGTGCCATGCTGAGAAAGCCTGGCCTAATCAAATGTGGAGAGGAATTCAGGCAGACTCTGTGCTGCCCTGGCTTCAGCTAGAGAACATTGCCTCACCGTGCTAGGAAAGGCAGCATCATTTGGTCCGACCCAGAGCCATCGGCCAGTAAGTGACCAGTGTCTTGACTTTGAGTGTCCCTTCAGGAAGGTGCTTTAAGGAGAAAGTCTATCTGCTGTCTGTCTCTCCTTACTGACAGTGATGTCCTAGGGTGTCCAGAGTGGTGGACCGGTGGCGGGGAGCACCACTCAAAACATGGGCAATTAGCCAAAACCTCCCCACTGAGCTCACCACCTCCCCAACTCCCCTGATATTGCAACCTTCTCGTTCCCCTCGTTTTCAGTTTTATATTCACACCATAAAAACATTTTGTAAAAGTGAATCAAGTCTTGCCATCTGTCTCTCTCACTTTTATCATGTTTGTAATGAAAAGAAGAGTCAAGAGGAAATTGAATCCAAACTGCAAATGGTGTGCTGCTTCCTGGTAGCTGAGATCCACCCGAGCAAGGCAGGGACTCGAGGAAGAGGGTGGCCCTCGTGGTGCAGAATCATGTACAAAGTGAGTTCCAGCAAAATCTCATGTGAAGCTCTCATGGCAGCCCTGGGAAATAGAGCTTGTAATCCACATTGACAGATGAGGAAACTAAGGTTTTCCAGGGGGAAATTAGTATTTCAAGGTTGTACTCCCAACAGATAGCAAAGCAAGGTCTTAAACTCTGAACTTGGCCATCAACTCCAAGTTGTAGACCAACGTTGCTTCCTATTTCATCCTGACATGAAATCATTAGCTTACTGCTACTGGGGTTTAGGTACCATATTGAAAACCATTGAAGTTTAAGTAACTGTGTTACTTAAGAGAGCTCTATTTTACTCCCTGTCACAGCTTAGAGATTCTGTCCCTCATCTGACCCTCCAGGGCCAGAGCTGGGGAGAGAATAAGTTCCATGTGTACATTCATGTCACAAATATTCACTGAGAAAACCATGTGCTAGATGTGGGATGGCCAGAGAGCACCATTCTGAGCAGGGCAGCAGATCTTGAAAAAGGACCCTTGGCACCAGATCAGAAAGGAACCTAATAATGTCAGGCTGCATTTTTTGAGCACTCACAATGAGCCAGCTACTGCTCAAGAACTTTCTGCATACTAACTCATTGAACCCCATAGGCTGATACTCTTACAACTCCCATTTTACAGATGAGATAAGATGACTCAAGCAGTTTAGAAAATTGCTCAAGGAACCCAGCTTAATAGTTGTTCTGTTCTGACACGTGCTACAACATGGATAAACCTTAAAGACATTTTGCACAGGGGAAAAAGCCAGTAACAAAAGGGAAAATACTGGGTGATTCCACTTACATGAGGGACCTAGTGTAGTTAAATTCATACAGACAGAAAGCAGAAAGTCTAGGAGTTGGAGGGGAGAAGGAAACGGGGACTTATTGTTTAATAGGTTCAGAGTTCAGTTTGCAAAGATGAGAGTGTGGAGGTGGATTGCAGAACAATGTGAATGTCCTTAAATTAGTGCCATTGAACTATACACCTAAAAATGGTTAAAATAGGCCGGGCACAGTGGCTCATGCCTGTAATCTCAGCACTTTGGGAGGCCGAGGTAGGCGGATCACAAGGTCAGGAGATTGAGACCATCCCGGCTAACACGGCGAAACCCCATCTCTACTAAAAATACAAAAAATTAGCCAGGCGTGGTGGTGGGCACCTGCAGTCCCAGCTACTTGGGAGGCTGAGGTAGGAGAATTGCTTACACCTGGGAGGCAGAGGTTGCAGTGAGCCGAGATCGTGTCACTGCACTCCAGCCTGGGCAACAGAGCGAGACTCCGACTCAAAAAAAAAAAAAAAAAAAAAAAGGTTAAAATAGTAAGCTTTATGTTATATATACTTCACCACAATAAAAAAGGCGAAAAACATAACTTTTAAGTTGATCATTAAAATTTGTAAGTTTTTTTTTTTTTTTAAGGCTCTGGAATCCATTCTCTTAACCATCCCTGTGTTAGAAGCTGTATTAATCAGTGTTCTCCAGAGAAACAGAACCCATAGGATGTGTATCTATACAGAGAGATAGTGAAGGGAACTGCCTACACAATTATGGAGTCATGCAAGTCCACGATCCACAGGGTGGGCTGGCGGCTGTAGACCCAGGGAAGAGCCCATGTTGCAGGTCAAATCCAAAGCTGTCAGTTGCCACAATCCCTCTGCTGGCAGAAGTCGGTCTTTGTTCTATTAAAGTCTTCAATGGGCTAGATGAAACCCACCCACATAATGAAGGGCAATCTGCTTTACTCAGAGTCCATGGATTTAAATGTTCATCTCATCCAAAAATACACGCTCATGGAAACATTCAGAATAATGTTTGACCAATTAGCTGGACACCAAGGTCCAGCGAAATTCACACATAAAATTAACCAGCACAGGTGGTCAATCCCACTGTGCCACAGCTAAAGAGAGAATAGACCTGCAGTAAGCAAGGAGCTGAACTGGTGGGATCAAGTCCAGGAATGTAGGTAAACCAGGGTCCGAAACCAGGGGCAAGCCCACAGTGAGCAGACTGATATGTGAAAGCAGGAGAGACTTTGAGCAGACTGAGCCAAGGTGAATGGTGGCAGAGATATTGCTGGCTTAGGATGATATAAAAAATGCAGGCCCTGGCTGCAAAGCCCATAGACTCCTGCCAGGTGAGGGGCAGGCACTGCCAGGCACAGGCTGGGCAGAGCAGCCCAGGCCACTTCAGGGGATGATGAAGCATTACCCCAGCAGTGTGGAATATCATATTCCTTCTGAAGGGGAGGAACAGCGATAACTAGAAATTTTGCCCAGTTATTCAACCATTCTACATGTCCAGCCTGCCTCAGGTCTGCATATGGGACCTGAATGGCATCAGATATACAAGCACCAGATCAGACTGTGCTTCTAGGATTGTATTATGGAGCACTCGGGGCCTGCAAGGACTTCCTGAGCTGCCATCAGGGTCTAGAAGACAAATTCAAGATGAAGGTTTCTGGCCAGGTGTGGTGGCTAAAGCCTGTAATCCCAGCACTTTGGGAGGCCAAGGTGGGCAGATCGCCTGAGGTCAGGAGTTTGAGACCAGCCTGACCAACATGGTGAAACCCCCTCTCTACTAAAAATATGGAAAAAAATTAGCTGGGCATGGTGGTGGGCGCCTGTAATCCCAGCTACTCAGTAGGCTGAGGCAGGAGAATCGCTTGAACCTAGAGGCAGAGGTTGCAATGAGCCGAGATCGTGCCACTGCACTCCAGCCTGGGTGACAGAGTAAGACTCCATCTCAAAAAAAAAAAAAAAAAAAGATGAAAGTTTCCTAAGAGGGCAGCACAAAGGCATGCTGGGGCCAGGTTAAAGGCAGAGACACCATGGGTGTCAGTGGCCAGGAGATGAAGCCAAAAGTTGGAAGGTGGAAGGAGCTATTGACTACAGCCAAGGGAAAGAACAGGCAGAGGAGGGAATGGGGGGAACAGGTGAGGGCTGATGCCAGGCAGGTTGGAACAGAGAGGAAGGGACAAGGTGGTGAGACATGTAGGTTCAGACACTAAGTCTGTAAGTGCAGAGGGTCCATCAGGGCCCTCTTCATTCTTTGGACCTGGGGCCTTGCCAGAAACATCCAGAATAAAGTCATCCAGGTCTTTGAAGGGAGTGGCTTCCCATGAGTTGATACCCATCTGCAGCTGCAAGCCTCGTCTCTAGGAAGGAGACAATGATGGTTTTTAGAGCACAGCGTGCTGGCACAGACCCAAGAAATGTGGCATCTAGACCCAGATATAACTTGGTCTTAGACTACCCATTCCCTCACCAGTAAAGTAGGGGTGATCCTGGCTCCCAGCAACCTCAGAGTCATTGTCATAGGCGCAAGTGAGAAAACGGGACTGAAAGTCCAGTGACATCTAGATTAAGAGGCCCTAAAAATGTTAAGTACCAAAACTACAGCAGGGCAGAGGCCCATCCCTGCCACTAGCTAAGAAGGGAAACAATGTGTCTTCAGAAATATGCAAGGTCTGGAGTGGTGAGGAAAGGATGACTTACTATATTCTAACTGAAAACTGAAGCCAAACAGAACCAGATGTTTGATGTCTATTAAAATTCTGCTGCTATGAAGTCAGTGCCAGAAAGAACACAGAATTACAGCCAGGAATTTATGAAGAGTCAAGGGCCCATGCCCAGCCCTGGGCTGCAGGATCACATGAGGTCTGGTAGGTAAAGCAGCAGAGGTCCCAAGCCAGGGAATGTGGGCGATGGGTGGGAGTATGTGGGAAGGGCAGATATCCTACTCCCAAGCCATCTATTCACTGAATGTTGTCAGTCCATCCTGGCAAGTCCCATTTCCATCAGGCTCCATAAACCCTTCCCATTGCTCCTGGTCCCTCCCAGTCTGCTCAGTCTATAAATAAAGTCAGGATTTCATTAAACAACAACAATAATAGATACCTAGAATTAAACAACTATCATGTTGGCCACCATCACTTCCTATGAGCCCGATATCATGTTGCATGTTTTGTATGTATTACCTCATTGAATCTTAACAACTGTGCATTTAATGTATGCAGAACCTGAAGTTTTGAGAGATTAAATAACTTGTCTAGGGTTATTTTGCCTCTTCTTTCCCGGGACCGGAATTTGAACCTAGGTCTTTCTGATGCCATTATAAACACATTAGCCCACAGCTCCCCTGATATGTTGAGGATTAGCAAGAGTGGGTCATAACTCTGCCTGTTAGAGAAATAATCTCAAGTATGATGGGAAAGAAAATGTCACTGGAAGGGGTTATGATGAGCTGGACAATGTAAGGTCACTGAAGGATTAGGAAATTGAAAGAGTAACCTAAATCCACTGAGAATTTCCATGGGAAAAACATATAAATGAATTTAGTAGCAGTCCCCTGGGTGCCAGCCCAGCAGCTGTAAATAGCATTCCCCAAAGTCTAATTTCCCTGTAATGGCTCTTGGTGTTAAGAGTTGAGTGAACAATTGTAATAATAAGCAGGTTAATCTTCCCCATAATTTACACTTGGTGAACTGTGGAGCAGGAGGCAATAAGGGCTTTGCCGAAGCACAGCAAATCCAGAGAAGGCATCTCAGCCTGTACTGTTCCTGGGAAAGGCGATTGTTTCCTTTGTGGCTCTCAGAGTATTGGAAAGAAAGCAGAGTACAAAGCTCTGTCGGGAATGATTGGTTGGGCCAATCCCATCCTTTCAGTTTCAAGGCTTGCAGAGAGGCTTGGAGTGGGGTGTGATTAAAGCTATCAGTCACCTGCAGGCCACCGCAAGCTTTGGAAGTAGACTTGGGTTTGAAGATTGGTCCTCCTGTGCAACCACAGGCAGGTTACTAGGACTAGAAGTTTCCTGGGCGTAGTTCCCATTCTGCAAGCCTTTTGGTAAAGCAATTTATTAAGGAGACTAAAAACATGATCCAGTTAAGCATTTTTTAAATGTATTCTGGAGAAAAAAAATACTGGCTAAATTTAGGAGCTGGCTACAGGCCCTTAAAATGCCTGAGGATCAGGCTGAGTTTTTCCTTCTTATTTGTTTTGTTTCTAACAATAGCTAGGAGGCAACCTCATGGTGTTACAAACTTCATAGTTGGACAGAATGCATTCAAATCCCATCTCCTCCCCCAAGTTCTGAGAACTCTGCAAGACAGTTAAATCTCTCTGAGCCTCAGTTTCTTCATTTGTAAAAAAAGGGACATTCATGTTTTGATGGTTCTTGAACAACTCTGGAAACCTGTGAAGTATACACTGGCTGACCAGTAAGTGCAAATTGTATGTAAGGAGGTTCTAAGAAGGTGAATCACCCACCTCCCAGTGCCCACGTCTCCACCCAGTTCTGTTGTTCTCTGCTGAAACTCAAATATAGAGCTTGAATATCATCTTCTTGTGAAATACAGCATATACACAGAAAGATATACAAAAGAAAAATGTATAGCAGAAATAGAATGTAGAGGGCAGTGATCTGTCACAAAGAAGCACCTATGAGATCAATACCCAGGTGGAAGTCTAGGTCAGGGGTCAGCAAACTTTTTCTCTAGAGAGCAAGAGTAAATATTTTACGTAGCTGATCCCTTCAGCAACTACCCAACTCTGCTGTGTTAGTCCGTTCAGGCAGCTGTAACAAAATACCATAAACTGTGTGGCCTATAAACAATAAAAATATATTTCTCACAGTTCTGGAAGCTGGGAAGTCCAAGATCAAAGTGCCAGCTGACTCAGATTCCACGTCTGGTAAGGGCCTGTTTCCCAGTTTCTGGCCTGTAAGGTTCCCTCTCACTGTGTTCTCACACGGTAGAAGGGGCAAGTTAGCTCTCTGGGGCCCCTTTTATAAAGATACTAATTCCATTTATGAGAGCTCCACCCTCATAATCTCATCACTTCCCAAAGGCCTCCTAGTATCATCACATTGGTGATTAGGTTTCATCATATGAATTTGGCAGGAAAGGCACAAACATTCAGGTCACAGCATCTGTATCTGTTGTTGCATTGTGAAAGGAGCCACAGACAATATTAAACAAAAGTGCCTGCATTGTTCCAATAAAACTTTATTTATGAAAATAGGTACCAGACTGTAATTTACCAACTCCTGATTTAGATGATGATCAACACCCAGAAGCCACCTCATGTTTTCTCCTCAACAAGGGCAACATTATCCTGATTTTTATGGCAATTACTTCTATACTTTTCTTTGTAGCTTTACTACCTAAACATACATTCCTAAGCACTAACTTTTTGCCTAGTTTTTGCACTTAATATAAATCAAGTCATACAGTATTTACTTTTTTGAATCTGGCTTTTTCCTCAGACATAATTAGCACATGGCTCTAGATCATTCAACTTTACAACTGATACACATGCACATCACTTCCAGTTTGGCGCCATGGTCAATACGCAGCTATGAATATTTTTATACAAATCTTAAAGTACATGAGTACATGAATTTCTGTGGGTATAAATCTAAGAAATTTTGGAAATTCCAAGAAATTTGGGATCATAGGGTATGTATATGTTCAACTTTAGAAGATTCTGACAACTCTTTTCCATAGAAATCATGTGAACTTGCATATCCACCAGCAATGCATGATGCCAAGGAAACAACATAATTTTTCTTCAGCCCTTATAAATGTATTGTTGAGACAGACTCCTGTTACTAAAGACAGATTAACAAGAGAGAAAACTGACAAGTGTATAAATGCAAACAGCATGCATCACATAAGAGAAACTTCAGTGAAAGGTACCTCAAAGCAGTGACTTGAAACTCTGGCTTATTTAACAGCTTCAACAAATAATAATAAATTTTAGAGAAGTGACAAGACAAAGCAAAGTTTTTAAGCTTCCAGAGGTAGCTGTGAGTAGAATATGGGAAGAAACTAATGGAGTAAGGGTTATTTGTAGATTCCTCTGGAGCCATCTCTGAGCTAACAGCAGTCATCTCCAGTAAAGGATAATTTATATCCTGTCTTTAGGCAGTAGGGGCAAGGAGAGAATAGAAAGAGCTCTTTCTCCCTTTGCTACTTTTTAATTGCCTTCAGTTCAAAAGTATTTATTTCAAAGAGGTAGATTTTGGAGTGACACGTTCTGGTTTCCTTCAATGGGAAGAGTGCCCGCTGTTGCACCTGTACTCCAGAGCTGCACAGGACTTGGTATCACAGACTTCCAGAGCTTATCTGTTCTGGTGAGTGCATCGGTTGGTTTCAATTTACATTCCCCAGTTAGTAATGGGGCCCAACATCTTTCCATGTGTCATTTAGATCTCTTCATTTGTGAAGTGCTTATTCGAGTTTTCTGCCAATGTTTTCTATTTGGCTGTTTGACTTTTCCTTATTGATTTTTAGAAATTCTTTTTGTATTCAGCATAGGAGCTCTTTGTTGACTACATGAGTAGCAAATCTTTTCTCCCACTGTTGGCTTACTTTACACCAAGTCATTTGATGAAGAGAGAGGTTCTTGGTTTCAAGGTGGTAAACTTCATCTATTTTCCATCATAGTTAGAACTTTTTAAATATCCTGCCTAAAAAAATCTCTTCATATCCCAAAGTTATGAAGATCTTAAGTTGCATTTCTCTATGATATTGTTCATCTAATCTAAATCTAGGTTGTTTTATTAATAATATCCCATTAGTATCATCTTATTATTTGGAATATTAGCAGAATCTCTAGCAAAGTTGATTTTTCATCCCTGACATTGGATATATATGTGTCTTCTCCCTTTTCTTCTTTTTTTTTTCATGAAATCTTTAAATTTTTATATTTATTTTTATCATCTAACTCAAAATGTCATCTTTTCATAAAATCTTGGTGGAGGTGCACCCCAAGGATGACCTGGCCTCAGTCAAGAGCCGATTTTGTGGTGAGCCAAGATCGTGCCACTGCACTCCAGCCTGGGCGACTGAGTGAGACTCCGTCTCAAAAAAAAAAAAAGAACCAATTTTTCCTGTAGCTATGCTGACCACAGCAGGTCACTAAATGCTGATTGTCAATGGAGGAAACAGTGGCTGCTTGTATTCTAGGTCTTCTGATGAAAGCAGCAGTTCCCCAATCACCAAAGGTATTGTTCACAACACACCTCAGCAACATGGGTTCATGAGAGTGTATGTTTTAGAACTTATCCACTGGAAGGATATATTTAATACACATCAGAAGTTCATCAAATTACTGGCCACTTACAGCATATAGAAGAGGACTGTTTCTATAGAAAGGGCTCACAATCTGAGCTGACCTTTTACAATGGGAAATGGTATTACAGTGATATTGTAAACAACACAAATATGGAAAAAAATGTGGTATAATATATAATTATTGAAGACCTCTTTTTTGGGTAAGATTTTCAGAAAACTCAGGGATAGAGTTTATATCACAGAATGGTCCATACCATCCAAAATATCTTTTGATTGGACAATAAAATAATATTTGTTGGAAGCTAAAAACTGAGTTAAAGTACAGGCCATTGGGAGTGGTAAAGCTTTAATTTCTCCAACCTTCTTATTAACTTATTAACTTATTATTAGGGTTCTTATAACACAGGAAGAGGTGGTAAGTTTCTACAGGAGAACACTGGGTCTCCAAACGCATTTCACTTTGAGCTCAGGCTTCTGGTGAGGAAGTGTGTCTGAGATTTTATCTACTAATTCAGGTATTAGTGGTGGTGGTTCTGAGAGTGGTGGCAGGTGCTCAAAGGACTCAGGAACCTGGGCTGCATTTTGTGCCAATGAGGTTGTTTCTTTTGAGTTTAAAATAGCTTTCAAAGGTACTCCAGGGTGGATATTGGACTTTCTGTATTGCCGTTGGATAGGCCTTCTTTTGTCAAATCAATTGTAGAATCGAGTTTCCTCTGTACAGCCATAACTTTAGCAATGGGAGAATTGATGGAATTTCCTGATGTAATTTTTCTGATATCTGTTGGATTTGATTTAACTGGAGTTGTCAAATTAGGACTTTTCACTGAAATCAACATAAGATCATCATTGTTACTTTCAGAAACACTCATTTTGATCTGGTGACAAATTAATTTTTTACTTCCTTTTTCTGAAGGGTTAGAAGGCTCATAATTTTCAGAAGACTTTCTTTAAACTGGACTATTAACTGACTCCAGATTCTGTTTGTTTTTTTTTTTTTCTGAGACAGAGTCTCACTCTGTCACCCAGGCTGGAGTACAGAGGCGTGATCTCAGCTCACTGCAACCTCCGCCTCCCAGGATCAAGTGATTCCCCCACCTCAGCCTCCCGAGTAGCTGGAATTACAGGCACCGGCCACCATGCCCAGCTAATTTTCGTATTTTTAGTAGGGACAGGGTTTGACCATATTGTCCACGCTGGTCTCGAACTCCTGACCTCAAGAGATCCTCCTGCCTTGGCCTCCCAAAGTGCTGGGATTACAGGCATGAGCCACCGTGCTGGGCCCTGACTCCAGATTCTTATCCAAATTCATAGTCTGAATTTGCAACCTTACAGGCTCCATTACTGGATAACATGTTTGGTTCCAAACAATTCCTTTGAGAGAATAATACTGTTTTAATATGTCTTTGGAGTTTTGCTATTCTTGTGAAGCAATTCCTTCTTTTGTGAAGCAATTCACAAAAATTCATCAGCTATTCCTTCATGTTTTGCTATTGCTTCATGGAGCTATTCCTTCACGGAGTTTTGCTATTTTTGTGAAGCAATTCCTCCTTTTGTGAAGCAATTCACAAAAATTCATCAGCTACTCCTTCACGTTTGCTCCTGCACTCTATCTTCCCAGTGCATTCGTTCAATTCTTTCAGTTTGTTATCAAATAGTTCATAATTTTTACTATAGATAATCAAATATCTGACCTGTTCCAGGAATGCCGTTTGCCTTTCCAAACCTACACAAATATTTTCATTAATTTGCTCTGAAGTTTTCAAGCATTTAATCTTTTCTTTGTTTTCCGAAAACATCCTCTTCTTTTGATAATGGCTGTTGTTATCAGTGTCAAGTGATGACTGCCAAGTTGAATCTGCACTTTCACAATCTGAAATGCTGGAAGGACAGGTTCTACTAGATTCTTCAGTTTTCAAAATGTCATCAACACAGTTGGTTACAAGTGACTGAATTCACCAAGTTAGGTGTTTTCTCAACAGGCACAAAACATGAGCCTTCTGAACTTAAAATGTTGTCACTTTAATAAAAGGCAAATGTGATTCTGAATTGGAGTTTGTTTCTAAATGGAAAACCATCTGGTCAGTTTCTTATTATCCACAGTACTGGTTGCTGTAGACTTTGGCATCTGAACACCACCACTCAATAAACTCAGTGGACAGAAACTGGACTTTAGACTACAAGCCCCTTTGTGCTCAAAAAGGGATCCTGTTACATTCGTCTAATATTCAAAATGGTTTTCAGAATGGTTTTTAGAAGTGTTCAGTGAATCTTTTGCCTCTTATATAAAGACTGTGCTTGGGGAATCTGTTGTTTTACTTGGTTTTTGGTACAGACAAACAACGTGTTCCAATTTTGTTTCGGAATGAACGATTTCTTCTACTGGTTTTCTGCAATTCCGAGAGAATACTTTACTTTCTCTGGTATCAAACTTTTATTAGAGTCCAATGAGGAAGCACCATTTTCAGAATGTCTTCATTTGCTAGTTATGACACTAGGACTGAAATTCTGATTATCACTTCGAACATTACTCCCGGCTGCTGCTGTTTTCAGTGCTTCAACATGCCTTGACTTATTCAGAATCTCCACTTTCTTCCGGCAACCTGGGGGCATTGTTTTATTTTTTTATTTTTATTTTTTGCTTTTAATGTCTTCCCTTTACTTCTATCCGGACTTGCCATCTTTCATATCCAGCAATGGATCCAAACCAAGAAGAAATCCCTAATTTACCGATATATACCAGTTCTTAAAACACACAGATCACTTCCAGTAAGGCACTGGTTCATGTATTTCTATTGAAGCAGAAGTCAATCTTAGGATGTAGTCTGTACATGTCTGCAGATAAGATTCATAAGTGCTGAATTCAGTGTAATTAGTCCTTCATTCAGATGCTTCATTTTGGCATTTTCAATTGCTTTCCTGTGATATAACTTATCTTTATCTTGAATGGCCTTCCCCATTAGTTTTGCAAATAGTTATGTCGCAGGTCATTTACTGGCTAGAGCAGTGCCACTCCAACCACCTGATCCCCACCTTTTCTTCTTAATCCCAATAGAGGTATATCAAGGATGTTTGTCTTCTCAAAGGACTAACTTTGGGTTTGTTGATACTTTCCATTGTACTTTTGTTTCATTAATTTCTGCTTACATTTATCATTAATTTGCTTCTACTTTATTTGCTATTAATGTGCTGTTAGTTTTCCAGCTTTTAGAGAAATGTGCCTGAGTCAATGATTTTTTTAGTCTTTCTTCTTTACTGCACACACACACATGCCACGCACACATATTTTGATATTTTTATTATTATTCAGCTTAAATATTCTACTGTCCTGTATGACTTCTTCTTTGACTCATGGGTTATGTTGAAATATATTTCTAAGTTTTTAAATATATGAAAAATTCATAATTATGTCTTTGTTATTGATTTCAGGTTTAATTGTAAAATTTTCAGGGAACATTCTCTGTATGATTTCAGTTCTCTGAAATTTGTTGAGATTTGTTTTATGACCCAGCATAAAGTCAATTAGAATATAAATATTTCATGTATACTTGAAAAGAAAAAAATGCATACTCTTAATTTGTTGCGTGGAGTATTTAAAAAATATTTATGAGGTTGTTTGCTAATTATGCATTTAAATGTCTCTATTATTCTCTTTTTTGCCTGTCGAATATCAAGACCAATGTGTTAAAAAAATCTTCCAATACAAGTGTGGATTTGCTTACTTCTCTTCATGGTTGTGTCAATCTTTATACATTTTGAAGGTGTATTATTAAGTGAATAAACATTTTAAGTTTATTTTTCAGTTGAATATTTTACAATTTTGAAATGTCCCTGTTTATTTCTAGTCATGTTTTTTTGCCATGAATTTTGCTTTGTCTGGCAAAAATACAACTATATAAACTTTTTTATCATTAATGTTTAGATAATAAAATTTTGTCCATTCTTTTACTTTCAAACTTTCTGTGTTTTAATATTTTTCTCTATGTCAAGGTTTGAATACTATCTAATGACCTGCTATGTCCGATCTGCAGTTAAGCCTGTGCATTGAGATCTAAATTTCAAATACTGCAATTTTGGGTTCTAGAATGTCCTATCTAGACATTGTATCTAGATCTATGGGGAGATACTTTGAGATCATCAAAACATCCTACTCCTCATCAAATTTTCTCCTTCAATTTCACATATATTGATGATTTATGCCTGATCCAGTCTTTATTGTGATGGTTATAAAATAGTGATTTTTCCACTTCTACTGCTTCCTCCATATTTACCAGTTGGCATTCTACTGGAAGAAATATTTGCAGCATTTATCAACTGAGCACCCCCCCTTCTCATCCATCCGTCTGTCTATTATCTACCTGTCTATCACCTATCTATTACCTAAACTCATCCCTATTTAAACAGGTTATAATATATAATTATATATATGTATAAAACATAATTATATGTCCCTATTGTTTTGATGCTCAAGTTGTCCCAGATTTGATCCAGTCAGTGACCTTTCAAGGTGGTTTCTTTATCTTTGTAACATACTCTCATTTTATTTGTTTTTGAGTGCTTTCTTGTTTTCTGGCACTAAAAAAAAAAAAAGTTTCAGATCTATCTTGTACCTTCCCTGAGAAATGAGCCATTTCTCCAATGATTCCTGGTTTCTTTTTAATGATTTCCCTTTAATGACTTTGGCACTAGATACACTCATTGCTACTGGAATGTCACTATTTCTATGTCTTTTCATTGTAGAGCTAAGGAATATCTTATAAATAAGAAATCCTGCATTCATACTGGCATTTACAGTTCCCATCCAGCTCCACAGAGTTCTTTCTCACATTTCCTTATTTAATATTGAGACCTCTCTCTTCCACATTTAGAATCCTAGCTCCCAAAAACACCAAGCCATTTACTCAATCACTCAGTCCTACGATGCATTCAAATTAGTTTCAAAATAGCTTTACTTGCACCACCAAAAGGAAGCTTTCTGAAAAATAGTTCAAAATTTGTAGTTATTTTCTCTAAACTGAGGATATATAGTATAGTCAAAGAGCTGTGTTCAAAAGTTATTTGGACCAGTGTTTTTTTCCCCCTACAATGTGGTTATATGATTAATTTGAAATACAGCTGAATTTCTATGTCTGTTTGCATTTAGTTTTAGTTAATTTCTCTGTTCCTGATGATTTTATTTTGCTTTTTGGATTATGTAGGACATTAACATGATTCCAAAAGTCAAAATTATGCAAAAAGGCCCATAGAAAGAGTAGCAATATTTGCCCTGCCCCTTCAATCCCATTCCTCTTATATTTGTAAGTAACTTCTTTTACTGTTTTCCTCCTTCATTTCTTTTGGCAGAAGTAAGCAAATTACATGTTTTATTGTTTTTATTGTTTCCCTTTATTTGTTACACTAAAGATGGCATTCTTTTTTTTTTTTTTTTTTTTTTTTTTTTGAGACAGAGTCTTGCTCTGTCGCCCAGGCTGGGGTGCAGTGGCCGGATCTCAGCTCACTGCAAGCTCCGCCTCCCAGGTTTAGACCATTCTCCTGCCTCAGCCTCCCGAGTAGCTGGGACTACAGGCGCCCGCCACCTCGCCCGGCTAGTTTTTTGTATTTTTTAGTAGAGACGGGGTTTCACCGTGTTAGCCAGGATGGTCTCGATCTCCTGACCTCGTGATCCGCCTGTCTCGGCCTCCCAAAGTGCTGGGATTACAGGCTTGAGCCACCGCGCCCGGCCGGGATGGCTTTCTATACATACACTTTTGCAGTATGCTTTTGGCCCCTTAAAGATATATTCTGAAAATTACTTCACGGAAATAGTCTTCAGGTTTTTTTTAACAGATGCAAGATACTCCACTGTATGTAGGTGCTATATATTTTTTTTCAGCCAACCTCCTATATGTAAGCATCTAAGCAATTTCCAGTATTTTGCATTCACACAAAATGCAGCAGCGAAAAACTTTATGCACATTGCTGGCAGTGTATTTTCAGAGTAAATTCTTAGAAATAGGATTACTAAGTCTAAGGCTTAGCGAATATGTAGTTGTATCAGATATTCTCAAATTCTCCTTTACAGAAATTACACCATTTTTTCATTCCCATAGGCAATACATGAGACTTCATATTTCCCTGCAACCTCATCTACTACACATTTATCAAGCTTTTGAATTTTTCCCAATCTGAAGGGTAAAACATAACATCTTAGTTTAGCTTAAACTTTCATTTATCTTATCTTGAGTGAGGTTTTGTATTTCAGATATTTAAGAGCTATTTTAATATGTTTTGTAAATTGTTTGCTCATGTCTTTTGTCACTTTACTACCATTTTTTGTCACTTTTCCCTCTCAATCAAAAACAATTCTTTATATATTAGGGATATCAACCTGCATCTATAATATATATTGCAAGTATTTTCTCACAATGTGTCATTTGCATTTTGAGTTACTTATGGTATTCTTTGCCATTAAAAAATGTTTTTAAAAATTGTTTTCTGCCGGGTGTGGTGGCTCATGCCTGTAATCCCAGCACTTTGGGAGGCCAAGGCGGGCGGATCACGAGGTCGGGAGATCGAGACCATCCTGGCTAACATGGTGAAACCCTGTCTGTACTAAAAATACAAAAAATTAGCCAGGCATGGTGGCGGGCGCCTGTAGTCCCAGCTACTCAGGAGACCGAGGCAGGAGAATGGCATGAACCCGGGAGGTGGAGCTTGCAGTGAGCTGAAATCGTGCCACTGCACCTCAGCCTGGAAGACAGAGTGAGACTCTATATCCAAAAAAAAAAAAAAATTGATTTGTGTAGTCAAACTTATCAATCTTTTTTGTTTGCATCTGGATTTTAAGTTACAATTTGGAAACCTTCCCCTCTACTCAGGATATACAGGAATTCACCCATGTTTTCTTCAAGTACTTGTATAGTTTAATTTTGTATATGTTGATACCTGATTCATCTTGCATTTATTCTTGTGTATGGTATAAGGGAAGGATATAAATTTATATTTTACAAATGGCTATCTGTTTTTTCATACTACTTATTAAAAAGTAATTATTTGCCCCAGCGATTTGAGATACCACCTGTATTATATACATGGTTTCTTGACTTTCTGTTCCATTCCAATAGTCTTTTTGTTTATTCATGTGCCAGTACCACACCATTTTAGTTACAGAGGATTTGTAGTATGTTTAATAAGTTGTAGTATGTTTAATAAGTTGTTGTATGTTAATAGTATGTTGTATGTATGTTAGTTAATGTAGTATGTTAATAGTATGTTGATAAGGCTTGTTCCATCTCAGAGCTCTTGCTTTTCAGTACTATTCCTAGTTATTCTTGTATCTTAATTTTTCCAGGCACTTTAGCTCCAGAACAAAAAAGTTTCTTGGTATTTTATTTTGATTACAATAGGTTTATAAATGAAATTAGGAAGAACTGACATCTCGATGATGTTGAGATGTCCTAACCGAGACACACTGTAGGGAAAAAAAAGCGGTGCCTTTTTCAGAGGATGTCTAGAGAGATTTGGACTCTGTCATCCGTCACTATTTTTTAGACACAGAGGCTTTTGTCATAGTTCACATTATTGAATCATCAAAGTTTAAATGTTAATTGTTAATTTTTTTACTCTCTTCCTGATCAATACAAGGAACTTAGAGTGCTTTAATGCAATTTTCTCACCATTTAACTTTTATTTATCTTTCAAACACAACAAGACTTTATTTTTGTCATTTTATATAGTCAATATCAATGTAGACTTAGCTATGTTATTTACCCTTTTCATTGTTCTTCATTCCTCCTTGGGTCTTCAATCTTCTGTCTGCGATTATTTTCCTTTGTCTGATTAATGTCCTTTAGAATTCCCTCTAATTCCTTTTAAGGTTCTACTAGTAACTAATTGTCTCAGTTTTGTTTCTCTGAAAATATCTTTATAATATCTTCATTTCTGAGGAATATTTCTACTGGGTACAGAATTCTAGATAGGCAGTTATTTTCTTTCAGCATTTTAAATGGAAATTACATTACCTTCTAATTTCCATTGTTTCTCTTGAGAAATCAACAGTCTAGTTGTTGCATTGCTGAGAATAATCTGCATTGTTTCCTCTGCTTTCATAATTTTTTCAATTTGCTTAAGAGTTTCAGGTGATTGCTATGATGTGCTTCTCTTTTTGTGTATTTCTTTTTGTCTATTATATTTGGAGTTTTTAGGTATTCTTGTAGCTTGAGATCTTTCATCAGTTTTGAAAAGTTCTCAACTATTACGTCTTCTTGTTTCTGTTTTACTTTTTCTTCTCTCCTTCTGAGACTTCAGTGATGTGTTTAGACTATCTCATTGTGCTCTCCATGTTTCTTACCCTCGTTAATGTATTTCCTTGTCTTTTGTCTCTCCTGCCTCATTCCTAATATTTTTCTCTAAGCTATACTCAACTTACTAGTTCTCTCTTCAGCTGTATCTAGTCAACTACTAAACTCAACCACTAAAATATTTTAGTTATTGTATTTTGACTTCTAGAATCCCCATTTGGTTTCTTTTTAGAGCTTCCAGATATCTACCAACATTCTCAACCTTTTCTATTACCTTCTTGGGCATGATAATCATAGTTATTTTAAAAGTTTACCAGATAACTTCAATATCTGGACTCCCTGTGAAATTATGCCTGTTTATAAGTTGTTTCTGCAATTGCAGAAAGACTAAAGGACTATGTATTTCTTTTGCTTTTACAGTAGATCTCTTCTTGCTGGCTTAAGTAAAGCATCTACAGGAGTCAGGCAGGTAAATAGAAATTAAAGTGATAGGAAAAGGTGAGGGACTGTGGCTAACTGGGGAATGCATGTTTCACCCAAAGGCCCTCAAATTAAAAAAAACTGTAAACATTTTCAGGTCAAACAAAATGCATTTATGAACTGAATTTGCTTTCCCAGTGCCACAAATTTGTAGTCCCAAAACTACAGATTAATGTATTCCTGTCTTTTACTCCAAATATGAAAGTCTAGGAAAATAAACTTTCTGGTAGTTGCATTCATTTACTCCTTGTAGAGGACAGAACCTAAGGAATTATTGTGAAGTCGTAATAGCCAATGTTTATAAAGTCCATGTATGCTAAGAATTCCTCTGAAGACTTTATATATATATATATATAAATTTAATCCTTACTACAGTATTATGAATAAATGTTTTATTATATGTCTTATGGATGAGGAAACTGAAGTACAAAGAGATTAACTGGATTCAGACTCCAGCAGTCTGTCTCTAGTACTTGGTATTTGCCACTACACAGTGCCTAGTCAGGATACATGGGGAAAGAGGGCCTAAAGTTCTGAAAATTGAAAGTCTTGATTGAGTTCCACCTGATTCAGTAACTGTGAAATTCACAAAGGAGCAGTAAGAAATGTGCTATTTTTACTGGGGGAAAATAAATAATTAAAAAAGTGTATGCCTCAGGAGAATAAGATAAGCTTTAAAAGACCTGTACCATTTCAACCCCGTAGGAGATAGTGTACTTGTTCACACACCAAGCACATTGCTGCTACAACCAGCATATGAGAAAGCTATCATACAAAGACTCTCTGTAACCAGGAAACTCTTACAGAGTCTTCACCCATGAAAGCACTAAGAACTGAATTAGGTTATAACTAACTATAAGCATGAAAGTCTTATCCTTAAGAAGAAGAAAAAAATTTAACAACAAATAAATACTGTCAAGTCAAACATAAATTCAAGAATAATTAGAAGAAATAATCCACTCAAATGAGAAGGAACCAGAAAACTAACTCTGGTGATATGACAAAACGGAATGCTATAGTACCCCTCCAAAAAAATCACACTAGCTCTCCAGCAATGGACCCAGGCCAAGATGAAATCTTTAAAATAACCTATAAGGAACTCAGAAGGTCAATTGTTAAGCTACTTGAGGAGATATCAGAGAAAGGTAAAAAACATCATAAAGAAATTAAGAAGCAGCTCAGGATATAAATGAAACATTTTCTGGAGAGATAGATATCATCAAGAAAAACCAATCAGAACTTCTGGAAATGAAAGACAGACTGAGTGAATTACAAAATGCGGTGGAAAGTTTTAACGATAGACTAGAATAAGTAGAAGAAAGAATTTCAGAGCTCAATGATGGGCTTTTGAATTAACCCTATCAGACAAAAATAAAGAAAAAACAATCTAAAGAAATGAACAAAATCTCCAGGAAATATGGGATTAGGTAAAAATGCCAAACCTAAGAATAATTGATGTTCCTGGGGGAGAAGAGAAAATAATAGGTCTGGAAAATTTGTTTCAGGAAATAATTGAGGAAAACTTCCCTGTCCTGGCTAGAGATCTAGATATCCAAATCTAAGAAGCTCAAAGAACTCCTGGGAAATTCATTGCAAAAAGACCTTCACCAAGGCATAGCGTCATCAGGCTATCTAATGTCAACATGAAGGGAAGAATTCCAAGAGCAGTTTTTGTAGGTTACCTGATGCTTTTATTGTACTGCTCTTTGAAGTTAGAGCAGCAGACTTCTCAGCAAAAATCTTACAAGCCAGAAGGGATTGGGGTCCTATTTTTAACCCCCATAAACAGAAAAAAAAAACTGTCAGCCAAGAATTTTATATCCTGCAAATCTAAGTTTCATAAATGAAGGAGAAATAAAGTCATTTTCAGACAAACAAATGTTGAGGGAATTTGTCACTACCAAACTAGCACTCTAAGAAATGCTGAAAGGAGTTCTAAATCTTGAGACAAACGCCTGATATGCACCAAAATAGAACCTCTTGAAAGCTTAAAACTCACAGGGCCTATAATACAATAACACAATGAAAAACAAAACTAGGTAATAATTAATATAATGAAGAGAACCGTACCTCGTATCTCAATATTCACGTTGAGTGTAAATGGCCTAAACACTCCACTTAAAAGATACAGAATGACAGAGTGAATAAAAAAATTGCAATCCAAATATCTGCTATCTTCAAGAGACTCACCTAACACAGAAGGATTCACATAAACTCAAGGTAAAAGGGTGGAAAAAAGTATTCCATGTAAATGGAAACCAAAAGCAAGCAGGAGTAGCTATTCTTCTATCAGACAAAACAGACTTCAAAGCAACAACAGTAAAAAAAAGACAAAGATGGTCACTATATAATGATAAAGGGATCAATTTAACAAAAAGATATTACAATCCTGAATATATATGCACCAAGCACTGGAGCTCTTAGATTGATAAAACAACTACTACTAGACCTAAGAAATGAGATAAATAGCAAAACAATATTATGGGAGACCTCAATACACCACTGACAGCACTAAACATATCTTTGAGACAGAAAGTCAATAAACAATGGACTAAAATGACACATTAGAACAAATGAGCTTAATGAATATTTACAGAACACTCTACCTAAGATCTGTAGAATATATATTCTTCTTATCAGCACATGAAGCATTCTCCAAGATAGAACCTATGATAGGCCATAAAACAAGTCTCAATAAATTTTAAAATAATCAAAATTATATTGAGTATCTTTTCAGATCACAATGGAATAAAACTGGAAACCAAATTCAAAAGGAACCCTTAAAACTATACAAATACATGAAAATTAAATAATCTGCTCCTGAACGATATCTAGATTAACAATAAAATCAAGATGAAAATTTTAAAAAAATTTTAAATGAATGATAATAAGTTATTAAAACCTCTGAGATACAGCAAAAGCAGTGCTAAGAGGAAAGTTTATAGTGCTAAATGCCTATATCAAAAAGTCTGAAGAAGTACAAATTGACAACCTGTTGTCACACCTCAAGGAACTGGAGAAACAAGAGCAAACTAAACCTGAAACTAGAAGAAGAAAAGAAATAACAAAAATTAGAGCAGAACTAAATGAAATTTAAACAACAACAACAAAAAATCAAAGATTAATGAAACAAAAAGCTGGTTCTTTGAAAAAATAAATAAAATCAATAGACCACTAGCTAGACTGACCAAGAAAAGAAAACAAAAGATCCAAATAAGCTCAATTAGAAATGAAACTGGAGACATTGCAACTGATACCACAGAAATACAAAAGATCATTCAAGACTATGATGAACATCTTTATGTGCACAAACTAAAAAGCCTAGAGGAAATGGACAAATTCCTGGGAACATACAACCCTCCTAGATTAAATCTGGAAGAAATAGAAACCTTAAATAGACCAATTACAAGCAACGAGATTGAATCAGTAATTTTAAAATTGCCAACCTAAAAAGCCCAGGACAGTTGGATTCATAGGTGAATTCTACCAGACATTCAAAGAAGAATTAGTACCAATTCTACTGAAACTATTCCAGAAATTTCTATTGAGCAAGAAAGAATTCTCCCTAAAACATTCTATGAAGCTAGTATCACCCTGATACCAAAATTAGGAAAGGACACAACAAAAAAAGAAAACTACAAACCAATTTCCCTGATAAATGCAAAAATCCTCAACAAAATATTAACTAACTTGTAGCAGGACGAGCCACAGACAAAACTCCTCAAACACCGAATTAAAGAAGGAAGGGGTTTATTCAGCCAGGGGCATCGGCAACACTCCTGTCTCAAGAGCCAAGCTCCTCGAGAGAGCAATTCCTGTCCCTTTTAAGGGCTCACAACTCTAAGGGGGTGCGTGTGAGAGGGTCATGATTGATTGCGCAAGCAGCGGGTACGTGACTGGGGGCTGCATGCACCAGTAATTAGATCGGAAAAAAACAAGATAGGGATTTTCACAGTGCATTTCTATACAATGTCTGTAACCTATAGATAACATAACCGATTAGGTCAGGAGTTGATCTTTAACTACCAGGCCCAGGGTGTGGCACCGAGCTGTCTGCCTGTGGATTTCATTTCTGCCTTTTAGTTTTTAATTCTTCTTTCTTTGGAAGCAGAAATTGGGCATAAGACAATATGAGGGGTGGTCTCCTCCCTTAAACTGAATCCAACAACACATCAAAAAGATAATTCATCATGATCAAATGGGTTTTATCCCCGGGATGCAGAGATGGTTTAATATACACAAATCAATAAATGTGATACATCTCACAAACAGAATTAAAAACAAAAACTATGATCATCTCAATAGATACAGAAGAAGCATTCGGCAAAATCCAGCACCTTTTTATGATAAAAACTCTCAACAAACTGTGCACTGGAAGGACTTACCTCAAAATGTAAAAAGCCATATATGACAAACTCACAGCCAACATTATACTAAATCAGTTAAAGTTGAAAGCATTCCTCCTGAGAACAGGAACAAGACAAGGGTGTCCACTTTCACTACTCTTACTCAACAGAGTTCTGGAAGTTCTAGCCAGAGCAATTAGGCAAGAGAAGGAAGTAAAGGGCATCTGAATTGAAAAAGAGGAAATCAAACTATCACTGTTTGCAGATGATATGACTGTATACCTAAAAAATCCTAAAAGTAGACACATAGACCAATGGAACAGAATAGAGAACTGAGAAATAAAGCCAAATACATACAGCCAACTGATCTCTGACAGAGCATTAAAAATCGTGAATTGGAGAATGGATACCCTATTTAATAAATGATACCAGGAAAGCTGGCAAGCCACAGGTAGAAGAATGAAACTGCATCCCTATCTCTCGCCATATACAAAAATCAACTCAAGATAGATCAAAGACGTAAATATAAGACCTGAAACCATAAAAATTCTACAAGACAACATTGGAACAACTCTTTTAGACATCAGCCTAGGCAAATAATTTATGACTATGACCCCAAAAGTAAATGCAACAAAAACAAAATAAATAAATGAGACCTAATTAAACTAAAAGATTTCTGCACAGCAAAAGAAATAGTCAACAGAGTAAACAGACAAACCACAGATTGGGAGAAAATATTTGCAAACTATGCATCCAACAGAGGACTAGTATCCAGAATCTATAAGGAACTCAAATCACAAAGAAAAAAAAAACACATAATTCCATTAAAAAGTAGACAAAGGACATGAATAGCCATTTCTCAAAAGAAGATACACAAATGGCCAAAAAACATGAAAAAATGTTTAACCTCCTAATCATCAGGAAAAGGCAAATTAAAACTATAGTGAGATACCACCTTACTCCTGCAAGAATAGTCATTATTAAAAAGTCAAAAAATAATAGATGTTGGCATGGATGTGGGGAAAAGGGAACACTTGCACACTGCTGGTGGGGATGTAAATTAATACAACCTCTATGGAAAACAATATGGAGATTCCTTAAAGAACTAAAAGTAGATCTACCATTCAATCCAGCAATTCCACTACTGGGTATCTACCCAAAGGAAAAGAAGTCATTATTATGAAAAAGACACTTGTACACATTTGTTTATAGCAGCACAATTCACAATGGCAAAGATGTGGAACCAACCAAGGTGCCCAATGACTAATGAATAAAGAAAATGGGGTGTATTTACACTATGGAATGCTTCCCAGCCATTAAAAAGAATAAAATAGGCTGGGCACGGTGGCTTATGCCTGTAATCCCAGCACTTTGGGAGGCCAAGGCAGGCAGATCACAAGGTCAAGAAATTGAGACCATCCTGGCTAACATAGTGAAACCCTGTTTCTACTAAAACTACAAAAATCAGCTGGGCATGGTGGCGGGTGCCTTTAGTCCCAGTTACTCAGGAGGCTGGGGCAGGAGAATCACTTGAACCTGGGAGGTGGAGGTTGCAGAGAGCCAAGATCATGCCACTGCACTCCAGCCTGATGACAAAGCAAGACTCCGTCTCAATAAATAAATAAACGAACAAACAAACAAACAACATAATGTCTTTTACAGCAACTAGGATGGAGCTGGAGGCCATTATTCTACGTGAAGTAACACAGGAGTGGAAAACCAAAAACCATGTGTTTTCACTTATAAGTGGGAGCTAAGCTATGAGTACACAAAGGCATAAGAAGTGATATGATGGACTTTAGAGATTCAGAAGGGGAAGAGTGGGAGGGTGGCTAGGGATAAAAAAAAAAAGTACGCATTAGGTACAATGTACACTACTCAGGTGATGGGTGCACTAAAATCTCAGAATTCACCACTCTATAATTCATCTATGTAATAAAAACCACTTGTACCCCAAAAGCTATTGAAATACAAACACAAAACAAAGAAACAAAGAAATGTGCTGTTTTTAGAAGTACTCCGAGGCGCTCTGTTCCTTAAACACTACTGTGTTGTCATTCTTTCTTTTATAAACTGTAATGTGTTTGAATGTCAATTCAATTAGTAAAAGTATAATTGCTGTCTTCATAAACTATACTTTGACATTTAATATGTGAAACATGACCGTTTTATGTGCAAACCAAGTTATCCATAATACATTTTTATGTTCTGCAGCTATCAGGACGGCTTCAGATTTATAGAGTGCTAAAAATGTAACTATATCATAAATATCAATTTTCCCTAAAATTATCCCTTTTAAATAAAACAGAAAAAATGATATTTCTGCCAATGCCTCTGTTCCAATAGATCTAAAATTCTTGAAAAGTTGAAATTCCTCAAAGATTGAGGGTCCTCGTGCAGCTCTGTACAGTCACACATAGTAAAGTGTGTCTTCAACTATGCACTTTTCTGGGAAGCTTGCGGAGTCATCCATATATGCATGGGATTGGGGAAGATAAGCCCACTAACAAATTTTAAATAGCTCTACAGAGCAGTTCTTAGACAAGACCTTGCTGGCGATGAGATGAGGCAGTCTGAGAGTGTGGGCCTCCCTGTGGTCATGCTGGAGCTCTGAGGAAGGAGTAATTATTTTACCATGTAGGGAGGAGTAGAGGGATCTGTGGGTGGGAGATGTTTGAAAGCTCACACCCTGCAAAGCTCTTTCATCCTCTATGCCAGGACTATGGATGGGAACAGACTTCTCAGGTCCTGGAAGCCTCCCCTGGTCCCTTAGAAATCCAAACTGAGTGAGAGGTTGACAGGAGACTCTGAAAACTCAGAGTATCTCTGAATGAGAGGCACCGATGGGCCAGACAGGAAAGGAGGACAGAAAACATGCTTTAAGGGGAAGGGAGAGGACAGGCAATGCTGGATTCAAGAGCGGTTAATGGCTCAGGCAGTCACACCTGAAACACAGTGAGTGGGTTTAGAGTGATGGGGAGGAGGTAGAGCAATGACAGAAATCAGTAAGATCAGTGAGATCCAATGGAAAGCCAAAAACAAATTCAAGTACATATGGGAATTTAGCTCACAGCAGAGGTCGTTTTTCAAGTGAGTGAGTAAACTGATTATTCAATAAACTATATTGGTACAAAACACTAACATTGGGCCAAAATGAAGTCAGGTTTATACCACGCAGAAAAATATGTATCAGATGGGTTCAAAATTTAAATGTGAATGTGTTTTATAAAAAAAGCATAAAAGATTACCAAGGCGATAGATACATTAATTAGTTTGATTGTGGCAATCATTTCACAAGTATATGTTGTATATGTGCATCAGAACATCACATTGTACACCTCCAATATATAATTTTTATTTGTCTGTTGGACCTGAATAAAGCTGGGGAAAATAACCATTTAAAAAATTTCAGGAAAAAATGACAGTATATGGGCAAGTTTATAAAACTTCATTATCCAAAACCTACATAAGTGAACAAACCTATGTAAGTGAAGTAAATAGCAAATATACCATCAACATTGAAACTGTAAGGATCTCAGTCTCACACCACAAACAAAGAACTATTATCTCATAACTGAAATTAAAATTATTTGACTCTAGGAGTTGACAAAGATAATGCAAAACAGGACCATGAACACTAAAAGGAAAACATTCTTTAAAATCTTACTGATACCCACCCTACCACACAAATGGGAGTAAGAGGAACCACGGCTAAAATGGGGCAGAGGAAAAATGTGGAATGTCCCACAGAAAACTACCTTTCCCCAGCGCAAATAACTTCCTGAGCACAGCATGGGAGGGAAACAAGAGAAGATGCCCCTCAGGATAAGGCAAGAGGCCTAGCTGGGCGGGAGGAAAAAATAACAAGCCTTTCCGCCAAAAGCCAGGAACCTCTAAGATTTTATGTAAAGATGACTAGCTCACTCCAAAACGGAAGAACACAGCACAGGACAGAATCTGGCCTCAATGACTTGACAGTTACCCAGAGCAGTTACCCAGAGCAATGAATCCTTGTAAGCCTTTAAGTGTTGTCACTAAAGCTATCATAATTACAAAACACAAGGTGAAATTTACAATTCTTGACATAAAAACCATGTTAGAAAAAGGTATGTATTATAAGCTGAAACAAAAATCCCAGATTATACCAACAAAATCTTAACAAGTGGGGATGCGTGAGGAAGTATGTATACTAATTTTTTTATCTTTCATGGGAGATGGGGCTGTCTGCAGATATTGTTTAATCTCTAAAGTTGATAATCTAAGACTAAGAGCCCAGTCATGTGTCACTTAACAGGGATATGTTCTGAGAAATGTGCTGTTAGGGGATGTCATCATTGTGTGAGCGTCACAGAGTGTACTTTCCCTAAACAGATGATACAGCCTACTACACACCTAGGCTATATGGTAGCCTAGTGCTCCCAGGCTACAAACCTGCACAACATGTTACTATACAGACAATTGGAATGCAATAGTAAGCATTTGTGTATTTAAACATAGGAAAGGTACAGTAAAAATGCAGTATAAAAGATTTTTTAAAATAGTACCACCTGTATAGGGCACTTACCAAGAATAGGGCTTGCAGGACAGGAAGCTGCTCTGAGTGAATCAGCGAGTGGTGAGTGAATGTGAAGGCCTAGGACATTACTGTAGGCTACTGTAGACTTTATCAACACTGTGTACTTAGGCTACAGTACATTTATTTTTTAAATAAAGTAATTGAGCTACAGTGTTACAACAGCTATAGTGTCACTAGGGGACAGGAATTTTTCAATTCCATTGTAATCTTATGGAACCACCACTGTATATGCAGCCTACCACTGACTGAAACATCATTATAAGGAACATGGCTATTATGTTTAACTATGTTAAGTATATATATGCAGACTACCAAGTAGTAAAGCTGAATACCGCCCAAATTAATGAAGCAGAAAAGATAAAAAAGCAAACAAACATGCAACAATAGAATACTAGAAAACAACACGAAAGAATTTTAAAAAGCAGAAAATAGAAATTAGATGACAGATAAAAACTAAACACATCTATTACAACAGTAAATGTTAACATGAGTTAATGCGTGCTGACGAGTTGATGAGTGCAGCACGCCAACATGGCACAAGTATACATATGTAACAAACCTGCACGTTATGCACATGTACCCTAGAACTTAAAGTATAATAATAAATAAAAATAAAAAGTTAACCTAATGCATAAAAAGAATTCTCAGATTAGATTTAACATGAACTAAATCTAGGTGTAAATGATCTATAGAAAAACAGCACAACTTTTACTAGATTGCTTTCATTTGCTTTCCAGATCTACTCTGTTACACCCCACTGCTTTGTGAACCAGGAGGCCAACCAATACCAATATATTCACACATGGCCTTGCCTCCAGCTTCCAGGTGGGCTTGGTCAGAGGAAGCACCAGCCTGAGGTCTGAGGGAGGGCGGGAGGGAGGGGAATGAGGCTAGGGCATTATCTCCCTGGCTCCCTTGGGCAGAATCACCACAGTGGGCTGCCTCCCGCCTCCAAGGGCCACAGCTGCCATTAGGCAGCACCTTCTCTTCAGGCTCTGTCAGGCAAAGAAAGGGTGGTAATGTTGCCCAATGGTTAAGTCCAAGGGTGATACGCTGTCCCTGTGGTTTCTCCACACCCTTGCTCACACCTCTCTAAACAGTCCCTTTATTAAATTCTCATCAAGTTACCTAATTTGAGCATTGCATCTGTTTCCTGCCAGGACCTTGACTTATACCCACCCAAACAAAATTACTCATAAAGCTGAAAGTAAAAGAATAGAAAAGTAATACTAGGAAAATTTAAAAACAAAAACAAAAACAAAAGTCAGGGTTTGTCTTCCTCAGAAAATGCTGAGTTCAAAAAAAGGTCATTAAATGGGATTTAAAAGATCACATTGTACTGATGAAGGATAAGATCCACATTGACATAAAATTATCTTGAAGCTGTACGTGGTAAATTATACAGAATTAAAACATACAAAGCCAAAAAAATTACCAGAAATGCAAAGTAAAAGGAGGCCAAAATCCAATAGCAATGAGGCATTTTAATACAGCTTTCTCAGTTGTTAAAGATCGAGTTAAACATTAGCGGGGAAAATTAGTAAAATCTGAACAAACTCTGAGATTTAGATAACAGAATTGTACCCATGTTAAGGTCTTAGTTTTTTTCACATATACTGCAGTTATGCTGATTAACATTCAGGAAAGATAGGCAAAGGGGAACCATCTGTACTACGTAGGTGTGGGGAAACTGTACTATTTTTGCAAACTTTTCTGTAAATGTAAAATTATTCTAAAATAGAACATTTAGAAAAATATCAAGTTATTAAAAGATAGAAACATATAAAATCTGAATGATGTAATTAACAATATCGACCCAAGAACAGAAACTACTCTTTTCTCCTCATGTAGTCATAAAGTGCAAACATTCTCCAAACCTTAAACAAAAATCAACTCAAAAATTCTAAAAAGTAAAAGCATCAAACCACATTATTAACCACAATCCAAAATTAAGTAGAAACAAACCAAAATCCTCAACCATTTTTAAACTTTAAAACTTTCTCTAAGACCCTACATAACTCCTAAGTTTAAGAGGAAACTAAAACCACAATTGCAGGAAGTAGCAGCCCATGCTGGTTGCATTTTCAATAACCATTTTTTCTTTCTTCCTATCTTATTTCAAATTTTACCTGATTTTTAAAAATATTCCCTCTTCTCCAAGAAGCCATCTGTTTCAGGTGAGGCAGGTTCCACTCCTGCTTCTAGGGGGTAGAATCTTGTTTGGTCTGAATCAAATCATAGCGGTCTCACTCCTACCACTAGCGATTAGAAACGGTCACATGAAACATCCTGACAAATGAACTTTGAAGGAAAATCAGATGAATGTCTTCTTGCTAAGATTTACTTCAATGCTAAAAAGAAACTGTCCCCTTTCTGTGTCTGAAAATTGTCTTGGGCATGTGACACTCAAAGCTGCACCTTACCAACATAAAAGACACTTACTTAAGAACAATCCCCATATACTAAAGGTAGCAGAACAGAATGATCAGAATAATGTGGGTCATTGATTGTATCATTGAACTGCTGAATAAACCAGCCCTGAAACCCTCCTACCTCAAACTTCTTAGGAAAAAATAACTCCTCAAGGTAATTGTCAGTTTTCTGTTATTTGCTACAGAAGGAATCCTAACTGATGTATCAAATATCTGAAAAGTAATTTAAAAAAGAAAATAATTACATATTCAACCCTGTAGGGTCCAGCCAAAGCATTATTCAGAAGAAAAGTCATTCCCTTTCATCTCTTTCATTCCCTATATATATATATTATCTCTAATAGATTAGGCATTTAAATCAAGAAGCTGGAAAAAAGAAAGGCAATATAATGTCAAGGAAAGTAGAAAAATAATTAAAACATAAATTCAATGCTTTTTCCGTTGCCAACTTAACTCTGCATATAGGCCTACAACCTCCTTTAAAGTGGAGTGTTTTCTCCTTCTCAGCTTCTCTATCATCTCTTAAGCTCAGCTACAGATTTTGTCGCCCTTCTCCTAGTCCCAAGGCAGGGAGGGTAAATAGCAATCCACTTAGCTTCCTAGTACTTCTAGGAAGGTAAGCACTTACCAGGTCACTGCTCTATCTTGCTTGTCAAACCAGTCTATTCGGCTCAGATAATCAAGAGCTGACTGTGATGTTAAGGTTCTTGATATACAGGAAGGTAGGATCTCAGCTCAAATACTGTAAAACAAGAGCATCAGATGGCACAGACAGGACTCTCTAGAATGGAGTAAGAGAAATACATGCCAAGCCAAAACAAACATATCCCCGTAACTTATCTGTAAGGATGTTCATCTGTTCCTTGGTGAGGAACCAGTAGATGTTTTCCTCAGAACACTTTCTAGGTCATTTATAATTGGCTGCATATGTTTATGCTGAGGTTAAGGTAGCATGAACTGTATCTAATTCTCATTCTAGAGCATGAATTCAGAAATTCACCTGAAATTCTTTTGTCAATCTATTTAGATCTTACATTAAAATGCTATTTAATTAAAGACATATGTTTGGACTTAGAAAGCCAAATCTGACTATAATAAACAATGTTCTGATCACCAAATGGGTGAAAACAAATAAGCAGATCCCCTACATCATCATCATTAGCATCATCATCATCATCATCACCACAACAATAATAGCGGATAACCCTTACTGGGCACATAAACCCTTATTTGCTGTATGACAGAAACTACACCAAGCATTTCACATGCATCACTTCATTTAATTCTGAAAGATGAGGAAGTAGAAAGTGGGATTCAAACTCAAGTTTGCCTGCTGCCAAAATCCGCATTTAACCATAACAATAAAGTAACCAAACCAGGCTTTTCTTTTTTCTATCTGATGCTGCTAAATATTACACATTCAAAGTGTTTCTACATTCATACTTGTAATAAGCCAGTGAAGGAAGAATTATCCCCATCTTACAGATGAGCCTCAAAGATGTGAATAATATTCACAGATCATGTATTGATTAAGTGGTAGAACCAGTACCTGGTCTTCCTTATCCTCCAAAGCCCAGGCTTTTTCCATGCAGTATCTTGTCATGCAAGCCATTCCTCACTTGACTATAAGGTGAACAATGAAGGTAAGGAATTGTCCCCGGGGATCAACATGGAACTTTTCCCTCTCTGCCTCTTTTTCCCATCCCTGGAAAACAAACCAGTTCTGTGCCCTTCACTATTCATTGCTCACCTTCATTATCTTCAGGCAATTTTTTTATCTTGATGATTTTTTTTTCTTTTCCATTTTCTTATCAAGGGTTTGTACACAGGCTATGATTGTGTCACTCAAGATGACAGCCACTTTGGAAGGTTTTCATCATTAGCACACTATTTAGGGAATAATCAGCAGGCCCCAAGAAAAGCATGGATTTTAGCCAAAGCCATTGTTTGGATAGGGTGTTTCCAAGAAGTCAGAGAACTTTTTCAGAAGTTCTCCAGTCCTTTTTGAAAGCAGGCTAGAGCAAAGAGATAAATGCCTTCCCTTCTTTCTACTAAATATTGGAAAAGATACTATTTTCCAAGTCTCCTTCCCCAGCTGAAACAGTACTAGCCAGTACCAAGTGAGGAAGAATTAAGTCCTGCATCTCTCTCTGTAATGTAACATGATATAACAAAGAAAGATGTACAAAATATAAAATTTTGTCAAGAAAGTTAAAATCTCAACAAAATGGTAGATATCTCAAAAATGTATGTTATCAGTATCTCTTACAAAAACTTTTTGAAATTCCCTAATGCAGGACTATTAGGTTTCCCTCACTTTCCCTGAGTATCATGAGGTTTTCCTACCTAAGTACCAAAACACCAACTCCTCTCTTGCTAACCATAAGCCAGTTCTCAGAGGAGATCTTGCACTATACTTGTGCATTAAAAAAAAAAAAAAAGGCTATGATTTTCAGGGACTAAAGATCTAGGATATGGTGGTGGTCACCAAACTTCTGGTTGGTAAGCACTTCCCTCCTTTCTTCCATAGTAAGCAGAAAAGTCTTATTTTAAATTCTGAGGCTATGGTATTATTTTGCACAGTAAGTCAAGCCCAGAAGAACATCTAAAAAAAACTAAGTGGTGCCCCTACTTCTGGCAATGGCAGACTAGGTTGTTTGAGTCCAAATCTTTCTCTAAAAACAATAAAAAATCTAAACAAAATATTTTAAAAATCTGTTTGGAGACATAGTAAAAGTACTATGATTATAACAATTTTAGGGAATGGTAAGAATAAAATGGAAAAATACAAGAATTTAGCTTAGCATTTGGGGCTTCCCTAGAGTTAAATGCCAATTCTAAATGTAAAAGCAATGGTAGAGAGGCTGAGAAACTGAGCGACATTTTCAGAAACCACAGAGCTAGAGTGACAAAAAGTAAAGTTCACGGTCTTCAAAGAAGAAGGGATTCAATAAATCCCAAAGGATTTTGGTTGGTACCCCAAAAGACTGAATCTTTGGAGAAAATGTCAACAAGAAATAGATAATGCTCACAAAGACATACCTGAAACTGGGCAATTTACAAAATAAAGAGGTTTAATTGGACTTACAGTTCCAAGTGGCTGGGGAAGCCTCATAATTCTGGCAGAAGGCAAAGAAGAGCAAGTCCTGTCTTACATGGATGGCAGCAGGCAAAGAGGGAATGAGGAAGGCACAAACCAGAAACACCTAATAAAACCATCAGATCTTGTGAGACTTATTCACTACCACAAGAACAGTATGGGAGAAACTGCGCCCATGATTCAATTATCTCCCCCTGGGTCCCTCCCACAACACATGGGAATTATGGGAGTACAATTCAAATTAGATTTGGGTGGGGACAAAGGGCCAAATCATGTCAACATGTATATCAAAATATCATTTTGTATACCTTAAATATATACAATAAAAAATAAATCTTAAAAAAGGTCCTGACATTAGAGTTATCCCACACAGATTTTAAAATAATCATTTTGATACATTTAAAGGTTAAATATCAAAATAGAAAAATTTTGGCAGAAAAACTATCAAAAAGAATTAAATGGAAATGCTAGAATAAAAAATTCCAATAATTGAAATGAAGAATTTAATGGATATATTTAGCAGCATATTATAGATAGATGAGAGGGAACTGGTGAACTAAAAGAAAATACAGTTGACTCTTCACATCCATGGGTTCTGCATTCATAGAGTCGACCAACCACAGACTGAAAATATCCAAAACAAAATTGCACCTATACTGAACATGTACAGACTTTTTTTCTTGTTAGTACTTCATAAACAGTGCAGAGTAACAAGTATTTGCATTACATTTACAATGTCTTACATATTATAAGTAATCTAGAGATAATATAAAGTACACAGGAGGATAATCCCAAAATAGCAGTCAAGTTATATGCAAATGTGACACCATCTCATCTCAGAGGCTTGAGCATCTGTGAATTTTGGTATCCACAGAAGGTCCTAGAACCAATTCCCCACGGATACTGGGACAACTACACACAGAAGGAAGCATAAAAAGACAAAAAATAAGTAAAGAGCAAATGAAAAGGGAAAATACATGGATAAATCTAAATCAAAATTGAATTAATGGGACAATAATAATATCCTATAATACTTTAAATATATAGATAGTTATATAATAGTACATAAGAAAGGAGGAGGGTTTAAAGTGTTACATCAGCCAGAAAGTGACAAAAAAAGAAAAGGATTTTTCTTCTTTATCTCCAGGGTAACCACTTTAAAAATGTATAATAAATGAGTGAATAAAAGATAAAATAAAAAAAATTCAAAGAAGGAAATAAAAGAGAAAGAGGAACATAGAACGAGTGTATTAGTCTGTTCTCACACTGCTATAAAGAAATGCCCAAGACTGGGTAATTTAGAAAGGAAAGAGGTTTAATTGACTCACACTTCTGCATGGTTGGGGAGGCCTCAGGAAAGTTAGAATCAGGGCAGAAGTAGAAGCAAACACGTCGTTCTTCACATGATGGCAGGAAGGAGAAGTACCAAGCAAAGAGGGAAAAGCCCCTTTTAAATCCACCAGATCTCATGAGAACTCACTCACTATCACAAAAGCAGTAGCATGGGGGTAACTGCCCCCATGATTCAATTACCTCTCTAGAGGCAACCCCCCCCAACACATGGGTCTTACAATTCAAGATGAGATTTGGGTGGGGACACAAAGGCAGACTATATCAACAAATGAGGCAAATACAAAGATGAAAGTTTTAGACCAAAATATATCAGTAATTATATTAATTGTAAATGGACTGAAAATTCCAATTAAAAGGAAATATTTTATGAGTAGGTTTAAAAAAAAAATCTTTACTTACAATAGAGACCCCAAAACATAAGTCCACAGAATGGAGGAAAGCAAAGTGATGGAAAAAGATATACCGCAAAAACACTAATCAAAGGAACGCTGGTATAGCTATATTTAAATAGATGTCAAGCAAATAGTATTATTAGAGACAAAAAGAGTGAATTCATAATTATAGAGGAGTCTACCCAACAGAAAGCTATAGGAATTTTATGTATTTATGTACCAAATAACATAGTCACAAAAAACGTTAAGCAAAGTAGGTCAAGGTTGTCTAAGACCACAGAAGTTAGTAACAGTCTGTTTAGTTTGCCTTGTACCACCAGTGCCCAATAAATGTCTAACACTTTTTAGTTAAACAATAAATGATATTTCTACTTAGACTTACTCCAATAGAAATTATAATAACACATTGCTAAGGCTTAAAACATACACAACACACATACACACAAAAACACCCTAATCTAATTACTATATGATAGTATTTAAAGGCATGGTAGGCTTTGGATTCATAATATCTGGGTTGAATTCCAGCTCCATCACTTACTACCTATGTGACCTTGGAAGAAATAGCCTCAATGAGCCTGTATTTCCTGATAGGTTTTTCCAAGTATGAAATAGAATAATATATAAAAAGTACATAGTAATATCAGCCCCTAAGCAAATACTCCATAAATTGTAACAATTACTAGTACTGATTATATGTTAGAAATTTGAAAATAATCCCAAAATAGCAGTCAAGAAGCTCCTCTACAAACTAGGATCAGAAATGGTACTAGAAACTAATTTAGTTTGCTTAATTATAAAAATTGGCCCTAAGAATGTTACTGTGGTAGACAAACTTTAAGAGGGTCCACATGATTCCCACTTCCTATAGTTAATACTTTTTAATAATTTCTCCCTCAAATATGGTCAGCAAGTGTGACTTGTTTCTAACCAACAGAATGCAGTAGAGATGATGAAGTATGTATATGATTATGTTTACATGATCATATAATACCCATCTTGTTAGAGCCTCTCTCTCTCCATTGCTAGCTTTGAAGAAGAAAGTTACCATTAATCCGACAGCCACAAGGAAATGAATTCTGCCAACATGAGGGAGCTTGGAAGTGGATCCTTCTCCAATCAAAGCTCATGAAAACCCAGCCTTGGCTGACACCTTGATTGCAACCCTTGACCCACAGAACATGGACGCTTGACCCACAGAAATTATGAGATAATAAATGTGTGTGTGTCAGTGAGCTTTATCGATATAAGATTCACCCATTTACGGTGTACAACTCAATGATTTTTGGTATATTTAGTTGTGCAACCATTATGTGCTTTGGAGAAATGTCTATTCAAATTCTTCACCCATGTTTAAATTGTATTGTCATTTTACTATTGAGTTTTAAGAGGTCTTCAGGTATTCTCAATACAAGTGCCTTATCAGATATATTATTTGCAAATATTTTTCCCCATTCTCCAGGTTGTCTTTTTGTTGGTGGTGTCCTTTGAAATAGAAAAGTTTTTAATTTTAATAAAGTTCCTTTTACCTATTTTTTCTTTTGTTGCCTGTGCTTTTGGTGTCATATCTAAGAACCTATTGCCTAATTTAAGGTCATGAAGACTTACCCCTATATTTTCTCCTAAGAGTTTAATAATTTTAGCTTTTACATTTAGGTCTCTGATTCATTTTGAGTTAATTTTTGCATATGATATAAGGCAGCACTCCAACTTCATTCTTTTGCATCTGGCTTTCCTGTTGTCCCAGCATCATTTTCTGAAAAGAGTATTTTTTTTTTTCCCTGTGAATTGCTTTAGAAACCTTACTGAAAATCAACTGACCATAAATTTCATGAAAGTTTATTTCTGTCCTCTCAATTTTATTATGTTGATCTACATGTCTATCCTTATGCCAGTTCCACATTGTCTATAGCTTTGTAGTACATTTGAAATTGGGAAGCGGGAGTCATCCAGCTTTGTTTTTTTTCAAGTTTGTTTTGTTTTGTCTTGTTATTGAAACTTCTTGAATTTTCACATAAATTTCAAAATCTACTTGTCAATTTTTGTAAAGAATCATCTGGGATGTTGAGTAGAATTATGTTGAATCTGTACATCAATTTGGGGAGGGATGACGTCATAATAACGTTAAGTCTTATAACCCACAAATGTGAAATATTTTCCCATTTATTTAGATCTTCTTTAATTTCTTTCAACAATTTTTGGTAGTTTTCAGAGTATACATTTTATACTTTTTTGTTAAATTTATTTCTAAGTATGTAATCATTTTTGATGCTGTTCTATATAAAATTGTTTTTCTTCATTTTATTTTCAGATTGCAAATATATAGAAATACAATTAATTTTTGTATATTGATGTTGGATCCTGCCACCTTGTTGAACTTATTAGTTCTAATCATTTTTTAGTAGGTGCCTTAGGATTTTCTATAGACAGGATCATGTCATCAACAAATAAAGATAGTTTTATTCTTCCTTTCCAATCTCAATGACTTGTATTTCATTTTCTTGCCTATTTGCCCTGTTGAGAACCTAAAGTACAGTGTTGAATACAAGTAGTAAAAGCAGATATCCTTGTCTTACCCCTAATCTTAGGGGGAAAGCATTTAGTCTTTTACCAGTAAGTCTGGTGTTAGCTTTTTTTGTAGGACTTTCATAGATTCATCAGGTTGAGGAAGTTTCCTGCTATTCCTGGTTTGTTGAGTGTTTTTGTCGTGAAGAGGTGTTAGATTTTGTTTGATACTTTTTTCTGCAATCCTTTGAGATGATCATACGGTTTTTTTCCTTTTTTCTTGATATGGTCATTACATTAATTGATTTTTAGTTGCCAAAATGTGAGTTGTTTTAAGCTGTTAGGTTGTGGTAATTTGCTATGTCGTATAGACAACAAATACAGCTACAGAATGATAATAACTATGATAGTTAACATTTATGACATGTTTATTATGTGTCAGAAACTGTTTAAGTGTTCATTACTAACTCACTTAATTCTTAATATCACTGAGTATTAGAAAGGGCCACTATTATTATCCTTATTATACAGAGAGAGAATATGAGGCTCAGGGAAGGTAAGTAATTTGTGCATGACCAGGTAACTATCCATACGTAGTAGATGTGGAATCTGGAGCTAGGCAGTTTGACTCAGAATCTATGCTTCTAGGTAACAAAAAATTTTCTTCAAACCATTCAACCAATGGCTTAAGTATGCATTGGAGAACCAGCTCTCCACACTAACTTCTGCCCTGGTTGAATGCTAAGGAAACTCACCCATTACAGACCATCCCCAACAGCTGGACAAAGTTCTCCATGGTACCAATCTAAAAGTGAAGCTAAACTTCTCAAAAAATGTACCAATATACAAAACAAAACAAAACAAAACCTATTTGTTAATAGAGCTTATTTTTAACAAACAATGCAGGGAAAACTGGATATCCACATGCAAAAGAATGCCGTTGGACCCTTACCTTACACCATATACAAAAATTAACTCTAAATGGAGCAGAGACCTAAACATAAGAGCTAAAACTAGAATCTTCATGACATTGGAGTTGGCAGTGATTTTTTGGAGATAACAAAAGCACAGGCAACAAAGGAAAATATAGGTCAATTGGATGAGCCCCAAATTAAAAGCTGTGTATCAAAGGACTCAGTGAAAAAGCAACCCATAGAATAGGAGAAAATATTTGCAAATCATATATCTAATTAGATGTTATTATCCAAATATATAAAGATATCCTACAACTCAATAACAGAAAAACAACCTGATTGTAGAATGGGCAAAGGTCTTGAACAGACATTTCCCCAAAGAAGATATACAAATGGCCAATATTTACATTAAAAGATGCTTGGCATCACTAATTATTAGAGAAATGCAAATCAAAAACACAATGAGATAGCACCTCAGCCCATTAGGATTGGCAGCATCATAAAACCAGAAAATAAAAAGTATTGGCAAGGATGTGGAGAAATTCGGACCCTTGTACACTTTGGTGGAAATGTAAAATTGTGTAGCCACTGTGGAAGATAGTATGGTGGCTCCTTGAAACATTAAACACAGAATTACTTACCATCTAATCCAAAAATTCCACTTCTGGGTACATACCCAAAAGAATTGAAAGCAGAGCATCAAGAAATATTTGCACACCCATGTTCTCATAGCATTATTCCCAATAGCCAAAAGGTAGAAATCATCTTATTGTCCATCAGTTGATGAATGGATGAACAAAACATGGAACATTATTCAGCTTTGAAAAGAAAAGAAGGAGCAAGATGGCCAAATAGGAGCAGCTCCAGCCTCCAGCTCCCAGCACAAGTGACACAGAAGACAGGTGATTTCTGCATTTTCAACTGAGGTACTGGGTTCATCTCACTGGGGAGTGCCAGACACTGAAAGCTGAGGCAGGGCGAGGCATCACTTCACCTGGGAAGCACAAGGGGGAAGGGAATCCCTTTGCCTAGCCAAGCAAAACTGAGACACACAACACCTGGAAAATCGGGTAACTCCCACCCTAATACTGCACTTTACCAAGGGTCTTAGCAAATGGCACACCAGAAGATTATATCCCACACCTGGCCCGGAGGGTCCCACGCCCACAGAGCCTCCCTCATTGCTAGCACAGCAGTCTGAGATCCAACTGCAAGGCAGCAGTGAGGCTGGGGGAGGGGTGCCCGCCATTGCTGAGGCTTAAGTAGGTAAACAAAGCCTCAGTCAATCAAACCTCTCAGAGCTAAAGGAGGAACTATGTACCCAGCACAAAGAAACTAAAATCTTGAAAAAAAAAAAAATGAAAATGGATAACTAGAATAATCAATGCAGAGAAGGCCATAAACGAACTGATAGAGATAAAAATTATGACATGAGAATTACATGACAAATGCACAAGCTTCAGTAACTGACTCGATCAACTGGAAGAAAAAGTATCAATGATTGAAGATCAAATGAATGAAATGAAACGAGAAGAGAAGTCTAGAGAAAAAAAAGGAAAAAGAAATGAACAAAGCCTCCAAGAATATGGGATTATGTGAAAAGACCAAATCTACGTCAGATTGGTGTGCCTGAAAGTGAGGGGGAAAATGGAACCAAGTTGGAAAACACTCTTCAGGATATCATCCAGGAGAACTTCCCCAACCCAGTAAGGCAGGCCAACATTCAAATTCAGGAAATACAGAGAACGCCACAGAGATACTCCTCGAGAAGAGCAACTCCAACACACGTAATTGTCAGATTCACCAAAGTTGAAATGAAGGAAAAAATGTTAAGGGCAGCCAGAGAGAAAGGTCTGGTTACCCACAAAGGGAAGCCCATCAGAATAACACCAGATCTCTCAGCAGAAACTCTTCAAGCCAGAAGAGAGTGGGGGCCAATATTCAACATTCTTAAAGAAAAGAATTTTCAACCCAGAATTTCATATCCAGCCAAACTAAGTTTCATAAGTGAAGGAGAAATAAAATCCTTTACAGACAAGCAAATACTTAGAGATTTTGTCACCACTGGGCCTGCCCTACAAGAGACCCTGAAGGAAGCACTAAACATGGAAAGGAACAACCGGTACCAGCCATTGCAAAAACATGCCAACATGTAAAGACCATCAATGCTAGAAAGAAACTGCATCAACTAACGAGCAAAATAACCAGCTAATATCACGATGACAGGATCAAGTTCACACATAACAATATTAACCTTAAATGTAAAAGGACTAAATGGTCCAATTAAAAGATACAGACTGGCAAATTGGATAAAGAGTCAAGACCCATCAGTTTGCTGTATTTGGGAGACGCAATTCACATGCAGAGACACATATAGGCTCAAAATAAAGGGATGGAGGAAGATCTAGCAAGCAAATAGAAAACAAAAAAAGGCAGGGGTTGCTATCCTAGTTTCTGATAAAACAAACTTTAAACCATCAAAGATCAAAAGAGACAAAGAAGGCCATTACATAATGGTAAAGGGATCAATTCAACAGGAAGAGCTAACTATCCTAACTATATATGCACCCAATACAGGAACACCTAGATTCATAAAGCAAGTCCTTAGAGACTTACAAAGAGACTTAGACTCCCATACAATAATAATGGGAGACTTCAACACCCCACTGTCAACATTAGACAGATCAACAAGACAGAAAGTTAACAAGGATATCCAGGAATTGAACTCAACTCTGCACCAAGCAGACCTAATAGACATCTACAGAACTCTCCACCCCAAAGCAACAGAATATACATTCTTCTCAGCACCACATCACACTTATTCCAAAATTGACCACATAGTTGGAAGTAAAGCACTCCTCAGCAAATAGAAAAGAATAGAAATTATAACACACTGTCTTTCAGACCACAGTGCAATCAAACTAGAACTCAGGACTAAGAAACTCAATCAAAACCACTCAACTACATGGATACTGAACAACCTGCTCCTGAATGACTACTGGGTACATAACAAAATGAAGGCAGAGATTAAGATGTTCTTTGAAACCAATGAGTACAAAGATACAACATACCAAAATCTCTGGGACACATTTAAAGCAGTGTGTAGAGGGAAATTTATAGCACTAAATGCCCACAAGAGAAAACTGGAAAGATCTAAAATTGACACACTAACATCACAATTAAAAGAACTAGAGAAGCAAGAGCAAACACATTCAAAAGCTAGCAGAAGGCAATAAATAACTAAGATCAGAGCAGAACTGAAGGAGATAGAGACACAAAAAACCCTCCAAAAAAATCAATGAATCCAGGAGCTGGTTTTCTGAAAAGATCAACAAAATTGATAGACCACTAGCAAGACTAATTAAAAGAAAAGAAAAGAGAGAAGAATCAAATAGACGCAATAAAAAATGATAAAGGGGATATCACCACTGACCCCACAGAAATACAAACTACTATCAGAGTACTATAAACACCTCTATGCAAATAAACTAGAAAACCTAGAAGAAATGGATAATTTCCTGGACACTTACACTCTCCCAAGACTAAACCAAGAAGAAGTTGAATCCCTGAAAAGACCAATAGCAGGCTCTGAAATTGAGGCAATGATTAATAGCCTACCAACCAAAAAAAGTCCAGGACCCAACGGATTCACAGCCGAATTCTACCGGAGGTACAAGGAGGAGCTGGTACCATTCCTTCTGAAACTATTCCAATCAATAGAAAAAGAAGGAATCCTCCCTAACTCATTTTATGAGGCAAACATCATCCTGATACCAAAGCCTGGTAGAGACATAACAAAAAAAGAGAATTTTAGACCAGTATCCCTGATGAACATCGATGCAAAAATCCTCAATAAAATACTGGCAAACCGAATCCAGCAACACATCAAACAGCTTATCCACCATGATCAAGTGGGCTTCATCCCGGGGATGCAAGGCTGGTTCAACATATGCAAATCAATAAACATAATCCAGCATATAAACAGAACCAAAGACAAAAACCACATGATTATCTCAATAGATGCAAAAAAGGCCTTTGACAAAATTCAACAGCCCTTCATGCTAAAAACTCTCAATAAATTCGGTATTGATGGAACATATCTCAAAATAATAAGAGCTATTTATGACAAACCCACAGCCAATATCATACTGAATGGGCAAAAACTGGAAGCATGCCCTTTGAAAACTGGCACAAGACAGGGATGCCCTCTCTCACCACTCCTATTCAACATCGTGTTGGAAGTTCTGGCTAGGGCAATCAGGCAAGAGAAAGAAATCAAGGGTATTCAGTTAGGAAAAGAAGAAGTCAAATTGTCCCTGTTTGCAGATGACATGATTGTATATTTAGAAAACCCCGTCATCTCAGCCCAAAATCTCCTTAAGCTGATAAGCAACTTCAGCAAAGCCTCAGGATACAAAATCAATGTGCAAAAATCACAAACATTCTTATACACCAGTAACAGACAAACAGAGAGCCAAATCATGAATGAACTCCCATTCACAATAGCTACAAAGAGAATAAAATACCTAGGAATCCAACTTACAAGGGATGTAAAGGACCTCTTCAAGGAGAACTACAAACCACTGCTCAGTGAAATAAAAGAGGACACAAACAAATGGAAGAATATACCATGCTCATGGATAGGAAGAATCAATATTGTGAAAATGGCCATACTGCCCAAGGTAATTTAGAGATTCAATGCCATTCCCATCAAGCTACCAATGACTTTCTTCATGGAATTGGAAAAAACTGCTTTAAAGTTCATATGGAACCAAAAAAGATCCTGCATTGCCAAGACAATCCTAGGTCAAAAGAACAAAGCTGGAGGCATCACGCTACCTGACTTCAAACTATACTACAAGGCTACAGTAACCAAAACAGCATGGTACTGGTACCAAAACAGAGATACAGACCAATGGAACAGAACAGAGCCCTCAGAAATAATACCACACATCTACAGCCATCTGATCTTTGACAAACCTGAGAAAAACAAGAAATGGGGAAAGAATTCCCTATTTAATAAATGGTGCTGGGAAAATTGGCTAGCCATAAGTAGAAAGCTGAAAATGGATCCTTTCCTTACTCCTTATGGGAAAATTAATTCAAGATGGATTGGCAACTTAAATGTTAGACCTAATATCATAAAAACCCTAGAAGAAAACCTAGGTAATACCATTCAGGACATAGGTATGGGCAAGGACTTCATGTCTAAAACACCAAAAGCAATGGCAACAAAAGCCAAAATTGACAAATGGGATCTCATTAAACTAAAGAGCTTCTGCACAGAAAACGAAACTACCATCAGAGTGAACAGGCAACCTACAGAACGGGAGAAAATTTTTGCAGTCTACTCATCTGACAAAGGGCTAATATCCAGAACCTACAAAGAACTCAAACAAATTTACAAGAGAAAAACAAACAACCCCATCAAAAAGTGGGCAAAGGATATGAACAGACACTTCTCAAAAGAAGACATTCATACAGCCAACAGACACATGAAAAAATGCTCATCATCACTGGCCATCAGAGAAATGCAAATCAAAACCACAATGAGATATCATCTCACTCCAGTTAGAATGGCAATCATTAAAAAGTCAGGAAACAACAGGTGCTGGAGAGGATGTGGAGAAATAGGAACACTTTTACACTGTTGGTGGGACGGTAAACTAGTTCAACTATTGTGGAAAACAGTATGGCAATTCCTCAAGGATCTAAAACTAGAAATACCATATGACCCAGCCACTCCATTACTGGGGATATACCCAAAGGATTATAAATCATGCTGATAGAAAAACACATGCACACGTATGTTTATTGCGGCACTATTCACAATAGCAAAGACTTGGAATCAACCCAAATGTTCATCAGTGACAGACTGGATTAAGAAAATGTGGCACATATACACTATGGAATACTATGCAGCCATAAAAAAGGATGAGTTGGTGTCCTTTGTAGGGACATGGATGCAGCTGGAAACCATCATTCTCAGCAAACTATCACAAGAACAGAAAACCAAACACCGCATGTTCTCACTCATAGGTGGGAACTGAACAATGAGATCACTTGGACACGGGAAGGGGAACATCACACACCGGGGCCTATCATGGGGAGGGGGGAAGGGGGAAGTATGGCACTGGGAGTTATACTTGATGTAAATGACGAGTTGATGGGTGCCGATGAGTTGATGGGTGCAGCACATCAACATAGCACATGTATACATATGTAAGAAACCTGTACATTGCGCACATGTATCCTAGAACTTAAAGTATAATAAAAAATTAAATAAATAAATAAATAAATAAATAAAATATAAAGTTTTAACCTAAAAAAAAAAAAAGGAAAAGAAAAGAAAAGAAATTCTGACACACACTACAACGTAGATGAATGTTGAGGACATTATGCTAAGTGAAATAAGCCAGCCACAAGAAGACAAATACTATATAATTCCACTTATATAAAGTACTTAGTGTAGTCAAATTTATAATACAGAAGTTAGAATAGTGATTGCCAGGGGCTGAGGGAGCCAAGAATGGACTTTTTTTTTTATAGGTAGAGTTACAGTTTTGCAAGATGAAAAGAGTCCTAGAGATTGGTTGCACAATAATGTGAATGTACCTGACACTAATAAATTGTACAGTTAAAAGTAGTAAAAATAGTAAATTTTATGTTATGTGTATTTTTACCAAAATTAAAAATTTAGAAAGAAGCAAAACAGAGAGATGTCTCAGGGAAAGTCCTTCAGGGAACAACTTGGGATGGAAGGCAAGGCATCCTAGAGGCATCTTCCAGAGATCTTTAGAGATGGTGGCAACCTGCCTTCTAAGGAGTGTGGGCCTATAACTGCAGGATCTTGTTTTGCTGAGTTTGTTATGAGAGTTTGAGCCAGAGCTTAATTGCTTGGGACAACAAAGGAGAAACTGCACCCGACACAGCACTTTCCTCTTCTGCTTCTCCAGAAGGAAGTACTCAGCTTCTTTTCTTAAAAGTTGAACAAATATTTAAAGAGTATTTCGTTGAAGAGGCATCAAATTATCAGCCTGCCTGGGATGCCCATGTGTCTCAGTCCAGCCCTGCTTCTCCCCATTAGGGTATGGCAAAACCAAGGGCTCTATAGCCAATCTCAGTAATTAGGAAGAGTTAAGCTTTTTGCTGTGTCCATAAACAGTATGGATTGCGGTGTTTCTGCTTAGCTGATCAGAAAATTGTAACACTTTGGCTTCAGTGTTTTCAGCTGCCTATAGCTGAGCATTCATTCATTATGCAAAACAGGCTTCAGGGGACCAATTCTATTGAGTTAATTAATATTGAATGTTGCTAGCCAATTAGCAGCCTTCTCCCTTATTGCAGGGATGTTGCTGTGGGACATGCCACGCAAAGCTGGCTTCCCCTACACCTCTGCTCTGACTCCCTCTCCCCTCCATGGCAGCACCATTGATGAGGAGGGCCAAAGTCATAGAATTCCCCACCATCACCTGCCTGCATCCTGGGCCATTTCACTATCCATTTAGATATTGCACTCAAAGTGTGGGCGGCAGATCAGCAGAATCAGCATCACTGGGGATGCATATTGAAATGCAGAATCTCAGGCCCCACCCTAGGCCTAGTGAATTGGAATCTGCAGTTTAATAAAATCCCTTGTGGTCCAAATGCACATTAACATTTGGAAAGCGCTGATGTACAAGACCCATCCAAAACCTTGACCCTCACAATTCCTTGCCCTTCTTAATCCAGAAGCTTGCTGCTCATTTACTTTACTGATCAGACACCCATGAACACACCTAGAAGTTTGCATTTCTCTACCGCCTTAATTTTACCATCCTGTAATGCACTCTAACAGTTTTCAAATTCCAATATGCAAATCTCTCATAGCTAACGGAGACCTCCAGTGGATTGGCCAGGCCATAATCTCTCAATCTGACTCTCTCCCTGTAGCTTCCTTTCTTTTTGATGATAGTGTAACTCCCCAACGGGTTCACCTTGCCCACTGCCTAGACAGAATTGATTTATCGAGACAGGGGAACTACAATAGAGAAAGAGTAATTCACGCAGAGCTGGCTATGCAGGAGACCAGAGTTTTATTATACTATTACTCAAACCAGTCTCCCCAAGCATTCAGGGTTCAGAGTTTTTAAGAATGATTTGGTGGGTTGGAGAGGCCGGTGAGTCAAGAGTGCTGATTGGTTGGGTCAGAAATGAAATCATAAGGAGTTGGAGCTGTCCTCTTGCTCTGAGTCAGTTCCTGGGTGGGGGCCACAAGACCAGATGAGCCAGTTTATCAATCTAGGTGGTGCCAGCTGATCCATCAGGTGCAGGGTCTGCAAAATATCTCAAGCACTGATCTTAGGAGCAATTTAGGCAGGGTCAGAATCTTGTAGCCTCCATAAGCATGATTCCTAAGCCATAATTTCTAACCTTGGGGATAATTTGTTAGTCCTACAAAGGCAGTCTAGTCCCCAGGTAAGAAGGAGGTTTGTTTTGGAAAAGGACTGTTATCGTCTTTGTTTTAAATTATAAATTATAAACTAAGTTCCTCCCAAAGTCCCATTCAGCCTACACCCAGGAATGAACAAGGACAGCTTGGAGGTTGGAAGCAAGATGGAGTTGGTTAGGTGAGATCTCTTCCACTGTCTCAGTTATAATTTTGCAATGATGGTTTCGATAGCACTTTAATCTTTCCTTCTCTATTATCCTCAACTCTACTGCCCCATGTAGATCCCAGTACAAATGCTAAAGCTTTAGTGCTGCTAAGAAGTCTTCTACACGTCCCCAGCAGCTTTCTCCTCCATTCTGTAACTAATGGGCTCTTTTTGCCCACTGCCCAGATAGAGTTGATTTACTAAGAAAGGGCAGTTGCCATAGTGAAAGAGTTTAATACATGTATAGCCAGCTAAACAGGAGACTGGAACTTTATTATTACTCAAATCAGCCTATCTGAAAATTCAGAGGCTAGGATTTTTTTTAAGACAGTTTTTTTGTTTGTTTGTTTTGAGAAGGCGAGGGGCTAGGGAACAGGGAGCTATTTTTTTAAGATAGATTTTTTTTAAGAAGGCAAGGCAGGGAATGCTGATTGGCAGGGATGAGCTCAACTCGTTCCTGGGTGGAAGCCACAAGACCAGATGAGCCTGTTTACCAGTCTGGGTGGTGCCAGCTGACCCACCAGAATGCAGGGTGTGAAAAATATCTCAAACACCAATCTTAGGTTTTACAAAAGTAGCATTACCCATATGAGCAATTGGGAAGATTAAGAATCTTGTAGCCTCTGGTTGCATGGCTGCTAATCCATAATTTCTAATATTGTGGCTAATTTGTTGGTTATACAAAAGCAGTCTTCCTCCCTCCAGGTAAGAAGGATTTTATTTCAGGGAGAGGCTGTTATCATCTTTGTTTCAAAGTGAAACTGTAAACTAAATTCCTCCCAAAGTTACTTCAGCCTATGCCCAGAAATGACCAAGGGCAGCTTGGAAGTTAAAGGCAAGATGTAGTCAGTTAGGTCAGATCTCTTTCACTGTCATAATTTTCTCACTGTTATAATAATTTTTGCAAAGGCAGTTTCAATTCTAGCCACTATTCCAAACTGCCATGCCTCATTTCAAGCCCTCTTCTTGATGGAGGGAAGGCAAACCCCAAAGTAGAGCTTAGCCTCTGAGAATTCTTGGCTTTCTCCAGGAAAGAATTCAAGGGCAAGCTAGAGGCAGAAGAAAATAACTCTATTGAACAGACAGTGTTACAGCTCCACTGGTGTTACAGCTCTGTGACTGCTCCTGCAGAGCAGAGCTACCCCATAGACAGAGAGTAGCAGCTCAGGGCAGTTTTGCAGTCATATTTATACCCACTTTTAATTGCATGCAGACTAAGAGGGAGTTTATGCAAAAATTTTTAGGGAAAGGGTATTAACTTTTGGGTAATTGGGCCATTGCCATGGAAAGGGGTGGTAACGCCCTGGTGTTGCCATGGCAACGGTAAATAGACATGGCACACTAGTGGGCATGTCTGATTGAAAGCTGCTTCCATCCTGGCCCTGTTTTAGCTAGTCTTCAATCTGGTCCAGTGTAGGAGCCCCACCTCTGGAGTCAAGTCCTGCCTCCTACCTCAGTCTCATCAGAGGACCTCTTCTCTTATCCCACAGAGAACTCCAAGCCATCCAGACCCCGTTCATTTCTTGTCATCTTCAAACTTATCTGCATCTGCATTTATCTCTTTCTTCTTCCTTCTCTCCTCAGTGAAAGAAGTGACCCTCCTCCCATCTAAATCTAATGACTTGAAGCCCCACTGTTCAATGTCCTTCAATGGTTCCCTACAAATCTCCAGAATAAGGTTCAAACTCTGTCTCCCTGGTTCCTGACTGCTTTTCTTGCCCCTCACCCACTGTTCCTCCCTACACCCTCCTCCTGCAGCCCTTGCACTCATTTGGAGTTTATCAGATCCTACCAATTTATTGGAAGTCCCTCAAGTGTGACATGTTATTTCCTATCCCCAATAATTGCAAATTCTGTTTCTTCTACCAGGAATGTCTTCTGGTTAATTGCTACTTTTCCTATAAAACTCAATTCTACTTTAATCTCCTCAGATTTTTTTTTTCATCCTTCTAGCAATATGCCTTGGTACCCTTTCCATATACTATTGACAATAATATCTGAAATAACTCCCAGTACTTTCCATGTGTCTGTGCTTAACACATGCTTACCTGCTTAACCTCATTTAATCTCATTTAATCCTCACAATAACCCTCTGAAGAAAAGTTTTTATTATCCCTCTTTTACGGTGGGGAAACCGAGGTTCCGAGACTAAGAAAAGTAACTTTTCAGAGGTTACATTGCAAATATAGGATTCAAACTTGAGATCTGTGTGACACCAAAGCCCAATCCCCTAATCACCATTTTACACGACAGTGCCCCATGTCATGCTGTGCTTTCCTTTACCAAAACATGATTTGAAGTATCCCTAAATCTCTGCTGGTATGTCTGTTTCTACCTGCTGCTCTTGGTAAAGGCAATGAGGTCTCTTCAGTCAGGGGCCGTGCCTTTCCTCTTTGTGTATTTCCAGTGCAGACCACAGGGCCGTGCCTGTTAGCTTCCACAGTGAACATGAGTATCTAGTCACCTCGGCTGCCATAACAAAATATCATAGACTAAGTGGCTCAAACGACAGAAATTTATTTCCTCATGGTTCTGGAGGCTGGAAAGTCTGTCCAAGATCAAAATTCCAGTGGGATTTAGTTTCTGATGAGGGCTCTCTACCTGGGTTGCTGATGGCCATCTTCTTGCTGTGTCCTCACATGGCAAAAAGACAGATCTCTGGTGTCTCTTTCTCTTCCATAAAGATATCAGTTCTGTTACATCAAGGCCCCACCCTACAACCTCATTTAACTTTAATCACCTCCTTAAAGGTGCTGTCTCCAATACAGTCACAGGGTGGGTTCGGACTTCAACTGTGAATTTGAAGGGGATGCACATTCCGTTTATAGCAATGAACTACAACTGCTCCAGTTTCAGGGACTCTGAGGCACAAATCTGCCAGCAATGGAGGAGTATCTTACATCTTCTAAGATATTGGAAGTACCTAGGATGATCCAGGAGAACATCACAGAGGAGGGGTATTGAAGGACACTTAGACTATTGAAGGAAACTAAAGTATTTTACCCCAAAATATACTTCAACATATTTCAAGATGGATTATTCAGAAAGGCTGGAAACACAGAATAGCTAAAAGACTGCCTTTTGTGGAGATTTGTCTGCTTTTCACATATATAAGCACTGGACCCTGGAAACTGCACATGCTGTGTTGGCAGTATTTGTTAATGGGCTCCATCCTGAGCTCAGTGTTCCATGCGGAAAACAGACTAAATTAGAAGCTACCTATCTAAATGAAATTGGCCTGCTTATAAAATACTGTGGTGAATTCCTACAATGTTGTGTTACCTTGGTTATCTATTTATCTTCCTCTAACATAACCAAACTGCTTCTTTAGAAAGCCTATGCCCTCTGTGCTTTGAAGTGTAAATTTGCTCTCTTGTTTTCTCTAAAACTCCGTTAAGGCATTGGCCATGTGGGACAGATAAACTTTAACCTGTTCCATTTACAGATTCACAGTTTAATCCAACCGTCCTTTTAAACTCATGAGTTTTACCTGTCATATGACTAAAATTTTTCAATCAAAGCTATACAAAAATTTTTGCCTATCATTTGAAGTATACACGTGTTCATGTCTGTGTTTATATATTGTCTACATGGTACCAAAATGACTTGGAAACAAATTAGTACTCATAAATTACATAAATAAGCCCAAATGCTTTTCAAGTTGATGTGACTTTAGTAATCTTTGGTAAATAAAGCTAGCTATAAAATTGTTGGTAAAATGAAATAAGAATGCCTTCAGAACTGTCAGTATTAACTACAATTCAAACATTTCATGTAGTACTAATAAAACATAGTATTTCATGTAGTATCAATATAGATTTTCATGTAATATTAATAAGATATAGTAAGAGATTTTTGTTTGAGTTAACTGAAAAAAAAGAGGGGGTGAGAGTGTACATCATGCTGTCTCTATCAGGTCTTTCGATTGTTCGGAAAAGCAATTCTCCTATCAAAGTCACCTATCATTTTTTCCTAGGTCTATTGGTTAGACAGATTTATGCTGTCTTTGCTAGATGTTTTAAGGATGTTTAGATTGTTTATTAAGCAATAAAACCATTGCTTCTGAAATACTTTTGATAATTGCTTAATTTGGTCCGTTAGCTTATGTCTTTGGTTTTGAGCAGTTAGATTCCAGGGTCTCTACAAGTAGTCATTGTGAGGCCTGGGGACATATGTGTGTCCATAGTGCCTGGGCCACCAGCTGCAGGGCAGAGCCAGGCACAATATCGTCTCATTCTCCTGGCCTAGCTCTGTATCCTTCCCAGGCTGAGAGAGGACAGATCCTCCAGGCATTGTCTTCACAGCTATCTTCTGTCCTGAGCTCTGTATCTGATATATAACAATTAAAATTGCTTACTTCCTAGGTTTTTCACTGAAAGTTAGAGTTACTAAGAATTAAAATTGTAGTTAATATGTTTAATTACAGCTACAAGATATAAGAGAAAGAACCATATATACAAAGGAAATTAGGATGTGTTTTTGATGAAGATATGAGAATGTGGTGTTTTTTCAAGGAAAAGTAATTTTGTCTAGTTTAGAGGTTATTTAAATTGTTTTTTTAGTTTGAAGGAAAAACATATGGTAAATAAAACTGAATGAATATAGAAAGTTGAAGAAAGAAAGATAATGGGAAAAATTGTAAGAGGTTATAAAAGGTTAGGAACTCTTTTGTGTGGTCAAAGCTGATAGATTAGACTGATCTGTTTTTAAGGTTTTATCAAAATTAGTTTTAGTATTAATAATACACTGATGCAAATGTAGAACTTTGTTTGCTCTTTTGAACTAGATTTTCATGTAGTATTAATAAAATATAGTAAAAGACTTTTGTTTACCTTTTGAGTAAACTGAATAAAAGAAGTGGGGAGGGTGGTAGTACATTATGCTATCTTTGTTAGCTCTTTTGATTGGAGAAGCAAGTCTCCTATCAAAGACTAAAGATACCTTTGCTTTTTAAAATCCATTAATTATAACTTTGGCTAAATAAATATTATTTTACAGTGACCTGTGATCTTATTTTGATTAAGTGTTTTAAACTTTTGGTATTTGACAGGCTTCCTAAAATCTAACCTCAAAATTCTAAGATTAAGTCTTTTTGACCTTGCACTACCTTGTTGACATTCCAAAAAGGGCCCCTGGAAGTCCAAGAGAGACATTAAGTTTATTTGGTTTGTTAAATCATTGTCAAATCAGAAACAATGTTTATTTTTGAGTTATATTTGTATAAATGTGTTATTAATGTCTTCTGAAATTGTATGAGATTCCTAAAAACCTGATGTGTCTTGATACATGTTATCAGACATATTACTATTATGTAAAATTGTCATAGGCCACAGAAAATAACCAAATTTCTTTGTTAATTCTGTCTTTATGACCACTTTAAATCTTGTCTATAGTAAATTGCTTTATGCTGATGCTTCCTCTAAAACACCATTACAAGCAAGTATAATCCTAGGTTATGTCTTTAAGGAGGTTCCTGGAAAGGATGAATAGATTGTGACAGGCACTCTGAAATAGACCTTTGCTGGTGACTTTCACTGGGTAATGATTCCAAAACATTCAATGGAAAAAAAAAATAACTGTACTAAAACAATTGCTAATAATTTGTTTTATGCGACCACCGGAGCAGGCACCAGAGATGAGGCAAGTAGGCAAGGTAAAAAAGCTTTATTAGCTAGCCAATGTGAAGGAGGAAGGGGCGAGGTTCACCGGTCTCTGGGGGTGGAGGCCGAGGAACTCGCTCCAGCGTTCTCGGGCGAGGTTCCTGGGTCCGCATATGAGGAGGGGCCGAGGACGTTCCCGCGGATGTCTTCCGGGAGCAGCCTTTTATGGATGGGGCTTGAGGTGGGCAGGACGGGGGCGGGGGTAAGGGCGTCTTCATAGGCGTGGCTGGGTAAGTTTCGATTTCTTTGTTTTGACGTCACAATGCGCAGGCGCAGACAGTTGGTGTTTTTCCCGGGCACGGGAAAGTCGCTGATGAAGAACCCGGAACTGTGCCATCTTGTTTACCTTCTTTACCTTCTTCCATCTTGTCCTTTCTCCCTCACCCGAACAGCTAACATAACAACAAACAGATTAGAAATTAATTACATGAGACTAAACTGATGGAGGACTAAAATAATTTTTATGACTTTTTTGTTTGAAACATTTTTGACTCTTTTTATGTGTTGTTTGTCAGAGTCATTTTTTTTTTCTTTTAAGTTATCTATAGCTTTATAGCAATTGGGTAAAATACCCTTTTGTGAGCAAAATTGAAGAATTTACCTTTCTCTCTACGTGATTTCTCAAGAATTCAGAATCTATTCATGAGTATTCTTATTTTATGGCAATATAGTTATTTGCATGAGTTCAATAAGAATCTGTGTTTGGGTTTTTGTTTTGTTGTTGCTGGGTTTTTTGATAACAGGACACAGTTGGAAACAATGATTATTTTACCAAGGCTTTGATTGTGAGATCATATTTTCATATATGACCAGACTGCTTTGAGGAATTGAAGTTAACTTTTATAGAGCTGATAAAAGCCCCGTGGACAAACTAACCCGATGCCGTGTCTACACAGTTTCTTTCCAGGGTTCCTGACCTTTCAGTAAGTGAAGAATGTTACTTTCTGGCCCAGAAACCTCAAGATATTTTAGGGACCTCAAGAATAGAAGAATTCACCCCGTTTATATAGGTATTACAGATAGTTTTTGTCTTGGCTCCTAAGCCTCAAGAAATTTTAAAAAGTCAAATCCAGATTTCCTTACAAGAATGTTCTAGCAAAGCCAGCTCAAAACATCCTATATGGCCAAACACTATTCTTGCTGTACTTTATCCAAATAATCAGGCCAAGTATAATAGACCTAAAACTTATTTTGCAAATAAATTAATTTTACTATAATTCATCTTGGTCAAAATGGGGGACTGGAGAGAGAAAAGCTATGTTTCAGAAGAAAACTATAGTACACATATTATCGTACTGTAAGTCTAACCATTGTTTTTGAGTTTTTGTTATTTGGCTAAAATTTTGACTGACTCCTAAATTCTTACCTAGGTTCAAGTCTCCAGATCAACATTTCCAACTTTCTCCTGCCCTTGTGACTTAAAATCACTAGAAATTAAAACTGTGTTTTTCTTGAAGCCCTGCTAACTGAATCTAGATAACTTGATATAAACTTTAAACCACTACAGCAACTTATATATAAACAGCCTTCATGCTTGTTGGTGTATGGACTACTCAGGAAGCTCACTGGATCACCCAGTCAGAACTACAATCCAGGAAAATCTGTCAGGTTGCCACTGCAATCTGAAATGCTTCAGAGATCTAGGAAAATTAGTTTACAGAATACTTCCAAAATTAACCTTTTTCTCCTGTTTCCACAGAAATGCCTCTTCTTAAAGATCTTCTTGTCTACCTCAGATGTAGAAGTCTGGCTCTGAAAGCCCATCTGCAATGCCACATTCTGAAATAAGATGCAACTGTTCAACTCCGCTGACCTATCTCAGGACTAAGAGACTGATTTAAGAGGCTATGATATGATATACATAAATTTGGTCTTCTCTGCTTATCCCAATCTCTATTTTTTCCTGCTCTTTGCCTATCTCTTATCTCAAAAATTCTAACCCAAATTTCTTCAAAGCTATCAACTTGGCTTTTAATATGTGAAACTTTCTGAAAGTAAAGTTTCAGAGGAGGTACTAAATGGAAGAAACTAAAATATTTTACCTCAAAATATACTTCTTTGACATATTTCAAGATGGCTTATTCAGAAGGGCTACAAACACAAGAATAAATGAAAAGCTGCCTTTTGTGGGAAAGATTTGCATCTTTAAAGGAAATAAAGTAAACAACAGATGCAAATAAGCTTTCTCTGAAACTCTTCCTTATCTGAATCTAGGAAAGATTAACTGAGATTTTGACACCTTTAAAGATCTGGCAGAAACATCTACCACTGGCTACCACTATTCCTTCTGAGGGCTGCTACCTGTGAGGTTTCATCTGCATAACAAGACCACTTTTGCTAGCCAGGCCTCCTCTTCTCTCCCTCTTATAATCTCTTTTGCCATGTGCCAATCCCCAATTCTTTCTATAACCTCAGATAGTACAAAAACATCAACCATTTGGCCATTTCTTTGAGTTTTTATATTTAATATGACTCTCACACACAAGTGTGCATACAATAAACCTTGTATGCCTTTTTTCCTATTTATCTATTATCAGTGTGTTTTATAAACCAAAATTATCAAAACTTCAGGGGGAAAAATTTAAACTTCCATACACTATATATAAGTTGAAAAGATGGCAAAGACCATTTCTGAGAAGAGGAAAAAGCAGGGATAAAGTGGGACAGAGTCACAGAGTATTCAGGCAGGCTTCAGCTTAGCTATCAGACAGGATCCTAGTCATGAAGGATCTTGAAGCCTCTGTCTGAAATCACTGATTCTATATGATAGGTCAAAGACTACGTAGCCTTTCACCTTCTCCATCAGCTTTGAGCAGTTGGTTGGGGTCGCCTGGAACACTAAGTTGAGGATTCTGAGGCTGCATCTGAGTTCATCAGAAAGAGGGCAGTGATAGATTCGTGATGTCTGAGCACAGGGGAATAAGAGTGGCAGCAAAAATGCTGTGGATTTGCCACCTCTGCCCTCCAGGTATGCCCCTGGTACTTCTAGGAGAATTCAGACTCATGTGGACCTGTAAATATATCCCCTACTGTTACCATGCAGTGTCCACCATGCTCTTCCTTTCCTGCTCTGCTTTCCCTGATAGAGTTGATGGTCTGAAAAGCTGCTTAGAGGAGCCTTGGTTTTGCCCATGTTGAGAGTGCACTTTGTGAAACTGCCTTAATCAGGCCAGGGTGTCATTTCCCAATGCACCCAGAGTACTCCTGGGAGTCAGAACAGGGCTGGGTTCCACGCAGAGTTGGAGAAAATGGAATAGAACATGACAAAACTGTATTTGCCTTTCCTCCAAGACTCCAAACCTGTTCTACTTATGCCCATAGCTCACCAAATTATCTCGTAAAAACTGGTCAGTTCTTTCAGCTTCCAACCTTCACCTTCCTAACCTTAGGGACTCAGACACTCTCCAAAGGGTTAGGTAGTAAACAAAATCATATTATCTGTTGTCCTTGTCTCCATTCTTCCTGTAGTCCCTGACCTCAGCTAAACTTCTCCAACTTTCTCAAATATAAAACAAAGGTCTCCTTACATATTTTTTTTAAAAAAAGGTCTGATATGGTTTGGCTGTGTCCCCACCCAAATCTCATCTTGAATTATAACTTCCACAGTTCCCACCTGTCCTGGGAGGAACCTGGTGGGAGGTAATTGAATCATGAGGGCAGGTCTTTCCCATGCTATTCTTGTGATAGAGAATAAGTTTCATGAGATCTGATGGTTTTAAAAGGGGGAGTTTCCTTGCACAAGCTCTCTTCTCTTGTCTGCCTCCGTGTGACATGTGCCTTTCACCTTCTGCCATGATTGTGAGGCCTCTCCAGCCGTGTGGAACTATAAGTCCAACAAACCCCCTTATTGTGTGAATTGCCAAGTCCTGGGTATGTCTTTATCAGCAGTATGAAAATGGACTAATAAAAGGTCCTTGTGAGAAGATGGATATTGACTATACCCTAAGCCCTCATCTCCCATCAGAATGCTTTATTACAGGGGAATTAAATTAGAAAACACATGTAACACCCTGTAAGTTTCTCCCTCAACTCTAACACCACTGGAGACACTGAGAGCATACTGAGATAAAATTTAATGAACCTTTATTATGCAAATGCAATGTGCTAAGTACTATGCATACTCTATCTTATTTATTCATCACATTAAATCTTGAGGAGGAGGGTAAATGTTGTGTTGTGTGCTTTGGATTGTGATGACGCTTCTTGCATTCTTACTGTTTATTTCCCTGTTGCCCTTTCTTAGGCAAGACTCTCTGAAAGGAAAAATGGAGTTTTTATCTACAACTGGGCCAAGCATTAAAAGGGAAACAGCTCCCCACTTCTGAATGCCAACAAAAGGAAAGGGTTAGTAATTACTAGGCAGGAGGATGAAGAAAACTTTCAATAATATGATTAGGATTTGTGTCCCTACCCAAATCTCATCTTGAATTGTGAACCCCAGATGTTTAGAAAGAGACCTGGTGGGAAGTGATTGGATTACAGGGGTGATTTCCCCCATGTGGTTCTCATGATAGTGAGTGAATTGTCACAAGATCTGATGTTTTACAAATGCTGGTTTTTCCTGTACTGACACACACATGCTGTCTTACCTGCTGCCATGTAAGATGGGGCTGCTTTCCCCTCTGCCATGATTGTAAGTTTCCTGAGGCCTCTCCAGTCATGCAGAACTGTGAGTCAATTAAACGCCTTCCCTTTGTTTTATAAATTACCCAGTCTTGGGTAGTATCTTTACAGCAATGCGAAAACGAACTAATACAATGATATGAACTAGCATATACTGTACCATTACTTATGCTCTAAGAACTTTACACATATTTAATCTGCACTATTATGCTATGAGATAAATGTTACTGAAGATTAGAGAACTAGGACAGAGAGTGGTTAAGCAACTTGCCCAAGGTCAAACAGCTGTTAAGTGGTGGAGGCAAAATTCAAACACAGGCAGTCGAACTCCAGCCTACACAGACTCCGGGCCACTAGATGATGCTGCCTTCTCCGAGAAGGTGAAGTTCAAGGCAACCAGGTCACATCTGGTGGTCAGGCATCCTTGCAAGTTTAATATTCTTTCTTGAGACCAACTTCAGTGTTCTGTTGTAACAAGTGAAGCCCTCCTGTGTGCAGCTCGCTCTCTCTCAGCACTTGCCAGCTGCCTTGGACACATCATAGAGCATCTGCTGGTCATAAATACCATGGAAAAACAAATTGAAATACAACTGCCTTGACACTGGGTAGGAGAGGGAGAACTCAAGGCATTGTCATGGACATCTGTCCTGTTGAAATTTTCATATTCCTGTTGTCAAAGTGAGTCAACCAGACCCTCTGCAAAGAATGAAATTAATGGACCCAAATCAAAGTGAAGATTTTGTATTCTTGTCAGAGCCCATTAAAGTGACCAGTTCAGGTGGCAACAGGTAGTGGCATTATCATGCAATTTTCACAGTCAATTTGAAGACTCTCTGTCTCTCACTGTAGCATGCGCATGCACATGAACACACACACACACACACACACACACACACACACAAGCCTCAAGGTACAAGGGATTTGGTTGGCCTCAAGGTTTAGTCTGAGGCAAATCAAGCAGCATTTCCCACAGGATCTTCTGTCAAACATTAGTGTTGAGGAAGGTTAATAAGCTTGTGGTTAACACAGGGTGCCAGGCTCTAATCATGTTGGGAATGCTGGATTAAGCAAAGTTAGTTGTATTCTACAGAACTCCTCAGAGCCTTGAATATATTCATGTACACTACAAGTCTCCCAGAGGAGGACAGAGCATACAGAATTGACCAAACTCCCTTGCCTGCTCGTGTTGCGTAGAACATACTGAAGATACTGCTTTTCTATAGCATTTGCCCTGGTCTTTCTCTCACCTCAAAGTTCCAGATGCTGAGGCCTCTCCCTGCACATTCTTCCCAGCCCAATTCTGCAACCAACTTTACCGGGGCAGGAAGACATTAGCAATCTCAGCCTCACCAACTGGGGAGTCTCAAGAAGGTCATATAGACAAAGAAGTAGCACTCCAACTCCCAGGTGCCAACTGAACACAACCTGCTCTTGCTTCCAACCCTCTTCCTTGCCATGGAGTGGCTCAGTCCATGTATCTAGGCCTCTTCTGTCCAGTTTCCCTGCCCAGCACTTGATTTCTATCCTGGGTCTGAACTCTCTGCCCTGAACCCGACTGCACTTGGTATGCCTCTTTCTTGTCCCCGCTCCCCATGGACTGTTCTTGGTTCCCAGATGTCCTCTTCCTTCCTAGGAAACTCCTGCAGCTGAAATGTTCACTGGAATACTACTGCCCCTCCCCCTGCATGACTACATAAATCATCTATCACTTGGGCAATCCTACCTCACTACCAAGTGGCCCTGGCATGGGTGTCTGTTGTGTATGACAAGCCCCTTGGCTCTTGGACAATAGACTACTGACTATCTCCACTAGCAGCAGACTCACAGCCAGGCCATTTGCTGGTCCTCAAGCCTACCTAGTGCTGGTTGTCCATCAATCCCCAATGGTCTCTGTTGCTGATGTTCCAGCATGGTCAATGGCGAAGCCCTTCTCAAGTTGTGAATAGGAGCTTGGCAATTTCAGACAACATCCCATGGGTTAGTAAGACATGCAGCTAAGGTTTTAGGCTCAAGACCAACACATAAGTGGTGAAAAGTCTGGAACTTCCATTGGGTGTGGTGCTGATTGAGTGGTACGAAGGTGATTTTGATGGTTTAGATTTTGGGAACAGGACAGTTATACTAGATCAATATTCCCAGGCATTTGGATTTCATGAACAATTACAATTTCAAAAATACTCTGGGAGACTTTACAATATTGGCAACCAAGGTACAATAAAAAAGTAATAATCTGTTAGTACCATCATTTCACACAAGAAGCTGTACCTTAATGTGAAAAATCATAGGGAAGACAACCTCGGCGTTGAAAATGAGTTCTATGGAAAATTTTCACACTTTCTCTATTTTACCAGGGTCCAGTAGAAACTGGCCATGGATCAGCCCCAGTCTGAGGCCTGGAATTTTAGAGCCACTGCCCAGAGGGTCTCTGAGGTCTCCTCAGATGTTCTGCTCATCTAGTTGACTTCTCCTCACTGCCTGGCAACCAGTTACATATCTGACAGTTCTGATTATTGGACGGCACTTTCCTTCATGAAAACAAGTCTACATGCCCGCAATTCCCACATCTTGGTCTTGGTTCTGCCTTGACCCTCCCTTTGGACATTTAAAGTTTATGCCAAAGACCTTCCTTAGGTGACACCCCTCCCTGTTTGCTCCCCCAGATTTAAGGGTGGACTTTCTGAGGAAGACCTCTCAAAGAGAAAGGGAGAGGTCTGAGCATTGGGGAGGGCTCTACCGGCCTTCCTTCCTCCCAAACCTTCCTTCAATGACTCAATGGCATAGAGCAGGGAGATGCCCAAACAGAAAGCAAGAGGCCAGAGAATCATGGGAGGTGGGACTCCTGAGGAGGCAGCACCGTGAGCCTTGTGTGACATGAGAAAGTCTTGGTGAGACATCATGGGCTGGACCCCTCCCAGCAGAGTACACTGTCCTGTCACCTCCAAACCCAGGGCAGTTCCAGGGGTGGTTGCTTGGGGTGGTCATTGCAGCTGTGTCCCCTTCTCATAGAGGAGAGAAGCAAAGTAACCCCACATCCAGGGAGCATCTGTCTTGGTACACACCTGTCTGTGGGCTATGTGTTAACTGCTCTTGAAGGATGTGGCAGACCCATGCAGAGAGGCTGGCCCTACTCTCAGCTGCTCTCTGAATCAGGGCAACTCATGCCTGCAGACAAGCCACGGTCTCCCATCGGGGGAAAAGAAGTTGACAGTTTTTGTGAGGCCCCCAAAACATGAGTGATCTTCACTCCCATTTACTGAATATTAATTTGTTTGATCGTAAAATTTCCCAGTGGCTTCCCTTTGTTTTTGAGATTTAAAAGCCATGTTTTTTAACTTAGTCTTCAAGGCACTGTGTGAGCCTCATCCTGCATACTCTGCCCTGACTCACTAAGATCCAGCCACACTGACTCTTCCAGTTCCTCAAATGTACCCCAACCTTTACGCATATGCTGTCTGCTCTCTCTGGACCACTCTCCCTGTATGCCCCCTTTACCTCCTCAAACCCTACTCAGATTTACTTTAGATCTCAGCTAAAAGGCCCCTTTCCTGGGAGACTTCTCTGAACTCCTCAGTCTGGAGATGTATCATCAAATACCACAGCCACTACCATGTGGCTACTGAGCACTGGAAAGGTGGCCAGTTCAATTGAGATGCCCTGTAAGTGTCAAGTATACCCTGGATTTTTGAAAACTTAGTAAAAGGTAATAATATACAATATCTCATTGATAATTTTTAATACTGATTACATGTTGAAATGATAATATTTTGGATAAATATTAAAATTAATATAATATATATAATATATTGGGTAAATATATTAAAATTAATTTATTGGGTATAAATTAATTATAAATTAATAAATTTATAATTAATAAGTAAAATATAAAATTTATAAATATTAATTTATAATTAATCTATAAATTAATAAATATTAATTTATAAATTAATAAGTATAATATATTGGGTAAATATATTAAAATTAATTTCACTTTTTTTTTTTTTTACTTTTGCTAGTGTGGCTACCAGAAATTTTTAAATTATGTATGTGATTCCCCACATCTGTGGCTCATGTTCTATTTCTTTCTTTCTTTCTTTTTTCCTTTTTTTGAGATAGAGTCTCACTCTGTCACCCAGGCTGGAGTGCAGTAACATGATCTCGGCTCACTGCAACCTCTGCCTCCTGGGTTCAAGCAATTCTCCTGCCTCAGCCTCCCAAGTAGCTGGGACTACAGGAGCACACCACCACACCCAGCTAATTTTTGCATTTTTTTTTTTAGTAGAGACGGGGTTTTACCATGTTGGCCAGGATAGTCTCGATCTCTTGACCTCGTGATCCAGCTGCCTTGGCCTCCCAAAGTGCTGGGATTACAGGTGTGAGCCACCGCACCCATCCTCATGTTCTATTTCTTTTTTTTTTTTTTTGAGACGGAGTCTCGCTCTGTGACCCAGGCTGGAGTGCAGTGGCATGATCTCGGCTCACTGCAAGCTCCACCTCCCAGGTTCACGCCATTCTCCTGCCTCAGCCTCCTGAGTAGCCTATAGAGGTGCCCGCCACCATGCCCTGCTAATTTTTTTGTATTTTTAGTAGAGACAGGGTTTCACTGTGTTAGCCAGGACTCATGTTCTATTTCTATGGGATAATGCTGGGGCACATCACCCTGGCGTGTGCCCAGATAGAACTTTATGTTTTTCTTCCTAATCTTTACTGCACTTTAGAATTATTCATTCCCACTGAAATATAAACTAGGTAAGGATGGAGACCATGTTTTTTTGGTTTCCCACTGTGTCCTTAGCTGCTAACACATTCCTTGGCACACAGTAGGAATAAAATAGATGTGTCAAATGCATTGATGAAATCTCTAACATGTTCCAAACACTTTACATGCAGCATTTCCAAAAGGGTGTGCGTGTGTGTGTGGCTAGGGAGAAAAAAACTTGTTTGCTGTTGAGATCTTACAGAGAAGTTCATCATACAAAACAGAGAACAGAACAGGACGGTTTTGGATGACGCTGGGTGGGACGCCTCTGTGTGGCACCCCTCAACCCTCACAGCCATCCTGAAGCACCTACGAAACCTTAGAGTCCCTGAATAGACTATATGAAAACCACTGTGACCTTACCCATGCCCCTCAACAGCTCATGAGAAATTATGAATAGCAAATCCCAGCTGAGTCCTCCCAAGGCACTAAAGAACCTCACTGTGTAGAGCAGAGGAGGTTCCTCAGGATACTCAGTTACCTACCTCCAGAGCAGCCACAGCTGGAGGCTTTGTGACTGTGAACAGCCCTACTCTGCTCACTGCTCTGAGACAAATGCAGATGAATACATCTACTTAGAAGGGGCTGCAGGGGAGAGTAAATGAGATAAATTTACATGTAGCACCTAATATAGTACCTAGCACATAGGAGGCACTCAATAAATGGTTGCTATTATTATTGTCACTGTTGACCTAAAGAAAAAAAAAACTTGTTGAGGCATACTTAATATAGGTAGGGAGTTTATTTGGGCCAAGTTTGGGGACTGCAACCAGGGAGCATAGAACCAAGTGTAACAGCCCAATAGGTGTATCTTGCCCACTGCCCAGAAAAGCCAAAGACTGAGAACAGCTGGTATTGCAGCAATGAAAGAGTGTAATTATTGCAGAGCCAGCCAAGCAGGAGGATGGTAGACATTTTTAAAATCTGCCTCCCTGAAAGCTTGGAGGCCAGGATTTTTAAGGATAATTTGGCAGACAGGGGACTAGGGAATTGGTACTGCTGACTGGCTACTAATGAAATCATAGGCATGTCCAAAATGGTCCTCATGCACCGAGTCAGTTTCTGGTTTGGGGGTTTCAGGGTTGGGAATCTGCTCCTTTGTATGAGTCATGGGTCCAAATGGAGTCAGCTGGTCACCAGAATGCAAAAGTCTGAAAAATATCTCAAAGACCAATCTTAGGTTTTGACAACAGGGAATGTATCTATAGGAAAAACCGGGGAAGTTATAAATCTTGTGACCTCCAGAGAGGTAAATGATTATAGAAAGGCAAGCTAGGGAACAATGGCTGGTCATCATTTAGCTACCCCTACATCCTAGCAGAATTCAGGCCCCTTCTATAATCCTAATCTTGTGGGCTTTCATTAGTCTTACAACAGCAGTTTTGGTCCCTAAGCAAGGAGGGGGTTAGTTTTGGGAAGGGATTGTTATCATCTTTGTTTTAAAATTAACAAAGGCAGTTAGCTTGTGAGGTTAGAGGCAGGATAGAGTTAGGTTAGATTTTTCTCACTGTTATAATTTTTGCAAAGGTAGTTTCACAAGTTGCCCTGAATATAAGCTCCCATTAGCAGAAGTTACACGTGGGTTTTTAAAGAAAAATAAAAGGCAGTTCCTAAGTTGTTTACCAAGAATTTATATTAAAATAACACAAGCTATTGATTACATTGTTCTTTGTACCACAAATTCCAGGAAAATGAAGATAATGGGTAAGGCAGGAATAAAATGCTGTTAAACAATTGCCCTCAGGCATAGTTGTGGGGAGGTGGGGTGTGACTAAAGTCCCCATACTCATGTCTCTCTGGGCCTGATAAATTTTGCATGCCCTCACATAGCTCAGACTGCTCTGAGCGATTTTTCTTTTATCATCATCATCATCATTATTAAAAATAAGCAAGTAGTAAGCCTGAGCAGTGTGACAGAAGCATACTTCATTATTGGCTAAATGTATTTCCTTTCTGTAGTCATTGCTTACATGGACCTGTATGCATGACTCACGCTTTGTACAGATAAATGCATACACATTGATATATACACAAAATATATAAGCCAGTGAACTCTATCATCTGCTTGTATGAGATATGCCGGCAGTAAGCTGAATCTGTTTCCATAAGGGATCCAGCACAAACATGTGATCCTCAAATACAAAACCAACTGTGTCACCTCACAAAAACCATTTCAATACCACTGGGAGTGAAACCAGGGGCATATGAACATTTGTTCCTAATTAACAACAACAGAAAATCTGTCTTACTAGTCTTACTAACCAATTTTAACTCCAGTTCCTGAGGTGCTACTTGTCATGTTTCATTTGAGAAAAGCGTCATCGAATCTCCATGGTGCCCAGGATGCACTTCGGGTCTCTGCATTGCATATAAGATGGCAGCTCCCATTCATCATGCATTAATAAGACAGGAGACCAGGAGGACGGGCCGTTCAAAGATTTGGTAACAACCCAGCACCTGTCAAAGTGTGAGCCAATGGAGCTGAAAACCATAGCATTTTCACTGAGAACTGTTGTGGCAGAAGAGCCTAAAGTAATTCACCAGTGACTGGTGAATAGGCTTCTCTCTGGGCCTCAGCTGTAAAATTTCGGCCTGGAAACCAGGTGTGTTCCTGTCCCTTCCACCTTTCACCCATCCCATGGAACTAATTCAGAAGCCACATTTTGTGGCCCTTGCCCAATGGTTCATGAGCCAAAAACTGGAGCTGCAGAAGCCAAGAGCACTCAGAAAGCCTCCAGGGTATGACAGACCAGCAAAGGGTGCTTAGAGTCCCAGGGTTTCTGGCTCTGCCCCCTCCTTTCTGGCTAAAATCTCTGAAGGCACATGTGAACTCAGGGGCCAGAGGCCTTTCTACTACAGGGGGCCTATGAATTCTTTCTGTAAATGGCTAGATAATAAAAGTTTTTGGCTCTGGGGAACCAACCATCTCTCTTGCAAAGACTCAATTCTGCTGTCCTAGTTCAAAAGCAACAATGGTGTATTAGTCCGTTCTCACACTGCTGATAAAGACATGCCCAAGACTGGGAAGAAAAAGAGGTTTAATTGGACTTACACTTCCACATGGCTGGGGAGGCCTCAGAATCATGGCGGGAGGTGAAAGGTACTTCTTACATGGCAGCAGCAAGAGAAAATGAGAAAGAAGCAAAAGCAGAACCCCTGATAAACACATCAGATCCCATGAGATTTATTCACTATCAGGAGAATAGCACAGGAAAGACTGACCCCCAGGATTGGATTAGCTCCCCCTGGGTCCCTCCCAAAACACGTGGGAATTCTGGGAGACACAATTCAAGTTGAGATTTGGGTGGGGATACAGCCAAAAAATATCACATAGACAATATGTAAATGATAGGCATAGCTGTGTGCTAATAAAACTTCATTTACAAAAGCAGGTGGCAGCCGGGATTTGGATAACACTGCTTTACACTGACAAAAGTGAAAAAAAATTCGGGTGGCAACCAGAACTTTTATCTTTAAACAAACTAGATTAGAATGGCATGGGATGGGATGGGATGTGATGGGATGGGATGCGATGGGATGGGATGCGATGGGATGGGACGCGATGGGATGGGACAGGTAGACTAGAACAGAATATGCAGAGTTTAGCATATGGAGAAATAAGTATTGTTTTGTGATTATTTTGTTACAAATACGTTTTTATCCAAATATATCATATGCGTGTGTGTAGCTGCATTCTATATAGTGATTATCAATGTATTTCTTAGTCTGAGTCAGGATCATAAAGGTGAGAAATACAATGGCATAGTGAATAGAATCTGCAACTATAGATCAGGGTGTCTGGGTTAAAATCTCCATTCTGCCCCCAATTTATAAGATCAGAAGTCTCTTCCCCTCCGCTGGGCCTCAGTTTTCCCATCTGTACACTGAGAGATTTAAGGATGAGGTCCGAGTTAACTTCTGGTTCTTAGATTCTGTGGAGGCATAGATGTCATTATTTAGTGCCAGTGATCTGGAAATCCTGCAAACCAGATGGTCCAGGTCAAAGACGTCCAGATAGTCTGGTTTCATCCCCAGGGTCTCTGCTCCACTCCAGCCCTCTCTCTTTTCAACTGAGAAGCATCTGGTTCATTTCATAGCTTGAAGCCTCATTTTACAAATCAGCTCCAACTTGTGGATGAGACTGAAGCTCTTGGAGAGAAAGTCCTTGCTCAGAGACATTCATCTTGCCCAATGGCACTCATAAGTGCCTGGACCAAACTCAAATTCTCGGTTTTTTTTTTGTTTATTTTTTAAAATCTGAAGCCCTTGTCTTTTTTTCCATAGTATGGTCCTCCTTGGAGAGGGTAGTTTGTTGCAACCTCAAACTCCAAACTTCAGCTCACTCTCTATTTCTACTTGGGGTCAATTCCTAAATATTTAAAAATGAGGCAGTGGCTGCTAGGAACCAGTACAGGTTTACCAAGAATGGGCCACGTCAACTCAAGTATTTTCCTTCCTTCATGGGTTATTAGATGGGCAGGCAGGGAAATCAAGTAGAGAGCATGTATCTGAGTTTCTAGAAGATCCTGATAAAGTATCTCACAGGGCCCAGCAGAGTGGCAGGTGAGATGAAGGCTGGAGAAGGATCAAGTGAGGCAGGTCCACAGTTGGTAGATCAATCATAACCAAAAAGCATCATCTAATAGAGCAAAGGAGGTTATGGGAAGCGGGACTCAAATGCCTACACGAGTGGTAGTGAGTTCTCTGGCCAAAAGAAAGGGGTAGGGTCAGCCTACAGGAAGCGGCCACCATCACCCACGGGTAGCTTATTGTGGCCACAAGGGGCCAGAGCAAGTTGGAGCCAGACCCCAGTGAAGGTAGAAATCTAGATTTGCCAATTAAAAGTGCTGCGAGCACATTCCAATGGAAAAACAAACACTTTGTCTCACACACACACACACACACACACACACACACCCACAACTGTGGCCAAATACAACATATAGCTGTCAGTTTGCAATGTTAGGATTAAACATTTGCCATTAACCACAGAATGGCAGTGACGCAAGGCTCTATTCTCTAATCTGTCCTCTTCCACATTTTCATTGCCAGCTTGAATGAGGACATAGAAGCCATAATTATCACATAGACAGATATCAGGAAACTGGAAGCTGGGGGAAGACAGGATCAAAATTCAGAGTGATTTTCACAGGCTGGACCACTACCCAACATGTCAAGATGAGACTTACAAGACAAAAATGTAAGGGCCCTAGTTGATCCTGTTCACACCATATTGTTCCGTCCTCTGCCCCACTACACACTACATATGTGCCCTCAGGTTCTGTTCCTCTTCTGGTGGACCTTCTCCTCTCCTGCCCTTCCCAAAGCAAGCGGGCACTATCCTAGGACCCCCAAGTCCCTTCCTCTTCCTCAAGGAATGCTGCTGTCCTCCGCCTGTGGCCTCTGCAACCACCTACTCCACCTCCTGCTGAGGTCTGGAGTCCAAGCCAGTAAAAGATACCTACCATCTAAACTGATACAGCAACCTGGGTCTGACTGTTTTAGTAGACTATGGAGTACTCGACCACCATGGGAGTCACCCCAGCAGCTTCACTACGCCAAGCCCAGCTCCAAGATGGCCTTGTCCCTCAGGCTGTGGGAAGGACTGGCCTTCATAGCTTAGGAACCATGAGAATGTAAGCCCCACCACAGTGAGGGTCCTGTCCATAGCATTCCTCACCATGGCCCCAGCACCTAAAACAAAGCCTGGCCTCAATTATGTGTGCAATAAATATTAGAAGTAAAGGCTACAAAAACACATTTTTTAGAGTATTACAGAAATTTGAATATTGACTATGAATTAGGTGACTTAAATTATTGATAATTCTCATAAGTGTGATAATGACATTGTTACATAAGAAAATGTTTCTCTGTCTCTCTCTTTCTCTTTATGGGAGTGGGGTACAAACTAAAGTAATTTAGGAGTGAAATGACATGATGTTTGGGATTTATCAATATGTTCTAGCCAAAAAGTGAGGGAGCTGGGGAACAAATCAAACTTTCTACTTTTTTTTATGTTAGAAAACTGTCATAATAAAAGTTAAAAACAAAAAATGGAAAACTGGTAAGGCTATAAGACGGGTCTCCTACCAGCAGAGCTACAGGATTAGTTGCTGCAACCCCAGCCGGTAGTACATGGAGCCCTCTGGCTGAGGCCGCCTCTCTTTCCCTTCAGCTCCCCACGGGGATGGGAGGGCAGATTCCTGCCTTGTGATAAGAAAAGACACTGGATTATTTCTGCACACTGACCCTACCCTCCAGCCAGGCTCTGGATCAGTCTGTCCTAGGGAAGCTCCTGGGGCTGAGGTAAGCAGTACAGCTGTCAGAAGAAGTATCCAAAATCTGGAAATAAGGCAAAAAGGGTGTATGGAACATCCTTTCAATGCCATAGTGGGGTGAAGGGCACACGAGAAATATCTAATGGATAGTATTTGGTTCAACTCATAATTTACTATTGATTTAAAATCCCAGATTTAATAAAGGTACCTACTGTTGATTTTGTCCACTGGAGATGCATATAATTTCTATCCACTGAAAATGATAATGCCAAAAATTATATTATGAGTCTGTTGGCCATTAATCCATTTTGAATCTAACCCAGCAATCTTCTACTAGCATTTCTTATAAATACCTAGTTTCTTAAACACTATTTGAGCCAGTTCTAACATCTTACTGGTTCCCTTATTAATTAATGACTGGAATAAAATCTTTGACATACATTCATTTTGTATTGGTATTAAAATGACATTTTTTAACCTTTTGAAAATTATACTTCATCATCTCCCTGAAACTTACCTCCTGTAAGTCAGCTGTTCCTATGTTCTGTTCACACAGGAACTCTAGAGGTAGTCATTTCCACTTTGGATAGTTCCAATCGTAAAAATAAAATTTAAAAAACTAAAAATGATTTATTTAATTTAGCTAGAGTCTCTGTTGAGCTCTCTCCCTCTACTAATGCAGTGAAACAACATTCAGACAGACTTGTGCTCAGTTTATCAGCTGCATGACCTTGGGAAAGGTACTTGATCTCCCCAAGGTCCTCCCCTTCCTATCTTCCAGTTGTGAGGATTAAATGAGATAGTCCATGTAAAGCACTTAGCACAGTGCCTGGTAGACAATAGGTTAATTTATCTTCTTCTCAATCATTTTCTCATTCATTCCTTTATTCAACAAACATTTGTTGAGGCACTGGTGGCAAATGCTGGAGATGCAAATATGCATAACAAATAGCTCCTGTTCTTAGGATGCATGCTAATTAGGAGGAGAAAAAGAAATGTTTATAAAGAAATTCTAATACAGCATGATAAGTACAACAATAGAATCATGTACAATGCACAGAAGAGAAAGTGATTACCTCTGAGGCAGAAGCAGAGGTGGTTACCAAAGTAGGCTTCCCAGAGAAGGTGATGCCAATGATGTGTTTTGAACATAAATAAGAGTTTCCCCAGCATTCAAAGAGGAAGAAAACATTACAAAGACCTGAAAAACAAAATAGCATGCCACGCCTTGATGGAATATAAAGAGCAAATGAAGGGCCAAGAGATGAATGCTGGAGCAATAGTAATGGGAGACGATGTTGGTAAGCAAAGGAGGTTTGACCTTCTACTTAAAAATGATGGCAAGTTTTTGAAAAGTTGTATGCAGGGATGTGATATTATCATATGTGTATCTTAGAAAGGTTATGGTGACATGATCTATGAGGAATGAAGCAAGACCAAGGCTGAAAGATACCTTTGACTATTCTCATGGTGAAACAGAGTATGGTAAATTTACTATTATAATAGTGAAACAGAGGTGAAACCTGGAAACAGAATGAATGAAGAGGAAAAGTGTTTAAGAAATAGAATCAACCATCCAGACCTAGCAAATGAGCTAGGAATGGCAGCTAACAGGTGCAGAATAGGCACATAAGCCAAGATCAGCTCATTTATAGGCTGGCCAGTGACCAAAGAAGTAGCTGACTATACAAAATTAGGGCCAATAGTATTGATGGTAACACTAGGACAGACTGTTTTTAAGGAAAAAAAAATCACACATTTAAACTTTAAAGAGTTTATTTGAGCATTCAATGATTCATAAATTGGGGTGACACTGGATCACAAGGGGCTAGCATTCCACAGAAGGGGCAAAAGACGAAACTTATATAAAGCATTTGCAGAAGCAAGACAAAGAAAGCAATTTTGATTGGCTAGAAGTTAGGTGGTGGTTTCTGATTAATATGGTTTCTAGTTTCAATTTACTGTTTCCTTTGTGCTTTCATTTGTTCATGTAGGAATTTAAGGTGCCAGAGCCACCCCAATCTAATGGACACCTAATTAGATTTTTTTTTTTTTTTTTAACAAATCAGACACTTTCCTTTCTGGATTTGAATAGGGAAATGCAAAGATAATCTAGTTAATTGGAAAAAGAAAGAGAAAGGAGAATGACATGTAAAAAGAAGCACAGACGCTATGAGAAGAGATCAATGCCAGAGGCTACAACAGCCATGACTGCTAGAGAGCTGGACATGGTACAGCAAAGCTGCTGTTAAAGCCTTACAGTCATTGGCATCTGGTGCATAAATTCATCTAAGTCCATCTAGGTTCCTTCCAAAATGTGTAGCATTTTGTAACTGGTCAGATGTTAGGGAAAGAAATTCATCTGGGTGAATATTGCAATACAGGTCTCACCTCCTCCAAGTCTTTCCTCCAACTCTTAATTGACCACAATTTGCTCTCTTTCCCCACCCTGATTTTCTCCATTGTGTAAACTCCAGGCTGAGCTTGCTTCATGCCCCCAGGCATGAGTCAGAGCATTTACCTCATTTCTAATTCTTTTTTTTTTTTTTTTTTGGAGACGGAGTCTCGCTCTGTCGCCCAGGCTGGAGTGCAGTGGTGCGATCTCGGCTCACTGCAAGCTCCGCCTCCTGGGTTCACACCATTCTCCTGCCTCAGCCTCCCAAGTAGCTGGGACTACAGGCGCCCGCCACCGCGCCCAGCTAATTTTTGTATTTTATAGTAGAGACCGGGTTTCACCGTGTTAGCCAGATGGTCTCGATCTCCTGACCTCGTGATCTGCCCGCCTCGGCCTCCCAAAGTACTGGGATTACAGGTGTGAGCCACCGCGCCCGGCCCCTCATTCCTAATTCTTAACTTCACTTGCCTGCTTGGAACGCAGCTCCCCTCCTGCTCCTCCCATCCAAACCCCAGGCTGCTCTAACCCTCAGCAGGTCAAAAGGAAAGAGAGGTTGCAACAAGAGACAGAAACCTCTAGAGTTACAGGTGGTCACAGAGAAAGCAAGAACAAGTAGAACCTTATTGCTTGCTGGAAAGAACAACCCTACATTCAATCCTTCATCAGGAATAGTGTTTTACCAGGCCCCTCACCCAGAAGGTTCGAAACTAGCATTTATAAACAGATAAAGCATCTGCAGAAACCCAGGTATCCACACATTTTACTAACGGTCACATATATCCCAAAGGTTGAAGAATATGAGAACTTAAGCTCCATGAGGACCAAGATTTGTGTTTTTCTTTTTTTTTTTTTTTTTTTTTTTTTTGAGACGGAGTCTCCCTCTGTTGCCCAGGCTGGAGTGCAGTGGCCGGATCTCAGCTCACTGCAAGCTCCGCCTCCCGGGTTTACGCCATTCTCCTGCCTCAGCCTCCCGAGTAGCTGGGACTACAGGCGCCCGCCACCTCGTCCGGCTAGTTTTTTGTATATTTTTAGTAGAGACGGGGTTTCGCTGGGTTAGCCAGGATAGTCTTGATCTCCTGACTTCGTGATCCGCCCGTCTCGGCCTCCCAAAGTGCTGGGATTACAGGCTTGAGCCACCGCGCCGGCCAAGATTTGTGTTTTCCATCACCAATCCTCAGTGCCTACAATAATGTCTGGCAGGTACCAGGAAGCCAGTAAATATTTATGGAGTGAACAAATGTATGGATTCACAGCAAGTCTGCCGAGAAATCTCTGATGATATGCTAGAGTTTTCGGCCTTCAGCCCACCACGATTATTAATTCAATGAAAGCATAAAAGGATTTCTGAAAAAGAAATAAAAAATATGACAATGGAGCAGGGAAAAATTTTTAATGCATTGGTGAATCCACTCAAGATTTAAAATATCTGAAGAGGCCAGATCAATAATCAATATGATGATGAGAGATTATAACAGAGCTGTCATACCAATTGAGAGATGCGATTTAGCAGCAGTACTCTTGGAAAAGAATCACAAGTCTTAGCTGACCATAAACTGAGAAGGAATTTGAGGTATGAAGAAGTTGTCAAGAAAGTGACTGTGCGCTGAGGTAAGGAATCCAGAAATGAGAGAAGTGATGGCCCAGTACAAGGCATGATGCTCAGACCCCCTCTACAGTGATTTGCTTGGTACTTGAAATATGCTCAAAGAAGGGAAATCAAGGAAAGAAAAGGATGGAGACCATATTATATGAGAAAGAGTTGAAAAAACTGGAGGTGTTCAGCCCAGGGAAACTCCAGGAAATATGTTAGCTTGCTCAGACTAGATATCTTAAAACAACTGAAATGCATGCTCTCCCCCTTCTGGAGGTCAGAAATCCAAAATCAAGGTGTTCACAGGGCCATGATCCCTCGTTGTCCTTTCCTGCTTCTGGTAGCCCCCAGCATTCCATAGCTTCTGGCAGCATCGTTCCAGTCTCTGCCTGTATCTTCACATGGTGTTCTCCCGTTGTGTATCTTCTGATAAGGATACCAGTCGTACTTGATTAAAGGCCCACCCTAGGCCAGTATGACTTCATTTTAACTAAGTGTATCTGCAAAGACCCTATTTCCAAGTGAGTCATATTCTGACGTACTGGGGGTTAGGACTTTGACATACCTTTTTGGATAACGCAATTCAGCCCATACAAGAGGGCAACAGAACCGTCTTCATGTATCCTAAGAACTGCCTTGTAAAAGACTTGATCTGTGTGGCCCAAAGGGCAGAGCTAAGAAGCAGGAATGCAAACTATAGCTACTCAGAAAGAAGCACTTTCTAAGAGTGAAAGTTGCCTCCCTGTGGCTCCTGACTCTGAAGCTGCCCAGAAAGAGGCAAGTCAACCTGCAGGGGTGGCACTGGGGGGCAGTCTTTCCCAGGAAGGGGATGGGGCTGCATGGCCTCATCTCACACTGTTACTTGATTCTCTGGCACTCTGGCATGAGGGAACTATTTTTAACCAGGCAGAGATTTAAGTGGCTGTTTCCAAGAACCAGTATAAGTAGATGAGCTTCACGATAATGCAGACTGCTTATGAGAAATGGAGCATGAATTGCAGGCCCAAGAAACGAATATAATTCAGTCTCTATTTTAATTTTTAATTGGAAAAAAAAAAAAAAAGCCCATCCCAGCCAGAAAGAACAGGGGAAGAGTGTACTTTGCACAGCACTATAGAAAGCATTTGTTAGCTCTGCTGAGACAAATGGCATAGTCTTGTTGCTTCTGTCATCTCCACAATTGGGATAGGAAAGATTTCTACAGAGACTGCCACCGTTGCCCGTCTCCATGGATAATGAAGGTCACGGTTTATGGGCACGAACTATTCTGCTCCAGACACAGCCTCATTGGTATGCAGGCATGAAAACCCAGCAGCCAGCCTCACACACTGATCAGATTTTGGAATTTAGTCATAATGTATACCTTCTCTCACTCCCTCCCATTTTCTCCAGACAGTTTTGCATTTAAATGGCGCAAGAGGACAATAGAAAGGAGTCAGGGAAAGAGAATTAGCATTTATTAGGCACCTACTGTGTGCCAGGCATTTGTTTCATTGAATTATGCAGGCTTTGATTCCATGTAAGATGGGGCCAGCATGTGTGCATGTGCGTGTGTGTATGTGTTGTGTACACACGCTGGAGTATGTGTGACCTAGATGGAAAATGAAGGGAAAGGAAAGAGGTGCAGAGTGCTTACAAGATGGAAAGAGGAATAAGGGTGGAGGTCCTGGAGCAGCCTTGTGAGACAATGAGTTAGGCTGCTTCTCTGATGGCCAGGCAGGGAAGTTCCTGCCTCCAGCAAGAGTATCCAATCTGGACGAGACCCAAGGGTCCGGTCCAACCAGAGTCACAGGGGTGCCTGAAATCGAGGTCTGAGATGAAAGAAAGCTGAAGGATTTGAGCGAATGTAAGGTTCCATCAGTCCCAGAAGGTCTTCCAAGGCAGCCAGACCTCAACTGGACATTTAGGTGTCTGTTCAGGATCTTGCTGAATCCAGAGCCTGAACTTTGTGATTTTACCCATTTTACATTTATTGATTTGCTTGATTTACTCTGGAACCTCAGTAAAATTCTCCCCTTTCTGGCTCTAGCCCAGTGGTTCTGAGTCACTTGGGTGTAAATGGATCACTGGGGAGACTGTTTATAGAGCAGATCCCCAAATCCCACCAGCAGAAAGAGACGGGTTCAGGAGGTTAAGAATGAAGCTTGACAATCTGACCTAACAGAGGACCATGCTTTCAGAAATACTACATCAGGTCATTCATGGCTTTTTTGAAGAAAAAGAGGATGTGTCTGCCCCTGTGCTAAAAAGGGGAAGATAGTAAAATGTCCTTAATGACCAAGTGTGCTAGTGTACCAACAAGTGTTCTAAAGCAGCAACATTCTGGGAAGTTCAACGACTATTAGATTAGACAACCTCTTTGGACTCTCTCTTTCCCTTTGCTGAAGTTTGAGAGACACCCTTTGTTGTACCTAAAAATCTCCCCATGGCTTCTCTCTTCCTTAGGGTAAAGGGATGTCCAGCTCTGAGGTGTCAGCTATTAACACCTTAGCATGAATTAGACCATACTCAGCCAAATCCTTTCCCAGAAAAAGGACACACACAAGAGAAACTAGCTTTTGTTGAATGCTCCTAGAGATGTCCGGCACTGCAGTCAGTACTCCACAGTGAGAAAGATTGAACAAGACTTGGTTGATGCCCACACCAAGCCAGTGAAATGGCATTTTCTGCATTTGGCAGATGAGAAAATGAGGGTCACAGAGATTTAGTAAATTGTCCAAAGACACTTAGCAGATAGCAATAGACTCTAGATAGAATTCAAAGTCTGTTGGCCTCTGAAAATCATCCTAGCCCACTAGACCACTAGAGGAAGAAAGAGGACCCTACTGGGAAGGGAAGATCTGGGTGGGCTGCCAATAGAGGGTGGGAGAGGGTGGCCAGAACACGACATAGGACTGGAGGTAGAAGATTGTAGGCATAGATGTAGGGAATCCAAAGACAACTTGTACTTTTGATTTGGTTCTTAAAGTAAAGTGTTCATCAGTCTAAATAAGTATTGGCCTTTATCAAGAAAGAGAACATCTCTTTCTCTGGAGGGTTGGCCCTTTGGGCAACAGAGGAAGATCTGGGAGGTGAACAGCTGATCACAACTGGGATTAATGACATGGACTGGGTCAAGGCTTGCTATGCCTGGCTATCAGGTCTTAGGCATGAAATGGGCCTCATCAGAATGGGCAAAGGGTTGCACAGGGACTGAGCAAGAGGGCTTTAACAAAATCTGATTGGATCAAAGGAGATACACAGGTGAACCAGTGGATGCTATAAGTGATGGAGAATATTGGAAGAGTGTAATAGAAACCAGGGATAGCCACTGGAGCATCAGGAAACAGGACCTGAGCTCTCCTGGGAGTGTGCCTCTGACAGCACCGTGGCTGCGGATCATCTCTGCTGGATGTCCTGCCATTTCCGTAGCCTCTGCCTAGCTCAAACTGAGTTCACCAACCTGTCTGCAAAACCAGATTCTACTTCTGACTTCACTAATATTATCAGGAGCACCAACATTCTGGGAGGTTTCACAGCTATTAGACAATCTATTTGGACTCTCCCTTTCCCTCAAAACTGGTTACTTGCCAAATCCTACCAGTGGACTCTCCATAACGTTCCCCACCTCTTTGCTCTTACTGCCCTGTCTGTCCCTAGGCTGGGGCCCAATGTACATATCTGTCAACCATAGCTTGCCATTCAAAGGCTTCTAGGATCCAGCCTCATCCTACCTCATAAACCAACCTTCTACTATCCCACTGTTCACTCAAGTGAGTAACCCACTCTTGTCACCCACTCTTGTCAAAGTGGCCTACTTTAAACCAGTCTCCGTTCCTTTGCTCATGCCATTTCTTCCATCCAGATTTCTATTTCCCTGTGTATTCATTCACCACTCCCACTCCATCCATGCATTCAACAGATGTGAATGAGTGCCTGCTGTATGCTAGGCACTCCTCTAGGTGCCAGTAACCCAGTGATGATCAAGGCAAAGTCTTCCTGCCCTGGTAACTCACATTCTCCTGGAGAAGATAAAAAATAAAGCAGGCGAAAGGGATAAATAATAGGACAATGTGTGTGTGTGTGTGTGTGTGTGTGTGTGTGTGTGTGTGTCTGTCCGTGTGTCTATCTGTGTCTCTATGTGTGTGTCTGTGTGTACATACATGTGTGTGTGCATGAGTGTGTTTTAGGCAGATTAGAGTGGTCATTAAAGGCTTCTTTGAGGAGGGGTTCAGATCAGAGACATGAATGAAATGAAAACTAGTTATATGAAAATTGGAGTAAGAGCTTCAAAGTCCTCTCCTCCAACAGAGGGCAACATAAGCACTAGATGAGCCGCCCTAAATCCTACATTCCAGAACTTACTGTCTATGAAATTCATACATCTCTGAACATATCCTGCCTTGAGTTGCTTCTTACCTTTTCATGCCTGACCAGATGATAATTTCTTTGAGGGTAGTAGCTTGATCTTATTTCATAAAAAATCACAGATTACTGGGGCATTGTGGCATGCAACACCTAGTGAAGGTAGAATAAGGGAGAAATCATTTCACTGTGTTTCTGTAAGACTACAAGAAAAAATTTATTCCTTGTGACTTAAAGAAGACTGTTTTGCAAGTGTCATTCATTCCATGTTGGTTGTATTCCTAGCTGGAAGCTAGGAAAGTAACTGAGATCATTTCTCTAATTTGAATCCACGAGCAGGCAAATAAACCCCTCATGACTCAGGCAAAAAAAAAAAAAAAAAAATGCCACCACAGCTCTAAGATAGAAGAACATCCACTGTCAAACTATCTTGAAATCACTGAGCTGAAGTCACAGAGCAAACGCCATTCCGAAGGTGCTTCTGCCCTTAGGAGAAGGAGTCCAGGGTAAATCAGCAACATTCTCATGATGAGGAGCAGCTAAGGATTAGTGAAAAGGGAATTAAAATCCATGTAGGCTTTATTGAATTAAATATCGGTTTCTAAATATTTTTAAAGTATACAGTGTTAATATGCAAAAGTGTATATCCTTTTATAATACTTTAATGCATTTAACTGATTTAATAAAGACTTACTCTTTGCCAAGCAGCCAACACATATTAACTGTGCACCAGCACATCCAAGCACAGTGGGGGTGCAGTGGTGACCTAACAGCTGTGTTCCTGTCCCCAAGGACTTTACACTCTAGCAGAAAGGACAGATGCTAAATAATTTTATGTCAACAATTAGGTGATTACAAGTGAGCAAAATGCTGCAATGAGAGGCTACTGGAGTGTATGGGGCAGGGAAGGAGGTGGGCAGGGGTCAGAGTAAGTTCCCCAAGGAAGTAATATTACATCTGAGACAAAAGTTGACTAGGGCTGATGTGGTGGCTCACATCTGTAATCCCAGCACCTGGGGAGGCTGAGGCAGGAGGATCGAAGAATTTGAGACCAGCCTGGGCAAGATAGTGAGACTCCATGTCTACAAAAAATTTAAAAACTTAGCTGGATGTATTGGTCCCAACTACTTAGGAGACTGAGGCAGGATGATCCCTTGAGCCAAGGAGGTTGAGGCTGCAGTGAGCTATGATGGTGCCACTGCACACTCCAGCCTGGGTGACAGAGAGAGACCCTGTCAAGAAGGAAAGAAAGAAAGAGAGAGAGAAAGAGAGAAAGAGAGAGAGAGAGAGAAAGAGAGAGAGAGAGAAAGAAAGAAAGAGAGAAAGAAGGAAGGAAGGAAAGAGAGAGAGAGGAAGGAAGGAAGGAAGGAAGGAAGGAAGGAAGGAAGGAAGGAAGGAAGGAAGGAAGGAAGGAAGGGAGGGAGGGAGGGAGGGAGGGAGGGAGGGAGGGAGGGACGGAGGGAGGGAAGAAAGGGAAGAAAGGGAGGAAGGAAGGAAGGAAGGAAGGAAGGAAGGAAGGAAGGAAGGAAGGAAGGAAGGAAGGAAAAGAAAGAAAGAGAGAAAGAAAAGAAAAGAAAAAAGAATATAAGAGAAAAAGTTGACTAGTAGTTAGTGAAGGAAGGTAACACAAAAGAATGTTCCAGGCAGAGGAAACTGTGCACACAAGTCCAGTGGTGGATAGGAGCATGGCACTTGAAACAAAGGCAAGTTCAACAGTGCTGGAGTGAAAGAGGCACAGGATAAGGCTGGTGGTGGTGGAGCAGCAAGAGGCAAAACCAGGCATGTTGTAGGCCAGTGGGGGTTGTGGCTTACCCCAGGGGCTGTAAAAAGCCATCTCACATTTGAGTCTCGGGGAAGCATACCAGTCTCTGTAAAACCAGAATCATGTAAGTCCCCTCTTCGAGGGGGGAAAAATATATATGAAATGAATCACCTTTTGAGAAGCAAATCAGCTTTAATTAAAGAGAAATGGAAGAAAATCACTTGGACCTAAAAGTGCTTTTGTTTATTCAGGCATTATGCTGTAAAATGCTTTTCTTGCCTAATAAGAGAAACTGGAGGATAAAAATTGTTTACAATCTAGGTAGTTAATGAATCTACATGCTTACAAGTCAGATTGAGACAAGGTCTCAGTAAAACTGAACTAGATTATGCTCTTCCTAAGTGACAAATTTCTCAGTTGCCACTTCACAGAAAGAGATAAGGACTGTCTTTCTGTCAAATTGCTTTGACAGGCTTGTTTTTTACCCTTCTGAAATGTAAACCTTTAGTGTTCTTATGCGAACATCAAGAATTGTGAAACATGTTTTAGATAATCACGGGAAGTCATAAAACATACCTGGTGTATGTAGGAGGCTGTAATTGTGGAAAATATGTAATTATTATTAGTAACCAGATATAACTGAATGTAAAATGGATTAAATTTTTCTTCTTCTGTTCCTTGTCTGAGCCCCATTATTGACTAACAAGATAAATCCACCATTTACAGTTTCAGGCATTTGAAACAGCAGCAATCTTTCCTTGGGAGCTATTAAAATAAAAATGGGAGCTTTGCTCATACTTCACTCCCTCTGGTTAACCTGTCCTCGGCTGGCCCAGCCCCTCCTCCCCAAACTAATCCGCTTCACTTTTCACACCCCTTAGCTTGTTCCGTTGCCCCTGCTTGGAATTCCCTTCCAAGTTTCAGCTCCAGAGCTTAGCGTTTCATACCACATGACTAAGAAGACTCTGCTACTTATTGGCAAGAAACCCATATTGTAAATTCAGGTCTTTGGAGTAACGAGTAAACCTCTTGAAAGCCGCAACTCTAAATCCAATTTGCGACCATTTGCTGATTTCATTCTTTATGTGGCAAAAACGACCAAGGGAGGAACATGCAGACTAAAAATGTATAGTCAAATGACATATCCTGTAAATCAAAACGACATTGACTGACCCCTCTTCATAAAGCATGGGCCTTTGTGCTGCCCCCTAGTGGCTAGGGTGAAAGAGTCGGTGAACCACCCATACCTTCCCTCTCCCTCAATCCCACCACAGTCAGAGGCACACACTGTGCATGGCCCAGAAGCCCGGGTTATAGAAACATTTGTGGCCAGAGTGAGGCTGCCTGCCTCACCTGGGAATTGAACCTGTTCAACTTGGCCTCAACTAATGCCAAGCCAAATGGCAACAGACGATTTGGGAATGAAATGATCCTGGGTATGTCCCATGGTCAATTTGGTGATATTATTAACACAAACCCCCAGATCACTTAAGATAATATTAAGATTTGGCATCTCTTCAAAGTGTTTCTCTCTGAGCAGTAGAAAGGCAGCAGGACAAATCTCGGCATCGGAAAGCAGAGGTTAAACAATCCTCCCCATGCTGCAGCTGACAGAATGAGGTCAAACGGAGTGAGCTCCAGGTGACGTCTGAGGATGCAGTCCACTTGGGCATTGTACCCAAAGCTGTATCCACAAACTGCCAATCAAAATGGCACCTTGGAAATCTGGTATGTTTGATCTGGTTGGACAACCACATCAGGTCATGCAAGCAAAGAACTTCCAAGTTTAATGCTCCACGAGTTCACATGAATCCTATTAGCTCAGAGCTTATCCCACAGAGACATCCCCCTGGACTCCAACAGTTAGATATTGCTGCCTTTGTCATTCCAAACCACCACTGTGCGGGCAGCTGCTCCTCTCTCAGACTGTCCTAATTAGCAGCATGGTGCTCATTAACAGCCGCTGCGTGTTCAAATGTTCTCCCCCGCATGGAGCCAGGCCTGCAAAGCCTCCCAAAATACATCCTCCTGCTAAAGTGGTGCGTGCCATGGCAGCAGATGTTTGCTGATGATGGGCCTGGCAATTTGCTTTTCCAGGATCTAAGATCCTGATTCCTCCCAGAGCCAGTCAGGGTGGGGCAAAGCACCCAGAGGCAATGCCACCATCATACAGACTCAAGGAGCTTAGCTGGGCATCTGGAATGTAGCAGGCAAGAAACTAATGTTAGCTATCAACAGGGCTGATATTCAGCTAGTTTGCACCCAGACTGACATAGTAATTGTCAAAATGACTGTCTTCCTGGATGGTAAATAGCTGCTGTCTCTAGCCCCTGCTCACCCAATGTCCACCACAACCACCACTAATATCACCATCATTATGGTGGTGTGAGGGCCTCTTTCTTGGGACCCCCAGAACCTCTGACAAGCCAACATCCACTCTGATTGATCAATGCCATAGACACCAGTCATTACATTCAATACCATGCCTGGCTATCACTATTATCATTCTCATGATCATTATTTAGGGACTGATACTCTCACAAACATTTCTACCAGAAACTCTACCCCAGCCCTCCAGGTTCTCCCCTACTTCTCTGATTTCTCCTTATTCTCCACAGCAGGTTCTTATCCTCTGCTCATCTTTTGAATGATTATATTTCCTTAGTCATCTCATCCACAGCCAAGACTTCCCCTGCATTGCTTGGGGATTTGCCAATCCCATTGCTGAGGATTTCTTGGCCTAGCTGGGTTGGAACTATGCTTCCAATGATTCCCTTCACTGCACAGTTTTGTGTTAGCATGAACCATGAGAGGCATTTACAGATTTGAAAGGCAGAAGTGAAGCCAGAGACCATTTTCCTTCTGCTCTCAGAGAGCCTCTGCAGGGCAGCAGGTGTGGTTGCTGTCTCTCTATCTGCCCACCTCACCCATGTGAGGCAGTAGCCAGGTGGGCCACTTCTCCAGCTCCTGCTGGCTTTTGCCCTTCATCTGGGACAAGAGCACACTAGGCTGTGTGATGGAGGAAACAAGCTTCTCCTGCAATGAAAGCTTAAAGGTGGTGAAAACATCAATGCAAGTTCTAGTCCAACCTCAAGAGTCCTGGCTCATCCTTGCAGGTCCTCTTTTGACCTGCTTCCCCACATCATATCCATCTTCCTTTTCTGGCTGCCTGCTCTGTGGACACAAAAGTATCAGCTGTAAATAAACTGTTGACCCAGTTCCTGCAGTGCATAAGTTCAAATCCCTATAATAAATCTCTGCTTATATCTATATCTGTATATCTATATGTAGACAGATAGATGATAGATTAGACAGATGATAGATTAGAGAGGTGATACTTAGATTAGATGACAGATGGATACATAGATTAGATAGATACAAGGTTGGATAGGTAAATGATAGATAGATAGATAGATAGATAGATAGATAGATAGATAGATAGATAGATAGATAGAGATTGCCTCATGGTCTGCTTCTCTGATTGAGCTCTGACTGATGCAAACATCCACCCAGTCACTTAAGCCCTAAATCTAGTATCATCTCACTTCCTGTCTCTTCATCACTCTCAACATCTAAGTATCCATCCAACAAGCCATTCAACTTTCCAAACCTGTTTTGTTCTTCGGATACTTGAATATTGTTACTTCATTCTGCCTTATGTTGGGATTTGACAATTGTTTTCTAAAACAGCAGCTGCACCGAAGGCTCATGCCAGTGGAAGTTTCAGCACTCAGAGGGACAGAGCCATGCACAGCCCAAGATGCAAGGCCTGGCACATCCACCTGCTCACCTGCTACCTACTACCCAGTCCTCCTCTGCCTGGACACTATTAACAATGGACAGGGTCCCAGCACCAGTTCTGCATCAACCCCACATGTTAGTCCCTTCTTCTGTAATCAGAGCATTCATAGTCCCTTAACAATTCATCATGAGACAGTGGTCAAGCCATCCCCCTTCTGCGCACCCCATGATACATTCCAGTTTGCTGAGATCCCTTTGCAGTGTTGCACACAATAGTACCCAGGGCACCAGATGCAGCTGAAGCCCCATGCACTGGCACAACTGCCACATTTGGAATCATGACCGCATGATCTTCTCAGGACCTTTGAAAGTGACAAACCCACCAGCTGGGAGAAGGCTTGGGATGGCAATGAGCTTCGCCTGCTTTGACAGCAGAGGTTACAGCAGATGCTGTTGTATTTTATTGTGTGGCAAATGGATGTGATGTGGGAGGAGAGGAAAATAGAACCTGGGAAAGGGCACGCGAGTCTTTCTGGGCGGCCCCAACAGATGGGGCCATATATAACGAGATAACACAGGTTCCAATCCCAGAGCCAGCTGCTGAGGCGCGACTTCCTTCTTAACAGAAAAAGTAGAAATTTTCCTTGAAATGAGAACTACAAGGCAGACATATGTGCCCAAGGAGAGCTTGAGGATTGAATGCCCCCACGGGGCTCTTTGGGGAGCCAGCTGTTTCTACTGAAAATGCCACCGCAGGTGGAGGCGGACTCCTTGTTACCTGCTCAGACTGGATGAGAAACAAACCTGAGCATTCTGTGTGCAATTTCCATAGGCTCAGGGCGACCGGATCTCTGATTGATGTCATTTTGGGCAGCTGTCTCCTTGGAGCTATTATTTCTCCAATTTTCTTTTGCCAGAAAAACAACTAAAGAGCTCCAGTACTCCCCACTTCCCTGGGACATTTTGTTTTTTTTTTTTAGAATGTATCCATAAAATTCTATCTTTAAAAAGGAGTTGCTCAGCTTTCAGTTTTCAACATGTGGATAATTGATTTGTTACAAATCACAAAAGAGCATTTGTCATTTTGTAACAACCAAGACCAACATGCTTCCTCCAGAGATGAGCGTGGAAGCACTTGACTTATTGCTGCCATTAAAGTGAAGTGTTCGGCTGATTATTTGGTATTTCAGAATTCCTTATAAATCACCACCTTATTTTGGTGATTACAATTTTAAGAAGAGATGCTTGATTTAGTGGCAGCATCAGGGAGGAGGAGGGAGAGAGAGGGAGGAGCTGGCAGGAAGAGCAGCAAAGGCAAGAAGCTCAATAAACATACAATTGGAAACATCTGTCTGGTGCATTGCCCTCTTCTCCATAACTTGCAGCTCAAGTTATATGCCTACACCTAGGAAATTTACATTACTGGGCCTTTGTCAAAAAAATATAAGAAGGGGAAGGGACCCAGAGCTCTTTGCAGTGTGGGATGTGCCACTGCACTCAGCGTTCTGGTTTCGCGCTAGTTGGGGGTAGAAGAGAGTAGAGCTCCAAAGTGAAATTCATCCTATTGTAATGCATGGGCAAGTCATGAGATCTGGGCCCATGTTCATGGAGAAAACAAGCAAGCAGAGGGCTGGCTCCAGCTGATCACAGCTGGATTCTGAGATGCAACAAAGTGGAAAATGACTTCTTAAGCCCCAGTGAGTCCATCAATCAACTGCATTTATTGACAGCTAAAGGGAGACAGACAAAAGCAGCAGGTGCTTGGAGGAATCCAGGAATGTTAGACTCAATGTCTGCCCTGGGTAAACTTACAGACTAACAGAGCAGACCCAAGTGGCATGCAGATTGTCCCCCACAGATTAAAAAGCTATGCAAATTAAGTCCTGGATGTGGTCGTGCATAGGTGGCACTTGGTTCATCATGTCTCCCCCAGCTGGAAGTTGGTATCTGAAATGTCTGTCTTAGGGAACAAAGACCTCTACTCCCACAATGAGAGGCCAGGCTTGAATGTCAAATGCCCCAGGAGAAGGAATGTGTTGGTAGTCAGACCCTGCCTGGTGGAATATGTTCAATGCTGAATTTTTTAAACTGGAGCATATACAGATGCCTAGGTGGCCAGAATGGTGGGAGAATCCAAAACTAGTCCTATATGGAATATGTAAAGTAAACAGGACACTTGGCCGAGAGAAAAGAAGGGTCATGAGAGCTCACACGGACCTGAAAGGCTATCATGGGAAGGGGGAAACAACTTGTTTTGTAATTGCTCTAGAGAGGAGAGTGAGGACTGCTGGCGGGAAGCTGCAGAGAGGCAAGTTTCAGTTCATTCTACTCTAGCAATTAGAGCTACCTGGATGTGGAGGAGTGGTACATGGTGAGTTTCCTGCCACGGGAGGAGTTAAAGGACAGTCTAGGTGGCCATGTTAGAGTCACAAATCAGAGAATCTCTGCATTTGGTGGAATGTAAAACTAGATGCAATTCAAGGTCGGTTGCCACTGTAAGATTATATGACACTGTGACCTAAATTCACACTAAAGTATGAATGTTTGATAGGTTCTTTCCAGAAAGTATACTGTATTAAAACCAGAGGAGAATATATTATAAAAAATGATGGATATGCTAACAAAACCATATGTGCCTCTAACAGGAGAAATGGGCTTTGAAATGGATGATGACTGTGGGCGTCCATTTCAGCACTGAGACTCAGAGTGTTTCAAAGGCTTGTCCCAAGACATATAACCATTCATAGAAAGCAGAACATCTAGTTTATGAACCAGGGCCTATTTGACTTCATTGCCCATTGCTATTTGCCATAATGTTATAAGTAAGGTGGGACTTATAGGTATTCCTAACCTCCAGGATATTAAGTTGTGGGCTAAGGCCACATATGTGGCTTTGAACGCACAGTGATGCCCAAAGGGAGTAGGAAGGGCTGCATGAAAAGATAGTAGTACAGGCTCCCATGTCCCATGCTCCATACATCCTTCACATGCCTGGCTGAATGTGTACATACACACACGGCCACACATATAGGGCTGCATGTGTGCCTATACAGCCATATATATGCACTGTTAGCCGTCTGATGAAAAGGTCCAGGGTAAAGGTGGGTTTCACTTCAGCAAGGCTGTTGGCTGTTCCCTGACAGTCTCCCAGGGTAGCATTCACTACTTTAGCAAATTCCCTAGTCTAGGGCCTGGCCCTCATCCTCTTAGGCCTAAAAACAAGATTCTGTCAGTTCCCCAGAGGAAGAGGATTCAGGAAGGCAAATTCACCCAAAGCTCACAAGAGATGGTCATCTAAACCAGTCACCAGCGTGTTCATTTGCCGCCAGGGCTCTCAGTGCCAAGACACCTGGATATGTGAGCCCGAGCAGGTCCCTTCCTCCTGGAGATAGCTTCGTACAAAGCCATCAGGCAGCAGGCAGTCGGGGAGCATGGAGCCAGCTCAGGGTCACTGGGAAGGACTGGGTTTCTTGGGCCGGAGTGGCTTGATGCCTCATCGCCCAGAAAGACAGGCTCAGAGGAGCAGACTGAGGCCTCGCCCTCCACTCTCCCTGCACAAAGCCTCCACCTCTGCCCTTGCAGCACCTTGATGGGGGCTCCTGAAGCCGGCCAGCCCTGCTTCTGTCTGACTGTCCCCACCTCTTTCCAGAGGTTGCAGTCTCCATATCTCACTGCTGCTCCATGGTGGCTCTGCTGAGCTCTATCTGATCCTATCTGACCTACTTTATGGTTGAACTCTAAGAGAAGACTCCATTTCCCTTATCCCCTGATGGTTGGAGTCATGGCACCATGACTGCCCCTCACTACACATACTTGGAGACACCCCTCACTTGGAGGAGCAGGCGGAGGCCCTCAGCAGGCAGAGTCAGCCAGGCTGGGGAAAAGGTGCTACAAGAGTATCATGGCCTCTGCTTCCTGGTGCTGCGTATACTGCTGAGTGGGTCCACACTGCAAGATCCCCCAACCCCATCCCACCACAGAGCAACTCAGGAATGTCAGCTCCCATCGTCAGCCTGGAAGTGAGTTCCTTTGTCCCAACCTGGGAAGGCATATGCAGCTCTGAGGCTCTTTCTGAGCCCAGTTCACAGACCTCTGCATCCACAGCCCTGGAGTTCCTCTTCCAACCCTGGCCCTGTAACTGGCTGTCTTACTTGCTGAGTATCCCATCCTCCCTCCAAACCTGAGCCCAACCCTGAGCTCCTGCAGCCACTCCCCACAGAGCCCATTCTACTTCCTGGAGCTCCCCATGGCCTGCTGGTATCCTCTTAGAAGGGAACATTCATTCGGTTAATAACAAAACATTACTAATAACAAGAGCTTACCATATGCCACCAAGCACCCTGCTGAATGTTTTACATGCATTAGAATCTCATTTAATCCTCCAAACAACCCCAAGAGGCCATCCACACTTCGTGAATGAGGAAACCAAGAAGCCAAGAGTAGAATCCCCCATGTCACACAGCTAATATATGCCAGGACCAGGACTGGCACTCAGATCTGCCTGCTTCCAGAGCCCATGATTATAAGTGCTATCCTATCTTGCCATGCCTGGGGCAGCACCATCCGGCTAGTGACAGTACCAGGCATGCCTCACCAGGGAAGGGAGTAGTGAGAGGTCTTCTCCCTTCCACAATTGTTCAGAAGGGCTAAGAAGAAAAACAAATGTAGTCTAGAGGAAAGGAGTAATGGGGGTTGCTATTTAGATAGGATGATCAGAGTTTCACTCTGCCAACTGCCCCCCAACTTTGATATGAACTATTACACTCTTCTTAGTTCTATATGTATTGCAAGAGCAGCTTTGATCTTGTTTTAACCAAGTTGTTGCCCCCTAAAGCCTTGCAACATGAAAACTCTAGAGCCATCCTGACTTGATTCTTCCGTCAATATCCTGGGATAGGACCACTTACAGGCGAACCTCGTGGTACCAGGGTCTGTCCTCCCTAGAACCAAGCTCTGAGGCCAGGACAGCTTTTGCCAAGCTATGCCTGTGCCCTGGCTAGTTTGCTTTCTCCCAGGCACCCCTAGCTCCCCAGCTCACAAACTTTGGGGCTTTCTGCACTCAGGCTGCATCTTGCAGAGCCTCCCCATTATGCATGGAAAAAGCTCCTTCCTTCCTATGGTTCATTGACATGCATCCAAAAAGAGGAAAATTGCACTGAGAGAAAAAAAAAAAAAAAAAACCAAGCTACGGTTTTAAGATTTCCTGGCATAATTCAAAGGAAGATTATGCTAAGTATGAGGAAAAAATCTTTTCATCAAAGGAACATCATTAGAATTTTCCACATCATTTAAGCCTCTGTGATGATTTAAACCAGTGGATTTCTTAAAATAATAATACAATAATAATATGACTACCATTCTAAAAGCACACAAAACATGTTTAAGTAAATGCTTGGGAAGCTGCTCACCATGTCTTTTGATGGGTCCTTTTCCCCTTTCAATACCTACAGGAACCGACAATCATGATTTTCTGAGTAACTACCATGAAAATGGAATTGGCCAGAAAACCTTGCCTACGAGACTGTAGCATGCACAGGAGAGAAGTTCAGAGGGGCCACAATTAGACAATTGGGAATGGCAGGTCTGTTCAACAAATATATTTTGAGTACCTACTGTATGCCAGGACCTGTGCTAGGCATTTATGATATAAATTTCTAAAAAGAAGAAAAAAAAAGACCTGGTCCCCAGCCTCAGACAGTTCCCAGTGCCGTGGGGGTGACAGAATGGTGAGCCAGCCGCTATAGTATGGTAAAGTTCAGGGTACCTTTCATACACACACAGCCAGCAACTCTAGATTTAAACTCCAACTTGTCGGTTCACTTGGGAGAGTCATTGACTCTCTCTGTGCCTCTGTTTCTTCACATACAAAATGAGGACAGCAGCAGTGAACTGAAGTATGTAGAAGGGTCCAGAAGAGTGCCTGTCACAAGCTGTATGTACTGGCCACTCTTGCTATTGTGGGCAGGACACCCAGGCTCAGGCTAGATGGGAAGTTAGACCAGCGGAGAAGATGGGAAGTGGAGGGAACGGCACGGGCAAAGCACAGGCGTCAATGGTAGCTTGAAGGTGAGCTGCTCTGTCCCTGGAATGATGGAAGATGGAATTTGGAGAGGAGAGTAGTAGCAGATACAGTAGGGAGGTACAAAGGGATAGCCCCATAGGGAATCTTTGTCATGCTAAGGAGCTTGAGTGTTTTATTTACATGTTGAAAGCTGGTGAAGGATTTTAAAGAGAAAGGAACAGAATCAGGTCTGCAGCCTAGAAGAGAGCTTATCCTGGGGAGAGGCTGGAAATGGTCTGGGGCTCTCACTGGCAGAGCCAGACACAACCTTCCTCTCAGGAAACCATGAGGACACAAAAGTAGGATGGATCAAAAGAAGGAATCAAAACATAAAAATTTAAAAATTTTAAAGTTTAGTTCCTTAGCTGCACTGGCCACATTTCAAGCACTCAATAGCCCCATGTGGCTAGTGGCTATTGTACTGGATGGCAGCACAGCAAAAATATCCTACACTGAGGCCTAGGGTTGGTGAATCCCAACCATAAACACACAGATGAGGCTCCCCAAACGTGTGAGGCTTGCCCTGTAGCCTAGAGACAGACGAAAGCAGATGGGGAAAAGCAATTTGGGAAAAACAGAGACTATACAGGGAAAAAACATCAAAATATCTATTGCTATTAACCCTAGGGAAGTATCTAAAGATTTTGAATTCATTAAATTAGAACAGCATACTATTAAAAAGCAATATTCAGAAGACAACACAAAAAAAACACTCATAGAAAGTAACAGAAACCTGTGAGCAGAAATCAAAGATTCAATACAAAAACTGGAAGATAAAATAAAATAGATGATCCAGAAAGCACAGCAAACAGATAAGGAGATGGAAAATGAGGGAGAGAAAAGATTTAAAAACATAAAAGATCAACTCAGACAATCCAGTCACTGAAAAATAGGAATTCTAGACATAGAAAGGATAAAATGGTAGAGAGAGAAACACTAAAAATAAGTTCAAGAAAATATTCTGGAGCTGAAGGACATGGGTTTCTAGAATGAAAAGGCCTATTGAGTACCCAGCACAGTGGATAAAAGTAGTCACTCATATGGTTTGGATGTTTGTTCCTTCCAAATCCTTTGTTGAAATGTGATTCCCAGAGTTGGAGGTAGAGCCTGGTGGGAGATGATTGGATCATGGGGGCGGATAGTTTAGCGCACCATCCCCTTGGTGATGAGTTCTCGCTCAGTCCACATGACATCTGGTTGTTTAAGGGAGACTGGGACCTCCCCCTTCTGTCTCTCTCTCTTTCTCTTTTTAATTATTTTTTTCTTAGTCTGTTGTGTGTTGCTAACCCCTTCTCTCTTTCTTGCTCTCGTGCTTATCATGTGACATACTCCTACTTCATCTTCCACCATGAGTAAAAGCTCCCCGAGGCCTCACCAGAAGCTAAGCAGATGCCAGTGCCATGCTTCCTGTACAGCCTGCAGAACCATGAGCCAATTAAACCTCTTTCCTTTATAAATGACCTAGTCTCAGGTATTCCTTTATTGTGGCACAAAAACAGACTAATACAGTCAATCATTCTAAAGCATACATAGAAGGGAAATTTCAGAACCCTGGGGGCAAATAAAATACCCTAGGAGCCCACAAAGAGAGTAGGGAGAAAAGATTACAAATAATGGCCCAAGCACTTAAAACCCAGCTAATGAGCCCTCCATGGGTGCAGATAAACAGCTAGTAGCATAGCTGGGACTTAGGTGTCTTTCAGAAAGATGCCTCTTGGCATGTAGTAATGTCACCTTCCTCAACACCTGCCTGGTAGGTTGAGGAAATGGAAGAGCACAGAGAGCAGAGAGGGATGTTAGCTCACCAAAATGTAAGTCCTTCATCAGACCCCTGGGCATTTATAACCTTTCACATGAAATACAAAACATTCTCAGGCCCACGATCACACAAGTAGTTGTGCTTTTAGTATTCGTTGACTGAGAAAACAGAATTCCAAAATACATCCCTGAAGCAACTACTAGTCTTAAGTATTTTCTTGTTCAAAAGAGCATCTATATACATTTGAAATAAAAGTGAATATATAATTTCAAAATATACTCGTTTATAGGCAATGCTTGCTGAGTGTACGGATCCATGGAACTCTTTGCAATAAATTCTCATTTCCCAATTATCAGGGTCCAAGGTCCACCTGTTGGAAAAGATTGATCCAAACTATGGGGCATAGGATACTCTGCAATAGCAGAGAAACACTGCTACCCCTCATGAAGTCCAACTATTAACAGATATTACCAAGATCATGAAATGGAAATCTTTCAGGAGGAAGAAGGAGAAAGCCCCAAGATTCCATGGGAAGATCCAGGTCTTTGTCTTCATCTCCTCCTGCATGGAGTTTGCCATCCATCCCTGCAGGCACCAAAGAGTAGCATCTAAGTGAGTGGTATCAGAGCTCTCTCCCCAGTCTCCTAACAATTATCCTTGTCCCTCCACCCTGACCCACTCCAGTGAGCAATCCAATACGTGCCAGGCTAGGTGCTGCATACTTTAGTATATGCCATCTCTTATTGTTTAATCTTTACAACAACCTCGTGGAGTGAATATTAATATCCTCATTTTAAATATGGAAACTGAGGATGAGAGAAGTAAATTGCTTTGCCCAAGGTCACTTAGCCAATAAATAATGAGTTAGGATCCAAATCCAGATCCTGTATGGTATAAATTTTCTTTTCACTCTAATACATTGCCTTTTCTCCTTCTGAAACATAGAACTGCTGTTGAGAGATGGGGTAGAGGTAGGGGGTGGATGGTAATCATCCTGTAAGCTGGTTCCAGGCAGAAGGAACTCCTCCTAATGACATTTCCATAATTAGAATGAATTTTTTCTGATAGTTATAATTTAGGCAATTGCAGTGACATTCAGCTGAAACCTGGCAGGCAAGATGTTCATTTCTCTTAAAAGTTCACTTTTAATTGGCCCCAGTTCTTTCCAAGTCTGGAAGAAGTGCAGAATGTATTCTTCTGATGTTTCCCATGTTGAAGTTTATTTGACACCAGCACTCAATCCCTGAAGTTTATCCTGAAGTCTCTGGTAAGAGACAGGGCAGGGAGGACTACATAAGAAAGAAAAAGAAAGGGAGAAAGGGAGAAAGGGAGAAAGAAAAGAAAGAAAGAAAGAAAGAAAGAAAGAAAGAAAGAAAGAAAGAAAGAAAGAAAGAAAGAAAGAAAGAAAGAAAGAAAGAAAGAAAGAAAGAAAGAAAGAAAGAAAGAAGAAAAGAAAAGAAAAGAAAAGAAAAGAAAAGAAAAGAAAAGAAAAGAAAAGAAAAGAAAAGAAAAGAAAAGAAAAGAAAAGAAAAGAAAAGAAAAGAAAAGAAAAGAAAAGAAAGAAAGAGAAGCCTTGACAGAGAGGGGGACTGCTCCTAGAGAGTACATTATTCCCAAAGGGACTCTACAAGTACAAGTACATTCTATATGCCACATGAAGCAGAAAATGCCTGAAGATGAGACTTCACTCCCTAATTCCCTACAGATCTCCAGGAACACATGGGCTACAATCATGGCACTCTACTTAGTCAGTCTGGCCAGTCTTAGCTGGATCTTCCACTTGAATAGAATCCTCAGGAGAAGCTGTACTATGTCCCCAAGTGAGAGGAAAATTAAAGCAATACTCTTCTAGAATTCCTGTTTTGTTTGTTTGTTTGTTTGTTTTGTTGTTTTTGTTGCTGTTGTTTTTGTTTTTGTTTTTGTAAATTATACTTTAAGTTCTGTGCAGAACGTGCAGGTTTGTTACATAGGTATACATGTGTCATGGTGGATTGCTGCACCTATCAATACCTACATTAGGTATTTCTCCTAATGCTACCCCTCTCCTAGTCCCTCACCCCCTGACAGGCCCTGGTGTGTGACGTTCCCCTCCCTGTGTCCATGTGTTCTCACAGTTCAACTCCCACTTATGAGTGAGAACATGTGATGTTTGGTTTTCGGTTACTGTGTTAGTTTGCTGAGAATGATGGTTTCCAGCTTCATCCATGTCCCTGCAAAGGACATGAACTCATCCTTTTTTGTGGTTGCATAGTATTCCATGGGTCGGTTCCAAGTCTTTACTATTGAGAATAGTACTGCAATAAACATATGCTTTTTTCGTTTGTTTGTTTGTTTGTTTAAGGCAAGGTCTTTCTCTGTCACCCAGAAGAGAATGCAGTGGTACAACCATGGTTCATTGCAGTCTTGACCCCCCAGGGCTCAAGTGATCCTCCCACCTCATTTTCTTTTCTTTCTTTCTTTTCTTTTCTTTTCTTTTTTTTTTTTTTTTTGTTTTGTTTTGTTTTTGTTTTTTTTAGAGACGAGGTATCCCTATGTTGCCCAAGCTGGTTTCAAATTCCCGTGTTCAGGCAATCCTCCCACCTCAGCCTCCTGAAATGCTGGGATTACAGGTGTGAGCCACTGTGCCTGGCCAGCCTCTAGAATTCTTAATGCACTTCTGGGCTTTAGGAATAGCCCAAATCCCAAGGAGTCCTGGAATTTGCATTAAATAAAGACAGAAAAACCAAGGAACCAGAGTAGTGTGGTAGAGAGAACGAAGGGTGAAGTGGAGCCAGAAGAGGTAGATTTAAGTTCCACTACTGCTCTGCCATTTGCTAGCTATGTAACTTCTATAAGTCTCCATTTCCTGGGACAAATGATTGAGTTAATAATCCCAAGATTATCATGAGAACTAAATGTGGCATTATATGTAGACTAGATCAAACTACTATTTCTGGTACATAGCAAAGTAGGTATTCTGACAAACCCTCCAACTACCCTAAAGTATGGGAAAAAATTGAGTTAAGAAGAAAGTAAACAATTTTCAGAGGCCAAAAACTAAGTAAAGGTAGAAAGCCTAGAGAGAATGTTGAAATCAGCTTTCCTTTGAGGGCATTTGCCAAACTCAGATGACTATGAGCTTCAGGATTCACGACCTAGCAGTTTATAGAAAACAAGAGACACAGACTATGGCCCATCTAAAGTGGGAAGTCTAATAGGAGAACCACCACCCGTGCATAAAGCTAGGAACTCAAAGTGCTATATTCTCAATGTAAGGCTGAAGTTGAAACAACAGCCCACCCTCCCACAAGACGGAAGAGCAAAGAAAGTTGACTACCTCGGAACCCGGCTGCTAGGTGGACAGAACAAAAATATCTGAGAATTGCAACTACAAACTCAGGCCATAGTGGGGATTTGAAGCTCAAACTGATATTACCCAGATTGTCCATAAAACCTTAAGCTCGAAATGGTTCCAGTTTAGTAGTGCCCCAGGAGGCTACTGGAAACAAACACAAATTATTTCTAGAGAAACTCATTTCCAACTCAGGCCTCAAATAATTCCTATAAAATTAAAAAAGATGTGTGTTCATACTCAAAAAAGCCTAACACACAAGGAAACATGATACCGTGAGCAAAAGCCAGCAGAAATAGCACCAGCCTCATCGTACCCATAAAGACTTCAGATATTAGAATTATCTGACATAAAATATAAAATGTTTGATATGTTTAGCAACAAAAATGAGAAATCAATAGTAAACTATAAACATGACCAAAGAAATTTGAAAAAAGAATCAAAGATACCATCTACAAACAAAAAATCTAATAGTTGAAATCAAAAGCCAATGAATGGAGGTAACCTTATTAGATATACCTAAAGAGAGAGATTTTGTCAACTCCAAGGTAAATACCCAAAAATGCAACATAGAATTAAAACATATTTTTGCAAGTATGAAAGAGAGGTCAAGAGACATCGAGACTACAGTGAGAAGGTCTAACTTACATCTAACCAAAGTTTCAAAAGAAGAAGAGAGAGATGTAGAGGAGAAATATTGGAAGAATGAATGGTTGAGATTTTTCTGACACTAAAAAGACATTAATCTTCAGATTAAGTGAATTCCAGGCAGAATAATTTTTTTAAAAATCCATCCCTAGGCTGGGCGCAGTAGCTCATGCCTGTAATCCCAGCACTTTGGGAGGCCAAGGTGGGCAGATTACCTGAGGTCAGGAATTGGAGACCGCTCTCACCAACATGAAGAAATCTGTCTCTACTAAAAATAGAAACTTAGCCAGGCATGGTGCCATATGCCTGTAATCCCAGCTACTTGGGAGGCTGAGGCAGGAAAATCGGTTGAACCCAGGAAGGGGAGCAGAGATCACGCCATTGTACTCCAGCCTGGGCAACAAGAGCAAAACTCTGTCTCAAAAAAAAAAAAAAAAAAATTTCCCTAGACAAGGGCCGGGTGCTGTGGCTCCCACCTGTAATCTCAGGACTTTCGGAGGCCAGGGCAAGTGGATCATCTGAGGTCAGGAATTCGAGACTAGCCTGACCAACATGGTGAAACCCCGTCTCTACTAAAAATACCAAAAAATTAACCAGGCGTGGTGGCATACACCTGTAATTTCAGCTACTCTGGAGGCTAAGGCATGAGAGTCACTTAAATCCAGGAGATAAAGGTTGCAGTGAGCCAAGACTGTGCCCACTGTACTCCAGCCTGGGCAAAAGAGTGACACTCCATCTAAAAAAAAAAAAAAAAAAAAAAAAAAAAAAATCCATTCTTAGACATATCACAGTACATCTGCAAAACAGCAAAGGCAAGGAAGTTGTCTTTAAAAGAACCAGGAAAAAAAGACAAATAACAACCTAAAGACAATGGAAGGAAGTCTTCATATGCTGAGAAAAAAATAAATTGTACACCTAGCAAAATTTCACTCATCAAGACTGGGGGTGAAATTTTTAGAGACAGGTGTTATCAGAAGACCCTCAATATGCCAGCTATCAATTTATTGTCTCTCAGGTACAAATTTGTCCTCCTGCTCTGCTCCTGTATACCCCTATACAGGAGTTTTGTGAGATAGCTTAAGTTTGGCCAGGCACAGTGGTTCATGCCTGTAATCCCAGCAGTTTGAGAGGTCCAGGTGGGAGGATCACTTGAGGCCAGGTAAAGGTAGAGAGAAGTTATTTAAATATTTTTTCTTTGCCACCTGGCATCACGTTAAGCTGGTATCATGTTATGGTCAATAGAATGTACTGGAGGGATATTGCGGGATATAGGGATTTTCCTTCCTGACTCCAATTCCTGACCTCCCAGAAAGCTCTGTGAGTAAGCCCAGCACCAGCCTCCTCCAGTGCATGGCAATCAGCATCACCCAGCAGACAACAGCTTCATCCAACTATTCCCTTTGGTAGTTTCATGGTGAAGAACCTCTGGCGATAGCTCCTGATGAATAGTTTTCCCTGGCAAACTAGAGGACATATTTTTAGCAAGTTCTTCCAGTGTAGAACCACAGCAATTTTTCTGCCAGTGAGCCACAATCATGCTTTTTACCAACAAGGTCTGGGTCTCAGCCCTGTGGAACTCATTCCTTGGATGCTCTATCTCAGCCATAGGAGTGGTGACTGCTCTCTATAGCTGCTATTCCTCTTAAAGTTCTCTTTACTACTTACCGCCAATCCCTTGTTACTGCATTCCCCCATTATAGTTAATTATTCTTTGTATTAAACTTTCCCTGCTCAAATTAATGTGTGATTTCTTTCTCCTGACTGGACCTTGGCTGACACGTTCACTAAAGAGCATCATTCATGCAAAGAAAATGATCACAAATAGGTATAGAAAGCAAGAAGAAATGATGACTAAAAAGCAATAAATACATAAATCTAAAAAATACACACTGATTTTCTTTTTAAATTTTTAAATACTTTTTTCACAAACCCAATGTTTTAGAATCATTTTTCTTTTTTATATCTTCCTATGCCTTGGAATATATTCCTATTCTAAGAAATTCCACCTTTGGGCCTCTTCTCCTAGCAGAGCCAAAATGATGGCATGATGAAGCATAAACTTTGGAATCAGACAAACCAAGGTATAAATCACAGCTCTGCTAGTTGCCAGCTATGTAACTTCAGAGAAATTCCTTAACCTTTCTAAGTCTGTCTCCTAACTCACCCAGTTGCCATGAGACTTAACTGAGATAACTGATATGAAAGTGCCTGGAACATAGTAGGTTCTCTATTTCTTTTGAAGAAATCATTTTGAAGAGACACTTTCCCCCAGAGATCTCTGAATTCCTCTTCTAGTCATAAAACGCTCTTTCCTCCAGATGAGCACCATGCTCTTGAAAGGATTCTTCAATGTTCTCTTCCTAATGGGTTAATTTAATTAGCTGATGTCTGCACATAACTCTGAAGAAAAATGCTGATCTAGCTCCCTCTATCAGCTGATTCTCTTCCCTATATAATGGACTTCTAAATTTTTTAATCTGAGTCCTAGATATCTACTGGCTCTAATGCTATAAGGAGATCCAGGAGAAACCAACTGTTCCGAGCCAAGGATAAAGTGGCAAGGCAAGTTAATGCTTACACAGGCTCTAAGGATATTTGCTGTGCTGTGAGTTTTAAGTCAGCCCATCTTTGCTAGCACTGACTAAGCATTTTGTAAAACACAGTGCTGGTGCGATGGAGAGTTTGGCATCAATAGACTTCTGCAAGCCTACAACGTAATCTGAGTATCAGCCAACTCTGTTAACCTACCCACCATGTGTTTCAGTCTAGCTAGTTTGAATGCATACAGCTAGATCCTGTATTCAGGATTCACAACCTCAGTTATGCAGCCACTCAGATATTACTTTGTTAGTGATACAAACTGAACATTGTGTGTGCAAAGCCTAGCATGAGGACCTGAAGGAGACAAGGGGAAAATTTACTCTGCCCCCTGGGAGTTCATTCAAGAAAGAGCAAGTAAATTCGAAGTTTCACAATCTTAGAACTAAGATAAAGGCCTCAGAAGTTGTCAAGTGCCATCTCCTTCCTAACCCAGGAGTTTCAGCCCCTACTTAAACATTTCCAAGCATGGAGAGTTCACATTCTCCAGGGAATGGAGAGTAGCTAATATTAGAAAGTTCTTCTGCTCTTGCAGTTGAAAATTTTCTTCCATGCAGAGGATACAATGCCAATCCCCAAAGCAAGCCGAGAGGCCAGTATCTGAACTACAGATGTGTGAGGTAATTGGAGTGTCCCATGACTGGCATTCATAGGGAAGTATTCAGTGAATGCTTCATGGCAGAGGCAACCATTATTCACTTGAGTTGGGACCTTCCACTGATGTCTTCTGGATCCAAAATCTCTCCCCATAGAGGAGGGCTTTGACTTGCGGGGAGATATAGTAAACATATTTTCTCCTATTTCTCCTGCTATGTGTAATTAAAAACCTTGATGTTATATTTTTTTTAAAAAAAGAAAAGTCTGACAGACAGAGAGAAGTAGGCAGATCAGTAGAGACTTTGGAACCAAGGAATTACATGGTGATAAGTTCCCTGGGTTTTATTTTTGTTTCATATGTCCTAGACATGGAGCTAAAGAAGTGAGCAATCTAAAAATGCCAAGAGGTGCAGACCGGAAAAAAAAAAAAAAGCTTCAATAAAAAAGGCTATTCTTTCTAGATAAAGGATCAAAAAAGGAGCATCCTAGTAACACAGAAAACTTTTAAACAATAACCTCTCCACTCCAACCAAACACCACATGTGACAATCTGTGGCCTCATCCCCACCCATGCCAGCAAATGTTGAGAGGGGAGCCTAGACTTCATTCATGTGAGATTGTAAGAAGGAACCCATACTAGTCAGGGTTCTCCAGAGAAACAGAACCAATAGACTTAAAACATGTAGATATTTTTTGGCTCACACAATTAAGGAGGCTGAGAAGTCACACAATCTGTCATCTGTAAGCTGGGGAACCAGGAAAGCTGGTGGTATGATTCAATCCAAGTCCAAAGGCCTGAGAATCAGGAGCTCTGGTGTCCAAGCTCAGGAGAAGATGGATGCCCCAACTCAAGAAGAAAGAGAGAAAATAGTGCCTCCTCGTTTTTCTGTTCTATTTAGGCCTTCAACGGACTGGATGATACCTGCTCACATTGGTGAAGGCAGATCTTCTTTGTGTAGTCTACCAATTTAAATAGTAGTTTTTTCTGGAAATGCCCTTACAGATACACCCAGAAATAATGCTTTACCAGCTATATGGGCATCCTTTAGCCAAGATGAGTTGACACTAAAATTAATCATTACAGCACCCTAACATCCAGGCATGATGATATCAAAAGACAAGGAGGGAGCTGGGACTTATGTCCCTGCTGGACGGTAATGAGGCCAGCTACTTCTCCCTCCTGCAATGCCAGTGGAGACCACACTGGGATTCTGGACATTCACCCTTACCCAACAGTAATAAGGCATCTTTCCACTACTCACTGGAGTGGTGTCAGAGGAGGGCTAGTGGAGAACAAAGATTTTCACCATAGCCCAGCAGCAACAAGGTCACCCCATAGGGTGTCAACAGAGGCTAAGTAGGAAACCTATACTTTTACTTCCACCTTGCAGTAACAAGGCAACAGTTCCTTCCCCAGAAGGGATTGAATTTAAACAGAAGATTTGAGTTAGATTTAGAGCCTTATAACATAATTTTTTAAAGTCCAAGTTTCTGTTGAAAATATCTTGTCATATCAAGAACCAGAAAATCTCAAACTTAACGAAAAATATAATCCAAAGATGCCAACCCCAAGATGGAAGAAATGTTAGAATTATCTTACAAAGACCTTAAAGCAGCAGTGAATTTTTTAGTGCTTTAATGAGAAATTACTAACATGCTTGATGAAAAAAATTGGAAAGCCCTTAACAAAGAAATAAAATGTGTCAGGAAGGATATAGAAGATATAAAGAAGAACCAAATGAAAATCTGAGAACTAAAAAGTACAATACCTAAAATAAAAATCTCAGTGGATGGCTTCAACAGCAGAATGGACAGAGGGAAGCAATTAGTGAAGTAGAGGACAGAACAATAGAAATTATCCAATCTGAACAATAGACAGAAAATAGACTGAAAAAATATGAAAAACCTTTAAGAGCTTGTGAAACTATGACAAAACATCTAACATTCATGCCATTGGAGTCTCAGAAGGAGACTAAAAAAGTAGAGGCATGAAAAAATATTCAAAGAAATAATGGCTGAAAACTTCCCAGATTTGGCAAAAGATGTAAACTTACAGACTCAAGAAGCTGAGTGAACCCCAAACAGGATAAACCCAAAAAAATTTACAACAAGATATACTATAATTAAAATTCTAAAAGCTAAAGACAAAAAATTGTTTGAAAATAGCAAGAGAGAAATAACATCTTACATATATGAGAAAAGCAATTTAAATGATAACAGATTTGTCATTCAAAACTATGGAGGATGAAAGAAAGTGGCACAACATTATTTTAAGTGCTGATTTTAGAAAACAATTATCATCCCAGAATTTTTTATGTGTTAAAAATATTCTACAGGGATGAAAAGGAAATCAAGACATTTTCAGGTAGAGGAAAACTAAGAGAGTCTGTCACCAGCAGATCTATCCTCGAGGAATAACTAAAGGGTTTTTCTTTTTTATAGAGACTGGGTCTTGCCGTGTTGCCTGAGCTCATCTTGAAATCCTGGGCTCTCGTGATCCTCCTGCCTCAGTCTCCCAAAGTACTGGGATTATAGGCCTGAGCCACCATTCCTGGCCAAGAATCTTCTCTAAACAGAAAGGAAATAATAAAAAGAGGAATTCTAGAACAACAGAATGAAAAAAGGGACACGATAAGTACAAATATACATAAGTACAATAGAGTATCTTTCTCCTCTTGAGTTTTCTAAAATATGCCTGAGAGTTGAAGCAAAAATTATAAATGTTCTAAATTTGAAGTGGTTCTAAATATATGTAGATGAAATATTTAAGACAATTTTATTATAAATGGGAAGAGGTAAAGAAACATAAAGGGAGGTAAGGTTTCTACACATTACTCAAAGTGATAAATAATGGCACCAGTAGACGGTGAGAGTTATGTATATATAATGTAGTACTTACATTTGGCAACCACCAAAAAAGCAACCAAAGAGATACACTAAACAACACTGTAGATATATCAAAATGAAATTCTAAAAAACATTCAAGTAGCCTACAAGAAGGCAGGGAAAAGAAAACAGAAAAATGAAAGATGGCAAAAACAAGCAGAAAACAAAATAGTAGATTTAAATTCCAACATATCAGTAATTACATTAAATGTGAATGCAGTCAAACTACATCAAACAAAAAATACAGATTGTCAGAGTGGATTTAAAAGAACATATCTTACATACATTGTCTATAAAAGATTCACTTCAAGTCTAATTATAGAGGTGGAGGCAGGAAATGAATAAAAAAGATATACGAACATTAAACAAAAGGTGAAAAAAAGTGACTATATTAGTATTAGATAAAGTAGGCTTCAGTGCAAAAAACAAAATTATCAGAGACATCATGAAAGATAAAAGGATCAACCTACTGAGAAGATGTAGCAATCCTAAGTGGGTATGCACCAAAAAACAGCAGCAAAGTATGTGAGGCAAAAGCTAACAAAAATGAAAGAGAGGCCAGGCGCAGTAGCTCACGCCTGTAATCCCAGCACCTTGGGAGGCCAAGGCGGGCGGATCACCTGAGGTCAGAAGTTAGAGACCAGCCTGGACAACACGGTGAAACCCCATCTCTACTAATCATACAAAAATTAGCTGGGCATGGTGGCGAGTGCCTGTAATCCCAGCTACTCGGGAGGCTGAGGCAGGAGAATCACTTGAACCCGGGAGACAGAGATTGCAGTGAGGCAAGAGTGTGCTATTGCACTCCAGCCTGGGTGACAAGAGTGAAACTCTGTCTCAAAGGAAGGAAGGAAGGAAGGAAGGAAGGAAGGAAGGAAGGAAGGAAGGAAGGAAGGAAGGAAGGAAGGAAGGAAGGAGGGAGGGAGGGAGGGAGGGAGGGAGGGAGGGAGGGAGGGAGGGAGGGAGGGAGGGAGGGAGGGAGGAAAAGAAAGAGAGAGAAAGAAAGAGAAGGAAAGAAAGGTGAAACAGACAAATGCAAGATTATAGTTAGAGATTTCAACACTCCATTCTCAACAAGTTATATGACAAGTAATCAGAAAAAGTTATTAAGAACCTAAGAGAACACTATTAACCACAGAAATCTAAACAGCATTTACAGAACACTCATCCAACAATAGCCACATACACGGTTTTTTTCAAATGTCCATGGAACATATACCAAGATTGATCTTATCCTGGACATAAAATAAACATAAACAATTTCTAAAACTTTGAATCATACAGTGTGTTCTCTGATCACATTGAAATAAAACCTAAAATCATTAACAGAAAGGTAAGAGAAAGATCTCCAATCATTTAGAAAATGAACAATACATTTCCAAATAATCAACAGATCAAAGAGAAAGTCTCAAAAAAATTAAAAATACATTGAACTAAATAAAAATAAAACTATCAAAATTTGTGAGACACAACTAAACCAGTGCCAAGAGAGAAATTTTTTTAACTAAATGCTACTCTAAAGAAGTGGAAGGTTCTCAGATCAATCACCTAAACTTCCATCTCAAAAACCTAGAAAAGGAAAAGCAAAATAAACGCAAAGCAAGCAAAAGGAAGAAAATAATAAAGATAAAATCAGAAATCAGTGATATGATATTAAAACAGTAAAACAATAGATAAAATCAATGAAACAAAGATCTGGTTCCTTGAAAAGATTATAAATTCACAAACCTCTAGCAAGGGACAAAGATAATAAACAAAGAAGACACAAATTACCAACATTGGGAATTAAACAGGGGAAATTACCACAGGCACAGCAGACATCAATGAATGATTAAAAAAAAATACTAAGAACTTCACATGCACAAACTTGACACGTTAGACAAAATGAGTCAATTCCTTGAAAAACACAAATGACCACAATTCACCCAATATAAATAGACTGTTTAAATAGTACTATAACTATTAAAAAAAATTTAATTCATGATTTTAAAACTCATGATTGAAAATAATTTTTAAGTCACAATTTTAAAAAATCTTTGGAACCAGATAGTTATATTTAACGGAAAATTAACACCAATTCTACACAAACTCTTTCAGGAAACAGAAGAGGAGGAAATACTTCCTAGTGCATTTTAGAAGCTAATATTACCCTCATACCAAGACCGGACAAAAACAGCACAACAAAGAAAACTACAGACTACTGTCCCCCATAAATAAAGACATAAAAAGCCGTTAATGAAATAGTAGCAAATAGAATTCATGGTATTAAAAAAAATTATACACAATGACCAAGTGTGGGGTATTTCAGGGATACAGGCTGGTTCAATATTAAAAATTAATCAACTTAATCCACCACATTAACAGGTAAAATTGAAAAAATCACATGATTGTATCTATCATGCAAAACAGCATGAGACAAAATTTGACACCCATTCAAAATTAAAAAAAAAAAAAAAAAAAAGCCCTCTCAGCAGACAGGAATAGGAACAGAAGGGAAACTTTCTCAGCTTGATAGAGTATACCTACAAAAACCCTACAGTTAACATTATACTTTTTTTTTATTATTATACTTTAAGTTCTAGGGTACATGTGCACAAAGTGCAGCTTTGTTATATATGTGTACATGTGCCATGTTGGTGTGCTGCACCCATTAACTGGTCATTTACATTAGGTATATCTCCTAATGCTATCCCTCTCCCCACCACACACACAATAGGAACCACTGGGTGATGTTCCCCTTCCTGTGTCCAGGTGATCTCATTGTTCAATTCCCAACTATGAGTGAGAACATGCGGTATTTGGTTTTCTGTTCTTGAGATAGTTTGCTGAGAATGATGGTTTCCAGCTGCATCCATGTCCCTACAAAGAACAAGAACTCATCCTTTTTTATGGCTGCATAGTATTCCATGGTGTATATGTGCCATGTTTTCTTAATCCAGTCTGTCACTGAAGGACATTTGGGTTGATTCCAAGTCTTTGCTATTGTGAATAGTGCCGCAATAAACATACGTGTGCATGTGTCTTTATAGCATCATGACTTATAATCCTTTGGGTATATCCCCAGTAATGGGATAGCTTGGTCAAATGGTATTTCTAGTTCTAGATCCTTGAGGAATCACCACACTGTTTTCCACAATGGTTGAACTAGTTTAGAGTCCGACCAACAGTGTAAAAGTGTTCCTTTTTCTCCACATCCTCTCCAGCACCTGTTGTTTCCTGATTTTTTAATGATTGCCATTCTAACTGGTGTGAGATGGTATCTCATTGTGGTTTTGATTTGCATTTCTCTGATGGCCAGTGATGATGAGCATTTTTTCATGTGTCTGTTGGCTGTATGAATGTCTTCTTTTGAGAAGTGTCTGTTCATATCCTTTGCCCACTTTTTGATGGGGTTGTTTGTTTTCTTCTTGTAAATTTGATTGAGTTCTTTATAGGTTCTGGATATTAGCCCTTTGTCAGATGAGTAGATTGCAAAAATTTTCTCCCATTCTGTAGGTTGCCTGTTCACTCTGATGGTAGTTTCTTTTTCTGTGCAGAAGCTCTTTAGTTTAATGAGATCCCATTTGTCAATTTTGGCTTTTGTTGCCGTTGCTTTTGGTGTTTTAGACATGAAGTCCTTGCCCATGCCTATGTCCTGAATGGTATTACCTAGGTTTTCTTCTAGGGTTTTTATGGTTTTAGGTCTAACATTTAAGTCACTAATCTATCTTGAATTAATTTTCATATAAGGAGTAAGGAAAGGATCCAGTTTCAGCTTTCTACTTATGGCTAGCCAGTTTTCCCAGCACCATTTATTAAATAGGGAATCCTTTCCCCACTTCTTGTTTTTGTCAGGTTTGTCAAAGATCAGATGACTGTAGACGTGTGGTATTATTTCTGAGGGCTCTGCTCTGTTCCATTGGTCTATATCTCTGTTTTGGTACCAGTACCATGCTGTTTTGGTTACTGTAGCCTTGTAGTATAGTTCGAAGTCAGGTAGCGTGATGCCTCCAGCTTTGTTCTTTTGACTTAGGATTGTCTTGGCAATGCAGGATCTTTTTTGGTTCCATATGAACTTTAAAGCAGTTTTTTCCAATACCATGAAGAAAGTCATTGGTAGCTTGATGGGGATGGCATTGAATATCTAAATTACCTTGGGCAGTATGGCCATTTTCACAATATTGATTCTTCCTATCCATGAGCATGGTATGTTCTTCCATTTGTTTGTGTCCTCTTTTATTTCACTGAGCAGTGGTTCGTAGTTCTCCTTGAAGATGTCCTTTACTCCCTTGTAAGTTGGATTTTTAGGTATTTTATTCTCTTTGAAGCTATTGTGAATGGGAGTTCATTCATGATTTGGTTCTCTGTTTGTCTGTTACTGGAGTATAAGAATGCTTGTGATTTTTGCACATTGATTTTGTATCCTGAGGCTTTGCTGAAGTTGCTTATCAGCTTAAGGAGATTTTGGGCTGAGATGACGGGGTTTTCTAAATATACAATCATGTCATCTGCAAACAAGGACAATTTGACTTCTTCTTTTCCTAACTGAATACCCTTGATTTCTTTCTCTTGCCTGATTGCCCTAGCCAGAACTTCCAACACGATGTTGAATAGGAGTGGTGAGAGAGGGCATCCCTATCTTGTGCTAGTTTTCAAAGGGGATGCTTCCAGTTTTTGCCCATTCAGTATGATATTGGCTGTGGGTTTGTCATAAATAGCTCTTAGGATTTTGAGATACGTTCCATCAATACCGAATTTATTGAGAGTTTTTAGCATGAAGGGCTGTTGAATTTTGTCAAAGGCCTTTTCTGCATCTATTGAGATAATCATGTGGTTTTTCTCTTCGGTTCTGTTTATATGCTGGATTATGTTTATTGATTTGCATATGTTGAACTAGCCTTGCATCCCAGGGATAAAGCCCTCTTGATCATGGTGAATAAACTCTTTGATGTGCTGCTGGATTCGGTTTGCCAGTATTTTATTGAGGATTTTTGCATTGATGTTCATCAGGGATATTGGTCTAAAATTCTCTTTTTTTATTGTATCTCTGTCAGGCTTTGGTATCATGATGATGTTGGCCTCGTAAAATGAGTTAGGGAGGATTCCCTCTTTTTCTATTGATTGGAATAGTTTCAGAAGGAATGGTACCAACTCTTACTTGTACCCCTGGTAGAATTCGGCTGTGAATCCATCTGGTCCAGGACTTTTTTTGGTTAGTAGGCTATTAATTATTGCCTCAATTTCAGAGCCTGCTATTGGTCTATTCAGGGATTCAACTTCTTCCTGGTTTAGTCTTGGGAGAGTGTAAGCGTCCAGGAAATTATCCATTTCTTCTAGGTTTTCTAGTTTATTTGCATGGAGGTGTTTATAGTATTCTCTGATGGTAGTTTATATTTCTGTGGGGTCAGTGGTGATATCTCTTTTATCATTTTTTATTACGTCTATTTGATTCTTCTCTCTTTTCTTCTTTATTAGTCTTGCTAGTGGCCTATCACTTTTGTTGATCTTTTCAAAAAACCAGCTCCTAGATTCATTGATTTTTTGGAGGGTTTTTTGTGTCTCTATCTCCTTCAGTTCTGCTCTGATCTTAGTTATTTCTTGCCTTCTGCTAGCTTTTGAATGTGTTTGCTCTTGCTTCTCTAGTTCTTTTACTTACGATGTTAGGGTGTCAATTTTAGATCTTTCTAGCTTTCTCTTGTGGGTATTTAGTGCTATAAATTTCTCTCTACACATTGCTTTAAATGTGTCCCAGAGATTCTGGTATGTTGTATCTTTTTTCTCATTGGTTTCAAAGAACATCTTAATTTCTGCCTTCATTTTGTTATGTACCCAGTAGTCATTCAGGAGCAGGTTGTTCAGTATCCATGTAGTTGAGTGGTTTTAATTGAGTTTCTTAGTCCTGAGTTCTAGTTTGATTTCACTGTGGTCTGAGAGACAGTGTGTTATAATTTCTGCTCTTTTACATTTGCTGAGGAGTGCTTTACTTCCAACTGTGTGGTCAATTTTGGAATAAGTGTGATGTGGTGCTGAGAAGAATGTATATTCTGTTGATTTGGGGTGGAGAGTTCTGTAGATGTCTATTAGGTCTGCTTGGTGCAGAGTTGAGTTCAATTCCTGGATATCCTTGTTAACTTTCTGTCTCGTTGATCTGTCTAATGTTGACAGTGGGGTGTTGAAGTCTCCCATTATTATTGTATGGGAGTCTAAGTCTCTTTGTAAGTCTCTAAGGACTTGCTTTATGAATCTGGGTGCTCCTGTATTGGGTGCATATATAGTTAGGATAGTTAGCTCTTCCTGTTGAATTGATCCCTTTACCATTATGTAACGGCCTTCTTTGTCTCTTTTGATCTTTAATGGTTTAAAGTCTGTTTTATCAGAGACCAGTATTGCAACCCCTGCTTTTTTTTGTTCTCCATTTGCTTGGTAGATCTTCCTCTATCCCTTTATTTTGAGCTTATGTGTGTCTCTGCATGTGAGATGGGTCTCCCAAATACAGCAAACTGATGGGTCTTGAGTCTTTATCCAATTTGCCAGTCTGTGTCTTTTAATTGGACCATTTAGTCCATTTACATTTAAGGTTAATATTGTTATGTGTGAACTTCATCCTGTCATTGTGATATTAGCTGGTTATTTTGCTCATTAGTTGATGCAATTTCTTTCTTGCATTGATGGTCTTTACATTTTGGCATCCTTTTGCAATGGCTGGTACCAGTTGTTCCTTTCCATGTTTAGTGCTTCCTTCAGGATCTCTTGTAGGGCAGGCCTAGTGGTGACAAAATATCTTAGCTTTGCTTGACTGTAAAGGATTTTATTTCTCCTTCACTTATGAAACTTAGTTTGGCTGGATATGAAATTCTGGGTTTAAAATTCTTTTCTTTAAGAATGTTGAATATTGGCCCCTACTCTCTTCTGGCTTGGAGAGTTTCTGCCGAGAGATCTGGTGTTATTCTGATGGGCTTCCCTTTGTGGGTAACCCGACCTTTCTCTCTGGCTGCCCTTAAGATTTTTTCCTTCATTTCAACTTTGGTGAATCTGACAATTACGTGTGTTGGAGTTGCTCTTCTCGAGGAGTATCTCTGTGGCGTTCTCTGTATTTCCTGAATTTGAATGTTGGCCTGCCTTACTAGGTTGGGGAAGTTCTCCTGGATGATATCCTGAAGAGTGTTTTCCAACTTGGTTCCATTTTCCCCCTCACTTTCAGGCACACCGGTCAGATGCAGATTTGGTCTTTTCACATAATCCCATATTTCTTGGAGGCTTTGTTCATTTCTTTTTCCTTTTTTTCTCTAGACTTCTCTTCTCGCTTCATTTCATTCATTTGATCTTCAATCATTGATTGTCTTTCTTCCAGTTGATCGGGTCAGTTACTGAAGGTTGTGCATTTGTTGCGTATTTCTCGTGTCATGGTTTTTATCTCAGTCAGTTGGTTTATGGCCTTCTCTGCACTGATTTTCTAGTTATCCAGTCTTCCATTCTGTTTTCAAGATTTTTAGTTTCTTTGCACTGGGTACGTAGTTCCTCCTTTAGCTCTGAGAAGTTTGATCAACTGAAGCCTTCTTCTGTCAACCTGTCAAAGTCATTCTCCGTCCAGCTTTGATCCGTTGCTGGTGATGAGCTGCGTTTCTTTGGAGGGGGAGACACACTCTGATTTTTTGAATTTCCAGCGTTTCTGCCCTGCTTTTTCCCCATCTTTGTGGTTTTATCTGCCTTTGGTCTTTGATGCTGGTGACGTACTGATGGAGTTTTGGTGTGGGTGTCCTTTCTGTTTGTCAGTTTTCCTTCTAACAGTCAGGACTCTCAGCTCTAGGTCTGTTGGAGATTGCTTGAGGTCCACTCCAGACCCTGTTTGCCTGGGTATCAGCAGCAGAAGCTGCAGAGGATAGAATATTGTTGAACAGCTAGTGCTGCTGTCTGATTCTTGCTCTGGAAGCTTCGTCTCAGGGGTGTACCCAGCCATGTGAGGTGTGAGGTGTCGGTCTGCACCTAGAGGGGGATGTCTCCCAGTTAGGCTACTCAGGGGTCAGAGACCCACTGGAGCAGGCAGTCTGTCAGTTCTCAGTTCTCAACCTCCATGCTCAGTTCTCAACCACCCAGAGGTGGAGTCTACAGAGACAGGCAGGCCTCCTTGAGCTACGGCGGGCTCCACCCAGTTCGAGCTTCCTGGAGGCTTTGTGTACCTACTTAAGCCTCAGCAATGGCGGGAGCCCCTCCCCCAGCCTTGCTGCCACCTTGCAGTTAGATCTCAGACTGCTGTCCTAGCAATGAGGGAGGCTCCATGGGCATGGGACCCTCCGGCCAGGTGTGGGATATAATCTCTTGGTGTGCCATTTGCTAAGACCCTTGGTAAAGCGCAGTAGTAGGGTGGGAGTTACTGGATTTTCCAGGCATTGTGTGTCTCAGTTTCCCTTGGCTAGGAAAAGGGATTCCCTTCCCCTTTGCACTTCCCACGTGAGGCGATGCCTCGCCCTGCTTCAGCTCTCACTGATCGGGCTGCACCAACTGACCAGCACCGATTGTCCAGCACTCCCCAGTGAGATGAACCCAGTACCTCAGTTGAAAATACAGAAATCACCCGTCTTCTGTGTCACTCACGCTGGGAGCTGGAGGCTGGAGCTGTTGCTATTCGGCCATCTTGCTCCCGACTCTCTCGATGATATTTTTTAAAACCTGTAATTACACATTTGAGTTACAACTATCAATTTTTATAAACCTCAAAGTACATGTTATCTTTAAAAATAAATACATATTTCCAGTGCCATCTCTTTATAGGGCCAAGAAACAATGATTAAAATGATTAGAAACAGTATTAACAAAACCCTAGTGCCCAAATCGTAGTTCTTTAAAACCATTTCCCACTTAAAAAATAATAAATAAATAAATAAATAAATAAATAAATAAATAAATAAATAAACTGAGATTTCTTGGAGAAATGGCTCATTCCAGATTAGGGCAAGGAATGTACAAGATGAGCCTGGAACATTTGTCATACCAGAAAGCAAAGAAGCTTCAAAAGATTCTTAGGCTTGGGGTAAAGGGTCTGGAGACCCTTGAATAAATTCTTCATGGCCATCCAGTGATGGGGTGGACAATACAAGCACCAACAGGGATAAGTACCCCCATGGACCAAACTGTATCAAGTGTTTACACTTTCCAAATTGGTAAATAAATTTTTTTAAAAATCCAGCATTTTTTTCCTGCCTTTCCTATATGACTGTGCTTCAGGATAATTAAACAGCTCATAAAGGGAAACTTCTCTCCATAGATGTAATAATTTAATAAACAAAGAAGAAATGGTAGAAGTAGACTATCATCATTTTGCAATCCAGCCAAAATGAATTGACAGATCCAGCCAATGATTTTCAATAGTTCTAATGTCACAGAGTATGAGGCATCTAGATGTTACGTACTTCTTGATGTTCTAAACTCAAACCTGGATCTGACCAAATCTACGGATCTACCTACCAACCTAGTGTAAATACAGAAGACAGAGGAAGGTGTTAATAACACTACAGGAAGACAAGCAGCAAAAGTCAGGCTGTAGGAAACTACAGGGCATATGACTCTGTTTCTTCAACAAATAAACTTTAAAGAAAAACTGGAGAGAGACTTGAGAGACATCAAACAATTGCAGCGTATGGACCTTATTTGGATCCAATTAGGCTTGGCATGAATGTCAAAGACAGGACTGGGCTTTGACCATGCTCCATAATGTACAACTGAGGTCGGGACTTATCTGTGCTGCGAATCAACAAAGGGCTATTGGGGAAACCCTTGGCCAGTATTCACGTTCCCTGGCCCTTCAATCCACTATCCTGTACCCCTGCCACACCCTCCAGCCCTCTCACTGCTCATGGCATCAGCCCTGAACTGTGTGTCCTGCTCCTCCCATCCCATCCCATTCTTCACTTCTGCTGTTTAAGGCCTCATTGTTCATTCTCCCATTTCTGATTTCATCCATCTCTCCAGAAGCGACACTCAACACTACCATCCCACTGGGTCCTGGGCTCCCCACCACATCCTCCAATCCAGCTCCTCTCTCCAACCATGCTGCCTCATTTGCTCCTTTGAGTTAATGACACGCCAATGGCCCTTCAATCTCCAAACTCCATAGGTCACTCACTACACAGTTCACTGGGCCCATCAGTGCCACCCGGACAGTACATAAACTCTTCTGACTGCACCCACTCTGTCTACACCCAGTCATCTTTCAGGGAGTCACAGAATGTCAGAGTGAGAACTGTCCTGCTTCTGCTGATGGATATCAGTCTTAGGCTCCAAGAGAGCCTCCATCCAAGGAGTCTAACAGATAAAGGCTCCACCCTGCCCACCAGCATGGACTGAATGAGGCCTGGCCCAACAGAAGTCAGGAATAATAGGGACAATGGGCTTCTATTCACACATTTACAGAAGAAGCTAGACATGTTCTAATAATTCCCCTGAGTTATCTTTCACCCCAGGTTAGCTGTCTTGATGGGGGTTTGGACAGAGATATTGGGCTCTAACCCTTTGCAGAACTTAGGACAGAGGCTTTGGGGATGAGATGGGGACCCCATCTAGGGACATTAAGCTCAGGTGAGTCATCCAGCCCCAGAATGAGAGGTCCATTTTCAGACTTAAAAGAGCATCTTCAGAGCTAACCAAAGAGACAAGCAGCCCCTGGCTGAAAATGGGCTAGATGCCTTGTACTTGTGTGTTCTGTTTCTCATTTTTAAAAAATGAGAGTCACTCAATAATTTACATTAGAAACTATGATAATGCAGGCCAAAAGGCAAGAGAATAAGAAAAGTAAGCATTCTTCTAGCAGAAAAACATAAACATAAACAAAGCAACATAAAAAGCAGTTGGCTTTTGAAGCCAGCCATGACTGTGAGGAAGTTTGCCCTTCCTCCTGCCATGGCACTCCTTTGGGAAGCTTCTGTCTTCTGGATAGAAAGCGAAAAGCTCCTTGTATAGCCACTACCGGGAAGATGTTGTGCTGGGTATGTAATCCCGACAGTGCTGAGCAATAAGCATTTCTGTTTCCATCTCACTGATGAAGTACTGAAGCTTGAGGAGGTCATGTGGCTTGACCATTGTCACCTGGTAAAATGAGAAGGAACCAGCACAAGAACTCACATCTGTCTGGTTCCAAATCTCCTGCTTCTTATTTAACTCTTTGCTGCCTCTGGCACAAATCAGAATACCTAATTCTCCCTTCCCACAAGAGCCCTTCACAGTTTCAAAAACAACTGCCAGCTCTCCTCCTCTTCCCTCCTTCCAGACCAATGTTTCGCAGCCCATGTAGTCCCAGTCCTTCGTCAGTCAGCATGACATGGCTTTAAATCTTTGCATCTTTCTTCTCTGAATATGTTCCAATTTGCCCAAATTCCCTTGAAGATGTGAGGCCCAGAAGTGGACACGGATTTTCAGATCTGGACTGATGGGCCAACCAAAGCAAAGCCTGAAGGGATTATCTTCCCCTTTGATCTGGAACCAAAGCTGACGGTAGCACAACTTAGGATGGATTCATTAGCTTTGCTGACAGCCACAACACATAGCTGGCTCATAATGAGTGTTCACTCAGCTAAAGCTCCCCACAGTTTTGCACCCTGGCCTCTGCTAAGCCGCTTTCGTCATCCTACACTTGAGCAATTTGTTGTTTGGAGCCTCCATTCAGGATTTTCCCATTATTGATTTCAATTCCACTCAACAAACACCCACTGAGCTAGGCACAAGCGCCGGCTCCTGGGGAGCTGGGAGGCACAGGCACCATTGTGCTCTACACTGCTATTTTTCCATCCCTAGCCTTGCTCAGAGCTCCTCTGGGCTCTCTTGCATCACTCCTCTGAGGGCCTGGCACACACTGCACTCTTCTCCCAACAGTTCCTTTCACCTTCCTCAAGAGCAGAGCCACACCTCGAAAATTGCCAGGTCCCTGGAGTAGTGTTTGAGTGACCAGAGCTGTGCCAAGCAGGGTATTTTTGTTAGTGAGTGAGCAGCTGCCAAGAACATTTCAGGAGATGATTTATTCCTTCTCTCAGAGCTGCTTACACCAAAGCTCTCTGTTCCCATCAGAGCCTGCACCTCCCATGAAAACCCTGTCACAGTTTGGGATCTGAGAGGAGTCTGTTTGCCTGAAGGAAGAAAAATCCTCTGTTTCTTTCTGCCAGGTTTTCTCACGTGTCCAGGATGTGTCCCCCTGGCCTGGAAATGGGGGTAGAAGTGTAGGGGCTATTAGCTGATCCCAGCCTGGACCCTGCCCAGCAGTTTGTCTGCAGTTGGAGGTGCCATGTTCTTGGCCCCTACCCTCTGACAAGCTGATAGTGCCTGGGCTGAGTTAGGAAGCATTCAATCCCATAAGGCCGGGAGACCATAGTATAATTCTGGCCCTTTCCAATTCCTTGACCCAAAGCTTGAGTTTTAGCTAAAATGTCTTGCAACTTGGTTTGGTGTAAATGGTGGCCACATGGTATGGTGACAAGAGCTCTAAGCTGGAAGCCAGAGAGCTGGGTCTGGTTCAAATTCTACCACTCATCAGCTATGTTTGTGACCTGGGTCTGGGCCTCCGTTTCCTCATCTGCCACAAGAGGGCTGACATACAGACTCTCCAAAGGCTCTTCACATTGCAGTATTATCTGATAGTGTGGCTATGGAGCCAGAGTGCCTGGGTTCACCCCAGCTCTGGCATTTACCAGGTGTGTGACCTGAGGCAAGTTACTCAGGTTCTTTAAACCTTACTTTCCTCTTCTGTACATGGGGATAATACTAGTACTTGCCTCCTAGGATTCTTATGAGGATTAAATAGGCACAAAAGTGCTTACAGTGGTGCCAGGCACATAGTAAATGTGCAGTAGTTGTGGTGGTGTTCTTGTTCTTGTTTTTATCACTAATTACCAAACTGAGTCTAGCCTTAGCTATCAGCGATGGGGCATTCCTATAGCAACAGCTATATTGGCAGCATAGCATCTTCCCAACAGAATCTGTGAAGTCAATTACTACAACAGGGAAACCAATGACCTCAGAACCAAAGATCACTTGAAGCTTCCTCCAGCCCCAGCCTCAGCCCAACCCAGCCCTGGACCTAGCCCAGGCCTGAGGTTTCCCAACCAGGTCAGTCCCAAAGTCCCTCCCTCCCAAGCTCAGGCAGACCCCTGGGCCTGAGAGGTGGGTAACCATACCTGGGCCCCCAAGTCCCGAATCACCAGGCAATTAAACTTGCCTTTTATTGTGGTCCTGAGGATTATAAACAAGCAGGCCTGACAGATGGGTCATTCCTGAGACTCCTGCTTCATTGGCTTTAAGGGCCCCTTGGCGGTAAAGAATTTCAAAGCTGCTAACACCATAGTATATCGAAGTGGAATAAATTCTTCTGAATGGTCCTCAGGTGAGAACCAGTGCTGAGCAAATACCTCCTGGCTTCCTCTTGTAGGACCCAAGACTGACCCCTGGTGGTCTCTAAGACCTCCTGAAGCCCAGACTTTACCATGGCCATCCTTGAGAACCTTCTGTGTCTGAATTTGGTGTTGTCTCTCTCTCTCTCTCTCTCTCTCTCTCTCTCTCTCTCTCTCTCTCTCTCTCCCCCCCCCCCATCTTTTAGAACTCTCTCTTTCTTTGTTCTATCAAAGACAAGACAGAAGTCATTTCCTGAGTCCCTTGGGGGTGGGAATGGCATTGGAGGGAAAGCTTCAAAGTCAGTGCTCAAAACAAAGAGTGGCAGAATATCCCAAGCTCAGACCTACCTTCCTGCCTTCACCCTCTGCAAAGACGTCAGGGTCCCACTTCCGGCACATGGCCAGGCAACCATCACTGGGCTAATGCCGCACACCCTGCTTTAAGGCCAGGACCAAAGAGCTTGGTCCCGGGCTGTGTCTACACAACCTATGCCTTCAGGGCCAGTGTCTAGACAACCTGCATCTTAATAATCCAATCTGCATACCATGCTTTTGTAACTCCTGTATGTGAAGTTCATATCTCTACAATCCAATTTCTGTACACTCTATGTCTCTTTAACATGTGTCTCTACAATGTATCTGTACACTCCATGTCTGTACAACTCCCCTGTACATAATCCTGTCCTGGGAAGCACATATCCGCACAACACGCTCATGCTGTCACACGGGTTTCTGCACACAACGTGTCAGGGCAGAGAATGGATGACCAACCAGGAGGAGTTTTGCTTGTGACTCATTTTGAAAAGAACGCCTTCCTCCTCAATTCATACTCCAGGATGGTGACTGCAAAAGCCATCTGGATTGTTCCTCCAGAAATGGCTCCTTTATCTCAGGACTTCATAAAGACAAGAACAAAGTTAAATGAGAAGAGATAAAAACCTCACTGAGAAATAGCCTGAAAAAGAGATCCTCTATTATGTTTTTGAGGTAATCAAATACACTATATTTTACTCGTAAAATAAACTTTGAAATAAAACATATCTCCAGCTATGCTTCTCTTTTAAAGTAGTTCACACTTTCTGTTTATACTAATTGAGTTAATTAGCATAGTTAATCAGTGATGTCATAGTTAACAAGTTAATCATCACAAGGGGTAAGGTTAGGTAAGGTGAAGATCAAATTTCTGCAGAAAATAGAGCTCGCAACTTTAAACAAGATAAAAAAAGACAATTTTCTCCAAAAAAAATGAAATACTCTTTATTACAATAAAGTTATTCTAATAAATGTTTCCTATAACAATTTTAGAGTCTTGAGCTTAAAATTAGTGTTTAAAAATTAAACATTAAAAATGTTTAATATTAATGGAAGGCTCTCTGTCCATCAATTTTATGATGACAAGATATAGAATAAGCATAGATTTCACTTAAATTTTAAGGTACAAACTATCCAAATAGTTGCTAAGATTTTAGCCATCTAATCTTGTTTCTCAGTGGAATGCTGCTGGCATTGGGGGTTAAGAATATTCTCACCGTGTGTCAGGTTGTCCTAGGCGTTGCGGGATATTTAGCATTCTTGGTCTTGTCCACTGAGTACCAAAGACACCCCCCAGTCAATGTGACAAACATAACCACTCCCAGACATTTTCAAACACACCCCACAGGGTGGTACTGACCCCAATTAAGAAGTGCTGGTCTCAACAAACTTAATTGCTTATCCAGGGCTCTACATTCTCAAAACAGGGGTGGATAGCTCCTTAAAGTCTTCCTCAAGGTTTTTGTTAAAAACATGTAGGCTTTGGCTTTAACTTTAATTTTTTTATTGAAATTTTTATGGAGATGATTATAAAGTCACATGCAGTTCTAAGAAATAATACAGAGAGGGTCTTTGTACACTATGTCCAGCTTCCCCATGGTACAAAATGTTTGTTTTGTTTTGCAAGACTATAGTATAATATCACACCAGCATATTGACACTGATACAATCCACCCATTTTATCCTGATTTCCCATTTTACCTGTACTGATTTGTGTGTGTTTGTGGGGTGGGGATTGTTTCACACATTATTATCACCTGTGTTACGTTCATGCCTCCACCACACAGTGAAGACATTTCAACACTACCAGGGTCCGTCATCTGACCTTTCATAATCACACCTGTCTTCCTCCCATGCCACCCGCCTTCCCCTAGGTCCTAACTCCAGGCAACCACCAGTCTATCTCCCAATTCTAAAATGCTTTTATTTCAAGAATGTTACATAAATGAAATCATGCAGTATGCAACCTCTTGGTATTAGCTTTTTCCATGCAGCAAAATTTCCTATAGATTCATCCAAATTGCTGCATATATGAGTACAGGTAGTTTGTTCCTTTTATGGTTGAATAGTATTCCATGGTATGTATGTACCACAGATAGTTTAACCATTCAACTGTTGCAGGACATCTGGACTGATTCCAGTTTTTAGCGATTACAAATAAAGCTGCTATAAATATCTGTGCACTGGTTTCTCTGTAAATGTATGTATTTCTCCAGGAGAAATGCCTGAACCTGTAATTGCTAGGTGGTATGGCAGTTGCATTTTTTAAAAAGAAACTGTTAAACTGTTTTCCAGAGTGGTTGTGCCATTATTTTGATATCATACGTTCTGCCCATTTTCTAATTCGATTGTTTAGTTTTTTACTGTTGAGTTTTGAGAGTTCTTTATATACTCAGATATTAGTCTTTTGCCAAATACGTGGTTTGCAAATAATTTGTCCCAGTCCACAGAGATTTTCATCCTCTTCACACGAGATTTCAGAGAGCAAAAGGTAATAATTTTGATGAGATCTAATTTATCAAATTGTGCTTTTGTTGTCAAGTCTCAGCACTTTTGCCTAGCTCTAGATCCTGAAGATTTTCTTCTTTGTTTTTTCTAAAAGTTTTATAGTTTTATGTTTTATATCTAAATCTGTGATCCATTTTGAGTTAATTTTTGCATAAGACATGAGGCTTAGATTGAGTTGGGTATTTTTTTTATTGCCTTTGTGTCCAATTGCTCCAATACCATTTGTTGGAAAGTCTACTTAAATTTAATTTTAATCTAGGCTAAATTAAAGACATTTGAGGTTTATAATCATTTCCCACACATGCACAGGAGTAAGCAACAGAGTTCACTAACAGTCAACACAAGCATGCATATTTATAGCTACTTACTAACCAGTTAAAGCAGTGGTATTAAACAACAGTTTCAGAAAAATATCTGCAACATATATCACAATTGAAGTTCGAATGTCTATAATACCCAAGGAATTCTTAGAAAGTGAAGGCCAAAAACAGAGGCAAAAACACCTGAGAGAAAAATGAATAAAGCCAAGTATGGTAGAACATGCGTGTAGTCCCAGCTACTTATGAGGAGTACCTGAGATGGGAGGGATTGCTTGAGCTTAGGAGCTTGGGACCAGCCTGGACAACATAGAGAGACTCCATCTCTAAAAAAGAAAAAGGAGCCGGGCGCGGTGGCTCAAGCCTGTAATCCCAGCACTTTGGGAGGCCGAGACGGGCGGATCACAAGGTCAGGAGATCGAGACCATCCTGGCTAACACGGCGAAACCCCGTCTCTACTAAAAACACAAAAAATTAGCCGGGCGAGGTGGCGGCGCCTGTGGTCCCAGCTACTCGGGAGGCTGAGGCAGGAGAATGGCGTGAACCCGGGAGGCGGAGCTTGCAGTGAGCTGAGATCTGGCCACTGCACTCCAGCCTGGGCGACAGAGCGAGACTCCGTCTCAAAAAAAAAAAAAAAAAAAAAGAAAAAGGAAAAGAAATAAAAAAGAATGAACAAAAGTCACAAATAAACAATTTACCTTAAAAAGATATGAAATGCTCCTAAACACTTATGAGAAGTTGTTCAACTCATTGTAAGAGTAATGCAAATTAAAACTACATTGAAATGACATTTATCACCTATGAATAATGAGCAAAAATTTTAGAACTTGGCAGCACTCTATGTTGGCAAGGCTGAGGAGAAACAGACACTCTTACACTTTGCTGGTAGGAATGCAAAATGATACAGCCTTATGGAAAGGAACTTGGCAGTATTTAACACTATATATGCATTTACCTTTTGTTCCAGAAATCCCACTTCTAGGAATTTACTCTAAAAATATGCCTGCAAAAATTCAAAATTATATATGTACAAGTTTATTCACTGCAGTATTATCTGTCATTGCAAAATATTGGTAATAACCTAAATGCTCATAGATAGATTTATCGAATAAATTAAATTATATCCATATAATGCAGTGCTGTGCAGTGGTAAAAGAGAATGAAGATGAAGCAATATGGAGTGATTTCCAGGACATATTTTGTAAGTGAAGAAGCAAAGTGCAAAAGAGTATACGTAATAGTTTACCTTTTGTGTAGGAAGAGGAAATAAGAAAATTACATGTATTTTCTTACTTAGTTGTGAAAGGAAATTGAGAAAAGATAAGCCAGAAACTAATGAGAATGGTCCCCTACAGGGTAGATGGGAACCAGGTTAGATAGAGGAGGGATATTTCGGTGAGGATAAATTATAAAATAGTTTGGAATTTGAAATCATATTAATGTTTTAAATACTTTTTAAAAGATTAAATCAAATCAATTAAAATGTCCATTTAAAAACTCTAAAATAGAATATAAAAAGGAAAAAAAAAGCCTAATCATAATATAGCACAACCATAGTGAAAGGAAAAAAACAAGAGAACTAATAGACAAGTAAAGGGAAAAATCAAGTAACTTTTGAGCCCAGTCCTTTGACTATACCCTCAATCTAAAGACAAAAAGAACTGTGAATAAATAATTCCACTTATAGGTTCACATTTTGCAGTAGTATGAGGTAGCAATCCTGAAATTACTTTCTGTGAAAAATAGGATTAAGCAAATAAATAAATAGATTGAAATGGTATGTATTAGGGTTCTCTAGAGGGACAGAATTAACAGGATAGATATATACATAAAGGGGAGTGTATTAAGGAGTATTGACTCACATGATCACAAGGAGAGGTCCCACAATAGGCCATCTGCAAACTGAAGAGCAAGGAAGCCAGTCCTAGTCCCAAAACCTCAAAAGTAGGGAAGCCAACAGTACAGCCTTCAGTCTGCAGTTGAAGGTCCAAGAGTCCCAGAGCTGAAGAACTTGGAGTCCGATGTTCAAGGGCAGGAAGCATCCAGCCCAGGAGAAAAATGGAGGCCAAAAGACTCAGCCAGTCTAGTCTTTCCATGCTCTTCTGCCTGCTTTTTATTCTGGCTGCATTGGGAGCTGATTAGATGGTGCCCACCCAGATTGAAGGTAGGTCTGCTTTTCCCAGTCCACTGACTCAAATGTTAATCTCCTTTGGCAACACCCTCACAGACACACCTAGGAACAATACTTTGTATCCTTCAATCTAATCAAGTTGACACCATCACAGGATGGAAGCCAGGTTTTTCACTGTGAGGGGTGGCTGTTACAAATACAGAATGGGAGAAGCTTAGGATGAACCCCATGATATAGGATTGAAATTAGAAGTAATGGGTGGATAGATGTGTGTGTGTGTGTGTGTGTGTGTGTGTGTGAACTGTAAACTGAAAACTCCTAGAAGTTATGATATGCCACTAGGAATAACCATATCTACTACCAGGTTTTATTTATTTATTTATTTATTTATTTATTTATTTATTTATTTATTGAGACGGAGTCTCGCTCTGTCGCCCAGGCTGGAGTGCAGTGGCGCAATCTCAACTCACTGCCAGCTCTGCCTCTCGGGTTCATGCCACTTTCCTGCCTCAGCCTCCTGAGTAGCTGGGACTACAGGCGCCTGACACCACACCTGGCTAATTTTTTGTATTTTTAGTAGAGACAGGGTTTCACTGTGTTAGCCAGATGGTCTCAATCTCTTGACCTCGTGATTTGCCCGCCTCGGCCTTCCAAAGTGCTGGGATTACAGGTATAATCAGCCTCCCAGTAGCTGGGACTACAGGCACATCACACCCAGCTAATTTTTGTATTTTTTGTAGAGATGGGGTTTTGTCACGTTGTCTAGGCTGGTCTTGAACTCCTAAGCTCAAGCAATCTGGCCACCTTGGCCTCCCAAAGTGTTGGGATTACAGGCATGAGCCACCATGCCAGCCCAAGTCTTCTAAACATTGTTTCTTACAATAATATGAGGGTTTCTTGAAGAAATGGCTGATTGCAAGTTTGAGCCAAGAAGGACCTGGGATATCTTAAAAGTAAAGAAGTACTAAAAAAAGAAAAAAAGAAAAAGAAAAAAAGAAAAGCAGCAGCAGCAGCACATCAAAAAACATAGAAGCCAATTTGAGGGGACTTCTCTTGGTCAAATCTGGGTCAATGTGACATCAAAATACATAGCAATAATAACGTCTTAAAACTCATTGAAGGCCAGGTGCGGTGGCTCACGCCTGTAATCCTAGAACTTTGGGAGGCCAAGGCGGGCAGATCACCTGAGGTCAGGAGTTTGAGACCAGCCTGGACAACATAGTGAAACCCCATCTCTACTAAAAATACAAAAATTAGCCTGGCATGGTGGTGCATGCCTGTAATCCCAGCTACTCGGGAGGCTAAAGCAGGAGAATCACTTGAACCTGCGAGGTGGAGGTTGCAGTGAGCCAAGATCATGCCATTGCACTCCAGCCTGGACGACAAGAGTGAAACTCCATCTAAAAGAAAAAAAAGAAAAAAAAGAAAACCTCATTGAATAAAATAAGAATCTATGAGTGTATGCCGATATAATTAAATACGTGAATAAATAAGTAGGAGATAAGAGAAAGATCTTTCTTACAGAATTATGCCAACAAATTGATGTAGAAAAAATGATGGAGTTAGATAAATTGCCATTTTGCAAATCATCACAGTTATAATAGATTCAAGAGTTAAACAAAGTTTATGGGAGGCCCCTGTTTTGGATGAGCCTCCTGCACCAGGCCCAAGCAGACCAGACCAAACCAGAATGGATATTTTGTGCTGAGTGCCATGTCATCAATCTGAACTTTGAAATAGGCAAGTTTTCCAAAAATCAGGAGATTCTAGTCTACCTGAGTCAGCATAAGGAAGTCCCCTCTGTTTTAACCCCATAATGAGAGCAACTTTGAAACAACCAATCCACTTTTTATTCTCTGTTTCTGCTTTCTTCAGCCCTTTTCAGCCTATAAAGTCAATCTCTCCTGTTCAGCTCATTAGAACAGTCATTCTTAAAGAGATGTTGCCTGATTCTGGAATGGCAAATGGAAGTCAATTCAATCTTTAAACTAAATTTGTTATAATTTTCTTTTGACACAAGTAAGAATTATCAGTGAGTGCTAAAACTAGTGGGTGATGATTCAATAAGGAACAGGATATTTGCCTAGTTTTAAAGTATCTTTCACAAATTACTTATTAATTACACAGGTGAAAATAATAACTTATAGTGAGGAAACCTGGAGGACACCAATGTAACCAAGGGATTAATGCCACCATCACCCATGAGACAAAGCAACCACACGTGCCTTCGAATACCATGTTCTGAGAAGGACACAACATACATCTGTGAGCTTCAAGCTCAAATGCAAGATCTGAATCTCATCATAAGGAAACATTAGACAAACTCAAACTGAGGGACAATTTACAAAATTACTGACCTGTACTGTTCAAAAATGTCAAGGTCAAAAGCTGAGGAAATGTTCCAAATTAAAGCAGACTGGAGAGATATGACAACTAAATGCAATGCAGGAGTCTGGATCAAATCTTGGACTGGGGGGAAAAATCGCTATAAAGGCAATTGGCAAAATTTCAATTTGAGCTGAAGATTAGATGACAGCATTTTATCAGTGTGAAATTTCTGAATTTTCATCATTGTACTGTGGTTATATAACAAAATGTCCTGTTCTAATAAAATACACACCGATATATTTGGAGGTAAAGGAATATAATGCCTACTTACTCTCAAATGGTTCAGGAAAAAACCGTTAATACTTAGAACAAATGATAATGCAAATAGGCCAAAAAGCTAACTTGGTGAATCTGAGGGAAGAGTATATGGGAGTTCTTTGTACTATCGCAACTTTCTGTACATGTAAAATTGTCTCAAAATTAAAATTTACCCCCCAAGATCTTTTCCCACCAGTAGAATTTTTTCTTAAGTGAAATTACACCTGGAAGCCCAATGTGTCCAACAAATAAACTTGGAGTCGTTTGAGTGAAATGGGGACGGTAGCTCCAGAGGTCTGCCCACAGATTCCCCTCCCACTGTCCATAGATACATCTGAAGGGCAAGGAGATAGCAACTTGGCTGTTCACAGCCAGTCCCTCTCCATCAGAGCACTGGATGTGCCTAAGGTGGCGTCTCTGTCCTCACCCTATTCAGAGCCTCTTCCCTGATCACCTCTGCCCTCCACTTTCCTCTGAGTCATGCTCACTGTGCTAATCAGGCCTCTTCCTAATATTTATGCAAATATGTTCATTGCAGAGAATTCTCACACTGTCTGCTATTGCCAAGGGTTCATGATGCTCAGAAATGTTCTTCCCCAATCCCACAGGGCTTCCCAGTTGCTAGTCCCATTTCTGCTTCAGGCGCAGCTGCCCACACCTGTACTACAGATGGACTTCAGAAGAAGGAGCTCTTCTTGAAGAAGACAATGCACTATGCCGTTCCCTGCTATCTCCTCTTCGCTCTGTAAAATACCTCTGGCAGCTGGAGTGGAACTCTTTGGCATCAAGCAAGGAAAAGATACTGTATTTGTTCCTGCTGCAACAAACTACCATTATTATGGTGACTTAAAGCAACACAAATTTATTCTCTCACAGTTCTGGTAGTACATAGCCGAAGACCAATTTCACTGGACTAACATTGGGGTGTTGACAGCGCTAATTCCTTCCAGAGGCTTTGAAAGGAGAATACATTTCCTTGTTTCTTTCAGCTGCTGGTGCCTGTCTGTCTTCCTTGGCTTGTGGCCTTCTCCTCCATCTTCAAAGTTCATCACTTCAATCTCTGCTTCCACCATCACATCACCTTCTCCTCTTCTGTCGAATCTCCCTCTGCCTCTCTCCTATCAGGACACTCGTGATTACCTTTAGGGTCCACTCAAGGAACCCAGAATAATCTCCCCATTGCAAGCTGCTTAATCACATCTGCAAAATACCCTTTGCCATGTAAAGCAACATTCACAGGTTCTGGGGATTCAGAAGCAGATATTTTTAGGGGCCACTATTCAGCCTACCACAGAGACCTAAATTGATTGCTGCCCAACAGCTTTTCCCCGTTACTCAAATTCCCCAGCCTTTATGATGATTTGCTGTCTTTCATTTAGTTATTCCCCCAGGTGCACTAATTTGAGTTCAAAGTAGCTCGTTTGTAACGTACGCTGCCTTCATTTTGCTGCTCTGCCCTACTGTGCCCCCTGCTGGCAGGTGACACTACAGAGCTTGTACCCACACAGCCCTTACCTCATACAAGCCCATTGTCAAATGAATTGATGGACAGCCCTAGCCCTGGATGGAATCCCCTGAAAGCAACAGAAAGGAGGTTGAGCAAGAAGATCCTCCACTGTTTTCCAAGCCTCTGGCTGGGGCAGATTGAGGTCTCCCTGGGAGATCTCATCAGCAACAACCACACTCATAAATCAAAAAGGAACTGAGCCACAGTGCTCCTGGAGAATGAAAGGGAAACAAGAACATTGGTTCATGTTTGGGCTGATTCTAAACTATATGGGAATGAAAGCTTTGGGGGTGATGAATTTCCCTTTAATGCTGTCACATCTGTAGTCCTGGAGGTTTAACCTCTGATTTTTGGCTGTAAAACCAACATTATTTCTGCAAAGTTGACACCAGATGCTGCCAGAGAGATACAGCTAAAGTGATAAAAATCTATTTAACAGATTTAGTGAAGCAAATACAAACTAATTAACAATTTTAGAATTCGGATTAAACACTAATTCTTTTAAACCATAAAAACTGAGATGAACAAAAGGAAAAAAAATCTTCTCCCTCTGAATAACTCAAAGGAGCCATCTGTTTGTCATTGAGAAAATGGCCCAATTGATACATTTTGAACAAATTCCTACTTTTTTTCTGGATTTGAATGCATTATGGACAGCCAGCCCAGAAAGGAGGCACATCACTCCCTGGCTAATGTGTCAATCTGGGCTTCCCCGAAGCTCCAGGAAACAAACTATTTGTGCACTGACTCAGAAATAAGGAGGCAAAGACTAAAATGATATCTTTATGAATCCTGCTGGAGGCATATGTTTTTGACCGTCAGTAAGAAAAGATGGCGTGAGGTTCCTTCTAGCTTCCTCATGCAGTAGCCATTGGTGAGACACAAGTTCTTCATTAGCATCTCTCAACAAGGGCTGAGGAGCCTCACTGCTGCCATTCTGAGACTTTCCAAATTAGGCCAAGTCTGAACCATGAAATTGTGGAAACTGAACTTGCTGACCTGCCATCTCCCCACCTGGATGTTCTCAGCCTCAGTATGCAGTCTAATTCTAGAACACAGGCTATAGAATTAATCCCATCCTAATCAGGGTCAGGTGATGAGGAGAAATTGTTTACTCTGGTTGCAAAATTCAGTTGATTTGACATCAAATCTGTCTGACTGTTGGTCCCCTTCTGAGTGGCACCTGGGAAGAACTCAGATCTATTGTGAGCTACTTGAGGATGGAGATCTTTGCATCCCTTGTGCCTAACCCAGAGGCCTGCATATATAAATGCTCAATTAGTAATAATAAATTACCACTTATTGAGTGCCAATTATATGCCAGACACTGTGCTATCCCACTTAGTCCTCTCCATGACACTATGAAATATATGTTATTATGATCCCTGTTTATAGATAAGAAAACTACATCTTAGATTAAGAAATTTGTCTAAGTTCATACAGCTCCTATGTGGCAAGATAAAGTTAAAACTCAGGCCTGTCTAATTCCAGACACTACACATATTCTATAACCACTACACATATTCTGCCATATGCATGTACACAATAAATCATTCATTCACATTTCGCTGTATTCTAAAAAAAGTTTGTGATTACTTTACAGAAATACAGCTAGTAGAACTCAATTGGGAGTACTGAGTTTCAGGAAAAATAACGGTGTAAAGTCAAATTGTTGAGCGCATCATCAGTCCATATTAGGTCAGTGGCAGCAGTTGGGGAACAATCTGAGGTATTCCTTGAGGTTTGGTCATTGAACTCTCGAAGCAGGCAAGGCTGTGGACAACTGGTTCCAGGATGCAAGAGAAAGTCCCATCAAGCTATGATGACCACAGAAAAGGTGGCCAAAGACCATGGAGGGTGAGCTGCAAGTGGACCAAGCCTGCCAATAGGACTTTGGGAACAGGTCCCGTGGATCTGGTACTATGCTGCTTCATTTTCTCCCAAGTGGGTCCATGTTTGGAGGCTAGAAATAACATGTTTTAACAACTCAAAATTTCTTATTGGGTTGGGGCATTATCAATGCCAGTTACAGTCCATATTCTTTTTATCTGCCCATCCTGTAAAAGGCATCCAAGCTCATGGATTCCTTGTAGTTGTCTGAACATTTCCGTGGTCAGAGTTCCTTCTTTACTCCAAAAGATCCTTTACAATTAGAAATATATGCCATTCTCTTGGGACCTCTTAATGGCTATTATCTAAAATTCTCTTGATGATACAGTTACACACTTGAATATTGGAATAGCACAAACATTTTTCAGACTAGAGTTTCTAGTCTGTACTTCTGGACAATGAGCAGCCAGATTAGACTCCTAATTCCTAAGCCTACCACTGGGCAGGATGGCAAGTGGTCACTATCAGAGAAGCACAGCAGCACCACACCAGATACAGAATAACTGAAGATCAAAACTCAAATGAGTAATTAAGTTGCCTCAGTTTGCCAGTAAATCTGAGAACAGACCAACTTTGATGAGATATAGATTAGAGCAGGTAGAAACTGATTTTGTCACACTCTGGCAGCTTAAGCCCCTGATCTTTCCCTCAACTTCCGCCCCATATCAGGGAGCTAGTCATGCCATTGGGCATTTCATGCCAGTATTTCTCAAACTAGGGCCTGTGGACATTTTCTCTGGGTTCATGAGATTCTGATATCGTTTTTTTAATTTGTTTTCATATTGATGAAAATATAATCAATATTTATCTTGCGGGTCAACGGAATGACCAACTCAACCCACAGAATTTCTATGTCCACATGTAGATTTGTGTTTATGACAGCATAAGGGTCAAATAGAATTGCTTTAATTCTCCCAGACTAGTGAAAACTGAGTGTGATGGACTTCAACACGATCATTGACAAGTGAAGAACAAATGACCTCACAGCATCCTGTAGAAACAAAGGTGTCATGATATTTAGGATAGAGGAAGATAGCAGACACACTGAGTCATCATGTGGCATGCAGCACATTCAGCAGAGCCATGGCCAACTCACACGAACCTGTGCCATAGCCCCAGGACCATATCCACATGGCAAGAAATGATTTTGTTTTAGCAAACCAACATCACTGGTCATATTAATCTGAATTCTATTGATTTTGTGGATTTGTTTGTATTTTATAAATTCATGAAAGCTTGTCTAAGCTTTTATGTTAAATGTTAATGTTTACATAGTTTTGCTTATACTTAAATTTATACGTGTGTTATGTTTTTAAGATTATACTTAGTTTAGCATCTGTGTATATTTAAGTTAATTATGATAATAAAATTATTTGTCAGCATTGTTTTCTTTTAAAAAGAGACTATACATCATTCAAGCCGGAAACACTATTTATTATTCTCTGAATATTACATCATTAATTTCTCTAACACAGTGGCACTTGCCCCCTGTTGGTGAATGGGTGTGTTTAATGTATTCTAATGGTTAGACTAACTTCTTTACTTTGCTATGGCCTCCTTGTTCGTAATCCATGCTCCTGAAGAATGCTGAAATGATTAGTAGTGTTAAATAGGAATAGAACATAAAGTCCTAGAAGGTTCTGAAGGCAAGTCCTCGAGGGCTAGCATTTTGTCAGAAGGAAGAAGCAGAAACCCAGCATCAGATCTGGGGAAGACTTAGTTGTACCCAGGCAGCAGGACAGTCCAATGCTCATCCCTGGGGTATCTTGATCTCCTCCCACCATTACCATTAAAAACAGGCCTGGAGGACTCAGCCTGCAGCTGAAAATCCACTGGCCCCAGGTGTGAAGTGGCAAAGGCTGAGAGGCAGGACCCAGACTGCTGAATTCACAGATTGATTGCTGGCCACAGAGTAAACAAATTATTTTAGATATAATTAAGTGTAGACAATAAAACACCGAGGCCATCCCAATAAAACATCACATTACGTCTGACTTGGGCTATACAAAAGAAGAGAAGCAAGACCCCATTAGAAGAAATAGTTGACATATTAGAGATTTGCCCTTAAGCCCCATCCATGGCCCTTTAAATGTGGCCAGTCTGCACATGGACAGCACTGGGATCTGAGGAGGGGATGCCACCTGGGACAGAGTGACTATCAAGGTCAGTAATGCTCGCTCTGGGCCACTGCCTAGAACAGTTCCTGCCTATCCTGAAGCAAATACCCACAAAAATCCAAGAGGGCTATATGAACGAAGGAGGTAGAGAAGCTTTTACATGCAGACACAGTTGGTTTATATTAAATACATACACATACTTTTTAATCCCACAAAGAAATATGCTTTCTGCCATTTTTCTTGAAACACACAACCCCTTTGGGGCTATCTTTCATGTGTTTTCATTGTTACTGAAGACATGGATACAGACAAATACTTTTCTATCATAAGGGAAACAATAGTGCAAGGGTGCTGCAAAGGATAAGGGACACACAGTTTAAAGTCAACAGATGGTGTGCTGAACTCAACAGCACTCGCTCTGAAAATCCCAGGCCCTGCTCAGGCCTGCTGAAGCCACTGTATATGCCTTGCTAAGGCAAACATCAGTTCAGCTCAGCATTAATTCCAGGCAACTACAAAGGGAGCAGAGAATGAAATGATGTTCAAAGGCCATTTATCCTTCAGATTTGGGCCAACCATTCTCCAGTGTAACCAGTTTGCTGCTGGGCATCTTTTTCTGTAATACATTAGTTAACAACCTATATCAGATAATAGAAGTAGATTCCCAATGCAGAATACCATTACGTGTCTGGGTATGCATAATGAGGCCATTTCCACATCTTGGCCAACAGCCCACACTAACACAGCTCTGCTGACGTGAGTATAACAAATTCTATTAAATGAAAAACCCAACATAATGGCAGCTATTAATACCTTCTAATATTAATAGGCAGCATGAATCTCATGTAATAGAATGTGTCCACTTACCAAGCACTTTGTTTCACAGCTCTTCCCAATTTCTTCAAGTGCCCTCCCACCACCCTGATCACTATCTGCTGGACACTCTCTATTTGTCATAATTACCAAGGTGGGGGCTGGAGGGGCCACCAATGCACTAACAGCACATAAAAAGTAACTTCAATTGGGACTCTAAAGCTCTCTTATTCTCTCAGCTATATCCACCCCAAGAGGAGAATGAACACAGGAGACATCCTCTTTAGTATAACACACTCTTGTTATCCTTCAGATCTCAGCTTTGGTAGCACTTCCATCAGGAAGACTGATCTGCCTGTCTCCTCCACCTCAGTAATAACAACAACAACCAGATTAAGTGTGCTCCAACAAGGTTCTCCAGGACTGTTGGTTTTTCCGTATTTGCCATCACCTCTTGCGGTCTTCTTGTTAGCGGGGTCCTGGCATCTCTCCAACCAAAGCATAGAAAACATTCAATAAATATTGAGTAAGTGGACAAATGATTGAATAGATTTTTAGATGGATTAATGCATAGGTAGATGGGTGGATGGGTGGATGGGTGGATGGATGGATGGATGGATGGATCGATGGATGGGTGGGTGGGTGGGTGGGAGAGTCGGTGGGTGGATGGATGGATGGATAGATGGGTAGATGAATGTTCTTTGCTTTTGTTAGAGGTTCTATCTAAGGAAAGGAGTGTTCTCAGGTATGATGGTTTAAGGGCAATCTTGCCACAAGATGGCGCTCATAATTTTCTTAACATGGGTTTTATAGACAATTTTCACGTCAAATTTTAAATTGTCTTAGAATCATTATATATGTTTCACAGCTAATGTAACTTATTTAGTATACTGTCCATGTTTCATGTTCCAACACATTTCACACAGTAACCAACATGTTCTTTCCTCCTGGAACATCAAAATGACCCTGCAGCATTTTGCTGTGATGTTGGGTGGGTTGCTTTGGGGCTCTGTGCAGAGTGCAGAGAACAACGTTAGTCCCTTGATAGTACGGGGAATCAAGGCATTGTTCTTCCACCACACCATCTCCAACAACAGAGTCAGCAGAAAAGTAAAACCTCGACTTGAGGTAGCCATTAACCTTTGAAAACATGAATCTTGCCTTGATAAAATAATAATCTCTTACATTTACACAGTGTTTTATGCCACACAAAGCAATTTTGCATCACCAAAAAACAGTTTTTGAGTACTTGAGAACATGCCAGTCACTTTGGATTTATTAACCACATTTAACCTTCATGCCAACCCTATGAATTATGTCTTAATATCTCCCATCTTACAGATAATAAAGTGAAGGTTCAGAGAAGGGATGTGACTCACTAGAATTACCTAGGTGGTAAGTGGCAGAGGTATAGTTCGGACTCACGTTTTATTTTTAACTCTACATTAATTTGCTTCCCATTATTTGCAGTGACTTAAACTATTTCAGTGTCAAGGAGACAGTGTTAGACAATAAGGAGGAAAGGAAACTTCCACGTATAACTTCCTGTGTTTATGTGCATATATTTATGTGCACATGCATATAAACACACACACACACACACACACTCATCAGCTCTATAAAGGGAGTAATAATTACCATTTTCAAGTAATCACAACATGCTAGGCACAATGCCAAAAGGTTCTTTCACACATCATTTCATTTTATCCCTACCTACTTCTGTGAGAAAGATCATTATCCCCATTTTACAGATGTGAAAATTATAGCACAGAGAGATTAAATGGCTTACATTATGTCACCGAGGAGCTAAGCACCAGGGCTGAAATTCAAGTTCAACTCCACCTGACTTCAAAGCTTCAGTCCTTTCTGTGGCACCACAAGATGTTGCCAGAGGCCACCTGAGTACGGGTAAGGGGTAACAGGAATTCTGGGAAGGATTCCTGGAGCTGCTCTCTTTCTGCTCTTATCAAACTGCCTATAATCACCAAACCTTCCTCTGAGCCCTCACATGTTCTGCTCCTCTGCTGGAAATGCCCTTCCCTACAGGGTCTGCCTGGAAAGCGCCTACCACCTTTGAGCCCCAGCTCAAGTGCCACTTCTCCTATGGTGCCTCCGCTGATAGCCCCCCACCAAATGTACACATACATCCTCATGCCATATCCATTGTCCTTCCTCTAAATCTCACCCTCTTCCCCTATACACACACATACACTCATCTTGTCAGTCTTTATAGAATCCTAAATATCCCAATGCATGGTGTCAACCATGAACGGCCTGAGATTTTTATCTGTCTGTAAGCTAACAAATTGGCCTGCCACAGAATCACAGGTCCTCACAGAAGGTGCAGATGACGTCTTCACTCTCTATCTCTGGCACCTTTAACGATGGCCTGCTCATAGGAGGGGCTCTGTCCATGATTGCTGAGTAACTGAGGGAGTGAGTTCAAAGGAAGTCCAAATGGTTGATGGTACATAGCTATGGATAGACAGGCTGTTGGCAGATCTGTGTGGAGTGAAGGAAAGACCTGTGAAAAGAAAGGCATGAGCAGTGGCAGCAGGTGGAGTCTGGGAGGAGGCAGGTTCCCCTCCATGGACTAGCTATTAAGGCTGTGTCTATTTGTAAGTATTTAAGTCTCAAGCTAGAAAATTTGAGAATTAAGTCTAGCACAGTGGCACATACCTGTAATGCTAATTACTTGGGAGACTGAGGCAGGAGGATCCCTTGAGCCCAGGAGCTTGAGACAAGGCTAGGCAACATAGTAAGACAGATAAAAGAAAGAAAGAAAAGAAAAAGAAAAAGAAAGAACGAAGGGGAAGGGAGAAGGGGGAAGGGGGAAGGGGGAAAGGGGAAGGGGAAAGGGGAAAGGGGAAGGGAAAGGAAATGGAAAAGGAAAGAAAAGAAAATTCAGTAATCTCTCTCTCTCTCTCTCTCTCTCTCTCTCTCTCTCTCTCTCTCTCTCGCTCTCGCTTTCGCTGTCTCTCTCTCTTGCCCGGACTGCAGTGCTGTGGTATTATCACGGTGCACTGGAGCCTCAAATTCCTGGGCTCAAGCAGTCCTTCCACTTCAGCCTCCCAAGTAGCTGAGACTACAAGTGTGTGCCACGACACCAGCCTAGTTTTTATATTATTTGTAGAGACAGTTTTGCTATGTTGCCCAGGTTGGTCTCAAACTCCAGGTTTCAAGCAATCCTCCCACCTTGGCCTCCCAAAGCACTGGGATTACAGGCATGAGCCACTGTACCTGCCTCTCTTTTTTCTTTTATTTTATTAACAAACACTTACACGTGGCACTTACTTTGTGCCAAGCACTGGCTTGAAAAACTTTACGTATATTAACATATATGTTACATCTATGTTCATCTTCCCAGCCTCTGTGACTGCTGCAGGGAACTGAGTTGAACGTGGCAAGAATGACACCCCCTGACTTCAGGGTAAACACCTTGACTAGTCTGAAGCAGGCTGCAGAAAGTCCACATAGAGAGAGAGGGCTGTCTCTTGTTCTGGCCCCCAGCTGCTTGAGTGTTCCCAGGCCTGGGCCAGACTGACAGGAAGGCTGCAAGATGACCCCAGCCCCCATTAAAACCAAGAGAGGGCCTAACCGAACCATCTACTCCTAGGTTTGAGAGAAAAGTAACTGTTTGGAAGCCACCGCTCTGGTGTGACTTGCTATGCTGCACTAGATGACTGATACAGGCTTGGGTTCCCTTTGAGATGAGTGCTGTTCTCAGCCCCAGAGTCCAAGTCCCTAACCACTACACTAAGGTGCCTCTAGTTAAGCCCATAAAATGAAACCAACTAGATAATCCCATCACACACCAGATCTCCAAGTTGCAACCACCTCTACTAATGATTCCTGCGTGTTTCAAAAATGTCTGCTAATCTTTTGTTGTTTTGTTCATTGTGCTTGGCTCCAGTTAACAATAACTCTAGGGTTGCAGCACTTTCAGGTCTTCCAAAGTGTTCTTTGCTTTTGTTAGAGCAAGCTTGTTTTGTTCACACAAACAAGCTTAAGTGAAGCCTGGAAAGACCTCTAATGCCCACAGCAAAACAAAAATGAAAGCAGACGAGGGCCCGCTCTTCGGCTGTTTACCTTGACCAGTGGTAAGAAGTCTAAACAACAAAAATGCTATTTGTTAATGTGGAGTACAGCTATACCACAGAACTTTATTTAAAACACAATTTGGGCCAGGCGCAGTGGCTCACACCTGTAATCCCAGCACTTTGGGAGGCCGAGGTGGGTGGATCACTTGAGGTCAGGAGTTCAAGACCAGCCTGGCCAACATGGTAAATGCCTGTCTCCACTGAAAATGCAAAAATTAGCTGGGTGTGGTGGCGCACACCTGTAGTCCCAGCTACTCGGGAGGTTGAGGCAGGAGAATGGCTTGAACCTGGGAGGTGGAGGTTGCTGTGAGCCGAGATCGCACCACTGCACTCCAGCCTGGGCGATAGAGTAAGACTCAATCTCAATAAAATAAAATTAAAATTAAAACAAAAAATAAAACACACTTCGGAGGGAAAGAAATATACCTGACAAGTAGTTTCTCTAGATCAGGGGTGAGCAAACTATGGCCTATGGGCCAAATCCAACTGGCCACTTGAGTTTGTAAATAAAACCTTATTAGAACACAGCTATATCCACTCACTCATATGTTGCCAGTGGCAACAGCAGAGTTGAGTCGTTGTGAGAGGCTGTGTAGGCCACAAACCCAAAAAGATTTACTCTTTACAGAAAAAACTTTGTCAAATCCTGCTTTAGGTAGAGAAATTTTGCTCCTTTTTAATGTTTTAAATGTCTCTCAAATCATTCACCCCTTTCCCTCATTCTTGTTTTTAAATGTTTAATTATGAGATATTTCAAACATACAGAAAATACAACTAAATAGTAAATACCTTGCTTATGTACCCATCACTGACATTAAACGGATGTTAACACTTGCCATATTTGTTTCAACTCAACTTTTAAAAAAATGAAAAATATACAGCTAAAGTATCCCCATCTCTTTTTCTTCCCTGTTTCTCCAGAGGTTATCATTTCTTAAAGTTGGAGTGTTTCCTTCCTATTCATGTTTTTGCACATCACTACAAACCTATACAATTTGCTATAGGCTTGTACAGTTTTTCTATAAATACTATCATATCACATGTGTCTTTTGGCCACATTTTTCCACTCAGTATTATGTTTTTGAGATTTATAGTTTTTGACACATGTATATCTAGTTCATTCACTTTCATTTCACATGACATTGCATTTTATGAATAAACCACAGCTTACATTAACAGTTATGTAACAACATGATGAGAGACAATTTGGTTATTTCCACCTTTTCTCTATTATCCACAGTGCTACATTCAACATCTTTGTGTACATCTCCTCGTGCACAAATATATGAGTTTCTCTAGGGCATGTTCCTTTGAGGACTAGCTGGTCAACAGGTGGGAATATGATAAATTATCTTCCATTTACCCTTCCAGAGTCCACTTTCCACTCATTCCCATCTGGCTCTGGGCCCCTAGAGTGGAATAGTGTGGGCTAACCAGCCGGCTCCCTTGCCTTCTGTCCCTTTGTGTTGAGCCAATGCAAAAGACCAATGCTAAGCTGGAAGTGGAGGAAAGTGTGATCAGGGTACTTATTTCCCCAGTTCCCTCCCCATGGGATCAGCACAGGCTGGCGAGGCCCCACTACTGAGGGTCACAGCCCTCTCTGTCTCCAGGTTCCAGGAACTGCTCCGGCAGTTTTGCCCTTCAGGCCTAAGGATGGTCAGGTCCCACTGATACTAATTTCTGGGTACTGCCCCATCCCTTGTGCTTTTCCTGTACCTTGTCCATATCTTTCTAAATAGTCCTATTATTAAACTGCCTTCAAATTATCAAATTTGAGGGTGCCATCTGATTCTGTCAGAGCCCTAGCTGACACGACGTGCATCCTTAACTTTATAGTCTTTGTAAACTGCTCCCCAAAAGACCTGTATCAACCCGTACCCCCACACATTTGTATATGAGTTCCTATTTCTTCACATTTTCTCCAAAACTTGGTGTGATTTGATTTATAACTTTTTCCAATGAGGCTGAGCAGGAGCATCTTTTAATATATTTATTGTTCGTTTGTAAATTGCTCATATTGTTTGCCTGATTTTCAGGCTTTTTCTTTTTCTTCATAATGTAAATGAGTCCTTTAGGTATACTGAACTCTCATTCTTGTTTGACTGGAAAGAAATCTCCTAATCTGGGTCTGGTCATTTCCCTTGATTTATGGTGGTGGCTTTCAATTTGAAGGTAGTCAACATTGTCAATCTTTCGCTGATTTTGCTTTTTATAACTTAAAGTCTTTCCTAACTTATTGCCATAAACATAATCTCTTATACTTTCTTCCAAAAGTTGCATAGTTTTGCTTTTCATCTTTAGCCTATCTGGAATATATTTTATTCCAGGTATTAGGTGAAAGGTAGGAATATAATTTTATTTTTTCCATACAGATAGCCATTAGATTATTGATTAGCCCTCCCTATCTTCACTAATTCATAAGGCCCCTTCGCCATATTTTAAGACTCCATACATACAACGGGGTTGTTTCTGGGCTCTGTTATTTTGTTCTATTAGTCTACTTGTCTATCCCTCTCCCAGTCACACTGCCTTTATGAAAAGACTGGAAGTATCCCATCGCTTTCCCCCAAATCTGCTTCTTCTTCAAAATTATCTTAGGTGTACTTTCTCATGTGCATTTTAGGTTGTAGATGTGTGGTGTTATTTCTGAGGTCTATGTTCTGCTCCATCATCTCAGTCCCAAAACTCCTCAAACTTACAAGCAACTTCAGCAAAGTCTCAGGATACAAAATCAATATGCAAAATCACAAGCATTCCTTTACACCAACAGTGGAGAAGCAGAGAGTCAAATCATGAATGAACTCCCATTTATAATCTCTACAAAGAGAATTAAATACCTAGGAATACAGCTCTAGCATGCCACCATTATGGTTTTGCACAGATTCATCTAAGCCACATAGGCAAAGCGTGACCACAGTCTAACCTAAATCCACAGTCTAACCTAAATCTTTGCAGAGCACCCTGCCATCCTCCCAAGAACATAGCATGGCAGACAAATACTCCCTATTTTGCAAGAGATTGTCATGAGTCAGTTTCTTATCTGCCTGCCTAGTTCTGGGGAAGCATGAGCTTTCAACTTTAATCATCCCCCACCCTGCTAGAGAACAGCCACACGTTATAAAACTGCTTATCTATAGTCTAGAAGTGGTTCCCCCATAACAGAGCAACCTACCGCTCACATCATCTGTCATCTGGACCCTTTCATTTTGGTGTCATCTTGGGGACAAGGTACATAGGGAGCTGACACCATACTGATTGTGCTTTTGCTATCTATGTCAGTAGTAAACTGTAGGTTTGTTTTGTCTTTATCCACCAAATCTATGACTGGGTGATAAACCCTCATAACTACTGCAGTAGTCAATGATGCTTAGAAGCTGCTTGACTCATTGGAATGATGTTGCTAATAATATTCTTCATGATTTTTAAAGTTAAAATCCCATTTTCCTTCTAAAATATATTTGAGACTTAGCTCTTGTTTTTCTAATAAAAATCTTATTAGAGGTACATCTATCTGATTAGCTTTTTCAAATAACCAGCTTTAGTTTTATAGATATTCTCTTTGTTTGTTTACAATACATTTTCAGGTCTTTATTATGTGTTTTTTTTTAGATTTATTTAGTTCATTTTCAAATTTCTAGGAGTGGACACTTAACTCATTACTTTTCAATCTTCCTCTCTCTAATATTTGGTAAATTTTATTTCCTCTAAGTACTGTTTCACTTGCATCTCATACGTCTAGTGAGTTGTAGAGTTTTGTTTTGTTGTTTATTTCGTTTTGGTCATTCAGTTCTAAAAACATTTCTCATCTCAATAATTATTTTTTCTTTGAGTCATAAATTATTTGGAATTTCTTAAGTTTACAAATGCATGGAGGATTGGCTGGTTATCTTTTCATTAAAGATGTCTAACTTTATTAAATTGGAGACAGACAATATAGCTATTTGATCATGAGTCTTCACTTTGTGGCTTAGTGTGTGGTCACATTTTAGAACTGTTCCAGTTATTCTTGAAAAGAATTTGTATTCTTAAATTATTATGTTTAAAGTTCTGTATATTTCCATTGAATTAAGCTCGTTAATTTTGTTCTTCAAATCTCCTATATCCATATTAAATTTTGCCTATTTGGTCTACCAATACTGAGAAGAATGTTAGCCTCCCATTATGATTACAAGCTTGTCAATTCTGTCCTATGATTCTACTAGTGTTGCTCTGTGTATTTTAAGGCTGCATAAAAATTCATAATTATTTTAGCTTCCTGCTTTATTTTTTTATCATTTAATAACCCTATTTTTACTTAACAAAAATAAAACCTGTATTATCTTACTAACATATCTACACTATAGTTTTCTTACAGTTGGTATTTTCATTGTATATATTTTCTTTTTTTAATTTTCCATTTTCATTTTTTTCTTTATTTTCATCATTCTCAGTTCCTATGCTTTTGGCTTTTGAAATAACTTCCCTAAACAGTATTTTGTTTTGTAGCCAGCTTGAGAGCTTCTGGTGTGTTTTTTTGTGGGTTTTTTTTTTTTTTTTTTTTTGAGACAAAGTCTTGCTCTGTCACCCAGGCTGGAGTTCTGTAGCAGGATCTCAGCTCACTACGACCTCTGCCTCACGGATTCAAGCAATTCTCCCTGCCTCGGCCTCCTGAGTAGCTGGGATTATAGGTGTGTGCCATCACACCCAGCTAATTTTTGTATTTTTAGTAGAGACAGGGTTTCACCATGTTGGCCAGGCTGGTCTCGAACTCTTGACCTCAGGTGATCCACCCACCTCAGCCTCCCAAAGTGCTGGGATTAGACATGAGCCACCGTGCCCAGCCAAGAGCTTCTGTTTTTTAAGTGGTGAGTTTGTTTCATTTGTAATTATTTCATTTATTGATATATTTGTGTTTGTTTCTACCTTCTTATTTTATGACTTCTACTTACGATAGTTTTTCTTATTGTTTTCTTTTTTCCTGCCTGCCATTGGATTGAGTTTTATTTATTCCCTTTCTTTCTACCCTCTATTGATTTGTAAGGCCTACCATCTATCAGTTCTTACAGTGGTTACACTTAATTTTTGAACATGCATACTTATTTTTAACAATATCTAAGTTATATATATATATATATTTATATCTATATAGCTTTCTGCTCTTACTAATAACAATATATTTTGATTTTACTTTTGCTCATTATTTATGTTATTACTGTTCAGTATTATTTGTATACCTTAGGAATTAGTTGTTATTTTTCTTATTTTATACAGTAAGGAGGGATGTATCCTTTGTATATACCCAAAACTGTAATGATTTATTTGCTTATTGTCATTTTTCTGCAGCCCATTTCTTCCTTTTAGGTTTGTTTTCATTTTTTTCTGAAATGTGCTCTTGACTAGTTCTTTAAGGAAGGGTCAGTTAGTGGTAATTTATAGTCTTCATCTAAAAATGCTTTTACTTAACCTTCACTCTTGAGTGATAATGGAACAGAATTCTCAGTTGACAGTTATTTTCCCTCAGCTCTTGAAAATAGTCTTTCATTGTCTTCTAGAATCTATTGTTGCAGTTAAGAAGACTGTCGTCAATCTAGTGTCCTTTTATTAGCAATTTGTCTTTTTTCTCTCGTTGCTGTTATGATTTTCTTTTTGTTCTCGGAGCTCTGCAGCCCCTCTAATATAAGGCTTTTTTGCAGTAAGTTTCAGGATTCATGGCATTTCTGAATCTGCAGTTCCTTGCCTTTTGTCAGCTCTAGAAAAGTATCAGCTAATACCTCTTTAACTCTTTAAATATTGTCTCTACCCCGTTCTCTGTATTCTGTGCATTTGAATTTGGAACTTCATACACACAAACATACATGCACACACACATGCATGTGCACACACACAGGCATGTTTATATGAAACTCATATGTTTACTCTCTGGTATATGTGCGCACGCACACGCACACACATATTTTTCCATACTTCTGTCTCTCTGTCCTGCTTTTTGGGAATTTCCTCAGATCTTGCTTCCATTTCACTGATTTGGTCTTCAACTGTATTTGCTGTTTAACAAATTCAATGAGTTTTTAAATTTCCAATGATTATAGTTTTATCTAAACATTATATTTGTTGGCCGGGTGAGGTGGCTCACGCCTGTAATCCCAGCACTTTGGGAGGCTGAGGTGGGCGGATCACAAGGTCAAGAGATCAAGACTATCCTGGCTAACATGGTGAAACCCCGTCTCTACTAAAAATACATAAATTAGCTGGGCATGGTGGCGCATGCCTGTAGTACCAGCTACTCGGGAGGCTGAGGCAGGAGAATCACTGGAACCCGGGAGGCAGAGGCTGCGGTGAGCTGAGATTGCTCTGCTGCATGCCAGATTTGCTAATAGAATTGAGTCCTAACTATTCCTGCAGCACTATTCTATGCTCTATTCTATTAGATTTGCTAATAGAATAGAATGAGACTCCATCTCAAACACAAAACAAAAAAATTATATTTGTTATTTTAAATTTGCTCATTCTTTTATCTTGATAATGTTAAAAATCCTTATTATATATTCTTTTTCATATTGATTTTTGATGTCTTAAACTCTTAGATATCTAATTATCCCTTTTATTACATCTCCTGACTTTTATTCAGGATGGATCATTTCTTCGTTTATTTTGTAATTTTTATGGTGAGATAACATATTGTTTCATGCCAGGGTCTCAATTCTGGCAAGGTCTCAATTCTAACAGTCTGCCTTAAGCAAGGTCAAGACTGTCCTCTCAGCCTACTGTGGATGTTATAACCAAAATTAGCAAGACTAGTAACACATGCACATGCACACGCACACACACCCCAGGTACAACCTCAGCTCTGTATTTACTGCTTTTGTTTGCGGTTCCCTCTTCACTTTGGGCCTCTAGGGGATCTCCTTTTTCTTGAAAACTCAGCTATTCATTCTGAGTGGTTATTATTATACCTTACCTAGCATGTCTAGGTGTTTTTATGTGGAAAGTTGTATGCATTCTTAATCTACCATCTTGCTGGAACCAGAGGTCATACTGAACTTACTGACATGTCACATGTAATATTTTTTAACTATTGTGAAGTCAAAATTGGGTCATTAATGAGCAGATAAATGGTGGGGATACATCAGTGTATAAGTCATGAAATTACACATGTGAACTTCAGCATGGTTTCACAGAAATATCTTAGCCCTTCAAGTTCCATAGACATTGCTTTGAATTTTAGCTCTGCAAAATGTAATACCTATGTGGTCTTAGGTAACTTAGGATCTCTAAAACTCAATATTTTCACTGCAAAATTGATCACTAGTGATGCCAAACCTAAAAACATGTATTGAGATCTATTTGGAATAAAAATATTTCAAAATTGTATTACACACTTACACTCCTTCTTCCAAAGAATAAAAATTACTTTAGCTTGTCTTAGACACTCAGTCATTGCTTCCAGCCTGAGCAACCATGCTGAGAAGGGAAGAGAAGAACATGTGTCAGGACCAGTGTGGTCTGTTGGTCTTCTACCCATACACAGGATGCCACCAATACAAAAGGGCTAGATGACAAGTGACATGAGTCTGCCATGCTATGTGCCAGGGCAGACTCGCAGTTAGCATCTCCTCTCAAGATCCTCATACTTAGAAAAAAAGTCGACCATGGAAATATAAGAACAAGTACAAAGCAGGTTCTGCCAAGACCTTTCTATATATCCTCTCAAGAATTTTCACAACAGTCCTGAGAAAATTATATTATGCCCATTTTACATATTAGGAAACTGAGTTTCACTAAAGGTTATATGATCACAATAATCAAGGAAGCCAAAAATGAGATCTTCTTAACCATTCCACCACCCCTCCTCCTTCAGCCAATTAGGCTCTCCCTCCTTTGCACTCCCAGAACGCTTTGTGTTTGCCCGATGTAGCACTTACCACACTCAACTCAGTTTTTGGTTTAGAGTCTATCGCTGCCCTTAGAGCTTCTTGAGGACACTAACTGTCTTGTATTCATCGTTTAATCCCAAGCCTCTGGACAAGCTGACTCTAACAAAGATTTGCTAAATGAAACTCAGACCTCCCATCTCCAAATCCAGTATTCTTCCCTCTGTCCCACACTACTTCCTGGTCATTATCACAGAAAGCACCAGAGCCCACCTGGAATAGCCTCATGCCCATTTGCATCTGAATCCATGACTCTCTCCCAAGGTCAGGAAATAGACAAGGCTTTTTCCCTGGGTAGCAGGAACTAAAGCCAGATCCATTGCTGCATCCGTCTCCAGGCTGGGCACAGAGTCTGGCATGGGGCTGGGCACCTCTTAGGGGATCAGAAAGCCTGGGTGATTGAAATTGATTGGACTTTTGATTTGAGGAGCCTCAGACACAGAACAGTGCTGACTCGGGGAATCACAGCTCCCGCAATGACTCATATATCAGGACCTCTTTAATGGGAAATTATGGAAATGTGCTGCCTGGAGCTGTCTTAATTAAGAACGACCTGATCTTGATTGCAGCGTCTGAGTGAACTCCCTTCCCCTCTCCTTTTCTCCTTGATACCAAGAAGCAGAATCTGGCTGCCTTTGACAAGGCTTTCCTTCTCCCAGTCATGCTGCTGACAGGCTGTAGTTGGTGACAGTTGAGCTAGTTGGGGGTGGCAGCCCTTCAGCCAGCATGAGGCTCCCTAATGGACAACATCAATCAGTGAGTAATAGAGATCTCACAGCCTCTGTCCTGTCCCAGGTCTCAGGAAAGGCTGGGGCTAAGTCTGGGAACAGGCAAAAGGTAATCGGGTTGGATGTTTTTCTGGCATCCATTCTCCCCACCTCTGTCCCAAAACTAGTTTATCCTGGAGACTATATTCCAACTAGAAAATAAAGATAGACTCCCTTTACCGCCTACCACCTCTGAGCTCCAGCCCCCAACCTAAGGGCAAGCTGGGCCTGAGCCCCCAAGGGAAGGAAGGGTATAGCCATTCTCTCTCCATGCTCATGGGCATCCTATTAACCCATTAATGCCAGAGGTTGCAATTTTTTTGAAGTACAGACATGTGTGAAAAATCTGACCTTGGCAATGACCTTGAGCAGTAGGATATAAATAACTCCCACATGTTTAGCTTTCCAATAATGGAACACCAGGCATAAATGGGTTTAATATACTCAGGATCCAAAAAGATGACTGGGCTCCAGAAAGGTTTAGCTTCTCAAGTCGAGATTCTAAACCCCAGCCCAGAGCCAGATACAACCTGACAATTTCCTGTCAGCCCAGATTCCCTCAATCAGACCATCCCTGGATTCCCCATCACCATACTCTATCCACGTGCCACAACCTCATTCAGCAACCATTTGCTCATGTGTGTGAGGTCCTGACGCTCTGTGGCTCCATGTCCTTCTCCCCTCCCTCTCCAAACACATACACACACTTATAATTTTGAAGTCGAGTATTTATTGAACTGATAAAAGAGTTTTCAAAGAAGCTTTACCACCATGTGTGACTCATTTTTAGTTGGTGGCTTTAGGTTTCTCTTGTCCCCAGCTTCGTAATTAATAAAGCACAAACAAACATTTAAATCATTTGGGAGCTCACTATTTAAATGCTCTAAGAGTGAGCTTCATGTAATGATACAACCATTCCTTAAATCATCTGTGAGCAAAATCTCCTTAAAAAGGAAGACCCTGGGACAGATGTCCCGTTTGAATGAATAGAGCTGTTAAACCTCACCTGACAGGACACGATGGGGGATAGTGTGTATCTACTCTCCTTTATATAGCAGCTGCCCTAACTGGTTCACAAGGGCTATCAGAAACTTTAATCCTAGAAAACACCCCTTTTACCTGAGGCTTGGTTCTGCTTCTCCTACCTAACCCTTTCCACTGGCTTCGTGTTACCCAGATAAGTAATTATCAGAGTGTGGTTCCCAAACCAGCATCATCAGCATCACTGGGAACATAAAAGAAATGCAAAATCTCAAGCCTCACCCAAGACCTACAAACCAGAAACCCTAAAAGTAAGGAGGGCCGGCAATCTGTGTTGTAAGCAGCCTTCCGAGAGACTCTAATGAGAAAAGCTTGAGAACCACTCTCCTACAGAGATGCAGCCTTCACAAGACCTGCAAGGCCCTCCACAAAGACGCTGCTAGCCCACAGGAGCCCTTGTGTAAATTACAGAGTCTCCTCTGGGAGGATGTGACCACAAGCACACACTTGTCACACAGAGTCAGAGCTGTATTTTAGCCCCACTCGCCCCCTTGGCTGGGCACCCTCATAAAGTAAACAGCCCACACAGTGAGACATAGCAGCCCTGCCCCTAGGAACAGACTCTCTGACCCAAGCCTTCACCACTGGCCTCCTCATCCCCTATGTTCCAGCCACTGCAGACATTTTGCAGTTTCCTGCACACATCATGGTACTTCCTGCCTCTTGCATGCTTTTGCCCAAGCTAGTCTCTCTACCTAGAATTCTCTCTCCCTTCCCCATTTTTCTACCTAGAAAACTCCTGCAACCTTTAAGACTCAGCTTGGTTGTCTCCTCTTCCAAGAAATAATTGCTGACTGCAGGAGAGTCTGATTCCACTCCTCTCAGCTCCCTCACTGCGCCGTGTTCGCCTCTCACATTGCCCTTACCTTGCTGCATTTTAATTGTTTGTTTCCTTGCCTCTGTCCTCCTCAAGGGCAGGATCTGTGTCTGATTCACCTTTTATCACAGTATCAACACAGTGCCTGGCATATTCACACAGTGACAAAATCTACTGAATGTCAGTTCTGTACCAGGCTCTCTGTACCAGAGATACAGTGAAGATCACACCAGACAGATCGACCTCATGGAGGTAATTCACAGTTAAGGGAATGGTGGAAAGGGAGGGAAGGAAGAAACGAAGAAGCAAGACCTGTGCAGAAGTGGCAGGACATAATTGCTTTTCTGGTGATTTGGAATGATTTAGAAGCTGCCTCAAAAATATGATAACTTCCTCCAGCTCTGGGAGGATGAATTCATTTTCTGTAAGGTCCTCTCCAGATACAGTCACAAAACCAAAAGAATCAAGACCAGTCCAAAGTAGAAAAAAATTCTCTAATCAGGAGGCCTGTCCTCCTATGCAGCCTGGCTGAGTACCAGCTATTGAAGGGCCACCTTGCCATCCAGAGTGTTCGGTGCCTTCCCACAGGGGCTACCGCCAGGATAGTGAAGAGGGACAAGACCAGATTTGAAGTCTTGATGCCTCACCTCCTGCAATTAAAGCTCAACTCACTTTGTCAAGACTCAAATCAGATTGTCATGACCCTCCTCGATTGGCAGCTAATCTAATAATAAGGCGTGAATTGCAAGTTTCTGTTCACTGCAGTAATGTAATAATGGGGGCTCTAGTTGAAGCCATTTGACTTCTAGACTAATTTCTACATCCAGTGAGCAATGGCAATTAATAAAATAGGCATTCAGTTTATACACAGGAAAGATGACTTTTCTCAAAAATAAAAGAGCAGGTTTGGAGGTGGGAGGAAAAGTGATAGGGAACAGGCTGTTGCAATCACCCAGGAGAGAGATGATGAAGCCTGCACAAGGGGAGAGGCAGTGGATGGAGAGGTCATTCTAGAAGGACATAGATGTTTGGGATATAGAACTGTTTGTAGGAGAAAGAGAATAAGAGGAAACAGGAGGGAGGTGAAGGGGTCTGGTCTGGATTCTGAAGGTGCTACAGGAATAGCTAGGACAGATTTGCTATTAGAATCAATTTTTGAGCACACTCCCCAGTCTAAGCCCCGGTTTACATGCACACACACAGACAGAGGCCTCCTAACCCACAGACTCACATACAAACCCAGAGAAGGCATAAAATTGCACATACAAACTCATCACAGGACAAATGGGGACTCATTGACAGATGTGCATAAACATATTCACTCACTTAAAACTAGAGTTTTGAAATAATTATTCAGAAAATGAACACAAAAATACTTTAGTGTCAATTATAGGCATAGTTTATTTTATTGGGCTTTGCTTTAGTTACTTGACATATATTGTGATTTTACAAATCAAAGGTCTGTGGCAAGTCTATTGGTGCCATTTCTCTAACAGCATGTGTTCACTTCATGTCTCTGTGCCACATTTGGGTAATTCTTGTAATATTTCAAATGTTTTCATTATGTCTGTTATGGTGATCTGTGATCCGTGATCTTCGATGTTACTGTAATTGTTTGGGGGCACTATGAACCATGCCCATATAAGATGATGAACTTAATTGGTAAATGTCATGTGGGTTGTGACTGCTCCACTAACCAATTGTTCTCCTGTCTCTCTCCCTCTCCTTGGTCCTTCCTATTCCCTGAAACACAACAATATTGATATTAAGCCAATTAGTAATCCTACAATGGACTCTATGTGTTCAAGTGAAAAGAAGAGTTGCATGTCTCTCACTTTAAATCAAAAGCTAGAAACGATTAAGCTTAGTGAGGAAGGCATGTTGAAATTTGAGATAGGCCGAAAGCTGGGCCTCTTCTGCCAAACAGGTAGCAACGTTGTAAATACAAAGGATACATTCTTAAAGGAAATTGAAAGTGCTACTCCAGTGAACACACAAATGAAAAGAAAGCCTTATTGCTGATATAGAAAAGTTTGAGTGGTCTGGATAGAAAATCAAACTAGCCACCACATACCCTGCAGCCAAAGCCAAATCCAGAGCAAAGCTCTAACTCTCCTCAATTCTATGAAGGCTGAGAGAAGTAAGGAAGCTACGGAAGAAAAGTTTGAAGCTAGCAGAGCTAGCTTCACATGTCTCTTGAGGTTTAAGGAAAGAAGCCATCTCCATAACATGAAAGTACAAAGTGAAGCAGCACGTGCTGATGGCAAAGGTGAAGCAAGTTACCCAGAAGATCTAGCTAAACAACAGGTTTTCAATGTAGATGAAACAGACAGGAAAAGATGCCATCTAGGACTTTCATGGCTAGAGACAGTCAATGCCTGGCTTCAAAGCTTAAAAGGACAGGCCAGCTCTCTTATTAGGGACTAATGCAGCTGTTAACTTTAAGTTGAAGCCAAAGCTCATTTACCATTCTGAAAATCCTAGTGCCCTTAGGAATTATGCTAAATCCTCATAGATGTAAAAAAGTAGAACTCTGTTTATTAGACACTGGGAAGAACAGGGAGGAAGGGAGGATATAGAGAGGCTGGTTAATGGATATGAAATTACAGCTAGATAGGAGGAGTTCTAGTGTCTATAGCACTGTAGTGTAAATATGGTTAACAATAATTTAGTGTATATGTTCAAATGCTAGAAGAGAGGATTTTGAATGTTCACAACACAAAGAAATGACAGATGTTTGAGGTGGTGGATATGCTAATTACCCTGATTTGGTCACTGCACATTGTGTGCATGTATCAAAATATCACTTTGTGTCCTATAAATATTTACAAGTATCATGTGTCAATTTAAAAAAAAAAAGAAACCATTCATGAAAAAAAAGTTATGCTGAATCTATTCTGCCTGTGCTCTATAAATGGAAAAACAGAGCCTGATGATAGCATATCTATTTATGGCACGATTTACTGAATATTTTAAGCCCACTGTTGAGACCTACTACACAGAAGAAAAGATCTCTTTGAAAATATTCCTGCTCATTAACAATACACCTGACTACCCAAGAGCTCTGAGGGAGATGTACAAAAAGAAAGAGATGAACATTATTTTCATGCCTGCTAACACATTCATTCTGCAGCCCATGGATCAAGGAGTATTTTTTTCTTTTTTTTTTTTTTTTGACAGAGTTTCACTCTTGTTGCCCAGGCTGGAGTGCAATGGCATGATCTCAGCTCACTACAACCTCCACTTCCCAGGTTCAAGTGATTCTCCTGCCTCAGCCTCCTGAGAGGCTGAGATTACAAGCGTCTGCCACTATGTCTAGCTAATTTTTTTTGTATTTTTAGTAGAGATGGGGTTTCACCAGGCTGATCTCAAACTCCTGACCTCAGGTGATTCACCTGCCTCAGGCTCCCAAAGTGCTGGGATTATAGGCATGAGCCACCGTGCCTGACCTCATGGAGTAATTTTGACTTTCAAGTCTTATAATTTAAGAAACACATTTCATAAGGCTATAGCTGCCATACATAGTGATTTCTCTGATGGAGCTGGGCAAAGTCAATTGAAAACCTTCTGGAAAGGATTCACCATTCTAGATGCCATTAAGAACATTTATGATTCATGGGAGGAAGCCAAGATATCAACATTACTAAGAGTTTGGAAGGAGCTGATTCCAACCTTCAGGGATGACTCTGTGGCGTTCAAGACTTCAGTGGAGGAAGGAACCACACAGGTGGTAGAAAGAGCAAAAGAACTAGAATTGGAAGTGAGGCCTGTAGATGTGACCAAATTGCTGCAATCTCATAATAAAACTTTAATGGATAATTAGTTGCTCCCTGTGGATGAGCAAAGAAAGAGGTCTTTTCAGATGGAAGTTACTCCTGGTGAACATTGTTGAAATGACAAAAAAGGATTTAGAATATTACATAAACTTAGTTGATAAAGCAGCAAGGCTTGGGAGGATTGACTCCAATTTTGAAAGAAGTTCTACTGTGGGTAAAATGCTATCAAACAGCATCACATGGTACTGGGAAATCTTTCAATGTTGTCTTAGTTCAAGAAATTGCCACAGTTACCCCAGCCTTCAGCAACCACCACCCTGATTAGTCAACTGATATCAGCATCAAGTCAAGATACCCCACCACCAGCAAAAAGACTGAAACTCACTGGGAGGCTCAGGTGATAGCATGTGTTAGCAAAAAAAGTTTTTCATTTGTTTGTGTTTTGGGGAAGGTTTTTCGTAGTTTTTTGTGGGGAGAGGGTGTTTTTGTTGTTGTTTGACACAGCCTTTCTCTGTCACCCAGGCTGGAGTGCAGTGGCATGATCATGGCTCACTACAGCCTGGAATTCCTGGGCTCAGGGAATCCTCCTGCCTCAGTCTCCTGAGTAACTGGAACTACAGGCACGTACCACCATACATGGCTAAAAATATATTTTTAAATTAAGGTACATACACTGCTTTTTAGACATAATGCTGTTGCATACTTCATGGACTATAGTATAATGTAAACATAATGTTTAAATGTGCTAGGAAACCAAAAAAAAAAAAAAAGAAACAATTGTGTGACTCATTTTATCAAAATATCCACTTTATTGCAGTGATCTGGAACTGAACCTGCAATAGCTCTGGAGCGTGCCAGTGTCTGGATTTTTTTTCATAAATAATGAATTGTTTTATTAAAATGTTCTATGATTATAAAGCCTCTCCATCTATAAAACATCTTGTATATGCATGGCACAGTTTGCTTTTCAAAGAAAATTCATAAATGTTATCCCCTTAAAACCTCCAAATGCATTATGTGCTGTGTACTGACTGTTAGCACTTTCGGCACTTTTGCCAGCTCTTTTTAGCTCTTCTGTGTCACCAGGAGCTGGAAACCAAAAGACTACATTTTCCCAGATCCGTCTGCCAGCAAGGTCCTGATTTTTATTCCACCAATAAGAAGCATTATCATGAGATTTGGAAGGTGGAAGAGGAGCAAGCCATTATTAGTACTCAGACATTGGAGGGCAGAAGATTTTACAATTCCTAGGAGGAATCACCTACATCAGTACTTCAGGCGGCTGAAATCATCGGTGGAGAGTTTTTTTAGCAACTTTTTGATTTTCTGAGGCCATCAGCAGTTTTTCCTGATCTTCACTCTTCCAGCTCTTTCAAATATTTTCTAAACATCAAGTTTTCTGTATCAATTTCTTCCTGCATGTAATGCCTTAAGCAGGTAAACATTAATAATTATTTTTCCACTATCAGGGTAAACAGCATCTTCAAAAACAATAAACTAACAGTACCATTTTACTTTTCTATAGGCTATGAGATTTAGATATTTGCTTATGCTATCTGTATTAATTTGCTAGGAGTGCTGTAACAAAGTACCATAAACTGAATGGTGTAAACAACAGAAATGTGTTGTCTCAGTTCTGGAGGCTGGAAGTCCCAGATCACAGTGTTGCCAGGGCTGGTTCCTTCTGAAGGCTGTGAGGAGAAATCTGTTCCAGACCTCTCTCCTAGCTTCTGGTGGTTTGCTGACAATTTTTGGCATTCTTTGGATCCTGCCACATCATCCAATATCTGCTTTCATATTCTATGATGTGTGTGTGTGTCTGTGTGTGTGTCCGTGTTCAAATTTCCCCTTTTTTATAAGAATACCTTTGTAGGGACATGGATGCAGCTGGAAACCATCATTCTTAGCAAACTATCACAAGAACAGAAAACCAAACACCGCATGTTCTCACTCATAGGTGGGAACTGAACAATGAGATCACTTGGACTCAGGAAGGGGAACATCACACACCGGGGCCTATCATGGGGAGGGGGGAGGGGGGAGGGATTGCATTGGGAGTTATACCTGATGTAAATGACGAGTTGATGGGTGCAGCACACCAACATGGCACAAGTATACATATGTAACAAACCTGCACATTATGCACATGTACCCTACAACTTAAAGTATAATAATAATAAATAAATTTTAAAAAAAAATAAAAATAAATAAAATAAAAAAAAGAATACCAGACATACTGGATTAGGGTGCACCTTAATAATCTTTTTATAACTTGATTGCTTCTGTAAAGACCTATTTCTGAATGAAGTCACATTCTGAGGTACTGAGAGGTAGAATGCAACGTATTTTGGGGGAAAATGATACAACCCACAACACTATTCAATTCCAGGTGGAAACTCCCAGCAGCAAAGATGTATAGCTTAGGAAGTTAGGGAAGATGTAGGCTAGAGATACAGAATTGGGAGTATTAGCAAAAAGTGGCTGTTGAAGTCACTGGGAAATTTAATCTGAAAGAATAAATAGAAGAAGAGATCTGTAAGCAGAATCTGGAGAATAGTGACATGTAAGTGAGGGGTAGGTAAATGCGAGGCTAAAAAAGAGGGAGAAGAAAGGCAAAGACAAGGAAGTATCCCAAAGCCAAAGGAGGGGCAAGGTGAGGCATGAGGAGAGAGAAGTAGAGGATGGGGCAGGTTGGACTCTGGGCGGCGCAGAGCTTCAGATAAGTGCTGTTCCTAGAAACTAGCAATTGAGACTCCACGTGCTAGGCAGCTCAACTCCGTGCACTGGGAAGCTCTACCTCATGCACTGGGAAGCTCTACCTCATGCACTGGGAAGCTCTACCCCATGCACCAGAAATCTCTACCCCATGCACTGGGAAGCTCTATCCCATGTACGGGGCAGCTCTACCCCATGCACTGGGAAGCTCTACCCCATGTACTAGGCAGCCCTACCCCATGCACTGGGAAGCTCTACCTCATGCACTAGGAAGCTCTACCTCATGTACCAGGCAGCTCTATCCCATGCACCAGGAAGCTCTACCTCATGTACTGGGCAGCTCTACCCTATGCACTGGGAAGCTCTACCCCATGTACTAGGCAGCCCTACCCCAGGCACTGGGAAGCTCTAACCCATGCACCAGGCAGTTCAACCCCATGCACTGGGCAGCAGCTCGACTCCAGACCCCTCACTCCCAGATCCCACTAGCCCTCTTCAGTGGGCCCTGCTAGAGTAAGAGAGGCAGCAGTTTCCTCACTGAAGTCATCAGGAATCTTTCAGAAGTGTTTAGAAGTTGAGAAGTGACAAAACTTAAACTCAAAAGACCTTTAACAAAAAATGAGAATATATTGCTGGAGTGGCTCAGAGAACTGAAGGGGAAGATGAAGAAGCAGAGCAGCTTCGGGAACCCCAGAACAGGCTGGTTCCCAGGAAGAAACCTCCCAGATGAACATTCCTTTGGAGGAAGTTAGCTCATTAAGGAGAGCCTGTGGAAAGGAAGGAAGCAGCGTTAGGCCAAGGGAGAACTTGAGATGTGAAACTGCATCACTTGGCAGAGGCCCCACCTACCCCAGGGGAGTTCTGAAGCTGGGGTGATGGTGCCAAGTTTTCATCTCCCCATGTTGGTCGGTTGCCCTGAGTTGAGGCAGGGATGCCAGGTCTGTATATCCCACACCATAAAGGAGGGTGTGACCTTAGACAAGGCAGCTCTCCTCAGCTGAGTTACCATAGGAGACAGGCAGCTCAGGGCTTCCTGCCAGCAGCTCCCAGCAGCTTGAAGTAAATAGCCCTTCATCCCGTTACAGACTGAAAGTTTCTGTCCTCCACCACCTCACCCCAAGTCATATGTTGAAGCCCTAACTCCCACCGTGACTCAATTTGGAGATAGAGTCTGTGAGGTAGTAAAGATTAAATAAGGTCATGAGATTGGTGCCCTAATCCAAGAAAGCTGGTGTCCTTATATGGGGCAGAAAAGACATCAGAGCCCTCTCTCTCCACCATGTGAGGACACAGAGAGAAGGCAGTTGTCTGCAAGCCAGGAAGAGAGCCCTCACCAGAAACCAACCATGCTGGCACCCTGATCTTAGGCTTTTCAGTCTCCAGAATTGTGAGAAAATAAATGTCTGTTGTTTAAGCCACCCAGTCTATGATATTTTGTTATTATGGCAGCCCTAGCTGACTCATACAATTTCAAAGGACAGTGTCTGCAGCATATTCCAGGGGCCAGCACAGGAGCTGAACCAGGGACCCAGTTACTTAGGACTCTCTCTCTCTCTCTCACTCACTCACTCACTCCACCTCTGCTCTTTTCCCTAAATTGTGAGAGACAACATGACCATCTACAGCCCCTCCTCTGAAACCATGATCCAAGCAAGAGGACCACTCTTCCTCGGGCTTCAATCTGAAAGATCCCAAGAAGGACTCTAATTTGCCCAGTTTATACCATGTGCACCCTCCTGGGCCAAGCCCGAGTCAGTAGCATGGGGTGCTATGATTGACTTTGCCTTTGATCAAATAGTTTAGATTTGCTATCAACAGGCAAAGGAGCAAGGGGCAGATGCTGAGCAGAAACAGGAAATAGATATGACACCCATTATTTTGCCAATCATTTGCTCAGTCAAATGTCAGTAACTTGGCCGGGAGCAGTGGCTCCCACCTCTAATTCCAGTACTTTGGGAGGCCAAGGTGGGCAGATCGCTTGAGCCCAGGAGTTCAAGACCAGCCTCGGCAACATAGTGAAACCCAGTCCCTATATAAAAAAAAAAAAATACAAAAATTAGCTGGGCTGGTGGCGTGTACCTCTAGCCCCAGCTACTTGGGAGGCTGAGGTGGGAGGAGCCCTTGAACCTGGGAGTTTGAGGCTACAGTGAGCCATGATCACACCACTGCACTCCAGTCTAGGTGAAAGAGTAAGAACCTGTCTCAAAAAAAAAAAGAAAAAAATTAGTAGCTCACCAATCATGTGACATCAAGCAAATTAGTGCCTCTTTGAGCTTTCTCCTCCTCTGTCAAGTGGTGATGACCATGGTCATAGTGAGAATAAATGAGATAATGCATATAATAACCCTGCCTGGCACAGGGTTGGCACATAGTAAATGTCCAATAGAAGATAACATCTATTACTTTTATTATCTGAATACTGCTATAAGAAAATAAAATTTTGCATCTCAAGCTTCTGAGCCAATTTTCAAAGCATGGATGATAAGAAAAATCCAATTATATTTGCCCGAGGTCCAAAAACTCATAAAGTTACCTGGAATATGCATTTTTCAAATAAGGAAACTGAAACCCAGAGAAGTTAATAACTATCCCAAGATCCAAAAGAGAAGAGACAGGGCTGGAATCAACAACCCTGAACTCTAATAGCGTCCCCAGATACTCCCAAACCAGCTGCCACTCCACCCTGCCATTGTCTCCATGGACACCCACAACCAGACTCCAACCCGTCCTAGCCCAGAGATGCAGCCTTGTCTTTTTGTTCCCAGACACCCAAGCTACATGATCAAGCCCAGGGCTGCTCAGTAAGCATTGCTGTGATGGAATTGAAACCCTATAGGATATCTAGAAAGCAAGTGGGATATTTGGAAGTAATAAACTTCTGACTGCTTGTTCATTTGGAACCCAGTGGGGGTAGCACAGATTCTTCTCATCTCTCTTCCTTAAGAATCAATAAAAATGTAGTGATGCATTTAGCAGAGATTAAATAAATGAAATAGCCTTTTATGGGACTGATACTTTGGTTACATTCCCAAAAGTCACTTGGGGTTAATTTGATATATCATTTGGTAATTGAAGTACAAATTTTAAAAACTGAATCTTTGTGTCCTGAGAAGAAAAAGGAGTGCTTGATTGGCCAGGGGATGTGCGAGCAATAAGTAGAAAGTAGCATTTTTAGTTGAGCATTGAAGGATAACTAAGTAGGGTTGGGAATTCCAGGCAGGAAAAAACAGTGTGAGCAAAGATACAGAAGTAAGAAATGGGGAATGTATTTGGGACTGGCAGGATCCGATGGGAGTTCAGAGGTGTTTTGGTGAGCACTGGAGGCTGACCTGGAGTCAGGGTGAGGCTGACCGCAATGGCCCCTGCACTGCCCCTGGGCTAAGCAGAGGCGTGAAGTTGCAGAGGAGGGTGTGCAGACAAAGGCATGCAGACTTCAAAGCAATAGAATTTGGGGACAAATTTGTCTTTTCTGATCCTAACTTAGGAGTGCGGTAGGAAGACAGACCTGAGTTCAAATCCCACTTCTGCCATTTCTGTGATATGAGGTTTTATTCAAGAGGTTCACCCCTGGTGAACAACTATTTTTTCGGGTGCTAGAGACAATAATAATGCTCCCCTTAGAGTATGTAAACCCAATGCCTGTAGGTGCCAGGAAAGTAAGGTAAATAACATTGCCTGGCTATAATATAACAAGCACTAGTGACTGCATTAAATTCTAATCCTAAAAGTAGTCAGACTCAAACATTTAAAAATATTGTGCAGACTAAATGAAATGCACTTGGGCAGCATATAGCCAGCATGTGATTTGTTGGCTATCTCATAAGGTTGTTGCAAGAATTAAGTGAGATAATGAATATAAAGTGCTTTGCACAGTAGAGGAGCCAGACAAAAAGAGTTCATATACTTATGATTCATTTATATGAAGTTCAAGAACAGGCAAAGTAGTCTACGGGGAAAGAAATGAGAAAAGTGTTTACCTGGGAGGAGGAAGGGAGCTTGGCAGTGAGGGGGTATACAGGAACCTTATGGTGTATTGCAAATGTCCTATGTCTGGCTCTGGTTTTGTTTACATGTTTTAAAAATACATAAAAATTCATTGAGATGTACACTTAAGTTTTGTGAGCTTTATTGAAACAAGTTATACTTCAATCAAAAGGGAAATTTTAAAACAAGTCCTTCACAGGGTAATAAGAGCTTAATGAATGGTTGTTGTAGTTATTGTTATCATTACTACTTTTACTACCACTTTCATTATGATTAAGCCGCAAAGTCAGTAAAACAACAAATGAGCAACAAGCAATCATCAAAGGCCCGCTAGATGGTGGGTGCTGAGTGTTTATGTCAGATTACATTTCCCAAAAATGACTATATATAGATACTTAGCCCTCCATATCCATAGGTTCCACATATCTTTTCTTGTCATTATTTCCTAAACAATATGGAATAACAACTATTTATATAGCATTTATATTATATTAGATATTATAGGTAATCAGAGATTATTTAAAGTACATGGGAGGATGTGTGTGTTACATGGAAATTCTCAAGAGATCTTATTTTTAACAATGCAGATGTACAAAAAGGACGTATCATCATTTATTGAGGAATTTTCCATGTTTTTACATTGAGAATCAGGGCAGCCAGCTGTGTTACTCTCTGACTGAGACCAAAAGCCTTGGGACCTGGGTAAAACCTGGTGTTAAGTCCTGGAGTCCGAAGGCTGGTGAACCTGGAGTTCTGATGTCCAAGGCAGCAGAAGAAAAACCTGTCACACCTCTCAGAGAGAGACCAATTCACCTTCTGTATTTGTTTTTTCTGGGCCCCCAGATGATTAAATGGTGCTCACCACTATTGAGGGCAGATCTTCCCCACCTAGTCCACCCAGACTCACACACTAACCTCCTCTAGAAACACCATCACAGACATACCCAAAGTAATGCTTCACCAAGTTTGTAGGTATTCCTTATTCCAGTCAAGCTGACACCTCAAATTAAGTCCATAACTCTACCCCTTGCCAACTTGGCACACACACATACCTCTTTTAATCTCCTTAAATAAAGACAATAACAAGGTAATAGTTCCGCCTAACATGACGCAACTATCCTGTGTATGACCAAAAACACAGTAATTCCTCCCCCAGAATTTGGCTTTCAGGATTTCAACATTCTAGATTTTAATCTTTCCGGATTGTGATTTATAGGATTTTAGACTCTGGGGATTTTGATCTTTAGGGATTTTGATCTTTTAATATTTCAACATTCAGATACATGGCACTTGGAATTGTGTCTTTTGGGGTTATAACCAGCACTGCAAGAAGGCTATCCATGAGTACTTAATGGAAAGTAAGAAAGGTGATATTAGAAAATAGAGGAAAGGGAATCTTTATAATATGGTCTATCAGTCTGCTTGAACTGCCATAACAAAATACCATCAACTGGGTGGCTTAAACCACAAAATTCATTTTTCACAGTTCTGGAGGCTGGGAATCCAAGATCAAGGTTCTGGCTGATTTGATTCCTTGTGAGGGCTCTCTTCCTGGCTTGCAGATGGCTGTCTTACTGTTGTGTCTTCACCTGGAAGAAGAAGAGCTCTGATGTCTCTTTCTCTTCTTTTTTTCTTTTTTATTTTTTTATTTTTTATTTTTGAGACAGGGTCTTGCTCTGTTGCCTAGGCTGGAGTGCAGTGGCACAATCTTGTCACGTTGCAACCTCCCGAGTAGCTAGGACTACAGGCACACACCACCACACCCAGCTAATTTTTTGTATTTGTAGAGACAGGGTTTTACCATGTTGCCCAAGCTGGTCTTGAACTCTTGAGCTCAAGTGATCTGCCTGCCTCAGCCTCCTAAAGTGCTGGGATTACAGGTGTGAGCCATGGCACCCAGCCCTCTTCCTCTTCTTTAAGGGCCCTGGCCTGATGGAATTAGTGCCCCACCCTTAGTGACCTCATTTAACCTTTATCACTTCCTCACTGACTCTGTCTCCAAATACAGTCACATTAGGGGTTAGGCCTTCACCACATGAATATGTGAGAGGACATAAACGTTCAATCCGTAGTATACAGTGAGGGAAAATTCAGCAATACCATCTTCTACAGTAAAATGGAAAGTAGAAAATGTACCTAATGAATTGGATGATCTAGCAAAGGAGATTTCCAGGCAGAGTGTTGAAGGTACCACCTGGCTTCTGATTGCTTATAATAAAAATGTGAAAAGTGACAAGATGTGTTAAAGAAAGAACCATTGAACATAAAGGGGCCAGGACTTGCTGAGTTTGAAAATAAAAATGTCTTATTGCTAAATTCTCCAGATAGGAAATGATACTGAAATTTTAAAATGTCCTCCAGGCAAAGATCAAATTCAGTGTCCCAGTAGGAAAAATGGTCTAAAGATGAAACTGACAGACTGAATGCAAAGCCCTTTATTAAGACCTCAGAAATATGTAAGGTGGTGCTTCAAACAGAGGAAAAAAGAGGTCCCTCACCCATTAACAATAGGGCTTCTGGCAATCTTAATTGCAGTATCCCATAGCAGCCTTACAGGAAACTCAAGATGCAAAGTAGCCTATCACATTGATACTTGTGGTTGTGACTTTTAACTAATGGAGTGAATGCCAATAGGATTTATAGAGTCTTATTCATAGATTACAAGGTTATTACATTGTGTGAAACATTGTCTGCATGGATTAAAAGGGACAGTGACTGTATACAATGAAAATGGGTCTTTGCAGGAGGTGGAGGTTGCAGTGAGCAGATATCACACCATTGCGCTCCAGCCTGGGCAACAAGAGCAAAACTCCATCTCAAAAAAAAGAAGAAAAGAAAAGAAAAGAAAATAGGTCTTTGGACCTTTAAATCACTATAAGAAAGCAGGCTGAGAAAACTACTTAGCTGCAAACACTGGCTGTTTTTTATGGAAAAGAGAAGATGACTCAGCTTCTGCCTCTGAGCCCGGAGATTGGAGCCAAGAGCCATAGAGAACAATTCTCAGGCAGTAGGACTGAGTTCTAACCAAGAAACTGCCCATGTTCCCAGCAGAATTTCAGAATTGCTGAGGCCCCCTGTGTACCCCCCATTTTCCTTTCTTCTTCCTTTTTACAGGATGATCTATAATGCTTATCCTATGCCTGCCCTACCACTGTATATTACGTAGAGGGAAGATAATAGGTTTCTTTTATCATGGGTCTATAGATCAAGAGGAACTGTGCAGGAGGTACTATATTTTAGAAATTTACCCAAGGAGCCTCATTTGAACCTGGACCCAATTAGATGACAAGACCTGGGAGTTCAAACTGATACTATAATATGATGAGACTTTTGTGGGCCTTGGAAGGGACAAGTGTATGTTCAATGGGAAAGCTATGAATCATCAGGAGTCAGAGGTAGATGGAGGTAGCCAGCCTCCTATGATCCTTGCCTCCTGATATCCTTGCCCTCATGTAATCCCCTCCCACACTGAATCACAGCTAGCCCTGAGTGACCAATACAATACAAAAGAAATGAGGCTGGGTCATAAAAGGCCTTGCAGCTTCTGCCTTGGACCCTCAGAACTCTTACTACAAAGGAAGCCAGCTGCCATGATGTGAAACATCCATGGTGCCCTATGAAGGGTAACCGAGGCCCCCTCCAATGGCCAGCACTAACTCACCTGCCAGTGAGTGATCTACCTTAAGAGTAGATCCTCCTCTCTCAGCCCCAGTCAAGCCTTCAAATGACTGCAGCCCTGACTGACATTGGAGGCAAGCTCATGAGAGACCTTGAGCTAGAACCACCCAGCGATGCTGCTCCAGAATTTCTGTCCCAAACAAACTATGAGAGGGAAAAAATAATTATTGTTATTTAAAGTCATTAAGTTTTGGGGTGATTTGTTACACAGCAGTAGATAACTAAAACAACTCTATAGAACATGCAAAGAACTTGCAATAGAGCGAGAAGAAAATGTATAGACACTGAAGCACACACAGTTTAGGGCAGCATGAGATTCACTTGACCAACTTGTTAAAGGACAATTTCTCTCTCCTGCTGGGGTGTTGGCAGAAATGAGGAGCCTGGGGGTGGTGAGATTTTGGGAGACAGTTTCAAGAGGTGAGTTGGCACCTTAGAGAGAAGGTTCTCCCTTCAGCATTAAATTCTATCAGGTCCTGGCTTTGTTGTTGCAAAAGAGATCTTTCCATTTACAGAGCTTGTTTTCATTAACTCTGTCACTGTGGGACAGAGGCAGGTCAGGGATTATCTTGCCTATAAAACAGAGGATAAAACTGAGGGTCCCACTGGGTAATTGGCTTGTCTGAGCCCTGGGTACTTTCTTTTTCCATAACAGCCCTCAGCAGCACAGAGCTGCCTTTGGCTGACAAAAGAATCAGAATTCAAAATGCCAAGGCTAGCTGGGCATGGTGGCTCATGCCTGTAATCCAAGCACTGTGGGAGGCTGAGGCGGGTAGATCACAAGGTCAGGAGTTCAAGACCAGCCTTGCCAACATGGTGAAACCCCATCTATACTAAAAATACAAAAAAAAAAAAAAAATTAGGTAGGCATGGTGGCACGTGCCTGTAATCCCAGCTACTCAGGAGGCTGAGGCAGGAGAATTGCTTGAACCCAGGAGGCAGAGGTTGCAGTGAATCAAGATCGCGCCACTGCACTCCGCCTGGGCGACAAGGCAAGACTCCATCTCAGAAAAAAAAAAAAAAAAAATGCCAAGGCTGGGCCATAAACACACATTAAGAAACAGCAGGGAGGGAAAATGCAGGCCAATTGCTCTGAGACCCTCAACAAGTAATAACATACTTTGACTGTCTTAAAATAATCTTTCATACCTATTAAAATCTCTCCCTCAGGGTGCTAAAGCTGAACTAATATCACACCCAGGATTATGCCTCTCTTTGCCACGTGACCTCAGGCCTTTCTGAGTCTCTGAGCCTGATCAATGTTATGTGGAATTAGACTGTCTGGTCTCTAAGGCTTCATGTGGTTCTGACGTCGTAGGATTCATAAGGAATTTGTGGGCCCTTCAACATGGAAGCTGGGATAATAATACCAGGCAGTTTCCATCTTGAGTCTCCAATCTACAAGATCAATTGCCAAACAGGAAATTGCAGGCAGTAATTTATTCTGAATTCTCTCACCATGGGACTTGTTTATATACATTGCTACATGGACTCTAATAAAACATTAAACAGACAAAGAAGGTTTCTGCCAGCTTGCCCAGCCCCTGACGTATGCTCCCTTTTCTGCCAACGCCCCCTGGAGAGAGGACCTCCCAGGGACTACAGCTGTGATTCAGAAAAACTGCAGAGAGCCAGGCAGGAGGTCGGTTGCAAAAACAACCAAGCCCATAAAATAAAATGACATGAGAATAAAACATTATTAAAAAAATAAAATGACCAAGCTAGATCAATATCAGAGGACCCTCTGATCAATACCCACCTTTGGTCTGTATGTCTAAAGGAGGAGAGACACAAATTGGAGTGTCTGCCTGCCTAGCCCTGCCCAATTGACTTTGCCCTATTGTATTAGTCTGGGTTCTCCAGAGAAGCAGTACCAATAAAGTAGGTAGATAGATACAGATATATGGATAAATAATAAAGAGATTTACTATCAGGAATTAGCTCACACAAGTGTGGAGGCTGAGAGGTCCAAGATCTGTAGCCAGCAAGATAAAGACCTAGAAGAGCCAATGGTGTAGTTCCAGTCTGAGTGTAAAGGTCTGAGAACCAGAAGAGTCAACGGTATAAATTCCAGTCTGAGTCCAAGTCCAAAGGCAGAAGACTGATATCGCAGCTCAAAGACAGTCAGAGAGAAAGAATTCTTTCTTAGTCTTTTTTTCTCTTTAGGCCTTCAATGGATTGCATGAGGCTCACCAACACTGAGGAGGGCAATCTGCTTTACTCAGTCTTCCAAATCAAATGTTAACCTCATCCAGAAACATCTCACATACAAATAATGTTAAACGTTATTTCTGGGCACCATGTGGCCCGGTCAAGTTGACTCATAATATTAGCTATCCCATCCACTCAGGCGCTGGAGGAATAGGAATTTGCCAGAATGACACCCTGGCAAAACAGTAAGATAAAGTGAGGTCTGGAAACTGACCGCTGTTGATCCTGGGGCCTGGTCTATTGGGCTTGTCTCTGGGAGCCCAAGTGAGAACTGAGCTGACACTGTGTTTTATAGTAGCCATTGTCATTTCATATGAGAGAATAGCGTACCTCCAATCTTTCCCCGTTACATCAATCTGTGCAGTAGCACATAGGATTAGAAATAGCTAGAAACGCAGGAATGAAAACTCCATTAACTTGAAGACTAAATTTTGATCCCCTAAAGCAGGAATGCCTGAGAGTTTGGGGAGAGTGAAGTGTTCACTCTGAACAAGGAAATGACCAGTGTGGGGCTGTACAGGTTGTGGGCCACAAGGGAAGCAGAAATGATTCAACAGAATATGCAGAATCAGGACAAAGCAGACGACAGGGAACTGAATGGTGATTAAAGTTGCTTCTGTCTTGAAGTCAGTGCTACCCCAGGAAGGCAGGGTTGGCAGTCATCACACAGCCCATTCTGAAATGGTGCCTCATATTGTTTATGGCTGATGTTAAATACAATTAACAACTAGGTTAACTATTGAGTAAGTGAAATACGATAAGCTCACTTCTTTTCTAATCTTTTTGGTGTATATACAAACTCCTGAATAAAAGGTGACTTTTAATACTTAAGGAAGACTAGCTAAATTGCAAGGGCATAGTCAGTGTGTACAGTGGCCACCATAATACTCAACAGGGACAGACTCAGGAAGCAGGTCCCCTTTTCGTCCTGCCCCAAGATGGAAGAGAGAGAACTTTTTGCTAATGTGTGGGAACCTCTCTTAACACTTTAAACTCCCTTATCACTTGGTAAGAGGCAGACCCAAGACAAGGTCTCCCATGTCTTGACTCCCAGTCCATTGCTCTCCCTGCTTGGCTGTGAAGAAGCAAAACTCAGAGCCTGGGCTCAGAAACAAACACCAATTTGCTATCAAGTAAAAGTGGGACATCAAATACCAGCAGCCCCATCTCCTGTCTTGGCTTACATTTCTCCTAATTCCTCCTACTCTGGAGCACCTCACACATATGCATGCATGCACACACGCAAACTTCCCACTGCTGGACATCAGCACCCAGTGTGGATGTGATGGAGTGAAGAGGGGAGAACAGAGCTACTTGATTGGCCCAGGTTCCAGGAAACTCAGAAGCAGAAGCTGCAGGGGTATGAAGCCTGTGCCTTGGACTGGTTGCAGGATGGTGGAGTAGACACTTCACTCTCTCAGTGATGCAGGCTACTCACCCCTACACCACTTCCCTCCTGGCCCACAGTGGCTGTTGCAGCCCATAACTAGCCTTTCTTATCACTAACTTGTTCCCTTTCTGAACTCAGTATCTGCCACCCACCCCCTCCCTGCCATTCTCCAACCCTGGAGACTTTGTCTGTGCAAGGACTCACTGGCATCACAGCCTCACCTCTCCCCTGCGAACCATGACTTAGCTCATCCTGAAGACCACAGGGCATGTAGTACCCCTTTCCTGCTCCATCTGTGAAGATACCAACCCAACCAAATCACAGCCTCTTGGTCAGTGGCTATGCATGCCCACATGCCCTAGGCAGGGCAATGACAGACAACAGGACGCTCCCTCTGTTCCAATCCTGTACCCAGGGGACTAGGAGGCTACCATCTGAATAGACATCTCCAAAGAAGACATACATATGGCCAATAAGCCCATGAAAAGATGCTCAATATCACTAGCCATTAAGGAAATGCAAATCAAAACCACAATAAGATAACACTTCACACCCACTAAGATGGCTACTATCAAAAAAAAAAAAGAGCAAGTATTATTAAGGATGTGGAGAAATTAGGAATGTAAACTGGTATGGTTACTGTAGAAAAAAAGTTTGCTGGCCTCTCAAAAAGTTAAACATGGAATTACAATATGATCCAGCAATTCCACTCCAAGGTACCCAAAATAATTAAAAGCAAGAACTCAAACAGATACTTACACACCAATGTTCTAACAGTAATATTCACAATAGCCAAGAGGGGAGAGCAGCTTAAGTGTCCACTGACAGATGAACAAGATAAAACGTAGGATAGACATGCAATAGAATACTGTTTAGCCCGAAGAAGAAATGAAATTCTGATACATGCTACAACATGGATGAGCCTTGAAAACATGCTATGTAAAATAAGCCAAACACAAAAGTACAGCTATTATATAATTCCACTTATATGAGTTACCTAGAATAGCCAGATTCATAGAGATAGAAAGTAGAATAGTGGTTGTTAGGTGCTGGGAGGAAAGAGGGTATGGGGAGTTATTGTTTGATGGGTAGAGAGCCATCTGTTTGGGATGATGAAAAATTCTGGAAATGGATGGTGGGGATGGTTGCACAGCATTGTGAAGGTACTCAGTGCCACTGATTTATACACTTTAAAATGATTAAAATGGTAAATTTTATGGTATACACATTTTACCACAACAGAAAAAAACTGAAATAAAAAAATTAGTCGATGTACTTCACCATTTCAATGGAATATAGGAGAAAACATAGGTTGACTTCCTTTTGCCACGCCCTGCATGAAAGGTTTTAAGGAGGACAAACACTGGAGGCCCATTCTGCCCCCAGGAATTCCCAGGGCAGGACAAAGTCTCCAGGAGAAAATCATGGCCAAGTTATTGCCCTCATCTAGGTGGAGACCAGGTCCACAGACAGGACAGGCCAAGCTGCTTTTAGGATGGGATAGGGGTAAGAGAAGCAACAGAGCTCACTATATCTTTAAATGCACTTTTAAATAAACTTTCTGTAAGTTTCTCTGTGACAGGTATTGGACTCCAAATTTACCAGACAATTTCCAGTGCACTGTTAAAGCTGAAGGAGCAAATAAGCTTCCCTTGCTTGCCAGGGCAAGGCAGTGGTGCGTGCAGGAGGAGCTCAAGTTTCGGCATCAGATGGACCAGAGTTCAAGTCCTAATGCTTACTGAGTACATGACCTTGGACAAGTAATTTAACCTTTAAGAGACTCAGATTCTCCACTATAAGATAGAGACAGTAATACTTATCTCCCAGGATTGATGCAAAGCTAATAACTGAACACCTATTACATGCCGGATATAGTTCTCTCAAGGACCCTACAAAGTAAATACTATTAGTCCTCATTTATTGATGAAGAAACTAAGGCACAGAGAAGCAAATTAACTTCATTATTCATTCATCACACTTTTTTTTTCAGGGTCAGGGTCTCTCTGTCACCCAGGCTGGAGCTCTGTGGCACAATCATGGCTCACTGCAGTCTCAAACTCCTGGCCTCAAGCAATCCCCCTACCCCACCCTCCCAAGTCCTCACATATATTTTGAATGTCTTCCACAATTCTAGGCCCTAGGGAAATAGCAGTGAACCAGACAGACAAAAACTGTCCTTACGCAGCACCTACCTGAGCAAAGAAGACAGGCAATGGGCCAGGTGATTTCAGTGTGTTTCCTGGGTGCAAGGACCAGGACACGCAGAGGGCTTTGGGGACAGCAAACAGGGTCAGGCCTAATCTGGATCATCAGGAAGAGCATCCCAGAGGCAGTAATAATAAAGCTGAGACCTGAAGACCAAGAGGAATGGGAGGACAGTGAAGAGAAGAAGCGGGAACAGGAGAAAGGGAACCAGCAGTTTCTGGGCTAGTAGGCAGGTACAGAGGGAATGAGGAGAACTAGGTACAGCTGTGAGGGGCATATAGCAGACACAGATGAAGTTATCTCTGCCCTCTGTCAAATTACAGCACAAACAAAGAACACTGGGATGCAGTTCAAAGACATAGTATCCAGTCCCAGCTCTGGCGCTCCTTGAGCAAGTCACACCCCCAATCTGAATCTCGGTCTCCCAACTGCCTGTTGTCACCCACACTGTAACAGACGGTGTGCCATTACTTCTAATTGATATTTATCTCTCTCCATCACTTGGAAACCCATTTCAGCCCCAATTGTTCTCTGTGCCTCTAAAAAATACAAAAAAAAAAAAAATTTTAATCACTAGGCTCCTAACTGAACAATAACTATCATGGCATTACAAGGCCAACCAGGCCCCTTACCCTAGCCCATTATCTCTCTCCTGTTTTCAACTTAGGGAAAATAAAGGAATCAATGCAACAAAGTCATTTATTCTCCACTTTATAGGCTGCAGAGCAAATGGTTTTCAAGGTTTTGTAACAGACAGTGTGGGTGACAAAAGGAGTTGGGAGACAGATTCAGAGTGGGGGTGATAACATACCTGTTGTCACCCACACTGTCATCCCAACTGTGAAGAAGCACACTGGAATGTTTGACCTCTGAAGACTGGTCCTGCCTCATTAATTCATTCAGCCAACATTTATCAAGAGTCTTTTATGTCCCAGCCCTTTTCCAAAAGGTAGGAATCTAACAGTGAACAAAACAGACAACAACTCTTACCCTAACAGAGCTTACATTCTCGAGGAGGGAAGACACGCAATAAATAAAATGAATATGTAATAAATAAACAAATAATATAATTTTTTCAGAAAGGTCTAGGTGCTATAGAAAAAAGAAAAAAGTAGAACAGGGCAGCCTAGACACAGGCTTGGAGTATGGTCCTCACACAGGCCACATACCCAGGGATCTCCTGCCCCACCCCATCCCTCTACAGCAGCAGTCCCCAACCTTTTTGGCACCAGGGACTGTTTTCATGGAAGACAATTTTTCCACAGATGGGAGGGGGGTGGGGGATGGTTTTGGGATGAAACGATTCTACCTCAGATCATCAGGCATTAGTTAGATTCTCATAAGGAGTACGCAACCTAGATCCCTCACATGCGCCTTTCACAACAGGGTTCGTGCTCCTGAGAATCTCATGCTGCAGCTGATCTAACAAGAGGCAGAGCTCAGGTGGTAATGCTCACTCACCTGCTGCTCACCTCCTGCGGTGCAGCCGGTTCCTAACAGGCCACCAACTAGCAGCCAGGGGTTGGGGACTCCTTGCCTACAGGGCTCACTCTCTCCCTGTACTCAGCTTTTCTCCTCATTGCTGGGCATAAAGGAGTCAGGAAGGAAGGCACTGGGTTTCAGGTTGTAGAGGATTTTTTTTCTAGCCAATGCCATTACTGCTAATTGATGTTTATCTCTCTCCATCACTTACAAACCCATTTCAGCCCCAATTGCTCTTTCTGCCTCTGAAAAGTTAAAAAAAAAAAAAATCACTAGGCTCCTAACTAAACAATAATTATCTTGGCATTGCAAGGCCAGCCAGGCCCCTTATCCTAGCCCATTACCACTCTCTTGTTTTCAACTTAGGAAAAAAAATATGAATCAATGCCACTTTATAGGCTGCACAGCAAATAGTTTGTCAACATCTTTTAAAAACCACTTTCTTCCCTCACATTGTACTCAGGAAGTTGCTTTGTCTTTCCCTCAGCTATTGATTTTTGCATCTTGTTAGGGTTGTTCTCTGCTCCTAAGAAATTAATAACAAATTAGTCAAAGTCCATGAGCTGCAGCTCGGCCTGCTGGGCTTACCTGGACAGCCAGCCTGGGCTCTGCTTCCCTTCTACTTCATTCCTGGGGGATAAGAATATCTCCAAGGACGGAGACTTGGCATTCTTGGTCTTACTCTGTATTGCCAAGGAGAACTGGAACTGCCCTGGGCTTGATCTTGGAGTCCTGAGGATTGAGTGTAGACTTTTGGGGAGAATGGGGGAAGCCACAGGGCATAGTTGAAAAGATGTGGTTTTGGAGACAGACCTCAGTTTGAATCCAAACCTAACTACTCGCTGACTGTGTGGCTTTGGGCAGGTGCCCTAGTTTTGGGGGCTATGGGGGCCCCAAGGGTGTCACAGCTGTGAGCACCAGGCTGCAAGTCATGCTGGGTCTCAGTAACAGGAAGGGGCTGAGGAGGGTTGATGGAGGAAGCTGAGAAAGTGCAGGTCTGGAGTTGGACCTATAGTCTGCCTGAAGAACAGATTCTTGAATGGGAAAATCTAGAATCCAGATCTCAGTGTCCAGATGGGGTCACTGAATATTCAGGTTCAAGCATCAGTGTCTAAATTCCACCTAGGCCCTTGGGTTCAAGAAGGAGGCTAACTGGGACACTGTACCATATGTGAAACAAGAAACAGAGCATGGTGGTCAGGAACATGAACCAGGAAACAGACTCCCTGGGTCCAAATCCTTACTTTGCCACTTACCAGCTGGCAAAGTGTTTAACCTTTTGTGACTCAGTTTTCTCATCTGTAAAATGAGGCAAGTCGTTGTACCCATGATAGTCAAGGATTTATTGTTAAGATTAATGACTTAATATACATAAAGGGCTTAGAAAAGTGTTTGGCAGCTAGGACATGCTACACAGGGAGAGTTTTAAAAACAAAATTAAAACAAGTTCTCCTATTACAGAATTACTATTACTATTATTATAACTTTAGAGATGAGGGTCTCATCGTGTTGCCCAGGCTGGAGTGGCTCAAGCAATCCTCCCACTTCAGCCTCCTGAGTAGCTGGGACTATAGGCACATGCCACCATGCCCACTTCCTTTCACAGAAAACTTAATTGCCTTTTCCTTTCCTATTCACTTGTATGAGTAAAAATTATACATGGCTTTACAAACCCAGGCCTCATCTTTAATGCTTCTGTCTCTGCACCCCACCAACCCAATCAACCACCCAGTTTTCCTGCCCCTTCCACCACTGCCCATCTGTGCCTCCATTGTGCCTCTCCTGGACGAGGCTTCGGCTTACCTCCTAACTGCCTTCTGGTCTCCCTAGCTCTAGATTCACCTTATCTAATCCATTCATCACACTTCCAGCAAAGCAGTCGTTATGAATCACAATCTGATCCCATTGTCTATTTTAAACCATTCCATTGGGCTTCTCCTATTGTCTACAGGAGTCATTAAAACTCCTTGGTACACAAGGTCCTACAGTGTCCCCTACAAATTCCTGCAGCTTTATTTACTATCTCCTGCCCCCACTCTTGACACTCCAGGAACACTAACTTTCCTGTTGTCACCCATATCATACACACAGGTGCACACACACACAGACCACTCCTTCTCTCTCTCTCTCTCTCTCACACACACACACACACACACACTCCATGCTTCATTTGTTCATTTGCCTGAAATATCCTCCCAGTTTCTCCCATCTCTCTCCACCTGCCCCTCATCTCAACACTATCACTACCCCCATCATTGCTTGCCAGCTCCTGGACCCAGCTAGCACCTAAGACCCAGGTATCACTTCTTCCTGGAATCCTTCCCTGAAGCCACCCATTGGATTAGACATTTGTGTCCATTAGGATAATCTTAGATAACACGTTCGTAAATTTCAGTGGTTGGATGCAATAGAGGTTTGTCATTCCAGCATAGTCTAAAGTAGGCATCCCTGTTTGGCAAGCAGCTTTCCTTCATGCAGAAATTAGAGATGCATCTTTTGGCTCCATAACCCCTAGGGTCTCAGAGTTGTCTACATCCAGCTGATGAAAGGGGTAAGAGGGACTGGAAGAGGCACACCCACTTCTTAAGATTTCTGGCCAGAGTGGTAACCTCACTCCCACCCACATCCCATTGGTGGGAACGAGTCACAAGGTCATGCCTGGCTGAAAGGAGGTCTGGGAAGTGTAGTCCAGGAGCTTTTCAGCTCCACCCTGTTGTCAAGGGTGCATCCCATTTGGTGGGCTGTTGGTTCTTGCAGCCACAGGGCCTCTTCTTGTCTCTATGTCCACCTCAGAGTTTTTACAATGTGTGGCTATAATGTTTTCATGCCCATCTCTCCCACCAGATTGTGAGCTCCTTGAGGGCAAAGGCCTCGCTCTTTTCATCTCTGTCATGTCTGGCACTGGTGCTTGGGACTGTTGGATGAATGGATGACCTGAGTAAGGACCAGCTCAGCACCTAGGTGGGTCTGATCCTGCAGGCAGATGGTCCTCCCTGCAAGCAACTGAGCCAGACTGGGGAAAGCAGGGATGCCAGGACAGGTCATGAAGGCCGATCTACCCAGAAAAACACAGAAGACAGGGAGAATGATTTGGCTCCTGTGAAAGGCTTGCATCTCCATCTCCATGGGATTCTCAGGCCAAGAAGGGCTCAAACCCTGAGAGCTCTGAAACACATATACTTCATAGCTAACACTTACATGTAGCCCATGCCATATGTCAAGCGCTATGCACCAAGCCTCAAAACAACCCCATTTTGCAGATGAGGAAATCGAGACTTGGAAAGGTTAAATGAACATGATACTGCCTCTATCCAAGGGCTTTTTTTCTTTTCTATTTTTTTTATTTATTATTATTATACTTTAAGTTGTAGGGTACATGTGCATAACGTGCAGGTTTGTTACATATGTATAATTGTGCCATCTTGGTGTGCTGCACCCATCAACTCGTCATTTACATCAGGTATAACTCCCAATGCAATCCCTCCCCCCTACCCGCTCCCCATGATAGGCCCCGGTGTGTGATGTTCGCCTTCCTGAGTCCAAGTGATCTCATTGTTCAGTTCCCACCAATGAGTGAGAACATGCGGTGTTTGGTTTTCTGTTCTTGTGACAGTTTGCTAAGAATGATGGTTTCCAGCTGCATCCATGTCCCTACAAAGGACACAAACTCATCCTTTTTTATGGCTGCATAGTATTCCATGGTGTATATGTGCCACATTTTCTTAATCCAGTCTGTCACTGATGGACATTTGGGTTGATTCCAAGTCTTTGCTATTGTGAATAGTGCTGCAATAAACATATGTGTGCATGTGTCTTTATAGCAGCATAATTTATAATCCTTTGGGTATATACCCAGTAATGGGATGGCTGGGTCATATGGTACATCTAGTTCTAGATCCTTGAGGAATCGCCATACTGTTTTCCATAATGGTTGAACTAGTTTACAATCCCACCAACAGTGTAAAAGTGTTCCTATTTCTCCACATCCTCTCCAGCACCTGTTGTTTCCTGACTTTTTAATGATTGCCATTCTAACTGGTGTGAGATGGTATCTCATTGTGGTTTTGATTTGCATTTCTCTGATGGCCAGTGATGATGAGCATTTTTTCATGTGTCTGTTGGCTGTATGAATGTCTTCTTTTGAGAAATGTCTGTTCATATCCTTTGCCCACTTTTTGATGGGGTTGTTTGTTTTTTTCTTGTAAATTTGATTGAGTTCTTTATAGGTTCTGGATATTAGCCCTTTGTCAGATAAGTAGATTGCAAAAATTTTCTCCCATTCTGTAGGTTGCCTGTTCACTCTGATGGTAGTTACTTTTGCTGTGCAGAAGCTCTTTAGTTTAATGAGATCCCATTTGTCAATTTTGGCTTTTGCTGCCGTTGCTTTTGGTGTTTTAGACATGAAGTCTTTCCCCATGCCTATGTCCTGAATGGTACTACCTAGGTTTTCCTCTAGGATTTTTATGGTATTAGGTCTAACATTTAAGTCTCTAATCCATCTTGAATTAATTTTCGTATAAGGAGTAAGGAAAGGGTCCAGTTTCAGCTTTCTACTTATGGCTAGCCAATTTTCCCAGCACCATCTATTAAATAGGGAATCCTTTCCCCATTTCTTGTTTCTCTCAGGTTTGTCAAAGATCAGATGGCTGTAGATGTGTGGTATTATTTCTGAGGGCTCTGTTCTGTTCCATTGGTCTATATCTCTGTTTTGGTACCAGTACCATGCTGTTTTGGTTACTGTAGCCTTGTAGTATAGTTTGAAGTCAGGTAGCGTGATGCCTCCAGCTTTGTTCTTTTGACTTAGGATTGTCTTGGAGATGCGGGCTCTTTTTTGGTTCCATATGAACTTTAAAGCAGTTTTTTCCAATTCTGTGAAGAAACTCATTGGTAGCTTGATGGGGATGGCATTGAATCTATAAATTACCTTGGGCAGTATGGCCATTTTCACGATATTGATTCTTCCTATCCATGAGCATGGTATGTTCTTCCATTTGTTTGTGTCCTCTTTTATTTCACTGAGCAGTGGTTTGTAGTTCTCCTTGAAGAGGTCCTTTACATCCCTTGTAAGTTGGATTCCTAGGTATTTGATTCTCTTTGAAGCAATTGTGAATGGAAGTTCATTCCTGATTTGGCTCTCTGTTTGTCTGTTACTGGTGTATAAGAATGCTTGTGATTTTTGCACATTAATTTTGTATCCTGAGACTTTGCTGAAGTTGCTTATCAGCTTAAGGAGATTTTGGGCTGAGACAATGGGGTTTTCTAAATATACAATCATGTCATCTGCAAACAGGGACAATTTGACTTCTTCTTTTCCTAACTGAATACCCTTGATTTATTTCTCTTGCCTAATTGCCCTAGCCAGAACTTCCAACACTATGTTGAATAGGAGTGGTGAGAGAGGGCATCCCTGTCTTGTGCCAGTTTTCAAAGGGAATTTTTCCAGTTTTTGCCCATTCAGTATGATATTGGCTGTGGGTTTGTCATAAATAGCTCTTATTATTTTGAGGTACGTTCCATCAATACCGAATTTATTGAGCGTTTTTAGCATGAAGGGCTGTTGAATTTTGTCAAAAGCCTTTTCTGCATCTATTGAGATAATCATGTGGTTCTTGTCTTTGGTTCTGTTTATATGCTGGATTATGTTTATTGATTTGCGAATGTTGAACCAGCCTTGCATCCCAGGGATGAAGCCCACTTGATCATGGTGGATAAGCTTTTTGATGTGTTGCTGAATCCGGTTTGCCAGTATTTTATTGAGGATTTTTGTATCGATGTTCATCAGGGATATTGGTCTAAAATTCTCTTTTTTTGTTGCGTCTCTGCCAGGCTTTGGTATCAGGATGATGTTGGCCTCATAAAATGAGTTAGGGAGGATTCCCTCTTTTTCTATTGATTGGAATAGTTTCAGAAGGAATGGTACCAACTCCTCCTTGTACCTCTGGTAGAATTCAGCTGTGAATCCATATGGTCCTGGACTTTTTTTGGTTGGTAGGCTATTAATTATTGCCTCAATTTCAGAGCCTGCTATTGGTCTATTCAGGGATTCAACTTCTTCCTGGTTTAGTCTTGGAAGAGTGTAAGTGTCCAGGAAATTATCCATTTCTTCTAGATTTTCCAGTTTATTTGCGTAGAGGTGTTTATAGTATTCTCTGATGGTAGTTTGTATTTCTGTGGGGTCGGTGGTGATATCCCCTTTATCATTTTTAATTGCGTCAATTTGATTCTTCTCTCTTTTCTTCTTTATTAGTCTTGCTAGTGGTCTGTCAATTTTGTGGATCTTTTCAAAAAACCGACTCCTGGATTCATTGATTTTTTGGAGAGTTTTTTGTGTCTCTATCTCCTTCAGTTCTGCTCTGATCTTAGTTATTTCTTGCCTTCTGCTAGCTTTCGAATGTGTTTGCTCTTGCTTCTCTAGTTCTTTTAACTGTGATGTTAGAGTGTCAATTTTAGATCTTTCCTGCTTTCTCTTGTGGGCATTTAGTGCTATAAATTTCCCTCTACACACTGCTTTAAATGTGTCCCAGAGATTCTGGTATGTTGTATCTTTGTTCTCATTGGTTTCAAAGAACATCTTTATTTCTGCCTTCATTTCGTTATGTACCCAGTAGTCATTCAGGAGCAGGTTGTGCAGTTTCCATGTAGTTGAGCGGTTCTGATTGAGTTTCTTAGTCCTGAGTTCTAGTTTGATTGCACTGTGGTCTGAGAGACAGTTTGTTATAATTTCTGTTCTTGTACATTTGCTGAGGAGTGCTTTACTTCCAATTACGTGGTCGATTTTGGAGTAAGTACGATGTGGTGCTGAGAAGAATGTATATTCTGTTGATTTGGGGTGGAGAGTTCTATAGATGTCTATTAGGTCTGCTTGCTGCAGAGATGAGTTCAATTCCTGGATATCCTTGTTAACTTTCTGTCTCTTTGATCTGTCTAATGTTGACAGTGGAGTGTTGAAGTCTCCCATTATTATTGTATGGGAGTCTAAGTCTCTTTGTAAGTCTCTAAGGACTTGCTTTATGAATCTGGGTGCTCCTGTATTGGGTGCATATATATTCAGGATAGTTAGCTCTTCCTGTTGAATTGATCCCTTTACCATTATGTAATGGCCTTCTTTGTCTCTTTTGATCTTTGATGGTTTAAAGTCTGTTTTATCAGAGACTAGTATTGCAACCCCCGCTTTTTTTTGTTTTCCATTGGCTTGGTAAATCTTCCTCTATCCCTTTATTTTGAGCCTATGTATGTCTCTGCATGTGAGATGGGTCTCCTGAATACAGCAGACTGATGGGTCTTGACTCTTTATCCAGTTTGCCAGTCTGTGTCTTTTAATTGGAGCATTTAGTCAATTTACATTTAAGGTTAAGATTGTTATGTGTGAATTTGATCCTGCCATTATGATATTAACTGGTTATTTTGCTCGTTAGTTGATGCAGTTTCTTCCTAGCCTCGATGGTCTTTACATTTTGGCATGTTTTTGCAATGGCTGGTACCGGTTGTTCCTTTCCATGTTTAGTGCTTCCTTCAGGGTCTCTTGTAAGGCAGGCCTAGTGGTGACAAAATCTCTAAGCATTTGCTTATCTGTAAAGGATTTTATTTCTCCTTCACTTATGAAACTTAGTTTGGCTAGATATGAAATTCTAGGTTTAAAATTCTTTTCTTTAAGAATGTTGAATATTGGCCCCCACTCTCTTCTGGCTTGGAGAGTTTCTGCCAAGAGATCTGGTGTTAATCTGATGGGCTTCCTTTTGTGGGTAACCCGACCTTTCTCTCTGGCTGCCCTTAAGATTCTTTCCTTCATTTCAACTTTGGTGAATCTGGCAATTATGTGTCTTGGAGTTGCTCTTCTCGAGGAGTATCTTTGTGGCGTTCTCTGTATTTCCTGGATTTGAATGTTGGCCTGCCCTACTAGGTTGGGGAAGTTCTCCTGGATGATATCCTGAAGAGTGTTTTCCAACTTGGTTCCATTTTCCCCCTCACTTTCAGGCACCCCAATCAGACGTAGATTTGGTCTTTTTACATAATCCCATACTTCTTGCAGGCTTTGTTCATTTCTTCTTCTTCTTTTTTCTTTTGGTTTCTCTTCTCGCTTCATTTCATTCATTTGATTCTCACTCGCTGATACTCTTTCTTCCAGTTGATCGAGTCAGTTACTGAAGCTTGTGCATTTGTCACGTATTTCTCGTGTCATGGTTTTCATCTCTTTCATTTCGTGTATGACCTTCTCTGCATTAATTACTCTAGCTATCAATTCTTCCACTTTTTTTTCAAGATTTTTAGTTTCTTTGCGCTGGGTACGTAATTCCTCCTTTAGTTCTGAGAAGTTTGATGGACTGAAGCCTTCTTCTCTCATCTCGTCAAAGTCATTCTCTGTCCAGCTTTGATCCGTTGCTGGCGATGAGCTGCGCTCCTTTGCCGGGGGAGATGTGCTCTTAGTTTTTGAATTTCCAGCTTTTCTGCCCTGCTTTTTCCCCATCTTTGTGGTTTTATCTGCCTCTGGTCTTTGATGATGGTGACGTACTGATGGTGTTTTGGTGTAGGTGTCCTTCCTGTTTGATAGTTTTCCTTCTTAGAGTCAGGACCCTCAGCTGTAGGTCTGTTGGAGATTGCTTGAGGTCCACTCCAGACCCTGTTTGCCTGGGTATCAGCAGCAGAGGCTGCAGAAGATAGAATATTGCTGAACAGTGAGTGTACCTGTTTGATTCTTACTTTGGAAGCTTCCTCTCAGGGGTGTACTCCACCCTGTGAGGTGTGGGGTGTCAGACTGCCCCTAGTGGGCGATGTCTCCCAGTTAGGCTACTCAGGGGTCAGGGACCCACTTGAACAGGCAGTCTGTCCCTTCACAGATCTCAACTTCTGTGTTGGGAGATCCACTGCTCTCTTCAAGCTGTCAGACAGAGTCGTTTGCGTCTGCAGAGGTTTCTGCTGCTTTTGCTGTTGTTTAGTTGTGCCCTGTCCCCAGAGGAGTCTACAGAGACAGGCAGGTTTCCTTGAGCTGCTGTGCGCTCCACCCAGTTCGAGCTTCCCAGCAGCTTTGTTTACCTACTTAAGCCTCAGCAATGGCGGGCGCCCCTCCCCCAGCCTCGCTGCTGCCTTGCCGGTAGATCACAGACTGCTGTGCTAGCAATGAGGGAGGCTCCGTGGGTGTGGGACCCTCCCGGCCAGGTGAGGGATATGATCTCCTGGTGTGCCTGTTTGCTTAAAGCGCAGTATTGGGGTGGGAGTTACCCGATTTTCCAGGTGTTGTGTGTCTCAGTTCCCCTGGCTAGGAAAAGGGATTCCCTTCCCCCTTGCACTTCCCAGGTGAGGCAATGCCTCGCCCTGCTTCAGCTCTCGCTGGTCGGGCTGCAGCAGCTGACCAGCACCGATCGTCCGGCACTCCCCAGTGAGATGAACCCAGTACCTCAGTTGAAAATGCAGAAATCACCGGTCTTCTGTGTCGCTCGCGCTGGGAGTTGGAGACTGGAGCTGCTCCTATTCGGCCATCTTGCTCCGCCCCTCCAAGGGCTTTTTTTCTTCTGTGGAGCCCCAACAAGCCCTAGGACAAGGATGGCTTCAGCCTATCTTCTAGAATTTCTGTCATTGAGGATTAAGTTTTGGAGGACAGCAGATGTTTGACTTCCTGGAGAGGACAAAGCAGAAAAGCAGACACTTTGAACTTTCTTACCCATGTTTGAACATCAGTGCTCAGGTAACAGGCCAGTGACTGGAGAGCAAGCTTCCAAGATGAATCTTCACTGTGAATTCTCAGCATTTTCCAAGCAAAGGACAGCTGGACCTTCCACTGATGTTTATATCTGACAACGTCTTTTGGTCAAATTGAAAAACAGTAGAGACTGAAGCCGAATAACAAACTACAAGGCTCCCAGCTCATCTCAACATGACACTCATGCAGAATTAACAGTGATAATGTTATGACAGGAGCCTGATCCTCTCTCTGCATTCAACGTTAGGGCCGAATACCCAGAAGCCAGTGTTGCAGAAACACAGCTTCATTCAGCCATGCTTCACATCCCCTATGCCAGCATTTCCATAATCTTAACTGGATAACAACCACGGCCCCTCCTGGGAAATCACGGCCTCGGAAATGTTTTCACACTGATGACAAGAGAAACAACTGTAATTTGTCGTTATAGAAATATCCAATTATCAGGCCACTGAGTGATGTCTGCAGCCTCCTGTCCTCACTACATTCAGTCTGGGCTCTGAGCTACACACCTGTTAGGGCCAGGGCCTGGCAGGTGACACCCACAGAAGAGCCTGGCTTTCCTCTCCCATCACCTCCTGGGGGATCCAGCAGCCCCTGCCTCTGGCAGAAGTGTCTCCAAGGTCTCCTCCTGACACCACCTTTTAATGCAGGAAGAGGAGATTATGAGTGACTCAGCTCCTGGCTGAACCACCACCTCCTCTGACAGGGCCATTCTCTATACCCTGGCAGAAGTTGCTCTTTCTCCTCAGCTTTTCTGCAGCAGGATAGAGTAGTCTGTGATAAGTTTAAGTGAGCAGACTGTGAAATCAGGCAGGCCCGGGTTCAATTTGTGTTCCCAGGACATCCCTGCTACATGACCTGTGAGGTACACTTGTGACAGAATCCTCCCTTGGTGGAATACACTAGGGAAAAAGCAAATGGAAGAAAAACAACTTAATTTGGGCTACTCTGGGTACACTGCCTGTGGGTTAGAACTGCTCTACAAGGAACAGAAAAATAAAAATAAAAAGAAGGAGGGAAGGAAGAAGGGAGGGAGGAAGGGAAAGAAAGAGAGAGAGCGGAAAGAAACAAAAGAAAAAAGGAAGAGAGAGAAAGGGAAAAGAGAATAGGAACAGAGAAAAGAAAAGAAAAGAAAAGAAAGACAACTAAATCTGGTGCAATAGTAATAACCAACACTTACAGGTACTTAGTGCTATGTATGTATTAACTCATTTCATCCTCACAACAACCTTGCAAAGTGGGTATGATTCTATTTGTTTTATAGATGAGGAAACTAAGGCAAAGAAATATTAAGGAACTCGACCCAGGACACCTGGTTGTTGACAGATGTGGGATTTACACAGGCATTCTTGTTCAAGGGTTGTCCTAGTAACATGTTATACTCCTTTTAACAAGTATTATTGTTGTCTATGCACCAGGCATTGTATTAAGTTCTTTCTACACCTTACCTCATTTAATCCTGACAGTACATTATCTCCAGTGTACAGATAAATAAACTGAGGCACAGAAAGTTTAAGTAACTTGTCCAAGTTCTCAGAGCTACTAAGTCACTGCCAGGACTCAGATCCAGGTGTTCTGGCACAGTCTGCATACTGAGCCACTGTCTATATATACTATGCTATAGTTCCTTGACTACTTTATATGCACTCTTGCATTTAATTTACTTTCCCAACAACCCCTGAGAAAAGTACTATTATTACCCCCATTTTCTCAACTGGGAAACTGAGGATTATAGAATCTAAGCAAATTACAGTCAGTAATCAAGGACCCAGGATTCAAATGCAGGCATTATCTGGAACCCCCTATTTAAACCCCTATGCTATAGCAACTTTGTATCCCAACCCAATGCCTGCTTATTCACAGAACGTGTGAATTTGAATTTAACTGAACTGAAACATCAATGGTCTTCTCAGAAACTGGTTCAGACACCACCTCCTACCAGATGGCCTCTCTTAATTTGTTGACAGAAGTCATCTCTTTTTCCTCTGTTTAATCTCTGAGCTGGCCTTGGTACTCAAAATGGCTCTTGATCACTTCCATAGACAGTCCCACTGCAATTGGGTAAAACTCCCTGTGCCAAGGAGTTGAAGGTGCTATAGCCTGCCCCGGACCTCAGTGTGATGACACTAGAGAGCAGGCAGTGGTGGGAAGAGGGAAAGCAGTCACAGGAGAGCAAGAGTTAGCTACCCAGGGTCAGAGACCTCATAAAAAACAAAAACAACAAGGGCAGGGAACATAGGGAAGAGACCACAACAACAAAATCTGGAGAAATGGTAAGCAATTGGTTAAATGGTCACTGACTTGGTAGAGCTGAAGCTCAATCTTAAGCTGACAGTGGAGAAAGCTGAGAATTAACACAATAATAAAAAGCATGGAGATGAGCAGCACTGATGCCTCTGGATCTGGGGATGGAGAAGGTAAAACAAGTTAGATTGGTTAAGAATTATTTAAGAAGCAATTAGAGCTTATTTCCCTGCCTGTATGCCCCCAGGTGACTACCCTTCCCCCTTCTCAAGAATACAGGAGGTTTATTCTCTGTAGAGCACAAAATAAAAGGTGTCTGGACTAAAGAACAACAGAATCAGTTGAAGGCCAAGATACCACATTAAATTAAGTGAACATACACATATGAAGTGTTGAGACTCCCATCTTGCTACCCGCACTGGGCTCCTAGTACATCAGCAACCAGGCCTTTGCCTTCCAGTCAGCAGAGTGGTAGGGTCTATAAAAGGTATCTGGCTGGTTCAAGAGAAAATAGTTTTTAAAAATTGGCATTGGGGTTTTCCACAGCAAATGGCATAGCTGGATAACCCTACAGAAAAGTTTCCAGTGTACAAACATCCTCTAAGATTTTTAGTCCCTGGCTCCTAAGCATGAGCAGATATCTGAGAATTACCAGGCAGCTTAGGAAAGTCTCCAACATGAAGGACAGAGACAAAAAGAAATAGGACAGGGGGTGGGAGTGGGGAGGAAACAGGCCATACAAGGAAAACATTTAAAAATAACTTTAATATGCTCACAGAACTAAAAGAATATATCTATGAAACAAGAATAGGACGCTATAAAAGGGGAGTGGCACATTCAAAGAACAAGGAAGAGCTCTAGGAAATTAAAAACACAAGAGTGAAAATGAGAAACTCAACAGAAGGACTGAAGAGCTAAGGAAACTACCCAGACTGATGGAAAAGGAAGAATATAAGGTAAGATAGTTAAAGAGCCAATTCGGTAGCTCCAATATCTCCATAATAGGAATTCCAGAAACAGAAGACCCTCTAACACCAATTAAAGATTTCCCAGATGTATAGGCAATGAGTTTCCAGACTGAAAGGGAGTGCCCTGGAAAAATAATTAAAAATACCCAAACCAAGGCACATCAATGTGAACTTTCAAAACACAGGAGACAAAGAAGAGCCTACACATTTCCAGAAGGAAAAAAAATAGGTCATATATAACAAATATGTAGTCTAAAAATCTTAGCCAAACTATCAATCAAGAGTGAAATTCCAAACATAAATTTTCAGATAGGCAAGGTCTCAAAAAATGTATCTCCCACTTCCCCTTTCTCAAGAAGCTACTGAGGATGTACTTCACCCAAATTAGAGGTTAAACCAAAAAAGAGGAAAAATAGAATACAGGAAATAGGAGTCCCAAAGGGAAGAGATGCAAAGGGAATCCCTAAATTGATGATGAAAGGATATCTCAGGATAATAGCTTTGTACCAACTAGGGAAACCAATCAGCAGTTCAGAAGGCTATGGAAAAAACTACTTTAAGAAGATGAATTGAAAGGATATCTGATGTGAATGAAAGGAAATTTAGACAATCTTTGGAGAGTTTAGGGCCGAATTGGTGATAAGTACATGAAACAGCCAACATACACATGAGCAAAAGGCATGTGTGATAATTCCAGAGAAACCAAAAAGTTATTTACTATAATGGCTTAGACCTGAATAGCATACATGGCCATAATATTTTAAACATTGAATATTGATCTAACCAAAATTATAATTATGTTGAGAGGATGGGAAAATGGGAAGGGTGCATGTGTTTGGTGGGACAAGAGGAAAAAAACAGAGCTAAATCTTCAATTTCCATAGTGAAAGGTCAATATATGATGCCTGAAACAAACGAAAAATCAGGAAGCATCAATACAGATATATTGTTGAAGGTAACGTGGTAAGGATCAAAATATAACTAGAAAAGGTGAAAGTGGTTGCTTCTGTGGAAGGGGAAATAGGTGAGGTGGCTGGGGGTTGCTTTTTGTATTAAGTAAACCGGGTAGGACTAATTGAGATTTTATGTGCATGTACAATTCTGACAAAAATTTAAACTATTTTTTTTTTACTTTTATTTTAGGTTCTGAGGTACATATGCAGGTTTGTCATACAACTTCATGTCATGGTGGTTTGTTGCACAGATTATTTCATCACCCAGTACTAAGCCTAGTACCCAATAGATGCCTATTTTTCTGATCCTCTTTCTCCTCTCTACCTCTACCCTCAGGTATACCCAGGTGTCTGTTGTTATCTTCTATGTGTCCATGAGTTCTCACGATTTAGCTCCCACTGCTAAGTGAGAACATGTGGTATTTGGTTTTCTGTGTTAGTTTGCTAAGGAAAATGGCCTCCAGTTCCATCCATGTTCCTGCAAAAATCTCGTTCTTTTTTATGGCCACATAGTGTTCCATGGTGTATAGGTACATTTTCTTTATCCAATCTGTCATTGATGGGCATTTAGGTTGATTCCATGTCTTTGCTATTGTGAACAGTGCTGCAATGAACATATGAATGTATGTGTCCTTGTGGTAGAATGATTTATATTCCTTTGGGTATATACCCTATAATGCAATTGCTGGATCAAATGGTAGTTCTGTTTTTTAGCTCTTTGAGGAACTGCCATACTGCTTTTTACAATGGTTGAACTAACTTATACACCCACAGGCAGTGTATAAATGTTCCCTTTTCTCTGCAACCACATCAGCATCTGTTATTTTTTGACTTTTTAATAACAGCCATTCTAACTGGTGTGAGATGGTATCTCATTGTAATTTTGATTTGCATTTCTCTAATTATCAGTGATATTTAGCTTTTTTTCATATGCTTGTTGGTCACATGTATATCTTCGTTTGAAAAGTGTCTGTTCATGTCCTTTGCCCACATTTTAATGAGGTGGTTTGTCGTTTTCTCATAAATTTGTTTAAGTTCCTTATAGACGCTGGATATTAGGCCTTTGCCAGATGCGTAGGTTGCAAATATTTTCTCCCATTCTGTAGGTTGTCTATTTACTCTTTTGATAGTTTCTTTTGCTGTGAAGAAGCTCTTAAGTTTACTTAGATCCCACTTTTCAGGTTTTGCTTTTGTTGCGATTGCTTTTGGAGTCTTTGTCATGAAATCTTTTCCTATTCCTATGTCCAGAATGGTATTGCCTAGGTTGTCTTCCAGGATTTTTATAGTTTGGGGCTTTACATTTAAGTATTTAATCCATCTTGAGTTGATTTTTGTATATAGTGTAAGAAAGGGGTCCAGTTTCAACCTTCTGCATATGGCTAGCCAATTATCCCAGCACCAGTTACTGAATAGGGAGTCCTTTCCCTTTTACCTGTTTTTGTCACCTTTATTGAAGATCAGATGATCGTAGGTGTGCAGCCTTATTTCTGGGCTCTCTAATCTGTTCTGTTGGTCTATGTGTCTGTTTTTGTACCAGCACCATGTTGTTTTGACTACTATAGCCCTGTGGTATAGTTTCAAGTCGGATAATGTAATGCCTCCAGCTTTGTTGTTTGGTTGGTTGGTTTTTGGTTTTGGCTTAGGATTGCCTTGGCTATTTGGGCTCTTTCTTTGTTCCATGTGAATTTTAAAATATCTTTTTCTAGTTCTGTGAAGAATGTCATTGGTGGTTTGATAGGAATAGCATTAAATCTGTAAATTGCTTTGGGCAGTATGGCCATTTTAATGATATTCTTTCTATCCATGAACATGGAAAGCTTTTCCATTTGTTTGTGTCATCTCTGATTTCTTTGAGCAGTGTCTCATAATTCTCCCTGTAGAGATCTTTCACCTCCCTGGTTAGCTGTATTCTTAGGTAAAAAATTTAAACTTTAAAAAGAAGTTTTCTCCTCATTAATATAGTAGTGAGGAAGAAGGAGAAGGAAGAAAGAAGAAAGGAAGAAGAAAGAAGGAAAAGAAGGCAGGAAGGCAGGAAGGCAGGAAGGCAGGAAGGCAGGAAGGCAGGAAGGCAGGAAGGCAGGAAGGAAGGAAGGAAGGAAGGAAGGAAGGAAGGAGAGGAGAGGAGAGGAGGAGGAGGAGGAAGAGGAGGAGGAGGAGGAGGAAAATAATAATTTTCTCTCGCTTTGGAATGTAAACTGAAGAGAACAGGATGGTGTTCTCTGACAGAACCCAGACCTTTCATGCTTTGACATGAGGATTACGGCAATGAAATGAATACCTGTAATCATATTGCTGTACCTTTGTACCACCTTAGAGTTTATTCATTTATTCAACAAATATTGATCAACAGCCCACTATGTGAAGGCGATTTCATATCTATTATCTCTAGCCATCTGGCTTTTAGAAATTAGAGACAGGTAACGTGGGTCAGTGACTCCTTCTCTTGTCACGTTTACACAGGGGCTACTGACTCCCCTGGGAGAAGAGGGTAGATTCTGGTTCTGTGATGCCTGAGGGTAGAAGAAACAGGCAGGTCTTCCCCTCTGGGCTGCAGTGGATGTTCCTGTACTATGTCTAAAATCAGACATCTCACAACCCAAGGAGAAGTTTCCTTCCAGACTAATTCTCTCCCACAAGATAAACCCCTACTTCCCCTACTAATGAAGTACACGAGAGAATGGAGAAATGAGAAAAAAAAAATGTCTGTTCTCCCTCTTGTGGAATATTTGTGGTCTAGAGAAGTATATAGTGTAAGTGCTACCCAGTCACTACCCAATGTGTGAGGAAGAATCCACATAGCACACAGAGTCTAACATATGGAGTATGCTCTTCCTGAGACTGTCCTGCTTGCTATAAGTTACCCTATAAGTCACCAGAAGTTTGGGGGTGGGGCGCTATCCTGTCTCCTCTGCAAGGAGTCTGCATCACCCTTCTACTTAGGAAGCAATTCTGACTTCCTTGGCAATGTAATCTTCCATGTGAGAGGTATCTGAGCTATATTCCAAGGGAACAACTGAGACTGCTCTAGGATCAAGGTTCATGATGTCAAGGCCAATGACATCCATCTACTCAATGGGGTCAGCTATTCTACCATGGAAAGGAGAGGGGAAGGAAGGAAGAGAGGGAAAGAGCCAGGGCCAAAGTGGACACCATTAGGAGCTATCTCTCAAAGTCTATTTAATATCACACTTGGCTATCTATCACTTCTCTTCACTATAGACTCCCTGAATCACAGCCAAGACAGAGGGGGCTAGTCGGTACTAAGGTTGTTTGTTGCACTTCCCTGTCATAAAAGCTACATTTCAGAGCCAAAAGATAAGCTAATATTCTGCTTCAATGTCAGTAGTAAAAAGCAAATAACTTTGGGCATGAGAACCAAGAAATAAGAAGGGAGCTTTAATGCTTGCATAGAGAAGCAAATATTTGCACTTATTAATATCCTGAAACCCATGTTGCCATGAATAGTTCCTTCCCCTTTTATCCCATGCCTTTTGTCTAACACAGTGATATATTGCCACCCTTTCAAAATCTTGACACAGATGACATTGAAGCAAATTATGTACCTCGGCCAGATTTCTCAGTTGAAATGGAGATAGCTGATGTGTACATTTTTCCATCTAATTAACATTCCACAGTTTGAATAGCTGTTATCATGCCCTGGGTCCCATATGAATGGATGAATAGATAGAAAGATCCATAAACAGCTTGGCTTGCACAGAATGAGATTTTTCTCTAGACAAAGAGAAAATGGAATGAATCATTGTTATCTGGATGGTGGCAGTCATCAGAGACTCATGCAAGCACATGCTCCCCTGTGTTCAGAACACAAATGTGTTGCCTAGCACCAGCAGCCATCTCAAGAGGACTTTTGTCCACTCCACATCTCCGCATTTAGCCATATAATTTTTTCCACCTAGGTCTTTGTTTATGCTGTGTGATGATTTCAAAAATATGTCCCATATTTTTTATACGCCTCCACTCGAGAGGTGCAGATTAACTTTTCTCCCCTTGTACTTAGTGACTCACTCTTAACAAACAGAATATGGAGAAGTGATGGTGTGTAACTTCAGACTCTAGGTAAAAAAATGCATTGCACTCTTTTGCACACTCTCTCTCTATCTCTCAATCTCTCCATCTCTCAATTTCTCTCTCCAATCAGTCACTGTGGGTAAAATGAGTTGCCATTTCATGAAGCCATGCATACAGTCCTATAGAGAGGAACTGAGGCATCCTGCCTGCCAATAGCCATAGGAGTGAGCCATTTTGAAAGTAGATCCTTCGGCTCCAGTCAAGCTTTCAGATGAGACCATTGCCAACATCATGACTATAATCTCATGAGAGACCTTGAGCTAGAACCACCCAGCTAAGCTGCTCCTGCATTCCTGATTCTCAGAAACTGTGTGATATAACAAATGTTTGTTGTTTTAAGCAGTTAAAGTTTGGGGTGATCTACTGTGCAGCAATAGATAATGAATACACACTGTGACTTCTTTTGACTCTGATCACTGTATTTATGGAAATAATTTATTTTTTCTCCCAGATAGTCAAAGGCCAAAATGAACACTGCCTCCACGGCAAGGCTCTAGAGACACTGAAAAGTGAGCGTGACAGTCTCAGGAAGCTGGTAAGGCCTTCAACAAGCTCACCAACCCTGGCCATGGCATGCAGTGTCAAAAGTCGTTTGGTACTTTTAAAGCAAGCTGGACATGGAAACCCCCATAAGTGGAATAACTACAAGTTAGCAGGGTGCTTAAAGGTCTCTGTTTTAAAGCTAGACAGAAATGGGTTTCATTCCAGAATCCACTGTTGATTATCTGAATAACAGTAGACAAGTTAAATAATTAATCCTTCAGTTCTTCGTCTGTGAAATGGCAGATAATACTACCTACGTTAATAGGATTACATTAAATCTAAACGTAGATTTTTAAATGTAAATCTAAATCTCATCTTACATTAAATCTAAATTAAATCTTGGTACAGGGCCTGACACTTTACTCAATAAATGTTGCTGTTAATAGGAGTAGATAGGTTATAATCACAAGTTGATAATTCCTTTCTAGCCCTGTGTAGTTCCTTCATTCCATCTCATTGTAAATTCTGGTGAGTCCTCATACTGGCAAGGCCTGGCCTCCTGTGGCATGTGTGGGGGTATTTTTCCTGCTATTGTGCCTGTTCTCTGGTTTCTGTCAGCTCTGGTCCTGCCTCCTGGCTCCTGCCCTCACTCCCAGCCCACTCACAGGCTCTGATCATGCTCTTCCCTTGCTGCCATCTACCTACATTCACCCTTGATCTCGTCCTGGCTGACCCCAGCTGTTCTGTGGGATCTGAAGAGGAGCCCATCACCCTACCATGACATGTTCCTATGCATCTTCAAAAGGCTTCCTATCTGTTTTTGACGTTGGGAGAAAAGAGAGAACCTAGCCACCTCCTTGCACGCAGAGAACTGCCTATTCTGGGGAAAACCAGCTGAGGTAATTTATACACCCTGCTTAATTACTTCACGACCAGACTCCCAGCTAAGTTGCCCTAGCAACACCTAGCAACCGGCCACTTTCACCAGCTGCTTCTATAAGAGAGTTCCTCTAACTGTTTTATAAACAGTTTTTGTTTGGTGGCTTTGATGTGGAAAAGAGTAAGTTAAATAGGACTCTGAACAATATGTAACTGGTTTCATGCCATCCTTCTTCTTGGCTTTGCCTCCATTTTCCTGTGTAGGCCTAGTGGCATTTCTCCAGGGCTGGGGCAGTAATGGGTACTGTTTCAGAGCACATCTTTGTAGGCAGATAGACAATCTAGCTGTGTGACACTGAGAATATTATTTAACCTTACCATGCCTCAATTTCTTTATCTGTAAAATGGAGGTGATAATATCCCCTTTACAGGGTTGACATGAGGATGAATTAATATATTGCATAGTGCGTGGCATAAAGGGCATATTCTATGCTGGCTGCTATAATTATGAATAATCTAAAAACAGAAAACAACAGCCATATTTCCAAATGATACTGCAGCAGAGCCAGTCAGACTGGTCATTCATGTGATTGTGAAATGTGGAGAGTCTGCCTCTGGGATTATACAAATTATACCCTTCACCCTCCTTCCTGGTGCCCTGAGCTGCCCCCACTCTTGTGTTCTATTCCCATTCTCACCACAATGTAAGAAGCTCCATGAGGACAAGAGTTTTTGTCTATTTTCTTCACTACTGTATCCCAACACCTAGAACAATGCTTGACACATAACAGGTGTTCAATAAGCATTTGTTGGATGAATGGATGTTGGCAGCATATTGTCTTATGCATAAGGTTCCCTTGGGAATTTCAAGTGCTGGGATATGAGAATCTCTGGATCACTAGCCTTATACATCTACTAACACACCACCCAGTTCCCATGGTGTGTCTTTGCATAAAACCAAGACTAACCGAAACCCCAAATGTAATATCTCAGACCATCCTATGTGGTCATTTCATTGACAATTTATGATTACAAGGTATAAACTAAAATGAAATCTAAATCCTCAAGACCTGGTGTGAACTAAAAGGCTGAAGTGGAAGGAGGCATTCTTAGGACTGCCATTCTCAGTTTGTTTCTCTCTCAGACCCAGTGAATCTGTCCTAACCAGGAAGTCCAACAGGAAAGGGAGAAGAAATGTCCAAACCAAGAGGAGAGAACTTGTTTGAGGGGTGAAGACGATATAATGTCACATCAGGGGTGTGAAATCTAGGGCCAGAAGCAGAGCCTGCCAGCACCTGAAGTCAAGAAACCAGAATTTTAAAGAAGGCCAGAGAATCAAAGTTTGATGTTTAGAGCAAACAGGGAAGAAAGACAGATAACAGTGCAGATAACAATGTATTCATTGCCAAAGTGATCTGGATAGTGTGAGGCTACCTACTACAGGTTACAAAGCCCAGGCTCTGCCTCCCAAACCTGGCCTTCTGTTATAAATCGGAAGAGTTCTGTGAATGTAGAGGGAGCTTATGCCCACACTAGTGTCAACCTCTTGTGATACAGCTCATGACCTTCCAAACTTTCACTGTGGAAGCAGAGTCAAAAGGACCCCAGGGTGCTACATTAATCCCTAGGGCTGTCAGGGTCTCTGTACCACCTGAGGCTGACCTCCCCAACCTGTGCTAAGAATCACTACATAGCGGGAGAGCTTGCTCTGTTGTTCCCAGTGCCTGCTTCCCTCGAATGTGGCCTGGAAACCAGTCTCTCCCTGCTGAGGCAAAACAAAGGCCCAGCCACTAGAGTCATAGCAGAGGTGGATGAGGCTGAGCCAAGTATCAAAGGCCCAGCAGCTAACGGTATCCTGGCTTTTCAGGCCCATCCTAATTTACAAAATTGTGAAACTGAGATTCAGAAGGAGACATGACTTCCATATCACACATCAAATCCATGGGCAAGGTGGGACTGGAAACCAGGACCCTTCACTCTTGGTCCTAGGCTTTCTTTCCACTGCTTCTGGACCGCACCCCCACTAATTCTTCCAGCACCAAACAATGAACCCCTTGCTCTGAGTAACCAGGAATGTATTTGATACCCCTAACCTCTCATCTCCAGTCCCCCCAGGGAAACTAGTACAATGGGTAAATCTTGAGATTAAATGTCCAAAGGGCTGATCTAGTGCCCGGCACCACCTCTCACTACCTGTATGACGTAGGTAACTCACTTAACCTCTCTGACCTGTAGTAGGGATACCTGTAAAGTAGGAACAACACTAACGGCCATACCTCATGAAATTGCTTGAAGGACTCAATAGAATATGTGTGAAAACACTGTGTATACTCAAAAGTGATAAACATATGATTGTTATTTTCTTCCCCATGGTTTTCTGTATTTTCCAAATGTTCTACTATATTGATTTTAAAAGAAAGAACAAATTACACTTAATTTTTCAAAAGGAAAAACATTTAAGGAAACAGTCCCTTTTACCTATCAAATTGGCAGAGCTTTTATTTCCTACTCTGACATTAAAGAGCGCAGTGAGATGTGCACTCTCATACACAGCTAGTGGAAGGAAAAATTAGAACTAACTTTCTGGAAAATTACTTGGCAATAGGCATCAAGTTATTTTTAAATGTTTATGCTTCTTAACCCAGTAATTCTCAGAATGTATGTAAAGAAAATGTTATTGATGCAGTTCAACATAATTAATAAGGCACTTGTAGAAGAATTTTTTCTTAAATATACCTAAAAACTAGAAGCAACATAAATGTCCCCAAGTGAGAAAATGAATAACTTATAGCACATCTTACAATGAAATATCATAAAACCTCTAAAAGTTAACTGTTCAAAGAATATTTAATGGAGTAAATATTCATAATATAATGCAATAGAATATTAAACAGTATTTTTTAAAATATAGAGAGATGCACAGAGAAAGAAAAATTCATAAAAACATTAATAGTGTTGCCTTTGGATGATGAGACTATGGGGTTTTCTCTCTTCTTTATAATTTTTCTGCATTTTAAAATTAATAACAATGAGCTTGTGTTCTTTTACAACCTGAATATGCTATTAAAAATAACTAGGTAAATACTTAAAGGTGTATGCCTTTTGCATTCCATTTTATTGCCTATAGTAGCATTATTTTTTCTTTATTGAAGTATAATTTGTAGGGAAAAGAAAGAGAGATCAGACTGTTACTGTGTCTATGCAGAAAGGGAAGACATAGAAATTCCATTTTGACCTGTACCTTGAACAATTGCTTTGCTGAGATGCTGTTAATTTGTAACTTTGCCCCAGCCACTTTGCCCCAACTTTGAGCTCACAAAAACATGTGTTGTATGGAATCAAGGTTTAAGGGATCTAGGGCTGTGCAGGATGTGCCTACAAAAATTACAAAAAAAAAAAATACAAAAATTAGCCAGGCATGCTGGAGGGCGCCTATAGTCCCAGCTACTCGGGAGGCTGAGACAGGAGAATCACTTGAACCCGGGAGGCAGAGTTTGCAGTGAGCTGAGATAGTGCCACTACACTCCAGCCTGGTGACAGAGAGACTCTGTCTCAAAAAAAAAAAAAAAAAAAAAAAAGACTTTATAACCTTTGGCCAATATGTCCCCATTCTCTCACCACTCCCCACCTCCATTCCCTGGCAACCACCATTCTTTTTTTTTTTTTTTTTTTTTTTTTTTTTTGAGACGGAGTCTCGCTCTGTCACCCAGGCTGGAGTGCAGTGGCCGGATCTCAGCTCACTGCAAGCTCCTCCTCTCGGGTTCACGCCATTCTCCTGCCTCAGCCTCCCGAGTAGCTGGGACTACAGGCACCCGCCACTTCGCCCAGCTAGTTTTTTGTATTTTTTAGTAGAGACGGGGTTTCACCGTATTAGCCAGGATGGTCTCGATCTCCTGACCTCATGATCCGCCCATCTCGGCCTCCCAAAGTGCTGGGATTACAGGCTTGAGCCCGCGCCCGGCTGGCAACCACCATTCTACTCTGTTTTTACAAGTTCAACTTTTTCAGATTCCACACGTAAGTGAGACCATGTAGTATTTGTCTTTCTGTGCCTGGCTTATTTCACTTAACATTATGTTCTCCAGATTCATCCATGTTGTCAAAAATGAAAGAATTTCCTTCTTTTTTAATGCTGAATAATATTCCATTGTGTGTGTGCGTGTGTGTGTGTGTATAGTCATGCACTGCACAATGACATTTCAGTCAATGATGAACTACATGTATTAAACTGGTCTCATAAGATTATAATGAAGTTGAAAAATCCCTATTGTCTTATTACATTGTAGCCCTCATAATGGTGTAGTGCAGTGCATTACTCATTACTCACATGTTTGTGGTGATGCTAGTATAAAGAAACCTACTCTACTGCTAGCGGTATAAAAGCATAGCACATACAATTATGTACAGTAATACTTGATAATGATAATAAACAACTATATTACTGGTTTATGTATTTACTATACTATACTTTTTATTTTTCAGATGGAGTTTCACTCTTGTCGCCCAGGCTAGGGTGCAATGGCGTGATCTCCACTCACTGCAACCTCCACCTCCTGGGTTCAAGCGGTTCTCCAGCCTCAGCCTCCCGAGTAGCTGGGATTACAGGCACGCCACAACCAAGCCTGGCTAACTTTTGTATTTTGAGTAGAGACGGGGTTTCACCATGTTGGCCAGGCTGCTCTCGAACTCCTGACCTCAGGTGATCCTCCCGCCTCAGCCTCCCAAAGTTCTGGGATTACAGCCATGAGCCACTGTGCCCGGCCTATACTATACTTTTTATCATTATTTTAGAGTGTACTCCTTCTACTTATTTTTTTAAAAAAGTTAACTTTAAAACAGCCTCAGGCAAGTTTTTCAGGAGGTACTGCAGAAGAAGACGTTATCACAGAAGATGACACCTCTATGCGTGTTATTGCCCCAAAAGACTCTCCAGTGAGAGAAGATGTGAAGTTGGAAGACGGTGATATTGATGACCCTGACCCTGTGTAGGCCTGGGCTAATGTGTGTGTTTATGTCTTCATTTTTAACAAAAACATTAAAAGTCAAAAGAGAAAATAAAAAATTTAGAAATGGAGAAAAGCTTATAGAAGAAAATAAAGAAAGAAAATGTTTTCATACAGCTGTACAATGTGTTTGTGGTTTTTGGTTTTTTTTTTTTTTTTTTTTTTTGAGACGGAGTCTCGCTCTGTCGCCCAGGCTGGAGTGCAGTGGCGCGATCTCGGCTCACTGCAAGCTCCGCCTCCCGGGTTCACGCCATTCTCCTGCCTCAGCCTCCCGAGTAGCTGGGACTACAGGCGCCCGCCACCGCGCCCGGCTAATTTTTTGTATTTTTAGTAGAGACGGGGTTTCACCGTGGTCTCGATCTCCTGACCTTGTGATCCGCCCGCCTCGGCCTCCCAAAGTGCTGGGATTACAGGCGTGAGCCACCGCGCCCGGCGTGTTTGTGGTTTAAGCTAAGTTTTACAAGAGTCACTAAGTTTTAAAATATTGAAAAGTATATAAAGTTAAAACATCACAATAAGCTAAGGTTAATTTATTATTGAGGAAAGAAAAAATCTTTTTATAAATTTGGTGTAGGCCAAGTGTCCAGTGTTGATAAAGTCTACAGTAGTGTACAGAAATGTTCTAGGCCTTCACATTCACTCACCACTCACTCACAGACTCACCCAGAGCAACTTCCAGTCCTGCAAGCTCAGTTATGGTAACTGCCCTATACAGGTGTACCATTTTTATCTTTTATACCATATTTTTATTGTACTTTTTCTATGTTTAGCTACACATATACGTACCATTATGTTACAATTATCTGCAGTATTCAGTGTAGTCACATGCTACAGGTTTGCAGCCTAGGAGCAATAGGCAATATGTATAGTCTGGATGTGTAGTGAGCTATACCTTCTGGGTTTATGTAAATATACTCTATGATGTCCACACAACAACAAGATCACCTAAAAACACATTTCCCAGAATATATCTCCATCATTAAGTGACACATGACTGTATAACATTTTCTTTTATTTATTCATCTGTTGATGGACACTTAGTTTGATTCTGTATTTTGGCTATTGTGAATAATCCTGCAATGAATATGGGAGTGTGGCTATCCCTCTTACATACTGACTTCATTTCCTTTGGATACATATTCAGAAGTGAGATTGCTGGATCATATGACAGTTGTGTTTATAACTTTTTTGAGGAAACTCCATACTGTTTTCATAACGGCTTTACCAATTTACGTTCCCACCAGCAGTATACAAAAGTTCCCTTTTCTCAGCTGGGTGTGGTGGCTCACACCTGTAATCCCAGCACTTTGGGAGGCCAAGGTGGGTGGATCACTTGAGGTCAGGAGTTTGAGACCAGTCTGGCCAACATGGGGAAAACTTGTCTCTACTAAAAATACAAAAAAAATAGCCAGGTGTGGTGGCGTGCGCCTGTAATCCCAGCTACTTGGGAGGCTGAGGCAGGGGAATTGCTCGAACCAGGGAGGTGGAGGTTGCAGTGAGCTGAGATTGCGCCACTACACTCCAGCCTGGGTGACAAAACAAGACACCATCTCAAAAAAAAAAAAAATCCCTTTTCTCCACGTTCCCACCAACACTTGTTATCTTTTGTCTTTTTAGTTACAGGTGTCTAACAAGTGCAAGGTGATATCTCATTGTGGTTTTATTTTATATATCTCTAATGATTACTGATGCTGAGTATTTTGATATGTTGGCCATTTGCATGTCTTCTTTTAATAAATGTCTATTCAGTTCCTTTGCCTACTTTTCTATTGCCTGATTGCCCTGGCCAGAACTTCTAACACTATGTTGAATAGGAGTGGTGAGAGAGGGTATCCTTGTCTTGTGCCGGTTTTCAAAGGGAATGCTTCCAGTTTTTGCCCATTCAGTATGATATTGGCTGTGGGTTTGTCATAAATAGCTCTTATCATTTTGAGATATGTTCCATCAATACCTAGTTTATTGAGAGTTTTTAGCATGAAGGGCTGTTGAATTTTGTCAAAGGCCTTTTCTGCATCTATTGAGATAATCATGTGGTTTTTGTCGTTGGTTCTGTTTATGTGATGGATTACGTTGGTGGATTTGTGTATGTTGAACCAGCCTTGCATACCAGAGATGAAGCCAACTTGATCATGGTAGATAAGCTTTTTGATGTGCGGCTGGATTAATTTGGCCAATATTTTATTGAGGATTTTTGCATCAATGTTCATCAGGGATATTGGTCTAAAATTCTCTTTTTTTTTTTTTGTTGTGTCTCTGCCAGGCTTTGGTATCAGGGTGATGCTGGCCTCATAAAATGAGTAAGAGAGGATTCCCTCTTTTTCTATTGATTGGAATAGTTTCAGAAGGAATGATACCAGCTCCTCTTTGTACCTCTGGTAGAATTTGGCTGTGAATCTGTCTGGTCCTGGACCTTTTTTGGTTGATAGCCTATTATCACCTCAATTTCAGAGCCTGTTATTGGTCTTTTCAGAGATTCAACTTCTTCCTGGTTTGGTCTTGGGAGGGTGTATGTGTCAATGAATTTATCTGTTTCTTCTAGATTTTCTATTTTATTTGCATAGAGGTATTTATAGTATTCTCTGATGGTAGTTTGCATTTCTGTGGGATTGGTGGTGATATCCCCTTTATCATTTTTCACAGCATCTATTTGATTCTTCTTTTCTTCTTTATTAGTCTTGTTAGTGGTCTATCAATTTTGTTGATCTTTTCAAAAGACCAACTCCTGGATTCATTGATTTTTTTGAAGGGTTTTTTGTGTCTCCATTGCCTTCAATTCTGCTCTGATCTTAGTTATTTCTTGTCTTCTGCTAGCTTTTGAATGTGTTTGCTCTTGCTTCCCTAGTTCTTTTAATTGTGATGTTAGGGTGTCAATTTTAGATCTTTCCTGCTTTCTCTTGTGGATATCTAGTGCTATAAATTTCCCTCTACACACTGCTTTAAATGTGTCCCAGAGATTCTGGTATGTTGTATCTTTGTTCTCATTGGTTTCAGAGAACATCTTTATTTCTGCCTTCATTTCGTTATGTACCCAGTAGTCATTCAGGAGCAGGTTGTTTAGTTTCCATGTAGTTGTGTGGTTTTAAGTGAGTTTCTTAATCCTGAGTTCTAATTTGATTGCACTGTGGTCTGAGAGATAGTTTGTTATAATTTCTGTTCTTTTCTATTTGCTGAGGAGTGCTTTACTTCCAACTATGTGGTCAATTTTGGAATAAGTGCGATGTGGTGCTGAGAAGAATGTATATTCTGTTGATTTGGGATGGAGAGTTCTGTAGATGCCTATTAAGTCTGCTTGATGCCGAGCTGAGTTCAAGTCCTGAATATCTTTGTGAACCTTCTGTCTCATTGATATGTCTAATATTGACAGTGGGGTGTTAAAATCTCCCATTATTATTGTGTGGGAGTCTAAGTCTCCTTGTAGGTCTCTAAGGACTTGCTTTATGAATCTGGGTGCTCCTGTATTGGGTGCATATATATTCAGGATAGTTAGCTCTTCTTGTTGAATTGATCCCTTTACCGTTGTATAATGGCCTTCTTTGTCTCTTTTGATCTTTGTTGGTTTAAAGTCTGTTTTATCAGAGACTAGGATTGCAACCCCTGCCTTTTTTTTATTATTATTATTTCCGTTTGCTTGGTAGATCTTCCTCCATCCCTTTATTTTGAACCTATGTGTGTCTCTGCACATGAAATGGGTCTCCTGAGTACAGCACACTGATGGGTCTTGACTATTCAATTTGCCAGTCTGTGTCTTTTAACTGGGGCATTTAGCCCATTTACATTTAAGGTTAATATTGTTATGTGTGAATTTGATTCTGTCATTATGATGCTAGCTGGTTATTTTGCCCATTTATTCATAGCATCAATGGTCTTTACAATTTGGCATGTTTTGCAGTGACTGGTACCAGTTGTTCTTTTTCATGTTTAGTGCTTCCTTCAGGAGCTCTTATAAGGCAGGCCTGGTGGTGACAAAATCTCTCAGCATTTGCTTGTCTGTAAAGGATTTTATTTCTCCTTCACTTATGAAGCTTAGTTTGCCTGGATATGAAATTCTGGGTTGAAAATTCTTTTCTTTAAGAATGTAGAATATTGGCCCCCACTCTCCTCTAGCTTGTAAGGTTTCTGCTGAGAAATCTGCTGTTAGTCTGATGGGCTTCCCTTTGTGGGTAACCTGACCTTTCTTTCTGGCTGCCCTTAATGTTTTTTTTCCTTCATTTCAACCTTGGTGAATCTGACAATTATGTGTCTTGGGGTTGCTCTTCTCAAGGAGTATCTTTATAGTGTTCTTTGTATTTCCTGAATTTGAATGTTGGCCTGTCTTGCTAGGTTGGGGAAGTTCTCCTGGATAATATCCTGAAGAGTGTTTTCCAACTTGGTTCCATTCTCCTCATCACTTTCAGGTACACCCATCAATTGTAGATTTGGTTTTTTCACATAGTCCCATATTTCTTGGAGACTTTGTTTGTTTCTTTTTACTCTTTTTTCTCTAAACTTTTCACTATGTTTCATTAATTCAATCTTAAATCACTAATATCTTTCTTCCACTTGATCGAATCGGCTATTGAAGCTTGGACATGTGTCACAAACTTCTCGTGCCATGGTTTTCAGCTCCATCAGGTCATTTAAGGTCTTCTGTACGCTGTTTATTCTAGTTAGCCATTTGTCTAACTTTTTTTTAAGGTTTTTAGCTTCATTGCAATGGGTTAGAACATGCTTCTTTAGCTCAGAGAAGTTTGTTATTACCGACCTTCTAAAGCCTACTTCTGTCAACTCATCAAAGTCATTCTCCATCCAGCTTTGTTCCATTGCTGGCAAGAGCTGCCATCCTTTGGAGAAGAGGCACTCTGGTTTTTAGAATTTTCAGCTTTTGTGCTCTGGTTTCTCCCCATCTTTGTGGTTTTATCTACCTTTGCTCTTTGATGTTGGTGACCTTCAGGTAGGGTTTGGTGTGGATGTCCTTTTTGTTGATGTTGATGCTATTCCTTTCTGTTTAATAGTTTTCTTTCAAGCAGTCAGGTCCCTCAGCTGCAGATCTGTTGGAGTTTGCTGGAGGTCCACTCCAGACCGTTTGCCTGGGTATCACCAGCGGAGGCTGCAGAACAGCAAATATTGCTGCCTAATCCTTCCTCTGGAAGTTTCATCCCAGTGGGGCACCCACCTTATGAGGTGTCTGTTGGCCCCTACTGGGAGGTTACAATTAGGCTACATGGGGGTCAGGGACCCACTTGAGGAGGCAGTCTATCCATTCTCAGAGCTCAAACGCCATGCTGGGAGAACCACTGCTCTCTTTAGAGCTGTCAGGCAGGGACGTTTCTCCTTTGCATATTTTTAAATTGAGTTGTTTCCTTGCTATTGAGTTGTTTGAGTCCCTTAAATATTATGAATAGTAACTCTTTTACAGATGTATGGTTTGCAAATACATACCCCCATCCCATAGGAGCATATATTTGCAAACCATACATCTGAAAGAGTTAATAGGAAAAGAAAGGAAGGACATGGGCTATATAACAAAGGAAACAGTCATGTGTAGAAGATTTTTAGTTTGATGCAATCCTGTTTGTCTATTTTTGCTTTTATTGTCTGTACTTTCCAGGGCATATTAAAAAAAAAAAATCATTGCACAGGATAATGTCATAAAGCATTTTCCTCATATTTTCTTCTAGTTTTTTTGTTTTGTTTTTACAGTTTCTGGTCTAACGATTAAGGCTGTAATCCATGTTGAGTTGTTTTTGTACACGGTATGAAATAAGAGTCCAACAGAGGTATATGGTATGAAAGAGGGTCCCTGTTTTCTCCATTGGAACATTCAGTTTTCCCAACACTATTTATCGAAGAGCCTGTCCTTTCCCCCTTTTGTGTTTTTGGCACCTTTTGTCAAACATAAATTGACTGTAAGTAAATGTATGGATTGATTTCTGGGCTCTATTCTGTTCCATTGACTTATATGTCTGAGTTTTTTTTTTCTTTTTTTGAAACAGGGACTCATTCTGTCACACAGCCTAGAGTGCCATGGTGAAATCACAGTTCACTATACCCTCAACCTCCTCAGGCTCAGGTGATCCTCCCATCTCAGCCTCCCAAGTATCTGGGACTACAGAGGTATACCATCACATCTAGCTAATTTTGGGGTTTGTTTTGTTTTGTAGAGACAGTTTCACCACATTGCCCAGGCTGGTCTCAAACTCCTGGGCTCAAGCAATCCACCCACCTCAGCCTTCTAAAGTGCTGAGATTGCAGGCATAAGCCACCGTGCCCAGCCTATGTTTGTTTATATGCCAGTACCATGCCATTTTGATTACTATAGCTTTACAGTCAATTTTATAATCAGGTAGTGTAATGCCTCTAGCTTTGTTATTTTTGCTGAAGATTTCTTTAGCTATTTGGGGTCATTTGTCATTCCATACAAGTTTGGGGATTTTTTTCTATTTCTGTGAAAAACGACATTAGATTTTTTTTTTTTTTTTTGAGATGGAATTTCGCTCTTATTGCCCAGGCTGGAGTGCAATGGCATAATCTCAGCTCACTGCAACCTCCGCCTCCCAGGTTCAAGCGATTCTCCTGCCTCAGCCTCCCAAGTAGGTGGGAGGACAGGTGCCCACCACTATGCCCAGCTAATTTTTTGTGTTTTTAGCAGAGACAGGGTTTTGCCATATTGGTCAGGCTGGTCTCAAACTCCTAGCCTCAGGTGATCTGCCCACCTCGGCCTCCCAAAGTGCTGGGATTACAGGCATAAGCCACCACACCTGACCAACATTAGATTTTTGACAGGGATTGCATTGCATCTAGAGATCACTTTGGATAGTATGGACATTTTAACAGTATTAATTATTCCAATCTATAAATATGGGATATCTTTCCATTTATTTGTGTCTCCAAATTATCTTTTTTTTCATGCTTAATTGCTCTGGCTAGCACTTTCAGAACTATGTTGAATAGAAGTAGTGAGAGTGAGCATCCTTTTCTTTTCTTTTCTTTTCTTTTTGAGATGGAGTCTTGCTCTGTTGCCCAGGCTGGAGTGCAGTGGTGCGATCTTGGCTCACTGCAAGCTCCACCTCCCAGGTTCACGCCATTCTCCTGCCTCAGCCTCCCGAGTAGCTGGGACTACAGGTGCCCGCCAACACGCCCGGCTAGTTTTTTTTTGTTTTTTTTTTTTTTTTGTATTTTTAGTAGAGATGGGGTTTCACTGTGTGAGCCGGGATGGGATGGTCTCAATCTCCTGACCTCATGATCCGCCTGCCTCGGCCTCCCAGAGTGCTGGGATTACAGGCGTGAGCCACTGCACCCGGCCTCATCCTTTTCTTATTTCTGATCTTAGAGGAAAAGCTTATAGCTTTTTACTGTTAAATGTGGTAACTGTGGGCTTGTCATACATGGCATTTATTATATTGAGGTATATTCTTCTTACACCTAATTTGTTGAGAATTTTTATCATAAAAAGATGCTGAATTTGTCCGTTGCTTTTTCTGCCTCTATTGAGATGACCATATGATTTTTCATTCTGTTAATATGCTTTATTAATTTGCATATGTGGATTTATTTTTGCATCTGAGGGAAGACTCCCATTCAATTATTGTATATCACCCTTTGACTATCCTGTTGAGTTCAATTTGCTGGTATTTTGTTGAGAATTTTGTATTTATGTTCACAGTGGATGTTCTTGTGTCATCCTTGTCTGGCTTTAGCATTGGTTAACGCCTACCTCATGGAATAAGTTTGGAAGTTCCTTCTTCAGCTTTTTGGAAAAATTTGAGAAGCACTGGCAATGACTCTTCTTTACACATTTGGCAGAATTCACCAGTGAAGCCATCTGGTCCTGGGCTTTTCCTTATTAGAAGATTTTTTATTAGTAATTCAATCTCCTTGCTCATTACTGGTCTGTTCAGATTTTCTGTCTCTTCATGGTTCAGTCATGGTAGGTTGTATAATATATGTCTAGGAATTTATCTGTTTCTCTCTTTCATTCATAATTTTATTTATTTGAGTCTTCTGTCTTTTGTTCTTAGTCTGGCTAATGGTTTGTCAATTTTATCTTTTAAAAAAACAATTCTCAGTTTCATTGATCTTTTCTATTGTTTTTCTAACCTCTACTTCATTTATTTCTGTTCTAATCTTTATTATTTCCTTCCTCTGGTAACTTTGGGCTATTTATTATTTTTCCAGTTCCTTGGAGTATAAAGTTAGATTATCTGAAATTTCTTTATTACTGTAGGTATTTATCACTGTAAACTTCCTTCTTCAAACTGATTT